>NC_143021.1:154468380-156913377 GCF_055824585.1 Amblyomma mixtum | reverse complement strand
TACACACGCATCGCGTTTTCAAAGCGTTTTCTACCTTAGCTGCGCTATTACACAGTATGCACTGTGCCGCATTATAATGTGGTTCTCTTTTTTCGTGCAGGTATTCGATGCGCTAAGCGAGTCCCAAACTTTACTACAGCCTCATGCTTAGGACGGCGAATCCCGGTAAGAAAATTACGAAATAACGTTTGTAGCAACTTGTAAAGGTAACAAAATTTCCTACGATAGAAACTTGTCATGGTAAAAAAAATCAGTAATTACCATTTCAAGCAACTGCAATCGAAACGTCAAATAATAAAAAGCGCAAGTTTCATACCTTGTCTTTTATCTTGAAAGTGAGAGATAACAGAAGATAAACCTCTATGCAAAAGATTCTAGCCAGTTTCTCTAAGCAGCCACCAAGCTTAGGTGCTATAATAGTGAAAGGCCCTCGTTGCGGAGGCGACGTATCTCGTAACATAATTTACTCAAGGTAAACGGACTGTTTCAACTAAAGCTTGCATAACATATTTATCATGAAGTCACCCGTGACCCAGTTTCCTTTTATGCTTTATACTTCCCTAACAAGAAACCTTATGATTTCAGGTATAGTCATTTTCAAATGCCTCCGATGAGAACGAATTATGGAATGCAGCACATGGATTACTTAATTTCTTATTTACTTAATAAACACCCACGTATTATGGAACTTCTGCAGCAGCCTCGTTCCCCCCGTAACTTCAAGAACAATGTTAAAATGTACCTTCTGTCCCTGTCTCCCCCATAAAGTGTTCAGTTTCTAGTTTTTTTTTTATTCGCTGGGTCTATGTCCAGGATCGCTATTATTGGTTTTGTGGTCCCAAAGACGTAGGAGGTATGCGATGCAGTTTTCATTGTTTTTGTTTTTTGGTTTGCGTGCTATTTCTCCCCTTGCCTGTATGTTAATTTTGTGTAACTCATTGTTTGCTATTTCAATTTTTTGTTTGTCCTATAGACATTTTAGCTATGCGTTGTTGTTTCCTTCATTTTCCATAGCATCTGTGTTAGTTATGTGTAACTCATTGATCGTTACATATAATTCATGAAATACGTATGCAATGTTACTTTTATTGTTTTGCTTTGTGTACTTTGCTGTGTAATTTGCCACCTCCCTGAGCAATGTAACGGGTGACGGGGCCACGTCAGGAAAAAAATGAATTGCCTTTTGTCCCGTCATCTCTGACAAATCGGTTTCAAAAATAAACTTCACTTCACTTCGCTGCAGTTTAAGGGGCGCTTAAAATGCATTAAGGCTTCATCTTGATTTTATTTATTCATTTATGTGCACATGGCATCGACCTTTTTGGGCTATACCAAAGAATAAGTGAGTCTGCCAACAACACGCTCACACAAAGATTAAGAAAAAAAGAGTGGCGCTTAAGCTCCGCCTTAAGATTACGACGCGATTGCGTAACGGGTTCATTCTCATATGTACAGCACTGGTCACACTGCATTCATAGACCTCTGCATGAGAGTCCTTATACCTCTCCTGGATCCGTGGTGCAGCGCTTAAATCATACGCCAGTGCCCTGCGAAGGAAGGAGCTCTCAGCGGGGGGAGCATTGTGCGGCCTAGGTTACCCTTCCCTACCTATCAAACAAATTTATCTGCCGCCTACCATGGTGCGCAGTTTGCTCGCTGTCCGGTGGGCAGCTCTCCCGAAGGCCATGTTGCATACACGGCGATAACAGGCTTTGCCTAGAAGAGTGAAGCTATCGCTTCAAAAAACGCACACAGGTGAGCTCGGGCACTGTCGCCATGTGCACCCAAGCAAGTTTCAGTGCCGTTTGCAAATAACTTAAAGGGATACTGAGGCGGTTTTCGAATCAGCTAATTTTCTAGGGTTTTGAAGTAGTGTCATTGCTGATCACGTCTGCAAAATTATTTTATCGATTTTTGCTGAAACAGTGGCGCAATCACCAATTAAAAACGCGATGTTCAAATCTCCCGCGCCCCGCGTGAGCGTAGGAGAGGAGAACAGCGGAGAGGGAAACCTCGTCCATGTCGGCCAACGTGACGTCACGTTGAGGAGCCGGGGATACTTTGGCGCACCCGAGCGAACTTTCAGCGCGCGTTGTTTCTCGTGCTGCGTGCGTTGTGACGTACAAATTGTGTCAGCCGACCTTGAGAATCAGATTCAACACGAGGTACAGCTCTGCGTTCGTGTCCATGAACAAATACGGCCGAGACTGTGTCGTCTTCCACTGTTTTTCGCAAGATCATAAGCTCGCAGCGCAAGCGCTCGCTGCTGTGACGAAGAATTCAAGCCGACTAAAGCAAGCCTACTCTGCTCGAAGCACTTTCGTAAGAGCGGCTACATGCAGAGCTTGTCCCTAATGTGACCTCTGGAGATTTCTGTCGAAAAGGCGCGGCTGAACCATGAAACAGTTCCTTCGATTTTCTCGCGCATGAGAGGCTTGTCGCCATTCCGAAGAAGCGCCTCTTTTAAAAGTAGAAACATGCTCACTTAGCCCCTGAAGAAACCTTATAGAGGCTTAAGCATGTGTCACTCTCCTCAGCTTAGGTGCGGCCAGACCACCTGAGACGTGCTCAGCAAGGCTCGGTTAGTGATTTTATACTCGGTTCGACGTGCCCAAGCAAGCAAGCAGAGCAAAGAACAATAAAGCAAAGCAAGCAAGCATCGAAGCTCTTCATATGCGGCATCTCGTTTAATCGTAGCTAAGCGATTAAAACGAAAGCGTTCGACGTTGATTTCGGATGCAAATTTGTGAGAGAAATGCATGCCAACCGAGTTTTTGCAAAAAAAAACACCGCAACCTTACTCGGTTTCTTCATCAAGTTATGGCAGCGGGCGAGTAGCAGCTAGCTTGGCTTTTAAACACATATATAGTTGGCAACTACTTCACTGAACCTAAACTGCAAATCTAGGAAAGGCGAATGTTTCCGAGGCAGCGATTAATATTTTCTGGCATCTGCTGAACGCGCCACCAGTGAAGCAGCAGCCTTGTGCGCGTATTTGGCTTGGTTTCCAGCGCACAATGATTGCGTCACTATCCTGTGGTCACATGCCTCGCAGTGCTTGGCCACTGCGCTTCGCTAATTTTGACATCAACTTTGTGCTCCTTCATCGTTTCCTTGAAATACTTTCTTGCCCCAACCTGCAACGCCGGGTACTGAAAACAGGATATTTTGTACACAGTGCTTTGGGCCTTTTCTTTAGGATGACGCTCTTCCGGGTGAGCCAGGAGGCGTCCGGTGGTGGTAATTGACTTGAGCATTGTTCGCACCCTTTCCTTTCCAAGAATACGAGCCGAGGTTGTGCTGGCACCTTTTACGCATGGTCTGCATCGCGTCTTTGACGCTGGCGTATGCTTGTGCTAGGCGTAGAATTTTTTGCTTGGGTCTTTTTTTGTTTCAGGCGATACGTGGAATGAGCAAACTGTAGTATCATTTTCTTCGAGGTCAGTAAAAAAAAATGGCTGAGGCTTAACTTGGTTAAGCCTGGAGAATGCGAAGCATCATCGTGTCGCGTAATTTGGAGGCGCACAACCACAGCGACGGCGCGAGGTGGGCCCCCGTTTCTCCACTGTCGTGACGTCATCAAGTCACGTGGTGTGACGTCATGTATCACGTGATTTGGAGGCGCACAACCACAGCGACGGCGCGAGGTGGGCCCCCGTTTCTCCATTGTCGTGACGTCATCGTGTCACGTGGTGTGACGTCGTCGTGACGTCATCGTATCACGTGGTGTGACGTCGTGTCACGTGATTTGGAGGCGCACAACCACAGCGACGGCGCGAGGTGGGCCCCCGTTTCTCCACTGTCGTGACGTCATCGTGTCACGTGGTGTGACGTCATGTATCACATGATTTGGAGGCGCATAACCACGGTGAAGGGCTGAAGTGGTAGCTAAAGTAGTATTCTTCGCATAAAATAGCAGCCGTATTCGCTTTTACAACGAACAGAAAGCTGCGATCTGCACTCAACGCAGCGCCGGATCCGCAACGGCAGCTTCTCCAGTCCTCAAATTGACGTCACGACCTCTCTTGACCAATCACGGGCGGCGGCGCGGCGCGCGGCGTGCCCCGCAGCAGAGGCCGCATATTTCGGCTAAAAAAGGCAATTCGCGCTTGTTTCTGCTTTATTTGGATGCGATATTCCAGTATACAGCATGAAAAACTATAGGATGCCGCTGCCAGCCTGATTTTCAAAAAAAGTGCTTCAGTCTCCCTTTAAGTGCAATTGCGCGGCTGCTTGCAATAGCCAGTTTCCACTAGTACACCTTTCTGGGGTAATGGCTCTTTTTACTTGAGTCTGAGAAGAAAAAAGGAGTATTCTATGGATGGTAGGTCTTGTAGATGTCGGTTAAGCGAGTTTCAGAGGACTCGTTTCTTGAGATATGACATTGAAAATTTATAGTGTAGTTCAAAAGTTCGAAGAATATATGTCTTGACGTTCGAAAAGAGTGGTAAATTCACTTATGCAATTTTAGTAGAAAGCAAGATGTTGCTACCATAGCACCTAACATTTAAGCGAACAGATTGCTTCACCGCAGCCACAAGTTTCCTAGTTTCTGTTATTAAGTGCCGCCTCCAGTCCACACGCAAACAAAAGGGAGAGCGGACAAAAGATATTCACCGAGACTTTTAGTGTATTGTTTTTTAAGAGGGGCTTAGATAAAGTGGCATAAAAATTTCCATGTTTCTTCGGGGCCGTAGCGCCTACTGAGTGAATTGGTACCGACTGTATTACGTGTCGTAGACATCACTCGAAGCTGCACGAACTCAGAAGAACACGCACACGCACGCACGCAAGCACGCACGCACACACACACACACATACACGCACGCGCACACACACACGCACGCGCGCGCGCACACACACACCCACGCACACACACGCACACACACACACACGCACTCACTCACGCACGCGCACACACACACACACACACACACGCACACACACGCACGCGCGCACGCATCACACACACACACACACACACACACACAACTAAGCATTGAGTAATCATTTCAGTTTGCTAACAAATGTGTCGTAATTTTTTGTCGGAAACGATTTCTGCAGGCAGCTTATTCCAATGGTAAATGGCAAGGAACAATGGTGAATTGCGCATAAGTTTGGTGTGAGCGATCTTGGGTTGCACTTTAAAGCAGTGGTCTAATCGGGGAAAAATGCGATGTGCTGTTTCATATGAGATTCTTTGAAGGGCGAATGACTGTGATAAAGCCTGTGAAAGTTACTTATCAGGGTGACAAGTCTTCGCTTTTCAAGTGCGCTTAAATTTAGAGATGATTTAATATCGTTGATGCTGAGTAGCGAGCGTATTTTCTTGTGATAAACCGAGCTGCCTTATTTTGAAGTGATTCCAGTTTCTCGGCAAGATATGCTTGACAGGGGTTCCAGATGATACCAGCATATTATGCGAAGCATATTAACATAGGTTTCGGGCCTTCGCGCGACGCCCGGCGGTGGCCACCATTGACCTTCAAGTGACCTTCAAGTAGGTGACGTGACATGACGTCACGTGATGACGGCACACCGGCTGCAGATGGGGCCTCATATCGCGCCGTCGGTCGCCTCCCGGCGGAGGCCACCATTGACCTTGAAGTGAGATCACATGATGTGATGTCACGTGATGACGTCACACCGGCTGCAGATGGGGCCTCATATCGCGCCGTCGGACGTCGCCCGGCGGAGGCCTCCACGCTTCGGTTCGCTCCGTCGCGCGCGACGCGGCGGCGGCGCCACCATCGCTGCATCACCTGATATGTGACGTCACGCCAGGGATGAAGCGGAGCGCCCGCCGTTGCGTCAGTCTCTGTGCCCGCAAACGCGCCAGCGTCTTTGCGCCGGGCGTGTATGCGGTCAAGATGCCTCCAAACGCTAAGGACATGCTTCGCATCCACTGGGCTTAACCTTGATAAGCCTCAAATTTTTTCTAGCTGCGATCTTACTAAAGTTGTGTATGCCAAAAGTTTGGCGTCCTGATTTGCAAAGTACAAATGACGCCTAATGAAACCGAGTGTTTTGGATGCTTTAGTGGTTATGTAATCAATATGTTGTGCCATGTCAAGTCCGACGAAATATGAACACCTAGGTATTTGACTGCAGGAACTTTTTGGATGGCCACGTTACCAATAGAATAAAAGATGGGCTCAGTGACTCTAGTTGTCGGAAATGTTACAAGATTTGCTTTCCAAACATTTATTTCCATATGCCATTGTTTGCACCACATAGCGATTTTGTCAAGATCCGATCGCAAAACATTAGTATCGAGAGGATCAGTAATCTCTCTCTAAATAACACAGTCGTCTGCAAATAGTCTAATTGTGGAAGTGATGTTGCTGCTTATGTCATTATTATAAAAGGGGCTGTCGCAAAAAACATGGGGGCACTACATAGTTTAATCTCGACTGGGGTGTAGAGTCGGCATTATTAACTACACTAGCCTCGACTGTTACGTACAAAAAGTGGAAATGCAATCAACTAGAAAGGCGTCATTCGCAACAGGTTGTAGGTGGCTAAGAAGATGAGTCAGTACTGACTGAAATGTTTCATGTAAATTTAAAAATATGCCAATGGATGCATCTGCCGAATCCATGCTGTCCGCGATGCAATGCGTGTACTCGAACACAGGTGTTATCGTATCGTCACGTTGTAGTGACGGCAGTCCAGCGGTCACGAAAACACCAACAAGACTTGCAAACGAAGCTCTTTATTTGGGCTTACTTGCGCCCTCAAAAGAACTGAATCACTCGGCGGCGGCGTAAGCAACAGGCGTGCTCGGCGGGCGTCGAACTACGAATGGCCGTTACTCGCGGCATCGTTCAATTTAAAGCCCGCAAGGAAACTTCGAGATGACAGGTCGAGATCATCTAGAGTAATCTGGAAAAACGTAGATCCAGCTGTTCATGGCTGTGAACAATCGAGATTAGACCGGTCGCTTCTCGCGTCACGAACAAAGATGATAACACCCCTTTTCTGCGGACTTGCGCGAACGAACGAACGCTACAAAGATATGTGGCATTACCCCCCTCCCAACGAAGCATCATCTCGATGCTTTAAAATGAAAAATAAACACGGAGAATACAAACTTAGAGTCCTTTAGCGTTCATAATAAGGTTTAAGGCGTATGACATGTAGGACTTCCGGGCGTGGGCGGCGTCGCTGAGATGCTGTCGTGCCGTCGGGGATGACTTCATAGTCGAGGTCACCGATGCGACGGAGAACCCTGTACGGACCAAAATAGCGTCGCAGCAACTTTTCGCTCAATCCACGGCGGCGAACTGGCGTCCATATCCAAACCCGATCACCTGGCTTGTAATGCGTGTCTCGTCGGCGCAGATTGTAGCGTCGGTGTGCTGCTGGTCTTGAATGCGACCCGCGCAAGTCTTTGGGCTTCCTCGGCGCGATGAAGGTAGGCGGTGACGTCGAGGTTGTCTTCGTCGGAAACGTGCGGGAGCATTTCGTCGAGTATTGTCGTGGGCTTCCTGCCATATACCAGCTGGAATGGAGTAAACCTGGTTGTCTCCTGGGCGGCAGTATTATAGGCGAAGGTCACGTAGGGCAGAATAGAGTCCCACGTCTTGTGTTCGGCGTCGATGTACGTGGAGAGCATGTCTGCGATGGTCTTGTTCAGACGCTCTGTGAGTCCATTGGTTTGCGGATGATAGGCAGTTGTCCTCCGATCGCTTGTCTGGCTGTACTTTAAAATGGCTTGCGTCAGCTCCGCTGCAAATGCTGTTCCTCTGTCTCTGATGAGCACTTCGGGTGCGCCGTGTCGGAGGAGAATTTGTTCGACAAAAAATTTTGCAACTTCTGTTGCGGTACCACTAGGCAACGCTATTGCTTCGGCGTAGCGGGTCATGTAGTCGGTGGCCACGATGATCCACTTGTTACCTGATGATGAAGTCGGAAAGGGGCCGAGGAGGTCCATCCCGATTTGCTGAAAGGGCTTAGTTGGCGGTGGTATGAGGTTCAGGAGTCCGGCTGGTCTAGTCGGAGGCGTTTTGCGTCGCTGACACTCGCGGCACGTGTTCATGTAATGGGAAACGTCAGTAGCTAGCCGCGGCCAATAGTACTTCTCCTGGATGCGGTGCAACGTGCGAGCAATCCCGAGATACCCTGCAGTCGGCTCATCATGACATGCCTGCATAATTTCTTGCCTGAGATTTTTGGGCACGACAAGAAGATGCACTGTCCTGTTGGGCGCGAAGTTCTTCTTCAGAAGGACATTATTGTGAAGGACGAAGGACGACAGTTGGCGCTTGAACCCCCGGGGAGGCGATGTGGTCTTGTCTTTCAAATAATCAACTAGGCTTTGCAACTCATGATCCGAGCGCTGCTGCTGCGCGCAACTGCTGGCGCTGACCGGTCCCAAGAAAGCGTCGTCGTCGTCCTCTTCCGGTGCTGCGTCTACGGGGGCTCGCGATAGGCAGTCTGCATCGGAATGCTTACGGCCAGATTTGTAGACTATAGTTATGTCCAATTCTTGAAGGCGCAGGCTCCAACGAGCAAGGCGGCCGGAGGGATCTTTCAAATTGGCCAACCAGCACAGAGCATGGTGATCGCTCACAACCTTGAATGGTCGTCCGTATAGGTAGGGGCGAAATTTGGACGTGGCCCAAATAATGGCGAGACATTCTTTCTCTGTCGTCGAATAGTTGGCTTCGGCTGTCGACAGTGAACGGCTAGCGTACGCGATAACTTTCTGCTGTCTGCCATTTTTCTGAACGAGGACCGCTTCTAAGCCCACACTGCTTGCATCGGCATGAACTTCGGTTTCGGCATTTACATCAAAGTGCCCGAGCACAGGAGGGGACTGTAAGCGGCGCTTCAGTTCGTTCAAAGCTTCCTTTTGCGGCCTTTCCCATTTAAAAGGCATGTCAGCCTTGGTAAGTTGGGTCAAAGGTTCAGCGATGCGCGAAAAGTTCTTGACGAATCGCCGGTAATAAGCGCACAATCCAAGGAATCTGCGTATAGCCTTCTTGTCATTAGGCTGTGGAAACTCTGCGACCGCAGCCGTCTTCTTGGGGTCTGGGCGAACTCCCTCCTTGCTTACGACGTGACCAAATAACAGCAGCTCCTCGTAGGCGAAGTGGCACTTCTCTGGTTTCAGTGTCAGGCCTGAAGGCTTGATCGTTTCCAGCACTATCCGAAGCCTTCTGAGGTGGTCTTCAAAGCTTGAGGAGAACACAACAACGTCATCTAAGTAGACTAGGCAAATCTGCCACTTCAAACCTGCGAGCACCGTATCCATTACTCGCTGGAACGTCGCTTGGGCAGAGCAGAGGCCGAATGGCATCACTTTGAACTCGAAGAGTCCGTCCGGCGTGATGAACGCAGTATTCTCGCGATCTCTTTCGTCTACGTCAATTTGCCAGTAGCCGCTCTTCAGGTCCATCGATGAGAAGTACTTAGCGTTGCACAGCCGATCCAGTGTATCGTCGATGCGGGGGAGGCGGTAGACATCCTTCTTCGTAATGTTGTTCAGGCGGCGGTAATCGACGCAAAAGCGAAGGGTGCCGTCTTTCTTTTTCACCTGGACGACTGGTGCTGCCCAGGGGCTCCTCGATGGCTGGATGACGTCGTCACGAAGCATTTCCTCAACTTGCCTGCGGATAGCTTGGCGTTCTAGCGGCGATACGCGGTAGGGGCTCTGTCGCAGTGGTCGTGCGTGTTCTTTTGTGACAATGCGGTGCTTGGCAAGCCGGGTTTTTCGCACATTCGATGCTGATGAGAAGCAATCGGTGTACCTTTGAAGAATACTGCGTATTTGGTCTTGACTGCTCCGGAGTAATGCCGGGTTGATGTCGAACGTGGGTTGATGGCATTGTTCAAATAGTTCTGTGGATTGGTCGGGTAGGGCAAATACGTCTCTGATGTCTGCCAGCTCGTCGAGGAAAGCGATCGTCGTACCTTTGTTTAGATGCCGGTATTCTTCGTTGAAGTTGGTTAGCAACACCTGGGCTTGGCAATTTCGGATTTCGGCGACTCCCCTCGCGACGCCCAATCCTCGATCCAGGAGTAACTGGGTGTTCCCCTCGATAACGCCTTCGGCATTTTCGATGTCTCCAGTACCTTTGCTGACTAGAACACTTCAACAAGGGGAAGCTTTGGGCCAGTTGGTCAGACATGTTGGGGAGGAGGGATAACCGCAAACTTGACAGGACTGAAGATCGAGAAGAGGACAGGACGAGCGGTACCGCTCGTCCTGTCCTCTTCTCGATCTTCAGTCCTGTCAAGTTTGCGGTTATCCCTCCTCCCCAACTAGAACACTTGATCGGGGCGGCAGGCTCCATGCTTCATCGAGGACGTTTAAGGCAACGTGATGAGTCGCCCTGGTCGCAACAGGTATGGCTCTTTCCGTGGAAAGCTTGATCGACTTAGATCGAAGGTCGATGATCGCCCGATGTTCGTTCAGGAAGTCCATTCCCAAAATCACGTCTCTCGAGCATTGCTGTAGGATCAGGAAGGTTGTCGCATAGGTTCTGCCATTTACAGTAACTCTCGCGGTGCAGCGTCCTGACGGCGTAATCAGATTGCCACCTGCGGTGCGGATCAGCGGGTCATCCCAGGTTGTTGTTACCTTCCTGAGTCGGACAGCCAGTGGGCCACTCATGACAGAGTACTCAGCTCCCGTGTCAACCAAAGCAGTAACTGCGTGACCGTCGACCGTAACTTCAAGGTCACTTGTTCGCGCTCTCGTATTGTACGTTGTCGTCGGTGTCCGATCTCGGCATCGTCGAGTAGTGAGGCTGCGGAGGGTGTACTGCGACGTTATTCACTGGGCAGCGGTAAAAGCTTCAAGTCTGGCCGCGTCGTCGTCGTCGTCGGTGTCGTCGTCGTCGGTGTTGTCGTCGTAGTTGAGGCATGGTCTTGAGTATTCGTCGATGGAGGATCTTTCTCATTGCGCTTAGAAGCAACCTCACCTCCAGTGCTGCTTTATTTAGTTTAACCTTCGGGGGCTGGGGAGCGTCCACGCACGGCGTAACCTCGGCTAGGAGAAACAAAGCGCGGGGACGATGGCGACGGGGAACGTGATAGGCGGCTCGGCGATGAGTGTTCTTCCCGACGCAAAAACTCCTCGATTCCGGCTGGTCGCTGGCCGGGTCGGGGTCGTGGAGCGTCGTAAGAGAGCCCTCGGATGCCCAGTCTTCTGTATGGGCAGTGCCAGAGGGCGTGACCGGCTTCGCCACAGTGGAAGCATAGTTCTCCACTCGTCGCATTTCCTCGGCTGCGCGCGTCGCTCGTAGGACGGGCGGGTTGGGGCGAGTGGGCGGCGGTCCAACGCAGCTGGCTGAGGGCGATAGGGGCTTGGGTCCCGTCGTCGAGGTGCAGGACGGCGCACAGCTGCGGCGTAAGTCATGGCTGGGGGCTGCAGAGGCTGCGTGGGTGTCGGCGTCACACCCAAGGCCTGTTGAGCCTCGTCCCGGATGACGTCAGTGAGCGATGAAAGTTGCGGCTGCGTTCCCGTTGGCAGCAATCGTCGGAGCTCCTCTCGCATAACTTCACGTATAACCTCCCGCAGGTCATAGTTGTTAACGGTGTTCAGGCAGCTTGCTGACAAAAAGGCTGGCGGTCATACTGGCGGGCTCGGGCATCAAGAGTTTTTTCCATCGTGGATGCCTCTTCTAAGAATTCCGCAACGGTTTTCGGTGGGTTGCGGACGAGGCCGGCAAAGAGTTGCTCTTTAACTCCACGCATGAGCAAATTTACCTTTTCTTCTTCCTTCATGTTCATGTCGGCACGCCTGAAGAGACGCTTCATCTGCTCAATATACACTGCAACGGTCTCGTTTTTGTGTTGAATGCGAGATTGTAGCAGCTGCTGGGCTCTCTCCTTTCGCACGACGTTCGTGAAGGCCTTTAGAAGCTGCTCCTTGAAGGTTTCCCAGTTCGTGAGGCTAGCTTCCTCATTCTCAAACCAGACTTTTGCTGGTCCCTCCAAGGCGAAGAAGACGTACCTAAGTTTCGTGGCATCGTCCCAGTTGTTGAAGATAGCCACACGGTCGAACTACTCCAGCCATTCTTCGGGGTCGGCGCCAGGCGAAGCGTCGAAGGTTGGTGGCACCCGGGGCTGGTGAAGAATGATTGGAGTCGTCGTCTGGGGCAAGCTCATGGTAGACGTTGCGGCTGGCTTCCGCTTCCGGGTAGGGTCCGGCAGATTCCCGCACTCTGGTGCGTCCCCTTGCAGGCGTCGGCTAGCGCGGTGGACTGGACTCAGGTCCTGCGGTTGATGACTCAGAGGGCTGGCGTCACGGCTTGTAGGGAGTGTCCGGTACATGGAAGGCTACCCAGCACCTCCACCAGATGTCACGTTGTAGTGACGGCAGTCCAGCAGTCACGAAAACACCAACAAGATTTGCAAACGAAGCACTTTATTTGGGCTGACTTGCGCCCTCAAAAGAACTGAATCACTCGGCGGCGGCGTAAGCAACAGGCGTGCTCGGCGGTCGTCGAACTACGAATGGCCGCTACTCGCGGCATCGTTCAATTTAAAGCCCGCAAGGAAACTTCTAGATAACAGGTCGAGATCATCTAGAGTAATCTGGAAACACGTAGATCCAGCTGTTCATGGCTTTGAACAATCGAGATTAGACCGGTCGCTTCTCGCGTCACGAACAAAGATGATAACACCCCTTTTCTGCGGCCTTGCGCGAACGAACGGACGCTACAAAGATATGTGGCAGTATTAAGCTCTCGTCGTGAACCATGTTGTATAATGTCGTACTGATTGAAGAAATATTATTATGGGATTACGAGCAATGTGGTCCAAATTTCTGAAGGATGTTTGCGAAGTCGATCGCTAATTATGGAAGTTACACTTCTTGCGGGAATTTTGTGAGGGCAGCATCCAAACTCAATACAAAAGTGATTGGTCGACAAAATACGAGGTTGATTTCTAAAAAGTAGCTGAATGAAGCACAATGTCCGTAACGAGTACTGTGCTTGGATCGAGTTCAGTGCTTCGCATGTGGCTGTAAGATATTTAAACGTAACTTTGACGTTAGATTTAAAAGCCGTCAAGCTCAATCACGGTGTCTTTGTTAGAATGAAAACTAGCGGTTATATCAAAACTGGAACCTCGCTGCTGTCGCAAACAAAAACGCAATTAGAATAAGCATTAAACGTATAGAAAATTTTTCAGGCACTTTTCATAATTTTTTTTTTATTACAAGTAACTTTGGAAACATGGGACTGGGCACAATAGACATCCAAGCCAAAAGTAATGTTCTTCGGCAGTTGATGCTGTTCAATATGATAAAGCAATAACACTTGAACAGTATACTTACCACGTAGGCATTGTTTATTGGCGATGGAACCAGCGATTCGGCCAGGTTACCTGATCGCTTTGAAGGTACAACTGTGCTGAGTTGGCCGTAAAAATGTAGAATAGCCCTACATATGCGTGAAATCTTATTCCTTGTTTTATTCGTCTTTCGCGAATGTGATATAAATTTCTTCACTTATATCCCATGTAACGCCTTGAAAGCACATGGCTAGTATGAAAAAGTACTGAATCTAGACTTGAACCTAGTATAGTTTTCTCTGTGGCTGTTTGTTTTTGGTTGAATTACGAGAAGTAAGCTATTTCTTATCTCATGCATGACCGGAGTATGAGAGCTGATGCAAATGAATGCCGGAAATTTATATCTAAAGACTAAAACGTATTTCGTACTTATGCAAATATAGAACACAATTGTTCAGAATGTATCCAGATTAACAAGAAAATATTTTTTAATTCTAGTCAAATACGTATTCCTGCCTGTATTTATGTTATCGCAATAGAAGATGGTCCTATCACGCATACCCGGACGGCACGCAATGCACGGTGAGTTTTTCTTTACGCCCTTTTTTACGTCTAGCTGAAAGCCGCAAGCTAATGCTGTGAGTTTAGCAGCTTCCTGAATGAATACTGAAGATGAATAGTGTCAACAACCTCGCAAAGTTAAGTGATTGGAAGCGAACACGAAGACATCTATTGAGTAAAACCGTTATCAAGGTGCCCCTTGAGATGTAAGAGAAAGTGAGAAATCTTACCATTAAAAATGCTTACATGTGCCAACACTCCGGAAGACAACATGGACGGCGTGGCACAACATAATTACAATGATGTGCAGGAGTCGTTTCCTGGCTGGAGAAAACTTAACAAACACATGGGCTCGACCCACTGTGCTCGTAAATTGGCAGAGGCGTTCGAGTGAGTAGCCGCAATTTGTGGGAACGAATGCGGGCCACGACGCCTGTATTTCGTTAGGGGCGCAAAGAAAAAGTGAAAGTGTGGTTTTCAATGTCAGAGCAGGAACACAAAACTATTGGGCCAAAATATTCCGCAGGACATCACTGCGGCGTCTCATCACATGTCCATCATCGAGGCAATAAACTTCTGATATCTTCGACATAGCAGCGCGCTCGT
Organism: Amblyomma mixtum; assembly: GCF_055824585.1. Taxonomy (NCBI): domain Eukaryota; kingdom Metazoa; phylum Arthropoda; class Arachnida; order Ixodida; family Ixodidae; genus Amblyomma; species Amblyomma mixtum. The sequence goes on along the minus strand of NC_143021.1, from coordinate 156,898,959 downwards.
GCAAGGTGATGGTGGCGGTGACTGTAAATAGAAAGATTTCCAATGCTGTTACTTCTCGACCCTTGATGCTTGGATGTCTCATCCGCGCAGAACTTCCGTGTAGGCAACCTGGTTGAGACTACCGCCGCTTTGGAAAAAGTAAGATATGTAGCTCATAACCGGGTCGATATCACATATTTCCTTCTCCTGGCGACTGGGGCAGCTAGTGGTTATGCAGGAGTGGGCATATATTGTGCTGTGCATTTCATAATTTCAGTTGTGACTATTGCAGGCGTGGCTAAGTTGACAAAAGGCATATAGAGCGAAAACCTTATTACCCGTCTTGTTATAATGCAATGGTATATATTTGAAAATTACTATAATAAAAATGGGGAGGAGAGAAAGCCCTACACTATGTTTTATTAGGAAGTGTTCTAAGATACCTTCAGCATTCCTTGCGATGGAGAGCTTTTTAATGCGACAACATTAAATCCTCGACCTTGGAAGAAGTCCGGCGGCATCCGGTGTTGTGTGCATGGGAATTTGATTATTGACTGGTGGGAGGCGACGCCATCAATGACGTCACCAGACAGATGAAATCCCATTTGCTGGATGGACGCGGTGACACCATACCGAAGAAAGCCCACTGCCTGGAAGAAAGCGACATCACTAGACAGGAATTGATGTCACCCGACGACGTTAGGTCTGTGCGAAGCCTGTACCAGCCAAACGTGGCAGGTCATAATAACCATCATCATTTTCAACCTGACTACGCCCAGTGCAGGAAGAAAGTCTCTCTCATATCACTCTCCCGTATCAGCTGCAGCCACCTTCCCAATTTTATGCCCCCCTCTGCAGGAAGTGAAGCGCTACACTCTAAGAACTGCTACTCCTGCATTAAGAGTAAAAGAGCCTCGCTACTCCTGCAGGCCTCAATCTACTCTCTCTACAAACGAGAAAGAGTGAAAGGTCCTGTTCACTCCTCTTGACAAAAGAGTAAAATGGCATTTCCACTCCTGCATACCCCTAGGGAGTTCAGTGCTTGTTTTACTCCTCCGCCCTTACGGCCATACAATCGTAAGGGCGCGCTAGAGCTTCTCGGGGCCGGCCTGCCAGCCTGGATGCCGGCGTCAGAAAAATGCACTGGTATTGTTTGTTCACGACCAAAGCTCTGGGATAGAGTATCATTAGTCAATGTCGAGTTGTTGGTAGAAGCGATAACAGCCATACAAATTTCCTCCCATAGCCGCTTTGCTGCTGCTCTGGAGTTCGCCTGGCCTCTGCTATAGCTCCGCTCCTGAAGGGGTCGCGGAAACCGAGCATATATTTATTTCCCTATGACGCGGGGTTCAGAGTAAAACGGTGCCGAAGGTAGCACCTAAGTGCTGGCCAGTTTCGAAGCGCATTCAGCTACAGCATCTATGTGAAATCGGCTAGGTTTAGAGACGACAAGGGCAGCCAGCGAGCAGCGCACAGTTCGTCGCCCGGCGCGATCGCGGGCGCCGTCGTTGCCGAAAGCTCGGCTCGCTCAATGATTCGCTCCGTAGCTTGCGAATCGCGCACGCAAGGCTGGAAAATCGAGCAGCGACTGGCCTGCGATTGAGCGAGCCTTTATGCCCACGTTTGCAGCACAGGTGAACAAATTTAGCACACATGTATGCACGGAATATCGGCGGCGTTGCGGCGATTCTTAAGCTCGTCCTCGACGCCATCATCACCGTTCGGGTGGACCCGAACATATCTTTATTTCACTACGAGACATAGTTCACAATAAAACGTACTTACAATGCAAAGAGTAGCACCTCAGCGCTAGCCAGTTTCAAAGCGCTCTCAGCTCTGGCATCGAAGTGAAACCTCCTAGGCTTAGCTACGAATACGGCAGCCAGGGAGCAGGCCGAAGCTCGTCGCGCGGCGCGCTCGCGAGCAGCGTCATAGCTGAAAGCTCGGCTCGCTCAAAGATTGGCTCAGAAACTTGCGAATTGTACTCGCAAGGCTGGCAAATCGAGCAGCTAGCGGCTGGCCTGCGACTGAGCGCACGTTCGCAGTACAGGTGAACAACAATTAGCGCACGAATGCTTGGGATACCGGCTGCGTTGCGGCCACGTTAAGGCGATTCTTAAGCTCGTCCTCGACGCCATCGTCACCGTACGTGACACACAGGCTGAGAACTTGAATTCGAGTACGTGCTAAAGTAAGCTGCTCGTATTTCTCGGAACAATCTGAACTCGAAAAGACAGTTGCTTCTGTCGGCTTCCATGCATGTGGGCTCTTGCTAGTGAAAGTACACTCGAACAGGATGCGGCGAGTGCGGGCCGCTGTTGCATATAAGCTAAAGTGTGAAGCAAGTATCGTCGTAGTTCCGTAACGCAGTTGATATCACAGTAATCCGCTTGTACGGGTCACATTTAAGCTCTGTTTCATGTAGATCTCCGTCGACCATGCCAGTGTCGCGTAGAGTAATGCATCGCAGCTGCTCTTTGTCCTACCGCTCGCGTCGAACATATCCTTGATATAGACCATTTTGCGATACGGTGCGTTTTTTTGCCTTTTTTGTCGCATTTAAGGGATTTTCGCTGCCGTCAATCGAAATTGCATTCCGTCAACAGCGTCGTCTGCGCCGTCGTCTGCTAGGACACCCGGGGATGGGATCACAGGATCGCAGCTTCTACAAACGACATGTCAGCAAAAGTATCTAAAAGCGCTTTGGTATTCGCATTTAATAAAGAAATAAAATGAAAAAATATAATTTGTTTTTGTTGCGAACACAATTCAAATATTAGTAATAAAAAAAGCGCATTTGTAGGTTTTTTCAACGAAGCAAAACTGCAGCCGTCGCCCGTCGTCACGTTTTGTGTTATTTGGGTTTTCGTAGCATTGTTTGAGTGCTCGTGCGGTGAACGTGTATGAAGAACACAAGTGTGTTTTGGAAACCAACGACGAGAATTACGCCCTGTCAACACTGGTGATTTTGAACGGGTAAAGCCCTGAAGAAAGGTAGCGCTACGACTTCTTGTCATCTGGAGAGGCAACGAAGAAGAATGTGCGGTTTTGCTAAGCCTTGATGAGCCGTCTGAACGGTGAGTCCCGTGTACGTTTCTTTACTTCTGATCTCTATTCGCACGCGTTATTAGTGTGCGCCTATATAGGGATGGCAGTGCAGGCAGTCTGCGTGCGGTTGCCTTAGCTATAATGCGTTAACGCCGATTCACACGACGGTCCGTTCGCCCGCGGCCCGCGCACTACGTATTCATGCGTCACCACATTGAGAGGCGCGCTGTCGGCCGCGGCAGCGGGCGAACGGAAAATCGTGTGAATCGGCCTTTACCAGAAAAGAACGGGCGTATAGGCCGCATGGCAACTGTTACTCCATAGTCTCTATCTGCGTTTAGTACTCGGGTGCCGCGGTAAATAAAAATGCCACCAGTTATCACAACAGAGTTATGCGGTCGCTTGCTAGCGCTGCGAAAAACAACAGACAGTGTTTACTACATTCCAATAGCATAGATTTGTGCTACATAGGAGAGGATGATGAGCGTGCAGTGCCACGTTAGAGAGCGCTCTTGCTAGGCCAGCTGCGGACAGACAAGGGAACTGACAACGGTCGAGTTGCCTCGCGGCTGGTGCCCGTCGGATTGATTTGTGCTACTTAGAAGATGACGATGAGCGGCAGTGCCGCGCGACAGAGCACTCGCGCTAGGCCAGCTGCCAACAGACAGTGCTCAGTGTGTGTACTCGTGGGATTAGTGCTTACGCCTTAATATTTGTCATACAATTTTTTCGGGGACAATGATCGCGTGTAAAAGGCTGGGGCATATCCCTTGCCTAGTCATTTGTAAATTTTTATCTGTGCTTCCCCATGGAACAGAATTTGACACAGTATTATGTCAAAGTTAGATCGTTCTTGCGTCTGCCCTGAGGTGTAGGTGTCGATGCTTCCTCGCCTTCAGATTTTGAGAACTGTTTGGGATGTAACTGCGCACTTATTTAGGATTTCAAGCTTTTTGCTATATCCCTCGTTTGTGCGGCCCGCTTTCAAGTCGTTCGCTATATCGGTGATGGTTTGTTATTGATTTTCACTTTCTCTTATTTATTCTTGGTTGACTGCAACCAGCTGTGCTGCCGGCGATTCTCCGCGCTCGGAACTATTCCCAGGCACGAGACCCTACCCACAGACCTCCCTGCACCACACTCACCAGTTTTCTTCGGTATTTTTTTCCCTTGCTCTTACTTGCATTGCCACTAGGCAGTTTTTATTTCTGTGCAGATTTGTTAAATTCAATACCAATTTTCGTTTCATGCTGTGATGTGAGATATCGTGCTTCTTGCTAATGAATGCATGCCTTTTCCATCCTCTCATCATTTGTGCAAAGCAGACGGGTCTACTGGTCGCTACGTTCAATTTAAAAATACCTTCGGTGCTGCTGCAAAGCACCCTAGTAGTAATAAAATCCTGTGCATGCTATGTTCGAATAGTTACGCTCTTTTCATCATGCATAAAAATAGTGGTATTCCAGCGTGCTCATCTTTCTATGCGGGTGTGACAGTCATGTAAATGTACTGAAAAAATGTATATCGGTGCATCACATACAATCTGTTCATTTCTTTTGTCATGGGCCCTCTCATTGCTTTTTGTGTTGCTATGTTACTACCTTATTCTAATTTATGAAGCAGTAGACAATTTCTTCTCTTGTCATTCATGACATTGTTACGGCCACTGACAACAGTTGCTCTGACATATTTATTTGCAGTTGCCAGCTGCCAGTATCTACTGGGCCATTCGTGCTTCCAGCTTTTGGCTGTGCTATCTCTCCTCAGCTGTTTGTGGTAGGTATTGTTTTCCAGTGATGCATACCTTACCTGCCTATTTAGAAAAATTTCGTAGACATAGGCTCACAGCCGGGTTTAGAAATGCATGCAGAGCTCTACGTGCACTTAGCAGCAGTACCTCCCTGTATAATCACATGAATCTGATCCTGAATTACATGAATGTAATTACATGATCTGTATGAAATAGTCGCTCATGAAGCTTTTGACTGCTGCTGTTAACATAATGGAATTTACACTGCTTCAGGTGCAGAGACTATTTCACACATGTTGCCTCTTATGCATATGTGCCCTCTGAAAGGGCGAACATATTCCTTTATCCCTTTAAAAAACATTGTGTTCTATCATGATGCTTTACCGGTATTTCTGGTGTATAGACCAAATGTCACTCAGTATTGTAACAAGAAGCGGGAACTCAGTTTGTCCAATGTTTTAGAGGTAACATGAAGCGGGAACTGAGTTTGTCCAATGTTTTAGGGGTCCTAAAACATTGGACCAACACAGTTCCCACTCGAGTTATTGATCACTTCGCTCTCGCCCTACCATAAGCTTGCCGTCCAGGTTGGACAAATTGATAGAGCGACTGCTCCAGTGAAGTGGTGGTTCTGAGTTCGAACACCGGACCAGGACGAATCTTTCTTTAACTACGAAGTTTCTGTGAAAGCTGTATAGCTTTCCTTTGTAGCCATTTGGCTGTGCTCGAGTGGATGTCAATGAGTAATTACTCCTTATTACAGATCTTTTGTCAACGCCAAACTGATTCAGTAGCAACAAATAGTAGAAGGGTAAAAGCATGCTGCTCCCAAAAATTCGTTAAGCATGTTATAAAATGTATGCTGTATTGTTTTAACTGCTGCAAAGAAATAACGGTGATGTTAGATGCCCAGCCCCTATTAGGTAAACATAGCTCGCAATTAACACAGTGGATGGAAAAGAAATATGGACTTCAACCCTCACGACGACCCTCACCCCAGTGGATGGATGATAATGGCTTTACCCTTTGTACCGGGCGGTAGCTTTTGCCACCTAGCCTATACTTCCCCCATTGTTAATTTAATTTTCTTTTCCCTTTCGCTCTTACAATATCTAATCTGTCTATCCTTTTACCCTCGAAATTCACGCCTCCCTTGATTTCCGCCACCAATCCTCCAACCTCCCCTTCGTCAATGTCACGCTTTTCCCATCCACTCGCCTGTCCTCCCCAGTAAATCCCAGCGCTATCTCTATGGTCGTTGCTGTCCCCTCTGGGAGGGCTGGGCGGAGTTCTGCGCACCTCAGAACCAAGTGTTCCATGGTCTCCGTTTCCGTTTTACATGCAGAGCACAAAATATCCCCTTCTTCAAATTTGGACCTATATGTTATTGTTCTCAGAGTCCCTGTCCTAGCCTCAAAAAGCAGTGAACTGCCCCGCGAATTATCGAATAATCGCTCTTTTTTGATGTCCTGTTTTCGTGTCCTATATATGCCTAGTGCCGATTTTTCCTGCATTCTGTCTTTCCACATCTTTCTTTCCGACTCCTTTACCTCCACTTTCACGTTAGTCATTTGTTGCGTCCCATCCCTCACCCGTAAATACTTCGTTCTTAGCTTTCGGGTTCTATTAGTCCATTTTGTGTTAATACTTTTTATGTACAGATACTTGTACACCTTTTTTGCCCACCTTGTTTCCTCCATTTGAGTTAGTCTCTGATCATATTTCAGTTTGCTGATGGCCTCCCGAACCTCGAACGACGCCCAACCCATATCTCCCTGGACTCCCTCATTCGGAGTGTTCCCATGGGCTCCCAAGGCTAGCCTTCCTACACTTCTTTGTCTGACCTCTAGCCCTGACTGTACTTCTGGTTTCATGCACAGGACTGCATTTCCAAATGTGAGGCCCGGTACCATGATTCCCTTCCATACCCCTCTAACCACCTCATACCTATTATAGTTCCATAGTGCTCTATGCTTCATAATGTCTGAATTCCTTTTTCCTTTATCCTTCAGAATCCTCTCATGCTCTTCCAGATATTTTTTTCCTTCACTTAGCCATACACCTAGATACTTATACGTACTCACATGGTCTATCATAGTGTCTTGTATTTCTAGTGGGTCTCCCTTCTCATCATTATAGACCATTATCCCTGACTTCTCTCTACTGAACTGGAGTCCTAGCTTGTTGCCCTCCTCACCACAGATTTTAACTAGTTCCTGCAGCTTATCTCGCTTGTCTGCTAGTAGAACAATGTCATCCGCATACATTAGTCCAGCCAACACTTGGTTTACCCTCTGACCATCCTGCATATAACTCACATCAACTCCTACCCTACACTCTTCCAACCTCTTTTCCATTTGGCTCACATATACTACCATGAAAAGTAGAGGTGACAGTGGGCAGCCCTGCCTTAACCCTCTCTTAATTTTAGCTGGTTTTGTGGTTTCTCCCTCCCAGGTTACCACGACCTCATTGTCTGGATATATACGTTGTAGATATTCAACCAGATTTCTATCAGCGCCATATCCCTTCAATTGGTCCCAAAGTTTTTCCTGATTCACATTGTCATATGCCCCCTTAATGTCTAAAAATGTCATCCATAGAGGCCTCCGACTTGCCTTAGCTATCTCTATACACTGCGTTATGACAAATAGATTGTCCTCCAACCGTCTGTCCCTTCGGAAACCGTTCTGCAACTCTCCCAAGATCTCCTCACGCTCTGCCCATTCTTCCATTCTCATTTTCACCATCTGCATTGCTAGTCTGTAAATAACTGATGTGACCGTAGTTGGTCGGTAGGATTTTATGTTGTCCCTGTTTCCCTTGCCTTTGTATATTAGTCTCATCCTGCTCACTTTCCAGTCTTTTGGAACGTCTCCTCCCTCTACCACTTTTTCAATGATCTGTCGTAATTTCAGTTTGCTTTCTTTGCCTAGTATGGTAATTAATCTCATAGGTATGCCGTCTGGTCCTGTCGCTGTTCCGATGGGAACCTTGCCTTCTATTCTGTCCCAGTCCCCTGCTGTTCTCTCCCTAGGCTCTTCCTCCTCTGCCCCATTGCTGTCCCTGCTCTCCCCTAGACCATCCGCCACAGGCTCTGCAAATGCTACTTCAATTGTTTGTCTGATAAATTCCTGTGCTTCCTCTCCCTCTACCCTTTTTCCATCCTGTGTGGTCAGAGTGTGCTGGATGCCCTCTGTTCTCTTCCCTTGTAGCCTTATGTGCTCCCAAAACCTCTTTGCAGCATTCCTATCTTTCTTATTTACCTCCATCATCCACTGGACTCCTGCCTTTCCTATTTTCCTGATTTCCTATTTTCAGTAAAACAAAAAGTGCCAGTGTTGCCATACTTGAGAGCTTTGCTCTTTAAAATTGCAGTAGACTGCTACTCAAAGTTGACAAAAAAATGCGTCTCGTTTTCTGCATGTGCATTCCACAGTGCTGGTGCCATTTTCACTGGCCATTGACATTCAGTCGCATGATGTGCACCCCGCTCCTCGAGTTGATTTTGTTTGTCTTGTGAACCTGCCGTCAAAATCAGTGCAGGATAATGCTTCCCCAGTTGATCTGCAGTTAACCTTGTCCTCCGGAGCCCTCCACTACGGCGTCTCTCATAGCCTGAGTCGCTTTGGGACGTTAAACCCCATAAACCAAACCAAACCTTTGCCAGCTGCTGTCACCCTTTCTCCACAGAGAAGGGCGGTGGGAGTCCAAGCCAGGTGGAGTTGAAATATTTGACTAGTAGTGGACAGGGATCCTGCGGTTTGTTGAGTACACAGGCAAATTGGAGACTTATGGAAGAATTTTTTTACCAGCCAAAAAAGACGCATACACAAGAGAAAACCGAACAGGACAAGGGCTGGTAAAAGCCGTAGTCCTCTGTGGTTCTCTCTTGTGTATGCGTGTTCCTTGGCGGGTAAAAAAATTCCTCCGTAAGTCTCCAATTTGCCGGTGTCCTCCACAGATTGGAGGATCCCTGTCTGTTACTAGTCAAATTTCACTACTCCACCTGGATTGGACTCCCACTGCCCTTCTCAAACTTTTGAAATCCTGTTGCCCTAGCAGATCATCAGCTGTCGGTTGTATTACTTTCGCTTCAGTGAAATTTGACATGTAGCGGACAGGGATCCTAAAATTTGTGGAGTACACAGGCAAACTGGAGACTTATAGAATTTTTTTACCAGCCAAGGAAGACTCATACACAAGATTCGTTGTCTGTGTTTCACAACTGAAAGTTCTAAATGCGTGCAAAAGTGTATCGTGCATTCGCACGTATTTTGCAAACTCAATTTTTGCAGCATTAGGTTTTCGGAATTAGAGCTGTAGCATTGCCGCCACAGAATCCCGCTCGTTAACAAAGCGCACACTTATTTGCTAGGTATATATTCGGTATACCGGAACCAGTACACGTCACTGTTTGGAAGGTTCTGTCGTGAAATTTCTGATTGTGCAAGGTAGCTTTTCTTTTAAATTCAAGCGCTCTCTATTTGCTTTTTCCTGTGCATATTCATCGGTCGTTTCAATTCGGAAGCGTTGGTGCTGCAAGACGTGCATACGGAAGCTACGTTTGTGCACAAAGCTCCTGAATTTTTGAAAGCGCAGCTCTGACAGTTCTCGTTGTCATAAATAAGTACAAAGCAGCCTAATCTTTTTGGACACACCATTTCATGCTCTTAGCTGTTTCTGAGAAACAGGCTGCCTTTTTTTCTGTTTTTGGTGTGAAACATTCCTAACAACTTCTTTCTTTCTCGATGCACAGATAGCCTATGCATACACGGGCAGCTTGATTGCAATATTTAGGGCAATATTTATAACAGGTGCAGTGAGCCTTGGTGCATGTGGACAGAAATTAAGCTAGGGTGGGGTGGGGTATTTTCGCACAGGGTAATGTTATGCGGAGGGTTTGGCGTATTGAAACCGAGTCTTTCTGAGCTCTTATTAGACGTCCCAGCACCAGGACAGTAGTTGAGGCTTTTCTTCTTTGTTGTCTAGTTAATGGTTTCCATCACATAAAATAGCCTTAATTCTAGCTATCCCGTGGCCGTCTAACAGAACAATGCAGATATACTGAAGTGATCAGTGTTCCATAAAAGTAGTGAGAACATTGCAAATGCAAGACAACTTCATTGGTTTGCAGTGCACTAACGTGGCAGTCATAGAGAATTACACATTACATTTGCAAATCTAAATTGTGCATAATAGTATGGACTGGCACGTAATGTGCGAAGTAATCACAGTTATCTCGTTCATGCCAAATGCTAGTGTCAAACATTGTCAGTATTGCATATTTATAAAGAGCAGGCATGCTGCGCCTAACTTGTCGTTGGATAGATTTTATTACTATGAAATTAAAAAGTTTACACATGGCTGTCGTGTTCTTGCGTGGGAAGTAGTATTACCTTAAATGAGTATAAACACCAAATTTTTGGTTATGTGTGTTCATTGTAGTGACGTGCTGGGCATGCGTATACATAGAATTGTTGCATAGTATTCGTCTCCAATCGCTAAATAATTACAACCAGATTTCTTTTCTTCCCTGTTTCAATAGCATAGCAATTGCTATGACATCAATGTTCAGTATAGGTTATGGAAGGCACAAAAAAGCTACGATATCGCTACTTCATCGTTTTAATTAGTTACAATGCTAAAGCCAGCCTGCCTTAAGAGTCGGAATCACAATGAATGACGAAGCCGCAATTATATTGCAGTTTTCCTCATGCCTCCCCTGGCTTATACTGACCTTTGATGCCATTGCCATTGCTCAGTTTTTAAAAGTGAAGCAGGAGAAAGAAGATATTTAATTACAAATTATTTAGCAGTCATAGGCGAATACTGTGTGGTTATCCGTGCATAGTAATGCCTTGTGCATCATTAGAAACAAAAAAAAATGTGCAACTGAAATTTGCTCGGCTGCTGACCCAAAAGACGCGGGTTCGATCCCGGCCGCGGCGGCTGGAATTTCTTTGGAGGAGAAATTCTAGAGGCCCGTGTACTGTGCGATGTCAGTGCACGTTAAAGAACCCCAGGTGGTCGGAATTTCCGGAGCCCTTCACTACGGCGTCTCTCATAGCCTGGGTCGCTTTGGGACGTTAAACCCCAAAAACCATCCCAAACCAAACTGAAATTTGTTGTCTGCTTCTTTGAGATGGAAAATTTTGAATTTTTCCTTCACTATTTTAGAGCATGAAATTCAGTTAATGGTATCTGAGAAACAGAAATTGCAACAGACATTTCTATTCAACAAAAAAACTGTCATTGGTTTAAGTGTTTTCCCGATTCAAGGTTACCCTATATTTTAAACTGCACAATGTATTATGTGACAAGAAATCGTCAAACACAATAGGTGTGGTTTCAGAAATGACTGCAAGTGATAAGGGAATACATTTACTTAGAGCAGGTAGTGACCGCTGATCCGGATCATGAAGAGTAATAACTAGAGGAATATGAATGGGGTGGAGTGCATATGGCAGGTTCTCTCAGATCATGAATGGCAGTTTTTCAATACCCCTCAAGAGAAAAGTATACAACAGCTGTATCCTACCGGTATTCACCTATGGGGCAGAAACGTGGAGGCTAACGAAGAGGGTTCAGCTTAAGTTAAGGACAACGCAACGAGCTATGGAAATAGAAATGATAGGCGTAACATTAAGAGATCGGAAGCGGGCGGAGTGGGTGAGGGAACAAACGCGGGTTGAAGACATCCTAGTTGAAATCAGGAGAAAGAAGGGTGCTTGGGCAGGGCATGTAAGACGAAGGCAAGATAATCGCTGGTCCTTAAGGGTAACGGAGTGGATTCCAAGAGAAGGCAGGCGTAGCAGGAAGCAGCAAAATGTTCCATGGGCGAAGGTTTGCAGGAACACGGTGGACATAGCTGGCGAAGGACAGGGTTAATAGGAGAACATGGGAGAGGCCTTTGCCTTGCAGTGGGCGTAGTCAGGCTGATCATGATACTTGCAGAAGAGCTTGCTCATGTTGAAATTTTCATTTGGGAAATATGTGCTTGTTTTACATGCACACAGCTTTTGAAAGGACTAGCATAGTGATAATTGTATTGGGCTTCATAAAATTGTAGCTCTGAATGAAGGTTTGCAATGAAAGGTGTCTGCACTTGGTCACAATATAGGTACACACTAGTGGTGACATGACACACACGATCAGTACATTCTAGTTGTATTCTTTCTTTTTTTTCATGGGGTTATATGCAGGATAGTATGAAAAGGGCATTGGAATTGACTCTTACTTGCATTATTTTCATTCATGTTTGCAGGCACCCGGTGAAATGCACTCATAGTCAAAGCTCCTTCACTCAGCCGAGCAAGCTACGGCATCATCCAGCATCTTAGTTTCTTTTGAGCGCTTACAGCTCACTGCGGTGGATTTGGTAGATGGGTTTACTTTGCTTTTGGCAGTGTTCTTGGCATTTAATGTCAAGTACACCCCAAAAACAAAGCGGGCTTGTCTGCTGCTTGAGACACTAATGGGGCTTGATCCTAGCGAGCGCCTCCCGAGCGTGTTTTGGGCAGCCACAGCAATCACAGCAATGACATGAGAAATAAAAGTTATCAGTGTTGTACATTTGTGTCATTATTTCTTGAACCATTGTTATTCCCAACGCAGACAGAGCACCATACTAATGTGCAAACTGTAGTGTAGCCATAAAGTAGTTGTATGAGCAAAAATTATTATACTCAAAGATTATAATCCCTTTTGCTCATTACTCTTTTGTAGATGTAGCGCAGGTGGATCCTGCAAAACATATGACCAACTTGCTCTGAAGAATATGTGAAATAAGAAAATTAGTACGATACATTGAAAACACGTGAAACTCCTTTTGAAGGAGTAAAATAAGATCTGGGCTGATACTCCTTGAAGGAGTATAGTCACTCTAACAAACGGAGTCCTGGAACTCTACCTGAAAGAGTAGTAGGATGCTGTTTCAATGTGGTAGCTTTACTCCCTCGGAGGAGTGCCTGTACTCTATTGCAGGAGTAGTACAGTACTCCTTGAGTAGGTGTTGGATCACTCTTTGTCCAGAGGGAGTAATTTTATTCTGGAAAAAGGAGTGGAATATGTGACAAGCGAATACTCCTTCAAAGTGTGTTCTGGGCACTCCTCTGCACTCCTTTAGTTCTAAGAGTGTAGGCACCACTGAATAATAACTAAGAAGAAAGTGACAGCCTCTTGTACACCTATTTGTGCAAAACGCAGGCTTGCAGGAGCCATTCTTCACTGCATTTATTTATTTATTAGAAATACCTGCAGCGCCGGTAGGCATTATTGCAGGGGGGGGGGGGGGGGGTGAGGATACATAACAGAAGAATAGGCCAGAAAAAAAAGAGAAAGAAAAAAGCAATAAAACAAGGCATGACACAGCAAGTACAAAATGAATGAAATATCAATCAACAACAAGGCATGACAAAAAAAAGCCAACTGCGCACTCATATATCCGACAGCAACGCGCGGAACACAGGTTCAGAACGGCACTCAACAATTTCATGGGGCAGGCGATTCCAGTCATGAATGGTAGATGGAAAAAATGCGTTTTGATAAGTGTTAGTTTTGCATTTAATTTCTCTAATCTTCCATCCATGGTCAAGTCTGTTTGACCTGAAATGCGGTGGAAGCAAATAATTTTTTTATCTATTTTTATTTTTACGTGAAAGATTTTATACAGCATTTCTAACCGGGATTTCGTACGGCGTTTCCGTAACAGCTCTCATCTCAGCGTTAGTTTAATGTTAGTAACACTGCTGTTAAAATCGTAATTACCTGAGACAAATCGAGCGGCAAAGTTCTGAATACGCTCAAGCATGTCGGTTAAATTTAAAGTTGGGGGGGTGTAAGCCACACAAGCATAGTCCAATATTGGCCGAATATAGGTGAAATATAGAAGCTCTTTAACTTTTAGTGGTGCCATTTTAAAATTTCTTCGTAGAAAATTTAGCATGCCATAAGCTTTAGCAGAAAAGTGCTCAACGTGCTCGTTCCAGGTGAGATTAGACGAAAAGTAAACGCAGAGGTATTTATAGTGAGAAACTCTAGAAAGTCGGGTAGGATCTAGTTTGTATTCAGCCAGGAAAGGGTAATGCTTGCGTGTGAAAGAAATAAACTGACATTTTATTGGGTTCAGAAACATCTGCCACTTCAAACACAATTGTTGTATGCGGTCCAAGTTGCACTGCAAATGACAAGAATTTGAGGAACTGTTAATAACATGGTAGATAACACAATCGTCAGCATATGAACGCGTTTTACACGTCATATATTCAGAAATGTCATTAATATAAACCAGAAACAGCAGAGGTCCTAAAACAGACCCCTGCGGTACCCCCAAAGATACAGGAACATAATCAGACTGGGACCCATTAATCAATACACGTGATTTACGTCCCTGCAGGTAACATTGAAGCCAGTTTGGAAGGGAAGTTGGAATCTTGATTGAAGATAATTTATACAGTAGCAAATCATGAGGTACCAAATTAAACGCTCTCTTGAAATCTAAGAAAATGCAATCCGTTTGTAGACCCTTGTCAAATGACGAAAAAATATGGCTAAATTCTAAGAGCTGCGTCGTACACGAGTAACCTGATCTGAAACCATGCTGAGCTTGAGTGAAAAATTCGTTTTGTTCCAAATGCTTCATCATTGCGCTATATATTATGAGCTCAAACGTTTTGCAGCTAATACTTGTAAGCGAAATCGGCCTGTAATTAGCTACTATGTGTTTAGGACCACCCTTATTTCACCCTTAGAGCAACCTCAGTCTTACGATCCATGTCAGTCACTTCCGGTAAGGGCAGCAACTGCTGCCAGTGCTACCGAACTGCCTGGACAAAGTGTACTCAGGCCTCCTGCAATTTTTTCGCGTCTGGGGAACGTGCAATTGCTCTCCAGTGCAAAGTTTAGTTATTGATTGATTGATTTCAAAATACTGCAGGCCAACACTCATGACCCACGCAGTGGGTGAGGGTCTATAGAAATCTTGTAAAAAAATAATTGCACAAGATAAGGCAGTTCACTAGATTGCAGTGAATAACAGAAATAAAAAGGTGCAATATTTAATCACTCCAACAAAAGATTTTCAAGAGCTCCACTAAAACTCCCCGGAAGAGAGTTCCAGTCGGACGGACACGGTCCACGGGCAAAACATTATGCTTGAATGCCCCAGTCCTCAGAGAAATAGATTCCTGCAAATGACTTCCTGACTGGTGTGTTCGGCTAATGTTGACCTTGTTGGCGCACAAGTTGATCTCAGGTAACTATCCCGATTGCTGCAGCCTTCCTTTTTTACACTGCTTTCATTAGCACGGTACGCGCATAGAACAAAAATGATTGTTCGATGAGTAATTGTTAGGAGATAATAACGTCACGTAGTTACCGTATTCAGAGCATTTCACGTAACCTGAACCAAGGATTAGAAAAAGTGGCATTGCGGAGCTCAGTGAAATCATCGACATATTTTTGCACTTGTGCGGCACTCTTGGGAGCATCTTTTAATTTCACTTTATTAATAATGCAGATAGTATATTAGAAATGTGTTTTAGTTCCACGTGCTTTGCCATCTGCAGCGGTGCCGTGGCTTGAAATTTGCGTTCGGACATCTTGAGGACACTGGACGTAGTCAGAAACTTACCAACGGTTTTGCATACCCTTAAGGCTTAACGCGTAATGGCTTTTCGCTGAACTTTTTCTCTTCCCACGTGCACAACACTGGACTTCCCTTGCCTCTTGCGCTTTTGTGCACAAAATTCAATAATCTCAAAACCTTACTTCAATGTGAATTTCATTTTTTTTACCTGATATGCTCTTCTCTTTCCACCATCATCTCCCCAAACCCCTCCCCAACAGAGTGTTGCATATCAGCGCCATTGTCAAGCCGGCTAAATTCTCTGCTCTTTAATCAACAACATCTCTGTGTACCCCTTTAATTGCACATAGTTAACATTCTCATTCGTCACTTTTTAACAAAGACAGATTTTTACTTTTGTCAATTATACGTGCTTCTGAGTGGCAGGTATAGGAAGCTTACGCATGGGAGGAAAGATCAAATTGCCAGGCAACGTATTAACTATAACTCGAACTCACTCATTTTTCCATGTACGTTTCGTGCATTTACGTAAAAAAGAAATTAACATTTGCGTCTTACCTTTGACTGTTTTCACAGATATTGACATGACTGTTACGAAAGTCCCTCATTAGAGCTCCTTTAGAGTTAGTTGTTCAGGCGAAGATTTCCGTGACGCTGCACTTCGTTGTACCGAGGAAACAGCTCTGGTCCTGGACGAACCAGATCTGGAGCAGAACACGGAGTTAGAGAAGCAAAATAGTGCATTATTAGTCAGTGGCGGCGGTAGATAGCACAGTGCCCTACAAAAAGAGGCGTGCGCTCCCGAAGGTAATCAGAGCAGCGTTCGCGCAGTAGAAATCGCGCAATCGCATGTACTGGGTCGCCGACTCTTGAGTGCGAGGTGGCAGCACTCTCCAGCGCGCCATAGAATCCGTCACCGCCGCGCATCGAAGGGGAGCGGCGGAGGCGCTTTGCTTCGCGGGGCTTCGTGTGGTCTGCTAGAGCGCAGGAGAGCATCGGGCTTGCTTTTGTGTGAATTGCGCCTAATTAAATGTACGCTTACTGCGCCTCAGCGCGCCGCGTCGTATTGCGGGAAAACGCAATTCACTCACTGCATTGTGTCGTGTGTTCCGCGTACAGTTCAGCGGCCGCTCATCTGAGCACCGCAATCTCAGCAAATGTATGTATTGTTTCATGGATGGCTTGTCTTGGCTGATTGTAACGACCCAAAGCCATTCAGGTTGTGAGGGACGCCGTAATAGAGGGCTCCAGATAATTTAGACCATCTGGTGCTCAGCTCAAGGGTGCACTGCGTTTAGACCCTATCCAAACGGAGCACCGCAGCCGCGATCGCACCTGGGTCTCCCGACTCAGTGGTCGGAAGCTTTTACCACTGAGCCACCATGCGGATAATTGTTAGAGGAGCCTTTCTATGGAATAACGAGCGTCGGCGCTGTGAGCGAAAAATCACGCGCATGTCGCTGACATGGCCAGGCACTGAGTAGTCCAGTTTTTTATTTATTTCATGATACCGCACGACATGGCCGAGTTGGCAGAAGCTATTTGCATAGGATTAGATGGAAATCAAACCCATGGACCCTGGAATCCAGAGTCAGATACGCCGCCCGTAGGACACGCAGGTGCGCTCGTACGTGTTGGTTAAAGCAGGGTTTTAAATGTCGTGTGGTCTGTCTTGAACATAATGTGGCAGCTTAAGACTGTATACTAACGAGTATGTGCAAGATAAAAAGAGACAGAAATTAAGGAACTGATAATATGTTGTATACTAATTAATGTTAATGAGATGTAATAATGAATACGAAGCGGCGCCAACACATTAGCCATGTTTACTTAGGTAAACAACAACATTCTCTCTACCTCAAGCACCATTAACGGCGTCGCATTCTTGAGCTTATTATTTCAATCTCGATTAGCTTCTCCTTCAGATGCCAAAAGAGTTTTAGCAAGAGACTGCTTTTCGCTCGTGAAAGAATTTTTTTGTGGTGATTTTGAATGCAATTTCACTGTAGACTTAAATTGTATCCTATTTAGATAGGAAAAGGTACTCATTTTTTCGCTTCCTTTCCCAGTGCTCCCCATCGCGGTACTTCTCGGATGATGTATCGTGTTTCGGGTGATGTTTTAGCCGCCTGTTCATAGAATAAAGTTTCTATTGCTAGTTCTTTACGCCTGTCGCCTTTGTTTTACGCAACGATCCGCCGTGGCCGAAAAAAGGGATGCGGGCGGAAAAGCGTTAGCGGAGACCAACAAAACTCTTGAGGTGAGTCAGAAGAGAAGAAAGAAATAAAAAGACATTATTAGGCCTTTTAACGCTACGAATGGGGTCCAGTGAATGGTAGCTCGGGATTCCGACCCATTACGCAATAGTTCCACCAGCTTAATGATAGAATCAATGGCCCGTACAGATAACAAAATTACATGATTGAATAAACGCATTCAGATTTATTTTCAGACTCTACAAACGGTGGTGATATTCAGGAGATTCGAAGTTGCGTCACGCGATCTGCAAGCTCATTCGCGCTGAAATAGCCTTGTGATGACTCTGACCAAGACAAACGTGCTCGACGCCATCTCTGTGCACACGCCTTCACGGCTGCTTCTTTAAAACATTCCATCCGCCTTAGACACCAACGCAAAAATTAAATCTTTCCTCTGTAACCCTCGTTACATAAAGAATGTAGCCAAATCCCGAGAATACACCGCCGTAGTGCGTCAACGGCAAAGGCGTCTCACTACTGAGAATCCGAGTTCGATCGCGGCCGAGGCAGTCTCGTTTCAATGAAGAGGAAACGAAACACGCTCGTGTGCTGAGCAATGCCAGAGCACGGTAATGAACCCCAGGTGGCCTAAATTACCTAGAGCCATGTACTACAGCGCCCCTCATCCCTCATAAGCTCACTCGCTTCGGGGCGTAAAAATGCACCAAGAAAAGCAAGCCCATGAAACATGATATGCATTTCATTCACATTGTGATGCTGATTTGGGCGACCACTCAGTTGTGCGCGGAACCAACGACGCACCGCAGTGAGTGAAGTTCCTTTCCCCGCAATGCCGACGCGGCGCGCTCGGGTGTAGTAAGCTTGCATTCAGTGAGGTGCACTCCACAGCATAAGAAGCACGTTGCTCTCCTGCGCTGTAGAAGGCACGAAACCACGCTTCCAGGCCCTTGTGTGTCTTCGCCGATTCGCTTCGTTGCGCGGCCGCGACGGGGGCGCGCTAGTGCTCCGCAGAGCGCAGCCACGCCGAGCCGTGTTGGCACTTCGAGTGGATGACCCTGAACGACCAACGCCTGGCAGAAAGTCGTGCCTAGAACATCGCGCGTAAACGAACTCTTCGAGCTTATAAATCGGTGAAGGGCGGAGCAGCATTTGCTCTTGGCTCCACAGTCGACACCTCATCTAGGGAGGACCTTTTTAGCCATTTTACCGTCGTACCATCTTTCTGTTCGTGACCTTTATCCTACACCAGGTAACGCTGATTTCCGCACTGGCGCAAATGGAATCACTTATTTTCTGTTTTCAATTCGAATGCAAATAGCCGCAGGATATCCCCAGGATTCAAAATGCGGTTTAGTCTTTCATATCTGTAGTTCTTTGCCTGGGACATAATTGTTCAAAGAGAAGCTGAAATGACTTCTGCATATCTCGACGAGATTCAGGTATTGTATATTTGAAGCTTCATGGTAAATTATGGGCAGTATTTTTGCGCTAGCAAGAAACTGCTACTCTGAAGCCGCTACTGTGTACAGACTCCTCCTAACGGCGCTTAAAGGCGGCAAAGCTCGGTGAAGAAGTCTCGGCTGCTGAGCCCACACTCCTGCAGTTTTTCCGTACACCGTGCCGTGCATCTTCTGGTGCAACCGAAGAATTCGCCTTCACTGAAGTTACTTTGTTGAGGTATTAGCAGGGGTCGCAGCGGAGCACCAGACAGAGACGAACAGCGTGGCAGACTTCTAGTTCCGGACTGCGCGTGCCGGGCGTGCGCTCCGAGCACGCGCTGTCGTTCTTTATTTTCTTCTGTCGCGGGAACGCCGATCGCAGCGCCTGCGCTTTATAGCGTCGCCGGGCGCTACAGGGCCCCCCGCCTAGACGTAACGTCGAAATATACGCGCCGACGGGGCAGAGATGGAGTAGCCACGGCAGGCAAGCAGTCAGCTGGAGTAACAGTGTCCCCACGGGGTCGCTACAAGGTCCGGTAAGTTCATGTCGGGGGCAGGGAAGAGCTGTCGGGTGGAGTGCACGGGCTCAGGTGGACGAGCCTGGCTGCTGCGCAACGGGCGAATGAGGCAGAGTGCCGAGCTGACAAAGCATATTAGGGCAATGGAGGCCATGGTGGGGCCGTCACCGACTGTAGTGCTGCCCGCTGGCACAAGTGTCATTGGTGCTGGACCGTTGCAGCTGATGTCGGCGGGAAGCTGGCACACAGAGTACGCCGTCACAAGCAAGGGAGCGGTCGAAACGGCTCCGTGGACAGATGTGGTCTTTAGCGTGGTGTCGTGTCGCTGCTGTAGCGCCAGCTTCAAGTCGTCCAAATAGGTGGAAATGGCTGGCTTACATGGCTCAGGTGCCCCTGATGTAGGGCGCGAGCAGTGCGGTCCGGCCACTAGGGTTGGCACAGGTGTGACCGACGAGACAACGTTGACAGCTGTGGTGATGACGGAGGAAGTTGCTGGGTTCAATTCCAGGAGCTGGGGTAAAGCGGGAGTGGCCCTCCGGAGCGACTGGCCAATGCTGATGCGCGTGTGGGCATGGTCGGGCTTGAGAGCAAGCGCTGACACTGGGTCAGGAACTGTTTCAGGCAAAGTGGGGCTGGAGGCGATCGCCGTGCTTGTTACTGCTGTCATCGGGTTGGCTTTCTCATCCTGCTCCTGATGACGAGTAGTGCTCTGCGGACCTTCTGAGGGGCTGGGAGTGTGACAAGCAGGCTTGGTCGTTGTCGAGGGCTCTTTAGCATCAGCGGGCGACGGCGTCAACCTCACAGAAGAGGCCTGCAGAGCTGTTGGCGGTAGTGACGAGGTAGATGGAGATGCCGGAAGCCTCGGCACGGCTGCTGCCGCAGAGTCGTCTTTGGCTGCAGGAGGCTCTGGCGACAACGCCACTGAAGCGCAAGGAGGCAGAGCCAGAGACGCGGGTAGGAGAGTAGTGGGAGAAGGACGCGAGGCGAAGCTCGTGCGGATCCCACCTGGTGTGGCGTCGAGAGAGACAGCCGGGCTGGAGACGCTGGACGGGAGTGGCGGCGATGCGGCGAGGGGCTGCTGAGGCGGGCCGGGTTCTGATGAAGGCTGCGTGGGCGCGAGCGAGGCCGGTGCAGGGCCAGAGGCTGGCGGCGGCGAAAACGGGTCCGCTGCGTCGTAGAGCGGCGGCGGAACGTAGTAGGCGCCGAAGTACGCCAAGACGGCCGCACGCAGCTCATCGTATGGCCTGCCGCCGAAAGCAGAGTAGGTGAGCCGACGCAGGAGGTCGGCCGGGAGGATGTCACAAAGGACTTCGTGTTTGAACGGCTGGATGGTGATGCCGTTCAGGTACATCGCAGCCTCCAGTTGGGCGAACCACCCGCCGACGCCTGCAGGCCGGAACGCCGGGAGCGGCGGGTCGAAACTTGGGTGCTGCCAGTACGCCATGCTGGAACGCCGCTGCGATAGAAGGCACGGTTCGCCAGGTCACCACTGTTGAGGTATTAGCAGGGGTCGCAGCGGAGCACCAGACAGAGACGACCAGCGTGGCAGACTTCTAGTTCCGGACTGCGCGTGCCGGGCGTGCGCTCCGAGCACGCGCTGTCGTTCTTTATTTTCTTCTGTCGCGGGAACGCCGATCGCAGCGCCTGCGCTTTATAGCGTCGCCGGGCGCTACAACTTCTCTTGCTTGAAGCATACTTTGCTTCGTTGGAAATGTGGATCCCTCGTACACTATGTCATCCTGGCGAATTTTATCAAGCCCTCTGTGCTGCGAACACTGAA
Source organism: Amblyomma mixtum (assembly GCF_055824585.1). Taxonomy (NCBI): domain Eukaryota; kingdom Metazoa; phylum Arthropoda; class Arachnida; order Ixodida; family Ixodidae; genus Amblyomma; species Amblyomma mixtum. The sequence continues at coordinate 156,877,638 of NC_143021.1, read as the reverse complement.
AGCTATCGCGGCTTTTTTCGAAGAAAATATTGAAAATTGGGTTTGAGGAATGGAAATGACGCAGTAACTGTTTCACATAACTCGGTGGATAAAGGAGGGATTGGCGTAAGAGAGGAAGAAAGCAGGGCCATAATGGAGGTCTCCGGAATAATTTAGACTACCTGGAGATCTTTAATGTGCACTGCTACAACACAAAACAAGGGCGCCTTTTGCGTTTCGCCTCCATCGAAACTCGGCCGCCGTGGTCGCACTCGAACCCGGGTATTCCGACTAAGTAGACGAGCGCCTAAACCACTGAGCTACCGCGGCGGGTATTCGATGACTACCTCACCGTTTCAAAAGCTAGCAAAAGAAAGACTGCCTGTTTACGTGCAAGTTTTGCATATTCGATACGTTCGATGTCGGCGAATTCAAAACTTCCTAAGTGGCGTTTAAGGTATTCATTTTCAAGAGCACAAATTGTGATGGTCTATTTTCTGCAGAAGCGAACTTTGTACCGTGGGTTATGTCCGCGCTAAATCTGAAGTGGGTAGAACATACGGCTAAACCAAAAGGGTACTTCGATGTTTTCTGCTTTCAGGTTGATGGAACAGAAAAAGGTCTTGGGCGCTGCAAGAAAGGAGCATGCTACCTTCAGAAGGGTATGTGGGATTATTCGTATTATTTGCTGAACATATGAATAAGGCATACGCGATCCGTGAACATAACACTCTAATTCACGTTCAGTATACAAAGCGAAGGCCAAACCTATCTCAACGGCGTGCATAACACATTTGGGAAAAAACAAGAAGACATCAGTTACTGTCTCAATATCTATATTTGGAACGCCTAACACAATAGCAAGAATGTCACTGTATACATTCTTAATGAAAGCGAGAATAATATATGGAAATTGTGTCAGTACATATTATATGTACACACACCGGGTGTCTCAGGAAAGACTAAGTAATTTCTGAGGAAATTTTTTTTAGGTAAAAATATGGCTTTTTTGGCGTACTATCACCAGTGTTGGCAGATACCAGAAAACCGGTTTATTGTTTTAATTAGTAAGCTGGTCAACAAATTTTTAATAAATAACTTTTTAACTAGCAGAAATGTGGTGCACACCGCGTGGTCGATGCTCGGGGATGTCTTCGAGGCAGTACGTCACGGGGCGGAACCGTGCAACGACACGGTAAGGGCCGCGGTACCGGGACAAGAGCTTCGCGGCACGGCCAGTCGCGCGGATAGCGCGGCGAACGAGGACCAAGGCACCGGACCGGAAGGAGGGAAGTGGTGGTGCTGCCGCATTGGCCACTTGCGCACGAGCATGAGCCGTGAGAAGGTTGCGCTGAGCGTCGAGGCGGGCGTAACGAAGTCGTTGGGCGCAGTCAGTTGGTGACGCAGTAGGATGGGGAAGGCCCAACAGCGCGTCTAGAGAGATGGCGGGCGTTCTGCCATAGACGACTGAGAACGGCGTGACATACGTTGTTTCTTGCGCCGCAGTGTTGAGTGCAAAAGCTGCAGCAGAAACAAAACGATTCCAGTTTGTGTGGGACGGAGCGACGTAGGAGGTGCCTATATCCGTGAGGGTGCGGTTAACACGCTCCAGGAGGCCACTGCATTGGGATGATTGGCGGATGTAGTGGAATGCGCAATGCCGAAGGATCGGAGGGCTTGCTGAAACTCATGGGACATAAAGCAGCTACCACGGTCCGTGATGAGGCGTCGGGGCACACCGTGCTGAAGAACGAGATGCTGTTCCACAAACAAGACGGCATGAGCGGACGACGTGTCTGGAACAGGCAGTGCTTCGACCCACTTGGAAAAGTAGTAGATCGCAACCAGAATATACCGGTTGCCGGCGCGCGTCTTCGGGAACGGGCCCAAATGGTCCAGTCAAACGAGTTCGAAAGGTGAACTCGGCGGCGAAAAAGCCTGTGGGGGTGGCTTGGTTAGTAGTGTGGACGACTTCCTGTGTTAGCACGTCTGGCAGGACGCCCCGTGTTCCTTGACGTCTCTGGACATATTAGGCCACCAAAAGCGCTCCAGCACTCGTGCGCAGATCTTGCCGCGACCATGGTGACAAGCCGTGGGAGCGTCGCGTGGGCAGCGCAAGATTTGCGACCGTAGTGTTGCCGGCACCACTGGCAACCACACGTGTGGTCGACCACGAGGCCGCTTCACATGACACAAGATGTCATCTTTCATTCGATAGACCTGGCGCAGTTTGCGGAGGCCTGCGCCGGCGGCGGTACCAAGGGAGTGGATTATGGCAGCAATATCGGGATCTTGCGTTTGTGCAGTGCTGAGGTCCGTCAAAGCCGTCACGGAAGAAGGGTGGCGAGAAAGCAAATCGGCATCTTGATGGGAAGAACCGGGCCGATGCACTATGGTGAAATCGTACTCTTGAAGTTGCAGGGAACAGCGTGCAATCTTCGCATTTAAGTGTTTGGCAGACTGCAGCCAAGTGAGAGCGCTATTGTCCGTGACTATGATAAAGTGACGGCCGTACAGGTAGGGACGGAACTTCTCGACGGCGCAGACAACGGCGAGGCAGTCGAGTTTCGAAGAGTGGCGGCGGCGCTCAACGTCGGAAAGCTGGTGAATGGTGAATGGCTAGGGATTTGTGGTCACCAGACTCGTCTTCCTGCAGGAGGACAGCGCCGAGCCCATCTTGGCTCGCATCCGTGAGGAGGACGATGGGGGCTGATTCGTCGTAATGGGCCAATGCAGGAGGTTCAAGGAGGGTGTGCTTGACGTCAAGGAACGCGAGCTCTTTGGCCGGCGTCCAACTCCACGCTGCATTCTTCAGCAGGGCGGTCAACGGAGCGCTTCCCTTGGTAAAGTCCGGAATGAAACGACAGAAATATGAAACAAATCCAAGAAGACTTTTGAGTTCCTTGGCGGTGTTGGGAGCTTCGTAAGCGCTTTTGGCTTTTCAGGGTCGGGACGGACGCCACGCCGGCTCACAACATGACCCATGTACCTGACCTCTGCGAAACCGAACAAACATTTTTTTTTTGTTTTAAGCGAAGCCCAGCAGAAGTAAGGGCTTCGAGGACGAGTTTGAATCGCCGTTGCTGTTCTTTAAAGGTAGCCACGTAGACAATTACGTCGTTCAGGTAAACCAACGCCATAGGCCACTTCATATGGCCTAAGACGCGGTCCATCAGGCGCTGAAAGGTAGCTGGAGCATTCGAGAGACCGAAGGGCGTACGCTTGAACTGACAAAGGCCGCCGGGAGTCACGAAAGCCGTATTTTCCGCAAAAACGGGGTGAACAAGCACTTGCCACGAGCCTGAGAGCAGATCTAGGGTGGAAAAATAACGGGCCCACTTCAGGCGGACATGTGCATCGCCGAGGCGCGGCAGCGGGTGCATGTCGCGATGAGTAATAGCAATCAACATGCGATAATCAACGCAGAAGCGGAGTGTTCCATCCTTCTTGCGCACAAGGACGACAGGTGAGGACCAAGGGCTACAAGAAGAGGGAATAGTTCTCTGGTCAAGAATGTCGCATACGTGATGCTGGATGACTCTTCGTTCGGCTGGCGCTACACGGCGAGGTTGGTGCTGAATGGGCACGCGGTTTTCGGTGTTGATTCGGATTTGTGCCCAGGAAGTGCACCCGAGTTCATCGGCGTTTAGAGCAAGGCAACTGTGATGCTCAAGCAGCAAGGCCTTCAGAGAGGCGACCTCCGCGCAGGTCAGCGTGGGCACAAAGATAAATGCTCCCCATGATAGGTCCGCCGGCGCTGGAGGGTGGTGCGGCGGTGCCTCATGTTGCAGAGACGCAACCGGTGAACAGGAGTTCAAGACTGACGCTGTACCCAATTGCGTGCCGGGAGTCAGCTCGAGAGGGGCGCGGCTGATGTTTAGCACAAATACGTGGGCCTCTCCTTTGAGTACAGGCAGAAGGCTTCGAGGGGAGCTCATCAAACGAGCTGGAGCTGAACACCGGATGGGTTCGAAAAGCACGTCCGCTATGATTGGACTGTCAAGCTTGGCGTACACCCACCTTGCCGCACCTGGTGGCAGAGTCACGGCGGACGCTACAGTCACGGTAGTGACGTCGATTGGCCTTACTCGGCGTGGCCACTTCGGTGCGAGGTAACGCACAGATTCTGATGCACGCTTGGTAGCCGACACCAGAGACTGTCACAGGGCGACACTGAGACTGGAAACCCGGCTAAGCCAACCCGGCCCACACAGAGTTCGGCTTGCCCGTGGTTCTCTTGTGGTAAAATTAAGGACGACTCCGGCTTGCCGGCACCACCCGCACCCGAGGACCACTGGCCAAATAGGGCTGCCTGCGACAACAAACTCGGTGGAGATGGACTTTCCGAGTGCTGCCAGGTTGACGATGGCACGTCCGACTTGCTCCACCGGGGCACCGTTAAAAGCTGACCCTGGTTTTGGCGGCTGGAAGAAGAAGGTGGGGCGAGTTAACAATAAACGATTTGTCCAGTGGATTGACAGCCACTCCGGTGTCGACCAAGGGCCCTATGTGCCGGTCAAGTAGGGTGACGGCGACGAGAACGTAGGGAGTTTCAGTTATCATCGAAGCCGACGAAAAGAGATGACGCGGCGCCAGATCGTTTTCCGACGTCGGAGGGCCAGCGCAGTCCCTCGTGTAATGTTCCCCCAGGCCGCAGAACAAGCAGGTCATGCGGGTGTCGTTACGCGCGCATCGGATAGAGGCCGCTGTAGGGACTGCCAATCGAGGAGCCTGAACCGGGATGCGTCGGTCGGCTGACGGTGGTGACCCCCGCGTGGCCAGCAAAGTGAATTCCGCCTCGATGGCGAGCGCTATGGCGGCGCGGACGGACTCAGGACAAACAGTGCGGGCCAAGCACTGTACCTCAGGGAGTCGAATGGCGTCGACAAACGGCCCGGTGCCGACCACGGCCACGACGTTCTGAGGCGCCCCCGGCAGCGACTGCAGAGCCAGGCGCTCAATGGCGGCGACGAGGTCCTGATATGTCTCCCCGGGCTCTTTACGGCAGGCTCGCTAGTGGTGGTACTGCACACAGGAGTGACCTGAGGCGCTGTAGTGGTCGGTGAGGAGGCCCGCCAGGACAGTGCAAGAGCGCAGCTGGTCGGGCGGCATGTTCTGCAGGAGCTCAGTCGCGCGGCCTCTCAGTTTGGCGGCGAGCATCCATGCCTTCATTTGCTCGTCCCAGCCTCCCGCCGCAGCAATACCGTTCAGCTGTATGCGGTAAGCATCCCACGAGATAGTGCCGTCAAACGTGGGTAATTCCACAACGTCCAATGATGTACCCGCGCCGAGCACGTTATTGGCGGCTACGACCGCAGGCCCAGGGACGGGAGAGCCTGAGACAGCGGTGGCGGGGACGCCCAAAGACACCTTACCCGTGTTCGGCTCGGCTGGCATGAGGTGACGAAAGTCGCGCCGTAGAGCTTCCATCTCCCCAGCCTGGGCACTCAGACGGGCCTCCCATGCGTCCATCCGCTGGGTAACTATATCCAGGAGGCGCTCAATACTGGCGTCCAGCTGCTGCGAAGGACCGAGCCGCTCCGAGCGCCTAGGTCCAGCGGCGCCGGCCGCTGCGTCGTCGGTGCCATCGGCTCGACGCAGAGTCCCGTCGTCTGGCACGTCGGGAACTTGACTCTGGGAGCGGGTGAGCGGCATGACCCCACCGCTGCCACCAAATGTTACAGGACGTTGGGCACACGCAGAGAAAGCCCCACAGGAACGCAAGAGACCCAGGAAAAACACCACCGGCCGCGGCGGTTCTCTTTCGTTCTCTACCTCTCGCGCTAGCGCCGCGCGCTCTCTCCTAGCGCTCGCCCCGCGCCGCTTCTTTAATTTTTCTAGCGCAGCGCGCTCTTGGTCGGCGTAGGTTCTATGCCGTAACAACACCCGCACTTCGTACATTATGACACCGATTTCGGGAGGAGCATGAGGGGGGGGGGGCTTCACTTCATACAAACTAGTTTATGGTGTAGTATTGCTGTGTACAAAGGACTCCATCGCTTTAAGGAAGCTTCAACCTCAGGAGTGTTCATGAATGACCTGAAAATGTATACGCAAAAAGCTGTTTGCTGTAAAGGGCGAGCAATAAGATCAACGCCAGCAGTGTTTTAGCAAACAGGTAAATCCAAGGAAATCCCAACATTGCTTCCTTGACATTATGCATTCTACTCTTGTTAAACATACAGGTACTTCCACTCAGAAGCCAGAGATTCCCTGTGATCCTACGTTTAAAGGAGTAAGTTTTTTTTTCGTTTTAAAAATCTGTACTATTATTATAAACGTCCTTCTCGAAGAATGCGGCCAAAATTAATGCAAGATATGCGCGTGTATGGAACGCTGAAATGCACGTTACATAGCAAGACAAAAGAGGGAGAAATAACAATTTATTTCCTCAGTGATAGTTCGCTGACCTGCTATTCTCCACTAGAGAACGACACTAACACGGGTTTATAGTTACAGTTTATAGTTACAGTCAAAGAACGAATCCGGATGGAACGCGCGGTCGTTAGGCGCTGCCTTATGCTTCGTAGCGCTTTCTGCGTGCTCCGTTGTTTGGGTAAGCGAGAAGCTAAAGACGAGGAAGAAGAGGAGGAGGAAAAACTTTATTCTGTTCCAGCGCTAATGGCCACTGAAAAAGAACATTCCTTCCTCTAAGGCCCGCTGATCAACCGCCGAGCACGAATGAATTCAAACAGTTCAAGAACATGGGGGAGGGTAAGGCAAATAAGACGATGTAATGGCAGCGTTACATGAGTACAGAATGTGTTCGATGTCTGTCCTCGTGTCCAGACAGTCCTGACAGTGTATTGCGTGAGTTGAGTGAGTGAGTTATTTGGACTTTACGAAGAATGAAGAATTGTTCTGTGTTGAGCGAATGGTGAGGATAGGGTAAAATTGCGCAGTTTTCGCTGGTGTTCACTTAGTGTTCAGCTATTTGCTCTTTGTGTGTCGTGGCGTCTTCCGCTGACGTGTAATTCGGGTACGGGATCGAGGGCGCTGAGATGTTGATTTCGCGGGCCCCCTGATAAACGACCTTTTCCTACGATCCGAGCTTGAACATATACTCAACGCTGGCTAGGATTCGGATCGCAATTAAAGGATTCGGTTAGAATGTCATGTAGGTGGGTTTCAAGTTGTCATTATGTAATGCGAATGGCTTTGCTTGAGCGGGTATAGAATTTGATGTTAGCAGTCTGGTGTTAAGAGACAAGAGATGCTTCTTGTGTGGCATATATTATTGCGTATGTTTCGAATATGCCCAGCTGTGTACGCGATCAATGGTGCCTGTTCACGCGCATATATTGCATGCGCGGATGACCCCAAACGTTATCGCGAATTTCATTGTGGTATATTAATTAAGTGTAATGGGACTTTGTTTAAATCATTTTGTAACCACCCTCAACTGTCACTTACAGTGTTACTTGTATGTTCTTATTGCTGTGCATATTTTTTGTTTGTTTAATGATTACAACCCACTCCCCTCTGTAATCTTTATACCCTGAGGGTAATAATAAATAAATAATAAATAAATGAAATAAAGAGCGAGTGGCGTCCGTGTACGCCGTTATAAGCCCTCTATTGTGATACATTCCAGCGGCTAAAAAGACACGGACGAAGGTAGACGAGACAGGACGAACGCCGGACTTCAACTGAGGATTATTTCACAAACAGCGATAATATACAAAAGGGGGCGCAAGGAAAAGTAATCCGTGACAAGATTAACCCATAATCAAAAAGTGCAGAAGGCTCCTTTGCCATGCCACTCATGTTTTTAACATCGGCGCACCTACTATCTATCGCCTACCTGGCTGAATCCACCCGTTTGCCTTCAGGTAATCTATTTCTTTTTTGTGTAGCGCCACAGAAGGGCTGCTGACGCAGTTTTCTTTGTCATTGAAAATACTGAACGCTTCAAAAATTTCTCGGCTCTTTTGAGTCTTAAATCTGCGCATCACACTTGTCCTTTCTAAAAACGCCTTGCATGCTGGCTTGTGTGAGCAACGGCGAATGTGGTCGGCTAGGTGACCTCCGCCAGATAACGAATGGGCTGTCCGGCGATGCTCTAGCAAGCGTTCGTTGAGGCAGCGTCCCGTCTGTCCGATATACCGTCTGCCACAGGCGAGGGGGATGCTGTATACAACACCAACTTCACATTGAACAAGAGGTTTGATGTGCTTAATTTTGCACATAGGCCTCTTTTTGGCGTCATTCACCAGGCGGCACATGCGTCCCAGCTTTTCCGGGGCCGAAAATACTACACGCACGCCACACTTGTCGCCGACCTTCTTGAGGCGGTGTGAGACCTGATGCCAGTAGGGCACAACGACAGGTCGCTGTTTGGTACGTGCATTTTCCCTTGGCTTGCACCGCCCACTAGATTTCACCTCGCGAATCTGGGTTTCCACCACAGATGCCAGAATTTCTCCTGGATACCCAGCCTTATCCAATCGCCTTAGTTGGGCATGGACGCTGTCACGCACTTGATGTTCGCACGACTTGGCAAGAGCAGACCGGACGCAATTTTTTGCTATAGCTCTTTTCACGAGCTTGGAATGGGCCGAATCATAGTTCAGAATTTGTTTCTTCGACCGTGGCTTATACTGCCAGCACACACGCGTTTCTTCAAAAATAAGGCACACATCAAGGAACTGGATGCGACCTTCCTGCGGTAATTCGTGAGTGAACTTCATTCCGAATGCATTATTAGCAAATATTTCCAGAATGCTGTTCACATCGATACCTCTATCCTGAGCATCAATCACATTTACTACCACCAGGTAGTACTTTCTGCACGTTGGCGTTGTAAAGGGACGCCTGAATACGCTTGTCAATACTAGATAAAAATATATCACTTAAAAGTGGTGCTAGGCAGGAGCCTATGCACACTCCTTATTTTTGGACGAAATGGCGCTCATTAAAGGTGACAAAGGTAGATGACAAGTAAAACTTTAAAAGCTCTAAAAAGTTGTCGGTGGATAACCCTGTCCTGTTCTGAATGGCCACCGGCAGGGCCACCGGCTGGAAATATTTGCTAATAATGCATTCGGAATAAAGTTCACTCACGAATTACCGCAGGAAGGTCGCATCCAGTTCCTTGATGTGTGCCTTATTTTTGAAGAAACGCGTGTGTGCTGGCAGTATAAGCCACGGTCGAAGAAACAAATTCTGAATTATGATTCGGCCCATTCCAAGCTCGTGAAAAGAGCTATAGCAAAAAATTGCGTCCGGTCTGCTCTTGCCAAGTCGTGCGAACATCAAGTGCGTGACAGCGTCCATGCCCAACTAAGGCGATTGGATAAGGCTGGGTATCCAGGAGAAATTCTGGCATCTGTGGTGGAAACCCAGATTCGCGAGGTGAAATCTAGTGGGCGGTGCAAGCCAAGGGAAAATGCACGTACCAAATAGCGACCTGTCGTTGTGCCCTACTGGCATCAGGTCTCACACCGCCTCAAGAAGGTCGGCGACAAGTGTGGCTTGCGTGTAGTATTTTCGGCCCCGGAAAAGCTGGGACGCATGTGCCGCCTGGTGAATGACGCCAAAAAGAGGCCTATGTGCAAAATTAAGCACATCAAACCTCTGGTTCAATGTGAAGTTGGTGTTGTATACAGCATCCCCCTCGCCTGTGGCAGACGGTATATCGGACAGACGGGACGCTGCCTCAACGAACGCTTGCTAGAGCATCGCCGGACAGCCCATGTGTTATCTGGCGGAGGTCACCTAGCCGACCACATTCGCCGTTGCTCACACAAGCCAGCATGCAAGGCGTTTTTAGAAAGGACAAGTGTGATGCGCAGATTTAAGACTCAAAAGAGCCGAGAAATTTTTGAAGCGTTCAGTATTTTCAATGACAAAGAAAACTGCGTCAGCAGCCCTTCTGTGGCGCTACACAAAAAAGAAATAGATTACCTGAAGGCAAACGGGTGGATTCAGCCAGGTAGGCGATAGATAGTAGGTGCGCCGATGTGGAAAACATGAGTGGCATGGCAAAGGAGCCTTCTGCACTTTTTGATTATGGGTTAATCTTGTCACGGATTACTTTTCCTTGCGCCCCCTTTTGTATATTATCGCTGTTTGTGAAATAAACCTCAGTTGAAGTCCGGCGTTCGTCCTGTCTCGTCTACCTTCGTCCGTGTCTTTTTAGCCGCTGGAATGTATCACAATAGTACTACCAACCAACTAGCCCAACTTTCTACGCTTAATAAGCCCTCTCTCTGCGCGGATGGTTTTCTTGTGCTTGACGTCGAGCGTTGTACAGGTGTGCATGTTTTAGTGGAAAAGCACTGCTCCACGAAGTGAAACCCATTCATTGAGTTTTTGCGAAGTCTTACTTAGAACTTTTTGACGGGTTAGTTAGTACATCGTCTTGAAAGAATGTCGTACGCCAAAAAAGGACGAAACAGGAAGGAAACATAGAAGAGGAAACAGGCGCAAATTCCAACTTTAATAACAGGAAAGGAAACCAGGCACTCATTTTAGAGCCGCTCAGCTGCGTGAGGGTGCGTGAACATGAGAATAGCCAGTAAAAAAACTAAAAACAAATGCGGTGGTGGATCAGTGATAACAGCACAACAAGTCATGGGGAGGTCGCTATTACAAAAAGCAGGGTTGATAACACTTGGGAGTGTGAATGACAGCACAGGTTGAAAGATCGCGAATAAGGATAAGAACCAACGCTAAGATCTTAACAATCATAAAAACGATTGAAGGAAGCAAGTGGACTTTGCGAAGGGCATCTAAACGAAACCATCCAAAAAAGCTAGTTAGTTTCTGGTGAGGAGAACAGAAGGCGTGCTAACGCAGTTGTCTTTTCTTTGATGAATATAAAAAGCCTAAATTACTTCTCTTTCGATTTTTTCTTTTCCCCTGGTTTCACGAGACCAGGTTTCTAACCTGGTCTGGTGACCTCGTGACTTAATATTACTAAATGACAACTCGCTTTCAGAACGGATATGCTCCTACGTGCCTTGGAAAATGTCCCACCGGATCTCAGAAAGAAATTAATTATCCAGACGGCACGCCATGTATCGTGAGTACTACTCTTACTCACAGTAAACCTCGTTATCGTCACAGTAAACCTCGTTATCAACAGTAAATGTTGATAACGAGCAAATCGTGCATAATCTTGTGCTTTAAATTGAATTGACCACAAGCACAATTAAGGAAAGCAAAGCAGTGGGATGACCAATTTTTTATATTTAAAGTTCGCCGGTGAATACGTACACTACCGCAATGTTATTTTCAGGCTTTTCGATGTTCATCGTTTTACGTCTCCGGCCTCAGGGGATGGCATCTTATGTGTTTTCCCAGACGCGATCCGAGTTGCGTAGAGCAAGTATGGTCATGCGCGGCAGTTTCTATGTTTCCACTGTTGCGACATCTCTAAGCATTTAATCTCAACAGTTCACCCGAATCTTTCATATCGGCGCGGATAAGTGCACCGATCTGTTTTATTACGATTACCTGCAAGCACACAATCGGTGCACGCCATAAGCCGGCCTGATGCTCGGGCGATGTGCCCCTACATGTGTCGCCGACTGCTCTTGTAATTGGAAACTAAACGCTTTATTGAGTGACGTCACCTTCCTTACGTATGCTTATATTCCCTAGCTGCAGTTCAACATCAAACCAACCCATTTCTGAACATTGTACAGCCATGACCGTGCCACCCTGGTAGAAGCTCTTCACAGGGGCGTTATAAGTTACGTACTGCCGATGCCTTATTCCACACTTCAGTGCTGAACGCTGATATTTCTTTAGTGTAAATTGCATCTGTTTCATGGAAGCCCCCTTCACATGGACTTATTCACAAGACCTCAGTAGAACAGCACACACTGCGATATCATAAAACGATTTTTATTTTTTACAATATTTTTTACAGACACTTTACAATAATGGAAAAAGTCCAGGAATGCCAGGCTTGTGCCAGAAAGGAAAGTGTGTACGCTACGATGACCTCGGTAAGCAAAAACGCTGCGTGAGTATTGTCTCATTTGGAGCCGTGTTTACCAGAGGGTGCCACGACAAGTGTTTGGCGTAGAAAACATTATTGCCTCTGAGCTATCATTTCACGAACAGCTGTTTTTTTATACGCCTCTTTGCTGATACCTACGGTAGTCGGTGTGCGCGCTTCTGTGTTTTGACACATAAAAGTAACGGATTGAGTTGTTCAGAAATAAAGTTGTTTGCTCAGCGCAGGTTGTTATTCATTCACTGTACTCGTCTGCAAACGCTGCGTATTCCATGAAGTCTCAGAACCAGCTAGTCGAGAACACTAGCCTTCTTGAATTCAGAAGCATAAATAAGGATTATCTCCTCATGAGGGCGCCTCTAAACAAATATTTAAATCAGCATATCCGTGGCAATCTCCTTGACGTATCTTAGACTTAAGGTATCTTAGACATCACAGCAGTTCTCCGGTTTATAGATTTTCTAAAGAACTGCCTGCATGGCAAAGATGAAGATGCAAAGATGCAAAGATGAAAGAATCCTATCGAAGCGATAATTGAAATTACATGCCCTGCCCAAGCCCATTTCTTTCCCGAAATCAAGGGAAAGAAATGGGCTTGGGCAGGGCATGTCATACGAATTATCGCTTCGAAATACGCTTAGGCGGACGCGGTCTCGACGCGGCGGACGTGGACGGCCTTTCGAATTTTCAACGGCTGTTCTCTCCTGCAGAGGAGTACTAAGCTATGGGCTTGACCAAGGGATGTAATGTGTAGGCAGGATCACCAATGGTGTTTTATGGTAACGGACTGGATTCCAAGGGAAGCAAGAGTAGCCGGATGCGACAGAAATTAGATGGAAGATGAGATCACGAAGTCTCCCAGAGTATGGTGGCCGCAGTTGCGAAAGGACCGAGTTAATTGGAGAGATTTGAGAGATGCGTTTGCCGTGCAGTGAACTTACTCAAGCTGATGATGACAATTCTTTACTGAAATATAAAAAGATGAATTTATGTGTACGTCTTTGAAAGAACGGAAATATCCATCGTATCATGTCGGCTAGTTATGCTCCATTCCTTCACTGTTTACTGAAACATCATTTTTGTCGTATTCCCCAGGCACACTATGCGCTTTGGCAAATGCTCTCTTGCTTTAATGCTGAATTTTTCGCGCGTCACTTCTCCGATTTCACTTTATTTTCTGCTGCATCCCAATTTATTTTACTTTGATGAAAACCTTTTCTAAAAGACATACCACGGTCACCATTGTAAGCCTATGTACCGTTATTATGGAAGTCTCTGAAAACTTGCTTATTCGAACGGTTCTTCAAGATTGCAACTAGGCTGGTTTGCGCAAACCAAACTTCTATTCTTCGTTTACACACATCGTATTCGCATGGCATATCCGTAAGCTGTGAATTCCTTCGAAGAAATGTTGCTGCACTGACGGATGATTCCCTTTAATGAAAAGAGCGGTGAATTTAATGGGATGTCCTTCAATTTTCAGAAAGTCACATTCTTCAAAGTCCGGCTGCACAAAATGTGTTTGCCAGCAAATACAGGAAGTGCCCTGAAAAGCCGTTTTTCGGGGTAAGCTCAACAGATTGCGTCCTTTATTCTTTATTTCTGCATGTTTGACTCGCTTGAAACTAAACGCAGAGTGGCATATTCATCTGGAAATGGCCAGCCAAGCGATGTTTTCTTGATGCAGTCGTAACGTAAGTGAAGAGTACGCAGTTGGCTGAATCAATACTCCTCTCGCGATAGAATCTCAAGACACCGGCTAGATTGAGCGCGACATAAAGTTTGTGCCATGCTGTGAGGATGTCGTTTGCCAAATTCCTCTTTCTTGCCGTTAGGTATACGTTGACCTCACAGGATGGTCTATAATACAAGCCTGAAAGAACATAAAAATTATTTAGACTTGTCCCGCTAACCTAGCTGACCATTACCGAGGGTGAATATGTTGCTTCCAGTCGTTTCACAGTTGTGATATATAGTTCAAGCACCCTAAAAGAACATAGAATACTTGTGTTATGAAGATTGTTCCGCGGTGCATTATGAGTAAATGAATATAAAAAGTGCATGAGCGTGTTTCTGAATGAAATAGAAGCAGCCAGGGCTGGTGCAGTGGTATCCCCTCCTTGGGATAAAGATTGGACATGGCAGATATGACTCAAGGGAACGGACGCTTGACTAGAGGAATCCGCAGACGCCTCACTGTTGTGCAGGAAAACCTGAGCACGTGAGACACATTGGTGTGGGATGGGGAGATCGATGCAAATCCGGTAACGACAAGTCTTGAGACGCGCATGACAACCAGTCGGTAACGGTAGTCCGAATCGAAAGCGTCGGGGCGCAGAAGGACTGCCCACGAGTAAGAAGTGGCTCTGCTTGCTTCGTCCTTGCACGTTGAAAATGCGGCTGTCGTACGAGCGCGAAACCGTAGTGTCTGATGACAGCTGTCTTCAGGTCATCGTATAGGGTGGGCCCAAGAGGTGGCAAGGTGAGGCGCTGGAACAGGCTACACGGAAGACGCTGCTAGGGGAGGTAGTACCGGATGGCTTGGCTTGCGACGCAGTGGATGTAAAAAGGGGACTGCAGTGTAGTGAACCACAGGTGAGGGGGGAGGGGGGGAGGCGTTGACGTAAAAAGGCGCTAAGCCGTGCAGATCAGGGAAATAAGTCTGACTGTAAGGCATTAGAACGGACTCGCCTTGGCAGGATGGGGCCCACTATGACGTGGCCATGGCGCCGCAGGTAGCAAAGAAATCGTTGTGGTGGTGAAGTCGACATGGTTGCTTGCGTCGAAGGTCCAGAATTCCGCGGTCACCAGTTGTGGGAGAGGGGTGCGCATTTATTCAGAGAACCCCATGACGCTTGTTGAGGAAAGCGCCGGACAGCTGACCGACGCGTCAGCCCTGCGAGGCAGCCATGGAAGTTGTTCTTGTTGCCCTGGTGGCATGGCCCATACCCACGACGGAGAATAGGCCAGGGTTCAGTGAGGAGAGCCAAAAGAAGGTAAATTGGGGCCAGGCTAGTGGTTTATCTTTGACTGTCAAGCTAATAATTTAACTTTGGGTAAAAATTCAGAGGAATTAAAGTTCCTAGAAGCGCTCTCACTTCATCGTCTTCTACACGCTGGCACGTGAGGTGACGCTACAAAACACATACCAAACTGTCTCTAACTCTGCTGAAAAAGCTGTACGATGGAATAGTTCTATACTGGTTTGTCATAGAAATATAATGCGATAATCCTTCATATGTTATATATTCTTGTAATTCATACATTTGTCATACAAATTCGTTCAATATGATACGAACTGCTTTAAATTTGCGTGCGAAAGCCTGCGTGATGTTATTGCATCATACAGCTTTCTTCAGTAGGGTTGTTGTTTCAAATAACTTCCATTTAGTTTACGTTCCTTGCTAATGTCCACCTAAGAGAAACCATGCTCCGCTGATAATTTCATTAAATATGTTGTATGTTTTGCAGAAAATGGATCTCTTTGACTGCAGGCATTACTGCAAAGTGAAAGGCGGCTGGTTCTACGGCTTGTTCACGAGCAACATGTCGTGTCATGTAAGCATCCTCCATACAAATTTTGAAAGCAATTGTTCTAGTTTTTAAATGAAGAAGCATCGGTAAAAGTGTTGTATTATTTACGGACGGTTCATGTGCTTCTATACTTTAAGTTTCCCTGAAAAGCGATTTACAAAGAAGCCGTGAAATGCGTCATTTGTGCAGCGTAAATGCCACTGAGTATGCGAGCTACGTTAGAGTCCTGAGAAGTGAGCTAATACTTTCGAAAGAACGTTTTTAAATTTCAACTTTCGCTCCTTGCGGTGGCCTGCCGTGCCAGGCTTTGGCACAGCCTCGAAAAATATGTGACGAAGTGCTTGTAATGTCAACTTTAAGGTTGTCATTGGCTTTCCAGCGAAGAAGGCGAGGTGCATGGAGGGCAGGAGACCGCAGCGTGTATCCGTTTGCACTCACTCCTGTATTGTCTAGCCGTGGTGGAGAGTAGCAAAAAAAGTAAAGAATGGAGCTGAATCGCCTGGGTGACACCTTCGTGGGCATACTGGGGTGGCAGTCCCTGATGTTCATCTTAAGAAAGGTAAAAACAGCGCGAAAAAACGGGGACACAAGAGAGACACAACCAACAGGACTGGTTGTGTCACTCTTGTGCCCTCGTTTTTTTGCGCTGCTTTTACCTTCCTTAAGATGAACCACCGACTAGGCCATACAAAAATTTTGACCTGTTGTCCATTTTTTTTCCAGCTTGTTCCGTTCTGTGAATTGAGAGAAAAACACCATCATCATCATCATCAGTCTAGCTACACCCCATGAGAGCAAAGGGCTCTCCCATGTCTCTACAGTTAATTCTAGGGCTACATATCAAAACGTTAAAGTTCTTGATCGAAACATTTGCTCAACAGACATTGTTGAGGAAATAACTGAGTATCTCGGCTTTTTTTTACGCTCGCTGAAAATCGTTTCAGTGCCCCTTTGAATGCAATATATAGACGAATGTTGTTTCGACCACATTTTTACATGGCACGTGATCGTGCACGTAGCAGAAACGTAAGAAGGGAATAAAACAATGTGTAAAAGCATCATGTGCGAATATGCTACTGTTAAACAGACTCTCTTGTCGTGGCGTCTCTCCCAGAGCTACATTATCATATTGCCACCGATAAACATAGCACAATTGGAGGAAGACAGCAAAGTGTTTACTGGGGCGAAAATCGACGAACAGCCGTGCTCATTCGAGACAAAGAGCTCGGCCACGCGCTAAGATATAAGGTTCGGCCACAAGGCGGCGCCGCCGGCGTGTCAGCAGTGTGGCATTACCCCCCCCCCCTCCTCCCCCCTTCCAGGAGGCATCTCGTGCACTCGATGCCGCACTTGCGGGGAAAGTTAACGGCTCGAGTGCCTTCGGGTCCGGAGGCGGAGCCGGGAAAGGGGCCAACGGGTGTAATACGGCTTCACCCTCTCCACATGAACTACTTCGAATGCAGGCTGTCTAGAGGAGCGGACAGTTCCTTGAAGGAGCACCTCGTAGTTCAACTCGCTGAGGCGGCGTAACATCTCGTATGGGCTAGAGTAACGGCGAATAAAAGGACTAACTCCACACCCAGACGTGGTAGCCGAGCGTGTAACTCATTTCCGTGTGGCTGAGATTGTTGCGCTCAGCGTCGCGTTCTTGTTTGCGCCGGATTCAGTGTCGAGCAAGGTGACCAGGGGCTTCTGCACTACAAACAAATTGGTCAGCATCCACGACAGAAGAGGGAGCAGGATCCGGAAGAAGGATGGCGTCCAGCATGGCCAAGGCTTCGCGACCATGCGTCAAATGAAATGGAGTGAAGCTGTCGTTTCGTAGACCGCATTGTTCTAAGCGAAAGTGATGTAAGGCACCGTGCGATCCCAGTTTCCATGATCATCATCACCATACATTGAAGTCATATCGGCAACGTCCTTGTTAAGCCTCTCAGTCAGTCCGTTCGTTTGCGGATGGAAAGCTGTTCGTGCGATGACTGCTGCCACTGCGTCGGAGCACCTCGCTCGTAACAGCTAACGAAACGCAGTGCCCCTGTCAGTTAATACGACTTGTGGTGCACCGTGCCGAAACACATAGCTGTGAATGAAGAAATGTGCAACTTCGGCTGTTGTACCACGGGAAAAGGCCTTGGTCGCACAGTAGCGGCTGCGATAGTGGCAACCGTAATATACCGGTTACCCATGGAGGACGTCGGAAATGGGCCGAGTAAGTTCATGACGACCTGCTGAAATGGGAGATGCGGGGGATCGATAGTCTGCAGGATCCCGGCTGATTTAGTCGGCAGCGTCTTCCGGCGCTAACACTCGAGGCAGGTTTGGACGTAGCTTTGGACGACCGCAGCAGGCCTGCACGAGTAGTACTTGTTGTGTATCCCCGCCAACGTGCGGGAAAACCCGAGGTTGCCCGAAGAAAGGTCGCCGCGGCACGCACAGAGTACTTCGTCGCAAACCAGTGTAAGAACTGCAAGCAGGCAGCAGATAGACAGTGTCCATTCGGCCATAGTTCTTATTGTAGAGGACACCATCGCGCAAGCAAAATGATGACTATCCGCTTCAAGAGTCGAGACGCAGCGGTTTGTTGGTGTATTCGATGAGGGGCAGCAGTTCGGAGTCGCTCCTCTGTTTGGGGGAGAAGGTGGACGTGGTGGAAAACAGCACCGAGGAAAGAAGCATCAAGGAAAGCTCAATTGTCGTCGGACCCATGCGCGTGGCAGAGATAGGAGCGCAGGATAGACAACCAGCATTGCTGTACGTGTTACTGGCCGGATTTGTGCATGATGGTTACATCAATTCTTGTAACCGAGTGCTTCATCGAGCTAGCCGCCCCGATTTATCTTTTAGGTTCTCCGGCCGACACAATAAGTGATGACCGCTCACGACCCGAAACGGGCAGCCAAATAAGTACGAACGCAATTTCGTGACTGCCCACAGCACATCGAGGAATTCCTTTTGCGTGATGGATTGAGTGATTTCGAAACGAGACAAAGTGCGACTGGTGTAAGCAATCGCATAAAGGCAGAAGACACGCCGGTAACGAAGACATGCCGGTAATATTTCTAACAAATATGCAGCCAGGATCCCAGAACGCTCGATGGAGATTTTGGTGGCCAAACAATATTGAGGTCCACAAGTCAGTGCAATTGTCCCCAACTGACATCCGCCAATTGCAGATTAGGGTCGCGTAAATATTTTATCTCTGCGCATGCACGCCGATCTTTCTTTGTGATAGGCAACACAGCTCAGCATCGTCTGTGTCGGCGTAAAAGATAAGCTTCGTGGGAGTAGCGCCAGGAGAATTTCCACTAGTGTTTCGCGTCGCGTAGCTCAACGTGCACTGCACTAGCCATTAAAACGTCTTGAATGCACACTGGGTTTCATTTCGGTCCCTGCGCTCATTCGTGTAACGGTGGAGGCGTTATGCAACCCGCCACAAGAGCACGGGATCTATTCCTGGCTGCGGAGTCAATCTGTCGGGCGGAATGCGGAAACGCCCTTGGGATTTATCTGCACATTACAAAACCCAGTTGGGCGAAGTGAAGCATTTTCTCTACACGGCGGATATCAAGTCGCAGCGTCGGCGCATTAGACTGCGCAAGAAATGTCTGAATGTACGTGCAGGCTATTTGGTCCAAATGTGGGAGCCTGCGCGTTACGGTAGACCGTTTATATTCAAGACTCAGTATAGTTAACTATGCTCTCAGCATTCTTTGGGATGAATGAAAAAAAATTTTCAATGAACGCCTTTCGGTAACGAGCTTGGAATAACTGCAGGGCCGCGTCCTGGCTTCTGTTCTACTCATTCATGCAGTCCCGTCAAGTAAAACACTAAGTAGCCTACAATTATTCAGTGTCGACAGCAGTTTCAATCCTTCGGCGCCTTGCCGAACTTAACAAAGCTCCGATACACGCCGCGGCGCCAAACGATCGCGCAATACCTGCATTACGGCCTCCGCAACTCGGCGACCAGACAAGACCCCATCGCCTGGCGCCATCTGTCAGCATTTGAAAGAAGCGCAAGGATGGTTTAGGTTGGTTTATGGGGTTTAACGTCCCAAAGCGACTAAGGCTATGAGAGACGCCGTAGTGGGGGGCTCCGGAAATTTAGACCACCTGGGGTTCTTTACAATGCACTGACATCGCAAAGGAGGAGCGAACACAATCTCGTCGCGCCGTGCGCAGTGTCAGCACCTAATTATATTCTTAAACCGTGACCCCCATAAACAAACTTTTTTAATAAAAGAACAGAATAATGGCAATACCAGTTATCACCGCGATGATCTCGTTTTTGGCAGTGTAAGCGTCATATAAAAAGATAGAGGACGCTCTCAAAACTGCTGTCCTTCTTTGTACACCACGTTCTACTTGGGGCTGGCTATGATCCAGTGGTGGCTTTAGTGAGCGCTTTCCAACTTACGTTACGCCACTCTAAATCAATTTAAAAAAAATGAAGGCAGTGTAGCCGCCACAGCCGGTTAGTTTATAGAACACCTTACACGGTATGTAAAGCCTATTGGTCTTTACCCGCCGCGGTGGCTCAGTGGCTACGGCGCTCGGCTGCTGACCCGAAAGACGCGGCTTCGATTCCGGCCGCGGCGGCTGAATTTCGATGAAGGCGAAATTCTAGAGGCCCGTGTACTGTGCGATGTAAGTGCACGTTAAAGAACCCCAGGTGGTCGAAATTTCCGGAGCCCTTCACTACGGCGTCTCTCATAGCCTCAGTCGCTTTGGGAGGTTAAACCCCAATAAACCAAACCAAACTATTGGTCTTTATCCGAACTGCGAGATTTCACACCTTCTTTATTAAATATTATTCTCTTGTAGATCGTCTGCCCAAATAAACGAAATGAACATTTTTTACTTGGTAAACAAAAATACTTAACAAATAAGGAATTAAACTCTAAGTTTTCAACGTGTTCAGAACGATTTGGCGCTTTTCATGAGGATTTTTTTTTGTTACGTTACGTGCAGAAACTTTAAATTTGTTCTCTCGCTGATCATTCATGGACAGTAATACGAGTGCAAAGCTGAAACTTGCCGGCTTCCCAAGGAAGGGAAATGCGTTCATGACATGCAGAGTATACCAAAGGATTACATCTTGTTTTGTTACAATAATTCGAGGTCTTCACTCTGATGGAAATGTTTGAAAGTGGTTAAAAACGTTCTAACTAGAACAACGCTTATTTCTGAGCTTTATTTTACTGCCTGAAGGAAAATATTCTTTTCATGAAGATAATAGCCTGATGACTCAGTTTTCAATAAAGATAAGCACTAGAAAGAGGCACTAAAATAGCCTTCCTGCTTTAAGCTAAGATTTACGTTTTGACAACCCACTTTTTTTATCGGTAACTCAAAATACTTACTGGCTTTTTGAGATAGAAAACTTATTCTGTTTTAACGTTCTCTCTTTCTAGAGAGTGGACGACCAACGCCAGCCTCTTGGCTGGTGTTGCCGTGGAGACTGCATTAAAAGCATTTACTGCCAAGACCATGGAAGCACCTGCTGAGTATAAATGTTCTTCCTATCAAACGATAGCGGTGAAAATGCTTTGAATTCTGCTTCAATAAAGTGGTCTCTTCAGATCTGTAAGAGTTGTAAAGACGAAGACGAACATTCTGTGCAGCGGCGGCAGTGCCATCGCTGCGCGTGCTTTGGGCTCGCTTTGGCTGACCGCAGACTGTTGCCGCCCTGCTCCTTTAATAAGGTCCCAGTGCCTTTAAGAAACCCCCGTCTTACATTTGCTGGAGTCACCGGGTAACGATATCGGCTCTGGAGCTCCGTAACCGCACTCTTCCAACACCTGCTATGCCTGTGGACACCCAAAATCAAGCCGTGCAAGCAGGCCCACCGACTGTCATCTGTGCCGGCTCCCTTCGCCAGCGGGACCCGGCTGTCTTCAGCGGAACAGATGAGCAGGACGTGGAAGATTGGATCGCGTCTTACGAACGTGTCAGTCTCTATAACAAATGGGACGACGAGACTAAGCTAAACAATGTCATTTTTTATCTTACCGGTGTCGCCAATTTATGGTACCGCAACCATGAAGGGGACGTTGGAACTTGGTCAGCCTTCAAGACGAAGTTCCCCGAAGTGTTTGGTCGCCCAGCCGTCAGACAACTCCACGCCGAACAGCGCTTGCGTGAACGGTCGCAGCAGGTCGGCGAAAGCTTCACTAGCTACATAGAAGGTGTAATCGCCCTCTGCAACCGAGTGAACGTCAGCATGCCGGAAGCTGACAAGATAAAGCAGATCCTGAAAGGTATTGATGATGACGCCTTTCAAATGCTGCTAGCGCAGGATTTGCGCACCGTTTCAGAAGTCATCACGCTGTGCCAGAGCTTCGAGGAGCTGCGGAAGCAGCGGGTCCTGACTCGTCAGCATTCAGCTCATGTAGAGTCACTTGCTGGACTGACACCCGCAGCTGATAACTCCTCTCTGCTGCAGCAAGTCAAAGACTTTGTGCGTGAGGAGGTGGCCCGTCAGCTTTCTCTTTTGCCTAGCCCTCAGGGGTCGCCACCAAATTTGGCCCCGGCTCTCCAACATGCTATTCGCGAGCAGGTTGCTGAGGCGCTTCCGTCCGCCCATTCACCATCACATGTCGCTGCTCCACTGACGTACGCTGACGCCGCTCCCAGACCTGTCGCCACGCCTCTGAGTTATGCCAACGTCGTCCCAAGACCTGCCGCCCGTCCACTGACTTACGCCGAGGTCGTTGCTCAAACTCAGCCGCCTACGTACCCTACAGTGTCAGTGCCCGTACCAGCGTCGGCACCTTATATGCGACCCTCTCCACGAGGCCGTGATCCCTGGCGCACGGCGGATAACCGGCCTATTTGTTGCACCTGCGGATTGCCTGGGCGCGTAGCCCGCTATTGTCGTCGCCGTCTCCCAGTCTCGACACCGTCGGCCGGGTACTGGCCTCCAGCGCGTCAGTACTCTGCGTCTGCTGAGCCCCGTCCGTCGACTCGTCCGTTCTCCCCCGAACGCTCACAACTTGCCGATCGCCGTTCCGCTTCGCCGCGACGCCGCTCCATCTCTCCGATGCGTCGTCGACCTAATAGTTCTCAGGAGGAAAACTAGATGCCGCAGTTCCTGAGGCAAGAACTGCGTTCCCGTCGAACTACCAAAGACCTCAGCTGTCACCTGCGAACCTGATTGACGTTTCGGTCGAGGGAATTTCTGTCATGGCCCTTGTCGACACTGGCGCCGCAATTTCAGTAATAGACGCACAACTTTGTCGCCGCTTGAAGAAAGTTAAGACGCCAATTGCCGGTCTCTCGCTGCGCACGGCCAGCGCTCAGTACATCAAGCCGTCAGCAGCTTGCACAGCACGAGTTTTGATTCACGACGTCCTACATACGATCGAGTTCGTCGTCCTGCCGTTTTGTGCCCACGATGTTATTTTGGGCTGGGATTTCCTGTCTCCTCATGCTGCGGTCATAGATTGCGCTCGCGCTGAAGTCGGAAGTCTTTCCCCAATCGCTGCCGGACGCTGCTCTCTCGTCGCCATGTATTAAAGCCCTCGTCGCCGAAGACATCGACCTGCCTCCGTGCTCTTCCGTCCTTGTGCGCCTCTGTTGTGACCCTCTCCGTGATGAGACTGTACTTTTCACGCCCGCTCATACTTTTATCCGCCGAAAGTGTCTTCCCCTGCCCTACGCCGTTCTGACTATTTCTCCTGGCCTATCCGTACTGTGGGTCTGTAACCCGTTCTCCTGCCCTAGTGCTTTGCGCCGTGGCGAATGTGTCGGCAGTGTCCAACCCATCGCGTCTATTATAACCCGTGAGGAGACTGACGAAACATCGCACATCAATCTCACTGCGCTCAGCCCACCGTCTTCTACGCCCACTCCTTCCTCTACAAAACTTTTTCTCCGCTCCATCGACGCAGATCTTCCTCCGCCGCAGCGCAATCAGCTTCTCCACTTGCTCCACCAGTTCAGCGCCTCCTTCGACTGCCATCACAGCTCCCTTGGCCAAACCTCGACTGTCACACATCGCATCGACACAGGTGCCCACGCTCCTCTACGGCAGCGCCCCTATCGTGTGTCGACAACCGAGCGCCAAGTCATTGAAGATCAAGTCGACCAAATGCTCAAGAGCGGCGTCATTCAGCCCTCAAGCAGTCCTTGGGCTTCGCCAGTTGTGCTTGTCAAAAAGAAAGACGGCTCCATCCGTTTCTGTGTAGACTACCGCCGCCTTAACAAGATCACGCGCAAGGACGTATATCCCCTGCCACGAATCGATGATGCGCTAGACTGCTTGCAAGGTGCCGAAATATTTTCTTCTTTGGATTTACGCTCCGGGTACTGGCAGGTACCCATGGAAGAGGCCGATCGCCCCAAAACAGCCTTTGTAACCCCTGACGGCCTATATGAATTTACTGTGATGCCTTTCGGCCTTTGTAATGCTCCTGCCACCTTTGAGCGGATGATGGATACCATTCTGCGTGGGCTGAAGTGGAAGACCTGCCTCTGTTGCCTCGACGATATCGTCGTGTTTTCGCCTGACTTTGACACTCACCTCTCCCGACTGAAGCACGTTTTGACCTGCCTCTCTGACATTCTGTGCAGCGGCGGCAGTGCCATCGCTGCACAGAATGCTCGTCTTCGTCTTTACAGAGTGTTCATAACTCCTCGATTATCGTTGTATGTTCCAGTTCTGATTTAAGATTTTCAGCCAACCCCGCCTTTACGGTCAACAGAGGCGCGGGATCCCCTTTCTGTTACCCGTCGTCCCTGTATGAAGTTTGAGCACACAGTTAAAAGTTAGGCCGGTCAACCCGTGAAGCACGTGTGTCTGTGTGGGATTGAGGAATACGTTCACAAGAAGGTCACTATTCTTTCAAACAATTGGATATTTATAGCTGGTAGTCCAAATCACTGCATAATAATCGAACAAACAAACAAAAAACCCAATAATGAACAAACACCGCGATAAAAGCAGAAGACAACGATAGCGAAGTAAATATAACAGATATAGTAAGTAGGGGCAAGAGTTGCACAGAACAAAACGTAAAATACTAAGCCAGATCAAGGTGTAAACAAATGGCGTAAACAATGTTCAATTAACCGGCAGTCTTTTGCAAAAAAAAAATAGTTCTCACGACTTTCTTGTTGGATGTAGCGTCGTAGTTGCAGAGTTCAATGGCGGCGGTCGTGCCAGATGAGAAAGAACGAGGAGTTGATCGCCGGCTCGGTGAAGAAAAAAAAAATAACACTTTCCCCGAGCGAACGGCCGCGCGAGTGGGCCGAGAGACTGCATCTCCCCAGAGCGCACTGGTGAGGGCGGGCTGCGGTCTGCCTTTTAAAGCGAAAGCTTTACTACTTGCACTTTAAGCCTTTGCCGTGGCGCGGCGGTGCCACCACTGACATTTAGTTGACCTCTGTGTGACGTCATGTGTGACATCACGCCGAAGAGAAGGACGACCTACTCGCGCCGTCGCAAGCCGCGGCGGTGTCACCACCGGCGCCTAACTCCTGCGCTCTCCGCTAGGAGCGCAACAGGTGTTGTGACGTCACGCCGAAGTGAAGGGCGACCGACTTGAGCCGTCGCAAGCCGCGGCGGTGCCACCACCGGCGCCTAACTCCTGCGCTCTCCGCTAGGAGCGCGATTGTGGCGTTACGCTGAAGATATTAGGCTCGACTCACGTCGCTAGAAAGCAGTAGCTGTGCCAACCACCACCGGCTTAACATTGCTTCGCCATCTCGCGCCGTCCGTGTGCGACGGCGGTGCACATGAACGGCGGCCTGACTGGACTGGATTGTACTGGACTGGATTGGATTGGATTAGAATAGATTAGATTACATTGTATTGCATTGTATTGTATTGGATTGGATTGAATAACCGATGCATCGCCACAAGTCTAATCACAAGCACCAACACCAGCTACACTACCAGCTGAACTATGGCGTAGGTACGGATATTGGTTTCGCAATTACCGGGCTTAACCAAGCTAAGCCACAGTCAATTTTTTATCTCCTCGCCGGGTTGAGCGGCGCCCCATCGTCAAGGACGCCCGCTGGCCGGTCGCTGCCCCGGAGAGTCATGTTAAAGCATGCTCGGAGGAGCGGGGAGATCCCGTAACTTTCGCTCTACAAGTGACGCAGCTTGTGACAACATCCTTCCACTCGACAGCTAGCCTATCGGAAAGCATACATTTTTTGACCGATATTACCACACGCCTCCTATGTCCTGTAGCCTAGTCTTAGTGCATTTCGATCTGCCAAAATGTCTTTTGTAATCACTGACTCCAGGTATTATATGAAATGAGGACTACAAACCTATAAACGCTGGCAGGAATCTGTTACGAAGCACTAGTCTTTAGTGAAAGCATTGAGCGCCGGAGGCCGCTCTTTCTTCCGCATATTCCAGGTTACTACATTCATTGTGTTATTCAGCTAAGACGTAAATTTTTTTTTTTGGTGCCACTGCTCCCACAATGTTTGGCTTCAGGTTTTGCATTACTCTGTGCAACGACCAATAAACTGGTGCAGGCTTTCAAACAGCTGAACGAGGAACTGAAATTAGAACGTGAGGCCATCAAGGCCGGAACGGACCGCGGAATTGTAACAAAAGAGCGCAGCTTTCGTTGAGAATTGGAATACGCAGCAGAGAGTACAAATCACATACGCAAAATTATGAGAACAAAAAATAACTGCGCAAAAGGACGGGGCAAGAGAAAGAGAACCACAAGGAACAAACGTAGACTGACAACTGATTTATTCCACCAACTCCTCTTTCCTTCAGCAGCTAAGCGCATGCGCACCAACCACAAAAACAAAAGCCACACTCATCTCGTGGAATCAAGGAACTCGACCTCCTTGCGGTACAGGTGTACTGAAGCATCGCTAACACACTTGTCAGGCCCTAATCTCGCGATTTCCAAGGCCTCGATAATTTCCCGTTTTTTCTTATCCCTCGAACGTCCGATAATCTTAGTCCTATCGAAAAGCGGATTGCAATCTTTGTCATCATGCTTGCAAGTGTGACAATGCTTAGGCAGATGCTGCCCCCTTGAATCATCTAAGTAATTTGCATGCTCTAATAATCTAATGTTGACGCAGCGGCCAGTTTGCCCTATGTAGACCCTACCACAACTCAGGGGAATCTTATAAGTTACATTGCATGTGCACTGTACGAACTTATTCCTGTGGTTAATGCCACATACAACCTTCTTTTGCTTATCTTTTCTCGCCAAACTGCACAAACGCGACAACTTGGAAAGTGCAGAAAAAATGACCTCAACGCCGAATTTTCCGGTGACCCTCTCTTGTTCGCATACCTTTTGTTACCTTCTCATACCTTCTCATACCTTTTGTTCTCATAATGTCGTACCAACTAGCCCCTCACCGCACTCTTCTAGATTACATAACCAAAAGCCAAAAAATAAGTCAATTCAACGTTTGGTCGTCACATTCAATAAAATTTACTGTAAAACGAAACCAAACTCGCGGAGGAATTCTGTACGCTTGAAGACCTCTCAAAATGTCAAAGCAACCTCGTCAAGACTGAGCACCTAGCAAGCAAAAACGTATTCAATTCAAAGAATCAGATAAGTTCTAAGTTAGAGTCTGCCGGACTAACTGGGGCAAACATTTGGAGACAATTAAGCTCCGCCATGAAGAGTACGTAATGACAGTGTTTATGGGTCCGGTCACCAACTCTAATTTATTATCATACTAGCATCCTACCGAATCATTTCTTCTACTAATGATACCCGATCACAGGACAAAAGAACGTCACGTTACATACGCATACAGTCATACGCGTGCACTCTTTGGTCACTGATATGAGCTTTGCTACTCACTTAACCCCTACTTCCCTAAATACCCAGTGGAAAAAATGTGAGAGCCGCGGGAAGAATAGGACAAAATGTTATGTAGTCTTCTGATAAAGACCGGTTTTTCGGTTGCCTTGTAGTATTTTTCTGTACTAGTAAAGTTTTGCTGCTGCCTTTTTGTATAGTCTGCAGCTGTGCAGCACTTTTCTGGAGCGAAAACACGAAAGTTTTTCATTAATGAAAAAGATTTTCTTTATAGTTCTTGGTAAAGAACATTCCAGATAATTTTTTGAAACCACAGAAAGTATTTGTAGCATTTTTCGATTGAGTAGTGAAGGTATATTGACATACGTATTGTCACATTGCAGTTCGTGCTGGTAGCTCGCGTCTAGACGGCAGAGGAACTCCAAAACCGAGAAGATGCGACAATGCACCGAGACGGCCAGGGCCGAATGTCATTTTCTACTTGAGAAGCGAGCAGCGTGGCGCACGAGCTGCGTGCCGAACAGCCGCAGAGCGGCTATTGTTGTTGACGCAGCATTACCCTCCCTCTCGGAAAGAGCATCAGCCCTATGCTCAAAGCAGAAAATAGGGAGAAAGAAAAAAATAAAAAGAAGACTTAGGAACGCACGGCACATAGCCACTAAATGTATCGTGAAAATTAGGGCTTAATCAGCGCGAGATAAAAAATCTCTGCTCTCTGCTGACCGCGAGTAGTCCGGGAAGCGCCATCCGGAAGAACTTCATAGGTTAAGTCGCCTAGCTGCCGGATAACTGTGTAGGGGACGAAATACTGCTTTAGCAGTTTTTCGGAAAGACCGCGGCGTCGAATTGGGGTCCAAACCCACACTTTGTCGTCCGGGGCGAACGTCACCAGTCTGTGGCGGCAGTTGTAAAGTCGGTCGTCACGGTCTTGTTGGTTCAGGTTGCGCACTCTCACAAGTTGTCAAGCGTCTGCGCGTAGCGTATAAACCTCGGCGCCATCGTCGGGGTCATGGCCTTCGAAGGGCAGCATTGCTTCCAACATAGTCGACACTTGGTGGTCGTACAACAGACAAAAGGGCGTCCTCCGCGTGGTTTCCTGTTGAGCCGTGTTATACGCGAATGTAATATATGGAAAGATATCGTCCCAAGATCGCTGCTCAACGTCTACGTACATGGCCAGCATTTCATTTCATTTCTTTTATTTTCTCCTTAAGGGCCTGAGGGCATTTCATAAGCGGAGGAGAATTAACATGATGTATATTTCTTGAACCTGAAAAAAAAGTCAAGAGAAAGGTAGGAAATGCAACGGAAGCAAGCAAGAGCAAGGAAAACAAAAAATAGAGTACATAGTGCAGAAAAACATCTCAATGGAGTAACAGAAAACAAGCAAAACAAACTAGAGAAAAATTACACTAAGGCGCCGAAATGCAAATAATCAAAGTAATAAAATATACAAAGAGTGCAGTATATTCAGGATGGCTGAAGGTTTAGATTATTACGGAATTAAATTGTATCTGTGCACTTGACTATGTTTCCGGGAAAGCGAGCTCCATGAGACTATCGCATGAGGGAAAAATGAGCTACTCATTGCAAGGGTGCGGGTAGAAATTCGGTCTAGAGCCTGGCTGTGGCTTAATTGGGAAAATCTTAGTGGTGTTGTTAGTAGCTCATGTCATGACCGTGGGTAACAATAAAATGTGTGAAGAGGGCACAAACGAGATATAATGAGGCGTGATGCGAGGGACGGCAAGTTGAGGTCTTTTTTCATTGAGGTGAGGCTGGAATGTCTTGAATAGTTCGCGGTGATGAATCGTGCTGCGCGATTTTGAATGTCTTCGAGGTGTGGGGCGAGTACGACTGTGACGGGTTCCAGATGGCTTACGCGTATTCAAGCTTTGGTCTGACGAACGTGAGATATGCTCTTTTTTAACATCTGGGGTTATTCGATGAGACTACGCCGTATGTAGCCAAGAACGCGTGAGGCTTCGGAGCAAATGGTTTCAGTATGTGTAATCCATGACAGCGAAGGTGTCATGTGCAGGAAAATATATTTGTGTGATGATGCATAGGCAATGGAAGTAGAATTGAGGTAGTAGGTGGTCTTAAACTAGTTGCGAAGGCGGGGAAATGCCATGAAATTACATTCGGTTGTGTTTAAAGGCGCGAACTATGTTTCACACCAAAGTGAAACAGAGTTTAGGTCTTATTGGAGGGTGCACGTGTCGTCTTGGTTAGTTATCGCGGTATACGACGCAATCGTCGGCGAACAATCTCAGTTTAGGCTTGATGTTGGAAGCCAAATCACTGATGTAACTAGGAACAGTATGGGTACAACACGGCACCCTGTGGGACACCGGATGTCACACTCGAGAGAGATGTATAATTGCTAGCTCATGTGATCTGAACACGTCCTTTCAAGTAGTGCTCTAACCATGACAACAGTTTTTTGTTAAACCAAGGCCGGACAATTTTAGCAGCAAGTGATTATAAGGCACATGATCAAACGCCTTCCAAAAATCTCGAGAAGCAATCTAGCAATGGTCGTCCATGTGCTCCAATAGATCATGAGTAAAGTTAGCTGGTTGTGTTTCACATGAATATAGTTTCCTAAAACCGTGCTATTGAGGATACAAGTTAATTGATTGACGGTGTGCCATAAGGTTACATGCGATAATATGTTCAAAGAATTTTCAAGGAAAACTAGTAACGGATATTGGTTGATAGTGTGGGGACGCGCTCGTCCCCTCTGGTTCGCATTCCCGCAATGCACCCTCAACTCGTTTCCTGTTGTTAGCTTCCCCGCAATGCACCAGCTTAGTTCTGTTACTTTAACTAACAGGGGTGGGCGCTGGCATCGCAGCGCCACGAGCGCCACGGATGGCATGTTTGCTGCGCGCGCGCGGGGAAGAGCCGGTCCCATTCTGCTCGGCACCTGGGTAACGCTCGGACGTTTAGCGCAAGGCTCCGCTCTCGCCGGCAGGCGAACTTCTGTGCAAGCATGTTCCCGCCAGCCCGTCCCGTCGGGCCTCGGATTTTTCCCTTGCCCTTGCGTGGGCGAACATTCGCTCGTAACCGTGCTGGTGAGTCTGACGTCCTCGATTCCGCAGCGTATTTTGTTGCTAGCTGGCGTTATTGTTGTAGCAATAAATGCCTTGCTTGAGTCAGCCAGTGTGTCGTTCCTTTGTTCCCTCAGAGCAAGGCCTGCCGTGGTCGGCGTGCGCTTGGTAGCGTACGCGACCACGGGGTGTGGTCCGCCGGTTTTGAAATTTGTCAGGCGCGGTTAAACGGGGAGAACATATTTATCTCACTCAGAAGAACCCCACATCTGGCAGCCCAACTTGGTCCCATCGTAGTGCCGCCTTCGGAATACCGCGGAAGACTGCTTGCACGCTGTCGCCGTGACCTCCGCTGCAAGACCTGCCTCAAGTGCATGAAGACCAGGAGACTCCTCTATAGTATGTACTTGCAGGCACGTAGGTCTATTTAAGCTTTGAGGGATGTGGGGACACACGCGTCCCCTTACACTCGCTTCCCGCAATTCACCTTCAACTCGTTCTCTGTGTTTAGCTTCCCCGCACTGCACCCTCCTCAGTTGTGTTACTTTATCTAACAGGGGAGGGCGCTCGCGTCGCGGCGGCACAGGTGTGATGATTTTTAACGATACAACTGATCAGGTGCTTACAATACAAGGCCACGAAATACCCAAAGTGGCCGAATACAAATACCACGGGATATGGCTAAACGAAGGGCAGATATACACGGAAAAGCATGAACAGGCTCTTAGGGCAAAAGGACGAAGAGACGCCGGGGTAATGAAACATAGGGCATTATGGGGGTTCAACAAATATGAAGTACTACGAGGTATTTGGAAAGGAATAATGGTGCCGGGACTTACTTTCGGCAATGCGGTTCTGTGCTTAAGGGCAGAAGTTCAGTCGAGATTAGACGTAAATCAGAGAGCTGTTGGAAGATTAGCACTAGGTGCCCACGGCAAAACCACAAACGAGGCAGTACACGGGGATATGGGCTGGGCATCGTTCGAGGCGCGGGAAGCTAAGAGTAAAATACTATATGAAGAACGCCTGAGGAAATTGGACGATAACAGATGGGCAGCTAAGGTATTTAAATATTTATGCAGAAAGAACGTTGACCCACAGTGGCGGAAAAGAACTAGAAAACTAACCAGTAAGTATGCCGGTCATGAGGACGGAGAAAGAAAGAGCATTAAACGACAGGTCAAAAACGCGGAAGTTAAAAATTGGATGAATTCAATGGAAAAGAAACATAGTGTAGAACTATATCGATTCTGGAAAAGGCAGATCAGGAAAGAATTTTTCTATGATAACTCAAGAGGCAGTGCCCTACTTTTTGAAGCTAGATCAGGGTGTCTTAGAACGCGCAGCTACAAAAAGAAATTTAACGAAGAAGATGACACATGTGCAGTGTGTGGTAGATCTGTGGAAACAATTGAACACCTCATAATCAAATGTAATGGTATCCATCCGGATGTCGATGCAGGCACAGTCACTCTTTCTGAGGCCCTAGGGTTTAAAGATAACAATGGTCATGTAAATAAATCTGCAGTGGAAGTCAGCAAAAAGCGATTGGAGGATTGGTGGCTGAAAAGCAGAGATGTGGCATAAGGTTAGAATAGTAGGAAACCGTAGGCAAAGGTGATGGAGAATCTTAATGAGAATTGGCAACACAGTAAACAAAAAAATAATAAATAAAGAAAAGCTGAGCATGGTGGCAATTGCCACCACCCCGTTTCAAAGGGGGCGCTCCTATCCATCCATCCATCCATCCACTAGCGCCACGGATGGCGTGTCTGCTGCGCGCGCGCGGGGGAGACCCGGTCCGCTTCTGCTCGGCACCAGGAAAGCCCGCGGACATGTCGCGCGCGGCTCCGCTCTTCGTCGGCGTGTGCGTCCTTACGGAACATGCTTCGTCAGCCCGCCCCGTCCGGCCTCTGAGTTTTCCTTTGCTCTACCGTGGGTGAAAATTCAGGGGGTACTTTGACTGTCTAAAGTGGGTAGAGGCGGAAGCGTTTTCCGCACCACCTTCGCTGTTTCTGTGGCACTGGTGGCGTCACATGTAATTGAGTACTAATTACCAAGTGATGACAAATCACTAATTAATGGTTAATTACTGATTAATGCCTGAATACTAATTAACTGCTAATTAATGACGCTTAAGCTTCGCCTTTGGAGTGGAACGCGACAGCGCGTTGTAGCGCTGCCAGGGAGTCCACGGAACGCCACCACCCGTTCGGCGCGATGCCTTGCCCTTTGAACGCAACGCTTTTTGAGGAAAGGAAATGGCGCAGTAATTCTCTGTCATCTCGGTGGACACCTGAACCGCACCGTAGAGGAAGGGAGGAAGTGGGAGTGAAAGAAGATAGATAGAGAGGAGCCGTAATGAAGAAAATGAAAATTGTATTTGAGGAAAGGAAATTACGCAGTAACTGTGTCACAAAATTCAGGGGCGGGGGGGGGGGGCACTTTTTTGACCTAAAGTGTGGTCACTGATGTGTGGTTAAGATGTTAAGCTTCGCCCCTAAGAGTGGAACGCGACAGCGTCTTGCAACGCTGCCAAGGAGTCCATAGAACGCCATCGCCCATTCGGTTCTACGCCTCGCTCGTCCGTAAATTGGTTTTTGAGGAAAGGAAATTAAACCTCGCCGGAAGGGAATGGAGGAGGATGAGAGTGAGTGAAGACACCGTATTCACTAGACGCGCCTTTGTTCATTCCAAACCATCGAGCTGGCATGGCGGAGTGGATAGATGCTCGTCTCTCACGCCGAAGACCGGGGTTCGATTCCTGAGCTCGACCAATTTCTTAATCGGTTTTATTTATTTATATGGCCTGACTAGTAAAGCTAATTAGGCTAATTGGGTAATTAAGCAATTAACTAAGCTCAGTCCCACTTACTTGGAGCATCACTATACGATCCCTTCAATTGGTTGCATGGTTACTAGCCAAAGTACAATTGGCCGCGTTTGAAATTCGCGCACTGTGACGTCACGACCGTTTCCACCAATTGAAAAGCGTGACATTTTCTGTCGACAACTGCTGCTTACAACGATGCGACATTAAAGGCTTCCGCCTTAATATTTGCTCGTAACCGTGCTGGTGAGTCGGATGTCCTAAATTCCTTAGTGTATTTTGTTGCTAGCCGGCGTTATTGTTGTTCTAGCAATAAATGCCTTGTTTGTGTCAGCCAGTGTGTCGTTCCTTTGTTGCCGCAGAGAAAGGCCCGCCGTACGCTGTTGTGACTCTACCCCCCCCCCCCCCTAACTCTCTTTGTGTGTTCCCGTCACATCTGTATCCACACACACCTTTCCCAGAAGCAGTGTGGGGTTCTGCTAAAGTGGTGGTTCTCCGTGCATGCGCTCCCATGCGACCTCCTGAAAAGAAAGGTGGACCCGAACACGAGGGACGCATACGACTCCTGGATTCCACGTACCTCCACTTCTGCCTAACTGCCTCGACGTGTTTTTCCCGACTTCCCCTTAAACAGCACCCAACGCAGCAGTATTGACCCTGCGACTTTGTGTGTGCATCCGCCAGGGTGACATGACTCAACGCCTGCTACCACGTGCTGAGACGAGCGTCTGCCATTTTACCGCGCCTCGCTCTTTTGTCAACTGCGCGGGTGACGCCGCTGCAGGTGTTGGCCTTTGGGGCGTTTCCTTGAAACAAGATATGGGAACCACCTGGCCGGAAAGGACACTTCCCGGTATCCAAGTGCCTCAGCCAAGGAAGACGATGAAGCGGGGTGACGCCGCTGCAGGTGTTCGCCTGTGGGGCGATTCCTTGAAACAAGATATGGGATCCCCCTGGCCGGAAGAGAGACTTCCAGGAAACTTTACTCAAGTGGCTCAGCCGAGGAAGACCATTTAGCGGGGAACGCCCTTAAGGAGTACCCGGACGAAGTCCCTGCGATTGGTCGAAAAAGGCGGGAAGACCACAGGAGGTACTACTTAAAGGGCTCGACGCGTTCATCGAGGAGTGATTCCCTCAGCGTTTCCCTGAGACTTCTCACCTTTTACCCTGTTTGTCTTTGCTTGTAAATAACTTTGTAAATATGTGAATACAGTTTTTCTTTTACTTCTTCTACTCCCCGTGTCCGGCTCACGTTCCTTCCTCCGTCGGCACAGCGGAGGTGCTTCTGGACCCGATGCCTGGTGGAACACGCTACTAGCCCGGCAAAACATATCGACTCGTACGGGAGCGTACGCGACTACGGGGTGGGGTCCGCGCGGTTTTGACCTGTTTCAGCCGCGGTTAAACTGGGAGAACATATTTATCTCCCCAAGTAAACTCCATTTTGACACCTATGGGTATGAATTTTTTTAAGCGAATAAAGGAAGCGCTTTCATCTATACGCACTTCAAACTAATTTCTTTTACTTGACATTAATATGAAAAACCACAAACGTAAAACAAATCTTGGTAAGTTGAATATGTAAATACTTTTTGTCCTTACAGTAGAAATCGCAACCGGTTTCTCATGTCCTGCACAAGGTAGAGAAGATGACAAAATGTTTCTCAACGCAAGGATTGTAAACCATGTAAGAAAAAAAAATTATCTTGGGAAAGAGGCTTTTTGCGCATATTCATCCGCAAATTGAATGTGAGGGGGTCCAAGCAAATGTATG
This sequence comes from Amblyomma mixtum, assembly GCF_055824585.1. Taxonomy (NCBI): domain Eukaryota; kingdom Metazoa; phylum Arthropoda; class Arachnida; order Ixodida; family Ixodidae; genus Amblyomma; species Amblyomma mixtum. Next base: position 156,842,729 of record NC_143021.1, on the reverse strand, counting down.
AAAGAAGGGTGTCGCACAAGGACAGTCATTTCAGGCAGGTCATTCAAACACACTGTTTTCATTAACAATTTTTTTTTGTTATTTGGGAACCAGCTCCTTATTTCGTCGATGTTCCGAGTTCGCCCTTCACTGCAGAGAATTCAGTAGATGGTTCTCTTGATGGCATTTTACGGCGAAAGCAGTGCTTTCTGATCTGCTGGAGACAGGCGAGATGGTAGGCACTAATCAGGCGTGCCACTAAGGTTTCCGGCTATAAAAATTCCACTCCCTCCCTCCCACAAGGTTCAGTACACCATGCAGTGATTTTTATAAGGACTGCTCGTCTTCCTTTTCTAAATATTTTTTTTCACAAATTCTGTGCGTCTGCATGTAATGTTAGCCTCCGGTTCTTCTGCACGAAGATAACTTCGCGTCAGACGCATAGCTTCACGCATATAACAATGGCTTTGCTTTCTTTACAAGGGGCCACAGAAGTGGCTTGCGCCAGTTGTACAGTCGCGAGCAAAATATATTAGCACAGAACACTGGCAAGCAGAATTGGAATATCTCACCTAGCGGCGCTGCGGTTCGCGGACCTGACTAACGGGCCATTTCCATGTCTGCAGCCTAGGGGGGAAGGCAGGAAGTAAGCTTTATCAAGCGTGCACCGCCCGAGCGTTGAAGTGCCGTCCCTACGTGACTGTGCAGGCGGCATTTATTTTGGCTTGGTTATCATGAGCAAAGATGGCTTCTTTTTCTTACTGTTTTTTTTTTATGTCCGCGATGGTCTGTCAAAAGGAACTCGCGGGAGCAATAGTTGATAGCGCTGCTTTTAGCCAGTAATTTTGCTGGTCCGTGGCAGCCCGCTGAACCCCGCTAATACTGTAGAATGGGAACGGCCCGGCACTCTCGTTACAAGCCTCTTCGCCACCCGCAGCGCCACACGTTGTCATTCCGGCGCTCTGGAGTTCCGTCATGTGTGCTAATCTTTTTTACCCGCGACTGTACATATACTGACGAAAGTCTGATGGCGCAAAACTATAAAGACGTGAACTATTCGCCAGGCGAGACTTCGCTAACCTATCGCGATCGCGCATTCGATTCAGTGCGGCGGGCACCACTTAAAGAATAGTGTGCAGCAGCAGTTTATTAGTAGGCCGCGACTTTCCATTCGCGCAGCGTGACCAATAAATAAATTGGTTTTTGCATACCTACGTGAAAAGTATTAGATTATGGCCACTGATTATTTTGCAAGTATATTGCTGTGCGTTCTCATATTCCCGAAACCATAATTACAATTGGCCATCATATGCGACTGTTTTAATGTCTCTTTTTCGCTTCTTTTACTCATCTACTGGCTACTTCTAGTGAAGATGAAAATCATTTAGTCGCGTTCCTTTCCGCTAATCACTATTATTTTTCGTGTATTGAAAACAGTGATTTCCCGGACCCAAAGCAATGCGGTATTCGTGAAATCTCTCTTCAAAATTGGGCAGCGCCAGCTGCGCCCCCGCACCGCTCGGAACAACCATTGAGGCAGCAGACGAAATCGACGACCCGTAAAACTCGCGTCCCATCGTTGTCTTTTCTTTTTAGAATAGCTTTTCCGCATAACGCATAACACGGACTCTCCTGATATGATGCAAAATTTTTTCAATTCAAGTTTATTTGAATCTATACATGTACAGATCACGAGTGTTCAGACAGAAAGCCAAATGAATTCGGCTGGATGGTATCTGTGCCCCCTACAGAAATGGCTCTATGAACAATAAAGTAAACACTAAGATACAGGAATGGAAAAAAAAGAATTGGTGAACATTCTTTTACAGAAACACATAGGAGTAAAAAAATCAACGATAGAATGCTGCAAGGAATTAAATTACAGAAAGCGTATAGTATAAAATGATACAAAATAAAACAGCTTTGAAATTCACTTGTATAAAAAATTGCTTACAAGCAATTCCGGAGCCCTCGACTACGGCGTCTCTCATAGCCTTAGTCGCTTTGGGACGTTAAACCCCATAAACCAACCAACCAACCTACAAGCAAAGAAAATTGGTTAGGCATTCATGGCGTCAATGTATACTACAGCAAAGCAAACAAAACAAAAAAAGGAATCCACAATGAGACCATTAAAAGGAGAGGTAGGTGGTTATTGAGTTTCTAATGAGTTTAACAAAGATGGCAGTCTATGGCGTAACATTTGTTGACCGTATTTAGTGCGCTCTTTAGGAAGGTGCCGTGTTTCTCTGTGACCTGCGTTATAAATTTACTATTGTTGTAAATGTACTATCGTCGTACTTATGTAGGCACACTGTGCGGCACCGCTTGCACGATGAGCTAGGGCGACCGCCGCCTGGGGGCGGGCCCCTAGATCCTGACGCAGGCCCTGCGGCAAGCCGACATCGAGGAGAACTGGTTGGAGCCGATGACGCAACGCTGCGACTGGAGCGTTCGCTGGGACCCGTTGACGCAGCGGGCACCGCCGTGGGACTGCATGTCTGCGAAGTACGGGTGCCTCAGCTGTCGCGGCGAGCACGTCTCGGCGGGCGGGGGTGCCTCGTCGCACTCCGGGCCCGGATACAGCCCGCATTGCCTGTGGCACTCGTCCCAGCTGTGGAACACGCCCCGGTGGCCAGCCGAGAGGCAGGTGCCTTGCGGAAAGCCCCACGCGACACACTTCTTGCCGTCGAAGTACCACGGCTCATACAGGACGTCTTGCCTGCACGAGGGACGGAGGAATGGCGGCAACGTGTATTGCCATCAAGAGTATGCGGTGTTCACCAGAGCAACGCATACCTCTGCACCTATGATCGCTCTATGCGCTCTCCCCATCTCAAGACTTTGTTAGGAGGTATATCCAACGCAAATAGAGTAAATAACGAAGAGGAACCATTCCACTAAGACTCTGAGTACATTGTGACGAAGACGAAGCTGGCCGCCACGTTACATTTGGTGTGAGGTGCTGGGGTCTCTTCATCGCCATCCTGGTCACGGAGCTTCGGCGTCCTGCGCCTGCCGTGGACGCCGGCCGTGAGTACCTGGTTCGCCCCTACCGACCTGAACCGCCCTCGACGCTCACTCCTGCCCCGTCCCCCGCCCGGACCACAAGACACGACGACCCAAGACCCAACCGACCCAAGACCCGACCGACCCAAGACCCTGCCCACACACGAGGACACCGCCCTCCTGCCCCTGCCGTTCGGTGCGTCCAAGGGCCTCGGCCTTCAGCTACTGGCACCCTACGGCCCGGATGCTTCGTGGACCAGGACTCATTCTCTCATCTTTCTCATCGTGGCGCCAGCACTGCACCATCTTCTACATATTGTTCGATCCTTCACTGAAGGCCATCGCCATTTCGCCGTCTGTTCGTCACCGATCGGGACGATCGCTCGGAGGCCCCGGGTAGTGTGACGAAGACGAAGCTGGCAGTGGCGCGGGACGGAGCGCTCGCGCTAGGCCAGCGGCCATTAAACCATCTCATAGCCATCGTTCACCACGCCTCATTCTTCGGCTGGCCGCCGCGTAACAATATGTATACCCGCCGCGATGGCGCAAGGGAGTACAGAGTTCAGGTTCCGAGTCTCAGAACGCGAGGTCAAAACGCAGCCATGCGGGATGCATTTCGGTGCAGGCGAAGTACAAGGATGAGATGTCAGTGCGCCTTAAAAACCCTTGGTGGTCTAAACGAATACAGAGCCTACCACTATGGCGTCTCATTGTCCATGTGCAGCTTCAAGATGTTAAACACCACATACCATGCAAACATCTGTATAAATGAATACAGCAGTCACCGACAAATCGTATGTGGCTTAACCTGAGCAGTAACCATAATTACGCAGTCTCAAATCGCCGCTGGTAACCTGCATGCACATCACCGATCATTGACGCATACAGAGAGCTGAGCTGGTGATCATGAGCATGTTGGCCTCCATCTTTCTCTCGTTTGCCTGCATCAGCAATCTGTGGTGCCGCAGCAGTCAGGCTAATCTTGGAGAGGCGTTCTATAGCATTTTTAATTCTTGCCTGTGGCTCGCCTTTAAAGATATACTGCATTAAACTGCGACTTTATGAAAAATCGACGAAGCTGGATTATGAAGGTGTGATCGCCAAAAATTTCAGTATTTATTTTAATGTACTTCTGTGCCAATGAAGTTATTTTGTAGGTTTTGTGAGCGCGCACCAGTTGCTGCTCGCCCAGGCGGGAGGCGTGCGTGACGTCATATGACTCGCGCTAGCCTGGTCCCGTCGCACCGTGCTCGCCTCGGTTCAGCTATCGCACCGGATGTTCAGAGTTGGCGGCATGGAAACATGAAATAGATCGGCAGTTGCACCTAGAAAGTCGCTGTGGGACTAATAATTATATTATTCAGACAGGGAAACAACGTTTGATACTTCTACAACCTCGTTGCCTCATATTGCAACGAAGATTAAAATGAGCCTTGAGTGTTAGCTGTGCATACTGTAAACCAACTTGACAAGATGCAGAAAAGTACTCCTGAATTAGGTATTAATACCCTTCCTTCGCCGAAAATAAATCAAAGCATCAGCTTCATTCGTTGCTCCAGCCATACAAAAAGAGCGGCCGAGGGGCCGGGATGAAACGGGGTTGGGGAGTGGGGAATGGGAAGTTATACATCACGTAGGCAGGGCGAACAGTAGAGTGAGAGTCCGGCATATAAAAGCCGCCAATTTAATTGCATGAGCACAGCGTAAAAGTATGCAGCACGAGGTTTTTATCATTCGAACACTCTTACCACGCTGCCAGACTTGCATGGGTAACTCCCATGAACGGGACCTCGCGCGATTTTCGTGGTATTAACCTCGTTAGCAAACTGTGAATGTTTTTACTTTCTGATGGTCTCGGGTATGAGCGGAGAAGCTCTCCACTCAGATTTCTTTATATTTACGAATGCTCGCATGAAAACACTAGTACACGATACATTAATTTTTAAACCCCTTCACGCATACATATTGTTACGAGGAAGCTACGGCGGAAGTCTATATTGGCGGCTGCTCTGAGATGGCCAGCACTCAGCTCAGACTCCGAGGGCCCAGCTACCCACTGTCACCGTCGTCGTCGTCCAGCGCACCGCCACTTCTTCGTTCACGAGTCGTTCACTGATTTCGTAACCAGTTCACCGGTAACACTATCCCCCTCGGCTGAAGGCAACGACCCGGTGCGTGTTAGGTGTGCGATATCGAGGGTGGGTGATAGGGCTTGAGGCGAGCCACATGAACGACTTCGGATGTCAGAGGAGCGGACGTCGACTTGGGGTGCAGCGGCGTGATTTCATACGTTACGTCGGTCACTGCCCGTAATACACGATAAGGACCTGTGTAGCGCGGCAGAAGTTTTTCACATAACCCTACACGATGGGATGGGAGCCACAGCAAGATGAGAGATCCGGCAGGGTGGCGCACATCGCGGTTAAGGCCATCGTAGCGGTGTTTTTGAGCCTCTTGGGAGGCGGAGAGCTTGTGACGAGCAACCTGGCGGGCGGCGTCTGCGCGGGCGATAGCGTCACGCGCATATGTAGTGGCAGGGCCGGCTGTGGGTAGCAGAGTGTCGAAGGGCATTAAAGGGTCTCGTCCAAAGAGAAGATAGAAGGGCGAGTAACCAGCGGTATCATGGCGCGAAGAGTTGTAGGTGAAGGTGACAAAAGGCAAGCTGATGTCCCAGTCCCGGTGGTCGTCGGATACGTACATGGCGAGCATGTCTGTCAGCGTGCGGTTGAGACGCTCCGTAAGGCCGTTCGTCTGAGGATGCTAAGCCGTGGTGAACTTGTGACGAACGGAGCACGAACGAGAGATTTCGTCAACAACTCGAGAGAGGAAGCAGCGGCTGCGGTCGGTAAGAAGTTGACGGGGAGCGCCATGGTGTAATATGACGTCGTGCAGAAGGAAGTCAGCGACGTCAGTGGCGCAGCTGGTTGGAATGGCGCGAGTGATCACGTACCGCGTGGCATAATCGGTGGCGACGGCAATCCACTTGTTCCCCGAAGAGGCCGCCGGGAAGGGCCCAAGTAAATCTAGCCCAACACAAGAAAACGGGTCGGTCGGGATGGGAATCGGCTGCAGGTGTCCGGACGGCAGGACAACGGGCTTCTTTCGGCGCTGACAGAGGTCGCAAGCAACCACGTAGCATTGGACGGAGTGGTACAGACCAGGCCAGAAGAAACGCCGGCTCACGCGGTCGTACGTACGGGAGACACCAAGATGACCAGCCGTAGGTGCGTCATGCAGTTGTTCGAGGATAGTGGAGCGTGGGTGTTGGGGAACAACTAGCAAGTGCTCAGCGTCATCAGGTCGCATGTTGCGGCGGTACAGCGTGTTCCCGTCCAGCAAAAACCGGGCCAGAGAAGTGTCGCGCCGGTCGGTGCTGAGGCGGTCGATGAGAGAGGTGAGGGTGGGATCCAAGCGCTGTTCGTCGGCAATGTGGGAGAGGTCGGACATGGAGAGGACACAGGCATCCGACTTAGTCTGTAGAAGAAGGGCGATCCACGGGATAGCGTGAAAGGCAGTCTGCATCTTGATGGAGGCGACCGGACTTGTGAACCACGGAAAAGGTGTATTCTTGCAGTCGCAATGCCCACCGGCCAAGACGGCCAGTAGGGTCCTTGAGAGAGGAGAGCCAACACAGGGCGTGGTGGTCGGTTTTAACAGTGAATGGGCGGCCGAACAAGTATGTGCGGAATTTTTCAATGGCCCAAACAAGAGCCAGGCACTCGCGTTCTGTGATGGAGTAATTCTTCTCTGCGGAAGAAAGAAGACGGCTGGCGTACGCAATCAGGCAGTGCTGGTAGCGTTGTCGCTGAGCAAGGATGGCGCCAATTCCGTGACCACTTGCATCGGTGCGAAGTTCAGTCGGGGCAGACGGGTTGAAATGGGCCAATACAGGAGGGTAGGTGAGGACGGCGATAACGTTGGAGATTGCAGTAGCCTACTCTGGTCCCCACGAAAAAGGAACGCCTTTGTGAAACAGATTCGTGAGAGGGCGAGCGACGGCTGCGAAGTTCGGGACGAACCGGCGAAAGTAGGAACAGAGACCGATGAAGCTGCGGACAGAGCTGGGCGAGCGCGGACAGGGAAAAGCACTGACGGCACGAACTTTATCAGGGTCAGGTTGTATGCCACTCGCATTCACCAAATGACCGAGGACTTTAATTTCGCGGCGGCCGAAAGTACATTTTTTTTAGTTGAGTTGACCTGCGCGGCGGAAAAGTGCGAAGATGGACGAAAGGCGAAGCAGGGGTTTCAAAAGAGGGCGAGAAAACAATTACATCATCTAAGTAACAAAGACAGGTCGTCCAGTTGAAGCCCCGGAGTAACGAGTCCATCATCCGTTCAAATGTGGCAGGGGCGTTACAAAGGCCGAAGGGCATGACCTTAAATTGGTAAAGGCCGTCAGGGATGACGAAAGCTGTTTTCTCGCGGTCTCTTGCGTCAACAGAGATTTGCCAATACCCGCTACGAAGGTCGATGGAAGACAAGTAGCGGGCGCCATGTAAACAGTCCAGGGCATCATCTATGCGCGGAAGGGGATAGAAGTCTTTCTTCGTGACCTTGTTGAGATGACGATAGTCGACGCAAAACGGCCAACTTTGGTCTTTCTTTTTCACGAGCACGACAGGAGATGCCCAAGGGCTGTTGGAAGGCTCGATGATATCGTTGGCCAACATCTTGTCGACCTCCCGCTGGATGACCTGGCGCTCTGGTAGCGACACACGATAAGGCCTCCGGTGTATAGGTCTTGCATCGCCGATGTCAATACGGTGAGTCACTACCTATGTTTGGCCCAGAGGAGCAGAAGCGAAGTCAAAAATGTCTGTGTAGGACACCAAAAGGTTGTGAAGATCCTGTGCATGCTCGGGGCTCAGGTCAGAAGCAATCATCGCAGAAATGGATTGCGGGACGTTGGCCGGGATGTCGGGTGCTTCAGAGACAGTAGAAGGCGGTCCAGGTGAGAGAGCAGTGACGGTACAGTCGGTGAGAGAAGACAAAGTAGCAAGCGATATGCCTGCAGGTAGAACTTGTGGTGACAAGATGAAGTTGAGGACAGGAGGGTAGGTGCTATTCTTGGTAACGCTCACGATGAGGTGCGGAAGAACAACATTGCGGGAGAGAACGACATCGGCGAGTGGGCAGGCAAGATAGCCCCATCAGGAACCGCAGGAAGTGGTGACATAAGCCGATAAACGGCAGAGTCGGGGGGCAGGCGAGCGTACTCGGTGGAGCGAAGGCGGCGCGTGGAGCTTGAGGGTGGGTCGGCTGAGCTGAGAGGCAGGTCCAATCTTAGAAGGCCCCTGGAGCAGTCGATAAGGGTACAGTGAGCGGTTAGAAAGTCTAGACCAAGGATCACATTGTGAGGGCAGTGTTCGAGGATGGTGAACAAAACTGGGATATGATGATCGGCAAGAGTGATGCGGGCAGTGCACAGGCCAGTGACGGCAGCAGTGCTGCCATCGGCAACGCGAACGGTGGGCGAAGCGGCAGGGGTCTGGACTTTTTTGAGGTGACGGCAAAAGGATGAGCTGAGAACCGAGACTTGGGCACCGGTATCAATGAGGGCAGAAACAGGAACACCGTCCACAAAAACATCGAGCAGATTACAGGGCGAAGGCTGGGTCAGTAGAGAATTTTCAGGTCGGGGCACGAATGCAGCATCACCTCCGGAGCTGCACTGGCTAGTTTCCCGCGAAGCGGCCGGCAGAGGACGGTGAGTAACTGCAGTGCGGAAGAGGTGAGCGGAAACGGTGGGCTGTCGGGGAGGGAGAGCGGCTGGTTCCACGAGGAGGCGGTGGGGACTCGGCGCTGGGTGGGTCATTCCGAGGCGTGAAGCGACGGGGTCCATAGTCATAACGGCTGTCGACGTAGGGCAAAGGTCGGGGAGGTGCGGACCAACGGCTGCGGCAGTGGCGAGAGATGTGGCCTACGCGCGAGCACATGAAGCAGATCGGCCTGTCATCAGGGGTACGCCACTCATCTGGATTGCGATATCTTGGGTAACTTGGGGCGAAGGTGTTGCGGACCGTAGCGGTAGCAACCACGGGAGACATGGGGCTCGCACTCTGAGGTTCCACGGGACGATGGCTGGAGGGCATGTCCCAGTTGGCGACCTCCTGACGGACGACAGCTTGAATAAGGGATATTGTGGCCAGGGTGTTGCCCGACAAGGGCGCGTTTGTCGTAACAGGAGCCAGGGCCTCCAGTTCATGGCGCACGATGCGAGTCACGTTGTCTGTGTTTGAAGGGTGCCTCAGTGTCGGCAGATCCTTGCACGTGGAACTTGCAGCTGTGTTAGGCAGGCGGTCAAAGTGGTGTGCAATGCGCCGGTGCTTGGCCTGCTAGAAGCGTCGACACACCTGCAGAACGGAGTCACCCGTAGAGCAGTCCCGGCATAGAAGGTGGAAGGCATCGTCGGCAATGCCTTTAAGAATGTGACCTACCTTATCGTCTTCGGTCATGTCGGGATCGACCTTTCGGCACAGTGCCAAGACGTCTTGGATGTATGTAATATATGATTCAGTGGCCGTTTGGGCGCGAGCTGCAAGTTCTTTTTTGGCAGCAAGCTGACGGCCAACTGGTTTCCCAAACAGGTCGCGGAGCTTCTGTTTGCAGACATCCCACATGGCAATCTCTTCTTCGTGGGTTTTGAACCAGACGCTTGCACCAGACGCTTGAACCAGACGCTTGAACCAGACGCAGATAAAATATCACATTGGCCAGCATCAGCGTGGCGTCCCACCTGTTGTGCTGGCTAACACACTCATAAAGGGAGAGCCAGTCCTCAACGTCCACGACATCTGTACCGCAGAATGTACCCGGGTCGCGAGGGTGGGCTACAACGACAGTTGGCGTGGCAGGCGCAGACGGAGGGGCCGGGTCGGTAGTCAGCTCGATGGTTCGGAACGTCGTCTCGTCGGCTGGTCGGGTCAACGGCATGTCGGCTCGAACTCCCGGCACCTCCACCAAAAGATTATACCGGGATGTTACGGCGGTAAGTCTATATTGGCGGCTGCTCTGAGATGACCAGCACTCAGTTCAGACTCCCGCGGCCCAGCTACTGTCACAGAAGTGGCGGCAGCCTGTAAATTACTTTTGTTTGTATACAACTGATGCGTCCGCGTTTCTTTGTATGTGTTTCGGGAAGAGCAAGAATGCATGCACGCTTTTTTCAGTTATTCAGACAACTCCTGGCATTGCGAAAGCGGAGGCGGCTCAAAGTCGGCCCCGATCTGCCTAAGTCTTGTGCTGACAATTAGCAGGAAAGAAGTTGCGGCCTACGTGACTAGCTACGTGACTAGATGAAGTTGCAGCGGTTGTAACAAGAGCGAAAGCAAAGGAGCAAAACAAGAAGTTCCAAACGCTTAAAACCCCCGGCGTCGCAGTGGAGCCACCCAGGAAGAGTTATGCAGAGGAGCAAGCAGAGGACCAGTCGCTCAAGCACTGCTTCTCCCAAATTGGCAAGAAACTGACGTGTAGGGATTCGGAAGGCAAAATAGTATTCCAGAAAGAGGATGAAGTACTGTACCGAATCTACACCGAGAAAACTGGGCGGATCGTGCGGCAGCTCGTCGTTCCAAAGTGTCATCGAGAGGCGGTGCTGAAAACTGCGCACGAAGGAATAATGGCCGGACATTTAGGCGCCCAAAAGACGAAGGACCGGATTTTGGAAGATTTTTTCTGGCTGGGTATCACCGCGGACGTGAAGCGATTTGTCGCCTCCTGTGACATCTGCCAGAGGACAATTCCGAAGGGCCGGGTCGCCCGGGTACCGCAGGGGAGGACGCCGCTCATCGAAACGCCATTCAAAAGAGTGGCCATAGACATTGTGGGCCCCATCCAGCCCCCTGCCAAACATCGCAACCGGTACATCCTGACCTTAATGGATTATGCAACCCGGTACCCAGAGGCCGTAGCGCTGCCGAGCGTGGAAACTGAGAGGGTCGCTGAGGCACTGGTCGAAATGTTTTCTCGATTTGGAGTCCCTAACAAAGTCCTAAGCGACCGGGGCACCAATTTCACTTCCGAATTGATGAAGGAGGTGGCCCGACCTCTCTCCATACGCTCATGAAGTCAATAGAAGGAACGCCGACCAAAAGGTTGTTGTTTAATATGAACGCGAAGACGTCTCCATACGCCAGCTTCACACCACGCCGTACCACCCCATGGCGAACGGGATGGTCGAAAAATTCAACGGCGGCCTGAAATTGATGTTGAAGAGAATGTGCGCCGAAAAGCCGCGAGACTGGGACCGCTATCTGGCGCCATTGCTCTTCGCATACAGGGAAGTCCCACAGGCAAGTTTGGTCTTTTCACCCTTCGAGCTTTTGTATGGGCGGTACGTGAGGGGACCACTGGCCATTTTGAAGGAGCTCTGGACAAACCATCACCTCGACGAGGAGGCGAAGACCACATACCAGCACGTCTTTGACCTCCTTAATCGACTGAAAGACACGTGCAAGCTAGCGCACGAGGAGCTCGAAAAGGCCGGGGCGCGCTACGCAAAACTGTACAACCGGAAAACCAGAGCGAGGATGTTTGATCCGGGAGACAAGGTCCTGATTTTGCTGCCTACGGACAACAACAAGCTGCTGCTTCAGTGGAAGGGGCCCTTCGAGATCAAAGAGAACAAAGGAGAGGCTGACTACGTTATCGAGACAGCCGGAGGGAGGAAGATTTTTCACGCCAACCTGTTTAAAAAGTACGAAGAGCGGGAAAGCCAGCCAATAGAACGCGTGTGCGACGCGATCTGCGGCGTCACCGAATCGGACAGCGAGGGAGCCATTCCTGTTCCGGCGCTTGAACAGTCAGAGGGCGAGCGAGATGTGAAGCTTTCCAATGATTTGACGGCGGATCAACGGAGACAGCTCCGAGAAGTGATTTCAGAACAGTCTGGCATCTTCTCCGACGTCCCGGGCAAGACGGATTGGGCCGAGTGCCGGTTAGAGCTCACTACCCGAACTCCGGTCCTCATAAAACAATACCCACTTCCGTTTGCGACGAGAGAAGCCGTAGAAAGAGAGATGCAGCAGATGGAGCGACTGGGAATAATCGAGAAGTCCCAGTCACCCTACAATTCACCGGTCCTCTTGGTGAAGAAACCTGACGGCACGAACCGGCTTTGCATTGATTTCCGACGCCTTAATGACGACCTGGTTGCCGATTCGGAGCCAATGCCCAGAGCGGACGCGGTCTTCGCTGCAGCTGAAGAGAAGAAATACTTCTCAAAGGTAGACTTTGCCAAAGGATATTGGCAAATCCCATTGACTGAGGAGTCCAAGCCCAAGACGGCGTTTTTAACGACATCGGGTCTCTTTCTATTCCGTTTTATGCCCTTCGGCATAAAGACTTCCCCGGCAGTATTTTCAAGATTGATGCAAAGATTGGTGGAGGCAATTCCCGGAGTGCAGCACTATTATGAGAATGTCCTCGTTGCCAGTGCTACGTGGAAGGAACATCTTTCTTCGCTGAGGCAGCTGTTTGCGAGAATCGAGATGTCCGGCCTGACATTACGACCAAGCAAATGCGAATTCGGGATGGAAAGCTTGGGATGGAAAGCATCGAGTTCTTCGTGCACCGCATTGGCAGAGTTGAGCTCACACCACTCGGGAAAATGCTCGACAAGATACAGGCGGCGCCAACTCCTCGAACAAAGCGTCAAGTACGCGCTTTCCTTGGCTTGTCGGGGTATTACCGCGACTTCATACCCGACTACGCAAGAATAAGCGAGCACCTCACCTAGCTGACGAGAAAGGGAGAGAGGAACGTCGTAAGGTGGACGCCGGCCCATCAGGAAGCCTTCGAAGAGCTCAAGCGTCGGGTCTCAAGCCCTCCGATACTACGGCTGCCAGACTTCTCCAAACAGTTTGTGCTGCGCACGGATGCCTCTGATACCAGCCTTGGCGCGGTACTAATGCAGCGGCATGACGGAACGCTTCACCCGGTGGCATACGCGAGCAGAAAATTGCTCCCCAGGGAAGCAGCATACAGCACAATCGAGAGGGAGAGCTTAGCGTTAGTTTGGGGAATACAGAAGTTTTCCACCTACCTGTATGGGGTGCCGTTCTTAGTTCAGACGGACCACCAACCACTGAGCTACATCCAAAGAGCGAAACAGCTAAACAGCAGAGTCCTGCGCTGGAGCTTGCTGCTCAAAGAATATCAGGTCACCGTCGAGCATATAAAGGGCAAGGACAATGTCGGTGCTGATTTTCTTAGCAGGCTGTAGATTTGTCGCGCGCTATTAATTTTCGCTATTAATTCATTCATGTATTATGGTGCATGTGTACACGCTGACTTGAATTGTGTGCTAGTTTTATATAACTGGTTATGTCACGCGCTGTATATCTGTGCACAGGCCTGCTCGCCGACTTCTGTGGGTCTGGAATATTATCGGATAATATTCCGAAAGTGGGGGGCCGTGTCACGGAAGTGGCGGCAGCCTGTAAATTACTTTTGTTTGTATAAAACTGATGTGTCCACGTTTCTTTGTATGTGTCTCGGGAAGGGCAAGAATGCATGCACGCTTTTTTCAGTTATTTAGACAACCCCCTTGCATTGCGAACGCGGAGGCTTTGGTGTTTTGTTTTTATGCCAAGCATATTACTAGAGCTACACTACAGCCCGTCGAGCGCGGCGGTGGAGCTACCATTGACCACGTGACCACGTGACGTCTAGCGTGACCACGTGACACTACGTGACAACATGACGTCACAGCAGTGGAGCTACCATTGACCACGTGACCACGTGACGTCTAGCGTGACCACGTGACACTACGTGACAACATGACGTCACAGCAGAGGAGAGATGGGCTGCCGGCTCGCGCGGTAGGCCGCGGCGGTGGAGGCTCCACATCAAAGGCGCTGCAGCTGACCACGTGACGCTACAGCAGCGGTATAAAGCTGAGCTTGCCTCGCTCTCCGGGCACTTACGAGGCGACCAGGTGTTGGGATGCCGCCTAGAAGCAGGGCTGATTTGAACGAAAAGCGAAAGCTTCAGCGTGCCACAGAGACCATGAAGAGCGGGATGAACGTCTGGCTAAGCAGCGTGCTCAATATGCAGCTCGGCGACAACGTTCTACAACAACTGAAGAACGAAGCGAGGAACTTTACCAAGCCTAGCCATCAATATGCTTCGCATCTGACTAGGCTTAACCTTAGCTAAGCCTCAGCCATTTTTTTTGGCGCCGACGCTGTGGCGCCGCGAGTTCTCGCTCGCTAGCACCCGAGGGCTTTAAAAGGGGGCCGTATGGAAACGAACTTCAGTCCGCTCGTCGGTGGATACGCTGCCGGCGCGAACTCCCGGGTCTCCGAGCCGCCACACCGCATCCTCGAAACCGCAAGCTGCCCTGGACAGACGTCGCCTTCGGGGGCCGCACTGACTGCGTGTTTGGGGATGGACTGCAGCCGCGCTTCCCGGTTGACTATGTTTGTTCACCTTCCAACTTTTGATCGACTGTATCTAATTGGCCTCTCAATTGTATTCTGACCTGTGTAGAAATATTCAATGTATAACTTAATTCAGTGTGTTTACTGCTATTTGCTTTCCACAATTGTTTTGTAGAATGTAAATTACATGTCTGTGAAAGCTGCCACATTTTTCAATCCAAGCTATAAACGTTGTTTTGTTGTTGTTGCCTCTTAACACGCCTCGGTCTCAGTCACTACGTTTGCTTACCGGCTACGCCGGGCATCAAACGGCCACCCCCTCATTGTCCGGACTCGGTGATGATGTCGCGTAGTCACTGAACCCGTGACAGTGCTCCTTGAAAATTTTGCCAGCGAGTTGCAGCATCTCTCGCCAAGGGCGTGGCTGCACCAGATGCTCCCCTACGTTACCTTTGCTTATAACAAAGTGACTCAGAGAACAGCCCGCTTTTTCCCGTTCCATATTTTTACAGAAGTGCAGATGACGTCGATCCGATGCTTCTGTGCGCTGGTGACGACAGCACACTACACGCGGGCAGCTACGCCGAAAGAGCCATTAAGCCCGTCAGCTCGTTTGCTTGCGCATCAAGACACGAAAACACGGGCTCCCGAAATTACAACCTCCGCCCTTGGGTAGTGCCCTATAAAGAGGTGAGGGCGTGTGGGTGAGGGCCCCTGTAAGCCAAAAATGGTTGTCCGAAATACAGTTTCTCCGCTATTAAGGAACGTATAAAGTCTTCCGGCGCGTCGGAAACGTGAATTATAAAGTCGTTCGTGATGGAAGTGCGCCCGTCGGCGACTACGAACTGATATTGTTCATAGTGATGGTTCAACAGCGCAAACACACAGAGACAAAGAAGGAGAGCAGACACACACAGCGCTGAACTTACAACTGATTTTTTATTAGGAAGAAGCATGTCATTATATACACACACGAAAACAACACACATGAAAAAACAGCGCATATGCGCAATGTCAACAATCTCATAGTACTAAAAAAGGTAAAAACCGCTTTAAAAGCACGTGTGTATCCACAAAACCACTATCCACTGTGTAGCATTTTCATTTCCCTTACAGATAATGTTACAGATGGTGCACTCACGCACCCTTTATATTTCCTTTTAATGTGAAAGGCTTCAGCAATTTCCCTAGTGCGCTGGCCAGAATGACGAAACAACACATCAGTATCACCAAAAAACGGCGTGCATTTGCATGTGAAACAATGCTTTGCTAGGTTTGTTTCCTTGTTCTTTAAAGACTTAGCGTGCTCCATGAGCCGCACATTAATACAGCGGCCAGTCTGGCCGATGTAGGTTAGGCCGCAGGACAAGGGGATCTGATAAACTACGGCAGTCTTACAGGGAACATATCTTGTCGTATGATTGATGTCGCAAGCATCTCTTCTGCGCCCCTCATGCCTTCTTTGAACCGCCGCTCCCACTCTTTCTAGCTTGTTAGGAGCAGAAAACAGAACTTCTACCCCATGCTTGCTCCCCACTTTCTTAATCCGGTGCGACAGCGCGTGGACATACGGCATAACCACTATCTTTCTTCTTCCTTCTTCCGATCCCTTCTGCTGCCCAGACGTGTTTGCAGGCGATTTCAGTGCACGGAGGACTTTGCCTGCACTCGAGACAAGCACTGAATCCGGGAAACCAGCTTCCCTACATCTGTTTGCCTGGGCTAAGAGACTAGACATCATTTTATGACCACAAGATTTCTTCACTGCCATGCCTAAGCATCCCGTAACAATACCACTTTTTACGATCTTAGAATGAAAGGACTTGTAATTTAAAAGGGGCTTTTCACTCCTAGGCGAATACTGCCAACAGACATGATTGGGTTCGAAAGACAACTTTAAATCAAGGAATTGCAAGTCTGTGTCTTTGTCTGTGTGTGTTTGCGCTGTTGAACCATCACTATGAATCTACACCAACTAGCCCAATCTGCAGTTCTGCTACAGTTGATATTGTTCCTTCGGGTGGTTTAAAATCGCAGCTCTCGCGTGACTGCAGTGCTCTTCATTCCGTATTTTCAACTGCGCTCTCGCTCTCTGCATGCTAGTCTTAACTTTTGTGGGGTTTCCCGCCCTTATCGACGGTATTTTTCAACTTTCCTCTGTGGTCTTCCTGTCGACATTTGTTTTTTTTTGCTTTTCTCTTTTTTGTAAATACTTTGTTCCTCATCAACACGCTGCTTTTCTTTTACGGTGGAGCGACTACTGCCATTCGCCTCACCAGCTCTACCTTCGCGCTGATTCAAGACGACGACTAAGAGGAGAAAGTCGCCTTAGAAGCGGTTGGGCTGGGCTAGGTTTTTGGGAAGGAACTCGGCCGCTTAAAGGTTTCCGTCTACGTCTGCGGCCGCCATTCTTCTGCTTCGCCACAATATTGATGACCACGCTTTTGCACACGTGCCACAGATTTCTCTGTCTTCCACCCCCAAGCTTGCATGTTTTGAGCATATGGGGTTCTATAAAATGCACGCTACCAGTATATACCTGGGGAACCCGCGCTGAAGTTCGACGCGTCGATTGCAGCGCCGTAAAAAACACCCATCGAGAGCAGCAAGCAGATTTCGTTGCACTCGGTGAGGTACCTGAGCTGCGCCGAGAGAAGCTAGGCAATAAATGCTATCTGCCGAACGCGGGCATCAAATCGTTTAGAGTGTGCTCGAGAGTTTGTAGCCGAGCAAGCGGCCGAGATCGCCAATTTTTAGTCGCCAAATAAAACAACTGCAGTGCCGCATGTGCCACGCGGATTCTCTATACCTTTATCTCACCTTCCCCCCAAAACAGCTACCAGAATGACTTGCTTAAGAGACTGAGACGTGTGCGTCGATCGATACGGCCAGTAAGGCACCCGTTTTGAAGAATGGCATTGTCCTCCAGCTGCCGTCGTGAACACGTGCCGTTTGTTCCTCTCAGCTAGACCACCCGATAAGATTATTTTTGCGCTCCCCCGACAAAAGAATAATCCCGTGAAAGGGCGGGTACTGAGCCAGCGAGAATTAAGGAACGAAGAGTTATGAGGACAACCAGCCAGTAACTTGTTATAGAGGCGCTGGTAAGACCTTAACGCATATGCTTCTGAAAATGCGGCACCTGATTTCATATTATCTGATATATTTTTGTACGCATTTTTTTTTCCATTCTGGGCGCGCTTGACCGTGCTTCTTCTGAGATAAATACTTCCGCATCTTTCATAAAATGTATGCCGGATGACAAAGCATAGAATGATAGAGTACCTCTGAGTGACGCCTTGAGTACATTGCGCCCGGCAGAGGGCTTGACGCCAGTCATTAGATCAAACCACCCATAAATACGGCCTGAATGGGATGAGATGTATCAGCAGCAGCACTCGGAAGTGCAATTTTAAGCCGCACATCTACTTGTGGGCAACGGAAACAGCTGTGCCAGGAAAGTGATTGCGTTTGTTAACTTATCGAGATGGGTGTGCACTTCCTTACGCCGACGAACGCCGGCTAACCATCGCCGCTCAGTACCACAATTCGGCTCCTCAATGGCGGATATCCAGATGTCAAACCTGCAATATCTGCTGCGTGGATTCCCTGTAGAGCAACTGCTGCCCTTGGACGAAGAGAACTTGCCGTGGTTGCCGCGACTTCGGGAACTGCCGCCCTCCGATGTTCACGGTGCGTTATGCGAAGCTGTCCAAGCTGCTGAGAGCGACGAATTCCGTCTCCGGCGGATAGCATGTCTGCGCGGCTGGATGGCGCAGCGCAAGCGCATAGTTGTGTGGCGGGTCTTCCGTCTTAGGACTTCGCCTACTTTTGGTGAGTGTGCCGCGCTGCTGAGGCGCATTGCGGCTGCCTTGGCAGTTGGCGAACGCGAAGCAACTATTGAGTGGACAGTGCACAGGGGTGTGTTCACTGCCTGCTTGCTGATCAAAGAGCCAGACTGCCCGACAGAGACGTACTGCGTCGTGTATGTAGCTCTGTGGCCGGGGGATCCTTTGCTGGCCGTCGACTACCTGCGGTTCTCCATTCGGCAGCGATTGATGACAGCTCTACACGCAGCGCTGGGATACGATCCATGGTTGCTGGTATGCGTGAATCAAGACAACATTGACAACGTCTACAGCGACGGCTATCTTGCCCTGTGTGAGGTGGCACACCTCCACCTGTGATTCCATGCAACATGTAATTCTACGGCCGATGCGTGCGCTGGAAGTTCTGTCTCCTCGTCAATTGAAGAAGGCAAGTGTACGACATAATTTAGGTTTCTTCTCAAGAACCTTTCAGCTGTGAAATAATGTTAATAAAGTTTAGAAAATATACATTACGGTTTAATATAGTAGTTCCATTATTTTCATATTAATTATTACAGAACTCTTTAGGGACACTTTTGAACATGTTGATGTGGAATTTAAAAAAAAAATTCAGAAATATACACAGTCGTCCACATCCAGCCTGAACATTACTTCATGCCGCCGCCATAACGCGGAACGCCTCTCGCTGATTCTTGTGGAACTATAGTGCAGATGCGATGAGAGCCGGTGGCAGGTCCTCTGGATTCGTCGTCGGCTTCAGCCTGCTACTACAGCTGCTGGGGGCCGAGGCAAGCGCAGCGACCGACTGTAGCGGCCGACAACGCTGGTGCATCCGCCTTCTGATTTCCCATGACCACCTGGATTTGATGGCATTTTGGAATTTTTTTTAGCCACAGAGACAGGTTGTTGTTGTTGCCTGTAATTGTTTTCTTCTCGTTGAGCGTTTTTCTTTGACTCTACAATCGCTTAGCCGTGTTTTGCTGTGAAATAAAGACGCATTTTGTACTTATAAACTTCGTTCCTCCCTTCCGCGTTTGGCTGCGTGACAGTGAGATTTTACTGGTATCTGGCCTTCAGTGATAAAGTTCAGTGTTTGCGTCAGCGCTGCTTGCACTGTCATGGTTGCTCATGCCACTGGGCTCTTGGCGTATTGGATTGTATGCAATATGACCCATTTGAAAAGGAAAATTTTTTCCGTAGTTGAGCCCTGGTCCTGCGTTCTTGTGTCTCTCTTTCGTTCTTCTTGGTTCGCCCTACTGCTTTCCCCGATTGTGCTGAGCTGGGCGAGTTCGGCTCGTCTGTGTCTTCTTCCGTTGTACTCATCCCTTTGTATCCAAGGTATCCAATTTTCCAAGGTATCCAAACGCTATGGGAAGAAATTCGGAACGCCCCGAGGTGCCATTAGCAGAGGCGAGCGCTTGGGAAGAGTCAGCCGAATGTAGTAAAAGCGCCTGGTATCAGCCGGTCGAATGTGCAGCGTGTCTCTTAGCGCACAGAGCGCTCTGAAACGAACAGCATCAGATACTATCAGCCTCTCTAATAAACGAACAAGCAAAATGTTTACTGTGAGATTCGCTGCAAACGCTGAGCATACTGCATGCAGTTAACGTCACGTGGATCGCTCCGAACATTCCAAACAAAGCGATAACTGCAGAAAACAACCGGCGGCCGTGCGCAGCTTAAGGAACATACTTAGAGATGACGGTGACCCAGTCGTGTGCTTCGTGCGCATTCTGCCACTCTCGTGGAGTTTGCCGACTCGTTCCGTGAGAGCGCACTGATCTACTGAGGGAACAGTTGTAGCTCGAGTGATATAATTAAAATAACACACAGTACAGTTTCTTGCTCTCTGCAAACTGTTGAGACCGCCGATAATATTTTGTCTCACTGTCTAATGTCAGGTGCGTGATCACAGCCTGAAAAAAAAAATCTCCGAGACACCCCACTACAATGCAATGAGTGGGCTCGGCTGCACACTAGCTGGTCGCTAATGAGGAACTTGTGTAGCAGCGCACACCCCCGACCTGCCTTGTTGCACGATAACTTGAATAGGCCTGCGCGCTAGAGTAGAGCTCTCTACCACTGCCACAGCTTCTGCTGCTCTGATTTCGTTTCGTCAGCAGCGTACTTCGCGCCGCAGCCGAATCGCACGAGCAATCATATTTCAAAATTCGAATTGTTCAGATGGAATGGTCTATGTAAGAGAGAAACTTGACAATATTGCCGATGAATGTTGCCAGCGAACAGCGCTCCAGGGGATCAAGGGCCAAGGTGGATAACACCGTCATATTTGACGTGTATCATGTGTCATGCATAAAGGAAACACGGCAACGCGCAGCCACCGCTTCTGTGAGCGGAACATGGCCAGATGGCGAAAGTTTGCGCATGTGCGGAAAGCTCGAGAGGCGGCACCTACAACGCCTTTTCTAGTCCGTCGTCGCGCTCCTACTTGGCAGTTCACGCTAAATTTATATGGCAATATCAGACATAGAAGCAGGCGACGGCGCACAACAAAACAGTGGACGACATTCCAAAACCAGGACCATAGGTAATGCAAAGTAAAACGTTCTTACCAAAAGCAGTGTCCAGGGTAAAAGGATAAATACGAAAACAATAGAACCATTAGAAAACGGCAGCAAGAACAAAAACATTCCTGTAATTCACAAAATCTTCGAGAAACGTTATTTCCTCCTATGAGAACGAAACAGGCAGCTTGCCAACCTATCTGTCACTGGCCTTCGAAATATTGCAGGCTTGAATGATTTCCCTGCTACATTTTTTTTTGTTGTTGTTGAATAGCTTCCAGCCTTACATTTGCAACCTCTTCTGTAGTAGAACGGAGAGCTGGGATACTCGACGGTTGCGCGTCTTGAAAATCACGTCACTGCGCCATAAAGCGCGCACAACCCAAATAGAAGTGACGAGAACGCGCGCACTCACAACTGAATTTTATTCGATGATATGTATGCGCGAAAAAAAAAACACGTGGTCATTGCTGCCAAATACTTGCGGACACATCCTCGCGCCAAGAAATTGCGCTTCACAATATGAAAGTTCAACGGAATGATAGCTAGGACACACGTGTTGTTTTTTTCTATATAATATAGGCTTCGAACACCTCTCAGGTACGGCGTCACTGTGCCTGTAAAAAAATTTATTCTTGTCTAGAAGCGGAAGGCGCAACTTCTCCAATTTTTTTTTTCACGGACAACACTGCTTTTCAACGTGGGAATACTCACCAGAAGGCTGTAAAATTCTTCCTTTACCATCTTTCGTACAAAATATTCAGTTGTCAGTCTGTCGGCCTCCCTTTAACCTCTGTTTTTGTTGTTCGTGTTTTTCTCCAGTTGCCTTGTTTTCAAGAGGAACGTCAGCTCTTTCGCTCTCTCTTTGAAAGACCAATCCACATTGAGCAATATAGGCACTGCTGTGTGACAAATAAACTTCGTGCACAGTACCATTTGCGCCTTTCTTGAGTGGCCCAGTTCGTCATTATCTGCATTTGTGGTTATTTTTCTTGGGAAGAATGGTTATTTTTCTTGGGAAGATAGGGAAGAATCTTGATAACTTGCATGGTGCAGGAGACAGCATTTTCGTGTTGTCTCCTGGTCGCCTTTCTTAAATTATTCAAAAGCTTGTGACGCAGAGGATCTGATATAGACGCTGAAGATTTAGTATACAGCAGCTGATTATTTTTGTTCCCCATCAAACAATCGCTTGTGCCTCAAAGCTATCTTTTGCTTAATGATGACAGCCTTTTTTTTTTTTTTCAAGCAACTTCAAGGCTCTTTAATTGTATGCGCAGTTGCAAAAGCTTGTACGAGAAAAACACTTACAATTCCAGGTGCATAGGGATACAAAAGCAACAAAAACTCGCATAAAGAATATAGAATCATATAAGAATATAAAAAGCAGTAGCCTTACTCTGCAACTAGAGCGATTGTCTCTCATATTCTTTTTCCTGGCTGCAGCTTATTTATCGAAACCCTAGGCGGAGACATCCACCAAAAGTGAGGAAATTTCTGCGCCACTCATTTTTTTTTTTTGCATACGAACTACTGCCAGCTGTCACTGAAAAATATTTGAAGCGTCGCAGACTGCAGCGTCGCAGGCTGTTGGTTGCAGATTGAGAGCACTGAAGTCTTCAGTTTTAAGCTCTTAGTTGCGTGCCAAAGTTTGCAAGGTATTTTTCTTTATCCTGCATCATAGATGCCTCCTTTGTATGCTTTACCTTTTAAAAGGAACGATTATTAGTTTAAAAATCCGTTTGCACCTGTAAAAAAAAAAAAAAAACATGCGCTTACACAGCGAAAAGCTGATTGTCCCCGTAAAAACCTGCATTAAGTAAAGCAAACTAAACATTTTAAAGACGATTACGATAATAAATAAAGCAAAGGTTGAGCGCGGCTTTGTAAAGTTTTGACCTTGCAATATACTCAGGTCCCCTTTAGACGCACGTGTAGGAGTTCACAGTTCCAAAAGTTTCTTTATTTTCAGCACAAACTCCTCTGGGGAAAAGAAAAAGGTCTTCTGTCTGGGATGCTTTGATTGCTGATTATTTTTAACATGAATAGCCAGAAGATGGAATTCAGAAAGATTTTCAGATGGCAGCCATTTTCTAGAAAAATCGAAACTGAATGACGGAGAACACAACACGCAGCTGGTATCTCCTCACATATCTCCCTGTTCTTTTCGAAACCGCATAGTATTTGGTGATGACGATGATGCGGAATGTACTGAGCAACTGTGTGTTGTATATGCCACTCGAACAGAGCTCAACAACGAGCGTGTGTTGCAGTTTAACACCACGTGTGATCAGTTGTGAGAATGTGTGTCTGCATAGCGGAATAGTGTGTGTGGAATAGTTAGTCGTATACAGTACTATGCGGCGGGCATGTGTTGTGCAGTCGTGGATTAGCGGACAGACGACAGACGAGAACTAGGTGTGGGATTTTTAAACAATGAGTATATTGCTGGCAACATGGAGGAGTTGAACTGTATTAACGGGAGAATGGCAGTTATCGCAATTAGGCTTAATGAGAGGTACAAGATGGAGGTGGTGCAGGTCTACGCCCTTACATCGATCCATGATGACCAGAATGTTCGAAGATTCTATGAAGACGTGGCATCGGCAATGAACAAAGTAAATATGCAGGGGGCACTTTCGCTCTCCAAAGTGCTACAAGGGGAAACGGTTTCCTGGCGCACTTTGTTTTTTTTTTGTTCTCATATATTATTTTTAATTTCTTTTGTTTTATTTTTATTTTTACTTTATTTTTATCTTTGTTTTCTCTTTTCCTTCTTTAGGTTTTTTAATTTTATTTAGGATGCCCATGCATTCACTAGATGCGCCTTTATTCATACCCAAACCCTGAGCCTTCGTGGCGGATTGGTAGCGTCTCCACTTGAAATATCAAATGCCCTGGTTCGGTTCCTAGCCGCAAAAGTTTTCTTTTTAAGTACTGACGCCTAAATGCGGCCACATTTGCTAACATTCCTTGGTCACGACAGTATGAGGCATTAAAGGCTTTCGGCTTAAAATCATAGCACACTGTACTAATGGGTGACTTCCGTGCGAAGGTTGGCAAGAAGCTGGCCAGAAACTATGGGGTAGGCTACTGTGGCATAGCCTCCAGGAATAGCCTGGAAAAGTTATTAGTAGAGTTCACTGATAGAAATAACTTACAGTCAAGTTCGCGGTGCTGTACATCGTTTGCCGCATCCGGTTCGCGTTAGTGGAATACCCATTACGTTCTTTCTTGGGCCCTCTGCACAACCGCACAGAAGGGGGTGGGCTCAACCCAGCGGGATACGGGGGGCGCCGGATAGCGCAGGATTAGGCCTGATTCTCACAGCCGGTCTCCTCTCCGGCGCGGCGGCGACGGAGCCGGGACCCGCGGCCGCAACGGAACAGATTTGTGTTCTAATCGAAAGAGGCGCCGGACACCGGCAAACCAGTTTGGGCGGGCGCTCGCTGCTCCCACGTGACTCTACGTCAGTGCCTTTTTTTTTCGTGCGAAAAAAAAAAACCGCTGCTCGGCGGTGTCCGAACGACATGCCGAAGTAGCGGTGAAAGTCGTCTGTCGTCTGCTTGCGCTTTGGTTCGCTTGGCTCTTATCGCAGGAAAAAAACGACGCGATCTCGGAAGCGGTGGAAAAAGTTCGAAATTAGTTTATTAACCCTACGCAAATCCCCAGTTTTTTTCAGCGAAACACCACGCGTAGAGCACCAAGACAAATAGATATGAGTATGGCAAGCTGTTTTTAAAGCCGCTGCAGAAGTGAGTGCTGCAGTCACAGTATTCAGGCCAATGTGCACGAAATTGAACATATGTAGGGTGGTAATGAACTCTGTTATCAGTGGCTTGAGAGATTGGTCTTTATACAACCATTCAAGAATTAAGCTAGCAAAACAATTTAAACGGCTAATAAAAACAATACGGCCTCAAAAGCTAGCAACGGGTAAACGGAATTTTGTTTTTTCTGCTCCTTTTGTTATCTCCACAGTTACCTCTCTCGCCCCTTTCTCCTTTCTTCACCTGGATGGTGCCCATTTGCATCAGCCATCCCCTTCACTTCGCTTTAAACCTGGCAACAGTCTTTTCGTCCCCCTCTTCGTTACCCTCCCGAAAAAAAAACAAATCATTTATCTTATATCCCACGCCTAGTGCAAACACAATGCTCATTCGGAGACCCGTTTTGGCTCGAACACCTCGTATATTGCCATATAAAATAAAAATGTCATCCGCTCTCTGTTCCTCGACAGCGGGCGCTTTTCGGGGCGCAAGACGCGTGCATCTCCCGACGCAGAGTACAAAAAAGAGCAGGCTTTTTGTTTGTTCTCCCTGCCCGCGCACCCGCGCATCGCTGCCGCCGCCGAGGACGCTCGCCAGCGCCATCTCTTGGTCGCAGCAAGTAAGCGGTGGGTCACGTGAAGCGAGCTCGCGCTGTGACTGGCGGGCTCTTCATGGGGCCGGGCTCCGTCGCCGCCGCTCGACGGAAACGTAGAGCAGGACCCGGCGGCACCGGCCGCCCGATTTGGAGGGGGGGGGGGGGGGGGGGGCGAACGATCCCAAACCAGCCCCTCTCCGTCGGCTGCCGACGCGACGGAGGCGACGGAGCAAGCCAAAAACCGGCTGTGAGAATGTGGCCTTACGGGAAAGGTCAAACTCCCGACAGGGACAGATTCATTAGGTCGCATCCTGTGTGCACGTGCTTGCGGCGAGGCGGACCCGCGTCACAGTGCGTGGCTTTTGTGCCATGTCTGCAGCGGCGTGCTTTGACAGCTTGAAGCGCGGTCGGTCAACAGGTTATTGCCGCGCTAGCTGCAGGCAGAGGAGCGACGATGCGCAACAGGTGGGTTGAAGTGGCTTTCTTTGAACTTGGGGCAACCGGACGTTGGGAAAGTGAGTGTTCGCGAAGCTCGCAGCAGGAAAGCATAATTATCCGAAATCGTGTTGTTAGAAAGTTTACATATGTGTACGGTGTCGCGACGAGTTACCATCTTTCCCCAATCATTGATTGGTGGTGTTATCCTTTCCAAATTGCTGATTGGTGATGTTTTCCTTTCCCCAATAAGTTATTTGGTGGATGTTTGTACAGTACCTGATTGGTTATTCTCCCCCACCGAGGGCGGGGACATAGGGTTTAAAACCAACTGTTTCGGCAGGACCGAGGGCTGGTTTCGTCACGTCAAGTCAGTCAAGTGTAAATATGTTTTCTCCTTGCTTGTATCTTCCATTGTGCTTTTAATTGTTATAAAAAGTTAACCTCTCAAGAAGTGTCCTCTTGCAATGGGATTGAGCAATTCGAATCTGCAAGACGTCAAGAATCCTTCAACAGTTATCATCAACCCAATTTCCCTCTACGAGATCTTAAGAGAGATTTCAACTGGAGCAGCCATAGAGGGAACAATCAACTCTTACTGATCATCAATGCCTTCTTCCTGAAACGAAAGAACAGGAAGTGGATGCGGAAGAGGCGCTATGGTCGAATAAAAATGAAATATATTTTACACTATGCGCTCACCCTGGCATCGTAGAGGATGTGGTTGTACTCGGAAAGGTGCGTTGTAGCGACCACAGAATGGTAAGGTCTAGAATTAGAATTGACCTGAACAGAGAATAGAAGAAATCAATGAAGCGAAAGCCCATTAACGAGTTAGCGGTAAGAAGGAAAGTAGAGGGATCCAGAATGTTGCTCCACAACAGATATTCCGCTCTATCATACGAAGGCGATATTAAACTTCAAGCAATCTGCAGTAATGTCATGGTTATCGCTATGGAGTTAGCAAGAGAAGTAGGCGGTAGGACCGTTGGACAGCATACCGACAAGCTATCTCAGGAGAAAAAAAAGCGTGATATAGAAACTCCAGAGTTTGAAACGACTAACCCTATGGACAGAACAGAACTGGTAGAGCTATGAAAGTTAAGAAATAAGCCCAAGGTAGCCGACATAAGGCAGTTTAATATAGAGAAATAAAGCATGCTCTCAAGAACGGAGGTAAACTGAAAGCAGTGAAGAGAAAACTAGGCATAGGTAAATACCAGATTTATGCGCTAAGAGACAAAGAAGGCAATGTCTTTAGAAATATAGAGAAGATAGTTAATGTAGCTGAAGAATTATAGACAAATCTAAGCCGTCACCAACATAATCAGAACATTAATGAGAGTTGCAGGAGTGGAGAACAACGGGACATTCGGCCAGTAAAGACGAAGTAAAGAAAGTCGTATGAGCAATGCAAAGATGCAAGCAGCTGGTGAAGATTAAATAACCGCCGATGTCTTGAAGAACGGAAGGTAGGTTGGGCGAGAAAAACTAGCCACACTGTAGACTCAATGCCCTACGACCTGGAGCATACCTATGCTTCCTATGCTACCTACAATGTATTAGTCCTAATCAGCGCGATAGTGTGTTTTAGTGTTTAAGTAGGTTTCATTGTATAGGAAGAGCAGGCCATTGTCAGGTGCGAAACTACCTTTTGCTTCCTTTTCCTTGATTTGCGCAATGTAGGTCAGAAATAAACGAAAACAAAAATACGAAGAAAGCTAACTATATCTTAATTAATAAGAAAAGGACGGCCACGCCTAGGAAAACTGTAGACTGATCAGCTCATTGCCTGTCGCCTAGGAGGTATCCACTGATGACATAGTGAATTTTTATGGCGGAAGGGCATCTGCAAGGTATTTACTAAGTTAATGGCAAATATAATTACGGCAACCTGAGATTTCAATCAACCAAATGATCAGGCAGGCTTTCGTAACAGATACTCGATAATAGACCATATTCACAATATCGATCAGATGATAGAGGAATGCGCAGAATATCACCAACCCCTATGTATAGCGTTTATTGGTTACGAGAAAGCATTTGGCTCCGTGGAAACCTCAGCTGTAATCCAGGCACTGGGGAATCAGGGTGTAGAAGAGTTTTATGCGAAAATGCTGGAAGATATCTCTAATGAGTGAAGTCAGCAATAAAGTCAGCAATAAAATTGCAGTAAGAAAGGGTGTCAGGCAGGGACACACGATCCCACCAATGCTGTTGACTGTCTATTACAAGGACGTGTTCCGAGGCCTGGATTGGGAACATTTTGGGATAAGTGTTAATGGAGAATACCTAAAAAGTTTGCGATTCGCTCATGACATTTCCTTGCTAAGTAACCCAGGAGATGAGCTGGAAAGCAGGAGCAATGAGTTAGGAAGCGCAGAACATTGGGTATAAAAATTAACATTCAGAAAACCAAAGTAATGTGAAACAGCCTCGCAAGGGAACCGCGAGGTGGGCGCATATGGCAGGTTCTTTGAGGTGATGAATGCAGGTTACCAATATCCCTCAAGAGAAAAGTATAGAGCAGCGGTATGTTACTGGTACTCACTTATGGGGCAGAAGCGTGGAGGCTAATAAAGAGGGTTCACCTTAAGTTAGGGACAATGCAGCGAGCTACGGAAGGATAAATGATTTGTGCAGCTTTGAAAGCCATGAAGCGAGCAGAGTGGGCCCCGGATCACACGTGGTAATGACATCCTAGTCGAAATCGAGAGGAAGAAATGGGCTTGGGCAGGGCATGTAATGCGAAAGCAAGATAACCGCTCGTCCTTAAGGGTAACGAAGGAAGAAGTAAAGAAAGCCTTAGGACCAATGGAAAGGAGGTAAGCAGGTGATGAGTATCATGTAACAGCACATTTGTTGAAAGACGGAGGAGAGATTGTGCGAGAAAATATAGCCATCCTGTATACGCAATGCTTTGTCACCTCTATCGTACTAGGAGTTTGGAAGAACTCTAACATTATCTTAATTCATAAGAAAGGAGACGTCAAGGACTTGAAGAACTAAGAACTACAGAGCGATTAGCCTACTGTCCTTTGCCTACAAGGTATTTGCTGAGTCAGGACAACCTTAGACTTCACACACCCAAAGGTTCAGGCAGGCTTTCGTAAAGGATACTCGACAATAGGCCATATTCACGGTATCAATCGGGTGACAGAGAAATGCGCAGAATATAAGCAACCTCTATATATAGTCTTCATTGATTACGAGATAGCATTTTACTCAGTGAAATCCTCAGCTGCCATGTAGGCATTGCGGAATCAGGGTGCAGAAGAGTGTTATGTGAAAATATTGCAAGATATTTATAACCACTGCTCAGATACCATAGTCCAGCATAAAGTCAGCAATAAAACTGCAATAAGGAAAGGTGTGCGGCCGGAAGACACAATCTTGACAATGGTATTCACCGCCTGTTTACAGGAGGTATTCCGGGGCCTGAAGCGGGAACATTTGGGGATAAGAGTTAATGGAGATTACCTAAGTAATTTGCGATTTGCTTGCGACATTGCCTTGCTAAGTCACTCAGGACATGAGCTGCAAAGCATGATCATTGAATTAGTCAAGCAGAACGGCGGGGATAAAAATCAAGGTGCAGAAAACCAAAGCAATATTCAACAGTCTAGCAAGAGAACAGCAGTTCGCAGTTTATGGCGCTGCGCTGGAAGTAGTAAGAGAATATGCCGACTTAGGGCAGGTTGTGACCACTGATGGCGACCATGAGAGAGAAGTAATTCGAAGAATAAGAATGGGGTGCAGCGCATATGGCAGGTTCTCTGAGATCATGAATGGCAGTTTTTCAATATCCCTGAAGCGAAAAGTTTACAAGAGCTTACCGAGCTTACAAGAGCTTAAAGTTTATAAGAGCTTACAGCTTACCAGCACTCACCTGTGGGGCACAAACGTGGAGACTAACAAAGAGGTTTAAGCTTAAGCACTACACAGCGAACTATGGGAAGAAAAATGACAGGTGCACGTTAAGAGGTCGGAAGCGAACGGAGTGGGTGAAGATACAAACCAGGGTTAATGACATCCTAGTCGAAATTAAGAGGAAGAAATGGGCTTGGGCAGGGCATCAAAAACGAAGGCAAGATAACTTCTGGTTCTTAAGGGTAACAGAGTGCATTCCAAGAAAAGGAAAACGCAGCAGAGGGCGGCATAAAGTTAGGTGGACAGATGAAATTAAGTTTGCGGGGATACGGAGGCCGGAACTGCGAAAGGACCAAGTTAATTGGAGATTCTTGGGAGACGCCTTTGCCCACCAGCGGGCATATTCAGGCTAATGATGATGAGGCTCTGCGACTTGTTGACGACGGCGTAATGGTGCCATCCGGTCCAGTGGCCTCGTTCTCGTGAGGAATGATTTTTTTCCACGACTACGATTGTAGCACTGCTAGCAACGTACAGAGTTGGTCAAAAGTTCCCAGGCCACGTGGTCCACTTTTCATCAGTGTATCCTGGCACTTAAGATTCCGATAAAGCGATCAAGGTTCTCAGATGGTTGAACTATCCTTCTTCGATTCTCTGTAGATATTTTGAGCTTCGAGGGTACCTCAACGGCCCGTCTATGCTAGTGGAAAGCAAACCCTGTGGCCTTAGAACTTTTGACTGACCCTGTACCTCTGCTGCTCAAGAATGGAGTAGCCGTCGCTCGCGGGCTCGTCCAACTACAAGACGCCTGAGGTAATGGGCTCGTTGCAAAATTTGTCAACAAGTTGCAGCATCTCGGCAAGGGCACGGCTGTCGCCTTCCTGAATGACTCGCTATGTTGCCTCAAGTGTGCGCCTTGAGAGAGCTCTTCAAGACCGGGCTCCACCATTCCGTGCCCTTCCGCCCGTCAGAATCAATCCGGACTTGGCGCCTGAGAAGAAGACTCTTCTCTGGGTGCTTTGTGCGGATTGCTTATCAGGCGCGCCAGTGGACCTGGCTTCCCCGGAAATAATTGAAGACTTTACATTTTTTGGTGCTGTTAGCGAAAACGATATGGCGCAGCTTCAAAGGGCGGACGCAGAGGTACGCCGCTCATCGCGTACCTAGAAGGCTGCGATGGTCCCCGCGTTCTTCGTGTTTTCATTCTTGGGCTGCATTCATTCCCTCGACAAAACGGCGTTCTCTTCAAGCGCAGCCTTGAGAGCAACACCGTGACAATTCTACTCGTAGTGCCGTCACAGCTGCGACCCGATATCTTGAGCGCTTGCCACGACGAACCATCTGCCGGCCACATGGGAGTCAGTATTGCCTTAGCAAGGATTGGGCAGAGGTACTACTTTTACAGATTACTTCCACCAGTGAGGTCATGCGTCAAAACCTGTCGTAACTGGGCCGTAAGTCGCCACCCTTCAAAGCCACCGGATTTCTTCACCCCTTAGCATCTCCGAAAACGCGTTTCCAACAAGTAGGAATATACGTAATCGGCCCATTCCCGCAGTCACCCACTGGAAAACGTTGGATTGCTGTCGCGACAGATTATCGACGCGGTACGCTGCGACAACGGCCCTTGTGAATGGAGCTGCTTTCGAAGCAGCCAAGTTTTTTGTTGCAACATCGTGCTGTGCCATGGTGCCCCAGCGGTTATAATTCCTGATCGCGGAGCTGCTTTTACGGCCCGCTTGACTAAGGCAGTCTTAGATCTACCCCACACCAGCCATAGGCGTACTACGGCGTACCACCCACAGACAACTGACTTGGTGGAGCGCCATAACAGAACCTTGGCTGGCATTCTCTTGATGTATGTGGATGTGGAGCATAAAACGTGCGACCAAATTCTCCGATACGTATCATTCGCGTTCAATAAGGCCCTGCAAGAGCCAACGCGGCTCATACCCTTCCAGCTTGTCTTCGGTCGTCGAGTTAATAAGGCGGAAGCCTTTAATGCCTCATCGTTGTAAGCAGGAGCTGTCGACAGAAATATCACGCTTTTCAATTGGTCGAAATGGTCGTGACGTCACAGTGCGCGAATTTCAAACGGGGCCAATGTTACTTTGTCTACTAACCATGCAACCAATTAAAGGGATCGGATAGTGATGCTCCAAGTAAGTTTGACTGAGTTTGTCAATGGCTTACTTAACCAATTAGTCTAATTAACCTTTCCAGTCAGACCAGATAAATAAATAAAACCGAGTAAGAAATTGGCCGAGCTTGGGAATCGACCCCCGGTCTCCGGAGTGCGAGTCGAGCACGCTACCACTCCGCCATGCCAGCTCGATGGTCTGGAATGAACAAAGATGCGTCTAGTGAATACGGTGTCTTCGTTCACTCCCATCTTCCTCCATTCCCGTTACGGCGAGGTTTAGGTGTCCACCGAGATATGACAGACAGATACATATCCTTACCTCAAAAACCAATTTATCTGCGAGCAAGGCGTATTTGTCCGCATTTCAGATTGGTCCAAATTGTCGTGACGCCACCGCGCGCGAATTTTGATGGGTGTCAGCCGAAATATCTGAGACAGTTACTGCGAAACTTCCTTTCCTCAAATGCAATTTTCATTTTCTTCATTACGGCCCCTCTTTCTTCTTTCACTCATACTTCCTCTCTTCCTGTACGGTGCGGCTCAGGTGTCCACCGAGATGACAGAGAATTACAGCCCCATTTCCTTTCCTCAAAAAGCGTTGCGTTCAAAGGGCAACGCATGGCGCCGAAAGGGTGGTGGCGTTCCTTGGACTCTGTGGCAGCGCTACAACACGCTGTCGCGTTCCACTCCTGAAGGCGAAGCTTAAGCGTCATTAATTGGCAGTTAAATAATGCACCAAGAAAATGTGCAGTGATCAATTGCGCAGCAGAATACAGCACTCAGGCTTTCCCCTTTCACCACTTTAGCCGCTAAAGTTCCTCGTAATTTTTACTTCTTTCGATCCCATGTTGCCTGTCGACCATCAGTGTGACCAAGGGCCTGATCTTGACGTCGCCGCTTTCATTCAGCGGGCAGAAGAAGCACGTCAACTGGCCAAGCAGCGAATACACCATTAAGAGCACGTCGACGCTGACCACTACAATCTCAGACGGCGAATTGATACGTTCGAGCCAGGCTACCATGTGTGGGTTTGGACACCTCTTCTTCACCGTGGGCTGTCTGAAAAATTACTGCGCGATGCTTAGGTCCTTACCGTGTTCTCAGCCGCATTATCGACGTGACATACAAAGTTTCATCGGCAACCCCAGCCCGCTCAACGCGCAGACCACCACGTCCGGATGTTGTGCACGTCGTTCGTACGAAGCCGTTCGACGGCCGTCCTCCTGATTGTACTTGGATCTGAGTGCTTCCGGTTCTGTGTCGTGACAACTGTTTCACCTTGCGCTTCTAACCTCTTTTTCATACTGCGAAAGCAGGCCGCATCAAGGCGATGCTGTAGAGGTGGGAGAAATGATAGAGCTCAGAATTGGAGGAAGTAGAGGAACATCGCCATCTTGCTTGCGACCGCTCGGCAGCCTGGAGCAGTTCTTCTGTCCCCGACTGTGTGGCACCTAATATTTGTGACAATATAATATAGGTTTTGGCCAGTTCCAAAGAGCCGTTCACTGCAGTTTCAATGCGAAACAGGCTTTTTCCTAGCGACGCCTAGCGAGCGCTCTGCAGCCAGTGCACCCGCGGCTGCGCATGCTTATAAAAGCTTGTCACTAGCGTGCGTAGAATGTATTCATGCTGCTAGGTTACAAATAAGCTTATCTATCGCGATGTTTTTATGCCGAATTATTCATAGCTGAAATTATTTTGCGATTCCCTTAGACCTCGATATTAGGGGATCGATTGTATATATGTCAATGTCTTCTAAAAGCTTCTGAGCGATTATTCCTTTTGGATGCGTTATTTTAGCGCTGCCTTATTCATGTGATGAACAATTCTCTTTCACCTATGTACGCCGTGAAACTATTATGCTGAGAAATGGGGACGTCCAAAAGACAATTCAAGCCACACCAAAATGACTCCTCCCAAGGCAATGGTTGCTCAAATGCTTCAGCGGAACACCTTGAAGACACTGGCCATGCCATGAATTGGAACGAGGCATGTGTGACTCCCAGGGAAAAACAAATATCAGAGATACCGCGGCGGCCTCGTATCCAGGGGGGTGCAGCTCAAAAGGCGCCCGTGTGCTGTGCAATGTCAGTGCATGGGGACCGCGTATCCAGGTCCTCAGGTGTTCGAAATTATTCCGGAGACTTCCACTACTGCATCTCTTCTTCCTTTCTTTTTTTCATTACATCATTTATCCCTTCCCTTACGGCGCGGTTCGGGTGTGGGCCGACATATGTGAGACAGACACTACGTCATTTCCTTTGCTCAAAAAGCAATTTGCAACGATCGCCCACAGCACCGCTCGGCATTCAGACGACATCAGATACGATTAATTGGACACGAGATGTTTTGTCTGCCACCCAGCTGCACGCATCCTATACACTCCCGACCATGAGGTAAATCTGTCTGGGTACCTGCCCACTCGTGAATCTCTTGAAACGAGGGCGTCGACGGACTAGCCAGAGGGCTAACCAACCTGGCGGCCGCACCCACGAACGCAGACGCTTTTTCCGAGGCTCCCCAGACCTTTGCAGAAATCACCAGCCTCCACAGGTAGACGAGACGTCAATTCCCGCCTCCCTAGCCCTACTTAAATTGACCGCGAGTCAACATGCTCCGCAGGTTCCAGACACTCGATCCTTAGCCATTCTAGACTTTCACTCATCACAGACGGGGAAAATTGTAACCAGGGAGAAATGGACACCCAGGCGTAAATCCTCTGTGGTTGGTCGAGAAATCCGCCGACACAAACATTACTGCCAGCTCCATCCGAGGAGGGATGGAACCAAGTCCTCAGAAGGCCTGACAAGACCAGCCAACTGGCACTCCTTCCGTGGGCTCAGCAAGTCGCCCCCACCTGATGGTGGTGGTGGAAAACATTTATATACAGATACACTTAAAGCTGGGGGCGAAGCAATCCCAGCTGCCCTAAATCTCTACATGCTATAGCAATGTAGTTTTTTTTTCTCTCTCTGCCTAAGAAACTATCGCGATGTACGGCACTGGCCCGCTTTCTCCTATTTTGACCAATGTATCATTAGAGGCGCCCAAACACCAATAGCTTTGTTAAGTGCGAGTGCACTATTCCGAAGGGCAAATCCCCAGCATGATCTTGCGATGTTTTATGCTAGCGGTCTTTGCATTTATTTATTTTTTTGTTTATTCAATACTGCAGGCCTTTACGGCCCAAGCAGGAGGGGCATACAAATAACATCAGTGTACAGAATGAAGATAGCAAATGATAATTTCAAAACACTTGTTCTTTGGGCAACACAATATGAAGAAAAGGGCTAAACGAAATGCAAACAAAGCTGTTAACTTGGGAAGGTCATAAACATAAACAAACAGAAGTAAGCCAATTAATGA
The DNA here is from genome assembly GCF_055824585.1 of Amblyomma mixtum. Taxonomy (NCBI): domain Eukaryota; kingdom Metazoa; phylum Arthropoda; class Arachnida; order Ixodida; family Ixodidae; genus Amblyomma; species Amblyomma mixtum. The sequence goes on along the minus strand of NC_143021.1, from coordinate 156,807,823 downwards.
AATATTCAAAAATGAAATGTCAAACATACAGCAAGGAAAAAAAATCTCTGCCTCTCGCGTAACCGAGAGTATATTAAGCATGAAATGTTTACGGGCATAACACATTAGTTGTAGATGGTACTAGTCGAAATCTTGAAATGGGTCTAGTGTTCAACACACCACATTACACCACACCACACTCTTCGTTGCGTCGAAGCGAACGCCTGCAATAGTGCGGGATTAGTTAGGCAGCCGCGAACCGTGGCGGCCTTGTAGCTTTCGGGAGCGGCCGCATAATCATGGCGTTGTCGGCAGGGGCGAGCAGTCTTCTGCTGTGGCGTATCACTTGCAAAGCGATCGCTTTCCGCAAGACATTTCCTACCTCTCCTTTCATCAGGCTCCATTGCTCGGCTTAAGCAAGCAGCTGTGACGGTAGTGGTATTGGAATGCAGGACGATGCAGAAGCGTACGCGGACACGATATGACGCAGGCCTGACAAGAATGTACATGCCGCGCATCTGAAGGCCGGTCTCCATCCGCGGCCGGTCTTTTACATGCGTGAGTGTGGGACCGCAGCGCCATCCTTGGGGGTGGCGCGGAAGCAGTTTTTCAGCCAAAAGCCCTTCTCGCCCTGGAGCTACCCTCTTGCTCTCGTCTTGTCTCGTTAAATCTCGTACGGTTCCCGGAAGTTCTCGTTTCAGTGCCCGGATGAGTGGAATTCAGTGCCCGGATGTTGGCTCTCGGACTCGGCGTGACGTCACCACACTGCGGACAACGGGAGCTAAAAGCATTTCATGCTTAAAAAAGCAATATAGAGCAATACGCTTTGTCTCTGACAACTTTGCTGCAGATATGGACTCTGCAGAATTGTTTAAATTAGCATTGGCGACGAAAATATTGGAGGGCGCTTAAGCTTCGCCTTCAAGGGGCCCAAAAACACAGTATTAGTTGACTGTTTTGCCTGTTGATGGCATACAGTGAGTTACAATGGTTCTATTAGCTTCGGTAATACCACGTATATTCCGTTTTTTGATATTTTAATGTCATCCCAAAAACAAATTCATGGCTCTGATGGTGTCCCCACACAGTAGCGGGCTTTATCAGCTGATATGGCATCACCTGGCGCTAGCTTGATGATTGGACAAACAATAAATATACTGCAAATTCTGTGAATAAATAGACACACATTTTGTCACCTGTCGGTGTTTCATATTAGAACAACTAAAACAAGTTGTTCGTCTCAGATAAAAGCCCTGCGAAGTAAGTAATATAAAAATACACCACCAGGGGCTCCGGCATGGAAACGACGCTTCCAGTCTCAGCAAGAACCAGTTACAGAGAGCAGGCAACCATGGAGTGCAAACTTCCGCGACGTGCTCTGGCAGGCTGTTTTGATTGGTTGCGCCAGGTGTCGTCATTGGGAGAACGAAATAGGAGTGGGAAGCCCCTCCAAAATCGAGTTGAGGGCAGCGTTTTGCTTGCTTGTATTTTGAAATTTCTTCATGGAATAACTCCCGTTCCTGTGCATCGATTCCTGTAATTCTTTTTAAGTCAGCATCTGTGTGACATAAAGAATCCACCTGATGTATAGCCGGTATCCCCCCAAGCAGTGTTTCGCAGCCCCTTTAAAGAATGGAACGCGACACCGTACTGCAGCGCTGCCAGGGAGTCCACGGAACGCCATCGCCCGTTCTGCGCGACGCCTTCTCCATTGGATAAATCGCTTGGAGTCTCTAGGAGGCCACTGGGAGTCTCTAGGTGCGTTGAGTCAGTGCAGCCTAAGGAGCTCTTCCAGGTACGTGGTGTCGGTGTCCGCCTGGATAAGACTGCGCAATCGCGCAATACTGAGCGCAAAACAATGCTAAACCACAGCAGCTTTAGAGCGTTGGCTCCACTGGTCGCAGTTCGAGCCTACCAGTTATACTGATTTCACGGATAGAGTTTAAGATAGCGGCCTTCATACCAACGATATTCTATTAGAGCATGAAGCTATTCTAGGGTTGTAGGTCTCAGTGTTATGCGTTATAAAGCGAACCGTAGCCGTAAGCCAGTGGTTGCCATGGTAACCGGGCGGTTACATAATAGAAAAAACAATCACACGCTGCAGCGTGATGCCCAAGCACCAAAGCACAGTCCTATGTCAACCCGGTATAGAGATCCGCCTAGCAGGCGTCAAAGTCGGCCACTTAGTCCGCACATTCGTGTAAAATTTGGGGGCCAACCGTTTGGCGCGAAATGTTCCGGTTGACTTCATACCGTTCAGCGTTTCATGCTGCTGAAACTTAATGGTTAATTTAGAGCCTAGCTCATGGCAGGGATTCCAACCGGTAACCTATGTACCCCCAGTACCACGTCTTTACGAATCTTGATATGAATATTTCGGTTCAAATGGTTGTCGCACAGTGTTCGGGTGGTGGCATCAAGACAGGGAGGAGGAGGAGACCAACTACGGATGACTGGGCCTTAAAAAAAATGGCTCAAAAAGTCGCTGGCAGATATGATTTCCATGCACGTGGATGTGGAACACACAACAAAGCACCAAAACTCCCATACGCTACCTTCGCGAATAAAACCGCAGTTCAGGGAACAGCGCGCTTTACCCCGTTCCACATTTTTACAGAAGGGCGGATGACATGGAACCGGTGCATCTGCCCAAGCAGCACAGGAACTCGGCCCAATAATGGAAATGGATGGCTTCAGAAAGGTCCTCTGTAGCACCGGCCTTTGCCACTATGCTTCCAATATTGGTCTGATTATCTGTGCTGCTCTCGTGTGCGCTGATGACGACGTCACACTAGATGCGGGCAGCTTCGCCGTAAAAGTCATCAAGCCCGTCAGCTGGCTCGATTCCGCATGAAGCTGCAGGAATACACGGGCTCCCGATATTGCAACCTCCGACTTAGGGAAGTCCACTGAGCGCTTATTATCAACTGAGCGCGAATGGGTGTGGGCCCCTGTAAGCCAAAAAGGGTTGTGCGAAACACAGCTGCTCCGCTATTTGGTTTGGTTTGGTTTATTGGGGTTTAACGTCCCAAATCAACAGTGACTATGAGGGGCGCCGTAGTGAAGGGCTCCGGAAATTTCGACCACCTCGGGTTCTTTAACCTGCACTGACGTCGCACAGTACACGAGTCTCTAGAATTTAGCCTCCATCGAAATTCAGCCGCCGCGGCCGGGATCGAACCCGCGTCTTTCGGGCCAGCAGCCGAGCGCAGTAACCACTGAGGCACCGCGGTGGGGCGCTCCGCTATTAGGACCGTATAAAGTGTTCCGCCGCGTCGGCAACGCGAATTTTAAAGTCGTTCCTAATGAAAGTGCGGCCATCGGCGGCTACGAACTGATACTGTTCCTTTGGCTGGCTTGAAATCGCAGCTCTCGCGTGACTGCAGTGCTTCCCACTCTGTATTTTAATCGACGCTCTCGTTCTGTGCATGATATTCTTAACTTTTTTTCGGTTTCCTGTCCTTATCGACAGTAATTATCAACTTTCCTCTGTGCTTATAATGTCGACATTTCCTTTTTTGCTTTTCTACTTATTTGTAAATACTTTGCTCCGCATCAACTCGACGCTTTCGTTTTACGGTGGAGGGGCTAATGCCACTCGCCTCACCAGCGCTACCTCCGCGCTGATTCAAGAAGAGGACTAAGAGGACACAGTCGCATTGGTGGCGCTTGGGCTGGGCTAGGTTTTTGGGAATCAACTCGGCCGCTCAGAGGTTTCCGTCTGCGTCTGCGGCCGCCGTTGTTCTGGTTAGTCACAATATTGATGGTCTCGCTTTTGCAATCGTGCCATAGAATGCGCTCGCTTCCACCCAGAAGTTGGCACGTATTGAACGTATGGGCTTCTATACGAAATGAACGCTACCACTATATACAGGGGGAACCTGCGCGGAAGTTTTCCGCGTCGATTTCAACGCCATAGCAGACACCCAGCGAGAACAGCAAGCAGATTTCGTTGCACTCGGTGAGGTATCTGAGCTGCGCCGGAGAGAAGCTAGGCAATAAATGATACCTGCCGAACGCGGGCCTCAAATATTTAAGAGTGTACTCTCGCGTTTGTAGCCCTGCAAGCGGCTGACAGCACCAGTTTTTAGTCGGCAAATAGAACAACTCCAGTGCCACCTGTGCCGAGGCAGATTCTCTATACTTTTCTCTTACCTTCCCTGAAAACAGCTATCAGAATGACCTGCTTAAGAGAATGCGACGTGTGCGTCGATGATAAAGCGAGTAAGGAACCCGTTTTAAAGAATGGCATTGGCCTCCAGCTGCCGTCGTGAACGCGTGCCGTTTGTTCCTCTAAGCTAGACCACTCGATAAGATTACTTTTGTGCCCGCCGACACAAGAATAATCCCGTGAAAGGGCAGGTAGTTAGCCAGCGAGCATTAAAGAACGAAGAGTTATGTGGACAACCAGCCAGTAACTTTTTATAGAGACGCTGGTAAGCTCTTAACGCTTATGTTTCTCAAAAACGCGGCACCTGATTTGATATTATCTGATAAATTTATTGTACGCATTTTTTTTCATTTTGGGCCCTTTCACAGTGCTTCTTTTGAGATAAATACTTCCGCATCTTTGATAAAATCTATGCAGGATGACGAAGCATAGAATGATAGAGTGCCTCTGAGTGACGCCTTGAGTACATTGCGCCCGGCAGAGGGCTTGACGCCAGTCATTAGATGAAACCACCCCTAAATACGGCCTGAATAGAATGAGATGTATCAGCAGTAGCACTCAGAAGTGCAATTTTAAGCCACACATCTACTTGTGGGCAACGGAAACAGCTGTGCCAGACAAGTGATTTCGTTTGTTAACTTATCGAGACGGGTGTGCACTTCCTTACTTCGACGAACACCGGCTAACCATCGCCGCTTCAGTATCACAACTCGGCTCCTCTATGGCGGATATCCAGATGTTAAACCTGCAAATTCTGCTGCGTGGATTCAGTGCAGCGCAACTGTTGCGCTTGGACGAAGAGAACTTGCCGTGGTTGCCGCGACTTCGGGAATTACCGCCCTCCGATGTTCACGGTGCGTTATGCGAAGCTGTCCAAGCTGCTGAGAGCGACGAATTCTGTCTCCGGCGGATAGCATGCCTGCGAAGCTGGATGGCGCAGCGCCAGCGCATAGTTGTGTGGCGGGTCTTCCGTCTTTGGACTGCGCCTACTTTTGATGAGTGTCCCGCGCTGCTGAGGAGCATTGCGGCTGCCATGGCAGTTGGCGAACGCGAAGCAACTATCGAGTGGACAGTGCACGGGGATGTGTTCACCGCCTGCTTGCTGACCAAAGAGCCAGACTGCCCGATAGAGATGTACTGCGACGTGTATGTGGCTCTGTGGCCGGGGCAGCCTTTGCTGGCCGTCGACTACCTGCGGGTCACCATTCAGCAGCCATTGCTGACAGCTGTGCGCGCAGCGCTGGGATACGATCCACGGTTGCTGGTATGCGTGGATGACGACAACATTGACAACGTCTACCGCGACGGCTATTTTGCACTGTGTGATGTGCCTGGCTAACCACCTGTGTTTCGATTCAACATGTAATTCTACGGCGGATGCGTGCGCTGGAAGTTCTGTCGCCTCGTCAATTGAAGAAGGCAAGTGTACGACATAATTTAGGTTTTTTTTCTTAAAAACCTTTTAGCTTTGAAATAATGTTAACAATGTTTAGAAAATACGCATTATGGTTTAATACAACATTTACATTAATTTAGCATTAATTATTACGGAACTGTTTAGGGACACTTTAGAACATGTTGATCTGGCATTTTAAAAAAAATCAAATGTACACAGTCGACATGATGCCGCATCCATAACGCGGAACGCCCCTCGCTGATTCTTGTGGAACTATTGCGCAGATGCGATGTGAGCCGGTGGCAGGTCCTCTAGATTCGTCGTCAGCTTCAGCCTGCTACTACAGCTGCTGGGGGCCGAGGAAAGCGCAGGGACCGACTGTAGCGGCCGACAACGCCGGTGCACCCGCCTTCTGATTTCCCATGACCTCCTGGATTAGATGGCATTTTAGAATTCTTTTTAGCCACAGACACAGGTTGTTGTTGTTGCTTGTATTTTTTTTGTTCTCGTTGAGCGTTTTCCTTTGACTCTACATTCGCTTAGCCGTGTTTTGCTGTGAAATAAAGGCGCATTTTGTACTTATAAACTTCGTTCCTCCCTTCCGCGTTTGGCTGCACGACAGTGAGATTTCACTGGTATCTGGCCTTCAGTGATAAAGTTGAGTGTTTGCGTCGGCGCTGCTTGCACTGTCATGGTTGCTCAAACCACTGGGCTCTTGGCGTATTGGATTGTATACAATATGACCCATTTGAAAAGGAAAATTTTTTTTTTCCGTAGTTGAGCCCTGGTCCTGCGTTCTTGTGTCTCTCTTTCGTTCTTCTAGGTTCGCCCTTCTGCTTTCCCCGATTGTGCTGAGCTGGGCGAGTTCGGTGCGTCTGTCCCTTCTTCCTTTGTACTCATCCCTTTGTTGCGCTGAATTTTCCATGGTATCCAAACGCTATGCGAAGAAATTCGGTGCGCCCCGAGGTGCCATTAGCAGAGGCGAGCGCTTGGGAAGAGCCAGCCGAATGTAGTAAAAGCGCCTGGTTTCAGCCGGTCGGATGTGCTGCGTGCCTCTTAGCGCACAGAGCGCTCTGAAACGAACAGCATCAGATACTATCAGCCTCTCTAATAAAGGACCAAGCAAAATGTTTACTGTGAGATTCGCTGCAAACGCTGAGCATACTGCAAGCAGTTAATGTCACGTGGATCACTGTGAACATTCCAAACAATGCGATAACTGCAGAAAACAACCGCCGGCCGTGCGCAGCTTACGGAACATACTTGGAGATGACGGTGGAATTTGCCGACTCGTACTATGATGGAGCGCTGATCTACTGAGCGAGCAGTCGTAGCTCGAGTGATATTCATAAAATAACACAAGACAGTAGAGCTTCTCGCTCCCTGCCAACCGATGAAATCACAGATGATGTTCTGCCTCGCCGTCTCATGGTAGGTGCGTGATCACTCCCTGAAAAAAAAAAAAAATAACCGAGTCTCTCCACGACAAAGCTATGAGTGGGCTCGGCGGCACACTAGCTGGTCGCTAATAAGGAACTTTCGTAGCAGAGTGGCTTATAGATTCAGCACACACCGCCGATCTGCCTTGTTGCACGATAACTTGGATAGGCCTGCGCGCTGGTTGTCTGTCTTTCTTCGCGGTAGTAGCGCCTAGAGTAGCCCTTTCTACTACTGCCAGAGCTTCTGCTGCTCTGATTTCGTTTCGTCAGCAGCGTTCTTTGCGCCGCAGCCGAATCGCATGACCAATCATATTTCAAAATTCGAATTTTTCGGATCGAACGGTGTACGTAAGAGAGAAACTTAACTCTATTTCCGATGAATGTTGGGAACGAACAGCGCTCCATCGGATTAAGGGGTAAGGTGGATAACACAGTAATATTTGACGTGTAGCATGTGTCATGCATTAGGAAACACGGCAACGCGCGGCCCGCGCTTCTGTGAGCTGAGTCGCTCGAAGTTTAGAGTTGCCGCATGTGCAGAGACCTCGAGAGGCCGGGCCAATAACGCCGTTTCCAGTCCGTCGTCACGCTCCTACTTGGCGGTTCACGCTAGTTATATCTGACAAAATCAGACAGAGAAGCAGGCGACGGCGCACAACAAAGAGTTGACGACATTCCTAAAGCAGGGCCATAGATAATCCAAATAAAACATTCGTAGCAAAAGCAGTGCCAAGTGTAAAATTATAAATACGAAAACAATTGAACAATTAGAAAGCAGCAGCAAGAACAAAAACATTCCTGTATCCACGAAATCTTCGAGAAACGTTATTTCCTCCTATGATAACGAAACTGAGAGCGTACCAACCTATCTGTCACTGGCCTTCGAAATATTGCAGGCTTGAATGATTTCCCTGCTACATTTTTTTGTTGTTGTTGAATAGCTTCCAGCCTTACTTTTGCAACCTCTGCTGCAGTAGAACGGCAAGCTGGCTACTCGATGGATGCGCGTCTTGAATATGACGTCACTGTGCCATAGAACGGGCACAACCAAAACAGAAGTGCCGAGAACGCTGAATTTTATTCGATGATATGTATGCGCGAAAAAAAAAAACACGCGGTCATTGCTGCCGAGTAGTTGTGGACACATCCTCGCGCCAAAAAATTGCGCTTCACAATCTGAAAGTTCAACGGAATGATCGCTAGGACACACTAGTGATCGCTAGGTTGTTTTTTTTTTTCTTTATGATAAGGCCTGGAACCACTCTCAGGTGCGGCGTCACTGTGCCTGTAAAAAATGTTTGTCTTGTCTTCAATCGCAAGGCGCAACTTCTCTGTGTCTTGTTTTTTTTTTTTGCACGCGCAACAATGCTTTTCAACATGGGAATACGCACCAGAAGACAGACTAAAATTTTTCCTTCACCCTCTTTTGCACCAAAAAATTCAGTTGTCAGTCTGTCGGCCTCCCTTCCACCTCTGTTTTTGTTGTTCGTGTTTTTCTCCAGTTACCTTGCTTTCAAGAGGAACGTCAGCTCTTTCGCTCTCTCTTTGAAAGACCAATCCACATTGACCAATATAGGCACTGCTGTGTGACAAATAAACTCCGTGCACAATGCCAGTTGCGCCTTTCTTGAATGGCCCAGTTCGTCATTATCTTCATTTGTGGCTATTTTCCTTGAACACGATAGGGAAGAATCTTCATAACTTGCATTGTGCAGGAGACAGCATTTTCGTGTTTTCTCCTGGTCGCCTTTCTTAAATTATTCAAAAGCTTGGGACGAAGAGGATCTCATATAGACGCTGAAGTTTTAGTATACAGCAGCTGATTATTTTCGTTCCCCTTCGGACGCTTCACGAGTGCCTCAAAGCTATCTCTCGCGCAATGATGACAGGTTTGTTTTTTCTTAAACATCTTCAATGCTGTTTAATTGTATGCGGAGTTGCAAAAGCTTGTACGAGAAAAACACTTAGAATTCCAGGTACATAGGGGTGAAAAAGTAGCAAAAACTCACATATTGGATATAAATACGAATTATTTTTCTGGCGTCCTATGGTAAACAAAAGCATTAGATTCCACATATGTTTTGAAAATAACGGCGCAGATGAATGCTCGCCTTACAATATTTTAGAAGAGGCAAGGTGTGTTGAGTTCAAGCGTTAATAATAACACGTAGTTCTACTCTTTTCTTGGGTCTAATTCTATGATTAGTTTCTCTATTACTTGGTCAGCACGGCACCAAAACTTTGACCATCCATATAAACTTGTTCTGTAAATGGTTTTGTAACTTATTTTGCCTGGATGTAATAAAAGCTAGGTGGTCTGAATAGTCTAAGTCTACAACTGGAGCTCTTGTCTTTCAGTTTATTTCAAATAGCTGTTGCTATTTATTGAAACCCGGGGCTGAGGCATGCACCGAAAGTGAGCAAATTCCCGTGCCTCCCTTTTTTTTTTTGCATACGAACTACTGCCAGCTGTCAGTGAAAAATATTCAGAGCATCGCAGGTTGCAGCGTCGCAGGCTCTTAGTTGCGGGTTGGGAGCACTAAACCACTCAGCTTAAGCCCTTGGTTGCGTGCCAACGTTTGCAAGGGATTTTGCCCTTATCCCGCGTCATGGATGCCTCCTTTGTGTGCAATAACTTTAAGAACGAACAATTATGAGTTTAAAAATGTGGTCGCACCAGTAGAAAAAAATAAACCATGCGCTGACACAGCGAGGAGCTGATTGTCCGTGTAAATACCTTCATTAAATAAATTAGATTAAATTTTTAAAGGTGATTACGATAACAAATAAAGCAAAGTTTGAGGGTGGCTTTGTAAATGGTTGAAAAACAGCGCACAAAAGACTAGACACAAGAACTAGACACGGGATGTAGCAGAAGCATACTTCATCGCAGCGGAGCAACGGGGCTGCGTTAGCAAACCTTCGGTTGCTTTAAGTGATAACGAGATCACGTTTCTTGGCGGTTTCTGGGCTTCGGGCGCACGATAGTTTTACCTTTGTCATAGTTTTGTTTGTTCAATTTTGTTTTCATGATTATGCCTTCCTTATATACCCAGGTTTTCGAAATAAAGCCTTAGTTGTGAGTTCAGCGCTTGTCCTGTCGTCGCCTTTACTCTTGTGTCTAGTCTTTTGTGCGCTGTTTTTCAACCATGAACCTATACCAACTCGCCCAACTTAACGTTCTACTATGGCTTTGTAAAGTTTTTATTTTGCAATGTACTCAGGTAAAACCCTTTAGAAACACGTGTAAGTGTGTACAGTTAAAAAAAAATCTTTATTTTCAACACAAACTCTTTTGGGATTAAGACAAGGGTCCTCTGGAAGGAATCAACATGCCTTTGGCACTACGAACTCCTGTGTGCTCTCTGCCGCGGCTATGATCTTGTGTTTCGGAGGCGCGAACGGTAGGGTCCTCTTTGGGGCGCCCCTGAGCCTCTACTCGGGCAGCTCGTTAACCAGCAGCGGCAGACGAAGCATTTCCGGCTATTGCATCGCTCATTCTTTACCAATAACTTGCTGTGACTATTTACCATAGTTATGGCACTTGCCGGTTGTTGTTATGGTCCTCAAGGACTTAATGGCGCTTGCCCACGGCGGGGAACTCGCCAAGACACAGGCGGCGACCACAAGATGGAGAACAACGTGTTCAGGTAAAAAAATTACTGCAGCTTAGGTGGTTTAATTTAAGAACAAATCGCAAACTGCGAGGTCGGTAACTAATTGTAACTAATGGAACCGGGGACATACGTGCACTGTTTAGGATGCCTTGACTACTGATTATTTTTCACATCAATAGCCTGAAGATGAAATTCAGAAATATTTTCGGATGGGAGCCATTTTGTACATAAATCAAAACTGAATGGTGGAGAACACAACAGGCAGCTGGTATTTCCTCACATATCTCCCTGTTCTTTTCGAAATTGCATAATATTCGGAATGACGATGATGTGCAATGCACTGAGCAAGTGCGTGTTGTATTTTCCAATCCAACTGACACAACAACACGTGTGCGCTGCAGTTTAACACCGCGCGTGATCGGTTGTGATAGTGTGTGTCTGCGTGGCAGAATAGCGTGTGTGGAACAGTTAGTCGTATACAGTACTATGCGGCGGGCATGTGTTGTGCAATCGTGGATTAGCGGACAGACGACAGACAAGAACTAGGTGCGGGATTTCTTTATCAATCAGGATGTTGCTGGCAACATGAAGGAGTTGTACAGTATTAACGAGAGGATGGCAGCTATCGCAACTAGGCTTAATAAGGGGTACAAGCTGAAGATGGTGGAGGTCTACGCGCTCACATCCAGCCATGCTGACCAGATTGTTCAAAGATTCTGTGAAGACGTGGCATCGGCAATGAACAAAGCAAAATCACAGTACACTGCACTAATGGGCGGCGTCAGTGCGAAGGTAGGCAAGAAGCAGTGCGGAAATCAGCCGGTAGGCGACCATGGCATAGCCTCCAGAAATAGCATGGGAGAGTTATTAGTAGAGTTCGCCGATAGAAATGACTTACGGATCATCAATACCTTCTTCCTAAAAAGAAAGAACAGGAAGTGGACGCGGAAGGGCCCCCATAGTGGAATAAAATCGAAATATATTTTGTACTATGCGCTCTCCCTGGCATCGTAGAGGTGGTGCTCGGAAAGGTGCGTTGTAGCGATCACAGAGTGGTAAGGTCTAGAATTAGCTTAGACCTGAGGATAGAATGAAAGAAATCAGTGAAGCGAAAGCCGATTAACGAGTTAGCGGTAAGAAGGAAAGTAGAGGAATCCAGGATATCGCTGCACAACAGATATTCCGCCCTAACTCATGAAGACGACCTTAAACTTCAAACAATCTACGATAATGTCACGGTTATCATCAGGGAGTGCACAGTAGAAGTAGACGGTAGGATCGTTCGACAGGATACCGGTAAGCTATCTCAGAAGAAAAAAAGTGTGACATAGAAACGCCCACTGGCAGAGCTACGAAAGTTAACAAATTAGCCCAAGGTCGCCGACATAAGGAAGTTTATAATAGAGAAATAAAGCGGGCTCTCAAGAACGGAGGTACCCTCAAAAGCGGTGAACAGGAAACTAGGCGAAGGTAAAAACCAGATGTATGCGCTAAGAGACGAAGAGGGCAATGTCACTAGCATTATGGATAAGATAGTTAAAGTAGCCGAAGAATTATACACATATCTATCCAGCCGCCAATGTACTCAGAACGTTAATGAGAGTTGCAGGAGCGCATAGCAATGGGACATCCCGCCAGTAACGACATAGGAAGAAAAGAAAGCCTTATGAGCAATGTAAAGGGGCACGCAGCTGGTGAGGATATGGTAACAGCCGAACTCTTGAAGAACAGAGGGTAGGTTGAGCGAAAAAAACTAGCCACACTGTACACTAGTGCCTTATGACCTCGAGCATAGCTATACTTTCTATGCTACTCACAATGTATAAGTCCTAATGAATGCAATACAGTGTTTTAGTGTTTAAGTATGTTTCAATGTTTAGGAAGAGCAAGCCATTCTCAGGTGCGAAACTACCTTTTGCTTCCTGTTACTTGATTTGCGTAGTGTAAGTAAGAAAGAAATAAAAAGAAAAAGAAAAATTTGAAGAAAACTAACTATATCTTAATTGATAAGGAGACGTCTACGCCTAAAAATTTTAGACTGATCAGCTTACTGCCCGTCGCCTACAAGGTATGTACAGATGATAGTGAATTTTTATGGCGCAAGGGCATCTGCAAGGTATTTGCTAATTTAATCACAAATAGAATTACAGCAACCTTAGATTTCTATCCACCAAATGATCAGGCAGGCTTTCGTAAAGGGTACTCGACAATAGACCTTATTCCCAATATCAATCAGATGATAGAGAAATGCTCAGAATATCCCCAACCCCTATGTATAGCTTTCATTGGTTACGAGAAAGCATTTGACTCAGTGGAAATCTCAGCTGTCATCCAGGCATTGCGGAACCAGTGTGCAAATGAGTTTTATGTGAAAATACTGGAAGATATCTCTAACGAATGCACAGGTGCCATAGTCCTTCATAAAGTCAGCAATAAAACTATAGTAAGAAAGGGTTTTAAGCAGGGAGATACGACCTTGTGGATGCTATTCACTGCCTATTTACAGGAGGTGTTTCGAGGCCTGAATTGGGAACAGTTGCGGACGAGAATTAGTGGAGAATACCTAAAAAGTTCGCTGATGACATATTGTGTCTAAGTCACCTAGAAGATGAACTGGAAAGCATGGGCAATGAGTTAGGCAACGCAGAAAGGTGGGTATAAAAATTAACATTCAGAAAACCAAAGTAATATTCAACAGTCTCGAAAGGGAACCGCGAGGTGGGCGCATATGCCAGGTTCTTTGAGGTCACGAATGAAGGTTACCAATATCCCTCAAGAGAAAAGTAAGAGCAGCTGTATGTCACCGGTACTCACCTATGGGGCATAATTGTGGAGGCTAACAAAGAGGGTTCAACTTAAGTTAGGGACAATGAAACGAGATACGGAAATATGTATGATTTGTGTAGTTTTGAGTGCCATGAAGAGAGCAAAGTGGGCAAGGGATCAAAGACGTGGTAATGACATCCTCATCAAAATGACGAGGAATAAACGGGCTTGCTAAGGGAATCTTGTTGGGAAAGCTAGAAACCATTGGTCCTTAAGGGTAACGGAGTGGATTCCAAGAGAAGGCAAGAGTGGCAGGGGGCGGCAGGAAGTTAGGTCGGCGGATTAGGTTTTAATAAGTTTGCAGGGCTAGGGTGGCCACAGCGGGCGAAGGACACGGTTAATTCGAGAGACAAGGAAGAGGCCGTCGCCTCGCAGTGTTCGTAGTGGGGCTGATGATGAAGATGATACGTAAAACATTTGGTGAGTTATCCAGTTTGATTTCAATTCAGTAAAGAAAAAAAAACTGCGGCAATGGCAGAGTCCTCTCGTGCAGTGGCCAGAGAAGCTGGTTTATTCGCGCCGCCGCTGGTTCGAATCTAAGTCGCGAAAACGCTTTGTATTCTTTTATTTAATAAATGTTTGGCTCGGTTCCACCGATGGCGGAGACGCGAGTCAACCATGAAACGGCCGCTTAGTAGCTGCGCTATAACAAGTTTCGATTCCGTGCACTGCGCACACATGTGTACACCTTAAACGAAAAGGCGGTGAAATTCTTGGAGTGTTTCATTTTGATAGAATTTTATTAGCGGGTCTCTCGTCCACACGCACTTCTTGATATTTTCAAAATAAATACGTGCAGCTGTCGCATCCGGGACGATGAGCATTGGCCCTGGATTCCTCCATTGTAACTTGTATAGCAGCTGCGCACCGCGTTCCATCCGCAAACGGCGTAAACTACCATCTGGAGCTAGTAAAGACTTTTAGCCGAGCGGGTTTGCGGCCAGCGGCGCTGAGCGGCCCAGCGGATACACCAGCGGAGCGTCGAGCGAGAAAAGACTTTTAGCTCGGCGGGTCCGGAACCCACCCGAGCGGAAAAGATCGGCGCGCTCTGTTGCGCCACCTCGTGGTCAGAATTGGAGCTAGCGTAATATGAATACGCGTCGCGCTTGTTTTTATTATGCTATAACTGCGGAATAAATGTAATTTTCTTTTGTTTTCTCTATATTAGTTTAAAATAGGGGTGTTTTGGATGCAGTAGAAGAATATTTCTGTTAGAAAAAATGTTTGCGACTGCGACGCTACGAAAATGAAGCCAATTGCTAACCGCCAGGTCAGTTGTTCTTTCGTGCGCTTTTTTAGTTGCTTCTGCTCTGCTTATATCCGTTTCCAAGATGCCGAAAAGCATATTGCAAGATCCGCTACTCCTGTCGAGACTTAAATGGTCCGAGATAGAAGATTTGTTGTGCCTGGAAGTGTTTGGAGAGGCGCGCCGTGACCCACTTTCCGTACGTGGACTTCTCAACATTGACGCGATGGACAGTGGTGTTTCAGGACCTATTTTCGTTTTGAAAAGGATGATGTGCGGCGACTAAGGGTGGCCTTGCGCATCCCCGAACACGTGGTAACCCCGCAGAGGGTTTCAGTACCTGGCGACGACTCCGAACACGTGGTAACCCCGCAGAGGGTTTCAGTACCTGGCGACGAGGCTCTGTGCATAACGCTTAGACGGCTGGCTTATCCAAACCGGTTAATGGATCTCGAGGACCTTTTCGGGCGGCACAGTTCGACGATGCCCTCCTTGGCAAATCAAGTTCTCCGGCACATCGACGAATGTTTCTTTCACTTGCTGGATGACGTAAATAATCACAGCTGGCTCAACATCGACACACTGGAGAAATTCTCGCAGGTAAGTGGCTAATACATCATAATTTGGTTTGAAACCTACTCAGGCTAGGAAAAACGGCCGCCTTGGCCGAGATTCGATCCCGCATCCTCAGGCACACTAGTCGAGTGCCCTAACCACTGCGCCAGCACGGCGGGGCTGTACATCATAACTAGGATCACAGATCAATTTGTAGCAATTTTGAACCCACTTGTTTGTTCTTTCAGGCCATTCATTCCAAAGGAGCCCCTCTGACGAACTGCTGGGCTTTCATCGATGGCACAGCACGGGCAATTTGCCGACCCTCAAGGGACCAAAAACTTTATTTCAGCGGCCACAAACGATTCCATGCCCTGAAGTATCAAGCCATAATGTGCCCCAATGGAATCATTTGCCAATTGGATGGGTCATATCCCGGCAGTAAACATGATGCTGGTGAGTGAATAACCAACTTCAGCAAAAACAAATGAGCCCAGCTGTCCTAACCAAGTGCTGCTGACTCATATAATACTATTTTTTTTACTCTTTCAGGTAACTTTGGGATCAGCAAAGTGTACTCTAAACTGGAAAAGCTTGTTCAAGGGCATGATTACCGCATTTATGGAGACCCTGCCTACCCACTGCGGCCCCTTCTGCTCAAGCCCTATGGCGGTGCATCCTTGACTCCGGAGCAGTGCGAATTTAATAGGGCTATGAGTAGTGTGAGGCAGGCCGTGGAGTGGGGTTTCGGTAAAATTGCAGGGCTGTTTGCTTTTGTAGACTTTAAGAAGAACCAAAAGATGTACCTCCAGAACTTGCCCCGAATCTACAAAGCGAGTGCTCTTCTTGCAAGCTGCCATACCTGTATATACAGTGCCCAGGTATCGCAATATTTCGGACTTGATCCACCAGATCTTGAAGCTTACCTCACTCCTCTGTAGTTCTAGCAAACCAGACATATTCCGAAATCTGAGCTTTTGCAAAACGTTATCCAAAAATACAGTCTAAACGCAAACACTTAGCACAGGAGTCACGTATTTTTATTCAAAAAGTGAAAAATTGCTTGGCTTTGCGCGTTGATAATTTTCTGAAGGCTTTCAAGTAGTTTTTCATGCTCTCTTTCATGGCGTGAGACTTCAAGCTGGTGTTTTTTTCTTCTTCTAGATCCAGCTTCCGCTCCTCAAGAGCGAGTCGCCGTGCCTCATTTTCCACTTTTGCATTTTCAATTTTCATCTTTTCTTTCTCAATTTCCATCTCCTTCAGGCGTATTTCATATTCGTGCGTCTCACGCATGGTCAGCAGCTGGAGGCCCATATGTTGTAGTCCTCTGCCTCCTGCAAAGACAGGCAGAGAAGGCTATTTTTACATTTAATTCATACCTCTGCGACAACCTTTGTGAAACTGGACTTTACTCCTTCTTTTAACTTTCTATCTCCTGAATTCCATTCCCCCTTTCTCAGCTTATGCCTTGTGAAAAACTTCTCGAATAAAAAAATAATTCATGTAAGAGCTTCTACTAAAGCACAAAAGTCAGCATTGCATTTTTCCACAAAACATAATGAATTGGCATTCCACAACTGAAGCTGACTGATTTTTATGAAATCAGTGTTGAAGTACTAATTTGCACACAAATGGAAAAAAGAACCCATAGCAAGAAGAGTAGAACATTTAGAAATCTCTTTTTTTCTTTTTTAATTATGACTTTTCAACTATGACTGGATGTTGTTATGCTGTAATTGCCTTGCAATCATGTTCCGAATGTTTATAGCTCTTTTAATGTGTATCTGCAAGTGTTGACATGTCGCTATGCAACATCTAATTCTCTGTTGTTAGCCAATATATAAGCCATGGGCCAAACTTTGTCTTATCTTGTTTTATAAAAAAAATTGTGTAAGGGGTTGGAGCTTTTGTTAGGTGTTCTGTCATCACTTTTACCCCAGTCACCTCTTTGTCTGTGTCTGAAAATATGAGAAAAGAAAGAAAGAACATAGTTTCTCTTGAAATGTCTCTTCAGTGCTAAATGCATAAACACTAAAGGCGGCTTTAAAGCTTGTGTTTTTAGCTCTGTGCACGTCATTCTATCTTGCAGAGTTCAGAAAAAATGTCTCTGGATGTGTGAGCAAACTATATGGTTGCTTCTTTACTATCCACCAAGACAAGACTACATTTGTGCCGAGGAAAAAGAAACTAATGCCAGTAATCTGTGGTACTGGAATTATTGTAGTTGTTGAACAATGTGCAGGCAATGTGTATAAATTTCCTTGTTAGCTATCCAGAGATTTTTGACACTGACTACGCATGTGAATGCATAAACAGTTCTTGAAATCTCGCCTGTAGTAATGAGAGGCAGGAATTGTCGCCTAGCTGCAGGTTGGCGCAGATCTTGTCCAGTCGCAGTCGTCGACTGCTGGTGTGGCTGTCCTGCAGAGACTTGGGGCAGCGGCTGATGGTCATTTGCTGACTGAGAAGCTTGCTCTTCCTGGTGCTCCTCAACCTCTCCATCAGAAGCAGCAGCAGATGGGGTTACTGGAGGATCTGGGTTGTATATGCTGAGGAGGGCCTGAGCAGCGGGAGATTGTGACTCTAATGCATCAACAAAGAAAAAAAATGGAGAGAGAAAAACATAGCAGTCAGTCCGATAGCACCTTTTCCCGCAACTGGATCCATGTGAAAATAAACACTCACATCTGACGATTAATTTTTACAAGCCTCAGCAGTCGAGAATAAGATCTACGGATGTCATAATAATTTTCCTTCTCAGTATTATATTGCATTTCATGTTGAGTACTGCATTGTTATTGTTGCAATCCAGACTTTGTTTTGCTTATCAAATTACCACTGCTCTTGTTCATGCATATATTTTTATCTGTATTCTCAGGGTTAAATTAAAACAATGATCTTGCTTGTTCGCTCTAATCAATGCGTATTTTGAGCATTTATGTAGTTTTTATAATTAAAGGCAGGGGTTGTTGTTACTTTTTATTTATCACATCCTGTACAGGAGGTCCTTTTGAGCCTCCTCCTCTCATGCTTTGTAAATAAACTGAAGGCTAATCAATACCTTAATGACAATCACTTGCATTGCTGTGTCGTGTTGTCAACGTGCGTATAAGCGGCCAACATTCTGAATAACACATGGGTCCTCTGCTGTCCCTAAATGTGCATTTCAGGCTCCAGTTCGCTTTTTTTTCACTATTGATAATGCACAAGGTGCCGCCAAGTTGATTGATAGTAAGTAGGATCATTACATGTCGCCTTCTGAACCACTGCCTTAAGCTGGCATACTTTCTATTAGTATTGGGGTATATATTTTTACTTTTAAATATCTTGCAAATCTACAGTAGCAACAATCTAGGAATTATTTTATTTTTTCGTAGATACTGAAATCCCACAATTTGGAATTTTAACGAGATGGGGAAAAATAACAATACACCAGACAGTGCAATGACAAAAAGAGTAAAAATTGACAAGTTAAAGCATAAAAAGAAAAATATCCATTTCCTACATGCCATAGAATGATGGAAGCAAATAATAGTGACGACTGCAGCACTTCAGGTAACTCAGGTTATTCTAGTCAGTCACCATTCTTGGAGAAAAGGAATACATATAACAGTTACTACGCGGCTGATATGGAACATGCCTTTGTCTAGTAGCGTAACCAGTTGAAAAGGAGATAGTTTTATGGATCGGTTTTACAGTGTACATTATTTATTGAAATCAGAACTTCAATCTGCTGACATGATTGCTTTGACTTATTTAGGGCAAGTTAGCTCTTGTTAATCAGGCATTGACTGAAGTACACTTAAAACTATTATAAGAAACCTTAACCCTTTTGTGCGTTCTTTTTCTACATTATTAGTTACATTTCGTATTGCAGTGGTTCATTTGCAGAAACGCATAGCGCGAGAACACCCATAACATGTTCCAAGTTCTGCATGCGTTTTCTAATTTCCGTGCCGAAGATCAAAAGCACAAACACGCGACACGGACCCACACATGTCAAAACTTACCATCCACTGCTCCTAACACGCAACTCTGGGAAGCCACCGCCGCAGAATCGCTGCAGTAAGGAGCCTCTTCCTGCGCCGAATTACTGCTACTTGTTCCCGCGTCAATCGCGGTCCTCTTCACGGAGGTAGTGCAGTTGCTTGCCAGTTGCTGCCTCTTTCTGTTAACAACAATGCCCCCGCTTCGCGGAAATATTCGGGGCTCATAGTAACAGTGCGGGCATAATCTGACAAATCCTGCAGGATCTGTTCCTTTTCCGCGTATTCCTCTTCCGTGCCCGACCTGAACATGGCAAAATACACACGTCTCATAAACAAGTGAACGATAGTGTACAACTGTTTTAGCAGTATACGCAAACAGAACTTACTTCTTCAAATTCTTTGTATCCTGTTGCCTCCAGTATCCCAGAAGAAGATCAACCCTGTCCTTCACACCACGCAGCGTGAGGTCTCTGTCGATCACTTTCTTCAGGTTCGTGATCACTAATATCCATTTAATCTCGTCGCCAAAAGGCCTGGTTGCTGCTACTTCCCGCAGAATACAAGTGTCTTCATATGGAGTAAAGCATTTGCGAGGATTCTTGGCTTGCAAACGGGCCTGCGCCGCGGTCGTAACCGACGAAACAGCGTTGCCAGCGGTCGTGCTGGCGGCCGCCATCTTGAATACCCATACACGCCCGCGCGCGCTTCCGCACGCTCGCGCGCTCCGCTGAGGAAGGCCTCCCAGCGGGGCGCCGTAAACGCGCTCGCCGCCCCAGCGCACTGCGCATGCGCAGTGGAGTCCGCGCTCGTCCGCTCCGCTCCGCTGGCCGTAAAAACGCTCAGCTAAAACTCTCTAATGAGTATTCCCCCCCCCCCCCCCTTTCTGCTTGCGCACATGACAGAACTCCTCAGGGAAGATATCTGTAAATCCTGAGAGCAGCAGTTTCGCAGAGATCGTCACCGCTTGAATGAGTGATAACAAAGAAAAGCGAGGAATTCTTTATTTTCATCACCCTCTAAAAGACGTTAACACAGAGCGCCTCGCTCCTTTGGCTGCCTATTTGTGATAAATGTGCGATTTGCTGGAGCGCAGTCTGCGGTCTGTCACTCGCTATTACCATTCTAAAGCTGAGGTAAAGGGGTACTAACACATCCCGGTTGTCATCCTCGAATACTGATTTGACAGAATATTTGTTACAATATTTTGTCTGAAGATTTTTGTTGTTCGCTTTCTATCTAGGCAGCGGGTGCTGTTCAACGCGTGCTGTTTACCTGTGACAAGTGCGGAGGTAGCTTCCCTTCGAGGGAGCACAGGGACTAGCGCTGGTGGAACCAGCATCCTGGTAAACCAAGCAGCAACACTGCAACACGAATGAAGGAGACGAGCTCAGTAGTACTGCAGTAAGGAGGAGCTGGAACAAGTACACTATTGCCTGTACTCAAGCTGGGCCAGCTGTGCCACCGCTGTTTGTGCAGGCATGACAGTGATGTCTATCAAATGAATGAGTTTTTATGGCTCCGTAGCGGACGCCTTCTTATAAGCTTAGTACTGAAAGAAAAGCTCCGGTAGCCAAGCAAACAAAGTTGCGCTAGTAAACCTGAACTCCGAGGAAGAACTTCACAAAAAATATAATGTACTTGTTAAGTTGTTTAAGGTGACACTGCAGTAGACAGAGTTGAAAACAAGCTCAAAACAGCATTATTATGCTGCATCCACTCTCCTGCATAGATTACACACTGACAGTGCCTAAACGCCTGTCAGGCAGCACAAAATGCGTATCTTGGCGTCACCTGATACACTCGAGCCGTGCCATTGAGGCACAACGCATTGCAGGAGTACACCAATACTCTTTGTTTGAGCACGACTCTCATATGAGCGGCCTCTGGAGATGGCATGTCTTTCGACAGCGTCGCTTAGGGTGGTATTTCCTGAAGGCAGAACAGTTAATAGGCTGGTGGCAATAAGACTGCTGTTGAATTTCTTAAAGCAGCTCTCGAACACCTAAGAAGAGCAAAAACTCGGAAATCCCTATAATGTGTTTCGAACAACTGAACTGAGACAAACAACACACTTCTACATTCACCAGATAACCGAAAATCATGAGGGAGAACTGGTGAGCCCTTTCCGACGACTTTTTTCATTCTCGGCCTCTCGCTCCTTTCACGCGTTGCGTATGTTGCATGGCTGTTGCAGAGCACCTGGATGGCTCTGGCAAGTGCTCTTCAGAGAGCACCGTAGGAGACAAGTTAACAACCTTGGTGACGTAACCTTGCAGCGTCTTCACAACCTTCCACCGGATAGTGAGGAAACTCGCCCCCACTGCAGCCGTCAGTTAAATTAGTAGTTGTTCGCCCGGGAAGAGCAACCTGTTTACACAAGGCTTGCCACTGGAAGCACCTGCCATCGCAGGACAGTGGCGCATCGCTTAACCGCTGCACCACTGCGCCAGGAGGGATGTGAGGATTGTCAGGTGTCGTAATTAAACCATTACGCTACCCCTTCGTACCGTGAACGCAGAGCCCAAGTGCTCCATCCAATATTTTATTCAACAAGTGTGCATGGTTCTTGTGTTGCGTGCAAGAAGTGCACTACGTATGCATGGAGCTCCAATTAGCTCTGCACCACCCCCTGGCTTGGCTTGGTACGCATGCACTCCCCACGAGCTACGCCATTTTTAGGAGCAGGTCTTTGGTAGACCAACAGCCACAATAAAAACAGCAATGTAGGCCGTCATGGTAACTCAACATGGTGGTGATGTAACCATAACTTTTGCATATGTCCTTTCTAGTAATATTTACATTCAGCTTTGAAAGAGGAATATTATTTTGAGGTGCTTTTTCTGATGCATACGAAAACTTTCGGTAAAACACGCAGATGTGATAAATGTGCAAAAGAAATGGCATGCCTTAAAAACTGAATGATACCACTCACTGATGACTGTAGAGCGGTAGAGCATCGACCTTTCAGCATGCATAAAGTGAAGACAGGAGAGCAGAGGCGCGCAGACGGTGAGATTCGAACGTTGACTTGCCATAACTCATCTTCTGCTAAACCCCAAAATATTCTTACTGATCCGTGAAGAGTCGCTCTTTAAATTCTCGCGGCTTCATACAGAGACACACAGCATAAAAGGGTTCGGTCTCGGCCGCGGCGGCCGAATTTCGATGGAGGTGAAATTCTAGAGTCCCGTGTACTGTGCGATGTCAGTGCACGATAAAGAACCCCAGATGGTCGAAATTTCCGGAGCCCTTTGCTACGGCGTCCCTCATAGCCTGAGTAGCTTTTGGCGCTAAACCCTAATAAGCCAAACCAAACAGTATAAAAGGGAAGTGTTGGGGATAACAGTCTATGGCAAGTACCTTAATAATCTGTGATTCTCTGATGACATTGGCTTGCTATATTTATCAGGATTTGAATTGCAAAACAAGATCAATGAGTTAGACTTGTGTAGCTGTATTGCGGGTCCAAAATTATATGCTGAAAACCAGAGCAATATTTATAGTCTTGTACGGGAACAGCAGTTTACAAATGAAAATGAGGTGCTGGATGTATTCAGGTGTTACGTCTACTTGCAGATACGAATCAGCAGAGAGAAAGAACTAGAAGAGTAAGAATAGTATGGAGCGCAATTGACAGGTTTTCTCAGAGCATGAATGATAGTTTACCAGTATCGCTCAAGTGAAAAGTATATAACAGCTGTATCTTAGCGGTACTCACCAATAGGACAAAAAATTCGAGGCTAACGAAAATTCTTCAAATTAAGCGCAGCTGGCTATGGAAAGATAAATGATTTTTATGACGTTGAGAGACAGAAAGAGGGTAGAGTTGGCTACGTATCAAGCACGTGTTAATGACATCCTAGCCGAAATCAAGAGGAAGAACTGGGCTTGGCCAGGGCATGAAGATAAGCGATGGTCCCTAAGGGTAAAAGACTAGATTCCGAGAGAAGGAAAGCCTAGCAGGGGTTGGCAGTAAAATTAAGTGGGGAAATGAGATTAAGAAATTTGCGAGGATTGGGTGGCCGCAGCTGGCACCGGAGAGGTCTGTTTGGACAGGTATGGAAGAGGCCTTTTTCCTTCCTGTGCGGTTTTGCACACAGCAATATTTTTTATTTCATATACGATGTGACGTATATGAGCGCTAAGCGCAACGAGCAATGATCAGCAAACCTTATTTGGTGAACTAAATATTAGCCTTATGCAATCTATACGGCGGTTTTATGGAGCCTGAGTGACACAGTGAGAACTCAAGAAACACAAGTTGAACCCAACGAACTGATCTCAAGGCACTTCATGCAAGAGATGTGGACTGCTCTCGTTAGTTCTTCGGGTGGCCAAATAATGACTATTTTTAGTAAAAACATAGTTTCCTATTAATACGTACATGATGGTGGGGACTGGAGTAAAAGCTTCCTTACGGCAGCTTCAAAGGGTGCGAGTCTCCACTCTGGCAACGGCAGGCTTCCGAGGAAATTTCGAGAATGTCTTGCCCATTTGAATGGGCTGGCTTCTGTGCTGACAGACGATAACGAACACACCTACATAGTACGCGAATGCCTGACTTCTGTAAACGAAGGGGCCGCCAAAGCATTGCTACTTGATAGATCTTCCAGGAAAGATAACCAGCATATTGTACGATAGTCTGTAACGGCACAAATGGGCGGCCGTACATTTACAGGCAAGTTTTTCTAGTCACTGATACGGCAGCCAGCCATTCCTTCCCGTAAAGAAGCAGTTATTTTCTGGTTTTGTGAAAGTTAGCCTTCCACAAGGAAAACATTGTGAAATGATAATGTGAGCGGTAAAACCCCCGCGCCAATGCGGATGGTAGTATGCTTCCTCTATGGAGGAACGGCTCACGCATGGCTTATAGATAGAATTTTATCAATAATAACAAAAATAAAAGTAAAACAGAAGAGTTAAATTTGAAGGAAACAATAAGTTCCTATCTTACTGTCTTGCTGGTGACTTATATGAATAGGTGACGGGCTGGGATGGGAACGAAAGCTGTTCCGCAGATTGAAAAAGAACAAATCCGAAAGTCATCTTGCAGGAATGTCATCTTTTTTAAAGTTTTCGCTTTTGTGAAAACTTCTTTTGAAGAATAAAGAATCAGTCCAAAGCTTTTAAGATCCTAAACACGCCCATTTTCCCTGATGATTCAAGAATAGGCTGAAAAACACCCTGGGAAAGTTTCTGTGCGCATTTCACTTGAGTTTTCTCTCATGGGTATTCTTTCTAGCGCCTTTTGTACAACGTATCGGTTTTCAGCAATGTCTCAAAATTTTTTGTTTAAAATTTGAACTGGGAACAAAGTCTTAACGCTAAGGCTAGAAACATTAGCTTCCATATAATTGTTGAAAAAACGTGAAGATGGAGATAGGTTCGATGTTTTCTGCCACGTGTATCTGTGTAGGCGATTTTAGGAGACAAGAAAAGTCACGCTCTCCATACCTTATGATATGTGTTTTGAGAGTATATGAAAATTTTTATGACAAAAAACCCGTTTTCTTTAATACAGTTGCTTATTACGAAAAAAAATAAAAATCAGCCTCAAAAAAATCAATCTCACAAGAACTCAGTTGTACTACTCATATAAACACGCCCGTAACGCTCACATTGACGCTTTCATATTGAAACAAAATCACACGCAGTATAATGAGACCAATTGCCAGTTAATTAAATCTTTATTACGAATTAGCAAAAAAATAACTGAAAACTCTTCTGCAACACTAACAAATCTAAAAAGCGTAAAGTATAAATCGGTGGTTTTAATTGAACAGGGTCATTAGCGACATGAACAAGCATGCTTATATCATCATTACATACTATGAATAGTTTAGTATGTTTAACTTTGGTAACCTGCCGTTGCGACCGTGACATCACTTTTCAAGAAAACAATAATAAAAATGGCAAGGATAAAAAAACTCTGCCTCTCCCGTAACCGAGAGTAGAGTAAGCATGAAATGTTTACGGGCATAATGCGAAGCGCACGCGGACACGACGAGACGCAGGCCTGACAAGAATGTATATGCAGCGCGTTCGAAACTGTCCGAAGTGCGTAGAGGCGAAAGCGTTTTCAGCACCACTTTGCGTATGTGACACTGGTGATGTTACCACTGGATTACGTCACACATAATTCATGACGAAGTAATAAAAAATTACTGATTAGTGTGTAATGACTGATTAATGACTAAATACTAATCAACTGCTAATTTATGACTCTTAAGCTTCCCCTTTAGGAGTGGAACGCGACAGCGTGTTGGAGCGCTGCCAGGCAGTCCGCGGAACGCCACCACCCGTTCGGCGTGATGCCTCGTCCTTTGAACGCGACGCTTTTTGAGGAAAGGAAATTACGCAGTAATTCTCTGCCATCTCGGTGGACACCCGAGCCGCACCTTACAGGAAGGTAGGAATGCCACCACCCATTCGGCGCGATTCCTTGCCCTTTGAACGCAACGTTTTTTGAGGACAGGAGATTTATGGCATGTATTTGTTTTTGCACGCCTTATTAGAAATCGGAAATTATAATTCCGTGCATTATCAAACGCACAGCGCGACTGATATCTTGATAAACATTGAGAAGGCACTGGCAGCAGTTATTTTTTGTGACTCGTTTGGAGACCAACCGGCGCTTGCATGCCTGTCGCGTAGGAGGGCTTAGAGAGTCTCGTTAAATCTCGTTAAGTCTCGTACGGTGCCCGGATGTTCTCGTTTCAGAGCCCGGATGATGGCTCTCGGTCTCGGCGTGACGTCACCACACTGCCGACAACGGGAGCTAAAAGCATTTCATGCTTAAAACAGCACAGCCATCATAACCGCCACCAACGTAGCCAGAGACTGTCAAAGTGCTACACAGCGGCTACGGGCGTCGTGTTCATCATCCGGTGAAGCCTCCTCTCCGGCATAAATATGACTTGTCATCAGGAGCGCCGAGTGAGGCCGCGGCCTGCGATCCTGAGAATGCATTCACCGGTGCAAAAAGCTTTGCTCTGTGATACCCCCGACGTCGCTTTTGACAACGTTCTAAGGCTACTTCGCTGTGGAGTTTAGTTATCTATTTCGCAAAACATAGGCAAACATACAATGTGGCCGCAGTCATGAAACATTTATTTCTGTTAGGAACGCTGAGGTGCTCAGAGAAAATGCTGTAAAGGGTGGCCCTGTATACCAATACATAGCAGCGCGCGATGTTTTACTCAACGCACGAACGCATGAACGCACTGAACGTTGTTTCGCTGAGGCTTTTTGAAGAAGTTTGATACACTTTGCTTTTTACATGCCCCCAAAGAAAAAAGCCCATTGGGGGGGAATCTGGTGACATCGGTAGCCAAGAAACGGGCCCGCGGCGCACAATCGATTGCGAACGAAAGTTAATGTCAAGAAAATGCACAGCACAAGACGACGAATGGGGTGGCGCTCCATCGTGTTGGTACCACATCGAAGGCACAACGCTGAGTGGAAGTTCCGATATGAAGTCCGCAACCACATCCTTTTGAATGCAGTCTGTGTAACGCTTGGCCGTCACATTTCCTTCGACAAAGTATGGCCCAAAGACGCGGCTGCGAAAACTTACTCGCCATACACTTATAGAGAATTGCCACTCATGCGTGTGTTCTCTCAGCCACTGGGGGTCTCCTATTGACCAGTAGTGCGCGTTGTGTAAGTTAACGCAGCTCTTTGAAGTGCGTCTTTTTGTTCCAAAGCAGATTATTTAAAAAGAATTCATCTTGGTCACACTGGATGAGGCAACATTTGCAGAAGGCCAGCCTCCGATGGAAGTCGCTATCTGTGAGTACCTGATGTAGAGATAGGTTATGCGGGTATAACTTATGTTCAGACAACACTCTCCAAACTGAAGCGACACTGGCTGCACTTGCTTCAGCTACTTCTCTCTCGCTCTCTACGCCTTCTAGATAACGTTGGCCAAGACGCTGGCGTCAAAATGTTCGCTTACTACATGGTGCCGTCTACTTCTTTGAGGGTGGAACGCTCCAGTGGTGCGTAAACAAACACTTGAACACCGTTTTGAACTAAAGAAGTGATGGTACGCGACGACCAGTATGTCGTGCAGTATACGGACGCGCGGCTAAATGAGGTTTCCATCCACGTTCCGGTATGCAATAACCATGTCTACTTTCTCAGCCGTCCAAAAATGGTCATACGCAGCTGCAGCCATGTTGAATGGCGAAAGGATAAAATAGCCGATGCTAATGCGCTCAAAAAGAGTTTGCTGTTGCTGGCTGCTAGACTACACATGCACGTTAAAGAACCCCAGGTGGTCGAAATTTCCGGAGCCCTCCACTACGGCGTCTCTCATAGCCTTAGTCGTTTTGGGACGATAAACCCCATAAACCAAACCAAGTTTTTTTTTTCAGATGTCATGGCGCACGAGCTGGGCTCCAGTAATTACCAGTCCCATTTCGCGGGCGACGAGGCTGCACGCAGACTGCGGCCACAGCGAGCCACTTTCCGTTCCAGCCGCAGATAAAGCGGGGTGTGCATGTGACGTGTCCAGCTGTGAGTGACGTCAGCATGGGGGCTTGACTTCGCGGCACCCAGCTGCCGCGCGGAGCCCGTTGCGGGCGTGTGGAGCGCGGAGATTCTCAGCGCTATAGTTCTGCGCGCAATTACATTTTCGCAAACATAACGACTGATATCGGGTTGACTAATGATCGTCTACAATTTCCGAATGACAGATACCTAACTGCAATAACTGAAAGTTTAGTTAAGAAATTTTAGCTGGTTATCTACCTAAAAAACACTTGGAACCCCTTTTATAGCGCCTGATACGGCCCCTGATCAGTTCGCGCAAAAAAAAAACAATTTGACCTCGCGAGCTTATTTTTTTTAATTAATTAGTCTTCCTTGTAACACTGCGTAAAAACCACCGCGTAGTGGTTTTTGCGGCTTTGGATGGCGTCTTCCATCTTCTATTCAGGGTCGGTTACCCTAGTCCAGGGATCCGTTGACGATAGCTGCCTTGCGTGCACGCCTTACTAGTCCTTGTTGGACTTTCAGGATGTCGCTGGATAGCATCCTCTCCCACTGTTCCCCACTCGGGTTTTCTATTATGGCTAGCTCGTCTATTTTCTGGCAAGCCCATGTGGCATGGTATAGGGTTGGTTTGTCTCCACACCTCGGGCACTCGCTCTCGTACTGCGTGGAAAGGTGAGTGGTAGAACGTAACCGCAGACAACACGCCCACGTCAGGGGCGGCGTGCTTGTGCAGCGAACTCCACAACGTCGTGCCAGGTCGTTCTTAATAATATTCGTCCCACACTTTCCTTAAACTGTGGGAATAAACAGTATACCATGAAAACGGGGAAAGGTACGTAAAAAGAAGTTTAAAAAGCGCGGCACATAGCGCACACTGCGTTTCCTATGACCTGCTCGGGATGCTGCAGCAGGTTTTTGCAGGCGCATCTTAGCAAGTTTCTGTATTGGCATCAAGTGCGAAAATGATTTCGACACATAAGGCGACGCTTCGATTAATAAGCATTTTTTAGGCAGATAAGCGCGTGGTGGCCGGTTTACCTCCGCTCTGTAAACCTCATCCCATAGACTAGTTCAAGCCAAGTCAAGACAAGTTTATTAAACAAAAATAATACAAGCAAAATTATTAATTGAGGTTAGTAGTTCCAAGTTTTACATAAGTTTTGAGTGAATTAGTAAATGACGACCTCAACTCAAGACAATATGTAGCACCACCGCATTATAAGCGGTGCGTTACAGATCAACTCATTTGATTGTTCGTCATTTAGAAGAAATTCTTCCCGACTGATAGCTATAGTAGTATCACCCAAAAATATTTCTATGCTCTACCGCTGTCCTCAGTAATATTCTTTTAATGTTATTGTTGCTCGTATGTGCAGGGAACATCGGTGTGTCGAAATCAATAAACAGCCCATTAACACCTAAAGCTTGAACTTAACCGTTCCTTTATGTGATAAAAGAGGAAAGAGTAACCAACGATATTAAATGTACGTCAAAACGAGTCTAGCGTGCATGGTGCATTCCCTTAGGGCGTGTTGGTGTTGTGCTCTAAAAACTTCAACGGAAATAATGATTTCATTGCAGGGGAAAATCTCGGCACTGAAAGCAATGAAAAAACACCAAAAAAGTTTTTCTTTGTGAGTGACATAGGCTCTCCTGCTTAAATAGGGATGGCACCAGTGCAGAACTTACCCAGTAGTGGCGAAAAGACACGTACCTCAAGTGTTAAACTTCTCCTCGTTGCTTGCTGCATATCATTAATTTCGTTTCTCTATCTGAGCAGGTTCATTTTGTAATGTAGTGCTCATGTGATGGCAAGGCGCACAGCTTACCTGTACCGTGCTTTGCTATCTACAACACACTTAGGTTCAATACCTGGAACCTTTGCTTGAAAACCGAAAAACGAATGTGTACACATCAGTGTGGGTATTTCAAGCAGTATACTATGCGTTCGTGACAAAATTACAGGTTACTACAAACACGTAATGAACTACCGTGCACTTTTCAATGCAGGGTCACAAAAAGTGCAGGCTCGGCGTCTCCGGAAAATAGTTGAAAAGGAGACGGTGCGCGTCACGTGATATGGACACTATCTAAAGAGGAAATACGCTTCTGTAATAACGGAACGATAAATGATTTTATGCCAAATTGATAAGCATTGGTCGGTAAATAAGGCACGTGGTTCCCGTGAAAAAAAACATATTAACTATGTAAGAGCATAATAAACTCATTATTCTTCACTTCTCTGTTTTGGTGAAGAGGCTATGCAATGATTCTCGGCATCAAGATTTTGATAGGAGCTCTCCAACCAGAGCTGCAGCCGATAATGCGCAGCCGAGCAAATACAATACAAAGTAGAAGACAAACAGTTCATGCTCATCCTTGTTGCCTGCGTCCTGTGGCACGGACTTGATGCGATGAGGAACAGCTAGTCCATGTTCAGTGATAGCAAGCAGTAGGTGGCGGTGTTGCTCGCTGTAAGGAAGACGGCGGTAAATATTGATAGGAGAAAAGAACACAGAAACTATTTCAATTCTCAGTGATAGAAAGCATGGTAACAAATGATTCACTCAGTTTATGGTTTTGAATTTCTGTGCTGAGTTCAGAACGGCTTCTTTTGTTGCTTGTAAAGTAGGCAGAGCTTTACAATTTTATTTCCGGCTCTGTGCCCCCCTCGTCCCGCTAGGACTTGCTGCCAGTCATAGGGAGAAAACAGGTGTCTTCTAATGTATGGGCTGCGTCGGCCCCTTCATACGGTGATAAATGAATTTGGAAAAATAGATAGGTATGCGCCACTGACAGTAAGCCCTGCTGATAGTTCGAACAGCAGATATGAGGGCACAACTAGAAAATCAGTACTTACCACAGTGGGTTCAAAACATGCATAGCTGGTACTTGATGCACTGTGGTGAAATGCTCGCCAGGAGCCAAGTTCCACTGTGCAGCCGCATACACTTCCTCCTCGTTACACGTAGAAAATGCAACATATGAACTCGCCCATACCTTCTTGTAACAGACGGGCATATCGGCTTCATAGTTGCAACTTCTAATGCACTGTTTCACAGTATTCGAAATGACTTGAAAGAAATCCTTCAGACGACTATCTTCTAATTCGTCTTCATTGAACCCAATCCAGTCCATGCTCAAGCAAGGCCAAGCGTGGCCTGCCTCAATTCGAGACTGAATTTCCCGGAAGGAATTCACACTGCCTGAAACAATCGGAACGCTTCGGGTGGCTGTAATGCTGGACTGTATGTAATTGTTGAGAACGAGCATGCCTAGGGCCCAGAAAGCAGTTGCCAGGTGTCGATGTATTAAAGAGCCAGCCGCAGACGTCGGAGGACTCCGTCCCAGAAGTGAGCATGAAAGCAGCAAAAAATAGCTTCCCGCGTGGAACGTTCGCTGCTTTCCAAAAAGAAGGTGACAGCGGGTAAATGTAAAGACGCCTATTGTACACGCGACTCCAACCAAAGCGACGCATAAGTAGGCGCATGATGTCCAGCTATCCATAAAGGTGATTCTGTTGCTTACCCTACGCCGGCTGAAGAAGCACAGCGGAACAGGGGAATATTGCGCGTATGGGTAAACGTCTCCACTTGATAAAATGCTGCTACCAGTAGGAAGGATGACTAAGTCAATAACCTTGTATTTGAAATCTCGCCAAAGCCCCATTTTCTCTATGTGCAAGGTATTGTTCAGGCTTCGGTATCCATCAATCAAAGCCAAAGCTTCAGATATTTTCTTAACGTCTGCATGCACCTTGCCATAAATGGCCAATACAGCGCGAATCGTCTCTCCTTTTGGGAAACGGGGTTTGCTTGCCGAATGGCGATGAAAGACCTCAGACGCAGTTACTCTCCGGTAAGTCTTACACCGTTGGTAGCGGTCTTCAGTAACGTTAATGTCGCTTGCACTAACACTGATAAGTTGGCAGAAAGGAGAATCAAAATATTCGTATAGGTCACTGTTGAGGTCAGTGTCGATCACCCACCGATGTCTCACCTCCATGAATATTAGGCTATAAATGTCCATTTTAGTCTTATCCGGTGCAGGGCGGAAAAACAGTACAAATATTATCCTTTCCTGAATTCTAAGCAGTGGACGCGTTTTTGATAAACGACCACACCTGCTACGAAACCCTTCGTACTGATCTTTAAATTCACAATATACCTCTGAGGTTGTGGCTTTCACAAACTTAACCGCGACGGGAAGCTGCTTAGCAGTTTGGTAAAGCCTCTCTGTATCTGACGAGAAATAAAGGAGGACCGGTCTAACCGGGAATCCACGCGAAGCTTCCATGATATCAATCATGGGAGGGCATAGCTCAGACGAGGTCCAGTCAAACAGGAGGGAGTGCGGAATAAATACATATATCCACAGAAATTTCCTCCGACAACAATTAGCCATGTCTTTCCGAGCCTTCCGCAGGAATGCCTAGCGTATACAGCAACCACTTTAAAGGAATTCTGCACCTAACTCACGTGCTAGGTGCACATCAATATATCTTATACAAGAGCTAAAAATGTCGACGAAACTTAGATCAAAGAATATAAAAAGTATCTCCGGTGGAGTAAATCATGATGTGACAACGTGGCGATCTGCGCACGCGTCTGGGAGGCCGAATGTTTGTGGCTGCATTACGCACACTCGGCAGTGATGCAAATTGGCTGAGCAATCAAGTGCAGATATAAACATTGCATGTACAACCTTCGGTGGTCATTAATTCACCTCTTAAAAAGAGATCAGTTCTGCTCTCGCAGCCAGTTCACGCGAACGTATAACTGATTTCATGAACAGCAGAGCCTAGGCGCGAGTTATGTGTTGAATATCATGTGACGCAGTCTATGCGCGATAAACCGCAACAAAGGAGAGAGTTCAACCGAGAAGCCATTCGCCCAAGTCCTGCCCCGCAAGAACTGGTTGCTAGGCGACCAGTAAGGATCAAAACAAACTAGATTTTGGTGTTTCTGCAATGACATGGTGCCGCCGTCGCTTACAAAATGGTGATTTACTTGAATTATTCCATGTTCGAAGGTGTGGTAATTGACTGACAAAAACTGCCGGTGCGCAAAAATAAAAACAATGTGAATGTGGAACTGCATGCAGCGCACTTCCGCCGGTGCTGCGTCCTATTGCACCGCCTCCAGTTCTTGAAGAATTTGTTTTTTAATTGAAAGAATGACTAAGGCGTTTCAAGAATGCCTTAGTAGCCTGCTCCTGATTGACTTCGACGCTGTGGCGTACACGAAGACCTGCAGATATTCTAGCGCACGGCACTTTTCGCATCCAACCTGATCGAAATCCGGCCCTCATGTCGTAGGTCAAAAACAGGAAATCTTTTATGCAAGTGTGCCTGCATACGCAATGTACTCTAAAAATTTAAATGTATTCAAATTAGAATAAAGTGAGCTGTTTCTTTGCACACGAGACCAATCGAATTTTTGAACCTGAAAAAAAAAAGGGTGTTTACCACGTTTTATTTATTCTTCTTTAGTCTTAGGGAGCAAACATCTCTCTTGTGTCAGGACAATTAAGAGAACAATCGTTTTTTTAATGGTATTTGCAAAGAAATCTCAGTGAATGATTTGCTCTCTGAAGCAGATCTGTTCATTAGTGATGTCAGCTGTCGCTGCCAAAATTGGGCACCATATACAACTATCTGAGTAGTGCATTTTGTGCATTAAAAACGCCTTCGAATTAAAATTCTGTTATGCCTGCTTATTCATAATCGTATGTTCAAATTTATATTGGTGGTGGAGTCATAGGCCCGGAAACAATAGTTTATGAAAACAAACTTACGAGCCAGACCAAATGCGCAGATAATGGAGGAAGACAGAATTTTTTGGTGGCGCTATTCCGTACTGCGAAAGCATTATTCAACAGTGTAAACCTCGAGAAGGGTCTTTCGATGTAGGACCTGGGAGGACTGGGAGACCCTACTGAGCTCGGAGGACCCGTCCGTAAAGACCAGCGCCACCGGCCAGGCTGCCAGTGTTACGGACTTTAGGAACACAAACACTTGAGTGCAACTCCGTCGTGCAGGGACTGGCGGGCGTGCTCCGAATTCCTTCAGTTTCTCTCTCTCTCTCTGTTTTTCTCTGTGTGTGTGGGTTCGCGATGATTATAGATTTGTGCTAAGCCAAATAAGCATATATATACTTGTAGCGCCCGGCGACGCTATAAAGCGCAGGCGCTGAGTTCGGCGTTCCCGCGATAGAAGAAAATAAAGAACGACAGCGCGTGCTCGGTGGTGGTGGTGGAAAACATTTATTTACAGATAAACTTCGGGAGGTGAGGTATGAGCTGACCCAAAGGGGGCCAGCCCTCACAAGTACTAGGTGGAGGTCCCTAGTTCGGGACCCCAGTGGCGTCGGCCGCTGCCCGGGGTCGCGCGACCAAGGCCCGTTGGGCCTGCAAGTCAGAGCAGCCGAGCAGGGTCGCCTCCCAGTCCTCCCGGGTTGGGTTGGGGTGAGGGGGGATAGCAGGGTTGGAGGGGCAGGCCCACACCATGTGGTAGATGTCCGAAGACTTCTCCGCACAGTGCGTCCAGCTGCCAGAGAAAGAAGGGTCAAAGTGTTTTAGAGCTGCCGGGCACAGCAAAGTATTTGTATATAGGCGAAGCAGAAGCCGCTCCTCCGCCTTTGAGAGACCTTTACACGGGCGGGGATAAAGACTATGGCCAGATTGATAAAGTAAAGAAATGTCTTTAAACGAGTAAGCTGGAGTGAATTCGAGTTCCTGGTCGTCGGGGTCGGAGGGGAATGTCCGGTGAGAGAGCGCGCGGGCGGCGGCGTCAGCTGCCTCATTTCCCTCAAGGCCCATGTGAGCTGGAGCACAAACGATACGCCGGTGAGCGGGGTCCCCGGTATAGACGCTGTTTTGGAGAATGCGGTTGGCTAGATACGGTACCCAGCCCTGCTCGACGTTCCGACATGCCCCTCGCGAGTCGGAAATAATTGTTTTTGAATTGGAATGAGATGCAGCCAAAGCAATGGCGACCGCCTCCGCGTGTGTTATGTCACGGGCTCGGAAAGTAAGGCCGTTCACTGTTTTGGATTCGTGGACGACTGCGGCCGTGAACCATCCCCCATGGTGGGGGCCGGAGGCATCCACGTAGAATACGCCGGGTTTCGATCCATAGTGGCGGGCCAGGGCTTCCGCCCGCGCCAGGTGCCGGCCATTATGGTCCTCACGGTTCATGTTCGCGGGAAGAGGGCGCACGTGGAGGGCGCATCTCCACTGGGATGGAATACGTACGCGCTCTTCCATGAGAGTGGTGTGTTGGATGTGTAGTCGGGCAAGAAGGCGGCGACCCGACGATGTCTTCGAGAGACGTGTGTATTGGTTGGTCAAGTGAGCTTCCTGGAGCTCCCGAAATGTGTTCACCATGCCCAGCCCCAGGAGGCGCTTGTTGGAGGTGGTCACGGGGAGGTCCAGAGCCCGCTTAATAATTTTGCGGAGGATGACTTCGAGTGAATCCTCGTCTTGCTTCCGCAGGTGGAGGTATGGAGTCGATTATAGAATTCGACTGGTTACAAATGCATGCGCCAGCCGCAAGGCGTCCTTACATCGTAACCCCCCGCGCTTGTTAGAAACCCGGCGGACTAAGCGGCCCACCTGGTCCCCCACCTGACGGAGTTTGGCCAATGTTGTTTCTGACCGTCTGTCTTGATGTATAAAGAGCCCCAGTACCCGGACTTCGATTTTTTCAGGGATTGGACCTGTCTCAAGAGACAATGAAATTTTGGCTGTGCACTTTGGTGAGGGGCGTATGTGCACAAATTCAGACTTTTGGGTGGAGCATTGGAGGCCGCAGCGGCGAGCATAACGGTCCACTATGGTCGCCGCCTCCTGCAGGTTGGCCTAAATGTCTCCAAGGCAACCCTGTGTGGCCCACAGGGTGATGTTATCGGCGTACAGCGCATGCTGTACACCGGTGACAGCGCCCAGCTGGGCCGGTAGGCGCATCATAGCCAGATTGAATAAAAGGGGAGAGAGCACCGCGCCCTGTGGTGTACCCCTGGTTCCTAAATGAAAAGGGCCATGTTCCTTATCCTGGATTCGAATGTAAGATTGTCTGTCTGTCAAAAATTGCCGAATGTATTGAAAGGCGTTTCTGCCGCAGTTAGTTTGAGAGAGGTGGGTGAGAATGATGTCGTGGGTAACGTTGTCGAATGCTCCCTTCAAATCCAAGGCGAGTACGACCTTGTCATTGTGAGCGCATTCGACGGGGTCAAGGACAGCCCGATTGAGTTGTAGCAGGACATCCTGTGCAGATCTCTGTGCGCGAAACCCGAACATGGTGTCTGCGAAAAGATGTTTGGATTCCATGAACTCGGACAGCCTGTCGCGTACCATCGTCTTCATGAGTTTGCCCACACAAGAAGTCAGAGAGATGGGGCGGAGGTTGTCCGTGTTGATGGCCTTTCCAGGTTTAGGAAAGAAGGTGACCAGGGCGGTCTTCCAGTCGATGGGGAGTGGTACTTCCCCAAGCCAGATTGAGTTAATGTAATTCAGTAAAGACAAGTATGTCGGGTCGGGGAGGTTGGCTAACAATTTGACTGTAATTTTGTCCCGACCCGGAGCGGTGCCACGTTTCATTTTTGCCAGGGCCGCCCTCAGGTCATGGAGCTGGAACGGTTGATCCAGCTCGACGTTCTCAGAACCTGCATAAGAGTACGCCGGCCCGCGGGGGTCCTGGGTGGTGCACAAGTACTGGTCCCGGAGCTTGTGCGCCAACTGAGTTGTGTTGCCCTGAAAGCTGTGTATGGCTCTTTGGAGGTGTTTTTGAGTTTCCGTGCGTGTTTGCGTGGGGTCAATTAGTGCGCGAAAAAGTCGCCACGTGTTCCGGCTGGACATTTGCCGCGCGGCCGTGTTGCATCGTGCCACCCAGTTGGAGTCGGCGAGTTGGGCCGCATACTCAGCCGCTCGTTGAGTGAGCTCGGCGATGCGAGCTTTAAGTTTCCGGTTGTGCTTCTGCCGGCGCCACCGACGGACGAGGCAATGCCGGGCCTCCCAGAGGTGGAGCAGGTGGTTGTCCACATCAGAAACCGCCTCTGAGAGCTGAATTTGAGTTTCGGAGGAGCGAACGCTAGAGACCAATTGTTCTGACCAAGACTGGTAGCCTTGTTCATGTATTGGTGTGGCAGTGTTATAATTTTGCCTGAACTTGGTCCAATCTGGGAGTCGGGCTTGTGTTGTTGGTCGCGGGAAAGGATAGGTCCTAATCGTAATGTTCAGGAGGCAGTGGTCGCTGCCGAGGGTTTCCTCGGTGTTGACCCAGTCTGCATACTGAATGTTGTGGGTGAAGGTCAAGTCCGGACACGTATCCCTTGTCACGGAGTTGCCTATACGAGTTGGATGGATGGGGTCAGTGTGAAGAGTGAGGCCCAGCGTTGACCCAAGCTTCGCCAACTTGCGTCCCCGCTTCTCTTCACGGCAGTAACCCCACATCCGAGAGGGAGCGTTGAAATCGCCCACAATCAGGAGGGGGTCCCGACCCGCAACTCTCAGCGCGCGGCTAAAGAGGTCCGCGAATGATACATTCGGCAATTTTGGATTGCAGTATATATTGAGTATGTGTAACGGTGGGTCCTGCTTGCGGAGTGGGAGGAGGGTCACCATTACATAGGAGTATTCAAGTTGTATGTCTAAGTCGACCTGGTTGGCTGTATAATTTCTATGAACGCAGAGACAAGACGAGGGGTCCTGCTGGAACGTCGTATAATTTGTTAGTGTGGCGCCTTTCCCTGGCTCTTGGAGGGCAACCACCGCTGGCAAATGCTCAAAGGTTGATAGGAAAAGCCGGAGGTCGGCGCGCTTGGAACGGGACCGGAGCCCCCGACAGTTCCATTGAGTAATCGTAATGGGGGAAGCCGATTTGGAAAGGGGGGAGCGCCTACACCGAGGGTGTCCCGCCATGCTCAGATTTTGACGTGATAGGTGGTAGTGAGGCTGCCCCCGAGCCAGATACCAGGGGCTGAAGCTCAGCACCTGGAAGGGGGCAGCTGTCTTCGTCATCGTCGAGGTCATTGACTCGCCGGGATAATCTAGAGGGCCGACCAGATACGTCCTTAAGGGGACCGGCTCTGCGAGAAAGGCGGGGGTTACTCGCGACGTGTTGAGCGATCATAGAGGGGATAGCCTCCATGACTCGAGCTACAAGGCATTCCATCGTTGTCTCCAACAAGGTGTCAAATTTGGCATTGAGACGGGCTCGGAGCGCACGCCCGGCACATGCAGTTCGGAACTAGAAGCCTGCCACGCTGGTCGTCTCTCTGGTGCTCCGCTGCGACCCCCACAAATCCTCAACAGTGGTGACTCCGGCCTAAGACATGACCGACCCCAGCAACCTACCGCCCTCAGGCGACCTTCCGCCTGACGCTACCTTGCGCCCACGGGACGTCGCTGTTCTCCAGCTCCGCCTACCAACATTCTGGCCCAAGTGTCCGCAGATCTGGTTCGCCCAGATCTGGTTCGCGGGCGGTCTAGCATCGCCAGGCAAGAAAAATTCAGCGGAAGCACAGTTTTTGCAGGTGTACACTACCGCCACGTACTTGAAAGCTCAACTGACTGGTCCACTGACCCAAAGAGACGGTATACGCTTTTTCGACATTTTTATCGTCAATTCCACCTGCGCATATTTACGACGGCGGCCTATGCTGGAGTGCAGCGTTTCTCCAGCAGTGTTGTAAACGCCAACCTGTTTTGCTCTTGTGGCATTTTTCTCAATAGAATCAAGGCGGAAAGCTGGGCTAGTTGATTTGTCATCATTAATTATAAGACAAGCGCATAAAACAAGGACACAGACATAGAAGGAGACAGGACGAGCGCTAAAAATCAACTGAAGATTTACTGCGACAAACGGGTACATAAAAGCACTTCGGTGGCACATGCGCACACTAAATCAGAAGGAGCACAATCTAATAAATGGGGTAAACTGCTCTGAGATACATTTCCTCCTTCCCAATTGCCCACCTCATCTCTGCCCACATCACTTGCCCTGTTCAAGAAGGAAGAAATGTATCTCAGGAGCAGTTGGCCACATTTTGATCAGTTTGTGCTCCTTCTGACTCAGTGTGCGTATGCGCCACCGAAGTGCTTTTATGTGCCTATTTGTTGCAGTAAATGCTCAGTTGATCTTTAGCGCTCCTCCTGTCTCCGTCTATATCTCTCCTAGTGTTATGCGCTAGTGTTTTAATTATTAATGACATGTTTCTGGCGCAACGTTGTCCATTGCGACGCATGCAGCACATACCTCACGGTCACCACCACCGCGTAGCTCAAAGCGTGCTTATCAGTTTGGTGCTATTGTGTGCTGACGAATAATAACATGTGCAATACACCGCGCGAGAGTCTCTTCCAGTTTAACAAGTGCGTGTTCGGCTGCTGCGATAGCCTAGTGCTATCAAGTGGTGGCCAGCGAAGTAGATGTGATCATGCCGTCGCGGGTTCGAGTTTCGTTAACGGATGCTCGATTTATTTTTACTCTTTCTTTCGATTGGCACGAACCCAAACATCGCGAGGTCCTGCTCGGAA
Source organism: Amblyomma mixtum (assembly GCF_055824585.1). Lineage (NCBI taxonomy): Eukaryota > Metazoa > Arthropoda > Arachnida > Ixodida > Ixodidae > Amblyomma > Amblyomma mixtum. The sequence goes on along the minus strand of NC_143021.1, from coordinate 156,768,568 downwards.
TTACCCAATCGGAATATTGCATCCCCACTGACAGAAATCAAATAAATATCCACGACTGGGTTTGGAATCCGCGGTGGCGCGAACAGATAAGCTTCCCTGGCCGCTGTGCGAGGGCACCACGTTATCGTCGACACCGAACTCGCCTGAGATTAAGCTGCAACACTCTCTCGCGCTGTGAATTGCATATACACTTCTTCATTAACTAATACTACTCTCAAACAAATTATCACGATTTGAATTATGCGGTGGTAGCGGCAGACATATGTGCGCTGCATGCGTTGGCGGGAAGCGCTGTGACAGAAATACGGCACAAAAGCAAAATGCGTTGGCGTTTACAACACTGCTGCAGAAACGCAGCACTGGACCATAGTCACGACGAAAAAAAGATCAGCACTGTGACGTGCGGCGCATGCCAACGCTCGGCGCTGCGAATAGGAACATGCCGATAACAAAAGTACTAGGCGTGTTCCCGAAGCCCCGCGTGGTGCCAGCCGCACGGCGAGATTTTACTCGCTCCGGTGACGTCATTGTGCTAGTCTTTATCGCCCCGTACACTGGCACTGAAGATGAAAAGTTGAAGGCGCGCATAACTGGCTTCCTCGTTCTGTGGTTTTCAAGCGCAGGTGCGCGTAGGTGGTGTCCGCCTCCAAAAACCAGTGCTTCTGCACAATATTTCGTGCTGATATACGTGCTAAATAGGCAGCCGCTTTTTTTTCGTGCACAGTATTCCTCAGTACGACAGTCTAGCTTCGCCTCTTCAAATTTTGGCCGCCGCGGAGGCTCAGTGGTTAGTTGTGAATTCTAACTGAATTATTATTCTTTGTCCTAACTTAATTTGCAGTACGTGCCATTTGCATCCATTTTCGCTTGTATATTTAAGGATAAAACTTCTGTCACTGCAATTCCGAATTCAGTCTGGAAATAAGATAAATGAAGAAATTAAACTGCAGCTTCTGTTCTTGAAAAAACTGTACGCAAAGAAACTCAGTTTTCAATTCAATTCAATTTATTTATTTAGATATACACATGAAGAGAGTCAATGGGAAAAGCCAGAAATTTTGGCTGACATTCCACTCGGTTCTAACATTGCAGGGCAGCAAGTAACATGCAAATCACCAACACAAGTTGCATCGCAAAAATGCAAGCAATTGTGGTTAGAAATGGTTGGTGCATCATTGGGCAAAAAACAATAATGAATGAGGCGCACAGAAAAAATGATGATAAAAAAAGGAACAGAAAAAATACACTTCATAGAAAAACAGGTCTTTGGTTATACAACTCAGGTCGACACTTTATGGAACTAAAGCGATAAAGAACCAGTGCAGGCATAATGAAATCTAAAAAGTAGCACATATATCCTATATAACTTTACGGCATGCTCGTGATACATCACCTTTTGCAGCACAAAACTCACTTAAAAGACATTGGAAAGTGTTTGCTAGGCTATATGTACCATATATTGTGCGGCATGTTGGAATATGCCACAGTTCGCTGTGTCGGCTAGGATAAGCTTGCACATTTAGCGAAAGGTGTGCCGTGTCACGCATTGCAAATTCTGGTTCATGTCCTTCTTATATCTTTTAGCCAGCCTAACACTATATACTTCAGATACTTTTACGGCACTGAACTGACCGAGCCGCCGCGGTGGCTCAGTGGCTATGGTGCTCGGCTGCTGTCCCGAAAGACGCGGGTTCGATCCCGGCCGCGGCGGTTGAATTTCTTTGGAGGAGAAATTCGAGGCCCGTGTACTGTGCGATGTCAGTGCACGTTAAAGAACCCCAGGTGGTCGAAATTTCCGGAGCCCTCCACTACGGCGTCTCTCATAGCCTTAGTCGCTTTGGGACGTTAAACCCTATAAAATAAACTTGAACTGACCGAATAAATCGCATGTGTTTATTTATTTATTTATTTATTCAGAATACCTTACAGGGCCCAGAAGGGCATTGAGTAAGGGGGGCAAAAACAATGGATTAAGCAAGTAGTAAGAATAAATTAAAAACAACGCGTGATACAATGCAAAAATTAAACACAATTATAAATATACAGGGCAAAACGTACTAAAAGACATCAGATATCAGAACTGACGTTTAGTATTGCACGTAGAGCCTTCTTTTGTAAAACGTAAATCTTATTATCATTGATAAAGGTAGTTGTTCCCCAGACTAAGTGCGCATAGTTTAGTTGGGACATGAATAGAGAATTATACAGGACAATTTTAACTTTGCATGGAAGTAAGTGACCATGCCGGCTGTTGAAATGTACCCCTAATATATTAGTATTGTCTACAACCTCTATCGTTTCTAAACCTTGCTAAGTTCGCTTGGTAGAATGATGTTTTTATTTTTATGCGTTGCACATTGCAATCACTCAGTTCAGCCCTTGGGCGCGGCCAGGCAGCCACCAAACCACGTGACGTGACGTCACGTGGTTTGGTGACGTCGTCACGTGGTTTGGTGACGTCACGTCACCAAAACACGTGAAAAAAAGAAAAAAAAGAGGAAAAAGGGAAAAGAAAAGGAAAAAAAAAGAAAAAGACAAAAGGACGGCTGAGCATGGTGGCGGTTGCCACCGCCCCGTTTCAAAGGGGGCGCTCCTATCCATCCATCCATCCATCCATCCATCCATAGATCACGGAGGAAAAGCTGCTGAGAAAATCGAGTGCCGCCAAGCAATACCCCGCGCAAAAAGACCGCGCAATATGCAACGCATTCTTGGCTTAACCAAGCTAAGCCTGGGCATCTTTTTTTTGGTTTGAATACAATAGCCTTAGTTACATTAATTTTCAACTCGTTATTGAGGGACCATTGATGAAGTGTGATTAGTGTCCTATTTGTCTCGTTTATCAACTCTTCACATGCGCTTGATGAGAACAGTGAGCCGTCATCTGCATACAAAACAACTTCGCATGCAGGCATTGACTAACGATATCATTTATATACAAGTTAGAAAGAAGTGGCCCAAAGATACTTCCCTGAGGTACGCCAGCAGTTGCTTTTTTTACTGAGGATCGACAGCTATTAATACTAACAAACTGAAAGCGGCACGCAAGATATTATGCAAGAAGCGTATGAACACGACCCCTGAAGCCGTAGTCGAACAGCTTTGCCAAAATATATTATGACTGATGTAGTCGAAAGCCTGCGAAAAATCTATAAAAAAACCAAAGGCAAGTTTCTTTTCCTCGAAACACTGTAAGATATACTATTTTTGGCCTAGTTATGCTGTCTCGGTAGGTTTATCCTTGATAAAACTAAACTGCGAATCTGTTATTTGGTGTTTGTCACAAAAGCATGGTATTTGCGTGTGGATAATTTTTTCAGTCCTTTAGAAAAGAGTGGCAGCAAGGAAACGACTATAAATTGAAACGCAAAGCTTATCATCTTTCTTATACAAAGCTGTGACATTAGCAATTTGCATGCGTCGTGGGAACACTCCGTATCGAAAACGTAAATTAAAAATATGTGCTAAAGTTGGGGCTAGAATATCTAACACATGCTTCACAGGCCTTATCTGCAAATGATCCGCATCGTGGAATCTGCTGTTCTTCATGTTCATGAATGCAGTGAATACTTCAGAACACGTAGATGGACTCTCCCTTCACGAACAAAAATCTATAAACAAAGTCTCAGAAGAATACTGCAGGCTACTGCCGGCAGGGTCAGGGCATTCGACACTCTTCGCAGATGGTCAAACAGGCATCTCAAAGGCGGCAGTGCCAGCGTTAGACCTGCCTTTCACAATGGAAGAACTACCCACAGCTATCGCGGAGACAAACAGACGCACGTCTCCGGGTCGTGATGAGGTGAGCTATGACGCCATTGCAAAGCTACCCCACACCTCCCGTCTTCGACTCCTGGAGTATTACAATTCTTCCTGGATGGCTGGTGAGGTCCCCACGGAATGGAAGCTGGCGAAAATTGTGCCCGTTTTGAAAACCTGTAAGCAGCCAACAAGCAACGAATCATTCCGGCCCATTGTCCTACTGAGCTGCGTAGGTCAGCTCATGGAGCGCATGATCTGCAAGCGCATAACTTGGTTCCTAGAAAGCCGAAATGAGTTCCCCCAAGAAGTGAACGGGTTCCGCCAAAACAGGCCTGCGACTGACAATATCATTGCTCTCGTCCCATTAGTTGAGGATTACCTTCATGGTGGGTACATCCCGACAGCCGTTTTCCTAGACACCAAGGCCGCCTTTGACTCTGTCTTTCACAATGGAATTCTCGCAGCCTTTGCCAGTCTTGGCCTTGGAGGAAAGCTATACAAGTGGATTGGGCATTATTTAAAAGAACGGCAAATTTTTATGACCACTCCAAACGGTCAAACACACTTTCACGCGGTGGAGAGGGGCGTACCACAGGGAGCGGTGCTCAGCCCTCTCCTCTTCAATAATGTCCTTATACACATAACAAGAAACCTTCCGCGAGAGGTGCGCATAACAATTTATGCTGATAATATCTGCATCTGGACCGCATCACGTTCGCGCTCTATTACCCAGCAACGTCTTCAGAGAGCGCTATTGCACATTTCGATGTACCTGACTTCAGAGGTCTTCGTCTCTTGCCAGGAAAGAGTGTTGAAATGGCGTTTACAAGAAAAACGATGACCCGATATCCGCTGCTTCTAGGCGCACGATCGCTGCCATAAGTACGATCTCAGCGATTCCTGGCTGTTGCAATCGTCTATAATCTGTCATGGTCAGCTCACATAAAAAAACTCCGCGAGAGGATTACTGCAGCATCGCAAGTGTTCTGGTTCATGGCGGGAACAAGGTGGGGTAGCAACTGTCGATCAATGCTTCTGCTTGAAAATGCCTACATTGAAGGAACCTTGAGCTACTGTCTACCAGTGCTTCAAAGATTATCTACGTCAAGCAATAAGACTCCCAATGCCGCACGGAACAACTGCCTCCGAATATGTCTTGGCCTCCTAAAGAGTTCCTCTGCATCAGGAACAGTAGCGGAGGCAGGATGTCTCCTGCTAGAGGTGATTGCCGCCCAGGAAACTATGCGTACCCATCTCCGCCATGTCCTGCAAGAGAAGAAGCACTTCCTACACCGCGTCCACCTAACTAACAGCAACTCTAGCTTTGGCCAGGTAGTGCAGCTCCTGCCCCTCCCTACTATTAATCAGCCACAGAAACTACTACCTCTGGCCTTTCCTCTATGGACACTCTCTCCTCTAAAGGTGAAGAAGTCTGTTCCAGATGTGAACGCAAAAAGCCGCAAGCCACTGGCAGCGCTTCTGCAAGCTACTCTCGCCTACTTAATCGAAGAATATACGCAGCACACCCATATCTTCACCGATGGTTCAACTACTAAAGAAACATCTTCTTGTGGCCTTTACGTGCCCTCAACAGGCCATGCCCTTTCTTAACGGCTGCAGCGGAGGACATCCTCTACGATAGCTGAGCTTCACGGTATTAAGGAAGCTGTTTCTTACATCCTGCGCCCAACCGTCGGCTGTTGGGTTATCTTCACCGATTCAAAAGTATATCTGCACATCCTGGCCAACGTGCTGAAGAAAACGAATCACCAGCCAGTTTCCCTGGACATCGGGTACCTACACCATTTAGCTATTGCCGCAGGCCACTGCAGAACATTTCTGTGGGTACCTGCTAACTGTGGCATTCAGGCTAATGAAAAAGCAGGTGAAGCGGCCCGTGAGAGCCATCAACATCAGACATACATTCGAACTTTTTTCACGAAATCTGATGCGTCCCAAATGGCTAAAAGTTTTGCTTCCGAAGAAACGTATCGGCTTTGGAGTTTGCCGAAACATCAGTACCAATTTATTCACTCAATAGACCCACATCTTAGATCAACACTCTCACCCAGAATTCCACGACATCTGGAAACACATTATCACCGACTTCGTCTGAATGCTGCATATACAAACGGCTTGCGATGCCGTTTTGGACAAATGAACAGTCCGCATTGTGACAACTGTGCCTCGATAGAAACTGTGGAACATATCCTGCTTCAGTGCCCTGCGCATGCTAACGAGCGTACGTACTATGAACATGGCATGCAGAAGCTCTGCCCAGTGCCCCTAACAATCGACAAAGTTTTAGGTCCCTTAGCCTGCTTCAGGCAACAGAGACTTGCAATGAACTTTCTATTTACATATTTGAACGACATTGGACATATCGATAAGCTTTAAATTCAATTGCACGTTACCTTCATGCATTCTTCATGCAGTGATCTTCATGAGCCCATTTCTCGGACTATGCACTCGATCATTCCATAGGTTACATCAATACTCGCCATTGCATCCTTAGTACCCATTTCATGGCCGCATTTTATCTTCGTTTTTTTTTACCTCTTCCACGCTGCTCTCCTTCTGTCTTTATCTCCAAAATTCCGCTCCCTACGCAGAGTAGCATGCCCGCGTATTGCAACGCCGGCTAAATTCTCTGTATTTCCTTAAAGAGTCTCTCTTTCTCTCTCTTAGATACATGGAATCGCTACCTTGCCTGATGCAAGCATCGTATGATATGTTTGGTGAACTTTGGTGTCCTCGAGCGACGAAATATTGATTAAACGCCTCTACTACTTCCTGCCCGTTTACACTTCGTTTTTGAATAAGTACTTCTTGAGGAGAGCTAGTCTGCGGTGTGCGTAAAAGAACGTTGTTAATCTGGTTCCATAACTTTCGGGAATCACCGTTGCATGATTCGAATTTGCCGTAGTAATACGAATCCCTAGTACGCCTCAACTTTATGTTTAGCTTATTTCTGAGGACTTGGTGTCTTGCTAATAGTTCGCGATCATGTGTATTAATGAAGTCTTGGTACATTTCTTCGTTAGATTGTATCTCCTTGAGCAATTGTGACGTCATCCACTTCTTGCGCCCTTCCTGAGGTGCTACGTGCGCTTTGTACGTAAAATACTCGCTGTAAAGCGCTTTAAATTTATCACGAAAGCTATCATAAGCCGCTTCCCCGTCTGTCATAGAAAGCACGTCCGACCAGGTAATATATGTAAAAGCTTCTCTGAAAGAAGCAAGGCTTTTCAGAGTCTTCGCTTGATAAAAGCAAGCACGTGCTGGTCTTTTCTTCATTCCTTATTTCACCCCTAGCAGTTTTGGGAAATTGTCACTAAGGTCGTACTGAAAAACAGCGCACACAACGCACTTTTCATCAAAATTAGTAATAAAAAGTTCAATGAGTAATTCTGTATGCATAATGACTCTTGTAGGCGTACCAATTGTGTTAATACAGCAATTCGCGGACAGCAGCAAAATAAAATCTTTTGCTGTGCTGCTATCGGAGAGCAACTCTACAATAAAATCGGTGCCTATAATGACACTAAAGCTGTTAGAGTTCACAAAATTCAAAAATATCTCAACGAAAGGAAAGAATTCTGTATTGCGGCCATCAGGAGGGCGGTAACAAACCGCAGTAATTTTACAGTCAGAATTTTAGCAAACCATTTCGTAGTCAGGAGTGACAAAACAAAATTTTTTCACTAGGTCACAATTTTTACTTTTTTTGCTAAAGCACAAACATCGCCACCACGATTTAAAGATCTGTTCATGAAGAACGAGTTGTACCCGGGCATATTAATTATTTCTTCATCACAGGAGTACCAGGTTTCCGTAATCATAAACACCTCAAACTTATCTACTTTATTAAACAGGTACTCAAGATCAGCAGTTATATTCAGGGCAGACCGCGCATTCACATGGAGGGAACGAAAATACGTGTTTGTTAATATTTCGTCATATTTTACTTCATTCATGCTGACTTGATTGTAAGATTCTAGACCATCGTTTTGGTTGATAAGGCTGCGCACGTCTAGATTGATCAACGTTTGCGGCACCTTGACCGAGTGACCCGTCATTCCATACTGTGCTCTACTACGCTTTCTTCGCTTTTTGGTTGTAGATCAACGATGTCGTTGCTCTCATTGTCCCAGCCGAAAAGGCAAATATTAATTAGGACTTCATTATACATCAACCTTACTTTTTCTTTCCTGTCACAATTTTCTTTGGTTCGATTCCACAGGTTTCTTCTTACCTCTCCGACATTTTGAGAAAAATCTCCGCTAATTGAATAGGCAGATCCTTAAGTTTAGAACACTTCTTTAAAGTGTTCACCTTATCACGGTAGTGTAGTAAACTAGAGATCCCAGGCCTATCTTTGTCTCCATTGTCTGCCTTTCGTCTACCGAGTCGATGTGGTCTTTCATTTCCTGATACCTATTGTTATTATTGTCTGAAGTTGTTCGTGAGTCTTCTTTTTGTTCCTTTGTGCCAAAAAACCGTCAGGTTTGATCGTCGGCTTCTATTTTCTAAATCATCAATTTTTTTGACAGCTGTTGCTCTAATTCAGAGTTACTTTTTGCACAGGTGGTCGAAATTTCCGCAACCCTTTACTACGGCGTCCATCATAGCCTGAGTTGCTTCGGGACGTTAAACGCCAATAAACCAAACCAAACCAAACCAAATTTTTCCACACATTCCATGACATTTTCCTGGAGGCTTCCTATCTCTTCCAGCTTCTTTTCAATAACGGTGAGCTTCTGGTTCATTACATTTTCTCCTTTCTCTATTTCCTGAATGTCTGCCGCAATTAACTTCAATCGCTCCGAAATCGAACTATCTGGTCCGGGGTTCGTCTCGATGTCGCCTCCCAGAAGTAACAAGAATCGCAGTTAAACGCTTAAACTACACATCAAATTAAGCATGAGCCATGGGCATGGCAGCAAAAGAAGGCAGAAATTGTTGCTACGCACTCATTTCCCGTAGTGTTTGCTCACCTGGATGAAGAGGACAAATGGGTTTGCAGCTCTCATCTTGGCATTGCCGCCGCGCCCACTGCCGCGTGCTGTTGTTGTTGTGACTGAGAGAAGAATGAAAAGGAAATTGAACGGGCCTGCCAACTGGCTACAGCCGAGCCACCACCACTGCCACGTGCAGATAGAGGAGAGTTAAAAGATCAGAGGAAAGAGAAAAAGGAAAGAAAAGACGCGCGTCGCAGCAACAACTGCTTCGTGGCACGCCTCTTTTGTACAGTCCGCTGTTGCTGACGCCGATGCTCCTTCCGCTTCTGTCGACGAAGAAGCGGCGCCGCTGAGCAGGTTGTGGTGGAATTCTTGAAATACGGCCGCATGACTTGACGTGATGACGGGATCGATGCAAGCAGCCGCAATGTCCGGTAACAATGCGTAGCAGTACATCGGTGGCTGCCTCACCAGCAGAGGCAGCAATCCGGGAAAACCTGGATGAAGAAGACAAAAGGGTCTGCAGCCCTCATTTTAGCTTTTCCGCAGCACCCCAGTGAGCCTCAAAGATTCTTGCAGCAGTTGATGAGCTGTAGGGAGAAGATAACGAATTCTGTAATGGATCTAAGTCAATGAACGTATGCTCTTTGAGGCCAGCGTCTTCTTTCCTTTTTTCGGATAATATTCATCGCACAGCCACTCTTGTAACACGAGAGATACTAGTGGTGAAGAACACAGAAATCATAAGACAGGACCTAAAAGTATCTTCCTACACCATGAATCAGGAATAGAACACATGATCAAAATTCCACCTACTCTGAATGTGCAGTACCAATCGCCTAATGTGTACCTTGATTAATGAGCAGCGCAAAATAAAGAACCCTACTCAATACTAAGGAAGAAACCAGGAGGGATTACTCGAAACCCGATAAGTTAGAGAAAATCAAATTAGTTCAAAGTATTTTGTCGTGTAACACATATTGAATACGTTACTTGTAAAAACTGCATCTTGTGGTGTTTAACTTCCTGAAACCTCACCTAGGCGGCAGGAAGCCGAGAGGAGGCGTCTAGATTACTTTAGAACGCCTGACCTTTTTAAAATGGGGTAACATTGAAATTTACGCTTGTGTTGTCGTATTTAGCCTCGACGGAAATGCGACCGCCGCAGCTTGTATCGAGCCCTGACCTGGTAGCATGTTCCTTCTTACGGCGTTTTTAAGGGCATTATTGTAATCACTATTTCCCAGTCTAATTATGCAGAGTGACAATGAGCAATTATGTCTAAGTGCCGGCATATAACGCCTGCACAACAATCGGGCACTGGCCTCACGATAGCGTCCGTGCGAGAAGCTGGAACAACTGCCAAACTCTGAGAGAGGGAGGGTCGTTCGCCTTTGGGACGTTGCTGAGATGAGTGTGTTTTCGGGATACGGCGGCGAACCCATGAGGCAGTTTGCAGGCAATCAAGATGAGGAGCAGTCTGGGCTGCAGCCCAGACTTCATTTTTGGTGCAGTAGGTGCAGCATGGAACATTTTGTGTTATATGGGGCTGAAATCACATCGCCGCGGCATAGAATGAGAAGTGCCGGGCTCCTTGGGCCTACAAACAGATTAAAGCCGCGGAGTGCTGCCGAAGCGAAGCGAGACGACAAAAGCATTTATGGGAGCAAGACGGAGTTCGACTAAACAACACTGTGTGGAGCCTGTAGAAATTCTTTGAGTAAAGTTCGAAGCTCAGAGCAACCTGAAGAAGGATTGGCGTCAACTGCAAGCCCACCAGTGGCTACAAAGCGAAGTTTAGTTCTGGATCCAAGAGTGCACTGTGACGATAATGCGTATTTTGACTACGCCAGGATGGCACGAAGCCTCAGCGAACAAACAGGGGGCCGGATCGGACACGAAAACCGATGCAACAGAAGCACACACCTCCATGTAAGCTACGCTAAGAGCCAGCTGCGATCACTTGGCTGCTGTGGAAATTAGGGTCGGCACGGCGCGGTATAAAACAAGTTAACATCCACAGATTCAGAAATGCCTATCACTGCCTACCCCACCCTTGGATGCAATCTCTGCAGTTCTGGAAGGAAAGCCATACTAACACGATACTAACCGCCCAATACTCTTCTGCACTTCATTAGTGGGTCCGTGCATCAACCGTATCCTCCAGTGTTGAGTTTAGACTGCATCTGATTCTGCAGAGGGGAAGGCACCTTCTTGTGACAGCCGCACACAGCTGTTAGCAGGTTGTAGCCCGAGGGCGCAGTAGCGCCTACACCTAGTTGGCCGCGCTTTATGATATGCAATCTTTTATATTTGGAAATCTTTTAATTACATCCATGCAAAGCAGTGGTGGATACCAGCAAGACCCATATACGTCTGCGCTTTGAATGCACTGCTCGAGTGAGCGTCCTGAAAATGCGGGTACTGCTCTTTTGGACGTATGGGTTGTACCATATGGTCCGTAAATTCTATACATTATTCAGCGACGAAGTACGCACGGATGGTGCAGTAAATATAAATCTGGTGGAAATCATTTGTGGTAGAGCCGATTTGCACGAAGGCAATAATAATAATTATATCTACACAAATGCAGCCTGGCGGCTTGAAAGGAAAGTAATACAAGTGCTCCAGAACCATCATAATCGAAGGGAACGGCGTCCTCTTCGAGCGACCAAACCTAAGGCAATCGGTGTACCGACTAAGATAACCTGGAGATCTAGAGGCGTTACAACGGAAGGAGTTGATCGAAAATTGGAAGCGGTAAAAGTCCGTGTTCAAATCAACAGTGGGCTACTTGCAAGGTGGTATACAGTATTGTAAACCCCATTTCACCATCGATCTCATTTCAAAGCCCTAATCGACAGCATTAGCCTCAATATTTCTTTTTGCAGCCCTCCTTTGTCAGGACTGTTTAAAACTAGAAATAAATCCGCAGAGACAAGCACTTAAACATGCCGTAGAAGAAAGGGAGTGCAAATTATTCTCTGTTAACTATCCGACGTGCGCGCGCTTCTTTTCGAAATGAAGTATGCAGTGTAATTTAAGCCTATTATTTTCCACCTTTGTGAGTCAGCGTTCATTCGGCATTCCTGCGCAGCGTTGCTTTCGCGTTCCATTGCGCGTGTGGCATGTGCCTAAGTATAAAGGCCTGTCCAAAGCTGCACGGCGGCCGAGCAGGGGGGGGGGGGGGGGAGGGAATTTGGTGATGGTGGCTTTGACGAGCAGGTTAATTTATAATCCACGATCAATAATTTTCGCTATCACTGTCATGGTACTGCACATCGCTACATGCGACCTTGTGTGGACTGCAGCATAGAAATAGCCACGGAGAACCACTTATTGGTGGCTATACTGCCGCAGGGCGCACCTATTCTGACCTTTGCGTGCAAAAATGGTGCTTCGAAGTTTTATTATGGGCGACATATTCGTCGCGATATGCGCAGATTACTGGTGCTCGTAGCTCTGCCATGTAGTGGTGTTGTTTTGGGCGCGTGTGGGATAGTGCAAACTGTGCTGCTCCAGTGAGTTCTTTGGCCGCATATTTCGTTTCCGTGCATGTGGCCTGCGCTTTGCAGTTGCGTTAACCTGGCTGCAGTCCCTTACTCGCCCACTTGAGGCACAACTTATGGAAGTGGTCAATAAAAATCTTCGATAGTGCTGCCACTAGGTGTCGCTGCTAGCTGTCATGGGGCCCGAATAGGTAGCGGGGCAATACTGCACACGCCGTATCAATTAGCGACCTTTAAAATTCCGTCGTTCGAAATTTCGGATTCTTCGGAAGTGAAATGTTGTACCGTTCTTAATTTGCTGCACTAGATATAGCGTGCACAAAGATAACAAATTCTGACCCAGCTTTCAAAGCGAGATTTGCCCCGACGCTTTGAAGCAGGATTCTCTTCACAGGTAAGTATTCTGATTTTATGCTACACTAGACGACACCTTTTAATGAAAAGGCATTTAGACTTCAACAATTCTTACTCAAATTGAAGAATACCTTTTGATTACATTCACGGCGTATAGGATATTATGCACACAGCATGAAATGAGGTGCAGATGCACTGTGCATTTTAATGGAACCTTCCAACCGTTTTTATAATTTGAAGAGAGGGATGAGTCGGATGGTTGGTTCATGTTGAGTGGTACGACGAAAGAGCACTGACGGACGGGACGGAAGAGGAAGAGACAGACACATGCGCTCTTCTCCCGTCCCATCCGTCAGCGCCGTTTCGTCTTACCATTTTATAATCAAAGATGACAGTAACTTGATTCTCTCTGTGAACTCCTTTTTTTCCGAAATACTGCAAACATGTTGTATGCCAGGCCTAGAGAGGGCAAAACTGTATGGTATGATTAAAGGTATAACTGTTTGTGGCAATGGGTCGCTTAAGCAGCATCGAGTGCTTTGGCTATCACGTCGCTTAGCAGACACAGGCATTGTACTTTGTTTCAGCATCACATATCGATCAACCTACCCCTAAGAATACAATGCCACACCACTAGAGAATCTCCCATGCAAGGTACTGCTTTTCTGTCGTTTATGTCCTGTTCACATGACCATATACATGTATGCTCAACTGATCACTACACTTTACGTTCATATACTACAAAACATCCTCCTCCCTCTCCTGGCGCCCCCGTGCAATGAAAAAGAGCAAGGACCTATGCCTGAATGCCTTCTTTACGGCAGTAACCCACAAGGACAATTGTCGTTTTAAAGCAGATGTCTAACAGATCTCGTGGAAGCAGCCCTTAGGGTAGCATCTCTGATATTCGCTCTTTTTGCTTGCCTGGTAAAGAAACCAGAAGTGTCCTGAGGTAGCTAGTTGCCCAGAAGAAGTAACTGCCGTTTCAATCGCCATCAAAGACCCTTGTTAAACGCTGCAACATACTGCTTAGTTTGAGATGGTAAGAGAAGTCATCAATTACATGGGAACAACATGTGTTCAGAACGACTGCGAAATAAATGCTATTAGATTCCTTGAGTTGCTGGCCCTCTGTCAGCGCTCTACCTTTGTAGAGATAATGATGACCTGTACATCCAACGACGAGGAGATTCATCGGTTCATGCGTTACACCAATTTTATGTCACCTTCTACTAGCTCGTCGCGACCGTATACTGGAACAATCATCACAACTTCTTATTGGGCTAGCTGGTGCATTTTGAACCTAAGAAAAGCAGTAGCGCTGAAGCATGTAACCACAGAAGAATGAAGAATAAGATCGAAGTGCTGGCTGTCAACTGAATGGTACTGATGGAAGGCACAGACCTTTGGCATGTGCAACCAAACTGTCGAGGGATTTTTTGAAACGCGGCGTGTCGACAGTGGTGTGTCGGACAGCCGAGCGCCGTGCGTGCCAGCCCCGCGTTGCGCGTGTGCGCGTGCGAATGGTGTGTGCGAGGCAGGCACGAGGAGCGGAGAGCTGACGTATCAGTAAACCGAGGTGTACAGGAAGACACTGCAGCAGAAGTCTGGTCATTCAAGCGTGGTGGTGGTGGTGGTGTAAAACATTTATTTCTACTATATACAGAGGTATTGCTTGGACCGTGCCTGAAGGGCCCGGCCCTCACAATCACTAGGAGGGATCCCTAGTCCGGGACCCCTGTGGCCTCCGCGGCGGCCCGGGCTCCTGTCACCAGGGCTCGTTGGTCCTGGAGAGTTGAGCAGCCGAGCAGGGCAGCCTCCCAGTCCTCTCGGGTGGGGTGGGGGTGGGGTGGGAAAGCAGGATTCGCCGGGCATGCCCACACCATGTGATACGTGTCCGCAAACACTTCCCCACAGTGTGGACACTCGCCCGAAAAGGCCGAATTGAAATGTTTGAGCACTGCCGGGCACAGTACCGTGTTGGTGTAGAGGCGAAGTAGCCAACGCTCCTTTGACTTATTGAGGCCTTTACAGGGGGGTGGGTATCGGCCGTGAGCGTTTTGATACAGGAGAGAGATCTCCCGAAAAGTAATAGCCGGATTAAAATCAGTAGCCGGATCAGGCGGCGAGAGAGGCGATGCCCGGTGGTTAAGCGCGCGGGCGGTAGTGTCCGCTACCTTATTTCCCTCTATCCCCGCATGTGCTGGGGCCCAGATGATGGTGCGCCGGGTTGGGAAATCCCGGTACTCACATCTGTGTAAAATTTGGAAAGCACGATCTGGAATTTGGCCCTGTTCAAACTTGCGGCAAGCTTCTCTTGAGTCGGTGATAATGACTCGGGACGCTGGATCCGCAGCTGCAAGTGCGATAGCAACTTCCTCCGCGAATGTAATGTTGGGGGCACGGAAGGTGAGGCCCTGAACTGGGTTGTTTTGGTGGACAACGGCAGCCGTGTACCAACCCCCATGGTGTGGACCTGCCGCGTCCGTGTAAAATACCCCTGGTCGAGCACCATACTGCTTGGAAATGGCCTCCGCTCGCGCGAGGCGGCGGCCATCATGGGCATCTTTTGTCATGTTATTGGGGAGGGGGCGAACCTTTAGTGCGAAGCGCCAGGCCTCGGGCATGGATACCCGCTTCTCCTCTTGGGTTGTGTAATTGATGTGGAGGCGGGTCAGTAGGCGGCTACCCGCACATGCTTTGCTTAACCGCAAGTATTGATTGCTGAGATGAGCCTCGCGCAGCTCCCCAAAGGTGTTCGTCATCCCCAGGCCGAGGAGACGTTGGTTGGATGTTGCAATTGGGAGGTCGAGAGCTCTCTTATAGATTTTTCGGAGAATCACTTCGAAAGCGTTCTCATCGCATTTGCGCAGGTGGAGGTACGGTGCCGAATAAAGGATTCGACTGGTTACGAATGCATTGGCCAGCCGCAGGGCGTCTTTGCGTCGCAACCCCCCTCGTTTGTTTGATACCCGGCGGACCATACGGCCCACCTGATCCCCCACCTTGCGGAGTTTCTTCAGCGTGGTGTCAATCTTGCGGTTCTTTTGAATGTAGAGTCCCAATACTCTGATTTCATCGTGTTCAGGTATCGGGCCACTAAGCAGGGAGAGGGCAATTTTGGTTGTGCACCTTGGATTGGGACGTATGTGCACGAATTCCGATTTGTTCGGGGAGCACTCAAGGCCGCAGCTGTGTGCATAATCGTCCACAATAGCCGCCGCTTACTGCAGGTTGGCCTCGATTTCTCCAACCGAACCGTGTGTTGCCCAGAGGGTGATGTCGTCCGCGTACAGGGCATGCTGCACACCCGGGACCTCACCCAGCTGGGTAGGGAGCTTCATCATGACCAGATTTAAGAGAAGAGGCGAGAGGACTGCTCCCTGTGGAGTCCCTCGCGTACCAAGTTGGTACGGGCCGTGTTCACTGTCTTGGAGTCGGATATATGATTGCCGATCTGTGAGGAATTGCTTGATGTATTGGAATGTGTTGTACCCACATTTCACTTGGGACAGGTGGGAGAGGATGATATCATGGGTAACATTGTCGAAAGCCCCCCGCAAGTCCAATGCGAGGACCACCTTGTCATCGCTAGGGTGCTCGACGGGATCAAGAATCTCTCTATGAAGTTGCAGCAGCACATCTTGTGCGGACCGGTGTGGGCGGAACCCGTACATGGTGTCTGCAAAGGCGTTGTGCGTTTCTAGGCAGGTGGATAGTCTGTCACGGACCATGGTCTCCATCAACTTCCCCACACAAGAAGTGAGAGATATGGGCCGGAGGTTGTCAGTGTTGAGAGGTTTGCCTGGTTTGGGTATGAATGTGACGAGAGCCGTCTTCCAATCCACTGGGAGAGGCGTACCTCCCGTCCAGATGGCATTGGAGTATTCGAGCAGCCGCTCGTAGGCCGGTTCGGGTAGGTTAGCGAGAAGTTTCACAGTTACCTTGTCCCTGCCCGGGGCTGTCCCTCGTTTCATTTTGGCCAGGGCCGCTTTGAGGTAGTGAAGCTGGAACGTTCGATCCAGCTCTGCGTTCTCAGAACCTGCATAAGAGTACGCCGGACCACGCGAATCCTGGTCTGTGTACAGATATTTGTCTCGGAGCGCGTCAGCCAGTTTGGCTGTGTCTCCGTTGAAGGTGTGAATTGCTCGTTGAAGATGTTTTTGTGTTTCGGTGCGGGTTTGGGTCGGATCAATGAGGGCGCGGAAAAGGCGCCACGTGCTCCGGCTCGACATTTGCCGAGCAGCGGTGTTGCATCGGTCTACCCAGTTCGAGTCGGCGAGTTGGGCCGCATACTCTGCCGCTTGTTGGGTGAGTTCCGCGAAGCGTGCAAGTGGCAGCTGCTGGACGTTGGGTCTGTTCTGCCGGTGACTTCCCTTGAATCATCGACAAAGACCATTGAGTCCCATTCAAGCGTGGAGGTGGCAGCGGTCGGACTTCGGGTCCGTGCTGCCGTGGACTTTGCTTGAATCAACGACGAAGGCCTACTGCGTCCCTTTCGAGTTTGGAAGCGGCAGCAGATGGATTGAGGGTCCTTGCTGCCGAGGCTTCCATGGATAGGCTGCATAAGCCTACGGTGTTTTGAAATGCCATCGACGGTACCTGGCTATGGTTTTCCTGATGCAGCTGCCCAGTTCTTGGGGGCGGCTGGAGGGGTTTATCAGCGTCTACCGTGTCCAACTCCGCTCCTCATCTCCTGGCTCTCTACCACTGCTTCCCTGGACGCAACGCCAGTGACGCATTGCAAGTCATCAACCTGCGTCTGTGCTGCCTCCAATACATTCCCGTTCCACCTGGGACGCTTTGTAGCCGGTGAACTCTTTCCTTTTATCCATAGTGTTGTACGCGTGTCTAGTGTGTTTTTTCATCGTGTTTTCGTTTTTTTCTATTGGCTCCTTTCCTTTAAAGTATAAGCACGGCTTCGTTTTGTTTTGTTCGATTCGTTTGTTTTCTTCTTCGAACCTGCACGCAAAAGCGCTCCCCTTCAGCACTCGGGGACGCGTCACCCAATTCGCGACTACCTTAAATAAGGCGAGGAATAGGGGTGGAAAGGGAGAGACCAAACTATCGCTAATGAAAACAGCACGCGCAAGAAAGCAACCAGAAACACAAAAACTTAAACTTCAGCTGCTTCTAAAACGTATACCTCCGCTGCGAAGAGTTATAATGACAGAGAGCTGAGGCAGCTGCTGCTTATGTTTCCGGGTTGGCATGCGTAGTTTTGTCGCTACTCTTACTTAGACTCCTAGTTTCACCCATCCGAGACACGCAATCTCAAAACTTGCCTGCGCACCGAGATGTGCGTAATTGTTCTTTAACTGACTTAATCCCGGGCGTGTTTGCCCCAGGCGCTCGTTGATGCAACCCCTGGTTTCACCGTGATGAACCTTCCCGCACGTTACGGGAACGGCTTAGACCACTCCTGTTGAACACCTTACCAACAAGTGTCATGTCGTATCTGACATCCAAGTTTTTTGGAGGCACTTTTTTTTGGGGTGCATTTTTTGGACACGACATGACACTCTGTTCGTGAAGTGTTCAACAGGAGTAGTATATGCCATTCCAATGATATGCGTGCAGATTATGCAGGCGAAACCGGGTGTTGCATAAGCGAACTATTGGGGGACATTTTCATTGCACCGGGGTTCGACTCGATATTACCACGCAGCAGCAAACGTC
Source organism: Amblyomma mixtum (assembly GCF_055824585.1). Classification (NCBI taxonomy): domain Eukaryota; kingdom Metazoa; phylum Arthropoda; class Arachnida; order Ixodida; family Ixodidae; genus Amblyomma; species Amblyomma mixtum. The sequence continues at coordinate 156,750,303 of NC_143021.1, read as the reverse complement.
GCCACAGGCAGAAAGCGGCAGTAAGAAGACGCTTGGAACAATCGGGTGCCCACTACACCACAGCAAGACAGACATTGCTATCAGGAAAGCGTGCGACAGTGCGACAAGTCCAGTGCAGTCCTCGCAAGTCTTTCTACCTGTTTCGATACTGCACTGTCGCCTTCCTCATCGGCAAAAGACTCCTCGCTGCTCGAGGATTCACTGGGAACGGCATACTGGTTTTCACTGTGTGTGCTCTCCTTAGGTGCAGTTACATTGGAGATTTCACACTCAGTGCCACTTGGCCACTCTTTCTTGTGATCTGCACTGCAACGTTCAGATGTGTTTCACTGGGACTTCTTTATAGAGGTCCGAACTGCTTCTTCGTCCTGAGGCGGCTTCCTTACTGCACAGTCTCAATGAAGCGTCAGGTTGGCCTTCTCTTCCGTGCACACTACCTTGGTAGTAGGTAGACTTTCACTTTCCTGAGGAAGCGACACTCCGGTCTGGCCTTCACTCTCTGTAATCTAAGCTGCAGGAATGGGCTGTTCCAGAACTAAGCTCTGACCTGTAGAGCATTGCTCCACTCCGCCCCCTTTTGGTACATTTTTGACATTAACTAATTAACTTAATAACCTACCTCAACCACCCGATTTGCCGCACGAGATTTTTCGATGTTCTATCCTGTGGTACCAATCTTATTGGCATAAACCAATTCGTTCGGACATATCGTGCGCACAAGCTCAGCCCAATTTTGGACATATTTGGCTCTAATTAATTATCTAATTAACCCGACTTAACCCCCCTATTTCCCATACGAGATTTTTTGATGCTCTATCCGATGATCCATTCGTTTTCGCATAAACCTATTCGTTCAGACGTACTCGTGCATACAAGCTCTTGATGACACGAAACCGCAAACAGAGCCATACAATGCTTATGCATTAATAATTTTGAGTGGAAACAGCCTTACTGTGGGCTCGTTTTAAGGCCGGATACGTTCACTAGTAAACATCCTGAGCCTGTCCCGTTCACTGTCCACTCTGGTTTCTGAACTAATCTTATTACAAGGCGGCTTTAACTTGCCAGGGATTACAAGGAACCACCACTATCAAGTTGAAGGTAGTCGTCCCGCACTTCATCTACTCCTGTGAACTTGTAAATGATTAAATGCTGCACCATTGTGGATTTTCCAACGAGTTTTGGGTCAAATGGTTGTAATACTTTAACTCTGTTCTTTTGTAATCCAAATGATCTAGTAGAGAACATAGTAGCCACGCCCATGTCTGGAATCAGTGATCATGTAGAGAAGTAGAAGTGCCGAAGCAATGTCCCAGGAAAGTTGATATGAAAGAAAAGGGCAAATGCGACGCCGTAATTAGGGCGGTGTATTCATTTTTCCCTGATTTCATAGATCGCTCAAATTTCTGTCATACAGGCGAGATGTGGAAAACGTTGTCTCTGGATGTGCAGGTTGCCGCGGGAAGGCTTATGTCGCCAAGCAAACACCCGGATAAGCCATGGATCAATAAAAGGCTGCGTGAGACAGAAAAAAAGCTGTGATTTACACACAAATTCTGTGCACTCACGACTGAAGATTTCCACTACAAACCATAAGAGGGAATTAAACGCGACAAAGAGCTTGCAACTAACCTATCTGGCAAACAAGATAAAACCCACACAAGCGAAGTATGGCTCTTTACCAAAATCAACAAAAAATATGTTTTTAGACGAGCTGTTAAGAACGGCGAAAATTTACTGAAAAACGACACAACACTAGCTATGTTTCGCTGTATATTTTCGTTCCGTCTTCTCCGCTTCATGCTCGGATGCAGTCACAAAGCAGCAGGAACAGCTGCTGCATTGCCAGATATAGTTCTAACCCAACAGGACGTCACAGCGCAGCTGCTTTGTGATCTCGATGCGCGTTCACTACCAGGCCACGACGGCATATCCAACCTTATATTGAAGTGTTGTGTTGATCACAGTAGTCCTTTTTGGTAACTTTATTCATCAAATCACTACAGTTCGAAAAAATTTCCTATGGATTGGAAAATGTCCAATACACACTCCTTTGCAGAAACGTTACAGATCCCTGTGGCGATCCGCACTGGGGGAATGCGAAAGCATGGACGCCTGTTCCACACTTGTCGCCTCTCTCTGCTTCACTTGACATAGACGCCACGTCTACGACCGCATACGCGTCAACGCGCACGCAATGACGCAACGATATTCCGTACCATTCGACTCATAGCAAAGGAAAGCGCGCAGTCGACGGAACAAGGCAACGACTGACGCAAAGCGGAAGCGCCCGAAGCAACTTTCCCGAAGCCCGAACGAACTTTCTAAAAGGTTCATCCATCGTGCCACCGTTCACCCCACCCCACCACGCCACCGTCATCTCCTCTGACGTCACGGTGACCCCATTTCAACGATACGGCATGTCCTCACGCGGTACCATGAGAAACAAGTTTTTTTGCCGCCACCGTCTTTGCAGTCATTGTATCACTTTTTTTTCGGAAAATTCATTAATCGCCTCCAATCACTCCACATCAACCAAAGTTTTTCATTTCATTAACTAAGTTAAATAATCACTTTATGACTATTTCAAACCTTCATACGGCTTGGCTGTGTATTTTTGCACAATTTTGACGTCCACGGCTGTTTTGACGGTTACCACTCTCTCGATGTGCGGGACTATTTCGACGTTTAATTGATTTCTTCGTCTCTAATTGATTAATTAGTAACTCCACATGAAGAAAAATAGACTTGCAGCTACATATTTTCATCCTCTATCACATGCGATTCTTTTAGTCATATGTCATCCGCGAAAGACGCAAGCCCTGCGGGCATGTTTTCTGTCCACTTTCTGCGCACTAGAAACCGCAGATATTGCCAAGTAATGCTTTCGCATTAAGAACTGTGATCGCAGCGAAGGGTGCAGTTACCGACCCATATGACTGACTTCAGGTTAGCCGCGATACACTAGACCACATAGTCTACTCTGCACTTACAAAGCATCTTCATATTAAGTTCTTACACCAGCGCAGCACTGTTTTGGAACAGGGTTGTGTGCAATGCAGCAGAGTTTATTCACGTCAATGCCTTGGGTATTGACAATTGTTTCCAAATGGACGGAATTTTGCTGGATTTTAAGAAGGCCTTTGAGGTTGTGCCGCACCACGTTCTGCAGAAGTTACCCTTTCTTGGTCTTCCAGACTGCTTATTTGGCTGGTTAAAAGATAACTTAAGCGGACATCAGCAGCAGGTGGCTATAAATGGACATCACGCCATAAATGCTGCGTATGTTTTATCTGGAGTGCCAAGGTTCTCTGCTCGGATTCCATCCATATTCATCAATGATTTACCAGTCGGTCTCAGGTTCATTATATCAGACTATATGCTCACTGCGTTTGGTATTTCTTTGTCATGTGGCTAGTTTATTTGATTTGGTGAAAAACTTACCTTGATAAGGTTGCTGACTGCTGCTTTAAGTGGGGAAGGATATTAAATGTATCCAAGTGTTATCATGTGATGTTTACTAAGAAATAGAAAAAATATTGGATTGTACGTGTTAAACCACGAAACTATCCAAACTTTAAAAAAGGTAGAACATCTTGGAGTCATGTTAACACCAAACCAAGACTGCACAGCCTTCATTGACATGAAAACTCTGAAAGCGTTCCGTATTTGTTTTTAAGCATGAAATGCTTTTAGCTCCCGTTGTCGGCTGTGTGGTGACGTCACGCCGAGACCGAGAGCCATCATCCGGGCACTGAAATCCACTCATCCGGGCGTTGAATTCCACTCATCCGGGCTCTGAAGCGAGAACATCCGGGCACCGTACGAGATTCAACGAGATTCAACGAGACTCTCTAAGCCCTCCTACGGGACCGGCATACAAGCGCCGGTTGCTCTCCAAACGAGTCACAAAAAATAACTGCTGCCAGTGTCTTCTCAATGTTTATCAAGATATCAGTCGAGCTGTGCATTTGATAATGCACGGAATTATAATTTCCGATTTCTAATAACACGTGCAAAAAGCACATACATGCCACAATACACTTCGTTGTCATACGTGATCTGTTAGGGGCTTTGAGAGAAGGCCGCTTAGAGAAAGAGGGGAGCTCCAGGGCGAGAAAGGCTTTCGGCTGAAAAACTCCTTTCGCGCGCTCCCCAAGGATGGCGCTGCGGTCCAACACTCACGCATGTAAAAGACCGGCCGCAGGGCCTTCATGCCTTTTCCCCCTGAGGCAGATGTATACACGCTCGCGGAGTATTCGAACGCGCTGCATATACATACTTGTCAGGCCTGCGTCTCGTCGTGTCCGCGTACGCTTCTGCATCGTCCTGGATTTCAATGCCGCCACCGTCACAGCTGCTTAAGCCGAGCAACGGAGCCTGTGTTAGGCCCGTAAAAATTTCATGCTTACTCTACTCTAGGTTACGGGAGAGGCATTTTTTTTTTTCAGAAGAAATTTAAAAGTTCTTTTCGGGAACTGAAAATTGCATGGGACAAATGTCAGGCAAGTGTTGGAATATGCTTGCGCAGCTTTAGTCCCTTTCACCGGTACTCCCATTGACAAGTTGGAAAGGGTACGAAACGCGCGCAAGGTGTATGGCCAAGAAGTATATCTTTGGTATAAAGAGCTAAGAAATTGGCGACAGTATTGGGTGGAAGACTGTCTATCCGGAAAAAAATCTGCAGGCGAAAGTTTTGCATAGTATATACAATGATTGCACCAGTAATAATGAAAGCCGCTATCTAAACCAGCCACACTACATATCAGAGAGAGTAGAGAACGCAAAAATGATTTACAGCAATCAATTCTGTATTGTTGTCTTCAAGAATTCGTTTCGCCTAACACAATTCTTTAGAGGAATTATCTTCCAAATGGTGCTGTTTGCACACCTAATTTCCAAAAACTACTTGAAGGTGGAACTTGATGAATCTTATATTACGTTATCGTTGATACTAACTAGTTGTGAATCATTCCTTGTTTTCTTATCTTGTGCTACTTGATGACATCTTCCTAATACCTTCGTTACGTGTGACATTATATGCAGTAAATCTCTAAAAAAATACCTAAAGGGCACTGTACTTACTTTAAACAAATAAATAATTTGCTTCAGGGAAATCATAGGAAGTTTTATAAATGAGCCCTGGCAATTAAAATTATTGTCGAACTTCATTCCCGAGGTAAAGATGAAACTGGCGCAAACATATGCTTTGAGGCAAGGGAACTAATTTTACTCGCAACTTACTTTTGGTGCTGACGCGTGACACACAAGAGCGTTCGAAGCACACATTTGGTTTACACGAGCTTAGCTACGACACTTCGAGTTGCCTTCTAGGGCACAAATTTGCCTGCCACTCTCTCATAACTTCAGCAAGTTGGGCTAAGGTACCGTCGGCAGGTCAGACAGCGTCAACCCGACAGCGGGGTGGGTTGACTCAATCCCGGGTCTTCTTCGGAAACGACAGTTCTTATCTTTCATCCCTGGGATTCCGTATTTGCATGCCGAAGGCACCAGAACATGCCCTCGGGATTCGCCGATTTCTTATACCTGCAGGTATGATTGCTTTCCTGTCGCACATTCGAAAATAAATTCCCGCAATATTTATGGAAAAATAAACCGTCCCCACAAGTTACACTCGCTTGAATTGTCAAGATGGGTGAAAAACGAGGTCTCAAGTAAAGATTTATGAACAAAACATTTCCTTTTTCAGGCGAAAAATATCCCTTAAACAATAGAGAAATTCAAGAAAACTTGCGTAGATTAACACGAGGCGGAGGGAGAAACACGCACACACACACGAGCGCAAGGCATCGGTAGCCCTTCTCATAAAAGAACTTGATTTCCTTCGCATTCGATAACCCCCTTCCGTGTTCCTGGCTTCTGGGCATTTCCGCTTAGTTCCGGTAAGAACTGTCATGTGCCTCTCACTGATGCTATACTTTCTGCACCGATGTGCTTCCACACGTGTTGCACTAGATATTGTACGCTTGCGCCCTTCCTGCTTCATAAGGGGTTGTATCGTTTTCGACCTGCAACTGTATCGTTATCGATACAGTTGCAGGTTTGCGTTCGTGTGTGTGTGCGCGTTTCTCCCTCCACCTCGTGTTAATATGCGCAAGTTTTCCTGAATATGTCACTACACCAACTGGCGTAGCCTTCTCCTCTACAATAGAGAAACATCGTACTTCAATGTGAGTCAAAAATAAATTGCTATGAGAAAACATTTTTATATTAGAGCGCGAGCTCCACTGTGCCAAGTTTCGTCGAGGTCATCGGGTGTTGCAGTTTGACCTTCAGCAGGAGGAGAGCTGGAGGTCAGGCTATGACGTCAGATCACGTGAGTCGCCGCAGCTGCAGGCACCACGCCACTGCCCCAACCGCGGACAGCCGACCACAGCTTCACCAGATGTGGTCTTGTGAATATTGCATGTGGCTTGGCGTTTGTTTAAAGAAGGTGAAGGCGCTCTCGAATGCAGTTTCGCCACGGATGAGAGCGCGGCTGGCAGTGTGCTTGAAACGCCTGCGAGGACTGTACTGCAGACAGTAGGCTATGTCTGATCTTCCGGCTAAAATGTTACGGCGTGCTGCTTCGTTACAGAGAAGACGAGAAGCTAAGCGTGCTAAGGCAGAAGCCTAAACTGAGGAAGAGCGTGGGAAACGACTCGCTAATTGGCTGTTTTAAATCGTGAGAAGAATCAGTGGAGAGCCCAAGCTGCTGCGTCGGAGAGGAATTGTGTAACATTGCATGACAATCCAGTCTAACCAAGCGTCTCCAAGTGTAATGGAGCTTTCGCTCTCTCTTATTAGGTTTAGGGGAGTCAAACCACTGCCATTTTTTCATTTCAAAACTTCTGCGCAAAAAAGTGCTGTTAGTTATTTTCGGAAAGCGTTGGCGACATTCGTGCTTCCTTAGCTTAGTGAACTATGCACTGTATCAAACATTTTTTGAACCCGAATAGGACAGCTTAAGGAAATGAAAAACCAATTCTGAAGCTGCAGGATTTTGTGTGTATTAAGGCGTAAATTGTATGCTGACACGGTTGAAGTGAAAATCCAAACTACTGCTCATGGAATATCTAGCATGATTGTAATTACGCTCAGTGGTTTTCATGAGACCTGTTTTCCGTTTAGGCGAGAAAGTAAAATGGTGTTGAAGGCCATCACCACCGGTGATTGATGTCCCGTAATGCCAGCTACACAACATGGCAGTGGCTCTGCTCAAAATCCTAATCTGCTTAGTGCTCATTGCTTCAGGGCTTCATGTCCAGCATACTTTGATAGAAGTTTGAATGCTGGAATATTTTACAGTACTGTTATATGTATATTGAAGATAATGGCCTATTCTTCCGACGCGTATCAAAATATTTCTTCTAAAGTTTTTCCATCGCTCGGACCGATAAGTTAAAACTGCCATAGCCAGCAGCCAACGATTTTGCTCAGATCAAAGACGTCAATAGTAATAAAGTTCAAATACTCTATAGGGAGATATGCGGATATGTTGATGTTGCAGCGAAATCCTTCAATATAAAAAAAAATCTGTTCATAATCTTTCTCGCTGACAAATATTTTTGTCCTCAATTGTTCGATGTAATCCTCAGACGACCTGATCGTAGGCGGCGCCGGCGCTTCTAATATTTCTTCGGGCTGCGGAAAATCTAACGCTAGTTCGCCTAATTCAGTAAGTGCAATACATCCCCTTTACTCCATATACAGAACAATGCTTTTTGCCGTGCCAGTGAAGCATACAGAGGAGTCAGGTGCGCAGGCATGCTGTTCTAGTGAAGGTGCTCTACCAGAATTTCTTAGATTCTATACGTTGCCGCAGTAAATATAAAAATGTGTTAAACATCTTGAGTCGATAGACAATATTAATGCAGAAAGTTTAGACTGAGCCGATAGATAATACTGCAGAAAGTTTAGTGCAAGTTCTTTGTTTTTCACTAAAAATTGAAATCAAATCCACTTCATGAAGCAACCTGCTACTCGGCGACTACAGGTGTGCACACAAGTAGCGCTTCCGCTGTTTAATGCGACGGCTCTGAAGGCATGTGAAATATCTTCCTGAATAGTCAAAGTAGGAAGCCTATGATAGCCAACATGTAGCCACTATCACAACTCTAAGGAGACTGCTGCCTATCTCGCAGTTTGCCCACACAGCTTTGATTCCAAGATTACCTCACTTCTACTTTTTACCTTTACTCTTCGCTCGATTTTAGTCCACTGCGACACGTTTGCTGAGCTGATGCGAGGGTCGACAAAACTGCATCCATCATTCTCTGAAATGTTGCTGGAGCCGGCCACAAACCGAAAGAAAGGACCTTGAACTCATATAGGCCATCCGGCGTCACGAACGCTCTCTTCTCGCGATCCCGCTCGCCAACTTCGATCTGCCAGTAACCGCATTTTAAGTCCAGCGAAGAAAAGTAGTGCGCGTGCCGCAGCCAGTCAAGGGAGTCGTCAATGCGTGGTAGCGGGCAGACGTCTTTCTTTGTAACCTGGTTAAGCTTCCGGTAGTCAGCGCAAAATCGCAGACTACCATCCTTCTTCTTAACCAAAACCACAGACGAAGCCCATGGGCTCCTGATGGCTGAATAACACCATCCTGCAGCATCCCTTGGACATGTTCAGTTATGGCTTCACGCTCCCGCAATGAGACATGGTATGGGTTTATGGGTTTTGTCGAATTCGTCGGGTACTGTAGTCTGTTATGATGCGGTGCTTAGCGAGAGGCGTCTGTTTGACTGCCGACGGATACGAGAAACAGTCTCGAAACCGATGCGGATGGCCGACTAGGCTTTTCCTATCGGTTGGGGATAAGCCTGGGTTCACGTCGAGGATCAAGTGAGGTGTGCGACAAGTGGACGTTTCGCTCTGGAGGGCAAGGCAGTCATTAATTCCAGCAGTGCCCTCGAAGTATGCGACCGCAGTGCCCTTGACGATGTGTTGCCGTTCTGTCCCGAAATTCGTTAGAAGGACATCTGCCAGGCCATTCCGTAGCGTGACGATGCCTCTCGCGAGGCAGACCCCATGAGAGAGCACAAGCGCAGTGTTCTGTTCTGCTATGCCGTCAGCACTGCACCGGTGGGCACAGATGACGGTAGCGAGGGCATGGGATCACGGAGGCACGGTCACATCTGCGACGATTATGCGCAGGGCCGCACTGCGTGGTTCGGTGTCGGCTGAAATGCTCTGTACCATGTGGCACCACCATCGCGCAAGAAGTCCATTCAAAGGATCAGGTCTTTGCAGCAGTGCGGCAGAACAACAAAAGTGCCAACAAAAGCAGAGTTGGCAATGGCGACTCGAGCAGTGCACCTTCCGACAGGCGTCATGACGTCACCGCCAGCAGTACGAATTTGAGGTCCATCCCATTCTGTCTTTGCCTTGCTGAGGCGATCCGCGAGGTGCTTGCTTATTATCGAAGAGTCTGCGCCTGTATCGACTAAAGCAGTCACTGGGTACCCGTCAACGTGAAGGCGGAGGTCGGCGCTAAAAAGTGCACCGGTTTCAGGAAAATTCGGTATCACAGGATCAGGCTGCGGCGGCATCGGGATCTCGGCATCGCGCTCCAGCGGCATTCAGGGGTCTTCGTTATATCTGCTGTCAGCAAGCTTCCCCCTGAGGTCGCCGCTTTCAGTTTCCCCGGCGCGGGCATGGAGACCGGCACCACAGTTCATCTGGGAAAGCCTGGCGGCTAGGCGACGTGATGCGTGCGGGAGACGGGGATCGCGGTCGGCGGGTTGAGGTGGTGCCGTGGGCAGCAAGGTATTCCTGTATTCCGTGGGGTCGCTCACCGAAACGGGTACAGGGAGCGTCACGTGGGAAACCCTGGAGTCCGATTTCACGGTAGTGGCCACGGCGATACAGGTGGCCGCTTCCAGGCAGTGGTAACAGAACGGCTGCTGGTCAGAAGTGCGCCAAGCAGCCGCCTTCCGGGCCGGATGACGCATGGCAGGTCTTCGTTCGGGCCGCTGGTAGAATGACGGTGGCGGAGCGGTTGGCGGCGGCGGGTGGTACGGCAAACGTTGCACAAGTGGCAACTCGGAACGGAGAGCCGCGGCGTAGCTCATGGGGCGTGGCTCCGGCATGAGTGGAGGAGGCGGTGAAAATGCTCCGCGAATCTCGCCGCGCACAACTTCGGTAAGATCCGCCGCCGTCGGATCAGACGAGGCAAGGGTCAGTTCCTGGAGCTCTTCAGGGACCACCGCGCGTATGAGGTCACGCAGCGATGAATTGCCGCTGGACATGCTCAAAGAAGCTGAACTGGCGCTTCGCTCACCGCACAAGGAGTCATTTCGGCGGCACCGCTGCTGCAAGGCCCGCTAAATGGTGGTCGCCAGTTTGATGAAGTCGACTACAGTCTGCAGGTGATTTCGGACCAAACCAGCGATGAATTGGTCCTTCACACCTTGCATCAGGTGGCGGAGCTTCGTGGATTCAGCCATATCTGGGTCAGCGCGCCAACAAACGGGTCACGTGCTCGGAGATCATGGCAACCCTCTCATAAGGCATTTGTACACGAGCGTCCAGAAGGGGCCGCGCACTATCCCGGCGGTCCTTGCTACCAAAGGCGTCCCGGACCTGCTAGCGGAAGGTATCCCAGATTTGGATATCGACCTCCCTGTTCTCGAACCATGTATTGGCTCCGTCTTCGAGGGCGAAATACACGTTCCACAGATTCTGCGCAGGGCTCCACTGGTTGAAATCGGCGACCCGCTCAAAACTGGTCAAGCCAGTCTTCAACGTCTTCGAAAGTGACGCCATGGAAGCTGGCTGGCACGCGGGGTTGCGGAAGCCTCAAGTGTGAAGCGCTAGCCTGCGCCATGGTGGTATGCTCACCAGGTCGATGAGTGCGGGCCTCTTTGTGGAGGAGACCAAACTCTGGGACCAGTTCCAGGAGGCGGCGGCTGCTGCGGTAAACGGGTGTGCAGACAAGCGGTAGCTGGTCGGGACTCGATGAGCAGCTGTTTGGAGGGGTCCTGGACATAGGACGTCGAGCTCGCAACCCCCACCGGTGTCACGTAGCAGTTGCTACAGGTAGAGCCGCGTATAGACGGCAAAGGAATGCCAACACCGAGAAGATGCGATTGCACACCGAGACGGCCAGGGTGGAACGTCCAGTTTTGTTTTTTTCAGCAGCGAACAGCGCGGCGCACGAGCTTCGTGCCGAACAGCCGCCGAGCGGCTAATGTTGTTGACGCGGCAATATTAAGCAAGCGCAGAGCGCCCATGGATGGCAGCACAGAGAGAATCTGCACAAGAAGGCAGCGTTGGATACTAAAATGCGGTTTCTCTTCTCTTGCACCACAATGCGGCGTCTTCGTTCCATAAAGGGTAATAAAGTGGCTGTTGTCAAACGGATATTGGTTCTCTGGAGCGGTTTATTGGCACGTCGAAGCGCCGGCGACGAAGACCCTGGCGCAAGAAGTCTAGGAACCAGCGAGGCGAGAGACCGGCAGACAAGCGGCACTTCTCCAGCACGAGCCTTCGACGGGAGGCGCTAGCACTTCGTCGTCGTTGGTGGCGGTGCTGAATCATCTTCTTCATTCCAACTGCCCCGGCGTAAAGAGGGAGCCATCCTGGCGACTGAAGGCAAGGAGACGACGAGAATGCTGTAATAAGGCTTCAAGCGGCTGACATGAAGGACGTCGCGACCACGGCGGCGATGGTCCAAAGAAGGTGTCACCGGTTCGATGATCTAGTTCACTGGTGACGTACGCTCTAAGATGCGGTAAGGACCAATGTGCCTGGCCGAAAATGTGGTCGCAGCCGGAACAGAGAGCCAGAACAATGATCCAGTGGAGAAGTGTGCAGCGGGCGTGTCTTGATCGGACTCATGTTTGCGGAGTCCTTGACGTTCGACGGTGAAGGAGCGAGCCAACTGGCGGCCCTGCTCAGCATGGTGGGTAATGTCAGAAAGGGAAGTATATTCTGAGCTGTCGGGGTTGTAGGGAAGGATTGTGTCCAGCATACAGGAAGGCTTGCGCCCGAAGAAAAGAAAGAGTCGGGAAAAAAGCCGGTGATTGCTTGAGATGCGGTGTTATATGCATAGGTCACGAACGGAAGGACTTGATCCCAATTAGAAACTGTCGGAGCTAATCTACATGGCGATCATGTCCCCAAGAGTCCGGTTGAATCGTTCGATTAGGCCGTTGGTTTGGCGGTGGTAAGCAGTAGTGGTACGGTGGACTGAGTGGCACACATCTAGGAGCTCGTGAACAACTTCAGACAAGAAAACACGGCCGCGGTCACTGAGAAGTTCTCGCTGAGCGCCGTGACGCAGGACGAAGTGATGAAGAAGGAAGAAGGCGACGTCGCATGCAGTTGCCGCAGGTAGGGCAGCGGTTTCAGCACACCGAGTAAGGTGGTCCACGGCGACTATAATCCATCGATTCCCGGCGGTCGTGAAAGGGAGCGGCCCATATAGGTCGATGCCCACATGATCTAAAGGGCGAGCCGGACACGGTAATGGCTGCAACGGGGCAGTCGAGGGTCGAGGTGGCGACTTCCGCTGCTGACAGGCTGTACAGGAGCGAATGTAGCGACGAACGAAGTTGTACATGCCCCGCCAGTAGTACCTCTGACGTAGTCGCTCGTAGGTTTTTAACAATCCGGCGTGAGCCCTCTGAGGGTCGGCATGGTAGTGTGCACAGATCTCAGACCGAAGGTGTCGGGGAATCACTAGGAGCCACTTTTGGCCGTCCGGACGATAGTTGCGGCGGTACAGGAGATCGTCGCGGATGGCAAAAAGGGAAGCTTGGCGACGAAGGGCCCGAGGGAAGGAGAACGTAGAGCGTGCACGAAGGACATCGAGCAAGGATGAAATCCATGGGTCCTGGCGTTGTTGATTGGGTATGTCCAAAGTAGTGAGCGCTGCGAGTAGCGAATCAGATATAGGAGAAGAGGCCGCAGGAGAGGGCAGTGGCGAGCGTGACAAGGCGTCGGAGTGCTTGCGGCCCGACAGGTAGACTACGGTAATATCGAATTCTTGAAGACGGAGCGCCCAGCGGCCAATGCGTCCTGAGGGATCTTTGAGGGAGCCCAACCAGCACCAGGCGTGCTGATCAGTAACGAAGGTGAACAGGCGGCCGTATAAGTATGGGCGGAATTTCGTGAGAGCCCACACTACGACCAGGCACTCCTTATCAGTCACGGAGTAGTTCGACTCTTCTGTGGTGAGAGCACGGCTGGCGTACGCAACAACGTATTCAGAAAATTCGGGCCTGCGCTGGGCCAGGACAGCACCCAGGCCTATTCCCCTTGCATCGTTGTGCACCTCAGTAGGAGCACTGGGGCCATGGTGCCGAAGAATGGGGTGTGAAGTAAGACGACGACGGAGCGCAGCAAAAGCTTCATCGCAGGCAGAGTCCCGCGTAGACGGGTCCGCGGGACCATTGAGGAGTTTGGTAAGGGGCGCGACGATTACAGGCGAAATGACAGACAAAGCGCCGAAAATAGGAGCAAAAGCCCAGAAATCGGCGCACCTGTTTCGTAGAGGTCGCTTCAGCCACAGTCAGCCACAGCACGGAGTTTGTCAGGATCAGGTAGAACGCCATCTTTAGATACGAGGTGGCCGAGTATTGTCAGTTGCCGAGCGCCAAAGAGACATTTCTTGAGCTGTACTGAGAGAGAGTCCAGAAGATGGGGTGGTAACTTTTTGAAACGAAAGGCAGAAGTTTTCGTTCATTACAGAAACGGTGGCCCCAGTGTACACAAGCGCAAGTGTCGGGACGCCGTCTACAAACACGTCAAGAAGATTCGGCGGTGAAAGGCGAGGGCTTAAGCAGGGAGATGAGAGCGCAGTTCGTGCACCAGGAACTCCAGCTGCTAGTTTTCCGAATCGGCGGGTACGGCGCGACGCCTCATGGGCGACAAGGAGCGGCGGCGAGGGGAGGGCGAGCGGTGGGAAACGTAGGGCTGGCAACCAAGCGCGCGGTCAGGTCAGGTGCCCCGATGGGGTGGTTCGAAAGGTGGGCGAAAGGTAAGATTCGTTCCGGGGTAGTCCGGCAGGGGGTGCAGAGGCGCAGGCAAAGTACGTCGACAGAGGCGCGCGACGTGGCCTTGAATACCGCAGGCTTAGCAGATAGGTCTGTTGTAAGCCGTGCGCCAAGGATTGTAGGCAGCGGGCGCGAAACGCTGGCGGGGAGCAGCGGGCGCAGGCACCGTCGGAGTAGCGTATGCATAGTCCTGCGGCCGCGGTGGTCTTCTCACAGCGTCGGCGTAGGTGAGAGGCACGGGTGCGCGCGCAGGCGGCACGGTTACTGGAGGGTTGTAGCTTAACGGGGCGGCAACTGGGGTGGGCTGAATCGGAAGAAGACCGGCTTGGGGAGCCAAGGGTGCCGGTTGCCGAAGACTAGGAAGTGCATCGGCTGCCTCCTGCGTGATGGCATGCCGCATCTCAGGACTGAGGACGGGCATTGACGGGTGTTGGCGACGTAGGAGCGACAGTTGCCTGGCGACCTCGTCCCGCACGAAATCTTTGATGGTAGCGAGTAAGTCATGGTTGATACCCAGGTCGGAGAAGGAGTCGGCAGGTGGGGGAGGGCGACGAGCGCAAAGGCGTTGTTTGCGCAGCTCGTCGAAACTTTGGCACAGGGTATACACCGAGACAACGGTGGTGGGGCTCTTCGCCAACAACATCTGAAAAGCGTCGTCGTCGATGCCTTTCATGATGTGCTTGATCTTGTCAGCCTCGGTCATAGCCGGTCAACACGCTTGCAAAGTCAACTACATCTTCAATGTAGCTGGTGAAAGTCTCATCCGTTTGTTGAGCTCGGACACGCAGGCCTTGTTCAGCGCGCAGCTTCTGCACAGCGGCACGGCCGAAAACCTCCGCAAGTTTGCTCTTTAGAACGGCCCAGGTGGGAATGTCGGCCTCGTGGTTCCGGAACCACAGGTTCGCGCAGGTAAAATATCACATTGGTGAGTTCTACGCGGTCGTCCCAGTTGTTGTGGCGGCTCACCCGTTCATACGATTCCAGCCAATCTTCCACATATTCGTCGCTGTGGCCGCTGAAAACAGCGGGGTCCCGCTGCCGGCGGCACGGGAGCAGACGACTGGCACTGGCGGGGGGTGGGCTGTTGACTGGTGGGCTGTTGACCGGCCTTCGACATCGGGATGGTGCGACTGCGAAGGTCCACGGTGATGGGGAAAGGTGAACGCAGCAACCTCCACCAAATGTAAAGTGGTTTATTGGCACGTTGAAGCGCCGACGACGAAGACCCTGGCGCAAGAAGTCTAGGAACCAGCGAGGCGAGAGGCCGGTACAGAAGCGGCAGTTCTCCAGCAAGAGCCTTCTACGGGCGGCGCTAGCGCTTCGTTGTCGTTGGTGGCGGTGCTGAATCCTCTTCTTCATTCCAGTTCCTATATCGAGCCAAGTCCTCTCACAAAGGCACGATTTCTACCGTAGATTACAGACCTGATATCTAAACATGATGTTTGAGCGTGCGTCTGTTAAACGACAACATTAACAGGCTTCTGAAGGCCATAACTGCGGTTTTTTTTAATGCAAATGAGATCCATGGAATGAGAAGTTTTTTATGACATGTAATCTGGCCTCCTCAAGTAAAAAAAATGTCATTGACTGCTCGCGAAAACCAAAAAAAGGCTGCGAGGTTAGTGATTTGAAAACTTCTTTTAAGTACATCGCTTGCAGCAGAGATTTCAACACCTAGGAGAGCTACCTGTACCTTAATACGTAAGCTTCTGGCACGTATATCAGGGAAAAGCAGAAGCGTATTAGAAATGCATGTCTTAAAGATTTTCTATGGTGCGCTTAAGGGGGAACAGTTAATTGTTGCCAACCTCAAATAGGCGCCGCTCAAAGCAAAGAAACTCTGCCCAGAAGGAAGAGTGCATGTGAATGAGGATGCAAACTCTGCGTACTTTGTATTGTGAGCCTCCGCTTCGATGAACGTTTTTAGTCTAGGACAGCCTGGCCCTAAGTACACGATCCTAAAAAGAAATGGAGCGACGATGGCGATGGTGAGTATATACATGTGAAAGAAGTAGAAGTTCGCACAACGCGCTCACACAAATTCCACCGGCAGAAAAGCGGCCGCCCTAGCCGCAGACCTCATGGTAAAGGGGCGACGGGCGTATAGTATGGCTTCATGCGTGACAGGTGAACGACCTTTTCTAAGCGTCGGCGGCGATCGGCACTGACGCGGGAAGCGGAAGCGGAAACACGGTAGTTGTCGGATGACGCTGGTTGTAATACCGTGTTAGGCCCAATCAAGCGATGAAGAAACTTCTCGCGCAAGCCAGGGGTGCAGTCAGGTGTCCAGAAGAGAACTTCACCACCGGGTTGAAAGGAGGCAGTACGGCGCTGCTGGTCGTAGAGGCGTATTCGTTCTTGCTGGGCGACTTCACTGTTGACGCACGCAAGGTGACGACAGTGGGCCATACGAGCAGCAAACTGTTCGCCCTGTGACGTGGACGGATAGACTGCGGCGGAGAAGGTGGTGTCAAAGGTGTCGAAGGACGGTCGTGGTGTGCACGGGGTTGTCAGTGTTCACTTGCCATGTGTGACGAGGTAGTGTGCCGCCTTTTCTCCTGCATGCAATAAACGGTGGTTGTTGTGCTGCAGAGAGAGAATCTGTGTGGTGGCGAGCGATTAATAACGCCGATCAGATCTCTTCGTTACTACAATAATTTCTGGTGCCTAAACCCGGGAACGATCCTGCAACATCAACGGACCACTACGATCGACTCCTACAAAGACATGCACATCTCAAAGCAACGCGTTTAAGCCTGAGGAAATCATCGTCATCTTCAAACAATGTGGCTGGTTGGTGAGGCAGAAGCCTTGTTGATGTCGACCGCACCGCGCGTCGAGGACCTGGACGTTTTTATCGAGCGTCTATAATTGTCTTAACGTTAACTGAAAGATGTAGGCGCCGCGATCGAGCCTGCGATCACCGAACACGAAGGCGACGGAGAGTTTGCAACCATCATCGAATGCGGAGACAAGATCGTGACCACTCTAACCAAGCTGAAGTCTGCAGCGAAATTGAGCACAGAGGGAGCGAATTTGGGCAGCGCTAACTCGAATGGACATCGAAGCACAACGATAGGAACGGCTGCCAAGACAAGGCTCCCTAAATTGGAACTCCTGAAATTTAATGGCGAAAGAAGGAATTGGCAGCCATTTTGGGAGTTATTTGAAACAACGATCTACAAGAATTCGTACCTATCACAAGCGGAGAAATTCCAGTATTAGCGATCTGCTCAGACAGAAGACGGAGCATCTGCCATCGAGGGGTTGCAACTAACGGCGGAGTGCTACAACCACGCCACTGACATGCAAAAGCATCAATTCGCTAATCAAGCCATCCTCATCCAGGACCCAATCCAGGGCATCATGGCTGCCGCACAGGCGTCATCGACAGGCAGTGCCCACACTCTGCCGTCGCTCGTATGACAGCCGTCAGGCTCACATGCTAGACCTTAAGGCGTTCGGTGTGGGCGAAGAATCGTACTGCTCAATGCTCTACCCTCTTGATCTCCGGGCGCTACCGCCCCGACTTGAGCCAGCTGTACAACAGGATGATTGATGGCTTCGAAGGATGCAGTGGGTTCCACCCATGGCAACACCTCTCCCAGCGCCACTAGCTCCGAGAAAGAAACAGAGTCGGTGCCTAAGAAAAAGCTTCGCGCACTTATGGAATTCCTTCGGACCGAAGTTGAGAGCCGTGAAAGGGCCAGCAGGAAGCAACCGAACAACGCACTTGGTAAGTCCATATCTCGTAATCAGGCGCATGAACTGGTGAAGGGTGCAGCATATCTTGGCGAGCCTCGACACTAGTCGGCGGCAGCCTTTCATGGCACAATGAGGGACGTGGAATGCTTCCTATGCAAGCCAAAACAGCATGCAACGTAGAATTGCACCACCGAATGGGAGCTGTCGGAGAAGAAACGCATGTTCCAGGAGCATAGCCGATGTTTCTAATGTACGAGACCAAACCTACGCCAAGGACGTGCGAGAGCATGTTATCGTGCAGCAAGTGTCATGGCAGGCATGCCTCAACGATGTGTGACCCGAGCTTCATTCCCGACCGGCGAGACACTCAATCGCATGAAACAGAGCAGGGCGTAAACAGAAGCCCTGGTCCATTCAGCCTACAAGCAACGCAGTATTGCACGACACCGGCGGTTCCGCTCCAAACTGTGACGGCATACGCCGAGAGTGAGAAGAAGAGAAAACTGTCTAGAATTATGTTTGACACTGCTAGCCAGCGCTCCATTATTACCGAATAGTTATCAAAGGAGCAGAACTGGAAGCTGCTCGGTACCGAAATCCTATCAGTGCGTGTGTTTTGAGGCGATAAACAAGAACGCACCTTTAGAAGGGTTCAGCTGACTTTGCGAAGGACGCACTGTAACAGATAGTACGAAATCGACCCTCTAGAAACACCGACTATCTGTGAACAGGATCTCCCAAGCCCAGGCGAAAGTATCTTGGAAGAGTTAGACAACCTTAGTTGCAGTTTAGGCGAAGACCTGGAGGAGCTAGAATACCTCTCTATGATAATTTTTGATCGGATCGGACCATTGCTGGGAAGCGGTGACAGGCCAAATTCGTCGTCTGAAAGACAGCCTGACCGCATCAGTGATGATGTTCGGTGGTGGTAAAATTATTTTAATGAATTTGTTTAGGAGATTGTAGCGGCGGTTGGAGCTCTAAGTCCGGAACCCCGTTTTCGTAGGCTGCTGTCCGGGCTCTTCGATGAGTTGCTTTTCACTCGTTTCGTCCGAGCTGGTCAGAGCTGTCTCCCACCCCTCCTGCGTTGGCTGGTTATGAACTGTGATCGCCTGATTTCGTTGGCAGGCCAATGCCATATGGTACAGGTGCGCCTTCTCCCGGTAGAATTTGCATTCTGAGTCAAATGACTCCGCGTCTATTGCGTGTAGACTTCGTGGGTTGTTGTAAGTGTTGGTCTGTAGCTTTCGGAGGTGATGTGTTGCACCCGAAAAGTATGAGGCCGGCACGATAAAAGAAGTGAAAGAAGTTTACTGGCCGGGGTGTTAGAACGTAAGATGGACTGCTGAAGAGAAGCGCGTGCAACTGGTACGAGAGTCGGTTGGTTGGTTGGCCTCAAGTAGAATGGGACATACCCACTACGGGGGAGTGGCCAAGACACAGGCGGTGAACGTCGAGCTGCATTCGGAGGAACTTCGGCGTCATCTTCATCGGCGCCTGGTACTGCTCCTACCGCGTGAGGCCGTTGCTACTGCTACAGTAGCCCCCCCCCCCCCCCCCCCCCCCGCTAGTGAAGGAGTCACGTGAAGCTGGGAGCCGGAACGATACCTTCCGCTGCTGAGGGGTAGCAGGGAAAGATGGCGGAGGAGGGCAGGTGGGTGGTTGGGGCAGAGAAACCACACACGGAGGCCCTGTGGACGGGGCGTCTTCTGTGAAGGCTGGCTTCAAGCGGTCCATGGAAATGGTGTTAGTGCGCCCATGAAGGTCCACGATGAAGAACTTCGGTGTTCTTTCGAGTACACAGAAAGGGCCGTCGTAGGGGCGCTGAAGCGGCTTGCGGACAGAGTCTCCGCGAACAAAGACGTGGCTGCAAGCCGCTAGTTCGGCAGGAACATATGAAGATGGCCGAGACTGGCGTCGTAGATGTGGCGCTCGGAGATGGCGGCAAAAAACGACGGATCTGCGTCACGTAATCAGTAGGGTAGGGACTTGGGGACGAATCGGTGGATTCGAAAAATTCACCAGGAAGACGCAGGGGTGAGCCGAAGACAAGTTCTGCCGGAGTGCAACGAAGATCTTGTTTTAGTGTAGCACGGAGGCTGAGCAGAACCAGTGGCAGGGATGCAGTCCACTGGGTAGTGTCGAGTTGGGCTTTGAGGGATGTTTTTAGCGAATGATGGAAACGTTCGATCATGCCGTTGGCGATGGGATGGTAAGCAGTAGTTCTGATTCGGGAAGTGCCAAATAAATTAATAAGCTTATTAAAAAGGGAAGATTCAAACTGGGCGCCACGGTCGGTGGTGATGTTCGAGGGAACTCCGTACCGGAATACACAACCGGCGACGAATGTCCTGGCGATGGTGTGACTGGTGGCGTCAGGCAGAGGGAACGCTTCGGGCCAGCGAGTAAATCGATGGATGCAAGGAGGTATGTGTGTCCAGCGGAAGGTGGCCATGGACCCAATATATCGATCTGGACGTTGTCGAAACGGGCGGACGGCGGAGGGAACGAGCTGAAAGGAGAGGTCGTGTGTCGCTGAGTTGTAGACTGCTGGCAAGCCAGGCAGGCATGGGCCCAGGCGCGCACTTCGTTGTTGATGCCGGGCCAGACGTAACGTTTTGTGAGAAGATGCTGCGTGGCGCTGATTCCGGGATGGGCCAGGCCGTGGAGGGCGTGGAAGACAAGACGACGAAAGGCAGAGGGGACCAAAGGGCGCGGAGTGCCTGCCGAAGTGTCGCAGATGATGAGGACGGGGCACGAAGGGAGGAGAATTTCTCAGAGAACCAGCGTGCCAGGTTCCTTGCGAAGGTCCACAACTTCCGAGTCGCGTTGCTGCGCTGTGGCGAGGGGGGCAAAGTTGATGTTCGTTGATGGAGCAGCAGAGGCGGGGGAAGCAGTAACACGCGACAGAGCATCCGCCGAGACATTGTCGAAACCCTGCACATGTCTTGATGTCGGTCGTGAATTCTGCCACGTACAAACGTGACGAATTTGACGAGGCGAGAATTTACCGCTCCCTGATTTGATGGCAAAATTGAGTGGTTTGTGGTCGGTGACGATGTGGAACTGCCGACCTTCTAGGAGGTGCTTAAAATGCCGCACGGACATGTACATGGCAAGAATTTCACGGCCGAAAGAGCTGTAGCGGCTTTCGGCAACTGAAAACTTGCGGAGAAAAACGAGAGGGGGCTCCAAGCACCATCCACGAGCTGGTGTAGCAAGGGTCCAACGCCGGAGTCGGAGGCGTCGGTCATGAGTCGCAGGGGTGCATCAGGGCGCGGATGGGCAAGAAATGCGAGGTCTAATAGTTTCGGTTTGGCGGCCCGGAAAGAATCCAGAGCAGCTGAAGACCATGTCAGTTGTGCGGAGTTTGTTTTCTTGCCTTGAAGCATGTCGGTCAATGGTTTGAGGAGTGCAGCACAGTGAGGGATGAAACGGCGGTAAAAATTGATGAGGCCCAGAAATTCACGGGGCTGGCGGATTGAGGCAGGCTGTGGAAAGTCTTGAATGGCCTGGACTTTTGATGGGAGAGGCCGGATGCAGGAGCGGTTCACACGGTGACCAAGAAAATCGAGCTCCGACTTGCCGAATTCACATTTTGCTCTGTTGATGATCAAGCCGTAATCAGAGAGGCGTTGAAACAGCTGCCGGAGGTGTTGCAACTGCTGCTCCGGGTCGCGGCTGAATACGAGGAGGTCATTGATGTAGACCATGCAGAAAGATAGACCCCGTGTAACTGTGTCAAGTTACCGTTCTTCTTCTGGCCAGAAACACGGAGGCCAAATGGCACGCGGAGGTGTTCGGAGAGGCCGAATGGTGTAATGATTGCAGTTTTTGGTACATCGGATGGTTCGACAGGAATTTGGTGGTAAGCTTTGACGAGATCGATTTATTTATTTATTTATTTATTTATTTATTTATTTATTTATTTATTTACCCTCAGGGCCGTTAGGCGTTACAGAGGGGAGTGGGAAACATGCAAGTATAAAAAACAAAACAGCAGCTAGAAAAATTGAATATAGTTACAGCACACACTGGTATAAAATCAATAACAGAATTAACAAAAGGCAGCATTACACAAAACAAAACACAAAAAAAAGCAGCAACTAATAAATTAACAAAGTTATAGACACATACTTATATAAAATTAATAACAGCGTTACGAAATGCAGCAGTATCCGTAATTACAGCAATATTCTGAGGAAGGTGATTCCAGCTGACACAAGTTCTGGGTATGAATGAATCGTGAAAACATCTTGTGCGACAAGGAGGGATCCAAACTTTGTGACGGTGATCAATGCGTGCGGAAATATAGGGTGGTCTTTTTAGTAACTTCTCTTTAAGATAAGGATTATGATAAATTTTGTGAAAAGTACATAATGAAGCTATTGACCTGCGATGGGAAAGAAGCTGTAGGGAAAGGTTAGTTTTCATGGCAGTTACACTACTAGTACGATGATAGTTGGAAAGTATGAAGCGACAACCGCGGTTTTGAACAGATTCTAAGTCAGAAATGAGAGATTCGACCCCAGGGTTCCACACCGATGAAGCATATTCCAATTTAGAGCGGACCAATGTTTTGTAAAGTAATAGTTTTAATGAACTCGGTGCGCATGAAAAATTTCTGCGAAGGTATCCAAGCATGCGATTGGCGTTATTTGTAATGTAGTCAACATGAGTTTTCCAAGACAGGTTAGAAGAGACGTGAACACCCAGATATTTATAAGACGACACAGTTTCAAGAGTGATGCCATTGATGCAGTAGGTAGAGGGTGTATTAGATAGACGAGAAATGGGCAAATGCTTGCATTTAGTAATGTTTAGCTTCATATTCCACAGGTTACACCAATCCAGTACCTTGTTAATATCTGACTGAAGAACACATACATCATTATCATCATTAATTTCGCGGTAAATAAAACAGTCATCGGCAAAAAGACAAATGGAAGACGATATATTAGTTGGTAAGTCGTTTATATAAATGAGAAAGAGGAGGGGCCCAAGAACGGACCCCTGAGGCACGCCAGAGCAAACAGGAGAGGAATCTGAATTGACGTTATTTGCTGTTACGAACTGACTTCGGTTTGAAAGAAAACAATGCAGCCATGCAAGCAATGTGGAATCAATGTTAAGACTGTTTAGTTTAAGAAAAAGAAGCTCATGTGAAACCTTGTCAAATGCTTTAGAAAAATCCATAAATACAGAATCAGCATGGGACCCACGATCCAGAATGCAATGCAGGTCATTTGTGAAACATATGAGTTGCGTTTCGCATGAAAATGATTTACGGAAGCCGTGTTGGGCATTAGTGAAAAAGCAATTGGATTCTAAAAAGTTGACAAGATGAGTGTAGATGACATGTTCCATGATTTTACATGGAATGCTGGTGAGCGACACAGGGCGAAAGTTATCAGGCAAATGTTTATCGCCAGACTTATGCAGCGGAATCACCCTCCCAACCTTCCAGTCATTGGGAATACAGCCTGTTTCCAGAGACTGGTCAAACAGTTTGGTGAGGATCATGGAACTGTACATCTTTGTGTTAACTAGAAATTTCGAATTAATGTTATCGACGCCACAGGAGGAAGAAATCTTAAGGTTTTCAATTATCCTCAGGATGCCAGTTGTCTGAAAAAGAATTGGATCCATGGGAAAAGCATCCAATACCGGACACTCCTGATTGGTAAGGGAAACATTGCCAGAAAAAGCAGCAACAAAAACACTGTTAAGAACACTAGCGCATTCATGAGGTGAAAATGCAACGCCGTCAGAAGATGTAAGTAGTATTGACGAAATATCTTTCTTGTTCACAGTGTTCCAAAACTGTCTAGGGTTATTAATCAGCAAAGCAGGCAAAGTACTGTTAAAGAAGGTGTCCTTAGCATTTTTCAGAGCTAATTTGTACTCAGCGGCCGCAGAAAGGTAACAGTCCCATCGTTGTTGCGAATTCGACGATTTCGGCGAGCGAAACAAACGTTTTTTCTTATTGGATAGTCTTTTTAGAACGTTGTTAAACCACGGTGATTGGCTATTACACCGCAAAATTTTTAGCGGCACAAATGTATTAGTGAGACGTTCAACAGTGTCCCTAAACATTTCCCAGTTAGTGTGGACAGAACGCTGTGGAAAATCTGGTAAATAACTGTTTAAGAAAAGAGCTAATTCACGATTAATAGCATCATAGTCCGCGCGCTTGTAATCTCTAATTGACTTGAAGATGTTCCGGCGATTAGGAATATTAATCTTTACATCGAAATGAAGCAAGGTGTGATCACTAAGACCAGGTAAGTACGAGATTGAGGCGATAAGATCCGGCGCGTTGGTTAGCACAAGGTCTAAAACATTAGAAGATGATGGCGTGATTCGAGTTGGCTTAGTAACTAGCTGCGAAAGGTTAAAGTCCAAACAGGTTCGCAAAAAGTTATTGCATTCGGTAGAAAAGGGGCGAGGATACGGCGACGTATTAGCCCACACGATACTGGGATAATTGAAGTCACCAGCAAGAAGGATTGCCGCGCCCGGATAACGTACTGAGATCATGTTAAGAGCATCATGCAAATCTTCAGCGAAAGTTGCACACGAAGACGGGGGACGGTAGCATATGCCCAGAATCAGTTTCCTGAAATGAACACGAAGTTCAACCCAAACCAACTCTAAAGTGCTAAAAAGACTAATCGGTGAAGACACAATATTATCGGCGATGGCTATTAAAACACCTCCTCCACTTCTGTGACCTCTATCAGAACGATAAACATTGTAGCGCTTCTTGCAATCAAACAGTTCCTTGCTCTCTATCTTTGCAGAGAGCCACGTTTCTGTTAGCAATTGACGTTAGCAATTGATTTTAGAGAAAATTGTGGCGCCATGTAGTGCGGAGGTGAAATCGGCGATGTGAGGTAGGGGATAACGGTCCGGAACGGTAGCGCTGTTGAGGGCGCGGTAATCGCCACAGGGCGGCCAGTCCCCTGGGGATTTCTTTGGTACCATGTGTAGAGGGGACGCCCATGGGCTAGATGAAGGTCAGATAATGCCGAGCTCCAGCATGTGTTCGAACTCATTGCGGGCGATCTGTAAACGGTCTGGAGCAAGGCGACCGGCTCTAGCGTGTGTTGGCCGGCCAGTGGTCACATTGCCGGGCAGTAAAAAGTTTGAAGGACGGAGTAGAGAAGGGTATTCATCCAGGAGGACCTCGTAGGTGGACTGGTGCGGGCTTGGTATACTGGCAAGCGGTTCTCGAAGACGAAGGCCCTGAACAGATAGATTCGTCACGGCGTCCACGAGACATTTGCTGTGCATGTTGATTGTAGTGACGCAGGAAATCAGCTCCTACGATTCGGTAGCGTACTTCTGCGACGAGGAAAACCCATCGGAACACAAGTCGGAGGCCCAAATTGAGTGTAAGAGCATGTTCGCCGTAGGTAGCGATGGGAGTGAGATTTGCGGCTTGGAGCGATGGGCCAGTACGGTGAGAAAGTGATGATGCAAAGCTACAGGGCAGGACGCTCACGTCGGCACCGGTGTCGACGAGAAAACGGATGCCCAAGTTGTGGTCGCGAATAAAGAATAAGCGGCTGGTCTCTGGGATGACACCACTTGCCGCTTGTAGTGGTGTCGTGGGAAGTCTCCCTGGAAGCGACAGGGAGGGGTACACCGACGCGCTGCTTCACCAAAGGTGCGGTGATACTAGCACTCGTTGCCTTGAAGAGGTGGGGTAGCACTGCGTCAGCGAGGTAAAGTCTGGGGACGGGAAGGCGAGCGAGAGCGGAAAGTCGACAGTGCGGCGATTTGGTCGCAGAGTCGCGTGATCTGGGCTTGGAAGTCGTCACGGAGGATCTGAATGTCCACGCAGGAGGGAAGAGATGATGGCGGCGTGGGAGGCTGCGAGGCTGCGCAGAGAGGTTTTGCGGAGTAGGAAAATTCCATGACGGAGTCCGCCAGCTCAGCAAGCTTCTCCAAGGACAACCCCTGGGCGCGCCCAAGCACCATGCGGACCGACGGCGGCAAGCGCTGAAGGAAAAACCCAAGCAGGAAAGCTTAGTCGAAAGTAGCAGCCTTGTTGCCCAGGAGCTGCTGGATCCGCCGCAGCAGCTGGGCAGGTTTGGGGTCTCCCATTTCTTCGGAGGAGATGAGCCGCTGGAGGTGGCGATGTTCCGAGACGGCTGTGCGCTTCATCAGCTGAGCAGCGAACGTGTCGAACGAGGCCGAGGAGGGCGGAGTTATGAGGGGGTCGCGGACCTCGGCGGCATTCTCAGGTGGTAACGACGCAGCGACGTGGTGAAACTTATGCGCCTGGCTGGTGATGCGGCCAATAGTGAACTGGCTGTTGACCTGAGCGAGCCAGAGACGAGGATCGGCTGCCGAGAACGGAGGAAGGCGAAGGAACAGCGCAGAGACGGCGCTGGACGGTCCGTCACCGAGCATGGCGGAGGCGTTGTCGTCGACGTTGGCCATGGTGAGAGAGGGTGTTCCAGGGAACGTCCGGAGTCACCAGTTTGTTGCACCCGAAAAGTATTAGGCCGGCACGATGAAAGAAGTGATTAGTTTACTGGCCGAGGTGTTAGAATGTGAGATGGCATGCCGAAGAGAGGTGCGTGCAACTGGCATGAGAGTCGAGCTGCATTCGCCGGAACTTCGGCGTCATCTTCATCGGCGGCTGGTACTGCTCCTCCCGCATGAGGCCGCTGCTACTGCTACAGATGTCCCTCCCCTTTGTCTCGTGTCTTAGCCGGTGGAGGGTAGACCAGACGGGATAGTCTTAAGTGCTGAAGTATGTCGGTGTGAGTTAGTAGTGGGGTAGGAGGTTCCACGGCATCCGTACTGGGTGCCCAGGGGAGAAATCCTCGGGCTGAGGCATGTGCGCTCTCGTTCCCTGGGATGAGCTGATGATCTGGTACCAATATTAAGTGTTTTTTGTGGGATTGGTAGCAACGGGTGCAGCTATCTTGCAGGATTTTAGCTGCCAGCGGTGCGACCCTGCCCCTTAGGTAATTGCGATACGCTGTCTGTGAATCTGTGAGAATGTATTCCGAGCTAGCGTGTGTTGCAGCTAGAGCAATCACCACTTCTTCCGCAGCCCGTGTGTCTTGGCTAGCCAGTACTAGTCCGTCCACTGTTTTAGTTTGGTGAACTGGCGCGACGGCCGTCATCCCTGCTCGGGACCCTCAGTATCGAATCGGTGGTGCAGTAAAATGCAGTTCGTGTTCCCCGGTACTGAGTTGCGCCGAGGCGATCTTTCTGCGGGCCACAGTAGAGGAAAATTGCACAGCGGTTCTCAGGCAGTTCTGGCAGCTGGAGAGCTTGGGAATTATCGACACTCCGGCAGAAACCCCAAGTGAGAACAAGGTATACGAAGGTTTGAGACCAGTATCACTACACGCAACGGCAGGTGTGAAGTTGGCCCATTATGGAAGAAAGCGTGAAGCTAGCTGCAAATGAAGATATCGCGCGGCGAAGGTTAGATAACCTACGAAAGAAACTATCCAAAAACACAGAGCTCATGCGAAAATACGATCTAGCAATCGGCTGTATCAGGACAGTGGAATGGCTTTGAACGTATACCATGAAACACGAACTATGTACCACCGAAGGTGTATTGCTCTATATGAACCATCAAGTTGTTGGTACAGACGATAGCGCAACCACCAAACTCCGAGTCGTGTTCGACGCTTCCTCTGATGAAGGTAACTCAAAGTAACTGAACGATAACCTTGAAAGTGGCGCTAACCTGAATCAAGATCTAGCCACTGTCCTCCTGATCTTCAGAGCACACCCAGTAGTGTTGGTGGCGGATGTAGAGGAGGCCATTGTCCAGATCAGTCAGGGAAGAGGATCGCGACGCGCTGCGGTTTTTCAGGTATAAAAGGCCTCCACAGCCGAATCAACCCGTCTCATAGGTGGAAACGCAGCACATCACAAGGTTGCCGTTCGGAACGACATCAGGCCGATTCCTATTGGCGGCCACATTGCAGCACCATTACAGAATGGAGGAAAGCGCACACCCAGTAGCAGCCAAGACGCTGAAGAATTCGGTGCACATTGACGAATTGTCGACAGGACCAGCCAGCGAAGATGAAGCCAAACGCCTGTACAAAAAAAATGGCAGAGGCTTAGCTTGGTGAAGCCTAGTGGATTGCGAAAGCAAGTACCCAGACCAAGAGATGTTGAACGCATTCGCCTTGCTGCATAATATGCACGCCGTTCAGCTAAACGTTGTTCCCGCTCTTCATCCGTTTCTTCCGCACGCCGCCGCCTCTTAGCTTCAGCACATCGATGTGCTGCAGCTAGCTACTGCCGCTTCGTCATCTGCTTTCGAAGAACGTGCAAGTGATCACCTCAAATGCTAAATAATCATCGTCGTGCGGTTCATTATAATAGATTGAGCCCACCTCTTACCTAAAACCCTTTCTAATTAGGGCCTTTAAAGAAATAAAACTAAACTGATCTAAAACTGAAGTAAACTAAACTGAACTAACACTAAATTGAACAAAATTGAAATTTCCTAATACAAACCTTAATTACCACGGACTGGCTGATTTGATTAACCTGCGCAACAGTTGAGGGGAATAATTACAGCGCATCGAGTAGCGACTTGAAGTTGTTTAGATGGTTTATAATTCGAGATAAATTGTGACCCTGAATAGATCGCTTCCTAACAAGGCAGTCAGATTGGTGTCGGCTAAGATCTTCGCTTATGATACCTCTGCAAACATTTAGGAACCTGCCATAAAAAAAAGGCCGCCACCGTCTCGAAGATATTGAAGTAACGAGTGTTAGCTGTTTGGTTTACTAAAATTGAGATGAATGAGTTTAAAGAGAGGAAATACGAATTTGTACGTTTTTTTCCCGATGTGATAAACACACTCACAAACATTTCACTTGTACATCTCCAAAAGTGATGACTAAGAGATAGTGCTCTTAAAATCGCCCTCTGTCAACTTCTGACGTTTAGCAGTCACTGTTCCAACTTGCGATACTGCGGACACAGTGGTTGCCCTATGGCCTGACACGCTAATCCCGTCCTCTAAACCGCGCCATCGTGGTTGAAAAGTTGTCAAACAATTCCCCAAATTGCACCAGCCGTTCTAGCAATAAACGCATGTCAACGTCTACAGTGCCGGCCAATACAAAGTGTGCACCTTCTAAGGATACCTGGAAAAGAGGATCGCTGCTACTGCTCACACAACGTCACTGCAATGCTGACACTGATGCATTGCGTTGCAATGCAGCTTTGTGTTCACTTTTAGAACACTATGCAACCATCTCTGCTGCTACTTTTATAGAGACTGAAACGAAAAGACCGGGTAAAGTGAGGATATAAGCATTCCGCAGTAAATATACTGGAAGAGCCATTTGGTTGAGATTTGTATGAGACACGCCATAAATAGATTGATTTACTAAAAATCCAAACTTTAATGCTTATAGAATTATTGCCGTACTGAAAGCTCTGAAGTTAAAGGCCCCTCAACCCTTCAGCGATGTTCATGTAGAGAAGAATGGCGTGAGAAGAGCACTGGCTTTGGTGATTTTTACTTTGTGAACTTTTTACCGGAGCCCATCCTTGCTGGCGCCCCAGTGAAGCCCGTCCGGTGCCGGTCCCGCGCCTCGCGCTAACTTCGCGGTTGTCAAGACGGGAATGCTGTCCAAAAAAGACTGCACAAAATGCCTGCTCCTCCAGTGCACTTAGCCCGAGCCTGGCTCCTCACGTTAACCCCGCCTAATTAGGTGAAAAGAACAGCGCCTAACGCCTTGAAACGGTTGTTACGAAAGCATCCTGCGGTGACTTGATGGCGTGGCATCCTGCATGTGAACCTGAGTAGCACTAGTACCCGCACTTACAGCCTCCAGCGATGACGTGGAACGGAAGTGGTTTTAAGGAATCTGTCGCCCGACAGACGCTGCCTCTGCGTCAAAAGATGCTCTTATCGTACCTACGGCATCAAGTCTGCCAGAAGCGAGGCATTCGTTAAGCTATTGAGCCCACAAGGGAAGGGAAAAGAGGGGCTCGCTGTGACATGCATGAAGGAAAGGAAGTTACCGAAAACGAAGAAACATAGCGGACCTTTAAATTTCTTTTCATTCTATGGTGTTGATGAATTTAATTTAATAGTGTAATTAATTTGTCACCAGAAGGTAATTGATTGGAACGCAAACGACAATACACCACATGCTTGCATTGGGATGCAATGAAGTGAAGTAGCAGTCACTGACCATAGTCGAAAAAAGTCCATGGTCGACCATAGTCGAAAAGTGACCACAGTCGACCGTTGCATCACCATGCCTGACCAGACGGATTTCCGTCGAACTCTTGACTACTTGCATTGGGATGCGAACCCAAGCCTCTCAAATTTCTTTTTCCAATATTTCACTTCTTGACGTGTATATATTGCCTGTAACCTAATCCTCAAACAATTCATATAGGGGGAGGAAACCGCGAGGAACTTCCGTCTCAGCTAAGTGGAAAAACATTCGGTTAAGCAATAACTGTGCCTCCAGCCGCTCTGATCCTAACTGAACAAGTAATTGCTTCTAGCGGCTATAATAAAAGACAAGATCTAACCGCACGATGTTTCTGAAATGAGAAAATATCTCTCTCTAACCATACCTTCTTATTTACGAGCCGCGCGGCCCTTTCAATCATCGCGCATCCTTTTCGTGTTTCGCGAACTTCTTCAGCCGCGTTATCTCGGGCGCTGTCACCTGTTTTGCGGCGCTGGAAACAGACAGTGGCGTCGTGTTGTTTCCTGTGTTTGTAATGTCGGTGCTGCGACAGCTACGGTCGTTTTCTGTTTTTGAAATCGCGAAGGCCGCACCGGTACCCGCTCGGATAAGAAGAGAACCTCTGCCTGCGATCGCCTAGTCGGAAGCCACCGCCATTTCGGCTCTGTGGATCATGAACTATACCCTATTCACTACTGCTGACGAAACAATCATCGTGCTTGCTCGGCAGAAGGGTTTGCAAATTGTGGGAACCCATTATGCGCCTGTATGTTAATATAACTCTGTTCATATCTGTCAGCACTTCGCGCACTTTAGCGTGCGTTCCCAGACACCATGAGAGCGTGTGGGGGTAGGGGTCTCGGTCACAATACGGATGGCCACTGCAGAGCGTAGCAGTCTCAGCCAGAGAACAGCTACAGAGTGACGAGGGGTTTGGTCGTTTGGTGCCGAGCTTTCCCCGGCTGCAAGCCAGAGATGGGTAGCAGCCAAAGGTTCACAAACAAAACATACTTTATAGAGCACAAAGATAACACAGAGGATTTCACAATGACTCGTACGGGCCCATAAAAAGTGATTGACAAAACAACGCAACTCGGGCAAAGTTACACTCGAGAGAGATTACAAAAATGAATTGTTGCACCTAGAGTGCACGAACACAAAAGAGAGACAAACAAACAAACAAAATTTGTTCACCGAGCACTGCGACAGTCCGACGAACAGAGGTTCACGACGGTGCGTCCCGTAGACTGGCGCGCGCTGCCTCTTTGGACCGCGCCTGGGCGAGTGGTGTTGCCCCGGGAGTCGAGCGTGCGTGCTTCTCTGAAGCTTTTAAAGGCGCATCTCCATGCGCTGACCAGAGGCGCAAGATTGCAGCGCCTACGTGTAAAAGCGCACGCCGTAGCTGGTCTGCGCATGGGCCAGGCGCAGACGCGAGCTGGCAATGGCTCTTAGCGAATATCTGTCCATATCAGATATTTGCCCCTCGCTCTCGCTGGCGCCGCAAGTGGCTCGCTGGTTTGCGGTCGTAGTAACCAATCAGAGAACGCGTTCTCTCGGCGTCTGGCACGGCCCTTCGCGCCGTTTTCTACGCTAAGCTTAATTGAGCGCGAGTACCAGCGACAGGAGGTGACAGGCCACCGAGTTGCGTATGTTTTCCTACGCTTGTCGCAGCGCGGCACTGGGCGCGTAGGCGCTGCGCTCGTGCGGCTGGGGCATGTCCATGGAGATGAGTCGTTATTAAATGGTGGCTCGGGCTGACAGACAGCAATCAACGCCCTTCATATATAGGTAAGCTACGCGCCTCTTCTTTCTTCGCTAAAAGACAGGAGCGCACATACAGTATCATCTGTGCAATTTCCTTCCTCTCTCGAGCCCGGCGGGTGTCCCCAATGGTCAGGCGCGAAGACTCGCTTCGAGATCATTCTTGTGTGCCGCAGCCGTAGGGGCGCGAGTGAAGGGGGATAGGGCGTCATTTAGCACTCTCAAGGCTGCGCCCTCTCCGTCATCATTTATTTATTTATTTATTTATTGTACCCTCAGGGCCCGAAGGCATTACAGAGGGGAGTGGGAATACATAAAATTTTCAGTCTAAACAGCAACAACAAGAGAAAACAAAAATAAACCAGGAATACATGACAAATTGAAAACACAGGAAGGCAATAAGATTAGAATGCAGTAGGGATATATTAAAACAGTGTGTAGACAGTGAAAGGCAATTTTTATACAGTAATAAACGACACATACTCAGAAAGAAACATTAAGGACTTGACGAAATGCATTGTTATCAGAAATACCTGCGATGTCGTGGGGACGGTGATTCCAGCTGGCACAAGTTCGAGGTATGAATGAGTCATGAAAACATTTGGTGTGACAAGATGGGATTCCAACTTTATGACGGTGATCAACGCGTGCTGATATGTAACATGGTCTTGACAGTAACTTAGGGTTGAGAAAGCTGTTGTGGTAAATTTTATGAAAAAGACACAATGAGGCTATTGATCTGCGGTGGGAAAGAAGTGGTAGGGACAAACTTGATTTCATGGCGGTTACACTGCTTGTTCAGTGATAATTAGAAAGAATGAAACGGCATGCGCGGTTCTGCACAGCTTCCAAATCTGAAACAAGTGAATCGATGCCAGGGCTCCAGACAGATGCAGCATATTCTAACTTGGACCGTACCAATGTTTTATAAAGTAATAATTTTATTGAACTAGATGAACGTCAGAAATTTCTGCGAAGGTACCCAAGCATGCGATCAGCGCTATTTATTATGTATTCAACGTGAGTTTTCCAAGACAGGTTACAAGAAACGTAAACACCCAGATATTTATAACATGACACGGTTTCGAGAGACACGTTGTTAATGTGATAAGAGGAAGGGGCATTAGAGAGACGAGAAATGCGTACATGTTTACACTTATTAATGTTTAGTTGCATGTTCCAAATAAAACACCAGTCAAGAATCTTGTTAATATCGGATTGAAGACAACAGACATCATTATCATCTTTAATTTCGCGGTAAATAACACAATCATCGGCAAAAAGATTAATTGAAGAAGAAATGTTAGCCGGTAAGTCATTTATATAGATGAGAAAAAGGAGGGGCCCAAGAACTGACCCCTGAGGCACTCCGGAACGGACAGGCAAAGAATGCGAGTTTATATTGTTCGCTGTTACGAATTGTGAACGGTTAGAAAGAAAGCATTGTAGCCATGCAAGGACATTAGGGTCTATGTTAAGATTGCTTAATTTAAGAAAGAAAAGCTCATGCGAAACAGTGTCAAACGCTTTCGAGAAGTCCAAAAATATGCAGTCTGCCTGAGACCCGTGGTCAAGGATGCAATGAAGGTCATGTGTGAAACATATTAGCTGAGTTTCGCATGAAAAAGACTTACGAAAACCATGCTGGGCAATGCTGAAAAAGGAGTTAGATTCTAAAAAAGAGATGAGATGAGAATATATGACGTGTTCCATGATCTTGCACGGAATACTAGTGAGCGATATAGGTCTAAAGTTATCAGGAGAATGTTTATTTCCGGACTTATGCAGTGGAATCACCTTCCCAATTTTCTAATCATTGGGAATACAACCTGTTACAAGAGACTGTTCAAACAATTTAGTAAGAATTATGGAACAATAGAACTTTGTATTAATTAAAAACTTCGAATTAATGTTGTCAACACCGCAGGAAGAGGAAACCTTAAGATTTTCTATGATGCACTGGATGCCTGACGCGTCGAATTCAACTGGATTCATAGGAAGAGCATCAAATACAGGGCACACGCGATGAACAAGAGAAACATCACTAGAAAATGCCGCAGCAAATGTATTGTTTAGAACTGAAGAACATTCGTATGGAGGAAAGGCAACGCCATCAGAAGAAGTAAGTAGAATTGTGGAAGCGTCTTTCTTGTTAACTACATTCCAAAATTGTTTAGGATTATTGACCAGCATAGCAGGCAGGGTGTGGTTAAAAAATGTGTCCTTTGCGTTTTTTAGCGCACCTTTGTACTCTGCAGCTGCGGAAAAGTAGGCCTCCCATCGTTGTTTGGAATTCAACAACTTCGCAGAGCGGAACAAGCGCTTCTTTTTATTGCAGAGTCTTTTTAAAACATTATTAAACCAGGGTGATTCCCGATCGCACTTCAGATATCTTAATGGTACAAAAGTGTTAATGAGATGTTCAACGATATCCTTGAACAAATCCCAGTTAGTTTAAACAGAACGCTGTGAAAAGCCTGGTAAGTAATCGTCCAAAAAACGAGCTAGTTCGCAGTTAATAGCGTTAAAGTCAGCCCGTTTATAATCTCTAATTTGTTTAGTCTGACTAACTCGGATAGATACAGGAATTTGTACATCAAAATGGAGCAAAGAATGATCACTGAGACCAGGTAGGTAAAAAATCGAAGGGATAAGATCAGGCACGTTAGTTAGAACAAGATCTAAAACATTCGATGAGGATAAAGTAGTTCGAGTAGGTTTAGAGACTAACTGCGAAAGATTGAAATCCATACAAGCTGACAAAAACTTTTTACACTCCGTAGAAAAAGAGCAGAGATAAGGTGATGTATTAGTCCACACGATACTAGGGTAGTTAAAGTCGCCAGCTAAGACAATAGGTGTACTCGGAAATCGTACAGTGATCATGTTAAGGGAATCATGCAGTTCATCAACGAATGTTGGGCTCGAGGACGGGGGACGGTAACATATACCCAAAATCATTCTCTTAAAACGTACACTAAGTTCCACCCAAACCAGTTCCAGGCTAGCTGGAATATTAATAGGCGTTGCTACAAAGTTATCCGCGACAGCTATTAAAACACCTCCTCCAGATCTCTCACTTCTGTCAGATCTAAACACGTTATAGCGTTTTTTACAGCCAAATAGTTCATTGTCCGCTATCTTGGAAGAAAGCCATGTTTCGGTTAGTAAGACGACATCAGCATCACACGAATCAATGGTAGGATTAAGTTCATCCCGCTTGGGTAGTAAGCTTCGTATGTTGGAAAAAAGAAAAGAAAGCGAGTTGCCAGTATCGGACACCGGCCCACTGCCCCTCGCGCAGCCCTACGGCGCGTAGGTCGAGCCAGAGGTACCGTGATTTGACTGCTGATTGTGGACTGGCGAAGGAGACAATCGATCAGTCTGCTCAGCATGTGACGAAGCAGCGCTACCGTGACTCGAGTTACTATCAAGAAAAGTTGCTGATGCCCGAAGATTAGCCTCCATGAAAACGCAGTCGCGAGCAGAAACCACTCCGACATTCTGGAAAAATCGACGAAATGCGCTCACGTAATTCCTTGGCGCCGCGCTGGCGAGTGATGGTGTAGAGGGAAGCAATACACACAAGGCTAGGCGTTCTCCGAAGTTTCAGTAAATTTCAGGTTCTCCTCCTTCCTTGCGCCAGCACCCCCCCCCCCCCCCCCCCCCCCCCCCCCCCCCCCCCCCCGAGAAGGTTTGTTTAACTAGAAGACTGAAGCTTTTCTTCGCACCAGGGGTGCCCCGTCAGAGACGGTCTTGGTATAAGTTACGATACAGGGATAAAGGGAGTACTTGAAGTTTATGTACAGAAATTTACATCCCATACAAGTTTAGACACTGGAGACAAATTAAACGGCAGGAAGAGAAAACAACAAAGTGCGGAACTGGCTAACACTAGGGGAGCCCTCTACTCGGCATAGAGGAAGATGCATAGCACCTGACCTTAACTCAGAACCCTTTTTCGGCTCCGAAGCCCGGTTTTAAAGACCTAAAGGCCCGGCCCACATTCGGTAGCATCCAATCATGTTGCGCTACTAACATGATTGGTTAATCAAGGGCATGTCCAGCCCTCCAGTTTCAAAAACGTCCTGGGCATCGATAGGTGCAAATCTCTGACTACGCGGCACACTTGAGGGCACGCTCTCTCTGGCGCGCCAGTACGAACTGCGTACTGCGTAAGGAACATAGCCCCCGCCTCGTCCAACCATACGAGTACGGTCAGTTTTGCTACACTTGATTTTGCGACCTGTAGCACGGAACGTACCGTTCCTCGCGCCGACTTTCAATGTGAAAGCCACGCCCCTGCCTCTAGTACTTCACCTCGCTTGGAGCCATTTGCCCCGTTCCTGCACGGGCAAGCATTGAAATTTCCGCTCCCTGCCTTATAGGCGCTTGTCGGTCTCGTGGCATCACCTAACTTTGGGGCTGCATGAGCTCCTTCGAAGTCATTTGACCCGAATTTGCCTTGTGGCAAGTCGCCACGCATTTCCCGGTCCTCAAATGAGCTGATCAGACACACATCGGGTGCCGTCTACAACTGCGCGGCGCTCTGCCCTGTCGGCTCAACAGGCCCACCTCCGTTCTCTGCCTCGGATGGAAGGCTCTTACCAGCACTAACGCTACGAGGCACTTCCTGCCATTTGCCCGACGCCGTCTGCCTTTGCGGCACGTTAGATTTCCTCCTGACACTAGTTCCGTGTCGGAGGTCACAATCTCATTCATAGAGCCTGCGGGAATTATATCGCTGTCCTGCTTGTTACCGGGCAACTTGGTCTCGACTGCCCCCGGATCATAAGAATTTGACTGCTCTTTTTCGTTTCTAGCCCCCCGTGGTGGCGGAAAAACTGTGATACCTTCGCGCCCTTCAGGAATCTCGTTTTCACTTCCTGAACCTTTTGTGTCCTTTCCTAACGAAGAGGCGTCCGCGCATGCCAGCTTGTTGTTTACAGCCACCTAGCTACTGTTTCCTTGACCTGAGCTTGACGAGCACAAGCCTTTGCCTTCCAGCACAGGTATCCTCTCCTCTCTGGACTCGGAGCAGTTCTCCCTGGCTAGTTCACTAGCTCTCCTAGCCTCCTTGAGCTTAGCCAGCTCGAGCTCCAGCTACTGGCGCTTTGCTTCTAACACCTTCAAATCCGGAGGTTTTTCCTCGCATAGTGGCGCCTTTCCACCATTTACTTTCCAAGTTTGACCTGAAGGTACGCTAAGCGTGCCTTTCCTAATTCCACCTGGTACCTCACATCGAGTGTGGGTCAGCACCGATAACCCTCCATACCGCCTTCTGTACCTGTCAGCTGTCCTACCGGCTGAACACATGAACAGGGACGTGAACAATGCGACGAAGGAAACTCACAGTTTCGATGCGTCGATGCGCATTGCCAGCTATTTGGTGTCGGAGTCCATCGTCACTTTCACCGCACGCTGCGATGAGCTGGTGCACACCGCTGGTCCTGTGCACGTTGAAGTCACTTGCTTCGACTCGCAGGTGACCGTCCAGTTTCCGTCTCGACGCTTTGCTTCCCCTGGCTGAATGCACTCACGCGTCGCTCGACTTTTCTCGAGTCTTTTCTCGAACGCTGATATGTTGCCTGGTCGTCGCCTTTTTCCCTGCCTTCAGTCTTCTTACTGCGCCGTCTTCCGATGGCCGCAGGATCCTGTCGACTGCGCCAGTAAATTTCAGGTTCTCCTCCTTCCTTGCACCAGGGGTGCCCCGTCATAGACGGTTTGTTTAACAGGAAGACTGAAGCTTTTCCTCGCACCAGGGGTGCCGCGTCAGAGACGGTCTTGCGATGAGTTGGGATACACGGATAAAGGGAGTACTTGAAGTTTATGTACAGAAATTTACATCCCATACAAGTTTAGGCACTGGAGACAAACGGCAGAAAGAGAAAACAACAAAAGGCGAAACTGGCTAACACTAGATGAGGCCCCTACTCGGCATAGCCGAAGATGCATAACACCTGACCACAGCTCTGAACCCTTTTTCCGGCTCCGGAGACGGTTTTAAAGACCTAAGGCCCGGCCCACACTCGGTAGCATCCAATCATGTTGCGGTACTAACATGATTGCTTCATCAAGGGCATGTCCGGCCCTCCAGCTTCCGTATGTCAGATCACCCTCTCCACCGGAAAATAAAAGTAAAAACAAACACAAACACAAAGTCGTGCCAGCACGTGCCAGGAGAAACAACCTTTCTTTCACAAAGATAAGAGAAAAACCAAATGCAAACACACAGTGGTGCCACCACGTGAGATCGGTTTCCTCCGATGACCCTCGACTTTGGCGTCGTGCCGGAATTAGGGATTATCGAGCTTAAACGGGCAGTTACCGCTGTAACTGTCACTGCGAGCTTGGACGCGCTATCCAAGGCTACTTAGCTTTCCCAAGGCTGTTAGCTATCCGGCGCCTCACCGACACCCGGTCAGTCGGGCCACCAAACTCAGGCCTTCGCTGTTCCCGGCTGGCCGCGCTGTCGCCAGCTGTCCGTCATTTTTATTGCCCCCCCCCCCCCCTCTCGTCAAAAGCGCCCTGACACCGTTCCGTCCGGCAGTGCTTAAACTTCAGAAGGCCTGCAACTTTTCGAACCAGACTTTCGTCGCGAGTTTGTGTCCCATACCTGGTGTGCGCCAAGACAAGGGGGCGATCAGCGGGCGGCGGGCGGCGGCTCTCACCGCTCCCTGAATAGCCGGTGCGAATCGACCCCAAAGGGCGATGGACACCCGCCTGGCCCGGCGCCTTCGTGCGCAGTCGGATCGTTCCGAGAAAGGTGACACAAAGGTCAAGCGCACCGAGCCGCCCCCTCCCGCCGGGAGGGGGGCATTGAAGACGGCAGCGGCGGGCCACTGAGAAAGAATTAGCGGTACTAATGACCCCGCACGCACTACCGATCCCTTACAGTTTCCTTCCCCCCTGTTCTAACTGCGCGCGCTGTCGAGATCGTTTTCGCACGGCTCTGTTTTTTTTTTCATAAATGCGCCGCATTTTTTGACAGTGTTACATATATTAGCATGGACACTGAAGGCCTTAGCGGAATAGTGGTTTTCTTTCATGTGTTTACGGAAGTACTAACAATCTTTTGCAATAATATACGATTGCAAGGTACATCGTGCATGCATTAAATTGCGTGAACTCACTGTGCACAGAATGATCCTTCTCAATTGAGTGAACAGTATGCGCGAAATGACTGCAGATGTACTGCATGAATGATGCCCAAACTCATGTACTTAGAGTGTCAGGTGCGCCGTTTGCGAGAAACTTAACAGCTCTGGTCTGTGGACACGGAATATCTGTATTGTGTGGAATGCTGTAACCGAGACATAGTGTATTTTGAGAAATATCTCTTTCATACTGAATGTACCGACAAGGATCATACGTGCCAATAAAACCATGGAGGAATATGTTCTCTGCTCTTCGTACATTAGGCCAGAGGCCCCGTTACTATGGTCGACTAGCAGCGCATCCAATTTTACCATGCCAAAGCAGCGAAAAAAACGGCGCAGAAAAACCCATGTAAAGCGCGGCGCACGGCCACGCGCCGAGCAGGCGGTCAACTATACATGCGGCGACCTCCCTTAGCAGGCCCGATTTTTACATCTCCGTGCCAAAAGCAGATGCCTTGCCAGCAACTACCCCGCCCACGTGCTTCGGGCGTCCGTTGCTAGATTTCGGCCTCCAACGGCGATGAACGCA
Source organism: Amblyomma mixtum (assembly GCF_055824585.1). Lineage (NCBI taxonomy): Eukaryota > Metazoa > Arthropoda > Arachnida > Ixodida > Ixodidae > Amblyomma > Amblyomma mixtum. The sequence goes on along the minus strand of NC_143021.1, from coordinate 156,710,935 downwards.
AGTGAAAGAGGATTGGCGTAGCGTCAGTAATTCGTAGCTGCTGGGTCATAGAGGAAGTTCCACCCCCTTGGTTGCAATGCCTTACATAACACACTCCTGATTTACCTTTTCTTGCCTGCTTACAGATAAGACGCAAGCTTCACAGAAATTCCTAACAAGCACGTACATCGGGACCAAGGTAAAAGAGCAGTTTGATGTGGCGTAGTTGCAATGTATTCCTTCCCGGGCCTTCTGATGTCACGACGACTAACTTGCGGGGTTGCACAAGGTATGGTTTAGTTTCTAATGTGCGCAAAGAAAAATATACGCTTCGCCGTTGCCTAACGCCATTTAAATTTACTTGCTCTCAGAGCACACGGGTGCTATATGAGACTCGTGCCTGTATTCTCAAGGAAGAAAACATTAGAATAGTCTCAGTAATTTTTAAGAAGGCAAATAACTGCTTGAGGATATTCAAGAAGGTTCAGAAGAAAGTAAATTCTAATCGTCCACCCAATGTTGATTCTTCAAGAAATAACACTAATATCAGGCCTCCACATAAGGAACTCGAGCAGGAATTTCAGTGCGCCTAGAAACACTGATAGCTGTGCCACGGGCGGTCCCCTTTCCTTCGACTAGCATTCTGAGGCTTCGATCGGGCACGATGACGCCGCGGCGCTATGACTGACCACGTTCGTTAGCTGGACGCACTTTCTATGTTCGCATGCTGCTGGCGCATCTTGCGTCCGTCTCTTCGCGGGCGCGAGAATGCGTGAAGATACGGCTGCACGAAGAGCCAGTGATTTTCAGCGGTGGTCAGTTTAGTGATGAATGGCCCGGCATCACGGCTCTCTAAAGACGAGGAAGCGACTGACTTCTTGGGCGATCAATAAATGACACTCGCGTTTAGTTTATCTGTTTTATCACCTAAATCTACGCAGGTGGCCACAGTCATTTACAGCAGGTGAAGTGTCAGTGCAGTAATGCAGAGCGCTGCGGTATCGAATAAAAATTAATAGGAGTGGTTCACAACCTGCCACAACAGGAGGGAGCACGCCGGAGAGCCTCCAATATGTGTGCGCTTACTAAGCTTACGACGTGTAAATTGCGAGCACGCACAACTACGAATCGGTTGAGTTCATGGTAAGCGTAGCGGGGGGGGGGGGGGGGGGGGGGGGCGCCAGAAAAGTAGTTGGGCGGATAAGATTAAAAAGTTTGCGGAGACATCGCTCTGGGGTGTCTTGATTGGAGGGATATGGGAGAAGTCTTTGCCCTGCAATGTGCGTAGCCAGGCTGATGATGATCATGATGACAACTGTGAAGTCGACTACGGCTGAAGCATTTCTACGTAAGAACGTGCCTTGTGGTCGTACTCACGCACTTGCAGTCAATCACCGCATTATATACTACGGACTTTCTAGACTCGGGCACGGCTGCACAATAGCGGTACGTGCCCCACTGAAGCGCATCAAAGCTTTGGAGTGGTAGGTTTTTGCGTGTTTAGCACACCGAGGCTGTACGTAAGGTGTGGACTGTACTGTATTGAAAGGCTCACGGTTAAGCGTGATTAAATGTATTTGCTATAATAAATACGATATCAGTGTTAACTACGACTGTACAGGCGTAGCGCCTGGTTAAGCATGGCAGTGCAAGGCAGTGTTATCGTACTGAACGCACCAGCCCTACGCCCATGCTAACCCATATTTTTTATGCACCTGGGCTCCATTAGCGAACACATACAATGCGAAACGGGTTTTCATAATTTGCCTCAATCGAAATGGGTGAATATTCGACCCGCGACCATGGAGTCAGAACCGTGGCCCTAAATCCGCTGAAAAGCTGCGGAAAGAGAAAAGAAAAAAGTATGAGAACGAGCTGAGAAAGTACAGTACGGTGAGACGAAGCAAACCTGAAGCGCATTTGTGCCGCAGTTGCGTTTGAAGACAGCTTTTAATTTGAGTTTTTATTTCAGACACCGCGTGGTTATTTCATCTCGATAAAAAGAATGGATTGAGCAAAAATAGCGCGCTTTTGCACTGTTTTGTGGAAGCAGCGAACACGAGCTGAACTATCTCTAACGAAATAACGCGCACAAAGCAAGACATTTACGACTAGCACGAAAGTTAGTCGTCCTTCCCGATAAAATGTGTAGAGCCGCTCAGAGAAGGCGCTGTTCAATGCCGTCCGCAGCGTCCTTTAGCGTGGTTCTCTGCCGCCTACATTTCCTGAAGTGGGCAAGGCCTAGAAGACAACCACATGACGTTACTCGTTAAGTGTAGCGCCAATTTTATCGGGGTAGTGTGATGGTTCGTTCCGAATCTAACTGATATTGCCATGTGCGCCTGTGCCACCGCCACATCCGTATAGATACGACGCCCTAGATATCAAAGCAAATTTCTTGGTCCGGCCAAGATGCTGTTGGCTACCTCCAGTACGATCTGATGCACAAGCTATCACGAGTAATATGGGGAAAAGTTAATACATGGATAGCCGTTGGTGCTTTGAGAGATGTTATCAGGAATCTATAGATACGAGCCAAAAATATATAGTCGTCAGCATTGCGACCCATTATATTCTATGGGATCAACTTGTGGACAGCAATGCAGGAACAGGTGAAGACTGGGTCGCTTTTCGATGCATTGTAGATGTAGACGAATCTATCCTGGCGCCCAGCTCAAATGCAGGATTACTGTCTAATCGGGGGAGTCGCTCTGTTGTCTGCCTTGAAAAAGATGTCTCGTATGTTCTACATGCAGCTAGAGTCGAGCACGGGGACTGAAGCGAAATAATATTATTCAGAATCACTAGAAGAACCAGCCAGGATGGAGTGAAATCGATATACAGGAGTAAATATTCCTTCCGACAAATATTTTGCCCTGTTACAAAAAGTACTGCTTAACTGCTCTATCATTATAAACTACTGTGTGTGACAGAAAAGAGGCTGAATCTAAAAGTACTTTTAAAATAGAGGTGTTTATACATGCACAAAACTCATTTATCATCAACTAGACATACAGTTTCGTCGCAGGCACTCCGTTTGCTTCAGGTGCATCATCTGCCTGTGGCTTCCATCATGGTGACAGCATAGCGTTGATCTGATTTCTAATGAGTGGGATCTCTCTTACATCCAGTCGTGCATCGACGACCGCAAGCAGGCACAAGTTCACTAGTGTCGGTTCCAAGTGCAACACGTGAAGATCGGTCAGAGCCGCTTCCTCCTCCTCCTCTCCTTCCTCCGGGTCCTGTACCGGGCCATAACCGCCAAACACAAACACTCTTTCGCCAGTAATGCAGCAGCCTGGAAACCACCTGGCAGACGGGCCTAAGCCCCGCGGCCTCACCTCACTCCAGCACGATGTCTCAGGGTCGTACTTGTGCATGTCTGCACAGTAAGTGTCCCGAAGTTGGTTGAACCCACCAAAGATGTACAGCTCGCCCCTGTAGACAAAGGCGGAATGCCCGTACCGAGCCACGGGGGGAACGCCCTGTACGTGTGGGCGCACCCAGGTCGAGGTGGTTGTTTCCAGGTAGAATAATGAGTCCACGTTTTCAAAGCGACCTGCGCGAAAAGTCGAAGCTAAGCCGCCACCCCACACGTACATGCGCGTCCCGATTGCAGAGGCCGTGTGGAAGGATCGCGGAGGAGGGACCTCTCCACTGGTGGGGACGCGATGCCACTTAGTGGTATCCAGGTCAAGCGCGCTGACGTCTTGGGAATCATGTGGGTAACCAAAAATATACATGCGATGACCGACCATGCAAGCTGAGGCGCCGTAATGCGGTGTCGGCGCCTCACCGTTCACTTGAGGGCAGCTCCATGACATGGTGTTGGTGTCGAAACGGTAAAGGACGCTGTCCAACTCCCAGCCGTTCCGTAAGCCCCAAAGGTACGCGCAGTGACCGTAGGCGACAACGGTGCGACGGCATATGTTATTCGGCTGGCCATTGGACGGTGAATGTGTTAGCACAATATCCCACCGCGACGTTGCAGGGTCGAATATGGACACGACGACGAGGTTCCTTAAGGGGTGAGGCCTGTCCTCGTGAAAGGAGCCGAACGAGTACACCTTGCAGTTGATGGAAACGGCACCGTGGTTGACTTCCTCTGGAACACCACTCAGTCGCACCGTCCACATCTTGACGGGGCAGCTAGTGCTCTGAGAAACACGGCGCGATCGTTCCAGCGATTCTGCCGACCTCACGTGGCCTTTCCTGAAACAGCGATATGGTGGCCGGTTTCCGCAGCGCGTGCGGCAGCGAGGATTTGAAGGGTGACTATGTTTGCCATATATTAGAATATTTAGGTTATTTCATGATGCGCAAGTGTATTAACGTTGCACGAAGAAACTGCATACTGTAAAGTTTCTGCCGCCGAGAAAAAAAACGAAAACCGTAAGAGCTATCACAAAGGCACTTCAGCGATTTTTCCAGCCTGTTCCTGACCGAAAACTTTCTGGACGCTACTATCCACGTCGTTAATGCTTCCCAGTTGGCTCTTCATTAGACACATTTAGCTGAGCTGACCGGTTTTGCGGCCCGCTACCCAGCTGAGCGGGGCGGACGCTCAAGTGCCCATGCGCAGTACGCTCACACGCTATCGGGTCAGCGGAGCGGCGCCTCCGTTCTGCAAGCGCGCCGGTTTAGTGCAGCGTCGTATCGTATGGAAATGCCTCCAGTTTACCGGTTAGTTCAAGATGTTTGCTTTTGGCTCGACGGTCGCGTCTGAGAGCGCTTTCCAGTTTCACTGTCTCATGGGTTCATTTTCTACACTACACTCGTTTAAAGCGCTTCAAAATTGACAAAGATCGCTCTTTGCACTGCGGCTTAGTCAGGGTCAATCCTTGCGAGCGACTGTGAGCGCATGTGTTAGAGGGTGTCTGAAAATGCCGCAGTCGGAACCCAGCGCGATTGGACGTTGCGAGCTGCGAAAAACGGTGTGGACCTCCGTACGGGCTACAGCAGCAAAATGCAGAGCAAACATGGGAAAGTCGCCCTCTTCACGCACGTCTCAATTTATTTTGCTAATGAGTAGACGTTCCTGCAATCATATCCAGAAGTGTTCACCCCGGCAAACTACAAACGTTTCCAAATGAAGTGATCGTCTATTTACCTCCAGTTTAGTAGTGCCAAAAGGAACATGCACTGCCGCAGTCTGAATTCTTGTTTTGCGCAGCGTAGAAAAAAGGAAAAACACTAATATAGCGCTTCACAGCGGCGCCTCGCATGAACAGTGTGGCAATGGTCGGTGTGGATCAAACTACCAATGCAAGTCGCGTTTTCTTTCACTGAACTGCCCGATCAGGTGCTCTTTAAGTACGCTTGTTCACTTAACACTTGTTAAGTTCTAGGCAAACAAAAACAAAGAGATATGAACTGATCATCATCACCACTGTGACTACTCCCATTGCAGGGCAAAGGCCTCTCCCATGTCTCTCCAATTAACCCTGTCCTTTGCCAGTTGCGGCCACCGTATCCGCGCAAACCTCTTTATCTCATCCGCCTACCTAACTTTCTGCCGCCCCCTGATACGTTTGCCTCTTCTTGGAATCCACGGAGTGGATATGAACTAGAAGCACAAGTTTCGATTTTGTTCATCAAATCGGTTCTATTTGTCACCGCTTGATGGCGTCACAATCCAAACAATTCTGCTTAGCCTTATCAGCGGAACAATTTGCTTTTATAAACTTGCTCGCCGCACGTCCGCTATGCTTATGTTGGGCGTGCCAGCGTAATCGGAGGGGACCGTAAAATCGGTCAGCTAAAACTGCCTTATGGAATCCTTCATAGCGAGCGCAAGTTATAGGGGCTAAATTTTAGGCGACCTTATAAAATTATGTGAACGATATATTGGTGATATTGTGCTGCCAATGGTTTCAGAAATAACGCTTCCTTTTTTAGTTTCGCATCCTAACCATGAAGCAACCTTACTATGTACCAGTCCCGATTACAGTTCTCATAAAGCGCCAGCCCAAACACATTGTGATCAATAACCTACCTGTCCGGCTCTGCCACAATAAAAGAATGGACGTGAATGGCGGCTAATAAAGAATTGCGTTTCTGCTTCTTGCATGCAGAGCCCGAATGGCTGAATAACCGCGCATGTTTCTTGAAAACTGGCGTCGTGTCTCTCGATCGCTGTGCTCTTCATAGTACTGCTATTGAAAAAAAAGCATTATCACTGCAAACTTTTGCTTTGCCGTGCAGTTGGCGTGCAGTTCTTTAGCAGCTGCTTCGAACAGTAAGACATATTTCCTTTTCTAATACAGCTCACCTGGCAAACGTGGGCTGGAGATAAGCTATCAGCTATGCTTGGTATAACAACCGTGCGCTGGAAATTAAATTCATTCACAAATGGAGAGCACCCTGAAAATAAATACTAAAAGAAGGCTAGGTTTCATGTGTCTTCAACAGCTACGGTGCTGTTAGTAATTGGTATGTAAACATCGCAAAAGGTTTTCGAGATGTGCGTGCGGGAGCTTTTACGTACACCGAATCTCAAGCACGCGGTAACTTCCAGCCTTACTAAGGAATCCACCAGAGCGTCAAGAAGCCGCTTTTTCTTTTCAAAGACGTGCGCATTAGAACCGGCGTTAACACCACCTCCTCCCGCATGCCCTACTGCTGCAGCACCACGTGAACAACTGGGAAGGACCGAACAACGTGCATCGAGTTTCCCTGCACTACGCCATACAGCACCTCGGTTTCTTTTCTGACCCACTCTGCCCTCTTCCTCTAGCTCGCTCTCTTGTCCTCAATTAAATTTGAATCCTGATCGCTACCGAGCACGTTCCAGTCTCATGGGTTAGTACCGGTAAGCAAAAGCTGTTATATACTTTTCTCTCGCAGGATCGTGGTGAACTGCGTTTCATAATCTCAGGGAACAGCCAAACAAAAACGCATCGGCTACAGACGGGGAATCCACACTATAGGTGTTACAGCACTATAGTGGGGATGATCAAAATAAACGGAACGACTAGCAGGTCTTATCATATCTTTGCAAGTTTTTCAACTCTACCTCCTGAAAAAGGTGTTTGGTATTCTAGACGAAGTGAAGAAGAAGAAATGGCCTTGGTCAGGACAGGCAATGCGACGGCAAGATAACCCGTGGTCATCAGTTAACGACGTGGACAGCAAGAGAAGGCAGGCGTAGCAGGGGACGGCAGAAAATTACGAGCGCGAGTGAAATAAAGAAGTTTGAGGGGACAAGGCGGCACCAGCTGCCAAAGCACCATGTTAATTGTACAGGTATGGGCGAGGCCTTTGTCCTGCAGTGAACGTAGTCAGGTTGATAATTATGATTCGTTTGTTTGGGTGTCTGTTTGTCTGGAGCCTGCCTTGTGTTTTATTGATTTATGGGGGATGAACGTCCCGAAGCAACTCAGCTTATACGGGACGCCGTACTGAAGGGCTCCGGAAATTTCGACCACCTGGGGTTCTTACCGTGCACAGACATCGCACAGCACACGCACCTCTTGAATTTCGCCTTCACCCAAATTCGGCCGCCGCGGCCGTGATCGAACCCGCGCCTTTCGGTCAGCAGCCGAGCGCCGTAACCACTGAGCAGCCGTGCCGGGTACCTGCCTTCTTTGTCTCAGGCTGCCAGCCGTACCTCCGAGTTGTGGGCCACCCGCCAGGCGTGTATATAGGGGGTGTTTCAGGGAACACTTTAAAAAATTTTCAAAACAACTCTTTTTGGGTGAAAATATTTCTTTTGAGGCATAGTATTATGAGAGTTGGCGGACTCCAGAAAACCGGTCAATATTCTGAAGTAGTAAGGTGGTTAACTAATTAATAATAATAAACTTTTCAAGTAGTAAAATTGGGCACCTGGTCGAAACTGTAGCCGGTCGTTCTCTAGACGATCGTTGGTATTAGCCCTATCATAGTTTAGAATTTCCAAAACGCGATTACCCTTGGCGCTCAGGCTCGAGAAAATTTGGCTTTTTTACATGCACTGGAGGGGTTGCTTTGCATGCATGCTTTCGAAAGCGGGTGTATTTTTTCACTGTGCAGCGAAATGGGCGCTCTTTCTCAATCAAAAAAACCGGCGGAGTGCGGACACAATCGTCCACTCTCTCAGCAATTTCAGAAGCTCCCACTATCTCACTCGCCACTTTGTTCACGTATTTCTGAACTATCGTGGTTCTTTCTAAGAAGAGCGCCAATTGTGTTGGGAATGTAACCTGCCGTGAGTCACGAATGTGGGGATTTAATTCTGGCCCTCTTGGGCTGGTGCGTGATAGTTTTTTAGCCCGCATTTTGCTTGCCTTTTGATTGGAGAGTGGGTCCTGGTGCAATGCGATGCCGGTGCCAGATAAAGCGTAACATCTTCCCTTTTTTTCCTCTCGTTTCAGCGCATGCGCGCGATAGGGTATACGTATACGTTGCGCGCCGCAATAAAGTTTTGGTGAAGTCAGCGGTCTGTGGTGTTTCCGTACTTGTCCGTGTTTGACTTTGCGCCGTGTAGTTGTAAGCATAATTTTCCAGCACGTCCTGCAAGTGGTGTTAAACTGGCAATAGTATGCCACAAAAGGTGTATGTTTACACCAAAAAGCCTTTTTTTTAGAAAATTTTAAGTAGTCCCTAAACATCTGGTATATATTGTAAAAGAATACGCAAATTTGCGGGATAGAAGAAGGTGAACCTCCGCTTGAGCGGCACTGCCATCGCAGCATGTTTCTGTGCTTGTCCTGGCTTCGTTGCTTTCTTTATTCTTTACATTTATCTGCCTGCTAGAGCAGATACCATTCTCCCTTACCAACCCGGTGTCTCCGAAATATACTCCTGTTTCTGAACTCGCGCAAGATGCCGATCACTGCCGCCAGATGTCCCGCTGAACCATGACTGACACCCAGCATCGCAAGAAATGCTTCTCCACTGCCCCCCTTGTGTGACTCTGTACGCTGTCAAGCACGCTTGGACTGTCCCATACGCAGTGCCCACCATGGCGGGTGGCAGTTCAGTTATTGAGTGCTCCTGAGGGGTGCTCGGGAAGAGCAGCCTACGTTTCTCAATTTCCACCGTTGCCACACCTGCCACCGAGCGGCAGTGCCGCATCGCTTAACCAGTAGACCCAGTGCAATCATTCCAGTGTCACTTCCACGAAACATACACTTATTCTGCCTGACTTTTCTCTGTGTCTCAGGAACTTGCGCCTGTCTTTTTTTGTAAAATGTGCTACTTTATTCCATTCCTGAAAGATAATCTTTTCACCGCACCCAGCTACACCTCATCTCGCATCCATCATCAACACAAAGTTGGAAAGCCAACTTGCCGCGCTGATTCGAACCATTCTGCATTTTCGCCAAGAACAGCGAGTGAGTGGAAGCGCCTTCTCGCCTCCACAGTCTCCATTTGTGATGCCATTCACTTCAAGGTCGCGGTTGAAGGTGCCTTAAAGTTTTCTGCTGTGGTTGTTCGGCGACTAATGTTACAAACTTACCACTCCTTTCTGTAGTACGTACGCGTCTTGAATGTATACGTAATAAATAAGTAAACTAATTAACAAGCTGCTCTATTTATTCGTCGCCTGTAAACTGACCGGAGCAATGTCTGTCGATAGCGCTTTAGAGGTCGCCTAGTACTGCCCCCGAAGCCTTTCCGATTTGTATAATCGAGCCACCTCTCACAGCGATGCATCGGCAATAAGGCGATTGAAATAGAAAAGAAATTCAGCCACTTTCTCCTTACGTTTTCAGATGACGAGAAAGAATATCGGCCTGCCTACCAACACATAGCTTAAGCTAAGATTTCCCAATATTTGGAAGAGTTCCTTTTTCCGGAGCTCCTCCCCGATGTTCACCAGCTTAGGCATCACCATATTGTGATCAATGCGAGATACATGAAAAAAAATTATTTTCGTTCTGCTCTGAAAACGATTTGGATGTTCACTACGCACTGCAGAGACGGCCAAGCAAGTCTACAGTAGTATATAAGTGATTTGCACAACAGCTTAGACACGACACAGAAAGGAACACATACAACAGTTCACGAGCGCAACTACCAACTGTTTAATGGGGTGACACAACAACAGCATATATACAGAAAAGCAGAGCATGCGTAAAGGTAGAGCAGGCACACACATCACAAAGTCCGCAATTTTATACAAACGAATCAAGATATGAAACTTCAGCATCATAGATCTGCAACGAAGCATCACTTACGCAGCGATCAGATAGTTTTTTACATGGAAGACCTATAAGACAAGCCGCGCTTTTACATTGGCACCCCTGCCTAGAATTTTTGTCATCTCAAATCTTGCCCTTCACGTGCAGGAAGAAATCTGCCTTACAAGGTTTGAATTTTGATCATTATTGTTAACATTTTTTGCATGCTCCCATAGCCTCTCATTAACGCAACGGCCAGTTTGGCCTACATAGGAAGAGCCACAAGAAAGGGGAAAGCCGTATACCACTCCTGTGTCGCACTTAACATAGGATGTGCCATGCCTTTTTTTACAACCCCTTTCACAAACGCCAGAAATGCGGCAGCAAAGCTTTGATAGCTTGTTGGGGGCTGAGAACACCAAATGTGCATGGTGTCTACCGGCCACTTTCTTCAGTTTATGAGACACCTGGTGCACATAGGGGACCACAACCGGCTTTGAAGCCGAGTAGTCAGGTCTTTTTTGGGCGTCTTTTTTTTCTGCAGGAGGGTTTCAGCGACGGCACATATGACCGAACCAGGGAAGCCTACCGCCAAGAGGCGGGAAACCTGATAGTCGAGACTTTCCTGCATGCTATGAGGGCACGACTTGTGAAGCGCCGACTCCAAACAGAGAGGCGCAATGGCTCTTTTTAGAACCTTGGAGTGTGAGGAGTCGTATCTCAGTAGCTCCTTGTTAGCACGGGGGGAATACATATGGGAAACGTGGCTGCCAGAGAACATAAGTTTGAGGTCCAAAAAACGTAACTCATGATTATCTGGTTGTTCATGTGTAAAACCCAAACCTCGTCCTAATTGATTAAAAGCAGTTAAAATCTGTGAAACAACCTGGTAAAGGGATGTAAAGGTCCCAGACTTTAAAAGCATTAAAAAATCGTCAACATATCTAAAAAACTTTTAAAACCGGGCCGTCACTTAGGGTTAGTTGCAATGAGTGGTCAATATAAGATAGAAAGATGTCGCATAAAATGGGTGCAACATATTCACCTATGCACATGCCTTTGCGCTCCAGATAAAACTGGTTGTCATGAAAGATGAAGGTAACATGCAAGTAATACTCTAAAAGCTTTAAAACATTATTTGTAGAGATGGCGGCTATGTTCTGGAATGCCACCGCCCCCGAGCTTTCGATACAACCTCTAACATAGGCCAACAAGTCAGCATGTGGGACAGAATAAAACAAATCTTGAATATCTACAGAGAAGGCAGAACCTATCTGATCGCTATTTTGCAGAAACTCGGCAACATCAGCTCACTCTTTTTACCAAGAACGGATCGTTAATGGAAAGGCTTAGCAAGAAGGAATCGGCTGACTTGGTGTTGCCAGGATCCCTTCTCACTTACAATGGTCCTAAACGGAAGATCAGGTTTGTGCGTTTTTGCTGTAAAATTACTGTTAAAGAATTCTTAGAACTGGCATCGATTCCATTGGCTAAAGACATTAGTTGCAAGCTCTTACAAAATTCAATAAATTTTGTTTTTACTCTCACTTCGCTTTTTCTAACGGGTGCAAAGTTTTTGCGAACCGCCTCGAGTGCTTTTCCTTGATAGAAGTCATTAGGTAAAACTACAAATCTGCCATCTTTGTCGGATTGCAGTAAGCTCAAATCATGACTTTTGAAATGGTGCACAATATCGAACAACAATGGAGAGCGGACCTTGCCTACCTTCTTGCCTTCTGCAGTAAGAATAGAAGCCATAACAATAAGGAACGCGTGGTTTTCGCTGGAGGCTCTTCAGTCCCAGAGAAGATTTCTTCTTTCCTGGAAAAAAGCCCCAAGTTAGGCATCCAATCCAGGTACCTGCGCATGAGTTCCTCGCCATAAACAGGAATATCGCCTCAAAGACCAACGATGAGGACAAGGAGCGGTGCCTCCTAGAAGGTGTGGACAGCCTAAAAAGGTGTGCTAGTTATCGTACTTGTAAGAAAGGCTGTTTGGACGTTAATTCTGTTGTGCACCATTTCAAAAGTCATGATTTGCGCTTACAATCCGACAAAGAACGCAGATTTGTAGTTTTACCTAATGACTTCTATCAAGAAAAAGCACTCGAGGCGGTTCGTAAAAACTTTGCACCCGTTAGAAAAAGCGGAGTGAGAGTAAAAACAAAATTTATTGACGTTTGTAAGAACTTGCAACTGATGTCTTTAGCCAATGCAATCGATGCCAGTCCTGAGAATTCTTTGTCAGTATTTTTTACACCAAAAACGCACAAACCTGATCTTCCGTTTAGGACTATTGTAAGTGAGAAGGGATCCTGGCAACACCAAGTCAGCCGATTCCTTCTTGCTAAGCTTAAATGCCTTTCCATTAACGATCCGTTCTTGGTAAAAAAAGTAAGCTGATGTTGCCGAGTTTCTGCAAAATAGCGATCAGATAGGTTCTGCCTTCTCTGTAGATATTCAATATTTGTTTTATTCTGTCCCCTATGCTGACTTGTTGGCCTATGTTAGAGATTGTATCGAAAGCTCGAGGGCGGTGGCATTCCAGAACATAGCCGGCATCTCTACAGATAATTTTTTAAAGCTTTTAGAGTAATACCTGCATGTTCAAATTCAAATTCAAATTTATTTAGCATCAACAATGATGTTACAAAAGTGCAAGATCAGAAGTGCCAAACTAGTGATGCTACGGGGTGCTAGCAAAAAGCCTGTAACGGGTTGACAAAGGCCAGCACCCCGTTCACAGAGCAATACAGCAGTGGACAAAAAGAGATAGCGATATAAATAAAAGCAATATATATATATATGGCGACGGCTTTACATAATCATAAAAACACGTTAAGTGATCGGGCTAACATTGCGGGTTCATAATTGCAAGTGTTAATGTCTTCAGTAATTGCACATACACTGATTGATAGATCACTTGGACGTGTTATCAGAAGAGTTAAGAGCGTGTGGTAGTGTGTACATCAGCATTTGGCGGCCATAGTTAGTACGGGTGTGAGGAAAATTCCATGTCTGACTGCTTCGTGTGCTATATGCTTTCTCAAATGGAGACAGGGTCGCAAGGTTTTCAAGGAAAGGGTCATTATTTAGATGAAAGGCATGATGACGTTTTAACAAGAGTGCATTGAACAGGTTCGGTAATGGTTGTAATCTAAGGTCAACAAAAAGAGGGTTTGTGAGTGCGCCATTGGGTTCATTTGAAATAATTCTTACAGCTTTTTTCTGCAGTCGATAGATTTTGGACAAATTTGTGTACGTTGTTGTGCCCCATATCAAGTAGCAATACGATAATGTGGATGCGAAAAGGGAGTTATACAAAAGTAATTTAATGTGCTTAGGCAGAAAGTAACGAAAACGTGCAAGAATGCCGGCTATTTGGGATATTTTGGAGTGAACGAGGTCAGTGTGTGCGTTCCACTGCATATTCCCATGAAAAAAAACGCCTAAGGTTTTTATTACTGGTACCACCTCTATGACTGAAAGACCAAGTTCAAGGACAATAATTGAATTAACTGGTTTATTTTGAGGGCGAAAAAGAACTGATTTTGTCTTCGAGACGTTTATAGTTAAGGAATTATTTAGACACCAAGTGTTCAATACATCAAGCACTGCATTCGCTTTCTTTACAAGCAGGCGTAAACTATGATGGGAGAAAAATAAGCTTGTGTCATCGGCATAAATAATAAATGATGTATTTAAATCTATGTTAACAAGGTCATTAATACATAGGTTGAAAAGTAGCGGCCCGAGAATACTTCCCTGCGGAACGCCATGTAGCAATGGTTTGAAGCTGGAGCAAGAGTTATGTATGTGCACCCTTTTTTGGCGGTATTGTAGGTAGGATTTAATAAGAGAAAGGAAACAGCCTCTGAAACCATAATATTCCAATTTTGTTAATAGTGTAACGTGATTTATTTTGTCAAATGCCTTTGAATAGTGTCTGAAAATTCCAACTGAATACAGTTGGTGTTCAAAGGCGTTAAGAATGATATCTTTTTGCACTAGCAAGCCGCTTTCTGTAGAGCGTTTTTTGGTGATCCCAAACTGATACGGTGTCATAATCTGATGCTTGGTTAAGAATGAGGTCATTCGTACGTGTATTAGCTTCTCAACGACCTTGGAGAATACAGGGAGTATTCAAAAATTGGCCTGTAGTTAGACATGTTACATTTCTCACCACCTTTAAAAATGCCAGTAACTTTGGCCACTTGGAGCCGGCGAGGAAATTGGCCGCATGAAAATATTTGATTAATGATGTACTCTAAAATAGGGGCTATAATAGTAGCAACATGTTTAAGTGGCCGAATCTCCAAACCATCTACATCAGTACTGGTAGTATTGTTTAGAGATAAAATTGTAGGCACAACCTCATCTGCTATTACTGGGAATAAAAATGCAGTCTCTTCTGTTGGTTGGTGCATAAAGTTCATGCAGCTTGATCATGATCGCTATTTCCCACAGATATGAAGTAATCATAAAAGCTTTAGCTAATTCTCCTGCAAGAGTTGTGCCATTCATACTTATCTCCATCTGGCTATGCATTGCACCAGTGTGCCGATTTAGGAGTGCATTTAATCTTTTCGAAATTATTTCCGGAGTTTGCTTCGTGTCCTGCATGAAAAGGTTTTCAAAGTGCTCATTTTAATTCTCCGCAATAGGCTGTTCGTCCTGTTTCTGCGTTTTTTGAAGTCATCTAAATCGTTTACGTTTCTAGATTTTGAAAACTTTTGATAAAGAACATTTTTCAGCTTTATAGATTTTACACCTTAAGCTGTAATCCAAGGTTTGCGTGCTTTGCGTGGCGGCTTGCGAGCTTTGAAGAGAAATCAATCATTATATACATTTATAAATTTGTCTATGAAGATGTCATACGATTCCTCCGCATCAGTGCTTGGAAGAACACTCTCCCATGATATCTCAAACTAAATTATAAAAAGACCCCAGGGTACTTTCATTTATCTCCCGGAATATACTTACAGTCGGTCTCGCGTCTCTTAATTGGAACTTTTTATGACTAAGCACTAAATATATAAATAAATGGTCACTAATGTGTGTTTGAAGAACACCTGAACTGATGGGCACATTTGTAGCATTGGTGATAAAAATGTCAATGAGTGTAGATGTATCCCACACTATACGAGTTGGTTGTTCCAAGATATTAATAAAAGCATTAGTTTCTAAAGTGCAGCACAATTCTTCACTTTGTGGGGACGAGTGTAGGAGGTCAGTGTTCAAGTCTCCAACTTAAAGTTAGCACCTAGAATTAGTTTGTAGTCGTTTTTGTTAATGCAACCTAAATAAATATGATGAAATGAAAGAAAAGCTATATTGCTACCTTTGGGCGGACGGTATGCCACAGAAAAAATGGTCATATTACATTGCAAAGTTAGCATTTCATAATCATCAGTTATTACAGAAAAAATGTCAACAATGTCGCATACAAATGTATCTTTCACTAATAACATTACGCCGCCACCTGTCTTAGCACTTCGATTCAAGTGGTAGGTTCGATAGCCGTGCACACGATCCACTTCCAAGTCATCCCGGTACCAAGTTTCTAATATCATCACTGCATCAAACTTAAAACCGACCTTTATCTTTCATGACAACCAGTTTTATCTGCAGCGCAAAGGCATTTGCATAGGTTGATCTGTTGCACCCATTTTATGCGACATCTTTTTATCTTATATTGACCACTCATTGCAACTAACCCTAAGTGACGGCCCGGTTTTAAAAGTTTTTAGATATGTTGACGATTTTAGTTTAGTTTTAGTTTATGGGGTTTAACGTCCCAAAGCGACTGAGGCTATGAGAGACGCCGTAGTGAAGGGCTCCGGAAATTTCGACCACCTGGGGTTCTTTAACGTGCACTGACATCGCACAGTACACGGGCCTCTAGAATTTCTCCTCCAAAGAAATTCCAGCCGCCGCGGCCGGGATCGAACCCGCGTCTTTCGGGTCAGCAGCCGAGCACCATAGCCACTGAGCCACCGCGGCGGCATGTTGACGATTTTGAAATCCTTTTAAAGTCTGGGACCTTTGCATCCCTTGACCAGGTTGTTTCACAGATTTTAACTGCTTTTAATCAATTAGGACGAGGGTTGGTTTTTACACATGAACAACCAGATAATCATGAGTTACGTTTTTTGGACCTCAAACTTATGTTCCGTGGCAGCCACGTTTGCCACATGTATTCCCCCCGTGCTAACAAGGAGCTAGTGAGATACGACTCCTCACACTCCAAGGTTGTAAAAAGAGCCATTGCGCCTCTCTGTTTGGAGTCGGCGCTTCACAAGTCGTGCCCTCATAGCATGCAGGAAAGTCTCGACTATCAGGTTTCCCGCCTCTTGGCGGTAGGCTTCCCTGGTTCGGTCATATCTGCCGTCGCTGAAACCCTCCTGCAGAAGCAAAAAGGCGCCCAAAAAGACCTGACTACTCGGCTTCAAAGCCGGTTGTGGTCCCCTATGTGCACCAGGTGTCTCATAACCTGAAGAAAGTGGCCGGTAAACACCATGTACCTTTGGTTTTCTCAGCCCCCAACAAGCTATCAAAGCTTTGCTGCCGCATTTCTGGCGTTTGTGAAAGGGGTTGTAAAAAAAGGCATGGCACATCCTATGTTAAGTGCGCCACACGAGTGGTATACAGCTTTCCCCTTTCTTGTGGCTCTTCCTATGTAGGCCAAACTGGCCGTTGCGTTAAAGACCGGCTACGGGAGCATCCAAAAAATGTTGTCAATAATGATCAAAATTCAAACCTTGTAAGGCACATTTCTTCCTGCACATGTACGGCAAGATTTGCGATGACAAAGATTCTAGGCAGGAGTACCAATGTAAAAGCCCGGCTTGTCTTAGAGGCCTTCCATGTTAAAAAACTTTCTGATCGCTGCGTAAGTGATGCTTCGTTGCAGATCTAGGTTGCTGAAGTTTCATATCTTGATTCGTTTGTATAAACGTGCGGTCTTTGTGATGTGTGCGCCTGCTCTACCTTTACGCATGCTCTGCTTCTCTGTATATATGCTGTTGTTGTGTCACCCCATTAAACAGTTGGTAGTTGCGCTCGTGAACTGTTGTTTGTGTTTCTTTCTGTGTCCTGTCTAAGTTATTGCGCAATTCACTTATATACTATGCAGAACCAACTAGCCCGACAACACGCTCTTCAAGTCTAGAATATTCCGTCCATCCGCAATCATGCACGATGCTGAAAGAGCCTAAGAAGCTAGTCCTTTATTAACAACACAATTGAAGAAAAGCGAGGACGGTCCGGCCAAGCACTTTCACCCGCATTGTCCGGTGGCCAGAGGCACGCGCAATGGGTCACACTGACGCGAAGAACACGCCTCACGTAATTATTTGCCATCAGTCACCAGCGAGGAATACGAAGCACTTTAGGGCTCACTGCCGCTTCACGAAAAGTGAGCGTTCGTGCTCTGAAGGGCGAGGATCTGAAACCTAATATGACCACTTAATCCACTCCGATAGATGATTGGTTGTGCTAATCGCTGCCTATTCCTGACAACCTTATGTTCTCGTGAATTTTGATTACAGCTCCCGTTGTTCCTACGATAGCAGCACCTTTTGCACTCGGCTTGCGAATGTCTGTGGTTCATCCCGGCAGATCAGGGCTGTTGGTCTTCCCAGCTTGTCCGAAGTTACCTCGAGTACAGAACTCAAGTTATAAAGTTTGCTAGGTGTCTCCCGGCGACAGCCATCGGCTGATCCTGGTTCATATAGTGCCATATACTGTCCTTGCCTGTAAACATAATGATGCAGGTCAATGCAATAATAGTTGTAATGCTTTAACGGAACATCAAAAGGCACTGTCCATGCCATCGTCTTGGATGTGGCGCGTGTGGCTGCCAGGAGAAAATCTATATCAGCACGCCTGCTCACGGAATTGCTCTCCATTCACATGGCAGATCATACGAGCAACCAACACGACACAATCTTCGAGAGATATACATGTCATCTTGCTGAAAAATTTTTAGAAACTTAAGGCAGTGGCCCATTTTTTCATAATAGTGCGATCAAGGTACCGGTGGGGGTGCTTAAACATCAATAGTTTTTTTTCTTTGAAACGGTTGAAACGGTTGTCATGAAAGCATCCTGCCGTGACTTGACCTCGTCGCGTACTACATGTGTGCCTCTGTAGCACTAGCCCTCGCACTTATGATACAGCCGCCAGAGGTGACGTTGAACGCAAACAGTTTTAAGGGATATGTCGAATGACAGGCGCTACCTATGATGTCTACAGATGCTCTGGTAGTACCTACGGCATCAAGACTGCCAGAACGAGGCCTTCGTTAAGCAAGTGAGCCCACAAGGAAAGGAGAAAGAGAGGCTCGTTATGCCATACTTGAAGGAAGCCAACAGTTACCGAAAACGAGGGGACATAGAGGACCTGCCATTTTTTTATTCTGTGGTGTTTATGAAAGTAAAATTAATAGTGCAGTTATTTTATCGCCAAAAGATACTTGTCTGAAATGCAGAAGACAAACAACGACATGCTACCGGTGGGTTGGGAACCCACGAGCTTCAGTTTTTCTCTTTTTCTATCTTTTGCTTTCAGAGGTATTTATGTCGCGCGTACCCAAACCCTAAAAGGATTCATACAGATGGAGTAAAGAGCGACAAATTTCCTTCGCGGCTTATTGGAGGAACATTCGCTTAAGCTACATAAGCCGTGTTATATTGCGCTAAAAATGCAAAACATAATAGCAGAACACAGGCACAGGACGAGCGCAAACCATCAACTGCTTTATTCAGGGGCCGAGCCCCTAAATATAGAAAAAACCCGCGCATGTGCGCAAGGTACCTTCATGACAAGTCCTGATACATGTGTGTACTCATCGAACCCTAAAACATAGAGCTGAAAAATGCCAGCTCTTTTTTGTACAAGCCTACTGACACACCACTTACCAATTGCTATCGTTCCTTATCAGAAACGCTTCCAAATTATTGCGTGCAATGACACTACTGCCCCTGACAAGAATCTTTGTCTCATGAGGACATGGTTGATTTCTGCAGTCTCTGCGATGTTGAGAAATTTGTGCTGCTACCGTTATCTCGTAACGAACGCCCATGTTCACCTGTACGATAATTTACGCAGCGAACTGAGTGGCTTATATAGGTCTTTTCACATGTCAGTGGTATTTTGTAGCGAAAGCTACATTGGGCACGAACCTGCGATTGCGCTATGGTGGTGCTTTGAGGAGGCACAGAGACCGACCTTGAGCCGTTGCCTAGCAACCGCCAGCCGCTGGCGGACGCCGCGCGCTCGCCCCGCCATCTGGCATGAACTTGCACTGCGCGCCTCACCGCGGAGCCGCCGCCGCCGTTTGGTGTGACGTCACTCCGCTTGCTTCGCCATGGTCGATATACTATGGTAGCGAAGGCTCCATAGACGCCCATTGGTCCTAAAAATGGCGGCTCATGGAGGCACCCCAGCGCCCTTATTTTGGGGGGCAACCTACGTATGAGTGACGTTGAATGATGTCACGCATACGTATGCTTTTGGCGCGAATTATAAAGTGGTATTTTTATAGAACCCGCATTTTCGAGCCGGTACCACTTGAAGGTTGCCTTTCAGTGCGCACCAACCTTTGCTCGTCAAATGTGCTCGAGTTCCTGCTAGTTATAGCCTTGTTAATGTGCAGTTGAAAACCCAATGAAAGCGACTGGCAAAGAAGGCAGCATTGGGCTTCTTCGATTATCCGCCTCTGGCAGCCCGCGGGTTGCTTGTGGGCTGCCCGAGCGCGCTTGATTTTCTCGGGTTGCTCCGCCCACTTCCGGTGGCTGCCCGGAACGCGTTCGTTTTTCTCTGGCTGGGCGGTTTCGGGCTGCCAGCCGGCGGCCAGACTCGCCAGGACGATTTTGTGCTGGCAGCGCTCGGGCAGCTAGCAGACGACAGAGAGGTGTATGGTAGCGGGAAGCTCGCACGGCCATTTTTATAAGGACTAGAAGGACCGCGGTTCTTCATGCGATGTTTTGCGCGATTCAGGCGCTTGTTTCGACTTGGCCACGGTGCATATTGACTGTGTCGCCTGCAATGGCACCTTTTGCGGTAGTTCTCGCTGTTTATTGATATGTTTTGCGTGGGTATGCGCGATCATATTTCGATCGTCTCACCACCTCGCAAGCACAATTGCTCGCTTCATACTTCTGATTCACAAAATATTTCGGCTGTTAATTTCGTGCGCCCGGCGGATATTGCGATGGTGTTCGAGGCCTTTCACGAGAGCAGCCGGATTCCAGTTCCGAGTACGCGTTCAGACGCGCGCATATATGCATGTGCTGAACGTGTTTTGCGAAGTGTTGGTTGAGATCGATACGGGAGCGTATGGTCTTCATTGCGTTTGGCGCAGTGCAAAAGTGGATATGCTTTGAAAAACGCTTGACTGAAACATGTCCTTTATTAATAGCCCTCACGAGCACATTGCTCGAGGCATCTCTGCGGGCATATATGTGGCCACACAGAATTGTCGCGCCGGCCAAGTGCTGATTCTGTCGTCGCCAACTGTTGTACAGCTTCATGCTCGGGCCTTCTGCCACATAGGCTCAAAATATCTGAGAAGTACCGCAGGCATGCACCTCCTCGCGTTTGGCTCATTTTAAAAAAAAATAGATAAAAATGAGTTCTAGCGCTGATCGTCATGCAAACACACGCGGAACGTGAGGCGCCGACACGCAGTGCTAGTTCTCTGCTATAAAGCTGTATTATTACAGAAACGATACGCAGCTAAATTTATACAGTGCACCCGTTTGTTCTAGGTGGACGTTCAACAAGCGCGCTTTAGCCGAGATTATACATTCCTTGCCCGCAGCAAAAGCCGGCGGCCGACGGACTACAGTTGAACGAACGTATCCCGATTATTTTATGCTTACAGCTTACAGGAAGCAGGTTACGAGCGTAGAAATCGCAACGACCACAGCAGAGTCCACCAGGGTCGATCGTCGGCGGTCATACCAGTCATATATACTTACTGCATAGTAAGCAAACACGCAATAATCCTAGAGTACGGCTTGTCGTTTGATAAACAACGCACGGGCAGCTTTTCCGTCCTATGTGGTGTCGACTGAAACACGTTAGATTGCGATTGCTCATCGCATGCTTTTGAGGATTTCTTGAAGCTTACACAGTGCACCGAAGGCACACGCTCGCGAGTGCGAGCTTGATCAGCTGCATGTTCTGCAGTCTGCGGCACGCAGCCCTCAATAACTGCAAGTTGTTGTTTTCGATACCAGGCAGCCTATTTCTACCGTACGCATGCGTAGCAATGAGACGCAGAACGCGAAGCTAGAGAGAGCATCTGCCCTCCGTGATTCGCGACTTGCTTGCCGCCGTGATTGCCAGCGGGCTGGTTCCGGTGGCCGCCAGCCCACGTGACCATGATGCGCTTTCCTGTCAGAGACGAAGTTGCGGGCCGCCAGCGGGCTGCCCGAGCGCGGTTAATCGAAGAGGCCCATTGAAAGCCTGCAACACTTTCAGACCCTGGCTAAGCATGCATGATTTGTAGTGGATACCTTGGTGGAAATACTGGTGCTAGTACTTTTGAGTACATCAAGGTATGATGCACAAAACACAGGCTTAACGGCACAGTTTGTAATACAGTGCACGGCAAGTAACGTATTCATATTCATGGTTTATTACAGCAACCAAACAAATACAGTGATAAAGCACACCGACAAAAAATGCGCGTCACAGGCAGCTCAAGCAGTAGTTTTTTTTAAGCTGGCTATTCATCTCAATGACCACAGTGCGGATAGGAAAAAACTCTGGAAGTTCCATGAATGTTGCCAGGTAGGAAATTGAAAATTATAAAAAACAATGCAACGACAGCTTCCATTGAGGCAAACATGACATGACATAAGCAGGCGCATCAACAGATAGACCATGCAGCACACAGGGATTACGATTACTATACACATTTCATTTTTTCAACTGAAAGAATATAGCAGCTATGTTTACAACTGCATGACAATATTAAAAACAAGTTTTAGCATCAACAAACCTGCTTAACGCTAGAGCATTACACCATACATAGGGCCTGCGCACAACTTCGAAACCTCCTTGTCGCTAACCGAAGTAATTTGAAGCAATTCTAATTAAACTAAAACATACATGAAGTGCAGTTTATAGTGAAGTGCAAGGACATTGAATACAGCCACTCCTTCGTCGAGTAGGCACAACATCGAGACGCAGCCATCCTGGCCGCAGATACGCAGTTCTAAGTGCTTGGAAGAAACCCTCAGGTTTCGCAGCTGGCAAGGCGTCTCCTCTATACTTCGTCTCACAAGATGTTTGCAGCACTACGGAAGGTAGAGCTCTCTCGTCCAATCAGGGCTGCAGAAACGCAGAAAATAGTCCCTCGAATATTTGAGGAGTGTATGACTATTAATCAAAACAATAAGCATTGCAACTAAAAACATGATTTGGACAGGTATATTTAAATGGTAGGGAATGTTTCAATCACTGGTGAAATTACCAGGCAAAGCCCGTACGGACACAGCTCTGCGGAGGCCTGCTGCGAGGTAGTGATGCGTCGCCACTTTCCAACATGGCGTCGGTCGAGTCTGTTGTGTCTCCGTGTGCTCTACACCGACAGTGCACTGTTTCCCCAAGCAGGCGAAGCAGGTGGCTTTAAATGTTCTTGAAGCCCTTCGCGTCGAGTGCGGGGGCAGTTGGAGTACAAATGCGCTCATCAAGATGACGGCAAAACTCACGCAGGTGAGCGAGCGAACGCTTTACAAGTGGACAACGGAGACGTTGAACGCGGGCCGAGTGTTGTCGAACGCGGGCCGTTTAACGTGCGTTGCCTCTCGCGCAGCACATGGGCTTGTTTTGCATTTCGCCACCATCGACACTCGGCTGCCTCGGCACGCTGGAGTAAATAAATTTATATGCACATGACACGATTACTGAAATTGACTGCGACGCGACAACAGAGCAACTGATAACAGGTTGCGACAAAAAAAAAAGTGGGGCTAGTCCCTTTGGAACGGGCGTCCGCCTGTCCAAAAACAAACCAAAAAAAGACTAAAAAGACCTCAAGCGCCACCTGCTATAGGTAGAAAGAAGCCACCTGGACATCACGTGGATCGAACCACAGGCGCGTAGGAACACACTAATGTAGTACGCGCCATCCTGATTGGACGAGAGAGCTGTACCTTTCGTAGTGCTGCAAACAGCTTGTGAGACGGAGTATAGGCTGAGGTGGCGGCAGAACTGCACCCACGTTTTGCACGTGGACATGATGCAGCGTCCATGTTACACAACTGCACCCAAATGAATACCATATACTCCAAACGTCAATACGCCAAGATTCTTTTCACCTAATTGCAGCATGTTATAACTATGGCAGAAAATGCTCGCGCCAAGCCTCTGCGCCTCAGAGTGCGGTTACGCTCGCCTGATACCACGCGACTAGCTGCTTTTCTGTGAGCGATGCAGCGAAATGAGTTTAAAACTACATTGACGGTCATGTGTACGCAGAACGGCAATAACTACTGCTGGTCCAATTCAGTTAAGGCACAGTCAATGCGGCGCACATACACAAGGTAGAGTTTCGATACTGTCAGTTGCGAGGGGATCCTCAAATTGGCTTCACGGTGCTGCAAAACCTATTAATGTCATGCTCAGAGCTGTTAGGCAGCGCAGTTGGTTTTAAATTGGCCATGCGGCAAGCAGAGGGCACGTGGTTGCTCATGACAGCCCGGTATCAAGTTCACTTTGGTGACAGTCAGCTGCACGAAACTAGCTATAAATAAGACAAATGATAGGTGTATTAAGGCGGAAGCCTTTAATTTCTCATTGTTGTAAGCAGCAGTTGTCGACAGAAAATGTCACGCTTTTCAATTGGTGGAAACGGTCGTGACGTCACAGTGCGGGAATTTCAAACGGGGCCAATTGTACTTTGGCTAGTAACCATGCAACCAATTGAAAGGATCGTATAGTGATGCTCCAAGTAAGAGAGACTGAGCTTAGTTAATTGCTTAATTACCCAATTAGCCTAATTAGCTTTACTAGTCAGGCCATATAAATAAATAAAACCGATTAAGAAATTGGTCGAGCTCAGGAATCGAACCCCGGTCTTCGGCGTGAGAGACGAGCATGCTATCCACTCCGCCATGCCAGCTCGACGGTTTGGAATGAACAAAGGCGCGTCTAGTGAATACGGTGTCTTCACTCACTCTCATCCTCCTCCATTCCCTTCCGGCGAGGTTTAGGTGTCCACCGACAAATGAGAGACAGATACATTTCCTTTCCTCAAAAACCAATTTACCGACGAGCGAGGCGTAAAACCGAATGGGCGATGGCGTTCTATGGACTCCTTGGCAGCGTTGCAAGACGCTGTCGCGTTCTACTCTTAGGGGCGAAGCTTAACATCTTAACCACACATCAGTGACCACACTTTAGGTCAAAAAAGTGCCCCCCTGAATTTTGTGAGACAGTTACTGCGTAATTTCTTTTCCTCAAATACAATTTTCATTTTCTTCATTACGGCTCCTCTTTATCTATCTTCTTTCACTCCCACTTCCTCCCTTCCTCTACGGTGCGGTTCAGGTGTCCACCGAGATGACAGAGAATTACTGCGCCGTTTCCTTTCCTCAAAAACCGTTGCGTTCAAAGGGCAAGGCATCGCGCCGAACGGGTGGTGGCGTTCCGTGGACTCCCTGGCAGCGCTACAACACACTGTCGCGTTCCACTCCTAAAGGCGAAGCTTAAGCGTCATTTTTAGCAGTTAATTAGTATTCAGGCATTAATAAGTAATTAACAATTAATTAGTAATTTGTCATCACTTAGTAATTAGTACTCAACTATATGTGACGCCACCAGTGCCACAGAAACAGCGAAGGTGGTGCGGAAAACGCTTCCGCCTCTACCCACTTTAGACAGTCAAAGTGCCCCCTGAATTTTTTTGCACACCTTATGACTGCAAGTGCGTGCCCTGCAATTTACTTAAATATCCCGATAACATGAAGCCAAGTGCGTAGGAAATGGTTATAGGTACGAATAGGCGCTTAAAGCCCGACAAGAGCATATCTAGAGCAGACGACAACGGGAAGAGCTCACCTGCGAAAGTCCAGAGGGAAGCGGTGTAGTCTTGGTAAGACACCCACGGTACAACCCACGCTGTCACAATGTGCCACGGGGCAAGGTTTCTTCACATGCCGCAACCTCATCTTGAAATACAGAGCTAAGCGCTTGAAACGATGAGCCCGAAGCCTCGGGAAAAGGTTTCGCACTGGCCGTACACCGAAGGAAACGCTGCAGAGGTGCAGAGGGGTGCAGATCTTGCCAAACGGTGGCAGAGAAGCGGCGGGCAAGGACGACAAAACTTCTTAAAGGGGCCATTTCTAGATCGGCGAGCTTAATTTGCACGCTTTCGAAGGCGCGCCACAGCAGGCACCTGGAGAAGATCGCTTCGTATGCTCCAGCAGCCGCTGTGGCCGGGTACCGAAACAAGGCCTGCAAAGTCGCGCTGCAAACGTACCGCACACTCATCAACAGAGGGCGCAACAAGAGCGTTGCAAAAAATTACAAAATTCGGCGTAATGTTTTGCTGAAATAGTTAACCTTTTTTATAAAACGTGGCATTAAAATTTTCATTTCTTTTTGTTCTTTTATAGCATTTTTATCTGTGCTTTTGAATTCCATTATATAAGTGTTTCGGTCCCCCAAAGTGGCTGTGCGGCACTCGCGCTAAACCGTTTTGGGCCCAGCCTTCGCCACCATTCTACTTGCACCTTGGCTTCGCCAGCTGTGTTGCATGCCTCATAACATGTAGGAGGATTGAAAAGGAGAGCTTGCGTGCGCCGCAACCACTGTTGAGGTGGCTTAGCGTTCGCAACGTATATCCTGGCATAGCCGAGCTAAGCCACTGCCAATATTTGTAAACCACTCCTGTCGCAAATTCTTCAAAGTGCTTCAGGTGCCTTTTTCCAGAACCTCTTTTCCTCTCCTTATGCTTTGCTGTGCGTGAGCACAGCTTTCCGAGCCTTCTTTGGCGCTGAGAATTCCATCGGTACTTCGCATCTTTGAGGGGAATAATGCGCTACACACGAAAAAAAAACAGCAACTGAAAAGATGGACCCTCAAATGTACAACCAACTAGCCCACATTGCTGCCTTTTTTACTTTGTGCCTGCTGGCCACTTTCTTCAGTTTGTGCGCGAAGCTGAGTACGTACGGCATCACAAAAGGTTTCGTAGCAATTTTAGTAGCCCTTTTGCGCGCTTTTCCTTTGAACATCTGGAACTTCTGGAGAACGGATTCATATAGACGGGAGAAGGGATTCACTGCCTACAGCGTCGAATCTTTAACTTAGGTTTCCCAAGCTCTCACTCATTCTGTGCTTGCACGACCTAATGAGCGCTGACTTCAGACAGAGGGCTGCAATGCCTCTCTTGGCAGTGTTCGAGTGAGCTGAATCAAATGGCAGTAATTCCTTCGCTACCCTGGAGTGGAACATTAAAAATAGGTGAAAATAATGCAGGATCAGTTGCATGTATAAATACTCCAAAGTGTTCTCAGTAGGGACTTCGTGCGTGAAAGTCAAACCCTCATCAAGCCTTCTGAACTGGTCTAAAATATCAGTTTTCATGTTAATCCCAGCCGCGGCGGCTGAATTTCGAGGAAGGCGAAATTTTAGAGGCCCGTATACTGTGCGATGTCAGTACACGTTCTTTAACGTGTACTGACTCAGGTGGTCGAAATTTCCCGAGCCCTTCACTACGGCATCCCTCATAGCCTGAGTCGCTTTGGGACATTAAACCCCAACAAACCAAACCAATCTTCAAGTCATCACACTGCACATTATTCTTCCTTGCTAAAAGGATTAAAAAGTCATCTACAAACCTGAATACTTTCAAAATTTGCATCAATATAAAGCTGTCGTCAAGGGTTGCCCTTACAAAAATTTTTAGTAACATTCTTTAGAAAGTCTTTCGACAATTGTTAATAGAACCTATCAACATTGAAAAGAAAGTTTTTAAACGCCTTTGTACATTGTAGTAACAACCTATCAATCGTCTTCCGACAATTGGCCACCGTTATCCAAAAGACTCAAGTACATAGAAAGTCTTTACACTTCTTATCAACCACATACCGACAATGTCTACCAACACCCTATTAACGGTCTTCCGACAATTGGCCACCGTTATCCAAAAGACTCAAGCACATAGAAAGTCTTTACACTTCTTGTCAACCACATACCGACAATGTCTACCAACACCCTATCAACGCTCTTCCGACAATTGGCCACCGTTATTCAAAAGACTCAAGTACGAAGAAAGTATAATTCCTACATCAACTTTTGGAAAAGTGTGTGCTAACTACACAGTACAACACTTTTACCAACATAGTTTTATCACTTCAAAATCATTTTGTGACACTGTATCATGGAGTGCTTAAAGAATAATAGAAGCAAAATGCAAATTATTACATTTATTGTGCACAAATGTACATACGCGCTACAACACATGCATGATGCATCAAAATATTTTATGGAGAACAATAGAGGACCAGAATATTGCCTTCGGCACACTTCCCCTCACTTCCCTCTTAGTAACAATGACTGACACACAGAAATTGAAAAACATAACAGGTTTTAATTCATGATGTTTCGGCTGGAGGACCAGCCTTTTTCGAGTATACATCATTTTACGAGGAGCGGGCAGGGGAGGGGGAAATACTCTCAAACACGTGCGCTGCGCGACACCCCACTGTTGCCGTCCTCCTCTGGGCTGATAATCCGGCGCGCGGAGCAGCGTCCGCGGCTGCTTAGCTACCGGTCAAGCGCGTGTTTGCGTCTGTACAACAAAAGCAGCAATGTTGTACGGAACACCAACGTCTTCTAGACATCACTGTTTTATTGTCGGTTGCGGAAATTGTCGACGAAAATAGAGAAAAAACTATATTCTAGGCACTATAAAAAAACAAACGCCGCCAGTATGTACGCGCACCATGTTATGCGAAGGTCTCAGCACGTCTGCGGTGTCCATTTCTTTACCGCTTTTCCGCCGGTCCCGAGTTGCATTGACAATGGGCGTAGTTGTGGAACAAAAAATGCTTGCGCCAACAAAAAGCTTAAACGTTAGCGCACCTTCTGAACGGAATGCAGACAGAAACAAACCCACTGCCTGTGCGTAATATGCCGCGCGTAACGAAGCACAGCGCCTGGGTTACCAAACTATAATCTGTGCATAATTTTAAGAGACCAAGTATTTGGACGGCCTTGGCAGAGCTCTTTTAATTCAGCAGTACACTGTGTGAGGACTTCACAAATTTGGCCACAACTTCGTTTCGCCGCCCCACATGATCGTCAATATCGGGAGGGTGTGGGGATCGCCACCTGAAAAAAATAAACATGTCGTTAGTGCATAAATACTAATTTAATTTGCACAGCATGGCATGAATACAAGCGGCGACATGAACTTTTACCCAACTGCAAAGTGAGAAAAAATGCAGCCATGGCAACGTAAGATGAAAAAATACACGGCATGCACAGGACGGTAAATTCTGCCATGCATTGGAATAAATTATTCGACTGAAATCGCATCAAATGCACTGTAAAAAAAAAAGACACACTATGCATAACCGTGCCAGAGATGCAACAAACGCAGCGACTTGAGCAGTGCCCCTACCCGATTGAGATTGGAATTCTCAACACAGGTGCGGCGATTCTGCCTCCCAGTAAGTGGTAATAGAGTTCCATTAACGTACCAACCTATTAGATTGTGTAATTGCACATTTTCTGGTATTTGTGCACAAGTGAGTACTGGCGGGAGCGGAGAACGCGAGAATGCGAATTGCTTTCAGTCAACTGGCCTGTATTGCTTGCAGTACGAACAGCCCTACGCAAGCGGCAGGAGGGGCCGAATTTCAATTTCATCGCGCGTATCTCCGCAAACAAACATTCCAATCATCAGAAGTGAATTCGTTTCGGCCATGTACTCGTTGTTTCCAAAATGTTCAGTTTGTAAACGGGGTACTCTGTCGCAATTGCTCAGCATCTAAACTGTCACACTTGCCATGTCCAAGCAGGCAGCGAAAGCGTTCATGAAAAACTGTGCTCCAAGAAAAACTAGGTATTCATCGCTCTCCGCGATCTTGCGTTTCAACACATTTTGCTTTCGTTTTTCTAACATGCAACACCGTGCCGCTTTTGCCCTATAGGCAACCGGCGACAAAAACTACACGTGTGAACTGCGAGCATAGCTCCCACCGATGCTGGTCGTTCGCTGCGTCGAGGAATGGTCGCTTGCTCCCAGTTGGTTATTGCAGCAGCTAATGGCATAGCACAGACGAGGATGGACACGAGGCGAACGCCCTCCCAAAATTTCTAGGCTTGGCAGGAATACTTCAAATCATTCATCACCGATGCCCACCCCTCATGTAATGCCCCTAGTGGGCCTTTGAGGTACTAATAAATAAATAAATAATAACACTTTCAGAGATCGCACGCTGCTTCGGCTGCAGCCCACGGCCTGCAAATTATCAGCCCAAGATGGCGTCGGCGGTAGGCGGCGCTCGAGTAAAACAAACATGGCGGCGCCCAGGTATCGAAACTGAAATCATGTATAGTACGGCATTCAAAACGAAAGCTGTGTGCTTCAAATGCTGTAGTACAGTTGAAAACTTCTGGCCCTCCAACCAAAACGTCGTGAATTAAATCCCGATAGGTTTTTCTTACATATATACGAGGTGTTTCCGGGAAGACTAAGTAATTTTCAAAAAACAGGTATTTGCAGATGAATGTATGGCTTTTTCAGCATAGTATTACCAGTGTTGGCAGGCACCAGAAAACTTGCGAAGAGTCTTACGTATTAAGCTGGTTAGTTAATTTTTATTAATGAACCTTTTCACTATCAGAAACTTCGTTAAAACATTAAGTTGGGCTAGTTGGTGACAGCTTGAAGGAATCATATTCTTAGCGGTAAGAACACACACAACACCAAGACACACACACACACAGGACACCCGCTAGACTTCAACTATATTTACTGGACACTTGTACGACATAAATATGTATCACTGAGCACACGCAGGTGCCTCGTCATCCGCAACAGGTCTAAATACGCCCTCCCCTCTCCTCCAAGGCATACGGTTGCGCCGATAAACAATCTCTTTTTCTGCCAATGCCAGGGAGGGAGTGCTTACACGCATGTCACCCGCCTCTTGCCTTGCAGGCGCCAGAATACTGATGGTGAGCCGAAAAGTTTAAAAGTGTTTATTCACGAGATAGGTATCTAGGTCGGAAACTGATTTATCGTCGGCGAGAAATATAGATTTGCCGAAGGCGCTCCATTTGCTTGAAGTGCAACATGTGCCCAGCGACTTCGATTAAGGTGAGAGGATAGCGTTGACCTGCTTTCTAATGAGTGGGATTTCGCTTATATCCAGTCGTGCATCGATGACCGCAAGCAGGCATAAATTCTTTAGTGTCGGTTCCAAGTGCAACACGTGAAGATCGGTCAGCGTCGCTTCCTCCTCAATAAGCTCCCCATCCTGCATGTTCGCTACCGGGCCATAGCCGCCGAAAAGAAACACTCTTTCGCCAGTAATGCAGCAACCTTGAAATGCCCTGGCAGACGGTCCTGAGCCCCACGGCTTCACCTTAGTCCAGCACGATGTCTCAGGGTCATACTTGTGCATGTCTGCACAGAAAGTGTACATAAGTTCGTCGTACCCTCCAAAGATGTACAGCTCGCCTCTGTAGACAAACGCTGAATGCCCGTTCCGACCCACGGGGGGAACGCCCTGTACTTGTGGGCGCACCCAAGTCGAGGTGGTTGTTTCCAGGTAGAACAATTAGTTGACATTTTCAAAGCGACCAGCGAGAAAAGTGCCAGCTAAGCCGCCACCCCACACGTACATGCGGGTCCCGATTGCAGAGGCCGTGTGGAAGGATCGCGGAGGAAGGACCTCTCCAGTGGTGGGGACCCGATGCCACTCCATGGTATCCAGGTCGAGTGCGCTGACAACTTGGGAATCATGTGGGTCACCAAAGACATACATGCGCTGACCGATTATGCAAGCTGTGGCGCCGTAATCCGGTGTCGGTGCCTCACCACTCACTTGAGGCCAGCTCCGTGTCATGGTGTTGGTGTCGAAACGATAAAGGACGATTTCCGACTGCCAACCATTCCGTAAGCCCCAAAAGTACGCACAGTGACCGTAGACGACAACGGTGCGGCGGAAAATGTTATACGGCTGGCCACGGAGCTGTGAATATGTTTGCACGGTATCCCATCTCGACGTTGCAGGGTCAAAGATGGACACGTCGACGACGTTCCTTAAGGGGTGAGGCCCGTCCACTTCAAAGGAGCCGAACGTGTAGACCTTGCCATTGATGAAAACGGCACGGTGGTTGACTTGCTCTGGAACACCACTCAATCGCACCGTCCACATCTTGGCGCGGCAGCTAGTGCTCTCAGAAACGCTGCGCCATCGTTCCAGCGATGCTGCCGGCCTCACGTGGCCTATTCCTGACGCTGCGATACGGCGACCGGTTTCGGCAACGCGTGCGACAGGGATGACTTGAGGGGCGACTATGCTTGTCATATATTAGAATATTTTCGTCATGTAATGGTGCGCAAGTGGATGAATGTTCCAGGAAAAAATTGTGAAGTTGCGGTCGCTAAAAAAAAAAAGTCCTAAAACCGTCTGATCATTTATGGGAGCTGAGGAAGGTGCTTCAGTGATTTTGCGAGCCTATTTCTGAGCGAACTGTCTTGACGCTACGAGACACGTGGTTAATGCTTCCCGATTGACTCTATTAGACACTTTTAGCTAACCGGTTTTGTGGTCCGCTACACGGCTGAGCGGGCGCTGAATTGCGCATGCGCAGTACTCAGCCGCCAGCGGAGCGGCGCCTCCGTTCTACAGGCACGCCGGCTTAGTGGAGCGTCGTACCGTATGGAAATGCCTCTAGTTTTCCGGTTAGTTCAAGATGTCTGCCTTTGGCTCGACAGTCGCATCTGAAAAGGCTTCCCAGTTTCACTGTCTCATGGGCTCATTTTCTATACTACACTCGTTTAAAGCGCTTCAAAATTGACAAAGATCGCTGTTTGCACTGCGGCGTAGTCAGGGTGAATCCTTTCGAGCGCCGGTGAGGGCATGTGTAAGCGGGTGTCTGAAAATGCCGCAGTCGTAACCAAGCGCGATTGGACGTTGCGAGCTGCGAAAAACCGCGTGGACCTCTGTACGGGCTACACCAGCAAAATGCAGAACAAATTTGGGAAAGTCGCCCCCTTCATGCATGTCAATTTATTTTGCTAATGAGCAGACGTTTGTGCCATCATATCCAGAAGTGTTCACCCCGACAAACTGCAAGTGTTTCCAAATGAAGTGATAGTCTATTTATCTCCACTTTAGTAGCGCCTAAGGGAACATACACTGCCGCAGTCTGAATTCTTGTTGTGCGCAGCGTAGAAAAAAGGAAAAATACTAATATAGCGGTTGACAGCGGCGCCTCGCACGAACAGTGTGGCATTGCTCGGTGTGGATCAAACTACCAACGCAAGTCACGTTTTCTTTCACTGAGCTGCCCGATCAGGTGCCCTTTAAATACGCTTGTTCACTTAACTCTTGTTAAGTTCCATGCAAACAAAAACTAAGAGATATGAACTGATCATCATCATCACCCTGACTACTCCCAATAGAGAGCAAAGGCCTCCCCCATGTCTGTCCAATTAACCCTATCCTTTGCAGTTGCGGCCACCGTATCCCAGCAAACTTCTTAATCTCATCCGCCCACCTAACTTTCTGCCGCCCCCTGGTACGTTTGCCTTCTCTTGGAATCCACGGAGTGGATATGAACTAGAAGCACAAGTTTCGATTTTGTCCATCAAATCGGGTCTATTTATCAGCGCTAGAGGGCGTCACAAGCCAAACCACTCTGCTGAGCCTTACCAGCGTAACAATTTGCTTTTATATAGCTTGCTCGCCGCACGTCCGCTATGCTTATGATGAGCAGGCCAGCGTAAGCGGAGGGGACTGTAAAACCGGTCAACTAAAACTGTCTTATGGCATCCTTCATAGCAAACCCCAGTGACAGGGGATAAATTTTAGGCGGCCTTATAAAGTTATGTGAACGATATATTAGTGACATTCCGCTGCCGATCTTTTCAGAAATAACGCTTCTTCTTTTAGTTTCGCATCCTCACCATGAAGCAACCTTACTATGTACCAGTTCCGCTTACTGTTCTCATAAAGCGCCAGCCCAATCACATTGTGATCAATGACCAATCTGTCCGGCCCTGCTACAATAAAAGAAAGGACGTGAATGGCGGCTAATTAACAATTGCGTTTCTGCTTCTTGCATGCAGAGCCTGAATGGCTGAATAACCGCGCATGTTTCTTGAAAAATAACGTCGTGTCTCTCGATCGCTGTGCTTCTCATAGTACTGCTAGTGAAATAAAAAAAAGCATATCAATGCAAACTATTGCTTTACCGTGAAGCTCGCGTGCAGTTCTTTAGCACCTGGTTCGAACAGTAAGACATATTTCCTTTTCTAATACAGCTCACCTGGCATACATAGGCTGGAGATAAGCTATCAGCTATGCTTGGTACAACAACCGTGAGCTCCAAATTAAATTCATTCACGCATGCAGAACAGCCTGAAAAGAAAAAAGGAAAATAAGGCTAGATTTTGTTTCTCTTCAACAGCTACGGTGCTGACTGTAATTCGTATGTAAACATCGCAAAAGTTTTTCGAGATGTTAGGGCGAGAGCTTTTACGCACATCGAATATCAAGCACGCGGTACCTTCCAGCCTTACTAAGGAATCCACCAGAGCGTCAAGAAGCCGCTTTTCGTTTTCAAAGACGTGCGCTTTAGAACCGGTGTTACCACCACCTCCTCCCCCATGCCCTACTTCTGCAGCACCACGTGCAGAGCTGGGAAGGACCAAACAACGTACAACGCTGGAGCGATAAGCAACAAGTTTTCCTGCACTCCTCGCATAGACCACCTGTTGCAGGAGGTATAGTTGAAGAACTTGCCATGGTATGAGAAGAAATGCTAGTCATTCCATTTATTGGGATCATACCCACTATCGTGCGGTAACGCCTATAGTGTGGATTCCCCGTCTTTAGCCGATGCGTTTTTGTTTGGCTGTTCCCTCAGATTATGAAAAGCAGTTCACCACTATCCTGCGAGAAAAAAGGATATAACAGCTTTTTCTTACCCGTACTAACCCATGAGGCAGGAACATGCTTTGTAACGAATAGGATTCATACTTAGTTGAGTACAAGAGAGCTAGCTAGCGGAAGAGGGCAGAGTGGGTCATAAAACAAACCGGGGTGAATGGAATCCTAGCCGAAATGAAGAAGAAGATATGGCCTTGGTCAGGACATGCAATGCGACGGCGAGATAACCCGTGGTCATCAGGCAACGCCCTAGATAGCAAGAGAAGGCGGGCGTAGCAGGGGATGGCAGAAAGTTAAGAAGGCGAGTGAAATAAAGAGGTTTGATGGGATAAGGCGGCACCAGCTGCCAAAGAACAGGGTTAATTGTACAGGTATGCTAGATGCCTTTGTCCTAAAGTGAACGTAGACAGGTTGATAATCACGATTTGTTTGTTTGCTTGTCTGTTTTTCTGGAGTCTGTCTTGTGTCCGGCTGCCAACCGTCCCTTCCAGTTGTGGGTCACCTGGCAGGCTTGTATATAGCGGGTGTTTCAGCGAACACTTTAAAAAGTTTTGAAAAATAGGCATTTTGGGGTAAATATATGGCTTTTGTGGGATAGTATTATCTCAGTTGGTGGACGCCATAAAACCGGTGAATATTCTTAAGTAGTAATCTGGTTAACCAACTGTAGCCGGTCTGTTTGTAGACGCTTGTTGATAATAGCACTATTAGAGTTTGTAATTTCGAAAACGCGATTATCGTTGTGCGCTGTGCTCGAGAAAATTAGCCTTTTTCGTCTAGTTACCTGCACTGGAGGGGTGCTTTACATGCATCCTTTCGAAAGCGCATGTGTTTTCGCACTATGCAGCGAAATTGGCGCTCTTTCTCATTCAAAAACATCGGTGGAGTGCTGACACAATGGTTCGTCCTCTCAGCAATGTCAGAAGCTTGCGCTATCTCCCTCGCCACTTTGTTCAC
Source organism: Amblyomma mixtum (assembly GCF_055824585.1). NCBI lineage: Eukaryota > Metazoa > Arthropoda > Arachnida > Ixodida > Ixodidae > Amblyomma > Amblyomma mixtum. Next base: position 156,675,739 of record NC_143021.1, on the reverse strand, counting down.
GTATTTGTGAACTATCGTCGTTCTTTCGAAGAATAGCGCCAATTTTTTATGAATGTAACCTGCAGTGAGTCAGGAATGTGGGGGTATAACTCTGGGCCTCTTGGGTTCGTGCGTGATAGTTTTTATCCTGTGTTTTTCTTGCCGGTTCGAGGGAGAATGACCCCGGTGCAACGCAATGCCGATGCCAGATAAAGCGTGACATCTTCCCTTTTGTCTTTCGGTTCTGCGCATGCGCGCTGTACGGTATATGTATACGCTGCGCGCAGCAATAAAGTTTTGGTGAAGTCAGCGCTTTGTGGTGTTTCCGTACTTGGCCGTGTTTGTCTTTGCGCTGTGTAGTTGTAAGCACGCCCAGCGAGCGGTGTTAAACTGGTACTACTATGCCACAAAAGGTGTATCCGTAACCCAAAAAGCCGTTTTAAAGAGAACTATAAGTCGTCCCTGGAACACCTGGTATACATTGTAAAACGAAGACGCAGATTTGTGCGAAAGACAAAGATGAACCTGAGCTTGAGCGGCAATGGCATCGCCGCGTGTTTCTGTGCTTGACCAGGCTTCTCTCCTTTCTTTCTTCTTTACGACTTTATCTTCCTGCTGAAGTAGATACCGTTCTCTCTTACCAACTAGGCATCTCCGAAATATACTCCTCTTTTTGAACTCGCGCAAGATGCCGATCACTGCCGCCAGATCTCCCGCTGAACCAACACTGACACCCAGCACCGCCAGAAATGCTTCTCTACTGCCCTCCTTTTGTGACTCTGAATGCTGTCAAGCACCCTTGTACTGTCCTATGTACAGTGCCCTCCATGGCGGGTGGCAGCTTAGTTAATGAATGCTTGTGAGAGGTCCTCGGCAAGAGCAACCCCATTCTGACCTTTCTCTGTGTCTCAAGAACTTGCGCTTGTCTTTTTCATAAATGTGCTCCTTTAATCCAGTAATGAAAGAAATCTTTTCGCCGCATCCAGCTGCACCTCATCTCGCATCGACCAACAACCAACAACCCAACGTAGGAGTGACAACTTCTCGTACTAATGCGCACCATTGTCCCTTGTGGCCAAGAACAGATACTGAATGGCACTGGCTTCAAGCCTCCACAGTCTTCATTTGTGACGCCATTCACTTCAAGATCGCGGTTGAAAGTGCCTTAAGAGTTTGTGTTGTTGTTGTTGCTCTGCAACTAATGTTGCAAACTAACCACTCATTTCTGTAGTGCCTACGTGCCGTCGAAGTATTCAGAGTAAATAAATAAATAAATAAATAAATAAATTAACTGGTTAAATTAGTCGTCGCCTGTGAACTGACCAGAGTAATATCTCTCGACAGCCCTTTAGCCGTAGCCTAGTATTCCCCACGAAGCCTTTGCGATTGGCATTATGAAGCCACCTGTCGCACCATGGGCGTAAGGCGCTTGAAATAGAAATGAAAATGGGCCACATTCTCCCAATTTTTTCAAATCAGGCGACAGGAATATCGGCCTACCTACAAACACATAGCTTAAGCAAGCATTTCCTGATATTAGGAAGAGTTTATTTTTATAGAGCTCCTCCCCGATTTCCACCAGCTTAGGCATTACCATGTTGTGGTCCATGCGAGATACATTAAAAAATCATTTCTGTTCTGCTCTGGAAACGACTTGAATGTTCACCACACACTGCAGAGACGGCCACGAAAGTCTGGAATATTCCGTCAATTCGCAATCATGCACGATGCTGAAAGAGCTGTAGTAGCTAGTCCTTGATTAACTGCACCGTAGAAAAGCGAGGACGGTCAGGCCAAGTCCTTCCTCCGCATTGTCCGGTGTCCAGAGGCACGCACAATGAGGCACACTGACGCGAAGAACAAGTCTCACGTAATTATTTGCTAGGTCTCACAGCTATCGCTCGCTACCACATCACGAAATGTGAGCGTTCGGGCTCTGAATTGCGCGGATCTGAAACCTAATCTGACCACAAAATAATTTTTATTTCGATCTTTTGGTGTTCTTCGCCGATTGCAGCTGCCCAATTGTTGCGTCACGGCAATCCGATGAAAACGCAACGAGCTCACAGATAGCGACGGCTGTAACTAATGGCCGCGGGTATAGCCCGTCCATCAGTTGTCACAAACCAGGAGGAGTTCGTCCCCACATAATTGGGCTTACAGAAAGTCTGAACACGATGCTGGCAGATGCAATTTCCATTTAGGTGGATGCGGAACACAAAACATTGGACAAGATACTCTCGTACGTTTCCTTCGCATTTAACCCCACAATTCAGGTAATGACCTGTTTTACCGCGTTCCGTATTGTCAACGGGAGAGAAGTGTGGATGATGCCGGACGAGGAACTCTCGAGCGCGGATGACGACGTCGCACCAGACGCGGGCACAACAGTGGCCCAAGCCGAACAAGTGCGTCGGCGGGCTCGCTTGCAAATGAACAAGCCGCAAAAGACGGACTCCCGACATTACAACCTCTACCAGAGAGGAGTTTCTATAGCCCAGGTGACCGTATATGCGTGTAGACCCCTGTCCGCCGAAAAGGGTTACCTGAAAAGTCCTGCACCGATTATTCACACTGCAAGAATTCCTCGGCCTCATCGGCAGCGTGAATTATGAAGTCGTTCCTTGCGGAACTGTGGCCGTCAGGAAGCACGAATTAAAATTGTGCACGTGGTCCACTTGTCACGCAACTCTCACGCGACTGCAGAGTTCCTAAGGCTCTATACTAAATACCTCTCCTGCCTTCTGCGCGTTATTCATCCCTTTGTTTCTCTCAGCTTCTCATCCTTATGAAATATGTGTTTGCTTTATCCTCTAACTTTCTTGTCTACATTTCATTTTTTTGTTTTTTTATTCTTTTGTAACTACTCCGTTCCGCATCGGGATGACGCTTTTCTTTCACGGGGGTAGACTAATGGCACGAGCCTGATCCCTGCCACCTCCGCTCTGAGAAGCGAGGATGACGATGCGGGCACAATGGCATCAGCAGCGTGGGCTGCCTAGGTTTGTGCGATTAAACTCGACCGCTCTGGGGTCTCCCACTACGTCTGCGGCCTCTCTCCTACTGGTTTGTGACAGCAATTTTGCCCTCGCTTTTCCATTCCCGTCTCAGAACGCGCTGGCTTCATTCCACAAGGAACTATATTTTGAACGCATGGCCTTCTATGAAGGGCACGTTTCCACTATATACCTTCTCCTCGCCTTTGCAAAAGCAGCAGCTCAGAACGGCTGCCATAGGAAACAGGAACACGTGCGTCAACCAATACAGCGAAGGAAGGCATCTGCACTGAAAGAAAGCATCTGCCGTCGTGAACACGCGCCACTTGTTCCGCTACTATCCGTTTAGCAGAGAAGCAAGGTCTACAGCCCTCAATTACTTTTGTTTGTGCCCGGCCAAGAAGTGTAATTGCGTAACACGGCAGGTGCTTAGCTTGGCAGCCAGAAAGCACTTAGGGATATGCGTACAACCAGCTAGGAACTTTTTCTGCAGAGGCTCGTCAGCTAAGATATGCTTCTAGGAATTGCGTTGCACGTATTACTCATACTTGATAACATTGCTGGACGCATTTCTTCTTTTATTTCGGAAACGCTTGAAAATGTTTCTTATAAGATAAATACTTTCTTATCCTCAGAAAATTAGCGCAGAATCGCAAGATATAAAATGATAAAACATCTTTGCGTTACGTCTTCAGGACATAGCGCCCTGCCAAGGGTTTGAAGTGAGTCATTAGGTAAAACCATTTGTACGTGCTACCCAAATAGATTAAGATTTATCAGCAGCAGCTATCAGGAGCGCTTCGAGCGCTCCTCCAATAGAAGCACGTGAAGCCTTGTGTATATATGTATGTAATGAAAAAAAGAAATGGTGCCAGTGAACTGATAACGTTTCTTACCTCACCGAGAAGAGTGCACACTTGCAAACATAGACGAATGCTACCTAAGGATCAGCGCATAAGCACCGGAACACGGCTCTTCAATGGCGGCTTTCCACATGTCAAATCTGCAATTTATGCTGCGTAGTTTCAATGCAGCGCACCTCTGCCTTCTGGACGACGAGAACTTCTGGTGGCTGCCGCGGCTCCGGGAACTGCCGCCGTCCCATGTTCACCATGCGGTATGGGATTAAATTATAAAAAGGGGCCGTATAGCCCTACAAGGTATAAAGATGATTATGGCGTGTTAGCATTTTGGTGTGATAGCAAAATTGAAAGCAAGATAACGTATCGGCCACTGGTCTTGGAAATAATCCAGGCCTCCATGCGCTCCCTCCCACGCTTTTATGACAGCGGCCGTGCAGCGGCATTTTTTGGCACCTTTGTTACATTGGAGCGGCAAGCTAGGCTAGTTCATGTGTTTGTTTTTAAAATTGGGTTAATGCTTATGAAAACACGCAGAACAGAAGATGAAGTGCACAGCAGGCACACAGACTCACGACTGAATTTTATTGAATGAAATATGACCTATATATAGTGAACAAAAACCACGAACTCAGAGCTTTCCATTCGCTACTGTCACAATCTCGCGTCCAGAAAAACCTACAATCAGTAAGTACAACAAAAGGATCGCTTGCGTGTACAGGTGTTTTTTAAATTGTTCTTTTTTTGGTAAATTGTTCGTTTTATCAGCAAAGGAAATGTCGCAGCATCTGTATCGCATAACTCGGTGGACACCTGAATCACGCCGTAGGGGAAGAGAGGAAGGTGGGGGTGAAAGAAGAAAGAATGGAAGAGGTGTCCTAGTGGGGGTCTCCGGAAAAATTTCGGCCACCTGGAGATCTTTAACGTATACTGACATCGCACAGCACACGGGCGTCTTTTCTGTTTTACCTCCATTGAAACGTGGCCGCCGCAGTCGGGTTCGAACCCTGGTACTCCGGCTCAGTAGGCGAGCTCCATAACCAGTGACACACAGAGGTGGGTAATTTTTTTTCTTTATATTATACGCCTCGAAAAACTCTCTTGTACTACGGTCCCTATGCCTGCATAAAATTGGTAGTCTTGTCTAGAAGCGGAATGCGCAGCTTCTTTTTTTTCCACAGGCAGTGCAGATGTATTGTAACTTGAGATACTCATTGCAAGAGAGATTAGTGAAATGTTCCATTATCATCTTTCGTCCAAAAAAATTCAGCGGTCAGTCTCCGCGCATCCTGTGCGCTCTGTTTCTGTTTTTAAGACGAACTACGCCTCCTGCTTTTTTATCTGATTGAATGACCACTATTGACTAACTATTATAAGAACTGAAGCATGAAAAAATCTTCTTGCACTACGACATCTGCGTGTTTCTTGGGCTGCACGGTGCGTCATCAGCTGTATTTGGCGCTCTCTTTCTTTTCAGCACGATGCAGCAGAATGTTGATAGCTAGCGCGGTGCACAAGACAGCATTTGTGCGATGTGTCGCCCAGCCACCTTTCTTACATTAACCGAAAGCTTCTGACGGTGTGGGATCCTACCGGGCGTTTTTTTTTAGGTCCAAAATTTTTCAAGAAAGATAAATTCCTTTAGATTTATTTTAACCCTGGGGCTATGCTGAGGGCTACGGCAGACGCCAGGTAAGAGGCAAACTACTTTAACTAGTTCGCTGATTAACTGAATACGTTAATTAACTTTTAAAATTTGTATTTTAGGGGATTGTTGTACTAGCAGAATTTGAGATCGTCTTCCGAACAGTCCAGCCAAGGAAAAAAAATTTCATGAAAAATTTTTTTCCGCGCGTTGCGAAGCGAGAAAAAGTCACCCTGGTAGGCAGCTTCACACTGTAACACAGCGTCTGGGAGCGCCTGTGACGTAGCTCGCTCTGCCCTGCGCTTTGTGTCAGTGCGTTTTGGTTCCAACGCGGCATTCCGTGAGGCCGCGGAGCGAAGCGAAACAAGCAGCGATAGCGCAGGCCGCCCGTCCGGGCTTCAGGTGATATCAGCCGTGTGACGCAAAGTGCAGGGCGGAGCGAACTACGTCAGAGGCGCTCACCGCCGCTGAGTTACGGTGTGAAGATGCCTACCAGGGTGACTTTTTCGCGCCTCGTAACGTGCGCGAAAAATTTTTAATTAAAATTATTCTTTCTCGGTTGGACTGTTTGGAGGACGATATCCACTTCTTCGAATACAACATAACCCCTAAAATAAAAGTTAGAAAAGTTCATTAACATATTTAGTTGATCAGTGAACTAATTAAAGCAGTTTTCCTCTTGTCTGGCGCCCGCCGTAGCCTCCAGTATAGTCCCAGTGCTAAAATAAATCTAAAGCAATTTACCTTTTTTTTTAATTTTGGACCTTCTAAAACGAAACACCCGGTATAGACGCTGGCGTTTCAGTCGGCAGGAACTGTTTATTTTTCGTTTTGTTTGTTTTTCAGTACTTTCTCCAAAAGAGTGGATATCACATTTGGTGTGCAGCTGGCTTTATTCCAATGCTTAGCATGCACCTCAGAGCTGAACCCCATGCACTGAAGCCAGGTTTTTCTCAAGCAGCTTCAATACTGCTTCATCATGCCGCGTTGCAAAAGCTCACAACTCACATAGACAATAACAATATAAAGTTTTGTTCTGACGGCCTGTAGTTTTGAAAATAACAACGTAGATGCATGCTGGATCACACTTGAAGTCTTGCAATTGAAAAGAAAAGTGAAACGTTTGAAACGTGGAGGCGCCAGTCGTTCCATTATTCAGTCTTTTCAACTATGCCTTAATGCAGCTGTGAGGACCGCTAAATGCCATTACTTTGAATACAGACTGCCTAATTTCATTCGAACTTCACCTGAAAAATTTTGGAACCACTTATGATAAAAGAAAAAACCTATTGACCGAATAATGCACGACGGCAAGCCTCTCACAGATAAAAACGATATTGCTACGCAATTTAACCGCTACTTCCACAGTGTCTTTGCTAATGCAAGTGGTGAACACGGTCGCTTTAAAACGCCCTGTACTATGCCTTTCGTTACGATATCAAGACGTGGCATTGTTGAATTGCTCCTAAACCTGAAAACTAAAGCGTCGGCAGGCCCTGATAAAATTCCGAACGCTTTCTTGCGCCGGTATGCCGAAAAGCTTTCCGAGTTTCTGGTTGTTATTTTTCGCGCATCTTTGTCATCAGCTGTGATTCCTTCAGAGTGGAAAACTGCACGTGTTGTTCCTGTTCTAAAGAAAGGGGACGCATCACTGATATCAAATTATCGTCCCATCTCTCTCACTTCAACCTGTTGCAGATTACTAGAACACATAATAGCCAAGTTCATCATCGGTTTTCTTGACGATAACAATATCCTTTCTAACGTTCAACACGGGTTTAGGAAGGGCTATTCTACTGTAACTCAAATAAGATCGGTTGTTCATAGTTTCGCATCTGTACTTGATAAAACCGGCCAGACTGATATTATTTTCATGGATTTTAGTAAAGCATTTGACCTCGTCTCCCATTCTAAATTAATTGACAAGCTTAAACAAGTTGGTCTTCCTAACTTTATAGTTAACTGGGTTTCAGCTTACTTATCTAATCGACAGCAGTTTGTTAGTATTGACGACCATTATTCACACAGCCTGCCTGTCTCTTCTGGTGTTCCCCAAGGAAGTGTCCTCGGTCCCCTGTTATTTTTAATATATGTGAATGACATTGTAAAAGTAGTTACTCATCCCGTTCAAATCCAGCTGTCTGCAGATGACTGTGTTTTGTTTAATGTAATTACATGTCGTGAAGACCAACTATTACTCAATATAAACCTAAACAATATTCTGGATTGGTGCAACCAGTGGGACATGAAACTTAACGCTCAGAAAACCGTATTAATGAGATTAACCAAGAAAAAAAAAACAGCCTTTTATACCCTTACGCTCTTCCATCATTTCCACTTTCAGAGGTAACTGAATATAAATATCTTGGCGCGACGATAACTAATAATCTAAGCTGGAGCAAACACATAAGTAACGTATGTGCATCAGGGTTTCGTAAACTTTGTATCCTCAAGCACAAACTGAAGAATGCTCCTGCGGACTTGAAATTTTTAGCCTATTCATCATTAATCAGACCCAAGTTAGAATACGCTTGCATTGTCTGGGACCCATTTACTAAAACTAACATTCAAGCACTTGAAATGATCCAGCGCAAGGCCATTCGATTCATCTTTTCAAAATACCGTTCAACCGACTCACCTACTGCCATAATGCGAGCAAACCGAATCCAAACATTGCAGGTAAGACGTAAAATTCTCAGATTAAAATTTCTTTTCCTTCTCAAATATAACAAGTTGTCAATGTGCCCGGATCCCTACGTCAAGCCATTTTCCGCTCCACGACCAACAAGACATCGCCACTCTGATTCACTAACTCCATTCACCGCCAGAACTAACCTATTTAAATACTCCTTCTTCTCCCGCACCGTAACTGAATGGAATGCTTTACCTTTAACAGCACTATGTGACATTGACTCCATTAAAGAAATAGAAGATTGACGCCATCTAACTTATTTGCTTTGTGTTTCGAATTTTCTTTCAGTGTTTTATTTTTGTATATTCATTTTGCACTGTATTGCCCCTCCTGCTAGGGCCCAGAAGGGCCTGCAGTATTCTGTAAATAAAATAAATAAAAGATAAATGATTTAAGAACGGGTAAAGCTTAGTATCGAAGCGTTTGTAATGTCACGCGCATCTACTCTGTTTCGTGCATAGTTTTCTACATACGATCTTTATTTCATGTAGTGCAGCGTACCGCTACACCGTCCCAATTAAAACGTGCTGTAATGTTTTCATAACTTCCCCTTCCTAGATGCAAGAAAGATAAGGTGGTCGAATAACTCTGCATCCTACAACTAAAGCGCCTGTCCCTCACCATGTTTAACTCCCTCCTCCTTATTTACGTAAAACCGGAGCTGAGGTATACACACCCAGTGAGGCTAATCCTCCACTTCCTTTTGTTGTTGTTTTTTCCATAGGGAACTGCTGCTAGCCGTCACTGCAAAAATAATGAAAGCGTAGCTGCATAGAGTAGCTTACTTTCGTCAAAGCAAATTCGTCGCAGGTTGGCAAAGCTAGGCCCCTCAGTTCTAAGCCCACAGTTGTGTGCACCGTATGCAACATATTTTTATTTTTCGTGCGTCGTAGATTCCTCTTTCGTGTATCGTGACTTTTAAAATGAATTATTTGGCGTTTCAAAACTTCTGTTTCATGCGTAAAAAATTAAACCATAAGCAGACACAGTGAGAAGTTAATTGTCACAGAACATGCCTCATTAAATAAGCTGAAATAATAAACTTGCTCTTTTTTGCAATCTGCCACCATATGCACATCTCAAAACTATAGTTGGTGAAATTCTTGGAGTGCGTCATTATTATAGAATTTTATCCGTGGGGCTGTCTTCCCCACACACTACTACAAATTTCTGCGTCAATTCATGTTACTCTTGCCTCCATGACAATGAAGATTGGCACTCAACACGTCCCCGGTATACAGTATAGCAGCCGCGTACCAGCCGCCGCGGTGGCTGAGGTTATAATGACGCTCGGCTCCTGACCCGAAAGACGCCGTTGGATCCCGGCTGCTGCGGTAGAATTTCGGTGGAGGCGAAATTCTAGAGGCACGTGTACTGTGCGACGTCAGTGCACGTTAAACAACTGCAGGTGGTCGAAATTTCCGGAGCCATTCATTACGGCGTCCCCCATAGCCCTAGTCGTTCTGGGACGTAAAATCCCCATATGCAAAACCGTATTTTTGCACGGTGATGCAAGGGCCCGCCCATACCGGGTGGAAGATTTTCGAGACGCGCTCGCTCAGCTATCGCTCTTGCCGGAAGTGGTCGCCCTAGGGGCGTATCGCATGAATCGTGTCTGGGCAGTTACTTTCAAAGACAATGAAACGCTGAAAAAGATTGTCAGCGCCGGGGAGTTGAAAATGGAAAGTGCCCGCTGTCTTGTAATCGACCCCGCTAACCAGGACGTACGAATGAAGCTACACTGGCTGCTTCACAGCGTTCCGGACGAAGATGTGCGGCTTGCCTTCGCACCATTTGGAAAAGTGACGGACGTGTCGAGGGAGCGGTGGCGCGTACAGGGAGTGTCTGACAAGGGCTCAACGATGAGGCTTGTGACTTTGAAGTTGAACGTCGGCGTGAAGCTGGACGACCTGCCCCATCAAGTGAGCGTCTCTGGCGAGCTGGCGCTCGTGGTCGTCCCAGGCAGGGCTCCGCTCTGCCTTCGATGCCGTGGCACAGGACATATCCGCCGGGAGTGCCGGATCCCGCGGTGCGGTTCCTGCCGTCGGTACGGGCATGAGGAGGAGTAGTGTGCTCGTACTTACGCAAACGCGTCACCGGGCGGGTGAGCAACGAGGACTGCTCGGTGCTGCTAATGGACGAAGCCGACGCGGAGGAGGCATCGAAAGCGGCAAGTGAGCCAGCGGCGCAAGAACCCAGGTTGACGCCTCCCCAGACGGATCAGAGGGGCTACTCAACGTCACTGCAGCACCTGAAAGGCTAATAGGAGCTCCCGTAGCTCCTGCACCAGTCCCCGCCACGCCGAAGGGTGGGACAGAAACATACGTGGACTGTTTGGAGCGTGGCACCCAACCTTCGGAGGAGCCCATGGACGCTCTCTCGGCCGCAACCGGGAAACGCACGCATGATGAAGCCGGTTGTAGTGCGTCTCAACTGGACGCCAGCTGTAGCGACGAGCCTCCGTCCAAAGCGCCAGGTACGAGGCGTTCGACTTTAAAGCGGCGGCCAAACGTGCCGGCCGACTCACGGCAGGCGGGTAAACCGCCTTCTTAGGTTTTGTTTTGCTGCTGAGCTTCCTTCTGGGTGTGGGGGTTGAGCGATGTGTGTCACGAAGGTAGATACCACATAATAAGGCGTCCTTTGTTTTCGACATGGCAGCTAACCTACGCGAAGTGCTACGTGTAGCCACTTTAAACGTTAGAGGCCTCGGAGCGAGAAGGTGGCAATGTCAGCTAAGTCGGCTTCTTCTTGAGAACGACCTTCACGTAGTTGCAATCCAGGAAACAAAAATTGAAAGCCAAGAAGCGACAGATATAACGGTGTCTACCTTTCGTACGCACTTTGATGTGTGTGTGTGTCCTTCTGTCGGTGCGTCAGGCGGCTGTGTGTCGGTGCGTCAGGCGGCCGTTTAATTGGGCTTTATAGAAACTCAATGTAAAGTTATTGGAGCAAGAACGCTTTGTCAGTAAAGTAGGAAAAGAGGTAGTAAAGCTGCTCATGGACCAACCGTCAAGTTACGCTGTTCAGTGGGAAGAATTTAAGCAGTTCGTCAAAATGAGGGCAATTGAAACAAGCAGTGTTGTAAGATTTGAAGAAAGGCAGAAGGAAATCCAGCTCCGTGAGCAGCTTGCTCTGCTCATTAATGTAGAAAGCACTCAGCCAGGAACTTGTTTTAAAGAAATAAGAAATACAAAAGTGCAGTTGGAAAAAATAGACACAGATAAGTACAGAGCAGCGGTGGTGCGCGCACGCGCCGAGAAACTGTGGGCAGGGGAGTCGCCAACAAAACGAGTATTAGGCGATGAAAAAAGATACGCTTGTCAAAAAGAAATACGCCAGATACAAAACGGCGACGAGGTATCGGCCGATAGCGTCATTATCAAGGGCGTAATCAGAGACCATTTCCGTGACTTGCTGGGTCACACGCAAAGGGCGGAGGGCAGTTTTCATAACGATTTTCTACCGTTTATGCCAAGGCTCGACGATAAAGTCAGAATTCGTCTTGAACAGCCAATAACTGTTAAAGAGCTAGAGGAAGCAATAGATCAACTGCCATTGGGTAAAGCACCCGGTCCTGACGGTTTAGGAGCCGCCTTTTGCAAATATTTCAGGTTAGAAATCGCCCAAATACTGCTGAAAGTTATTGTCGAAGCTTAGAGGAAAAGTGTACGCCATTGTCATTCACAACATCGCACACTGTACTCATACCGAAGTTTGCTGAGCCAGAAAAACGTCTGTTGGTGGGGTGTTATCGACCGATGAGCCTTACCAACGTAGATTATAAGATATTCATAAAGATTCTGGCAAAGCGAATTCAGGCCGTCATAACCATGCTAGTGGGGAGTCATCAAACTTGCGGTATGAAGGGTCGGAGCATCGCCACTAATATCCACATAGCGCGAAGTGTGCTTGAATGCTGCGATGCACTAGGCGACAGGGTGGCAATGATGCAGCTAGATCTCGCAAAGGCCTTTGACCGTGTATATCATAAGGTTCAGTTCAGCTAATGTGGGCTGTGTAATAACGGAGGGCGTACGAATGGCGTACGCGAACTGCACAAAGCGCGACATTGTTAATGGGGACCTGACTGAAAGCCTACACGTACGATTTTCAGTGAGGCAGGGATGTCCTTTGTCACTGCTATTGTTCGCAATCTATCTTGAGCCTCTTTGTCTGGCTATACTAAACTCTTAGTGTATAACTGGCTTCAGGTTACTGTCAGCACATATAAAAATCTTAGCTTATGCGGACCACATCGCCGTGTTCTGCTCAAGTAAACAGAGTATATGTGAAGCCACGGCTGTTGTTGAGAAGTTTTGCAAATGCACCGGGACGCAAATAAATTGGGAGAAGAGTTATGGATTCTGGCATGGTGACTGGGAGGAAACGCCAGACTATTACTCCCGACTTCGGTGGGCCACAACTCCGACGTCGTATCTTGGAGTACCGCTGAACTCTTATAGCAACCCCGAACCATACTGCAATGAACAGGTGGCAATGGCAAAGGAAAAGGCCAGTGGGTGGCAGGGGCGACCACTATCAATGTTCTCGCGCGCCACTGTGTGTAACCTGTTCCTCATCTCCAGGATATGGTATGTCATGAATGTATTGAGCGCCTCGCGGATCAATATTCAAAGGATTCGTCGGGTTTTTGCTGTATTTATTTGGGCGTCGACATGGGAAAAAACTAGTCGAACAGACTTATTCTTGCCCGTGAAGAGAGGAGGTCTCGGTCTTGTTCATTTATTTGTACGACAAATCGTGTCCCGCTTTCTGTTTCTTCGCGACCAGAACGATATTTTTCTTCGCACAGTTATGCAAGTTCGTTTATGTCGATTGCTACAAGGAGTATAGTATGCTCTGTTGAAAACATGCGTGGTACAGTGAGAGGTTATCTGCGTGATGTTGTGCTTGCGTTCAGAATGTTACAAGTGCGATTTTCAATGCAGTACCTCTCCAATGTCACTAGAAAAAATCCGTATAAAGATTTAATTGAATCAATGCTCCCTGCGCCCATTTACCGATTGTCAAACTGCGAAGGCCCAGGAGCAGATGTGCTCAAAAGGGTTAAAAGAATGCCAGTTTACCCATATTTGAAAACTTTCTTCTTCAAACTTCACACCGGAACACTGTCGGTCAAAACATGGATGCATGATAAAGGACTCTTTGTCCCTTGCTCAACAGATTGTTTTCTATGTAAAAAACCTGAAACAATAGATCAAGTGTTATTACGTTGTTGAGATGTGTGTTTCTTCTGGGATGTGCTTCAAAGAACCTTAAAGAAAGATTTACCGCTACACCCGCATGGCATCAGGTTCTTACCGATAGGAAAACAGGACATCCCTTATGACACTATTATGCTCCTTGGCCTCCATAGTTTATGGAAAACAAGGACACAATTCAACCATGCAGAAGTAGTTGTGAGATCTCCACGCGAGCATTTCATTGAAGGTGTCATACGTCTGAGGGAAGTGTATCAGGCACTGCCTGATCAGCCAACTTGGTTAATGTGTTGGATGACTTCGTTGAACAGAAAAAATTTGAACCTGTCGTGTCAGTGCAAGTGTTGCTGACATGTTTTACTTCTTTCTACCCATTGTGAAAATGGAATAAAGAAAAGAAAGCAAAACCAGCTACCTGATGCGCTCCATCCGCAAACGGTGTTAGCCGCCACCTGGAGCTCATATTTCCTTTTCCTTTCTGCTTGATCGCATGGCAAGTCCGATAAATTTAATGAAACGAAGGGAAATAGGTCGGCCAAAACTCCTCAGGGGAAAGAGCTGCGTTAAACATAACAGCAGTTTTACGCAGATCATTACCGCTTGAAAAAGTCATTACAAAGAAAAGTTCCGAATCATTTATTTTTGATCAGCCTGTGAAAGGCGTTAACACACAGCACCCTCGCTGTATTGGCTACCTAGCGATTTGAAATAAACGTGCGATCTGCTGGAGCGTAGTCTGCATTCAGCCACCCACTATTACCATTCTAAAGCCGAGGTGAAGCGGTACTAACATATTTAGATTGCCCTTCTCAAAGGTTGCTATGACAGAATGTTTGTTACTTTTTCTTTGACGGTTTCTTTTTGTTCTTCCTTTTATATCTAATTGCAGCGGGTGCTGTTCAACGCGTGCGGTTTACCTGTGACAAGTGCGGAGGTAGCTTCCCTTCGAGGGAGCACCGGGAGTGGCACTGGTGGAACCAGCACCCCGATTAACCTGTGATGCAGCAATGCAACGCGGATCAGAAGCATGGATTCCTGTAGCGCAACACTCGGGAGAAGGACCTACAACATTAGTAGTGATGCTAGCATTATTTTAGCTTGACCTGCTCTGCCACCAGTGTTGCTTTCTGGTGACGTGACGAAGAAGTTCATGAAATACATGTTTTTTTTCTTTATTTGTTCCTCGGACAGTGTTTAAGAGAATGCTAACGCTAAAGCTAAGAGCGTGACGAGGCCTTGGCTCCTTGTACAGGTCCTAGCATCAATGAACAAAACTGCAGAGAAAACACTTCGGTCAGTAGTAGGGATACAATGTAAACTACTCTTTAAAAGGCAGAATTGCACCGTGTTGTACAACAGCCTGAAGCGATCAAACGTTGTAATCACACTAAAGAAACCGCGGCTTCTGTTAACACCTCCAGGTTCGTATACAAAGGGCACAGGCAAAAAGAAAAAAACTGCGAAAGCGGCACTGCGAACAAAAATAAACAGTACACGAGAAAAGCAAAACTATCACACCTGAACAATTTTGTATCCAATGGAAAGCATTACATACATTTTTCATGTGTAAACAGCGCAACTCGGATGCACAGTTCAACAGATTTGGTAACAGTGCATAATGCCACCGCGCAAAACGACTAGGGAGGAAGAGAGGAAAGCACAGCACAACACTCGTCTTGTCCTGTGCTTTCCTCTCTTCGTCCTTCGTCGTTTTTAAGCGGTTGCAATATGCACTCCAATGTCAACCACCCACTGCCACCCACCATTGTCAACCGCCTTCGCCTGTTACTTGGTAATAGTCTAGTTAAGAAACATCCCTGAGTCGTGTATGAAATTGCTTACTTAAATAATAAGTGTCTGCATTCATATTTAAAAAAAGAAGTTAAAGATTTGTTGGAATGAATGCCCATTCCAGAGGTATTCAACAGTTTTGTAGGCTGGAGAGTTAGCACGTCGCGACCATGATTAGTTCTTACTATAGGCGCTCTCTGTTTAGGATCACGGATCAGGTGTGTAATGCTATGTTCTCTTGGAGAGATGAGCAGTTTGCTTGTCCTGGTTTGCTTTTAGCATGCTGTTTTGAAGCGAGAAGCTTCACTACGAGGGTCAGAAGCGAGCTTCGCGGATGCCGCGAAACCGAATGGTGAGTTCTGCGCATGCGCGAAACCGAGTGACGCCATGCGCGGCGCAGGTGGCCGCAGCCGTCGCCGCCGACTGGTCACTACTTCAAAAAAAGAAACTGTGGCATTTGAATCGGAGACGCTACCACTCCGCCACAAAGGCTCAAGGTTTCAGCATTGATAAAAGCGCATCTAATGAATGCATGGGTTTAATAAATGAAATAAAATGAATGAAAAAATCAGAATAAGAAAAATTAAAAAGCATTAAAAAAGAGACATAAGTAATCAAATGAAAAAAAAAGTGTAATGGGAAGCAAAAATGAATAAAACTAGTAAAAAACAAAACCAAAATGAAAAATAATCTATTGACAGTTAAAAAAATAATAGATAATACGAAAAACTTAACAAGAACAAAAACAATAAAAAGAAACAAAAACAAAAATAAGAAAGAAATGAAGTAAATATTATTAAAAAAAAGAGAACACAAACAGTGCGCCAGGAAACGCTTTCCCCTTGAAGCACTTTGGAGAGCCTAAGTGCCCCCCAATTTTAAGCGCCGACTTCCGTCTCCTCCTCCGCCTCCGTACAGGCAGTTTGTGGACGGCCGAAGGCCTCCACCATTATTGTGGTGCCCCCAGTGCATTGTGCGCGAACTGCGACAGCCATGACGGCAAACCAAGCGCAACTGCAGATTTTCGCTTGTATATGCAGGCTTAACCACAGCTAAGCCGCTGCCTAAATTTTTTAACGAAGAGTAGCCCGGTCCGTAAGTTGCGTTAAGTTGCTTTATAGGCTCGCACAAGCGTAATACGTTTTTTTTGTGAGAAAATTAATTTATTATAGTTATAGGCTGTCGTCGTTCCCCAAATTAATATTTCATAACTTAACCTAGAGTAAAAGAAAGAATAATATAATACCAGTTTTATAGCGGTGGGTATCAGATTCGTGATTTTGCAGATGCTCCCAGTTATTAGCGCTAAATCAGCTTTTAAGTTATTAACATGCGTAGTCCATGAAAGCTCTTCGCTGAACCATAAGCCCTAGAATCTTCGTTCTTTTACCTTTCTATGATAATTCCCATTACAGGTTATGTTTTTGGTTGTATAGTCATGCCATTTGAGGGCTTAAATATTATGCACTTTTATTACTGGTATTTAGCCTAAATTTGCTTCTTAGAAGCCATCGTTAAAATTTAATTAAGTATTCATTAGCAGTTCTTTTTAAGCTTGCTTTGTTTGCTCCTGTGAGGAAGACAATGCTGTCATCCGAATTTAAAACTGTGTCAGTAAAGCCCGCGATGGAGGTAATATTTTTGTATAAAAGGAATAAAAATGGCCCTAAAATAGATCCTTCAGGCACACCGTATAGAATTGGCAATTCACTGGATAATATGCTATTAATGTCAACATTGTGGTAGCGATCACATAGATGTCTTTTAATTAAATTGAGTGCTATTCCATGTACTGCATATATTTGAAGATTTTATCAAAATGTTGTGCTTGCCGTGCCGAATGGGTTTCAGGTACAACAACAAAATTAAGGTCAAAAGTTTGTGTTCAATAATTTTCACTATCTTTTCCACTCTCGGGCATGTATTTTGCCCGAAGTGAAGATTCATTTTATCCGCCAGTTCCTGCCCATTCCTGTGCTTGTTGTCTTTTATTATTTCTTGCACAGCACCACAAGTCATCTTTCAACTCAAAAGGGGGTTAATTAAAGGTGCACTGAAGAGGAATCTGAACTCGTCTTATTGCCGCGGGAACTCTATCTGACGTTCCGAGCATTCTTAGAAACATCGATTTATTGCCCTGTGTGGCTGATTTTCCCGATTAAATCGAATTAATGTCCGGCTCCCGCCTTTTTTTTTAATTCTCTCTCGTAGGGTGGGCGGAGTCGACCAACACATGGAGTGCTTTTCAGCCAGTCCCGCGGTGGCTTGCCTCTCTGCCATCGGCGGAGTAATACGTAGTAGTCCGTAGAAGCAAATAGTCCACGCGTATTTTTATTTCTGTGGGCTTATTTTGCGATTATATTATCTGCGAATGAAACTATTTATTCACGGAAACCTAAAAAACAAAATAAAGCGAAAGCAAAGCCTCCAAGGAGCTGGCTGCAAGGCACTCCACGCGTTGGTCGACTCCGCACACCGTACGAGGGAGAATTAAAAAAAATGAAGGCGGGAGCCGGACGTTAATTCGATTTAATTGGGGAAATCGGTCACATGGGCATTAAGTAGACGTTTCTAAGAATGCTCGAAACGTGTTGATCGAGTTCCCGCGGCAAAAAGACGAGTTCAGATTCCTCTTCAGTGCACCTTTAAGTGCCATACTTTTTCTGGTCTCCGTTGATCTGGATAAACTTGTCATAAAATTCACATTTTGCTGTTTTCAGGTCCGAGTTCACTCTATTCCTGATCTTTTTGTACTCGACAAGCAAAGCGGGATCACTATTTTTTCGAAGCATTATACATTTTATTCCTTTCATTTGTTCTTTTGTATAGGTGTTCTGTTACGCATGGTTTCGGTCACCCATCTCGACCAAAACACGCGGCAGCATTTTCCGTCGCGCATCTCTCACGCGACACATTTTTGTGTCGCAAGACAAGCTTTGCTGTCGTGAATTGTGTCGCGTGACAGAGGTTCGTGTCGTGGGTTCTTCCACACGACAAAGTCGTTTGCAGTAGGTTCTGTCGCACGACAGATATCTTTCCTCTATTTTGCCGTGCGAAGAACGCACCTGTCGCAAGATTTGTCGCGCGACAGGATTCTGTCGCATGTCTTGTCATGTGACAGGGATAGACCTGTCGTGCAACAGAGACTGCGTGTCTCGACAGAGATGCCTGTCGTGCGTTCAGTCGCGGGAGAGACTTCAAGCACGCCTATATTCACGCGAGAAAAGTGCCTGTAGGGCTGTCTGTCGCACGGCACAACCGCCTGTCGTGGCCTCTGTCGCGCGATAGATTCCTGTCGAGGATCGGTCGTGCATCAGATCACCGTCGAGGGTAATCCTGTTTTACTACAGAATTTCGGAAATACCGTCGCGCCGTCGTGCTTGAGCGATAGGCTTAAATGGGCCAATGGTGTGTTAAAGCGCGTTCACACTGGCCGCGAAGACAATGCGAGTTGCTCTGGTCGTCTGGCGACGCATACCGAGCGAAAGGAAGGGTTAATTGACACAGGCCAGTCGACCTCAAGACAAAATGGTCTTGGTTGAATGTACGCGGGCGGCGTTGCTTGCCAATGGGGCCCCGGAATAGGGACTCAACTTAGTATTGTGAGGGGAAAGGGCCCCAATCACCTCCCTGTAGCAATTTAATGGATGGTTATTGTTTTTCGCCACCACAACCGAGATCTGGCTCTCTCTCCGAACAAGCACTGGCGAGGAGAGGCAAAGCCACCTAGAATACTCAAGGCCTCTCCGCTTCCTCTGTGACGTCACGCTAGTTGTCCGTCCTCCGCTCGCGACTGCAGGGGTTCACTGGCAGTTTTAAGCGCATTATTTTACTATCCGAGGTACAATGGCTTTAGAAGTGCGGCAAAAAAACAATAATTACGATTAAAGAACAGCTTTTTAAACGCGAGCTTGATTTCGCTAAATATCTTCCGTGTTAATTTATAGTTTATGCTATCTTTCGTGGCCCTCGCAATATACCTCGCATTGCAGCTAAGTGCTTCGTTTTTATAGCTCCATGATAATACTTGTGACAGAGCATTGCATTTCTATAGTTCCTGCTCTTCAGTTCATCGCATTTAGTTCATATTGTCAAGTAGTGGTGACTGCAGTTCGGCGAAGAGGAAACGACCGAGAATTTCTTCGAAACGAAACTCTTTATTTGGGATGACTTGCGCCCGCAAAGAACTGAATCACTAGGCGGCGCGCAGAAACAAGCGTGCTCGGCGGTCGTCGAACAGAATGCCCGCCGCTGTCGGCTGTGCTCTTTTTAAAGCTGATTGCGAACATTCGAGATAAAGCTTGGAAAGTTACTAGAACATTCTAGCGCAAAGTAGAATCGGCTCCGCCTGGATGCGATCTATCGACATAAATCTAGGCGCGTCTCCCGTCACAAAGGAAGCGATAATGGGGCGTGTTGGCAGCCTTGAAGCATGAACACACAACCACTACGAACAAACGCTATAAAAATTCGCGGCATTACTCCCCTCTTAAAGAAGCATCGACTCGATGATCTAGAACATAATGTGGCTATAAACAATCAAAAAAGGATTGTGCAAAAATAAACATCGAATGTGCGAACACGGCGTCCTTTAGCGTGATGATAGGGCTTTAGGCGTACGACATGGACTACTTCTGGTCGTACGCGGCGTTGCTGCGATGCAGTCATTTGGCCAGGGACGAAGAACCTTGTACGCGCGGAAACAGCGGCGCAAAAGATTTTCGCTCAATCCTCGGCGGCTAATGGGCGTCCAAACACAGACTCGGTCTCCTGGCTTGTATTCCGCGTTGCGTCGTCATAGGTTGTAGCGTCTGGCGTGGGTCCTCTGTTGGTCTTTGATCCTTAATCGGGCAAGTCTTCGGGCTTCTTCTGCGCGTTTAAGGTAGGCTGCGACGTCGACATTATCTTCCTCGGTAACGTTCGGCAGCATGGCGTCTAGCGTGGTCGTGGCCTCTCTGCCATGGACGAGCCTTAAAGGCGTCATCTGGGTGGTCTCCTGCACTGTGGTGTTGTAGGCGAAGACTACATAAGGCAAGGTGACGCCCCAGGTCTTGTGTTCGGCATCGACATACATGGCGAGCATATCGGCGATGGTTTTGTTGAGGCGCTCGGTCAGTCCGTTGGTCTGCGGGTGGTATGCAGTTGTTCTCCGGTAGCTGGTTTGGCTGTAATGGAGGATGGCTTGCGTCAGTTCCGCCGTGAATGCTGTTCCTCTGTCAGTGATGGGCACATCGGGGGCGCCGTGTCGCAGAACAATGTTCTCCACGAGAAATTTGGCGACTTTTGCTGCTTTTCCGTTCAGTAGGGCTTTTGCCTCGGCGTAGCGGGCCAGGTAGTCGGTCGCTATAATGATCCCCTTATTTCCAGATGTTGATTTCGGGAAAGAGGCAAGCAAGTCCATGCCGATCTGCTGAAAAGGCCTTGAGGGGGGTGCAATGGGGTTCTGAAATCCTGCTGGTCGGGTTGGAGGGGTCTTTCGTCGCTGACAATCTCGGCAGGTTTTGACATAATGTGCGAGATCGGCAGACAGTGGGGGCCAGTAATACTTGTCTTGAATACGGCGGAGGGTGCGAGAAAACCCGATATGTCCAGCCTGAAGAACTCCGCGCCGACTTACAGGTACAACAAGGAGGTAGGCTGTCTTGTTCGCTGCAAAGCTCTTCACGAGGACATGGTTATGTAAACAGAACGAAGACAATCCTGGCTTGAACGAGGCGGGGGGTGAAGAAACCTTGCCTTCCAAGTATTCGATGAGGCATTTTATGTCGCGGTCCGCGCATTGCTGTTGTACAAAATAGCTGGAGCTGATGGGTCCCAGGAAGGCGTCCTCATCGTCGTCCGGCGGCGGTGCATCTACAGGCGCTCCTGACAGGCAGTCGGCGTCAGAGTGCTTACGTTCGGACTAGTAAACGACGGTTACATCAAACTCATGGAGCCGCAGGCTCCATCGAGCGAGGCGGCCGGAGGGCTCCTTCAAATTGGCGAGCCAGCACAGTGCGTGGCGATCGCTGACTACCTTGAACTGTCGTCCGTACAGGTAGGGGCGGAATTTCGACGTAGCCCAGATGATGGCAAGGCACTCCTTCTCAGTTGTCAAATAATTAGCTTCGGCTTTGGACAGGGAACGGCTAGCGTACGCGATGACCTTCTCCACTCCGTCAATTTTCTGAACGTGGACAGCACCTAGGCCCACACTACTTGCGTCGGCATGAATTTCAGTCTCGGCGTTTTCATCGAAGTGCGCAAGGATCGGTGGGGACTGTAAACGACGGTGAAGTTCTTTGAAGGCTTTCACTTGCGGCGCTTCCCACTTAAATGGCAGGTCTGCCTTTGTCAAGTGGGTAAGTGGCTCGGCGATGCGCGAAAATTTCTTAACAAATCGTCGGTAATACGCGCAGAGTCCAAGGAATCTGCGCACAGCTTTATTGGCCTATGGCGGAAACATTGCGATTGCAGCTATTTTCTGCGGGTCTGGGCTTACTCCCTCCTTGCTAACAATGAGGCCAAGAAAAAGCAGCTCTTCATAGGGAAAGTGGCACTTACCTCCTTTGAACGTTAGGCCGGAAGATTTGATTGTGTCTAGCACTGTTCGAAGCCTTTTTAGTGCTGCTCAAAGTTCGAGGCGAAGAGAACGACATCATCTAAATATACCAGACAAATCTGCCACTTCAGGCCTGCCAGCACTGTATCCATTACTCGCTGAAATGTCGCTGGTGTGGAACACAGACCAAACGGCATCACCTTGAACTTGAAGAGGCCATCTGGAGTGATAAATGCGGTCTTCTCGCGATCTCTTTCATCGACCTTAATTTGCCAGTAGGCGCCCTTGAGGTCCATCGATGAGAAATACTTAGCGTTGCAGAGCCGGTCCAGTGTGTCGTCGATGCAGGCGAGGGGGTAGACGTCCTTCTTTGTTATTTTGTTCAAGCGGCGGTAATCAACGAAGAATCGAAGTGTGCCGTCTTTCTTTGTCGCTAGAACAACCGGTACGGCCCAAGGGCTCTTTGAAACTTAGATGACGTCGTCGCGAAGCATTTCTTCTGCTTGGTCCCGGATGGCTTGTCGTTCTCGCGGCGACACTCGGTAGAGGCTTTGGCGGAGTGTTCGGACTTGCTGGTCGGTTATAACCCAAGCAGCACATGACATCGGTCCAATGTAGGATCTGAGTTGGCAAACGACAGCCCTGTGAAGGCCCCGCGTTGCCTCTGTTCTCCCAGCCTTGGCTCAGCCATTTTTAGAAGTTGGCAGTATTGGACCAGTTTCTCGGACGTTCTCCCAGCCTTGGCTCAGCCATTTTTAGAAGTTGGTAGTATTGGACCAATTTTTCGGACGTTTTACCCGCCTTGGCTCAGCCATTTTTAGAAGTTGGTAGTATTGGACCCATTTCTCGGACGTTTCACCCGCCTTGGCTCAGCCATTTTTAGAAGTTGGCAGTATTGGACCACTTTCTCGAATGTTTCCCCTGCATTGACTTTGCCATATTTAGAAGCTGGCCAATTCCTGCAATAGGCAACGCAACTTTGAAGTGCCGACTGCTATGGAGCATCATGCAGTTGCTATTGTGACTTCTTAGTTTTCTCGATTGCGGCGATAGGCGCGATATATATATATATATATATATATAGCTCGCACATTGTTAATTATTTATTAGCATATATAGTCCGGGGCGTAGATAATGATATCTTCGTAAAAACCCGCATAACCTCCTGTGAGATTTTTAAATCTCAGTTTTTTTAACTAAAATATGCAAAGTTGCATGCATGCATGCGATTATTTCCCCCTTTAAGGTTGTGGTCTTCGTTCTGTGTAAATGTAAAAAGTCCAGTCGTGCAATGAAAGAATGCGAGTCGGAGAAACATATATGCAGCACCGATTTTCAGGCCTGAATTTCAAAAACTATAAATAGCATTTTATAAAAATAACTTCTCGACTCTAACGTTAAATACGCTGTACCTTGATGTGCTTGGGCGTCGCAGTTAATGCGGTATACCTGCAGGACAGCACCAAACATATATGCATGGCGCAACGTGTCGAGCACTCCATTAAAGCAGGAATGGGTAAAGAGTAACGTGCGTTTGCTCCATGATAGGACAGCGCTGACCATGCGCTTATATAAGAGATACATATAGCTTAAGAAAAAAACGTTACATCGTCTGCGGGAACTCGAATTGGAAGAATGCGAAGGCATTGCGCCTCCACGGTACTCGTTCTCTCCCTTTGCCTCGTATGCAGCCCATATGAGTTATATGTGTCAGTATATGTGCCTCATATGAACACATATAGGCTTCATACGAGTTCATATGTGCCTCGTTTGACTCATATGGGCACCATATGAGCCATGTGTCGACAAATGCGCCTCGTATCAGCACATATACTTCATACGAGTTCATGTGTGTCACAAATTAATGTGTCTCGTATGAACGCGTATAGGCTGCTTACGAGCTCATACGCGTCACAAATGTCACAGATGAACACATCTGCTGCATATATAGTAGTTCACGCGCTACGGAAAGGTGACTTGTATGGATTACATATGTGGCATACCTTAACTGACACGCGACACTCGTGCGTACACAAGAGCTCCGATATGCACCGTATCAGCTTACATCAATCTCGTGCGAAACACATAGCCGCTGATGAGTGCCTCTCATAGAGTGGGCCTTGCTGTTTGAAACACGCGGAAAAGAAGGGATGAACAAGCGATTAACAAGTGCCCAACCAACGCATAAAAAAAACTCTTGGCCTGTTTCAAATATTTTTCTCCTTGATTCTCTGCTTGTGCCCTCCTGTTGTAAACCGCGCCTATCCAAACAGTATGACGTTAGGCGTTTCCAATGTGCTTGGACAAACGTTCAGCCAGAAGGCAAATGTTGCCTTCTGGGCTTAGTTGAGCTAATAACGCCAGGTATTTTCATGCAAGAGCTCCGACTGTAGTTAACAATATGTGCGCAATGAGAGTACTACGATCAATGGTGCAGGCGCTGTGAAAATTAAAATACATACAAATATCAGATCTTTCAGTGCTTATCACAGAGCACATCAAGATCCACAAAATCAGTGGAAGTGCAATCGGCTGTAGTTCAGCTCTTTATACCTTAAAAATAAACATTTGTCCTCGCACCTAACCGTCGAATTCTATAGTGGGAAGCATAGCATAAGTCTTGTCATCGAAATGTAAAGCAGTTTTTGCCATGCCAGCAGTGGTGTAGCGTCCTTTGCAACACATCCCGCTACAGAAAGATTTCCTCCTAAATTCCTACAGTGTGCGCTACCTTGTTGTTTCCCAGCCTGACTCGAATCCTTATGATATGATTCTTCTGATTGGACTTCATAGTCTTTGGAAAACGCGCATGCAAGATCGCAACGTTGAACCTGTTGTTTCGCCCAGAATTCACTTTAGCCGAATGTTGCTGCAGGTAACGGACATTTACAAAAAATCGGACTTTGTACCGGATTGGTTTCCTCTCCTGATGCGCTGTATATCTTTACCGGCCTTTAGGTTATAATATGTTACTATTATGTTTCTGCCACGTAGCGCCTACCTAGGTGCTCTGTAAATAGTTGTTTTTGTGTGTGTATATACACACACACATATGTATATATATGCTTTGTATACAAAACCATGTAAATAAATACCATGAAAGAAAAAAAAAAGCCAGCAGTGGTGTAGTGGGTAGTGTAGTGAGCTGTAGATCTCTAGGTCGGTGGTTCGAATCCGGAACGGCGCGTAGTTTTTTTTTTTCGCGTCCGAATTTTTTTTTTACTTTCTTTAGTTTACTAACTTCAATGGAAGCTATTTTAATGTTAATTGCCTTATAATTCCACCCCAGCCCTTCCCTTTCCTTTCCCAAAAATTGCAAACCAGACACATATGACACATATGTGTCATATGTGTCATATGACACATACGAGATATTCCATAATCATACGAGATATTCCATAATCTCGTATGAACCAGACACATATGACACATATATACGAGATTTTTCGATAGGGACGTATTAATCGCTATCGGTTAATCGTCTTCATATTGATTACGGTCATAGATTTCAATCACGCGTCTTCAGCGCGCACTTCGCTTCTGCGTCGCGTGGTTGCTTCGGACGGTAGCAAGAGTTGGGGGGTGCGTACGTCGACTGATGTTTCGGAGTGCGATCGTTTCCTGCCGCCTTGATCCAAGCTTGAAGACGTAGATGCGACCGGCCGTTGTGAAATACCGAGACCTTGCAAGATCTCACGGTATTCTTTTTCAACGATACGGTACTTGCGTTGCTTTGCATTCATGGCGAAATGCAGAAGCTTTGCGGTGAAAGACGAGGACCGCAACAGCCGCACAAAGGGACAGCAGACAGGCAGTACGACCAACACCTCCACACCACAAAAGAGAAACAAGCGCGAGCACTCGCGGCATGACTCGCGGGCAGGGTTGCCGTTGGGAACATTTTAAAAGGAGCCAAAACTTGAGCTGAAAGTAGTCAAAAGTAGCCATGCCATTCCATCTTAGCTGTCGCGTAAAATAAGATGTTTTGCTCATTAATAAATTGAAGTATAAAAAAATTGATAAAAATTATTCTTGGCGGTGTTGTCAACACTAAGCTTCAAAGAAATTTTTCGAAACTAAACACCGCTTTACGCATAAACGTAGGCATCCGCTCTCGCTCCCACGTACGTTCCAAGCCAATCCCAATCCATAGCTTGTGGTCATTTCGTTTGGACGTTTGGCAGCAAAACGCGCGCTTGTGAATTTTTATTTCTTCAAGCTTTTTGAAGTTTGGTGGCGGCACGCGTGAGTCACCGAGGGGAACCAGGAGGCACTGCTTGCGTAAGTATACATTCTGTCCTTTTTCCCCTTTCATGTTAGTTGTCAGCTAATATTTACTTGTGAACTTGTCAAGAGTGAGGACAATGAGCACGCCTCGTGTGTCGCCCCTTTATCTAACTTGTCTGTAGGCATCTGTCAGCAGTTGTCTTTTGATTAACTCAGCGGCGCATTGCAAGGTGTAACTGCGTGTAAGGGTTGGGGTAATATGAAGTAACACACACGTACACGAAGGGAAGCGCTTCTAAATGTCGTGTGTGTTTGTGTGTTCCTTCATCAGGGTGAACGCACTATCCCGGCAAATCTTGTTGGCGCATTGCTTCTGAGAGGGTTTGTTTCTCACGGCACATCGTACATTTATGTACGTGTATAGATATTATGATCATGATCGCAATGACAGTCGTCACGTGGTTACGGCGCTCGGCTGCTGACTCGAAATACGCGGGTTCGATCCCGGCTGCGGCGGTCGAATTTCGATGGAGGCGAAATTCTAGAGGCCCGTGTACTGTGCGCGATATCGGTGCACTCTAAAGAACCCCAGGTGGTCGAAATTTCCGGAGCCGTTCTCTGCGGCGCCCCCCATGACCAACCAGTTGCCACGTGCGATGCAGTTGAGTGTTTTTCATCGCCAATTTTTGCTTTTGTGAGGCTAATCGCTTGGTTCAGGCATGCATGTCAGACGTCATAGAGTCGCAGCCTGCATGCCTTGTGCTTGATTGACAAATGCTTCCATGGCAGTGTTGACATTGTTGCGTTGCGAGTCTCCGTGCGATGAGAGAAATGTGACAAGAACAGGATGAATGAACACAATTCTTCTGTACTGCCAGAAGTAATGCTGCTCCTGCCAGTGATCGGTTACAGAAAAAAAATTGAGAGTACTTTTTATTTATGTGTGTCCCTTCCCGCTACTCAGAGCCTTGTATTACAAAGTCTAGATCAGTGTGACTCTACATATAGCGAGTGCTAGTTTCGAGCTCGCTAATTGAACGCGCTTGTTTTCTCTCTTCCTAATTTGGTCAATCTTGCGTTTTACTGGTTTTTTTTTCATCACTATGCTCCTGGTAGACTGCACTCAGTTTGATGTTCAATGCAGTGAAGTTGCACGCCACTATTGCTGGCTGTTATTTGTTTCACATGACAGCAGGCACAGAAATATTGTTTAAATAAGTCCCAAATTGCAGGCGCTTGTGACACTTGTAACTCTCAACTCATGAAAGTTCAGAAGTGCGTTGCGAAGTAGAACGAGATGGTTGTAAGAGTACCTGTCAGTTGTCATGGTAGTGTGAAGTTTTCGGCACCCAAACAGGCAAGTGCCAGTAGAGAATGGCACAGAGAGTGTCTGGTAAAAATCCTTGTTTGCCCATTAATCTTTTGTCGTGTTTCCTCTGTGCAGCATGTCAAAACCATTCGCTGTGGTGAAGTTTCCTCTTGAGGACGACTGCCTTGCAGTCATTCCTGTCGGATGGCTCACAGAGACAAAAGAAGAGTGCTACTGGCCTGTGGCCAGGAGCTCGGAGGTGACGCGGCTCGCAAAAGCTGAGGCCGAGCCAGCTCTCGGAGGGGAGTGGATGCGTTGCCCAGTGGTCGTCGTTACCACTTGCCATAAGTAGTCTTATTGCAGACATATTGATGGTAGCTTCATCAGCGATTGTAAAGGCCTCTTTGCTAGATTCTGTGAGTCTGCACCTCTGCATGGCTAAATTACGACTAAGAAGTCATGTTGATAGCCACCGCTTAGCCAGCTGTCAAAAAGAGGAGCAGAATGAACTGTTAGCTATTGCACTTGTAAGCTGATGAACTACATCTGAAACTCATTAGTGCCTTGTTTTTGAAGACCTGTAGTTCCCAGAATTAGTGCTGCACTCAGTATGCTTAATAATATTTAGTACAGAAAGGTTTAGTATGGTAATTTTTTTTTTGCATTATGAAACATTTTTTGGCACACAAAAAGCACAGACAAGGAAAGAGCACACAATACAAATGCCAGACATCAATTGATGCTTTGCGTTGTGTGCTCTTTCCTCATCCATGTTTGTTGTGCACTGAGACAGTGTTTCATAATGCAAATTCAGAACCAACTCATCCAGCTGTTTACATTTAGTTCAGTTTGAATTGTTAGCCTGTCGCAGTAGCTGAGTGGTCCATGCTGCTGAGCCGAGGGCCCAGGTTACATCCTGTCTGTGGTGAAATGGAGCAGTGCAGAATGCGCTTGTGCTCTGTAATATCAGTGCATGTTAAACAACCCCATGTGGTCTAAATTAATCTGGAGTCTTCCGCTACGTCATTCTTCATAGCTTAAAGCTGTTAAATCCTAGAAACCAGAATCACACTTTTAATTGTAAATAAAACAATGCCTCTGCCACATGAGTGTTTCACAGGCTTTCAAACTGATAGTCTGTTGGCCTGAGTGTTGCTATACAGGCAGCTGAACGGGCATCAAGTCAGCAAAGCAGCCCTCGGACATATTTTGTAGCGACAATTCTGTTAAGTATGGATACGTGTTTAATTATGAGGAATTATGTGAGTTAGTTTTTGGAACCCATGGTTTGTACGAGATTTTGGTGCATGGTATTGAGGGTGCCTAAGACTGTATGCTGTTTGGGCAATTAAATATGTGCTCTCGAAAGTCTGCCAGTTTCCTTTCATAAGGTTTCTGATATAAACAGCAAGCTTCTTGTGGTAAGCGGCCGTGATGGTTAGCAGTCTATGGTTGAGGAAGGAAGGACCCGTGCTCTCACTGTAATGTAAGTTATCAATCGCTCGTACAGCTCTTTTTTGTAAAGTAAGTACTTTCACAAAATTGGTTGAGGTAGTCGTTCCCCAGATCAACAAACAATATTGTACATGCGAAAAGACTAGAGAGAAATAAATTTGTAGTTTGAATTTTCGAGGCAGTATTGTGCGAAATTTATTTAGGATACCAACAGAGCGAGCCATTTTAGTGCAAACGTAGTTTACACGATCTGTCCAGAGTAAATGTTCTTCAAAAATGACTCCAAGGAACATTGTAGAGCTGACACGAGTTATAGGAGCTTGCTCGAAGTGAATTTGGAAGTTGTTCGGAACTTCCTTATTTTTGGCTCTAAACAGTATGTACTTTGTTTTCCTGACATTAAGTTCTAACCTATTTGATTTTAACCAAACAGACAATTGGGATAACCAACTATTGGAGGCTGCTTGCAAAATATTACTATCTTGCCCTGAAAAAAATATGTTAGTATCGTCTGCATAGATTATAATGTTGTCTGCTGGATGAAGGTTGACGATATCATTAATATATAATAAAAACAACGTTGGTCCTAGAACGGAGCCCTGTGGCGCACCAGACACAATCTGACCGATCCCAGATGAAATACCGTTAATGATAGTTGTTTGAGATCGGTTGTCAAGGTAGCTAGCAAATAAGGTTAAAGGAACACCGCGTATTCCATAACAATGCATTTTTTCAAGCAATATCTTATGGTTAACCGAGTCAAACGCTTTCCTCATATCAAGGAATATGCCAACTGTTAGCAGTTTATTTTCTATGTTTTCAATTAGCTTTTCTTTGATTTCCAGTAAGGCGGCCTCAGTTGTTTTGTTTTTTTGAAATCCGTACTGTTGCTTGGAGATGACATGGTTTTTGTCGAGATATTGAGAATGTTTGCAGGATCCTACAAGAGCGCCGAAAAAAAGGTGCGGCGCTACGAGTTCACTTCAGCCCTAGAAAGCTCGGCAGTTTCTGGTAATTGAAATTCTCATATTTCTTTATTGATGAGAAATTATTTTGCATACTCAACAAGACGTTCATGTGCAATTCTTTTTTAGGAAATGAGGGCCACAACGATGTTGTACAGCTGCCGTCACCACGTAAGACATGAATTCTCATTTGTTAAGCCGCCGCGGTGGCTCAGTGGTTACGGCGCTCGGCTGCTGACCCGAAAGACGCGGGTACGATCCCGGCCAAGGCGGTCGAATTTTGATAGAGGCGAAATTCTAGAGGCCCGTGTGCTGTGCGATGTCAGTGCACGTTGAAGAACCCCAGGTGGTCGAAATTTCCGGAGCCCTTCACTACGGCGTCCCTCATAGCCTGAGTCGCCTTTGGATGTTAACCGCCTTAAAACTAAAACACCATTTCTCATTTCTATTTAATGTAAGGTCGACATTGTGTTAGTTTTGATTGGGGATTTATGGTAGTATGCTTGCAAAATCTGGGAAAAAAACTCCACCGTAGCTAATTGCACTTGCAGAGAAATGGAACGTGCTCAGACTTGGCATCAGCTTTTTACATTTGCCATGCTCTCAGATCAGCAGTGATTCTGCCAGTAACCATTTCGTGGCAAACTCTCTTACCCACGTTAACAGTACTGCGAACAGGTTTCTATTCACATGACATATATTCCGCTCTCTGTGTTTGGTTTCGCCATGACAGTTTCTTTTGTGTCCTTAAATGTACCGTATTTTCCAGTGTATAAGACGCACCCGCCATATATGCAGGCTGTAATTGAAAAAGTTGCTATATAAGACGCACCCCAGTTTTCCCAGTTGGGCTAGTGAGGATCAATTAAACACGCTTGCGCGACCATCACGAAATTCACCGTACTTGTGAGAAATTCTTAAGCAACGCTAAGTGGTCGAAAAAGGCAACACTCACGCCATTCCTGCCCACGTTTTGGAAAAAAAGAAAGAAAAACGAAAAAACTCTCCCACATGTCCATAAGAACATTTTATTTCTACTTAAAACCTTGGAAGTCTTCACCTTCGGATGCGCTATCAAAAAGTTCGCCCATTTCTGGTGGCAACGCGACTGAAATATTCTCTTCGCACTACGTACATGGAGCAAACAAAGTGGCAAAGGGTGGCTGAAAAAAGAACGCCGGCTTGTCCTGGCTTGTCTTGACAATGGCGAGAAGCGTGATTGTCGTCATCTTTTGGCATTTCACATTACTTTTGCTTGGGGCCTCCGAAACGGTGGTGTGTTTGGGATCCCGGAAGTCGTCATCCCCGTCGTTTCATGATAAAGTTCACCTAAAAAAAGTTGCGCACGGTGGTCCCCGTATTGAAGTATTAACCGTGTTACAACCGCTTCATTGCTAGTGATATTTTTTCGGTAAAAAAGGCTTGAACATGAACCTGAGTAATTTCTGAACTCTAAAAAAAAAACGAAAAATTCGCATATAAGACGCACCCTTGTATAGGACGCACCAGCAAGATTTTTGAAAAAAGCCGCGTCTTATACACCGGAAAATACGGTACCAATGCACCATGCTGGTGCATGAGAAATGTAATTATTGAAGTACTATAGACACATATTTAAAAAATTGAAAACTGATTTTTCAGGAAAGAAAGTGGTGCAGTAATTCTCTCGCATTTCGGTGGACATTCCTAAGAGAAGGGATAAAGGAGGGAGTGTGAGAAGAAAGGAAGAAGGAGGTGCCGTAGCGCCCTGGGATAATTTCAGCCGACTGGGGATCTTTAACGTGCACTGACATCGCACAGCACACGGGTACCTCTTGCGTTTCGCCTCCATCGAAACGCGCCGCCGCAGTCGGATCACAACGTTCTTTTATGTGTCATAGGTATCTGCATGATGTGACATTGTTTGTCACGTCAACTACTTGTCATGGAGGTGTCGGTTTTGATGGGTTTTGAATTATGAAGTCTTTGTACAGCCTGTGATTGAAACCAAATTAAAATATCTTTTCGGCCAAAGGAAGTGTTACTATTGCCTGGGGGGCATCTCTATATAACCAGGAATTTGTTTCTGAACTTCGTAATTTTGTGTCTATTGTGTTTTAAAAAGATCACCTGTATGAAAAACAGCCTGGCCATGCAACTGTTCTGTCCCTTCTCCAAAAATATCCTGAAGTAGCATTTCTGCATTCAATTAGGATAGAAATGTGACATTGTGGTTGTACACAGTAGTGTGTTCTGTACTTCCTGGATTGCCATCAATGACGCATGTTCATCTCCAGCCCCACTGAATCACGCTGGGGAGAGCGTGAACGAAAACAGTGCGCCACCCAGCAAGCTGGAGGGGTCGACAGCTGGGACTGTTGATGGTGAGATTTTCACTTTGTTTACTTTTGTGCAAAAAGAGAAATGCAAGCCAAACATGGGGACACAGTGAGAGGACAGAACAAATGCTGCTTGTCCCGTCTTTTCACTGTGTTCCTTTCTTTTAATTACACTCCTATTTTGTCTAGTATCAAGTGACACAACAAAATATAGAAGCTAGATCTGCTTTGCCTTAAAGAAAAACAGAGCAAATTTTAAATTTCTCATTGTACCTGCTGCTGCCGAGCAGCAGTCAACATGCCCAGAAAGACCTAGAGAATATACTTATTCAGGAAGATATTTGCACGGAGTTCTCCTCAGTGGCTCTTGAAACGGTGCTAGGAGCACATTTCTAGTTTCAAACTATGTGCTTTGAAAGGGGTCACTCTGAAAATCATCACATGTATTTCTCAAAAACCATTGTATTGAACTGAAGTGGTACTGGAATTTACAACCTAGTACTTCCATTGCTTTCTCCTCTTGTGATTCATAGTGGAGTGGTTGTTGTGTGCCCTTCCCAAGAGCTGTATGTTGTGCTTTTGTTGGGTTCTTTTGGATCCTGGCATTTCTGTTGCCTCTCTCGGCCTACATCACCACCAGGAAGCCACTCCTACGAATTGCACTCTACACAGTAGTCCCATGTTCTGTGCATTTGTTTCCTTACCAGCATAATTTGGTCGCATGGTCGCGGTTGGTCAGCAAGGCCCATATTGTAATTTTTCATTGTCTTTCAAAGTATTTTAAAAGTTTACTGGTTGGAAGTCAATGCAGTGCCTTGGATGCAGCGAAATGTGCTGAAAAAAAATTAATTGCGCTATCACAAAGCTCCCATAAAGGGTGCTGAAGGAGATAAGCAGCCAATAATAGTGGCATGCTCTGAAGGAGGACCTCTTGCTTAGGAAAGAACTGAACAGCCTAACTGCCTTGTGAGCACATCAGCTGGCTCCTAGTCTTGTCTTGCCTGCAGAAAATGGATGCGTGGTAAGAGATAAATGTGACCTTGTTTTATTTCTCAACGGTTTGGGACCTCCTGTGCCTAGCAAGAAACATTTGGTCCACCTCTTTGTTGCATTTCGCTTGTCAGCTAAGGGATATAATTCCATAAGGGCTATCTTTGTTGCAGTTTTAATGCATTGATCCCTGCCAGCACTTGCAGTTAAAACAGATGTCTACCTCCAGCATTTTGGCCAATGTGGGTTTTGCCGTGAGCAATACTTTCCAAATGGTGCAATGCTATATTAAGGGCACAGGCCTGCTCTGCTTTCTCGCTTCTATTAGCACATGCTTCTCATGACACTGGAAGAATCCATTTGCGACTAACTGCTGCCATCTCTGCCATGGTGCAATAGCAGTGGAAATGCCCATGAAGCAATGTAAAAATTGGCGAAGCTCATAGACTGAGAAGTCCTTTACACAACAAGGCTGCAGGTTCTGTGCTAGCTATCACACATAGAGCAGCTCCATTTCACCTAGGTGTTTGTCAGTGCATGGTGACATTTATGGCATTTAAATTAGGCTAGCAAGGAATAGAACATGAATTAGAAGTGTCCTGGAGGATAAAAACTGGGGGAAGTTTAGGAGCATAGTACAGAGTGTGTTGCTGCCTACTGTTAGCCTCATACTGTTCTTTATTGTACCTCAGTGCGCAAATGATATTATTGCGCCCAGGTTAACCCTGCTCTCGCTGAAATTGTTGATTGCTTCAGTTTCAGCTACCCTGCTGAAGCTGATGTGCCTGGTGCTGGAGGTCCGACAGCAGCAGCGCGACTTAATGCAGCGGTTACAAAGGCTGGAGGATCATGTGCTGCTGCGGTCGGACCGGCAGCTGGAGCAGAGGACTCGGCCAGTGTCCCCCTCGCCACCGCCTCCCACCCTTGCACTGCCCGCATTCTCCCCCGAGGAGTTGGACACTGTGGAAGCTGCCGTCCAGGACGACAGCGTGGCTGCTGGACTGGTGATTTAATGTTTCTGATAATTCGTGTCTGGAAAAAATGAATGCCTACTAACGAATTGCATGCATAATGTAATTCCGAGGTTTGTGAAGAAATCTTGAGCTCCAAGAGTATTTGCATGCCGTGCTCTGTGAATAACATGCTCTTCATAGATATAATTCCTACTGTTGTGCTGGAGTGTGCTGTCACAGTGTGTTTTGTTAATGTAAATGTCTTGTTCATGAAAGTTGCTTGCTGATACATATACACACTGGCTGTTTCAGTGAACATTTTCAGGAATTCCTAAGAATAGGGAGTTCAAAATAGAAGAAATATTTGCAGGTACACACGCACAGTTATGCAGTAAATTATGTCCACCACTGCTGAGAGATCGTTCCTCAAAAAAAAAAAAATTGTTTTCCCATATCGAACTTGCGCTTCTTTAGGAATTTTTGAGAGTGTTCACTGGAACGCCCTGTCGATTCCTTGTGTGGTGAGATTTACTGTTGGAAGCAAAAGTGGTACGCAATGCCCAGCCGGTAGCAGAGCTTGCAAAAACTGGCATCACGTGTCGGGACAGCTGTTAGGGGACTCTCTTTATCTGCTCTTTGGCTCCTATCAATTTGTTGGGCTCAGTAGCAGTGCTGAACATGTGGCGCTCGCAATATTGCTTACGGCAAGTGCCAGTTGTCACATCATGTTTCAGCCACGCAATGCAAAGAAAATGCCACCTGCGAGACTGCTGTCGCATCAGAGCGTTTAGGCGAGAAGGAGCGCTAAACAGCAAGCCAAGCTACTGATGCTGGTTCTGTGCGAAGCATTGCACCTATCACATCTTGTAGTAGCTTGGTATTTGGCGGTGCAGTCACAGGCTTTTTTGGGGCAGTTGCTCTCAGATGGTGTCACTCAATGTCATTCGATGTAGTTTTCCAGAGCTCTGCCGGTGGCCGGTCGTTGCATAACAGACTTGGTTCCAACAAATTTTTTTTCTCAGTCAAATATTTCTGTGATTACATTATTGTTTTACATCGATCAACAGCAAAAAAAAATCCCCTATGCTTTTGTTGCCTGTGGCTGCCTTTCTTCGTATGTGTCTCATAACGAGCCCCTCATTTTCCTTACATTTGTCATTTATTGTTGTGCTGTTTTAATTTAGTTCAGCAGTGGACTTTGTAGCTAACATTAAGGATGTTGTATGGTCTGTTTTACAGGAAGCTGAGCTTTCGGTTAATATACTGTTGCATGAACTGCTGTGAACACAGCTGGAAGTTGGTCCTCTCTCAGCGCGTCTTTAATTTCGGCTAGGTTTCCCAAATAATGGGGCAGCTTTAACCCACCTCTTCCCTGTCTTTTGCTCACATTATGCACATTTCATTACTTAATCTGCTGCCAAAAACAAGCAACATCGTTTAATTAAATGTGGTTGCTAAGCACGCAGCTTTACTCAGGTGCTTGGGGATTTAAATAAGCGCCCTTTGTATAGCATTAATTAGACTGCTCAATTTCAGGGTAGTGAGCCCCGCCATGGTGGCTCAGTGGTTAGGGCACTCGACTGCTGAACCCAAAGACTCAGGTTCAAACCGAGCCGTGATGGCCAGTTTTCCATGGAGGCGAAAAGCAAGGCGCCCGTGTGCAGTGTGATGTCAGTGGCGCATGTTAAAGACCCCACGTGGTCGAAACTTCCGGAGCCCTCCACTATGGTGTCCCTCATCATAGCCTGAGTCACTTTGGAACTTTAAGTTCTACAAACCAAATCAATTTTAGCGTAACGGCTGTGCAGAGAAAATACATCCAGCACATAGATATCTGCAAAAAGCATTATAGTTATAATATAATAATGTCCAAGATGCAAAGCATAATGGGTAGGAGTTGGCCACCTTTGCTTAATCGCTAAAGTTTCCCTGCTCTTAGTAAACTGGGAAAAAAAAGAATGTCCATATTGGTGGTGGTGCTTTCTGCTGGTAGCAACTAGTCAAGCTATTGTATCATACAGAAATTATGCATTATGATTGTAGGTACTCGCATGGGCTGTTGACAGGTAGTCACACAATTGTCTTAGCTATTCGATTCTGCTAAACTAAATGAAATTATAATTGATGTTTGTGCCTAATAGCTTGTGCACCTGTGGTGTTTCTTTTCAGCGAAAGCAGCTGGTCCGCCTGGGGGGCAAGGGCCTGAGGGAGGTGGGCTCCAACATAATGACCGCCATCATGGGGGTGGCTGTACAGAGGATGTACAGCCTCCATGGCCGCAAGGGCAAGTGGTCATTTATTGCCCTGAAGTTATGCAAGGTGGCAACAGGTATGTTGTTGCAGTAGCTTTTAACTGAATTTTAGAAGATGAGTGGAAGAACATGCACCAGGTTCTGCTGCGCTTTGTTTTCTTTTCTTCTTTTCAGTTGATACTTTACCAGTTTTCTTTTTCATTACAGGTGAATATTTTGTTACTGTTTTTATGGGGGTAGTCATCTGCAGTTTTCTTCCATGTGCATCTGAAGATATATGAGTCAGCAGATGCCTTTCAAAGAAAGCCCTCCCATCAGTCACATCCATCTCTTGTCATGGATCGTAGTCGTGCCTTGTATCTGCCAGCCATTTGCGCTCCCATATGTTAGTAGTGCAAAGTGGTCGACCGTGATGTCGCAGCAGCTTTATACAGTTGGTTAGAAGAGCTTTCAGGTGGATTTTCTCCTCAAGTTGTATTTGGATACTGTAGTCCTTTCATTTTGGCACGCACTTTGAGTTAACATGTACTTGTGGCCTTTTCTGTTTTCTCTGTTGCTGAAATAATCTTGATTTCTGTTAACGAGCAAACTTTTTCTGCTGGCCTAAAATGAACGCTTATCTTATGCAGATGCCATCTGTGAGAAGACGGAGGCGGATGTGGTGGAAGCGCAGGGGTTTATTAGGAAGTGGTTGCCAGGTTCGGTGGACCGTGGCGGCGGACGCAAAAGGCGTTTTGCCGAAGCGTTTCTGCCAAGTACCGCTGCCGGCCTGGCAACCACTGCGAGCCCCTGTGCTTCAGCCCCCAGCACAGTGCCCTCCCTTCCCCAAGCGGCCCCCACCTCCCAGAAATCCTCCTCCCGCGCGGCCCTGGCTCCTTCCCAAGGTCCCGCCTCCTGCGCGGCCCTCGCTGCCTCGCAGGACTCGCGCAACCGCGCGTCCCCAGCCACGGTGCCTAATTATTTAATAAATAGTTTCTCAGTTGGATTCTTTCGTTGCCTCATTTTGTTGTGCATGTGTATAGAAGAGATGATTGCAGCTTTGCAATGCCAAAACCCATGGCTTTCCCAATGCGAACATTAACTGGAATGTGAATATTCGCTGAACTGGAAATGCAATGGCATAAACTTCGGGCAAGCGTTAGCAGAAAGGCTGAACAGTGGCCTAATTGTGGTATGTCAAGCCGGTGTTGGTAGAGCAGCTGAAAGTGGGTACAATAGCGGCATGAATGTCGGTTCAGTGTTGGTAGAGCGGCTGAACAGTGGTCTGATAGTGGCATGAATGTCGGTTCAGTGTTGGTAGAGTGGCTGAAAGTGGGTACAATAGCGGCGTGAATGTCGGTTCAGTGTTGGTAAAGCGGCTGAACAGTGGTCTGAGAGTGGCATGAATGTCGGTTCAGTGTTGGTAGAGCGGCTGAACAGTGGTCTGAGAGTGGCATGAATGTCGGTTCAGTGTTGGTAGAGCGGCTGAACAGTGGTCTGATAGTGGCATGAATGTCGGTTCAGTGTTGGTCCGAACATCAGGCCAAGGTTGGAAAAAGTAACTTTTTGCCCCAATGCCGACGTCGGTACGACTTTCGAGCCGGTTTTGACCAGCATTATGCCAGCGTCGGTCCATTGTTGGTGTGCTGCTTGGGAATGCGATGCTTGGCCATCGGCGTTTGTCGCACCGTCGGCGATGACGAAAAGCACTCTCTGTAGCTTTGAAGGAGATTGCGGATCTGGTCTTGGCTGTTCTCGGGCAGGGCTGGGTTTATGTCGAAAGAGGGCGAGTTCTCTTGGTCATGCGGATCTTCTTCGGATTGGTCGGATAGGGCAATGAATTCTTGTACGTCGGATATTTCGTCGAGGAAAGCAATCGTCGTTCCTCTGTTAACGTGCCGGTATTCTTCGCTGAAGTTAGTCAGCAGAACTTCAGCTAGTCCTTTGCAGAAATGTGCGATGCCTCTTGCGAAAAAGACAAATCGAATGAAATTCTGCACTCTGTGAGCAGTTTGTCAGTTGTGAGAGCTCGGCGCCCTAAGCTTGCTCATTATTACATGCCACCCACAAGTGCCCGATGTTGCTCCTGAGCAACATAATAGTTTACACGGCTTACGCCAGGAGGCTGTAAACTTTTTTATCAATTTTATTGTGCACAAATGTTTCCCCTCTCATAATTGACGAGCTTCAAATACTATAAAGTTTGCAAATGGCGTCTAGTTGCTTATAAGAAACGAAATATCTCACCTTGTGTAGCAATGTGCACAGTGCTCCTCGGAGTCAAAAGAGTTAGCTGCTGTTGTGGAGACTGGATGAGTGCTGCCCTCTGGTTTTTAGCTATAGAAGTAAATGTTTCTTCATAATTACATTAGATGGCGCTGCCATACCAAAAGCGCTAGGGAGCCTACATGTCGCGCCCCCTCCCGGCTTAGGGTGGTGACTTCCTTTGACACAGCACATGCCGCCTCCCGCTAAGACCCATGTTGCCAGCGCGCGCGTTGTCATGGTTACGGGAAGACGCCGCGCCATCTTGTTCCCCGCCGTACATAGGCGCGCATTAGCTGCTGCAGCAGTTGCGTCTTCATCGCCGTTCATCGTCGAGTGGGACAGTCATAAGTTGTCGGTTGTTGCACGAAGCGCGCCAGAAAGCTTACGCAGCAGCAATGCCCGGGTGTTGCGTTCCGCAGTGCTCGAACCACTGCAGGAACGGCACACGGATGTTTCGTTTCCCTGCTGACCCCAACCGAAGAAAACGTTGGCTGGCACAAATTACATCAAATTACATGACAATTAACTAATTACCGGTAATTAATTGAGACCTAGAATTAGTCCGGTGCATTAAGATTAGTTCAGTGCAATTGTACTCAACATAAGCTATCCAGCGATATACGACTTAGTGATGTAGCGTAAATTTCAATTACATTACAATTAACTAATTACCGGTAATTAGTGGAGACCTACAATTAGTCCGGTGCAATTATACTCGACATAAGCTATCCAACGATAGAACACTTGCGGTGATTATGCCTGACATAAGCTACACAGCCACTACGGCCACATTCTGTGCAGGCCGCGCATGAACCAAGTAATTAATAAGCATTAAAAAGTGGGCCTGCGGAATCTTTTGATTACCGTTATAACATTGAATTCTGAACGCCCAACACCTAAGCTCGGTTAGTGCTCATCGTGACGAGGAACCCTTTTTACGTAATTGATAAGCGCTGCCTTTTGGCGTGATGACGCGCGCAGTGTAATGCACCGTCGCTGAGAACTGCTCTATGTCGTCGGAACGGCGTCATCTGTTGGTACTAGCTTCGAAAGAGACGCCGATAAACTAGAATATAAACTAATGTTGTAGGTCGCCCCAGCGACCACGCCACTGAAAGCCGGGGATGCTCTCTTCAAGGGGACCAACATGGCTGCCCGTCATGTTTAGCGGCCGTTTTCGGCAACACTGGGAGAGATGTCACCACCCTAAGCCAAGCGACATGTAGGCTCCCTAAAAAGCGCTAGGTGTGCTACAGAAAAAAAAAACCTTTTTGGATTGTTGCCCCAGAGCAACGCTGGGCGTCGAAAGTTAAGGAAGTCCATGCCCAAGATCCCTCGCGGGAACATTGCCGTAGCACTACGAAGGTTGCAGGATAGGTATGTCCCTTGAGAGTCACTCGCGCTGTGCATCGTCCTAATGGCGTAATGAGGTGGCCCCCTGCGGTGCGAATTTGCGGGCCGTCCCAAGCGGTCGTTACTTGCCTCAGCTTCCCAGCGAATGGTCTATTCATCATCGAATAGTCGGCTCCTGTGTCGAATAGAGCGGTGGCTTTCCGGCCGTCGCTAACCGCTCCTAAGTCGGATATCCTGGCTCTGGCGTTGCACGTCGTACTCGGCATCTGGTCACGGCTACGTCGGATATGTGAATTATGGGTGGGGCGTGTGGTCGAAGCTTTTTTTTGACGACGGCGTCGTTTTGAAGGTGGCTCACGTCGTGGTCGAGGTTGTTGTGTGCGTCGTCGGCGTAGTAGGCAGGCGTCTTCATACGGCGTGGTCGCTTGAGGATCTTCGTCGTTTCCTCGGCAAGCGACCTGATCTCCACAGGTTGCTTTGTTTAGTTTCTTCTACGGGAGCTAGGGGACCTTCCTCTGGCAGCCGCGGCGTAGCAGCGGCCCGGTGATGAAAAACGTGCGGTGGACGGCGACGGGGAGCGGGAAAGACGGCTTGACGACGCGTACTCCCCTCCACGCAGGTAGTCATCGATTTCCTGTGGTCGCTGGCTGGGGAGCGGTCGTCGGGCGTCGATGGCGTAACCTCGCAGGCTGATGCGCCTGTAAGGGCAGTAAGGGCCACAATGGAAACATAGAAACATAAATATACTTCGCATTGCAGCTAAGTGCTTCGTTTTTATAGCTCCATGATAATACTTGTGACAGAGCATTGCATTGCTATAGTTACTGCTGTTCAGTTCATCGCATTTAGTTCATAGTGTCAAGTAGTGGCGACTGCCGTTCGGCGAAGAGGAAACCAACGAGAATTTCGTAGAAACGAAACTCTTTATTCCGGCTGAATTGCGCCCGCAAAGAACTGAATCACTCGGCGGCGGCGTAGCAACAAGCGTGCTCGGCGGTCGTCGAACAGAATGCCCGCCGCTGTCGGCCATGCTCTCTTTAAAGCTGACAGCGAACATTCGAGATAAAGCTTGGAAAGTTACTAGAACGTTCTGGCGCAAAGTAGAATCGGCTTGCCTGGATGCGACCAATCGAGATAAATCTAGGCGGGTCTTGCGTCACAAACGAAGCGATAAAGCTGCGTGTTGCCAGCCTTGAAGCATGAACAAACAACCACTACAAACAAACGCTACTAAGATTCGTGTCAATATTAACTTCAAAATATTTTTTTCCTGGACAGAAAAGCAGTAGAATGGTGCAGAATGCACGAGATGTAGTACCTGCTGCATCTCATACATTCTTGCTTTTTAAAGAAATGTTCGTTTTTTTGTCATTTTCGAAAGTGGATGACGTGTTAGAAATGAAAATAAAGAAAATGAACGAAGGCATTCAAAACAGTAACATGAATACTTTATGGGCATTTTATTGGTCTCAGTGCTCTGCATTATAATATTTCAGATCTTTAATTTGTTTACTTCCTGGCAGCTGCCTTTTTCTGACTACTGTGCTGAATGGCGTCATTCTTCAATTTACAAAAACTACTTAGCCCACTGTTGGCTGCGGCTTTTGCCATCAGCTCTAGAAGTGATTTCATTGTGTGTCCGTTTTCGCACTCGCTGATCGGAAAGTCTTCTTGTACCAGGGAAGCTACTAAGGAAGCTACAATGTAGTGTTAATTGCGGCTAAATAAAAATCTTTCTTCATTTTCACTGTTGAAAGCTTTTGGACAACGAGCTTGTAGACAAGAACCATACTAACAACACACGGCTGCTGAAACTTGAGCCCTCCTCTGGAAAGGTGGTGGATCATGCTCATGTCTTCAGCTTCCAGGACTCTGTACTCAACAACAACTGCGCTGGCACACGAGGAACAGGAATGGTTCTTTAGGGCAGCATGTGACCAATAGCCAGTTATGTACGCTATCACGTGCATGTCACACTTTGACCGAGTAATGCCGTCCTCTGTAATAACAACAAAAAAGTTATCTGTGTCCACATTTGCTTGGTCGTCCTCTTTGGTGCTTGTTGAAGTCGCTTCAGTTGGCAATGTCAGAAGATTTTGTTGCCTCAGCTTTTTTTCCGACTCATACAACTGACGCACCGAAATATGGTAGTTCCTGCCAGCCAACCTGCGATACTACCGAAACGGTATTCCTCCTCCAAACAGTATCGTGACACTTCCACAAGAGAATAGCAGGTCACCCGCAGAGCAGTGTGGGTTTCCCTGGTGAGTGTGCCACTGGACAAGTTAACTGACTTCCAGGCGTCAAGCCAGTCTATGATTCCACTGAGAAAGGTTAGCTGTTGATCTGTGACTGATTGTACTGGTTCTTGCAGGCTGTCCTTGACTCTTCGACCCTTGTGAGGAGTTTTCACGTTCACTATTCTCCACCACGCCAGCACAGTGTCTATGAACAAGGCGGTTGAGTCGGCAAGCGGGATCTTCAGCACTGCTCCATGAGTTCGGAGAGCATTCTAGACAAAAGAGTTGATAACATTCAAGACTAGTTTCACGTTCTAGCGCTCCATAACTGTGGGATTTACTGCTTTCGCATTAAGGCGGGGGTACCACGGCGGCCATCTTGGACAAGACGTTAGTTCAACCACCAGGGCGGCTCCACTTGTCCGTGGAAGCGAAAAAGCGCTCCTCCGAGACGGTCTGGTCCTCCTCTCTGCGTTACCTTGACCTCCTCTCACTCGCATGGTGGCAGAAGGAGGCGGTTAGTCACGGAGGGGGGATAGACGCCCCGACAATGACGACCGACCGCGCTCGAACGTGTTTGGCACACTCGTACTGCTTCTTTCGCCCCCACGCACCCCTTTGCGGCCCTGCCATGGTGCCTGGCGATTCTTTTTTAGGAGGCACTATTTCGTATGTGACCTTTCGCGGGGCTAGTTGATGTGACATTGTGTTCAGTTGGAGTCAGCGCCCGTCCTGTCCGTCTTTCTGTGTGTTTTGTGTAGAATTTAACGCTGTTTTTACTTTCCTGAACACAAAGTCTCTATATCTTTGACATTTACAGAAATCATGTTTTGTTTCCATTTTTCCAGAGTTGTACACGTTGTTTTATAGTTATTCTTTTCTCACGACCCTGAACAATATTTTGATGACCAGCAGCCGCAGCCACGGCAACCAATATTACAAAATAAAGTTTCGTAGGTTCCACTGGCATCCATAACAAAGGGCCACAAGACATCTATGGGCTATGGCCTTCGTAAAACAATATGGATGATGTCGAAATGGATGCAGCGGACTAGTAGATGACCTCTTGGTTTCAAAGGGCGGTTGCCATGTGTGTTGTCAAAGCCTTTTCTGCTGTCAAAGGCGCGTGACGCTACGCAGCTGCGGGTGTCGCGTGAGACTTGTGTGCTGTTGATTCCCGTTCGCCATGCAAATGTTTATTTCGCAATTCCAGGAAAAACACCTGCAGTGAAACATCAACCCGAGATTTCGAATCATGGCGAGTGTTTTTATTGTTTACTCACACACTGCCAGTGTTATGTAGAATTCTCAGAGAAAGCTGATATGGTAACAGTAAATAAGAGAAAATGGGCAGAATAAGGCATATCAGAATGGTACAAACATATTGCGTTCAAGTCGTTGGGTCAGTAGCTGCGGAGAGGAAAAGAAAGCAATATCACAGTGTGTTAGCCCCCTTCATCTCCCACCCGTTCCCGATAATAGCTTGGGAGAGGTAAACTCTTTTGTGTTTCAGTCTGTGACGTTGAGATGCGTTGCATGTAATGCTGATTTTTTTTTTCCGCCCGCGCATCCATGCATGATAACAAAGATCCCGAAAGCGCTTACGGCCGCCGCCGGCAACATTCTTTTCGTTCACTTTTTATTGTCAAATAAACCACTACCACCACCAAGGTTCGAAAAACGAGAAGGAAACACTGGCTGTGAAATTTCGACTGGAGACTGCGGGACATAGCTGGCAAGAGCTAATAAGTACTCATTACAATCGCGTCGAGTTTCTCCCTACTGTGGCCTTAGCATAGCATTTCCATCCATTCATTGGAACTGCATTTTGTTGCCACACGAGGCAACGTTCCTGCTTTTCTGATATCTTTAGTGATCGGCACGAAATTGTGATAGTTCCAACAGTTCTGATTCCCTGCTGTCTTGTGAACACGGATGTGAGCGTGCGGCAGCATCTGTCTAGAAAATAAGCGATCGAATGTGAATATTGCACTACCCCCCCCCCCCTCCCATCTTTTTGTACTGGCACTGTTTATGTAGTAAATTTGTATAGTAAAAGGCTCATTTTTTCTCCATTCCGAGGAATGCGGGAAGTCAGAGCTATACGCACCGTGGTAGCCCTCTAGCTGATGTCCGCAAAATCAGTGGA
This sequence comes from Amblyomma mixtum, assembly GCF_055824585.1. Classification (NCBI taxonomy): domain Eukaryota; kingdom Metazoa; phylum Arthropoda; class Arachnida; order Ixodida; family Ixodidae; genus Amblyomma; species Amblyomma mixtum. The sequence goes on along the minus strand of NC_143021.1, from coordinate 156,631,555 downwards.
CTTTTGCTTTCACGTCACTTTTCAACTGAAATCGCTTCTGCTGCTCTGTTTCGTGTTTGCTCTAGCATAAGAAAACATTTTGTGCTCACGCTGAGGTCTGGGGCAAAGCGATCCTTGCACAATAAGTGAATTTCGGTGATAGGTAGCGGAAATTCGCAGATCTGGCCTCCCAGTGGTCTGCATTGTCCAGGAGCCGATTCGAAATATTTGGCGGCGTTTCAGGACAGCGCTTCTCAACCGATGAGCCATAGCACGAGGCAGAGGTGCAAGATCGTGTCTTCGCCCTAGGATAATCATCTCTGGCCGCCTCCTCTCTAGCTACTCACAGCGTTCCCTGTGCTACTTCTAACATGGAGCGCCCGGTAGCTCTCTCGCTGAAAAAAAAAATCTTTTAGAATAGCTGTGGAGACTGCGCAACTCAAGAGTATCGGAACCGGTTGTCAGAGCGTCAGCCAACACAGGGCATTCGTCCCGTGGATACATGAGCCCGACAGAAGTCGAGTTGAGTAAGTCCGCATTTTGAGGGAATGTGAAAAAAAAAATCGAGGAAGAGAGTAGAGCAGTCTCGGTTTTCCTTCTCAAAAGTTGCTCTTTTGAATACTCAGCTCGACCTGCACTCTGATCGCATTTCTTTTGATCGTGATAGTACGTTCAAAAAAGCGCTTGAGTAAGAGGCCTCAAGGGTCCAACTGCAGTCCAACTGCAAATTTTGCAGGAACACTTATTTCGTCTGTCGTGTTCAAAAACAAAAAGCCCCACAGAACCTCGCGCACTGTCTTATTCGCAACTCCTGCCAAGAACCATGATACTGCCAAGCGCCGGCTCACATTTCCACTCTGCGCAGTGAAGAGGTAAATTAGATCCAGTTCCCTTTTCTAGCGATTTTGAGTGCTCCCATGCTGCGAATTTCATATACCACACCAACTGCACAATCCGCAAAGCATTCACCATGCCTCTTTTCGCACTGGTGCTTTTTTCTTCGCCCATAACGTGTGCACAAACCGCTGAGCTGTCTCGTGGCCGAGAAAACAACAGGCACGCCATACCTGGCCGCAATATTTTTCATGGTGTGTAAAAGCAAGGCTTTTCTCTAGTTGTCTAAGCAGGGATGCGATTCCTTATACAGTGCTAGCATGCGTCAAGGTGCGGTTAGCTCGTCAACATATCTAAATATTCGCAGGACAGAGCCGTCGTCAGCAGGAAGGTGCTAAGGCACGGTAAATGGAAGATAAAAATATATTGCATAGCACCGGTGCAACACCAGATCCTACGCAAATGCTATTTTTCTGAACAAACATGTCTGTTCCAAAAGAAACAACAGTGGAGCTAAGCACAACAAGAATCTTTCTACACTAATACCTGCTAAAATTTGAAAGGATGTAGCCCCATTGAAATCAGTACACTCGCGTAGTCTCGAATGCCTTCGCGGAGCTCCGTTGACTTGAATGTATGTCAGCCGAATGCCGTTGAATAGTTCGTGCAGCTGCACAAGGCGACATTCGACTCGAATGACACTCGGTTGGAAGGTATTTGAAACGCCCGTGTAGCAGAGATATTGCTAATCTCAGCTCGTGATGCTTTCTTAGATAACAGCATGCGATCAGACGCGAAAGCAATTACATCTGCTATGAAATAGTTTCCAAGTATTTGCGAAAACAAAGTAATTTTCACAATGTGCTGCAGCACCGATCGTCACTATCATGATTTCCAAATAGCACCTCTTTTTGCCATGTGACAACGCAATGAAAGTGCCATTCGTTCATGGGGAGTGCACTTCGTGAAAGTATCACTAAAGTTGCCCATGTGACATGGGTATAAATCCCCCCACGCACGCGCACAAACACGTTCAAACACGGAAAATGGTACGGTTTCAAAAATCATCATACACGGTAAACCATTTTTGAAAAGTCACTAAATTGCATTTGAGAACTATCAAAATGTAGCAGTTACTACTCAAACATACTGCCACTTCATTTTCAGAAATTATTACTTTTTATCGTCACGTATATACAAGTACGCTGGACGAAGTTCCTACGGTAAACTAAGATTTCTGGATTTCCTGCAGCGCACACAGACCCCCCATCCCGGCGGCGCAACATGTAGGCTCTCAGCCCTCATTTCTCTTCACTGCTGCCGAAAAAAAAAAATCGACTACACGTCTTTCCGGGTGGACGGTCGCTTTTAGAAAATGGGACTCTGTCAGCTAGGGGGATAGGGGAAATTAACAATAACGCCCCTGCACACTGCTTTGTTTTCTTTCTCCACATGGACTCAACAAACGCACTCGCGCAAGGCTCGCAAGGTCTCGCGTATTTGTGTGTGTGTGTAGCTATTTTCGTCTTGTTATATGTCCGCAGCTGTATCCATGAGCAGGCATACCGGGGAGGCTAATAGCGCAGAGAAAAAGAAAAGCTGCTGTGTTGGTACTATCATGTCAGCAGTTCGGATACTCGAACCTGTACTAACGGCTCACTATATTGCATTATGCCAAGTTTTCTATTAGCGTACCGTCCTAGCGGCCGCCAGGCGGAGCACGTTTTATGTTAGTGGTTCAACAGCGACACCAGACACTCACAGAGAAAAAGACGACGTACAAGGAGGCTCCTTCTGTGTGTCTCATCTTTCTCTGTCAGTGTCTGGCAGGGCTGTTGAACCACTATAGATCAAGTCCACTCAACCCCTATGAATCAACTCCAAGTAGCCCAATCTGCCGTTCTTCAGAAACGCGTTTGCAGAGTTGCCTGAACGCCCTTGAATATTTTCTGCGAAAATGCATTTATAATTGTGGGTGCAGGTGGTCTCCAGAGCAGTAACGGGCAGTGCTGGCTTCAATAGCCAAAAATGAAAGGGGTGAGTCATCTGTGGACACGCCTTCCCCGGTGCACTTTACCCGGCTACGCTGGCGAACCTGACCGCGTCTTGTCGCTTGAGTCTGGTGACTGTCAGGACCACGCGTGTAACTGCGAGCGCCTAAGGGCTACTGGCAGCACATTCCCCCCACCCCCCGCAGTTGTTGACCGAGCAAGCGTCGTTCCTGGAAAGAAACGCGCAACGCACCGCTTCACCACGACGGTGAGAGCAAGGGTTGGGTGCCGCGCTAAAGATTTTTATTACAAACCCCACTGCGCCCAGGGTGGGTGCGCCCTGACAACTTCTACCTACTCCCCGCAGCAGAGGCACACAGGTCTGTCTCCTCTTTCTAGCCTGGCCTTGGCTGCAGAAGAAGCTTGGATTGGAACGGCCGCATTTCAATCGCCTTCGCAAAACATCAGCTTCGCAGAACTGTGAAACCCCTCCCTATTGTAAGCAGCGTGACGTCAAAAAGTTGCGGCCCGGTGGGCAAAATTGACAACTTTTGGTTCTGAGCCTGTGTTGTTGGTCCCGAGGGCTCCTTCCCCGCCTTTCTACCCCGATTCGAGACGCCTCGCCGGCCCTCATAGGATAGAAGAGGGGAAACGCTTGCGCTGAATGACTTAGGCCGGGTGGCAGGAGCGCGCTCCAGGCGCCAGTGAATCCGGCCGGTGCCTCATAATTGTCCGAATAGGTCTGCTGAGTAGCTGCTAGGGTTGTGGGCTAGGTCTTGACGGAAGTCAGTTTTCTTTGCACGTGTTGGCCTGCCTGCAAATCTGTATGCGCAGTCGCGTTTTTTTTTTCTTTTTCAGGTGAGGAAAATGTACAGCCTAAGATGTGTTTCCCAGAAAATAGTGAAAACATTTTTTTTTCTGCCAACTTGAAGGAGCGAAAAGTGCTAATTGATCACGTGCACTCAGTGGAGCAGATTGTCAATGAAAACGCTGTTACCTCAATTGGGAAGTGTGTGTCCTAAGTGAATCAACTTGAAATTCGAGGCCAATACAATGGGGTTTTGTTACGTTTTGTGCTAATAATAATAAACACAATCTTTATGTGAGCATAAAATAAAGTGCCTCTAAACAGATATGCGAAGCTGAAGAGATTACCGCGCATGCGAGCACACTTTATTTGCAGAGCCATCGCTATATGTGCTCATTCATGTGCAAGCAAACATTTTGACTTAGAAGTTACATTCAGCCAGAGGAATGCCTACTCCCGTAATATCTTAGAATTTCATGAAATATTGAGGAAAATAGATGTCTGTGTAAATTATGGCAGATTTTTTTGCACGTTTCATGATCATGCACTTAGAAGCAAGCGCTGTGGCAAATGCTATTTCAAGGCCTTGGAATGCGAAGACAATGCAAAGCATGAGGAACCGCCCTGAGCAAGAGGCTGAAGCGTTCGTCAGATCTGGTGAAATGTAGAGTTCCGGCACCTTCCAATTAGGTTTTTTCGTAACCGCGCTGATGAAAATCTGGTCGTAAATGTTTATCAGGTAGACAAGCACCATTTTGAAAATACTTATGGTCTTTCTTCTAATTTGTGAATACGGATCGACACTAACGTCATTTTATGTCAAAAACCAGGTCAAAAAACAATTTGCGATGTAAAACGTGCGTCCCACATAACCTTGCTGAATTATCCTGAAGTCCTTGATGGTGTTGGTGAGATGGCTTCGAAATCTGCTGAAAAATAGCTCTTAGACGAAATGTTTTCACCAATGTCATCCACAGACCACGCAGCCGAAGGACTTCATACCGGTTTCCAAGAAATTTCACCGGAAGCTCTCGGCCCCTCGTGTTCACGGAACTATCCTGAGTAGTAGTAGTAAGTGGCTTTTATTGTAAATGAAAAGGAAGGTAAAAGGATTCTTGCCAGCCCCGGCATCTGCTTTCATGTCTAGAAGCACCTGAGCTGGGGCTGGGGGAAGGAAATGGAAAGCGAGATGACAGTGAGGGGGAAAACAAAGGGTAGAGAGAGAGGGGAAGAGGAAGGAATACCTTCACACCTGCTTGTATTTCCATTACGCGAGGCGATACAGCCAGTGGGGAGGACCGCAAAAATTTTCAGCAGCCTCGCGTTGCCGGCGACCTGACACGTGAGGCGCGCACTAAGGGAGAGGGCGACCGCGCTCTCTCTCTCTCACACACACATACACACACACTACGCTCCGCAAGATCCCCCTCTCACTCGCATGCACCAAGCTGCCCCGCACGCCCGCAGCACAATTTTCTCCATTCTTGACCGGAGCGGAATTCCAGCCATGACTAACAATGAGGGACACCACCCCTTTTGAGCACCCGCGAGCAGGTTGACTCGTGCACATAGAGGAAGTGCCAGCGGTGCGAGCAGCAAGCGCACCATAGCAGACTTCCATATTTATGCAACTCACCTACTCCTATCTAGACACTACACGCGCATTCGTGCAGGGACATTCGCACCAAATGTAGCTGTACTATTGCGGAGCAGCTCTTCCGGAAACCGCGCCATTTACGAGAGCTAGTTTTGAATCATAATACCCTGTAGCCGAGACTGACAACTAATTGCATTTCTAACGATTTCGGAATCCGTGGTTTGCACACCGCTGAGGGAAGGTACTGGTATTTCATGCAGTGCAAACAATGGCAAGAGATGCTGGCATTGTTTTTGCTGCATTGTGCGCATGCATATCACCAGCTACGCTCCCATATACCTTTCAAGAATGTTATCCGTGCATTCTTTTTTTCTTGCAGTGTGTGATTGACATATAATTTTGGGGGCATGCTTTGCATTCACTACAATGCTAGTGAAATCATACTGTCCACACATGCACTTTTCCACCGGTAGAGGCAGAAGCGGAAGGCTTCATTCGCTTCCATTGATGTGCATTTTCAAAAGACAAACGCATGTTCCTTATAACAACAGGACCATTTTATTGCAACATCTGCTAAGCACGTTCAGATGCCTTGCACAACTCCCCCGCACATCATGGTGGCTGCCTGCAAGCAAACAAATCCATTCCAATGTCATATGCGAGTCTATTTCCAGGAAGTGACAGGAAATGTCAGTGCTCAAAAGCGGGTATTAGCTTGTTCTTTACTGCTCAACCATTGCAGTTACTTTCCATTGACTTAGTGTTTCAGGAACACGCAAAGACATATGATTACCTCTCATCATACGAAAATGTGAGGGCAGTAACGGAAAAGGAAAGAAAATATGTGCATAAACATAGCAAGTGGACTGAAAAGTCCTTACATACATCTAAGTCATTTGCTACCACTGTAACAATGAGAGCAGATAATATGTTAGGATAAAAGCCTGCTGAGCACGATAGAAACACATTCTGCTTACGCTATACAGGGTGATACAAAGCTGCTGGAACAATGAAACACTGCTTGTTTTTCTTGATAACATGGTTGGCATGGTTCTCACTGTGTCAAAGGAAGTACACTGAATAGTGCACAGAGCAGAGTTTTCATCTGCGGCACTTGAACATCCATCACTTTCATCACAAGTTTTGCTCTCTGGCCCCTTTTTCAACACTACAGACAATAAAAAATGAGAAGTTGGGCTTCTTCGACATCCCTAAATTGTACTTCACAATTTATTCTTGCAGCGAAGTAGGAGAAGAAAAATTTACTTGCAGTGAATACGAAACAGAAGCATGCACTGACTAGCGCATTTCTCTAGCCCCAGTTATGCAGTGAATTTCACGAGCACAATTATATTTCTTTGAAAGCACCGGCCTCCTAGCACGAAACTAGAAGATAATCAGCATCATAGGCACGTGCTAGGTGCATGAATGAAGAAAATTGAACCTCCTCAGCAAAAACTTTAAAGTGCTAAGAACTAGTTTATCACCGGTACTAAAGTATCTGCAGTAGCTACGGCTCGCAGTGTGCTTGTACGATTTTTCATCACGCTTTGCCCCTCCCTCATCATAATCTACACATAAGCTGCCCAATGCCACTCGCATAGAAAGGTGTCCATCCCCCCACAACGCAAACTGCCGCTTCCTTGCACTGCGGGCTCCTAACGAGCTCAGGAGGAATGCAAAATGCAAACGCGAAATGTTTTGCGCAATGCAGAATCAGCAGGTGATTTTATCGCCCTGTATAACCTGTAGTATATTTTTTAGACATGCCAACAGTTTATAGACTTACTTCAGAGCGGAGTGAAGAAAAAAATTCCATCTGCCACATCTGGGATCCAACCCGCGTCGTGCGCATGCTCAGGACGAGAGTCGTCATATACATAAAATATCCCTCAATGCCCTCTGTGACTTTTAAAACTCATCGCTTATTTCTAAACACAAGCCCCTCAACTCTCCAATTTCCAATTTGGAGCCACTTCTACAGGCCCCCAGCTAAGGAACAAATTATTATGCAGCAGATTTCTCCTCTCGCCTTACGAAATGTCACAGTGCCGTGACACTGGTAATCTTGCACACGCCTTCATGAAAAACCGCACTCGATAACACACATTACGAGGTAGCTCACGCACGCGACACAGGTGCAGTTGGGACTTCAATGCACATACTAATAACAAAATTGTGGTCCGAATGGCTCACCTGCGTTTGGCCCTGACATCAGCCATGCGCGTACGAAGCTTTGTCATCGTCGACCTTTTGCGCTGAAGGTATTTCCGCCGATTCCCCATTTGACACTTTTACACAAAAATAAACTGGCAAGATAAAGTGATAAAAAACGGCGCTGCACACAAATACAAAAGCACAGTAAAAAAAACACCAACAAGCAAAACAGCACGATACGTCCATGACAGCCTGCTAAGCAGCCGAAGAAACGACCGAAAGGCAGGAGAGGTTTCAGCGAAGTCAGTCGTCTGTCTCGTAAGTCTTGCTTCAAAATGTTTGGCAGCGCCACTGTCGTTGACCGGCGGAACTCCATTGTTGAGTCAAAACGCCCGCGAGATTCAAATGCAGCAGCCCCGTCGACCAACAAAGGGGCGAGTGCGAGCTAACAAGAGTCATTTATCATACCAAAATTTACATCACTGGTAGTATTAAGACCAGAGACTTCAGTTCCTGTCAAAAAAGCTTGGAATATAACAGTGCTATTTCGCGCTGGATGTATTTTGCGGAGGTTACGGCGCACCAAAAAATGGCGCAATTGAACGGCGCAGTACTACCGTTCTGTTTGTCATAGCGAAATGCCGCCTCGAGAGGATTTCGAATATTTCCTAAATATTTCGTGTGCCGAATTTGTTTCCTATACGACGTTTACTTGCTTCTAAAAGTCAGATCAAATAAGCGCAGTTTCTAGGTTACGACCAACTTTGAACAATGAAAACTAAAAAATTATGACATGTAGCTCAATGAAATTTTCAAGAATTAACAACATGGGTACTATCTACAATCCTGCTAAACATGTTTGTGATTTGTCAATTGGACTAGGAGTTATTAATGCGTCATTCTTTTAAATTTCACACTTATTTATGGCACCAGTTCTAAATAACTACCCAATATAACTCAATAACTTGACGCAAGGTTCTCGAGTCACACTTCGTCTAAAAGCTGCAGAAGCAGTTTTCTTTTCGGAGCAGTAGTTTTCGTAAAAATCCGGTCCAACGCAGGCAAGTCGAGCAAAAATATCGTTTTATGCCCCTCGCTCTTTTGCTCACTGCTATCATACTAACGTGAATAGCTTTTAGCGACACATACCATCGCAAAGAAGATACAATTATCTTTACAATGCGCTCAATATCATTTTTCTAGCGCAAACGGATGAGCCACACCGCTCACACAAACATGACGAAAAACGGCTGCTGACCGCCGCTAGCGTGGTACCGCCGCCTTAAGCCCGTAAGCAGGTTTCACGCGCGCTGTTTTTTCTGAAGAATAAAAATTCTTAGCAGCTTCGAGGGATGCCGCTTTCATTCGCGGGGGCCCGTCAGGAAAAACACCAGACAAATAAACTTCTGGGAAATAGAAGCATGCTGCAGGGTTTTTTTGATTAATCAAATTATTTCTTATACATTTCAGTAAGTGTACCGGATCCACAATGTAAAATAACGGATGTTGGTTGTCTACTGCGTTAGGGTACACGATGCTCAGATCGGATTATTTTCAAAATGGAGACATCATTTTGCGGTTGAGAGAGTTGCCGTCCGTTATGGCAGCTATTACATTTAGCCCCATTTCTTCAATGCCGACTATTATCTTCCTCGTGTACTGGTGCAGGGTTTCAGCAATCATTCTACACAGAGGCAGAATACGTATGACATCCTTGTTTGAGGAAAGCAGTGACTGTGTCATGAAGACATGGGCTGGTGTTGCTGGCTGTGACGAATGGGCTGTTGCTCCAACTATCGATTCTCCCTTGAAGTCAAAGAATGGTTTAAGATGTGTCTCGTCAAATATTAGTGTAACGGTTTTTTTCATGGGGCTTCAAAAACTTCGCTCGTTCCCATATGTACGAAAGGAAATTTACTTGGTGTTGTTGCTGGCTGGGGTCATCTTGGTATTTAGAACAGATACGGCGTAGAGTTGATGGATGCTGCAATACTAAGCTAGAGGCAGATCTTGCAAAGTGATAAGCATGGGGCGAAATGGAGTGAAGAATGCTGGCAAAAACTAACATTTCTGAACTGTAAACACGCTTATTCGTGAGGAAAAGGCTGATTTGTTCATTTACAAATTTTTAAATCAACTAAAATCAAATCTTCATTTTCCTTAAAATAAGGATGGGGCAGTCGCAAAAAGCTGCTCGAAGTGGCAGCTTGACGAGGCGACTGCCCCTACATCTTGGCAGCAGTTGGCATCACATCATGCATAGTTCTCATACATTTGAAAACGGTAACTGAAATGATAACTGATACAATGTAATTAAGCAGAAAAGAAATGACGAAGAGTAACATACATGAAAGCAAAAACAAAAAAAGAAAAATGGAAATACAAAAAATACATGCAAAATATAAAAAGACAAATTCACGCACGCTTCTGCGTATTTTGAACACAGGTGGATTTTAAACAGTAAGGTAAAGCGGCAGGTTCTTTTACAAAACATTATTTCACAAGAAACAGGGTCTTCAACGATTTTTTGGGAAGGCGACAGACATCTGTTCCAGAGTTATTAAACTTATTTACCAGCATTGGGAGATTATATCGTAATGACTGCAAGGAGTAATTATTTTCCGGCGTGGGAGTGTACCATTTGTTTGTCAATCGAGTTGCATACGTACTTGGGTTGGGGATCAATTGTGATAAGTCTCTATAAAATGTATTTGTGTTCTTAATTGCTCTGGAGTAGGCCTGGAGTAATCTGTATTGGTATAAATTACTTGCTTTAATTATTTTATATTGGTGGAATAGTCCCTGCGTGTGTGAAGCAAATGGTGCATTAGCAATAATCCTTACCACTTTCTTTTGCATTCGTACTAATTTGTCAATGTTTGTTTTTGTAGTTGTTCCCCAAATCAGGTTACAATAGGTCAAGTGCGGAAGAAAGAGGGCGTTATAAAGCAGGATCTTTACACGTTGAGGCAATATATAGCGAGCTTTGTTTAGAATGCCACTAACTTTGCACAGTTTTTTGTGGATTTCGTTGACATGACCATCCCAGCTAAGTGTATTTGAAAATTCAACACCCAGCACTTTAAATTTATCGACTAGGTCTAGAGTTTCTCCGCCCAGTAGTATATTCAGTGGCTGCACAGTCTTGTTTTTGGGCCGGTAAAGCACAGCTTTTGTCTTCGTGGTGTTTATATAAAGAGCATTTTCATAAGTCCACTTAAGGAAATTAGGCAAGACCTGTTGAATTGTTTGTTCGATGTCTACCGTAGTCTCCCCGGTTATCAAAAGAGTTGTGTAATCAGCGTAACATATGAAGGAAACATCAGGGTGATTGAGCACATAATGTAGGTCATTTATATATATTGTAAATAAAAGTGGTCCTAATATACTGCCTTGGGGGACTCCTGCTTTAATGCTTTTAAATTGAGATGAAAAATTACCGAGTGCTATGTACTGTTGCCGGCGCTCCAGGTAAGAAGCCATAAGGTGAAATGCGACACCACGTATTCCATATGAGAGTAGTTTAGTGAGTAAGATTTCGTGGTTCAGAGAATCAAATGCCTTAGATAAGTCAACATAAATTCCTAACGTTAGCATGTTGTCATTGAAATTTTTCCAGATTTTTTTCTTTTTGGTTTAGTAAAGCAGTTTCGGTCGAGCAGCCCTTTCGGAAGCCATGCTGAAAATTGTTTAATAAGCTATACTTATATAGATACTGTGATACCCTGTAGTGAAGTAGTTTTTTAATTGGCTTTGAAAAAACTGGCAAAATTGCTATTGGCCTGTAGTTTTTCAGAATGTTGCTGTCGCCACCCTTAAATACTAAAGTAACGTTCGCAGTCTGCATTCGTTTCGGGAACACACCGGTTTCTATAATTAAATTATATATGTGTGTCAGGGGCTGCCCTATTAAGTCAATGACATACTTTATTGGTTTGATTTGGATTCCTTCAGCGTCACATGCGCTACTGCTGTTTAGGTTCAGTACAGTTGTGATCACCTCTTGCTCGTTTGTAGGGGTTAAAACAGCGTGTTTGGATTAGAGGGAATGTTCTTTCCTTCCGGAATAACTTTAGTGGGTTTCCTATCTGCAAACTGGTTCATGAAAAAATCATTGAAAAGATTTGCTAATGCCTGGCCGGATACTGTTACACCGTCGAGTGTAACAGCCTCAACTGTTTTGTTTTCACGCGAACAATTAAGTACACTGGTTACCTTCTTCCAGGTAGTCCGTACGATGCATATTGTTAGAAAACAAGTTAAAACAGTACTCCTTTTTAGCCTTCTTTATTACACTGACAAGCTTGTTTCGCCGACGCTTGAAGTCTTTGAGCAGACTATAATCCTTAGTTTTAATAAATTTCTCAAAAAGGCGATCTTTTTGGTGTATCTGTTCAGCTATGTCCTTGTCACCCAGGGCTTACGGCATTTACTGGTCTGCTTAACAGCTTTATTTGGAAAGGCACCATTATAGGCTTCAGAGAAGTCATGCAAGAATACTTCTTACGCTGGGTCACTATCAGTTTGCTCATATAAAAGTTGCCACGATAGCCTTTCTATAGCTTCTCTGAACTTAAATAAGTTGGGACTTGAAATATCTTGAACAATGTGATCTTTCTTTTTGATTCGGCCTTTTTTATTATTTATGATGATGAAGACAGGTAAGTGGTCACTGATGTCAGCGAATATTGTATCTGCTGTAACTTGCGAAGGGAGATAATTTGTTATAAAAAAATGAAGTAATGTGCACGAAGACGGTGTAATTCTGGATGCGCTAGTGTAAATAGCATCGAAGCCATTTTGCGTAACAGCGGACATTAAGGATGTTTTTTTTAAAATCATCTAGAAGTAAGTTAATATTAAAGTCTCCTTCTAAAACGAGCTCTAGCTTGTTTTCATTTGAAAAAGATAATATACTTTCAAGAAATGTTATAAAATTTCCGAGGTTGCCTGTGGGTGGCCGGTATATACCAATAAACATACATGAACAATAGCGTATGGTTACAGCTTCATAATCATTCGTCACAATCGTGAACTGAGCTTCTACACTGCAATAGAAAGAGTTTTGAACAAGCAATGACACGCCACCACCTCGTCTACTGTGGCGTGTAATTGAGTAAGAAGTGTAACCAAGAGGAGCATACTCATTGGATTCTTGATTATACCAGGTTTCAGTTAATATATTTGCACTAAATTTACAGTTAAGTGTACTGAAAAGCATGTCAAGGTCGTCTGTTTTTGAACATGCCGATCGACAGTTTACTGTAATGAGAGACAGGGATGATTTGCATGTTTTGACGCTTTCTGCAAAGTTTTCAGGTAGAATGCCCATAACAGACACTGGTATGTTTTCCATGGTGTCCTTAAAGCATACATTATTCAACTAGCGTGTCCAAAAACGTAGCTGATTTTACTGTGATGGCAGAACTTCCGACAGCCTTTTTAGAAGAATCCTGCCATTTGAGTGCCAGGCGAAACGGAAACCATTCTCTAAAACCCAGGTTTTAGTTGTGCGGAGCAGTTTCCTGTTGTGCTTCGTGAAGTTTTCCAGGATATAAGCTTGCTCTTCTTTTTCTCCGAGCGTTTTCTGTTTCGCCAACCACTTGTTTCGGTCATCCAGACGATTGAATCTTACAATTATCCCAGGAACTTTTCCCTTTTTTGCTGGCAGTCGATGGATAGCCGAGATGTCATGTCCGGTTAGTGAAGGCAGTTCATGGACGGCGGCAAGATCATTTATCTTTTGCAGGGTGTCCTCGCCATCAGTGACCGGTATACCATGAAATTCTAGATTAAGTTGTCTGCTACGCCATTCCAGGTCATTCACTGCTTCTTGCAGTTCCTTCTGAGTGTCAATGATCTTACTTTTTTCTATCTTATCAACACGCTTGCCAAGTGCTTTGATATCGCTGTCTTGTTGATCAAGGCGTTTCATGACGTCGTCGAACTGGTTTGACATGTGCTGAACTGAGCGTTCTATCTCGCTCACAGTTTCCTTTAGTGATAGGAGTTGCTCAAGCTTTTCATTTATTTGGACAAGGTTTGTTGCTATGTTACTACCTTGGCTAGGCTCTGCGCACGTGCTACACTTCCAGCTTTTGCGGAAGGATTCATTTTTTGACCGGATCGATCGTTCACTTACGTTTGAACAACAGCCGGCGTGATAAGTATCACTACATTCGCAGCATGTCAAAGTTAAGTCTTTGGGGGTACAGGGTTTCTGACAGGAATAGCACAGTATATCAGGCATGGTGCAGACCAATTTGAATCAGTCCAAAAACAGTAATAAAATCACACAAGCACTGGCAACAAACAGCAGCGGACAAATAAGTGTATAACGCCTACATTTACAAAGTTCAAACAACAAACCTGCGTTTTACGAGAGGCAGATATAGGTCCGTGCACTGGCGCTGCTGCTGTTGCCAATGGAGCGGCGACGGCCGGTGCTTGGCTTTTGTAGGGCTTGGGTAGCACTAGGTGGCCTCGCCAAGGTCTATTGAAATAGGTCGCGAAGGCGGAGCCCGAATGCGGTCCAGAACCAAGTGCTAGCGACATCAAATTTGGGGTGGAACTAAAGCGCCAAAATGAAATGAGTGGACAAACACGACTAGAAGAGGAAAATAATTAGGACATATTTTGTGTTTCAAAAGCATTCAAAAACAATTGCAGTGATTCCTTTTTAAAATGTTTTAGTTGTGTGCATTTTGTTAGAAAGTATAGCGCTTACTTTGTAAAAATTTTATGACAGCGTTCGCTCAGAGCAGCGGCAATGGCAGCGGGACGATGCCAAGGTTGACGGTGCTCTGATGTAATACCCTGGTCATATCTTTTGACCATTCTGCTTGCTTTTGTTTGAAACTCGATTCTGCTAGTCCTACTTTTTCCTCGTTGCTTGTTGCTCGAGTTCTTGGTGTGCATCGTTCGTGTACAGTTTCCGCTTTTCCCTTTTTCCAGCGCTTCTGTGTAGTTTCGTTCGGTTGGGTGCGGTTTTCTAGTTCACTGTAGTGCGGTTCTGTCGCTTTTGCCCCAAAAGGGTATCGTCTGTGGCCATGGGGCCCCCGTACGCAAAAAAGAGGTGTGCGGTTGCACGATATGCGAGCGATAACCTGTCTGGCGGCGTCACATTCCATCGCTTTCCCAAAGACGTGAGAAGGTAAGCTTTGTGTCTGCTGCCCCTGCATGTTTGTGCGGTCATGTCTTGTTTTGAGTGCAGTTAACTGCTTGAGTGCGCTTAGTGTATCGAAGTTGCATGTGCACGATACACAGCCGTGATCCGGTGCGCACTTTGAATGCATGCCGCTGTGTCATTAGAAAGTAATGAATGCTTAAAACAATTCAACTGCATTTTCTATGTTCGTGTCCTCTTTAAACTGCGCCCGGACTCTTGTGTGGCAGTTTCATCAGTTGACGAATGCAATGCATGCCGCTATGTGACGAGTACTTAGTGCTGAAAACGATTGACATGCATTTTTTACGTCTATCGTGTTTACTTTTAAACTCTGCCCGGACTTTTCTGTGGCAGCTGCAAGAGTTGACGATGGCGCAACTGTAATGCGTCTCGTCTATAACGAACCCTGAAAGCATGTGTAAAGTTTACGTGTCCCGTGTACTGTCCCTTATTGTCTTGTCACGTTTGTCTCTAACAGATATTGGTACCGGCAATCTTGTGTAAGCTTATGGATGGCATGGCAGTTTCGCCTTCTGCACAGCCGTTGGTGGAGGCTTGCCCTGCTGCGTCTGCTGCTGCTTGTGGATGTGACATTACTCAGTAAGCAAAACAGTTACATTATATATAGAAGTGCGAAATATGGAATCCGTTTGTATCTGTATTCCAGTGACTTCTCTACAGCATAGTACTGTCGGAAGTATGAAATATGTAAATCATTTCTGTTGGTGTGCCCAGCGATTTGTTTTCAACGTGGTTTATTTGTTGTGGCTGTTCTGAAGATTGCAAGCCATCTTCCTTGTACAGGTGTGTACAGGTGACCACACCTATGTGCTGCCTGGAAGGGATGAGAAACTGTTGGCGCCTGGGCAACTACTAGTTGGAGGCTTGCACCGGCCCCCTCCACTGTTTTTGTGGTGAACGTAAGTACTGCTACCGATTCAAGGAAACTTTTGTGATGATGTTTTGCTCCTACAGTACTATTCCAAAAGTGAAATAATAATCATAGTATGCAATTTTCCACAGCGCACTGGAGTAAGACGCTTAAAAAAACTGTGGAGATAGAACTTAGACATAGAACATAGACATAGATAGAACTTAGAACTTAGACATTAATTGTTTCGATCAGGCATGGTTATTGAAATTAAATATACTTTAGAGATCTGAATTTTATACCTGTATGTGGAAGATGTGTGTTTCCTCTGATGGCTCTGATTTCTCATCTTGCAGCGTGCCATGCCCACCGTTGCAAGCACAAGCTACATGCGCTGAAATTGAAGGCGCGCCGGTTCCAGGACCAAAGCATGAGGCTGCAACGAAGGCTCCAATGACAGCGTCAGATGAGGACCGTCGCCGAGATAGTGCAGGGCGTTCGTGCCCCTGTTTTGCCAGCCTTCGCATCACTTGTTGAGGCTCAACTGCGAATGAGCCACATTAGCAGGTTTGCCCGCCGATGGTCCTCACAGAACAAGTCGTTTGTCATGGGCTTGTATTTCCACAGCCCAAAAGGGTATAGCTACTGTAGAAGGCTTCTTAAGCTCCCATCTGTCAGGTCACTGCAGCTCTGGCTTCAACGTGTTCCACTGAGAGTTGGATTTTATCCGGAAGTTTTTGAGCTGCTAGAGCTGCTTGCCGGTTCTGCAGCGCATACTTTATGAAATACACATCATGAAAGAGCTGTCATACAACCTTTAAGCAGACAGGTTTCAATAGTAAAGATAAAGGTGCGAAAATTCCAAAGCCCTCGGCTCCATGATAAAACAGTGCAAACTCGATGGAAGCAGCCACGTTTTTTTTTTTTTGCCCCTAGGGCTACAGTTGCTGATCCCCTTTAGAGTTCCGTTTTCCAATGCTTCGATTCCCGTTTACAAGCTGACATTGGGCGAATAGCCCTTGTATGTGACCAAGGGAGTAGAACACTTCTACTTTCCAGGGCCTTGTAAGCCCCAAGAAACCATTAATAGATGCCAATGGCAAGCCTTTTTTTTACTCTTTGATGCTCCTCACTTGTTGAAGTGCTTGAGGAGTATGTATTTTTAAGTATGATTTCAATGTAGCGTACCGCACCACATAACAGAAAGTTCATCCGTAAAAGAAGGTTGCGAAAAACATTCCCAGCAGCCTTGAAATGCTATTCGAGTCCAGTGTTTGTGGTAAAAATTTCAACCTAAATTTTTCAACATGTCTGCTAAGCTTGCTGCGCTAGTATTCAGCAACCATTATGCAACTGCAATCTGCGCTGTTCACACATAAATAGCACTTTCTCCATATTCACACCTCGCGTCTCCGGTGTTCTCAGGTGGCGCATGAAAGACAAGGACGTCGAAGTGTCTCGCGCTGGCTGACTGCGGAACGCTGTTTGCTTGAGATCTCGCCCTATGTTTCGTCACAATATATATGTTTCCATAATATTTTACACGCCATCACGATCGTATGCAGGAAGGTTGTTTGTTATAACCTCCACATATCCCACAAGTTGATAGCTCCTCTTTTCATAGCAATAAGCGCTCTGTTCGAAAAGCACTTGTGAAATAGCTGCTCCTTGATTGAGGAATATGTTTTCCATGCCATCAGGGTCGTATGCATGAAGGTTTTCTTGTAACTTCCACATTTCTAACATGTTTCTAGCTCCTCTTTTCATAGAAATAATAGTGCATGTGAAGTAGATGCTCCTGACCTAATAATAATATCTTGCAGGAATGTTTCCCATGCCATGAGGGTCGTATGCAGGAACGTTCCTTGTAACCTTCACATTTCCCACATGTCGATAGTTCCTGTTTTCATAGAAATAAGCGCTCTGTTCGAATTGCGTTCGTGAAATAGATGCTGCTGACATATAACTGTTTCAGGAATGCTTTCCATGCCATCAGGGCACTATCCATGACCATTCCTTGTTGTGACCTTCACATTTTCCACATGTTGAAAGCTCCTGTTTACATTGAAATAAATAAGTGCTCTGTTCAAACAGTGATTGCGAAATAGATGGTCATGACCTATTAAGTAATTGAGGGAAATGTTTTCCATGCCGTCAAAATAGTAAGCATGAACACAAAGGTCTGTTTGTCTTCATAAGGTATTATCAGCAAACAATTGCAAAGTTATTCTCGTCATTCCTTGTTCTGGCTGGTGGTGTGTGCACATATGTAGCACTGTAATAGCCTAATCCCTGACATTATTTTGGCGTCATCAGGATGCGGCGCATTTTGCGACAATGGTTCCACGAGGCAGGCAAAGTTGTATGTGGGATAACCTCTTATTTGCAAGATGGTTAGGGCTTGTGCAGATGCGAACAGAAGCAAAACGGAGCCTGCAATGACATTGAAGCCATATCTGTTCTGCATGGTAATCTGCATAGGTTTACAGGCATGGCATGCTATAATGATTGCTGGTATTGTTTCTCATCTCATGAACACACACTGCTTTACGTTTACTACGGCGGGTAAGATTGCAGTCAGGCCACAATAGTGGGCTTCATTAACTGAGGTCTGCATCTGTACATTTAGGGCAGTTGAAATAAGTTGTTGCAGTGGATCCTGCTTACTTTAGGACGCTTGCATCCCCTTTATTATTACATGTTATGCGCCCAATTTGCTGAATTTCTGGAGCTCTGCACTATGGTCTCTGTTATATCTTGTGTGCAGCTTGAACACCTGTAGTGCCATATACACGCTGTCATTACTGTGACTTATCTGCAACACAAGTGAATTATCGACTGTATGTGTATGACGCGTGCTGAGGTGCTCAGAAATTTTGTTTGCAGTGATTATGTAATCTGAAATTTGGGAATGCATGAATGGCCTTGTGGCTTTTTTGTGGAGTGGTGTTTTAGTGATGTACCAATTTTCCGTATCTTTATGTGAAAATATTTTACTTTCCTACCACTCTGTATGTAGCACTGCTTCATGAAAAACGTTTTCGTCCATGCCTTGCCATCAACATCTGTTCTGGAACTGTCATATTGTGTGAGTCATGTTGAGTATCAGTTTGTAGTGCACATATCTTCTGGCAGTGATAATCTAGTGGCAGTACGCCTTTGCTAGTGTTTTGCATTGTTCAGGCTGGTCTTATTTGTTACATACTCATAAATCGTGCTGTGATGCTACAATATTACTTTTGTCACTGCCCATTGTCACTGATTGCCCATAGAAGACAGAAAGTTTCCTCCTATATAATGGTCCGTATGGAGAGAGGTATCGGATGTGCCGTTCGGATGGTTAGATGGTAGTTTGTACAGAAGTGCATGCTGCATAGGGAATTCTGCTGATTTCCCAGCGCCTCCAATAGGACAATGGTTGTGCTTGTTTGCTGACTGTTCTAGGGTAAATCATGCATGAACATCAATGGTGTTTTTGGTGTTGAAGCACTGGGATCAATATACACTTGGCAGTGGGTTTAAGTAAGTGTGCTTTATATCCCTCAGAATGTTAGGCAGCGCTTTAATAATGGAGAGTTTCTCTCATAGCGTGAGTCGCTTTAGGACGTTAAACCCCATAAAACAAAGACATTAATAAGAAATCTGTAACCTTATCTTTTGCAAACATGAAATGAATCCCGCTTTGAATGTCTACAGTGCTTACATGTTGCTGAGCACTGAAAACTGCGACTGAAAAGGATTTTGTACACCTTCAGTTTTGTAGAAATGTCGACATGATACTGTGTAGTGATCATGTATGAGGAAAAAGTGCCTTATATGTCACATGTTACGGTCTGGTCGCTATGCAAGATGTACAGTGCTCAGACAGATACTGTTTCTATTAGTGTGTTAAGCCTGGCCTGCATGGAGTGAATTTTCCTGGCGTAAAGAAGCCGCATGCGAAATGCACGTAAACGTGAAGCAAAAAATGCACCGTTGCAGGTGCTATAAGCTCCCATCACAATGCAAGTTGGTGGCATAGCTACGTGCATATCACACGGGACACATTTTTGCGTTCAAGAAAACTGCCACGCAGGCCAGGGTCCAGGCACACACCAGGGTTTAATGAGGTCAGTCGTTTCATATCGGAATCTTTATTTCTTTATTTCTTTATTTCATTTTATTTTCTCACAACAGAGAAAAAAGGAGCAGGAGCTAAAGGCTCATAGCCTGACAGAGGCTCCTGCCCCAGGTAGCACAATTCGGCATTTCAGTGCACACTTAATAAAAAGAAAAGATAGACAGGGAAACAGCTTTCAATTACAAAAAAAAAACACATTTGAACATATAAATATTTCAACACATAAAAGTGAACATATATATATACGGAATTAGACACAACTTAGTAGAAGTTAAGGGAAAAAAGAAACGGTAAATGCACATCTCGGCACTCTGCAAAACTCATGTAATTGCAAACACACACACACACAGATTACAGACACATAGCACACCGTACTCTGATAATATATATACACCTTGATTACACCGAAAGTTAATGAATGCAACAATGTCTTATTGAAGAAAAGAAATGGTTTTTTTTTAACAAATACGATTTGACATATTTCTTAAACTCCGGTTTTTCGAATTTAATTTCTTCTCCTATGTAATTCAGCAAATAAGGAACTTGGAAATGTAAGATCTGTCTGCCATAATTGGTCCTAGTGAGCGGTATTCTTCCTGTATGTTTACGTAAGGTGTATTTTGGTTCTTGGAGGTTTGCTTCAGAGAGGTACAATTTATCCTCCTCAGTAATATCCAGGAGCTAGCGCCAGCTTAAACGCTTCGTGCGACTACAAGCTCATTGTTTTAAAAAGAAAGGTGAATTGAATATTCTTAACTTTTTCTTGAATCCCGATTGTGTGTAAGTGCTCCTCGATTTTGTTTCATTTATGTGCATTGCGTTTGATTGTATTGATGAAGATGTCTGTCCTTTGCATGTTTTAAAGGAAGCCCTAATTTTGCTGGGACAGTGCATTGCTGCTTGCAGTCCATTTGTGGCATTTATGCACACCAGGCAAACTACCTTATTTATATATTTTAAACTTTCCTCGCGGATTACATCAGCACTCTGTTTTTGTGTCACTAATCAGATTCTTGTGTACTGTGGCTTTCAACTCGTTAAATCATCACTTTTATTAAAAAGATTGCATCACTGTCCTTTTCTGTGTGAGCACAACTCAACACAATTCTGCAACAGCCCATTGCTTCCAAACTTGGGTGCTCAGAAACAGCACCCAAGCAAGGAGTCATTACACCTAAAACTAATGTGGCAGTAACATAAATAACTTCGCATGTTGCCACATTACAACCCTGACATTCAGCGCGACACCTGAGGCGAGGACGAAGGAAAAAGGCACAACGAGAACTGACTACCTAAAAATAGCGTTGGTGGTCGGCACTCGTCGTGTCTTTTTTCTTCGTTCTCGTGTCGGGTGTCGCGCTGAAGCGTCGCGGCGTTCAGCAGTTTATTTTTCCCGCCAAGCAGCACGTGACGCTGACGTCACGAATATGACGTCACTAAAACACGTGACTTCGACGTCGCGTTTTTGTTTCAATTATGACTTCACTTTTTAGTTGTCCATGCATTTCGTAGACGGCGCTGGCTGCGCACCATGAGCCGCCATGTTTTGAACGTATGGGCTTGTATGCAGCCTACCCTACCATAGTACATCTACCTTGTAAGACCCTTCTGTGCGGGCCCGTGTCAGTGTTCTCTCAAACTTAATCTTGTGGTCTTGCATGCCTTCCAGTGCTCCGCCACAGCACTCTGTTCCTGTTCATTTGTTTGACACCGGCTTTGCGCTGCTTCATTCTTTCGGCGAAGTGCTTGGTTTCGCCAATATATGACGCCGGGCACTTAGAACAGGGGGTCTTGATACCTGTGTATGCTTTATCATTTTTCTTTTGGCGCAGGCGCATCAGTAGCATCAAAGTAAATTTCAATACTGCTTACACCTATACACGACCATGAAAGTGCGGTCTTTTGTATCTATGCAGGTTCACGTGAAGATAGAGCGTACGACCGAGGGGCCGTCGGTGTCGAGAAAACTGTCTCGTCACACACACACGGCTTGCCCGGCGCGGCAGAACGGCAGCCGCCAACATTTCTAAGCTGCTTCGAGGATGCTTCGAATATCAAGGAAAAATAAATAATTACGCACAAAGGTGTTCGAAGTGCAAGGCAGCATATCTGCGTAACTGGCCGGGTGCGGCCTGCGCGTATGCCTAAACTTTTTTTGCCTTTCATGCTGTTTTTTGTGAAAAAGGAACTTCTAGACACACATGCAATAATGTGCTGATTTTTATCGATAGTTTGACATAATGCGTGTCTGGAGGGCTAGTTCACTGTTGTAAGCTCTCCCCCCTCTGTGTATTGCAATCCATTTCGCATTGAACTCAGCATGTGTTCTTATGTGTGAAGCGTAATTGCTCTGTATCGCCTGTCTGTTGTTTAAAATTTGTAGTTTTGCGAGCCTCTGAGCACGGACTATCCTCCGCATTGGGACCCGAGAAAGCCGGCTCTAAATGACCATCCCCCTTGTTCACTTTGTAGTTGGATTCCGGCTAAGTTGATCGAGATAAGTCGCGTGCATCCCTCATCAGAATGGCACTACTGCCCCCTCCCCCGCTCTCACTTTAAGCCTTGTAGGCACGTTCGCTATCGGTGTGTAATTACATCATTCCGCAGAAAGGAAGCGCACGCCGTGGCAAGCAACAAGCAACGCCGTGCAAAATAGGAGAAAGCTGTTTACTGCACACCTGTCGCTTCCAGCAATTCGTTCCTATTTGAAAGCGAGAAATCAAACATTGACAGGTTGTGTGACCACATCAGTTCACTGAAACCGAAAAGAAGGCTGTGATCTTTGTATTCTGTACGGTCATTGCAAGGGCTTCTCAGCGTTGAATAAATGCACGGAAGAGGACGGGATTAATCTCAATATTCGTGGTTAGGCCAAGTGAGAACTAGGTGCGGTAATACTGTTGTATTGGTTGTTTCGGGTTTTTTACCGTGGCTGTTCTTGAATTTTCGCGATATTCTTATGTTATTAAAGTGCTTAACCACGTGTATTCTGTATGTTGTGTGTTTCCGTGGCGTGGCGTGGCGTGGTTGAAGTACAGTAGATACATGACAGATTGTTTGTTACCGTCGTTCTATGCATGCATATCAGTCGCGGCTCCCATTCAGCAGTAAACCCTGTGTCGTTGGTGGCGACGGCGTTGTGAGCAGAAAAGCAGGTCTGCCGCCGACCACCAAGGTCACGTGAACATGTGACGTGATCAGTCTGTCCACCGCGGCAGGTCATAGGTGCCTGTTAACCAGAGAGAGTGACAAACATGTTTTTTGATGACAGTGGGCTTGACTGCTAGCAGAAAATTATACTGAGCAGCAAGCGCATCAGATTGGCAGATATTTTGTCTCAATTACATGCAAAGTTTTATTAGCATGCGTTGCCTCCCATGATTTCAGAAATAATAGGCATACCTTGACCATAGAAGTCTGATGAGCGCTTTTCCTGTGCATTCCAAACTATTTTGGGTCCGCCCAGACTGTTTTGTTCGTTTATGCTAGGCAAATTTCATTTCGTTTAGCAGAGAGGCGTCAGGGGATATTTCTTCCCGTTCTTGCGGGTTACTTTTTGTGGATCTAGTCTTTGTAGTCCTTCCCGTTATACACCTGTATTTTCCACCTTGAACCGAACTTAGCTGAGATATGGCAGTGTCATTCCTCACACTGCACATTTGAATTGAAAAACAATATTTCGGTTTTGTTGCCTCTTCAAGAAATCTGAGCCGTGGTAGCATTAGGAGGAGGATGCAGGAACGCACGCAACGATGTATTTCAACTTTATATCTGAAAACTACCGAATCACTGGACAAATACTTGCTAAAAGTTTCCTTAATGGTACTAAAGATGCTTACGCAAGGGCATAGGGATAGACCAACAATAAATGAAAAAATAAGAAAATATTCCGATACAACGCCAAACCAGTACAAGCAACCGAGTGTTAAAGGCTGCTACGCAGGAGGCTGAAATGCTAGTCAAGAACACGCGAAGAAGATGTTTCCTGTAAAAGGCAAACTGATAACTCGGCAGACATGAAGAAACATTCTTTTTTACGAATGTACACGGCAACAAGACTTAGGAATGCAACGTTTAACACCGCTGCAAGTTTCCAAGTGCATATATTAAAGTTGGTTTGAAAAAGATTCAATGAGTGAACACAAAATATCAAGCGGGTGGAAGTAGGTCTAATCGAAGAAAAATGGGAAACTGATGCGCTCGAGAATCTAAAAGGGAGAAAAATAAAAGCGAGTAATAAAGAAGCCTCCAGAATAAACAAAGGTTCATAAAAACAATAGCTAAACTACGCAGGTATAAATACTGAAATAGCTATATAAGAAGCTTATCTTTTAAAAAATGAAGGTAGAGGCTTGAGAACGGTAGATAAAACGTCATGCAAAGTCAGATGCAACCTGAAGGAAGTACAGTCACATTACCTGAAAGCGAAAGAGATGGCGTACTGACGCATTCAGCTCAGAGATTCGAAATCTTAGCAGCTTCAATTATATCACGCGCCAGGTTATTCAGGCATGTTTTTTTTTTTCGAAACAGTGGTCGCTGCAGAAATGGGAGAGCAAAGTTGATTACTGCCATATTTTCTGTGATCATCAGACAAGTTCCTCAGTTCTGACCCTTTCAAATCGTTATCACGCTTCTCTGACCTTTCGGTTATACATAACTGTTTGGCCGATGCACGCCTTGCCATAAAATGGCGATTTAGAATACAGCATGCCTTACGCGCATGTGCCAAAGGAATTTTATTACCGCGTTGCGCGATAGTGTCTCTTTTTTGCTTCTTATGCTTGTTTACACTTCGGAAGAAAAAAGGCACTCTATGACAGGTTGAAAATATCAAGTCTATCCCTGTGTTTCTAGTTTTGTTAAGATCGGACGAAACATTCTGCGCTTGCGGAAAAAGGACTGGCTTTGCTTGGCGGTGTCGCACATGAGCTGAGGCGTCGCTTTTGTCGTGCTGGGTGCTTTCTGATGTCTTTGTCCTGTGAGAGAAGAGATGGTTGGTTGGTTGGTTGGTTGGTTGGTTGGTTGGTTGGTTGGTTGGTTGGTTGGTTGGTTGGTTGGTTGGTTGGTTGGTTGGTTGGTTGGTTGGTTGGTTGGTTGGTTGGTTGGTTGGTTGGTTGGTTGGTTGGTTGGTTGGTTGGTTGGTTGGTTGGTTTATGGGGTTTAACGTCCCAAAGAGACTAAGGCTATGAGAGACGCCGTAGTGGAGGGCTCCGGAAATTTCGACCACCTGGGGTTCTTTAACGTGCACTGACATCGCACAGTACACGGGCCTCGAATTTCTCCTCCAAAGAAATTCAGCCGCCACGGCCGGGATCGAACCCGCGTCTTTCGGGCCAGCAGCCGAGCACCATAACCGCGTAGCCACCGCGGCGGCAGAGAGAGAAGAGAAACCTTGCGGGTATACTGATTGGGTCAGCCTGAAAATCCTGTTTCAAGAGCGTTTTTTTTTAGTTCGGCTCTCCTCCCGTTTTTCGGGGTTTAAGATAAACTTGCAACGGTAAATTTTGGAGTCTGAGGGCTCGGCCTCCATTGCCAGAATGGCTCTGTTCCCTTTGGCTACCATTACGAAAACACATGCACAACGCGAAGAAAAAAAAGCCTGTACTTTTTATAACTACACCTTTTTAGTGGTCCGGAAATGATCGTGTTTTGTCTTTTAGCCTGCAGCCCTCTTAAATCCAAGTTTTTTTCGTAATGATTAAATTCTCACTAGCCTCTCTTTACATTTTGTGTTCCATTAACCCTGACGCATCGTTCTATGTTCTTGGGAACCTGGACTCCTCCTACTTAAGCTTAGCATTATTAAGTTCAGTATCACTCGTTTAGCTTACAGGCATGTCACCTGTTTACTTTATACGAATTGATCGCGAGTGCTCTCGCAAGAAGAGTATATTTTTAAAATTTCTGGCATGTTTTATGTCACGCCTTTTAATGACAAATTTTTAACTATGTTTAGGACATGCGCTTAAGCACTTCGTTCCTATTCAAAAAGATAAGCAGGCTTCCTCCATTGCTCTCGGTGCTGTTATCAAAATTTGGCAGATATATGTTTTCTTTCGCTCGTTTCTTTTTGCATTTCGCTGATGTCATCTCCTTCGCCTCGTGTTTAGATCTTGCGCTGCCCTCAATTGCGTTCATCGCGGCAATGGAGGGAGTGGTTCGGTGATTTTCATGCAGAAGTTAATTCCTTATCTGTCTGTTCGTCCTTCGCCTGTCGCTGCGCAGGGCTCACAAGATCTATCCGCTTGGCTTCTTTCGCTGCTGTCGGAAGCCATATCATCCGCACCCATGAACAAAGAAACCAGGTGACAGTCACTCTTGGTAATGTCAGCCTTCCTCATTGTCGCGTCTTTTAGATCAGCTGAAACATAATGGACCGCGGTTTTGACTTCAAATGCAGGAAGCATGCTGGAAACATGTGCCCTTCAGAATCATGAGAGGGTACGAAACTGCACAGAGGAAATGGCGCAGCACGGTTGGCATGCCACTCTTCCTTTATCGCTGCAATGGCGGTCGTTAAACGCCCAATCAGAGCTGTCTCACGAGAAAAACACGCGGTCAGTCTCTACCCGCTGCAGTTCAACAGAGCAAAATTGCAATTATTGGAATGCGAATTTTCTGGTAC
Source organism: Amblyomma mixtum (assembly GCF_055824585.1). Lineage (NCBI taxonomy): Eukaryota > Metazoa > Arthropoda > Arachnida > Ixodida > Ixodidae > Amblyomma > Amblyomma mixtum. Next base: position 156,605,402 of record NC_143021.1, on the reverse strand, counting down.
AATAAAGAGTGGCCCTGAACTGCAGTCATATTATGTTGGACTGACAAAAACATGGCCCTAAATATCTGTCCGTGATAGTGCGTAATTCTTTTTTACTTCTAAGCGTTATTGTACCCAGCGTGCCCAGAGCTCATTAAACACACACCCCCTTTTGCACAGAACAGCGTGCATGCGCGGAGCGAGCGTGTGTACACACACTTTTAGGACTTTATTTTTCTTTTCTTTCTCTGCCAGTGTAGCCATAAAAAAGAAGGCGCGGTTTCAGAATGACCCGCTAGTGCCGAGCGTAATTTAATTGGGAAAAAGTACTGATCCCTGCGGCCTTCATGCATTTTAGAAACAGTCGACATTCGTATAGAGAAAAAGGTTTGCTAAAAACTTTATTTGATAAACATCATCGTCATGTCGGGAAAAAATAAAAGCTGCTGGAAGATGAGCTCGACATCTAATATTTGTCCCTTGAACTGCCGGAGCTCGTCTGTACGGTCCATGGCTAAGAGAAGTCCTTCCCAATGATGTAACACTGCTGCTGCTCTTGTATCTAGGGGTGTTCGTGCACTGATGCCAGTCCCGTTTTTGAAGTGATGAGAAACAACCGTCGCACTTGAGGCATGTGTAAGCGCCGGCCTCTGTAATTGGAACAATAACGAAACAGTAATCGTTATTCCAGAATGTCCTGAAGAAGTTGCACTACTTTCAGTTTTGCAGTCAATCACTGCATTGGTTTCGTAGAAGCATGGGAAAGAACAGATGCCGGCTCTCACAATCAGGGCGTGTTTACAAGAACTGCAAGATGCAGAATGCACAACGTACGAATACGTGAATATCTTTTTTTTTTTCCTGCGGTTTAAAATGAGTATTTCACAATACGGAGAAAATGCAGAGAAACCCGAGTAAAAGGTTACCCTGGGTGGATGGAAACAGCAGCATAAGAGTTCGCACAACAAATGTTTGGCCCCTCCTGCTGCTTGTTTTTCTCATAGGTTTTCGTGCGCCGTACATGATACCACCTTGTAAACGACGACAGACATTACAGTTTGAAAAGCTCTAAAAATCTTTTAGAGCAGAAGCGTTACTACGCTATGTTTCTCCGAGTTTCGCCTGGGTACACACGGTATTGCCTTCAACTGACAGGGACGGCCAAGCATAGGCAAGTTTAGCAATGCATGAATATGTATCGCCATGCGTGACCATCGTATGCCTAGGCAAGCTATGACTGGCCATGACAATCACCAGTTGTCACTTTACCTTGGAAATTGGAATCCGCACATCCCACAGCGACGTCATGCTATGGTGTATAGCCTGATATGAGAATTCGCTTGGCATACCCAGGTTTAGACATGTAAATCAAGTTTGTCAAGCAAGACCAAGCCGATCCAAATATAACCCCGCCTTCGCTGGATTAATTTAAGTCAACCATGTTGGGCCGGGCTTTATTCTGACAGGTAATGCGTGCTGTCCCGTCGGTTCCTTTTGTCGCTGTCCTTGTGCTTTCCACGCTAGTTGCAATGTCGCAGTCACTAACGTAATGCAATTTCTGACAGGTAATGCAATTTTTTAAACTGCTCCCAGATATTAAGCTAATTTTTCTGCTAAAGAGAACATACAGAAAATCTGACAGTGCCTCAGAAAAAATGTTTTAGGCCACTAAATAACGAAATCGTGATTGTATTTTTGGATGAAACGAATGAAAACTTATCGCCTTGACTAGGATTAAGCAATTAGAATTGATGTTCCTGACTCGTACAAAGCATTTACTCGCACACTTCTTTGACATTTTGTGATAGTCTAGATCGACACTCTACTACAGAACGTACCTCAGAAGAAGAGCGACGATGGTCAGTTTTTTTCCCCGGATATGTTTGTCAATTCACAAACATTCATGAGAAGAATAAAGTGAAAGCGACGAAGGTGTACTTGCCTTCTTGCGGCAAACCAGCCACACAAGTTCCACCGAGAGATTCCGTACGAATATGTCTTGGGTTTCAGAAACGAATCTCATGTTCTTGCTGCGCCAAAATGCTCGCGCTCGAGGTCGTCAATGATGCGGAAGGTCTCGTCGATGTTGCCATCTACGCTGTCGATTTGCCGAGGATTGTAACCCATCGCTTCACTCAGAGCGGCTTCCACTCGCTGCTGAATGTGGATCCCCACGTAGTGTACTGCCAGGAAATGCCGCTCCGGATACAGGACTACGTAAACGGCGCTTTCGTCCCGGGACAGGGGATCCTGCTGTTCTGTTAGCAGGCAGGCAATGAGAGCTGTTCTGTACACTTTCCATCCGGGCGTTGCTTCCTGGTCTCCAAGCCGAAGTAGATACGCCATTCGCTCCGGAAACTCGAGACAATCGCCCACAGCAAGCGAAGCAGTGAGGACGTGGATCCGCAACCCCTCGAGACGCTGCAAAGGCAACAGCCTGCAGCGCAGCCAAGCAATCCGCCGCAGGCAGCGTTCGTTATCCTCAGCCATCTGTACACCTATACAGATGCTTCTCAGGACGTCGTCGAGTGGCAGTTGCTCCAGCCGCGGCAGCCACGGAATATACTCTTGGTCCAGGCGTCGCAGATTCGCTGGTGGGATACTGCGAAGCAGAGAACGAAGACTGAGCGTCTGTCTAGTCACTGCCGTAGACGCCATGGAGAAGCACAGTTGCAATGCTGATGCGACGATCCTCAGACTGCGTTCATTGATGTGTCGAAATATACACACCCCTTTCAAAGCGGCCCCAGAAACGAGGCGTTCACTGCCACGGTTGTTTCCGTCTCAGCCTGCTCGCCCGGAGGCGTCGAAGGTTTCTATCCTGAAGAGGGATTCCGAACACTGTTGCCGCGATGCTTGTTCCCAGGACTGCCGCATTTGTAAAAGATGTGATTTTAAGACGCGCACGAATCCCTTCGCCGAGAACGCTGCCCTAACAATATTATGGAAACGCCTCCTGTCCTCGTTTTTGTATGGTTCCGATGCTAGCTCATGAAAGAAACGAGCGTGGTTATCTTAAGAGCAGCAGTTGCATATGCGCAGAAAAAAATAAAATACGAAGGTCATGGTTATCAGGCGTGATGATCGTGCCTCACGCATTTGTGCCAAGAACGTCAGAGCTCAATCGGTTTCCTAAATCTATTTCTTTGTATGTTATGATCACACTTTTTTTTTCGTGAATTCGTGCACCTGCGCAGTCAAAGGGTTACATGTTTTTCCGGTTGGTATAACAGCTACCTTATCGAGCATCCTTACTTTATTCTTTTTCGGCCAGCGCGATACATAGATGATGGTTTAGTTTTATGGGGTTTAACGTCCCAAAGCGACTAAGGCTATGAGAGACGCCGTAGTGGAGGGCTCCGGAAATTTCGACCACCTGGGGTTCTTTAACGTGCACTGACATCGCACAGTACACGGGCCTCTAGAATTTCTCCTCCAAAGAAATTCTAGCCGCCGCGGCCGGGATCGAACCCGCGTCTTTCGGGTCAGCAGCCGAGCACCTTAACCGCTGAGCCACCGCGGCGGCCGATACATAATGAACTGGCCTCGTGTTTTCAGGACGTGTAATATTAGTAAAAACATTTTAAGCACCGACCAGTAAGCTGGTGTGTAGTTTTTTCAGAGGGTCCCTTCCTTGTGGATTCAAGTGATGTGTGTGGTCTTCCAATATTCAGGTTCTGTGGACGCGGGATGGCACTCGGTCCACAAAGTAACGAGTTTTTCTACCACAATGTTCCCGCTCTTCAGGAAAAAATTTGCGGACACCTAATTACCTGCCCCTGACGCTTTTCCCCTTTGCATTGGGCCCCGCCGCGGTGGCTCAGTGGTTACGGCACTCGCCTGCTGACCCGAAAGACGCAGGTTTGATCCCGGCCGCGGCGGCTGAATTTCGATGAAGGCAAAATTCTAGAGGTCCGCGTACTGTGCGATGTCAGTGCAGGTTAAAGAACCTCAGGTGGTAGAAATTTCCGGAGCCCTTCACTACGGCGTCCCTCATAGCTTGAGTCGCTTTGGGACGTTAAACCCCAATAAACCAATAAACGAATCCTTTGCATTGCGCCGCCGCGGTGGCTCAGTGGCTATGGTGCTCGGCTGCTGGCCCAAAAGACGCGGTATCGATCCCGGCCGTGGCGGCTAGAATTTCTTTGGAGGAGAAATTCTAGAGGCCAGTGTGCTGTGTGATGTCAGTGCACGTTAAAGAACCCCAGGTGGTCGAAATTTCCGGAGCCCTTCACTACGGCGTCTCTCATAGCCTTAGTCGCTTTGGGACGTTAAACCACACAAGACCAAACATTTGCATTGCTTCCAAAGCTTTCTTTATTTGTACTTTCATTAAGTGTGCAATGTACAACTCATCTGAACGAGAAACTTTATCACTGGCATCCTGCTTATTCGTGTTGCTGAAGATATCATTGATTTTTCTGCTAATTTAGATACCCTAACAAATTAAGAATTCCATTGCCATCCTTGCATCTCAGCGCATGCACATGATTTTTCGCTAATGACCAGCTTGCAGCTGTCCGCTCCTAGACTGCCTCCTTCGTTTTACAACCTGCTTTATCATAACCACATTGGACTCTATTATGCCTTTTACCTGGAGCTTATTAATTACCAATTGCGGTTCCACGAGCTCTGCCATATGCACGAGCTTAATCTATCATACGGTATATTTTGAGAATGAGGGCGTTCAGGGCCGTGTACAAAAGGTTTGGTTTGGTTTTGGGGGGTTTAACGTCCCAAAGCGACTAAGGCTATGAGAGACGCCGTAGTGAAGGGCTCCGGTAATTTCGACCACCTGGGGTTCTTTAACGTGCACTGACATCGCACAGTACACGGGCCTCTAGAATTTCTCCTCCAAAGAAATTCTAGCCTCCGCGGCCGGGATCGAACCCGCGTCTTTTGGGTCATTAGCCGAGCACCATAGCCACTGAGCCACCGCGGCGGCGCTCAAAGTGCCGGTAACGGTGTTCACAGCCCGTTTTCAGAGAAACATGCTGCAAGTATACAACGAAAATAACATACATGAATTTGCAAATTTTTGTTGCATATCTGTGCAACCATAAGCTGTACAAGAGAAATAAGTGGTTGTGGTGCAGCTTTTGTAGCCCATCAACCACCCTCAAGAACTGAATTACCCGTAGTTGCGCAAGGCAAATGAAACGTGGCTATACAGTACAGTGGGCTAAATTTCAGCTATGCCTATTCCAATCCTATTTCTTTTATTACCTCACCCACTGTGCTTGGTTAACGTTATTAAATGAGTTCCGGGAAAGCATAATAAATTATTTTACTGCAAATTATCGGCTTGTTTTATATGATTATTTACTTCCGTGTTTTACACACTCAGAAGTTCACTAAGAATACAGTTATTCGCAAAAAGCTTACGGGGAGGAGATGACTGGATGTGATATGATGCGCTTCTTGTAGGAAGATGCCGGGCGCTGAAGAATGAAGGAGAATCTTAAATGGAGAGGATTTTCTCGCTACCTTTTCTGTCTTTGTTGCGTATGGATTATTTCACGCTTACACATTTGATTTCCATCGGCTAAACCTCAGGTGCTCAAGACAATAAGACAGCAATTCGCACCGCTGGCACTTTTTTTAGTAATAGTTTATATATAATTTTATTGACAGCATTGCAGCCACGTGTGCATACAAAACCTAGACACAAATGCAGGGTGTGGACAAAGAAGGTTACCAAAGGGAGGAAATTCTAAGTGTGCTTGGCGAAAGCCTTGTGGACAACCCACTGCCGCTTGCTTCGAACAGCTTGGCGCGTGGCGGGCTTCCCGCATGTGAGTTTGTTGTTGTCTTTCGAGCCTGCGATCGCGTTTTTAAGGCGAAAGCCTTTAATACCTCATACTGTCGTTAGCACCCGTGTCGGCAGATGTGCCCTCGTTTCGGTTACGTGCCTTATATAGTCATATGCCAATCATTTCTTAATCGATACTTAATAATAATTGCATGATAATTAATGACTAATTGAGTAATAATAGTTAAGCAATTAGCCTAACTAACCTTTCTAGTTAGACCAGATAAATAAATAAAACCAAGTAGGAAATTGTCGAGTTGGGGAATCGAACCAGGGTCACCGTAGTGCGAGACAAGCACGCTTACGACTCCGCCATGCCAGCTCGTTGGTTTGGAATGAACAAAGGCGCGTCTAGTGAATACGGTGTCTTCGTTCACTCCCATCTTCCTCCCTTCCCGTTCCGCCGAGGTTCAGGTGTGCACTCAGATATGCGAGAGAGACATTTTCTTCCCTCAAAAACCAAATTACCGAATGAGCAAGGCGTACAGCCGATTGGGAGATGGTGTTCTGTGGACTCCCTGGCAGCGTTGCAAGAAGCTGTCGCGTTCCACTCTTTCAGGCGAAGTTTAGCATCCTAACCACACATCAGTCACACAAGTAGCAACACCACGCTTAAGGCTTTCGCCTCACCGCAATTTAGGTCAGCAAAGTGCCCCTCTGAATTTTATTGCGAAAGCAATACTACTCGCACTTTCAAGCCTTCGCGTGATTCGGCCGCAGTTACGTTTGACCTTTAGTGGAGTGAATATGGGCGACCAACTCGCTCCTTCAGATAGCCCGGCTGCAGTTACGCCGCGCCGCGCACCTGTGGTGCTACTGCCGCTGTGACGTCATACCAGTTGTAGATTATGGGCGACCAACTCGCTCCTTCAGAGAGCACGGCTGCAGTTACGCCGCGCCGCGCACCTGTGGTGCTACTGCCGCTGTGACGTCATACCAGCTGTAGATTATGGGCGACCAACTCGCTTCTTCAGATAGCCCGGCTGCATTTACGCCGCGCACCTGTGGTGCTACTGCCGCTGTGACGTCATACCAGCTGTAGATTATGGGCGACCAACTCGCTCCTTCAGACAGCACAGCTGCAGTTACGGTGTGTGTTTGCCGTGCCGCGCGCCTGTGGCGCTACTCCCGCTGGGACGTCATACAAGCTGTAGATTATGTTTTCTTTTTCTCAGTCGCAACAATATCAAAAACAAAAATTCAGGCGCACTTTGTCTAAAGTGCGTAGAGGAGAAAGCGTTTTCCGCACCACTTTGCCTATGTGACACTGGTGACGTCACCACTGGATGACGTCACACAAAATTGATGACGAAGTAATGAAATTTACTAATTATTGACTAATTACTGATTAATGACTATATACTAACGAGCGTAAAACAGTATCACCATCAAAACAGGTAGAGACTAGCCAGATTAGGCAGGACATCGCTGAACTAAAGGCCGCCAACATAGACGCGAAGAACAGAATGCGCCGAAACAACCTGCTCTTTTTCGGCTTAGATGATAGCGACAAAGAATCGTGGACTGAATCGGAGGAAAAAGTTATTGCGCTGTGCAAAGAAAAACTAGATTTGAATCTAGAACCAAGCGCAATAGAACGCGCCCACCGCATTGGTCAATTCTCAACGGAAAAAAAACGGCCAATAATAGTTAAAATGAATCACTACAAGGGAAAAGAAAGTGTGCTTGCATGTGGTCGTAAATTGAAAGAAACACCTTACGTTATCCGAGAAGACTTCGAATTCGCCACTCGACTCGCTCGCTCCAAATTAGTTCAATTCATTAAGCCCCGAGGGTGTAGCTTTAAACTTCGATACGATAAACTTATCGTTGGCGAGAAATGTTACACCTACGATCATGCCTCTGATACCATAACAGAAACAGATACGAACACCAAGCCCGCGGCAAAGATAAATGGAGCACAGGACAATACACAGCAGGCCTCAGAGCAAGTCAAGTGACACTCTACTGAACTGCATGAACCGATTCCGCCAAGCAATCGTCATTCACCCGCACTCATCAACATCGCTTTTACTAATATACGGAGTGTTCTACCCAAACGCCATCAGGTTCACAGCTTCATTGAAGTCACAGACGCCGATATGGTCATACTCACAGAAACTTGGCTGCACCCAGAGATAGAAGACCACGAATTGTTCCCTTCAGACTTCCATTTCACCACATACCGCAAAGATCGCACTAACCGAAAAGGGGGAGGAGTTCTAATAGCCGTTCGTAACACTCTGCAGTCCTCGCTTATCCGGCATGATAATAACCTAGAAATGATCTGGGTATGCCTTCACAACGCCTCCGAAAAGCTAGTGTTCGGTGTCTGCTATAGACCTCCAGACAGTCACGTATCATTCCCCGATTCCCTACGCCATGAATTAACGATTATTAGGAATGAGTATCCTAAGGCACCCATATTTCTGTTTGGTGATTTCAATTACCCACAAATTAACTGGTCATTGCTCTCGACACTAAGTTCAACACCTGCAAACGAACAGAAACTTTTTCTAGAACTAACCCTTGACTTTAACCTTCAGCAAGTGATAACAAGTCCAACGAGAGGAGACAACATCCTTGATCTTTTGCTCACAAGTCACCCGGACGACGTAAAATCTATTACTGTCCTTCCTGGATTAAGCGACCACAACCTTGTTCACATCTCCATGACACTGCCTTTAAAAAAGAAATCACCAACCAGCAAACTGATAAAAGACTACAAAAGGGCTGATTTTGATGCTATGAACAATGATCTTGCAAAATTTTTCGACAACTTTCGTTGCACTTATCTAAATCGCACACCTAACTCAAACTGGAATTTGTACAAAGACACCCTACTACATTTGGAAAGTAAGCACGTTCCAACACTACTTATTAAATCAGATACCAAGAATCCATGGTTTAACAAACGCCTGAAGTCTCTCCTTGGCAAAAAGAAGCGCCCGTATCGAACAGCAAAGCTTCAAAATAGTCATTTAGCATGGGAAAAATATCGCTTGTGTGCCCAACCGTATACCACAGAACTGACAAGTGCTAAAGATAAATTTTACTCTCAAGATTTACTATCAATCCTTCAAACCCCAACAAATTCTGGCGCATGCTATCTAATAAACCACAAGATCGCCATGTACAACTCCTAGATGCTGATGGAGAACCAATCAAAAGCGACGACTGTGCGACCGCGCTCAACAATTACTTTACGTCAGTTTTTTCCGCTGCTAACATTACTGGTAATGAGCACATTCCAGAAATCTCACTCTCAGAAATGCCTAAAATCGAAATTAACCCTGATGGTGTATCAAAGCTTATTGCCTCACTGAAATTATCTACATCTGCCGGCTGCGATCAAATTAACAGTAAGCTACTAAAAAATACCATTTCATTGTCTAGCCAGGTACTGCATCTAATTTTTGCGCAATCCTTAGATACCGGGGTTGTCCCTGACGATTGGAAAAAAGCTCAAATTACACCCATATTTAAAGCGGATGACCGCACGTGCCCTAACAACTATCGTCCCATTTCCCTCACTAGTATACCGTCTAAACTACTTGAGCACATTATTTTTTCCAATCTTATGACCCACCTAGAATCAATGAACTTTTTCTATCCGAATCAACACGGCTTCCGCAAGCAGCTGTCATGTGAGACCCAGCTCGCCGAATTCACCCACGACATTCTACAATACTTAGATAACCTTGTCCAGATCGACGCTATCTTTCTCGACTTTTCAAAAGCATTTGATCGTGTTTCCCATAATCTTCTTCTTTTTAAGTTGTCATCGCTCGGCATTCCACAAACTTTGCTCTCCTGGCTAGAGCACTTCCTTAAAGGTCGTAAGCAGTTCACTTGTGTTAATAACTGTCGCTCAGCTTTTACCGACGTAACATCCGGCGTACCTCAAGGTGCAGGCTTATCACCTCTTTTATTCCTCATCTACATCAATGACCTACCGATTAACATAAAATCCACGCTACGTTTATTCGCAGATGACTGCGTAATTTACAGCCCCATCCACGGCGCTAGCGCCATTGCCGCTCTTCAACAGGATCTAACCACTATCTCAGCGTGGTGTGACAAATGGCACATGCCTCTTAATCTAAATAAATGCCAATCCATATCATTCTCCCGCAAAAACACACTTATTGATAGCACTTACAACATAAAATCGGTCGCCGTCACCAGAACATCATCTTATAAATACCTAGGAGTACACATCACATCATCGCTGTCATGGACAACACACATTCAGACCATCTGTTCCAAAGCATCACGCACACTTGGTTTTCTCCGGCGCAATCTAAAATCTGCATCACCTGAAGTAAAAAAGTTGGCATATATAACATTCGTACGTCCTAAATTGGAGTACGCGTCATCTGTCTGGCATCCATCACAATCTTATCTCATCTCAGACCTTGAAGCCATTCAAAATCGCGCCGCCCGTTTCATTACATCGCAGTACTCAAGAAATACCAGCGTAACATTACTAAAACGATCCCTCGGCCTTCAAACACTAGCAACTCGCCGTGTTATTTCCCGTCTATGCCTCTTTCACTCTTTCTTTTATCGCTCACCAAGACATTTGTTGCTGCAGCCACCCCCACGTACGTCATCCCGCCTAAACCACAGTAACCCAATCGCACGCATTAAAACCCGCACCTCCGCAATGAGCAGTTCATTTTTTCCCGACTCCATAGTGCTCTGGAATGGCCTTCCCGACAACATAATAACATGCTCCGATCGCCGCCTTTTCCGCGAGAAACTGGCTAATTACTTCTCATAAACATATTCATACTTCGACACCGAAGTGCCAACTGTTCCTTGTTTTCTTTTTGTATGTTTATTTCTTGTTTTTAGTTTGTATATTATTGTACTCTTTTTGTACCCCGTGTATTTTTCCCCCTTTCTTTTTTTTGTGTGTTCTCTGCCACTACCCTCCAACCTGTATGTACGCCCCCCCTTATGTAATGCCTTCGGGCCTTTAAGGGACAAATAAATGAAATGAAATGAAATGAAGTGCTAATTATTGACGCTTAAGCTTCGCTTTTAGGAGTGGAACGCGACAGCGTGTTGTCGCGCTGCCAGGCGGTCCATGGAACGCCAGCAGCCGTTGGGCGCGATGCCTTGCTTTTTGAACGCGACGCTTTTTGAGAAAAGGAAATTACGCAGTAATTCTCTGTCATCTGGGTGAACACCCGAACCGCACCGAACAGGAAGGGAGGAACGCCACCAGACGTTCCGCGCGATGCCTTGCCCTTTGAACGTAACGCTTTTTGAGTAAAGGTAATTTTCTGTCATCTCTGTGGACACCCGAACCGTACCGTACAGGAAGCGAGGAAGTCGGAGTGAAAGAAGAAAGAAAGAGGGGCCGTAATGAAGAAAATGAAAATTGTATTTGAAAAAAGGAAATTACGCAGTAACCGTCTCACATATCTCGGTGGACAGCAGTCGAAAATTGTATTTAAGGAAAGGAAATTGCGCAGTGGCTGTCTCACATATTTCGGTGGACTCCGGTCGAAATTCGCGCGCAGTGACGTCACGACCATTTCGACCAATCTGATTGGTTGGTTTATGGGGTTTAACGTCCCAAAGCGACTAAGGCCGTGAGAGACGCCGTAGTGAAGGGCTCCGGAAATTTCGACCACTTGGGGTTCTTTAACGTGCACTGACATCGCACAGTACACGGGCCTCTAGAATTTCTCCTCCAAAGAAATCTGAAACGCGTACAAATTTGCTAACACGTCTTGGTCACGACAGCATGAGCCATTAAAGGTTTTCGCCTTAAAACGCGGACACATCTGCCGACAGGGCTGTCGACACGGCTGCTAACGACAGTATGAGGCATTAAAGGCTTTCGCCTTAAAATATAAAAAATTCAGGGGGCACTTTGGTTCTCTAAAGTGCTGCAAGGCGAAAGCGTTTCCTGGCGCACTGTTTGTTTTTATTTATTTTTTATTTTTCATATTGGTTTTCTTTTAATGTTTGTTCTCTTTCTCATTTATATTGTTTTTTTTTTATTTTCATACCTTATTTTTATTTTTTTTTTATTTTTGTTTACTTTCTTATCTTTATCTTTTTCTTTTCCTTCACTTTATCCTTTTATTTTATTTATGAAACCCATGCATTCACTAGATGTGCCTCTATTCACGCTCGAACCTTGAGCCTTCGTGGCGGCAGCCGAGCTGAACGGATCGCAGGGTCATGGGCTCCAGCGGAGCAGCGATAGCGGCCTTTGACGGCCGCGGAAACAGGATCGATGACTGCGGTGATAAGGATTACCAGATTATTTTGCCGACACTGCCAACAGGACGTGTTGTTTTCAACACCGTTTTTCTTCACGGCGACGTGCGAGCGAGGCCGTTCCGGGTCGAGGATTTCCGTGACGCCCTAGCCGAGACCGGTACGCTCCCCGACGTGGTCGCGTTGGGGGCGTACCAAATCAACCACATGTGGGCGGTTACCCTGCGGAACACGGAGGCAGCAAAAAAGTACAGACGGAGACGGAGGCGTCGAGCGGTGAAGTAAGCGTGCCAGCGCTCCAAGAAACCGAGCCAGCGACTCTGACCGAGGAGAACCTTGACCAGAGCGGCGCCCGCACGATCGGCGTCCCTGCCCCAGCGAAGCGGCCACACGCCCAGACCGGAACCGAAGACGACAAGGCGGAAGCCCCCAGCGTCGAAGAGCCGCCGGCAAAAACGACCCAAGGACGGCGGTCGTCCATCCGGCCACGATCAAATGTGTCGACGGAGAGGAGAGCCCTTGACAAGCCGCCCCCGCTGCCAGGCCTGGCACCAGCACCGGATGGCTCCGGTGTCAATGATGTCGTCTAGCCAAGCGCTAGACGTGAAGGGTAAGCACCATGTTCCCGGCCTCTTTCTTCTGCATTAAAATGGCTCATGCGTTCCCCATGAAAGTCGGTACACTTAATGTCAGGGGACTGCCAAGTAAGAAGAAGCAGAGCCAGGTGTACCGCCTTTTAACTGAGCACGACATTGACGTCCTGGCAGTGCAGGAAACGAAAATTAACGGGGAAGAGGAGACCGGGAGCATGGTGAGACGTTTCACGTCTAGGTTTTTGGCAGTTGTCGCCCACGCTGTAGGAACGTCTGCGGGTTGTGTCATCTTTGTAAAGAACGTACCGGGACTTGAGGTTCAGGCATATACGGCGTGTCCTTCGGGTCGATTTGTTTTGGTTGACCTCCTGTACGACAAAACATATTGGCGCATCATTTGTGTGTACGCCCCAAATGCGGTGGATGAGAGGACAGCGTTTTTTCAAAGCGTACAAAAGCACTTCAGATGTGAGAAATGCCTGATCGTAATGGGTGACTTCAATTGCGTCCTGAGGGGCTGTGACAAAACCAGTGCAAGGGCATTTAGGGACAGAAGCACTGAAGTACTCTCAGAAATTATAGACACGTGCAACCTCGATGATGTGGCCGAATGTTTAGAAGGCGAGCGTTGTGTGAGACTCACCCATTTTCAACGGTCAAGCCATGCACGGCTAGATCGCATTTATGTGTCACCGAACGTTATTTCAAAGTGCAGTAGCTACAATGTAGTACCGGTATCATTTTCGGATCATTGTTTAGTGAAGTGTGGGATAGGGACAAAGAAACGAGGAAATCAGTTTTCTTGGGAGATGTGGAAATTAAATAATAAGCTCATTACAGACGACATCTTTAGCAGGAAAGTAAACGAAGAAATCAGTAAATTAAAGCCGAGCGGGGAACTGAAAGTATGGCAGCAGAGGGAACTTTGCAAACAACAAATAAAAATAGCAGCAATCGAAAGGTCAAGCTGCATACGACAAGAGGAGAAGCGTGAGGAGGACAATTTAAGATCTTTACTAGCTAGACTTCTCGAAAGAGAAAGCGAAGAGCCTGGCAAATGGATGGATGACATTAGGAAAATAAAAAATAAGATTGAACTCTTTGAAGAAGAACGCTATCGTGGCGCACTGGTGCGGGCTAGGGCGCAAGATATAGCTGATGGGGAGACACCTTCAAAACGAGCGCTAGGAATGGAAAAAACGCATGCTCAACGAAACCACATTGAACAGATCGAATGGGGCGGGGCGTTATCTGGAGAAAGCGGGCATATCCAGCAGGCATTTCTTGAATATTATCAGGCGCTGTTTGCAAAGCAAGAAGTGGATGTGAGCGCATTCAAGCAAAAGTTTCTTGGCGCTTTGCCGCGATTAGATGACGAACAGAAAGAAAGGCTGGAGCTGTCGATAACTGCGTCGGAGGTCGAGCAAGCGATAGAAAATTTGAACCTGGGAAAATCTCCTGGACCTGATGGGTTAAGCGCCGCTTTTTACAAAGCATATAAACACGAAATAGTGCCAGTACTGACAGCAGTTTTTAACGAAGCCTACAAAGAAAATGAATTGCCCCCGTCTTATGGTAAATTCCATACAGTGCTAATCCCTAAATCCGATGACGCAGAAAAGTTAAAGCAGGTCACAGCATATCGTCCTATCGCCCTCACAAACGTGGATTATAAAGTTTTCATGAAGATTTTAGCCCGTAGACTACAGTCAGTAATTCAGGATATAGTCGGTCCCCACCAGACGTGTGGGATCAAAGGACGCTCTATTGTTTCCAATATTCATAAAGCGAGGTGTGTGCTGGAATGTTGTGATTACACAAATAGCTGTGTAGCCATCCTTCAGCTAGATCTTGAGAAGGCATTCGATTGTGTTTCGCACGATATCCTGTTCTGCATACTCGACCATGTGAATTTAGGGTCCATTATTTGTGAGGGAGTGGCCTTGGCGTACCGGAGCTGCACGACAAGATTAATTGTAAATAAGAGTTTGGGGGCCCCCATTAGCCTGCAGCGTTCGGTGCGCCAGGGTTGTCCCCTCAGCCCTCTTCTATTCTGCATTTACATTGAAGCGTTGTGTTTGAATATCATGGAAAGTGAAAAAATTCGAGGATTCCAGCTACAGGCAGCAGAAGTTAAGCTGCTGGCTTATGCGGATGATGTCGCGGTGTTCACAGTGAACCGGGAAGGTATAACCGAGGCCGTGGCATGCGTAAAAGAATTCACCAAGATCACCGGTAGTAAAGTGAATTGGTCAAAGTCCCTGGGGCTTTGACACGGAGAATGGCCAACGAAGCCCGGCAATTTTGCAAACGTGTCCTGGGTGACGACCCCAGTAAAGTACTTAGGCGTCCCACTGGACGGTTATCGCGATAGCGATTCGTACTGGAAAGCACAGACGCAAGCCACGCGTGAAAAGGTGGAAAGGGCGACACCTTTCAATTTTCGCAAGGGCCACAGTGTGCAATCTGTTTTTTATGTCTAGGCTGTGGTACGTGATGCAAGTGTTGCATTGTGCAAGGATGAACGTACAGAGACTGCACCGGATCTTTGCCGTTTTTGTGTGGGCTGCGGACTGGGAACGCTGCAGCCGGACCAATTTGTTTAGGCGGGTGAAGGATGGCGGCCTGAGTCTGGGACACTTATTTCTGCGGCAGATTGTAAGCAGATTTTGTTTTGTGCGCGATGTAAGCGATCCTTTTTTGCGCACTGTGTGCCAATTAAGGCTCGGAAATGCACTGCCGGACTTTGTTGTCACAACCGAAAGTTTCTCGGGACGTATTTTTGGTTACTTTAGAGAGGTTGTCGCGAGTGTTCGATTCCTGTCTGTTCGATTTTCGTATGAATATTTATCTTCTGTTAGCAGGAAGAAGTTGTATAAAGATTTGTGCGATGTAGTTCTTCCACAACCTATGTACAGGGCCTTATACAATGGAGGCCAGGGACGCGACGTACTTAAGCGTGTGAAGGCGATGCAGGTGCCGCCAAGTGCAAAAACTTTTTTCTTTAAATTACATACCGGAACACTACCAGTAAAGGAATTCTTGGAAAGGAAGCAGTTATTTCTACCTTGGGGATCACATTGTTTAATTTGTAAAAAACCAGAAATAATATACCACGTTTTTTTGCACTGTTGGGAGGGGGTCTACTTTTGGGACATCTTGCAACGAACTTTAAAAAAGGAATTTCCGCTCGACGCTCATGGTATTCGGTACTTGCCTGTAGAGAGTGAGGATGGGACACCATTCGACCTCATTATGCTAATGGGCCTCCATTGTATTTGGCGCTCCAGAATGGCAGGATATCATTGCGATCCTGATGCACGGCCAGCACGGATCTATTTTCGGGAGTGCATGCATAAGTATATTGAAGTTCAGAAACTTGCTCCTGAAGCTCCCGAGTGGCTCGAAAGAGTCGAGCCTTTGGTGACGCTTAAGGAGTTTTAATATGCTGAAGCCACGCACCCCCGGGCGGATAGTGTTGTTAATTATTGCTCATTGCGCTCTGTAAGTGTATTTGTGTACTGTGGTTCTTGCCGAAGTCAGGCAATAAATAAAAAAAAAAGCCTTCGTGGCGGAGTGTTGGCGTCTCCGCTTCAAATGCCAAAGGCTCTGGTTCGATTCCGACCCTCGGCGCCGTTTCTTTTTAAGCAGTGACGCCAAAAGGCGGAGAAATCTGCCGACAGCGTCTGTCGACACGGCTGCAGACAGCGTCTGCTAACGACAGTATGAGGCATTAAAGACTTACGCCTTAATAAAATTACCGAACATGCCTTGAATCGTCGCGCAGCGGTGGCCGGTAGCCACTCGTGACCTGTAGACACGGCGCACTGCGTTCCTTCAGTTGGAGGCACCGCGATTTTGCTTTCGCAACCTACTAGGCTTAAGGAAAGCTAAGCCCCCGCCAATTTTTTATGCGAAGCATACTAAAATAGGCCAACCCAGCTCCTCGAGCGAGGCGGTGTCGTTACCATTGACCTTTCGGGACCTCCATGTCATACCACGTGATGCGTGACGTCACAGCAGATGAAAAACGGGGGCCCAACTTGCGCTGTCGCGCGAGGCGTCGTGACCAAGGATGACCACGTGGTGCGTGACGTCACAGCAGATGAGAAACGGGGGCAAAGCTCGCGCCGTCGCGCGAGGCGTCGCGACCAAGGAGGACCACGTGATGCGTGAGGTAACGACAAAGGAGAAACGGAGCCCCAGCTCGCGCCGTCGCGCGAGGCGTCGCGACCAATGTGTTTCCTGCTTCTGCCGCTAGGTGCGCTGTAGTGAACACGTGATGCTGGAGCGGCGGTATACAAGTGGGTGCGCCTGCCTCTGCTTATAGGCGTACACGGGATAGAGATGCCTCCTGGAGACAGGGCTGCTCGTTGGAATGAGAAGCAAAAGTTGCGGCGTGCTACAGAGACTGATGAAGAGCGTGAAGAACGTGAAGAACGTCTAGCCAAGCGGCGTGCTCGATATGCAACTCGGCGACAATATGCTTCGCATCTGACTAGGCTTAACCTAAGCTAAGCCTCAGCCATTTTTTTTATTGTAGTGTGAGTGCGCAGCTCTTTGGCGCCTGTTTCGCGGCGCAGCCGTCGCCGTTGCCCGTTCGGCGTGCATTGTGTTCATTGGCGTTGGCGTTCACGTTTTACACTCGTATCATTTTAAAGAACGGAAGTGCCAAACTGGCTCCCTGGGTCAGTGGACGCCTGAATCGCGCTGTTTTGTTGTTGATGCCGCCGTATGAGCCGGTGCCTAGAAAGCGTCGCGGTGGACACCCGAGCCGCACCGTACAGGATGGGAGGATGTGGGTGTGAAAGAAGAAAGACAACGAGGGTCCGTAGTGATGAAAATGAAAATTGTATTTGAGGACAGGAAATTACGGAGTAACTGTCTCGCATATCTCGGTGGTCACCCGTCCTCCGTTTGTGGAGGAAGTGGGAGTGAGAGAGTAAAGAGGGGCAGGGATGAAGAAAATGAATTTGAGGAAAGGAAAATACGTAGGAGGTTGTGCCGCTGCGCGGAGGGGAGGTCACAGTTGGCACGATTCCAGCGCGCGGACGGACACCGTGAGCATGGAAGGACACCGCGAGCATGAGCTAATAAAGGCTTTTGCCTTAATAATCTCAGGCCCGCTGAGCGAAACAGATGACATTCACAGAAGTGACGCACTGAGCAGGGCTATCATTGAGCCTGCTGCTTACTCCTAACGCTGTTCCTCGCGTTCAGCTCGGCTTGGTTGTGTTTTGTTTATGGGATTTAACGTCCCAAAGCGACTCAGGCAATCGGAGACGCCGTAGTGATGGACTCCGGAAATTTCGACCACCTGGCGTTCTTTAACGTGCACTGACATCGCACAGTACATGGGCCTCTAGAATTTTGCCTCCATAGAAATTCAACCGCCGCGGCCGTGTTGGAACCCGCGTCTTTCGGGTCCGCAGACGAGCACCATAACCACTGAGCCACCGCGGCGGCTCTCCAGAGGGCGTCACAGCAGGGAGCCACTAAAGCCAGAAGCATCCTCGCCGGGCACTTGAGGTGCGTTAAAACAGTTCTATTGTCCGGTCCGCAAGAAACGTGAGCCGTACAAGCAGAGAATGATATTTATGCAAAAAAACTTGAGGGACATCTATTTTCTGCGCCGCCGCGGTGGCTCAGTGGTTATGGCACTGGGCTGCTGACCAAAAAGATGCGGGTTCGATCCCGGCCACGGGGATAGAAGTTAGATGGAGGCGAAATTATAGAGGCCCGAGTACTGTGCGACGTCGTTGCACGTTAAAGAGTCCCAGGTAGTCGATTTTTTCTGGAGCCCTTCATTACGGTGTCCGTCACCGCCTGCGTCGCTTTCCGAACTTAAAACCCCAAAAATCGAACCAAACTTACGTTGAGGGGAGAGTATGACGTGATAGCTTTAAAGGGTGCGTATGGTTGCCTTTCACGGACATTGACGCGCGTGGTACCATCACATACTGTACGATAACACATCATGGTCCATATTAACTGGGGCCTCTAATTAGTGACCCTAATAACTAAGTGTTCCTGTAGCGCAATTCGCC
This sequence comes from Amblyomma mixtum, assembly GCF_055824585.1. NCBI lineage: Eukaryota > Metazoa > Arthropoda > Arachnida > Ixodida > Ixodidae > Amblyomma > Amblyomma mixtum. The sequence goes on along the minus strand of NC_143021.1, from coordinate 156,586,728 downwards.
TACTTTTCGGTATAAGGTGCTCGTGCAAGGTCTCCAATTATCGCATTGCATTAACGCTCCCAAGTGGTGTAGGCGTAGCGTGCCCGGATCCAGATCCTCTGGACGGTGGCTCGATTCCACTTAGCGACTTTCTTTTCTTACATCACGTTACATCACAACGCTCCCGACCAACCATAACTTTTTCCAGTCATGCCGACGGAGGTGTTTTTTTGTGCTGAATGATTCCTTTCGTCATCCTCATCATCACTTATTGACCCTTAAAGACCCATGGGTGGTGGGGCATTACATAAGGGGGGGGGGGGGAGGCGTGCATCACAATAATACAATAGATCACAATCGGTGCCATATACATATCCTGGCAGGATATAAAGAGAAAATGTGCATAAACCTATCACAGAGAGTGGCCAAACATATATAAAACAGTAGTAAAACACAAAGAGAAGAGTAATCAACATCAGGTTTTCAAGTGTGACAGCAGCAAATGGTGGAACTTACATGGATCGCGTTCGATGACAACGCACTCTTGCAGGAAGGTCATTTATGAAAATAAAAATAGGAGTGGACCGAGCACCGAGCCCTGTGGGACAGCGGACAAAACCTCCGTTGCAGGCGACTGATCATTATCGTTAATGGTGTACTGACAACGAGCAGTTAGGAAACAGTCCAGCCATTTTAAAAAATCAGAGGATCGGGGCATAAGCATGAAAGTTTGGCTAGAAGGCGCTGATGGGGTACACGATCAAAAGCTTTTGAAAAGTTCAGGTATATGACATCAGTCTGAAATGGCGAATCTAAATTTAGGCTGATATCGGTAGTGAAATGAAAAAGTTTGGTTTCGCATGAATAACCGGATCTGAAACCATGCCGATGAAGAGAAAAGAAGCTGTTGTGATCTAGATGAAAGGCCACGTGCGATTATATAACGTGCTATGTAAGCTTGCAGGCAATTCAGGTTCAGGCAATTCAGGTAGTTAGAAAGATCGGACCGGTTACCTGCTATAAAAACCGGAACTACTCGACTCATCTCCTAGTCATCTGGAATTGAGCCTGTAGCAATCGATTGCTCGAATGTTATTTGCAAATAATATTAACGTTGAGTCTTTAATGTAAAGTCTTCTCAGTTACACGCCCGTCGCTTCCAGATATATTCAGCGGACCATCCGCGCACCACTGTATAAAGCGGAAACCAATCTTTATGTCTTGGAGTCAAGAGATCGATTGCCTTGTGGTAATAGCACTTTAACCTTTATGAGGGATATAACACAACTACCAAAGGAATGTGATTTGGTACTTTCTAGCCCTCTGGTTATGAATTTTTTCGAGGCTGACTGCGCTGCTTTTTTTCTCTTCGTCCCTTCGGAAGAAAGAGCAGTTTATGTATTTGGGTTTGATGTAGAGGAAATGACCGAACCACGAATAATAACTTCAGTAAGATGGCGAGTTGGGCTAGTTGGTACATACTCACTGGGAACAAAAGCTCAGAGACAAGGAACACAGGAAGTAGACGGGACCGGCGCTAATAACTGCGGTGTAGTAGAAAGAAACGAAAAAAAAATCCTGTCTGTTTCCTCTGCCCCTTTTCTATGCTTGGTTATTCAGAGTAAAATAACTTTTTCAAAGGCAGTTTGAGAAGTATCTAGTTGTGCTAAGCCCAAACTAGAACGTTCTGACAGTATCTAAAGGATCCATAGTTTACCAGGCTTAGCCTACTGAATGTCATGTCTCGACAGGTGAGAGTTCAAAATTGCGCAAGAGTACAGATATGTTTACGGAATTTTACAGAAAAAAAAATAGCTCTCCAAACTTGCTTCGCATAGGTTACCCAACTGCAAAAAGACATACGTACTGTTTAAAGTATCGTTCACATGCACCCGAGAAAAAAAGGAATGCTGTCACTAAAGAAGTGATAGCGCACTTTTTTCATCATGTTACTCGTAAGCACACATCGCTAACGCAACTTGTGCGACATGTCTGCTTAGATTTATCGCTTATTAGCAGCTCTTTGGTGCTAGCATTTCTTTTTAACTTTATTCGCGTTCCAATTATTTCAGAGTTTACAGATAGGTGAGCTTGGGAAATGCTAAGAAAGATAATCCTAGCGTCGGCGCAAATTGCTATTCGAAGCTGTATTATCTGCCGCCCTAAATTAAGCCGACATTTGAGAGCCATCTTTGGTGGTGCCAGTCTTCGTCGTTGCCGCGTCCTCTCAATGTATTGAAACATAACGAATCGCTGTATCACTTCTCACGCAGGACACGTGCTAGCATAGACAGTGGTGATGAATTCCTGTCGTATATTATGCTGTACTGGTGAAAACATTGCTCTAAGTTTCTAACCATGAAAATGCCTCCTTTCTAACGAGACAACGTTATAGGCCACGTTACGCAGACAATCCGTTGTCGGCGTCGTGATCGCTAAATAGGTTGGCTCCGGCACCATATTTTATTTATTTATTTTAGAGGCACTGCCAACGTTATGCAAGGTCTAGGGCAGGAGTGGGTGGCCGTGACCGTACAGAATATATGCACATGACAAGAAAGCGCACCTCAAGATAACAGATGGTCAACAGCGACAAAATTCGCACGGTTCTTTGTACAGAGTTTCATTGTGACAGGGGAAAAAAAGAAACAAAGAAAATGTGTCGAGGGCGTAAGAGGTAAACACGGGGCACAAGAAGACGCTCAGAGCAGGTTAGAATACATTCCGTTTTTTACTCAGGACTGCGTCTGTGAACGCATCAAGAGTGGGGCATTCAACAGTTTGGGCATCCAGTGAATTCCAGATACGTGTCATCCTAGTGAAAAAAGAGTTCTTGAACACGCTGGTTTTGCACGTGAAAACAGGCCGGCGTTCCTGGCCTGGTGTGCAGACGCGTGTGCGTATGGGCTCCGGCCATTTCTGCTATTTTGACCGACTTTTGACCTTCCGCCGATTTTTATTGTGTCTCCCGAAGTTCACGAAGGTGCTCGGCACCTGCCCAGCCCAATGTCGGGACCGGCACTCCGTTTTTGTGACCTGCATGGACACTTGTTTCCACCGAGCCCAGCGCCAGCCTCGCTAAGCCTACCGCCGCTGGCGATAGGCTCTGCTTCGCATCCGGGCCTAGTGCTTCGCCAAGCATGGACGTCGTCACCGTGGAGGGGGAGGATCTAGCCCCTCAAGATTATATACCCACGGACTGGACCTACGTAGCCCGCTGCGACGAACGCGGCTCCACCGCTTCTTCATCGAAACAAGCCGCCGCGGTGGCTCAGTGGTTATGGTGCTCGGCTGCTGTCCCGAAAGACGCAGGTTCGATCCCGGCCGCGGCGGTTTAATTTCTTTGGAGGTGAAATTCGAGGCCCGTGTACTGTGCGATGTCAGTGTGCGTTAAAGAACCCCAGGTCGTCGAAATTTCCGGAGCCCTCCACTACGGCGTCTCTCATAGCCTTAGTCGCTTTGGGACGTTAAACCCCATAAACCAAACCAAACCAAACCATATCTTCATCGAAACGCACTCCCAAGCCACCGCTGACGGAGTCGCCTTCCGCGTCCGCCCAGCATACCGCGTCTCAGCAGCTACCTCCCTCCACGTCACGTAAGCTACCTCGAGGTGCGCCGTGTTATGTTTCTACCCCCCCCCCCCCCCTTAACTCTCTTTGTGTGTTCCCGTCACACCTGTGTCCACTCGGACCACGTGGGCCCGATCATGCAGCTACCGTGAACATTCATCGAGGTCGACAACCTCGCGACGACCATGGGAAGTTGGATGCTTGGAATGCCCCTCCGAGCCTCAGCGGATTAGTGTAGCAGGAATGTCAAAGGCCATGGTCAGCAGTAATCCCAGCGAAATTCCTTGAGCAGAGTGCAGCGGCGACGAAGGCAGGCGAGGCCCAGGAGCTATTGTCCGAGCAACCACCGTGAATGCGGAGGCGACCTGGCGGCGCCGGTCACGCTGGCGGATAATTGAAGAATTCTGTGTCCCCGACTCGCGTTCTGGGCAATCGGCGGGGAGGCAAGTTCATTCCCCTGCTGGAGGACTTCGGGAGATTCCTTTCCCGCAGTGCTGGATGAGTCAGCATTCTCCCCCTCTCATCGGCCCAGCTGTGGGAGAGTGGAAAAGCTCGCACCTGCCCAGCCGTGGGTGGTGACAAGAACGTCCCCTTCGGTCCATCGGATTGGACAGTGCTCGTCGACCATTATTCCCCAGCCAGGGATCTGGGGAAACCGGACGATATTTAACTCGGCCGTGAGTGTGGCCGAGAAGCCTGCTAGCTCCAGTCGACTACGGTTGACGAAGACGTTGCCCTTCCACTGAGAGCCATTCTCAGTCCCGCTCTATGTAAATAATGTAATTATGTGAATACAGTTTTTTCCTTCTCTTCCCCTACTCCCCGTCTCCGGCCCACGTTCCTTCCTCCTTCGGCATTGCGGCGGTGCTCCTGGACCCGATGCCTGGTGGGACGCGCTTCTAGCATCGACAAATATATCAACTGGTTGGCAGCGGCGGGATCTTCCACGCTTGGTCCTGGCTTCAGCAGTGGTGAGCGCTTGACTTTCTTTAAGAATCTGCCAGGCTTGATAACTCTGGAAATTTATCACTTCCTGTAGATTGTTTTTCTGCACGTGCTCGCTTATGCATTTCACGTAGCAGCTTGTATTGAAAGTCCTCGTTCGGAAGTTGCCATGGATTTGAGCAAGCTAAAGAAGCCAGAGTTGATGTTGCTGTGTGAAAAGCTGGGTATTGAGGCCAGGAAGAGTCACAGAAAGCCGCAGCTGATTGAGGCTATTAGGGAATGTGGTGCTAAGGAGGGAGACAAAATTTTGGAGACCTGGGAAGTCATTCAGGAGGGAATCAGGAACGCTAAGGAGGAGGCCGACAGGGTTGAAAAAGAGCGCAAGGAGGAGTCCGACAGGGTTAAAAAGGAACGCAAGGAGGAGTCCGACAGGGTTGAAAAAGAACGCCTTTACCGCAAGGAAGCCGCTAAGAAGGAGGCTGACAGGATTGAAAAAGAGCGCAAGGAGAAGGCCGACAGGGTTGAAATAGAATGGCAGGAGCAATGCCGTAAGAGACGCGCTGAGCTCGAGGAACTACGTAAACGAGAGCAGCAGGAGCTCATACGTACGACTCAATTTCTCAGACGGAAAAGGGCCCGAGATCGGTTGCGGACTTTTCAGAGAGGCGAGAGCTTCAGAACGTTCCTCGCGAGTTTTGAACAGATATGTGCGGAAGAAGAACTAGATCAGGGCGAATGGTCAATGATGTTGCTGGCCATCCTTCCTTGCGATGTCAGCGCCGTATTAGCGCGACTGTCCGATGAGGATGCCAGAAACTACGACAAAGCGAAAAGTGCCCTCTTCCGACACTTCAGAATTCGTGTACAGACCGAGTCTAAAATCCGAAGTGATAGCAGCGAGCAGCGCCCCCATCAGTGCGTCAGCGACCAGCCAAAGAGCCCCGCTTGGTCAGCTACGCACATTGTAGTTGCTCAGAAGAACAGTGACAGTCGGGAAATTGATGTGATAATCTGCGGCACAGAGCGTCGTTGTCTGCCACCTGACAGCGACTGTGGCGCTCCAAGCCAGTGCGCGGCGTTAGCTGAAAAGCGCGATGCCGCGCAGATTTTCCTTGCAACCCAGAAAGGCGTAGGCGCAGAGCAAAAATGTAGTCCTCCAGAAAGCAGTCGCGCGCTGAAAGCGGCAACTGCAAGTTCTATTGTAAGCGAGGAATGCGTCTCAGCGCTGCCTCGAAACCATGATCAGTTCAACGATGAGGGAACGACAGCCGCTCGCGACCGAACACCAGAAATTGAGTTATGCTCTACTGAAACCAGCGTGTCTTTGCCCATTGCCCGCGTCGCGATCGAGAGCCCGCTCGAGGTGCGTCTGACCGAGGCAGCCGTCTCCCAAAACCTGCCTAAGCAGCATCCCTCGATTTTCTCGAATCGCTTGGATAAGCTGCCCCAAGAAAAAGGCCTTTGTTTTGGAGATAACGCTGCGCAGGTCCTCACCATTTCGAAGGCTCGTGAGGTCGCGGCGCCAGCAGAGCACGTGGTTGAAGAGGGCAAACCTTAACCTGTAAGCCCGAAGCCTGTAAATTCTCACGGTGATGAGCTAGAGCAGGCTTTATTGCAAACTGGCGATGAGGCGAACGCCAGCGACTTTGCCTGTGACGGTTTCGCGATTCCTAGTGACGCGCCACGCAAACCAACAGCCAGGTTTTCCACAGAGCGGCAGCGTATAGAGGTGGCCAAACGGGGAATGTTAATGAAGGGGAAAGTGCGGCTCATGTTGACTACTGCACGAAAAACCGAACAGCCGTGTAACCGCCCCAATTTGGCACCTCAGCGCTCAAGAGATCGCACGCACCGCATGAAGGGAACACAGGCTAAGGGGACGCAACGCGCGAACCCAATCCGGGAGAGGCGGATTCGCTGGCACGGCATTCGCACTCGTTCGTTCCCTTCTCGCATTCTGCTTTCTGAGCGTCAGCTAAACTTCAGAACCGCGAGACTTGGACGAAGAACAGTGCAGGGTCCCAAGCTGAAGTTCCTAGCCTTGTGTAATTTTGCACCTGCTAGAGTAGCTATCGGACCGCGGCCGCGCAGGGGGCGGCTGAAAAATAGGAACCAGTAAATTCCCTGAGTCGCACCGCTGTTTGCGGGCGGGTTCGAGGAATAACCCGTTCTTGAGTTGAATGCTTGTCTCTTTTGTTCATTTAACTCTCCTGTACAGAAATGCAAGCTGAAATTCCTAGCATTATGCAATGTCTCATCTGCTAAAGCAGCTGTCGGACCGCGGCTGCGCAAGGGGCGGATATGACGCATAATCTCATATTGAGTTTAATGCTTGTTTTTTGTTTTTTTTTTGTTCATTTAACTCTGATACAAAAATGAGAGCGAAATTTTGGAGCTTGGCATTGCGGGACTCAGTTTACATGCGTTTCAGAAAATTGCGAGGTAATGACAACGCTGATGGCCTCAGCCGAAGCTCTCCCGTGTAATGCCCTTTCCTGACTCCCCAGACGTTAATCCGCTATGCAAATTTGTATTTTGTTTTTTTTTGCTTTAGCGGGAATCATTTTTGTCTGTTTTGTATGTGTGTTCAGCAGCTCCACCTTCCCTTCGTGCTCTCACGGGCGGTGGCTTTCTGTGACATAAACCGTGCTACGGCACCCCCCCAAAATTTTAGAAAATTTTCCTCCCTTTTGGCTAAACAAGCTCTGTGTATTCTGGTTTGGTCAAACATGTCAACTTTCGGAGGAGGACGTAAATTTCACGCTACAGCTCATTTTCTCTAAAGAGATTTTGTTGACCGAAAACAGCTTGGCGGTTCTTGAAGTCAGTTTGGCGCTTTCTGCTTGTTGGGCTTTGGACTTTGCTGGTTGAGCTCGTTACAGCTTTCAACGAAGCAAGAAGAACCTTTGGGCCCAGCTGTGACCAAAGGCCGAACGGACACAACTCCAGGTCTCTGCGCGCAGCAGCGTTGGCTGCAACCACTACGAGACCTCTTCGGGCGGCGGACGTGCTGTTATGTTTCTACCCCCCCCCCCTTAACTCTCTTTGTGTGTTCCCGTCACACCTGTGTCCACTCGGACCACGTGGGCCCGATCATGCAGCTACCGTGAACATTCATCGAGGTCGACAACCTCGCGACGACCATGGGAAGTTGGATGCTTGGAATGCCCCTCCGAGCCTCAGCGGATTAGTGTAGCAGGAATGTCAAAGGCCATTGTCAGCAGTAATCCCAGCGAAATTCCTTGAGCAGAGTGCAGCGGCGACGAAGGCAGGCGAGGCCCAGGAGCTATTGTCCGAGCAACCACCGTGAATGCGGAGGCGACCTGGCGGCGCCGGTCACGCTGGCGGATAATTGAAGAATTCTGTGTCCCCGACTCGCGTTCTGGGCAATCGGCGGGGAGGCAAGTTCATTCCCCTGCTGGAGGACTTCGGGAGATTCCTTTCCCGCAGTGCTGGATGAGTCAGCATTCTCCCCCTCTCATCGGCCCAGCTGTGGGAGAGTGGAAAAGCTCGCACCTGCCCAGCCGTGGGTGGTGACAAGAACGTCCCCTTCGGTCCATCGGATTGGACAGTGCTCGTCGACCATTATTCCCCAGCCAGGGATCTGGGGAAACCGGACGATATTTAACTCGGCCGTGAGTGTGGCCGAGAAGCCTGCTAGCTCCAGTCGACTACGGTTGACGAAGACGTTGCCCTTCCACTGAGAGCCATTCTCAGTCCCGCTCTATGTAAATAATGTAATTATGTGAATACAGTTTTTTCCTTCTCTTCCCCTACTCCCCGTCTCCGGCCCACGTTCCTTCCTCCTTCGGCATTGCGGCGGTGCTCCTGGACCCGATGCCTGGTGGGACGCGCTTCTAGCATCGACAAATATATCAGCCGTCACTGCCACGTCTCCCTCTTGAAGACTTTAAAGTCATCATTCGCCCTCGTGGGGGCCTCAATCTGCGTGCCTGGGGCGAGAACGCTCTTCGCAGAGCAATCACCTCAAGCCTTCGTTTGACTTACTCAGATACCGCAGAGGACCGCCTTCGGGTGAATTTCGTTCACAACACCCTCACCTTTAGCACCCCGAAGCGGGACCGCGTCATCACTTACACGAAGCTACAGGAAATCATCCTGGGTCCGACAAGCTACCCAGTTGCCTCCTACTTGGCCCCACCAGGCGCATACGTCCGAGGAATCATTCACCACCAATACGTGGATGAGACCCAGGAGGAAATCTTGAAGTACTTGATACCCCAGAATCCAGAACACTGCATTCTCTACGCCCGCCGTTTAGTCAAGACCCAATCTATTGTCATCACTTTCGCAGGGACAAAGGGCCCCCGCCAAGTCTCCTACGCAGGAAGTGCTGTGCGCTGCTGCATCTTAAAGAACAAAGTGGAAGCCTGCCTTAACTGTCGCAAAACGGGACACCGAGAGGACGTTTGCCCGTATCCCAAGCGTCTCCCAAGTGTCCTCACTGCGGAGTATGCGACCCTGACAAAGCCCATGAATGCACCCCCACTTGTGTAGTTTGTTCTGGTCCTCACCAGACTGGTTCCTCCAAGTGTAAACGCCGCTACAAAATGCCTGCTGCCGTACTGAAACGCCAGCTACAAGCTGACTCAGGCAGTGCCTCCACCTCCCATCGTTCCCGATCCCAGACCGGTCGCCGAGGGTCTGGAAACACCTCGGCCAAAATGGACTCTAACCGCTCCTCCTCCTCTTGCCGGAGCTCCAGCCGGAATGGCTCCCGGTCCTTCCCACCCCTGGACTCCAAGTCGTCTCCTCACCGAGAGCCCTGCACGAAAAACCAGGTGAGCTGGGCAGCGGCGGCTTCTCCCTCTCAGCAATCTCAGTCTCGTGATTCAGAGCTGCAAGCCCTGCGCGACGAGATAACAGCCCTTAAAGCTAGCAATCATAGACTCCAACAAGAAAACGCTTCTTTAAAGCGTCCACCCTTTGCACCCGATCCAACACCTCAAACAAATGCCACTCTACCACTTCAACCTGTTCCTACCATCTCACCTCAGGCGCCCCCATCTACTCCCCAGCAACCCAAAGATACTAGACGGTTTTAGCTGTGCGTCCGGAAAAGCTGTGCGTACGCTACGGGCGCACCTTACGCGCAGTGCCACCCGTCCTGGCAACGAAAGTTTTAGTTGGGAGTGGCTAGCGTAGCGCCCGGGAAGCGCAGAGTACAGTGGCGCCATCTAGCGACAGCAAGTCAAAGCTTATGAACTGTGTGCTGAGGAAACTTTTTCCTCTTTTATTAGGCAGTGGTGGTTGTATTCGAAGGCTTTGTTTCTTTTTTAATGTAAATCAATTCAATCAAATGAAAATATACATTCTAGCGCAAAGTTGGAGAAGTACTTTACCGCAGGTCGTTGCTATGACGACAGTGTACGCCGTATATAGTTAGGCTTAACATCAAGAAAGACTTGGATTTATCTAAAAAACGATGACTATTTGTCACACATATCGTTACGGAGGGGTGAGAATGCACAAAATAAAAGTGAATACAACCGTTTAGAGCAAGCTATAGCGTCGAGAAATGCAGCGGCGATGCAGTATTTGGTCCGAAGCGGGCGTGCAGGGCGCCGCCATGTTGCCAACGTTAACCACGCAAGCCAAGCAAGCAACGCAACGCAAAGTCCGCTGGCTTGCGTACGTACGCAAGACGCACGGATCGCGCTTGCGTTCTGCGCATGTGCACTACGGTCCCCGCAAGCTCCTTGCGTACGCTAAGCCCTTGCGGACGCACAGCTAAAGCTGTCTACTATCTCTAGTCCTCCCTCTAAGCGGAAAGCTATCTCCCGCTCAGAACGCTACGTTAATTTTGCCGACCTCGAGGAATTTGAGGCTCGCCTAGAGGAAAAATTAGAGGCTAAAATTGATGCTAAGCTCGAAGCGAAATTTGGTGAGTTCTCCCAACAAATCCAACAGCAAATGCTCCAGTTCCAACAACAAATGCAGCAGCAAATCCAACAACAACTTAACACCCTCATGCAACAGATCCAAACACGCGTCACAGGCCTTGAAGCTAGGGGAGACGGAACGGCCGCCCTCCACACGACGCGCGTTAAACCATACGGTCGCTTGCCGCACGCTCCCACCCAACCCAACTTAGCTTCACCCACACTTCACCATGGCACCCCGCCACCTACATAATGTGTGGCAATGGAACTGCAGGGGGTTTCGCCGCAAGCGAGGCAACCTGCAGCAGTATGTCCAAAATTCCGACATCCCCCCTGATATCATCGCCCTTCAGGAAACTCATGGCCCAGTGAAACTACCTGGCTATAAACCATACTCCCCCCTAGATGTCACCACTCCCGACACCGCTATTTTGGTTCAACGCAACCTGACCGCCGTCCAACACTCTTTAGAGGACGTTGGGGTAGACTGCGTCTTCCTCGAATTCCTCCCTCGTAAAAGGAGCGACCAAAGCCTCTTCATTCTTAACATTTATAGCCCTCCAAAAGGCAGAAGACGCGACTTCGCCACCCTTCTTTCCCAGGTCAACAGGCTCGCGCACCATTCCGGTCTCCTCATTGTAGGAGATTTCAATGCCCACCACCCCGCTTGGGGTTACCGCACCGCCAACCGAAAGGGTAACAGTCTGGTTGCGAGCACAGGAACTGGGCTTCACCCTTGTTACTTACCCTCACACTCCCACCCACGTAGGAAACAGCGTGTCTGTTGACACTTCACCTGATCTGACATTCTGCAAAAACGTACGGTTAGATCAGTGGTTCAACACTGGGAATACCCTCGGCAGCGACCACTGTCTCCTCGCGACCACCCTCAGCATGTCCCCGTTCCGCCGGAGAGGTTGCCCGACCTTAATCACGGATTGGGACAAGTTTCGTTCCCTACGTGCTCAGAACGCCCCTAGCCGGATTAATAACCTGGACGAGTGCATCTCCAAACTGCAGGCAGACGTCTCGGCTACTACTCAAGAATCATCTATCACGGCTGATCAATCCAATACAGACAGCCGTCTCCTCCACCTATGGCAGGCCCGCGAAAGCCTGCAAAACCGTTGGAAAAAACAGCGCCACAATAGAACGCTTCGGCGTAGAGTAGCTCAGATAGACAAACAGATTGAGGCGCACACTATCGCACTGACTACCCAGCAATGGGGTCAAGTTTGTGACAACATGCGTGGACAGCTCGGGCTAACTCGCACCTGGCACCTTCTCGGTTACCTTTTGGACCCAGAAGGTTGCAAAACATCCCAGCGAGACAGCATTTCCCGCATAGTCCATCAACACCCCGGCTCAGACCAGGTTCCTCTCGATGAACTTCGTGTACGCTATCTGAATACTACTTCCCCGGACCCTCTCCCCCCCTACATGGGCGGTGCCAACCCTGCCCTCGATCAGGAGATTTCGGAAGCTGAGGTAAGATTCGCTCTCACTCAGCTCCGTCCTAACTCTGCCCCGGGACCGGATGGCATTTCCAACAAAACTCTCCGTAATTTAGATGACCCGTCCACTGAGGCCATGACTGCCTTTATGAATGATTGCTGGAGAGAGGCTAAAATACCCGCAGCATGGAAACATGCACGCGTGACTTTCATACCGAATCCAGGCAAACAACTAGCTCTCGGAAACCTCCGCCCCATCTCCCTCACTTCCTGTGCTGGGAAACTGATGGAGCACGTCATTCTCAACAGTCTGAATAATTACGTTGAAGATAACCATCTCCTACCTCGCACCATGATTGGCTTCCGCTCAAATCTCTCTACGCAAGACATTATGCTCCATCTCTCACGAGAGATACTGTGCCCCTCTACCAGAGCGGGCACAAAGGCTATTCTAGGGCTTGATTTAACTAAAGCTTTTGACAGCGCCCCGCACGGAGCTATTCTCACTAACCTCTCTCTATTAAATCCTGGTCACCGTACCTACGAGTATATACGTACTTTCCTCTCTGGTCGTACAGCTGAACTTAGCTTTGGCTCTCTCCTCTCAGAACCTATAATCCTCGGTAGCAATGGCACCCCCCAGGGATCCGTTCTCTCCCCATTTCTTTTCAATGTCGCCTTGCTCATGCTGCCTTCTAAATTAGACGCTATCCCCCGGCTATCCCATACCTTATACGGAGACGACATTACCCTCTGGGTTTCAACAGGCAACGATGCTGAGGTCGAATCAGCACTTCAACAAGCGGTCGATGTCACTGAGCGCCAAGTAGCCGCAGCCAACCTCTCGTGCTCCCCTCAGAAGTCCGAGCTGCTGCTCATCCGAGGCCAACCCGGCCTCCACGGCCATCCTCCCATCTGCATTACTGCTAGTGGTCAGCCCATACGCGAAGTATCCACCATTAGGGTATTGGGGCTCCTCATCCAGAGCAATCGGAAAAACACCGACACTCTAGCTAAACTTACAGTCTCTGTATCGCAGACCATTCGTCTAATTCGTCGCATTGCTAATATACATAGAGGCATGCGAGAGGCTGACCTCCGACATCTTGTTCAGGCGTTTGTTATCAGTCGCCTCACATATACCCTCCCTTGCCTCTACCTTAGCTGCCAGGAACAGGACCGCGTTAACTGCCTTATTCGACAGGCATACAAGGCGGCTCTTCATCTCCCCCACCGGACCCCCACGTATAAACTACAGGCATTAGGGGTCTACAACACTGTGACGGAGCTCTCGGAAGCTCATGTCACTTCTCAGTGCGAGCGTCTCACTCACACCTCCACGGGACGTCACATACTCGACAAGCTTGGAATACGCTTCGAAACCACCGCACCCGACAGGGTCCAGCTTCCACACCATATCCACAGTAACCTGATCGTTACCCCTCTTCCTAAAAATATGCACCCAGAGCATCATGTCGCTCGCCGCAAGCACAGGGCTAAGCCTCTGCACAAAAAATATTTAACAGATCGGACAGCAGTCTATGTCGACGCCGCCGAATACCCCGACCGCGAAGCTTTTTCGCTCGCGGTTGTTAACTACTGTGGACGGCCGCTAGTTAAGTGCTCCATTCTCGTCAGATCGCCTGAAGAGGCCGAGGAGGCGGCCATAGCCTTGGCGATGGTCTCCACCTCTGCAGAAACCATCTTCAGCGACTCTAAATTTGCGATTCGTAATTTCGCCAAAGGCCGGGTCTCCCCTGTCACCCTCTCTCTCCTCCACTCCACCAAACTTCAACTCCGCCCGATCCAATTTATCTGGGTACCTGCGCACTCATCGCATCCAGGGAACGAGGCGGCCCACAATTATGCCCGAGGATTCGTCGGCCGGGATGTGGTGTCGCCCGTCCTGCGGACGGCGAGAGATCGTATGGTTACATTTCATGACATAACCATGCACTACCGCTTAGGTAGACTTCTATATCCCCCCGCACATAGTTCTCTCACCAAACCCCAAGAAGTTGCGTGGAGGCAACTCCAAACGAACACCTTCCCCAACCCCGCGATATATGCCCGCATATACCCTGGGGTCTTCTCCCCTTCCTGTCAACTGTGTGGCCAACATGCCACTCTATCCCACATACTCTGGGCTTGCCCTCAAGACTACCCCCCTCGAGGCTTGCAGCTCTCGGATACAGACCAGTGGGAGGCCGCATTGCTCAGTTCCAACTCGGACACGCAGATCCGGGTTGTGACAAGAGCCCTAGAAGTCGCCGAACGCCACGGGCTCATGGCCACTTGATGGGGCTGTAACCCCACGCCGTGAGATACATTTGTCGGCGAAAATAAAATTTATCCTCCTCCTCCTGCTGCACGTGAAATACGCAACCTTTCTTTTGTGGAATGATCGGGTCGTACGCGCATTTGCGGTTTGAATATATCGGTTTTTGTCTATTCGAATTTTTTTGTTTTACAGTAAATAATAAAACTTTAATCTTTCACGATACCGGCGTGATTCTAGTGTTTCTACCCCCGAAGAACCATCTAGGTTACTTGATCTTACGGTGGTCCCATCCTACACACCGGATTGTGATCCAACTAACCACCCGGAAACATGGCAGCGAAATTAACGGTTGCTTGCGAGAGGTTGCTTGGGAAGAGCAACTTGGGTCGTACAAGACCCGCAAGTGGCAGCACCAGCAATCGCAGGCCAAAGGCTCATCCCTTAACCGATGCACGAATTCTCAAGGAGTTTTATGGACTCCCAGAAACATATAAACATAAAGTTAAAAAGGACGAATTACGCACATAAAACTATTACCTCAATATAAGGGCATTAAGTCAGTAAGGCGGAGATGAAGTGCCCCTTCGAATTTTTTTATCCTTCCCTCCGTAACACGTGTTTTAGAATGACGCGCTAGCGGCGAGCGTAACTGATCTGAGCGAAGGTATTGCTCCTTGCTGCCCTCACATGTTTCAGCAACAATCCGACTTTCGTACGGAGAGAAAGGCTCGGTAAAAACAAAACTTTATTTGACAAACATCATCGTCATGACTGCAAAAATAAAAGCTGTTGATGAATCCCACGGAGCTCTAATGCTCGGCTCGAGCAGAGGGAGCTCGTACTGTCTGTCCATGGCGAAGAGAAGTCGCTCTCGGCGATCCAACACTGCTGCTGTACTTGTACATAGGGATGTTCGCGCCACCGGTGCCAGTCCCGTTTTAGCCGCGATGAGAAATTGTAGCCGCACTCATTGCAGGTGAACGCAGCAGCCGCTGCAGTTGGAAGGAGAAAGAAACAAAGTTATCCTCATTGCAGAGCATCCTGAACAATTTGCATCACTTTCATTTTTGCATTTTATCTGTGCATTGCTTTGGTGCAAGCATGGGAAAGAACAAATGCCTTCACCCGAAAAGGGGTTTGTTTATAAGAAATTTCAAAGTAGTAGAATGAACAACGGGCATATGCGTCAGCTTCTTGCACAGGTTGCTTGAAATGATTATTTCACAATTTTAATTGTAAATAACCTAGCAAGACAGAGATCACGAGTAGATAAGATTCTCGGGGTGGAAGGCAGTTGCAAGCTCGGAGTTTTATTGCAGTAGCACCACTAGGCGCATTTTCAAAAATTGGACGTATGTACTACACGCCTGAAGTATGCTTTCCGGCAGGCGCCCTCCTGCCCACTGGGTTGTGGGCAACCTGCGGTGCGTATACTCCTGGTGAACCTTCAGCGGGGCAAACCCCTTCAAGCAAAATTCCTTCGTGGTAAACGCCTATAAGTCAAAGGCCTTCTCAGTAAAGGAATTTAGGTCCAAGGCTTTTGTCGTAAAGTCATTTCTGTCAAATGCCTTTAGCACGTAAGCAGCTTATGTACTCAGCGTAAGTAGTGTCATTGCACGATATTCATCGCTTAGACATTCTAAGTGATCTGCTGATTTTTTTCTGTGTGAAAGCATAGAGTTTCTTACTATTACCTAGAGGGAAAGCTGACGGCGCTACACTTCAGCCACCATGGACGCCCAAAGCATCATGGGGCGGTGAGCTATTTGTTGCGGGACGATCGTAGTTTTTCGGGAATACATAGTGACACTACTAAGACGTTTCATTCCGAAAACGCTGTTTGTGTGTGCGCAGACGACTTTCGCGCGAACGCAGTGTGCAAAAACCATAGTAGTCAAACCGCAATGACACACAACGCCAATAAAAGGTTTCACTTTTCCGAAATGCTATTAAAAAACCTTTTGAAGTATTTAAGCAACTAAATTTTTTTTGAAAACATATTTCCTTTTAAAAACGCGCCGGTTAATTACGAAATATTAGTTTTTATAGTGTTCACTACTTGGCCAATAGGAGAGCGAGTCGTCTTTTATTTTGGGCAAACTTTGCACTTAAATGCTTTTCTGCTCGTTTGTTGCAATCATTAGATAAGATTTTCAATGTTAGGACGTTTGTAGTTATCAAAAAGCTTTATTTCTTGATTATTTTTTGGACAAAAGTTGCAGTTCCGCAACAAGTAGCTCACCACCCCATGATGCTTTGAGCGCCCATGGTGGCTGAAGTGGTCTCGAGGGGTCGCCATGCAAACTCCCATAGACGGGCTGCCAGCTTTCCCTCTAGGTAATAGTAAGAAACTCTATGTGTGAAAGTGAAAGTTCATGGCATACGTTTCGCTGCTTCTCCTGCTTATTATATTGCAAATGGCTTTTCGAGCAGTTAACTTAACAGGGCTTGAAAGTATGCCGCAGCACTCTCAGACGACGCAAATAAGTGCATGTCGGTCGCTATTCTGTACAGCAAGTCAATTCTTTGGATTGTGCTGAACAGCATATTTGGTCACAATTAATTTTCCAACTTAGCAAGCAATGAACTTTTAGAAAGCTCCGCAAAACATTCATTTGTAGATTAACATCTTTTACCAATTAAAATTTTTTCTCCCACTCATATGCCCGCGAAATACAAGGAAATACCACATGATATTACCGCTTGCGCACCGCTATTGCAGTGCTCTCAAAAGTTCGGCGTAGGAACGAGTTGATAATTTATCCCGGTCCGGTGCCGCTTAAAAGGCGGCAGAACAGCGACGCAGGAGCTCGCTGTGCGATGTTCACCTGCGGTTTGATTTGTTTACGGCGCATCATGATAGCGATACGCAGGGGCAGCATGTACCGCTTGCGCTGGGGTAAATCGCACAGCCGGCTACAGCTTTGCAGCCCTGGCATCTTTCCAGCGGCAGCACATACGGCTATATGAGCAGTTCGGTTGTAGGCGGAACGTTTGAGAGCACTGCAATCGCGGCGAACAAGCGGTATGCCAAGTTGTATTTCTTTCTATATAGCGGGCATCTGCAGCAAGGGAAAAAAAGCTAGTCTGTACTAGACTGAAAGTTCGAAACTGCTCAGTGCGATGTTTTGCGGACCGTTCTGCAACTTTCTGATAAGAATTTGTCGCCGACCTTCATTACTTGCGAAGTTGCTTAATTATTCTTCACTAACTGTGCAATTAAACAGTGTAGAAAAGTAGTGAGGCTTGTTCCATACACCAACCATCAGCATGCATTTTATCTCGTCGTGTTACAGAGTCGCGGCATCTTTTTAAACCGGGGCTTAAGTTAGCTGGGACACCATATACAACACCAGGTCCTGACTTTAGCTCGACGATTGGCGACGACGGATGACAATCTTAAAAGTCTAAGAACATTTTTTGCGCTATTCTTGCCTCAACAATTTTGGCGATAAATTTCAGTGGCAGCAACTTTAGCTTAATTCGCTTGCACGTGCTATTCCGATATTGACTTTGTTCGAAGAGTTCATTCTGAAGCTTTGAATAAGATAAAATATTTATCGAGAAAGGGACGAAATCTCGCGCTTGCGGTCAACGAGTACTAATCGGGGAGCTGTAAAGTTTTTACCGGGAATGCCATTTCTGAATTTTCTACAGGTACAGGCAAACTGTCAGAGCCTAAAAAAATGCCTTAGGCCACTCAGTGATGGAAATTGAATTTGTTTTAGGGTAACTGCCGAAAGCCCATGTTCCAGCAGCGAATGAGCAATTAAAGGTGAATTCCAGGTTTCCACCCGTACAAAACATACGCACTTCGTAGAAACTTTATAACATTAGAAAGGACATCTAATACAGACCGCAATGTTATACGGTTAGGAATTTCATCCCGCGGCTCCGAAGAACTGCGATTATGTTCAATAGTCTTTGTCTGGAATATTTTCCACTTCGTAAAGAATTCCCAGAATAGGGTCTAAAAGGCCAAGGTGTACCTGCCCGCTTCCGCCAGAGCACCCGCATAATTTCCACGACGAGAACCCGTCGCAGAATGTCTGGGCCCTTTTAACCGCAGCTCGAGCTGCGGTTACGCCAAGCGCTCGCAGTCGCGCTCCAGGTCATCAACGACGTTGAAGGCCTCGTCGATGTTCGCATCTACGCTGTCGATCTGTCGAGGACCGTAACCCAGCACTGCACGCAGAGTGGCTAGCACAAGCTGTTGAATGTTGAATCCCGTGTAGTGGACTGCCAAGAAACGCCACCCCGGCCGCAGGAGAATGTAAACGGCGCTCTGGTCATGGGACAGGTGATCCTGCTGTTCGGTCAGCATGCAGATGTTGAGTGCTCTTCTGTACGTTGTGCATCCGAGCGTTGGTTGTCGGTCACCAGGCCGAAGGGCAGCTGTCATAAGTGCTATCAACTCGATACACTCCTCCCAGTCCAGGGAAACAATGAGGGAGCAGATCCGCCATCCCTCCAGGCGCTGCAGCGGCAACAGCCAGCAGCGCAGGTAGGCTATGCGGCAGAGGCAGCCTTCGGCATTCTCAGCCTGTTGCACAGCATGAGAGATGGCACTGCGGATGTCGCGAAGTGTCAGTTGCTGTAGCCGCGGCAGCCACTACATATTCGCTTCGTCCAGGCTTAGCAGCAGTATGGATGGATAGTGCGAAGGATAGAATCAAGACTGAGTGTCTGTGCAGCCACTGCCGTAGATGCCATGGAGAAGCACAGCTGCTCTGCTGATGCAAGGATTCTCAGCCGCGTTTAATCGATGTGTCGAAATATGCACACCTGCGTAGATAAGCTCCCAAAAGTGAGTCGCTCACTGCCACGGTTGTTTTCGTTTCAGCCTGCTGGTCCGGAGGTTTGAAGCTTTCTATGCGAGGATTGCTTTCAAGTGCTGCGGCCGAAACGCCTTCTGCCAGGTGTACGGCATTTGGAAACGGTATAATTTTAGTACACGCTTAAAACCATTCTCAGGGGGCGCTGTCCTAACAAAATGACACAAGCGTCTCTTATCCTTGTTTGATATGGCTCAGTAATCTTTTTTAAAAAACGAACGTGCTTATCGCAAGTGGAGCACAAGTGAATACGCAGAGTTTCGCTAATCAATCCTGATGTCGATGATTGATGTAATCCTGCCTAGAACGTCACAGTGTAAAGCAGGGTTAAGCGAACTAGTTCCTGGTGCGTTGTCTTGATAACTTTTCGTGTTTTCTTGCAGGCTTGCCAGAAAAATAACAGCATTGAGATCATAAATCAGCCAACGCGGGAGGGCTGGGAGGCGGCCCTGTCCAGCTCGGACCTCGAGGAACAACGAGCCCTCGTCGCCAGAGCACGGGCAGCGGCTTTCACCAACGGCGTCCCGGACTAGGGACCCGATCAGCCTTCCCTTCAACTAAGGCTTTAATAAACGTTTTCATCATCATTGCAGTTACGCTGGCGTTACGTTGCGGGCCCGGAAACTCTTTGTACCGTGAACGTCCCGGCCTACCGTGGGCGCCGCAGGGAGCCGGCCTCGTCGCGGACGCGGGGCTCACGTTCGGCGTTCGAAAACGCGACCGTCAGCGCCCAAGAACGCTTCCTTCCGAGAATGCGGAGGTTTGTCGCGTAGACAGGGCGTTCGAGGGAGCGGAAGTCAACGCAGGGAGTCCCTCCAGCAGCGGAAGAGAGCAGCTGCTCGGGCAGCCAGTCTGTACCTTCCAAGGGCTTGGGGCCCTCTTTTCGTTTGTGTCAAATTCTCTAAATAAAGACCCAATTCCTAAGCTTCACCGAGTCCACAGACCGTACCTTGCAACACTGTCTAAGAGTTACTCTAGTTATTCGCCTTGTATAAAAGTTGTCGAGGTGTGTTGCCTTACCTTCTTCGCCAGAGCGACACATAACAGGGACAGGCCTCGTTTTCAGGCCGTGTACTACGTATGCGCGAGCTTCATCACTAGAGCCAGTGGCGGAGTCAACCTCAGGCTACAGACGTGGTCACGCAGCTCTCCTTAATGCAGGAAGTGATGGTTCTGTAAAGAATGTTTAAGGTTTTAAGGGACGGAGGTCGAGTTATTTGCTTTGTAATTGTTCTTCTGGGCGAGTTGCTCGTAGCTTATTTTGAATATATATTGTGGCGGCAACAGCAGCACGCTTTTTATGCTTATCCCAAGGCGGTTTATTAGTGCCTAAAGGTAGGCGTTCGTGACAGAGCTTGCCGCAAGCATTGCTTTGACCACCGAAGCTGCGATTATCATGACTGCACTGAGAATGGGCCAAAAAGTCGAGCGCACACTGTTGTGTGTGCAGCAATCATATCGGGGACCAAGACTGTTTCCATGCGCTTGGCACTGAAGTGCGTGATAATCATCACCCTACGTCTTCTTGGCTGCCGCCCTTCCTTACTGGGTCCACTAGCAGAGTAGCCCTAAGCATAAATGGGTTGGTTTGCTTTTTGAGGAAAGGAAATGTCGCAGTATCTGTCTCACATATCTCGGCGGACAAATGAACCGCGCCGTAAGGGAATTTCTTTCACTGCTACCTTCCTCCCTTCGCTTTAGGCGCGGTCCAGGTGTCCGCAGAGATATGTGAGACAGATACTGCTCCATTTCCTTTCCTCAAAAATTCAAGTGGTATTTTGTTGGCCTAAAATGCGGTAAGGCAAAAGCCTTTAGCGCAGTGTTGCTGCTTGTGTCACGGAGGTGTGGTTAATGGCTCATACCGTCGTGACCAAGACGTGTTAGCAAATTTGTCCGCGTTTCGGATTGGTCTAAATAGTCGTGACGTGACTGCGCGCGAATTTTGACGGGTGTCCACCGAAATATGTAAGAGAGTTACTAATCCTTTCCTCAAATACAATTTCCGACTGGTGTCCACCGAGATATGTGAGACAGTTACTGCGTAATTTCCTTTCCTCAAATACCGTTCTGATTTTCTACATTACTGTCCCTCCTTCTCTTTCTTCTTTCACTCCACTTCCTCCCTTCCTGTTCTGTGTGATTCACGAGTCCACCGAGATGACAGAGAATTACAGCGCTATTTCCTTCTCTCAAAAAGCGTTGCATTCAAAGGGAAGGCATCGCGCCGAACGGGTGGTGGCGTTCCGGGGACTCCCTGGCAGCGCTACGGAACGCTACGCGTTCCATTCATATAGGGAAAGATTAAGCGTCATTAATTGGCAGTTAATTAATGCACCAACAGAATGGGAAGTGAGCAATCGCGTAGCAGAATTCAGCACTCAGTCTTTCGCCTTTCTCCACTTCAGCCGCTGAAGTGGCAGACAAATATTTCTTATAAGGTTGATCTAAACACGCAAGTCCACTCAAACATTATATGAACAACAAGGAACCACGGATGACATTTCACTCATCAAATTACAGTGCTGAATATGCCAGCGGAGTAGCCGTAAGGCACCATTTCTTTACAAGGTGCATTTAGCGATGCAACACCCGAGCCAGTAAAAAATGTGGCCGGGTGTACCAGGCTTCAGGCAGGGTATTTGAAGCACTTCTTCTATAGCGGTTATAAGAATAAATGCTGCAATTTTCTCCTTTTTGAATTTGTGTGTAAGGTGCACTTAATCTGTTTTATGGATGTAGCATATTCAAAAGCTCCTTGGGAGTCAATGCAGATATGTGGCACAAATGTTCGAAGTCTTCTGTTACAAATAATGTAAAAGGATTGCCATACAGAAATCAGTATTGGCTGTAACAGTATTGCCATACTGAAATCAGTATCAGTACTGGATTCAGAGCAGAGTGCTATAGGGATTATGGGTCCTTGTAACAATGTTTTATGAAGACACTTATAATCTGTCGTGTATTTACTGAAATGGTTGAGCCGGCGTGATAGCTTAGTGGCTATCATGTTTGTCTGGCGACCTGAAAGATGTAGGTTCGATTCCGGCCTAGCCGGTCGCATTTTAATAGAGGCAAAATGCTAAAGGCCTGTGTACTCTGCACATGTGGCCGAAATTATTCCGCAGCCTTTCATGAACTTCAGCGTCTCGTAGCCTGTGTCGCCTTGGGTCTTTGAACCCCATAAAACCAAGCCAAAAAATCAAGATTGCCTTTCTAGAATGGCATAGCCAGGATACGGCTTGCATTGTAAAGCACATGTGTAGAGACGGAATGGATTTTTTTTCAGTTCCTCTTATATTATTTTTTCCTTTGTGCCGTACAGGTTAACATGCCCGCATGGTTGACTGCAGACAGCAGGCCGCAAGATTGCTTCTGAGGAAACTAGCCGGACTGTTACTTTCAATATTTGTTACTGTGGTGCATCTTATGGTGCATGTATTGCATATTCCCGGCCTGGATAGCTTGGAAATAAACTCTATTCGTAAGTATATTGACTATGTCATTTGTGAACTCTGTCTGGCGACCTTTTTTAACGGTTTGTAGGCTGTCTGTCCATAGCCAGTCTATAGATAATGGTCTATTAATAGTTTAGTAGACAGAGGTCTATAGACTGTCTATAGACAAAGGTCTATAGCACTGCCAGGCCACACACCTATGGAATGTCTATAGACAGTGTATAGACATATGTCTACTGGACCAGTAGACTTTTGTCTGTAGACTGTCTATAGACAGCAATCTACAGGAAGTCTATGGTCATATGTCTATAGGTCGTCTATATAGTCCGTCTTTAGACAACTCTATAGACAATGTATGGCCATAAGTCTATAGATCGTCTATAGACTGTCTATAGACCTGTGTTTAGAGAATTCCTATAGACCTATAGAATTTGTCACGAAGTGTCAGTTCCTGCAGCCGCGGCAGCAACGACATAATCGCTTCGTCCAGGCGTAGCAGCAGGTATGGATGGATAGTGCGAA
The DNA here is from genome assembly GCF_055824585.1 of Amblyomma mixtum. NCBI lineage: Eukaryota > Metazoa > Arthropoda > Arachnida > Ixodida > Ixodidae > Amblyomma > Amblyomma mixtum. Next base: position 156,563,782 of record NC_143021.1, on the reverse strand, counting down.
GGATGGAATCAAGACTGAGTGTCTGTTTAGCCACTGCCGTACATGCCATGGAGAAGCACAGCTGCTCTGCTGATGCGAGGATTCTGAGTCGCGTTTCGTACATGTGTCGAAATATGCAGACCTGCGTAGATCAGCTCCCAAAAGTGAGCCGCTCACTGCCACCGTTGTTTTCTTTTCAGCCTGCTGGCCCGGAGGCTTGATGCTTTCTATGCGAGGAGGGCTTTCAAGTGCTGCTGCCGAAATGCCTTCTTCCAGGTTTACGGCATTTGGAAACGGTTTGATTTAAATACACGCTCAAAACCATTCGCAGGGGGCGCTGTCCTACCAAAATGACACAAGCGTATGTTATCCTTCTTGTTTTATATGGCTCAGTAGTTATCTTTTTAAAAAACGAACGTGCTTCTCCAAAGTGGAGGACTAGTGAATACGCAGAGTTTCGCTAATCAATGCTGATGACAATTACTGATGTATTCCTGCCTAGAACGTCAGAGCGTAAAGCAGGGAGGGCTCCGGTAACCAGTTCTTTGTGCGTTGTCTTGATAATTTTTGTGATTTCTTGCACTTAAGCTGTTGTTGCGTTGCGGGCCGGGAAACTGTTGGCCCCGTGAGCGTTCGGGCCTACCGTCGGCGCCGCAGGGAGCCGGCCTCGTCGCGGACGCGGGACTCATTTTCGGCGTTCGAAAGCGCGACCGTCAGCGCCCAAGGACGCTTTCTTCCGAGAATGCGCAGGTTGGTCGCGTGGACAGGGCGTTCGAGGGAGTGGAAGTCAACGCAGGGAGTCCCTCCAGCAGCGGAAGAGAGCAGCTGCTCTGGCAGCCAGTCTGTACCTTCCAAGGTCTTGGGGCCCTCTTTTCTTTTGTGTCAAATTCTCTAAATAAAGACCCAATTCCTAAGCTTCACCGAGTCCACAGACCGTACCTTGCAACACTGTCTAGGAGTTACTGTAGTTATTCGCCTTGTATAAACGTTGTCGAGGTTTCTTGCCTTACCTTCTAGGCCAGCGCGACACATAACAGGGACAGGCCTCGTTTTCAGGCCGTGTACTACGTGGGTGGGAGCTTCATCACTAGAGCCAGTGGCGGTTCAACCTCAGGCTACAGACGTGGTCACGCAGCTCTCCTTAATGCAGGAACTGATGCTTCTGTAAAGAATATTGACGGCTTAAAATGACGAAAGTCGAGTTATTTGCCTTGTAATCGTTTTTCTGGACGAGTTGCTCGTAGCTTATTTTGAATATATATTGTGGCGGCAAAAGCAGCACGCTTTTTGTGCTTATCCCAAGGTGGTTTATTAGTGCCTAATGGTAGGCGTTCGTGACAGAGCTTGCCGCAAGCATTGCTTTGACCACAGAAGCTGCGATACTCATGACTACACTGAGAATGGGCAAAAAAGGCGAGCGAACACTGTTGTGTGTGCAGCAATCATATCGGGTACCAAGATTGTTTTCATGCACATGACACTGAAGTGCGTGATAAGCGTCACCCCACCCTATGTCTTCTTGGCTGCCGGCCTTCCTTACTAGGCCCACTACCAGAGTAGCCCTAAGCATAAATGGGTTTGCTTTTTGAGGAAAGAAAATGGTGCAGTATCTGTCTCACATATCTGGGCGGACAAATGAACCGCGCTGTAAGAGAATTTTTTTCACTCCCACCTTCCACCCTTTTCTTATGGCGCGGTTCAGGTGTCCGCAGAGATATGTGAGACAGATACTGCGCCATTTCCTTTCCTCAAATATTCAAGGGGGCACTTTGTTAGCCTAAAATGCGGTCAGGCAAAAGCCTTAACGCAGTGTTGCTGTTTGTGTCACTGATGTGTGGTTCAGATTTTAAGGTTAAAGCCTTTAATGGCTCATACTATCGTGACCAAGATGTGTTAGCAAATTTGTCCGCGTTTCAGATTGGTCTAAATGGTTGTGACATGAGTGCGCGCGAATTTTGACGGGTGTCCACCGAAATATGTAAGAGAGTTACTGCTCCTTTTCTCAAATACAATTTTCGACTGGTGCCCACCGAGATATCTGAGACAGTTACTGCGTAGTTTCCTTTCCTCAAATACAATTTTCATTTTCTCCATTACGGCCCCTCGTTCTCTTTCTGCTTTCACTCCACTTCCTCCCTTCCTGTACTGTGCAGTTCAGGTGTCCACCGAGATGACAGAGAACTAAAGCGCTAGTTCCTTACCTCAAAAAGCGTTGCGTTCAAAGGGCAACGCGTCGCGCCGAACGGGTGGTGGCGTTTCGGGGACTCCTCTCTTCCAACTCTCTTCTATCTGCACGTGGCAGCGGTGGTGGCTCGGCTTGAGCCAGTTGGAAGGCCCGTGCACTTTCCTTTTCATCCTTCTCTCAGTCGCAACCAACCAACCAACCTGGCAGCGCTACAACACGCTACGCGTTCCACTCCTATAGGCAAAGATGAAGCGTCGTTAATTGGCAGTTAATGCACCAACAGAATGTGAAGTGAACAATCGCGTAGCAGAATTCAGCAGTCTGGCTTTCACCTTTCACCACTTCAGCCGCTAAAGTGGCTGACAAATATTTCGTATAATTTTGATCTCAACACGCAAGTACTCCACTCAAACATTATATGAACAACAAGGAACCACGAATGACATTTCACTCGTAAAATTACAGTGCTTAATATGCCAGCAGTGTAGCCGTAAGGCACCTTTTTTTTTACAAGGTGCATTTAGCGATGCAACACCCGAGCCAGTAAAAAATGTGGCCGGGTGTACCAGGCTTCACGCAAGGTATTTTGAAGCGCTTCTTCTATAGCGGTTATAAGAATAAATGCTGCAGCATTCTCCTTTTTGAATCCGTGTGTAAGGTGCACTTAATCTGTATTTTACGGAGGTAGCATTCTCAACAGCTCCTTGCGAGTCAGTGCAGATATGTGGGACAATTGTTCGAAGTCTTCTGTTACAAATAATGTAAAAGGATTGTCATACAGAAATCAGTATCAGTACTGGATTCAGAGTAGAGTTCTCCAGGGATTATGGGTCTTTGTAACAATGTTTTATGAAGACCCTTGTAATCTGTCGTTTATTTACTGGAATGGTTGAGCCTCCGTGATAGCTCAGTGGCTATCATGTTCGTCTGTTCGTCCTTTCACTTCAGCGTCTCGTAGCCTGCGTCGCCTTGGGTCTTTGAACCTCATAAAACCAAACCAAAAATCAAGATTGCCTTTCTAGAATGACATAGCCAGGATATGCCTTGCATTGTAAAGCACACGTGTTGAGTTGGAATGGGATTTTTTTTTCTGTTCCTCTTATATTATTTTTTCCTTTGTGCCGTACAGGTGAACATGCCCGCATGATTGACTGCAGGCAGCAGGCCGCAAGAATGCTTCTGAGGAAACTAGCCGGACGGTTACTTTCAATATTTATGTTACTGTGGTGCGTCTTATGGTGCATTTATTGCATATTCCCGGCCTGGATAGCTTTGAAATGAACTCGATTCGTAAGTATACTGATTGTGTCATTTGTGAACTCTGTCTGGCGACATTTTTCAACGGTTTGTAGGCTGTCTGTCCATAGCCAGTCTATAGATAATGGTCTATTAATAGTTTAGTAGAGAGGTCTATAGACTGTCTATAGACAAAAGTCTATAGCACTGCGAGGCCACACACCTATGGAATGTCTATAGACAGTGTATAGACATATGCCTACTGGACCAGTAGACTTTTGTCTGTAGACTGTCTATAGACAGCAATCTACAGGAAGTCTATGGCCATAAGTCTATAGGTCGTCTATAGCCCTTCTATAGACAACTCTGAGAGACTTCCTATAGACCTATAGAATTTGAGTAGACAATAGGGGATATTCAAAATTCCGCACGTGCGCTTACCCGCATAACAATATTGCCCCAAACAAGATGGCTGACCATGCGTTTCCAGCTGAAACAATGCAAGAAACACTGGTTTTTTGTTTGATTCTTCTAAAATACGTTTCTTACATTCTATCCACACCTTTAGCGCCTGTTCTGAAGCCCATGCAGTTCCTTTATAGCGAAGTCGGCCATCTTGTTTGGGGCAATATTGCTATGCGGGAAAGCACACTTGCGGAATTTTGAATATCCCCTATTGTCTATAGACTGTCTATAGACAAAAGTCTACTAAAAGTGTATGGCCATAAATCTATCGACTGTCTATAGACCAGTCTATATGATTTGTCTAAAGACAGTCTATACACTTCATAGACTAAAGTCTATAGGCAGTCTAGGGACTGTCTAATGAAATTTTTATAAGGGTGTAGTGATTGCATGGCTCTCATAAATTAAATTAAAGGAATAAAAGAATAAGAATAAGTACAAAATTAAAGAAAGAACGAGAAGAAAAATACAAATAAAAAGAAAAGAAACGTAATAAACAATAAAATTAGGAAATAAACCAATAGAAATGAAAAATAGACGGAAAAAGAAGAATAAACAAAACAAAAAATTAAAAACAAAAGAAACCACAGAAATGAAAAATGATATGAAAAAAAAACAAGTAGTGCGCCAGGAAACGCTTTCGCCTTGCAGCACTTTAGAGAGCAAAGTGCACCTGAATTTTTACCGCGCCCATTTCCGTGTCCTCCTCCGCCTCTGTACAAGCAGTGTGTGGAAGGCCGAACGCCTCCACCGTTATCGCGGTGCTCCCAGTGCATTGTGCGTGAACTGCGACAGTCATGACATCAAACCAAAATACAACTGTAGCTTTTCGCTTGTATATCCAGGCTTAACCAGAGCTAAGCCACTGCCATTTTTTTTTCCTCATGCTACTCGTAAGCATCCAGCGCTAACGCACCTTGTCTAACTCTAAGCATGTCTGCTTAGATTTATCGCTTATTAGCAGCGCCTCGGGGCAAGCATGTGTTTTTAACTTTATTCACGTTCCAATTGTTCCGCACTTTACAGGTTAGGTCAGTTGGCCAAATGTTTGGAACGATGATGCTAGCGGCGGTGCAGATACATTAACAGAGGTTTTAAGGGTCTGACAAGCCAGCCAGGCGCACAAAAACTGTTAAACTCGAAAAGCGGAAGGCGGACACGAGTACCATATGCGAGAGCGTGCTAGAGCCTGTGAGAGGTAGGCTACAAACTTGTACTCGAACCAAAAAAAGTACGCATAAAAAAGACTGCCCTTTTAAAAACAACGAAAATTAGAATGGGCACGTACGTCTACTTACGTGCTTCGAATTCGAAAGCATTGCTTTTAAACATTTATGTTCTTCTAAAATTTTGTTCCCTAATTTATTTTTAATCTTCATTTTCTTCTAATGAGACATCTACTAAACAGTATACAGTCGTTCGGTAACGCATATACTATATTGCTCTTTCTTCGCCAATAAGCGACGCGGTTTTGTGGCCTATGATTTGCGCACTCGCATCGCAATCTGAAAATTTCGGGTTCAATTTCCGGCAACTTGGGAATAAAATAATTCTTTGATGCCATGGTGACGTCATCTGGGATTTTTTGGACCGCTGCTGCTGATTGACGCCGACGCCGCGTTTTGTTGTCGATGAGGCTGGTGAAGCTTTCGCCTAAAGCGCTGCAACGTCATCATCGAATTGCACGTGACCTTCTCGCAAGGATAATGGGCATTCATAAGCGGATAAAATATATCTCGTCTAGTGTATTTTAAATCGATGTTTGGTTTGTTCTTTATGCTTCGCTGCGCAATAAAGTGGTGCCATCTTCAACATCACGTTGTTGTTACAGTCGGGCTAATTGCAAGCTGAATATTATGCGACCAATTTCCCTTTGCATGATAAAGATTCTAAGACTAGCTTGCCAATTCGTTCAACAAAAAAGAATCCTCCTACTTTCTTCCTAACCTGAATTTTAGCTATTTGAGCTTCGCATTTTCGTGTACTCGCCTCAATTTGTAGCCCTGTTACCTGTTCACTTTGTACGCATTGTTCTCGAGTACTGGCACGAGAAAAAAAAAGAACATTTGGAACTTTTAGGCGTCGTCTCTGTCCTTCTTTTTAGAGACAAAGCTTCTCCAGTCTTCATGGCTGACCTTTAAACATTAGGACACCATTACTTTTTATGATGAGGAGGTAGGCTCCACTGCTATCTGTGTTCGTATCGATATCTGGAAAGAAGTGTGTAGTTTAGCTCGTTTCTTTTTCGTGTTTGCTTATGTCATCCCCTTGGCCTCTTGTCTAGACCTTGTATAACCCTTGCACGGTTTCCGCGGGAGTCGAGGCTGTGTTCGGCGATTACTAAAAAGCAATTTGAAAGTTATCGGCTTTATGTTGCTGTGCATCCTTCTCCTTTTGCTGCGCAGGGTGACAAAAACAGCTTTCTCTTTACTTTCATTCCTGTTTCGCTATTCGAAGCAATATTGCATCCCACCCTAAATTAAGCCCTAAATAAGCAGTTGATAGCCATTTTCTGCAGTGCCAGCCTTCGTCGTTGCCGCGTCCTCTCAATCTATTGAAACATAACGAATCGCTGCATCATTTATCACGCAGAACACTTGCTAGAAACCGATGCCCTTCAGAATCATGAGAGGGTACGAAGCTTCAAAGAACGAAATGGCGAAGCATGCTAGGAATGCCACTCACCCTTCACCGGTGCAATGGATGTAGAAAAAACGCCCAACCAGAGCTGTCTCACGAGAAAAGAATGAGGTCAGTTACTGCTCGTTTTATTTTAGCACGCCCCTCTGCTGCGAGCGAAAATGATAAGAATTGGATGTGAATCCTCTTTTGTGATAGACAGTGATGATGAATTCCTGTCGTTCATTATGCTGGACTGGCGAAAACATTCCTCGAAGTTTCTAGCCTTGAAAATGCATCATTTCTAACGAGACAACGTTATAGGCCTCGTTACGCAGAAGATCCGGTGTTGGCGTTGTGAGCGCTAAATACCTTGCCTCAGGCACCACATTTACCCCCGGAGAACCATCCTAGTTTACTTGGCCTTGGTGTGGTCCCATCCTACACACCGGAGTGTGATGCAACTAACCACCCGGACAGGTGGCAGCTATATTAACGGTTGTTTGCGAGAGGTTGCTCGGGAAGAGCAACTTGGGTCGCACAAGACCCGCAAGTGGCAGCACCTGCCATGGCAGGGCAATGGCGGATCCCTTAACCGCTGCAAGGAGCCTTATAAGAATTCCTGGTGACATATGAACATAAAGTTAAAATGACCAATTTCTGCATATATGAGCATTAACTGACTATCGCTATCGTACCATATCATGAAGGCGGAGTGAAGTGTCCGTTTCCATTTCTTTTTTATCTTTCCCGCCGTAACACGTGTTTTAGAATGACGCGCAACTGACGAGCGTACCTGATTTGAGCCAACGTATTGCTCCTCGCTGCTCTCACATGTTTCAGCAAGAATACGACTTCAGTATAGAGCGAAAGGCTGGCTAAAAACAAAACTTTATTTGACAAACATCATCGTAATGGCTGCAAAAATAAAAGTGGCTAATGGAGCAAGTAGAGTTCTAATGCTTGCTCCGAGATGCAGGAGCTCGTCAGTTCGGTCCTTGGCGAAGGCCAGTCGTTATCAGCGTCCAACACCGCTGCTGTACTTGTACCTAGGGACGTTCGCGCCACTGGTGCCAGTCCAGTTTTTGCCGCGATGAGAGATTGTAGCCGCACTCATTGCAGGTCAACGCGCCAGCCGCTGCAGTTGGAAGGAGAAAGAAACAAAGTTATCCTCATTGCAGAATATCTTGAAGAAGTTGTATTACTTTCACTTTAACATTTTAACTGTTCCTTCGTTCGGTGGAAGCATGGGAAAGAGCCGCTGCATTCCCTCGAAAAGGGGTCTGTTTATAAGAAATTACGAGGAAGGAAAGAGGCTTTAATGGATAATGGAGAGGTCTGCCTGGTTATAGGCCTGGCATGCTACTCCAGGAAGAAGTTACGAGGTAGTTGATTATAGGAAATACCACATGATATTACCGCTTGCGCACCATTATTGCACCGCTTTTGCACCGTAGGAACGAGCTGATCATTTAGCCCGGTCCGCTGCCGCTTGAAAGGCGGCAGAACAGCGGCGCAGGAGCTGGCTGTGCGATTTTCACCTGCGGTATGCTTTGTTTGCGGCGCATCATGATAGCGATACACAAGCGCAGCATGTACCGCTTGCGCTGGGGTAAATCGCACAGCCGGCGCCAGCGTTGCAGCCCTGGCATCTTTCCAGCGGCAGCACGCACGGCGGTATGACCAGTTCGGTTGTAGGCGGAACGTGTGAGAGCACTGCAATCGCGGCGAGCAAGCGGTATGTCAAGTGGTATTTATTTCTATATCGCGGGCATCTGCAACGAGAGAAAAAAAGCTAGTCTGTAATAGACGTAAAGTTCAAAACTGCTCAGTCGGATGTTTTGCGGACCGTTCTGCAACTTTCTCATAAGAATTTGTCGCCGACCTTCATTGCTTGCGAAGTTGGTTAATTATTCTTCATTAACTGTGCAATTAAACAGTGTAGGAAAGTAGTGAGGCTTGTTCCATACACCAAGCAGCAGCATGCATTTTATCTCGTCGTGTTACAGAGTCGCGGCATCTTTTTAAACCGGGGCTTAAGTTAGCTGGGACACCATATACAACACCAGGTCCTGACTTTAGCTCGGCGATTCGCGACGACGGATGACAACCTTAAAAGTCTAAACATTTTTTTGCGCTATTCTTGCCTCAAAAATTTTGGCGATAAATTCCAGTGGCAGCAACTTTAGCTTAATTCGCTTGCACGTGCTATTCCGATATTGACTTTGTTCGAAGAGTTCATTCTGAAGCTTTGAATAACATAAAATATTTATCGAAAAAGGGACGAAATCTCGCGCTTGCGGTGAACGAGTACTAATCGGGGAGCTGTAAAGTTTTTTTAGGTAATGCCATTTCTGAATTTTCTACAGGTACAGGCAAACTGTCAGAGCCTAAAAAAATACCTTAGGCCACTCAGTGATGGAAATTGAGTGTTGTTTTAGGGTGACTGCCGAAAGCCCATGCTCCTGCCGCGAATGAGCAGTTAAAGGGGAATTCAAGGTTTCCGCCCGTGCAAAACATGCGCACTTCGTAGAAAGTTTATAAAAGCAGAAAGACCATCTAATGCAGACCGCAATGTTATACCTATTAGGAATTTCATCCCGCTGCTCCGAAGAGCTGCAATTATGTTCAAAAGTCTGTCTGGAATATTTTCCACTTCGTAAAGAATTCCCAGAATAGGCTCTAAGAGACCAAGGTGTACTTACCTGCTTCTGCCAAAGCACCCGCATAAATTGCACGACGAGAACCCGTCGCAGAATGTCTGGGCCCTTTTAACCGCAGCTCGAGCTGCGGTTACGCCAAGCGGTCGCAGTCGCGCTCCAGGTCATCAATGAAGCTGAAGACCTCGTCGATGTTGGCATCTACGCTGTCGATCTGTCGAGGACCGTAACCCAGCACTGCACGCAGAGTGGCTAGCACTCGCTGTTGATTGTTGAATCCCATGTAGTGGACTGCCAAGAAGCGCCACCCCTGTCGCAGGACAACGTAAACAGCGCTCTGGTCATGGGACAGGTGATCCTGCTGGTCGGTGAGGAAGCATGCAGTCAGGGCTCTTCCGTACACTCTGCATGCGGGTATTGCTTGTCGGTCACCAGGCAGATGGGCAGCTGCCATAAGTTCTATCAACTCGACACACTCCTCCCAGTCCAGCGAAACAATGAGGGAGTAGATTCGCCATCCCTCCAGGCGCTGCAGCGGCAGCAGCCAGCAGCGCAGGGAGGCTATGCGCCAGAGGCAAACTTCGTCACTCAGAGCCTGTTGCACAGCATGAGAGATGGCACTGCGGATGTCGCGAAGTGTCAGTTGCTGCAGCCGCGGTAGCCACGACATATTCGCTTCGTCCAGGCGTAGCAGCAGGTGTGGATCGATAGCGCGAAGGATAGAATCAAGAATGAGTGTCTGTGCAGCCACTGCCGTAGATGCCATGGAGAAGCACAGCTGCGCTGCTGATGCAAGGATTCTGAGCCGCGTTTCGTCGATGTGTCGAAATAGGCACACCTGCGTAGATCAGCTCCCAAAAGTGAGCCGCTCACTGCCGCCGTTGTTTTCGTTTCAGGCTGCTGGCCCGGAGGCTTGAAGCTTTCTATGCGAGGAGGGCTTTCAAGCGCTGCTGCCGAAACGCCTTCTTCTAGGGCTACGGCATTTGGAAATGGTGTGATTTAAATCCACGCTCAAAACCCTTCGCTGGGGGCGCTGTCCAAACAAAATGACGCAAGCGTCTGTTATCCTTTTTTTGTATGGCTCACTAGTTATCTTTTTAAAAAACGAACGTGCTTATCGCAAGTGGAGCACAAGTGAAAACGCAGAAATTCGCTAATCAATCCTGATGTCGATGATTGATGTATTCCTGCCTAGAACGTCAGAGCGTAAAGCAGGGTTCCGCGAACTAGTTCCTGGTGCGTTGTCTTGATAACTTTTCGTGTTTTCTTGAACTTGCGCTGTAACGTTGCGGGCCCTGAAACTCTTTGTACCGTGAGCGTCCCGGCCTACCGTGGGCGCCCCAGGGAACCGGCCTCGTCGCGGATGCGGGGCTTACGTTCGGCGTTCGAAAACGCTACCGTCAGCGCCCAAGGACGCTTCCTTCCGAGAATGGGCAGGTTGGTCGCGTGGACAGGGCGTTCGAGGGAGCGGCAGTAAACGCAGTGAGTCCCTCCAGCAGCGGAAGAGAGCATCTGCTCGGGCAGCCAGTCTGTGGCTTCCAAGGGCTTGGGGCCCTCTTTTCTTTTGTGCCAAACTCTCTGAATAAAGACCCAATTCCTAAGCTTCACCGAGTACACAGCCCGTACTTCGCAACACTGTCTAGGAGTTACACTTATTCGCCTTGTATAAACGTTGTCGAGGTGACTTGCCTTACCTTTTTGGCCAGCGCGAGACAACAGGAACAGGTCTCGTTTTCACGACGTGTAATACGTGGGCGCGAGCATCATCACTAGAGCCAGTGGCGGTGGAGTCAACTTCAGGCTACAGCTGTGGTCACGCAGCTCTGCTTAATGCAGGAACTGATGGTTCTGTAAAGAATTTTTACGGCTTAAAAGAACGGAGGTCGAGTTATTATGCGAAGATAATAACGTAGGTTTCGGGCCTTCGCGCGACGCCCGGCGGTGGCCACCATTGACCTTCAAGTGACCTTCAAGTAGGTCACGTGACATGACGTCACGTGATGACGTCACACCGGCTGCAGATGGGGCCTCATATCGCGCCTGTGGGTCGCCTCCCGGTGGTGGCCACCATTGAACTTGAAGTGAGATCACATGATGTGACGTCACGTGATGACGTCACACCGGCTGCAGATGGGGCCTCTTATCGCGCCGTCGGACGTCGCCCGGCGGAGGCCTCCACGCTTCGGTTCGCGCTGTCGCGCGCGACGCGTCGGCGGCGCCACCATCGCTGCATCACGTGATATGTGACGTCACGCCAGGGACGAGGCGGCGCGCGCCCGCCGTCGCGTCAGTCTCTGTGCCCGCAACCGCGCCAGCGTATTTGCGCCGGGCGTGTATGCGGTCGAGATGCCTCCAAACGCTAAGGACATGCTTCGCATCCACTGGGCTCAACCTTGATAAGCCTCAAAATTTTATTGCTTTGTAATTGTTTCTCTGGACGAGTTGCTGGTAGCTTATTTTGAACATATATTGCGGCGGTAACAGCAGCACGCTTTTTATGCTGATCCCTAGGCGGTTTATTAGTGCATAATGGTAGGTGTGCGGGACAGAGCTTGCCGGAAGGATTGCTTTGAACACACAAGCTGCTATAATAACTATTTACAAAGACATTGGAAAAAATGGCCAGCGCACTGTATTGTGTGGTGCAGCAATCATATCGGGGACCAAGATTGTTTTTGTGCACTTGGCGGTGAAGTGCGTAATGAGCATCAGCCTATGTATTGTAATAAGGGAGTAATTACTCATTGACATCCACCCAAGCGCTGCCAAATGGCTACAAAGGAAAGCTATACAGCTTTCTCAGAAACTTCGTAGTTAAAGAAAAATTTGTCCTGGTCCGGGGATCGAACCCGGGACCACCGCTTCACCGGAGCAGTCGCTCTACCAATTGAGCTAACCGGGACCGCAAGCTTATGGTAGTGCGAGAGCGAATTGATCAATAACTCGAAGTGGGAACAGTGTTGAACAAATGTTTAGGGGAATCCCCCAAGGTGGAGTAGATTTGTAGATTTGTAGAGTAATTACTCCCTTATTACAAATCTACTCCACCTTGGGGGATTCCCTTAAACATTTGGTCAACACTGTTCCCACTTCGAGTTATTGATCAATTCGCTCTCGCCCTACTATAAGCTTGCCGTCCCGGTCAGCTCAATTGGTAGAGCAACTGCTCCGGTGAAGCGATGGTCCCGGGTTCGATCCCCGGACCAGGACGAAGTTTTCTTTAACTACGAAGTTTCTGAGAAAGCTGTATAGCTTTCCTTTGTAGCCGTATGGCTGCGCTTGGGTGGATGTCAATGAGTAATTACTCCCTTACAAATCTAGTCCACCTTGGGGGATTCCCCTAAACATTTGGTCACCCTATGTAATCTTGCCTGCCGCCCTTCCTTACTCGGTCGACTAGCAGAGTAGCCCTAAGCATACACTCTACCGGATGGGCCGGTATCTTATTCCTGCCTGCGCTCGCGGCGTGCGAGTCGACCGCAGAGAGTGAAGCGAAAAGCTTCACTAGGCTCAACCACACCGCGCTTCGCGTGAACCGGTCAGATTTGCCCCTTCTGCGCATGCGCGAAACCGAGCGACGTCACGCGCAGCGCAGGTGGCCACCGACTCTGTAATAAAAAAAAAAAACAAGCACAGAAAGGAGGATAAAAAACGACATGAAAAGAATAAAATATCAGAAATAAAATAGAAATAGAAGAGAAACAGTGCGCCAGGAGAAAAAAAAAGAAGACGGATGAGAGAAAAGAAGAAACAAACCTTGTCAGATCAGTTAGCGCGGCTAGTCAGCGCTCGTCGTGTTTTCTTCCATCGTGCTTGTCGCTGTTTAACAGTGTCTATTGTGCCCGGCTGCCGACACCAAGGTCGCGGGAAGAAATACCGGCTGCAGTGTCCCCATTTCGATGGGGACGAATTGCAAAACCGCTTGCATGCTGTGCGACGTGGATGCATGTTAAAAAAAATATCTGCCTCTCCCGTAACCGAGAGTAGAGTAAGCATGAAATGTTTACGGGCATAACACATTAGTGGTAGATGGTACTAGTCAAAATCTTGAAATGGGTCTAGTGTTGAACACACCACCCCAAACCACACATGCTGTGCACTACTCCATGTGGACGCAATCGTTTCCTGTGAGTGTCTGGGGAATCTGGTTGGTTGGTTGGTTTATGGGGCTTAACGTCCCAAAGCGACTAAGGCCATGAGAGACGCTGTAGTGGAGGGCTCCGGAAATTTCGACCACCTGGGGTTCTTGCACTGACATGCACTGACGTGCACTGCACTCGCACAGTACACGGGCCTCTAGAATTTCGCCTCCAAATAAATTCAGCCGCCGCGGCCGGGATCGAACCCGCGTCTTTCGGGTCAGCAGCCGAGCTCCGTAACCACTGAGCCACCGCGGCGGCTTGTCTGGGGAATCTCTTCCGCCCTGCCTCGTCAGCTGTATCCGGTTTCTGCTTTCCTTTTATCTTTGTAATCGTTGCTTTCATCCTCGGTTATTTTTACCACTTTGCCTATGTGACACTAGTGACGTCAGCACTGGAATACGTGGCACATAATTCATGACCAAGTAATCACAAATTACTAATTAGTGACTAATTACTGATTAATGGCGGAAAAATTCAGGGGGCACTTTGACTGTCTAAAGTGCATAGAGGCGAAAGCGTTTTCCGCACCACTTTCAGTGCTTCTGTGGCACTCGTGGCGTCACATGTAATTGAGTACTAATTACTAAGTGATGACAAATCACTAATTAATGGTTAATTACTGATTAATGCCTGAATACTAATTAACTGCTAATTAAGCTTAAGCTTCGCCTCTAGGAGTGGAACGCGACAGCGTGTTGTAGCGCTGCCAGGGAGTCCACGGAACGCCACCACCCGTTCGGCGCGATACCTTGCCGTTTCAACGCGACGGTTTTTGAGGAAAGGAAATGGCGCAGTAAATCTCTGTCATCTCGGTAGACACCTGAACCGCACCGTAGAGGAACGGAGGAAGTGGGAGTGAAAGAAGAAAGACGAAGATGGCCCATAGTGAAGAAAATGAAAATTGTATTTGAGGAAAGAAAATTACGCAGTAACTGTCTCACATATCTCGGTGGACACCCGTCAAATTTCAGGGGGGGGGGGGGGTGCAGTTTTTTTACCTAAAGTGTGGTCACTGATGTGTTGTTAAGATGTTAAGCTTCGCCTCTAAGAGTGGAACGCGAGAGCGTCTTGCAACGCTGCCAGGGAGTCCATAGACCGCCATTGCCCATTCAGTTCTACGCCTCGCTCGTCGGTAAATCGGTTTTTGAGAGAAGGAAATGTATTTCTCTCTATCTCGGTGGACACCTAAACCTCGCCGGAAGGGAAGGGAGGAGGATGGCAGTGAGCGAAGACACCGTATTCACTAGACGTGCCTTTGTTCATTCCAAACCATCGAGCTGGCATGGCGGAGTGGATAGCATGCTCGTCTCGCACTCCGAAGACCGGGGTTCGATTCCCGAGCTCGACCAATTTCTTACTAGGTTTTATTTATTTATATGGCCTGACTAGGGAAGTTAATTAGGCTAATTGGGTAATTAAGCAATTAACTAAGCTCAGTCCCACTTACTTGGAGCATCAATATATGGTCCCTTCAATTGGTTGCATGGTTACTATTGATTGTAAAACATTTTATTCGCCGGGAAGAGCTTGGCAAGAGGTCGCGTTAAGTGGTCGAGAGTACATAGCCCTCGACGACTTTGTCAGCCCACTCCACCGCCAAAACTTGCGTTCTGGGGTCAGAGCTAGCCAGCACGGTCTCCCACCGCTCGAGAGAAGGAGCTGTAACTAGATCACCCGGAGGTGGCTCTATTTTGCAGTCCCACAGGATGTGATCGTAGGTAGCACGGTGGCCACAGTGTTTGCAGTTTGGGTTGTAAAGATCTGGATAAATGTGCGCGAGGAGTGATGGGGTGCGTATCGATCTCGTCTGTAGACGACGCCACGTAACCTCTTGTTCTTTAGTAAGTCTTTTGTCTGGAGGGGGGAAAATTCTCCTCTCTAGTTTAAAATGATTGGTGAGATCATGATATGTGATCATGGAGTCCTGCATGGTTACTAGCCAAAGTACAATTGGCCCCGTTTGAAATTGGCGCACTGTGACGTCACGACCGTTTCGACCAACTGAAAAGCGTGACATTCTCTGTCGACAACTGCTGCTTGCAACGATGAGACATTAAAAGCTTTCGCCTTAATATTAATTAACTGCTAATTAATGACGCTTAAGCTTCGCCTTTAGGAGTGGAACATGACAGCGCGCTGTAGCGCTGCCAGGCAGTCCATGGAACGCCACCACGCGTTCGGCGCGATGCCTTGCCCTTTGAACGCGACGCTTTTTGAGGAAAAGAAATTGTGTAAAAAATTCAGGGGGGGGGGGCGGCACTTTGTTGACCTCAAGTGCGGTAAGGTGCAAGCCTTAAGCGGGGTGGTAGTGAAAATGTTTTAATGAAATAGTTTAGGAGGTTGAAGCGGCGGTTGGAGCTCTCAGTCCGGAACCCCATTGGCGTAGGCTGCTGTCCGGGCTCTTTCGATGAGTTTCTTTTCACTCTTTTCGTCCTAGCTGGTCTGAGCTGCCTCCCACCCCTCCTGCGTTGGCTGGTTATTAACAGTGATCGCGTGATTTCGTTGGCAGGCCCATACCATATGGTACAGGTCCGCCTTCTCCCCGCAAAATTTGCATTGTGAGTCAAATGACTACGGGTCTATGGCATGTAGTCTTCGTGGGTTGTTGTAAGTGTTGGTCTGTACCTTTCGGAGGTGTTGTTCCTCCCCTTTATCTAGTGTCTTAGCCGGCGAAGGGTAGACCCGACGGGATATTCTTAAGTACTGAAGTATGTCATTGTAAATTAGTAGTGGGGTAGGAGGTTCGACGGCATCCGCACTGGGTGGCCGGGGGAGTAATGCTCGGGCTCAGGCATGTGCGCTCTCGTTCCCTGGGATGCCCTGGTGACCTGGGGCTCATATTAAGTGTTTGTGTGTGGATTGGTAGAGCCACGGGTGTAGCTATCTTGCAGGATTTTAGCTGCTAGCGGTGCGAACCTGCCCCTGAGGTAATTGCGATACGCTGTCTGTGGATCTGTGAGAATGTATTCTGAGCTAGTGTGTGCTGCAGCTAGAGAAATCGCTACTTCTTCCGCAGCCAGTATGTCCTGTCTAGCCAGTACTTGTCCGTCGAATGTTGTATCTTGGTGCACTACCGCGACGGCCGTCATTCCCTGCTCGGGACCCGCAGAATCGACATAGAGCATGCCCTCGCGCCCTCCGTAGTGTCTTTTCATGGCTTCGGCTCGTGCTTGTCGTCTTGACTGGTGAAAATCGGGGTGCATATTCCTGGGTAGTGGAGCTGCCCTGAGTTGTCCTCTCGATGAGGCTGGGATATCGGTTTTGGTGTCTAGATTTCGGGGGCAATTCATGTTTAAATCACTCAGGACTTGTCGGCCAGTCCGAGTTGTGGAGAGCCATACCACCTGCGCCGTGAGGTGTGCCTCTATCGGCTCATCTATCCTGTTGTGCACACCCAGTCGCAAGAGCCGGTCCGTCGATGTCGCAAGAGGGAGCCCCAGGGACTTCTTGTAGGCTGTTTTAATTATGATGTCGAGGTTTTTGATGTCACGCTTCTTGAGGCGGAGAGAGAGCGCTACGTAGACGACGCGGCTTACAACGAAAGCCTGCACCAGTTGCAGAGTATCGTCTTCTCGCATGCCTGATTTGCGCGTCGTTATCCTGGCGATCATCCTGGCGGCTTGATCTCTCGCGATCCGTAGTTTCTGGAGGGTGAGAAGGTTGTTGCCGTTGTTATTTATGTACAGACCCAGTATCTTGAGGGTCTGAACTTCCTTGATGGGTGAGTTGTCTATGGTGTCCCGATTCTTGCGTTGACGGAAGACTATGAGTTCGGATTTTTCGGGTGAGCACGTTAGTCCACACGCCCGTGCATAATTTTGAACTGTTGTCGCCGCTGTTTGTAGTTGTTCTTCAATCGTTCCCATACTTCCTGTGATTGTCCAGATAGTTATATCATCAGCGTACAGGGCATGGCGTATGCCCTGTACCTGATGGAGAAGAGGTGCGAGATTTAGGAGTGCAATGTTGAAGAGAAGTGGGGATAGTACTGCCCCTTGCGGAGTTCCTCTCGTGCCCATCTTCACTTGCGTTGTGTGTTTTGTGCCGGTGCTGATGTTGACAGTTCTGTCCATAACTAAATCACAGATGTACGAGTAGACTCGCTGGCCACAGTTCGTGCTGTAGAGGTTGTTGAGGATTGTGGAGTGTTGGACATTGTCAAACGCTCCCTTGAGGTCGAGTGTTAGAAGCGCTCGGTTACTGTTTGTGCGTGCGGGATCGACGACTACGCGTTTGATTTGCAGAAGCACATTATGGGTGGACAAGTGTACCCTTAACCCAAACATCGTGTGTGGCAGTAGCTCGTTGTCCTCAAGATAGTTAGAGAGACGGGTGTGGACTGCCTTTTCCATGAGCTTGCCTGCGCACGATTTGAGGGATATGGGGCGCAGGTTTTCGATGCTGATTTTCTTGCCGGGCTTCGGGATAAAGTGTACATTGGCTGTTTTCCATGCTTGTGGAATGGTGCCGGTGCGCCAGCATTCGTTTATGCAATAAGTGAGTTGCTGCAGAGCCTCTGTGCCGAGGTTGGCCAGAAGTCCGACGGTAAAATTTTCTTGTCCCGGGGCTCTGCCTCGGCGCATATCTGCTAGTGCTGCAATGATTTCCTCCAAAGTTAAGTCTCTATCCAGGTGTTCGTTCGGTTGCCCTCGGTACTGTAGGGTTGTGGTAGGGTTGTGGGTCTCTCGCGGTGTATATACAGCGACGCGTGAGTCCATCCACGAGTTCCTGACCTTTGCCTTGGACGCTGTGTAGGGCTCGATGCAAATTTCTGTGTTGTTCACTCTTCGCTTTCGGAGGGTCAATTAGGCATCGCAGAAGGCTACATGTGGCCTTGGTGTCTAGGCGGCCTTTGAGAGATTCGCACTTTGTTAGCGAATTGGTGCGAGTTAGGTGCCATTCGTATTGTTCTGCTTGAATAGTAAGCTTGGCGATCCGAATTCTGAGTTTCCGATTGTGCCTTCCTTTTTTCCACCGTTTTATAAGACCCCGTCTGGCTTAACAAAGATGTAGGAGGTGGTTGTTAACAGCTGGGTGGTCCGCCGTGGTGGCGAGTGATTTTGTGAACTTTTCTTTGAGGTCGAGAATGGAGGCCGCCCAATCTTCGTAACTGGTTATTTGTTCCGACGTTGATAGTTTGGTGTCCTTCCTGAATGTCTCCCAGTCTGTAATTTTGGCTTGCCCTCGTGGTTTGCTGTGGTTGTTATTTTCGAAGATAGTCTGTAGCACGCAGTGGTCACTGCCTAGCGTTTCTCCCGTGTTGAGCCACTCATAGTTGCGGGCATTGCGGACGAGCATGAGGTCGGGGGAATTATCCCGTGTTATGCTGGTGCCGAGTTGCGTCGGGTGCTGCGGGTCCGTGAGTAGGGGCAAGGCCATGTCAGCGATGGTGGATGCTAGTTTTCTGCCTTTCGCGTCTTCCCTCGGGCAGCCCCACAGGTGGCTAGAAGCATTAAAGTCGCCAACTATAGCTAAGGGAGCTTTTTGGGCTTCTCTTCGTGCTTTAAGAAAGATTGCGTCAAAGGCAACGCGGTGCTGTTTGGGGCGACTATATACTATTTTGATTATGTAGGTGCCCATGCTGTTTCTGTGCTGTGGCAGTAGCTTTATGAAATATTCAATGTCGGTGTCTAGATTAAGGTCTACAGTGGTTGCCGTGCATGATTTGTGGACCAAGACGCATGTCGAAAGATTTGTTTGATGTGTTGAGTATCCTCGGCTCTTAGCGTCCATATTCACTTCTTGCAGGGCTATTACTTACGGCGTATGGGCATGAGAGTCTATGTATTGTTGTAATGTTTCCCCCTTTCGTTTTAGTCCCCTGCAGTTCCAATGTAGGATGGTAAGTTTATGTCTGCGTTGTGGAGCCATGTTGAACACTAGAAACGTGGGTCTCATCATGTGGTGTGCCCTCAGGTTGTAGATCTACCTCAGTGCTTAGCAGGCGACGAGTTCCCATTTTACCCTGTCGCTTTGTGCCCTTGCTGTGAGAAAAATCCGATAATTCCTGAAGTTTGCGGGCAATTCTAATCTCCTGCGCTTGCATCCTATTAGACCTGGTGGAGGTTTTCCATCATGGGTTTAATGACTGATCAACATGCTTTCGATTGTCGTCTCGATCATAATTTGTAATTTATTTTCAATGAGGTCTTGAATTGTTTTTTCCAAGCGAGTGATGCGTTCCTGGGTTTGGGTGTGCTCTGTATATTGCTGCTTTAGTGCCTGCGGAGTTGGTGCCTGGTGGGGTGCGTCTGGTGCAGTTGCTTGCCTCTCGGGGATGTTAGTATAGCGCCAGGCGACGCTATAAAGCGCCGGCGCTGAGATCGGCGTTACAGCGCGCGCTAGAAGAAAATAAAGATAGACAGCCGTGCTCGGAGCACACGCCCGGCAGCGTATTCGCCAACTGCAGCCTGTACAGCCACATGGCTTGAAACCACGGTGAATTGATCACGGTGACTGAAGATTGTCACAACGGCTTACCTAAAAGGGATAATGAATCCTCTTAAACGGCGTTATATGCCACTAAGCATCACGATTTGCGACCTAAAAGGTAAAAATTGGAAAAGAAATGAAATTAAAAAACAATAAAATTACAGTACAGAGAGCGGAGTCGAACGGCCGACCTTCCATACGCAACACGTGCCTCTAATCCACTGCGCCATAGCAGCGATGTCAAGCCGTCGTTCTCAATGAATATTTATAACCAGCCTTAATGTGGCTGCTACCTGCCGGTGGGCGGCGCTGTCATCGCTGGCTGTACCGGCTGCATTTGGCGAACACGCCGCCCGGCACTGGCAGTTTGAAGGTTTGAAGGTTTGAAGGTTTATTTCCGCAACTGGGTGTTGCGAGGACAGCCAGGGAAAAAGCTGTATAGACAGCTTGAGAGGTCCTGGCTTCCTCTTACAGTTCGGAACTAGAAGCCTGCCACGCTGATCCTCTTGCTCTGGTGCTCCGCTGCGACCCCGCAAATCATCAACACTAGCATCTAACTGGTGTAGCTCTGCCCTATCTTCTTCCATCGGACATGCCTGTTGCGTCGATGGAGGTAATGTGTTGTTTGGATTAACTGCGATGCCATGAATGTGGGCATGAAGTCACCCTTTCTACTGCAGGTCAGTTACCTACCGCAACCTTGCATTCGCTCGAGTAACCCTTTCTTGTTTGCGGTGTCGTGCCCCCTGATGCTCTTTATTCCTGTCGCCGATTGCTTTGTGAATCGCTTTGTTCATATTGCGTCAGCGCATATTTCACTTTTTTGCATCTAGCCTTGTCTGGTGACATTGAATTGAACCCCAGTCCCACCGGTGATCCCACCGCATCTCTTGAAACCATATCAGCAGCAATAGTACGTATAGAACTCACCCAAAATGCAATACTTGCCGAAGTTGCAACAATCCGATCTGCGCAAACCAAAGTAGACAGCCTGGTCAGTGGTCTTTCTGTCCGTGTTGACGCACTTGAAAAATTCGTAGAGACCTACAAATCCCAGGAACACAAAACTAGTCCGGACACTAACCCTACAATTGGGAAGGTATCGTCAGACATTAGGGCGCTCACGAAGAAATGCGACGACTCTGAAAATCGTCTCCGGCGCTCTAACTTGATCTTTTTTGGCATTCCCGACGTTAAGAGTGAAACTTGGGCAGAATCTGAGTCATCCATTATCAAATTTTGTTCTGAGCAGCTGGCCATAACTCTCGAAAGTGCTGAAATTGAACGCGCCCACAGAATGGGACAGTTCCGTGAATCTAGAAGCCGCCCCATTATTGTAAAACTGGCCAACTTCAAAAAGAAGTCCGAAATCCTCTCTGCTGGCCCTAAGCTGAAAGATTCGGAGTATAAAGTTCGCGAAGATTATTCTGCACGTGTTAGATTAGCTCGAGGGAAACTCTTCGCGTACGGCCAGCAGAGGAACTCAACCTTCAAGATGCGCTTCGACAAACTTATTATTGGCAGCAAACAGTACTTTTACGATGATGAATCTGACACGGTGCAAGAAGTTAAAGCATAGCAGTCATCGCGAACGTACCGGCGCCCGTTCTTGCCGCCATGGCAGCCACTTGTAACACCTGCGACAGTTTTTGAATGTCGAGCCATGCCTACCTTGCTTGCCAACGTACGTAGTTTCATGCCCAAGAAGGAATTTATAGAAGCTATTCTAGACGATAACAGCACCGATATCGCGGTATTGACAGAGACTTGGTTGACTGCTGAGATTCGGAACGACGAACTACTTGATAACATTACAGCATTCACCATTCACAGGCGCGATAGGCTCGGTCGAAGGGGTGGCGGCGTTCTCGTCTTCATTAAGACCTGCACGCCTTCCTTCACTATTGATATTAGAATCCTGTGTGTTAACTTTTCATTTTCTGGAACCACATACATACTGATTGCTTGTTATCGCGCGCCTGATTGTGACATTTCCTTTACTAACGAATTGCATTCAATCCTGCTCGAATTGAATTGTCGCTTTCCCCGCGCTAATTGTATACTTTGCGGCGATTTCAATTTTCCCGATATTAACTGGGCCAACTTAACTGGATCCTCCCGTCTGTCTAAAGCGTTTCTTGATCTAATACTTCTGTTTAACTTTATTCAAACAGTCAGTACACCTACTCGTTATTTCAACACACTTGATCTAGTTTTTGTCACGGATGCAGAATTAATAGATTCTATGTCGTGTGTCGATGGTCTGAGTGATCATAAAATGCTGTTATTCAACCTATCCATTCAAGCACCTGTTCGTCAACCATCCATTAAACACATACGCGACTATAATAGTGCTGATTTCACCCGCATCAACGAAGAGTTGGAACTGTTCTACCTTTCCTTTCGCGAATCTGCTATCAGCAGATCAGTAAACGAAAACTGGATGGCTTTCAAACACACACTTTTATCTCTAATTAATACCTATGTACCACTCGTTTCCATTCGTGGTGACGCAGGCAAACCTTGGTTTTCCAATCCTTTGAAAAAGCTATCGCAAAAGAAAAAACGCCTTTTCCGCGCTGCCAAAATATCAAATTCTGCTATTAAATGGGAAAAATATTTTGCTTCTCTGAGGGATTACAATAAGCTTTTAAAAAGTTCTAAGAAAAAGTTTTATCATCTAGACCTACTAAGCATCCTCCGCACCAACCCCCCAAAGTTTTGGAACGTTCTTACTCCTCCGCGTAGTAAAAACCATAACATTTCCTTGCTTAACGAAGACGGTTCTCTGGTACCGGTAGAGCAGCGCTCCAATGTAATGAATTCATAATTCTCATCCATTTTCACTCACAAACCTGCTCAAAGCACGCCGGTCTTACCTCGCTCACACCTCAACCAGATGCCGCCCATTCATATTTCTTGAGAAGGAATCGAGAAACTTATTGACAGCCTTAAGGTCTCTACCAGCCCCGGCCCTGACAACCTCCCCGCGAAGATTCTGAAGTCCACTAAAATAATTTCTAGCCTGATCTTGCAAATCATATTCACCCAGTCATTAACCGACAGCTCGCTTCCGGAAGACTGGAAACTAAGCAAGGTAGTGCCAGTATTCAAATCAGGAAACCGCTCAAATCCGTCCAACTATCGCCCAATTTCATTAACGTGCATTGCATGTAAGCTCATGGAACACATTATATACTCCCTAGTCGCCAGCCACCTTCACAATAACTCATTTTTCTTTTCCAAGCAGCATGGATTCCGCCCCGGTCTTTCATGCGAGACACAACTTTTTGAAATCACTACTGACCTTCATTTGCATTTGGAATCATTATTTCAAACCGATGTCATATTTTTAGACTTTTCAAAAGCGTTCGATCGCGTCCCGCACCGACGTCTTTTGTCAAAACTTTCTTGCCTCAATATTGATCCCCTCACACTATCATGGATTAACTGTTTCCTCACTAACCGGTTTCAATATACCGTCATCGGCGGTTATCATTCAGCAACTCATGAAGTGATTTCAGGCGTGCCGCAGGGTTCTGTGCTTGGGCCCCTGCTCTTTCTCATATTTATCAATGATCTCCCATCCGGCATATCTTCGTCCATTCGGTTTGGTTTGGTTTTATGGGGTTTAACGTCCCAAAGCGATTAAGGCTATGAGAGACGCCGTAGTGGAGGGCTCTGGAAATTTCGACCACCTGGGGTTCTTTAACGTGCACTGACATCGCACAGTACACGGGCCTCTAGAATTTCTCCCCCAAAGAAATTCTAGCCGCCGCGGCCGGGATCGAACCCGCGTCTTTCGGGTCAGCAGCCGAGCACCATAACCGCTGAGCCACCGCGGCGGCATCTTCGTCCATTCGTCTTTTCGCTGACGACTGTGTGTTATATCGTCGCATTTCCTCTCACGAAGACCAGGTTATCGTACAAAATGACCTACAAAAATAGATAATTGGTGTTCCGAATGGTTGATGGAGCTGAACATCACTAAATGCAAATTTATGCAAATTTCACGCAAGGATTTCAATATTACATATCCTTATTCTCTTCAATCAACTATCCTTTCGCAGGTTGAATCATATAAGTACTTAGGTGTCACAATCAGCAGCAAACTGACGTGGGAAAAACACATCACTCAACTCGTTGCTGATACATCAAAAACAATGGGTTTTTTTAGAAGGTCACTTTCACTGTCTCCGCAATCAATCCGTAAACTAGCATACGAGACTTTCGTTCGCATTAAACTTGAGTACGCATCAGCAATTTGGTCTCCTCACCAGGCTTACTTAATTAACACCATTGAATCCATTCAGAATCGTGCGGCACGCTTCATTACTTCAGATTACGATTTTCACCACAGCATTACCGCTATCAAGTCATCCATCGCTATCAGCCCACTAGCCCTTAGACGAAAAGTTTCTCGCTTATGTTTATTGCACAAATTATATCAAAATTTCCGGTACAACCGGTAGATATAACCGGTTCCACGACCGCGTTAACACGCTGATTGAGCGCCACAAGCGTACAGTTGTAAGTGATCCGGCACCGAAGCCATGGTGGTCCCCTGAGCTCACCATCGAGCGGCGCCGCGTTCGAGCATTGCGCAGGCGCTTCCAGCGTTGCTCAGAACCTTCGCTGCGCCCCGTCTATCGCACCGCGTTTCAGGCGGCACTTGCCTGTTACCGTCGCAACATCAGGGAGGCGAAGGACTCGGTGTTGCGCCAGGCCTGTCACGATGCGACTCGAAAAAATCTTTTCGGCGCACTCTTTAAGAACGCATTCGCCAAACTGCGCGCCCCCGTATTCCTCCCACCTCTGGACACAGGAGACGGCGTTCTGACGACTTCTGTCGTTGAGTCGGCGGCACTTTTGCTCCGGACACAGGTCGCGTTTGACAACTCTGATAGATACACCATTACATGGGTCCCTCCGTGCATCCGTCGAGTCGCCTTACCATCCTTCTGTGCCGCCGGACGTCCCGTTCTCGCGTAACGAGCTTCAGCTGCCCGTGAACGCACTCGGTACCGGCACAGCTCCCGGCCTGGATGGGTTGACTGCGCCCTTGGTTACGGGCCTCTGGCGTGCCAACCCGTCCTTCTTTCTCCTCCTTTTCAACGGTGCCCTCCGTCTCGGCCAGTTTCCCTCCGCGTGGCGAAGGGGGCGGATCATCTTCCTTCCTAAGCCAAACCGTCCCTCTTCCCTTCCTACTTCCTACCGGCCAATAGTGATGAACTCAATCCTGGGTAAACTTTTAGAACGCCTACTTCACGGCCGTCTTTACTATTTCTTGCACGCCAAGGGCCATCTCCATCCCAACCAGTTTGGGTTTACCCATTCGCGCAGCGCAGTGCAAGCCCTGGCCTCGTTGCGAACGGCCCTGGAACACTTCCGCATATCCCGCACGCCCGTAGTTCTTATATCACTCGATTTTCAGGGCGCGTTTGATAGCGTTTGGCACCCCGTCATCCTTCGCTTCTTTCGCTGCCGCGGTCTCCCTTCCAACTCTATCACCTCTTGCGCTCATTTCTTTCGCAGCGCACGGTAGTCTATCGTACACGCACTGGTGAGGAGGTGTCCGCCAACCCCACTCTCGGCAGCCCTCAGGGATCACCCGTTTCACCCCTTTTGTGGAACGTCATAATCTCTGATCTTCTCTAATGTCCCATGCCTCCTGGCGTAACAATACAGGCCTATGCCGATGATACCATTGTGCTGGTTCCGGCCCGCGCGCGCCACGAGCTGGAGCAGTTGTGTGCCAATGTCCATAACAGAATAGCCTGTTGGGTCTCTGATTCGCGGGTGACGATCTCGTGGACAAAAACATTTTGTATGCTGTTTTCACATGGCGTGGGCGGAATGGAAAAGCGCAATCCAACCGTTCGCTTTTCGGGTCGCCCCTTGAGTTTCAAACAGGAACTCAACATTTTAGGCGTTGTCTGCGACCGCCACCTCACTTTTCTACCGCATGCTCATTTTCCCCGCGACA
Source organism: Amblyomma mixtum (assembly GCF_055824585.1). Lineage (NCBI taxonomy): Eukaryota > Metazoa > Arthropoda > Arachnida > Ixodida > Ixodidae > Amblyomma > Amblyomma mixtum. The sequence continues at coordinate 156,538,078 of NC_143021.1, read as the reverse complement.
AGGCAGAGATCATCACTTCGCGTCTTGTCTCGTTTTTCTCTCTCCACCGTTCCCTCCCTTCCTCTTCTCTACGTAGGCTTTATTTTCAAGTTATACAACCCGCTTTAACTTATGCCGCGCCCGCTTGGTGGTCTCGCAGCGCCAATTCCCGCCTTCGGGAAAAGGTTGTTTCTGTGCAGCGGGTCCCTCTTCTCGCTATCACAGGGGCTTTCCGCACAACGCGCACGGCTGCGCTTCAGATTCTACTCCGGGTACCGCCTCTTCCCTTGGAATTGGATCGTCTCTGTGCAGAGTTCAACCTTCTAAATGGTGTAGATCCCGTCACCTTTGGCGGTCACACTTACCTACCGTCTGATATCTTGCCCCGCTTTGATCCCTGGTGCGACCATCCCTCTCTGGCTTCCTCATTCTCCTTCGCCCGTCTTCTCCCTTCTCACTTTCCATCTCAGCCCTTCCTTCCCGGCCTTCATATATTCACGGATGGCTCTTATACGTCCCACTCTGCGGGTGCTGCTTACGCCGCATTCTCATCTTCCGGCGCGCTGCGGAACGTGGGCCGGATTCGTCTAGAGACAGCCTCTAGTGCCTTCTGCGCAGAGGCTGTTGCGTTTCATGAGGCCTGTTGTTACGCCCAGCGCGCCCCCTCTCCTTTACCCTTGCACGTCTACTCTGATTGCCTTTCTCTCCTTCAGGCTCTTTACTCTCTTTCTACGAACGACTTACGCGTCCGTGACATCAAGCCCACTCTTGCCGCCATTTCTCTTCAGCGTCCTGTCTTCCTCTTTCATGTCCCCGCCCATTGTGGTGTCTGGGGCAAGGAGCTCGCTGACTGGGCCGCTTCACTGGCGTCGGCGCGTGGCCTCCTGCGGCCGTCGTGGCTGTCACCCTTGTCAGTGCGCACCCCCATGCGTACCACCGTACTCAGGCTTTGGTCAGACACCTAGGTCGCGGAACATTCTGACACCCTCCTGGCTGTTTTTGTCCCCTCTATTAACCGCCTCCCGCTCACTTTCCCTCCACCCCGATCTCTTGTCGCTCTCCTAACTGGCCATGGTCGTTTTCCCTCATACTTCCATCGTTTTTCCCTCCTTCCTTCGCCTTCTTGTCCATGCGGGGCAGCTGTGGGGGATGTTCTTCATTATCTGCGTGCCTGTCCTCTCACCGCAGACATAGCAGCAGGGCTTCCCGGCTATCCGCACTTTCCCCTCATGACTTTCCCTCTTTGTTAGGTTCTTCTCGGTCTCCTGCGTTGCTTATTCGCGTTGCTGTTCGCGTTTCTTCCCTTCTTTCACCTGTCTCTCGTGTTTATTCCCGCCCTGATGGCTCGTAGACCTCCCTACCATTTCTGTGCCTACCCATGTCTCATGTGGTTGGGGGCACCATATGGCCAATATTGGTGGGCCGTGGCCCTGCCCCTGCCTCACGGGCATGTGGATGGTATGTGGACCGTGATATTTGCTGGCTTTGCGTGTACATACAATCTTTGTTTTCTTTGCTTTTCGTTTTTCATGTCTATTTTTATTGTTTGCCATTCCTTTTCGTTTCTCTAGCTGTTATATTTTCATGTTTTAATTATTTGTTTGATTTTTTTTTACTTTTCGCTCGTTCTATTTCCTTGCGTTATTACATGCCTTTTTGTCATTTACTTGATCCTCTTTTCTATTCCCCTTTTTTATGTACCCCTTCTGCTTTCTTAAGCCCAGTATCTCCTGTTTGTTCGTTTTTTGTTTTTTTTTTCTCCTCGCTTTCTTTTCCTGTCTCTTCTTCCTTCTTACAGATCCCCCCACTTTCCCTCCTCCTGGCCGCCTGCGAGCCTGTCTGCAGAATCTGGGCATGCTGGACCCATCCCTGTTTCATGTTCATTTCGTACTTCTTAATCCTTCAGGGGCATCTTGTTTTAAAAATCACTTTTCCCCGCCCATCATTTGTGCCTTTTTTTGTAATTGGTTTTTGTTAAATTTTCTCTTGGGCATTGGCCCCTTTTCTTTTATGTTTCATTGGATCGCCTGCGATAACCTCTGGTTGGGTGCGGGCTTCCTCTCCAATTTTTTTTGTTTATTTTATTTTATTTCATGAGAGTTTACAATAAAATGGTCAGTCGGTCCCCGCTGCTCGATGGGCCTCTGCTGCCGGACCGGTTGCGAAGACTGGATCTTGACCGGTGGTTGGCTTGTCCTGTATTGGGCTTGGTTGTTGGTGATGTTCGGTACTTGTACTTGCATTGATTCGACCCCATGGGATGTGAACCTTCGCAGACCGTGCACTTGGGTTGGCAGTCGTGGCATTCAGGAACATCTTGCTGACCGCACTGCAGACATCTAGACTTCGAAGGGCAACGGCAAACATCCGCCCGGTGTCCAAGTTTCCCGCACAGTGCGCAGGCTGGCGTTGTTTTTTTGTATAGGCGTACAGGAACCGCTTCACCGTAATAGAAACGGAACCTTTCTTCCATGAAATGTGATGGCCGCCACGTTAGAGGAACCTAATTTCCTCACGCTGACCACTGGTGCGTCCTGGGAGCGAAGCGCTTTCGTGATGTCTTCGTCGGAAACCCTCGGGTCCACTCGTATTACTCCTTTGCAAGTGTCGTCGGAGGGGCGTAGGTAGGAGTACACTGCGTGTGCCTTGTCGCCAAGCTGAATTTCTTGCATTACCAGGATCTTTCTGGTTATTTGGGCGTCTCGCACCCCAACGACGATGATGTTCCGTTCCCATATGGGCAAAACGCTGAGCTCGGCTGAGCCTTTGTCGACGCCAGCTGCAATCTGCAAGGCGTTTCCGACCGCGTTGCTTCCCCTGAATTTGCTGAGATCCAGCGTCCCTTTAGGTTTGATTATGATCACTGCATCTTGCTTGTCCAGACGCGGCTGCGGAGGAGGCTTCCAACGCTCGACTTGCGTGCGGGGCGTCTGCTGCAGTGGCGTATCCCCTGCCGCAGTGACGCGTCCATCTGGCGTTCGACTTTTCTGCCGTGCCGAGTGGTTGTCACGGGCTGATGCGCGTTCCCACTCTTCTATCTTGCGTTGGATAATCACCTCCGTAACCTTGTCGAAAACTGGGGTTTTCGCCTGTGGCATGTAGACGATCTGCATCCCCTCCGGGTCGTATCATATCATGGTCGTCATGGTTTGCGGCAGAGTTTTCCCGCGGAGCAGCGGCGGGCAGCTGAGTCTTGGCCTAACTGTTAGGCTTAGCAACTCGCGCGATCCGCTTAGTCTTCAAATTCTCGAAGGATTTGGGAAAATAGTCCAACCTGAACAAGGGCGGGTGGCCTCTTCGTTGTTCTTGAAGATTAGCCAGCTGGTGTTGTAGCGCTTCGGCATATGCTTCGGGAAAAGAACATTAAATTCTGCGGAGCCGACGTGAGCCACGTGCGCTCTTCCCGACAGCTGAGGCGCGTCGTCTTAAGCGGGGAGCTGCTGGTTGTGTCACTGATGCCTTGTTAAGATTTTAGGCTTCGCATCTAAGAGTGAAACGCGACAGCGTCTTGCAACGCTCTAGGGAGTCCATAGAACGCCATCGCCCGTTCGGTTGTACGCCTTGCTCGTCAGTAAATTGGTTTTTGAGGAAAGTAAAAGTACCTGTTTCGCATATCTGGGTGGACACCTAAACTTCGCCGTAACGGAAAGGGAGGAAGATGGGTGTGAACGAAGACAACGTATTCACTAGACGCGCCTTTGTTCATTCCAAACCATCGAGCTAGCATGGCGGAGTGGTTAGCATGCTCGTCTCGCCCCTACTGAAAAATCCGGTATGAATTTTAAACCGGAACCGTATACCGGGTTATTGTACAGGATTTGCGATACCGGATTACCGGAATATCCTGTATAAAACAGGACAGTCCTGTATAATACAGGACTCTCCTGTTTTGCACAGGATACTCCGGTATCGCAAATCCTGTACAATAACCCGGTATGTGGTTCCGGTTTAAAATTCATACCGGATTAGAGGACAGCCCTGTATTCTACAGGCTAGGCCCGTATTATACAGGAGGGCCCTGTGTCACAGGACAAAGGCAGGAATAAAATGCTTCAAATATATTCCAGTTGGACTAAATCTGCCCAAAAACTGGGGCCATAAGTGTGCATGCCAAATGCTGCAATATACAGAGCCTCAGAAACTGGTAATCTGCGATTATGAGCGACTCTTATTGCAGTCGATGTGCAATTGAGTTATTTGCTCCCAGCTTTTACCAAGTATTGGTAGCTTGGTGAGTATTATAATGCATCAAAAACTCCAAAAGATGTTTATTTTTTTCGCATGTCTTGAACCAGCACACTGAGGTAATAATTTATCTCTTTGCGACGATCTACCGGCGCTGGGGTCTCTACATGGGGCTGGCCAATGAAGTAGTCAAAAACACCTGCAGAAAAGAAAATATGATTGGTAGTACATAATTCCCCTAGCTTATCATTTAATTGGGCACTGACACACAACATAATGCATTGAGCACTGTGACATGCAACTTACGGCCAATGGCTTGTAGCTTTTCAGGAGTCATTGGCTTCCTGCCCACTGTCGAGGCTTCTGACTTCAGGTACCGATGGCAAGCTTGCCATGTCACGCTCCTTTCCAGGAGTTCTGGAGTCGTGCAAAGGCTGCGTCCTTGCAGAAACGCGTATCTTTGGGTGCCACCATAACTGCTGCCCACGTTGCCGAAGGAATAAAAATTCCATTCCCGAGGTGGACCTGTATGAAATAATTACAAATGCATACCCCAGTAGCCCAAACGGGGCTCTGAATTGCGGGCCCTCGTGGGCGCAGACAAGCCACAGACAAGCCAGGGGTCTCAAGACGCCAGGCCCTGAGCATTGGCAATGCTCAGTATCGCGAATGCACCTCACGCCTTCCATATTTGAATCAAGAATGTATTCAAAATCTGCGTCGTAAGATTGTTGGTGTGTAAACAGGTTGCTCGGACGATTCCGATGCTTGCGTGGTCGTCCTCCATTATTTACGGCACATACCGCAGCGTCGATGCGATGCGTGATTTTGTTCAAGGGCTTATGATCATGGAAGACAGTTGGGCTAGTTGGTGTGAATTCGTTAATGACTGCGACATTGCAACTAGCGTGGAAACACAAGGACAGCGACACAAGAAACCGACGGGACAGCACGCTAGTGCTGTCCCGTCGGTTTCTTGTGTCGCTGTCCTTGTGTTTCCACGCTAGTTGCAATGTCGCAGTCATTAACGAATTCAAGGGTTTGAGCCGCTCCCCCTCAGGACACTTATCGATGATTGCTCTCGCACGTGTACACCACATGACTCTGTAAAGAAAGAATACAAACTATAAAACTATTTTTAGTCGTGTTATAATGAAGGACAAGCCATTTCAGTATGTAACTGAAAGAAAATTTTGCGCTATTTCGTCCCTCTACGCTGTGCAATCTACAAAGTTTTAGTCAAAAAGACACTGGAAAGTTAGAACGTTTCTGTTGACGCCGAGCATATAACCGAGACGGAGGCAGTACTTAAAGAACAGAGTGATTTAAAATGCGTACTTGCGTCCTAGCAGCACGACGTCGCCGTCATAAAATCCGCCTTCACCGCCGTGGCCTCCACCGGTCAAATGTTCACCACTCACGTCTTTCGGAGCGAAGTCATTCATCACTGAGACAAGGATGATAGTGTTCCACCATATTTGCACTGGACGTACGCATGAAAGGCGATGTCATCTTTGATCATGGATTGATCAAGGCAACACGAAGAAAGGCGCAAAAAATTGTACAACACAAACTCAACGCCAACGAGCGAGTGCCAGCGTGTTTTCGCAGTTACTTTCATCGCTTGACACTCAACCCAGCCGCAGGAGAGAAGAAAAACCTGTTCCAAACAAACGCAGGAAACGCGGGGGAGGACTTCTGCATAAAGTCACCGCGCAGCGACAAGGTGGTGTTGGCAGCGACCGGGCACAGTGAACAAGCAGAATCGGAACTTCTCGCCACTTCATGGAAGCCTCGCGGGGAGCGTGGTCGGGAGGGCGGCTTAAAATGCTCGGCCGTGGGTTGTAGAGTGAGCGCCTCCGCGCCGCTTCGGGGAACGGCACTGGGAGAGACAGGACAGACACAGAGGAGCCCAAGGGGAAGGAACAAAGGCCGATAGAAAAGCCAGGAATGAGCAGGGTTTTTTTTTGCGACCGGACCCAGGAAAAGCAGAGAAGGCAGTGAGGAGAGAAAAGAAAAAAGCTTAAAAAAAATTGCGCAAAGACGGGTTACTCGTGTAAGGTTTCTACAGGTGGTTTTTGTTTTTATTTTGTTTTCTCGAGCGCTGTATCTTTTAGCAAGCACGAAGCGTCGACCTTAAGGGAACACCCCAAGCTGCCGGCTCCGTTGAATTAACCTTTTCTTGTTCGTCGAAAGAAATGTTCTGGGCGATTTGTGATTAGTGTGTCTTCCTGATAGAGTGAAGGGTGGGGCCGCTCGCGATGACGCTTGGACAAGTTGCGTTATCAATGGGCGATCACTTGACGAAGAAGTGCAAAGAATTCCTGCACGAAAACTAAGAATTTTCTTTCTTCATCGATGCGTCGCTACAGGCTGCCGCTAGCGAACGTTAAGAAAGCTGCTGCAATGAACGCGACAGTAACAAACCTTTTTGAGCCTCTGGCGCAGTCAGCGGAGGCTCGCCATGTTTATCAGCCAGTCTTGAAGTTCTGCACTGTGAAATCCAGAGTAATCTGCGCAGGACTTACAAAGGCTGCTGGCGGATATATACTATACTAGCCGTTTGCCCGCACACAGCCGCCCTGGCTTTGTCAGGGTGCTGCACGGGAAGCCAATATGGCGGTTGCCCGCAATTCACCTTCATGCAGCCCCCGCCTTTCATGCACAAACTGCATGTTTTGCCACTGCGAAGCTCACGCTTAGCACTTTTCTTTTCTTAGCCCTTTCAACAAAACCGCGTATGTGTTGATTATCGCATTTATGCGCACGCTGCCCCCCCCCCTTCCCCTAAAAAATATCTGCTGGCGTACAACAGTCAATCTGCAGACCAAGCACCAAAACCGCAGCACATATCGCTCTGAATACAGGCTGGTATGTCCGGTTTGAGCTCCGTACCGGACTAGTCTGTCCGGTTTCAGCTCCGTACCGGACTGGTCTGTCCGATTTGAGCTTCGAACCGGGAATGGACTGTCCGGTATGAGCTCCGTACCGGAGCGGTCTGTCCGGTTTGGGTTCGATACTGGACCGGTATGAACCGGTATAGCCATCAAACGGGACGGGTCTCGCCGGTGTGAGAGTGATACGGGACCGGTATAAAACCGATATGTTCCGGTAAAATCCGGTTTGCCGCGATACCGGATTTTTCAATAGGGGCAATCCGGAGACCGGGGTTCGATTCCCAACTCGACCGGTTTCCTACTCCGTTTTATATATTTATCTGACCTGACTAGAAGGCTTAATTAGGTTAATTCGGCAATTAAGCAATTAACTAAACTCAGTCCCACTTACTTGGGGCATCACTATACGATCCCCTTATTTCGTTGCATGGTTACTCACGAAAGTACTGTTGGCCCAGTTTGAAATTCGTCCACTGTGACGTCACGACCGGTTCGACCAACTGAAAAGCGTGACATTTCTGTCAACAACTGCTTACGACGATCAGGCATTAAAAGCTTCCTCAATAATTCTCTGTCATCTCGGCGGACAGCCGAACCGCGCCGTACAGGAAGGGAGGAACGCCACCACCCTTTCGGCGCGAAGCTACCGGCGCTTGTATGCTGGTCCTGTAGGAGAGCTTAGAGAGTCACGTTAAATTTTGTAAGGTGCCCGGATGTTATCGTTCCAGTGCCCGGATGAGCGGAATTCAGTGCCCGGATGTTGGCTCTCAGTCTCGGCGTGACGTCACCACACTGCCAACAACAGGAGCTAAAAGCGTTTCATGCTTAGAATTGGCTGTGGTTTATGTCTGGTTAAACCTGGAAGATTGCGGAAGCAACATCTGCTCGTATCCATATATTGTTGCGTGAGCTATAATGCCCACAGTCTCGCTCTTTCGCGTGCTCTTGAACAACCATACTGTACGATACCCGGATGTTCTCGTTTCAGTGGCCAAATTAGTGGAATTCAGTGCCCGGATGAGTGGAATTCAGTGCCCGGATGTTTGCTCTCGGTTTCGGCGTGACGTCACCACACTGCCAACAAGGGGAGCTAAAAGAATTTCATGCTTGAAATTGGCTGTGGTTTATGTCTGGTTAAACCTGGAAGATTGCGGAACCAACATCTGCCCGTAGCCATATATTGTTGCGTGAGTTATAATGCCCACAGTCTCGAAGTTTCGCGTGCTCTTGCACAGCCATACTGCGCATGCGCGGGGAGCAAGTGACGTCACTGCGCACAGCTGGCCAGTGCGCCGGGGACGGGGAGCAGGGGGCTTCCTTATCTGGCGGAAAATAAAGTTTATCATAATCATCATCTGGCATGCCTCGCCTTCCTTTCCTTAAAATGATCGGAGTGTAAAACGTTGCCAACGCCAACGCCAATGAACACGATGAACGCTGGCTTCAGCGCCGCGTTTCTGGCACAACCTTGTCAATGCCTGCAGCTCACATCTCTCTCCCATCACCCAACGTATCTATTTGCACGATTTAGGCGTCCGCTGACCCAGGGAGCCATTATGCGCACTTCCTTTCCTTAAAATGATCGGAGTCTAAAAAGTGGTCAACGCCAACGCCAATGCACACAACGAACACCGACGGAGAGAGAGAGAGAACAGAGGTCATTCTAAAGGTCAAACGTGGCCACCGGCCGTCGCTACGCGAAAGGCCGTTCATGAGCATAGTATTGCTTTCGCAATAAAAAATTGGCTGAGGCTTACCTTGTTTAAGCCCGGTAATTGCGAAAGCAATTTCCTCTGGCTGCGCCTAGGCTGGCTGGTGGTGGGTCTTGGTGGTGCTCTTAGTAAGGGTGATGTTATGATAGTTAATGACGCTTAAGCTTCGCCTTTAGGAGTGGAAAGCGACAGCGTGTTGTAGCGCTGCCAAGGCAGTCCACGAAACGCCACCACTCGTTCGGCGCGATGCCTTGCCCTTTGAACGCGACGCTTTTTGAGGAAAGGCAATTACGCAGTAATTCTCTGTCATCTCGGTGGACACCCGAACCGCACCATACAGGAAGGGAGGAACGCCACCACCCGTTCAGCGCGATGCCTTGCCCTTTGAACGCAAGGCTTTTTGAGGGAAGGAAATGGCGCAGTAATTCTCTGTCATCTAGATGGACACCCGAGCCGCACCGTAAAGCGGTGAGCCTCGCGCTCTTCCCGCTAGGGGGCGCTACAGCCGCTCACCGCTGTTGGTAGCTACCGCCGCTCTACACTGACGGCGCGAGCTGGGGGCCCTGGTTTTTCGCAGCTAGTGTGACGTCACTCCGGCTGTAGCGCCCCTAGCGGAGGAGCGCGAGGCTCACCGCTGTTAACCGCTGTTGGTAGCTACCGCCGCTCTACACTGACGGCGCGAGCTGGGGGCCCTGGTTTTTCGCAGCTGGTGTGACGTCGCTCCGGCTGTGGCGCCCCTAGCGGAGGATCGCGAGGCTCACCGCTGTTGGTAGCTACCGCCGCTCCACACTGACGGCGCGAGCGGGATTAGGCACATGCCCACATCATATGGGCTAAGGTGGCTCGTTCTCCACAGGCCCTACATTTCCCGTCCTTTAGTGAATTGCAAGGAATCATGGGAGGTTTTGCTACGCAGCCAGGACCTCCAGGAACAAAAAGAGACCATCAGATATGCCTTCGAAGCCGCTCGGTTCCAGGGGATCTCTGCCGTCTGACAAGGACGGGATGGCGAGGCCGCCGTCCTGATTATCTGATATAATAAAGTTTTTCTAAGCCTAAGCGCGAGCTGGGGCCCTGGTTTTTCGCAGCTGGTGTGACGTCACAACAGAGGTCAAGCTAAAGGTCAGTGGTAACTACCGCCGCGCCACGCTGAAGGCACAAACCGCTAGCCGTATTGCTTTCGCAATAAAAAAAAACTCTGCCCCTCCCGTAACCGAGAGTAGAGTAAGCATGAAATGTTTACGGGCATAACACATTGGTTGTAGATGGTACTAGTCAAAATCTTGAAATGGGTCTAGTGTTCAACACACCACACCACACATACTGTGCACTGCTCCATGTGGACGCAATCGTTTCCTGTGAGTGTCTGGGGAATCTCTTCCACCCTGCCTCGTCAGCTGTATCCGGTTTCTGTTTGCCTTTCACCTTTGTAATCATTGTTTGCATTCCTCGGTTATTTGCACCACTTTGCCTATGTGACACTGGTGACGTCACCACTTGATTACGTCACACATAATTGATGACGAATTAATGACAAATAATTAAGTAGTGACTACTTACTAATTAATGACTGAATACAAATTAACTGCTAATTAATGACGCTTAAGCTTCGCCTTTGCGAGTGGAACGCGACAGCGTGTTGTAGCGCGGCAAGGCAGTCCACGGAACGCCACCACCCGTTCGGCGCGATGCATTGCCCTTTGAACGCGACGCTTTTTGTGGAAAGGAAATTACGCAGAAATTCTCTGTCATCTCGATGGACACGCGAACTGCACCGTACAGGAAGGGAGGAACGCCACCACCCTCCCGGCGGCCTTTTCGCCAAATGCAGCCGGTACAGCCAGCGATGACAGCGCCGCCCACCGGCAGGTAGCAGCCACATTAAGGCTGGTTATAAATATTCATTCAGAACAACGGCTTGACATCGCCGCTATGGCGCAGTGGATTAGAGGCACGTGTTGCGGCGCGATGCTTGCCTTTTGAACGCAAGGCTTTTTGAGGAAAGGAAATGGTGCAGTAATTGTCATCTCGGTGGACACCCGAACCGCACCGTAAAGGAAGGGAGGAAAGCCACCACTCGCTCGGCGCGATGCCTGGCCCTTTGAACGCAACGTTTTTGTGGAAAGGAAATGGCGCAGTAACTCTCTGTCATCTCGGTGGACACCCGAACTTCACACAGGAAGGGAAGAAGGCCACCACCCGTTTGGCGCGATGCCTTGAACTTTAAAAGCAAGGGATTTTGAGGAAAGTAAATGGACAGGTAATTCTCTATCTCGATGGACACCCGAACCGCACTGTAGAGGAAGGGAAGTACGCCACCACCCGTTCGGCGGAAAGCTACCGGCGCTTGTATCCCGGTCTTGTAGGAGTGCTTAGAGAGTCTGGTTAAATCTCGTGCGGTGCCCGGATGTTCTCGTTTCAGTGCCCGGATGAGTCGAATTCATTGCCCGGATGTTTGCTCCCGGTCTCGGCGTGACGTCACCACACTGCCTACAACGGGAGCTGAACGCATTTTATGCTTAAACTATCTCGGTGGACACCTGAAGCGCGCCTTAAGGGCAGGAAAATGAAAAGAAAATTGATTTTATGGAAAGGAAACAACGCCTGTCTCTCTCCTATACCGGTGGTTGCCACAACCATGACGTAAGGGCCTTAAGGAAAAGTAAATGAAATGAAAATTGGTTTTAAGGAAAGGAAATGCCTGCCTCACATATCTTTGTGTACACCCGAAAGGGGTGTACACTACAGTACATGTCTCTAAAGCAACCTTCTAAGACATTACCGTATTCACTACACGCGCATCTCCTCCTCCGCCTCCGCACAGGCGGACGGCAGAACGCCTCCACCGTTATTGTGGTGCTCCCTGTGCATTGTGCGCGAACGTCGGCAGCCATGACGTCAAACCAAGCGTAACTGAAGCTTTCCGCTTGTATATCCAGGCTTAACCACAGCTGAGCCACTGCCAATTTTTTAAGGCGGATGCCTTTAATGCCGCATCGTTGTAAGCAGGAGTTGTCGACAGAAATGTCACTCTTTTCAATTGGTCGAGATGGTCGTGGCGTCATATGCACGAATTTAAAACGGGGCCAATTGTACTTGGCCTAGTAATCATAAAACCAATTAAAGGGATGGTATAGTTATGCTCCAAGCAAGTGGGACTGAGTTTAGTTAATTAGTAAGTTAACCAATTAAGCAAGGTATGTTGCTGGGCGAGTTGGTTGGGGTACATCTTGAGAAAAACAGCGCTTGCAGACAAAAGACCAGAACAAGAAGGACACACAACTGCGCTGACTAACAACTTTTATATCGGCTCCCTTCCGTAATAAAAGTTGTTAGTCAGCGCAGTTGTGTGTCCTTCATGTTCTGGTCTTTTGTCTGCAAGCGCTGTTTTTCTCAAGATTAACCAATTAGCCTAAATGTCCGTTCCATTCAGACCAGATAAATAAATGAAACTAAAGTACAGAAAGGTGGGCAAGTTGGTTATTATTATCCATGGTAAAACAGCGCGGAAAAAACATGAGGACGGAACAAACACGACAACACGAGCGCTGACTTTCAACTGACGATTTATTACGCACATGTGTACATATATAGCATTCCCGCCAAACACTAAACAGAACAAAAAAACACTGCATCATCACTGAAAATATTAAATCTACATATCTACAAATGCATGCTCCAAAAAGGTGATTTCGCGGTTAGCCAGTGATAATGAGGGCTTACTAATGCATGCTGTACCCCCTTTGTCAATGTGATATGCCTCTACTATTTCCCTTACTATCTGATCCTTATGTTTGAAGATGACGGATGTCTGATGAAGCAATGGGGCGCACGTGTGCTTAGGTTGCCTGCAGTGAAGCGCCAAATTCGAACCGGCTGCCTTGTCCAAAGAATTATGGTGCTCCCTTAGGCGTTCGTTTAGACATCTCCCAGTCTGGCCAACATACCACCCACCGCAAGAAAGGGGAATCTTATAAACAACACCCTCGATGCACTCAACCCTCCTCTCTACGTGTGCTGTGGTACAACCACCACCGATCCTCCTTCCTAGTAGGGCCTCTCGCTTCCGCTGCACAGCTCGGCAAATGTTGCTTAATTTTCTGCGAGACGAAAATACCACATCAATTTGAAACTTTCGCCCCACTTTCTTCAGATGGTGTGAAAATGCGTAGACGTATGGGATGACAGCTATCTTCCGGCGCTTTGAGGCTTCATTCGCCTGAGGAACACGCTTATGGTCCGATTTGATTTTGGCCACCAACTTTTCGCATAACCTTCCAATAGTTGTCTCAGGAAAACCAGCGTGCTTAAGCCTGGAAATTTGGCCTTGCACACCTTCCTCAATAAGATGGACACACGACTTGGTCAGAGCGGCGCGAACACAAGACAAGGCGATGCCTTCCTTTACCAGCTTAGAATGCCCGGACTGAAAACTGAGTAAGGGCTTTACGGAGCGAGGCGAATACAACCAGCAAACGTGAACGGGCTCAAGTCTCAGCTCCACATCCAAGAACTGAATCCTACCTTGTTTAACGTTCTCCATGGTGAAAGCAAGTCCATGACCATTACTGACAAATGTGTTCACGACATCCTGCGTGCATTGTTCGGTTTTTACAAAAACGAGGTAATCGTCCACGTATCTGTGTACTTTCAGTACGCCTTCCGGTAACTCTCCTGCAATTGCTTTGTCAATTCTGCTAAAGAACAAGTCACTTAGCAGCGGAGCCACGCGAGAACCAATGCATATCGCGGAACGCTGTATAAACACACCTTCATTCCATTCAACAATGGTAGACCGGAGGTACATACACAGCACTTCAAGAAAAGCATCAACAGATACACCGAAAACATTGCGGAAGCGCACTTCATCATTTTCCTCACTTATACATTCTCTTACAAAGCGCAGCAAACAGAATGTATAAGTGAGGAAAATGATGAAGTGCGCTTCCGCAATGTTTTCGGTGTATCTGTTGATGCTTTTCTTGAAGTGCTGTGTATGTACCTCCGGTCTACCATTGTTGAATGGAATGAAGGTGTGTTTATACAGCGTTCCGGGATATGCATTGGTTCTCGCGTGGCTCCGCTGCTAAGTGACTTGTTCCTTAGTAGAATTGACAAAGCAATTGCAGGAGAGTTACCGGAAGGCGTACTGAAAGTACACAGATACATGGACGATTACCTCGTTTTTGTAAAAAACGAAGAATGCACGCAGGATGTCGTGAACACATTTGTCAGTAATGGTCATGGACTTGCTTTCACCATGGAGAACGTTAAACAAGGTAGGATTCAGTTCTTGGATGTGGAGCTGAGACTTGAGCCCGGACACGTTTGCTGGTTGTATTCGCCTCGCTCCGTAAAGCCCTTACTCAGTTTTCAGTCCGGGCATTCCAAGCTGGTAAAGGAAGGCATCGCCTTGTCTTGTGTTCGCGCCGCTCTGACCAAGTCGTGTGTCCATCTTATTGAGGAAGGAGTGCAAGGCCAAATTTCCAGGCTTAAGCACGCTGGTTTTCCTGAGGCAACTATTGGAAGGTTATGCGAAAGGTAGGTGGCCAAAATCAAATCGGACCATAAGCGTGTTCCTCAGGCGAATGAAATCTCAAAGCGCCGGAAGATAGCTGTCATCTCATACGTCCACGCATTTTCACACCGTCTGAAGAAAGTGGGGCGAAAATTTCAAATTGATGTAGTATTTTCGTCTCGCAGAAAATTAAGCAACATTTGCCGAGGTGTGCAGCGGAAGCGAGAGGCCCTACTAGGAAGGAGGATCGGTGGTGGTTGTACCACAGCACACGTAGAGAGGAGGGTTGAGTGCATCGAGTGTGTTATTTATAAGATTCCCCTTTCTTGCGGTGGGTGGTGCGGTTCGAATTTGGCGCTTCACTACAGGTAACCTGAGCACACGTGCGCCCCATTGCTTCATCAGAGATCCGTCATCTTCAAACATAAGGATTAGATAGTAAGGGAAATAGCAGAGGCATATCACATTGACAAAGGGGGTACAGCATGCATTAGTAAGCCCCCATTATCACTGGCGAACCGCGAAATCACCTTTTTGGAGCATGCATTTGTAGATATGTAGATTTAATATTTTCAGTGATGATGCAGTGTTTTTTTGTTCTGTTTAGTGTTTGGCGGGAATGCAATATATGTACACATGTGCGTAATAAATCGTCAGTTGAAAGTCAGCGCTCGTGTTGTCGTGTTTGTTCCGTCGTCGTGTTTTTTTCCGCGCTGTTTTACCATAAATGAAACTAAGTAGGAGATTGGTCGAGTTGGGGATTCGAACCAGGGTCTCTGGAGTGCGAGACGAGCATGCTAACCACTCCGCGATGCCCTCTCAATGGTTTGGAATGAACAAAGGCGCGTCTGGTGAATACGGTGTCTTCGTCCACTCCCATCTTCCTCCCTTCCAGTTACGGCGAGGTTCAGGTGTCCACCGAGATATGCGAGACAGGTACATTTGCTTTCCTGAAAAATCGATTTACCGACGAGCAAGGCGTAGCGCCGAACGGGCGATGGCGTTCTCCCTGGCAAGTTGCACGACGCTGTCGAGTTCCACTCTCGGAGGCGAAGCGAAGCGTAACATCTCAACCACACATCAGTGACGCCTGCGATTTCCTTACGAACAGAATCGTCAACATTATCACCGGCACAAAACACACAACGCAAGTGAAGATGGGCACGAGAGGCACTCCGCAAGGGGCAGTACAACAACAAGGGGCGAAACAACAGGTTTAACGTTTCGGTCTTGCATGTGTGTATTCCAAAGGCTATGAAGTCCAGTCAGCAGGATCATATCAAAGATATTGGAATCATGTTAGGAAACAACAAGGTTGCGGACACTGTAGGAATTTAGGAGAAAATATTTTGTAGCGTCCTCTGCAACACATCACAAAACAAAATCGCATTTTTGCGGTCTATAAGACAATGTTCAATTTTTTAGGCACATTGCAAAAGGGGCAGACTACAGAAGACACAAAAACGTTTTTCCTATCGAGCCACGTGTTGCAGGTAGAGTTTCGGTGTGTAATTTATAGAAAAATGTTTTGGTGCAGGAGGAATTGGCATTTTATGCACTCGCTTTGAAACATGAAGACCCATGAGCCCAATCTAGACAGAACGATGTAGTGGGGTCAAAAATAACACCGAGTAGAAAATTGGTCTAGCTCGGGAACCGAAACATGGTCCCTGGAGTGGGAGAGGAGCACGCTAACCACTCCGCCATGCCAGCTCGACAGTTTGGAATGAACAAAGGCGCCTCTAGTGAATACGGAGTCCTCGTTCACTCCAATCTTCCCCCTTCCCGTTATGGCCAGGTTCAGGTGTCCACCTTCATATGCGAGACAGGTACATTTCCTTTCCTGGAAAACCAATCTGCCTACGAGCAAGTCAACAGCCGAACGGGCGATGGCGTTCTGTGGACTCCCTGGCAGCTTGGCGGAATGGTCACGTGACCAAATATAGCTGCGCCCATGCTCCCTTGCTGTTAAGCGTCTATAAATGCGCGCTAGCTTTGGCGTGAATGCTTTGCAATGCAGTTCTCTAAGGAGAAATGACAACGACAGGAAGAAGCGAGAAAGCGACAACGCGCAGAGGAGACGGCAGAACAGCGTGAAGAATGTCTTGCAAAGCGTCGTGGTAGTGGTGGCGAAACTTTGTTTCCAGCGGGTGTAGAGGAGCGACACGAAGTCACCCCCCGCTTAAACGGCCGCCGCTATCCCTTGGGCAGCGGCGGCGTCTTCAGGCAGCTGGAGGAGCTTGATCTGTGTCCCCAGGTCAGGGCTGAGCAATAGAGCCTCCCAATGAGCAGAGTCGGTAATGAACTGACTCGCGGGTAGGGACTGAGGTCAGTTCCAGATCATATGATTTAGATCGGCTTTGCTATCACAATTTTTGCATTTGTCTGAGTAGAGTCCTTCCGAATAGAAGCTACACAATTGGGGATTTGGATAGTTGTTAGTTTGAAGTTTCCGCCAGGCTTTGGCCTGTTGCTTGGAGAGCGTTTTATCTGCTGGGGAGAATCTGAGTCTCGCTAGCCTGTAGTGCTGCAGGATATCTCTGTAAGAAAATAACCTGTCCTTGGCGGAGTATAGGGCGGGTGGGCTGCACGACCCCGCTCGGCGGGACAGTTCTCGAGCTAGGTTATGAGCCGCCTCATTACCAGCAAGGGAGGCATGAGCAGGCGTCCAGATTAGGCGAATGCGCCGCGTGGGCTGATAATTTAGCAGAATCTGTGTTAAGGATGCAGCTCGGCGACAACGTTCTGCTCGAAGAGTGGTTCCACGTCATCGGTCACCGATAAATCTCAACACCTGGCTGCTCAGGAACGCCGCAATGCTACCAGGCGAAGGCAAAGCGCCGAAGAATTGCCAGAAGAACGCGCACACCATTGCTTACGCAGTTTACCCGGTTTAACCAGAGCTAAACCCCTGACAATTTTTTTGGTCGTTTGGTGCTCAGCTTTCGCCTGTCGCAAGCCAGGGAATGTTTAGGAGCCAAAGGTTCACAAAACAAAGTTTATACAGCAATGAGATGACACAGGGGGTTTCACAATAACTAGTACAAGAACATACAAAGTGATTAACAAGCGAATGCAACTCGTGCAAAGTTCCACTTGGGAGAGATTACAATGCAAAAGAATTATTGTACTTAATGTGCACTACCACAGCAGAAAGAGCCAAGCAAACAAAACACAATTTGTTCACTGAAGCTTAAACGGCGGCTCGGGCGGGCAACGCCCTTATTATATAGGCTCACTCCACGTCTGGCTCTTCTTCGCGCCAAGGCAGGGGTGCACAAAGACAGTGTCGGCTGTGTAGTTTTCTTCACCTTCTCGCGCTGGGCGCACGTCATCATTGGTCAAACGCCGAGAGTTGCTTCGAGGAGCATGTGAAATTTTCAGCCGTGGCGCCGCCGCCATCGCGATAGTGAAGATGTGAAGGGCATCCCTTAGCGCACGGAAGGCTACGCCCTGTCCATCAACATCGCGTAGAAGCGGCTCGGAGTGTCTGGGACAATCGACGGCAATCCCCCCGCCGCCGCCTCGGCGAGCGGTAGGAGAGGGGGGCAGCTGCACCCACAAGGCTAGTCGCTCTCCAGGGGTTCCTTCTCCCGCGTTTCACGACGCACGGCGCTGTTTTATTTTTTTTGTTTCTTGCCAAAGGGGGGACGAGGCTTCTTTTTTACCCTCTGCTGCTTACAACGGACCAGTCGTCGGTGACTCCGCGAAAGACGGAAACGGGCGCCTAAGAGTTGCTCCCTAAAAAGGATATTCAGGGGGGCACTTTGTTGACCGAAAGTGCAGTGAGGCGGAAGCTTTAAGCGCAGTGTTGCTGCTTGTGTCACTGGTGTGCGGTTAAGATGTTAAGCTTCGCCTCTCAGAGCGGAACGCGACAGCGTCTTGCAACGCTGCCAGGGAGTCCATAGAACGCCATCGCCCGTTCGGTTCTACGCCTTGCTCGTCGGTAAATTGGTTTTTGAGGAAAGGAAATGTATCTGTCTCTCACATCTCGGTGGACACCTAAACCTCGCCGTAACGGGAAGGGAGGATTGGATTGGATTGGAAAACGTTTATTGTCAGCACTGAGCCCTAGTGGGTATTATACTAGGTGGCTTCGAGCCCATGGCTCTTGGCGACCTTGTGAGCCCACTCAGTGGCCCGGACTTGCGTCAACGGGTCTGAGCTGGCCAGTATAGCCTCCCACCGCTCTAGAGAAGGGACTGGTAGTAGGTCCGCCGGTGGCGGCGCCTTTTTGCAGCTCCATAAAATGTGGTCATATCCGGCTATCTCGCCGCATTGTTTGCAAGTAGCGTTGTATTGTGTTGGATACATGTGTGCTAGTCTCGACGGGCTAAAGAAGGCTCGCGTCTCGAGCCGACGCCACGTTACCTCCTGGTTTTTGTCGAGCTTTTTGTCTGGTGGCGGATAGATCCTCCTTTCCAGTTTAAACTGATTGGTGTATTCGTGAAATGATATGAATGCATCTCTCGTGAAATTTGGGGACTCAACCCGGCTCACTGCTCGGCTGACATAACCTCGAGCTATACTGTGAGCCAACTCGTTTCCCCTGTTCGCCGAGTGTGCCGGCACCCATATTAGTTCCACCTCTCTTTGGTCCCAGGAGGAAGATGGGAGTGAACGAAGGCACCGTATTCACTAGACGCGCCTTTGTTCAATCCATCGAGCTGGCATGGCGGAGTGGTAGCGCGCTCGTCTCGCACTCCAGAGACCGGAGTTTAAGTCCCGAGCTCGGCCAATTTTGTACTCGGTTTTATTTATCTATCTGGTCTGACTAGAAAGGTTAATTAGGCTAATTGATTAAGAAAGCAATTAACTACACTCAGTCCCACTTACTTGGAGAATCACTATACGATCCCTTAAATTGGTTGCATGGTTAGTAGCCGAAGTACAATTTGCCCCGTTTGAAATTCGCGCACAGTGACGTCACGACCGTTTCGACCAATTGAAAAGCGTGACATTTCTGTCGAAAACACCTGCTTACAACGATGAGGCATTAAAGGCTTCCGCCTTAAAAGTAATTCCCCTCTGCCGAGAGGCCTTAACGGTCGAAATACCCGGCGTTGCATAAGCCACCGAGATCCCCTTTTACCCAGACACTGCGCTGCTGCGCATGGCGGGGTCCGTGGTGGGGCCCTACTCACCAGCATTCCCTTGCGAATGCCCCCAGCCAGAATGTCTAATATGTAAGCTGTCGCGGGTTGCATATGTATGATGCATGCTCAAGTTTAAGAAGAATTAGTGTTCGTTCCCGGACCCCCGCCTCACCGGGGCAGTCGCCCTACGAACTACGCATAAGATAACGCGGTCGTTTAGCTTTGATTATGCTTAGGACAACAGCAAATTGATCAGCTGTTCAAAGTAGAAATTTTGTTCATCCAATGTTTAGTTTAATACCTGAAGTTTGAGTATAATATTATGATCCATCCAAGCGCAGCCAAAAGGATATAAAATGAATAGCTATGGAAAGCTATTCCTTAGTTGCTGTTTGGCTCCGCTTGCGCAGATGACAATCATTTTACGGCGGTTTCCCGACGACGTTGGATTTACTTTGCCGAGCATGGGCGGTAAAGGGGTTTAACTCAGTCGGATTGGTTTGGTTTACGGGGATCTAACATCCTGAAGCGACTCAGGCTATGAGGGTCGCCGAAGTGTAGGGCTTCGGATATTTCGACTACCTGGGGCTCTTTAATGTGCACTGTCATCGCACCATACACATTCCTCTAGAATTTCGCCTCCGTCAAAATTCCGCTGGCACTGCGGGGATCGACCCCGCGTCTTTCGGGCCAGCAGCCGAGCGCATTAACCACTGAGTAACCGCGGAGGCTTTTAACTCAGTTGAAACATCAGCACTGAGGCCGGCAATGCGTAATAAGAGCCAGGAAGGGGCGTACTGAAAAATGGCTGAAAAAGTCCTTGGGGACTGCAGAGCGTGATAATGGTCATGGAATCGAAATTGTACAAAATACGAATCAGGATAAATGTCATGCAGGGTAGCGCAACCTCTGCACTGACAGCCGCCGTATATTTACAACAGACATTGAGACAGTTGGATTGGGAAGGATTGGGGTGTGCTGTCAGACAAACCTGCTCTGCAGATGCCAACGTCGCACTGGCTAAAGGACCGCCTTAGTCCGCCATACAGGTCCTGCTTCTACTTGTGGTGGGCAGCATCTACAATATCTGCCAATCTATCGGCGACATTGCTTCTCAACACCACGTGACACAGCCTGCTTCCTGTGCATTGCCTCCATTCATTCATCAGGCACGCTCTCAATATCCGTGAATAGTAAAAAAAAAACTTCTGGGCTGCAGGGTGGTCAACGGCTGCAAGTTCAATGCCAATATTTAAGCGCTGATGTCCACGAGACCGCTTCAGAGGGCAGGACAGCAGCGTTGCAGCCGGAATGGCTAACGGACTTCTTTTGCTGGCCATGCAGGAGGTGCGCAATTGCATTCGTTTGTGTGGGAAGAAAAGTGACGATCGGTACTTGTTGCTGCTCCCGTGGCCACGGAAGTTTTGAGCGTGTTGACTGAATGCTTCACAGCTGTCTTATTTTGCTGTTGCCTGGGTATGTGGAAGTGAATGCAGGTGCTTTTCACACGCGTTGGAAGATCATCACCGACGATTTGAGCACAGACACGGCGAGCGAGGTGAGCAATCATGCAGTTGATGTGATATTAACACAATCGAAACAAAACATGGAAATACTTCGTATCTTGAAGGAATTACAAGCACCCCCAATCGCGCTTTCATCCAGCAGCAATTATATAAAGAAAATCACGGAATAATTATGGACTGGACAACAAAGTATTGATTCAGCCCTCGAAAATATGAATTCCAAGCTTATGGCTGATGAACGCGCACTTGAAGCAATTGAAGAAGTGAAGGAGGCTATCAAAATGCACTGCCTTTGATATTGGCAAACACACTCAACTGTTGCAGGCGCGAATTCATGAATTAGAAGACTAGAGTCGTAGAAATAGTTTAGTGTTTCATAAAATCGCTGATCACGATGACCAGGAAACATGGGATCAAACGGAAAAAAAAAATGTTCTAAACGTCCTGCCAAGTACATTGACCCTGAACTCAGGCGTAATGACATTGATAGGTTTGGTTTTGGTTTTTTAGGGTTTAACGTCCCAAAGCGACTCAAGCCATGAGGGACGCCATAGTTAAGGGCTCCGGAAATTTCGACCACCTGGGGTTCTTTAACATGCACTGACATCGCACAGTACACGGGCCTCTATAATTTTGCCTCAATCAAAATTCAGCCGGCGCGGCCGGGATCGAACCCGCGTCTTTCGAGCCAGCAGCCGAGCGCCGTAACCACTGAGCCACCGCGGCGGATTAATGAGATTGATAGGGCTCATCGATTAGACCAGTGTTTTAATTCTGAATGTTGAGGAAAAAAATCTGAACTGTAAAAAAAGACAGGAGCGATCGCCTGTGACGCTGCATTTTTTTCTAAGTTACATTGGCGATTATAAAATTCTTTGGATTTCAGAGCGGTTTGTGTGTTGTGCCTTGCATTTGATATGTATACAGCCACACAGTAACATAGTGAAACTAAAGCTGCTGGATGTTCTCTTGGTTTCAATTTATTGTTATGCATCCAGCAAAACTTTATTTTAGTATGCACCGTAGAATTTGAGCATAAAAGTTAATATGTATGCAGACTTCATTTCATTGCATGTGCTCGGTGTTGTGAACGTGAATTTCTAACACAGGAACGCTCCCAAGGATGGCGTCCAGGCCTGCGTCTCAACGAGCCTGCGCGTCGTCTTTGTGGAGAGTGTTGCGCGTTCGGCCGGTGAGCTACAGAGACGCTCCCCAAGGACGGCGTCCAAGCCTGCGTCGCTCCGAGCCCGCGCGTCGTCACCGCGAAGCGCGTTGTGCGTTCGGGCCGGACAGCTACCGGAACGCTACCGGTGTTGGCGTTCAAGCCTTGCAGGCCAAACAACCACCAGGACGCTCCTGATTGGACGAAAAGGGGCGGTAGTCTGTGCCGACTCTATTTAAGGGCTCCTGTCTTCTTTGTCTGTGTCATTTCCTGTTGTTTAGCCTCGTGCCATGTATCGTGCGTCTCGCTGCTTGTAAATATGTAAATACATTTACCTTTTTTCACGCTGCTCCTTATCAAACCCCCGTCTCTTCATTGCTCCGGCCGGTCGGCGACAGCGGACCCGCGTCCCGACGACATCGGAGAACCCGCGTGTCAACATCGGCTAACAAGCGAGAATTTTAAGCATGTAGAAGTCTTCTTTGAAGGGTCAGTTCGTTAATGTTTGAAGTTAACGTGGCGCGAAAGGGACACGGGTGGAAGGAATGAGCAAAACGTTAACTCCAGACTTGAAGCTTGTGTTGTAAATATCACGTGGCCATTGGTTTCAAGCTCTCAATGCATGTGTACGAGGTCCGTTAGAAAAGTATCCGACCTTTGGCCGAAGAAACAAAAATGGCATAACTGGAGCGTTCGAAACCTAATTACCTTCAAAGTAGTCTCCTTGGGACTCAACACACTTCTCCCAGATGTGCTGCCACTGTTGGAAGTATTCCGAAAAGGCCTTTTTTGGAATGGAGTTTAGCTCAGCTGTCGTTGCAGCCATAATGTACTCTCTAGTGTGAAATCGCGCTCCTTTCAATGACCTCTTAATTTTGGGAAACAACCAGAAGTCGCAGGGGGCCATATCGAGAGAGTAAGAAGCCTGCTGAACTACAGGGGTCTGGTTTTTCGCCAAAAAAGTCTTAATCAAGTGCGAAGGATGTTCAGGAGCATTGTCGTGGTGGATGCGCCAATTTCCTGTTGACCGCAACTCCGGTCTCTTGCGCCGCATAGCATCACGTAGGCGACGGAGGACATCCCTGTTGTACTCTTTGGTCATTTTTTGACCCTGGGGCCTGCGTACTCGTGGTGTGCCACACAGCGAGAGTCCAAGAAAGCAGTCAGCATCACTTTGACGTTGCTGAGCATATGGCAGGCCTTCTTTGGTCTTGGGGACGTGGAATGCTTCTACTGTGACGACTGGGATTTGGTTTCCGGGTCGTATCCGTGCACCCAAGACTCGTCACCAGTGATTATGGTGTTGATGAAGTCGGGGTCACTCTTTGTGGAATCCAGCGTGTCCTGTGAGACTTCAACACGAAGCTGCTTTTGCTCCACCGCGAGCAGCTTCGGCGCGAATTTCGCCGCAACTGCCTTCATGGCGAAATCTTCGGTGATAATGGAATGTGCGGAAAAACTACTGATGTCCACCTCTTTTGCAATTTCTCGTATAGTCACACGACGGTCCCGCATCACCAGAGCGTTCACTTCGGCAATGCCCTGGCCATTTCGGCATGTTGATGGCCGACCGGAGCGTGGCTCGCTCTCCACCGATGCGCGGCCATCTTTAAACCAGTTGTGCTATTGCTTAATTTGTGTGCTGCTCTAAGCATCATCACCGAAAACCGTCTAAATATTCCGAATGGTTTCCACTTGGCTGACTCCCCTTTTCTGGCAATATTTGATGCATTAGCGCTGCTCCTGTCGCACCGCCATTTTGCTTGCACTGAAAAACCGACGAGAGCACTGCGCACTGCTTCACTGAAACGCTGCCTCCCAGCGACTGACGCCATCGGCAGGCGGGAAAAAATTCGTGCATGCGCACGACGGTTCAAGGTCGGCTGATGCAAGCGCGCTTGTTTCATATCCATCAGGTGTTCTAAAAAAAAAATAAGGTCGGATACTTTTCTAACCGACCTTGTATTAATGAGCCAAGAAAAAGGGGGAAAATGCAGCATCATGGGCTTCGTATTTAAGCAATTTTAAGAAAGAACTGCAATGTGTCAGATTCTGGAATCTTGTGCGTAGGTGACCAAAGAAAAATAAATAAATGGATGGGTTAATTGTATATATAACATGCATGCTGTGTATGGTGGTGTTTTCAAAAACATGATGTGAAAAGGTCAGTTTCATTTGTAATGTAGATCCAGGCACGTAGATCCAGTTACAAATTACACATTCAAGGAAAGCAAGGCAGTAAACAATGTGAACGCTTTTTGCACGATAAGTGTTAGCCACTTGCTGACATTAGTTGAGATCATATATAACGTATACATTGCTCTTTCATTTTGCCGACGACAAGCCTACGGCTTTATTCATGAACAAAGTGGAGCTTTGGGCTAGTTGGAAATACTTTTTACAGAAAGTTGCAAGACCCTACTCAACATGTACGCAACAAGGTATTGTTAGCGCTTCCAGCCTTGTCCCTACAGGCCCACACTGGGCCGTCCCTACCAAGCGTGAGAAAAAGTAGCTCACACATTCATTACAAGTTGTTCATTAGTGCTGTTTCTTCGGTTCATGTACTGCCGCACCGCTCTTCGAGCCTCGCCCTTTAAGCTGCTTTTATTCTCTCATATAAGCTACAAATTGGGCTCATCAATTGGCCTCGTGTAAACACACTTCCTCACGCCGACAAAATATCTAGAATGAATTGCTCACGTCTCGTATGTTTTTCTTCACGAGTTAAGCGAATAAGCTTAACAAGGCGACTTACTGGTCCTTGCAGGCAGATCACTTGCAGGAGGTGCTTCTCGTGGCAACGCAGATATTAAAACTATAAACTGTCGCTTCAGGACGCCGCATTGGAGAGTCCGAAACTAAGTTGTATCACTTGCGTTCTTCGACCTGCGCTGGCATAGTACGGCAGATAGGCGCCTTTTCCAAGGGAGTATTTACTGCCACACATAGTACATAACACACAAGTTGCATGACCCTACTCAGCATGTACGCAACAAGGTAGTGCTAGCGCTTCCAGCCGAGTCTCTACAGGCCCACACTGGGCCGTCCCTACTAAGTGTGAGAAAAAGTAGCTAACACATGTATTATCATATTTATTGGCATAAACTACTTTTATAAAGCATGCAGCATAATTAGCTTGCAAGAAATAGCTCAAGCATACCAATGCTTGACTAAAAAGTAGACGTAAGTTTTTTGCATGAAAACTGAAATAGCCCAAGTTGGAACGATTTCTAGATCTGCATGCATAACAGTTATGCAATAGAGCAGACGAGTGAGGATAAAAGAGGCGCTCGTCATGACATATATGACGGAAGCTACCAGTCACTCCCGTCATGAGTTCCGTCAGCTACTATTGGTCATCCAGCATTCAGTTCAAGCTTATTTGCATGCAAATGCTCTCAGGGAGGGCTTGAAACTACATAGTACGCTAATGTTTCGCTTGGATTAAGTAGAGGAAACCGGAGCATTCATGCATGATGGCCAATGTGAAAACACCCACCAATGCCAGCACTGAATCAGATTCACTTAGGACTGCACCAATAATATACAAGCTTAATTCAGAGCAAATGATTACAAAGTGCACTCAGCCTTCTCTTTCTATGGAATGATTGTTCAGTATTCATTACCAGTGGTTTGCTGCTGCTATTTCTACCTCATGCACTGCCGCATTGCTCTTCGAGCCTCACCCTTTGAGCTGCTTTTAATATCTCTCACACAAGCTACTAATTGTGCTCATCAATTAGCCTCTTGTAAATACACTTCCTCACGCTGACAAAATATCTACAATTTATTGGTGACGTCCCGTATGCTTTTCATTATCCTTTGTTTGGTGCTTTTATGTTAAAACCACTAACAAACCTGACTTGAAATTCTCGCATACACTGAGGAAGTGAGTGTATGCTTCTTTGCTAAATGAATAGCAATAACAGTAACCTATCGGTACATCCTTTTGCACTTTAGTGACGGCCTTGTGGAGAGACCTTTCTTCTTCTATTGCACTGTCGCTCTCCTGAGCACTTGCTACTGAAGCTGCTTGTATTGACCGGTTATTTTGGTAGCCCTCTTGAAAATGCTGCATCCCTTTGGCATCCCTCAAAGGTGCCGTACAGTGGAGAAGAAAAGCCTGTGGACCACGCATTCCTCGAACGAAGACTATAGCTCTGGAGCGACGGTGAGAGTCGTTCGAGTGCGGACGTGCGTCGCATGCGATCCCCAGATTTCAACCCCCACGGACTATATCGGCCCACTGGGCCACCAACTTTTAGTTGGATATGAAAGACCTCACAAGCTGGATCACCCGGACACCGGTTTCAAGACGGTAGGACCATTTTTGGCAGTTTTACCGGACTTTGAAGCCCCGCGTGGCTCGGGCGACTATTTAGCGGGAAACGCTCGCTGCTAAGCCTACTTAGGCTTAGCACGACTACGGCGTTCGCGGCAGCCAGGCCCGCTCAGCGACAGCGATGCAGCCTGTCACCGCCTCCCGTACCGCAGAATGCCCAGATTTTCAGCCATCAACGAGCAGAATAGCCCAGAATTTGTTAGAAGCACAAGAGGTGGACGACGCCTACCTCGACATCTCCGACTCCGAGATTTCGGCAGGTGGGGGAATCGAGGACTCCGCCATGCAGGAGCAGCAAGACACCCAAAAAGAAGACGAGTCAAATTGGGAATTGGCCCTGACCAAACGCCAAAAAAAAAAGCGACAGAGAAAAAACGGACGGAACGCCGCCGCAAACGCTGCAATTTCCCCGGCCGCTCAAGGTGACCTCGGAGGGTAATCCCCGGCCTCTACGCCGACAGCTGGCGCACCAGCTGCCGGCGCACTGAAAAAAGACGGGAAAGTAAACGCAACGGAAGCCCAGGCGAAGGTTGCCCCCGCTCCCCAGGGACGATTTCAAGATTATTTTGCGACCGAAGGGACTTGTAGTCAAGTCGCTCCAGCAATTCCAAGTGGCCCGGGCCGTAGCCGCGGCATGCAACAACAAGTTCGAAGGAAGAGACCTGATCACCAGGCTCCGTACATGATCCAATATTATAATCGTGAGCACGCCGAACGACGAGGCCGCCCAGCTCGCGAGACGCATCACTAGCCTCAAGATCGAAGGACGCTCATACGACGTGAATGCTTACGTGGCCGCACCGGAAGACACCCGGCGTGGCGTGATACACGGAGTTGACCCCGGAGCGACACCGAAGGAACTGAAAGCCGATTTGTGGACGCGCACGCAGGGTGTTACCATCCACAGCGCTCGAAGACTAGGCAAGACCAAGACAGCTGTCATCACTTTTGACGGACCCATCACACCGAAACATGTCATCTACTGCGGAGCTGAGTACAAGTGCTACCCGTACCGGCCGACAAGACAAATCTGCTACGTTTGCTGCCAACCAGGTCACCGCTCCGACGTGTGCCCCACACCGGACGCCAAGGCTTGCAAACAGTGCGGGATGCAAAACCCGCCAAAAGACCACCAGTGTACCCCGAGATGCCTGATCTGCGGAGGCGACCACGCTACCGGATCGAGGGAGTGTCAAGAGCGATTAAAGAAAGCCAGGGAGTCGCGAGGCAAGGCCAACAGCGGCAACAACGGCGGCGGACGCGAAAGCAGACGCCGCAGCCGGAACGACCGTGGCAAGAAACCGAGGTGGTTCAGCTCGGAGGGGGAGTCCTCCCAGAGCCGCTCGAGATCCCGGGCGTCACGGAGCAGTTCACGGAGCCGGTCACGGTCCTTTCCGCCCCTGCCACCCCCGGCCATCAAGGGAGGGAGCCAGCAGCAGCAGCAGCAGCAGCAGAACAAGCAGAAGCAGACCCGAAAGAGCGGCGGCGTCAAGGTGAGCTGGGGAGCCGAAAACCCCTGGTTTGCTCCGCACTCGGGAGGGATAACTAACAAACAGAACACAAACACAAACAGCAACCGCGAACAACCTAGACAGGAGGACGCGGATAAAACAGCGCTGAGACACGAATTAGAACTATCACGCGCTAGGCAGACAGAGCTAGAGCGCCAAATAGCAGAGCTCACGAAGACAGTACGAGACCTTAAGTCGAACAGCCCTCCGCAGCCACAAACATTAGCAATCCAAGCCCCGTCGCAAACAGGCAACGAGGATCTCACTAAATTTAAGGCAGAAATCCAGCAAATGATGCAGCAGATGATGCAGCAAGTGCAACTACAAGTCACAGAACTCCGGAGTAGCATCCGCAAGCAGAAATTCGCCGATAACATTAGAGAAAAGGCCTACCACCGCACCGCGCTGGCAGCCCTCGCCAACTCGGCCACAAACAACACTGAAGCTTAAATATGGCCAACAAAACATTTGGCAACCAAGAAACCCTAGACATATGGCAATGGAACAGCAGAGGCTACCGCAAGAAGCAGGGCCTCCTCCAACAACACATTCATACACAACAAGCACCGCCCGACATCATAGCGTTTCAAGAGACGGGCACTACACCAACACTCGCAGGATATACGTGCTACGAGACTCAAGAGAAAGGAAGAACGGCAACCCTAGTCGGTAAGGCGCTCATCGCCATAAACCATGACAAGATTGCCGACACCGACGTAGAACACGTTATACTAGAAATTATACGAAAGAAGAAAAGAAAGAGGGGCAGCATCTTCATTGTGACCGTATACAGTCCTCCAAAACAGAGGAAAGCAAAATTTGACGAACTTTTCCATGGCGCACGCAAACTAGCAAAAAACAACACGCTAATCATACTAGGAGACTTCAATGCAATGGACAAAAGCTGGGGATACCAAACAGCTAACCCAAAAGGTAAAGCACTAGCAGCGGCAGCAGAAAACACTGACTGAAACCTCCTCACAGACTCAGACACTACAACAAGAATTCGAAACAGCGTCAGTACCGACACTTGCACCGACCTGACATTCATACGGGGAGCGGAACAGGCAGTGCGGGAGAACCTGTTAGAAAATCTGGGCAGTGACCGTTACGTACTTAAAACGCAAGTAACCTCAGACAGGCTAAAGCGCCAGCTGGGATCGGCAAAAATTACGGATTGGGGCGCTTTTCGAGAGGCATGCGACGGGAATCTCGCCGCGAACGGGATCCAATCGATAGAAGAGTGGGGAAACATGCTGAAAGAAAAACAGCGCAAGTACAATAAAGAAATCGCGCGAACGACGCAGAAACCCGAGGTGGACGCCAGGCTGCTCAAGCTATGGGAAGCTAGACGCGGGCTCACCAAGAGGTGGAAGAAACAAAAGTACAACAGAAAACTAATACTTAAGATCGCAGAAGTCACAGCGAAAGCAGAGGAGTACGCGGCGCAATTGGGAAGGCAAAACTGGCAACAATTCAGTGACGCCCTCAACGGACTTTTGAGCACATCGAGGACGTGGCATATACTCAAGGCTCTCATAGATCCAACAAAAACCAAGGCAGAAAGCAACAAAGCCATCTACCGGTTAATCCACCAGTTCGAGGGACCAGATTCAGCACTCCTGGAAAACGTACGTGTTAAGTGCTTCGGGGACACACACCCAGCAGCTTACGCAGAGCGCTATCGGGGAAGTGAAAACGACACCCTGTACAGACCCATCACGCGAGAAGAGGTCTACGCAGCGATTGGAAACACAACCAGAAACACGGCCGCGGGTGCAGACAAGATCAATAACGCACTCATCCGCAACCTCAGTGATGAGCTTGTAGCGCTCGGCGACGCTATAACGCGCTGGCGCTGAGATCGGCGTTCCCGCGCTAGAGGAAAATAAAGATGGACAGCGCGTGCTGGGCGCGCACGCCCGGCACGGGCAGTTCGGAACGAGAAGCCTGCCACGCTGGTCGTCTCTCTCTGGTGCTCCGCTGCGACCCCGCAAACCCTCTACAGTGGTGACCCGGCGAACCGTGCCTTCTTTCCCAGCGGCGTCCTAGCATGGCGTACTGGCAGCACCCAAGTTTCGACCCGCCGCTCCCGGCGTTCCGGCCTGCAGGCGTCGGCGGGTGGTTCGCCCAACTGGAGGCTGCGATGTACCTGAACGGCATCACCATCCAGCCGTTCAAACACGAAGTCCTTTGCGACATCCTCCCGCCCGACCTCCTGCGTCGGCTCACCTACTCTGCCTTCGGCTGCCGGCCATACGATGAGCTGCGTGCGGCCGTCTTGGCGGACTTCGGCGCCTACTACGTTCCGCCGCCGCTCTACGACGCAGCGGACCCGTTTTCGCCGCCGCCAGCCTCTGGCCCTGCTCCGGCCTCGCCCGCGCCCACGCAGCCTTCATCAGAATCCGGCCCGCCTCAGCAGCCCTTCGCCGCCCCGCCGCCACTCCAGTCCAGCGTCTCCGGCCCGGCTTCTTTACCACCGACCGCACCAGACGCTGCCGCATCGCTTCCGGCAGCACATCCTGCTACCCCTGTTACGCTAGCAGCACTGTGCGACGACTCCACTGTCCCGAGTCCGCAGTCATTCCCTCAGCAGCTCGGGGAGGTGCCTGGCCCACCGCGGTTCGCCACATCAGCGAACTCAGCGACAGATGCGCCCCGCGCCAGACTGTTCAGCGCCTCCGGCCATACCGCCTCCCATATGGACGATACAGCGTCTACGGCACAGCCCGGTGAGCAACTTTTCTCATCTGCAATAGTGTCACCGTCAGTTGAGCTCTTCCTCGACGAGTGCCCCATTCCGCCAACTTCTGTACCCTACTGCGTAGCATCGCTGCCAGCCGAAAGCTCACCTGCCACCTCATCGCCCATTCTGCCAAAGCTGTCAGTCACTGACCTGAGCGATCGTGCTAAAGACGAAGTGATATTGCCACCCCCGCATCATATGCCGAATACCAGCCCCACTACCCCAGCGGCCACACCGCCTGCCCAAGAGGCCCCACCCCAAGCCCCCATTACTGTCAACCGCTTCTCGGAGTCTGACCCTGGCAGCTCGACACTGTCGCAGCAAGCGTCTGCTTTGGTGCCTGACTTTAGCAACCTTCAGCAACGAATGGTAGAGCTACCCACACTGAGTAGTGCAGCAAATGTCCATCCACCAGCTGTGTCTGTTGCTGTCAGCCAGCCGTCTGATGTAGCAGTCTCAGCTCCACGGCCTGTCACTGCCACAACCTCCTGGCAGCCACCTACAGCCAACCATGCCCACACGCGCATCAGCACTGGCCAGTCGCTCCGGACTGTCACTCTCGCTTCGCCCAAGCACCTGGAATTGAGCCCAGCAACTTCCTCCCGCATCGTCCCAGCTGTCACCGTTGTGTCGATGGTCAAAACACAGCTGCTGTCAGTCCACGGAGCCGTTTCGCCCACTCCAGCGCTTGTGATGACGTACTCGGCGCGCCAGATTCCCACCGACACCAGCTCCAACGTCCCCACACCGACGACACTTGTATCTGCGGGCAGCACTACAGTTGGTGACGTCCCGACCATGGCCTCCCCTGCTCCCATGTTCGTTGTCAGCTCGGCACCCTGCATCATTCGCCCCTTGCGCAGCAGCCAGGGTCGTCCACCTGAGCCGGCGCACTCCACCCTACTGCTCTTCCCGGCCCCTGACTTGAACTTAGCGGACCTTGGAGCGACCCCGTGGGGACACTGTTACTCTAGCTGCCTCCTTGGCTGCCGTGGCTACTCCATCTCTGCCCCGTCGGCACGTACATTCCGACGTTCCGTCTAGGCGGGGGGCCCTGTAGCGCCCGGCGACGCTATAAAGCGCAGGCGCTGAGATCGGCGTTCCCGCGCTAGAGGAAAATAAAGATGGACAGCGCGTGCTGGGCGCGCACGCCCGGCACGGGCAGTTCGGAACGAGAAGCCTGCCACGCTGGTCGTCTCTCTCTGGTGCTCCGCTGCGACCCCGCAAATCCTCTACAAGCTAGTCGCAGAATTAACAGACTTTCTCAACAAACACTGGGAAGCGGAGACCGTCCCCGAGGAGTGGAAGCATGCGGAGGTTGTCATGATTCCTAAACCGGGCAAGAAACTACAAATTGAAAACCTCAGATCGATCTCGCTCACATCGTGCCTAGGAAAACTGTACGAACGAGTGGTGACGCTGAGACTGCAACAGTACATGGAGGACAAAGAACTGTATCCCCACAGCATGTTCGGTTTCAGAGCAAAACTATCGACCCAAGATTTACTACTTCAAATCAAAGAAGAAGTGCTTGGGAACGTCCCCAAGAGCGGAGAAAATATAATAATGGCATTGGACATCAAGGGGGCTTTTGACAATGCAAGTCATGAGGCTATCCTTACGGGCATGAACGACCTCAACTGCGGGAGGAGAATCTACGGCTACGTCAAAGCCTTCCTCTGAAACAGAACGGCAACGATTGGCCTGAAGGAGCTCAGATCAGACAAATTCCTTACTCCAAATAAAGGAACACCTCAAGGGTCGGTCATCTCCCCTACGCTCTTCAACATAGCCATGATTGGCTTGGCAAAACAGTTAGAAGCAATCGACGGCATACACCATGTCATGTATGCCGACGACATCGCCATCTGGGTCAACACAGGCTCGCTCGGAGAGAAAGAAGAGAAATTACAAAAGGCAGCCACCTGCGTAGATAACTACGTCAGAGCAAGAGGGCTAGCATGCTCCACCGAGAAATCAGAGCTCCTAAGAGTTTGGAGAGGAAAACAAAATCGCACAGTCCCCACTAGCGACGACTTAAAGTTGAACGTCTACCTCGAGGGGAAATCGATGCCGGAAAAAACACTCACAAGAATCTTGGGGATGTGGATACAGTCAAACCAACGCTGCACTCACACCCTGGCCCTAATCAAAGCATCCACATGATCACGCGCATCTCACACAGACATGATGGCATGCGAGAGGAAGACACACTCAAGTTGGTCAGAAGCCTGGTAGTCAGCCGAGTGACATACAGCCTCCCCTACTACAATCCCATCAAGAGTGAGGTACAACAGGCGGACGTGATTCTACGCAAACCCTACAAAACCGCACTCCACCTTCCTCACAGCACTTCAACCGAAAAGCTCCTAGCCCTAGGACTACACAACACTTTCGATGAATTGAGACAGGCACAACTAGTGTCCCAACTGCGCAGACTACAACAGAGCCCATCTGGCAGGGAGCTCGTAAAGAAACTGGGCCGCGCCGATCAAATTCAAGAGATACAGAGGACAGAAACAATCCCGGACGAATATCGCACCACACTAAAAGTAACGTCAATACCCGGGAACATGGATCCTAACCTACACAAAGCACGCAGAGAGGCAAGGGCTGAATACCTACAAAAGACATTAGCACCCCAAGAAACGACGGTATACGTGGACGCAGCCACATACACCAGAACAGCGGGGCATCACAACAGCAATGCGGTAACAACGGTGATTGACTCGACCCTACGCGAGATCACCAGCGCATCACTACAAGACTGTACGATAGTCGAGGCTGAGGAAGCGGCCGTCACTCTAGCGGCAGCGGAGGGCTATCGATCTAAACGGTCTCTAAAAATCCTTACAGACTCACAAACAGCATGCCGCAACTACCTATGCTGCAGAATACGGCACAGAGCGCTCCGCATACTCCGCTCTGGGGACACGCCGGGACACGCGGGAGTAACAGGGAACCAAGAGGCCGACAGGATAGCTCGAGGGTACACTTATTACCGAGCATCCAACGTAGGCGACCTCGAGGGGAACGAACCTGTACCCCAAGATTATTCGGCGATTCTAAATTATTACAAGGGCTGCAGAAAGCGGTATCCACCACCGGGCAACTCCCTTAGCAGAGAGGACTCTGTCGCGTGGAGGCAGCTGCAGACGGGCTCCTACCCAAACCTACACGTACTCAACAAAATGTATCCAACACAATAGAATGACAAATGCCATTGGTGCCAAGAACCCCCCACGCTGTACCACATAACGTCGGCATGCCAGAGAATAACCGTGGTACCAGTGATAACAAACCCGAGTGCGGAACAATGGGAGGGAGTGCTATCCAGCGATCGCCGGGTCGACCAAGAAGGTCTCATTCGGCGAGCAAAACTGGCAGCAGCATCCAGCGGAGCCCTGGACTAAGGGCAACCGACCTTTGAGCAAGATGGATGAAGCCATCTCAAAATCGCCGAATACAACCGAATCTAGAGCTAATAAAGTTTTCACTCACTCACTCACTATAGCTCTGCTACGAAGTGGCCACGGGAGACCAGATTACTGGTGGTAGTGGTGGCAAACATTTAATGGCTATTCACAAAAGGAGGTGTGTTGGCCCAGGCCCTATTGGCCCAGGTCCTCACAAATCTTGGTAGAGCTCCTAATCCAAAGCCTTAATGGGCCCCGCCGCGGTGGCTGAGTAGTTACGGCGCTCGGCTGCTGACCCGAAATACGCGGGTTCGATCCCGGCCGCGGCGGTCGAATTTCGATCGAGGCAAAATTCTAGAGGCCCGTGTACTGTGTGATGTCAGCGCACATTAAACAGCTCCAGGTGGTCGAAATTTCCGGACCCCTTCACTACGGCGTCCCTCATAGCCTGAGTCGCTTTGGGACGTTAAGCCCCAATCAACCAAACCAAACCAAAGTCTTAATGGCGTCTAACGCCGCTCGCGCCCTTTCGACCAAGGTCATTTGGGACTGTAGGTGAAGGCAGTTGAGCAGCGCCGCCTCCCGTGCCTCCCTAGAAGGGTGTGAAGTGAAGGAACGGTATGGGTGGGGATTGGAAGGGCAAGCCCAGACCACCCGGAAAACGTCCGAGAATGTCGCTCCGCACAGACTGCAGCCCCCATCAAATTTGATGTTGAAGCGTTTCAATACCGCCGGGCACAGCATTGGTAAAATTCGAGATTTTGTTCTTTGATCTTCACAGGTGGGGCCTCAAGTAGGTGACTAATAATAGAGCTATCGGCTTCGTTTGAGGAACACGTCTCCACAGACTTCTGTCCCCAACTGTATATCGCATTCTCCACCTTGAAAGAAAAACATCTATAAATATTGTCACGTTGTAGTCACGGAAATCCAGCAGTCAGGAAGACAGCAACAAGCCTTGCAAACGAAGCTCTTTATTTGGGCTGACTTGCGCCCGCAAAAGAACTGAATCACTCGGCGGCGGCCATCAGCAACACACGTGCTCAGTCGTCCAACTACGATTGTCCGCCGCTCGCGGCATCGCACAATTTAGAGCCGGCAAGGAAACTTTGAGATAACAGGACAAGATCATCTACAGTAATCTAGAAAAACGTAGATGCAGCTCTTCATGGCTGTGATCAATCGAGATTAGTTTTGTGAGGACGGACAGATGGCCGAAATTATGCGGACAAAGAGAAACATTTTGCCCATAAATGCATTCGCGTGGTAAAATTTATTCACAGTTACACCCGTGGCAATGCAGACGACCAGCGCAAGCGTGTTCATTTTGCGCTTTTGCGGCTCTTGCAATCTTAAATGCTGGGCTACGCATATTGTGTTCTGGTTTTCGCAGCATTAGAACGAGGACTTCACATTCTTAGAAATGTGCAGGCGCGACCTTCAGCATCTGTGATCGTGCAGCACGTTTGCGGTAAGCTTTGTGAGAGTATTCGTCCAAGTATGAACTCCGGCATGGGTGCAGCGTTCACAGCGTGACACTCCCCCTCGGCTACATACATAGTGCTCCCGCAAGCCGGTTAATGTGACACGTAGCCGCTGTTGCTGTATAGTAACTGCTGCGGCTGCTACTGCGCAGGCGCGATGAAACAGCGCCGTGCGATCATTTCAGTTTCAAGCAGTTTGACGCTATATTGTTGTGAACGCCAGTCCCTCCTGGTAACGACGAAGTTTGGTGAAGTGTGGGTGGACGCATCATCGCGAGCGCTGCAGTGCAATGTCCACGTCAATTTCAAGCTCCATGCTTTGGCTTCCAGAAAAAAATCTTTTTCGAAGGTTCATATTGAAAGGTACAGTGAGAAAGAGACACAAGACGTACAGAAAGAGGACACAGAGAGGCGCTGACTGGCAACTAGTTTTTTATTATGAAAAATTACACATTTTAAGCAACTCTGTCATCTGACAACAAATCGAGAGCATTGCACAGACACCTTGCCAGGGGAAATTCATTATCATCACACTAAACCTACTCGAACAGAATTCCGCCTCCTCCCTTGAATTCTCAAAGACAAAATAAGGAGTTATCAAGGAACGAGACCTCTTTATCAACTAGTATAAGAGAAGGCTAGCTTACACACTACGACTGTCTTTTTCGGATAAAGAAGGCCACCATGAGTTCGCTTGGTGTTCTATCTTTGTGCCTAAATAAGATCTTTGTATTAGGTACTGAAGGGCGACTGGTCTTGGTTTTCTTATTTTTATTTTTTTTCCCATCTTTTTCACATTCACGACAGCGGTCTTTCAAATGAGAGTAGTTAGTATCGGAGAGAGATTTGAGATGTTCTCGCTACGAATGTTTATGCATCTTCCTGTCAGCCCTATGTATACTTTGTTGCATCGCCTGACATTTAAGGCGAGCTTCATCGCTAATTCCAGCTGTAGAGAAGAGTCGATATGCATTAAGAGGTAAAAATATCGCTAGTTCTTTTCTTTCTTCGCTATTTATCAACTCTGAATGGTTGCTAAACAACACAGGTATCAAGCGAAAATAAGCTTCTGACTCGTCAAAAGCGCGTCCTCCAACGTTCACACTGGCTGCCTCGGAAGTTCCTTGTCTCGTTGAACTGCCCACGGCCCATCATTACCACGACGGGGGAGCTCCTGGTGTACTTTGGCCACTCCTGTCCACTTGGCAGCTCAGGAACGCTGCAAAAAGAAATGGAGGCTCTCGAATTAGTTCCGTAATAGACCGAGTAACGATAGTCAGCGTCCCAAGCAGTATCGAATTCCTTTTTTACTTCAAGAAATGCTTCGGCGCGGCAGACGGCGACAAAACGTAGAAAACACACCACAGAGCGCCAGCTAACAACTGATTTTATGGAAACCCGCGTCAACGAATATATTCTTTGCACTAATCAACGACAAAATAAAAAAAAAAGATAACATGCAGTGAAGAGAGCACTAGGTACAAAATGATTGGCATCCATGGCACGTGTGACACAAGCGAACATCGTCATGCCCCAAATCTAATCATTTTGATAGAAACTCTAATCCTCTCTTGGGAAGCGTCACAGACGGATTGCTCCCGCATCTGTTTGTCAACGAACGAAGAATGACAGCTGCTTCAAAAATTTCTCTTTGAAGCTGATGTTTTCTGCGGCTTAAGGGGACAGGGTAAGCAAAAAAATCTGAAAAATATCAATTTTAGTTTTTTGATAAATATGAAATTAGAGTCTTTTCTGCATCGTTTGATGTATCACACTTTATTCTGTGCAATTTATATCAACCTGAAAAAGCTGTCTGAAAGCAAAGTTGTCAGCGACACACCCCCTTTACGAGCAATGTGTTTTCTCCATTTTTACTATAAACCAAAAAAAAACTCCAACTGTTACTAAATTTAGCTGCAAGAAAAAGCTCTCTGGCAACCATCCAAGCTCTCTGGCAACTATCCAAGCTCTCTGGCGACCCTCCAGAACCCAAACGAGTCCTTCAACAATGTCGTATGGGAGTGTGCTCAAAAAAATGTCTTCGCTGGCCTGCAGACATTAGGCATGCGGACTAAGTCCGGGCAACAACGCTGTCCGCTGGCTGAAGCAAGTCGATCGGCGTCGAATTTACTTTAAACAGGCACCTGAAGCAAAACTGCAGGAAAAGAAGCGCCAAGCTCTCATCATCTAGGTGATGATGACTATGCAGCTGGTGCCTACTGTATAAACTGGTCAAAAAGAGTTGGCTAAGTCGAAATCTAGGAATAGAAGGTTTTGTTTACTTTAAACTCCGTTTTCTCAATACAAGATTTTTTATTAAGGTTTGGTTTATTGGGGTTTAACGTCCCAAAGCAACTGAGGCTATGAGGGACGCCGTAGTGAAGGGCTCCGGAAATTTCGACCACCTGGAGTTCTTTAACGTGCACTGACATCGCACAGCACACGGGCCTCTAGAATTTCGCCTTCATCGAAATTCAGCCGCCGCGGCCGGGATTGAACCCGCGTCTTTCGGGCCAGCAGCCGAGTGCTGTAGCCACAGAGCCACCGCGGCGGGGGATTTTTTGTTACGTCGGTACCATTATTTTCGAAATGACAATAGATATCAAGGTGATTTTTTCTGTGTATACAGTACATATATGTGGCAATTTACTGTACCAAAATTGTCAGCGTGCAAATGATATTGTTTGTTTTAAAAATAAATATATACAAAACTTGGTCAAAATCAGGGTGTAGAAAGTAAAAAAATCGCTAATAATTTTATTTCTTGTATATTATAAGAATTTGATACAGCGGCTAGAAGATGGAATTCTGAACAAAATGAAATAAATATCTTGCTGCTGTCTTTATTAGTTGCTGAGAAAAGTGTACCACAATATGCCCCAAAATACATGGGAAAGATGGCGCTTACCCTGTCCCCTTAAAATAACACTTCTAAGCTATATTCCTTTTTTACTTCTCTCCTCGGTCACTTCTTGATACTGCAAAATATAATGCAGATGATAGTAGTGCCATTCTGGTCATTAGGGTGATTAGAAGTGGCTTTTGTCCTCCAGCGGAGGCATTCCGACTGAAGATAAATATTAAAATTAGAATGTGAGAAGCATGAGTAGTCTAGAGATAACTGGCCGGTATTTCGAACTCCATTAATGACAGCAGTCAGGCGATCACGATGGTACGGAACATGAAGCTCGCGATATAAGTTTTGGTATTCGCAATGTTTGCGAAGTATAAAATGCGTTTACACTCAACAAATGTGGCAGCAAAGAGCGGATGACGGCAACATACTGCCTACATCGCCAACGCTACGTTCTGCTAGCTGTTAGAGAATGTGCTAGCCACAAGGAAGTTGTACGATTGTGCTGAATTACGGAGTTGGTGTGAATGCATGTTTGAAAAATTGCGCGCGAAAAAACGATGAGTAAGAAAAGCAAGACAAGCACCGAAAAGCAAGATTGCACACAGCGCTCGTGTGTGTGATCTTGCTTTTCGTGCCGTTCTCCATTTTGCGCCGGCATTTTTCAAAATATGCAAGCCTCTTCTGGTGGCTTCAGCCGCACAGTTTCTACAACCCACCCAAATTAGCTTCCGTTCATTAATAGGTACTGAATATGGTTTCTCTGTGTTTCCATAATAATTTTTTTCGTCAAACCGCGGCCACCGTGTACGGGTGTGGGCAGAAGTAAGCGAAGCACTGCGATTTCATTCTAACATTTCTCATGCGTCGCCTAATTGAAATTACTTGCTACTCTGCGTGCATGTTGGTAGAGGAAGCCAATGCTTCATAGACAAAATATGTTTCTACATACACAACAAGGAAGACGTGATTCCACTTAGAACGAAGTCGCGTACTCTGTTTACTTATATCCGCATCTGTACGCACTGTCCTCTCTATGGACGTCGTGTAGGCAAATGCATGTATCAGTAATGCAGCCATCCTGGGTTCCATTCACGTGCTGAGTTTGCCTTTTAGAGTACGCATTTCGTAAAATCTTCTCTTGAAGGCAGATTTACAACGTGCAGTAGAGTTGACGGGGTCAAATCATTCGTACCGCTTCGTGGCGTACCCGTTGAATCGGCCCTGTCACCATCGTTATTTATTATGGGTTTTATCCATCTTGCATTGCACTTGCATCAG
Organism: Amblyomma mixtum; assembly: GCF_055824585.1. Lineage (NCBI taxonomy): Eukaryota > Metazoa > Arthropoda > Arachnida > Ixodida > Ixodidae > Amblyomma > Amblyomma mixtum. The sequence continues at coordinate 156,498,366 of NC_143021.1, read as the reverse complement.
AGTCCTTTTTTTTGTAGGGTGATGACATCATTCTGTGGAGCACTTGAAGCGACTTTCAGACTCAAGCCGCCGTACTGCAGTCAGCCTTTGATTTCTTTTTTGTTCATTTTGACCAAACACATTGCTAGGGTCTTTCGAAGCTCTTACAATATTATTTTGCAATTTGATTGTTTCAGCACATGTCACAAGAAAAAGCCATTTCGAAAAAGGAAGTTTACCCAACAGAAATCCGAAGATAGTGAGACCTGCGGAAAAACACATGCTGTAGTCTTGCATAGTAAAGTACGTGTACAGTATAGAAAATAACATTGATTAAGAAGTGGTGCAAGCAGTTCCAGAGCATAATAGTTCGAAGAAACAATTCTGACAAGTCAGAAAGAAAACTGCCCAGAGATCCAAAATTAAAAACAAACTCGGGTCGCTAGGAGAAAAAAGGAGTAATGAATGTTGCGAGTAAGAAATTTATCCTCAACTAAATGCTGTGAATGTTGTGTCGTTGCATTTTATTTAGCTGAAGAAACTGAACCGCGGACACTACTAAAGAAAAAAGAACTTGGGGCGCTAGTTCCGGGTGCGGTTATGAATAGTGGTGAGATTTGGTCTGTTGGGGAGTCATTAGGCCCATAGTTGTTAAAAATAAATATGTCTGCTTCGTGCTGAACTCGTTTCATTATTTTATGCATTTCTGTGTGTACGGACACCAACCCACGATGATGTACTCAACTTAAGTACGTACAAAGGCAAACGGGATTTACAGTTCGAGAGAAAAATGCGCAGAAGGTCACTAAACAGCGCGAATAAGAACAGGGATGAATGCTGTTTTCGCAAGGGTTTATCACTTTGTAAATGTTTAAAGAAGTGAACTCATTTACCTCGAGTGCTCGAAGCCAGGTGGAACCTGTTCTAAGTTCAGTTGTGGCTACTTTGCACGCCTTATCTCGAAAGGTTGTTGTCAGCTTTAAATAGAGCATGGCCAAGAGCGGAGGGCAATCTTTTGGACGACCGCTGTGCCCGCTTGTGAGTATCAGCCCCGAGTTACTCAGTTCTTTTGGGCGCGAGTGAGCCCAAGGATCAGTTTCTATTGGAACCCCACTTTGCTGCCTTCGTGACGGACGGAATGCCAGCACCACTACATGAACATACACTGCTTGGGCGCAGGGACTGCGTCACGACTGTGTCACGGCTTTATTTGCTCGCCAAACCTTCTTTTTATTTTTTTACCCAACTTTTATAATTTACATCCCCCCCCCCCCTTTTAGACCCTAAGGAAATAAAAAAAAACTTGAAAATGAAAAGCAACATATGGCACCTTAGATGACGAGTGCCTTTGAGGATATCCTGCGTAAAATATCCCTTATTTGGAAATTAAACGAACAGCTAATGCGTTTTTTCCGATCGAGTTAACCTCCCAGAAGGTAGCCATTCATTGCTCAAAAGTGGAAGGAATTAGGGCAGACACAATAAAGGAAATGCTCAACCGGCGTGAAAGCCTAGCGTAGGCGGTGCATCGGGCTTTAGCGAAAATTTAATCTAGTCGATATCGGCGCCAGTCGATGAAGATTTCTACAGCCTGAAGATTGAAACTCTAGCAGCGTGGTTTTGTGTATCTAGGTCTCAAGTTGAAATTGAATATACTTTTTAGTAGTACAATAAGAAGAAACACCATCAAAAATCCAGAAAAGCCTGACGAGGCCTGCGCTACCTTAGATAGCTCTACTAAAAGAAATTATAAAGAAAGTGATCGCAGTGCACAGAATAAGGAAAGATCGTTGCAGTGGTCTTACCAAAAAGTACAAAAGTTTTTGTATGCATAATATTTTGTATCCGTACATACAGATTTAGCCGATTTTTAACACAAGCTCGCTGAAATGGCACCCAACAGGATAAAAGAAATAGAGTTTTGAATTACATCACTTCCAGGTTCGTGGATGTAATGACAGAACTCAAGAATGACGTTAAAAAGCTGAAGTCATCGTATACAGCCATACAATTAGTGTATACGTCAGTCAAAATAGGAATGGGCTTCATCAACGAGAACTTCGAACAAATGAGTACCCAACACACTCCGTAAAGGAATTGAAGAATCAAAACAGCTGAGCCTTGAGTGCCAGACTGAGAGCCAAATTCTAAGCAAAGAAGCCAGGGACACTTCCCACAGTTACAGGGCTAAGGACAGGACAAGAGAGGACGACAGGACACAGCACTGACTCGCAACTGAAGCCTTATTGGCAAACTAGTCAGTATAAATATTTGCCGCCCCTCTGGCGGCCAGATTTGACAACGAGAAGATACAGTTCATGCATACGAAACATCGATCTTCAAAAAGCATTGGCACGTGTCAACAGCCACATTAAAGATAAGGTCTTTCTTTCTCTGACAGAGCCATGGAAAGCACACAAATACATTCCTCGTGAAGCCGTGTTGTCATCAGTGCTTTCATGATTTTTCTCACCAAAGCATCGCGGTTTCTTCCATTTATAGTGCTATCCTGATGACATTCATCTTTCTTGCAGACTCCTCAGTACTTTGTCACGTGCTTTGTGGTGGCAACACGTGACACGATCTTTCAATAACGCACCAGCCACTTTAGCCGGTGTACTTCTTCCGACAGGACACACAGGCAACGGATAAATCACTCTTTCCTGGCAAGAGACGAAACGTTCAGCGTGCCTCCTCGAGCAGCCTTGAGGTTCGCTGTTCGAGGAATGCACTTCCCGGAATAGACTACACAGTCGCATAAGCGCCGCAAAGCAACGTCCACTCCCGCACGCTTCCCAGTTCTCCTCAGGTTGTGTGAAACCTGGTGCAGGTATTCATGACAGCAACGTTTCTTTTCTTTTTTCATTATTAGTTTTTCCATTTATTGCTGTCCACAACTCTATCAGCAGTTTTTCTTCCACGGAAACCCTAACTTCTGAAGGGTAACCGGTCTGCATTAGGTGATGTACTTGGTTTTGAAGCTTTGCTGCAGCCTGTGCTCACATGTCTTTTGCGCTGTATTGTTAAAAATGAACAATTGCTCTTTTCACTGGCTTCGAACATGCTGATGAATATGGAAAAATGGGTTCTTGAAAACGCGGCTCAAAATCCTAGCACACCTGGGATGAAGTGAAATGAAGCGAGAGGTCTAAAAAACCTGGAAAAAACAATGAACTGGTACTTCGTTTCTTAAAACAATCCGATTGAGGCAGGCATACAACTTAGAAATGGTTTGTTAAAAAGGCTTCAGTTGCGAGTCAGCGCTGTGTTCTTTCGTCCTCTCTTGTCCTGTCTTTCGCGCTGTAACTAGGGAAGATGGTCACCATAACTCGCCCACCCAGCAGCTTGCTTTATTGAACTTAATTTCTCGTACAAAGGGCCCTTTTGCATGTGATATAGGTCCTCTTTATTTTGTGCCAATCGATGCCTGGGTATTTTGTTGAGCTATGCTGACAAATTCCTTTATGTGCAATTAAGTGCATGCTTTTGAGGTAATTATTATTAAAAGTGTAGTAAGTATGAACGGTGGCCTGTCGTCTAGTTCTCGTCTACTTATGCCTTGGGCTGTACTCGGCATCTAGCCTCAAACATTCCTTCTTATTGACTTTTAACGAGTCAGCATTACTCCCCATGGTTAACGATTTTAGCGGTGTGTTTGCGTGGTCCTTCTGCGTCACGTAAACAGAAAAAAAAAGTTTTATTGGTCGCATTCGAACTCAGGAATTTTTCGTGGGATGCGAGTACGGAACCTCATAGCCTCGATGAGTGCCATGTTAGTTGGTTGTTAGACGGGAACATAGTCTGTGCGGCAAGACAGAAGCATTTGCGGCGGAACTTTCAATGACGTAAACCTAGGTGGCGTGAACAAAACGAACGTGGAGGGTGTATGCAAACTCCGCCTCTGTTGACGCCATGAAAGGCCACTACACGCTCGCTTATAAAACATTCCGCGCGCCGCCCAGTCGCGTCGACCTAGCGCCAAACAGGGATGACGCGAAGTAAAAAAATAAGTAAATTGTACAACAAAAGAATATGTTTTCAATGAGTAACAAGAGGACTCATTTTTGTTGGCCAACAATACGTGGCGGACAAAAATATAAGTTTGCATTTTAAAGACAACGAAAATTTGTTCTGGCCTCATAGTATATGACCGGATGGCGGGGTAAGTGCCTCAGAGAGAGCACACGCTAATTCGTAGTGACCTTGTTAATGAGTTCCCAAAAGCTGCGCTCGGTCGTGTGGGCACTGTGATGTTTCATAATATTTAAGATCGCCTGTCTTCAATCTTTTTAACTAAACATATCAAATTGAATTCACTTCTGCTATTAATGCTTAAGAAAAACAAGGATGCGGAGGATGGATTTGTCGGTTGTGAAGCTGATAACCACTGCCACCTCAGCCTAATTTACGTATGCAGAGCGATGCGACCGAATATATATCGTGTTTCCATTAAGGCCAAAAAAGCACTGAGGATCGCACAGCATTTCTAGCAAGCACCCTGCGTCCATACCATATTTGCAGAAGGCTACTGGCCTTATGCGCGCCTTTTTTGCCTCTCAGAAGACCCGCGCAGAAGGACCTGTCTCAAAATAACTCAGTTTCCATTCCGAAGCCATTTTCAGACCCAAAAATAAGGCAGTGGCCACGCTCGAATTGATGCCTGACCAACGTTATCTACTTCTACATCTGTTTTCCAGCAAATGTAGTCTTGCTGCTGAAAACAATATCCGGCGGATATAACAAACTGAAGAAGCAGAAGCGCGAGGGTTGGCAAGCACCCACACCCTAGAAAACCCCCGCCGTGGATATGTGCCATTAAGCCTGAGGACATCATCATCATAATCATCACGCACCCGCTTTCGGCGAAGGTTGCTAGCATCCGCACGAAGGCTTCGCTCATGCGCCCGTCGGGCGAGTCAGGCTGCTGGACGTACTTGTGGCCAAAGGCGAATGCCAATTCGGAAGTGTGGGGAGCGCCCGTCCAGCTGGGGAAAGGTGCCGTGGGCGACTTGTGGCTGAAGACATAGGCGTAAACATTGCTGCCCCTTTCACTGTGCTTCTCAGCGAGGAACCGGAAGGGGCAGTTGAACAACCGGTCCGAGAGGTAGTCGATGTACTGCCTCCTCAGAGCATTGCCGTCGCCCTCTGGAGCGTCTGCGGTGTACTGAAGGATTATGTCCTGTGTGTCCGCCTTCTGCCACCGTGACACGACGGCATTAAGAGCGTCGGTAAGGCATTCTGAGGTGTCGAGGTCTTCGACCAAGAGCTCCGGCTTTGCTGAGGCCAGGAACGAGTACGCTGCTTCGTCCGAAGTGACTCCCGCAAGGATGTCGATGGATCCAAAAAAACCTCGCTTGATTGCGACCAGCGGTATCCTTGGCAAGAATGAGTCATGATAGGTGGGCAGAAATGCGGTGATCTTCGGCGCGGTGCTTTCGGCGGCAGCTCGAACCAGTTCTTCTGCCGACTTGCGTCTGAAGCAGTCTACGACTTCATCTGGGTGTGACGACAGATTCTTGCTCCCTCCGTTAGAGCAGCCGACGATGTCGGCTACTCTGCTGCCCTTGACCATGCTTTCGTGAACCGTGTCCCAGAGGTCTATGCTGTACATGCTGCCGCTCATCAGCACCGCTCTCCTGAAAAGACCCTCGCTCATCGGGGATAGGACGTGGGCGTGTGTGCTCACCGCACCCGCACTTTCGCCGAACAGGGTTACTCGCTGCGGGTCGCCACCGAAGTGTCCGATGTTGAGCTGCACCCACTGCAGGGCCATGACCTGGTCCAGGAGACCCACGTTGCCCGGCGCCTGTGGAGTGTCGGCGCTCATGAAACCCAGGATGCTGAGGCGGTAGTTCATACAAACGACCAGCACGTCCGCCATGGCGGCCATCGCGGCACCGCTGTAGTTCCCCTGTGTGGCGCTGCCGGAATGGAAGCCTCCTCCGTGGATCCAGACGAGCACTGGCCGAGGGGTGCCGGACTGGACGGCCAGGTTGGGGACCCAAATGTTCAGCAGCAGGCAGCCTTCGGTGTAGGAGACACCGTGCATCCCAAGCCTGGCATTTTCCACCTGCATGACAACAAAGTTCGATGCTAATACTCCCACATAATGGTGTACCTCTAGAGTGACACCTTAAACAATGCATTCATCATGGAAATACATATTTCATAAAGAAATAAAATCTCTGTTTCACACATATTAAAGTTCATGGAAGAAATTATGTGTTACGTTCTGCCGATTCGTGCACATTCTCACCCCCCCCACCCCCCCCTGCCCCCACACTGTCCATTTCACAATAATAGGAACTATCGCCTCGTAGGAGGTCAAAAAAAAAAACTGGGCACTTATAGAGACATCGCAAACTACTGTTCAGGAAACATTGCAGCTAATGGCAGGAATGTCATTTTTCCCGTTCTTTTTTTTTTCTCAAAACAAACAAACATTTTAAAACGAAAATCTCATTTCCTAAAGTAAAAAAGGGGCACCGGGCAAGCGACACTGCAGTTGACAAGAAATTCGCAGCTGAAGTTCTGTACAGCGGCCCAGTCCCACAGCGTCACTGAAGTTCTGCGCGAATACGCGCGCGTCAACGAAAGCAACGTGCGAAGCGTTCTCAGCTGCGGTAAACGCAGCATAGTGGTGTGACTGGCTCACCACCGGAAGAAGAGAGTCTCGCGTGGCCGTGCGCGGCCCCTGTCGTTCATTGCCGGAAAGCGGCACCAGTCTCTGCAATGAGCCCCCGTGGTGTCTGAGGCGCTTTTTTTTCTTAACAATAAATCAATGTGGAGCAGGCAGCTCAATTTCAAGGCAGTGATCATGTTGTCCACTTAGGTGTCCTTGCATGAACGCAGCTACATACTACAGACAACGGCAATTCTTAGGTGCTCGAACTTATACTTTAACTTTAATGCAGCGAAAGTTGTTTCAACTTTTTCTCAACCATATAGGCTGCATTCGACCATGGAACATCCGTCAGCCGTTATTCCTAAAACGTAGCGATTTAAAACGTAGCGACTAACGTAAACAGTCGAATTAATCTAATTCAATGTTTAAAATAATTGCCAGGTGGAAACTGTGCGAGGTTGAAAAGGGGAAAGCGGCTATAACCCTCTCCACGTTCAGAGTACAGGAGGGTGCAGGGCAAGTGCGAGAGGGAATGCAGACAGTGCTGAGGGTTGTGAGGACACGGGCGACCGCACCAGGAGTCGCTGATGCACCTGACCATGGTTACACTTCCTCTTATGGTTGGCAGCCTTGATTCCATGGCCGAATGCGGGGATAAATGGCCAAAGCAAACTAATAACAGCATTCACTGTTTAGTGTTCCAAGGAGGTGAGCTAAGCTCTAGAAATTTTTTACAATTTTTTCTTTCGCTTTCTACACACTTTATCCTGGCAAAGGACAGACAGAAAGCAGCCGTGTGTAATCCTGACAGTTTGCCACATGGTAGGACACCATGTTAACTAAGTAGAAAGCGGACTTATCAGAATTCCAACTGAGTAGATCTACTGCAGAGCAAAATCCTGTCCGATTAATTTCAAACCAGCTCTGTACTATTCCTGCGACGCTCCCCCTATTCCTGGAAGCCTTGGAAGTTCATTAGCAGATTTGTCTCCTTGCTAATAAGTATTACGTTTGCCTTGCCTGCGCATCGACTCCGCTAGTCTAAACGACTACCGGTTACCTGGACTGCGTAATTAAGACATATTTCTTCCAAATTTAGTTTTCTGATAACAATAAATCTCGTTTGTGGTCTCTCTTCCTCCGTTTTAACCTTACAGCCGTCATTTACATTTCTACGGCTGGCTGGGCTACCTTAAATTTATTTGTTTTGTGTTGGATTTCATCGTGGACAAAGAGCTGAGGTCTAATTCACCGGATACGGCGATAAAAGAGTGTTTGATAAATAATGCTTAAGTGTGTAACCTATTTTGTTTTGGACACTAGGTGCCGATATTATTTTTAACTCTCGTCCTGTTGACATTGTTGACCATTTCAAAAGCCTTGGTGCGGCATTTACTGCTCACATGTCCTCGGAAACTCATGTGAACTTAGTAGTGACGAATTTAGCTCGCATAACCGGAGTAATTGGTCGTCTCAGATACATTCTTTCTACAAAACTTAAACTATTGGTTTATAATTCACTCTTTTATTCACATGTTAACTATTGCCAACTTGTCTGGGGTACAACTACATTCTCTCATCTACAAAAAATTTATGTCATGCAGAAGCGATACCTACGTCATGTGTACAACGCTGGTTATCATGCAACAACTGCAGGTTTTTTTCATAGAGCGCATGTCATTACGGCTCATAAACTATATCTCTACCGTCTGAGTACTAGATTTAAATATGAAGTAAGATATAACATACATAACCTTGGTACTCTGGCATATTTAGAAAAGAATGAACAATATTATGCTACAAGACATGGAGAATGTTGGAAAATCGTTGCACCCCGTTTGAACTCTGGCATGGAACGCCTATGTTATTCTTTACCATCACTGTTAAACCATTATCTGTCTACTAACTTTGATTTATTTATTTGCTCCACTGCTAAGCTTCGCTCTATGTTTACTGAGGATGAATAACTGATTTTACTTATCCTGGGATTTCATTTTTCGGACCACTCTGTTTTGCTTCTGTTCTGCACTGATCAAGTGTTTTCATTTTCTTTTGATTGACTGTATGAATTGATTGCTGTTGACCAAACGCTGCTCATTAAGTGGGGCGACTAGGGTGCCTCGATGCGCGCGCCCTCTTGGAGGGTGGTGCCATTCTTTGAAGGGGCGAACGCCGCCTCCGGAGCGGCAGCGGCCATTTCGCTCCCCACGCGTCGCCGCGGCTGCTTGGGAGAGGCACGTGCGCGGCGTTTTCTGGGACAAAATGCCCGGGTGTTGCGTGCCCCAGTGCACGAACCACTCACGAAATGAGTGGAAGATGTACCGGTTCCCTAAAGAACCGAAAAGACGGCTTCTCTGGCTCGTAAAAATCAAGCGCGACAAGTGGCAACCCACGGACCGCTCGTGTGTATGCAGCGTAAGTTATGCTTCTTCTGTATTCGTAGTTATTCTTTCATTTGCATGCTTTATACCGTAGCGTTTGTCAGTCTTGTATCCTAGATATCTGGCGCATATGCTTGCGTGTTTAACTCGTTTATTTCTGGGCAACACGACATGCTTAGTTCTTATAATCTCTTGTTGTACATGTAGTACTGCGAGCGCGTAAAGATGTGCGCTCTTTGCTACCGGATCCTTGTGCAATTTCTTTTTTGTGCGCAGTGGAACGTAAGGGGAGCTCTAAGTTACCTTTTATGCTATGACATACAGAGCGCTTTGAGGAATTTTCTCGGCGTTGTATTCTTGTGCCGCTGTCCAACTCAGACGGTGTGCGTGCGTGCGCGCGCCCGTTTGTGTGTGTGTGTGTGTGAGAGAGAGAAAAAGAAATGAGGCGTATGACCAAGCAAGACGCATGTGTGGCCATGACAATCATGTCAGGACTCGTTATGACTAGTTTACTAACGGCTAATTGGTAGTTACTGCATGTATAAAGGCACGCTTAACTTGGGGCGCTATGCTGGAAGGCCCGAGTTTGCTGAAACTCGGAATCTTCCCGAGTTCTGGCGACGCCATCAGATGAGTGAACTAATGGTAGCAAGACAAAATCCCACCCTCGTCACGCCTCCAGCTTCATTGGGTTATCTGGATATATTCCATGATTTATCATCACATCGGCGCCACCTCATGGGATTCTTGGGCGGTCTATAAAGAACGGGTCACGTGAGCCAACCGCCGGTGCACTTTTCATTTGTGTGTCGCTCCACCAAGTGCATTGCGTGTGCAGTTAGACAAACGAGGTTTTTTGAATTTTATAACGCACTTAGTACACCTTTATAAGCATTTTATAGTGTGCAAGATTTGGATTTAAAGCGCTTTAGAGCGATTCATGCATTATTAAATTTGGCTTTGTAGCGTGAGGGAACGCTACCAACGCTACATCATGTGCAACTTGAAGGCTACGGAAGTAGTCCGCAAAAAAAAATAAAGAGAGGTGTATCACTCCGCGCTGTTTTGTGGCCGTGTGGTCTAACGCGTCGCTGCGGAAAGTCGACAGGCAATGGTAGTGCGTGGGTTCAAACCCCGCATGTTAAACTTTTTTTCGCACATTTTTTTTTCATCGTAAGTTGAATTTCGCGTGACTTGAATGAGAAAACTCGTTTTGTTCAGAATCGCTTGAATATTATCCCGTGTTCTGAAATGAACAACATGCATCTGCTCATTTAACGCATAGCGCATACACCATACACCGTGCATACACCACCTCGATATGGCCTGTTTTCCCATGTTAAGTGTTAAATTTTGAACATAGTGTTGATTCCCACACTCACAGAAAATAGTACTGCCTCAAGAGTCAGCTTGGCTCGATTTCCCTGCTCTCCTAGAAGAGCAGAAGGTGCTGTGGCAGGATTTTCATGCAGCCAGGTAAAAAGAGTTCCAAGCTTTGGGAGCGTCAAGTAAGAATGCAGAAAAAGTTGTACAACGCTAGGAAAAAATATTTCGAAAGAGCAAACAATAAATGAGACACGACAATAAAAAATGCTCACCTCCAGTGTTTGCGAGAAATGGTTTATTCTGGAAACAGCCAGTGGCATGGATCACAGTGCATACAAATTTAAGTACACGTGCAGTGGATGCACACCAACACACAATCAGTCAAGTGCTCCAAAACTGAAAAAAAATGTGGAGCCATCGAACAACACTATTTGACAAAACGAAAACCTGACCAATGTACAAGCAAAGACGTGACTCGAAACAAATTCACACTCAACTGAGCAAGAGCCAGCTTGAAATCATTCACACCTCCAAAAAATTAAGGACAAAACATACAGTACTGGCTACCTCAACACTGGCACTGCATAACATGTCAAAACGACCAGAGATTGACAGCAATGCAAGACAACACCAAACCAGGAATACCTTTTCAGGACATGAAGATCAGACACCCATACATACTATTCCCAACCCTCACACACAAAATGAGGCCAATGCCTAGGGGTTTGTGAATGTTCGATCATTTTGGACAGCATAACTGAATAAATTTCTGTTCAGTTAGTCGAACGAATCAAACAGTATATGTTCAAATTATTTTAAATGAATCCAATTTGCTCTCAAATTTTCAGATACTTTCCGAATAATTGACACAACGCTTCATTAAGCTCCACCGTATGTTTCTGCAATTAATCTTCCAAAAACAGCACACATTGACGACGTGTACCAGTATACCTATTCTAATTGGAAAAAGTACTATTTGCACTCCGTTACAAATTCTACTTTTTTACAGACACTATTAACAAGACCACCTACACTACAAGTTACTGCCCGATACAATATGATGCAACGAATTGCAATGATGCAATGATATGATGGAAATGTAACAATTTCTTCGGTAGATTGATCAACACACACACCAACATGCACACATATTTCACATTGCCACCCACACATGTACAAAGGTGATCACAGCAAGCCGATGAGTCCTCTCTCTTTCCTCGGTAGCATGTCTATTACACATCAATTCCAAATCAGAGAAGTTCCTCGATGCCACTCAAGTCTTCATCACTGTAATCGATGCTCGACTCATCAGAGGAGGAGTTGCACGAGTGAGAAATGCTGAAGACCACCGGTTCAATTTCAGCGTCAACAATCATATCGCGTTGTCATGCTTCAGCCTCAACTTGCTCCACATGAACACAACAGTTTTGCCAGTTTTCCTGGCTTACAGACGCCAGTGCTTCCGGCAGGAGCTTTTCCACTTCAGCCAAAGTGAAACATTTATTGCGACTTGCGGTTATGAATATTGCATAAGAATGCAATCTGCCAAGTGACACAAATGCTACCGTTTAAAAACCCATTAAAATGCATGCGTGAAATAGCTGGAAAAGTCCCTGCAGCTATTACGTGCGCAAACATGAGGTAAATCAAAAAAACATCTACACTGTGTGTAAAACTGCTCAGTTACTGATAAACGGAAGCGGTTTTTGAGGTTTAATGCCCCAAAGAAACTCAAGCGATGAGGCAGGCCATGGTGAAGTGCTGCCAATAACTTCAACCATATGGGGTTCCTTAACATCCACTGACACTGCACAGTACACCGACCACTATCACTAATAAATGGGAGAACATTCCATTAACCGTGACATGCATGAAAGCAAAAACAGAGCATTCTTACAACCATTGTGTTCAATACATAATGTGCCTTCCTGGTGAAATAGTTGGTCTTCGCCACGTCAGGGCTGGACTTCGAAGGGGCCTTTACGCCAAGTTAAGTCCCGTCGACGCATCCCACGACGTCTGTGATGCCGCCGCGCAGAAGGAAACGCTCCTTAACATACGCACGCTCGGCCGCAGTCGTGGGGAAAAGCGAACCATCGCTTCTGCACAGCCGCGTCGATAAGCGCGTCAGAGACGTCCCTCACACAGCGGCTCACAGTGCTTTGGTGGCGTCCAATAAAGCGGTCTGCGCCGACGCTCCCCTCGAAGCTCCCGGTCGCGAACAACCGGAGGGCGCAGAGGACTTGCTCTTCGACCGAAAGCGAATGAGGCCCGATACGCACTCTCCGCAGGCGTGGGTCGTCGCCTAACTCTTTACACAACCATCGTACCGATGTTTTGGAGAGGCGAAAATGTCGCTGGAATTCGTCCTCGGCCATGGCAGTAAACAGGTCCAGCCGGCCGTACTGACATTTGCCGTCAGAGGAAGCGATGAACCAGGCTGCTGCTGCTGCCGCCATGACAGTCCCGAGATGAATTCGGGGCACTTCACCGTTCACGAGTTTAGCTCCGAGTTCACCTGTCAATCAAAACCATTGTTCACGCCCCCGGCTTGCCGTACATAAATTATAGGCGTACGCGCTATGGCTGGGCCACTCCCAACATCCCAGCCGGCTACAGGTATGCTGCGCGGCTGTGCTGATTGCTGACAGACATCGACGATGTTGACCATCGAAATATAACAGGCAAAACGGACGTCATCGCTGATTAATCTAAGCACCTCTGCGAAGGACACGCAACGTGGCGACAGCCGTCGATTTCTTCGCTCGCATACTAAGATTGCACAACACTATAGCCTGTTGCAACCACGTACGACGCAGCACAACGCTGACGGCGCGTCACACCTGCTTGCAAGGCGTCAAACACGGACCACGACGACGAAACGGTGATTTGGAGCCCGTCCTACTCTAACAACATGGCATCACAGGTGTTTGGCTTGGCCGTGCTTTCATCGGTGATAAAGCTCAGCATCAATGTGTCAAACACATTCGGGATCGACAAACGGTCGCTGCTCTAGACCCAGTGCAATAAAGAGTTTGTAATTTCCAGCACGCAAGCACTGCGTACTTCACAACCGTAACACCTTTCTCAGTTATAAGTCCGATTCCATTATTACAAACAGGATCCCTCATCTGCCCGAACGATATTATTGCGATGTCACTGCGGTATACAACGGCGATCGACGTTAGTGACAAAACCAGTCCGAAAAACCTTGAAGTGCGCGCCGTAAACAAATACTACGCAGATACGCGCGCCACCACCTTCACAGCTTTTAGTCACCGTCTGATGACATATATGATGAGTTGTGTGGCTGGGTAGCACGCTCTTCGCATCCGCAGTGCACTAAAGAGGCGTCACACACAACAGGCATACGTAATGAATCATTGAATCATTGAATTGAATACAGCCAAACAGCAATTTTTTTCCCACACCGCATCACAGCCGCTCGCACGGCCAATTTCTACCGCTGAGATTCGCCAAGAGCGTACTAAACGCAATAGTTGGCCATAGCGGGGTGCGGCAGCGGCCGTAGCAGCGGAGAACTCCACCTGAGGTCACTGCAGAGAGCAGCAGTGACGCGGGGGGGTGCAGTGCAGTTAAGTTTTTTGCTGTTGTGTATTATGCAAGCCAGAAGATGCATGACTGTTATATTTTGATATACGACACAATAAAATATATTATCGCAATGGCCGAAAAATAGGACAGATTTAGCGTGTAGTAGTTGCCCAGTCTTTCCAGTCGAAGGCAGCGCTACCGGCGGCGTGTCAGCGCAGGAGCTGTCGTATTCGGCACGGTGGGCTGCCGCTCTAGTTCGTATGCAAGCCACGCTGCAAGCAATGGCTTCACTATCGCCACTAGCGGCAGAAAGTGTCAAATCTTTGTTAATTTCCTAAAGCTATGCTTTTCAACAACGCTTCATTGGATTGAGATTTTAAAATAAATTTGGAAATGTACAAAATGTTCATATTATTATCTGTTGCCTTTTAATGTATTCGAGAGAAGAGAAAGGGTTGATACAAGAGTGCACCTAGTGCGCACTGTTCGTCTACGGAAATGGAGAGACAGATAGAGCCTGAAAGAGAAGACACGCCTTTGACACGCCCGAAAAGGCGTGTCAAAAAGCTAGCGGCGAGTGTGCAGATAGATAGCAGAGAAGTCACGATTTCGCGATTGCTGACATGGCGCTGATAACTTCAGGTAGCGCTGCGGCCTGGTATTGCGCAGTGTATGGTGTTTGAAGTGTTAAACAGGCGCGCAGGCTGCGCTTGTATCGTCTTTACGAGGCTTTATCTCTACATTTTATTGTCCGCTGCCTGCGCACGTTCCGCGCTATCTTCGTTCACTGACTGCCGTCATCGCAAACTCGGATGAAACTCGGGCGAGCGCCAAACTCGGGCCTTCCGGCATAGCGCCCTTGGTGATCGATATGTGTTTTGTGATCACGCTTGTCTAGACATTCGCTTTTCTTTCCCCATTCGATGACCGGTGAATTATCTGAACATCTGACTGGAGATGAGTGACGAGGATTTCATGACTACGGAGCCCTTTAACAACGGAAATTTCTTAATGGTGATGACAGGATCAGACGAAAGAGAAAGCTGTTTCATTGAAGCTCCACAAAATTTGTGGACAGCATGATCGAAAGCGGGAAGTCGTGAAAAATCCAGGATTGACTTACAGCATTGCCTTCTTGCGCGCACATATATGAGTGCAACGTTTTATTTTTCAAGGAATTTCTTAGCTCACTGCCCATGTTCCACCTAGCAGCAAAGGCAAGAACCTTTAGTATCTTAACATGGGAAGCACACATCTCTTCAGTGTCCAATAATTTCCTCGCACTCTCCCCGTTTTTTTTTTTTTTCAGAAAGAAGTCGACGGTCTTTTGCCTCTTTCTTAGTATATCTTAACAAGCACCTGAATTTCACTTATAACTGTTTGGGCATATCCCTGTTTGTGTTACTTATTTTTAGCTGTTTAGAATGTTAGTGTGAAGCCCTCTCAATTTAAACATTAATAAGTTTGTCTGATCATTGCATGGTTCTGTGTTACAGGCACATTTTGAAGAAAGCGCCTTTGAGCAGAATAGGGCTGACGGGTGGAAAAAATTGAAGCCCAATGCTGTGCCAACGCTTTTTTCCTTCAGAGGTATAATAAGCCACATATTTCTACATTAACGAAAGTTTGCAACGCTTCTTTCCTAATCCTATTGCTTCTTTCATTCTTAGCCTGATTGTTCTAACTTAGTACTGTAATGACCGGCCATTTGTAGACTCACGTGGAGCGATTATTTTTTTTTTTTCATCATACTGCAGACCCAGTGAAGGGTCCTAGCAAGAGGGGTAACAATTTCAGAACAAAACACAAAAGCATAAAGTGCAAAAACACGAACATAAAATTCACACAAATGTTTCTTCAGAGAATTAGGCGGCTCACATTACAGTAACTCTCTTCACACCTCCGGTCAATAGAATAGCTCGTTTTCATTTTTTACAGGGAGGTAAATCAGCCGCGCCTTCCGCCCAGAAGCATGATGCTGACAATTTTGCATTTTATTTAATTTTATGTCTAAACGTAGCAAGACTTGGAGCATGCTCGTTCGTAATGATAAAATAATGCACCATCTGATTTGCAGCATGTGTGGCCTCTCTTTTTTCAGCGATGCCTAAGCACAGGAAGCCGCCAAAGGAAAGGTTACAAGGGGTGCCTGCGGCAGCAGAGCAAAGGGGCACTCTGCAGCATCAACAGAGTGCTTCTGATACCACATCAACAGAAATTCAGGACCAATACGTCAACGACATGGCTGATATGCCACACACGGCAAATCAAGAACTGCAGCCATTGCCCAGTGACGACAGGGAGACGGCTCAAAGTCAGATGAACAACTCACCTCGCCCAAGTTCCATTCCAGAAACTTCAATACCCGCCACAGATGATTCCCTGCAAGTTGCCTGCGCACTTCGTGCAACCCGTGCAGAGAAGTGCAGTAACAGCTCATGTGCTACACTTAATAAACAGCTAGAGGACATGAAGAAAAAATACGCGAAACTTAGCGAAGTTCACAGCAAAACAAGTGCTACAAATAAGTCAATTAAAAGGAAGCTTCAAAAAATGGAAAAGGCCAGCGAAATGTTACGAAAAAAACTCAAGTTCCTAAATCAAGACCAAATGCGAGCCCTGTCTCGGAACAGCAACAAAGGTTCCACCTGGTCGTCCAAAACAATTAAACAAGCCCTTCAGATCAAATTTGCGAGTGGAACTTCAGGCTACGAAACCCTAAGAAGACTTGGGTACCCACTGCCTTCTAATAGGACTCTTGTCCGTCGTCTTCAGGGACTCAAGTTCCTACCAGGAATCTTAACTGAAGTGATTGACGTTCTCAGAGTAAAAGCAGAGGGCATGGAAGATATTGAAAAAGATTGTGTGCTTTATCTCGATGAAATGGAAATTGCACAAGGGTATGACCTCGATCGTGCTGAAGACATTGTGTTTGGAGGGAAAACATTTCCAGCAGTTCCAGATGAACCTGCATGTCATTGCTTAGTGTTTATGGTCGGAGGATTGAACACAAGGTGGAAGCAGGTAATCGCATACCATTTTACAGGAAGCTCTGTCGACGGGGGTCTGCTTAAGAGTTTTGTTCTGGAAATCGGGCAGCTTTGCGCTGACATTTCTCTTAGAGTGCTTGTGGTAACCTCTGATATGGGAGCGTCCAACAGAGCTATGTGGCGCGAGTTAGGTTTTTCTAGCCATAGGAATTCTAACACTGTGTGCTCAATCCCTCATCCGATGCTTCAGGGAAAGGAACTCTTTTTCACTGCGGACGCGGCTCACGTGATAAAAAATATCCGAGGTCAGCTTTTAAACTCTATTGACTTTACGCTGAGCGATGCAACTGTCTGCCAACATAGCTTACCCTCAAACAAAGTCAAGCTGGAGCACGTGCGCGCTGTCGTAGAATACGACTCTAGCAAAGAGCTGAAAATTGCACCCAAACTTTCTGAAGCTCATGTCAGCAAAGGCCACTTCACAAAAATGAAGGTCGGCATAGCAGTTCAGTTCTTCAAGGAATCCCCAGCCGCCATTCGTTGCCTAATAAGAGAGAAAGTGCTCGAACCAGAAGCTGAAACCACAGCATGGTTCCTGGAGCTCATCGCAAAATGGTACAAACTGATGTCCTCATGACATCCGTCAGTTGCACTTAGTTGGCAAGATATGGCAAAGTACCATGAAGCCTTGCACATGTTGCGCCTGGCAGTGGACACAATTCAAGGCATGCAGATGGGCAGCACATCCCAGTGGAAGCCCTCACAGGCAGGTCTCATGATTGCAACAACAGTTGTCCTTCGTTTGCAAGATATTGTGCTTAAAATGGATGGCTACAAATTCTTTCTCACCGGGAGACTGCTACAGGACTGCCTGGAGAATCTTTTTTCTGTTGTGCGTCACAGAAAACCCGTTCCAAACGCGTATGACATGAAATGTGCTTTGAAACTTGTATGCGTCAGTCAGTTTTTGCACACACCAGCAACCTCAAGCTATGAAACGGATGATTCTGAGTACCTGCTTGATATGATTTCACAAGGAAAAAAAGAGTACGTTGGAGATGTTGAAGAGGAAATTGACGATGGGGAAATTCTGTTCATTGAAGCACTGACTTCAATTGAGTGCAGTATTTTGCATCATATTGGCGGATTTGTTGTGAAAGGAATTTTGAAGAAAACGAACTGCGAGCAGAGCAAGGCTGCAATGCTTGGCTCGACGAACCATGAGCATGCATATTTAACTGCACTGAAAGAGTACGTCCAAGATGATGAGAACTTGTGTTATCCGAGTGGTGCGGTTATGAGCCTTCTTCAATCCTGCGAAGAGCACTTTAAAGGAATCACGTCCTGGACAGACAATCTGTTCACCCTTAAGTCCCCTCTAAAGGCTGTCACAGAATATTTAAACAAGAACACACGATTCACTATGGAGGCCTGTCAGCAACACAAGGATTCTCTGGCAAACATACTGATATCAAGTTATGCAAGAGTACGGCTACGCATTCACCTGCGTCAGCTCGAAGCTGCGAGAGTCAATGGGCATGGAAGCAAGACATGCGCTGCAGTTAATTTGCAGTGAGTTGTAGCGCTTGTTTTTGACATTTTAAGGTTTCCGACCAAATAAACAAGCTATCACATCGGAAATCGCTAATTATCGGATGCAGTTTCTTTTTTCATTGTTCAGAAACCGTGTGGCTGCTTTATTTTAGCGGCATCGATATCTGATTTATAGTAGTGAGCAGTTTACATTATACTGCTGCATAAGATATGCTAAACAGGGCTTATAGTCCGTGACTGCGTGAGTCAAAATTTAATGCTATAGAAACCATATGTGTGAAGCACCAAGTAATCTGGCATGTATTAAAAAGTTTGTTTATCTCCATCTGCATATCGAAAGTAACGCGAAAGAAAGGAAAACGAAATTCAGAATAGCTATGGGAATGCTTTTCTGAGCATAAAATAGCCGTAAAGTACTATATTGTGTAATGTAAAATGAAAGAACATGCCTATATGTATACTCAAGCTTAACACAAAAATGTTCCAGAAGTCGTTTATTTTGTAGTATTAGCGAGTAATGCTCCGCAAAAATTATAAATCACGTTTGAAACTACAAAGAAACATTAAAAGTGGCCCGGATGTGTTCGCTGGGCGGTATATGGCGCTCGGCTGCACGGGCGCGACACAGCCGCGGCGGCCGAGTTTCGATAGAGCTGAAAAACACAGTGCCTTGTACTAGGTCGATATCGGTGCATGTTAATAAAAACCTGAGGTGGACGAAATTTCCGATGTCCTCCACCACGGCTTCATAACAGCCGATGTCGCGAAATTACAAAAACCGTGAATGTGACACTGGCTGGCTCGCCGCCCTTGGCTGCGTACGGAGCGGGCATCCTAATGGCGGACGTCGTAGCAGACGACGCGGTTGTCTCCACCCTGCACGGCGGCGGCGGGAGGAGCGCGCGCATCGAGGCACCCTAGGGCGACGGACTTGTCAAGCCCCCTATTGGCGGCTTTTCTCCGTCGTCCTCCATGTGTGTACTGTACATGGTGGAAATAGTCTTCTTCTTTCTTACATATAGAAACTCAATTGCGCTCTCGCCTATGATGCACTCTAGGATGGAGAAGAATGTTACTATTGTAAATCCTGCAAAATACGGTTTTTGTAGTTGATGAAATTTTAAGCAGGGTGATTTACCGCAGCAATTTCCCCTCATACTTCTCAGGTAGGCATGTTTTGATTCATTAGTTCGAAATTGTGTTTGAATGCGTGTTTTCAATGCGAAGCTATTATTTACCACTTCAGAGAAATATCGTTCGCGGCTGAATAACGTTCATGATCCAAATATTGCGTTTATCAGCTGTTGCCTATGTCTAACAAGTTTTTCCATGTGAACTAATATATCACACAGGTGTTCACTGTACTAATTTCGAGCAGTGATTACAGAAAGTGGCTACTGCAATGAGCTCCTTGTTGTGAGCGTTTTTAGTGAACAAGCTTACTTTTTCGTTCCTATCAATTCCGATGGGACTTTGTACCCTGCCGAAGTTTATACCACTCCCTTGCCTTGTCATTGTGATTATATTATCTGCGATAACGCCAACTACTGGTATGGCAGCATTTCTAGAGTTTAATGCCCTGAGCATGCTGAGAGTAAGTGCATATTAAACAGCCCTTAGTGCCGCCGTTTATTACCATAGCAAAAGTATTTCTATGCTCCGTCAACGGAGTCGTGTGAACAAAAAAAAGTGTCCGAAAAACGTGTCCGCCACAGTTGTGATCTTCTCAGGAGAGGTAGCACGAAACGAGTGGCTGCAACCGAAAGAGGATGATGTGAGGATGCTAAAAATATATATCTCTAGGATGATTATTAATTGCAGCGAAAAATGTCGAAGGAACGCCGAAATAGCGCCGACGTCGATATAGTGATGGACAGGAAAACAGCCATAGACGGCAAAATATAGCAAAAATAAGCAAATGAGTAAAAATCAAGTTTGAAATGAATGTAAATGTATTTCATGAGTGATAATTACTTGAGAAATAAGTCTATTTGACATAGAATAATTAATTAGGTATCAGTAAAAACCACTTGACCTTTGAATAGTCTGGACAGGGATATAGTAAGTGGGCGGGAAAGCAACCACGGCGCCAAATTCGAAAAACCAAAATGGATAATTGAGATAAGAGAAGGTATAATCAAAGTAAACAAATTGATCTTTTACTGAAGCCTAAGATAATTGCGCTAATTAAGTTGTTAAATTAACAAACAAAAAGAATATGATAAAGCCAAGCAAGGAGAGGCGACGAGTGCCGAGAAGGCGTGAATGCTTTCGCATTCTCCCAACCCTGGTCGCCGCAATGATCTCAATTTTAAGGCGAAAGCCTTTAATGCCTCATACTGTCGTTAGCAGACGCGTCGGCAGGAGTGTCGACAGACGCGTCGGCAGATTCGTCCGCCTTTCGGCGTCACTGCTTAAAAGGCTCAAGGTTCCAGCATGAATAAAGGCGCATTTAGTGAATGCATGGGCTTCATAAATCAAATAAAAGGAGTAAAGTCAAGAAAAGGATAATCAAAAATAAAAATAAGAAAATAAACAAAAATAAAAACAAAATAAAAATAAGATGTGAAAATAAAAATAAAAACAATAAAAGTAAGAAAAGGAGCAAAAGATATAAAAATAAAAAAGTAAATAAAAACAAACAGTGGCCAGGAAACGCTTTCGCCTCGCAGCACTTTAGAGAGTAAAAGTGCCCCCTGAATTTTTTTTTCTCTTCGCTCACCGCCCGGCGAAACATTTCAATACAATTAATGAGGTTCATGCGGGTGGTATTCTTTTTCTTTCTCAGTTCACCTCCGCTACTGTGCTGGGCTATGGACGAGGATGGCACTGGTGAATACTGGAAAGTTTCGTTTCAACTAGGGGATAAATGTCCCCGAAAGCACAGCATTGGGCAGTCGTCACCGTAGCTCAGATAACAGAGCATCGGGTTGAAAATTCGGAGGTCCTAGGTTCCGATTCCACCTGCGGCATGCGTTTCTTATTCTTCTTTCTAATTATTTATCTTTAAAAGATTAACATGATTAATTTCGCGTTCATGAACACCACAAAAGAAAGGAAATAGCCTATACTCCCTTATTTTGGTGACTATTGCTTTCTGTCATGTAAGTAATAACGAGCTCCTCTTTTCCCTTCCATTGTCTGCTCAACAACTAACAGGGACATGGAGTCTAAGAAGTAACTTTGACTCCTATTCAAAGCTGGACTTTCCCATGCTGTGATCGCATCATCTCACATTCCCAAGCATCTCCACATTCTGGACGACATCGGCAATGAAGTGAAGTAGCAGTCACTGACTATAGTCGAAAAGTTTTTCGTTTTTTTTTCGTTGCATCAAAATGCCTGACCAGACGGATTTCCGTCGAACTCTTGACTAGACGACATCGGCATGGGTATGCAGTCTAAAGTGCGTTTAAATTTCTGGTATCTCAGTTTTCGCTTCTGAGAGGGCAGTTCCTGTTCTCCCATTTGAAGAAGGTATTTATGACTCGTAAACTACTTCCTTCTGCGAAATCTGCTGTTCTATGTCAGCGCCCTTCAATAACACCAGGTGGCCTAAATTAATCCGATGCCCTGCATTACGGCTAACCTCATCCTGTATATGCCGCTTCTGTATGCCGCCTGATGTGTGACGTGACGCGCAGCTGTCTTGCGCGTGTCTTTTTCATTTCATTAGTGTTGTTTTATTTGTGGAGCGTGGTTGTCTTCCTTTAGTGCATGTTTTTCCTCATCTATTAGTTGTGTGATTGTATTTCTGTTATTATGTGTACTTTGGGCCAAATGAGCAGAAGTTATTGTTTCCCCCCCTGCAATAATGCCCTTCGGCGCTGCTGGTATTTGTAATAAATAATAAATAAATAAAATACACCTCGATAACTAGTATACGCGCCTGCTATTCCTAGGACCTTTGTCATAGTCCTTTGTTGCTTCGTTGCCTATAGGCTTCCCGCTTATGTTGGGATAAAGTGACATGTTAGTTGCACTGCGCATTGCTTTACTTTTTTACTCATTGTAGATATAAATTTATCATAGGAACTTCAGTCATATTGCTACCATAACTCTATGTAGATGCGTTGGCCTGTACAAACCTCCAAGTGATCTTCAGAGTAAGCCGAATTAAGACAGCTGCCACCATCTGGATTAATGATTTAAAATTCGATAATATTGCCGATAATATTTCATTCGATAATATTTCATCAAGGCTTTTACACTAAGTGTTTCCCACTACCCTACTCAACAAAAAATAATTTGATATTTTTAATAGTTTTTACATCAGGGGCCCCTCAACAGTACTTCTACAGCCAATGAGATACTTGCAGTCATCAAGAAATGATCATCAATGGATGTCTCTACTCAGTGATAGTCTCCCAACGAGGCGATGTCGGCCGGAATTCCTCGATAGACTTGAAATATACCAAGTAAACATGCATTTTGCAATTTCGTATCAAAGTGCCTTTAGGGCAGCTGGATCGGGATAAATGGTGTGCTGTACAGGTGAATATGTCCGACGGCCAGGTATGAAACCAGCTCAACAAAGTCAAACGCGTTCCATATGACGGCGAGATCGCGCTGAAATTTTATTTTTTTTACGTTAGTGAAATAAGATCTCACGCGTGAGATAAATCTAGCTGGAACATTTTTAATGGATTAAAGAATGCCTACCCCCTCAAGCCTCCGTATATACTTCTTCTGCTTATCCCTCAAAATTATCATAGTCGTATGAATCATAATTTCTTACATGACGCCTGATAGCTGTATGAGTAGGACGGGGTAGGCTAGTTTCTTTTGAAAATGATTTTTGCTTTAAACGTTGCCATGTTCACTTTCGAACGTCAACTTTTGCCTATCTAAATATTCTTAGATCACCCACTGTCTCACGGCTCACAAAGCTACCGAGGACAAACAGAGGGTGGTTAAATGGTATATTCATCTATAAGCATGTTTGAAACGGTTGCACCTGAGTGCCCAAATACTGTTCGGGTGAGGGGGTTAGTTTCATCAAGTCTCTTCAGATTTTCCGGTCCTAAGATTGAAGCTAGAGTTCCAAAGCCTCAGTGGTCCCCGGCGCTAATAGTCGGGATAAGGCAGCAGACCTGGCGATCTTCTTCAGTTCATCTTATGGGGAACAGCGCAACAAAGGCGGGGCACAAAGAATAAATTCGCTGACTAGCGAATTGTATTGAAAGAATGAACGTGGAATATACGCAGGGAAAAAAACAACGAAAAACCTAGCCAAATGAAACTATGTCATGTGGGAGGCACGATAGTTTATTTTTTTTTATTTATCTAGGAATACTGCAGACTCCTTCTGGAGTCCAAGCAGGAGTGGGAAACACATTAATAATACCAAAAATACAAAACAAAAACAAAGAAAAAGTCATACATTCAAACTTTTCAAAGCAGCAATGAATTCCACTTCGTCAGGAGAATTGACCACATTCTGAGGCAGCCTACTCCAGTCGGACACAGTCGTAGGAAAATAGGAATATTTAAATGAATCGATGCAAGCTCGGTATTCTTTTAAGATTTTCCCGTGGTTAAAGCGTGTGTTAGCTCGAGGTGCAGGGGTAAGGTGGAGAGTCTTGTTTATCTGCGTCTTATTATTGTACAGGAGGTACAAGAACTTAAGGAGTGTACGATGGGGGGCTAGTTGGTAATCCATGAACTAAGAACGAAAATCACGCAAAGGACGATACACAGGGAAGAGTAGACAGGAAGAGCGCGGAAACACAACAATAATACCAAAAATACAAAACAAAGTCAAAGAAAAATGTCATACATTCAAACTGTTCAAAGCAGCAATGAATTCCACTTCGTCAGGAGTGGAACGATACACAGGGAAGAAGTAGACAGGACCGCGCTCGTCCTGTCTACTTCTTCCCTGTGTATCGTCCTTTGCGTGGTTTTCGTTCTTAGTACAAGGACTTAAGCCTGTATTCTAAGCGCCTGGATTGGAGGGTCTGAAGATCCAAGAGATTAACCATCTGTGTTACGCTATCTGTTCGTCTGAAACGGTTGCAAAGAAAACGGACGCCCATTCTCTGTACCTTTTCCAACTTATCTGTATTTGTTTTGGTGTAGGGGTCCCATATGCACGACGCATACTCCAAAATCGGTCTAACCTGGGATTTGTATGCAGTGAGCATCACCTGTGTTGGGGCTGTCACCCATTTTCTTCGAACCCCCCTAAGGCCTTACGTGCGGTACAACATATGCTGTCAATATGTTTGTTCCAGGTTAAAGTTGATGTTATTGTGACTCCTAGATATTTTACAGCTGATACTTCGTTAATTACATCCCCGCCAATTGTTAATCATTGTTAATCAATCTGAAAGTGCGTCATCGACCCTTCCGTGACATTGATTAACAAAAAAACCGACTATCTTGCCTCCCACATGACATAGTTCCATTTGACTAGGTTTTTATTGTTGTTTTTTCCTGCATATATTCCACGTCCCGTCTTTCAATAAAATCAGTTCCTAGTCAGCGCATGTCTTCTGTGTGTCCCGCCTTTGTGGCGCTGTTCCCCCTAAGATGAATAATTACAAGCTCGCCCAAATTTCAGCTTTACTCAATGTGAGTTCTTCAGTTCCACTAGAACATAGATTTGCTGTGGTGGTGGCCAATTCCAGCAGCACCACGATTCGAACAGCGAACCTTTGTCACGGGAGACACAGCTTGTTTTTCATTCAGCGACTCTCAATAAGCGATGAATTCGGGTTTTGCTCGGCCGCACTGATAGTCGTGCACACATACCGCCTCGTATCCTGGCAAAATACAGCTCGAAAACTCGGTCTTGTATGTAGGCTTGTGTCTGCATTTTCAGCTTATCATTCTGCGGTTGTATTTGTCTACCAACATGTATTTGTCTGTTGTATTTGTCTTGCACGTACAAGGAGGTAGACTGGATTGTTCGCTGCGAAGTTCTTCACGAGGACAGCATTCTGTGCACAGAACGAAGACAATCCTCACTTGAACGAGGCAGGGGTGAAGAAACCTTGCCTTCCAAGTTCTCAATGAGGCGTTTCAGGTCGGGGTTCGAGCGTTTCTGCTCTGCAAAAGAGCTAGAGCTGATGGGTCCCAGGAAGGCGTCGTCACCGTCATCCGGCGGCGGTACCTTGCTTTCCAAGTTCCGAATGAGGCGTTTCGGGCCGGGGTCCGAGCGTTTCTGCTGTGCAAAAGAGGGTCCCAGGAAGGCGTCGTCACCGTCATCCGGCGGCGGTACCTTGCTTTCCAAGTTCTCAATGAGGCGTTTCCGGCCGGGGTCCGAGCGTTCCTTCTGTGCAAAAGAGCTAGAGCAGATGGGTCCCAGGAAGGCGTCGTCACCGTCATCCGGCGGCGGTTCCTTGCTTTCCAAGTTCTCAATGAGGCGTTTCAGGTCGGGGTCCGAGCGTTTCTCCTGTGCAAAAGAGCTAGAGCTGATGGGTCCAATGAAGGCGTCGTCACCGTCATCCAGCGGCGGTACCTTGCTTTCGAAGTTCTGAATGCGGCGTTTCGGGCCGGGGTCCGAGCGTTCCTGCTGTGCAAAAGAGAGTCCCAGGAAGGCGTCGTCACCGTCAACCGGCGGCGGTACCTTGCTTTCCAAGTTTTCAATGAGGCGTTTCAGGTCGGGGTCCGAGTGTTTCTGCTGTGCAAAAGAGCTAGAGCTGATGGGTCCCAGGAAGGCGTCGTCACCGTCATCCGGTGGCGGCACCTTGCTTTCCAAGTTCTGAATGAGGCGTTTCAGGTCGGGGTCCGAGCGTTTCTCCTGTGCAAAAGAGCTAGAGCTGATGGGTCCCAGGAAGGCGTCGTCACCGTCATCCGGCGGCGGTACCTTGCTTTCCAAGTTCTGAATGAGGCGTTTCGGGCCGGGGTCCGAGCGTTCCTGCTGTGCAAAAGTGGGTCCCAGGAAGGCGTCGTCACCGTCATCCGGCGGCGGTACCTTGCTTTCTAAGTTCTCAATGAGGCGTTTCAGGTCGGGGTCCGAGTGTTTCTGCTGTGCAAAAGAGCTAGAGCTGATGGGTCCCAGGAAAGCGTCGTCACCGTCATCCGGCGGCGGCACCTTGCTTTCCAAGTTCTGAATGAGCCGTTTCTGGCCGGGGTCCGAGCGTTTCTGCTGTGCAAAAGAGGGTCCCAGGAAGGCGTCCTCACCCTCATCCGGCGGCGGTACCGTGCTTTCCAAGTTCTCAAGGAGGCGTTTCAGGTCGGGGTTCGAGCGTTTCTGCTGTGCAAGAGGGTCCCAGGAAGGCGTCGTCAGCGTCATCCGGCGGCGGTACCTTGCTTTCCAAGTTCTCAATGAGGCGTTTCAGGTCGGGGTCCGAGCGTTTCTCCTGTGCAAAAGAGCTAGAGCTGATGGGTCCCAGGAAGGCGTCGTCACCGTCATCCGGCGGCGGCACCTTGCTTTCCAAGTTCTGAATGAGCCGTTTCGGGTCGGGGTCCGAGCGTGTCTGCTGTGCAAAAGAGGGTCCCACGAAGGCGTCGTCACCGTCATCCGGCGGCGGTACCTTGCTTTCCAAGTTCTCATTGAGGCGTTTCAGGTCGCGGTCCGAGTGTTTCTGCTGTGCAAAAGAGCTAGAGCTGATGGGTCCCGGGAAGGCGTCGACACCGTCATCCGGCGGCGGCACCTTGCTTTCCAAGTTCTGAATGAGCCGTTTCGGGCCGGGGTCCGAGCGTTTCTGCTCTGCAAACGAGCTAGAGGTGATGGGTCCCAGGAAGGCGTCGTCACCGTCATCCGGCGGCGGTACCTTGCTTTCCAAGTTCTCAATGAGGCGTTTCGGGCCGGGGTCCGAGCGTTCCTGCTGTGCAAAAGAAGGTCCCAGGAAGGCGTCGTCACCGTCATCCGGAGGCGGTACCTTGCTTTCCAAGTTCTCAATGAGGCGTTTCAGGTCGGGGTCCGAGTGTTTCTGCTGTGCAAAAGAGCTAGAGCTGATCGGTCCCAGGAAGGCGTCGTCAGCGTCATCCGGCGGCGGTACCTTGCTTTCCAAGTTCTCAATGAGGCGTTTCCGGCCGGGGACCGAGCGTTCCTTCTGTGCAAAAGAGCTAGAGCTGATGGGTCCCAGGAAGGCGTCGTCACCGTCATCTGGCGGCGGCACCTTGCTTTCCAAGTTCTGAATGAGCCGTTTCGGGCCGGGCTCCGAGCGTTTCTGCTGTGCAAAAGAGGGTCCCAGGAAGGCGTGGTCACCCTCATCCGGCGGCGGTACCATGCTTTCCAAGTTCACAATGAGGCGCTTCAGGTCGGGGTCCGAGGGTTTTTGCTGTGCAAGAGAGCTAGAGCTGATGGGTCCCAGGAAGGCGTCGTCACCGTCATCCGGCGGCGGTACCTTGCTTTCCAAGTTCTGTATGAGGCGTTTCGGGCCGGGGTCCGAGCGTTTCTGCTGTGCAAAAGAGGGTCCCAGGAAGGCGTCGTCACCGTCATCCGGCGGCGGCACCTTGCTTTCCAAGTTCTGAATGAGCCGTTTCGGGCCGGGGTCCGAGCGTTTCTGCTGTGCAAAAGAGGGTCCCAGGAAGGCGTCCTCACCCTCATCCGGCGGCGGTACCGTGCTTTCCAAGTTCTCAAGGAGGCGTTTCAGGTCGGGGTTCGAGCGTTTCTGCTGTGCAAGAGGGTCCCAGGAAGGCGTCGTCAGCGTCATCCGGCGGCGGTACCTTGCTTTCCAAGTTCTCAATGAGGCGTTTCAGGTCGGGGTCCGAGCGTTTCTCCTGTGCAAAAGAGCTAGAGCTGATGGGTCCCAGGAAGGCGTCGTCACCGTCATCCGGCGGCGGCACCTTGCTTTCCAAGTTCTGAATGAGCCGTTTCGGGTCGGGGTCCGAGCGTGTCTGCTGTGCAAAAGAGGGTCCCACGAAGGCGTCGTCACCGTCATCCGGCGGCGGTACCTTGCTTTCCAAGTTCTCATTGAGGCGTTTCAGGTCGCGGTCCGAGTGTTTCTGCTGTGCAAAAGAGCTAGAGCTGATGGGTCCCAGGAAGGCGTCGACACCGTCATCCGGCGGCGGCACCTTGCTTTCCAAGTTCTGAATGAGCCGTTTCGGGCCGGGGTCCGAGCGTTTCTGCTCTGCAAACGAGCTAGAGGTGATGGGTCCCAGGAAGGCGTCGTCACCGTCATCCGGCGGCGGTACCTTGCTTTCCAAGTTCTCAATGAGGCGTTTCGGGCCGGGGTCCGAGCGTTCCTGCTGTGCAAAAGAAGGTCCCAGGAAGGCGTCGTCACCGTCATCCGGAGGCGGTACCTTGCTTTCCAAGTTCTCAATGAGGCGTTTCAGGTCGGGGTCCGAGTGTTTCTGCTGTGCAAAAGAGCTAGAGCTGATCGGTCCCAGGAAGGCGTCGTCAGCGTCATCCGGCGGCGGTACCTTGCTTTCCAAGTTCTCAATGAGGCGTTTCCGGCCGGGGACCGAGCGTTCCTTCTGTGCAAAAGAGCTAGAGCTGATGGGTCCCAGGAAGGCGTCGTCACCGTCATCTGGCGGCGGCACCTTGCTTTCCAAGTTCTGAATGAGCCGTTTCGGGTGGGGCTCCGAGCGTTTCTGCTGTGCAAAAGAGGGTCCCAGGAAGGCGTGGTCACCCTCATCCGGCGGCGGTACCATGCTTTCCAAGTTCACAATGAGGCGCTTCAGGTCGGGGTCCGAGGGTTTTTGCTGTGCAAAAGAGCTAGAGCTGATGGGTCCCAGGAAGGCGTCGTCACCGTCATCCGGCGGCGGTACCTTGCTTTCCAAGTTCTGTATGAGGCGTTTCGGGCCGGGGTCCGAGCGTTTCTGCTGTGCAAAAGAGGGTCCCAGGAAGGCGTCGTCACCGTCATCCGGCGGCGGCACCTTGCTTTCCAAGTTCTGAATGAGCCGTTTCGGGCCGGGGTCCGAGCGTTTCTGCTGTGCAAAAGAGGGTCCCACGAAGGCATCGTCTCCGTCATCCGGCGGCGGTACCTTGCTATCCAAGTTCTCAAGGAGGCGTTTCAGGTCGGGGTTCGAGCGTTTCTGCTGTGCAAGAGGGTCCTAGGAAGGCGTCGTCAGCGTCATCCGGCGGCGGTACCTTGCTTTCCAAGTTCTCAATGAGGCGTTTCAGGTCGGGGTCCGAGCGTTTCTCCTGTGCAAAAGAGCTAGAGCTGATGGGTCCCAGGAAGGCGTCGTCACCGTCATCCGGCGGCGGCACCTTGCTTTCCAAGTTCTGAATGAGCCGTTTCGGGTCGGGGTCCGAGCGTGTCTGCTGTGCAAAAGAGGGTCCCACGAAGGCGTCGTCACCGTCATCCGGCGGCGGTACCTTGCTTTCCAAGTTCTCATTGAGGCGTTTCAGGTCGCGGTCCGAGTGTTTCTGCTGTGCAAAAGAGCTAGAGCTGATGGGTCCCAGGAAGGCGTCGACACCGTCATCCGGCGGCGGCACCTTGCTTTCCAAGTTCTGAATGAGCCGTTTCGGGCCGGGGTCCGAGCGTTTCTGCTCTGCAAACGAGCTAGAGGTGATGGGTCCCAGGAAGGCGTCGTCACCGTCATCCGGCGGCGGTACCTTGCTTTCCAAGTTCTCAATGAGGCGTTTCGGGCCGGGGTCCGAGCGTTCCTGCTGTGCAAAAGAAGGTCCCAGGAAGGCGTCGTCACCGTCATCCGGAGGCGGTACCTTGCTTTCCAAGTTCTCAATGAGGCGTTTCAGGTCGGGGTCCGAGTGTTTCTGCTGTGCAAAAGAGCTAGAGCTGATCGGTCCCAGGAAGGCGTCGTCAGCGTCATCCGGCGGCGGTACCTTGCTTTCCAAGTTCTCAATGAGGCGTTTCCGGCCGGGGACCGAGCGTTCCTTCTGTGCAAAAGAGCTAGAGCTGATGGGTCCCAGGAAGGCGTCGTCACCGTCATCTGGCGGCGGCACCTTGCTTTCCAAGTTCTGAATGAGCCGTTTCGGGTGGGGCTCCGAGCGTTTCTGCTGTGCAAAAGAGGGTCCCAGGAAGGCGTGGTCACCCTCATCCGGCGGCGGTACCATGCTTTCCAAGTTCACAATGAGGCGCTTCCGGTCGGGGTCCGAGGGTTTTTGCTGTGCAAAAGAGCTAGAGCTGATGGGTCCCAGGAAGGCGTCGTCACCGTCATCCGGCGGCGGTACCTTGCTTTCCAAGTTCTGTATGAGGCGTTTCGGGCCGGGGTCCGAGCGTTTCTGCTGTGCAAAAGAGGGTCCCAGGAAGGCGTCGTCACCGTCATCCGGCGGCGGCACCTTGCTTTCCAAGTTCTGAATGAGCCGTTTCGGGCCGGGGTCCGAGCGTTTCTGCTGTGCAAAAGAGGGTCCCACGAAGGCATCGTCACCGTCATCCGGCGGCGGTACCTTGCTTTCCAAGTTCTCATTGAGGCGTTTCAGGTCGCGGTCCGAGTGTTTCTGCTGTGCAAAAGAGCTAGAGCTGATGGGTCCCAGGAAGGCGTCGTCACCGTCATCCGGCGGCGGCACCTTGCTTTCCAAGTTCTGAATGAGCCGTTTCGGGCCGGGGTCCGAGCGTTTCTGCTGTGCAAACGAGCTAGAGGTGATGGGTCCCAGGAAGGCGTCGTCACCGTCATCCGGCGGCGGTACCTTGCTTTCCAAGTTCTCAATGAGGCGTTTCGGGCCGGGGTCCGAGCGTTCCTGCTGTGCAAAAGAGGGTCCCAGGAAGGCGTCGTCACCGTCATCCGGAGGCGGTACCTTGCTTTCCAAGTTCTCAATGAGGCGTTTCAGGTCGGGGTCCGAGTGTTTCTGCTGTGCAAAAGAGCTAGAGCTGATAGGTCCCAGGAAGGCGTCGTCAGCGTCATCCGGCGGCGGTACCTTGCTTTCCAAGTTCTCAATGAGGCGTTTCCGGCCGGGGACCGAGCGTTCCTTCTGTGCAAAAGAGCTAGAGCTGATGGGTCCCAGAAAGGCGTCGTCACCGTCATCCGGCGGCGGCACCTTGCTTTCCAAGTTCTGAATGAGCCGTTTCGGGCCGGGCTCCGAGCGTTTCTGCTGTGCAAAAGAGGGTCCCAGGAAGGCGTGCTCACCCTCATCCGGCGGCGGTACCATGCTTTCCAAGTTCACAATGAGGCGCTTCAGGTCGGGGTCCGAGGGTTTTTGCTGTGCAAAAGAGCTAGAGCTGATGGGTAGCAGGAAGGCGTCGTCACCGTCATCCGGCGGCGGTACCTTGCTTTCCAAGTTCTGTATGAGGCGTTTCGGGCCGGGGTCCGAGCGTTTCTGCTGTGCAAAAGAGGGTCCCAGGAAAGCGTCGTCACCGTCATCTGGTGGCGGTACCTTGCTTTCCAAGTTCTCAATGAGGCGTTTCCGGCCGGGGTCCGAGCGTTCCTTCTGTGCAAAAGAGCTAGAGCTGATGGGTCCCAGGAAGGCGTCCTCGCCCTCATCCGGCGGCGGTACCTTGCTTTCCAAGTTCTCAATTAGGCGTTTCAGGTCGGGGTCCGAGCGTTTCTGCTGTGCAAAAGAGCTAGAGCTGATGGGTCCCAGGAAGGCGTCGTCACCGTCATCCGGGGGCGGTACCTTGCTTTCCAAGTTCTGAATGAGGCGTTTCGGGCCGGGGTCCGAGCGTTCCTGCTGTTCAAAAGAGGGTCCCAGGAAGGCGTCGTCACCGTCATCCGGCGGCGGTACCTTGCTTTCTAAGTTCTCAATGAGGCGTTTCAGGTCGAGGTCCGAGTGTTTCTGCTGTGCAAAAGAGCTAGAGCTGATGGGTCCCAGGAAGGCGTCGTCACCGTCATCCGGCGGCGGCACCTTGCTTTCCAAGTTCTGAATGATCCGTTACGGGCCGGGGTCCGAGCGTTTCTGCTGTGCAAAAGAGGGTACCAGGAAGGCGTCCTCACCCCCATCCGGCGGCGGTACCTTGCTTTCCAAGTTCTCAATGAGGCGTTTCAGGTCGGGGTCCGAGCGTGTCTGCTGTGCAAAAAGGGTCCCAGGAAGGCGTCGTCAGCGTCATCCGGCGGCGGTACCTTGCTTTCCAAGTTCTCAATGAGGCGTTTCCGGCCGGGGTCTGAGCGTTCCTTCTGTGCAAAAGAGCTAAAGCTGATGGGTCCCAGGAAGGCGTCGTCACCGTCATCCGGCGGCGGTACCTTGCTTACAAAGTTCTCAGTGACGCGTTTCAGGTCGGCGTCCGAGCGTTTCTCCTGTGCAAAACAGCTAGAGCTGATGGGTCCCAGGAAGGCGTCGTCACCGTCATCCGGCGGCGGTACCTTGCTTTCCAAGTTCTGAATGAGGCGTTTCGGGCCGGGGTCGGAGCGTTTTTGCTGTGCAAAAGAGGGTCCCAGGAAGGCGTCGTCACCGTCATCCGGCGGCGGTACCTTGCTTTCCAAGTTCTCAATGAGGCGTTTCAGGTCGGGGTCCGAGTGTTTCTGCTGTGCAAAAGAGCTAGAGCTGATGGGTCCCAGGAAAGCGTCGTCACCGTCATCCGGCGGCGGCACCTTGCTTTCCATGTTCTGAATGAGCCGTTTCGGGCCGGGGTCCGAGCGTTTCTGTTGTGCAAAAGAGGGTCCCAGGAAGGCGTCCTCGCCCTCATCCGGCGGCGGTACCTTGCTTTCCAAGTTCTCAATTAGGCGTTTCAGGTCGGGGTCCGAGCGTTTCTGCTGTGCAAAAGAGCTAGAGCTGATGGGTCCTAGGAAGGCGTCGTCACCCTCATCCGGCGGCGGTACCTTGCTTTCCAAGTTCTGAATGAGGCGTTTCGGGCCGGGGTCCGAGCGTTTCTGCTGTGCAAAAGAGGGTCCCAGGAAGGCGTCGTCACCGTCATCCGGAGGCGGTACCTTGCTTTCCAAGTTCTCAATGAGGCGTTTCAGGTCGGGGTCCGAGTGTTTCTGCTGTGCAAAAGAGCTAGAGCTGATGGGTCCCAGGAAGGCGTCGTCAGCGTCATCCGGCGGCGGTACCTTGCTTTCCAAGTTCTCAATGAGGCGTTTCCGGCCGGGGACCGAGCGTTCCTTCTGTGCAAAAGAGCTAGAGCTGATGGGTCCCAGGAAGGCGACTTCACCGTCATCCGGCGGCGGTACCTTGCTTTCCAAGTTCTCAATGAGGCGTTTCCGGCCGGGGACCGAGCGTTCGTTCTGTGCAAAAGAGCTAGAGCTGATGGGTCCCAGGAAGGCGTCGTCACCGTCATCTGGCAGCGGCACCTTGCATTCCAAGTTCTGAATGAGCCGTTTCGGGCCGGGCTCCGAGCGTTTCTGCTGTGCAAAAGAGGGTCCCAGGAAGGCGTCGTCACCGTCATCCGGCGGCGGTACCTTGCTTTCCATGTTCTGTATGAGGCGTTTCGGGCCGGGGTCCGAGCGTTTCTGCTGTGCAAAAGAGGGTCCCAGGAAGGCGTCGTCACCGTCATCCGGCGGCGGCACCTTGCTTTCCAAGTTCTGAATGAGCCGTTTCGGGCCGGGGTCCGAGCGTTTCTGCTGTGCAAAAGAGGGTCCCACGAAGGCGTCGTCACCGTCATCCGGCGGCGGTACCTTGCTTTCCATGTTCTCATTGAGGCGTTTCAGGTCGCGGTCCGAGTGTTTCTGCTGTGCAAAAGAGCTAGAGCTGATGGGTCCCAGGAAGGCGTCGTCACCGTCATCCGGCGGCGGTACCTTGCTTTCCAAGTTCTTAATGAGGCGTTTCAGGTCGGGGTCCGAGCGTTTCTCCTGTGCAAAAGAGCTAGAGCTGATGGGTCCCAGGAAGGCGTCGTCAGCGTCATCCGGCGGCGGTACCTTGCTTTCCAAGTTCTCAATGAGGCGTTTCCGGCCGGGGACCGAGCGTTCCTTCTGTGCAAAAGAGCTAGAGCTGATGGGTCCCAGAAAGGCGTCGTCACCGTCATCCGGCGGCGGCACCTTGCTTTCCAAGTTCTGAATGTGCCGTTTCGGGCCGGGCTCCGAGCGTTTCTGCTGTGCAAAAGAGGGTCCCAGGAAGGCGTGCTCACCCTCATCCGGCGGCGGTACCATGCTTTCCAAGTTCACAATGAGGCGCTTCAGGTCGGGGTCCGAGGGTTTTTGCTGTGCAAAAGAGCTAGAGCTGATGGGTACCAGGAAGGCGTCGTCACCGTCATCCGGCGGCGGTACCTTGCTTTCCAAGTTCTGTATGAGGCGTTTCGGGCCGGGGTCCGAGCGTTTCTGCTGTGCAAAAGAGGGTCCCAGGAAAGCGTCGTCACCGTCATCTGGTGGCGGTACCTTGCTTTCCAAGTTCTCAATGAGGCGTTTCCGGCCGGGGTCCGAGCGTTCCTTCTGTGCAAAAGAGCTAGAGCTGATGGGTCCCAGGAAGGCGTCCTCGCCCTCATCCGGCGGCGGTACCTTGCTTTCCAAGTTCTCAATTAGGCGTTTCAGGTCGAGGTCCGAGTGTTTCTGCTGTGCAAAAGAGCTAGAGCTGATGGGTCCCAGGAAGGCGTCGTCACCGTCATCCGGCGGCGGCACCTTGCTTTCCAAGTTCTGAATGATCCGTTACGGGCCGGGGTCCGAGCGTTTCTGCTGTGCAAAAGAGGGTCCCAGGAAGGCGTCCTCACCCCCATCTGGCGGCGGTACCTTGCTTTCCAAGTTCTCAATGAGGCGTTTCAGGTCGGGGTCCGAGCGTGTCTGCTGTGCAAAAAGGGTCCCAGGAAGGCGTCGTCAGCGTCATCCGGCGGCGGTACCTTGCTTTCCAAGTTCTCAATGAGGCGTTTCCGGCCGGGGTCTGAGCGTTCCTTCTGTGCAAAAGAGCTAAAGCTGATGGGTCCCAGGAAGGCGTCGTCACCGTCATCCGGCGGCGGTACCTTGCTTACAAAGTTCTCAGTGACGCGTTTCAGGTCGGCGTCCGAGCGTTTCTCCTGTGCAAAACAGCTAGAGCTGATGGGTCCCAGGAAGGCGTCGTCACCGTCATCCGGCGGCGGTACCTTGCTTTCCAAGTTCTGAATGAGGCGTTTCGGGCCGGGGTCGGAGCGTTTTTGCTGTGCAAAAGAGGGTCCCAGGAAGGCGTCGTCACCGTCATCCGGCAGCGGTACCTTGCTTTCCAAGTTCTCAATGAGGCGTTTCAGGTCGGGGTCCGAGTGTTTCTGCTGTGCAAAAGAGCTAGAGCTGATGGGTCCCAGGAAAGCGTCGTCACCGTCATCCGGCGGCGGCACCTTGCTTTCCATGTTCTGAATGAGCCGTTTCGGGCCGGGGTCCGAGCGTTTCTGTTGTGCAAAAGAGGGTCCCAGGAAGGCGTCCTCGCCCTCATCCGGCGGCGGTACCTTGCTTTCCAAGTTCTCAATTAGGCGTTTCAGGTCGGGGTCCGAGCGTTTCTGCTGTGCAAAAGAGCTAGAGCTGATGGGTCCTAGGAAGGCGTCGTCACCCTCATCCGGCGGCGGTACCTTGCTTTCCAAGTTCTGAATGAGGCGTTTCGGGCCGGGGTCCGAGCGTTTCTGCTGTGCAAAAGAGGGTCCCAGGAAGGCGTCGTCACCGTCATCCGGAGGCGGTACCTTGCTTTCCAAGTTCTCAATGAGGCGTTTCAGGTCGGGGTCCGAGTGTTTCTGCTGTGCAAAAGAGCTAGAGCTGATGGGTCCCAGGAAGGCGTCGTCAGCGTCATCCGGCGGCGGTACCTTGCTTTCCAAGTTCTCAATGAGGCGTTTCCGGCCGGGGACCGAGCGTTCCTTCTGTGCAAAAGAGCTAGAGCTGATGGGTCCCAGGAAGGCGACTTCACCGTCATCCGGCGGCGGTACCTTGCTTTCCAAGTTCTCAATGAGGCGTTTCCGGCCGGGGACCGAGCGTTCGTTCTGTGCAAAAGAGCTAGAGCTGATGGGTCCCAGGAAGGCGTCGTCACAGTCATCTGGCAGCGGCACCTTGCATTCCAAGTTCTGAATGAGCCGTTTCGGGCCGGGCTCCGAGCGTTTCTGCTGTGCAAAAGAGGGTCCCAGGAAGGCGTCGTCACCGTCATCCGGCGGCGGTACCTTGCTTTCCATGTTCTGTATGAGGCGTTTCGGGCCGGGGTCCGAGCGTTTCTGCTGTGCAAAAGAGGGTCCCAGGAAGGCGTCGTCACCGTCATCCGGCGGCGGCACCTTGCTTTCCAAGTTCTGAATGAGCCGTTTCGGGCCGGGGTCCGAGCGTTTCTGCTGTGCAAAAGAGGGTCCCACGAAGGCGTCGTCACCGTCATCCGGCGGCGGTACCTTGCTTTCCATGTTCTCATTGAGGCGTTTCAGGTCGCGGTCCGAGTGTTTCTGCTGTGCAAAAGAGCTAGAGCTGATAGGTCCCAGGAAGGCGTCGTCACCGTCATCCGGCGGCGGCACCTTGCTTTCCAAGTTCTGAATGAGCCGTTTCGGGCCGGGGTCCGAGCGTTTCTGCTGTGCAAACGAGCTAGAGGTGATGGGTCCCAGGAAG
This sequence comes from Amblyomma mixtum, assembly GCF_055824585.1. NCBI lineage: Eukaryota > Metazoa > Arthropoda > Arachnida > Ixodida > Ixodidae > Amblyomma > Amblyomma mixtum. Next base: position 156,461,764 of record NC_143021.1, on the reverse strand, counting down.
GCGTCGTCACCGTCATCCGGCGGCGGTACCTTGCTTTCCAAGTTCTCAATGAGGCGTTTCGGGCCGGGGTCCGAGCGTTCCTGCTGTGCAAAAGAGGGTCCCAGGAAGGCGTCGTCACCGTCATCCGGAGGCGGTACCTTGCTTTCCAAGTTCTCAATGAGGCGTTTCAGGTCGGGGTCCGAGTGTTTCTGCTGTGCAAAAGAGCTAGAGCTGATAGGTCCCAGGAAGGCGTCGTCAGCGTCATCCGGCGGCGGTACTTTGCTTTCCAAGTTCTCAATGAGGCGTTTCCGGCCGGGGACCGAGCGTTCCTTCTGTGCAAAAGAGCTAGAGCTGATGGGTCCCAGGAAGGCGTCGTCACCGTCATCCGGCGGCGGTACCTTGCTTTCCAAGTTCTTAATCAGGCGTTTCAGGTCGGGGTCCGAGCGTTTCTCCTGTGCAAAAGAGCTAGAGCTGATGGGTCCCAGGAAGGCGTCGTCAGCGTCATCCGGCGGCGGTACCTTGCTTTCCAAGTTCTCAATGAGGCGTTTCCGGCCGGGGACCGAGCGTTCCTTCTGTGCAAAAGAGCTAGAGCTGATGGGTCCCAGAAAGGCGTCGTCACCGTCATCCGGCGGCGGCACCTTGCTTTCCAAGTTCTGAATGAGCCGTTTCGGGCCGGGCTCCGAGCGTTTCTGCTGTGCAAAAGAGGGTCCCAGGAAGGCGTGCTCACCCTCATCCGGCGGCGGTACCATGCTTTCCAAGTTCACAATGAGGCACTTCAGGTCGGGGTCCGAGGTTTTTGCTGTGCAAAAGAGCTAGAGCTGATGGGTCCCAGGAAGGCGTCGTCACCGTCATCCGGCGGCGGTACCTTGCTTTCCAAGTTCTGTATGAGGCGTTTCGGGCCGGGGTCCGAGCGTTTCTGCTGTGCAAAAGAGGGTCCCAGGAAAGCGTCGTCACCGTCATCCGGTGGCGGTACCTTGCTTTCCAAGTTCTCAATGAGGCGTTTCCGGCCGGGGTCCGAGCGTTCCTTCTATGCAAAAGAGCTAGAGCTGATGGGTCCCAGGAAGGCGTCCTCGCCCTCATCCGGCGGCGGTACCTTGCTTTCCAAGTTCTCAATTAGGCGTTTCAGGTCGGGGTCGGAGCGTTTCTGCTGTGCAAAAGAGCTAGAGCTGATGGGTCCCAGGAAGGCGTCGTCACCGTCATCCGGGGGCGGTACCTTGCTTTCCAAGTTCTGAATGAGGCGTTTCGGGCCGGGGTCCGAGCGTTCCTGCTGTTCAAAAGAGGGTCCCAGGAAGGCGTCGTCACCGTCATCCGGCGGCGGTACCTTGCATTCTAAGTTCTCAATGAGGCGTTTCAGGTCGGGGTCCGAGTGTTTCTGCTGTGCAACAGAGCTAGAGATGATGGGTTCCAGGAAGGTGTCGTCACCGTCATCCGGCGGCGGCACCTTGCTTTCCAAGTTCTGAATGATCCGTTACGGGCCGGGGTCCGAGCGTTTCTGCTGTGCAAAAGAGGGTCCCAGGAAGGCGTCCTCACCCCCATCCGGCGGCGGTACCTTGCTTTCCAAGTTCTCAATGAGGCGTTTCAGGTCGGGGTCCGAGCGTGTCTGCTGTGCAAAAAGGGTCCCAGGAAGGCGTCGTCAGCGTCATCCGGCGGCGGTACCTTGCTTTCCAAGTTCTCAATGAGGCGTTTCCGGCCGGGGTCTGAGCGTTCCTTCTGTGCAAAAGAGCTAAAGCTGATGGGTCCCAGGAAGGCGTCGTCACCGTCATCCGGCGGCGGTACCTTGCTTACCAAGTTCTCAGTGACGCGTTTCAGGTCGGCGTCCGAGCGTTTCTCCTGTGCAAAACAGCTAGAGCTGATGGGTCCCAGGAAGGCGTCGTCACCGTCATCCGGCGGCGGTACCTTGCTTTCCAAGTTCTGAATGAGGCGTTTCGGGCCGGGGTCGGAGCGTTTTTGCTGTGCAAAAGAGGGTCCCAGGAAGGCGTCGTCACCGTCATCCGGCGGCGGTACCTTGCTTTCCAAGTTCTCAATGAGGCGTTTCAGGTCGGGGTCCGAGTGTTTCTGCTGTGCAAAAGAGCTAGAGCTGATGGGTCCCAGGAAAGCGTCGTCACCGTCATCCGGCGGCGGCACCTTGCTTTCCATGTTCTGAATGAGCCGTTTCGGGCCGGGGTCCGAGCGTTTCTGTTGTGCAAAAGAGGGTCCCAGGAAGGCGTCCTCGCCCTCATCCGGCGGCGGTACCTTGCTTTCCAAGTTCTCAATTAGGCGTTTCAGGTCGGGGTCCGAGCGTTTCTGCTGTGCAAAAGAGCTAGAGCTGATGGGTCCCAGGAAGGCGTCGTCACCGTCATCCGGCGGCGGTACCTTGCTTTCCAAGTTCTGAATGAGGCGTTTCGGGCCGGGATCCGAGCGTTTCTGCTGTGCAAAAGAGGGTCCCAGGAAGGCGTCGTCAGCGTCATCCGGCGGCGGTACCTTGCTTTCCAAGTTCTCAATGAGGCGTTTCGGGCCGGGGTCCGAGCGTTTCTGCTGTGCAAAAGAGGGTCCCAGGAAGGCGTCGTCACCGTCATCCGGAGGCGGTACCTTGCTTTCCAAGTTCTCAATGAGGCGTTTCCGGCCGGGGACCGAGCGTTCCTTCTGTGCAAAAGAGCTAGAGCTGATGGGTCCCAGGAAGGCGACTTCACCGTCATCCGGCGGCGGTACCTTCCTTTCCAAGTTCTTAATGAGGCGTTTCAGGTCGGGGTCCGAGCGTTTCTCCTGTGCAAAAGAGCTAGAGCTGATGGGTCCCAGAAAGGCGTCGTCAGCGTCATCCGGCGGCGGTACCTTGCTTTCCAAGTTCTCAATGAGGCGTTTCCGGCCGGGGACCGAGCGTTCCTTCTGTGCAAAAGAGCTAGAGCTGATGGGTCCCAGGAAGGCGTCGTCACCGTCATCTGGCGGCGGCACCTTGCATTCCAAGTTCTGAATGAGCCGTTTCGGGCCGGGCTCCGAGCGTTTCTGCTGTGCAAAAGAGGGTCCCAGGAAGGCGTGCTCACCCTCATCCGGCGGCGGTACCATGCTTTCCAAGTTCACAATGAGGCGCTTCAGGTCGGGGTCCGAGGGTTTTTGCTGTGCAAAAGAGCTAGAGCTGATGGGTCCCAGGAAGGCGTTGTCACCGTCATCCGGCGGCGGTACCTTGCTTTCCAAGTTCTGTATGAGGCGTTTCGGGCCGGGGTCCGAGCGTTTCTGCTGTGCAAAAGAGGGTCCCAGGAAGGCGTCGTCACCGTCATCCGGCGGCGGCACCTTGCTTTCCAAGTTCTGAATGAGCCGTTTCGGGCCGGGGTCCGAGCGTTTCTGCTGTGCAAAAGAGGGTCCCACGAAGGCGTCGTCACCGTCATCCGGCGGCGGTACCTTGCTTTCCAAGTTCTCATTGAGGCGTTTCAGGTCGCGGTCCGAGTGTTTCTGCTGTGCAAAAGAGCTAGAGCTGATGGGTCCCAGGAAGGCGTCGTCACCGTCATCCGGCGGCGGCACCTTGCTTTCCAAGTTCTGAATGAGCCGTTTCGGGCCGGGGTCCGAGCGTTTCTGCTGTGCAAACGAGCTAGAGGTGATGGGTCCCAGGAAGGCGTCGTCACCGTCATCCGGCGGCGGTACCTTGCTTTCCAAGTTCTCAATGAGGCGTTTCGGGCCGGGGTCCGAGCGTTCCTGCTGTGCAAAAGAGGGTCCCAGGAAAGCGTCGTCAGCGTCATCCGGCGGCGGTACCTTGCTTTCCAAGTTCTCAATGAGGCGTTTCGGGCCGGGGTCCGAGCGTTTCTGCTGTGCAAAAGAGGGTCCCAGGAAGGCGTCGTCACCGTCATCCGGAGGCGGTACCTTGCTTTCCAAGTTCTCAATGAGGCGTTTCAGGTCGGGGTCCGAGTGTTTCTGCTGTGCAAAAGAGCTAGAGCTGATGGGTCCCAGGAAGGCGTCGTCAGCGTCATCCGGCGGCGGTACCTTGCTTTCCAAGTTCTCAATGAGGCGTTTCCGGCCGGGGACCGAGCGTTCCTTCTGTGCAAAAGAGCTAGAGCTGATGGGTCCCAGGAAGGCGACTTCACCGTCATCCGGCGGCGGTACCTTGCTTTCCAAGTTCTTAATGAGGCGTTTCAGGTCGGGGTCCGAGCGTTTCTCCTGTGCAAAAGAGCTAGAGCTGATGGGTCCCAGAAAAGAGTCGTCAGCGTCATCCGGCGGCGGTACCTTGCTTTCCAAGTTCTCAATGAGGCGTTTCCGGCCGGGGACCGAGCGTTCCTTCTGTGCAAAAGAGCTAGAGCTGATGGGTCCCAGGAAGGCGTCGTCACCGTCATCTGGCGGCGGCACCTAGCATTCCAAGTTCTGAATGAGCCGTTTCGGGCCGGGCTCCGAGCGTTTCTGCTGTGCAAAAGAGGGTCCCAGGAAGGCGTGCTCACCCTCATCCGGCGGCGGTACCATGCTTTCCAAGTTCACAATGAGGCGCTTCAGGTCGGGGTCCGAGGGTTTTTTCTGTGCAAAAGAGCTAGAGCTGATGGGTCCCAGGAAGGCGTCGTCACCGTCATCCGGCGGCGGTACCTTGCTTTCTATGTTCTGTATGAGGCGTTTCGGGCCGGGGTCCGAGCGTTTCTGCTGTGCAAAAGAGGGTCCCAGGAAGGCGTCGTCACCGTCATCCGGCGGCGGCACCTTGCTTTCCAAGTTCTGAATGAGCCGTTTCGGGCCGGGGTCCGAGCGTTTCTGCTGTGCAAAAGAGGGTCCCACGAAGGCGTCGTCACCGTCATCCGGCGGCGGTACCTTGCTTTCCAAGTTCTCATTGAGGCGTTTCAGGTCGCGGTCCGAGTGTTTCTGCTGTGCAAAAGAGCTAGAGCTGATGGGTCCCAGGAAGGCGTCGTCACCGTCATCCGGCGGCGGCACCTTGCTTTCCAAGTTCTGAATGAGCCGTTTCGGGCCGGGGTCCGAGCGTTTCTGCTGTGCAAACGAGCTAGAGGTGATGGGTCCCAGGAAGGCGTCGTCACCGTCATCCTTCGGCGGTACCTTGCTTTCCAAGTTCTCAATGAGGCGTTTCGGGCCGGGGTCCGAGCGTTCCTGCTGTGCAAAAGAGGGTCCCAGGAAGGCGTCGTCACCGTCATCCGGAGGCGGTACCTTGCTTTCCAAGTTCTCAATGAGGCGTTTCAGGTCGGGGTCCGAGTGTTTCTGCTGTGCAAAAGAGCTAGAGCTGATAGGTCCCAGGAAGGCGTCGTCAGCGTCATCCGGCGGCGGTACCTTGCTTTCCAAGTTCTCAATGAGGCGTTTCCGGCCGGGGACCGAGCGTTCCTTCTGTGCAAAAGAGCTAGAGCTGATGGGTCCCAGGAAGGCGTCGTCACCGTCATCCGGCGGCGGTACCTTGCTTTCCAAGTTCTTAATGAGGCGTTTCAGGTCGGGGTCCGAGCGTTTCTCCTGTGCAAAAGAGCTAGAGCTGATGGGTCCCAGGAAGGCGTCGTCAGCGTCATCCGGCGGCGGTACCTTGCTTTCCAAGTTCTCAATGAGGTGTTTCCGGCCGGGGACCGAGCGTTCCTTCTGTGCAAAAGAGCTAGAGCTGATGGGTCCCAGAAAGGCGTCGTCACCTTCATCCGGCGGCGGCACCTTGCTTTCCAAGTTCTGAATGAGCCGTTTCGGGCCGGGCTCCGAGCGTTTCTGCTGTGCAAAAGAGGGTCCCAGGAAGGCGTGCTCACCCTCATCCGGCGGCGGTACCATGCTTTCCAAGTTCACAATGAGGCGCTTCAGGTCGGGGTCCGAGGGTTTTTGCTGTGCAAAAGAGCTAGAGCTGATGGGTCCCAGGAAGGCGTCGTCACCGTCATCCGGCGGCGGTACCTTGCTTTCCAAGTTCTCTATGAGGCGTTTCGGGCCGGGGTCCGAGCGTTTCTGCTGTGCAAAAGAGGGTCCCAGGAAAGCGTCGTCACCGTCATCCGGTGGCGGTACCTTGCTTTCCAAGTTCTCAATGAGGCGTTTCCGGCCGGGGTCCGAGCGTTCCTTCTGTGCAAAAGAGCTAGAGCTGATGGGTCCCAGGAAGGCGTCCTCGCCCTCATCCGGCGGCGGTACCTTGCTTTCCAAGTTCTCAATTAGGCGTTTCAGGTCGGGGTCCGAGCGTTTCTGCTGTGCAAAAGAGCTAGAGCTGATGGGTCCCAGGAAGGCGTCGTCACCGTCATCCGGGGGCGGTACCTTGCTTTCCAAGTTCTGAATGAGGCGTTTCGGGCCGGGGTCCGAGCGTTCCTGCTGTTCAAAAGAGTGTCCCAGGAAGGCGTCGTCACCGTCATCCGGCGGCGGTACCTTGCTTTCTAAGTTCTCAATGAGGCGTTTCAGGTCGGGGTCCGAGTGTTTCTGCTGTGCAAAAGAGCTAGAGCTGATGGGTCCCAGGAAGGCGTCGTCACCGTCATCCGGCGGCGGCACCTTGCTTTCCAAGTTCTGAATGATCCGTTACGGGCCGGGGTCCGAGCGTTTCTGCTGTGCAAAAGAGGGTCCCAGGAAGGCGTCCTCACCCCCATCCGGCGGCGGTACCTTGCTTTCCAAGTCCTCAATGAGGCGTTTCAGGTCGGGGTCCGAGCGTGTCTGCTGTGCAAAAAGGGTCCCAGGAAGGCGTCTTCAGCGTCATCCGGCGGCGGTACCTTGCTTTCCAAGTTCTCAATGAGGCGTTTCCGGCCGGGGTCTGAGCGTTCCTTCTGTGCAAAAGAGCTAAAGCTGATGGGTCCCAGGAAGGCGTCGTCACCGTCATCCGGCGGCGGTATCTTGCTTACCAAGTTCTCAGTGACGCGTTTCAGGTCGGCGTCCGAGCGTTTCTCTTGTGCAAAACAGCTAGAGCTGATGGGTCCCAGGAAGGCGTCGTCACCGTCATCCGGCGGCGGTACCTTGCTTTCCAAGTTCTGAATGAGGCGTTTCGGGCCGGGGTCGGAGCGTTTTTGCTGTGCAAAAGAGGGTCCCAGGAAGGCGTCGTCACCGTCATCCGGCGGCGGTACCTTGCTTTCCAAGTTCTCAATGAGGCGTTTCAGGTCGGGGTCCGAGTGTTTCTGCTGTGCAAAAGAGCTAGAGCTGATGGGTCCCAGGAAAGCGTCGTCACCGTCATCCGGCGGCGGCACCTTGCTTTCCATGTTCTGAATGAGCCGTTTCGGGCCGGGGTCCGAGCGTTTCTGTTGTGCAAAAGAGGGTCCCAGGAAGGCGTCCTCGCCCTCATCCGGCGGCGGTACCTTGCTTTCCAAGTTCTCAATTAGGCGTTTCAGGTCGGGGTCCGAGCGTTTCTGCTGTGCAAAAGAGCTAGAGCTGATGGATCCCAGGAAGACGTCGTCACCGTCATCCGGCGGCGGTACCTTGCTTTCCATGTTCTGAATGAGGCGTTTCGGGCCGGGATCCGAGCGTTTCTGCTGTGCAAAAGAGGGTCCCAGGAAGGCGTCGTCAGCGTCATCCGGCGGCGGTACCTTGCTTTCCAAGTTCTCAATGAGGCGTTTCGGGCCGGGGTCCGAGCGTTTCTGCTGTGCAAAAGAGGGTCCCGGAAGGCGTCGTCAGCGTCATCCGGCGGCGGTACAAGTGCAGGGGCTCTTGAGAGGCAGTCGGCGCCAGAGTGCTTGTGTCGGGACTTGTAAACAACGGCGACGTCAAACTCCAGGAGCCAGAAGCTCCATCGAGTGAGGCGGCCGGAGGGGTCCTTCAAACTGGCAAGCCAGCGCAGTGCGTGGTGACCGCTGCCACCTTGAATGGTCGCATGTAAAGGTAGGGCCGGAATTTCGACGTAGCCGAGATGATGGCAAGGTAGTCCTTTTCTGTTGTCGAATAGTTAGCCTCTGCCTTTGAGAAAAGCAGCTAGCGTATGCGATTACTTTCTCCCGTCCGTCTAATTTCTGAACGAGGATGGCGCCTAGGCCCACGCTCCTTGCGCCTCTATGAAGTTCAGTCTAGAAATTTCCATCAAAGTGTGCGAGGATCGGAGGGGACTGTAAACAATGCTGAAGTTCCTTGAAGGGTTCCGCTTCTGGCGGTTCCTATTTAAATGGTACGTCTGCCTTCGTCATTTGGGTCAGAGGATCGGCGATTCGAGAAAAGTTCTTGACAAATCGTCAATAATACGCGCACAGTCCGAGGAATCTGCGCACAGCTTTCTTATCTGCCGGTGGTAGAAACAGTGCGATAGCAGGGGTTTTCTCCGGGTCTGGCCGTACTCCCTTCTTGCAAGCGATGCGGCCTATAAATAGCAGCTCTTCATAAGCAAACGGGCACTTTTCTGCTTTCGAGGTCAAGCAGCATGACTGGATTGCCTCTAGTATTTTTCGAAGCCTCTTTAGGTGCTCTTCTAAGTGTCAGGCGAAGATAACTACGTCATCTATATATACCAGAGAAATTTCCCAGTTCAGGCTTGCCGGCACTATGTTTATTAAAGCGGAAGCCGTTAATGCCTCATCGTTGTAAGCAGGATTTGTCGACAGAAATGTCACGCGTTTCAATTGGTCGAAATGGTCGTGACGTCACAGTTCGCGAATTTCAAACGGGGCTAAATGCACTTTGGCTAGTAACCATGCAACCAATTAAAGGAATGGTGTAGTTATGCTGCAATTAAAAAAATAAAAAATAAACAAATAAGACCGAGTAGGAAATCGGTCAAGTTGGGGAATCGAACGAGGGTCTCCGGAGTGCGAGACGAGCACGCTAACCACTTCGCCATCCCAGCTTTATATTTTTTTCAGCATGGTATTTATACAGTGATGTATTGTTCTATGTACATGAACTATATACAAGCCATTATGAAAACAGTGTTAAACAATACATATTGAAAAGACCATGCACTAGAAAAGGGGCAATGCAGAGCACATCAGTAATAGTGAGTGCCACTCCGGTTCGTACTCAGTCTGGGCATACACGTCTCTTAGATGAACAACCATTCGACTGAAGTGATCCTTTGTAGACACAACAGGTTCACAATGTCTGTTCATCATGCGGGTTTTCCAGACGCTGTGCAGTCCAATCAGAAAGAACATGTCCATGGGTTCATCAACAAATGGCAGCGCAGTGAGATAGCGAACAGAATGTGGAGTCAGATGAATTCTTTTTTTAAATGTGCGTTGCAGGATATCCCGGAAGAGTACTGCATCTTTGCAACTGATGAAACAATGCTCAATTGTTTCTGGTTCATCACAAAGGTGGCAATTAACGGTATACACAAAAATGCCCTTTTTCTCTAACCATGTTCTAACGGGCAACGTACCGGTATGTAACATAAAGAAAAAGGTCTTTGTACACGGCGAGACTGGCATCTTACGTACTCTTTTGAGTACTTCATGGCCCAGTAAACCAAAATACAGAGAGCGGTACATGGGCGGAGGGAAGAGCATACTAATGAAATCCTTATACAACTTTTTCCACGACACTAAAAAAAGGAACTCAGGAGAAAAACGAACAAGTAGGAAACGGACAGCCAAATACACCTCTTGCATTTTGCCCCAAAAACACGGACGGTCACAAACATTGGAAGACACAATGAGGTTGAGTAAACCATGAACTAAATTTGTTTGCAGGAATGAACGTACTATTGGGTGTGTAGTGTCACGGATAAACATGAAACCTGACACTATCTGTCGGACATATAGTGAACTAGACCAAGGCCGCCAGCGCTTACAGGCCGAAAAAGGTTATCATGCGTCATGGATTCAAAAGACGAATCCCACGCAAAAGTAGCGAAAACCCTATGAAAACGCTGGATAGGAAGTCTTACGCAATGAATAATTTGCACTACATAATATATTTTAGTGGCGAGAAACAGATTACAGGCGGTCGCCCTGCCAAAACTTGAGAGGCCATGGGGGACAAACGTTTCAGCATAGCTGAAGAGTTGACACACGGTCTTTCCAATAATGTGCGCTATGCTTATAGGTACTCAAAGGGACGCCAAGGTACTTTGGTGGCCTGCATGTCCATGTCATACCAGCATATTCAGCAGGTGTCGAACCCCAGCTACCAAACCGAAGACCGCAACACTTAGAGCAATTAATCCGACTTCCTGACACCGAAACAAAGTCCCCCGTTAAACGAATAACCTCATCGATGCCTGGCTTCTCAGTACAAAAAACGCAAGGTCATCTGCATAAGCCAATACCTTCAGTTCGTGGCCCATTATTCGGAAACCATTGACAGCTCTACTGTTTATAACACTCATGCAAAGTTTCTCCAAGTATAATGCGAACAGGAGCGTAGACAGTGGGCACCCTTGTTTCACCGAAGACTGAATTGGGACTGGTTGCGAGAGACAGCCATTAACAATCAAGCGCGTGGTACTGGATTTGTAACAAAGGCGTATGCCAGTAGAAAGTATTGAACCGAGATTTACGTGATTTAAAAGTGCAAAAAGAAATGAATGGCACACTCGATCAAATGCCTTTGCCAGGTCAATTTGCAGAATTGCTAATTGTTCTTGAGCGTCATTGCAATACTGCAACAGCGTACGCGCTACATGGAGGTTAGATTGTATTGATCGTCCCCGCAAGCCACATGTTTGATGAGGCCCAATCAAAGTAGACATTGCAAGCTGCAGCCGATTTGACAGTACTTTAGCAAAATCTCATAATCTACATTAGAAAGCGTGATTGGTTTGTAACTATCTACAAATCGAAGTTTTTCCTTATCCTCGGGTTTTGGTATAAACACAATGTGACTTTTCGTAAATGACTGAGGCAGAAATTCAACATCAATACTTGTCTCAAAAATTTGGAGGAGGACAGGGGCTAGAACGGCTTTAAATGCCTTGTAAAATTCTCCTGAGATGCCGTCAGGCTCCGTGGTTTTCGAAAGCGGCAATTGATCAATTCCATCTTGCAATTCACCCAAGCTTAAAGAGCCACTTATTGCCTTGTACTCATCCTCATTGAGTGGGTTAATCATGGACACCAATCGCGCTATATGATCATCATCAGCAGTGCTAGACGTGGCAGCAAACAGAGAGCTATAGTAGTTTTCAAACTCGGTAACTATGACATCTGTACTTGTGACCAGGGCACCACCACAGTAGAGCTCACAAATTCGCTTGGCAGCCACGTGACTACGCTCATCTAGCAAGGCCTGTCTAGTAGGCTCCTCAGAGTGCAGAGCACGGTTGCTGCGGGATCGTACACGGGCCGCGCGATAGCGTTCTGCATCAAACTTCTGAAGGTTGCACTTAACAGCACCAATTTCCTCTGTGTACAAGCCAGGAGCCTCACATTCAAGCGCAAGTAGATTATAAAGACTCTGAAGTAACCGTTTCTCCTCACCATGCTTAAGATAAGACATCACGGAGCCGATCTCAATAGCTATGCTACGAACTTCTAGCTGAAACATCTCCCAAGCTGCAAATATCGGACATCCATGACCAAGGAAGATTCCAAAGCTGTCATCACTCGCTGCTGAAAATGCTCATCATTTAGAAGATCGGAATTAAGCTTCCACAGTTCCCACTGCGGCTGAAATTTGGGACGGGCGCATTCTCCAATCCACGCAATGACCATAGCATGATCTGAGAAAGAAACAGGCTTGACATCACATGAAATGTGCCGTTTAAGGAGATCTACGGAAACGTAAATGCGATCAAGGCGTGAATGTGAGGCTCCTCTGATGTATGTGAATGCGGATGACAATCCGGCATCAATTAAACCTTCGTTTTCCGTAATAGACAATAATATACCAGAGCTCTTATCGGCCTTTTGGTTAGGACCTGTGCGATCGCGTGGGTCGCACACACAGTTGAAGTCATCCATGAAAACGAAATAACGATCACATCCTAGGAGAGTAACAATGTCATGAAAAAAAAACTGCTCGTTGCACCGGATTATTTGAAGCATACACATTGATAACCCTCCACGACTCGCCATGCAGTCGAAAGTCACAACATATCAGACGCCCTTCTGTGTCAACCTGGTACTTAAAGTAAGAAATAGGTAGACTCTTTACGAAAAGAAAGCAACTTGCCGAAAGACCCACTGAGTGCGACACACAGACGTTGTAATCAGTTAGGAAAGGTCGCAGGGCTGTCTCTGTGTCCACTTCACTTTCTATCTTAGTTTCTTGAATAGCGACAATGTCTAGCCGATTGCCCCAAAGCATTCGGCGTAACTGTACCTGTTTCTGCCTTGAACAGAGTCCACATATGTTGAGTGTTGCGACAGTCAACTGCTGGTTAGACGCCATGGTGGCTAACTTGAGTTCAATCAGGCATCCACGACGTCTGGGGGCATCACTCCGGAAGGTGAGACCTCCCTAGAGTTGACGCCCTTTCTCCTTGATCTGGAGCGCCGAGGAGGTTTCTTATTCTTTGACTTTCGACGGCGGGACTTGTGCTTGGCGGGCACACTGTCCTCCTCAGAGGAGGTAGAACTCGGAGACACACCGCGCTTCGAGGCCACACTTAAAATTTGCTCATCGGCATCACAGTTGCCGTCGGGGAGTGAAGTGCCAGGTTGGCACTCTGTTACCTGTGTGGCACATCCGGCAGGAGCCTCAGAAGATGTAGCAGTGCAGGCACTCGGCGCCGGAGCCACACCGTCGTCCTTGTCTTCCTCTGGCCCACGCACAGCACAGGCACGTGCGCCAAGAGTACCATCACTGACACTGCATATAGCTGGATCCTGCTCCGCCGGGCATCGACGCTCATCACCTGCAGACAGCTGCTCCATCTGTGAATGCTGGGTAGGCTCATGCTGCACAGCAGGAACGGGGCCAGACAGCGGGTCAGTAGTCGCTGATTCAATGGACGCAACGGCTGGCGTGCCACCAGCAGCATGCAAAACTTCTGTTGCTTCCATCAAGTGCTCCTGCAATGCGTCGTCCATGGCACGGGTGCCACCGCGTAGCTTATCAGCATACGACACTACGCACTCCTCTGTAGTATGGCCGGAACGCCGACAATCATCACACCGAGGAGTGCGGCAATGACGGCGTATATGGCCAAACTTGTGGCAACGGAGACACAGTGGTGGCCTTCCTGGCACTAAAACCAGACATTGTACACTGCAAATTGTCAAAATATGAGGCACGTCGTTGACAGTGACGCCATCAGCAAGAGTCAAGGCAACGTCTCGATTCAAGGTGCGCATGCCCTCCATTTCTGGAACCCTCCAGTGCTCCACTGTGATGGACGTAATCGTTCCGCAAGCGCGAAGGGCGTCCCGAATGTAAAAATCTTCAAGATGTTCTGGGAGCCAAAGTATCTTGAGCTTTACTGTCTTCGGTTCCGGGTCAATCACTAGAAAACGGCGGTTTTTCACTTGTAACTCCTGAGTGCTCGCGAGCTTAGCTTTCGCAAACGCTGTCTTGCATGTTATCATCCATACGTGAGACATCTGAAACTGTCCGATAGAGCTGATGTCACAGAGGTCAATGACACCACGTAAGGCATCTCTAAAGTCCTGGGCACGATAGGGACGGCCAGCAAGGTCCGCATGCAGAAATACGGAGTTAAAAACCAGCTTACCAGCAGGCAGACGGGGAAGAACAGTACGGTAAGTATTACTGGCAGCAGAAGCCGCAACAGTACCTCGGCCTAGAGCCGATTTATCCATTTCTGCGGAGAGCATCAAAAACTCGACCATTCTTCTTCTTCTTCTTCTTCGCCTCTTTATAATGGCACATACCCACGTGGGGGGATTGGCCAAGGTGTAGTGGTATACATAAGAAAATTTTCATGGGATTAAACGTGAATTTTGAAAAATGTATTCATGAAAAACGACAGAAGAATATTTGAAGCGAAATAACAAAGAACATTTTGGCGAGAATAATAATAATTAAAAAAAACACTCCGAGACTTTTAAAGGAGTTAGCAAATCAACCTACCAGTTGCAATTATGTAATCATGGAGGTTCCCACAAATTGAACTCAATGCAAATCCTTTGGCGCTCGCTCCGAACGATAACAACACTGGCAGAGATAACGGGAGCCCTAACCTGGAGAGAGGGACCTCCAGGTAAATCTTTCTCTGAAGTGCGAACTTTGGACAGTAGAGCAGGAAATATTCCACAGATTCAACGACCCCGCATGAGTCACATAGGTTTGTCGGAGACCACCCACATCTGCATAGGTATAAATTTAAACTGGGAATCCTGCACAGCAGTCGCGTCATTGATACCTCACACTGCCTGGTTTTACACGAATGGACGTTCCATTTATACGCTAAGTGCTCATAATCAGCAGTATTTAGTAGGGGATCTCGTAACCTGGCTGATATGTGTTGGAACCTCTGAAACCTGGAGATCGCCAGCAGACTGAAATTCGGGACGGGATGCGTTACTGGCCCGTCAAGAGCTGACCTTGCTAAATAATCAGCCACCTCATTGGAATGAATGCCTGCATGACCAGGAACCCAGACAAAACGGACCTCCTTTAAAGTGGACGGGACAAAAAATAGCTGGAAGCGGCACAAAAAATCTTTTTGGGAAGTTTCAAGGGAGACTAAAACTGACAAACAATCAGCCAGGATGATAACGTGAGATACATGACATGGAATTTTGTGCAGGGCCATTCTAAGAGCCAAAAATTCCGCAAAGAATATGGGGAATATGACATGGAATTTTGTGCAGGGCCATTCCAAGAGCCAAAAATTCCGCAAAGAATATGGGGAATATGACATGGAATTTTGTGCAGGGCCATTCCAAGAGCCAAAAATTCCGCAAAGAATATGGGGATATAATCTGGGATGCGGACAGAATAGCTCCATGCTAAATCCTGCGAAAAGATGCCAACTGCAGCTTTTTGGCAGCTGACGGAGGCATCAGTAGAAAGCACCACATGATGGGGGAATTCCGCTCGGAACGCCGTTTTCGTCTTTCTCCCTAGCCATCCCAGCTCCAGGGTTTGGAAGGATGACGATGATGATGTCCTCAGGCTGAATGGAGCAAAGGCGCGTCTAGTGAACACGGTGTCTTCGTTCACTTCGATATTCATCCCATCCCTTACGGCGAGGTTCAGGTGTCCATCGAGATATGCGAGAGATATACATTTCCTTTCCTCAAAAACCAATTTACCGATGATCAAGGCGTACAGATGAACGGGCTATGGCGTTCCGTGGGCTCCCTGGTGGGGTGTAGGCGCAGGAGTAAGTTCTAATGGGTGTTTTTATAGCCTTCAGGGCTGCGCGTAGTAAGTCAGTCGACCTCTACTGCACTACTCGAAGCAGGGTTCTGTACGGGCTGCCCAGGTATAAGTTTTCTTATGCTCATCTCCAAGACATCGATATGTTGAATCAACATTATTTTACTGATATAACTGCATCACTTTCCTGACAGGACCAGCGTAGTCGCATGAAGGATGCGATTGAGTTGTCGGAATGACTAACCACTCCCCTCCGCCTGCCTTCATCAATGAATTGTTTTATCAACAAGACGAATTAGGATGCCTTAAGTCAAAATTATTCTTTTCGTACAAGCACATCGCCGCCATTCTTTGTTACACAAATTCGTGCACAGGTTTTTGCAAGAAGAACTGGTGGAATTAGTTAAAGAATGTATTTCTTCATTTTCTTGCCCTTGGCCTCTGCCTGCTTGCTGAGAAGAAATGCTACACAAAGCAGCTCCTAGTCGCACTTGCAAGTGGTCTGGTAGCTGGTAGGCGCCTACCTGGGGGCAGCCCGTGGCTGCGGTAGAGGCGGTGGCATCGAGAGTGCCCGTCCAGGCCTCTTTTGGCCGCGGGGGCCGGAAGCGAAGCTCGCCGACAGGCGGCTCAGCGAAAGGGATGCCCTTGTACTGCTCGATGCGTCGTCCGAGCACGTGCAGGATCGTGCCACGCACAGGGCCCCTGGCAGTCTGCCTGACCACGTGCAGGTCGCTGGCCACAGCCAGTCTCAGCAGAACCAGCAGGAATACACGGCTCGCCATGACTGCGTATGGAGATTGTGCGACCGTCTTAATTTCGGGGCGTTAATTCTCATTCGACGGGTTACAAGAGACCTCGTTGTAAAAGGACTGTCAGCAACGTTGGCTTTTAGAGGCATGTAGCATGCGGCGGAAAAGCATAAGAAACTAAATATAGTGAGAATCATCGCGAAGCGATGACTTCTACCTTGTTTATAAAGAAACCCGCGCTCTATACATACAGCTTTGCTGCAAACTACTGCAAACAGATATAGCAGCTCTGGTTGCAAAGTTCTGAAGCAGAAGAAAACGGCGGGATGAAGATTGGAAGACAACCACAGCTTCGACGTTATGTTCCTACTTTCGGAGCTGTCTTTTGTTTTGTGTTAATGCAGAGTGACGACCCCACATACTACCCCGGTGTAGACAGGACTGCGAAGCACAGTGATACAGCTAGATTCGGTAGGAACAAAACGAATATATTCAACAAGAGAAGATGTCGCCCGAAGGTACGGGCCTTCCGCAGACGCGCAGCGCACTGACACAGCAGGAAGCGATTAAGCGCCAACATCTTCGCCTCACCCTCATAGTCAATTTCTTCCCTTGCGACCCTCCATATCCCTACAAATCTGCCATAAATACAGAGTTTATGGTAGGTGCGCAGCTCTATAGGCTCATGTGGCCGTCCAGCTCAGACTTCGGCCCACAGCAGTTTTGTTTTATCAACCGTACTCACTTGGGCCTCCCATTTCTCTTTCCAGCGCGTCTTGAAGTTTTTCAAACGACAATTTTGGCGAAAAGTACCCGAGAATACCACCTAACAGGAGCACCTACCGATGGGAAACTGCGAAGCATTTGCATGCTGCTCACTCGTAGTTTGGAATGACATCTGGAAATACGCTGGAAATACGCTTCTGCACGTTCGTAAACGCAGCAGAAATACACTGCGAGTGCAGCTATTTTGTACCGGCATGATGATATGAGATGGCAATAAAGAACAAAAATTGCCCCCGGGAACTCATCACGGGAGCACTTTTAATTTCTTTTTCATCCCTTCTCATAAATTATCTCGTATTTGCCGCTATGTGGCACAATTTGATTGGAATGGACTATTTTTCTGGAGGCTGCACTAAAGCTCTCAACATTAGTTAGTGAATACAAAAAGAAGTGCACTGAAGTTCACGTTGTGTGATGCGAGAAATTGGCGTTAGCAGTACTGGGTGAAAATTTTACTTTTACAGTGATCACCGCTCCTTGCCTCTTTTATGTTATTCCTTCCTTGCTTTTCCGTTCCGGGTATGCGTGGTTTTCTTGAGGATGAATGTGGATGTTGGCTCGTATCTAGGAGAGGCATTTTTTCTGGTGTGTCCTCGAAAAGACGTAACCGCAGAAGGTAATTTTCGGGCTCCCGAACCTTCGAGATCTCTTATGTCTGCAGGGAGGCGGAGGACTCACAAAGATAGAAAATAATTGCTTTTTGTATGAAGTGTACTATACCACCGACGCAGTGAAATATAACTGGCACGGTGTTGTTACCTGCCATCAATCTGTTTTAGTAGCGCACCTAACTTCATCTCTCCATCATTCTGCGGCACTGCAGCTATCTGAGAAAATCAATCAATGCTCGGGTGAGTGCCTCTAGGAGGCAGTTCCGCAAGCATTACTGACAGAAACAACAGAGAAAACAACAGGATGGAATCAGAAAAAAAAACGATGGGCGCACGTCGATAGAAGAATAGAAGTTTGGAGAAGAGAAGAGAGCCTAAGGCGATCGCGCACGGTGCCACAAACGTCCGCAGAACAAACAGCGGGCTGGAGCTTATTCGCTGCTTAGTGACAGCAGGATCGTATCCGCAAGCAATGGGCGAACGAAAGAAGCAACAAAAATTTGATACAGCCAAGCCACATCCAACTCTCTTTGACAATTTGCCGCAGAGGATGCTTCACCTTGAGGTGAACGATACAGAAGCCAAAGGAACGAAGCACATCATAGAATTCTAAAAGCCAACTTAAGGAAAGTATATGCAGCCCAAAACACAAGGACAGCAGAGAAGACACAAACAACAGGACTGGCGCTGTTCAGCGGCAGTCCTGTTGTTTCTGTTTCCTGCGCTGTCCCCGTTTTTTTCGCTGCATACACTTTCCTTAAGATGAGCCACCGACTAGCCGATACTAAAATTTTGACCTAAATGCCAAGTTCAGTGTGTATATATTGCAAAAAAGCGATTAGGAGCATTCATGCACTCTATTACTTCAATGTGATGGTACAGGCCTAGCACGATGTAACCTACCGTTTCCTCAAAACCCTCAGGGCCTGCAAGTGTACCCCGCACTAGGAGAAATCATCGACATGCTGCTTAAAAGTTGTTAATTTTTAGTGCAAAAGTACTCATACGCTCGCCGATACCCAGCAAGAATCTTTCCACCTTTGATCTTATGATCTTATGCCGATGCCTAGATATAAAGACGGCACTAGGTAAAAAAAACATATCAAGATAAACAACTGAAAGTCGAATCTTCAGCGATGTAAACAGATAAGCTTGAAAGGTCGGGTCCCGGTGCACGAGGCTATGGTCGCTTTTTTTTAATACGGTGTTTACAACAGTGATGCAATGTTCTATATACGTGAACTATGTAGAAACCGCGAAAAAAACAATCGCAGATCAAAACAATGCATAGTACGCCCACGGCCGCTCGATCTCCCTTGGGAGCGGCCTGCCGAATGCGCCTCGCGGCCTGTGATGGCGGAAGTACCAGCTTGCGCCGCCGCGGCGGCCGTGGCGCTGGCTATCGGTGAAGGAGTAGAAGCGCTGGCGGGGCGGTGTGCGCATTTTAACGGAATCGTTGCCTGCAGTTTTGCGGTGTATGCACTGCACCTCGCGGTATGCACTGGGCCTCGGAGTCCTTTGAGTTAGGGCTCCAAAACTGAATAAAAATTATATTTCGATCTACTGGTTCTTTATCCTCTAGTATTCGTAATGGTATAAAGTAGGGAACGGGGTGGCCGGGTATAATTTCACACCTTCGGAAACGCAAATAAAATGAGCACGGTCGCGTACGCGGATGTTTGTCGATATCCGCGTGGTCGGTAAATTTCGCAGCACCGAAAGCTACGCAGAACACGCAACTGAGATTTCCATAACGACTACTGACATTGTCCACGCATGCTCAACTCATGCCCTTTGTTTACGGCACAGACGCCCTTATTACTTTTTTGGAAGAAAGAGCGGCTTCAGATAACAAGAAAATGTTTTTACTCAGTATTGTTGATTTATATAAAAGGCGGCGAGCAGTAACGATTCTCCGTACATTTCCGCTTATGCAGGACATAAATACATGTTGTAACGTGACGGCGAGCCGAAGGCAAGACTACACGGCGAATGGCCATGGCATGATTTAATAGTGGTGGTGGGCCTTGCGAGAGCGCTCCTGTACTCGCCACTGCTCACTCTGTAGTCTTGTAGTTGGCGACAATATTGTGAATTATGTCAAGGAGGAGGGGCTAAAGGCGAACCATTCTTCTTCTCACGGACTTTCACATGTGTCTCCTCACGAGACGAGCACATTAGCACATCTGACAACAGCACAAGGATACTTCGTGTACCTTTGATACTTTCCAGCGAGCTATTCGCGTCTCCTGCCCAGTTGGCTAGGAGTGGCCTCAACAGCTTCTGCAGCGTGCTTCGGCATGGTAGTTTCAGATGCTTTCTTCCGCGCACCAAGTCGTATCCAAATTTGGAGGACGTAGCTTTCCATAATATACACTCTCTCAATGTTGGCTTGTCCCAAGCTGGTCTTGCTTTGTCAAAGTTCATGACATGTTCCAAAACAAACTTTGCAGTCTTGTCACCGTCTGCTGCAGCCTTGGACATGTTCACTGCGGCCTGCACAGCTCGGTCATCTTCATAACGTTTCAATCGTTGGCGGACTTCGTCATAACTTTCTTGCAGCTTTTGCAGTCGCTCATTAAGTACTCGGGTGTGCATTTCGAAGCGATGAGCTCTTGTTTTAGTCTCGTCGAAAAAGTCTGTCAAATTGAATGACGTCTGGCATTCTTCATCTTTACACTCCTTTATCCGACATACCTCTACACCAATGCAATCGTCCGAAGAATTGCTTTCTGCTACATCTGACTGGACTCTGAAACTTTCGCTTCCGCCGTGTTCAGTGCTGAAATCTGAGTGTGCAGATTTCTCTTCCGCATTCATTCATCTCGATTTACCTTCTAATGTACCGGTCGTCTGAGATATAAGAACGTCAGGTTGCGCACGACAAAGCGTCCTCCGCTTCTTTGAAGTCACCGGCTGTTTGTATGTGGGATAGAAGGGAAACTTCGTCGGAACCGCCGTCGGCCTGAGCACTTGCGCTTCGTTCCTTGTCGATAATCCTCCTGATTGAAATGCAGTGAGCATACAACAGCTCTGGAGCTTGCTTGCCACTGGCTGCCCTTGTCACCACCTTGCCGCGAGATGTTGCGTAACCACTCCTCCCGAAGTTTAGCATTGAACGGTAGTTCATGGTAACAAAGTTCCGGGTTTCTTGCAGTATTCGATAGGCAGTGCGGCACACAACAGTTTTTAGGCATTATCGACAACCCCTTAAATGATCTGGCAAAAAACGTAGCTTATACGCCATGGAACGTGGTAAGAGCACGTGCAGCAGAGCTTGCCGAGGAGCATTCTTTCGCTCGACGAAGGCATACGACAAGGCACCGCGTTTACGGTTATTCGCCAGTGTTGTGCGCAGCTACACTCAGAAAGAGTTCACAATGCTTGTTTTCGACGCACGTACGTGAGCGCAGTGAAGTTCGAACAGGAACACCACGTAAACGCAAGAGAAAACACACAAAGCCTCAGCTTCCGAGCCTCCGACCGCGCCGGTCTGCCGGGAGCGTGTCACCGATGCTTGGCGCCCCTAGCGGCCGAAATGGCAAGTAGCCGCATCACACTCTCCCCTTTGTCTGCTCCGCGACTCGGCAGGCCGCTCCCAAGGGAGGAGAGATCGAGCGGCCGTGGTACGCCACACGCAAAGAACCAAGCACGAGAAACGACGCAACTCAGGGTAGGTCACTACTACAACATAATGCTGCACACCTCAAGAACGATTCACTAGAAAAAGGGCAATGAGCGCACAGCACTAGGAGGGGTAACCACTCAGGTTCAATCTATGTCTGGGCATAGCTTTAGATGAACAACCATTGTGCTCAAGTGGTCTGTTGCAAGGACAGATTCCCAGTCCTTTCATCATGCGTGTTTTCTCGAGCATGCATAGTCCAATAAAAAAACAAGAACATATCTCAGGATTCATGCAAAGATCTCAGTGCAGTGCGGTGTCAAATCAAATTGCATTTTTCAATATTTGTTTCAAGATATAGCATATGAGCCTTCCATCTTTGCAATCAAGGAAACAATGCTCAGGAATTTCTGGAACATCACAAAGGCGGCTAATTACCATAGACAATAAACTGCCCTTTTTTCTAACTACTTTATAACAGGCAATGTCTCGCTGTGCAACCTATAGATGTCTTGGCCCATGGCGAGAGGGGAATTTTACGTACTTTCATAGTATGTCGTTTCCAGATCGAACAAAATTCAAAAAGTGGTACATGGGCGGAGGGAACAGAATGGAAACTAAACCCTGGTACGACCGTTTCTTCGACTTTACCAGGGGCAGGGTTCATCCCCTTGCACAAAGCCTGCTGCACATGACCACCCCAACCTCACCCGGCACACTGAGCTCATCTCGGCGCCTGCGTACTCGGGAAATCCCGGCAACGAGGCCACCAACTGGTTAGCCCGATGATCTAGAAACCGGGCACAGGCGCACCTCGTTGTCAATTTCTCAAAGCAGCTTATGCATTCGTTTGCTGAGCACATCGTAAACTACTGTGCTGAGCACCTAATCTATTCACCACCCCATCCATGCCTTACTGCCAGAAATCAGCCAATCTGGCGTCGCCTGCAGACGCGCCCGCTGCATACACAGGCCGATCTTTCTGAAATTATGGCAGTATCTTCCCCCCCCCCCCTGATATGCATCTTGCGCTTCAGCAGAATGGTAAGTTGGGCTAGTTGGAAGCTGCTCATGTTGACAATGGGGGCACAAACAGAACAGGACGAGCGCCTTGCCCTGTTGTCTTCTTTCTCTGTCTCTGTTTTGCTTGCATTCCACAATGTCAGCGTGAGCATCCTGTGCTCCCACCCTGAGGCCACCGTTACCCGTATCCTCCTCTCATGCCCGGCATCCCCTTCCCCCGCCAAGCCGGGGCCTCTCTGGACCTGCCCTTTCAAAACGCGTGACAGAATTATCTGTCGCGCATCTGTCGCGCGACAAATTTTTTGGTCGCGAGACAAGCTTTCTTATCGCGCGTTGTCTCGTGCGAGAGGGCCTCGTGCAGTGGGTTCTTTCGCGAGACAAAGGTGTTTCAATTGGTTTCTGTGGCACGACAGTCATAATTCCTGCATTTTGTCGTGCGAAGAATGTGCCTGTCGTAGGATATTGTCGCGCTTCAGGTTTCTGTCCCAGGTACTGCGTGCGACAGAGAGAGTCGTGCCGCGCGACAGAGCCTGCGTGCCTTGAAAGAGTTGCCTGTCGAGGGTTCTGTCGTGCGATAAACTTCTACACGGCTATTGTCATGCGACAAAACTGGCTATCGTGAGATCTGTCACGAGGCACAACAGCCTGTCGAGGGTTCTGTCGTGCGACAGATTCTTGTAGAGCCATGTGCCGTGCGATAGACTGCTGTCGGTGGTAATTCGGTTTTGCTACAGAGTTATCGAAATACTGTTGCGCCGTTGTTTACACTGATAGGCTGAAATTACCAAATGGTTTATTAAATCGCGGTCACTATGGCGAGCCGCGAAGAGGATTCGAGTTGCTCCGGTCAATTGGCGACGACCACCGAGCGAAATGGTCTTAATTAACGAACCTGACTCGGGTATTCAACTCGCTTCCCGAGAGCTAACTTTCCGCAAGGGAATTGGCGGGGAGGAGAGGCGCCGCTCGCACTCCTTTCCCCTTCGACTCGCATATGGCGGTGTGAGCGAAAAAAAAAACATGCTCAAGAGTAACGCGGCTTTAAAAGCCGAGGCCGGGTCTCGTGCTCGTACAACATGGTACTTCTCTCTTACCTGTGTCATAGGGTCCCGTACTCCCCCGTGTAGCACTAGGTGATGTGCTTGACGCACGAGCAATTCTGCCAAGTGATGTCGCCTCGCCAATACAATGGGATGGCGATCATTGTACGGCTTGCCACTCTGTTGAAGTCTGCCGCTTATACGGAGAATACTGTCGTTTTCAACAAACCCTGGAGTATCTGTCAGCGGCGTGTCTGCTGGAAAGCCATCTCCTTTTTTTCGCACATTGAATTTCCCTCTCCGGCTTTTCTCGCTGAGCTTGCCCTTCCAGTACTTCTCGGCGTCATCCAGTTTAACTGCCGCCAGTGATCCTTCCTTAGTGCTCAGATATAGCTTGTTGACGTATCGTAATATCGAAGCTGTAACTCGGAAGAGTCTTGTTGCATTGCTGTATAGATCCGTGTCTAACAGCTGTGGAGGTTCATCGGTACTTGTATAAAGGAATTTGCTCAGGACGAACTGGCGGGCTAGTTGGTTACACATCTCAAAAATTTTTCCGACCGCACGAGAATGAAACGAGGACTGAAACGAGGTGTGTGTCTTCTTTCAGTCCTCGTTTCATTCTCGTGCGCTCGGAAAAAATTTTGAGTTGTATAAAGGACTTCCACAGTTTTCTTCTTACTCCATTGTCGGAATGTTTCATGGTAGCCAGAAACATGGACCCGGTTTTTAATCACTTTCATCCGTGCCGTTCCTTTCCACCAGGTGGTACTCTCAACAAGCTGATAGGTGCAACTCCTCTGAGAATGAGATCCGCCGGCATCTGGGATCCAGGAAAATGTTTCCGCTGTGAGGTGTCGGTGAGACGCTGCATTTCCGTCACGCGATTTCTCGCAAATAGTTTCAACTTAGAAGGCTCTCTCGTGATCAAAAGCAATGCTATTACCGAGTCAATCGAAAAAGGTGTCACTTGAGGTGGTTCGCTCTTACTTTTGTGGATTTGTTTGATTTGCTAATCTGGATGCTCGAACTTGTAATCCTATCCGCATCTGCTACGCAGATGTAGGCCACTGCCCCGTATGCCACTAGGCTGGTGTCAGCAAATACGCGCAGGACTGTTTTGATGGCGTGTTTGACTATGCCTGATTTGTATCAGCGTTGCACTTGAAATCTTTTCAATTTACTTAGTTCCTCGCACCACCGCATCCATTTCGTGTCAGGATCCTGAGGTAGGTTGGCATCCCATTCAACATTTCTCTGCTACAGCTCTTGGATTAAAGCCTTTGCCCGGACCGTGAATGGCACTATCCATCCAAGTGGGTCATGTAGTTTTGCTGTAGTCTTCAAAGCAGCCTTTTTGAACTTGGTCTTGGCTCAGATAGGCTGCTGGACTTTGGGGTGAAGGTGAAGCTATCTGTGCTGGGATTCCATGTCAGTCCTAACACTTTAAGGATAACTGGGAGGTTCCTAAGTGTCTTGCTCGACAATCGTCCGTCGGAAACCATTCGGTCTTTGTCTGGTTATTGGATGCCCACTTGTGCAGTGTCATAGAGGCCGCGCTGAAGACGGTCCTAGCTTCTTCATAGATCTTCAATGCTCTGTCTTCATTTTCTGCTCCCGTTAGGAGGTCATCCACATACAAGGAATGCGCCAGCTGTGGTTATGTGTTCGGATACTCTTCTACTTTCTCGAAATGATGCTGAAGAGTTGCTGTCAACAAGAAAGGACTCGTTGTGGTTCCAAAAGGAACTCGCTTCATTCGCAGTCTGTACTTTGCCTGCTGGTTCTCTGGCACCTGCTGTCTTGTGGTGTCACAGAAAGCGCAATGCATCCTTGTCGTTCTCTCTTATCTCTATTTGTAAGTATGCCGTTTCAATACCTTCCACCAATGCATTTCTGTTGCTTCTGAAATTCAGTAGCAGTGGGATAAGGTATGCTGCCAAATTCGATCCACTCTCTAGGTTTTGGTTCAGTGGCTTTAACTTATGTCCATATGATGTAGCAACAGAAAACACTCGAAGTGCCTTCATATTGCTCGTTTCTGGAAACCCCTGCTGATGAAGCATTTAGTAGATGAAGTATTTAGTAGAAGCTTTCCCCGCTCTTCTTTTTGTACTACTGGCTCAGCTATGTCTTCCATGCAATACTGCTTGATGACAGCGTTGTAGGTTTCCAGCAATTCAGTCCTTCGCAGGCGGTTTTTCTATTGGGACAGACATTTCTCACTGATATCTGTGTTTTGCTGCCAGGGCTATTTCGTGTCGAAATCCACTAAATCCACAGGTGCCGGTTCCCGAAAACTAGGAAGTGCATCGGCGACCTCCTGCGTGATGACATTCCGGATCTCAGGACTGAGGACGGGCAGTGACGGGAGTGGGTTAGATATGAGCGATAGCTGCCGGGCGACCTCTTCCCGCACAAAGTCTTTGATTGTAGCTAGCAAGTAGTGGTTGATGCCCAGGCCGGAGATGGAGTCGGCAGGCGGGGGAGGGCGACGAGCGCAAAGACGTTGCTTGCGCAACTCGTCAAAACTTTGGCACTGGGTATAAACCGAGGCGACGGTGGTGGGGCTCTTCGCCAACAACATCCGAAAAGCGTCGTCGTCGATGCCTTTCAGGACGTGCTTAATCTTGTCAGCTTCGGACATAGCCGGATCAACACGCTTGCATAGGTCAACTACATCTTCAATGTAGCTCGTGAAAGTCTCGTTCTTGTGCTGAGCTCGGACACGCAGGCTTTGCTCAGCGCGCAGTTTCCGCACGGCGGGACGGCCGGAATCCTCCACAAGTGTGCTCTTGAAAACGGCTGAGAGTGGTTTATGGGCACGTTGAAGCGCCGGCATTGAAGACCCGGGCGCAAGTCGTCTAGGAACCAGCGAGGCGAGAGCCCGGCACACAAGCGGCAGTTCTCCAGCACGAGCCTTTCACGGGCGGCGCTAGCGCTTCGTCGTCGTTGGTGGCGGTGCTGAATCATCATCTTCATTCCACACGCAATATTGTTTTAGAATGAACCAAGCAGCTGTTGCCCAACACAGTTGTCATCCGTGACTCCCATAGACTCCAGGGTCTAGAAACGTTCCAAGCAGTTTATATGCTCACTCTCGGAAAGGGATATGCGAAGATCAATGGTTTGCATGCACTTACAGTGAGCCTTACTTTTACAGGCCCTTGAATTCACCACCCAAAGGCAGTCCCGACTGCTCCGGAGTTTTCCGTCTAGCTGCTTGCTTCTTCCAGGTACAAGTTCCTAGTAATGCTGTGAACCGATCAGGAGGCCGATGTCAGCGCTTTCGTTGTCGCAGGTCCTGTCGGCCGCAGCCAAAGGCCTAAGCAGTTCCTTGATCCTCAGTTCAGGTATCGGGATTCTTTCTTCACATATTATGTGTGTCTCAATAATTTCATATCTTCGACGTAGGTTTTAAAGCCTACATGAGTAAATATGAGCATGTTTATTACAGATGTCGCAATCAAACGAGTAGGAAATTTCCTCCGTCCTTGGCGTGTAGTAGAAGCGTCATCATAGGGCGCCCCTGAAAACCACTCTCGCAATGCCCGCGGTTGGTCAAGCAGATGGCGAAGGTGGCACACCGCGCATAGCTTCCGTGCCACGCGAAAACGAGGCGAGAAAAGGCAAAGCAGGAGGCCGAGACGTCCGAAGAATGAGAGGAACGTCTCGCAAGCGACGCCGCCAGGGTGCTGAACGACAACGACGGCGTGTCTATCCAAATGTCCGTAGACGAAACTGCTCTCGCTACGTATATCCTGGCCTAGCCGAGATAAGCCACGGCTACTTTTTGCGAGGCTCACTTCGTAATGAATGAACGTTGGCTTCCACCGTCAAAGAGAGCATGTGAGTATGCTGCTTTCGTTTCACCAGCACACAACAACGCTGCAATTTGTGGCAGTACTTCTCGTTTGCGTGTTTCTTAAACTGTAGATTGCAAGTTCGCTGGTACGGTTGAGGCTGAAGGTTCCGGGTCGTGGCTCGACGGAAACACGGTCAAGACGACACCCGTTCCCACCACCAGGACAGGAGTGCCGCTGGGCGAAGCGGTAAAGAGGTGGCGAAAGAAGACAATTTATTTACATATTTACAAGGAGCGGCGAAAAGCACGATACGTGCCAAGATGGAACACAGTAGGGAATTACACGAACAAAGGAGACGGGAGCCCTTAAATACAGTTGGTATAGACTCCCGCCCCTTTTCGTCCAATCAGGAGCGTCTTGGTGGCTGATTGGCCTGGCAGGCTTGGACGCCCTCCTTGGGAGCGTCCCAGTAGCTGACCTGCCCGAACGCACAACACGCTTCACGATGACGACGTGCAGGCTCTGAGAGACGCAGGCCTGGACGCCATCCCTGGGAGCGTCCCAGTGTTGGAAATCTCGCGTTCACGACTTGAGGCAAACGTCGTCGAGTCGGTTGGGGTTTCTCGGAAGCATCCAGGAGAAACGTGGGTTCTGGCTTCTTCCTGTTGGCACCGTTCTTAACAGTACTGTTGTCACATTGTTTGCATTTGCTTTGCCTTTCGGATGGGTCAATTTCAGATCGAATATTGTTGTCGTATGCCACGCACACAGTCACCGCATTTAATGCTGCTTCTGCACTGGTTAGAACGGTGAACAGGGGAAGCACCGCCTTCCCGATTTCCCGCACGTAGCATTTTCTTCTTTTCTTCTAATGAATTACCAGTATGGCAGGCGGCCATTTCGTGATTATTCCTATAAAGGAAACAATGATAAATTCTGGCTGATTGCTTTAGTTCAGCAGCTAATGTTTTAGATTTCGTTCCAGTGCTGTTCTTGTAACTCCCAGTTGGGTTTAACGTCATCGGCATTCATACTTGGTGCTTCTTGCTAGTACCTTGCTTAGCGACGAGGTTCTCGCGGCTTTGCTCTTCAATGCTGAAAAAGACAATTAACTTCGAGAATGAAGACAGAGTACCTTTTGTGGCTGTTTCTGTTGGCTTTCCCGGAGCGTATTTTCTTCGCAGCAGAAATCAATTTGGCTCAGTATTCTGTGTTGACATTCCCTAGGTTGCCTCGTTCGCCACGGTTTGGTGGAACTCGAGAAATAATTATTTCGGCAGGGCACGTTGTACGACGGGACAAAGCAGCGTGCCGTAGGTCTTGTGTTTTTGGTCGAGCGCGTCCAGCCCGCGGAGGCGAGAGACGGGGGTATCGCATAACGGCCCGAGGGCCGTATGTATTCGGTGTTTCGCACGCTCTCAAGGTCCAAGAGCTTTCGCATGTGCGCTTTTATGGCGGCCTCCTCACCATCGAAGCGTTTTTTCAGCAGCAAGATGGCGTCGCGATAGCACTGCGATGTCGGGGGAAGGCTCTTGAGCGTTCCTGCTGCTTCGCCAGGCACAACCGACTTTAAGCACCCCAACTTGTCCAAGCAGTTAGCCGATCGTTCTTGCGAATCACTTACTCGCAGGGCTGCCACAATTCTTTTCAGGACAAATCTTTTCGACCAATTTTTACGAGTCCTAATTTTTGAAGCTTCATCTGACAGGCCATGGTTGCGTCGCCTGCGTCGTTGTTTGGTGATGGCTCTTCTTTCGGCTTCCCCTTTCCTTGAATTTCTTTTATCTGAGCTTGGAGCACCGCGATGTACGTAACGATCTTGTCGTCATACTCGATGGTTCGGGTGTAGTCATGCTTCGCATCTTCCACTGGCACTAGCGTCTCGACAGCGGCGTTAGCTTCGTTTAGACGTGTCTCTAGAGGGCTAATCGTTGCCAAAAAAAACACAGAATTCTTTTTGGTTGCCCGTGCGGTGTTTCAGGAGGAGTCAATATCAGCAATGAGTCGAGTCACCTGTGACTGGAGAGCTGACTTCTTCGCTTTGTGTCATTCTATGTTTTTAGTGCACCCTATTGTGCAACGAAACACAGCAGGGCTAGAAACTGCAGCTCTATGTTGCCAGAATATTTAAATATCTTTTTGCTGGGACAAGTAAACAAAACAAGTTTACAAGGATTATGGCACGGAAATCTTTGGTCTTACCTCCTGTTTTGTACTTTACCTACTTCCTAGAAACTCACTTTGCTTATATTCAGTGTCTACTGATGGCCTTGATCAGCACTGTAGTTACATAACAATTCCTTCTACAGCGCTCTTGCCGTGCCTTCTTATGCAAGCCTCCCTCTATGGTATCGCTGGCTTGGTTTCTTCGTCACGTTTTTGCAAGCCGCCAGTGCAATGACCGATTTCAGCATGGTTTGCATCCCTATTTCAGTTATGATAAGTTAGCGACCAAACTGGCCGCAATGGAGGTCGCTCACAGGTAACGGAAATCAGTCGCTAGCACGTCTTTCAGGACTCCGCACCGTCGCCTTCGATAATGCGGCGTTGCCTTTGAAGGCGGCAGCGCTATCTTTGGGCACTCACTTCGCCTTCGTATGAGGACAGTGGGTATCAGTCACCGCGGCGGAGGCAGCGTCAGCGACGGACGAACGGAATGCGTCCAAGGACTGTGAATGGGAGCGGCTCACTGGAGCACGCGTGTTCGAAATGAAAATGGGTGATTTGTGTAGAGTGGCAAAGAAAAACAGAGAACTGGGGAACATAATAATTTTTAATGGCAACGCATGATGTAGTCTCACAGCGCTTTTCTTTCCGGTTTGCTAACATGAATAAATGTTGCGGCACTCATTCACGGCTAACACCGGCAGCAAAGAGAACGACTCTTCAGGATGGTCGGCGCCGCTCGGAGGCATTAGCCGTGGACGGCTTTGGTGGAACGTTTTATGCAAACGTATTTAGTAGGTCAGTGTGCAGTCAAAGAGATGTCAAGGAGTTGAAAGAAACAAATATCCAATGTATTTTGTCATTTGTTTTGATGGTATTTACTATAGTAATCGCAATATTATAACTACTTCCTTATCGTTGGAAAGGCAAAATCAGGACGGCAATAAAGGTTTTTTGGCAACTAAATTAAACATTTTACTTTATTGCAGCAATCATAGCTTAGGTAATGAATTTTCATTTTTAATGATGCGAATAGAAAAACAATATATTTTTTATACGAAGAAAGAACCTGTTTCAAAAATTTTGGACCCTCGGCAAAAAATTTGAAAAATTATTCGACATATCCCGTTGGAAAATAGCATGACAAAAAAATTTGGAATATACGTATTTTGACTAG
This sequence comes from Amblyomma mixtum, assembly GCF_055824585.1. Classification (NCBI taxonomy): domain Eukaryota; kingdom Metazoa; phylum Arthropoda; class Arachnida; order Ixodida; family Ixodidae; genus Amblyomma; species Amblyomma mixtum. Next base: position 156,431,775 of record NC_143021.1, on the reverse strand, counting down.
ATTACTGTGCCTAAAATGAGTCTTCCAGTTTACAGAAACATAACGGTAAACTTTACGGTAAGCAAAAAAAAAAACTTAATAATCGTGCGCAGCGCTTTGAGCTCCATAGTCCAGTGACAAGGTGCTCTCATGGCCGTTTTTTCGGTAGCTCTGTTCCCTTCAATGTTGGCGGCACGGAATCGTTAAGAACATGTCCAGCACCTTCAGGGAAGCCCCCAAAGGAGTCGGTTTTTCTGGAAATGTTGTGAACAAAAGTCCGAGCTGGGAGCTGCAATAATCTCTATTCGAACAAACATTAGACAATTGGACGTCGTCACCTCGTACACAGTAGGCGCTTGCACCTAATGAGTGGGGCGGCGATGCTTAGAAATCGCGAGAACTACGTCAGTGCAGGTTCAGTGCAAGAAAACGACGCCGCCTTGAGCGCAAAATCTTGCTTGATTGCTCCGTGTTGACAAGTTTTCTGCGAAGTTTAAAAATACTTCCTCAAGCGGCCGAAGAAAAAACCGAAACCAAGCCTGAAGTTCGATCCTGTTCAGTTTTTTTCCGTGTGGGGGCACAAGTCAGGCCCGTAACTTTTAAAGCTGATCGGCAGCCTGATTTTCAGTCGTCTACTACCATGCCTGCCGTTGCAGCGACGTAATATCTTGCCATGAGTAGAGGAGCTATTTTCGCTATTATTTTCTCGAAGCCACACAACATGCTCAGGATGCTTCAAAATGCTGACGGAAAAAAACTACCGGAGTTGCCCAGAGGTAATACGACCTTGAAAAAGCCGCCGCCTTTAAACGTTACAAGCGAAGCACGAACCCCTACCAGAACTCAAGTGCCCCCAAACGGGCAGTTCAACGTCCAGCAAGACCCTGCCTCTGACGCTGCACCCTGGATAATACTCCTATATAAGGAATTATCTGGATGCAAATCCAGAAAATGTCTCGGTCAGCTCGAGCATGAGGCTACGTTTTCTGTCGATGTGTAGTTTATTCTTGCCATCGAGGGACTGGTAAGCGAATGAATACAAAAAGAGACGAGTCTCCCCTTGTCACCTTGGATATGAATTCAGAGCTCCTGAAGAGAATCAAGACCGCTGTTCACAAGGAATGGGACTAGCTATCCCTTTTTTACGCATCCATACTTCAGTGCATTGTCCATCCCGTTCATAAAAAAATATAAAAATTATCTCTCCCGCAGTAGCGGCACTAAGGTGACAGGGGAAAAGAAAGCAAATCTCACGATGCAAGGCTTGAAAGGCATACTCTTTGCAGGCCCTGTACTGCTGTCAGGACGGTTAACAAGAACGCCCCAGCTGATGTCTTCCACTGACATGCCTTCGAGCGCTGGGCGCTGAGTCCGAGACCATGCTACATGGTATGTTTGTTGCAAACCCACTATGCAGCATGGTCTCGAACTCAGCGCTCAGGGTCTGTCATATCAGTGCAGGGAGAACAATTCGGAGTTCATGTTGAGCGTACTGACAGCAGTACGCAGTTCGCAATAAAGTCTTTCGTATTTTATCGAATACCAATCTAACATGGTGAAAATACCTTGTATATGCAACGCACTATGCACTTTACTCACGACCACGAAAAACACATGACGCGCTGTATTTTTAATAGCACGCGTATAATATGCAAGAAATGAAAAAAAAAACACCTTTTTCGTGCGTGATTGAATATCTCGCTACGCACAAAAATTCTGAATGCGTACTGAACTTTACCAAGACATGAATTCAGCAACATCCACAGTCGACACGAGCGCATAGTAGTATTTCTGGCCCCGAGGAAGTATGGTAGCACGGCGTCTTTTGAAAGGAAGAACTACCAATCTTGCCAAGCGATCGCTGCTGAAAATTATTTCCGTCAGGATTGTTCGTGATTTATGTTAGTAAACATTGATTCTTACCTCTAATGCTGCAAGGAAATCAGTGGGCTGAATTGCTTACTGCAGACCGTCATGGCTACTTTGTATTGTTTCCTTCTTGAGCCTTACCACGATCCGGAGGCGACGGTGTTTGGGCTGAAGTGAAGTAAAAAATGGGGCCAATGGCTGCGAACTCGCGGCCACATCTTGAAAGATCCTTTACAGGAGTACTATAGACAATTTTCTTGTTATCTCCGTTTGCTTTTTTGAAAGTGACCACCATTTCTCCGTCGCCTTTCTTTATTCGTCGGATTAGAGCCACCTCGGTATGCGTCGCACCAGCCGCACCAATCCGTGGGCAGCCGACTATTTTTCATACAGACCAGTCAGACCTTCGGCGTTGTTTTCATGGCACCTGCAATGCCTGCGTACAGATGGCTTGTACGGCGACAGACTACCTTGCATAACAGCACACAGCACTGCCTGCATTAAGAGCTTCTTCATCTAAAGCAGCAGTCAAACGAATATTTTCTGCAGCTTCATGAAGCGTAGAACAGAGCTAACGGGCCGCGGAATCATCTCTCTGGGAGCCCCATTGGATTTCGAGTGGTGCACATATAGGCCGTGAAAGTTGTCAATGCAGCAGCCCGTCCTGCTGCACGGCAAGATGACAGTTTTGGCGGTGCCCCGTAGCTCCGCTTGCATGACCATTGGAACACACCACTAGTCTATTGCAGTAACAATTGTATTCTACGCCGGCCGCTCCGTAATCGTAGGCATAAATCAGGACGCAACCTGGCAGACCAGGCAAAGAGCATTTAAATACTAGGGCATTAATGTGTTTAGCGTCGTCTATGATGAACGTGGTACTTCCTTCGATAGGCGTTTTTGTTGGAAACAAAAAAAAAACACACAACGCAGGAAATATTTTCGGGAGAGTGCTTTTTTCGCGACTTCAAAAGAAGCATCCAGTGAAGGAAACAAGTTATCATTTGATATCGTTTCGTACAAGTGAGGAGATCCTAATAATAACCAACCAGCGCTGTTATTAGGCAATTATCATTTCGTATAAATCGACCGTATGGAATGTCTCGACCTAAGCTTGTTAAAGGGAGTCATACTATTGTTAATGACGATAAACCGATCTCCGCACAAGCCAGAACCAATGTCCTTAAAATGTTCGCGCTAAAGTGAGCTGCGAAGCTTTTCTCAACTTTGCGCGCATGATCCGCACTGCGCTTATTACCAGAAAGTTGACTAGGCACGTGCGCCAGAGCTCACTCACCGATGGACGTAGATCCAAGCTGCTGCTACCGGCGCGCCTGCTTCGGTTGACGGGTGCTACTGCACTGGCTGCGTATTGGCACACACCGTGCAAGGAGGGAAACTAAAAACACCTTCCGGTGATGATAGACACACAGCAAACGTCGACAATTCTGGGATAAAAGAAGACTGATACTACTGCGAAGGTAGGCCTGATAAGTTCACGTTCTCGAAAGACGAATCCGTACCGCTGGCATAAGCGATAAAGTCATCACAAGGCGCTTTGTGTGCTAAAAAAAAGACAACAGTCTTCCGAATCACCCATGGATTGGGGTCATCGTAGCCATCGGGGGTGTCGAAAATATCAATTGCATTACCTAAGGTAATAAGCGCCTATTTTTTTAAACAGGAACTTGGATCTCAACAAGTATCGCCTATGACTGCTTTTTGTATATTTGTACGTTTGAATATTCTACTTGCCATGTAGATGGATGACTGTAGGTTTTTACTTTTGTACAGGAGGTCCTCCGGAAAGATTGCCATTCGAGACCTCTTTCTGTAACACTAGTGACACCATTTATTGAATGTACCGCATATTGAAATGGATATGAATGACTGAGTGAATGAGTTCATTTCAACCCGGAAGAAAGACATTTAATTTTGAAGTGTCTTTTCTGCACTCAGGCAAGACGTCCTCCATAAGAGAAATGTGTGACTCTGTACACGTTTGCGCGTGAGCAGCAAGTTTCTTCTTAGAGGCAAGTGCCAACCACCCAACTTCCCGAACAAGTCCACGAACGTAGATCCGAACGTCCCAGTATGTAATATCTTTGTGGGCTTCGAACCGTACGCATGCAGTTCCGGCAAGGTAAAATATCACGTTCGCAAGCAAGAGCGTAGCAGCCACCTGGCATGCTTGCTGACACGCTCATAAAGCGAGAGCCTTGTTGTGAACAAAAATGTTGTGAACAAAAGTCCGAACTGGGAGCAGCAATAATATCTATTCCAACAAACATTAGACAATTGGACGTCGTCACCTCGTACACAGTAGGCGCTTGCACCTAATGAATGGGGTGGCGATGCTTAGAAATCGTGAGAACACCGTCATTGCAGGTTCAGTGCAAAAAGAGGACGCCGCCTTTAGCGCAAAATCCTGCGTGATTGCTCCGTGTTGACAAGTTTTCTTCGAAGTTTAAAAATACTCCCTCAAGCGGCCGAAGAAAACACCGAAACCAAGCCTGAAGTTCGATCCTGTTCAGTTTTGTTCCGTGTGTGGGCACAAGTCAGGCCCGTAAATTTTCAAGCTGATCGGCAGCCTGATTTTCAGTCGTCTACTACCATGCCTGCCGTTGCAGCGACGTAATATCTTGTCATGAGGAGAGGTGCCATTTTCGCTATTATTTTCTCGAAGCCGCACAACATGCTCAGGATGCTGCAAAATGCTGACGGCAAAAACTACCGGAGTTGCCCAGAGGTAATACGACCTTGAAAAAGCCGCCGCCTTTAAACGTTACAAGCGAAGCACGAACCCCTACCAGAACTCAAGTGCCCCCAAACGGGCAGTTCAACGTCCAGCAAGACCCTGCCACTTACGCTGCACCGTGGATAATACTGCTATATAATGAATTATCTGGATCCAAATCCAGCAAATGTCTCGGTCAGCTTGAGCATGAGGCTACATTTTCTGTCGATGTGTAGTTTATTCTTGCCATCGAGGGACTGGTAAGCGAATGAATACAAAAGAGACGAGTCTCCCTTGTCACCTTGGATATGAATGCAGAGCTCCTGAAGAGAATCAAGACCGCTGTTCACAAGGAATGGGACTAGCTACCCCTTTTTTACGCATCCCATACTTCAGTGCATTGTCCAACGCGTTCATAAAAAAATAAAAAAAATATCGCTCCCGCAGTAGCGGCACTCAGGTGACAGGGGAAAAGAAAGCAAATCTCACGATGCAAGGCTTGAAAGGCATACTCTTTGCAGGCCCTGTACGGCTGTCAGGACGGTTAACAAGAACGCTCGAGCTGATGTCTTCCACTGACATGCCTTCGAGTGCTGGGCACGGAGTCCGAGACCATGCTACATGGTATGTTTGCTGCAAACCCACCATGCAGCATGGTCTTCCCTGGCATTCCCTGCAGAAAAATCTGTTAACCCTAGTTACAAAGCGCACCTCCATACCAATCTAATCGATCACAGCTTTCCTTCTACGCCATGGGAATTAGAGCCAAAACTATTGAATTTCGCATACCCTTCCCAATAATGACTCAACGCATGAGCCGCTCCCATCCTGGAACAGCCTCTCTATTTTATGTGGCGTCACATTAGCGTACCTTTGTTAAAAGTACCACACCAACACATTCTTGAAGAGCACCTGGTTCTTCAAGAAAGATACAGAAGTAGCACAGAAAAGAGAAAATGATGCTGAGAAGGCTACACTGCAATTTAACTTAGAAAACAGTAGGGCTGTCGAAATGTACACCTATTTTGAGTGCTGAATTTTCCGCTGCGTGCATAGCTGCAGCAGAATGATGAATGAGATCATCGAAAACAACATAATCTAGACTGACTCACTGAGCCTGCTCTCAGAACTACACTGGAGAATTCTATTTGAATCGATAGGAGGAAGCATCTTTCACGGCATAGGAAAGGTCAAAACACAAGGGCATATCTTAAGATTCGGTCGGTTCGAGAGCCACGTCGGAAATGTTGGTAATGGGAGAGCCGACCCATGTGCTGAACAACCTCGAAGCCGTGAAGCAAAAGAATTACAGATCGAGACTTCATGAAGTTAATAAATAATAAATGGAAGGAAAAATGACAGAAAGCGTGTATTTATGATGTAAACTACAAACTGCACTCTTGAAAGCCTAACCTGGCAGAACATAAGACATATGAGCATCATGAACGATTCATCAACTTAATTATATGCCTAATTATATGCCTGTATAAAATTATGTTTCTGTGCGCAAACTTGCAAGGGTTGTTCATTGCAGACAACGCCTAAACATAAGGAGGGCCATTCTCTATTTTTTTCTATTATGGCCGCAATTTCGCCGGTTGTACGTTCTAGAAAACTTTAAAAGTGCTCCAAAAGTACAAATTTTAGTTGCAATCTTCCTTTTTACCAGAACACTTTAGTTTGTAGTGTTTTATTTGAATAACACTTCAAGCAAAAGAAGACATCCACCTCTTCTCGATGCTCCTCTTCTATTGCCTTGGGTCAAGGACTGAAAAAATAACTTTATTAATTTCAAGAATCATCGACCATTACATAAGCATGTCTGTATGTTTTTTTTTCAGAAGAACAGCTACGCATTTAAACTGACGCTAAATTACCGACGCATTATTATGCGTGCAATAATTCGTCGCCGATATGGTTACGCAAAAAGCATACTGTCACTAAACGACGGAGGCAAAACACACAAGACAGGACTGGCGGCCAATTCGAACTCCCAACTCCCAGCTTCATAACTTCGAACTTCCAATTTGGAAGTTGGCGCCAGTCCTGTCTTGTGTGTGTTGCCTCCGTAGTTTAGCGCCAGTACGTTTTTTGCGTAAGCCATGCCATGCTACAATCAACTAGTTCAAATCTAAACCTTGCTGGAACGCTAATAAAGCCTGCTTTGAAATTTTAGGTAATATGGGTTAAATGCTGTTTGCTTCGACCAAACAGTGATTATTTTACTTCTAGCAGCCCCAGCTTAGCGTCTACAAAGCTCTACTGCCTCCTTCAATATTGCGAGGTCAAGCTATGCAGCAGTGGCTGCAGTTAAAATATTTCGAGATTCGGGAGACTGTTGTGAGACTTTTTAACCCCGTAAATAATGTTGTTTTTCTAGGACCCGGTAAATAATACTGTTTGTCAGAGTCAACGCAGATTTTGAAGTAAATCGTTTAGCCCTTATGTTTCTTGCGTTATTCCAGTTAAAACAGATAGATCTCAAGTTTATAAAAAAAAATCTCCAATGTTCTAATTCAACCAAAATCACACTACTTGTGCTTAAAGCAGCTTTGAAGAAGTTTTAAAAATAATTGGCCCTTTGTCGGACCTTAATTTGTCACTTTTTACAAAGAAAAACATTTTCGCAACGAACGAACATAGTATAGAAGAAACCGTTTGTTTTTCTGGCTTTTCATTCATGCCGGAACAACTAGCCTAAGAAACTAAGATGGCGAGCAGGAGACTTAAAGCGTAGACGCCAATGCTATACTTTCTTATTTCCTCCTGTATATCGACGCCACAAAAAATTCTTTACTATTATTTTTGCTGAAGTCTAACTCTCCCATTTGGACAGAACTGAAAAAAGATCCGTTAAAGACATACAACCAACGATTCTCATTGGGACTCTAGCACTCGACTGCCCCTCAGCGCCATGTTTGGACATTTTTAACGACCAGCGATGGATCCATGGAGTGAGGAACTCTGGCATGACAGGAAGAAAATATGGTTTCCTTTTGAACTGTCTGTGCACAAGGAGCGGCTATTAGACGGCGGCACATTTAGCGATAATCACACCCTTGTAGAGTTCTGTACTTCACGCAATTAATGACAAAACATCGTTTCTGAGCAAATGTAGCGCAGCGATTTGGACTTTTACTGCCAAGATCTTGTCGCTTTAGAAACATTTTTTTCAGAAGCAGTTCTCGCAATTACATCAGCATTGTTTCATGAAATCTCTGGTACACGGCCAGATCATGTTCGCGGTTCATTTCACGGTGCATTTGTCATGCTTAGTTTGTCGAAAGGCCGCCTACAGTGAGTAGCTTCATCCGGTAGGTTGCAGCATTTTTGGAATCAAGGAACTCAGATGTCCTTGGAACGTTACGTATTCATTCTTAAAACACTCAGTAGGAGTGTTTTTCCGCTCCACTCTCCACGACATGGGTTGGTTGGTTTATGGGGTTTAACGTCCCAAAGCGACTAAGGCTATGAGAGACGCCATGGGAGTGCAAGCAACTTCGTTCAGGGATACAGTGCGGCACTACCTAAAATTAACTTCGTCGTAATCTATATGCCTGAAGGTAGTCACTGGCCGACGTGTAGCTGCCAGCATAAAGTTCGACGCGAGATTTCAAGCGTATTTTTTTATCTCTTTAGAAACTACGCGGCCTCTGGTCAATCTTGAAAATTTCAGAGATACCTTTTCTGGAAGCGCAGCGTACCTGTACACTCACCGCAGCCCTTTCGAGCCCCGCAGGATGCAGCAGACGCGGTCTGCTTCCTAAATTACGTACGCTACTAGTTGGTAAACGTATTTGAGCTTGCAATAACCATTGCGTGCAATAGACTAAATTATTCCCTCATGCATGGAGCAGTGGCTCTTTATACCCCTCCTCTAAGTATTTCCCCGGCTAGGAGCGCTATTATCTAGGACTCTTTTTCGCATTTCCCTGAGCTTTCTCATTATCTCCTCTTCCCTGTCGCTCTGTTTTTTTCGTTCGTAAGTACTCCTGGTAATTATGGTGTGAGTCACTTGTGAGTACAGGACTTGAGGGCTGTTCCGAAAACGCTAGAAATGAAGATTTGAGGGCACTTAATGGGTTTAGTATAACCCTGCTGTTGACACCAGCATCTGTGTTTATTAAAAACACTTGTGAGCTATGATTGTTTCGGAAAATTCAAATCTGCATGCAGCTGCTATATTTTAGCTATATACCTCACCAGACATAACCTATACAGAACAATTTCACGCACTGTACATTTTGCGACATACAGAGAGTGCTAAGTGTACCTTATTTATATTTGCGCAGTTCAAATCCTCCCACTTTTGTTCTGTGCTGGGGTTCGATAAGCCACAAAACTGCATGAAAGCAAAAACTGGGGCGTCGCCCATCACCTCGTAAATTTGATTTTTCGCCGATCCTGATTGATTGGTCGCTTCAGGAAGGAATTTAAGCCTGAACAGTACGCGAAGCATCGTTCAAATTGAAGCGAGCGTATGGTTTTGAAGCCAATGCATTCAAGGCGCATCCGGCTTCGCAGGTCTCATGAATGGACGGAACGCTGCCGAACCTTAAATCGGATCCCCTTCCAGCGCTGCTAAGGCAACCCCATTCAACGGCTTCCCATACCTAACAGTCGGAATGTGTTAAGCCGCTTTCAGTAGAAGCAGCATCACAAGCGCAGGATAAGAGCCAAACCTGAAGCTGGTTCTAGCTCTGCTGGAACGGCGGAACCTATATTAGCACGTGGGTAAATAATCGGCTACATAGAAAGGATATATGGTAGCGCGGAGTTGGTTTATAAGTATTGTAGAGAAAAGGCCGATGTGATCGCCATTGAACAGCGCATTTGTGTCCAGATGTTTTATCTCAGCGATTGAAAGATCACGAGCTTTACCTGATTCGATCGCGCTAGAAAACACTGTGAATGGGGTTCTAAAGGGAAGGGGGGGGGGGGGGGGGAGGTGCCGGGCACTTCATTTGCAATTTTGTCGGTAGCGCAATCTCTTTCTCTAGCGGAAGAAAAGCTGACAGTTTTCCTGAACGACCCATCATGCGCGCGTAATTTAGTTTTGTCGATTTTTCTTTCAGTATCCCTTTGTGGCAGGCTACAGGGGGACTGGCGGGCCTAAGGGCATTCATTTCTTACTTGTGCAGCTGGTAACCATGGCAACCGAAATATAGAAGTGAGCTGCTGTTTCGCACCAATAACAAGACGATTCTCTTTCGCTCTAGACAGTAAACAAGTTTCCGGTGCCTTACACGGGAGACGCTCCTGCACTTACTCGTCTTCGGTATGCAGTATCCCTTCAGGCATCTTCCAAGTAATCCGTCGGAGTTGCGTTTCACCTGTATCTGAGGGCGAGAGCAAACGCACGTATATTCACCTTTCGGAGCTCTAAAAAATTTGCCTTAATATTTTATGATCCAGCTTCTCATTAATTTATCTATGTAATGTATATTAGATGAGAAGAAAGCTCTTCACATTAGTGCTAGAAAGAAAATTTCATGACAGTAAAAGCTTGCAGTTCCAAACCTGTACAGTAGCCAAAGAAGAGATGAGAACGAGTACTCGAAGAAAATGTATTCTCGTGCTCATTTCCGGTGAATCCGAACACGTCCAGCCTGCCGCATAAATCTTGCCATTATTCCATTACTGTGTAAACACTGTGATCAGGTAATAACCTCACGTATTTACCAGTGTTATATATCTTGTTCTCCGTGGCTGACTCTGGACAAAACTACTGCTGCACTCTGAGCGCACCTATGAGACTTCAGAGGCAACCCCGCAAAGAAAATCCACTCCAGTGCCCGTATGTATACAAAAATGTTGCCGAGTTAGATATGCCTTCTTGAAAGAACTTGTCGATGCTGCGTTTCCAGTTTTCTTCACCTCACTCAGCAGCTCTCGGCTTTATTGGTCTTATTAGCGCGCATAGTAATGGGAGTTTAAAAAAAAATGGCTGAGGCTTAGCTAAGGTTAAGCCTAGTCAGATGCGAAGCATATTGATGGCTAGGCTTGGTAATACATGGCTTTCCTTGGTTGAATACTTGGTCATTTTAATACAACCACTAGAAGTGTAGCAAGGATTGCCGTGGCAGCTATATACGGGATCATCGGTGAAGTGTACAACCGCTGCCCCAGCACCGGCTACAACAGCATTCTTGGCACCCATGGAAAGAACGTTGTCGCCGAGCCGCATATTGAGCACGCCGCTTAGCCAGACGTTCATCCCGCTCTTCATCGCTCTCTGTGGCACGCTGAAGCTTTGGCTTCTCGTTCAAATCAGCCCTGCTTCTAGGCGGCATCCCAACACCTGGCCGCCTCGTAAGTGCCCGGAGAGCGAGGCAAGCTCAGCTTTATACCGCTGCTGTAGCGTCACGTGGTCAGCTGCAGCGCCTCTGATGTGGAGCCTCCACCGCCGCGTCCGACCGCGCGAGCCGGCAGCCCATCTCTCCTCTGCTGTGACGTCATGTTGTCACGTGGTGTCACGTGGTCACGCTAAAGGTCAATGGTAGCTCCACCGCCGCGCTCGACGGGCTGTAGTGTAGCTCTAGTGATATGCTTCGCATAAAAGTGTTTGATCTAAACAGTTTTAGTCCAAGGATGCGGAGAGCATCTCTCGACGCAAAAAATATACACAGGCAGGCTTCGTTATTTGGCAGAAAATGAAGTTCTTTTTATTCCAGCGAGTTTAAAACGTCGCCTAATATTATTTGTTTAGCACAAACTCCATTCCTTTAAAAATGTTTAATGCTATTAGGAAAAATATTGAGAACGAGTGCGCGCCAGATATCACATCACAAGATATTGCATCCCGGAATAGATAGCAAAATATTGGGTATTTTTTCCGCGCACTTTTTTCACACACGCCGTTAGATTGCAGCCCTGATTATTCCCTGGGGCTGTGTGCAGCGGTGGTAATTCATGATGCCCGGCGTGGCGTATGTAAACGATGTTCATCAAGGAGGTTGCCATCCACTGCGTGCGGCTGCATTTTACTGAGCACGATTGCGAACCTTGTGGGTCGAATTTCGAAACCTCATTATCATTTACCCTTGTTTACATTTACATGTATCATTTATCTTCACATGTATAACAATTTACATATATACAGCCTTGCATGCTTCTTTCCCTTCTTAATGGTCTAAGCGAAAATGGAATGTGCCTTTCGCAAGACGAATGCTGCAACGTCATTTGAACATTTCTTTATGTTGCTATACTATATATGATTGTACATTCGATTATTAATTAGTATTTTGTGCAAAGTGTGCAACTTCATGAGCGTCCTCAAAAATTATGGTTCATCACATAATGGTCCCTTTCGAAATACTAATGCGATTTCCTCGATATGAAAGGAATATTACGTGTTCAGTGATACTCGATCGTGACATAAGCCGGAGCAGACGCCGTTGAAATCTGCCGATACATTCCGAAGCCGAGGCCAACTTGCCGAGGCCATTCTTAGTTCCCTTCTTATCCCTGTCCCCTCATGTCATACCCTATTACTCGCACGGTGTATATTTTACCAACACGATAGCATTAAGGCTCCGGTTCTGCAAGAAATCTGGCGTTGTAATCGGCGCTGTGGGCGCAATATCCCCGGAGAATCAATGTAGGTGGGTCACGTAGGTTATGTCAACACTATCTACCCACCGGACTGAGTGCGAACTGCCCCGCGTGTCATGCGGTAGGTAGTACAATAATTGGTCTCGAGAGGTTTCACACAAGAGCAACCTGCATCGCACGATCCCCAGCGGTGCCAGCACCTGCCATCGCAGGGCAGTGGCACATCACATAACCGCTGCACCACTGCGTATGGAGCGGTTTGCAGACTTCCAGCCACCGTTGAATGTTAAGTCGGGCGTGACGAATGGCCCACATATTGGCATTACCCACTAGTGATATCGCCTTAACACGGGGCTGAAACGTCTCCACCAATTTTTATGAGAAGCATACTACTTTAGCTACCACTTCAGCCCTTCACCGTGGTTATGCGCCTCCAAATCACGTGATACATCACGTCACACCACGTGACACGATGACGTCACGACAGTGGACAAACGGGGGCCCAACTCGCGCCGTCGCTGTGGTTGTGCGCCTCCAAATCACGTGATACATGACGTCACACCACGTGACTTGATGACGTCACGACAGTGGAGAAACGGGGGCCCAACTCGCGCCGTCGCTGTGGTTGTGCGCCTCCAAATTACGCGACACGATGATGCTTCGCATTCTCCAGGCTTAACCAAGTTAAGCCTCAGCCATTTTTTTATTTATGTACATACTAGAAACCAAAGTTAATATGATCATCGTCATCACCCTGACGGCGTCCACTCCAGGAGAAAGGCCTATCCCGTAATTCTCCAATTAACTCTGCCATGTGTCTGCTGCGACCAACTTACCCCAAACCTTCGTTATAAATTTTCCGCAAACCTAACTTCCAGACACCCCTTGCTACCCTTGCCTTTTTTAAGTATCTAGTATATCACGCTTGACAACCATGGGTTATCTTTTCTTCGCATTATATACACTACCAAAGCCCATTTCTTCTTGATTTCGACTAGGATGTCATCAACCCACGTTTGTTCTCTGGTGCACTCCATCCTCTTCCGGTTCCTTAACGTTGCACTTATCATTTTCATTGTGTATATGGCTGCGCCGCCCTCATTTTATGCAGAATTCTTATCGCTATCTCTTGAGAGATATTGGCAAACTGCCCTTTATGATCAAACAGAAACGGCCAAATGCGCTCCACGCTATTTTTATTCTTCTAGATATTTTCTTCTGGTGATCCGGTTGTGCGCCGGCTACCTGTCTTAAGTAGACGTATTGCCTTACCAACGTGAGCGCCTCGCTAGCAATTGCATGCTGCTTTTCCTTGCGAGAGTGCTGAACGTCACTTTGGTTTTGTGCATATTACTTTTGAGATCCATCGTACTGTTTAGACTATTTAATTCTTTGATCATGTTTCGCAGTTCATCTCCTCAGTGACTTGAATGGAAGCGAATGGAAGAATAATGGGCAATTATTTATCAACTCTTATCTCCATCTGCTCCCAAACCAAGCATCTCAATACCTCTTTTATGCAAGCGCTGAATAGCTTTGGTAATGTCGTGTCTCCCTCCCTGACAACTTTCCTTTAAGGAATTTATTGCTGAATTTATTGACGACTATGGCTGGTTTAGAGCCGTTGTAGATAGCTACCAGTACTTTAAGTGAGGGCTCCTGTGCACTCTGATGCCATAGTGGCTGAATGCTTGCTTAGGTCCCTAATGAGTCCAATGCATTCTCCTGTATGGATTATGTACGTAGAGGTTGGCTATATTCCGCGTATTTGTCTATTGATGATAGTGTGATTAGGGCCTATTGTCCAGGAACCTTTTCGAAACGCTGCCGGATCATTTGATAGATTTACGTTTAAGGTAATTCTTTATAAATAGTTTGTTGGCAATGGAGAGTGAACTGATCTCTGTGTAATTTTTCAAGTCCTTAACGTCCGCTCTCTTATAAAGAGGATGTTTGCGTTCTTCCAAGCTTTCGATGTGCTCGAGAATAAGGCATTATGTAAAGAAGGTGGCTAGTTTTTCTAGTACAACCTGCCCACCATCCTTCAACCGATCTGCTTTTACTTCAACCTGATGTAATGTCCCTGAAAGGAGCTTTGAGGGAATTATAAAAGATGATGATGAAGCGAAGCGGCTATTTTTGCATCTCACGTTCCTTGTTTGGGAGTTTGTGATAGAAATAAGCTTTCCGAAACGGACCTGTAACCCCCAGAGAAATAAAGCTGCCTTCTTACCGATGGAGACACTGCAATCAGGCTGTAGCTAGTTTTTCTTAAAAATACAAAAAAATGAGAACGTATATGATAGTCTTTCGACATTTCCTAGGAGATAATTCTGGAAAATGGCATAGATGCCTACGACTTTACAGGGCAAACGATAATATTTCCAAACTATACAATTCTGCTTACTTTTAAAAGTCATTTGTTGGCACAGTCCGCGATGTGATTCAGCTAGAAATGTGTGTTTTTATGACCGAAGCCGCGTATTCCTTTAACAGTGTGCCTACTAATTGGACATGTTGTGTACTTGGGGGCAGTATGCTATTAAATCTTTACACCGAAGATTTTGCATAATGGTGAGTAGGTCAGAAACTTTGACGATCTTAGGAGCTTCTCATTTACTAGTGAACTCGGCTTAGCTATCGTAAATGTGTATTTAAATAGAAAAATTTCACTAATTTAGCACTCTTCGAGCTTACTCGGGAAAAATTCTTCGTTCGCTTACTGACTCATGCAAAAAACTTCCCCATTTCCTTCGTAAAGGCGCTTTCCTGGTGCATTAGGAGTGTCACAAACACAGCACGCAATTGATAGTTTCCGCCGCTTCGAGCTTACTTTCAAAAAACCTACATTCTTTGTCTGAAGCTAGGTTTGTGGAATTTCCTTAGCTGAAAAACGAAGCTGTACAAAAATGTCTCACATTGGTCAAGTTTGCAGTAGTTTGGAAACGAAAAAAAAAATCCTGTTCCCGCTACTAAGCCAACTTGCCATAACGGCCATCCAAGGTATTTCTTGAGACTACAGCTATTCTATATATATTGGCGCCTTGTCCACGCAGGGCACAGCAGTATATTATGTCTGTTACCTTTTTGTGCACACATTATTTAATCTTAAAAAGTAATAAAGCCTATATATATATTTACATTTGTACCTCGAAAGAAGACTATAGAACAGTTTATTAGTACATCACAATCTTAAGATAATGACAGCGTTTTATGGAGATAGCAACGACAACCCACGACAGCGGAGGTTTTTGATTGCGATGTTCAGTTTGCCACCTTTTGCTGTTTCTGAGTTTCGGAAAATTTTAAGTTCAGTTAGAAACTTAGATATCGATTTGACGCCATTTCCAAAAAATAAAATGCAAACACATTCAAGTTGCCACATATGGTATCTACAATGAGTGTCTATTGTTGCTGCAATTTTGCGGCAAATACTCCTGCCACAGCCTGCTCAAATGCCCTCACAGAGTACGCACAAGTCATCTACCATTACTAATGTGAAAACATTTCTAGGCTATGTCGGCGGGTTCGTGTCACCCAAACGTGTCAGCAAAACGTGTCCGCAACATTTGTGACGCTCTCAGAAGAGGTAGCATCAAACGAGCATCAAACAATGACGAGAGGATGCTGCGAAAAAAATATTGTGCCGATAGTATGATTAGTGAATTATTAGAGGAAGAAATGTCGAATAAATGTCGGACTAGTGTGGGAATCGATATATTCAGTGGACGGAAAAACAGCCATGGACGACAAAATAGTGCATAAATAGGCAAGTGAGTTAAAATAAGGTTTGGAATGAATTGATAGGCATTTGATGAGTGACAACTATTGTAGCAAAAAGTTCCATTGCCATAGATTTATTAGTTAAATAATTATCAGCAGAAACCATTGGACGGTTGAATAGGCAGGACAGGGATATAGTAAGTTGATGGGAAAGCAACCACGGCGCCAAATTTGAGAACCCAAAATGGTTCATTGAGATAAAATAATATGTAATCAGAGCAAATAAATGAATATTTATTTAAATCATCACATAATTACACTAATTCAGTGGATAAATTGAAAGAAGAAAATAAAATTATAAAGAGAGGCAAAGAGAGGCGACGAGTGCAGAAGAGGCGTGAATGCTTTCGCATTTTTCAAATGCGGGTCGCCTCATGTTCTCTTGAAACTTGGGAAAAAAACCCACCTAGGCGCAAATGATTTCACGACACAAAAAGAGACGAGGACACAACGGACAGGCGCCAACTTCCAACTATTTATTGCTCGAAAAACACATACATTTATAGTCTCAGGAAACGCCCACATTTACACATCACACTTCTGTTAGGTTGTATGCGGCGGAGTACGATTTTCTGAGCAATAATGTTCGTGCTAGGCGATAAGTCAGGGCTGCGATAAGGCACGTGATGTGTAAATGTGGGCGTTGCCTGAGACTATAAATGCGTGTGCTTTTTTTCGAGCAATAAATAGTTGGAAGCTGGCGCCTATCCGTTGTCTCCTCGTCTCTTTTTGTGTCGTGAAATCATTTGCGCCTAGGTGGGTTTTTTCCCAGGTTTCAAGATGAAAAACCAACTAGCCCGTCCACATGCCTTACTGAGCATGTTCTCTATTTATTTTTAGCGTACCTTTCATTATATCATCATATGGCTTTTTAATAATCCAGTATATTAAGCCACAATATTCTACCCACTAATCTAACTCAACAAATTTTCCAGGTTAAGCCTATTTCCAAAATTTGGTGTTTCATTGGAAGTTTGGATAAACTAGCAAATTTTTCGGTAATCAGATTTTCAAATTTGTGCACTTGTGGTTACGTCGTGTTGAGGACGTCTTGGCACTCAGTCACATTCATATATAGCGCAGTCATTTTACAATGCATTAAAAAAAAACTACCGAAACACACGACTGACATTACAAGGCAGAAAACTGGCAAGTAGGATACGCTACACAAGAACCAGGGTATGCAAAAGCAATAATTTATTATTGATTGCTTTGGTTTTTGGGGATTAATAGTTTCGAAGCATCTCAGGCTATGAAAGATGCCGCAGTGAAGGGCTCCGGAAATTTCAACTACCTAGCGTGCACTGACATCGCACAGCACACGGGCATCTAGAATTTCGCCTCCACTGAAAGGCGACCGCCACGGCCAAGATCGAACCCGCGCCATACACATGTTGCATGCGAGACACAATTGTCTTTTCTGAGCTCCCGGAAAGCTTACGAGCGGTTCCATAGTGGCTAGGTGAAAAGTATTCTTAAACATTCAGTGGGGCGCTTTGTTTACCTAGAGTGCGGTGAGGCGAAAGCTTTAAGCACGGTGTTGCTTCTTGTGTCACTGATGTGTGGTTAAGATGCTAGGTTTCGCCTCGAAGAGTGGAACGCGACAGCGTCTTGCAACGCTGCCAGTGCGTCCACAGAACGCCATCGCCCGTCCGGCTCTACCCCTTGCTCGTCGGTAAATTGGTTCCTGAGGATAGGAAATGTATGTCTCGCATATCTCGATGGACACCTGAACCTCGCCGCAAGGGATGGGAGGGAGATGGGAGTGAACGAAGACACTATATTCGCTAGACGCGCCTTTGTTCATTCCAAGCCACCGAGGTGGCATAGCGGAGTGGTTCGATTCCCCAACTCGACGAATTTCCTACTCGGTTTTACTTCATTTATATGTTTATTTATTTTACTTGGGGCATCACAATACCATCCTTTTAGTTGGTTGCATGCTTACTAGCCAAAATACAATTGGCCCCGCTTGAAATTTACGCACTCTGACGTCACGACTATTTCGACCAATTGAAAAGCATGAATTTCTGTCGACAACTCCTGCTTACAACGATGAGGTATTAAAAGCTTCCGCCTTAATAACCGGCGTGAATTAATTTCATTACCTCTCTCCATGGGGGCACCCGGTGGGCAGCTTGTCACTAGCCATGGTGGCCAGGTTGGGATGACATCGCTAGGTTACGTTACCTCCCTCGACCAATCAACAACTTAACTTCCATCTGGCATGGTACAGTGTTCAATTAAGAGAGCATCTCAAGCTATAGAATGAAAAAAAAAATTATGCTCATATTTTCCTTCACGAGGTTGTAGCGTCATCCAGAAAATTACTCCTGTTGCTCTGCAATGACTTAGAAGTAATGCTCGCGATTTAATATCGATGAACTAATAGCGACCATCGAAATGTTTCTACTACTCAAAAAATACATTTTTCATATCTTCGATAAAATATATTTTAATTAAAACCTTGAATAAAACATTTTCGTGAAATTTTTGCGGTCAGCATATCCTGACATTTACTATCTCGGGATGTAAGCGAAGCCACGCATTTGCGTTATCCTAGGCAGACTGTTTTTCAGGTAAATTTACTGTTCCCGACAAAACCAATGACTGCACACTGTGCCTATGCAATTTCAAAGGAAGAATAAAAACTTTCTTGTAAAGGAAAAATAACGTTTGACCTTTGTTCCTCGCATTGTAACAGACTAATATACAGCAAATACCTTTCTATGTTCCTTACCATGTCTGACACTAACTGATGGGAGAGCACTGGAACTATCAGTGGTAGACAGAGTAGTTAAATCAGTGATTAATCCGATGAAACTGCCGACAGCCCACTATAAGGATATTTCCACGTCTAGATTAGCACAACCACTGTCCCCGTTCTAGCTAAATGCTCACGGAGGTCAATGCAACGTTCCAGGCCTGGACATCTTAAACTCTGTTTAACGCACGCAGTATTTTTATAAAACACTCCTTACCATGCCCATTCAAATCGTGCTAATTGGACAATGATATGAAACGGCCATTTCTTCGGGATCTGGGCCGCTTCTGAACAAGCAGTGCTATCCTATCCGCTCTACGATAAATGTAATTCAGTTCAGATAACGCTTTTTAATGAGATAAAATTTTCGGTTGTCATCTTACCAATCAATTTTCGGCTGTTCTGTCACAAAATACCCTGATTTGTCGAACAACGTGATGCGGCCTTGTGGCGTTATCACAGCTCGCCGACCGTAGAAGGTGGCAACCTGCACATCGGATTGCTAGCAAACTGGCTATCATGGCAGGTGGCAGGAATTTTATTGATTGGCCGAGCGAGGTCACGTGACCAAGCGACGTCACACAACCCCACGCTCATGGATCGGGCACCTGTCTATCGGGTTGTGAGCTACATGCCCCACCACGGCATGTGGCAGTGACATTAATTCGAACAATTAAACTCGATGCAGTTGGCACCTTCCAACCATGGCGATGCGCATGAGTCTTACGAGAACTCGGGAAGGGCAGTCTAGGCCTTACAAGACACACCAGTGGCGGTGTTTCAAGGACCCAACTGCCGAGGCAGCGGCATATTGCGTCACAGCTGCACCACTTCACCAACAGTAGTATGAGGATTCCCCCATATCTGGGAATGCGATTTAGAGGGTCCTCACGGTATCGAAACTATGTGACCTCCAGTTGACTAATAAAAGGGTAGAGCCAGACACCAAATTCTGAGGATTTCAGATATTTGGAAGTTGACCTACCCCTAAAATTCCTCGCTGGGGTTGCTCAGTTGTTACGGCGCTCGGCTGCTGGCCCGAAAGGCCCGGGTTTGATCACGGCCGCGGCGGCCGAATTCCAATGGAGGCGCAATTCTAGAGGCCTGTGTACTGTGCGATGTCAGTGCACGTTAAATAACCCCAGGTGGTCGAAATTTCCGCAGCCCTGCACTACTGAGTCCCTCATTGCCTGAGTCGGTTTGGGACGTTAAACCCCTATAAATCAAATGAAACGTAAAATTCCAAGGATAAAAAAAAATTGCAAGTAGGCGCATCCCAGAAAACTGAACAAAGGCGTGTGCTTTGAGTTGCGTTACTATGACGCCAGACTTAATATTGTACATTCTCCTTAAAGCATCGACCATGCACCGTGTCAGAATGAAATTAGGCCCCACGAGAGCACAACGGTCTGAAAAAAAAAATTTATAGATGATTACGGTGGTGGGTAATGAGAAATTTGAGCGCAACTGTTCACTCTCCGCCTGCCACCGCTGGTAGGTGACGTGTCACGCTGCTAGCCACCATCCCGGACCTTTTCGTGGCAGCCGCCTTCCAGTTGGCGTTTCGCTCTGCTACGTGAAAAACCGGTTACGGCGGCAACGTCGGCGACGACTTTGAAGACTACGACGCGGAACGAAGGAAAGACCGCCTAAGGGCTGCGCTCCAAAATTTCACGTGAATCTCTGCAAAGATGGCCTGCAGCGAAGTCGGCAGTCAGAACAGCGTCTTGGATCCTGCAGTGGTAAAATGTGTGGCAAGGCAATGAGGTAGTTGCGGGAGTGAAGACAAGACATAGAGCGAGTGTATGCAAACATTATGGCATATAAGAGCTCGCCTCCTGTTCCTCCGTAAATAGGCTTGTCCGCCATGCATTGCATGTTCTTGGCGCTGCAGCCGCCTAGCCGTTGATTAAAGGTCACTCACCAGACGTGTTTCTAATACCGTCAACCAGATCTGTTTCACCAAGCGACCAAACAAGGTATAGATGGACGACAGGGCGGGAGAGAAAACAGCAATTGCAGAATAAACCATTCAAAAAGACTATCAATAAGTAAAAGGTGAGCAACACCAGAAAGTATAACGTAGGGAGAATCGAGTAGATTTTAGCAATGGAGGTAGTCTACAAGCGATAGAGGAATGAATATGTAGCGTTCCACAGAAAGCTCTACATTGTAAAATGATTTTATAAGGTAATGATGAAGCCAATGGTGCGGACAATTTTGACATCTTGTTCTTAGCCTTGCACTGAAGTTAGGCCTACTTGGAAAACAGAGATAGAAAGCACATAGTGCGGCTCAGCGAAATGGAGATTTACTGAAGGATGGAAAAATTATGGTGGAGTAGTACGTTGATAACAATTCAAAGATGGCTGGATATTGTTTTAAAAAATTTGTTATTTGCGTTCATAACCTGTGATCATCATAGCTGGTGCGAGTCCGGGGCGCTTAAACTTTATCTTCCTTAAATAGATATGGAGTGTGTTTGTTTTTGTATAGAATCTTAAAGTTTGAAGGGTCTGACGCGCAATTTCAAGCGATAGCTTGCATTTGAATAGCCTACTGATCTCTAGTATACAATAGGCGCTGAAGTATGCGAGCATTTTTCTATTTTTGGAATTTTTCTAGTTGCACATATTGAGCAATTTTACTGAGAGGGCAGATAATCAAGGTTTCCTTTTGTTGTCTCTGACAATACCAGGGAGCAGTATGTTACACGTGAAAGAAAGAGAACGTAGTAAATTTGTTGCGTTACTTAAACTGGAAGATAGCATCTCTGCCTTTTTATTATACCAACAGAGCAAGAAGTTTAATTCTAAGAGCATCTATGCGCGCATTCCAGGGAACGTTAAACAGGAAGATAGCATCTCTGCCTGTTTAATATACCAACAGCGCTAGAAGTTTAGTTCTAAGAGCATCTATGCGCACATTCCAGGGAACGTTTTCATGAAACATAACACCTAGAAAGCGAATGGTCTTGGACTGGTTGATAATGTTATTCCGGAACTTCAAGTTGAATTCACTTTCGTTTTTACAAATAAATAACATTTGCTCTTAGGTAGGCACGCTTTTTCAAACCTACATAATTTGATGAACGGGATCGAACCGCCGAACTCTTCACTCCCTAAAGGCCCCAAGCAGCCAATATTATGCTCTTTCCTCTCTTTCACGCCATAAAGAAATAGTCGTATAATGCTGCCATTGTTGGAATAATAATATTTCTAGGATATAAACAATCTTAGTACTTAGTACTCTCACCTGAGTGCGTGTCCCTCTGCAGTCAAAGGCGGGTGAGGCCGTTATTCCATGAGGAGCGCATGAAATGCCTGCGGAACAACAGCAAATAGTTCATATGCGGTCGGCCTCAAGACAGCATTTGCCAAGGTATTAGATATGTGCCTCGTGTAAACGGCCTGTATACATGTGTTTTTTGGTTACTTGGCTACTTTTTATGAAATAATATGAAATGAGTAGCGCTTTGTATCCATGCATGTTTCAAGCAAGTTCTTTATTATTCTGGCCAATCAAGGTATGTTGAACGCTTCCTTTCCTTCCTAACATTTCTAGAGCCTATGCTCATGTTTTTCTCTGTTTTCAGCTCTGTGGAAATACACAAGGTGCCATTGGTGATCGATGTCCTGAACGCCCACAAAAATAAAAAATTTCAACAAAAATCAAGCTTTTTTTGTTACCGTTCATTTCTTGCAGAAACAAGGAGAGTAAATATGCTTTAAACCAGGCTCATAATCAACCTGAAAGCATTAGAAATGTTGATATTTACGCGCGGATGTTTAATTACGGCATTTAATTTTTCGCTATAGAGAGGTAGAAACAATGATGCTTAAATACCCATATTTTTCTTACAAACACCCCATTTTAAAAACGCGGTGTGCACAAAAGCATTAACAAGGACAGAACTTAGTTGTAAGGCACATGCACAATCAATATCTCAGTAACAAGGAAATTAGCAAACACAACTTGCGCAACTCCGCTTTCCTTTCTGCTGTGCTCCTCGGCTTAGCCGAGCAATCCTATGCATAGAAGATTAGCGCCCTGAAAACTCATCATCGGCATCATACGCCCGTCTACACCCACAGCAGGACAAACGCCTCTTGTACGCCAGCGGTGGCTACCCTATCTGCAAACTTCATTTAGTCCACTCCCTGCTATGCTTGCCCTCTCTTGGAACCTAGTCTGCTACCCATAACGAACATCGATTGTTTTGCCTTGGTATTATATGTCCTGCCCAAGCCCATTTCTTGCTCCTGATGTCGACCAGGATGTCATCGACTCGCCTTTGTTCGCTGACCCACTATGCATTGTTCCTGTGGTCAAATATTTAATATGATAATAAAGGTTAAACTTGGGTGAGTGTAGTTAACCAATATGGAAGAATAATTGTTGACAAGGGCCGAATGACGAGAAGGAAAATTTGTTTTATTCGCTCCCTGCAAATTCTACGTGGTTACAGATAAAGCAAACATAGGGCTGTTCCTTAGGAACCTACAAGGTTGTAACTTCTAAGATAACTGTGATGTTAGGTTGAAGCCTATTACAGATATTGTGACAGTATTGCGCTATCAAGTTATTTCAAACCACATGACAGTTCATTGATGCGAAAAAACAAGACAGACCCAATATGACGTTCAACATCCAATCCATCGGGATTTGTTTAAATAGGATGTATCAGAGAAATCCAGCATTCATTTTTAAAATTGACTTTTACAGGTGTAACTGGGACATAAGTAGCATAGTGGTAACACTGTTTGCGGAGGTAATAAAATGATGAATCATGATGGGGAACTAATTTCTCATATTTCATGTTTTCGCTGTTATTGCTAGTCGCCGGCCTTTAATCAAGTATATGCATTCGGCCCTTAACACGGCTATAGAAGTTATTACATCTTCCAAAAACAAAAATAGCCTCGTCACTGCTGCTGACAATATTTTCATCATTTCGCGAGCCATTGAAAAGCCTTGCGTCCTTAGGGCGTGCCAAAAAATGCCTAATGATATACGGTTTTAAAATGCATCGCAAATTTAGCTTCTCTCCCCCTCGCGTTCCTGTGCTCACCGCTGCTCGATGCTGCGGCTCACAGGAGGGAGAGGACGACCATAAAATAAAGTGGGCTGGTAGGCATCGCCTTGCTGGCGCTTGTAGCAAAGAGCACGAAATCTCCAAAACATTAGCGCCACAGGTAAGACGGTTAGTGCGTTTCTCAATTTCAAAAACTTATTTGCTCTTGCTGAAGACCAGCCACAAATACCTATCCGCTACGAGGTTCTTAACTTCATAATCTTTAAAAGGTTAGCAATCATTAGTTCATCATTTTATCAGCTAACTTAATTCACTGTTTTCTGGTCTGTGTCAACGCAGGTAACTTCATACTCATATAGGAGTATTGTTAAAAATTCGTCGCAGACTTCCGAGCAACACACATTTCAAAAAGAAAACGAAACGTACGCAAGAATGTTAACACAGTGCCCTCGAAATTGAGCGCACTTTGCACAGCACAATTTTTTCTTCTCAAGCCTTTACTAACATTCAAATTTATCACCCTTTTGTACAGTGTCATGTGTCATAAAAGATGAGCTCTCGGTCTCCTGTGCCTGTAGTATGCTCCTAATATCCGCGACTTTGCTAATCTCGAGAGGAATGAAGGATTCAAACTGTCTGAGTGTCATTAGTCCATACTGTGGAAGAAAGAGGTTCGATGCCATATTTCTAAAAGAGAGCATTCGAGCTGGGCACAACATCGCAGAAGGAAGAAGAGTCCTGCACGACGTCCAGACACTAGGATGTATGTTCGAGAATACAGCATTTGCCCTCAATAGCAAAGTAATTAAAATTTTAAGTAAAGGCACCTTGTAATTAACTTTGTTATTGCTAATGCGTTGAGCTAATGTACTCTACCCCGTTCTTTGTTTGTAAAATTCTTTGCCACGTTTTCTTCCCTGAAGAGGAGCGTGTGGGCTAAGCCTACATCTAGTGAAGACCTGAACGACGTATTTTTTATGCCTGTTTAGTTTAATATGAAAACAATATCATCGCTGTATTTCTAGCAGCTCTTCAGTGTGCCACCCACCCAGAATTACTGCGTTAAACGAAGAATATTTTTGAAAAAAATAATATATTCAGAGTGGCGGAGAGGTGGTATGGTAAAGCACACGGACGACGGAGATTATTATCCAAAGTGGAAAGTCCAGGTTTGAGGACCTGCCTCGTAAGAGGAAGTTTGGTTAGTTTATGGGGGTTTAACGTCCTAAAGAGGCTTAGTCTATGAGGGACGCCATAATTAAGAGCTGC
The DNA here is from genome assembly GCF_055824585.1 of Amblyomma mixtum. Classification (NCBI taxonomy): domain Eukaryota; kingdom Metazoa; phylum Arthropoda; class Arachnida; order Ixodida; family Ixodidae; genus Amblyomma; species Amblyomma mixtum. The sequence goes on along the minus strand of NC_143021.1, from coordinate 156,406,785 downwards.
GGGATAATTTCGACCACCTTGGGTTCTTTAATGTGCACTGACATGGCACAGTACACGGACTTCTAAAATTTTGCCTTGATCGAAATTCGAGGAAGTGCTTGCCGCGATCTACAATTGAGTGTTTCACCGAACAATGTGTCGCAGCTATGTCGTATCCGGCAACCATGAATTGCATTACGGTGTTATTTATTTTGCAATGGAGATAGCTCTAACCGCACCGAGGGCGAAAACAGTTGTATTTTTTTATGCTATAGTATGAGAGCGACATGTCTCTGCACTGACCGGTGGTGCTCAACTGTGGCACCTGCAAGGCGACAACTGGTACCTCAGAAAATGGCTCTTGCCTGAAGGAAGGCATACTGTTGGCCATGCTGGTACAAATCCATAATGAATACTACAGGGTAAAAAAAGACGAGCACCCGTAAGAAAGGCCACACACGATAAGCGCCTCTCGTGAGTGACCTTTCTTACGTGTGCTCGTCTTAGTATCCATAGTGCCTCTTGCCTCCTGCCAAGAACACGAAAAGGTGAGTTGCAGCTGCAGCCAACCACATGCCACGGCTTGCTGGTGGCAATCTGGAGAGAGAAAATCCTACCCTCTTCTAGGGCAGAGGAGGGAGAGATCGGAAGGTGCCTGCCTCGGTAACAACCCTGTCACCTGTGAAAGTTCGTAAATGAACTGCCGGTTGCAACAACAAGCTGTCTCTGTTGGCAGATGCGAAGGTAAAGAAAGGGAAATGCCCGTCTTCTCTGGAGGTGAGAGGAGATTGGGACAGACCGAATGTTGGCTGCCACTGGAGGCAGCCTGTCAGATGCTAAGGTTGGCAGGTGTTTAAGTATGAAGGGACATATTTCCCTCTCCACTTATATGATATCTGTGCTTGTGCTTGGCAGCACAAAACGAGGTTATTGTGCTATCATTTGGTGACAGCTAGTGTTAAAGAAGTGTCTCGCAAGTTTTTTTACTCTCTTCTATGAAAGGCATATCCGGCAAGTGAGGCAGGCGGCCGCTTAGTTTCTGTTGCCAAGCTTCGCCTTTTTCTTGCATTGTTTCTTCAGCCACCGGCGCCGTGGTGGCTCAGTGGTTATGGCGCTTACCCGAAAGAGGTGTATTCATTCCCGGCCGTGGTGGTCGAATATTCAATGGACGAGATATTGTAGAGGCCCATATGTAATGTGCGATGTAAGTGCACGTTAAAGAACCCCAGGTGATCGAAATTTTCGGAGCCCTTCACTACCGCGTCCCTCGTAGCCTGTGTCGCTTTGTTACGTTAAACCGCCACAAGCCATCTTCAGTCGACGATCTTGTACCTCAACATAAGAAAAAAACTAATCTTAAACTCATGCCTGTCGTTCCTGTTTATTTATTTTTTTTTCCTTTTTATCATTCCACGAGGAGAGTTGCCGGGGAGCGACAAGCGTAACGCGAGACCATAGGAAAATGCAACAGGGGAACCGCCGGAAGGTGGTTACGCTGGAAGCGGGACATGTGGCAGCAGCGCAGCCATTCCCGCCGGCGGATGGTTGTCGTGGAAGGAGTGGAAGGAAGAGTGGTGGCGAGGGCGTAGGAGGGCGCAGCCGGGGTGTGGTTAGTACGGGAATCAACCGGAGGGTAGTTACTTTGGAAGGAGGAGTATTGCTACCGTCAAACGAGGAGCTTATTATCCTTCTATCCTTCTCATTTTGGAGCTTACAATGGCGTAACCGGAGGCTGGTGCCAAAGGGAACCGTCCGAAAGGCGGTTACTCATAAAGGAAAACGGTGTAGCGAGAGCGTAATATAGCGTAACCGGATGTTGGGTACCTTGAACAAATGAAAACATGGCGAGAGTATTAGAAAGCCTAGCCGTAGGGTGATTTCCGCGAAAGGAGGAAGGAATGGCGAGGGCTTACGGCGCAAGCAGTGAGCGCTTGCCATGAGAAACACCCAGAGAGTATTTTCTTGCAATGCGCATGGTTGCAGTAGACGCAGGGGAGGAAGGCCAGGGAGACGAAATGCATAAAGAGAGGATGGTTACCGAAAAAAAAACATCCGGAGGGCGGTTGTCGTGGACGGACAAGGAAGAGAAGGGTGCCACCAAACTAATGTAGCACGGTCAACGTGCGACAGCTACTCCTGTCCCTTATAGTCTCAGTCACTTTGGGACGTTAAACTCTGTAAAACCATTTTTCACTATATTTTACTTTCGTAGATTGCCTCAGACACTAGGCTGGCTGCCTTCGTACCGTTTTATAGCCCACAAAATAGCTAGCAAATAACATGTGCTTACGTCACTGTAACACCAGAAAAAGAGAGCACGGTTAAGCCTTACCGGAAAAAGTTATCAAAAATGCAGCAAGTGAAATCAAAATCCTCTTCATTTTTTTCCAAAGGGCTACAGCTATTTCCAACCGCGAAAGAATTCTATCTACTCAAATACAGAGTCTCTGATGGCATGCAAAGGCAAGGCTTAAATTGTTCAGTTCCTGGTGATTCGATTCATTTCACATTCTGTGATCGCAGCGTTGAGAAAATGTAAATGCTATCAACAGTAGATACAAAGAGCTGCGACGAGCTATGGTCGATGACCGCATATTTTTTCGACCGCCCTTAGCGACAAGGCTCGTATTAATCGACGAGACACTGCTGGAACCGGATAGTGTTTAACCTTTACTTTCTTCACTCCAGCAATTTGTTATTTTTACAGGAAGACGAAATACGAAATATTGGCCTTATGAAAGCGACAAGACATCTGCTTGTAGCATTCAGATATAATTAATGCTGCGGATTCATTTCGAATGCATGTCGCAATTAAATAGTCAGGAAAAAAAAATCTTCCAACTCTCGTCAACTCGCCTTTCCTGCTCAATTTTAGAGAGCCACCGCGCGTACCACGCAACAAGGTCACTTGTGTGCGGGTGTTTACAAGACGCCTCAACCAAGACAAATTGCCACGAGTATTTGTAGTGTTTGTTCATTTTTAGCTGCCGGCACGCCACTGAAAGACGCGACCAGAAATATCTCAGTTGATCGCCTCCAGACAGAGCCGATTTTTCGTTGTTCCAGAATGTTGTTGCAACTCGCTCGATTTGTCTCGAAAGTTCGCTATCGGCTTTAAACTGAGCACCGCCGAGAGCGGCGCGCATTCTGTTCGACGACCGCCGAGCGCGCTTGTTGCTACTCTGCCGCCGAGTTATTCACGGGCACAAGCAAGCCCAAAAAATGACATAATTGTATATATCGGCTTCAGATAAAAAATGCGAGAGTCTTTCCCTCTCCTCTATTTTAGAACCTGCGCGCTCAGCTCTTTGGTGCCCGCTATATTATCAAGGGGCTTTATCCTAGCCAGCTCCGCATCTCAGGCAGCGCGCTGCCCTAGCTGCGCGCGCTCCTGGCGCCATTTCTCTGGCACACGAAAGCCTAAACGCACAGCCGCCGCCATCGTTCGCCACTGCACTGGCGTCTGCACTGGCGTATGCACTGGCGTGGCGTCTGCGCCACTGCACTGTTTAACTGTGACGTAAATTGACATTAAAATCCGCCATTTTCTTCCACTACAATTTTCCTACACTTTTAACCTTTCTGCACCTCTCCGCTTCTCAGCCATCAATCTTCCAACTGCTTTTTACTAACTTCCACCGCAGATTTATTTACATGACTATTGTTATCACCAAACCCTAGGGCCACAGGAAGAGTGACTGTGCCTGCATCGACAAGTGGATGGATAACATCTTACCACACACATACCACACACAGCAGATGTGCCATCATCATTGTTAAATTTTTTTCACAGCTGCGTGTTCTAAGACACCCTGACCTAGTTTCAAAGAGTAGGCCACTTCTTAAATTATCATAGAATAATTCCTTCCTTATCTGCCTTTTCTAGTTTTTCGATATAGTTCTACACTATACTACTTTTTCATTGAATTAAAGCAATTTTCAACTTCCGCGTTTTTAACCTGTCGTTTAGTGCTCTTTCTTTCTCCGTCCTCGCCTCCAGCATACTTACTGATTGGTTTCCTTGGTCTTTTCAGCCAGTGTGTGTCAACGCTCTTTCTGTATAAATATTTAAATACCTTACCTGCCCAACTGTCATCGTCCAATCTCCTCAGGCTTTCTTTATATTGCCACGTATCATTGTAGTGTTTGTTCGTTCACGCTCAAGGCTGCAGGAAAGGGTTGTTATCACTTTTGTTCGTGGCGCGAGAAGCGACCAGACTGATCTCGATTGATCGCAGCCATGAGGGCTGCATCTAGGTTTTTCTAGATTACTGTAGATGATCTTGTCCTGTTATCTGGAAGTTTCCTTGCCGCCTTTAAATTGAGCGATGCGGCGAGCGGCGGACATTCGTAGTTCGACGACCCACGAGCACGCTTGTTGCTTACGCCGCCGCCGAGTGATTCAGTTCTTTTCCGGGCGCAAGTCAGCCCAAATAAAGAGCTTCATTTGCAAGTATTTCTGGTGTCTTCCTGACCGCTGGACTGCCGTCACTACAACGTGACATCTGGTGGAGGTGCTGGGTAGCCTCCCATGTTCCGGACACCCCCTACAAGTCGAGACGCCAGCCCTTTGAGTCATCTACCGCAGGACCTGAGTCCAGTCCACCGCGCAAGCCGACGCCTGCAAGGGGACGCACCTGAGTTCGGGACCCTGCCGGACCCTACCCGGAAGCGAAAGCAAGTACCAACGTCCATCATGACCTTGCCCCAGACGACCACTCCAATCATTCTGCAGCAGCCCCGGGTGCCACCAACCTTCGACGCTTCGCCTGGCGCCGACCCCGAGGAATGGCTGGAGCAGTTCGACCGTGTGGCTGTCTTCAACAACTGGGACGACGCCATGAAATTTAGGTACGTCTTCTTCGCCCTGGAGGGACCAGCAAGAGTCTGGTTCGAGAATGAGGAAGCCAGCCTTGCCAACTGGGAAACCTTCAAGGAACAGCTTCTGAAGACCTTCACAAACGTCGTGCGAAAGGAGAGAGCCCAGCAGCTGCTACAGTCTCGCATACAACACCCAAACGAGACCGTTGCAGTGTATACTGAGGAGATGAAGCGTCTCTTCCGGCGTGCCGACATGAACATGAAGGAAGAAGAGAAGGTGAAGTTGCTTATGCGAGGAGTTAAAGAGCAACTATTTGCCGGCCTCGTTCGCAACCCACCGAAAACCGTCGCTGAATTCGTAGAAGAGGCATCCACAATGGAGAAAACTCTCGACGCCCGAGCCCGCCAGTATGACCGCCAGCAGCGCTTTTTGTCAGCAAGCGGCATGGACACTGATAACAACGATAACCTGCGGGAGGTTATACGCGAAGTTGTGCGAGAGGAGCTCCGACGGTTGCTGCCAACGGGAACGCAGCCGCAACTTTCATCTCTCACTGACGTCATCCGGGACGAGGTTCAACAGGCCTTGGGTGTGACGCCGACACCCACGCAGCCTCTCCAGCCCCCAGCCATGACTTACGCCGCAGCTGTGCGCCGTTCTGCACCTCGACGACGGGACCCAAGCCCCTATCGCCCTCAGCCAGCTGCGTTGGACCGCCCCCCACACGCCCCAACCCGCCCGTCCTACGAGCGACGCGCGCAGCCGAGGAAATGCGACGAGTGGAGAACTCCCGACCAGCGCCGCCCACTATGCTTCCACTGTGGCGAAGCTGGTCACGTCCTCCGGCACTGCCCATACAGAAGACTGGGCATCCGAGGGTTCTTTTACGACGCTCCACGACCCCTACCCGGCCAGCGACCAGCCGAAATCGAGGAGTTTTTACGTCGGGAAGAATACTCATCGCCGAGCCGCCTATCACGTTCCCCGTCGCCATCGTCCCCGCGCTTTGTTTCTCCTAGCCGAGGTTACGCCGTGCGTGGACGCTCCCCCAGCCCACGAAGGTTAAACTAAATAAAGCAGCCTCTGGAGGTGAGGTTGCTTCTAAGCGCAATGACAAAGATCCTCCATCGACGAGTACTCAAGACCATGCCTCAACTACGACGACAACACCGACGACGACAACACCGACGACGACAACACCGACGACGACAACACCGACGACGACAACACCGACGACGACAACGCCGACGACGACGACACCGACGACGACGACACCGACGACGACGACACCGACGACGACGACACCGACGTCGACGACACCGACGACGACGCGGCCAGACTTGAAGCTTTTACCGCTGCCCAGTGAAGTAACGTCGCAATACGCCCACCGCAGCCTCACTACTCGACGAAGCCGAGATCGGACACCGAAGACAACGTACAATACCAGAACGCGAACAAGTGACCTTGAAGTTACGGTCGACGGTCACGCGGTTACTGCCTTGGTGGACACGGGAGCTGACTACTCTGTCATGAGTGGCCCACTCGCTGTCCGACTCAGGAAGGTGACAACAACCTGGGATGGCCCGCTGATCCGCACCGCAGGTGGCAACCTGATTACGCCGTCAGGACGCTGCACCGCGAGAGTTACTGTAACTGGGAGAACCTATGCGACAACCTTCCTGATCCTACAGCAATGCTCGAGAGACGTGATTTTGGGAATGGACTTCCTGAACGAACATCGGGCGATCATCGACCTTCGATCTAAGTCGATCAAGCTTTCCACGGAAAAAGCCATACCTGTTGCGACGAGCGCGACTCATCACGTTGCCTTAAACGTCCTCGATGAAGCATTGAGCGTGCCGCCCCGATCAAGTGTTCTCGTCGGCATAGGTACTGGAGACATCGAAAATGCCGAAGGTGTTATCGAGGGGAACACCCAGTTACTCCTGGATCGAGGATTGGGCGTCGCGAGGGGAGTCGCCGAAATCCGAAATGGCCGAGCCCAGGTGTTGCTAACCAACTTCACCGAAGAATACCGGCATCTAAACAAAGGTACGACGATCGCTTTCCTCGACGAGCTGGCAGACATCAGAGACGTATTTGCCCTACCCGACCAACCTGCAGAACTATCTGAACAAGGCCATCAACCCACGTTCGACATCAACCCAGCATTACCCCGGAGCAGACAAGACCAAATATGCAGTCTTCTTCAAAGGTACACCGATTGCTTCTCATCAGCATCGAATGTGCGACGAACCCGGCTTGCCAAGCACCGCATTGTCACAGACGAACACGCACGACCACTGCGACAGAGCCTCTACCGCGTATCGCCGTTAGAACGCCAAGCTATCCGCAAGCAAGTTGAGGAAATGCTTCGTGACGACGTCATCCAGCCATCGAGGAGCCCCTGGGCAGCACCGGTCGTCCTAGTGAAAAAGAAAGACGGCACCCTTCGATTTTGCGTCGATTACCGCCGCCTGAACAACATTACGAAGAAGGATGTCTACCCCCTCCCCCGCATCGACGATACACTGGACCGGCTGTGCAACGCAAAGTACTTCTCATCGATGGACCTGAAGAGCGGCTACTGGCAAATTGAAGTCGACGAAAGAGATCGCGAGAAGACTGCGTTCATCACGCCAGACGGACTCTTCGAGTTCAAGGTGATGCCATTCGGCCTCTGCTCTGCCCCAGCGACGTTCCAGCGAGTAATGGATACGGTGCTCGCAGGCTTGAAATGGCAGATTTGCCTAGTCTACTTAGATGACGTTGTTGTCTTCTCCTCAAGCTTTGAAGACCACCTCAGAAGGCTTCGGATAGTGCTGGAAACGATCAAGTCTTCAGGCCTGACACTGAAACGAGAGAAGTGCCACTTCGCTTACGAGGAGCTGCTGTTCCTTGGTCACGTCGTAAGCAAGGATGGAGTTCGCCCAGACCCCAAGAAGACGGCTGCGATCGCAGAGTTTCCACAGCCTAATGACAAGAAGGCTATACGCAGATTCCTTGGATTATGCGCTTATTACCGGCGATTCGTCAAGAACTTTTCGCGCATCGCTGAACCTTTGACCCAACTCACCAAGGCTGACGTGCCTTTTAAATGGGAAAGGCCGCAAGAGGAAGCTTTCAACGAACTGAAGCGCCGCTTACAGTCCCCTCCTGTGCTCGGGCACTTTGATGAAAACGCCGAAACCGAAGTTCATACCGATGCAAGCAGTGTGGGCTTAGGAGCGGTCCTCGTTCAGAAAAATGGCAGACAGGAGAAGGTTATCGCGTACGCTAGCCGTTCACTGTCGAAAGCCGAGGCCAACTACTCGACCACCGAGAAAGAATGTCTCGCCATTATTTGGGCCACGTCGAAATTTCGCCCCTACCTGTACGGACGACCATTCAAGGTTGTGAGCGATCACCATGCTCTGTGCTGGCTGGCCAATTTGAAAGATCCCTCCGGCCGCCTTGCTCGTTGGAGCCTGCGCCTTCAAGAATTCGACATAACTGTAGTCTACAAATCTGGCCGCAAGCATTCCGACGCAGACTGCTTGTCGCGAGCCCCCGTCGACGCAGCACCGGAAGAGGAAGACGACGACGCTTTCTTAGGACCGGTAAGCGCGAGCAGTTTTGCGCAGCAGCAGCGCTCGGATCCTGAGTTGCAAAGCCTGGTTGATTATCTGCAAGGCAAGACCGCATCGCCTCCCTGAGGGTTCAAGCGCCAACTGTCGTCCTTCGTCCTTCACAATAATGTCCTTCTGAAGAAGAACTTCGCGCCCAACAGGACAGTGCATCTTCTTGTCGTGCCCAAAAATCTCAGGCAAGAAATTATGCAGGGATGTCATGATGAGCCGACTGCAGGGCATCTCGGGATTGCTCGCACGTTGCACCGCATCCAGGAGAAGTACTTTTGGCCGCGGCTAGCTACCGACGTTTCGCATTACGTGAAAACGTGCCGTGAGTGTCAACGACGCAAAACGCCTCCGACTAGACCAGCTGGACTCCTGAACCCCATACCACCGCCAACTAAGCCCTTTCAGCAAATCGGGATGGACCTCCTCGGCCCCTTTCCTACTTCATCATCAGGTAACAAGTGGATCATCGTGGCCACCGACTACATGACCCGCTACGCCGAAGCAAAAGCGTTGCCTAGTGGCACCGCAACAGAAGTTGCAAAATTTTTTGTCGAACAAATTCTCCTCCGACACGGCGCACCCGAAGTACTCATCACAGACAGAGGAACAGCATTTACAGCGGAACTGACGCAAGCCATTTTAAAGTACAGCCAGACAAGTCATCGGAGGACAACTGCCTATCATCCGCAAACCAACGGACTCACAGAGCGTCTGAACAAGACCATCGCAGACATGCTCTCCATGTTCATCGACGCCGAACACAAGACGTGGGACTCTATTCTGCCCTACGTGATCTTCGCCTATAATACTGCCACCCAGGAGACAACCAGGTTTACTCCATTCCAGCTGGTATACGGCAGGAAGCCCACAACAACACTCGACGCAATGCTCCCGCACGTTTCCGACGAAGACAACCTCGACGTCGCCGCCTACCTTCATCGCGCCGAGGAAGCCCGAAGACGCACGGCTTCGCATTCAAGACCAGCAGCACACCGACGCCCGACGCTACAATCTGCGCCGACGAGACACGCATTACAAGCCAGGTGATCGGGTTTGGATATGGACGCCAGTTCGCCGCCGCGGATTGAGCGAAAAGTTGCTGCGACGCTACTTTGGCCCGTACAGGGTTCTCCGTCGCATCGGTGACCTCGACTATGAAGTCATCCCCGACGGCACGACAGCATCTCAGCGACGCCGCCCACGCCCGGAAGTCGTACATGTCGTACGCCTGAAGCCATATTATGAACGCTGAAGGACTCGAAGTTTCATTCTCCGTGTTTATTTTCATTTTAAAGCATCGAGACGATGCTTCTTTGGAAGGGGGGTAATGCCACGTATCATTGTAGTGTTTGTTCGTTCACGCTCAAGGCTGCAGGAAAGGGTTGTTATCACTTTTGTTCGTGGCGCGAGAAGCGACCAGACTGATCTCGATTGATCGCAGCCATGAGGGCTGCATCTAGGTTTTTCTAGATTACTGTAGATGATCTTGTCCTGTTATCTGGAAGTTTCCTTGCCGCCTTTAAATTGAGCGATGCGGCGAGCGGCGGACATTCGTAGTTCGACGACCGACGAGCACGCTTGTTGCTTACGCCGCCGCCGAGTGATTCAGTTCTTTTCCGGGCGCAAGTCAGCCCAAATAAAGAGCTTCATTTGCAAGTATTTCTGGTGTCTTCCTGACCGCTGGACTGCCGTCACTACAACGTGACAATATAGCATTTTACTCTGCCGTTTCTGTGCTTCGAACGATGTCCAGCCCACATCCTTTTTACTGCCTCGCTTGTGGTTTTGTCTGGGACGCCTAGTTCTAATCTTCCCACAGCTCTCTGACTTTCTTCTAATCTAGACCGAACTTGTCCCTTAAGCACAGGATCGCATTCCCGAGAGTAAGCCCCGGCACCATTATTCCTTTCCAAATACCTGTCAGTACTTCCTATTTGTTGTAGCCCCCTAATGCACTATGCTTCATTATCCGGGCCTCTCCTTGCCATTTTGCCGTAAGAGACTGTTCGTGCTCTTCCGTGTATATCTGCCCTTCGTGTAGCCATATCTTGAGGTATTTGTAGTCCGACAGTGTGGGTATGTCATGGCCTTGTATCGTGAGCTCTACATTAGTTGTAGCATTAAAAATCATCACACCTGACTTAGTTCCGCTAAAACTGAATCCTAGAGCATCTCCTTCGTCTCGACAACAATTTAGCAGGGCTTACAAATCTTCCTGGCTATCTTCTTTCACTACAATATCGTCCTCATACAATAATCCCGGGAGCCGTTGCTCAACGACATTTCCACCTAATCTGTACGACAGATTATAACCTAGATTACTTCCTTGTAGCCTTCTTTCCATATTTATCACCCAAAGCATGAACAGCAGTGGTGGTACAGGAGAACCTCGCCTTAAACTTTTGAGTACCTCCTCAGTTTTTGTACTTTTTATCCCTTCTCATGCAATTTCAACGTTATTGTTTTGGTAGATTTCGTGTTGAAAATGGGTTACGTAATGACCGGCACCTTCGTCTTTTAATATGGCCCACCAAATATCTCTGTTCACCTTGTCGTATGCACCTCTTATGTCCAGAAAGGCTAAATACAGAGGTCTGTTTTCCGCCTTTGCTATTTCTCGGCATTCTGTAAGCCGGAACAGGCTATCACCTAAGCGCCTACTCCTTCTGAGCTCATTCTGAAGTTCTCCGAGTATCCTATTACTTTCTACCCATGACTGCATTTTTATTTTCACCGCCTGCATTGCCAGCCTGCATATAACAGATGTTATCGTAATTGGTCACATGAATTTTATGTTCATCTTGTCTCCTTTTCTCTTTATAAATCAAATTCATTTTACTCTGTCTCCAGAAGTGTGAAATTTGCTCACTTGTTATGACTGTCTGCAATGCTTTTACCAGCGCGTCCTTTCTTCTTGGGCCAAGTTCATTATCAGCTTAATTGGAATCTCGTCTATCCCTGCGAATGTGGAGTTAGGAATATTTTCTTCCGCCTTTCTCCAGCTAAAACTAGGCAGTTCTCTGCTGTTCTCTATTGTGCTGTCCTATGTTGCTCCCTCACTTGCGAGATTACCATAGCGTCGTTCTGAAATGACGCACCTACAACTGATGTAATATAGTTCACAGCGTCGTCTCTCTCTAACCATTTGCTCTCTGCATCTTTAACCTGTTCCTGCTTTCTTTGGTTCGTTTTACCCAGCCAACTTATATGGTTTGAGAATTTTCTTGCCTCCCCCCCCCCCTAAATTGCAACGCGAACTTCAGCCATCCAGTTATCAGAGGACTGCTTTATTTTAGCCTGGACGAGGACCTGAACTTGCTGTTTCTTTTGTCGATAAGATTTCTATTTTCGGCCTATTTCCTCTTCAGATAACTACGCCCTCTTTCCTTATCTGTGTTCCCTTGAAGCCACCGGTCGTTGTTTTGATGGCCTCCTTAATTTCCATATTCCTCCAACTTCGTGGCTTCCTCTTTCGTCTCCTGCCATTTACTCCCTTTACTTAGTGAATTTTTGTACTAATCAGTAGTTCTAACTGATTAGAATCCCACTTTTTCATGGGACATTTCCCGATTGCTTCCTCTGTGGGGAAAAAAAGGGGTTTGGCCTCGGCTGCTCAGCGGAAAAGTCCGAAATAATCAAATATGACATGTTCCTCAAGGTGGACATCGCGCCTGGCAGGAAAGTGATTTCAGAATTTCAGACCCTGCGAATACTGAGCGTGTAGCTACCGTCTGTTCCAACATGTTGCTACCGCCTATGTGACTCGAATGATAACGAGAATTGCAAATAATTGAAAGGTTTAGGGAAGAAGATATGGTGAGTGTGGTACAAGCCAGCTAAGGCCTGGTATATCAGAAGCCCATTAAATCAGAATCCAAGGACCGAGGCACTACTTCACAAAGCCTATAAGATGCCCTCGGCCCTCGCGAAGCGGGCCTCTCCGAGCAAGCTAGGGGACCTAGGCGTGGCCAAAGGCTACTTAGAACATCAGAAGATGCAACTCAGCTCCCAAGCTGAACGGCTCCTGCTAACTATGAACGGCGGGTCTCTACTGAAGAGCATCGGCTATTTAGATTGCCTCGGGAGCATCAGAGGTCGTAGACGTCAGGGACAAATTCATGTCGCTCTGTACTGCCCTCCAGATACCGAAGCAAGAAGGAGCCGGGAGCCAATAGTCTCGAAAAACTATTTGAGAGTAGATCGTATGTCCTCTACGTCGACGATGCCTGGTTTGCTGGAAGCTCTGTGGCTGCTGCGACGGCAGTCGACTCTGCGTACAGAGAAATAGCCAGCGTCAGCTTCAGAGACTGCAAATGTGCACAGCAGACTGAAGTGGTCACAGCACCTCTAGCAGTAATCATCGGCAACGTGAGGGGAGAGTGTCTGACCATAATCAGTGACTCGCAGAGATCCTGCAAAGAACTGCACTCAGCGGAACACTAGGTACGGCGTCCGTGCAATTTATTCATCAACACGGCGGTACAAGCTCCAAACACAAACTTCATAGAATATGGACACCAGTACACGCGGGGCTCTCTGGGAACCACGCGGCTCACGTCATTGCTCGAGGCGACACTTACTTAACGGGACTTAAACGTAGCTACCGGGGCCTGTTCGTATTACTGCAGCACATAAGGGCCAGTAGTAGACGATACCCACCGGCTTACTCTAAGTTCAGCAAATAGAAGGCGACACGCTGACACCAGCTTCAGCCAGGTCCCTTCCGTGCTTATACATACTAAGAACAATGCCTCCCAGCGGGAATGAGAATAGATGTCTACACTGCGGGGATAGAGCTTTCACAATTTCGGGACACATGTCCTTGTCAACGTAACAAAGGAGTGCATTCACATAAACGTTTCACCTTGGATAAGTGCCAGGCGACCTTGACCAGCACAGTCCTGGAGGACCAGCTCGCCTTCAGACCAAGCTTGCGCAGCGGCTGTCTTCTTCGGGACCCCGGGCTATAAGAAAGAGGCTTCAAGCGACCCACACTTCCGCAATCGAGAACATTTGGTGAGAAAAGCTTACGCTTCTTCTGTGTGGAGAATTCAGTGAGGTGAATATCATTAATTTCTAGAGGTCTCCCAGCTGAAAGCTTTCTTTCGTCGATAGTTTTTTTGAGCCTATTGCTTTCTGGATACTTTTGTTTAGCCGCAGTAAAAATACCTCTCCAATCGAATAAGTGAGTGCGTCACGCGTTTTTGATCTTGCATTCCAGTACCCCACTTGAAACATTTTTTTGCGGTAGCTTGTTCAGCTGTTGTTAATTAGACAATGTAGTAATGATATTCGTCATAGAATTTCAGACAACACAACTGTTCCTCAAACCTTCAGAAGAGACAATGTTTCCGTTGTTCGTGGAGATCAAAATGTGTCCTCCGTTTGCCACTTTGATGCTAGGAGTGCTGCGTGGGATAACACAAGATCTGTAAGAAAAAATCATGAGAGCGAAAACTATGGCACTCAGAAAATATTGGAGTGACATTATATGCCTAAATGTCAAAACGTTTTATTGTTTGACCTTTTTAGTCGAATTCTGGTGACATCGCAATCCCGCCAATAAAGAAAAAAATTGAAGCTTTATTATGGAAGATCGCCAGAGAATTTTGCCAACAATTAGCATTCGAAAGGCGTCTTACAGTTAAACAAGAAAATTCCGTTGTCCTTAACAAGCAATTTTTCTTTGCATTTTTCTATGCTAAAAACTCAGCTGTCATTAGCAAGTGAAATTTGTTTTAATGTCATAATGGTGCTTCATTGCTATGGGGCTGAAAATATTTAGTTTCATTTTCCAGCCCTTGTCAAGTAGCTTCGTTCAATGATAACGTGTTTCCTGCTTTTACAACGAGAAGATCCTAAAAAGCAGTTCCGATGAATAGACACAGGAGAACGTTGCTCCTCGGAGTGCCACAGAAGGAAACTTTAGAAGCAAAAAGCATCATATCTGAATTGGAGACCAACTAACGCCGTCCCGTGTAACACAGTATTTTAAGACTCGTTGGACAATTCGACTACTGCCGCGACATCGCAGCGAGAGTCTGCTGTTACTTTAAACATACAGAAAAATGTGCGTGGGAAAAAGAGAAGAATGGAAAACATGGAAACGTGATGTTTAAGACGTCCGCTCATTCTGTGAAATATTTTCCGCGGTCAATAAAAATAATGCTGGAATGCTGCAGGCTGTGGGAATATTTGTCTTAAACACGAGTTGTCCCGTCATCGCGTTCACTAAGGCCGTCTAAACCAAAGCTGACTACACTTTCTGCCCAGTAAACGGGAGCTGAAGCGTCAACGGCGAATAGACGCCGCCGGCCCTGAAAAGGAGCGCGCCCACAATGCACTTTGTGTCCATGCCCACCACCGACGTCAGCTTGTCGCTGAATTATTCGTACTGTAAGAAAGAGAGTTGGGGTTTGCTGCCTCAGCGGCTAGCGCTGCCGAAGGAGAGGAAGATGACAGAAGACGAAGCTGACGAAGCTGACGAAGCTCGGGTGCGCGCTTGCGAACGCCGGCCTGCTGAGCAGCACTGCTGGGACAAGGACTGTGCCCGACCACAACTGTGCGAGTTTCCACATTACACTTGGTGGAGGTGCTTCTTGTTCTACGCCACGATGCCCAGGCTACCAGGCTCTACCACGACGTCCGACACCTCGGTCCAACCTGCCCAGGCTGTCAACTGTTCCGGTGCCGTGCGTCAGCGCGCACCCGAGCTTCGTCAGCTCGTTCCTCTCCTTCGGCAGCGCTAGCCGTTGAGGCAGCAAACCCCAACTCTCTTTCTTACAGTACCAAGAGAAAAATATCAGCAGCGTATTAATTATAATTCCATCTTTCAGCTGCCGCCGCGGTGGCTCAGTGGTTATGGTGCTCGGCTGCTGACCCGAAAGACGCGGGCTCGATCCCGGCCGCGGCGGCTGAATTTCTTTGGAAGAGAAATTCTAGAGACCCGTGTACTGTGCAATGTCAGTGCACGTAAAAGAACCCCCGGTGGTCGAAATTTCCGGAGCCCTCCACTGCGGCGTCTCTCATAGCCTCAGTCGCTTTGGGACGTTAAACCCCATAAACCAAACCAAACCATCTTTCAGCTGCAGATCCGGAACATTCTCCATGTGCAGAAACTCCTACCCGCTTCGAGTTGATATTCTCGCATTCCCCTGATTGACGCACCATTTATGATTTTTACAGTGTGTTTGCGAGTGACCTTAAATATCCGAGCTTTTTCAGGCAATTTTGGTGTGAGAATATATTGTTCAAAAAACTATGCTTCTGCAAGTTCACGGCTTACCCTGTCCGCTATGCACTGAACAATGAATACAGAGCCATTTGTAGCGCGGCAATCTATAAAGCTCACTCAGGGAAAACTTAAGTTATTATTTCACTCAGTCCGTTAATGAAAACACTGTATCCAACAAGTCAAGACATTTACACGACGTATTATGGACTATTGAGAGTATTCCTGAACGCATATTGTTTTGTTTCTATTGCTCAATGCAGAACTTGTTAAAAAAATACTAATTTTTCGTTTTGAGAATAAAAATTGACTACTATTTCGGGAGTCTTATGAAAAGTTGCCGTATTTTGAAAATTTTGTCTCATGTGTTATCAAGTCAAGAAGTATACTTCTGGCCTATGCCATATAGCTCGTTTTGCATCGCAAGTATTGAATATGTCTTCGTCAGTTGTGCTGTTGCTGGCACCCCTCAGAAATTCAGGTCTTCCAGGGATGTTACATGAGCCACACTATGCGTCTTGGAAGCAAGACCTTTCGTGTCCTTACTTTTGTCGAATTGTGTACTGATTAGATTCATTTCTAATCCATCACACGCACTTTACTTGTCCACCTCTCACATAGCGAGAATTCTGGCTTTGAAATCTTGGAGCCCATTGCAGTATAACACAGTTTCCGCACAAATCTATTCATCAGGTCAATCCCATTTCACACGGCACTGGCTTAAATAAGAATAAAGGCCACGCCTGCTGTTTTGTTTGGATGCCTCGCACGGAATCACATTTAAACTGAAGTTTCCTAACTGAAGACAAGATTAAAAGTAGAAGTGGGAGCAGCAGCCAGCGTACCTGCAGTTTGTCTATTTGGCTCCTGCCTCTAAAAAAAAATAGTAGTATGTTTATGTTTGTTCTTTCGTTGCAAAGGCTTGAAGCGCATCTGGGTGTGTTCGGGCAAAAACGCGCACCCGTTTCCATGTGGTAGAAAAATGTGAGGACCCAGTACACTAAACTTCAGATTTCCGCGAGAAACTTCAGGTGCCCAGAAAAGTGACTTTTCAGAAGACGGAAACATTAATGTTCCGATCACTGTAAGATGACAATCTGCATCCGCGTCCAAGGAAACAAGGATAAAAAAATGCCACCAGTTACGTTCAGAAGCATAATAATGTGGGTTTAATTTGAATCGAGGCAATGAACATTTTATTTTGCAGTGAGCAGTAAACAATAAATTAAACCGTTTTTTTGCGAAGCTATTGAAAAATAGTTTTCGGCATTTACTTAGGCTTTATTGCTGAGATCTGTCAACATTTTGCAGGCCTTTTAACTGCTTGCACACGAAAATTTGTAGTTCTAAACAACTAAATGCATTGTCAGTGTTGGAAGATTCAAAACGATACGGAAATTCTCAACTTTGATACGAATTTTCAAATCTCACTTTGATTGGTTTTTTCGTAAAGTTTTGCTTTCAGAACCTCACGAGCTTATAATGCTCCGCCTACATTACTTATATTATTGTTAAGAATTATTTTAGCAGCACACAGCGGAATATTTGTCATTTCCTTCCCGACACTTCATAAATTTGGTACAAGGAACAGTAGTGAGAAGTAGCATTTATCAACGAAAGAAACAGATAATATCTAAAAATAAATTTCACGCTGGCAAATTTACAAAAGAACACATTACAACTTCGCATTTTTTTCCTTACTTTTGTTATAGAAATTGCTGACCGGAAATATCAGTGCGATATCACTTAGGCTGTCGTCTAGCAAAACCAGCGAGTTTCTCCCTAACGAATATCCGTGATTGCTTCAGAGCTTCGTAACGTCGTCAGCACCGCAAAATTTGTTATTTGAGGGATAAATCTTCGAGTACTGACCCACTCTTCAACCTTCTTTTTAGCAAATTTCCGTGATTGGTTCAGAGGATTGTAACGTTATTAGCCCTGCCAAATTTAATATTTGAGGTCTAAATGCTCGAGTACCAACCCACTCTTCGACCGTGTTCCACAATTAATCCGCATTATTCCTATCACTATTTAAAATTATTCATATTATTTCACCCTCCAATCCAAATTAACGAGGTTGTGAAAAGAAAATGACGACGCTGGGTTGTTTTTTTTAATGCTTCAATAAATATTACGGATGCCTATTGTGAAATATTTCGGTGCAATATTGAGCCTAGATTTAATAAAACCAGTCTGAAATATCTGGTGTTTGCGCGCTCAAAAGACAACCACGTGACGCCGTCAGCTGGCATAAGCACTACTCAACTACGTCATCTTAAGACTTCTAGAAACCTAGACATGTCCTTAACTTTCGTTTGTCCTAGCAGAATAGATTTATACTAAATTTTCTGAAAGTAAAAAAAGTGCGAATTATTTGAACACATATCTGTACTCTATTAATGTACAGCATGTGGTCATAGATCGTTTATTAACATGTGATTGGGTTTGGTTCTGTTTTCCATCCTCTGTGGCTCCACTATCTTTGGTTAGGGCGAGGGTGGAAGACACAGCTGCTGGCCAAGCGCCATGAAAACATGCGCTAGGTTTAGAAAAAGCCCACGCGAAAAGGAGTCACATAGGCAAAATAGAATGTGGGGGGGGGGGGGGGGGGGGGGTTATCTTATCGGTAGACACAGACCACATCAAAAACAGCCTCTAAAGAAGTCTTCCAGAGACTTTTATCATTGCATCGGGTAGACGAATTCGCATTTAAGCATCAATTTCTTGGTGCAATGCCACGGCTGGACGAAGAAATGAAAAAGAAAATGGAACTATCACTAACTCAAAGCAAAGTCGAGCACGCGATAGATAAATTAAACCTCGGAAAATAACCAGTACCAGATGAATTCAGTGCAGCGTTTTATAAAGAGTTTAAGCATGAAATTGCCCAGTGTTGTGTACAATGTTTAATGAGGCACTACGTTAGAATAAACGTAGTGCCTCATTAAACGTTGTCACGTTGTCACGTTGTAGTAGATGTCACGTTGTAGTGACGGCAGTCCAGCGTTCAGGAAGACAGCAACAAAGACTTTCAAACGAAGCTCTTTATTTGGGCTGACTTGCGCCCTCAAAAGAACTGAATCACTCGGCGGCGGCGTAGAAAGAGAAGTTTATTTTTTCTGTTTTGACATAGAAAATACAAAACAAAAAAGATGAACTTAATGCTCTGATCAGTCAAGCACATGCTCAGTGACGCAGCACTGAGCACGTCAGTAATGCAGTAAAAATGCCGATACTCGACCGCCGCGCAGGACGATAAAGTATGTCGACCATTTGCGCAAGAACTCAGCCTCGCTCATTGACAGAGCGTCCATGCATGCTTGTTCAAAGAGGCGCGTGCGCAGGCGCTGCAACATTGGGAACATTGTTCTTTACGGACGCCCATTTAAGGATGCCACTCCACGCTGCCGCCACAAAACGAACATGCCGACACACAAGAGCATATTTTGAAACACTTCGGGAGAACTAGTGCGCGCTTCCAGGCGGGTTAAAAACATGCGTGACACTAATGTCCAAAAGGTGCGCGTAACTACACACTCAAACATTCACACTCAAACAGGCGTAAGCAACAGGCGTGCTCGGCGGTCGTCGAACTACGAATGTCCGCCGCTCGCGGCATCGCTCAATTTAAAGGCGGCAAGGAAACTTCCAGATGACAGGACAAGATCATCTACAGTAATCTAGAAAAACCTAGATGCAGCCTTTCATTACTGCGATCTATCGAGATTAGTCTGGTCGCTTCTCGCGTCAAGAACAAAAATGATAACAGCCCTTTCCTGCAGCCTTGAGCGTGAGCGAACAAACACCACAATGATACGTGGCATTACCCCCCTTCCAAAGAAGCATCGTCTCGATGCTTTAAAATGAAAATAAACACGGAGAATGAAAACTTCGAGTCCTTTAGCGTTCATAATACGGCTTCAGGCGTACGACATGTACGACTTCCGGGCGTGGGCGGCGTCGCTGAGATGCTGTCGTGCCGTCGGGGATGACTTCATAGTCGAGGTCACCGATGCGGCGAAGAACACTGTACGGGCCAAAGTAGCGTCGCAGCAACTTTTCGCTCAATCCACGGCGGCGAACTGGCGTCCATATCCAAACCCGATCACCTGGCTTGTAATGCGTGTCTCGTCGGCGCAGATTGTAGCGTCGGGCGTCGGTGTGCTGCTGGTCTCGAATGCGAAGCCGCGCAAGTCTTCGGGCTTCCTCGGCGCGATGAAGGTAGGCGGCGACGTCGAGGTTGTCTTCGTCGGAATCGTGCGGGAGCATTGCGTCGAGTGTTGTCGTGGGCTTCCTGCCGTATACCAGCTGGAATGGGGTAAACCTGGTTGTCTCCTGGACGGCAGTATTATAGGCGAAGATCACGTAGGGCAGAATGGAGTCCCACGTCTTGTGTTCGGCGTCGATGTACATGGACAGTATGTCTGCGATGATCTTGTTCAGACGCTCTGTGAGTCCATTGGTTTGTGGATGATAGGCAGTTGTCCTCCGATGGCTTGTCTGGCTGTAGTTTAAAATGGCTTGCGTCAGCTCCGCTGTAAATGCCGTTCCTCTGTCTGTAATGAGCACTTCGGGGGCGCCGTGTCGCAGGAGAATTTGTTCGACGAAAAATTTTGCGACTTCTGTTGCGGTACCACTAGGCAACGCTTTTGCTTCGGCGTAGCGGGTCATGTAGTCGGTGGCCACAATGATCCACTTGTCACCTGATGACGAAGTCGGAAAGGGGCCGAGGAGGTCCATCCCCATTTGCTGAAAGGGCTTAGTTGGCGGTGGTATGGGGTTCAGGAGTCCGGCTGGTCTAGTCGGAGGCGTTTTGCGTCGCTGACACTCACGGCACGTTTTCACGTAATGGGAAACGTCGGTAGCTAGCCGCGGCCAATAGTACTTCTCCTGGATGCGGTGCAACGTGCGAGCAATCCCGAGATGCCCCGCAGTCGGCTCATCATGACATGCCTGCATAATTTCTTGCCTGAGATTTTTGGGCACGACAAGAAGATGCACTGTCCTGTTGGGCGCGAAGTTCTTCTTCAGGAGGACATTATTGTGAAAGACGAAGGAGGACAGTTGGCGCTTGAACCCTCGGGGAGGCGATGCGGTCTTGCCTTGCAGGTAATCAACTAGGCTTTGCAACTCAGGATCCGAGCGCTGCTGCTGCGCGAAACTGCTGGCGCTTACCGGTCCTAAGAAAGCGTCGCCGTCTTCCTCTTCCGGTGCTGCGTCGACGGGGGCTCGCGACAAGCAGTCTGCGTCGGAATGCTTGCGGCCAGATTTGTAGACTACAGTTATATCGAATTCTTGAAGGCGCAGGCTCCAACGAGCAAGGCGGCCGGAGGGATCTTTCAAATTCGCTAGCCAGCACAGAGCATGGTGATCGCTCACAACCTTGAATGGTCGTCCGTACAGGTAGGGGCGAAATTTCGATGTGGCCCAAATAATGGCGAGACATTCTTTCTCTGTGGTCGAATAGTTGGCCTCGGCTTTCGACAGTGAACGGCTAGCGTACGCGATAACTTTCTCCTGTCTTCCATTTTTCTGAACGAGGACCGCTGCTAAGCCAAAAGACGGAGGCACTACGTTAGAATAAACGTAGTGCCTCCGTCTTTTGGCATTTCCCATACAGTACTCGTACCTAAAGCGGAGAAAAAATAAAAACTACAATTGGTTACCGTATATCGACCGATAGCGCTCACTAATGCGCATTACAAAATATTTATGAAGGTGTTGGCGCGAAGGCTACAGACAGTGATCCGGGATATTGTTGGACCCCACCATGGTCGTTAAATTTTTTGAAATATTCGTACAGCGTGCAATGTACTTGAAAGCTGCGATGACATTAATGGGCGAGTGGCCATGCTTTGGATTGATCTCGAAAGGATGCTTTTATTGTGCTTGTCTTCAAATTTCTTTTTCCGTTTTAGACCATATGAATGTTGGTTCAGTTATCCGTGAGGGTTTATCCCTGGCGTATCAAAACTGCCGGACACGATTGACCGTTAACAAGAGGCTGGGGGACCCCATTTGCGTGCAGCGTTCTGTACGTCAGGGCTGCCCCCTCAACCATCTCTTACTTTGTGTTTATACCGAAATGCTGTGTATGGAAAGAATAGAAAACAAAAGTATTAATACCTTTAGGTGACAAGCAGCTGAAGTTAACCTGCTAGCTTATGCAGCTTGATCAGGGTAGCATACGCGAGGCTGTCGGGTGTGTACGCGAGTTCAGCCAAGTCACCGGAAGCGGGGTTAATAGGTCTATGTGCCTTGGACTCTGGCACGGATGATGGCTATGGCCCGGGCCATTTAGTATTTAGGCGTTCCGCTCGATGCTTAACGCGAAAGCGAGGAGTACTGGAAATAGCAAACTAAATCGCACTTGACAGAGCTGGGAAATGGAAAGGCACCAATCGTTGAATTTTCGCCATCACTACAGTCTGCAACCTTTTTTTATTAGCAAGTTCTGCTATGTAATGCAGGTTTTGCATTGCTGTCGTGTGAACATTCAGAAGCTACACAGGATTTTTGCAGTCTTCATATGGGCCTCCGAATGGGAACGTTGCAGCAGAACGAACCTGTGCCGGCGGGTAAAAGACAGAGGGGGGAAGGGGAAGGGCTGGCACTAGGGCACCTCTTTTTAAGCCTGCTGGTGACCCGTCATTTTTAGTTCTTTCACGACGTCATAGTCCCGTTCTTGTCCACCGTGTGCCAAGTGTTCGGTTCCTTTCTACACGTAACTTCTTTAGGCGCGTGTCAAGCAATTCCCAGTTCAGTGCTTCCTTCGTACGCAATGCACTGTAGCGAGCCCCGCGTGTGCCAGAGACGAAACGAGAGGCAATGTTCTGCACCCTCTCCAACTTATCTTTATCTCTAGCAGTAGGCGGGTCCCAGACAGTGCACGCGTAGTCCAGAACCTACCTGACATAAAGTCTTGAATAAAATGTCACGACATGACAGTGGAAAAGTGTTTGCATTTTGGCGGAGAAATCCCAAGTTTTTGCATGTTTTAGCAGAGATATAATCGACGTGACGGCGCCAGCTCAAATCAGGAGTAAAATAAACGCCTAGATATTTAAATTCGAATACCTGTTCTAACAGCGTGTTCCTAATAACATATGAATGCACATCAGGGTTTTTCTTTCTTGTAAACTTCATATAGACAGTCTTGGAAAAATTCAAATTCATATTCCATTTAACGCACCACTCTGAGATTCTGTTCAAGTCTTCCTGGAACATTCCAACATCCAGATCACTAATGACAACACTATAAAAAACGCAGTCATCCGCAAATAACCGCATTTGAGATACTATTCCGTCACCAATGTCATTCACACACAGCAGGAACAACAGCGGTCCCAACACGGAGCCCTGGGGAACACCAGACACAACCTGCACTCTTTGAGACTCGGCGCGATTCATAACCACAAACTGCTGACGTAAGCATAGGTAATCTTTTACCCATGATATCACTTGAGGGCTAATATTGTAAAAATACATTTTTCGAATTAGTAAAGAATGCGCCACGGTATCAAAAGCCTTTCTAAAGTCCCAAAACACGCAGTCCACGCTAAGTCGCCTGTCCAATGCCTCAGCCAGATCGTGCGCAAATTCAGTCAGCTGCGTAGTACACGATAGGCCCCTTCGAAAACCATGCTGACGAGGATTAAACAATGAATGTGCGTCCATATGTGCTGCTATACTGCTTAACAAAATATGTTCGAGCGCCTTGCACGCAACTGAAGTTAGAGATACTTAGATACTAGGGGAAAGTAAGGAATGTGACGCAATTCCCGATCAAAAACATAAACAAAGGGGGATGCAGATGTTAAAATACCTAGTTTTAACAAAAAAAAAACGGTTTTAATAGATTCCAAAAATCGACTCCAGTGTAGAAGATTCCATGGCATCCTGGGACAGGTTATTTCCTTCTCGAACGATTCGCGCGAAGAACGAATTCCTTTAGCCATCAGTCCTGCCAGAAAAGTTTCTAGGTTTGTTAGAACGATACCAATGTGCTCAGTGTCAACAGATATCTTCAGTGTAGTGCTCTCAGTTCAGATTTCTTACAGTCGGAGATTAGATGCACGTATTTCAGACTTTCGTGAGGTCTTCTTGCCTGGAATGTTCCTAAGTTTCCGCCATCTGAAATAATTCCCGGTTATGTTTCCAAAATGTAGGAATTAAAGAAGAAACTAATTACTTTGCTTGGGCGTAGGGATCCTAATCGACTGCAGGGAATTTCAATATTGTATTGGTGAATGTTTTCTATGCTCTTAGCTTCGTTTCATGAGCGGACTTAATCAGGACCTTAATAAACCTAGTTTGACTACTGCTTTCTTTTGAATATAACATTATCATTAGATCTAAGACCATGCGATCATGACATCTAGATATTTGCACCTTTCTACGGAGGATCATTGCTGACCGTCTGTGCTATAAGAAGAAACGACGGCAGTTTTTTTGTTTTTGTATTCTACTTTTTATGCCGCCGCGGTGGTTCAGTGGTTGAGGTGCTCGGCTGCTGACCCGAAAGACGCGGGTTCGATCCCGGCTGCGGCGCTCGAATTTCGATGGAGGCAATAATCTAGAGGCCCGTTTACTGTGCTATGTCAGTGCATGTTAAAGAACCCCAGGTGGTCGAAATTTTCGGAGCCATTCACTACGGCGTCCCTCATAGCCTGAGTCGCTTCGGGACGTTAAACCCATAAACCAACTCAACCCTAACCAAACCTATTCTATTTTTATTATATTTTTCTCTGTTTCTTGATTATATTGTTAATAGATTGATTTTTAGGAGGTTTTGAGCGTTGAAGCTTTCATTTCTTGAGTGACGACGCAGTCATCTGAAAAAGCTTACTATTCACTTGTATATGGTGAATGATACCAATGATGAAGAAAAGAAACAAAGAAAAGTTGCCGAAGTCCGCTTCCCACCGGAATGGTGGACTGAGGCAATGGTGCGCTTGAACCTAGCACTTCAACAATGACAGCTTGCTGCTGATAAACAGATAAGCCTCTGTGCAAGTAAGTAATGTACCCGTCTTCAATATGGCTTAGACTACCGATGGGACACGCGATCTAAATCGTTTCCAAAAATTCGAGGCTGCCGATACAAAGAAACAGGCAATAAAGACGCTATTAGTAGCTTTTTCATCTAGTTTGTTGACATGTCGAACAAATGTTGCAACGAAAACGCACTGTGAGGAAATCAATAGCACAAGAAACCTCCTTCAGGAAACCACGGCCGTGACCAGTCGCGAATATGCCACGAAGTTTGGTGGACAGTCAAAAAGCCGGCGCGGAAGCTATCTCGGCAGCGCGCGCCCAGACTATTCTGGAGCACTGAAGAAATGAACCCCGGAGAGCATGTAACCTCGTGTGTTGCGCCCATCGCCACCTCTTTCGCCGGCGCGGCGCGAAAGGAATCCCGTCCGCGCACGCCGGCAATCATTCCAGAAGTCTGAAGAAATTACTCATTGCTAAAGGAGAGCGCATAGCCTTCAGCGTGCTAAGTGATCCTCTCTCGACTTCGCTCGCGCGCAGTCGGTGGTAGTGCGGAAAGAACAGGCTCAAATCCTCTGAAAAATCAGTGGTGACGCGAGCTCGGCGCGAGCATGAGAGTACAATTGTGCGCCTCATACTCTATGTGCGCGCCTGCCACAGGGTGTTTCACCTAAGGCTTGACTTAAAACAGTTTTTAAAATAGGCTTTCTGAGTTAGAAGAACGCTTTTTTCGGCATAGCATTTTCAGCAGTGTAGTACATCAGAATACTGCTTATACATGCTAACTAGCAGGATGGTTAAATAATATGGAATAGCTGACTTTGTAACTACTGCCGTTAGGTTCCTTAATTACTGCGTGGCGTGTAGCTCGCCGTAAGTAATATCCGTATCACTTTTTTTTATTTCAAAAATGCGGTTACTCTCGGCACTGTGGCCTAACAAATTATGGCTCTTTCCACGAGTTACGTGCTCTGGAGAGGTTGCTTTGCCTGCAAGCTTCTGGAAAGCGCATAAATTTTGGCGCGATGTAGGCGGCATTTACTGGCAGACGGCGCCGAAGGCAACCTTGTTTTCTGGATTAAAAAACTGATATGGATACTACTTACGGTAGGCTAAACGTCTCTCAGTAATTAAGATGCATGACAGTAATAGCGGAAAAGTTATCTTTCCAGAATTAGCTAACCAACCTGCTGTTAGCCCGTCTTAGCAGTATTCTGAGGTACTAAACCGATGACAATGATGCCCTTGAAACAAGTCTTCTAGTACAAAAAGCCTATTTTTAAAATTTGTGCAAAGCCTTAAGTGGAGCACTCTCTATATGAAAGACATTGAGCACTGCCAGTCCTTGCCGCAGTTTAAGCTTTGGTGAAGCGCGCCCGCTGGACTCCCGTATACGACACCACTCGCCCAGGAAGGCAGCGTGCGCCGGAGGGAAGGCCCCGTCATGATCCTACGGTCGCCAGACAGTGGCAGTGCCAGATAAACGTATTGTGTTTTGTTTCCTTGCCTCTCATCTGTATTAGTGCAGTCACTTAGGTGCAACACCTTTGTTGTTTATTAGTCTCTCTTGCGTGTTATTTTGTACAAGTTACATCGAAAACATAGCGCGAAAAGGACACGGGCGACACAGAACTGGACGGCACAGAACTGGATGGACGACACAGAACCGTCGCGTTCTGTGTCGTCGGTGTCGTTTTTGCGCTATGTTTTCTAAGAACTGTTACCATCTAGCCCAAAGCAAGCCAAGTTGCATTATTTTACAAATCACTTTGTATGCGCTCGCATGAGTGATTAGAAGAGATGAGGCTTGGGCATGTTGGTAAGACATACTTAAGGAAAAAAATAGCGCACACGAGAAGACGGGACAAGCGAGGAGACACAGACAAGCGCTAACTTTGGATTTACCGGATGAAGTTAGCCGGACTTCGCGCTTTGGTCCCAAGAACGCTGTCGAGTCAAGGAAAGACGCTGCGGAACTACTGGCCTGTGTTCGTAAGGTGGCTAGGCGAGCGGACGCTGATGAGAAGGACGCTTGTCTGTCGCAAAGTCTCTGCGAGCTCGAGCGCTGTAAACTGGAGCGTCCTAAAGTTCGGTTTCAACGTTTGTCGACCCTCCTCAAAGACCACTCGTAATGTGTGCTCCCCGCCGACAAGGAACGTGGATTTGCTGTGCTTGGACACGATTTGTTTCGTGTAAAGGCTTCGGAGGCTGTACAGACTGTGTTCAAGCAGATGAAACGCGTACCGCTAACAAAGGTGAAGGCGCGGGCAAAAAAGCTTTGCGACAAGCTTAGCCTGACGAACGTCGTTAAGGGCATAGATTAGAGCGACAAAGATACACTGGAGATGTTTTTCTCGGCTAAGACACATAAGATAGAATGCCCATTTCTCGTCATTATCTCAGAGTCTGGCTCGTGGCAGAAGTGCGTTGCGGACTACCTGCAATCCAATTTGAAACTCCTCACTGTGATTGATCCTTTCCTAACCAAGGATTCTGCAGCCGTTATTGACTTCCTCAAAGCCAATGACCAGAAAAACATTGCTGCTTTTTCAGTAGACCTAAAAGATTTGTTTTACTCGTTGCCCCATGAAGGGCTGCTGTCTTGCGTCGAGGATGCTATCGACAATAGCGGCGCTGTCGACTTTCAAAATGCTTGTGGCGTGAGCACCGAAGGTTTTTTAGAGCTTTTATCCGTTTACCTTACTTCTACTTTTGTTACCTTTGACAATAACGTTTTCCTGCAAAAGCAAGGTGTTCGCATCGGATCCTGCATCGCACCGATTTTGAGTGACTTGTCTTTAGCTCGTTGTGACAAGGCTCTTTTTGAGCGACTAACTGATCTAAAGATTTTAAAGATTTTTCGTTATGTGGATGACTTTTTAATTCTATTTGACCTGTCTGTTTTTACTGACCCTTTTGTCGGACGATCTAATCTTCTCGTTAGTAGTCACCCTATTGTCACGCGCATTTTAAATTATTTTGTTGATTGTTTTTACCCGTTGACATTAGCGTCTGAAATGCCTGAGCATGACAGCATTAGGTTCTGAGACCTGCGGCTGCGGTTTCGAAAGGACCATGCCTGTTGGATATACGAGCCCAGGGCTAACAAGTCCCCTTTGCCATACAGTTCAGCGCATTCTAAACTTGTCAAAAGAAATATCGTTCTTTCGTTCCTGACCAATGCTCTTGACAAGTCCTGCCGGCATACGTTCGAGGAGGGTTTAAACATGCAAGTTACAAGTTTGTAGGGCGCGGGCTATCCGACTCACGTGATAGCTTCGGTTGCTGAATGCTTGCATCGCAAAAGGAAGGAAGCTTCTCGCCTGAGTCATGACTCATGAACAAAGAGCAGGGGACAGGAAAAAGAAAAAGGATAGAAGAGAGAAAGAGAAGTTGGCGGTGATACCTTACATGCATAAGGTATCAGACAACCTCAAGAAGGTGGGTCAACGGTCTCATGTTAAGGTCGTGTTCACGGCTCCTGAGAGGCTGGGGAGATTTTGCAGAATGAGTTGCCCGGTCAAAGAGCGTAGACCCGACTTTACTATCAGACATAGGCAGACCTACGTCCATTGTCGGCTGGGGGTAGTATACAAGATCCCCTTGTCATGCGGTAGATTCTACATCGGGCAAATGGGCAGATGCCGCAACGTACGCCTAAAAGAGCATGCGAAGAAAGTCAGAGGTGGTGTCGACGGGCATCTGGCTTTGCATTGCAAGACATGTGACTGTGACCCTCCTTGCCGCCCGATTTTTGAAGATACTGTAATCTTGTACAATCACCGCGACCAACTTACCAGGGAGATTGTTGAAGCGTCGAACATCGTGCGTTCTGGATCGGATTGCGTCAGTGAACCTTCCGTTAATGTGTGAAAAAAAGAGCTTGCATATCTAGCACGATAAGCAGATGGCTGCCGAGGGGGTGTGTGTCTTGTTGATGTTATCTTCGTTCTTGTTCTTTGTTGCCTTTCTGGATATGTGTATATATGCTCCCGATATTGCAATAAACCGTCTGTTGAAAGTTAGAGCTTGTCTGTGTCTCCTCGCTTGTCCCGTCTTCTCGTGTGCGCTATTTGTTCCCTTAAGAGTGATTAGAGACTCCTCCGTGTCGTCTCTTTGCTCTACAAAGTTTTGTTTGTGAACATTCTGCTCCGACCCATTCTCTGACTTGCGATCGGCGAAAGCTGGTCACCACAGGACCACGCCGCGTCTCACTTGGTAGCTGGTTTCTCGCACAGCTCGCCACGCTGAGTCGAGGGCACTTTGCTTCAGACCAAAGCCGCTCCCCCCACACGGTCACCAGGTGTATGGGAACGCATGCTACTAGTGCACGAAGGTGACCCACAAACAGATGAGACCGAGGACAACTCGGTCGCCTTTTAAGCACAGCTGGCAGAGAGGGATGTCCTGCAGTTTTGAAAAAGAAAAACCGTGCGGCAATCTGGACAATAAACATGCCAGCAACACCTTATCCAGACTCTAGGCGAAGAAATACATTGTCTCCACAGATAGGCTTCTATTGACTGCGCCAAACAAAGGGCGCGATACTTGCATGCTCATTCAACCAAATAAGTGCACTTTGGGCGGGCGTCAAGATCATCGTTCCTGACGCCATTGTGTATTGCCACAATGTATGCAGGCACGACAGCTGCCGCAACAATCAATATGTCGTCCTCATTGTTCTTAACTGTTGGCCGGCCAAACCGCTTGGCGTCCGCAAGTCTTCAATCATCTCGAAAGGCACGGATAATTCTGCCCACCGACGTCTTCGACCTACCAGTCCTTAAGCATATCTGACGCCGCGGTACACCCTCCACAAAAAGCGTGGCGATTAATCTTCGGTCTTCAATCGGACCACATAGTGCCATTTCAGTAGACGACCCACCTTTGTTCGCCGTTCCACGTTTTCATGCCCTTAAAAGGTATCCCAGTCCCATGACAAGTCCGAATACCTGCCGAGCCGATGAAGGTAAAAGAATCGCATGACAACCACATTCTAGTCGAATCACTGAAAACCAGCTCGTTAATTATGTAGAGGAATTTTCATGCTGATGCAGTGTTCTTCTCGGGAGCCTTTTTATGTTTTATGTTCTTTTTTTGTCTCGTTGCTATCCATTGTTCAATTAGAGCAAAGTGAGCAGCAAACGCTTCACCCTTGTCATGCGGCCGCCTATGTGCGAGCGTGACGTAGTGAATAAAGAAAGCGAATCATACCGCCAAACGCATCATGTAATCAGCTAGTCAGCTCCGAGCGATAAAAAGATACGGCTGCGAGCATGAAAGGAAGTGCACGCGCACTGCGATGTGTCGACCCCAAAAGCGCAATGTCAGACGGGGCAGCGATGCAGTTTTATCTGATTCTGGCCGCCTGCAGCATGTCCCGACTTATTTTGTCGTCTGTTGCACACTAGTCCTAGAAACAATATATCCGCTATATATGGAATTAACTTTCTGCGTTTCAAATTCGTAAGATAGTCCGGCGAAAATCACACGGTCATGAATCTACGAGCGCTTACGACTTGCCCCAAGTGCCCGTCAATAGCATATCATGGATAGTCTTTAGATAAAACTGTTTGCTGTGGTTAAGCTCTGGTTACACCTGGAGGATTGCGAAAGCAACATCTGCGCGTAGCCATATATTGGCGCGCGACCTACATTGCCCACACTGTCGCCGTTTCGCGTGCTCCTGCACGACCATACTGCACATGCACGGGGAGCAAGTGACATCACTACGCACAGCTGGCGTGCCGGCGACCCCAGCACGCTAGCCGTGCGCAGCTACCGCGCATGCGCAACTGAAGAGCGCGGCCGCGGCACCTCTGAGTCATCCGCGCAGCGATGGCGGCTGCGATCCAGCTGTGCCAGTTCCAGTGCAAATCAATTGCCAGTATATCTATTGCCAGTATATCTATTGCCACTAAATTGCCAGTGCAATTGTGCCAGGGCCAATTTACTAGGCAAACAATAGGCGTGTTGGGGAGCTTTTTAAACGGTACACTTAAAAGTGCTTATTGCCACCACAAACACGAAAATTTACATCAATATGATCAAATGAGCAAAATGTTTACTCAAGAACTGTAATTGTGCATGGTTGTTTATTTTGCAAAAAAAAAAAAGTTTTGGAATTCTGACATTGAAATTTTTCACAGCTTCTTTCTTCCACGATATAAATATATATTTTAACAAAACATTTACTGTTATTCAGGTTTTCTAGTTTAGTAAATGGGCAACGCCTAAATTGATAAGTCCTGAGTGCTGCAGCACAGCGTTTCTGACTGTTGATCAGAGAGTTAACAAAGTGAACTAACGTTGCGTTTTCATCACCTGAGTTTTAAACTTTCGTTGCGCAGTACCAGTTTCGAAATGTACCTTGTTCCTAGCCTCTCGGGTCGCTTATTTGATGTGCTTTATAAAGCCGGTCGTGTCAAAGTCCTTCATCTTCTACCTCTTCCATTTGGCAGAACCACGAAAGCAGGTTCTTGTTATCAAGTTGTTGTTCACGTGCTTTTGCACAATATCACAAAATACGGCTTGCACAGCACACTCGTTTGCTCAAAATATTCGCTTCTCACGCAGAATTCGAAGAAAAACGGGAGTAAGTGTTTTGGCAATGTGTTCAGAAAGCGGCAAGCAGCTTCCAGATTTCTTGAAGTCCAAAAACTAGGCTGCGTCTAGTAAAACCACTGATAGCGGTTCAACACTAGCGCACAGCGCAATTGTACCAGAAATAGAACTATTTAAACGTAGAATCTTTTCCTCCAGGGTGTTGTGTCTAGTTTCTAAACGGAACAGATGCTTTAGGACATCCTTTGTTTATTTTGCAAGAAAAGAAGCTCCCAAAATCAAGCCTGACTCAAGTCACACTTCTTTAAACTGGGACTAGGTGCGGTCGGAACCATTTTGGGGATGTTTTTCCAGTGCATACAAGCACGCCATTTTGAGGGTGTGTTCCTAAGGAATCCGGTCATATTTAAATCGCTAAGTCCAAAATGCTTTTATTTATTTTATTTTTTTTAAACATACTGCAGTCATTGAAGACTAAGCAGGAGGGCAATACAGATCATAAGTAAACGCAATTCAGCGCCACCTTTAGGAAGCAATCACAAAAAACCAACACAAGCAATCATAAGCAATCAAAGGGTATAAAACGCGCAGCATGCAGTGCAAACACACAAAAAGAAGGAAAAAGAAATGAATCAGCAAAAGCGAAGATAACATCAACCCAGAGCTTTTCGTACACGTTCTTCGAAAACATTTACATCATGCGCGGAAAAACTTCTACTGGGAGTGCATTCAATTGTGAGACAGTGCGTGGAAAAAAATGAGTTCTTAAACATGTTAGTACGCGCAAAGATTGGTTCCAGGTTGTAAAGATGGGTGTGCCGAGTTTGACGGGTGTGCCGAGTGTGCCGAGTTTGGGTGTGCTGAGTTTGCCGAGTTTGTGCCGAGTTTGGGCCGAGTTTGTGCCGAGTTTGTGCCGAGGGTGTGCCGAGTATGGGTGTGCCGAGTTTGTGCCGAGTTTGACAACACTGCCTGCCATCCCGCCTTAAACACCTGTTCATCTATTTTATCAAAGTGACTTCATTCCATGTGAGATGTCAGAACCGGTTTCACAGCGTTCGCACCAATTCTTCTTTTCTTGTCATGAAATTCTACTGTGTATGTTTTCTACTCCTAATTTGTGGAGATCATCAAAACTCCTCTGGCACAAAAGTTCTGGGAATTAATTTTCAATTTAGCTGAACTGGACAACATCAAACATCCTAGCAAGATGGCTAATGCTGCTGCTCCAGAAATCAAGGTAAAGCCTACCGAATTACTTCAAGTTAAGCAAAGCGAACGAAGCGGAATCACAGAACCCCTGCGAAAAGGAACAAAATGTACAAGAAGCTTTGGTGGGTCCATTAAAGCTTCATTGAAGTCCATGACCGAGTCCGCATAAACACTCTTGCGCCTTTTGTTACTGATTTTTTTTATTTATTTACAGAATGCTGCAGACCCTAAGATGGGTCCAAGCAGGAGGCGCAAAATCACAAAAAAAAGAGGCGTGGCAGATTACATAGCACAAAAATAAAACTGTAATAGAACATAGTAAAGAACAAGGAAAAAAAACAACTCAGCAATTATCATAAGTAATTTTGTTAATGGCATCCATGCTGTTTACAGCCTCAGGCGGGAGTTCGTTCCATTGAGTTATTGTGTGAGGAAAAAATAAGTATTTAAAAGCATTGATTCTAGCGCTGTAAGGTGTTAGTCATTCCGTGTGACGATGTCGTGTCAGTGGCGTTGTGATCGGTTTAAGAAATAAATCTGGGCTCATGGAAAGTTTGTTATTTTTGAGTAGGAAAAGAAATTTCAATCGTTGAATTTTTCTTTGTGTTTGCAATGTCTGTATGTTGTTTTGTGACATAAGAGTGGTTGGAGAGTCAGTAGAACGATATTTATTAAAGATTACTCTAACACACTTTCGCTGCATCATTTCCAGTGCCTCAATGTTATGTTTTGTGTAAGGGTCCCAGACGGTGCATGCGTAATCAAGTTTCGGTCAGATGAAGGATGTATAGGCTAGAAGCTTTGCACTAGAAGGGGCACCTTTTAATCTATGCCTAAGAAAGCAATGTTTCCGAAAGGATGACGTACATATGTTGGCTATATGTTTGTTCCAGCTAAGCTTATTGGTTACAGTAACACCTAAGTATTTGTATTCGTTAACTTCCTCAAGCGAATGATTTGGAAGGGCATACGGAAATGATAGGCTACTTTGTTTATTGCTCACTTTCATAAAGACTTTTGTCATTGTTAAGCTCCATCTCCCATCGACTGCACCATGAGTGAATGCTGTGAAGGTTAGAATTAAGGATGACCTGGTGTTCGTAGGATGTGACTTCATGAAATAATACACAAACATCGCCAAAAAGCCTGATTTGCACTGGTTCACTAATTACATCCACAATGTCATTGATGTAGACCAAGGATAGTAATGGTCCAAGCACACTTCCTTGCGGAAGGTAATTGGAACAATGGGCATCAATACTGACGAACTGGACGCGGTTAGAAAGGTAAGCAGGCACTCAGAAAATTATGAAAGAAGGAAGACCGATATTTTCAAGCTTATATATTAGTTTGGCATGAGAAACAAGGTCAAAATCTTTCTTAAAATCTAGAAAAATGACATCCATCTGCAATGCTTTGTTTAGAATGTCAGCAAAGCTATGTACAACACAATTTAATTGAGTGACGGTCGAAAAGCCCTTTCTAAATCCATGCTGGTGTGACGATAGAATGTCTTTGTCATTTAGAAAGGAAGTTATATGAGTGGCTACAATGTGTTCGATTAGTTTACAAGAAGAAGATGTAAGTGATATCGAACGAATATTAGTAACAGGTGAGGCTGTACCTTTTTCAGTATTGGCAGAATCCGCGCAACTCTCGAATCCGTGGGAACAGTGCCGGTTGATAGGCTGGTATGAAAGATTATGGCTAGAAATTCGGATAAAAGTTCATCATAACGGCGCAAGAACATATTTGGAATTCCGCGTGGACCAGGAGAAGACAAGGAGGCGCGCAGAATGAGCAGGTACATATCATTCCTTTTTTATTTTTCCTTTTCACAGATAAATCTGTGAAAACGAAAAACAAGATTTTTTAAGCAAAGTTATTCGCCAGGTCCACAGCGAAAAACATAAAATTAGTTAGAGTTTAGTGGAATGGATCTAAAAACTTCGTCAGCCGGGCAAGAAATGGTATAAGGCCTGCGACCGTTCACTCGCAACGCTATAATGAAAATGTCACCATCATCATCAGCCTGCCTAAGCCCTACGGAGGGTACTGCCTGAAAAAAAACAATACTAAGCACTGGCTGAATGTGTGTACCGAGAAAAATGCCACACACTAATGTTACAATAATGGCCATAAACTCCGAACATTAGTAAGGTCCTGCCGTAAAACAACGATAGCCGACCAATCATTCAAACTAAATAAAAGAACATATTTTATTATTCTGACGGCTGATCAGTGCTTGGTACTTTTCTGCGAATATTACTACCAGTAAGACGGAGTTTCATGATATCCTCCATTTCATTAGTAAAGCGCTCATCCTTTAAAAAAACAGGAGTAAATTTACTTCTTCAAGTACTGTGGGAGCATGCCTACCAGGGACGATGTCAATAGCAGTAGCGAATGATATGTACTTGCTATATTTGCGATATTTTATCCCTATCTATAAATGCGATATTTTATCCCTATCTATAAATGATGATATGCTTAAGTTCAGCAGTGAAAGCTAGATTCCTGCACATGGGAGTTGCAATTCATCCAATTCTGGAGACTTACAATGCAACACGAACTTTTAAAAGAAATAATTATACAGAGGTGTGTCAGATATTGAAAAGTTTATTTGAATTGAGATAAGAACACCAATCAGAAATGAGATTACTGTAAGTTGCAGATCCTACACGGTTCCTCACAATTACAAGATTACAAGATTAATGGAGTTTCATTAGACAATGTTTCATCTTATAAATATCTGGGTAATCACATCACTAAACTTTCCTGGCTCATGCACATAGAATATGTTATTAACAATGAAAACCGTGCCCTTGATTACATACGCACAAACTTCTCTAAGGCTCCATCCCATTTGAAGTTACTTTTATATCAGACACTAATACTGCCAGAGCTAGATTATGCATCATCAATATGGGACCCTCCACGACTAACTTTAATCGATGCTATAGAATCTATTTAGAATCGGTCAGCTCGCTTCATCCTTTTCAATCATTCTCGCACGGCTAGTGTTTCTTTAATTAAAACTAAACCTGGTCTGACTAATCTCGCAGTTCGCAGAAATATTTCACGCCCCAGTCTTTTCAACCGCATTTTCTTTCATAACGAGACTCTACAACAACATTTTTTTTCTTCTATACAATCATGCGTGTCATCACGTGTTGATCATCCGCATAAAGTTTCCATCCCAACTTGTAAAACGAATGTGCTTTTTAATTCTTTCATACCGAAGACTAACACTGAGTCGAACAACCTTCCACCCCATATTGCCTGCTTTGAAGACGCGTCACCTTTCAAGCCACTTATCACCAAGCATATCATTAAACAAGCATCTGCATTCACGGTTTTTGCCTTTTGCCTGTACTTTTTACTGCGCATTCTTATTTCACCCACCGCCTCCATAACGCCCTGCGGGGCCTGATGGTATTTTAATAAACAAATAACTATGTGACTGCGCTTGAGTTGCAGCTTCCTTTTTAAGTCCACGTTTATTTAGCCGCGGGGTCTTTCACCGTATATCTTTGATGCAAGAAGGAGGAACAGTACCGAGGGAGGGGTTAACATTCCCCCGCGCGAGTTGAATGTACCATAACTCAAGTAAAAGCCGCCTGCGTGGACGAGGGTCGATGTTCAGAACAATGGTTTCCTCGAACTCAGTCTTGTGGTCACACGCCTTGCAGTGCTCGGCTAACTC
Source organism: Amblyomma mixtum (assembly GCF_055824585.1). Taxonomy (NCBI): domain Eukaryota; kingdom Metazoa; phylum Arthropoda; class Arachnida; order Ixodida; family Ixodidae; genus Amblyomma; species Amblyomma mixtum. Next base: position 156,370,660 of record NC_143021.1, on the reverse strand, counting down.
TCTTCGATCCCTGTTCATTGTTTCACATCCGATTTCTTGTTTTTCATTGTCTCGGAGAAATTCTTCGTTTCGCCATATTAAGATGCTGAGAACTTCGAACAGGGTATGATGTTTACAGCGCCTTGGGCTTTTTATTTCGGGCCTCGATCTTTTGTGTGGTGGTACAGCGTCCGACGGTGGAAATCGGTTTGCGTGTCGTTGATTTCCTTTCCCTGAACAAGAGCTAATGCTTCACTGACGGCTTTTACATAAGGAATGCCAACGCGTTATTGCCGATGGCACGTGCTTGGGCGAGGGGTAGAATAATTTTTGTTTTTACTTAGTCTTTTTTTATTCTGGATAATAGGCTGAATGAAATAGGCAGAGTGTTTTTTCACAGGTCAGAGACAATTTGGAAGTTTCACTTCTTTTTTCTTCTGGAGCGGGACAGGCGCTGTCCGCTCTTTTCAATGAAGTTCTTGCGACAGATGTGGCAAATGGTATGGTTGGAGCCGAATCAGAGGCACTGTCTCTTGTGGCTTGGCTTTCTTTACAACGAGAACCGTAAGCCTTTCTTGTGCGTTGTGAGCAGAACGTCTAGAAATAGAAGGCTGCCCTGGCGTTCATCTCGACGTAAACTGAATGGCTGGTTCCATGGAATTTAGGTCAAACGCCTCGTTTTTCTGTTGTGCGGAGTGGTTTGCGTACATTGTGAAAACAATCACTCTGGCGTTTCGTCTACTACGTCATCGGTCCGTGCAGTCAGCAGACCACCCGCTGTTCCCTAGCTGTCACTAGCGTTATCCGAATGTTCACCAGTAGTTCACCACGGCATGCGCTACACAGTGGTTGTAGACGTATTGTGCGTGTGTTGTCTGTCTGTTGCGGGAAGTGCACGCATGTGTGAGCCTGTGTCACTCGGACTACAGTTCATATGCTTTGTTTAAGTCAGCTCCCGCGTATAAGGCGGCGGCGATAACTCGTTGCTACTTGTAATGCGTTTATTCCAAGTCTCCGGCGATCTAGTTCATATTTATAAAATAACTGCCAGTATTTATTTTTCGGCGATTGCTTCACTCTATCAGGAGGCCCTATTTGCAGTCTCGACTTTTGGGCCTCCTGATGTATATACCCCATAACCATGTACTGTAAATATGAAATAAACTTGATTTGATTTGAAAAAAAAAAATATTAGGGCGATGAAGAGCATACGTAGGTAAAACCATGCAGGGGAGAGACATGCCGTGGGCGAAGAGAGATTTCATAAAACAAGTAGACGCGTAAGCATTTGTGTTAGTTGAGGGCATTTCGTTACAGCATCATATCCATCTGATGTGAGAACCAATTTCGGAGCGTCTAGCTATATGTCTGGCTCTTGGACGCGCCAAGCTGAATTGTATTCGTTCCTAATAAGGTCTCGTCTAAATTTTTGGTCGGGCTCTGTTATTATTATTCCTCTCTTGTGGGAGCTTTTGTTTGGTTTTTGTGCTTGCGGTCATGATCGGCAAGCGCCAAGGAGTCGAAAAGTGTTGGTACTTCAGAACAGTGAATATATTGCAATTATGCATTCATTTTTTTTATTTTGTTTGCCAGCCTTCATGTATGGTATAAAGAGCATGACTCTGAGGCCATTTGCCACATGTGTTTGTTGTGTCGACGTCTGGGATAATGTATCGTTGAAAAAAATACTTTATGAAATAAAAATGCTCATGTACATTGAATTTGAATGATGTCTTAGGCTACATTGAGAAAAAATTATTCCAAGCGTTCATTACGCAGAGGAAATTGACTTTGCGTTTCTTTTTGTGCACCACTAGTAAAATGCGCATCTATGCTGTGACATTGCTAGAGGGTAGAACAGCAAATCGCAAAAAATTAGGAGTCACTTTGGCGACTAAAGTGGTGCAAGGCGAAAGCCTGAGTACAGCATTCTGCCACGAATGTGGTTGTGAATGATGATTCAAGTGCTACCAGCGAATGACGCGTCCATTGGCTTTCTGCGTGTGTTACTGATGTGTGGTTAACACGTTAAGCTTCGCCTGTAAGAGTGGAACGCGACAGCGTCTTGCAACGCTGCCAGGGAGTCCACAGAACGCCATCGCCAATTCGGCTGTACGCCTTGCTGGACGGTAAATTTATTTTTTGAGGAAGGGAAATGTATCTCTCTCGCATATCTGGGTGGACACCTGCACCTCGCCGTAAGGGAAAGGGGGAAGATGGGAGTGAACGAAGACGCCGTATTAGCTAGACGCGCCTTTGTTCATTCCAAACCATTCAGCTGGCATTACGGAGTGGCTAGCGTGCTCGTATCGCACTCCGGAGACCCTGGTTCGATTCCCCAACTCGACCAATTTCGTTCTCGGTTTTATTGATTTATGCGGTCTAACTAGAAAGGCTAATTAGGCTATTTCATATTTATATAATTGTATTTCTGTCCATCGTGTTCTGTCATTCACCTGTCAAATGTTGGAACTGTCTAGGATGTTCGACACAACGTATATGAAACGAGCAACGTCGAACTGAGTGGGGAAGTGCGTGGTGGTGGAGCGAACGCGGCTTCGTACTTATCTGTTTTTTCAGCAGCGTATCCTTCCGCGGACGCTGTTGTCGCTGCGACGCGCGTCTTTCTTTTCTTTTCCTCTGTCTTCTGACCTCTTCATTCTCCTCTATCTTAATTAGGCTAATTGATTAATTAAGTAATTAACTAAACTCAGTCCCACTTAGTTGGAGCATCACTATACGATCCCTTTGATTGGTTGCATGGTTACTAGCCAAAGTACAATTGGCCCAATTTGAAATTCGCGCACTGTGACGTCACGAGCATTTCGACCAATTGAAAAGCGTGACATTTTCTGTCGACAACTCCTGCTTACAACGATGAGGCATTAAAGGCTTCCGCCTTAATAACTCTTGGGAGAGCTGCATTGGTGGACACTTTAAACATGAAACGCAGCATTGAAATAATCTACACTACCATGAAACTAATACTGCAGGCTACTCATGCTCTTCAACTTCTCTAAATAATCTCAAAAGCTATGGTCACGCTTATAACGCATCAAACCAGTGCTTGGATGCCAGAAATTCTCTGTTGCTGTGCTACTATGAGCGCTGTCGCCCCTCGATATTTCTGTAGCCTTAATGAGCGGCTCTTGGAGTGGTGAATCAGAACTCATTGCTGGCGTCGGTGACATATGAACACATACTATGAGCATAAATTTGGCATTGCGGTTCAAAAACAAAAACTTGTTTATAAGTTTGTTGGTCCCGAGTGCTGTATCAGAAGTCATTAATGTCACGGTCAGCAGCCCGAATGCTTGCTTTGAAGCTAAATATCGTAGTCAAGACTAAAAACTCAACACTTATCAATTTTTTTTCTCTCACTGCTGTCGACATTTGTCCTACAGAACTTTACAGAAAGCTGACTTTGTTTAAAAGCAATGCTTTAAAGCGAATGAAAGCAGAAGAGTTGCTTCGGAAGCAAAATTAACCATACATCATGATCGAAGTTAGGCAGTAAACAAGGACCGAAAGAGGAGAAACGGCGCAGCCAAACTAGGTATTTTTCTAGCAATTTGTTCACTGGTACAATGTGAGATGTTCATATCTGAAAAAATATAGATCCTGTGCTAGGACGCTCTTCAACGTGTATGACGAATTTGGTTCCCTCTTTCTTTCTGCTGTATTTTGACAGGAGTTCTGTCTCTATACACAGTGTGAGTGAACTGAAGCTTCACCTGCGAGTGAATTGTGTCTGGCCGTGTTCCTTGTTTTTTCACTGCGCACCTCCTACTTTTTGCATGCTTTATGAAATGCTTTGAACTTGCGTTTTCCATGAATGCACGTTCGGATTCTTCGGTCAGTTGAAAATTCTCTGTTGAGCTACACTATTGATCGCAACCACGTCCGTCATGGGGACCAAATATGGATATCATACATCATTTGAAGGTATTGCTGAGACATTAGAGATTCTTAACTGTCCACTATTTAGATAAGTGCGGCGGTTGCTATGCTACACAATATGTTAAAGGGACACTGAGGAGAAATTGAAGTTGGTTTGTATCAATAAATTAGCAGCTTCTGATTACAAAAACGCCAAACTCGCAAGTACAAGCGTGATAACGTCATAGGACAAGACAGCGTTGCTAAAACCAGTGGTTCTATCACGTTCAAGAAGAACAGCGCGAAAAGACAAGGACCACAGGAAGATACACAAAGACAAGCGCTGACTTTCAACTAAAGATTTATTGCTCGGAACGTGGAAATAAATACGTCAGGCTCTAAGCAACAAAAAGAACACGTAGGGTTGATACACACTTGTCCACGCACACAAAAAATACCAAACAGATACAGCAGCATTACTTCCTTGCAGATAGAAATTCTAATTCTTTCTTTGACAACGATAAGGAGGGACTACTGATACATGCGTCATTTAGCCGGGCGATTTCAGCAGCTTCAATGATTTCTCGAGTCAGCGTATTGGGGTGTCTACTTAACACTTTTGTTTGTTGGAAGAATGGTTGGCACGTTTTGCTTTCGCAATCTCGGCAGTGGATGCCGAGGTGCCCTTTAACAGTATTATAAACAGTGATATTATGTTCTCTCAGGCGCTCGTTCAGGCATCTGCCCGTCTGGCCAACATACTGTTTCCCGCACGAAAGTGGAATAGAGTAAATGACACCTTCTTGGCATGCAACAAACTGATTTTCATGCTTTATGGAACACTTTTTTGGCGTGAATTCATCATTCACTTGTTTACACAATTTCCCAAGCTTTTCGGGAGCCGAAAAAAGAACTCTTACTTGAGCTCGGTTGCCTATTTTCTTTAGCTTATGGGAAAATTTATGAATGTAAGGAACAACTGTTGTCTTTTCTTTTACCTTGGCAGACTCTGTCAGATCATTCTTGTTGTTTTTGCTTAAACTTGCGAGCACCGATTCAGAAACGGACACATACCCCGCCGCGGTGGCTCAGCGGTTACGGCGCTCGGCTGCTGACCCGAAAGACGCGGGTTCGATCCCGGCCGCGGCGGCTGAATTTCTTGAAGGCGAAATTCTAGAGGCCCGTGTGCTGTGCGATGTCAGTGCACGTTAAAGAACCCCAGGTGGTCGAAATTTCCGGAGGCCTTCACTACGGCGTCTCTCATAGCCTCAGTCGCTTTGGGACGTTAAACCCCAATAAACAAACAACAAACGGACACGAGCAGTTGCTTGGGATATCCTGCCTTTACAAGGCGATCAGTTTGCTGGTTGAAACTGTCTTGTTGAGCGTGAATGCAAGATTTATTTAGAGCGTTGTAATAGCATGCCTTAGCCACGGCGCGTTTAACTAACTTGGAATGCGACGATGCGAATGGAAGTAGAGGCTTGTTGCTTCGCGGTTCAAACGACCAGCAGGTATGATTCGGCGTAAAGCTGAGTCTAAGATCAAGAAATCTAATCGTATTATTTTCAGGAACTTCGGAAGTCAACGTGAGTGGATGAAGGCACTGGACAAAAATATCTTCAATCTCTTGCTTGACTGGTTCAAAATTATGGACATCGGTGTCTAACAGAACAAAGAAATCGTCAACAAACCGAAAACAGCGCAAAGCTTTTGACCCTTCTAATTGTCGTTGGAGCCTTATGTCCTTTTGTGCGAGCAACAGATCACTAAGCACGGGCGCTATGCATGAGCCGATGCAGACTCCTTTCTTCTGCAGGTAAAGAACACCATCCCAGATAGCAAATGTTGAATTTAAATACACTTCAAGCAGTTCTAGGAACCCTGAGACTGAGATGCCTGCCTCATTTTGGAAGGCAACAACGCCGTGTTTATCGATGCATTCTTCGATACATAAAAACAGCTCATCATGCGGCAGTGAATAATAAAGGTCTTTTACATCAAACGAGCAAGCCATGAGGCCTTTGTTCTTATGGGTTTCTAAAACCTGAATTACGTCCTGTGATTTTTTCACCAGAAAGGGATCGTCTAAGGTCAATGAATTTAAAATCTTCTTAAGAAACACTGGTACTGATTTTTGCCACGCGCCGTTCTCAGAGACGATTACACGGAAAGGACATTCCGGTTTGTGCGTCTTGGCATTAAAGAAAAGCTGCAAACTGAGTCCTTTACATTTGTCAATTGAATTTGCCAAGACATCAAGGTTATGTTTTTTACATGTTTTTTTTTTTGCTTTTGCCTTGATCTTAGCCAGAGAAACCTTCTTTGCTGCATTGAAGGACGAAAGAATGGCTTCTCGACCCTTAGTTATATATAGATGCGACGGTAGCACAAGGAAGCCTCCTTCCTTATCCGCGGGAAGTAAACGCAGCGAATGTTCCTTCAAATAAGACACAGTTCTCTTAACTGGACCGGAATTCCCTGGTCCCTTACAACGTAGCAACGCATCGACTCCTTCGGACCCTACGTGTTCTTTTTGTTGCTTAGAGCCTGATGTATTTATTTCCACGTTCCAAGCAATAAATCTTTAGTTGAAAGTCAGCGCTTGTCTTTGTGTATCTTCCTGTGGTCCTTGTCTTTTCGCGCTGTTCTTCTTGAACATGGCATACTAACTCGCCCAAGCATCAGTCCTAACGAGGTTCTATCACCACTGGGACACGAGAAGTCACGAATCACTAAGGCTAACAAAGGAAGGTTGCGCGGTTGAATACTGAAGTAAGTTTTGTTTTGAAAACAATAGTGCGCTTTTATCACACAAGGAAGACCGACAAAAGAAAACCCGAATGTTGTAAGCAAAGAAAATGAATACTTAGCGGCGCCACAGGCGGCCAGATGAGTTTCGGTATATCATGGCGCTTCGCGTCTGTGCGCTCTGCATGCCCGCGTGGTTTCGTTTCTGAAGCGCCTCAATTTACAAGCGCGGAACAGCAGAGGAACTCCAAGTGCGGCTCCAAATGCTAGTTAACTTTTGAAGGAGCCTGTTAAGGTTAGCCAGATGATCGCCACGGTCGATGACAAACTACGATGTCACGATTTTCGTTGATCGTAGAAGGCAGTTTGCAGTGTAAAGATCACCCTGAGTCTTCGTACGCTCGCCCGGCAGAACGTTCCCGGTTGTGCCAGTCAACTTCCAACTACTTGACGCTCTTTGGGGCTGAGGTCGCTGAAGTGCAGGCCGGAGTTATTAGACACTTTTAACATACCGTGTACCGTGCTCCCGTTACCGGTGCCTAGGTTCCAGGAGCCCGCACGCAACCAATGAGCACGCGCAAATGTCCTTGACGTCGCCAGATGGCGCCTCGTACCCGGCAGCTACGCGCGCGCCTGGAGCATCGGGACCAATCAGCGCCTGCTCACTCCGCTAGCAGTAACACGTTACACGATATGCTAAAGGTGTCTATTTGCGAGAACTTCGTTGACGACTTCGAGAGCGGGATCCATCGCAACGCTGGCAAAAGGCCAGTGCAAATGTAAATGAAGCGACGGTAGGGACGACCGCGATAGCCGATAGATGCCTTAAACGTGCGCCCGGCGGTAGTTTCCATTTCGGCTGCTACTAGGGCGCACCGCTAGCAGCGAGAAATCACGGAGTGTGCGTTGCGTCATGTTTCACGCCATATGTGACGTCACTTAGTCGTATGTCGTCGTAAGAGAGTCTCAAGTTTGAGTCAGAGCGGCGGGGAAAACTTTGTCAACTTCGAATCCAAATTTCCGATAAACAAATTCATCTTTCCCTGCCGGCCAAGTGGCAACAAAGCCATGAAATGCCGAACTATCGAATTTTGCTATAAAAAGTATTATTAGAGCTCTCCTCACTTATCTTTAACACTGTTACGTTCTTCTGAGCCAGCATGGCACCACAGACATTATTGTTGCGTGCACGAAATGTGTAACCAGTGGGCGCATTCGTTTTGCAGTACGGGACTGTCCGGGACTACTTGCGGACTCCAGTCCGGTGTACGATTTTCTCAGGCAACCCTGAAGCTCCGCCCACCAGTCAGAAAGCGGCCCGCATCGCCATAGCAACGCGTTAATCTTTCGCCTCTGCCAGTCCGCGGTCTACTTGGGGCTGCGGGGAAGGCCGCAGACGACAGCTTCCCGGAAAGTGAAGTGCCACGCTGGCAGCCATATTGGGTTAGTCTCTGTGTGTATTCTGAGTATTTTGCCTGTTCTTGCATGACCATAACGAGCGTTAAACTTTCACATGAACTCCGTAGCTACTCTCTGAGCCATCGGAAGACTAGTTGTTCTTGCATCTCCGTTCTATTTTCTTGAAATTCACCACAAACGGAGCGCCTTCGGAGCTGCGAGCGCGTATTGTTTGCTCGTGTCGTCGAGAGGTTCTTGTTTCCTTGTTTTGTGATATGCTGTCTGCGCGCTTACCTGACAGCATCGCAGGTGAACCACTCGTATACAGGAGCAGTTATAGCGCTTGCTGTCAATATTTTTGCGAAGACTTTCGGCTATCTGCCTATCCGCAGCCAGTTGGGCTACTATGTACGGACTTCGCCGAAAGCAGTAGTGGCGAGCATACCCCCGAAGCTGTGTTCTGTAATGCACCCTACGGTAAGCTGGAAGTATGGTCTTCAAATCGAGTCAGTGATCGCGATCTAACGCACGACGTTGCTTCTGCGTCGTGGTGGCTATGGCTTGAGTCGGCTGCTTGCAGATAACAGCGGCCTGGTACGGGGGGAGCCCGGCTCCGGCGGCGAGACCGCAAGCAGCCGCTGGCAAGTAGTTCATGTGACCATGACAGTGTTTCCTCTCAGAGCGGAAGCCGAGACCTGTCAGCAAGTAGTCTAAGATTGGAAAATCGAATATGCCCAGTGTGCACTAAGGAGCACTTACCGCATATGTCGAGGTTTATCATCCCGACGCTTGATTGTGGTCACGACATGTCGTGTAGTGGTAAGAAAACTGACATCAGCCACCCCAGGCCATTGCTATCTACCAGCGTCAAACGCTACTAGGATGATTCTACATTTCTACGCCGCTGAAGTATACTTGTAATCACTGCGACTAGATCTTCAAACTATACTCGGCGGCCGAACGTCCTCGCCACAATGTCGGCAACGGACGGCGAATGAAAAGGAATGGTGATCAAGCAAAACATACTAGACGCATACTTTTGTTATAACAGCACGCCTCTACATGTTTGCAGTATTTTACTCCAGTATTCGTTGGTGTCTCTCACATCTGATAGACCAACTTGCCCTTGCATAGGCTTTATTTTTACCTTGAAGCACAAAACCGCCTCTTGAGCCTTTACAGTGGTAAAAAATGCTTTATTCGAAATACTACACTTGACAGGCGACAGTTATGTACACTCGTGCTCAAAGTCTTCGTCGACATGGTCTGCCTTTGAGCTACTTGTTGAGCGCTGACTGCATCTTTAGTTACCACAGGTACCTCAAAGGCTGGCACAAAAGTTCGCACCTTGCAGAAGTTTATAGCTTTATTGGTGCATTTATTACTTCACTCCAGGCTTACTTAGCTTAAATGCAAACCCTCTGCCCTAAAGATATCACTGGTGGCGTACATAGTTTGTTTTTACTACAGTATGCATGGTGAGCAAACGATGAGTATTCACGAATAGGATTACGCTATCTTAGATTTTTTTGCGCAACATAGCACTCGCTATCTGTTGTCTGTATTTATTGCGTACTTCTGGAATTGCCACTTCTTTCTTTATGGGTTCACTAGCTGCGTTTAGACTGCGTTCAGATTGTTATGACCTTTACAGAACTGGAGCATCCAAGGTCATCCATGAAAGAAGATGATTTCGCATACTTTTAGTATGATAGATACGTTTGGTATGATAGACTCTGGAGGCCATTGGAAGGAATATCTAGAGCTTGCAAGGAAAAAAGAAGCTTATTGAAAGTGTGCATAGCATGTGACAAATTTTCAGGGACGAAACCATCTACCGTGTCATCAGCAGTGGTATCCTGAAACTTCACATCTGTGGGAAATAGCCATCATGACCCAAGCTGCATGAACATTATGCCCCAACCAACAGTATGAGACTGCATTTTTATTTCCAGTAACTGCAGATGAGGTTGTGTCTACTATCTTATCTCTAACCAGTACTGATGTAGATGGTTTGGAGATTCGGCCACTTAAACATGCTGCTACTATTATAGTCCCTGTTTTAGAGTACAAAATTAATCAAATATTTCCATGCGGCCAATTTCCTCGCCGGCTCCAAGTGGCAAAAATTACTGCCATTTTTAAAGGTGGTGAGAAATGTAACATGTCTAACTACAGGCCAATTTCAATACTCCCTGTATTCTCCAAGGTCGTTGCGATGGTAATACACGTACGAATGAGCTCATTCTTAACCAAGCATCAGATTATGACAGCGTATCAGTTCGGTTCACCAAAAAACGCTCTACAGAAAGCGCCTTGCTAGTGCAGAAACATATAATTCTTAACGCCTTTGAACGCCAATTGTATTCACTTGGAATTTTCATAGACTATTCAAAGGCATTTGACAAAATAAATCACGTTACACAATTAACAAAATTGGAATATTATCGTTTCAGAGGCTGTTTCCTTTCTCTTATTAAATCCTACCTACAATACCGCCAACAAAGGGTGCACATAAATAACTCTTGCTCCAGCTTCAAACCATTGCTACATGGCGTTCCGCAGGGAAGTATTCTCGGGCCCCTACTTTTCAACCTATATATTAATGACCTTGTTAACATAGATTTAAATACATCATTTATTATTTATGCCGATGACACAAGATTATTTTTCTCCCATCACAGTTTACCCCGCTTGTAAAGAAAGCGAATGCAGTGCTTTATGTATTGAACACTTGGTGTCTAAATAATTCCTTATCTATAAACGTCTCGAAGACAAAATCAGTTCTTTTTCGCCCTAAAAATAAACCAGTTAATTCAAATATTGTCCTGCAACAACTTGGTCTTCCAGTCATAGAGGTGGTACCAGTAATAAAAACCTTAGGTGTTCTTTTTCATAAGAATATGCAGTGGAACGCACACACTGACCTCGTTCACTCCAAACTATCCCGAATAGTTGGTATTCTTGCACGTTTTCGTTACTTTCTGCCTAAGCAGATTAAATTACTTTTGTATAACTCTCTTTTCGCATCCACATAATCGTATTGCTACTTAATATGGGGCACAACAACGTACACAAACTTGACCAAAATTTATCGACTGCAGAAAAAAGCTGAGAATTATTTCAAATCAACCCAATGACGCACATACAAAACCTCTTTTTGATGACCTTAGATTACAACCATTACCGAACCTGTTCAATGCACTTCTGTTAAAACGTCATCATGTCTTTCATCTAAATAATAACCCTTTCCTTGAAAACCTTTCGACCCTGTCTCCATTTGCGAAAGCATATAGCACACGAAGCAGTCAGACATGGAAGATTCCTCACACCCATACTAACTATGGCCGCCAAATGCTGATGTACACACTACCACACGCTCTTAAGTCTTCTGATAACACGTCCAAGTGATTTATCAATCAGTGTATGTGTAATTACTCAGGACATTAACACTTGCAATTGTGAACCCGTAATGTTAGCCCGATCACTTCACGTGTTTTTATGATTATGTGTTGCCGTCGCCATATGTATATGGCTTTTCTTTATATCGCTGTCTCTTTTTGTCCACTGCTGTATTGCTCTGTGAACGGGGTGCTGGCCTTTGTCAAGCCATTACAGGCTTTTTGCTAGCACCCCGTAGCATCACGACTTTTGTAACATGATTGTTGATGCTAAATAATTTTGAATTTGAATTTGAATTCCTTGTCGCACAAGGTTGAGAAATAGCTATACAGCTGGCATGTGCGGATTGTGCTCTCAGATTCTATTTGAAGCATACACCAAACATCATAGAAGTTATGCAAGAGGTTAACTGTATATAAACTTCTGAGGGTGCCCCTCAGAATTGTGCCGCGAAAAAAAAAATGTGCATATTGGAAAAGTTGTCGCACGAAGCTGAAGCTGTACTTCTCGCAATAAACGCAGAAATATATGCACGCATATTTCGGGTGGTAACATCGTTCACAGAGCATACCTGGGTACTCGTTAGCTTTTTATGCACAAAACAAGTTCTTGGCCTGTCATTACAGTGGCGCAAAAGAGCTCTGCTTAATCATCACGTCCAGTAATGCAATATCAGAAATTGCAAGTGTTTACCCGGAGTTCCCGCATTTTAATTTATGTTGATTTGCAATCTTAATACAGTCGCCAGTAACGTGATATCGCAACCTGCGTACACAAAGCGATACCTACTTCAAGCAAAGACGATTTACCGTCGATATATGCAGCCCTCCTCGGCGTTCTGCAGTGAAATGCGTCACGTTGGATCGTTGAGCGCGGCCCCAGCGAGTGGTAGAGAGGTGCAGTGAAGACGTCAAATTCAGCGAAACTGTCACTATACGAAGTGACCACTTCGAGCATAATGCAAGCGGCCGGCCTTCTCTATAAATGCTTACAACACTCCTCTGAGCGCACAGCTTCCCCGAAACTGGTACGCAGCTGCGAAGCTCTCGGCTGTGGCGAGAGACGATGTCGGAAAAGTGCACTAGCGCGGAGCAGTGTCTCGATCGCTCTCCTCGGTTTTTCTGCCTGCCACCAGGTTTCAATAATACTGCGCAATAAATTCGCGAGACTTTCTTTTGAAGCAATAAAACGTCGTTATATATAGTATATACAAACACTGTACCATAGCCATTGTTTGTTCTCGTTCTGCTCGATTGCCACAACAATGAATATTTATTCACACTTCCATTGATTTTATTTTGTTAGCACGCTAATTTTGTTCGAAAATAAGACATTCCTTTTTGTGTTGAACTCTTTGAGGCACATAACGCAGTTCATCATTCGCCTCTTCAGCCCCACTACGGCCACTGCAAACGGAAGACCTTTCCGATGTCTCTCCATTTAATCCTGTACAGTGCAAGCTGGGATCATCCTATCCACGAAAGTTATCGATGTCATCCCCCCACCTATCTTTCTGCCGCCCCCTGCTGCACTTGCCTTCCCTTGGAAACCACTACTTTACTGTTAAGGACCATCAATTATTGTGCCTTCGCAATGCATGCCCTGCCCATGTCCATTTATTTATCTTCTTTAGGGACTATCTGATACAGTGGAACTACTCGGAGAGGGCGTGCTCCAAGTGCTTCTCGCAGGTAAAAAGTGATCGGCCGAAACGTCAAACGATAGGCCTACAGGACTGGTTGGTAAGAGATCCTTTAAGGTGACTTCGCCGCTTCATACTTGTGTTTTCTCCGGCTATAATATCCTCTAGAGAAATATTCTTTGGCGAGCACATATTACCACACTCATATCTTCAACCAAAATATCTGTAGAATTTGTGTATTGACATCTTTGTCATGCGCCGCATAAAGTGAAGCTTATGGCTTACAGAACCAGTAACAGACCTAAACATGAGCAGGCTAGCTGTATGTGGGACTAGGACGAAATAAACCTGAGATCTACTCGAATCGATTCAAAATTGTAATAATCCCTTAGTTCATTCTGCATATTTCTATACAATCAGAGCTTAATTTCTAATAGTCATTCTGTTCTTGAAAGCCTCAGTGCTCGCCGCAGCAGTGCCAACCTCCTCTGTTTCCTCCGCAAGTTTTTCGACAGCTTTATTAATCAAACACCTTACACCTTTGACTTTCCTGGCCACTTCCCTTACTTCAACTTTTCTGCTTTCATTTTCTCTGAATGTTCCGAAGTGAAATTCCCTTTTCAGATGCTCCAGTCGCTTTTATCTCAACGAAATGACGTATACAGCTATTGATAACTATGTAACCGATCATTTATGTAAAAGCCCTTGAGGGGGGTCTGTAAGGTAAATAAAATAATTGAAGCGAACCCTGTTTTGTGCGTGGCTAGCACACGTCACTATGATTTATGGAGTGATTAGTCCAAATATTAACCGGTTGTGAAAGTCTAAACCCTGTCATTTTATTTGTTAGTTTTGTATTCAGTAAGTTATTATCACTGCTACCTCACGTCTGAGACGTTTCAAAAGTTGTTGCTTAGAGTGAAGACAAGAGATCATAATACATAACTAGGTACTCGCTTTTCAAACGGTCCAGGTTGTAGCTCTCACATAAAAAAAGTAATAATTTTGTTCCAGAACATGACTTTGCGCGGGAAAAAAGAAAAAAAAAATCATGACCATCAAGATTCCCTAATTTTTATTTCTATATTCTGTTGTCCAAAGTATAAGCGTTCTGATGTTATTTTAATGATGCTTACGTTTATAAATATCGGTTCATGCGACGTATTATATCCGTTTCCTAGACCGCTATCTTTCCAGGAAAATTATTCTTCCCATGTTTTAGGGCAGCGCAGCCGGCAGGCAGCGTTACAACGTGGCACCAGGTATCGCAAGTGCCTGCACACTGCATTGTCCCTCTTTTCAAAGGAGAAAACTGATGATGCCATGCATGCAGGTGGCGGCTTCAGAGCATAAACCTTTCAAACCTTATTGCACGAGCGAGACCATTGAATGTCAACAAACGCCACCTCCTTATTGTTCGCACTTGCCTTGTCTTCTTCCGAAAAATAGGCCATTGTCTGGGTGGCGAAGCACGGGAACAATATATCTAAAGGGGTAAAGTTGTTGACACCAAGCTGTTGGTTTCTTAGAACAGCTGGAAACCCGGCAGCATATTTTAAACTCAACACATGTGTATTTCAATCCATAGTTTGCGTATCCTTCGCTGTTGCACGAATCTTCCACGCGTGCGAGTTCCTTAAAGCTTTTGAAGCATTATCAAGCAATCCTGCAGCAAGATATGAAAGTTGAATGTTTTCTCCTTTGTATAACAGTCGTGATAATTGGTAAGTTTTCATTGCTAACTGCTGAGGACCTTTTAACGGCAATTTAAGGATGCCAAATATTGCGAAGATGCTGTTGGTTCTTCCTTTTTTATCTCAAAATCGTAAGAGGGCAAATAAAAAAAATGCAACCATCCCGTGGTAGTTCGTTCCCCGTCTGGTTGTGATCTTCCTTCAGGACCACGGGAGACGGCGCTGACTTAAGATACAACTGTCAGATTGTTCCTATTTTGAGCGAGGCCCTCACAGTACCAGATACATACAAGATGGCTGCATTGTAAGAACGAAGTGCGCATATATCAGTGACGTTGTAAACGATGTTCCTGTAAAATCGATACTATATAAAGACGACCGTGCCCTGCATTAAGGAATAGAGAGCCCCTCGGATCAAGTATTGTTGAACAACGCACCTCAGAAGCTTGTTGCCTGGCGTGAAGATTGGCAGATTGCGGTAAATTTTACGAAAAGTGCTTATATATGTATTACTCACAAAAAGAAGAAGCTTAACTTATCGATAACAAACAACCTCAAATGGAACAGCACATTGGTAAAGTAAAAGATAACGCCTGCTGTAAATTTTTTTTTCTCAGAAGAGCCTTAACACTGTCCGCAATGAATGTCCATTTACTGGCATATAACACAATTATACTTCCAGAATTCGATTACGCAGCAATTATCTTAAACCCTCTTACACAAACTAACATCAATATCTTGGATGGGTGTAGAAAAAATTACTTCGCTTTATCTGCAATAATTTTTCCCGCACGTCAGCCACAGAATTTTTAATACGAGCCAACTTTCCACAACTATCCCATCGTAATCGCGTTTCTCGACTAAAATTCATGTAGCAGGTTCTAAATGGACACTATACAACGTTGGCATCTCTGGCATAATGAAATTCTCTTCTGGATATTCCACTAGGCAGAGGCATCAACTAACTATGAAGCCTTTCCATGCAAAAAATTTATTTTTTAAAGCTTTTTTTTTCCGAGGACCGTAACTGACTCGAATAACTTCCATATTACAGAGTGACTCAACATTCCCCTTCTTTGTTTACTGCCAGTCTGTGCTGATAGCGAAAAAGCTCAAATACACCTCTTTTTCTTTTTCTGCAGTGCATTGTTTTGCGTGTTTTTGCAGAGCATTCTGTTGTGAATGATGTTTCTTGTTGTGGCCCGGGAGTGTACCTGTAAATTTTAAATAAATAAAATGAATTCTCGACTATGATTATACTGTACTTTGGGATACAAGTAGAGAATGAAACAGTTAAAGTGGGGTGTGCGCAAATTACTATTCCCGAGCATTTAGGAGTAAAAGACGATCAGCTAGTAGAAGGGAGTCGACACATATTTCCTTCTATTGTGCTAGTGACGCCTTGATATAAGACTGAAGGAAACACTTTGATCAGAATTGCCACCAGCAGAAAAAAAGATGTACCCGTGGCATGTTGATAATTTTGACTACAAAAGCCAGTTCTATAAGGTTACTATGCGAAGTGCCATAACCTATACTTCGTAATTCTCTCGTATTATGCCAAACGTCCTTTCTCTTCTGCTTAAAATTTTAGAGCAAATATAGGCAGCTGATTGCATGTTCAGCATGGCAACAAAAAATCGTTAACCAGCGGAGAGTTTACATAATTCACCTTTTTGTGTCAACATACTTTGCTATCGCCGCTGAAGCCATCTCTATAGCTTAAAAGGCTATTTTTTTTAACTAAATGGTTCACTTTCAGTTAATCGTTTTTTATTCAGGGGACTCAATATGCTATTATGCTGTTTGAAATATAAAAAATTCCACATTTTTTTTAATGCAGGAAATGGTTACAGTGCCGGCGGTTACCGACCTGGCACTGCTTTCTGCTACCCTGACCCCAGGGTAAGCCTGAGACGTTTCTTGCACCAATATACTGAATGATAATGTTACAAAAACTGAAATATTAAAAAAAATAGTGATGATAACCTGCTGTTATGTTTACATCCAAATGTGGCGAAGGTTCACTGCATTCTAAACAGTGTTAATATAGGCAAAAACATGGTAGGGTTTCAAGTAGATAACCCTAATAGACGGCGAATGCATGTCCTTAGCCTGCTTGCCCGATAGTTTGGCTTTGCTGCGTCATCGACACGTCTGGCGATGACAATTTAACTGGGAAGAATACAAGTAAAAGTATTTTCAGGAAGGCGCATACCAGCGGCCGGGATAGCTGCGAGCAGCGCCAAGAGGTACGAGCGAGAGATCTTTGTCTTCTTCGTCCGTAATCGACTCGTGGCATAGTGCATCTCTCCGTCGTCGTCGTCAGCCCCCTACATGAGCCGGGATGGTAGAAGCGCCATCTCGAAAATGGGGGGGCCCAAGGGTCAGCCACATGGTAGGGTTTATGGAGGCGGACGTGGATGAAGTCGGTGGTGGGGCGAGAGGACGATGGTGAGGTCGCATGGGCAGCGATTTCATACTTGACGTCAGTCACTCTGCGCACCACACGAAAAGGGCCACTGTAGTGGGAAGGAAGTTTCTCGGGGAGACCATCGTGACGCGAAGGCAGCCACAGAAGGACGACGCATCCAGATTCGTAGTTTACTTCACCGTGTCGGTGGTCGTAGGCAGACTGCTGGGACGCTTGAGAGGCTTGGAGCCGATGGCAGGCTATTGGCGCGCCTGGGTGGCTTGATCAATGTCGTAACGGGCTATGCGTTGATGGGGACTGGAGAAGGCGGCATGGAGTGTCGAGGGCAAGATGGGGTGCCTACCAAACAAAAGTTAGAGAGGGGAATAGCCCGACGAGGCATGCCGTGAGGAATTATTTGCGAAGGTCACATAAGGCAAGGCGCTCTCTCAGTCGTGGTGGTCGTAGGAGACATACATAGCTGATATATCGGTCAAAGCTCGGTTGAGCCGCTCAGTAAGCCCTTTGGTTTGTGAGTGATACGTTGTGGAGAGATTGTGCTGCGGGGAACACGAACAGAGGATGTCCTGAAGGACTCTAGTCAGATCTGTGCGGCCGCGATCGGTGAGTAGTTGGCGAGGAGCGACACACTGAAAAATGATATTTTGCAAGAGAAAATCCGCGGCTTCTGCTGCACAGCTCTTCGGTAAGGCACGTATGATGGCGTACCGAGTCGCATAGGCCCTTGTGACCGCGATCCAATTCATGCCGGAGAGGGATGTGGGAAAAGGGCCGAGAAGGTCGAGGCCAACACGGTGAAAAGGTTCCAGCGGGACATCAATGGGCTTGAGAAGACCGGCAGGTAGTGTGAGGGCCTTTCTCTGCGTTGAAACAGGTCACAAGCGTTGATGTAGCGCTTAATGGGACGATATAAACAGGGTCAAAAGAAGCGGCGCCGGTCTCGAGCATAAGTGCGGTGCTGGAGACGCCAAGGTGTCCGGCTGTCGGCAGATCGTAGAGTTCTTCAAGGACAGAGGAGCGTAGCTGTTCGGGAATAACAAGCAATTGCGGAGACGCATCAGGGGATAGGCTGTGGTGGTCGAGCATGTCATTCTGAAGAACATAGTTTCAGGGACGGATTCGGGTGTTCTGAACACAGGCCATCAATGAGTGGTTGTAAGGAGGAGTCTAGGCACTGTTTATCGGCGACGTTGAGGAGATCAGAAATAGCAAAGAGACAAGGCACGCTATTAGTTTCGCGAAGATAAGGGATGTCCACAGGGCACAGGGACAAGACAACGTCATCTAAATAACAAAGACAGGTAGACCACTCAAAAGCCGCGAAGAAGGGAGTCCATCATGCGTTCGAAGGCAAGTAGCGCGTTGCATAAGCCAATCTGCAAGACTTTAAACAGATATAAGCCGTCAGGCGTCATGAAGGTGGTCTTTTAGCGGTCCATGTCATCGACAGGTACTTGCCAGTACCCAGAACTAAGGTCAGTTGAAGAAAAGTCCTTGACATCGTGAAGGCAACCTAGTGCGTCATCGATTCTAGGCAGAGGATAGATATCCTTCTTACTGATGCGGGTGAGGTGACTGTAATGGATGCAGCAGCGCCAGCTCCCGTCCTTCTTTTAACCCCGGACCACTGATGTGGCCCAAAGGCTCGACGATGATTTGATGATGTCTTTATCTTGCATCTTCTCCATCTCCTGCTTTGTTATACGGCGTTCTCCCATGGACACTTTATACGGACGTCTGTGAAGAGGAGCGGCATCACCGGTGCTGATGCGATGCTTCACATTAGAGGTTAGATACAACGGGTGGTCATCGAAGTCAAAGACATCGCAAAAATTGGGCACTAGACAGAGCAGGTCTTGGGCTTGCGTTGGTGAGAGTTCAGAAGCGATCATTTTGCCGCAATCGTCGGTTGGTGTCACGATAGTAAGGGGCGGAGAGTAGAGAGCGAGACGCAATTGGCCACAACCACGGAGATAGAGGCATTTAGGAGGCGAAACTCGCCTCTCTCCCGCGACCGCGGAGAGTCACAGGCGCTGTCTGCTTCCTTCGACCGCCGCCGGATGCCGCCCTCGTCAGGTTCCCGAGGACGACGCGCGCCCGCGCCATCGCGCGCATTTCAGTGCTTCCGCGGGTGAGCATTTGCGCGACCAACATTTTCTTCACAATAATGTCATGCTGCCCTGAGTTATCGTGCGGTACAACGTGGCTTCATAGTACGGGAGGCAATCTACATTCGAATTGTAACCGTTGATGTTTCCTGCGGCTGGTGCTCTTCCGCCTATTGGTGGGCAGTGCCGCGCGCGATGGCTGCCCTTTTTTACTTGACGGTCGTGAAGGAAATTCGTTGGATACACATGAAGCATGCGAAGCATTTTAGCTTTGTGCTCTTACCTTCAGGGACCTGGGGACCAGAAGAGAGAGGCATGCAGCTAAGCTTGCCGAAGAAGTAAAAAGATGAAGAGGTGAATATGCTCCCGGCGCAAGCATCGGTCATAAGCCAACACGTACTTACATCATAGCCTGCTGATTTGCGTGTCCTCTTCGGTCGGAACAAATCAGTCAAATAAAATTTAGCGCCAGGTTGTTCTCTAAATTCATTGTAAGCTGCAAGTAATACATCATTGCACTTTATAACTTCTCATGGTTTCGTATGTTGCTTTCAATTCAGCCAGCGCCAAAGTGTGAAATCTACATATAAGATAGGACAAATGAATAGCAATATACGAAGGCATCGCATTTATTCACATTCCCTCCGAGCGGGACGCACCACACGAAATGATTGTGGAAAGTGGTACACTATGTACAAATCTATTTACATATATACATTGAGGGCGTCAGTTAATACGGTGACAATCATTTCTATCAAAGTTATTTTTCTGCGCCACTTTCCACATGTCTTTAACAAATAGTTAACACTGCAGTCTCGTGTCTGTGCTGCACTTTGATGGTTCGCAGACGCCTGGCATTGGGAGCTTCTTGAAGTCGTTGTGTGGCACAACTCGCACAAATGCTTGATACTCCAAGGTCTCAATCCTTACAAAGCCTTGACATTTTCTTCTTTTCTTTTGTTGTTTTCTGAGTGTCCCGTGTTTCCCCAATGCAACGTTGCCTCATACGCATTGCGACGTAGTAGTGCAAAATCTTCGCGATAGCGTCATTTTTATGCTCATGGCAAGGGAACGTTACATTAAAGGTGTCCAGAACATGGTCGATGGTGCGCCAAAAGACATCGCAGTCATCCATATTCTTGGAAAAAAAGTCTTCTGCGCAGCGAAGCAGGTTATACAGTTTGGTGTTCGGGTGCAGGAGTCCACCCCTCGTTTTGCAGAGTGTCTAAGAGGCTTCTTTCATCGTTGGCACTGCAACTGAAAGAGATGCTCTACACTTTGACCAGGGAAACATTTTTGTTAGTTTCCTAGTCAGGAACCCTGTCACATAATATAAAACTGCGTTCACGACTTCCGCATCGTTGTTGTCACTGCGCAGTACCTCATCGCACTCCCATTCTTCGGTTTCAATGATGCCGTCCAACTTCTCTTTTCGGTCATCAAGTGGTGATCGTTCCGAATCGCTTTTAAAAATTTCCCGGAAAGCAGAAAAATTCAATACCGGTCCTTCTTCTCGGGCTTCGCAGTTGCCGAACTTGGGTGGTTTCAGCAAGCTATACAGGCTTAGCATCCGGTACAGCTGCAAAAATGTAGGCATATCAGGATGGTCGTTCTCCCCTGAAGCTTGACGAGTTTTCCCGAAGAATCGTTCGAGTGGATCTTGGTTGAACTTTGCAGTGAGGACGTATCTGAACTTGCATTCAGTGAGAAAATACTGTGCGAGGTCTAACGTTGATAACAACGTAACCCGCAGGCCTTCAGCAGTTGACTTGGTGAGAAACATATCTTTTATGAGTCCACTTCGGAGGTCACTTTCCCACGCGTTCAGCCATTGCAGGCTTTCCGTGATCAGAGAGAGGTCGCGACTTCCACTGCGCACTCCTTCACCTGGATGCCGCCTATTCATGGCATCGAACAAGTCGTTCATTCTCTTTGTGAAGGCAATCGTACCAGCAGCTTTAACAGCATTCAGCACTTTCATTTCGCTGTAATATTTTATTTCTCAGGCCATAGATCGGCTGAAGACTTGCGTTGCAAGTTTTACACGCATCAAATCCATGTGTGATGGGTATATATGATGGTTCGTTATTTTAGGGCACACCTTGAGACCGCCAGCGTTCTTGCTGTCTTCCTTGTATAAGGCCGTGTAATAGGTCCAGTACACCCACTCCCCATTGACTTTCAAGAGTCGCTGCTTCAGCAGCCTGTTGCTGACGCACTTGAAAAGGTGTGGCACGTCGGAAAATACGTATACTTTCCTCTGATCATTTAATGGATGCTCAAAGAAGTGCTTTGGAGCCTCAGGTTTTCCGTCTACGCCAAGCTTGGTCCACATTTTCCGATTGGTGCTCGCTCCGTCGCATACAATGCCATCGACAATGGCGCCAGACTCTTCCAGCATTATAATGGCTTGGATAACCAACTGGGTCAGAACTGTGCCTTTTGTGGCTCCTTTCGAGGCAACAACGCCCACTGGCTGCGCATAGTTTTCCCCAAACGGACAAAACATGAAAACAAGCCCGTGATTCGCCAGCGCAGAGCTCTCTCCACAACCTTCTCCATGGTCAACGAGGCCAGTGTACGTCAGCGTTGTGGAATTTACACATTTTCTTTCTCTCACCTGTATTTCGTCAAAGAGGAGCATTCCATGACTCTGAAATTCTGATTTTTCCGCCATTTTTTTCTTGAGTGCCTGAAAAAAATTTGAATCAAATCCGCACTTCATTCCTACCATGGCAATATATTTTCTTATGGTTCTAGCGAAGGACAAAGGTAGTATATTGTTCTCCTGAAGGAATCTGTAGCCCGATGGTGTACGGATATGAAGAAGGCACAGTAGGAGCCAGTTGTCACTATAGCGCCTACCGTGCTTTGACGCAGCCTTTGCAGCTGCTACACACTCCGTCAGGAGCATGCGATGCGTTTCAGGAAGGTTCGCCTTCTGTGACAGGTCTCCAATTTCATTTTCTGTTAGTGTTTTGACGTGCTCCCTGCACTTTAGTTCAGTCTCTAGTGCTTCCTTCCTTTTTTGCAGCCTCGTTTTTGAGCGGTAGCAGGCAATGCGTTGCTTCCGTAATTTGTCGCTCCGTAATCCGTAATCTGTGACCAGGTCCACGGAGATAGACCAGGACTCGAGCGCGAGCACTCTACCACGCCGGTCACACAGCTTCTGAAGACTAGAGCACAAGACCCCACTCGCTGTTTCGAGGGTGTTACGTGTTACAGTGTATTTCTTATTTATTTATTTTTTCTTGGTTTCTTGTCTTCCGCCAGTTTGTGTCCGACGCTGCTAAAAGATTTGGCGGAGCTCCTCTGCAGGGAGTGGGGGGCGTTTCCCGGCCGTCACTGTGCACAAACAGGGCTGTCTTCCTCGCCGTTCTCAAGACAGTCTGACCGGGGCAGCGACGCATTGTGTTAGCCCATTCTGACCCGAATACCCAAATAGAAGGGCCTGACATCTCAGGCATGACCGCTCCACAACAAGATGAAAGAGGCCGCTCGGTGACACGAAGCCGTATCGATACGTGCAATGCCCAATTAGCAGTGACAGCGTTGTGATGCCCTTGCAGCTAAGGACGCAGGGGAGATAACGAGCCAGCTGGGCTCGTCCATCGTGGGATTCTACCCGCCTAGGGAAAGTACAGCGTTTGGAAGCCCGCTTCGGCGTCCCTCTGACCGCAGGGGATGAAAAGGGAGCGGTGCAATGTTAAAAAAAAAAAAAGTTGTGAGCCCGTCCGTGAGCTGGCTAGTTTAGCCACAGCTACAAGCACGGCGTCTACAAGTACTTAGCCGCCGTTCTCCGTGCAAGCCGGCTGGAATGGTAACATTCTTGATACCCCATCAGCGGCCCCAGACCACAAACGGAGGGGTTCCCTGTAACAACCCGCCAATATATTCCCGCACTGCTTTTTCTTTTCCCACGCCCCGCCGTCCCCACGGAGATAGAACCCTCCCGAAACCGCGCCATGCACCGCGCAGCGCGGTGCCTCGCGCTGCCCAAGCGAAGGATGGATGGATGGATGGATGGATGGATGGATGGATGGATGGATGGATGGATGGATGGATGGATGGATGGATGGACGGACGGACGGACGGACGGACGGACGGACGGACGGACGGACGGACGGACGGACGGACGGACGGACGGACGGACGGACGGATGGATGGATGGATGGATGGATGGATGGATGGATGGATGGATGGATGGATGGATGGATGGATGGATAGGAGCGCCCTCTTTGAAACGGGGGGTGGCAATTGCCACCATGCTCAGCTTTTCTTTCTTTATTATTTTTTTTGTTTACTGTGTTGGCAATTCTCATTAAGATTCACCATCACCTTCACCTACGGTTTCCTACAATTCTAACCTTATGCCACATCTCTGCTTTTCAGCCACCAATCATCCAATCTCTTTTTGCTCACTTCCACTGCAGATTTATTTACATGACCAGCGGGCACCGCGCGTGAGCGCCATCTACCGCGCGCCACGGAAACCGACCTCCCTTCCTCTCCTCCACTGTGACATTTTCTGGCCACCCGCGCCGGCCGCGGGGCCTGGAGTTGCGCCTCCTAAAAGCCTTCTATCTCCATGGCCACAACCGATATGACCTTTCGGCAGCAGGTCTGAGCGTTGCGATCGGAATGCATTGCGGGAGCGGCTGGACACGCCAGGCAATGTTAATTACTGACAGGTATGCGCGATTTGCAGAGATTGTGACGACAGTAAGGGTAAGCGCAATGCTGCGGACGAGGGACATATCAAGGGCCGGAGTGATGATGTAGTCAACATCGGGAACAGGCGGGACACACGAGAAAGACACGTGAGTGGGGACGTCGGGGGGCAGACGGAAGAACTCTGCCGTAGAAAAACTGGGTACAACTTGAGGTGGCAACTTTGCAGAAATAGGAAGGTCAAGCTCAACGAAACTAGTGGTGCAGTTCAGAGTAGCGTGTTGTCGGGCTAGTTGGTTCTGCATAGTATATAAGTGAATTACGCAACAACTTAGACAGGACACAGAAAGAAACACATACAACAGTTCACGAGCGCTCGTGAACTGTTGTATGTGTTTCTTTCTGTGTCCTGTCTAAGTTGTTGCGCAATTCACTTATATGCTAGTGGTGCAGTCGATGAGGGCCGAATGAGCAGAAAGGAAGTCAAGACCGAAAGTGACATCCTGAGGGCACTGGTCCAAACGGGGAACAGAACAGATGTGCGGCGCCAAGAGATTGTCACACGGGCTGTGCATAGTCCGACCACCGGAGGCATTCCACCATCGGCAACACGGACAACGACTGTGGTGGCTGACTTCCGTACTTTACTTTGGCGGTGGCGTGATTGGGAACTCATGACGGATACTTGAGCACCAGTATCGATCAGAGCTATGACAGGGACTCCGTCAACATGAATGCCGAATCGGTTACAGCTAGGATCTTCGAGCCGGGTCTGTACTGCAGCATCGCCTCCAGATGGTGCAGTGCCCAGTTTTGCGAAATGGAGCGTCCGCTGGGGCAAGGAGGGGTTAAGCGACGGCGTTCTGGTTAGCGGGACTGTTGGTGCAGAGGGGACGGTGAGCGGCTCAGGCGGGGAGTGAGGACGTCAGCAAAGGTGCTTTGCGGGTCCACGTTCGGCGAGAAAAGACCGGGTTGTTCTTCGAGGCGGTGAAAGCTGGGCATGTAATTGGACCCATAAGGACAGAACCAGTGGTTGCGATAGTGGCGGGTGAGGTGGCCAACACGCGAACAGTGGAAACAAATAAGCCGATAATCGGGTGTCCGCCAGTCGGGAGAATTGCGTCGGCGCGGGTTAGTACTCAGGGCGTCCATGATTGATCGCAGTATTATCCGGGGCTGGAAAGAAGACAAGGAGCAAAGCAGACACTTGGGCTAGACATTTTTCCACCAATTAGACATGGAGCCGCCAGGCTAAAGACCCCGGTTAGCAAATTCTTGGCGGACTACTGCTTGGATGACAGACATTGCGGGCAACTGATAGTCGGCATCAAGTGGCTGCGGGTGGACAGGAACATTTTGATATTTTGATATTTATTTATTTACCACCACAATATACATGGTGACAGGGTGCCCATAGTAAAAGCGGCCTCTTGGACCGCTTGACTTGGCCATGGACACCCAGCTGCGAACTTTGGCAACAAAACCGTGGCACACTTTCAAACTAAATGCAATATTGCAAAAAAATCGCGACAGGTACTTCCCGCCAGAAAAACAAAATGACAAACAAAGCAATGAAGAGTGCAATACAGTCAATTGGGTTCACAGATTCAATGCAGTATCTGTAAATAAAAAAATATTCTAAAAGCTTTCTGTGTGAGGTGGCTTTTAGGTCAATGTCATTGACACAAAGAGCATTTAGTAGACGCGGTAATATGTTTTCAAGCGTTTGACACCCATATGTTGTTCTGTATGTTTTAATGTGCCACTGATCGACGTTTCTTGTGTTGTGTACTTTATAGCTTACTTCAATGTTGGAGAATTCATGAAGGAAGGACGTGTGATTAATATTTTCGCGCTTCAGTGCGTGGCTGAGGAGAAAGGTGTACAATTTAATTACCGGGAGTATTCTGTATTTATAAAAACGTTCTTGTGTATGGAATGTTCTAGGAACAT
Source organism: Amblyomma mixtum (assembly GCF_055824585.1). Taxonomy (NCBI): domain Eukaryota; kingdom Metazoa; phylum Arthropoda; class Arachnida; order Ixodida; family Ixodidae; genus Amblyomma; species Amblyomma mixtum. Next base: position 156,344,749 of record NC_143021.1, on the reverse strand, counting down.
TTTCAATTATTCTGATAAAATTTTTCTGTAATACGAGTAGCTTATTGATGTTTTCTTGCGAAGTTCTTCCCCACACTAAATTACAGTAATTGAGGCGAGAACTAAAGAGTGAATGATATATGGCCAGCAATGCTCTTGTTGGCAGTAGTTGGCGATATCTGCAAATTAAACCAATAATTTGCGACAGTTTGCTGGCAAAAAAATAGGCATGGTCATCCCAAGTCATTTTTCATTAAATACAACTCCCAGTGTTTTAAATGTAGGTACTATATCTACATGAGCATTATTGAAGCAAATGTCTTTTACAAGTGTAACTTTCTTATTTTTTGCTCTAAAAGTAACTGCTTTTGTTTTCGCGACATTTACCTGTACACCATTTTTTTTGTCCATTCATATAGATTTGAGAGGCTAGAATTCATTGTATCTATTAAAGTATCTACTTGAGTTCCTGAAAAAAATATACATGTCTTCATGTTCTCGACAGATGATGCGCGTGACAGTTTCAGGTGGTGCTGAAGGTTGTCGGGGCAACAGATCTCTATATGATGATGTCTCATTCGTGTTGGAGAGGCGGGCGAACTCAAGACTAATGCCACCGGCTTTTGGCTTCCTTGTACAGTCGGCATTCCTTTACGATGCCGTCAGCCGCTCAGCAATTTTGATAAATTATAAGGTGGAATGCATCGTCCGCAATGCCTTTTTAAACGTGGCCTACTTTGTCCCATTCAGACATTTCATCGTCAAGTTTGTGGCAACACGTCCTGCATATACAAAACGTACGGCTCGGTCGAAGTGGGAAGCAAGGTCGGTCTTGGCCGCTAATTGTCGGTTTTCCAAACAGCTCGCGAAGCTTTAGCTTGCATGTGTCCCAGCTTGTGAGATCATCTTCATGGGTCTCGTGTCAGACGTGAGCGGTGCCTTTCAGATAGAATATTACATTGCCGAGCGTGAGCGTAGGGTCCCATCGGTTGTAGGCGCTCATACGTTCCTACATGTTGAGCCAGTCGTGGACGTCGACGGCATCTGGGCCGGAAAACGTCCCAGGATCACGACGGTGAGCCAGAATGACCGACGGTGTTCCCGACGGCTTTGTTTGCTGCGAGACGTCTCGGGCATGGCTAAGCTGCCGAGGTGCCGTCCGTCGCTTGATGTAGGCGTTGGTGAAATCCGCACCACACCAAATATGTAACAGGAAAAAATATACTTACAAATATTTAAATAGAGACTTATACCAGCAGCCAGGATAGCTGCGAGCAGCGCTGAGCGGACCGAGCGAGAGATATTTGTCGTCTTCACCCGTCGTCGGCTCGTGGCATAGTGCATCTCTTCATCATCATCATCGTCAGCCGGCGACAATATTAGCCTAAGGTTAAAATCTCATTGAGATCAAACCGATCTGATCGCTTCTGTTAGCAGATGGAAATAGACGAAAATGACAATGTGCACTGCACAACGCGAGTGTGTGTTGCAGTCTAACTCGAAGCGTGATCGGCTGCAGTTACAGCATAGTTGTGTCATGCAATGGCCAGCGAAGCTTATCTGTTCGCGCAACCCCTTGTTCGAAGCGCAGTCACAGCAATATTTATTTTATTTACGCGTAGCCTCTTCCTATGCTAGTGTTTGCCAACGTCATCTTCAAGGTCAAGCTTGACAAAATATTGATGACCCGGTTAGTCCTCGTCAATTAGTGCTTCCGCACTAAAAGACTTCCATGCGCTTATCATGGCAGCCAGTTCAGTCGCTATTCGCTCGTAATAGCGGTGGTTCTCGCAGCGATGTGCGCTTTACTGAAGTTCTTCCTGACAGATGGGATGGCAGCAAAGGGCGCGTTAAACTGATGGTTAGTTCCTTCGGTTATTTTAAGCTTTAACATACAATTGTGATAGGCTCTATGAATGTACTCCTTTTAAACATTCGAGTCAGTGGTATTAGCTGTTCGTATACAGGGAGGTTTAGCAATGCTGGAGTGGTGGGAACAGACACAAACTGCTTCTCATCAACAAACTTCCTTCAGTCCATAACGCCTGTTAGACTGATAAACATGAGAGTTACGTAAGCGTCAAACATTTAGCACTTGAATTTCAAATTGCCCTACTTTGCTGGCTAGAGCGAAAGACGAGCTCGTAATGGCTGGCATGACGATTTTATATCGCCTAGTTTTGCGATGAAGATGTCTATTTCTATAGCTAAGGAGGGACGTCACATGCATAGCTTAAAGTTGCATGTTGCATGAAGCAACATACACTAATGATATATTTCAATGCTGGCGGCGCCCAATTATAACTGCCAGATTTATTGTATGGCATTCAACCTACATTTTTCTACAAGGCCTAATAGAAAGAACAATATGACGATTGGCAGATAGCTAGCCGTTTTTTAGGGCTATCAAAATTATGCAAGAGATACCGAAACAAGCACATTCATTGCATTAAAAATTGCAGGTATCACTGATATCACCTGGAAACGTTATTGGTGATTTTTGCTCAGGAAAGTGTTCTAAAGAACATAAATAGAAATATTATTTTATTTTTGAATATACTTGATTAGGCCAAGAAAGGTTCACCACTTATCCTGCAAAAGGCGTGCTCGTATGAGCATTGGAATTCATTAATTGTGCCACCTGTACAACTTCCCTATTAAAATGAAGCCCTAACTGAAGGTAGAACGGCCAACGTCACTGGTTATCGGGTAGAACTCTTGTGTGGGGTCTGTTGGTACATGAGATTTATAAAAGAGGACGGCGCGAGAGAAGAAGAGAAAGGAGGCACGCCAAGCAACAGGACCAGCGCTGGTCCTGTTGTTTTTTGTGCCTTCGTTGACTAGGTGTGTAGCGCAGCCTTGTTTTGCAATTCTGGATATCGGTTTATAAACAGCCCCCATTAGGTGTTTCTTTATGTTAACTTTTAGAAAAATGTATTAGAAAGATCCTTGTGCATTTCAAAAACTTACTCTGTACACAGTATCGCTGTTTATTAGTGTCGTAGCTTCACTGGGTGTTTTGCTTTGAGTGCACCCTAATATGTGGAGTTAATGAATGTTGAAAGCTGCTACCTACTCTACGAATGTACAGAGGATACAGCAACACCTCGAGTCTCCGCTAGTGAGCGAAAGATACGCCAGTTTCGAGCAGACAAATATCCAACAGCTTGTGTACCTCAAACTGTGGTGCTGAACCACATGTATTACACACTTACGCCTGCAGGCTGACACACACCTCTGTTACCATAAGTATTTTTGTCGTATCTGTAATATTCGCGTGTTTCTTTTTTCTTAAACAGTGTTAATAGATAGGAAATTGGTGTTTCTGGAACTGTTTTTTTTTTTTTAGTGGAATTCAGTTTACTGTGTTCTAGCTTGCTCTGGTGCCTTACGCATCGGCATTATACAGTCCACCTAAACGCAACTTAATTAACTCCCAATCTGCACAAACCCAATCCGTTCGTTTGATTAACAGCAACTGTCATCTTTCAGCTAGGGCCTCCTAATAAAATCAAATTTTAGGCTAAGAAATTTTAGGATAAAACGCCTTCATTGGATGTTTTCTTTATGTTAACTATTGAAAAGTGTATTAGAAAGACCCTTGTGCTTTTCAGTAACTTTCTCTGTACGCAGTATCTCTGTTTAATTATCAGTGTTGTAGCTTCACCCGGTGTTTTGCTGAAAGCTGCTGCGTGCTCTGCGGATGCCCGGAGGATACAGCAACATCTCGATTCTCCGCCAGCAAGCGAAAGATGCGCCAGTTTCGAGCAAACGAATATCCAGCAGCTTGTGTACCTCTAATTGTGGTAGTGAACCACAAGTATTACACCCTGACGCCTGCAGTTTGACACATATGCCCCTGTTAACATAAGTATTTTTGTCGTGTCCGTAATATGTTCGTGTTTCTTGTTTCTTAAACAGTGTTAATAGAGAGACATTTGGTGTTTGTGGCACTGCTTTTTCAGTGAAATTCAGTTTACTATGTTCTATTTTGCTCTGGTTCTTTACGCATCGCGATTATAGAGCCCAGCTAAACATAACTTAATTAACACTTAGTCTGCGCGAACCCGATCCGCTCGTTTGATTACCATCAACTGTCATCTTCCAGCTAGCGCCTCCTAATGAAATCAATTTTTAGGCTGCCGCATTCACTTCACCGAGTGAAAATTTCTCACCTGTCCCTCATTCATAAATTTCCTTTTTCCGCCATCGTTAAAAAGCGAACCTCAATTCTAGCCTTTATGCATATCATCTCGCACAGACCACCTATTTGTGGCCGCCATTCCTTTTAGCCGTACCAATGTTCTATTCAACTCATACTACCAAAATCATGCACAGAGTGAAACACCGTTCGCCCATTCATTGCCTCGATCGTGGATGCACCATCCTTCAAGTCAGGGCTTACTGACTTTTTTTTTAATAGCCATGTTATTATACGTTAACAAATCTGCGCATTTTACTTCTGTATATATTTTTTTGCTTTGTGCCCGCCGCCAAGTTAACGTCTTTGAGGCCTTGAGGGTACTGAAACTAATAAATCAATAAATTTTCTCATGAACACTTTAGGCCGTGTTTTATTTATTCTTTTTTTTAAAATAGGCCATTAAAGTCTCAGAATATGGATTTGTGAATAAAAAGTGGAGTAACGTTACTAAGGATAGTTTTATTGCACCTACCGAGACTCTGAGAATTGCTTTTGGCGAAATTTTCTTGGCAGGCCTGATATTCTCCTCCCACTTGTTCACTGGCTTTTCATAGCTTACTTTCATTTATTTGCTTTATATAAAATTATGCTCTACATTTCAACACTTTCTTATGGCGGCTTTTTTATCTGAGGAGTTTGGCATTGTTAGCGACATTTCCTATCGTTCGTAAATAAACATCTTGATTCCTTTTACGAATCATCGACTGCATTAATAAAATTGGCAGCGTCATTTTCTCACTTTTCTTGTTGCAGTTACTGAGAACGCAGCAGGAGCTGACATTTTATTGCATGCAGCATTCCAGACATGTGATTCAAAAATAGCCAGAAAATGTGGCAGGCGTTAGGAAGAAACCCCTAGTGTTTTATGCAGTACCTGTTTGCGAAACCTATCAAGAGTCTTGCGCTGGGATGAGTTGGGTATAAGATTACTATGAACCCTATTCGTAGGCTGTCATTATTTTCCTCAAGACGTCCACTCCTAAGTTATTCAGGGAAGTAGTTGCAGGACATGACTTAGAAAGTAAACATTCAAAGTAAACTGTCAGCTCACAAACGTTTGTACCAAAAGACGAACTGTCATCGAGACCACGTGAGGCATAAAAACAATTTATTACTAGCAGCAAAGTAATGCACAAATAGCGGGTAACTCTAGCAACAATGGTTAGTAAGTGCAGGTACCCACCACTAAAAGAAAACATTGCAAAATGAAATTTGGTGCATGACATTTTCAGGTGTGGTCTTGTTGATCAGAGGGTCTTTTTGACAAACCTTTACATTATAGCATCGCAAAATGCATGTCGCCAGCACTCACCTGTTGTTTTAAAATTAAAAGTAAGCATGCTTTGAAATTTTGCGACTGGTGCAGCGGGTTACGGTAAACAAAATGACTTGGAGAACGATGGAAAGAGAGAAAATAGAAGGGTGTTTTGCAAAAGAAATCATTTTTACGCACCTAACGAAAGACGGAAGGATTTTCGACAAATATTAATTCACAATCACATAATTCTGGAACATCCAAGCCTTGTTTATGATTGTTAGTTTAAATTAATAAAAAATACAATGTCAAAATAATAATCTGCTGTGCTACAGCACACAGAAGGCTTCAGTCGAATATTCTTAACTACACAAAACTTCAACTTGTCTTGACTCCTTTTCCATTGGTCCGCTTGTCGACGCGTTACCTAGTGGACTAGTTAGTGCTCCACCTCAACCCTCCTTGGTTTTGTTTCTATGTGCGGGAGCTGGAGTGCGTTTGTTCAAAAATAACAAGCAAAACAGAAGGGAATGTTGGTTGTCGTCCAGGACAATTTGAGGCCCCTTTTTTTTCTCTCGAGGGCCTCGAAGTTCTGGAGAGTGCTACTGCACGTCTCTCCTGAGGCTTGAAGCAGTATGTTGCAAGAACGTCACGTAGGTTTTGTAACTGGCACAAGGCCCGAGTTTTGTGGCGGGCTTTCACCGCTGGCGTTTTTTTTTTTGCCCACATTTGACGGGAATTTTGAGGCGCAGGCTGTCCTTCCCACGCGGTGCACCCCTGAAGAGCCGAGCGCTAGGCTGGGGGACCACCTGTTCCTATTGGATTGACCGGCTCGGTAGACCGGCGGCCGGGGGAATCGAACCCCCGACCTCCTGTAGCCGAGGCGAGCACTCAATCACGATGCCACGGGCACGGCTTGAATGAAAAAAAAAACGAAGAAAGGGAGAAGCGATGAAAAAGTTAGGAGAGCTAGTGAGAAGCGAGGGGGGTAGAATATATAAAACTATATAAAAGAAGCAATTAGCAGGAAAAATAATAACTGAATTATGCTTCTCATTGTACGTGAGTGGTAACTGTCTGCGAGTGCACATGAATGCTTTCATGAAAAAACAATTACAGGACATGGGTTAGCGATGAAAAACATTTTTGCACGGTTAGGCAAAGCAGTAACTCGAAATTATTACAGATGCGAAGGAATAAGCGCGCTCCATTACTTTGAAATGTTACCAACGGGTGGAATTGGGAAGCAACGCAGGGGTAAATTCTTTTACGACGATAGACAATGCACGTACTTTATTCCATGATTGGACGCTGTAAAAAGGCGTGCGCATATTGTGTCACGTGCCTGTGCACATTGTACGCCACGTTATGTATGTTATAATAAAAAAACAGGAATATTATCTTCTAGGTAGCAGATATGGTGTGTCCTATCTATGCAAGATGAACTGTTGTAGAGCAGAGAGGCCTGAAAACATCTCCGCTTCATGCAGAAGACAGGAAGTTGAAGCTACATTTCCGCCGAACTAGTGTGCTACAATAGACAAACAAATGAGGTCACGCCTCTGCAGCGAAGATTTTGATGTGTGCATTGAACTGCTAAAATAATGTCTGTAAGCAATAGACCCGATGAATATTTGTTTGAAATCACTTAAATGAAGAACCAAATTGTGTCTTTCTGCAATCGCTAAGCAAATATCGAGGGGTTTTCATCTTCTGGCTTCCGACATGCAATGCAGTCCGCAATGCAACACCTCGAGGCTTTGTAAACTGATGCTAAAATCAAGAAGGCTCGAAACAAACTACAGTGAGAGCTTCAAAAAATGCGTGGCCGTCAAAAAAGCTTGCTTCTCTGTTCTGAATAACATTATCCAAGCAAAAGAGCAGAACACACTTCACTGGGACGTTTGTTGCGACAGAAAACTTACTGACTGTTTTGTTTTTTAATCGAGTGAACCCAAACGCCAGGAGGCCGATAATGACGATAAACCAAGCCGATAATGAAGCTGGAAGCCGATGTATTGGCACCAGCTGCTGCACAGCAGGGCTTATTTGATGGCAATAAGAGAGACCTTTGAAGTGCACTGTACGCAACGGAGGAATGGTGGATATGGCGAGGGTGGTGATAAAATATAAATAAATGTTTTGAACTATCTGTACCTTTTCTGAGTGGGTTTTGTTTGAGCACTGCATCACGGTATTGCTTTGATCATTGCAGCGTCTTCCATTAATGTCATGTGTCTCTAGTTGCTACACGACTAACGGCTGGACTCGGATACGTCACGATGGAATGCCTTGCTTTGTAAGTAAAAAAGTCGCACCTTGTCTGGGAATCTCACTGATCTGATTAATAATCAGCGGCTTGATAACGCTTTGCGTATCCCGCAGCTAACATCACTAAAATTGCATCAGTTTTAAGAATAATTTTGCGTAATTAAATTTCCACTAATCGAAAAAAAAAACACGTGTGAGATACTTCTAAATCACAGCGATTTCATGTGCTAAGCGTACCTTCAATATCGAAGGAGAGTGAGGGAAACTTATAGTGGGATAGGTGCTTAAGTGAGTTGTTCTGCATTGTACTAATGCAAGAATCTAGAAATAACGGATCTGTTTAAGCGGTGAATTTGTGAAAATGAGACCCCACTTGAATAGGTTCCAAGCCCAACATTCAAAATGAAGTCCCTAGCATCCACCCTAACCAGTCCGCAGCGCTTAGAACGAATAACCCGGTTTTTAATAAAGTGGTACACTCCTACTAGTATATAATCACAGCCTTTCGAATTGTTTCCACTTTGCTAATCAGTTCTGCCGATTACGTATAAAAATTTTAAGCTGTAAGCATATGCAATGAGATTTATTTCTTGGTCCGAGGGCCATTTAGGTTCTGGTCATGTGTCAATTCTGGAGCCTGCGCGTAGTTGCCCGATGTGAATCTCAAATTCGATAGAACTTCTCGACTGCCCTCTCGGTTTGCAGCCCGCCTCGAAACTGTCCAGAATCTGAGGAGAGCAGAGACCGCTGTGCTGGCTTCAAAAACTTCATTTCATAACGGAAATACTTCGGTATGGTTCTCATAAAGCCTGACTTCACTGTCCTATAATCGCTTGAAGCCAATTTTTCAAAATATCCTAAGGGACAGAAGTTTGGTAACAGTTGCTGAATTTATTGCTATCAGAACGTCTTTCATGGCTGCCTGTTATAACTTGTATTAACAATGATCCTTCAGCGAACGAGGGAAATTTTATGGACTTGTCATTAAAAAAATATGCATTCAAACTACATATCATATGCTAGCATAAGTTTGGAAATGAAATGAAATCTCCTCATCGCTATTTGCATTGTTTAGCTACTTAGTAATAGCTGCAAGAGCACATTTCATGCAGCTGAAACAAACAAAAACGGTACATTTAAGGTTTTCATAAGAATTCAAAAACATATGCGATTCTCTTTTAGGTTTTTGACCTAGTAGTGTGCGTGGTAATAAGGATTCTTTAGAAGCTGCAATAATTTTGCACAGAGTTCCTGTTGAGAGCTGCAATGACCACCTGTGTAGTTAGTTTGTTCAAACTGAGGAACTCGGTATTAAATTAGTAATTTTACATCACATGAATTCTGGCAAATGCGGGGACACATTTTAAAGCAGGAACTATCCGCTAACGCGCTGGCCACTAAGCAAGTACAGCATGGTGTAGATTTCAGAAAACCAACAGTGTATAGTTTCGAGGCACAGCACAAAGTATTTCCGCTGAAAACTAACTGCCAGTTGTGCATTAGGCGCTGAAGTGGGAACCGTTGAACCTAAGTTCATTGGTCTCTCAAGCTCCGCCTTAAGATTATGACGGGTAGCCTTCATGGGTCTGTTAAGCGTTCTGGTGTTCACTTTGAATATAACTTCGCTAGAACAGACACCTTTATATATTTTGTTATTTAAATTTTTCTTGCCCTTTTTAGCACAAAACACACCAGGCCTCCTTTCAACCAAATCCATCGAGCGGTCCTTACTGGCCGAGGGGCTAGAGCGCCGGGCTCAGGACCTAAGGGACAACGGTTCGAGTCCCGGGTCGACGGCTTTAATTTTAGGAAGAAATGCCATTTTTCAGAGGCACAGCGTTTGTGGTGGCATTACGTCTCGGCCTTGTACACCGATGGAGAATTGTGTAGTGATGTTATCATTGTTTTTCTATAGGGTCATTGTGAAGTGTTAAATTACCCTCACATGGCTGTGTGGTTACGACGTCAGGACCCTGTTCACCAATCCGCATTTTCTTGACGCAAAGCCAAAGCCAGCAGCTAAAACTTCAGCTTGTGTCCTGAAGGGGACTCTCAGCGCCCTGGCATTAAAATGTACTTCGCATCTGGTTCCAGTTCAATAATTGGGGGTGGTGGATTATAGGCCAATGCTCCAAAGGCGTCTGCACTGCCCTGCCTCGTAAGTATGTTACTGGAAGTGACGATGGTGCACTACAGAGGTTTGGCTGCTAGGCTTAAACGAGCTAAGCTTAGTGGTTGATTAGGCCTTTCGTGAACCAAAATAAAGGCTGAACCTCGGTATCTCAACAATATGCTTTTTGCAGTTCTCTTGAATACTACTTCGCAAGTAAGATCAGAGTTAATGCGCATTTATGTGTACCAACATGTGTTTTAAGCATTGCTTTTTGATTACTCCGTTCGGTTTAGCTAGATTTGGATGTTTTTGGAGAACGAATGAATGAGATAATTAGGTAGTTAGTTTAAATTTAAACTACACGCTGAAATTTTGAGCAATTCCAGAAAATTTCATCCGGTAAAAATGCGCAATCAAATAAAAGATCGTTTCATTGCTGCCTGCATAAATAAGTCGTAAGAGCGTCCACAAATATTTATTTATAGTCTTGCGTAATACGACAACGCATGCGAAGCTGTTTCATCCGCTTTTGGTATGATAATGTTTTCCTCTGTCCTGTCCCCTTAAAAGTTGGTTATGGTGATGCTAAAGTGGCACTGTTAATATAACCAAGGAAGACAATAATCCTCGGACGACGCAATTCAACGAAAAACTACGGCAATAAGTCAGGCGGCAGTGGTCCATGGCCATGTTTTCATCATGATTTCTGTGTCGTCACCTGTGCTCAGCGGCTGCCTTCAGCCCTCGACTCAAAGTGATGAGACGTCTTTTGCAGAGCATAGCACGCATAGTTTCACTGCGTAATGTTTCCGGTTGAATTCTAACCATTGTTGAAGAAGTTTCGCTGGCAGTCTGTGTTGGCAATATATCATACAGATGCTCTCTTCTCCTACGCTAATCTTGTAGAGATGTAATTTAAAAAAAAAACTCGAAAAGGTTTTAAATACAAAGACGAAGCTCGTTATACCACCTGCGATCAGTTTTAACTGCTCTGTGCCAATCTGAGGAGCCAGGATCAGAAAAAATCAGTGCGCTTGCTTACCATTGCCTACCGCAGTGGGCGTTACAAAAGGCAGGGAAATAACATTTTCTTAAGCAAAGTTTACTTCTTCTCATCTACGCTATTTTGGAGTACTTCACTACACGGCAGGTGTCCTTACCAGAAACAATATGAAATATTTGGAGGTAGTTCTTCGTGCAATCTTCCCAGAATTTTTTTGGTAGCCGTTTTATAAATATTGTTTCAATTTTATTTTTCTCTTTACTCTACCGTACGTCACAAAACCTTTCCGCTAATTTTTAGAAAACTAGCCTTCTCAGGACCCAAGGCGGCTACTGCGCAGTATTAATATAATTCTTAGAAGCGATGAGAAATGAGGTGAATCATAATACCTACTCAGCTGGTTAACCCATTTCTGAAAGGCAACTGTTTAGCTATTAAAGTTAAACGCTTCGCTTCCCCTGTAACTTGTGGCCCGCCCTTAATACCACTTATACCACATACCGCTTATAATTTCAGAAAAGTAATTTGTCACTGCGCTAAGTCTCTAAAATTTCGGCTGACTTGCGCCAAAAGATGTACTTGTGTCTTAGGCGTGCCCCAAGAAACGCGCCTCGGCACACATGACTCCACGACGCATGCGTCACGTCACCGCCCCTAAGCGTGGTCTGGAGCAGCGATTATAGCAAAGAGCAGCGGCAACTACCACAGTGCGGACGGAACTGAGGTCACACCACACGTGCGCCACTAACTCCCGTGGACCTACGAGCATTGCCTAGCCCGCGCTGTTACTGCTCTCTTTTCAAGACCAAGTGTTTTGTTTGGCACGCTAGACGGGTAAGTTAGGTGATCCTCAGGGCCAAAGTTGTTTCCGAAATTCTGAATACTGATCTGGCTATTACGAACGATAGCTACGGATGACCAATTGCAATCCGGTACTTGTGATCGTTACAAAGGTAACTCTGAGCAATTAGGCAAAATTATTGCTTGGGCTAGTTGGTTCATACTTGAAGGTGTAATGAAAACGGCGTAACGAACAAGGACAACGGTAGAACACATACGACAGGACCAGTGAGTATAGTACGACAATCAAGCGGATTCGCAAATGGATAAGAAGTAAAATACAACAACATACCGCCAACCCAAGGAATCATTGCTGCCGTAGTATATCAAATCATCAGTCAATATACCACACACGAAGCATACAAAGCAATTCATGGAGTTAATTATTTACGAAGCCAACAGGGAGCAACAAATTCATAACAAAACAAAATACCTCTCTACGCTACATAACAAACCAAAGAACAGATAAAACCAATCAAACGCTTAAGGGATAGTCAGTCATACAAAGAGCTTACTGATGATGAGATCAATGGCCAAAAAAACACACGGAAAAACACACGAAAAGGAAAACAGGGCCAGCGCCTACGTCGAAGCGAAAACCTCTAGAGAGCGCTGCTCCTGTCATTTGTGTTCTACTGTTGTGCTCATTCGTTACTCTGTTTTCATTATAACTTCTAAGAAATTAGTTAACCACATTATGGTAGCCTGATGCACCGGTTCTTTGATGTCCGCCAACACGTATATCACTCTGCCAACTCAGCTACTTTGATACCTGCTGAACCCTGCATCTACACGTATGCGGCAGCTTTGCTTGAAACACCACTTAACATTTTGTTTGGCGTTTTGTAGGGCATGTTGTAGGGCTGAAACCTATTGTACGGCCGGACCAATAAAATGTTTCTTTTTGTATTGTTTATTTTTACCGGTTTCTCAAACGTGGGTGGTAACGAGCGCCATTAACGTAAAAGAGGACGTTTTATGCTTTTATTAAAGCTTTTCTTCTCATGTTTTCTAATATGAGTGTCCTAATAACAACCACCTGATACCAGGAAAACTAATTCATCTGTTAAATGATTGGCAGTTATTTTTACGTTGCGAAAGAACACTCGGCGTCATAAAAGTAGTCACGGCAGCTTCCATTCATCCTTGCTCGAAAAATTTAAAATGCTTCTTTTCTGTTCACATTGTCTTTTTGCTCATGGCCCTAATAATGAAGTCCCCTTATGACTCTTGTAATTTTGAAAAAAGAAAGTTGAAGACCGGCATACGTTTTTTTTACTTTAATAAATACTGCGTGACAAATTGTAAGTTTCAAATCTAGCAGAAACTAACTTTACATCAGATGCCTTAGCTCAGAAAAGATGACTTTTCTTCACAGTCGTCCATCATGACCTGAGACGCTTTGGGATGTTAAACGCGCCCCACCCCCACAAAAAAAAACAACACTATTTTCTTCACAGTATTTTGTTCTTTAATTCGATTTATATGTTAAGCACCTAAGCTGGAGTCTGTGATGGTCTCCGCATTCGGTTCTCGAGTTCGAATTTCCCAATTATTCTTTTTTACCGAATGGTTCACGTCATGACTTCTCAATACACCGTTGCACCATTTTGCCACGATATCATCTATGGGCTCATGGTTGTATGTACTTGTCTTTTCCAGGTCCTCGCCCTAAGCCTTGTGACAACGCGTACAGAGGCGTAAGTACAGGGACATAAAAACTCCTATGCGTATCACTATGAATGCCAGAGCATTATGACCCTTGTTCTCAAAGGTCAACGTATCAGTAGCAATGCGTAGAAAACAGAAAGCACCAGCGAAGACCAAACGGTCGAGTTCCTGCTGCGGAAAATTTGTGCCATAACACGGAATAGTCGCCCGGCATTTTTGTTATACATTTCTCTATGCCCCAGGTGGTCGAAATTTCCGGAGCCCTTCACTACGGCGTCTCTCATAGCCTTAGTCGCTTTGGGACGTTAAACCCCATAAACCAAACCAAACCAAACATTTCTCTATGAGCATAAACAACACAAAATTGGTTTTGAAAGTTTGCTTGTATGGTTTCATTTATCCGTAAATATCATGCGAAATGAGTCTGTCGCTCAAATAATTCATAACACAGCAACACATCTGAATGTTTACGGCCAACGCTTTCGAGGAACGCTATCTGTAGAAAAACGAATTCCTTTCTATCACAATTATATCTACATCGAATCATCAGCAAGCGAACCTTGCATGTTGATGCCGAATTCTCAAGGCGTATTCATCGCGCTCATATCATCTTGAGACCTTAATAAAGGATTTTGAATGCATTTGCGAAACAGATTGTAACGGTTTTACGGTTATCAACGCCCAACCACAAAAACCACAGGGAATAATGGCAGTCTGGCGCCAGTCAGTAAGGAAGGCACTAAGCTGCAATGATATGTTTTGTTTACAAGCGTTCTCACTATGCATTTGAAACTGCAATATTTCAGGACGGATACGCATCAAACTGCAGCTACACCTGCAGTCAAGGCCGCTTGGGAACTTATCTTGTCCATTATATTCAAGGAACGCCGTGCATAGTAAGGCTTGAGTTTGCATCTTAGTTTGCTTTATACTTCACCAGAATGACACACTGTCAGATTTGCAAAAAGAATAGTTTGGAACTGTGAAATCTGCTAGAAAACATCCCACTGAATAGTTACGCATCAATATCCCAAATATTCAGCGTCCGCTAGTTTAGGCAGACTGGGAAATCATTCATAACACTTTCTTTTTGGCCGTGATGTCTGTTTTTGCCGCACCCATAAACATTATGTGTTGACAAATTTGTGTTCTGCTGAATTCATCGTTTGAATGCATTGCTCAATGTGTTTCATATGATACATATCAAAGTGTAACAACAAGAAATCCTATTATACTTATTATATTAGCATGCAGTCATTTAGCCACGCGCGTTAAGTAATAATGACTAAAGTGAAGAAGTAATGATTTCAGTGTAAACTGTGCCAGAAAGTGCAGGCGTAGCATCATCAAGCCGCTTCTTGGTATCGACAGAATATCTGTTGAGTTACGGAGTCACTGACTGCTATTATTCTTTCCTTCAATAAAAATAAATGCCTACAAGGATTGTAGGTATTCGAATAAATGTAGACAAATACACGAACTATCCTCACTTCAGGCTGTGTATCGTGGCGGTAGCGCATTTTATTGACCATAATGATATAAGGCATAAAATGAAATTTCTAAACTTGTACAATAAAGACTGCCGTGGGATGGCATTTGTCTACCCCATCAAAAAGTTCACTCTTCTATATAATTAGATGTAGCTCGGTTACTGGCGGAAATTGTGAAGCAGGATATTTTTCGAAGTGTTCCATGTAAGTTGTTGTACTTAATAGTGTAACGAGCAGGCTACTTGAGAAGAATGATTCGGAAGCCGCAGCGTAGAAATTCATAACGCAATTCATGATTCGTGTGGGAACAAAAATACTGCATTGCTGTGCCTCGCAGAGGCTCTTGTACTGTTCGGCGATCGTCCATATTCACACTATAAATCAAGGGATATAGAAGTGCACAAAATGCAGCCAACCCTTATATATAAACTGCATTGATTATGAGAACACATTTGACTCGGTGCAAACTTCAGCTGTCAGGACGGCATTGTGAACGCAGGGTTTAGGAGAGTGTTATGTGCAAATGTTGGAAGATATCTATAACGACTCCACAGCTAGCATAGTTCTTCATAAAGTCAGCAATAAATTAATTAAACGTTGCAGGCAGGGACACACAATTTCGCCAGTGCTGTTCACCATCTGTTTACAGGAGGTATTCCGGGGCCTGAAATGGGAGAAGTTGGGGATAAGAGTTAATGGAGAATACCTGAGTAATCTGCGATTCGCCGATGACATTGCCTTGCTGAGTCTCTCGGGACATGAACTGCAAAGCATGATCAATGAAGGTAGAGCTGAATGGTGGGGCTAAAAATTAACATGCCTCTGAGATCATTAACGGCAGTTTGGTGGTATTCGTCAAGAAAAAAAGAATGAAACAGCTGTATCTTACCGGTACTCGCCTATGGGGCAGAACCGTGGAGGGTAACTAAATAGGTTCAGTTCAAGTTATGAACAACTAATGGAGAAAGAAAAATGTTAGGTGTAGCGTCAAGAAACCGGATGTGGGCAGCGTCTGTGAGCGAACAAACGCGACTTAATTGCATTCTAGCCAAAACCAAGATAAAGAAATAGGCTTGGGCTGGACATGTAATGCGAAGGCAACATAACCGCTGGTTTTTAAACGCAAAGGAATTGATTCTAACAGAAGGCAAGCGTAGCGGGGGGCGGCAGGAAGCTAGGTGGGCGGATGAGATCAAGAATCTTCCGGGGATACCGTGGATGGAGCTGGCAGGGGAAAGGGTTAATTCGAGGTACGTGGGGGAGGCCTTTTCCATGCAGTGGGCGTGGTCAGGCTGATGATGAATATAATTGCTGAGCATGGAACGTGCATTCACTCCTAACAATACGACTGTTCTCGCAGCGAACCTGAAGTCAGTTCTTGAAGACAAGTTTCTGCGCGTAGCGGTATCGGTTACTCAAGTTGATTTATTTCTCTGCGATTCATCCGGAGGTATAGTTCATAGTCGACAATTCATGGCTTGAGATAAGTAGATGGCATCATGCTGCTTTTTGCAAATGTACTGTCTCGTTATGCGACTGAAAATACGCAGAATTTTCGGAACTGTATTTTGCGCCTTTGTACGGCTCTTGCACAGCCTCAGTCTTGTTGAACGTCCTGGTCTATTTTTCCTGTATCAGGTACGGGACGGACTTCATCGCGCTCTAATATTAGCATAATGAAGGACGTTCCTGAGGGGTGCAGACGTCCTTTCACATTTTTTTTCTAATGTGCCGTCTTTTAAACATCCTTGCGTGAGAAACTGCAGTTATAAATGCATGTGACGCCACAGGTTTACTTTATTCAAAGTTTTCATTACTCTAGATCGGTCAGTGCTAGGACATTGCGCACACCAGCAACACTCTACGGCGCACTCCAACGACTGCTGCGGACGCGTTTCTTACGTTAGCTAAGCATATTTCATTCACCCTTCAGTCCACATTACCAACAAGAATGCAGACAACCGTTCTATCGACTGATGCCCCTTTTTCTTGGGCAGAGCGAAGCCCTTTAAGAAGGCCTCGCCTTTACACCGACTAAACATGGAGTATCCTGGAAACGTCATTGTTGACCATTTGTCTTCTGCTTTTTTTAGCAAACAAATGAAAGGGGAAAACGCATTGGAAGCCCGGGAATCTGCAAAGGTGGCACATGCATCAGACACGAAGACTTAGGTTCGTAAAACTCCGAACCTTTCCACCTATCTACTCCCTTCAAATATTGTTTTAAAAAAACCATTGCAGTAACCAAGGAGCCGAAATAATTTTTTTTTTCATTTTGTAATTGCCGTGTTTATAACTAGTAAATAATTTTGCAAAGATTTTGTCGCTGAAATATAACCGATTAGAAATCAGAAGAAACCATTTAAAAGCTGAATCAACTAGACATTGATGATGCAAAATTAAAAGTACCTACGAACCATACCACAAAATAAAACACTGGCTATGTTCTGAACTCAAACCATTGTAGGGGACGTACCCAGCACCTGCACCAATTGTAGGGGTGCGTTTATTAGGCGTCCTCAAGAGACCGAACTGCCGTGTAGGATCTGGCAGCGTAGACGGGCGTAGCCAGCACCAAGAGAGCGGGGCAACTTCCCTTCTTCTCTTCGTCACCTACGCATATAACACTGCGACACAAACCACGACTGCATTCTCTCCCTTCTTTCTTCTGTACGGCCGCGAGCCCCCCTGCACGATAGATACTCTTCTTCGCTACCGGCTCGACATTTCCGAGTCCACGCCACTCTCCGACGCTGCCAGGTACGCCGAAGAATGCCGTCAGATTGCTCGCTCGTTTACCACGCAGACCCAGTGGCAGCAAAAACATGACCGCGACACTTCCGCGGCCTCTACCTCCTACCCTGCCGAGTCCCTTGTGTGGCTCTGTGTGCCTCCCACAACTCCCGGCCTTTCGCAGAAACTGCTGCACCGGTATCATGGTCCCTACCGGGTTCTCAAGCAAACCTCTCCGGTCAATTATATTGTTGAGCCCGTTGCACCCGCTGCGGACTTGCGTCGCCGTGGCGGCGAAACCATCCACGTCAACCGACTGAAGCCGTACTACGACCCCTCTGTGCTTCCTTCCCCTTAATACGCCAGGCTGGCTCCTTTTCGCCAGGGGGAAACTGTAGTGTGCCAACTGTGACAGGTTCCGCTACCGCCATGCGCCGACACTACGCTGCACCTGACGACGACGAAGTTATGCGCCGACACTACGCTGCGCCTGACGACGACGAAGTTGCCCCGCTCTCTTGGTGCTGGCTACGCCCGTCTACGCTGCCAGATCCTGCACGGCGGTTCGGTATCTTGAGGACGCCTAATAAACGCACCCCTACACCATTTAATGTACATTGCATTTAAACTTTCTTAGCTGTCTATTTTCTGAATAATCGCAGTTCTTGTGGGCACTTTTATGGACACGTTCACTTTTTGCACTGAACTGCGAATTATTTTTCGCCACTTGGACCAACTACTTCTGAGGTACTTCACATCCACACAGTGCGAACCAAAATATCCCGCAAGATAGGTTAGGTTAGGTAATGGGGTTTTACTTCCCAAAGCGACTAAGGCTATCAGGGACGCCATAGTGAAGGGTTACAGACATTTCGAGCACATGGGGTTCTTTAACGAGCTCTGACATCGCACAGTACAGGGGCCTATAGAATTTCGCATTCATCGAAATTCGAGCGCTGCGGCCGGGATTGAACCCACGTCTTTCGGGTGAGCAGCCGACCGCCGTAACCACTGAGCCACCGCGGCGGGTTTTAAAGTGAGATTAAAAAGCAATAATGGAGCTGTCCTTGAAGTGCAAGAATACTAAAGCACAGAAAGAAGCCCAGCAAATGCGAATGAGTACCCAAAGCGATCTAGAAGAAGTTTCATCTGTCTAAAACTGTGAACATGCATGAAGAATCCACAACAAAGACAATAGAAGGCAAACCATTTATATCAGCTTATTACGAAAGAGTGTTGAGCAGGAATGTTTGATGAAAGAATGCGATCTACAACTACGAATTTCGAGCCGTCATTAAGGCAACCGAACCGCATGGCCTCTCGGCGGCCCTGGCGGCTTTTGAATCCGCTAACACAAAAATACCTTGTACCCTGGTGCCTGTTCAAGCGAATTCTTTGTATGCCGCCCTTAAATACCTGCGTGAAAAGCTTTCACTTTTACGAATAATGGTACCCTATTTCAAGACACGCCGCCAGCTTCTAGGTGATGCATTGAGACAACATAGCAGAAAAATAACAGCGGTGTTTTGGTAGCGCAGGTATTAGAGTCATTCAGTTTAAGGGCATGGCATGACTGGATCTCTCAAACAATGTTTTTTTTGTTTTCAAGAAACTGCTATTTTTTTTATTTTGCATTGTCATTCTTGCTCAGTTATGCATGTTTCAATGCAGTTTTATGTTTCCACAAAAAGCATCCCTAATACATGTGGTTTTATGTAGGAAACAAGATAAAATTTTGCTGGAATTTAGAAACCACATTCTTTTTCTGAAATCTAACATTGGCAGGAATAATACGACCACAATAACGCTGGCTGGAATTTCTTTCGCAGAAAATAAATGTTTATTCGGTAAGTGGTTCAGTATTGCAGGGAAAACGATATTTAATGATTGCTTTGATATCGCTGCATATACGTCAGTTTCGATGTCTCCTAGTGTGTTAATATGCTAAGATGTTGTCTAAAGGTTGAATGTTTTGAAACTATCATCTTGATTTTAGTGACTTGGTAAATACAGGAAATAAATTTCGAATTTTATAATGATGCCAACAAAATTTATTCCCGAATTGCTGCACTTCGTGCAGAATGCGCTTTATTATATCGCGGAATCTGTAATAATATAATCATATATAAGTCCTTTCTGCATCAATTATTTTCTTCTTCATCTCATGCTCTTTTCGCAAAGAAAACTCAGCTGTAGTGTCCGTTAGTAAAATATTCCACAGAATGAGAAAGTAAAAAAGTTACAGAAGCGTACAACTTGCTGGACGCACCGTATATGTTCCCCATGGCTCACTTAATATCGTGTGTTCCAAAAGCGATCTTTTTCTAGGCCGGAAAAGGCACTCCCAGTATGTCCAGGAGAAATTTCAAATATAGCCCGCAGCACTGATATTTTTGATAACGCCTCTGAACACATCGCGAATTTAGTGCGACAATGCGCGCGATCAGCGCGGACAGCAAGCCTTATATCTTAATTGTACATTGCTAGACGATGTAGTATTGAAATGTGGATGGTGTTAAATGAACGTTATTAGTCGGGAAGGGCGATGCAAGTCCCGAGCTGTGCGTGAAATAAAACTTAGGAAACAGCGTTCTGTACGGCAAGAAAAAAATTTGTGTTTGCGAGAGTAATCAACGCGACAGAATGATAGGACAGCTCGATAAGACATATTTGCGATGACTTCAGTGCGCTGGTGGCTCTTTCGGAGCCTTATTTTGCGGAATGGGCCGAGGTGAGAAAATTAACTGTGAGAATCAAGTGACGGTAAACTTAAGGTGTGCTTTATAGTTCAGATACTGGCAGACTGTTTGTAGTTCTGAAAAATGAATGGAGTGGAATTATTCAGAATGAACTCGCAGGGAGTTACTTGGGCAAGCTCGGCGGAATTTCACTAAGGACTAAAGCTTTGCATACAAACAATACTTCTGATATGGAGGCTAATGATTTGCATACAAGCAATGTTTGTCACATAGGGGCGGAAGACAGATTACGTCGTAGATATCCGAGCAGTTTGTTAGGGTTGTTCTGCGACGCCAAAAGGCTTTTCTGTCCGCCTACCATTATTAGTGCCGCCCGCGATCTATTAATGCGACAGTGTTAAGGCTGCCGTTCTTTAAAAGATCCGGCGGTTTCGTCATCGTTCTTCTCGGTGTTGTAAGCGAAAAATTTCAGGAGAGGCAACAGAGGTGGGCCACATTAGTCACCTGACCTTGTAGCGGCAGCAAACTGGCCACCGTGGCGAGTGGCAGTTAAATTAATGATTAGTAACGAGAGGTTGCTCAAAAAAAAATTACCTTGTTCTCTCTAGCGGCATCATCGGCCATCGCAGAGCAATGACGCATCGCTTAGCCGCTGCAGCACTGCTCCTGGAGTGCTATGTCGACTCTTAGGGATATACGAACGCAAATTCCGAAATGACCAATCCTGCATGTGGGGGCAATAATCCATTAAACCTCTCTTGTCATGCCTTTAAGGCGGAACTTAATAGTCTTCTCCTATGGTTCTCTTCCTGGGTGGACAATTATTTGTGAATGCTTTCCGGGGCAAACGCATTATGATCAGAGCTTGAGTGGTGCCGTAGAAAGTTACTCCATCTCCTTTCTGCTTCTAGCTTCGCTTCTCTGCATTCTTGTGAGCTACAGCTGTCCAGGCTCTGAGAATGGTGGCTTCTGAACTGTTTGGAGAAATATAAAACAATTTAAAATCATGTGTGTCAAAGAATATACTATTGAATTCAAGCAACATTACACTATTTGCCGGGACAGCAATCGATAATAAATACTGTAGTGAAGTGGCAATATAATACTGCGAATGAATATTGTTTAGTCCCTGAAAGGCACCGCAAGCAAGAAATATACTGAAGGGATGAGGGGGGGGAGGGAGGAAGGACATATTTCTGGCCCCGCTATAACACCACATTCTTTCGCTTTGTTGGTGCCTGTTCCCTCCCTCAGTTTTTCTTTAGAGATCAAGTGTGAGTTTCGTTCATTCTACTCTTTACAAGCAGAAGGGATCTGCGTTTCGGCACCCTTTGACTTCGCAGGGGAACCAGAGTTTGGGGCAGCCGCGCGGCTCATATTTTCTGAGAAATACCACAGATGTAAAGACAAGGAAAACTCCACAGTAAGTGATATGAAACTTTATTTTCTTGGAACGCTTGCATGATAAATTTTGTCATGAGTCTGAGATTCAGCTGATATCACTAGGATTTTACATTCCAAATGATGCCTGATTCTTGTCTTGAGAAGAGAAATATTAGTGTAATTGCGGATAGTTTGGATTAACACTGAGCATAACAGCGGCTTGTATTCAGTAGAAGCAATATTATTCTACTATAAAATCAGTTTAAAATTATAGATATTGTGGAATAAAAGATTTCAGAAGTCCGTTTTGTTATGTCTATAAGAAAAAATTGATAAATGAAGCACCCTAATTCTTTATGCATAGGAGAATTTCTAAGTTTAAATGTCAACTCTATTTAAACAAAACTAAAAAAAAACTTTCTGGAGTGTTTTGTGTGGTGGAAACTATGCCAGACAGGTAACAAAAAAGGAGACATAGAGAAAGGAATTGCTTAAGAGACGAACGCCCACTTTCAACTTCCACGTTATCATTATGCCGCACACATGCACTTAAAGACCGCATGTCGAGTCTGGATTACTGGCCATCCGCTCCTCATAAACTTGGCGCTGCACACCTAGTGCTGTAGCATTGTCGAAATTTGATTACGTCGTAGAGGCAGATAATATCAGCTCACAATAGGTTATTACTCTGACCACCGCGAACTTTTTTTTTCATGATAAAGTGTGCTTGAAATAACTCTAGAGCGTGCAAAATCTCTATTGTCAGGATTGGAATTTAACGCGGAAACGTTCAACAAAAGGAAAGCTGCGCATGTCACCAGCCTCAACATGCCCTAGCAAGAAGAGATATATGAAAATGACAAATGTTTTTGTCTTTATTTCCACAGAAAATTGTGCTTTCCGATTGTCGTTACTACTGCGAAAAAGATGGCGGGCTGTTCTTCGGTAACTACGGCAACGGCACCGACAACTCCTGCTTTGTAAGTATTTTGGCTGTTTTAGAACCTTGCGGCTGGAACTTCCTGTATTAATTTGTTTGCCCATGGTGTGACTAGTTTATTTTTCATGTAGGGGGAGGAGTGAGAGAGCACGGAACTTCTAGGGCGGAATGTGTTGTACTTAATCGGCTGCGTTCCGAGATGAAGCGGTAAATGCTGGTCGGACTCACACTGTGCCCGTCTCTTGTGTCGTTTTCTTTTGAGCGCATTCGCTCTGCTGTCACATACGCAGAGAACAGCTTTACAGCATGATTCAGCGGTGAGACCATGCACGAGAGTAACACCCCTCACTGTTTCTATCCACTGCTGTGCCAGAATGAATTCGGCGTTCGGCAAGTCAGCCCAAGATCGTGGGACTGACATCCGCGCGCGGAAGTCGCATATGAATGTAGGCAGACATTACGAAATGCCGTGTTCTGCATGAAAATGGGGCGTAAAGAAACTTGGTTGGTGGCAGTGCATCTGAATGTCAACATGCGAATTCAGGTCATTAATAAACGATTTTTAGCGCAACGGAGACAACACAAGAAATACGACAACACGGACGCTCGTGTTGTCGTCTTTCTTGTGTGTTGTCCCCGTTGCACTTAAAATTGTTTATTATGTCTTAAAATCAACTAGCTCAGCAGTTAACCCTCTCAGGTCGTTAAATTTTGAAAAACGTTGTTCCGGCGTCCAACAACGAACAAGCAGCGTGAAAGCAACAAGAAGAAGGAGGTTTATTCGAGATTGCTTGCTGGTATATATATATAGCCTACAGGCGGCTGCATGATATCGGCCACGTATTACAGATATCACGCTGGACAAGGCCCATACAAAAGTGTGCATGCGCGACTGATACAATACAAATGTTAAAGAAGTTTTTATATTCAACGCACTGCCACACGCCACCGACTATGCCTTGTTGCCAGGGGTGCCACTGTATGTGACTTCCAAAACAACGCTGAAGACTTGGTTCCTGTGCACCTCCCAACTCGTTATTGATAATAAAATAGTTTAGCGAACAATTTATAACGCACATTTTCCCTCCGTTAAGCTTCGCCTTAAGAGTAGACGCGACAGCGCCTTCTCTTCTTTCCTCTTCCCATTCCTTTTCTTTCTCACTTCTCGCCTAAACTCAGGTTGCAGTCATAGTTCGTCGGTACATCGTGCAATGCCACGAACTGCAATGCCACGAACGCCAGCATTGCTTCCGCGCCGAACGAGCGGCCAGCAAGCCGCAAGCTTTGTGGTGAACGCGTCTTGGATGTGCGCAGCGTTGTTCGCCGCTCACCGCGTCATTCCTGCGTCCCGGCACGGCCCCACTGCGCCCGAAGGGGACGAGCGGGAGGCGCTGCCGTCGCGCGCTATCTGTTGGGACAGTGCCATACATTGCGAGGAGGAGGGAGTGATTTTAGTGGACGCCGCCTGACAGCGCTACGTGGGCGCCAAGGGAAGAGGCAAAGTAGCGTAAACGTGCTTAGCTACTCGATTAACCGCGACTTCTGTAATTGCAATGCTCATAATTACTAATATACACCACAGTACATGCCTCTAACGCACCCTTCTTAGAGAAAACCCAAACGAGCCTTTGTTCATTCCAAAGCATTGAGCTGGCGTGGTGGAATGGTTAGCGTGTTCGTCTCCCGACTCCGGGAGGTCCTGGTTCCAGCTCCCGCTCGACCGATTTCCTACTTTCTTTTATTTATTATTGCTGCTGGGATTTTTCGCTCGCGGCCAACGCCGCTGCCGCCGACATCGGCTTTTCTGCGACACGGGACTCTTAACGTAAAAAGAATGAGGTTTGCGTTAACTTTCCATCTATGACCTGAAATCAAATCCGTCCCTATGAACATGAGCATCGGCGTCTTCTCCTTTGGATATCATTCTTCCCTCAGCAATTTCTTCGGTATTTTAGGGTCTGTGCTCGCGTACACAAGCACAAAAAGGGGCCAGTCAAAAGGCCGGAACCGAATGTATTGAATTACGTCATTCAACAGACGGCCCCGAAGCAACCATGAAGCGAATTCTCAAAATTCCTCAGACATATGGACGGCTCCAGGCCGGTGTGGAGTTGCAATTGTGCCCAGCATAGCTTTCGCACTATTCACGTGGCGCCGACCATCTTAGGACACATGCACTGAAGCACCGTGACCAACACATCACTTGATATGCTTGTACCAGATGTAATGGCCACTTAACCTGCGCCAATTTTTTGACGCAAAAACAGCTTACCGGCCAGAACGAAGCAAGTAGAAATAAAGCTGTAGGACATAAACTCACGGGCGAGTCTGTTACACATAGTAAGAATCGAAGCAGCCCAATGGTACGAGGCTAAAAGGATGCAAAGCGCCGTGTTTCCCCCTTTGTCTTCTCTTGGCCTCGTGCAGTTGCGCTGCTCCGCTTGTTACAAGAAAGGCCCTTTTTAGGTTCACCGCTTCTTTGTTTCTTGTCCCCACTGTCTCAACGTACCGTTCAAGTACTTCCAGAAGACCCCGAGAGATAGCTTACAGTCTAAAAATGTAGAATGCGGCTCACCACATCTTCTTAAACAAATTTCGCATCACCATCTCCCCGCCATTACAAGCAAGAAGGAGTCTGGCAAATTCAGTTCACATAATGTGATTTAGTGTGGAGAATCGCATATATGAGATTTATAACAGGTCCTTTGTACACAAGCCTGCACAGAAGGTGAGCAACTGAATAATTGAAGTACATATCGCTCATCAGGCACATAAACTGACAACTTCAACTCGGTAATATTGCAGATATACATCGTGTATGTGCGATGACTTCGAGTACATTTCAAAAATATGCCTTCTGAGATGAAAGTGTGATTCTTTCCCGATCATAGCGGCGGTGTTCGCGGTTGTAATCAAATGTGTTAAATAATTTCATGATTTTGCAAATAAGTAAATGCCGCTAAATACATTTAAACTTTTTGCGCTCAGACGCATGGTTACAATTATAGAGTTGTGGCTGGCTGTCACCACTTCGCGCGCAGTAGCGTGCGTTCGCAGACACCCTTAGGATGTGTGGGAGTAGCCGTCTCAGAAAGAGAGATGCCCTCGACTCAGCGTGGCAAGCTCTGCGGAGACCAGCTACCAAGTGACTAGAGGTTTTTAGTCGTTTGGTGCCCAGCTTTCGCCGGTTGCAAGCCAGAGAATGGGTCGGAGCCCAAGGTTCACAAGCAAAACAAACTTTATACAGTAATGAGACGGTACAGAGGATTTTACAATCAGCAGTACAGGCACATACAAAGTTATCAACAAAACAGTGCAACTCGTGCAATGTTACACTTGCAATACAAAGGAATTATTGCACCTAAAGTGCACTAACGCAGAAGGGAGGCAACCATACAAAACACAATTTGTTCACCGGGCACTGCGACAGTCCGACGACCACAGGTTCACGACGGAGGTTTAAGCTGCCGTCCCGTAGACTGGCGCACGCTGCCCCGTTGGACAGTGGCTGGGCGCAGTGGTGTTTTCCCGGGAGTCGAGCGGGCGCGCTTCTCTGAAGCTTAAACGGCGGCTCGGGCAAGTCGACAGCGGCCAACACCCTTCTTATATACACTTGCTCCACGTCTCTCTGTTCTTCGCGCCAAGTCAGGCGCGCACATGCACATAGTATCGGCTGTGCAGTCTCCTTCTCCTTCTCGCGCCGTGCGCTCGACCCCATATGTCGAAACCGGGAGTGGCTTCGAGTTGCTTACAGATTTTTAGGGCCTGGAGCCGCCGCCGACGCGCGAGTGAAGAGGGAGGTATATCTCTCTTAGCACACGAAAGGCTCTTAGCATCTCTTAGCACACGAAAGGCTACGCCCTCATAGAAACGTCTTCGACAGTCGAGAAGGTTCGACGTCATGGCTGACGCAATCCTCCCGCGCGTCGCGTCGGCGAGGGGTGATGGAGGGGGAAGCCACACACGCAAGGCTAGTCGCTCTCCGGGGTTTCCTTCTCCCTGTTTTACGACATGCGCCGGAAAGTGGTATACGAGCGGCGCTGTTGTTTCTTTTTCAAAAATGCGCTCAATTTTGTGACACTGGCAGTCAAAGCATCCAACATTAATTATTAGACAGGCAGCGACACACTGCCCTTCGTGCTATGGGGAGCAGAATTTCAGCTGTCCAGACGCGTGGAAGGGACGCGCGGTAGCCGAAAGGAAAGCGTAGCCGCTCTCAAGCCTCTCCCGCCTGCTAGAACGCCACGCCAAATCCGGCAGCTTGAGCCATAGGGAGAGAGAAAAATGTCTGTGATGCGCTCGCTTCGCGCAGCTTAACTTCTTGGGTGTGAATATGCTAGCACCACAGCAGACACATGCCCTTTCCACGAGTCTATGCTGCCCAAAATTCCTAGCCTCGTACCGCCAAGGGCATTAAAGTTCTTGTTCATCGAATAATCGCTTTTGGCTGCCGCTATGTACTGCCAGAATTCATTTGCCAACAAGTGCTTCGCAGCTGAAGCACAGAGAGGATTCATAAAGAGCGGGCACTCCCATAGGGCCCAGTGGCCCAATTGACTGTAGCGCACCAAGCGGCGGGGTGAGGAGGTTTCGGTTCCTGGCGTGCGCAGTTTGAATGCTAGCATGCGCTGCGGCCTGCTGCGCCTACGTGGCGCATCATTCCTGTTCTGCATGGTCTCTTATTCTATTCTTATTTTATTCTTATTCTATTTACTTTTGGTCCTGAAAGAGGAAAATTACATTCCGGGCGCTCTTGACCAGAAATCAGCGCAGGTGGCCACGGCGTTCGTCAAACATTGACAGTCCAGAAAAGACACCAGGTGCTTTTGTAAAATGAACAGTTATTTTGCTGTATATAACCCCAAAACAAATATAGTAGCATCGCCATTTAGCACATCGCTAATTTCGTTCCGCGCTTCTTGTTGTCCATTCCTACTGCCAAGGGGCGCACAGCAGTGGCTCTCACTACCACCGGGCACCCTCAGCTGAAAAGTAAACTAGGAGCAGGTGTTCTCATAAACCTTGCACAAAAACTGAGCTAACGGGCAAAATGCGCAAAAGCGGCGAAATTATGAAGAAGGAAACATGCTTTTCACGAACCTCGCATGCGGAGCATTATTGCATCACATGCAAGATGAACCTCCTAATGATTTACGAGCATTCTTCGATTCCCCGACGTTATTTTGTGCAGCCTGACATCTACAAGCACCATTCCAAGGTCCACTGAGCGTTTTGTTCGATAAAGCTTTGGTACCCGGTCGGCTACAACAAGGCCTCCCCATAAGTCGCTCACAGTTTGTTGGGGCTCTGAGAACTAATGCGAGGGTACAATTTGCATGTCTTCGCAGGCGCAGAAGACAATGCTGGGAGCACCAACTCCACATTTTAGAATCTTTAGAAAATCCTACCAGTCTACTTTTTTTCTTAGTCGTTTTGCAAAGCGCACAAGCAAAGCGTAAAGCGCACTATGCGGGTGCAATGCCCGTTTTCATTAGAGTACACGACGGTGCCTTCCATGCACAAGTTTCAATTGTTTAGCTTTTTATGTGTTACCTTTCTTTCCGGGGAGTCTTGAAAATTGCGCGCCAGTATTGACAACGTGGCAAAACTAGTTTACGACTTGTTTGCCCATTTTTTTCAAGTCAACCACATATTTTATCCGACCGTCAACAAATATCACTCGAAAGAAGTAGTGCATTGTTGGTGACCATAAAAACTTCGCGTCCCCGAGCAACTCAACGCACAACAATGCGAAATGAACGGCAAGGCCAAGCGCACAAGGCATATGAGCACTCTTCACTAACTGCGCACGAACCGGTGTCACGGCTGGTGCCAAGGAGCGAGCCTGTAGGCGTGCCTTTCACCCCTGCGCCATACTGCGCCGGCCGGCGTGCTCAGCGTAAACTGCTGAGCACGCAGTTTTTAAAACATTTCTCACCTTGCCGTCGCCAGAAACCGCTCGAGTTCCGCGTCGGAGACCAAGACAGACACCAAAGCACGGAGTGTGCGAGCGTACAAAGACGCTGCACGCTCACAAGTGCAGCCGACCGTTTCCTGGGGCGCGATTACGAGTCGCTCAAAATCGTCTCAATCGGAAAGTGTCTCAAAAAGTGTCTCATTTGCCCCGTTCCTATTGGTCGGTCGTGACCAGCGGCCATATTGGTTTTTTGCGTCACCGGCTTACGTCATAAGTGTGCCAAAAGTGTTGACGTTGCTCACCTAATTATGCGAGCCGATTGAGACGATTTCTTGCGACTGGAACGAGTGGTCTCAAACCGCTCGAGACAGAAAATGGCGGTTGTTTACATGGCCGGTGGCCGCGCGAGCAGCGGTGTAAGAGGGTGCATGAAGACGGTTTTGACGTGCCGGACGAGTTGTTTCGACGTTTTGACATAGGAAGGAGCATAATGGCTGTGCGACGAACTCGCCGTTGAACTTGGAGGTGTGCGGGTGAGTGCGCGGTCAGTGGAGCGGCAAGTGCCTGTGCGCGCCTTCGCCGCCGGTGAGTTTCAAGACACCGTAGGAAATGAAGTAAACGTCGGCGTAGCCCAACCGACTGTGCAAGTGTTTGCGGTGAGTTGCGGAGACCACTGTCAAAGTTAAGTCGCCGAAGGTGCTCGCTTTCCGGCGAGACCCCCAAAACAAGGAAGCGGCGAAGGAGGACTTGCTTCGCATAAACTTTCGCCACCGCAGTATCCCCGGCGGCGTCATCCGAGCATCATCGGAACGGAACGGCAACAACACCAACACGAATGTCAAGTGCTTAACCCGAAGCGGGCGGCATGAGTTGGTTACGAGGCGTCGTGAGTGATTGTTGGCGCAGTGACCGGGCGCGTGCCGGCTCTTAATTCCCGCAGTGAGATTGCAAGCTCCCAGCAGCTGCACCGGTCTGCTCCCGTGTGTCGGCAGTTGCTGCAGTGTGATTTTTCATGGTCGCCTGGTATTTTCTGAACAAAAATAAATAGAACTACGCATCGCCCTTTGAGCACATTTGCCGTCGATAGCAGGCTAGGTGAGTTCACACTGGCGAGTCGCGGAGGTCGCGCGACAGGCTAAAATCGATTTATTACGCTCCCTCCCCGCTTTACATGTACTTCGGAAACGGTAACTAATTGACCGAAATCGGTCGCCTAGAATACTAGCGCGACGATTGCAACTCGCCAGTGTGAACTTGCCTTAAAGCTGCCTTCGCCGGTTTTCGAGCCAAGCGCTCCTTCCAAATTGTTCTCGGCAGACTCGTATAGCAATCACTGCCTTTAAACAGATTTTTCCGCGCACTTAAGACGTCTGCGCAGTACTTTGATTCTGCGTAATGTGTAAAAAAAGAGGACAGCCGTCGAATCAGCTGATTTTTTTTCTGGCTGCCATGTTATCGATGGCTGAATATGTGCGTGGAGGGATAAGGCTGAATCGGTTGAATCAGGCGTCAGCTCACGCCGCCTAGCCGCCGCTACCGACGCTTTTCCCGCGTCAGCGCAAACTCGAGGCAGCAAAAGTGACTGAAGAGCAAACTTAATTGCGAAATTGAGGACGCTTCTTCTTTTGCTTCATGTCGTTGAGTTTGAAACAGTTTTTTAGCGAAATAAAACATTCTTCAGATAGTTAACTGTGTGTTTACAGCGAAACTTTAGTATACGGTCCCTTATTGCGCAACTAAATGCTTCCTGGGTGGAACCCTACTATTAGACACCACAACCTCGCTGCTAATTGGTTGATACCGCAGTCAACAACTCGCGGTGTCGTCATTTTGACGTCAGAGTCTCAAAATTGAGACAAAAACTCGTAATCGCGCCCCTGGTTTCGTTCTACCTCACCTGCCCGTAACCCGTATGATCTGTCGCCGCTCGCCCGCGCGCCTACACACCCGCGCCTCCCGCGCGCGCGCATGCCCACGTGTGCTAACGCTGGCGGCGTCAAAAACAGAAGGGATATAAGCTAATCCTTTACATATTTCCTAGGGGAATATTTCGCCCAGTGTCCGCTCTTTACAAATTTCATTCTGTATGGCTGAAGTATAAGTGTTATTAGCAGATAGTAGTCAAATAGTAGTAACATAGCAGATAGCTGATAGTAGTAGTATTACAAAACTAACAAATTTCCCTGAAAAGTTTTCTCCTTTCTGGCGATGTAGTCGCTTTGATCGCGAAGGAACCATTTTATCTCTACAAGCGTGATTCATAGCCAGCACATGTGCGACAGTAACGGGTGATCGCCGCCGCGGTGGCTCAGTGGTTATGGTGCTCGGCTGCTGACCCGAAAGACGCGGGTTCGATCCCGGCCGCGGCGGTTGAATTTCTTTGGAGGAGAAATTCTAGAGGCTCGTGTACTGTGCGTTGTCAGTGCACGTTACAGAACCCCATGTGGTCGAAATTTCCGGAGCCCTCCACTACGGCGTCTCTCATAGACTTAGTCGCTTTGGGACGTTGAACCCCATAAACCAAAACATAAACCAAACCAGTAACGGGTGAAATATCGCGGTGAAATATTCGGTCGAAGACAGTGGCTTCCTGGGGAAGAACTAGATAGTGCTTGTCTAAATTCTGGGATTCTGCGCCTCGGCTCATGCTCTCCAGACTCCTGGCAATGATTATGTGCGTTTCTATCGTATCGCTGATAAATGTGATATTGTTATTGTTACTGCTCATTGTTTCTCTTTCATTTCTTGTATTTGGGGGTTTTATACCGCTTACTCTGTATAGAGCTTATCATTGCTTACAGTATATCCACATTTTATTTCATGTGGTAATATGAGTGCGTTTAGTTTGGTTTTATATTTTATGTTGTTGGATATCTGGCCTACTCATTGCGTTATTTGTACTGGGAATTGCGTGTGTTGTAGCTTTACTGTGTTGAACGTTATGTTCAAAGTTCAGGTATTTTAGTATCATTATGTGAAAAGGAGTAGCCGGGACCGGAATCACACAATCTCCTTTTATATCCATGTCAATAAAAATGCATATTTCTGTAAAATACATACTCTTCCAGTGGACAATCAGTATATTATAATCGCTGCTCCTCATTACCAATCGAGTAACGCCAGAAATAATAACTTTTGCTATTTCTGTCAACATGAGAACCTTACGTAACTGTATATTTGGCGTTGGTCCCACAGCTCTTCGATCGGGCTGAACCACAGCGACTCGGATGGTGCTGCCGTGGAAAGTGCAATCGAGAACCACACTGCAAGGGAGCCGAGATTCTTCGCTCTGAATAAAGTGGCATTGAAAATACAATTTTAACTCTTAAATACGGGGCAACATCCTCGCCTTCAGCGCACTACAGATGCAAATAAATATTCGAATAAATACCTTCCACACGCGATGCCATCTCTGCTTGTTACAAAGCCTAGTCAAGGTATATCTCGACTCTGAATTTTCCACAAGCACTACTTTTTTTTTTGTCCACCCAATGTCATTTCAGCTTCTGGACGTAGGATCGTCAGCACCGTTACATGATGCTGTCTCAAATGCTGACTTAATTCGATTTCACTGCACGCATACAAGCACACAGGCAACAAAAATTACTCCGTAGCATCGTCGTGTGGAGGTGTTCTCTTAAAATGCATTCAGAAACTGTCGGCTCACATCGTAGGACGGATATGGAAAGGAAAACGATATGTACCGTTAAGAGGTTGGTAGACGGCAGAGTGGGTCAGGGAACAAACGTGGTTTAATGATATCGTAGTAGAAATTAGGAACAATGAATGGGCTTGGGCACGGCACGTAATGCGAATACAAGATAATGGATGGCTGTAAGGGTTACGGACAGGATACTAAAAGAAGGTAAGAGTAGCAGGGAGCGGCCCGAAAATTTGGTGGCTGGATGCGATTAAGAAGCTTTCGGGTATAAGATTGCTGCAGCTGGCACAAAAGAGGGTTAATTTTTTGCCCTACTACAGCGTGTAGTGCCATATAGCCCACATCTGCTTTTCGACCTGGGCCACGCCCGTGGTCTTGCTAATTACTTTCGCAGCTTAACGCGCTGCTGCCAGAAGCTATTTCTCTTTTTCCGGCAAGACAAGGATCTCGGCTTCGCATAAATGCTTCTTATCCTTGTGTGGCACAGCATTCAGCTCTCAATTGCGCTTAACCGTGACTCACCGTTCGCCTGTTTTATTTTCTCTTCAGCGGCGTATTCAGACAGCTTGGGTAGTTTGTAGCCTTTGTGTTAAAACAGCCTAAAATTTCTAGGGTGGACAGAGTCTAACTTTTTCTTTCGTCACACATTCGCGCAGTGTCCTGTATCTCGTCCCTTTTCTGACTTCCCCAACTGCGGTGCCACACTAGACGAAAATGTGTATATGGGCACCAGGCTCTGTGGACTCCCAGTCAAAAGTATTCGGAGCAAGGGGTTTGCTTGTGAGGCCAGCTATATGTCTCGTTATGCATGCTCAGCTACCGTAATTTCTCGAATGAATGGCTTCGCGTCCTAAATGCTCCCAAACTTTGGACTGCTAGATGTGCTAGCGACCCCCGCTAAACAGCTTAGGTACACTTTTGACAGGGTCTGTACCTTCCAGCGTGTAATGAACACCTTGAGCCATCAAGTCATCAAACTGGCTCACGACTGACGATCCCATGATTCTGGAACATGGTCACACAGGGTTTCCTGCACGCGAACACACTGTCGGTACAAAGTCATGAAAGCACGTAAGGACAGTATCACACTAATAGAGGCAATCATGCAAGACAAATTGATTGCAAATAGACTTCATGCAAACGCGGCAGGAAAAGCATTTTCACCGGTTGAATTGAATGCATTCAAATATCGACACTAAGATACTACCGCAGTAAGAACTGCTCAAGAGAAGGGACAACTAGCGCTGGGCTGCACATAGGGGACTGTCACCCAGACTTCGCGCACTTTTACGCGTGAAGCTCCCAGACACCCTTAGAGCGTGTGGGGGTAGCGCTCTCGGACTCTAAGGAGATGCCCTCGACTCAGCGTGGCAAGCTCAGCGGAGACCAGCTACCAAGTGACAAGAGGTTTTTGGGCGTTCGGTGCCCAGCTTTCGCTCGTCGCAAGCCAGAGAATGGGTCGGAGCCAAAGGTTCACAAACAAAACAAAGTTTATAGAGCAATTGAGACGATACACAGGATTTCACAATCACTAGTGCAGACACATACTAAGTTATTAACAGAACAATGCAACTCGTTCAAAGTTGAACTCGAGAGACAATGCAATACAAAGGCAATATTGCACCTAAAGGGCACTAACACACGAGAGAGGCAAACAAACAAAACACAATTTGTTCACCGGGCCATGCGACAATCCGACGACTCGAGGTTCACGACGATGCTGTCCCGCAGACTGGCGCACGTTGCCTCGTTGGTCCGTGGCTGGCCTAGTGGTGTTTTCCCCGGGAGTCGAACGGGCGCGCTTCGATGAAGCTTAAACGGCGGTCCGGACTGACTAATCTGATAGCGATCAACGCCTTCTTTTATAGGCTCACTTCCACGTCTGTTTGTTCTACGCGCCAGAGTAGGCGCGCACATACACTCAGCATCGGCAGTGTGTCTCCCTTCCTTCTTCTCACCGGCCGCGCGTCCCCATTGGTCAGAGGTCGGGGGTCGCATCTCGAAGATTCGAGTGTGTTCTAGCGTGGCGCCGTCGCCGACGTCCGAGTGCAGAGGAGGGGGACATGTCTTAGCGCACGCAAGGCTTCCCCCTCTTCCCCCGGTTAACAGTAGAAACGACTCGCACGTTCTAGAGAAATCGGCGTGGATGACTCATTCCCTCGGCGCACGCCGTGTCGGTGAGCGGTGGTGGAGGGGAGAGGAAGCTACGCGCTCAGCAGGGGTTTTCCTTCTCCCCCTTTCGGCTCGCGCTGGCGAGACGCCGTGCGCGCGGTGGTTTTTCTCGTTGTTTGTTTCAAAAATGCGCCGAAGTTTGTGACAGGGACTAGGATGGGAAGGTGTCTGCCGTGGAAAACGCCCGCAACTATGAGAAGCTGGAAAAGAACCTCATTATACCAACGCATCTCAATTTCAAAACAATCATGTCTGAAACCTTCTCAAAATTTCAAGCTTATCAGATATGTGCTGCGATAAGCTGCTTTGTGCAGAACCGCCACCGGGGCTCTGCTGAGCAAGGCAGAGCCATCTATCTTTATGTATTTTATTTTCGTTTACGTAATACAGCAGACCTGATGTGGTCCAAGCAGGAAGAGCAGATAACAAGGCATATTTACAAGCGCCATAAAGTTAGTACACAGAAAAAAAGTTTGACACATGACACAAATGAGCGAAACAAGTCAAAAGAAATACATTGCACATCAATTTCCACATCAAAATTCATTGCTAAGAGCCCTTTCAGAACTCTCACTTGAGACAATCTCGTCAGGCAGTGCATTCCACTCGCTTATTGTGCGCGCAAAGTATGAGAATCTAAACGAGTTTGTTTACGCGAAATTTGTTGTTAGGGCATGGGTATGTTGGTGAGGGGTTTTTTGTGTGGTTAAAGATGCAACATAAGGTGAATAAGAAATTCCAAACTTTCCCTGCAGGAGTGAAGAAATATTAGTCGAGCAGTTTTCCGTCTTATATGAAGACGTTTCATTTCGTTGGCGGCCATTAAATTGAATTGTATTGGGTTTAAATGGCGCATAAGGGCGGCCATTGAAGCAGATAGGGAATCAGTTCTCTTGAATTTATTGTACATGAATCGCAGAGCCCGTCTTTGTACGTTTTTTATTTTTGCTATGTCTTTTTTGGTGCACGGGTCCCACATAGAAGCCGCATACACAAGTTTGGGCCGAATAAGAGAGTTGTAGCCTAATAGCTTAACGTGACTGGGTGCTCCCTTGAGCTTGTGTTTCAAAAGTCCAAGTTTTTTTGATGATGATGAACAGATGTAATGAACATGGTCGCTACAGTTGAGAGGTGAATTTATTAAAAAACCTTAATATGTGGATTTTTCGACTTCCGAAATAGTAGTGCCGAAGCAGAGTAACTAAAGTGAATAGGATGTTTTTTTTTTTCCTTGTCATGCGCAAAAGCACTGTCTTATCAGAACTGAAGACCATTCCTGATCTGTCAAACCAGGCCACAGTTTTGCGAAGAGCATCATTCAGTCACATTTGGTCACCCACAGAGCTCATTGGGGCGTACAGCATACAGTCGTTGGCAAATAAACCAATTTTAACATTTCTATCAATGGAACACACAATGTCGTTTGCATAAATCAAAAATAACAGCGGACCCAGCACATTTCCTTGGGGAACGCCAGAGGTCACTGGAAGTAAGGTGGAAGAAATTCCACCAATATCCACAAACTCAGTTCGATTTCGTAAGCAAGCCAGTTTACCGAGGTCAGGGACACGCCTATTAATTTAAGTTTTTCAAGAAGTTTATTGTGGGGAACTTCATCAAACGCTTTGCTGAAGTCTAAAAAATTGTGTTCAGTTCTCCTTATTTGTCTAATACGGAACTGAAGTTATGAATAGCAGTAACCAACAGCATCACAGTAGGAAAACCTTTCCTGAAGCCGTGTTAGACTGGAGACTTTAAAGTTTAATATTTCATGTATGTGGTTAGCGATAATGTGTTCAATTAGTTCACAACAGGTACTCGCCAACGAAATCGGACGGTAATTGTTTAAACACGCGCGGTTTCCCTTCTTATTCGCAGGCGCAACTATGGCTTTTAGCCAGTCGGGGGGCAAGGAAAAAGACGATAAAGATAAACAGAAAATTTTTGTTAAGAAATGAGCTAATGATTCAGCATAACGGCGTAAGAAGGCGTATGGTGTGTCATCTGGACCATGCTAACTTTTGGCATCAACCAGAAGTAGGGATTCAACAACCCCTTTATAGGATACAGTGATTGATTATTCAGGCAGAAAGTCAAAAACATATTCAATGGCACTTTCTTCAAAAAATACAGAATGAAGGTAGGTATTGAAAGGGATAGCAATTGATTTAGGACACTTAATCACGTTTTTATGCACAGTGATTTCATTTATTTGCTTCTGCGAAGTTCGAACGTGATCCTAAAATTTAGGGGGGTTAATTTCGAATAACTTGTTTAAAACACTCTGCAAAGTAACGTTTTTTTGCTGGTTTAATGTTAGAAGAAGACACTTATGATAAAATAGCTAAATGACGAGACCTGTCGTTGTCAGTTTTTTTTTTAGCCGTTTAAGCCATCGTTTTAGGTGAATAATGTGCCGATTTATCCAGCGATTTGCTTTCTTCAAGCGCTTCTTCTTATCGGGTATGAAGCTATTGATACAACATTTACGGTGTTCCTCGAACATGTTTCCTAACTGTGTAACACTTGTTCCCTCAAAGCTTTCATAAGCCAATTCCAATTAATCAAGGATGGATTCATACAGTGCTTGCGAATATTCTTTTACGTTATGATGGTTTGCTTTTTTTACACGACCGTAAACTAATGATAAAGATACGACTACTAATTTGTGATCAGATATCCCGTCATGAACAGACACTGTGTAATCACAAAAAGAACGTTTTATGAATACTAAATCTAAAATTGACTCAGAAGAACGATGTATTCTAGATGGTTCGGTGACTATTGGCTGAAGGTCGTGGGACAAAATTATATCATAGATCGTGTCAGCATTTTCAGAACATCCGTGGTTTTCTCTAGACCATTTGATGGTTGAAAGGTTAAAAAATCCTGGAAGTATGACATTTTTATTTTGCAGTTAAACTGCAAACACTGTAGCTTATGTAGATAGTCCAGGTCTGAAATAGGAGGCAGTGCCGATAAGATGAAAGTGTAGCCAAGATACGTGATTTTTTGGAGCAAGGAGGGTTCAGCTTAAGTTAAGGACGACGCAGCGAGCTATAGAAAGAAAAATAATAGGTGTAACGTTTAGAGATTGGAAGTGGGCGCAGTGGTTGAGAGAACAAACGCGCGTTAATGATATCATAGTTGAAATCAAGAGGAAGAAGTGGGCTTGGGCAGGGCATGCAATGCGAACACAAGATAACCGCTGGTCCTTAAGGGTAACAGAGTGGATTCCAAGAGAAGCCAAGCTTAGCAGGGGACGGCAGAAAGTTAGGTGGGCGGAAGAGATAAAGAAGTTTGCGGGGATACAGGGTGGCCGCAACTGGCAAAGAACAGGGTTAATTGGAGAGACATGGGAGAGGCCTTTGCCATGCTGTGGGTGTAGTCAGGCTGATGATGATGATGGTGAGATAGCTCTTGAGTGCTTGATTTTATTGATCTAGTTTCCTTTTATTATGCAAGCAGAAGCTGGCAAATGGAGAAAAAAATTGTGCATCTGCTCTGCATTCGCTCTCTGACGAGCCATTTTGACACAGCAATTACCTTACCCTGTTTTTTTTTTCAGTCTGTGTAACGAGCACTCTCTAACTCCAAAGGTCACTGTCGTATGTGTTGCGATTTACCCTTCAGGGGTTTATGGGACTGAGCGCTAAACAATCATCCCTAAATGTTCACCCACCCGAAGCGCTGCATCGTACTTCGCTGTGCTGTTTTATTGTGGCCCTGTTTTCTTTTTTTTTGCTGTGCAGTTTTGTCGCTTTGCTGCTTTGTCCGGCGAGCTGTTTTGATGCGTGCTTTTTTTTTCCCTGTGACATTTTGTCGCAATGCTCTTTTGTTCTTGTGATGTTCTGTGGCTGTGCCTTTTTTCCCTGCGCTGTTTGGTCGCTGTGGTGTGTTTTGTGTCCCAGTTTACGCATGATGTTTTATCATGTGATATAGTTTTCCGCGCCGCGGTAACTTTCATGGATCAAATTCTAAGCGTCAGTTGATCTAGAGCAGTGGCCTTCCTGTCGCCTGCGCTGCGGGGAGCATCAGCTTTTCGACCCTCGTGGAAGAAAGCTTATACAACACGATCAGCATTTGCCACTGGGTGTTTGGGGCATTTGCGTTTGCGTGAGATATTTGCATATTCGCGTTTGGGGTCTTCTTTGACCTGTTAAGACCGTTCTTCTGCTCGCCGTTTTTGTGCAGTCAGTCAGGGTGCAGCTGTAGAATGTACGGTCCGTTCCACGGAGCTAGATATCATAACACGCCAACACAACCGATACTTTCTATTCTTCTAATTGGCCACACTTACTTTAGATGGTCACTTTTAGGTGCCGTTACGCGAGCTCGCGGCATAGCCAAACTATCTCGATAAATGTTCGATCGATGGAAAAATGTCCCACACTTGATATCGAAAACGTTCCACCACGCAGCAGCCTTGCATGCAGATTGTCCGCTCGGACGGCTCGCGGCTGTTTGGCTTTACTTGACGTTTTTATGCGAAGCATACTACTTTAGCTACCACTTCAGCCCTTCACCGTGGTTATGCGCCTCCAAATCACGTGATACATGACGTCACACCACGTGACACGATGACGTCACGACAGTAGAGAAACGGGGGCCCACGTCGCGCCGTCGCTGTGGGCCTCCAAATCACGTGATACATGACGTCACACCACGTGACACGATGACGTCATGACAGTTCACAAACGGGGGCCCACCTCGCGCCGTCGCTGTGGTTGTGCGCCTCCAAATCACGTGACACGATGATGCCACACCACGTGACACGATGACGTCACGACAGTGGAGAAACGGGGGCCCACCTCGCGCCGTCGCTGGGGTTGTGCGCCTCCAAATTACGCGACACGATGATGCTTCGCATTCTCCAGGCTTAACCAAGTTAAGCCTCAGCCATTTTTTTTTGCCTAAGGCATAGCAGCTTCATTTAAGCATAAAATTAATCAGCTCATGTGTGCCATCAGAACTTTGTTTCCTCCATGTTTACGCATTTCTGTACAGGTGTTGCTTGATAAAATTGTAATACATGGAGGCGAAATTCTAATGGATCGCGTACTGTGCGATATCATTGCACGTTAAAGAACCCCAGGTGGTCGAAATTTCCGGAGCCCTCCACTACGGCGTCTATCATAGCCTGAGTCGCTTTGGGACGTTAAACCCCAATAAACGAAACCAAACCGAAATTGAATTGTCGCATAAAAAAGATATATAAAGCTACACACATGCACCACGCGTGCATGAGCACACATGATAGTCGCAGGGTTGCTGCACTGCGTTTAACCACCGACCATTGCTCAGACCGATTCTGTCTTTAGCAAGATGGTGCAACGGGTCGCGCCACTAAAGTTGCGCAACCCAAGAAGGTCAAGCCAACGCTCGTTACCCTGCATTGTTCACTGCGCATCCCTCACTTACGAAAACTGAAAACTGTCGGGGTTTCCTGTGGAAAAAAAAAAATATTAATTCGTTCAACTGTCCAAAGCTACACAACGGGCTTCGAGCGCAAGCATAATGGAAGTTTTAGGATTAATTTAGACCACCTTGGAGTTCACTGACGTGCGCTATCGATACGCAAGACGTGGGAGTTTTTTGTACCTCGCTTTCTCGAAAAATGTGGCATCCGAACAGTTGTGGGAAGCACTCGAGGGCGAGCATGCAAACGCGTGCGGGTTGTACGGAACTTGGTCGACGCCTTCCTTGACTCCTTGCCGGGGAGAATTGCTAGTGCTAGAGTGGCTGAGGTAGTCCGATCACTTACTTAGTATTTGTTTATTTATTCGTTTATTTATTTACGAAAACTTCTACCAGAGGATCATATAGAGTGGGCAATGTTGCAATAACAACCAAGGAGATAACAACTCCCACCACATCAAAATTCAAACCAATCACACTCTTCGCAAAAGATCTCATATGCGCTCGAAAAACATATAGGTGATAAGGGGCAGCAGGGATCGTCGTTAAACAGCATTGTCCTAGAATAAAAGGAGACAAAAGTAAAAAGACAAAACGCAAGGCGCAGGCAGCCAGGTACCAAGAAATACGTTTTCGTGGAAGAGGTACGTTTGAACACACCCAAAAACACGGATCGGCAGGGAATAAAACTAGTAAAAACATGGACCAGCAGGCAATACAAATGGATCCGCAGGTAATAAAAATACACGCCAGAAAAAAATACTAAGAACAAGAAGACACTAAGCGACATCAGAGAAAACACGCGCTCATCAAAATGGGCAACATAACATGCGGCAAGGACATGCTTTTGAAGTTGTTCCACTAAACGATTGTACAGGAAAGGAAATAGTTTTTAAAGTGGTTTGTGTAGGCGAAGTGTGGCGCAAGTCTGCCTGTCATGAATGTGCCTAGTATGTCGGGTTAAGCATGGGCGCAGGTAATAACAGAAGCTGATTTAAACTGTTAATGATAAAGTGACATGAAAATTTTAGCCTTGCTAGCGCTGTTATCTTTTCTAGGGGGAATATTGTTTGCCGCCATGACATCGGACGATGAAGTTTGCCTGTGATAACGGTCGAAAATGAAGCGGATACCTTTTCTTTGTACTACCCTAAGGGAATGTTAATCTTTTCACAAAAATGGATGCGAATGTACACTCGCATACTCAAATTTAGGTTTTATATACGTGTTTGAAGCTAATATCTTTATGCGCTGTGGGGCGTACTTCAATTGTTGCCGAGAAAGCCAAGTTTCTTTAAAGAGGCAGCGCAAATTGTTTCAATGTGACCAGTCCGCCTCAGATGCTCATTTAAGGCTACGTCTACATACTTGTAATTATCTGCCTGCAATAATTTATCGTGGTTAAGTGTACTGGAGAACTGTAACGGCTTTGTCTTGTTCCTGCCCGTAGAAGAAATATTTTATCTATATTGATTTCCATCAAACATTCAAGCGCCAATCTTGAATTGCATTAAGGATTGTTTGCTCGCAATTTAAGGCGAAAGCCTTTAATGCCTCATCGTTGCCTACAGAAGGCTGCCAGCAGAAGCTTCTCAGCAGAGGTGGTGGTGGTGAAAACTTTTAATTGATGAAATAGAGTTTGGGAGCCACAGAGTGGCCCTGCTACATGGTCGGCGTCCCTAGTCCAGGACACCGCATGACGAGGCCCCGTATCTTGCCCGTTTCACCAGAGCCCTTTGGACTCAAGCGAGGAGCCACTGATCCAACACCGAAAATAATCATTTGGGCTCCTGGCCACCAGGGCTTACGAGGTAATGAGGCCACTGACGCGGCTGCCCGGGCGGTTATTGAGCGGGCTCCTCATCCCAGCTCTTCTGGCTTGGAGACTAACCAGCCGCTGCTTCGATTCAAAGATATAATAAAGCATTATAGCGACAACCACCGCCCTTTCCCGGCCCCTGTAAAGGGGCTGAGTAAGATGGAGGAGAGAACTTTAAGGCGCCTGTAGACAGGCACTCTACTCTGTCCTGCAATCATAAAATATTACGATCCGAACACGAATGGACGATGCCCGCACTGTGGGGAGACTTGTGATATCTTCCACATGGTGTGGGCATGTACTCAAAATCCCCGCCTACCCCCTTCCTCTAACCCTTCCAGAGAGGCATGGGAGACTGCCCTCTCAGCAGTGGTGTCACGCTTTTGAGTGGTGTCCATCGAGATATGTGAGGCAGTTACTGCGTAATTTCCTTTCCTCAAATACAATTTTCATTTTTATTTCGAAGCAATACTGCTTT
Source organism: Amblyomma mixtum (assembly GCF_055824585.1). Lineage (NCBI taxonomy): Eukaryota > Metazoa > Arthropoda > Arachnida > Ixodida > Ixodidae > Amblyomma > Amblyomma mixtum. The sequence continues at coordinate 156,302,703 of NC_143021.1, read as the reverse complement.
CGCTACCACCTCAGCCCGTGCCGTGCCGCGGCCGCATAGCCACGCTTGACCTTTCGCGTGACCTCGCTGTGTGACGTCATACCATCTGTGTAAAAACGGGGCCCCATCTCACGCCGTCGCCTAGCGCGGCGCATAGCCACGGCCTGACTCCCGCTCTTCTCACGAGGGGCGCTGCGCGCTCTGTGACGTCATACCATCTGTGTAAAAACGGGGCCCCATCTCACACCGTCGCCTTGCGCGGCGCATAGCCACGGCCGTGGCCTCACTCCCGCTCCTCTCACCAAGGGCGCTGCGCGCTATGTGACGTCATACCATCTGCTTAAAAACGGGGCCCCATCTCACGCCGTTGCCTTGCGCGGCGCATAGCCACGGCCGCGGCCTGGCAGCGCTCTTCTCGTCAAGCCCATGAGATGCCGCCTCCAGCCTATACGCTTCGGCAGGTTGCAAAGAGAAAGCATCAGCGAGCTACGGCGACAGAAGAACAACGGGAAGAACGGCAGCAGAACCACGTATTGCTTCGCAATTACCAGGCTTAACCAAGCTAAGCCACAGCCAATTTTTTTCGTTACGGCTCCTCTTTGTCTTTCTGCTTTCCCTCCCACTTCCGCCCTTCCTGTACGATGCGGTTCAGGTGTCCACCGAGGTGACAGAATTACTGCGCCATTTGCTTCCCTCAAGAAGCGTTGCGTTCAACGGGCAAGACATCGCGCCAAACGGGTGGTGGTGTTCCGTGGACTCCCTGGCATCGCTACGACACGCTATCGAGTTCCATTCTTAAAGGCGAAGCTTAAGCGTCATTAATTAGAAGTTACTTAGCATTTATTCATTAATAAGCAATTATACAATTATTAGTAATTTGTCATTAGTAATTAATCATTAATTATGTGTGACGTCATCCAGCAGTGACGTCACCAGTTCCGTAGAGGCAGTCAAAGTGGTGCGGAAAACGCTTTCGCCTCCACACACTTTAGACAGTCAAAGTGGCCCTTGAATTTTTGATCATGGTTACTATTTATATGCTTGAAAAGAAAGCAGTCATATTTACAGAAAAAATTGCTAAGAATATATCAATAGTGTAATGAGACGACTCGCACGATTAGTGTGGACGGCCAGTCTTTGTTCGAGCGGTGTCGCTCAGCAGGCCAGCGTTCGCAAGCGCGCACCCGAGCTTCGTCAGCTTCGTATTCCGTCTTCTTCCTCTCCTTCGTCGGCGCTAGCCGCTGCGACAGCAAACCAAACCCCAACTGTCTTTCTTACAATAAGAATAAATTAAAACTGATAATAAATGATGATTTGCATCTGTGGAATGAAGCCGACGACAAAAAGTTGCTTCTCAGGAGAGGCAAAAGCGATGTGCAGTATTATTCCGGTGAGTCTACTTCATGACAATATAACCCAGCGCCCTTAACAGTATTGCCTTCTAACGCGAGAAGCGTTGTCAATAAAACTGCAGAGTTTGAATACTTGCTTCTGCTGTACTGACTCGAAATTGTGGTCATAATAGAAATCTGGCTTTTTGCAGACATGCATGACTAAGAGGTTGTCTCATTTGCTTATAGTCTGGACCGTTGCGATCGCGATGTTCGAGGACGAGATGTAGCTGTGGCAGTCAAACAAGGCGTTCCGTTTCAGAAATATAGTGGCGTCGTTAACCACTAAAGCGTTTGGCGCAATATTGATATTTTCGGCACTTCGGTATTGCTGGGAGGAATCTACATACGACCAAACTGACCTGACTATTATATTATGCAGAGCCATGATTTTCCTAATAAAAAAGTAAATGACCGCTCTAAGACAATTATAACAGGCGACTTCAACTTGGGAGGCATAAATTGGACTCCTTCGGCTCCTGAAACTGCGGAAACCAGTAGTTCGGAAATGGCTTTATGCATTAAGCTCAGCTTTTTCCTGTGCCAACCAATCAACGAAGCCAGCCGAGTCCAAGGACAGTCCAGTTCTGTACTTGACCTCGCATTTGTTTCTAGCCCTCTTAACGCGGTGGCTCTCGTTGGGGGCGGAATATCACCACAAAAAAATGCTCTAATTGCAGTTCCCCATTATTCACTGAATGGTAACAGAAACGGCAATCCTTCACCCATTTCATTCAAAGATTACAGCCGTGCAGTTGATGTGTGAGTACTTGACAGCAAGGATACAGTGGGAGATCGGCTGAGTTCTGCAGTTAATGTAGATGACTTCTTTCGAAAATAAAAAAATTCAGTAGCGCAACGTCAAGCTGACGTTATCCCAAGAAGGCGTAAGATAACTAAGAGAAATACTTCTCGGATAACGCGTTTTGTTATCCATCTAGAAAGAAAACTGCAGAGAATGAGAAGAATAAAAAGTAATCAGTGGATGTCAGTAAACTTTTCAATAAATTAAAGAAGGAAATGAATTAAGCGAGGTACAATTCCTTTTCAGTTGCCCTTTCAGATTTCAGGAAAAATGATCCCGAGAAATTCTGATGGTTTTCATCAAAACCAGAAGAGCAACAGTCCGAAATGAAGTTGATGGTCGCGTTATTAATGACGCATCTGCTGCTGCTCACTCGTTGAACTTATACTTTCACACTTTTTTTTTCCAATAAGCCTCACCTCTAAGTAAAAGCAGAGTGCGGCCTACATCGCTGATGCCAGGGATAGTGATAACGGAACCTGGTGTACTTAATCTTCTGCAAATTTATAGGAAAAGTGGCCCGGTCTTGATAATATTGTGCGAAGAAGACGAAGCTGGCAGTGGCGCGAGACGGCGCGCTCACAATAGGTCAGCGGCCATTAAATCATCGCTTGGTAAATATTGAGGAGAGCCCCCAAGGTGGAGAAGATTTGTAGTAAGGAAGTGATTGCTGATTGGCATCCACCTAAGCGCTACCAGACGGCTACAAAGGAAAGTTATACAGCTTTCACGGAAACATTCGTAGCTAAAGAAAAAATTGTCCTGGTCTAGTGTTCGAACCCGAGACCGCCCCTACACCGGAGCAATTGCTCTACCAACTGAGCTAACCGGTACTCCAAGCCAATGGTAGGGCGAGAGAGAATTTATCCATAACTCGAATCGGGAGTAGTGTTCCTCAAATATTTAGGGGATCCCTCAAGGTAGACTAGATATGTAGTAAGGGAGTAGTTACTCATTGACGTCCACCCAGGTGCAGCCCTACAGCTACAAAGGAAAGCTATAAAGCTTTCTAAGAAACTTCGTCGCAAAAATAAAATTTCTCCTTATCCGGTGTTCAAACCCGGGACCACAGCTTCACCGGAGCAGTCGCTCTACCAACTGAGCTAACCGGGACGGCAAGTGCATGGTAGGGCGAGAGATAATTGTTCAATAACTCCAAGTGGGAGCAGTGTTCGTCAGCTATTTAGGGGAATCCTCCAAGGTGGAGCAGATCTGCAATAAGGGAGTGATTTCTAGCGGGCATCCATCCAAGGGCAGACGTACGGCTACAAAGGAAAACTGTACAGCTTTCTCCGAATCTTCGTTGGTAAAGAAAAATTCGTGCTAGTCCAGCGTTTGAACCCGGGACCAATGTTCCATCGGAGCAAGTCGCTCTATGATTTGAGCTTACAGCGTCTTGTTCTTTTTCTTTAGTACCGGCTTGGCAAAAAGAATGGTACCTCGGAAATGTTACATGAGCATTAAAACACCAGTCAATGTTTGGCTACTCTGTTAATTATAAAGGATTTCGGGTGGACATTTTGTCCAGAACCGACAGCCAATCAGGAGGATCACTTTTTGCGCTGAAAACATCGCGTAATATACTGCACACTTTCGTTAAAGTACTGTCGAGCAGGGGTCAGCACATCATGCTCATATCCGAGAACCATGCGTGTTTTCTACGCGCTATGCATGCACAGAATCATTGAAAGATCGCAGGGCACTCCCCCAGGTTCAGCACGTGGCGGAAAACGTATTCCGAAAAGAGTTATCGGCAAATCCTTTTTCTTTTATGCTGCGTTTTAGAACATCCCAAAAAAAACACTGCGTCATGGCAGTACAGAAAAATATGCTAAATCGTCTCTCGCTTTTTGCATATCAAGCACCTACGGAACAAGGTACAAAGATTCCACTGCTTTTTAGCCATGGATTCACTGGTAGAGTGCCTGTATGCAACAGGAAAAGGAAGGATTTAACGGAAGGTCTTACCGGCATTCATTTAACTCTCTTAAAGGGGTAGAGACACCACATTTTTGTGTTGTACCTCTGGGTTGTAAATAATGCGTAGTGATTCAGTGAGCATGGAACACCATCTTAGAAGCATGAATTCGCATTATATAATTAATAATCGTATTATTTGTACCCAGCAGTTTCGGTTTCGGTTCGTAGTTGCCAGGTTTTGCCAGGCTCTTGCGTGACGTCGAAAACCAGACAATGCGTTGTAACGTGGGTCCGGAAAGCCGTGACGTCGTGTAGGCATGTCGTCTACTTGACACGCACGTGGTGCGCGTAAACACGGAGAGCCGGGCGGAGGGCAAGTCGCAATGCCGAATAGCTCCGAGTCGGAAAGAAGAGTTTTATTTCGGCGAAGACACCGATTGTGAGGAATCGCGGGATGACGCAGACTAGGAAGGAGACGCCGCGGTTCGAACCCCGACAACCACTTCATTTTTGATCCGCTGGCCAGCGATTCCGAAGAGGAGGCAGGCGTCAGGCCCGACGTAGCTCAGATTGTGCCCGCGAACGCCGAGCGTGTAAGCAACGTCAAATGGTAAAGGCGCGTTCACACTAGGCCGACGATCTGCCGATTTCAGTCTGGCGATGGTCGGTGGCAGCGATTTTCGTGCTGTCGACGCGTCTGTCACACTGCGCAGACGCCGACCGAGCGCCGGTCGTCGCCCGACGAGCGCATCGCCGTCGCGTCGCCGAGATAGCAGCCGTCGGCCGACCCGTGTGTCACACTCTGCCGACAACAGCGCCGACCTCACGCCGACGTTGTCCTATCCCGACAGCTCGACGCTGCTGCTTCGTGCGCGCTGCTCGTCTGCTAGCTCCGTTGCTGAAGGCGTCGTGGAAATCGAACTTATCTTCTATTATGGGACGAGTTCGGACTAAAGCGATGTGAAGAGTAGGCCTTTTATTATAGCACAGTCGACTTCCAAAGCGCTGTCAACTGCGGCTTCGAAGCGAAATCACCTAGGCCTAGCGACGACTAGGGCAGCCTGGGACCAGCGCGCAGTTCAGGCGCGTTCACACTATGCCGACGGGACCCTGATGCCGACGGTCACGTCGGCCAACCTGGTCGTTCCCCGACTAGCCAGTCACACTGCACCGACGACGACGACGACGACGCCCCAATTACCAAGCGTCGTCCTTGACAACGCCGCCGACCAAAGATGCCGACGAGACCTGTCGGCCGACGTGTCTTGGGCAGATCGGTGGCCGAGCGAAAACATTCGCCGACCAAAAGCAAATAGCGAGCTCAGAGCGTGAAGTGCAATAATTATTTAGACAAATAATACACGCGCAGCAACATTCATCAAGCCATATGGCCATTTGGCCGACGCGCCGCACCGATCGTCGCTTGCGCCCACTGCAAGCAGGGACACGGAGCGGTGAGCATCGCTGCGCCGCTCTACCCTAGCTCCGCCCACAACCGGTGTCGCACTTCGCCGCCGTGCAGCAGTGCTTGAGCGCTGCTTAGAATGGTGTACAAATCTCATAAGAAAAGACAAGATCGCCTTGTTATCAGAAAGACTGCTCGAGCAGCGACAAAGCATGCCTGCTTATGTTTCGAGCTTTCGGCAACGGCAACGCTGGCGGGCGCTCCGGGCGACGAGCTCTTCTGCTGCCTGGTTGCCGTGGTCGTCGCTAGGCCTATAGCCTCTTTCGCATCGATCGAAGCCGCAGCGGCCGGCGTTTCGGAAGTCGCCTGCGCTATAATAAAAAGCCTACTCTACACATCGCTTTACTGTCAACAGCATCATCTCACAATAAAATATAGTATGGTAAATCTTCGCGACGCCTTCAGCAGCGAAGCGAGTGGGCGCCAGGCGAGTCGGACCCCAACGTCGGGCCAGCGGCAGCTGCGAGGCGGTTGTGGCAAGAAGTTTGCTCGTATCACAGTCGTTATCTTTGCCAGCAGCTCAGTATTGGACAGCGATCCTCAAAAATGACACATTTTTTCACATTTTTTATCCCAGGGTTTATTATTTACGTCAAGAACACACTTTAGCTCGTTTTTATGACACCAGCAGACGAGATCCAGGCTGGCCGGCCGGCATGCTCGGCGTACTTCACGTTCGCACAAGAAAATACATAACATCCATGATACCAGAGAATGCTTCCTAGATTAGAGCACCGGCAATATTCCTCTGCAAAAGTGGATCTTTCGGCAACGACATCTCCTGCGGCAACGCCGTGCGTAAAGCACCGTCGCACTCGCGAGCGTGCAGAAAAAATGACTCGTGAGCACTCGTAACCAAGGTTGCTAGGTCGCGAAACCGCAAAACTTGGTCCCGTACGTCAGAAAACTGTGCAGTGACGTAGAAAATACTTGCTTGTGTTTTCTGCTCTGTTCTTACGTCATATTGATGCACTAGCGATGGCTCAGACTTCAAGAGTGAGCATTTTCACAAACTTTAAAATGAAATTAAAATATGTTCTAGACATCCCTTAAATTTAATACTTCGCTCTTATTGTCCTCACATACAAAGGAAACGTATGGCAGTCTTTTGTACAACCTTGGAATTTGATGTCTCTACCCCTTTAAGAACATCTCGTTCTGAACCCAAAACATATACCGTGCGATACAAATGTACAGGCAAGAATATGTGAAGATATTTATACAGCTTCTTGGGAGTGACGGCGGCTAGGTATTCACAGGAGAATTTTGCCGGTAATATATCGAAAGACACGACTACTTCGCGCAAAAACGCGCTTAAAGCCATTTGGCCTGTGGATGTAGACGGCCCTAGATACTCAGGCAATGAATCGCGTAGCCTCACCTGAATCACCGTTCTCAGAAAAGCATCGGTTTGGTCACCCAGAACAAAAGAATCTGGTTACTATTGGCTTTAGGGACAAATATGACCACCAAAACCTCCATATTACCCTTTGAAACATTACTACGGCTAACTGCCAACTTGACGCCCCAGTAAAGGTCGTGAAAACTCTGTGCAGCTTTTGCACTGGTCCTATTAAAACTTACTGCTTCCATTACTTAAAAAAATGTTAGCAACTAGAAATCAATTGCACATAGTTTCTTTTGCAAAACCTTGAAAATTTACGCCCTCCTATTTTACCTGTCTGAGTTATAACTCATACGCCTTCGTTTACCCAGTATTCTGTACTCACGCGGTAATCATCCAGGGGCACACATAGCTAGGTGCCGGGCGTAACCGCCCATTGCAGGTTGCAAAACACCTACAGTGCGTATTGCCATCTACCATGCCAGAAACCGGAACACTTGGTCCAGCTAATATCACTTCCGCTTGCTGCAGAAAAAAAAAGTTTCAGCCCCTTGGTCGACATCTTTCAGATTACCGTGATCAGTGCAAAACACTGCTAAGTCACCAGCATATGCTAGCACTCCAACTTAAGTTTCATAGAATATGTATCCACGGATGTTTTCCCTTATAAGCAGCCGCAAGCAAAATGGCTTGAGGGGGAGCACAGAGAAAAGAGGCGTCAAAGAACAGCTTTACCTCAGAGATGACGGCAGAGGTGTGCTCTCGCATAGCTGCTACTTTATCACCAACTTCGCTGCGCAACCAGTGTATACCATTTTAACGCCCTCTGTAACCACGGTTCCAACGTTGACGTGATTCTATACAGAGAATAAAACTTAGTGCACACCTTTGTCAGAGGCCTTGTGTAGGTCTAATTGCAACATGGCCACATGCCCATTCATTGCATCGCACAATTCAAGGACACTCTCCGCAGTATGAATACTGGATAAGATTGTCCTGCCTTTTATGCCACAGGTCTGATGTGGGCCTACAAGTCAGTTAGTGACACTTTTCAGCTGTTGAGCTAGAACCTATATGTAGATTTTGTAATCCACCTTTGTTAAACTGACTGGATAGTGGGATTCTAGTGACTGCAACATAATCGCATCATTTGTTTTAGGAATCAGTACCACGTGGACCATTCGGAATGAAGCAGAAGTCAACTTATTTTCGTAGCATTTGCTAATCAGTCGTTCAAGGGAGACAGCTATTTATGTTTCAAACGCTTTATATACAGATGCCCCCAGACCGCCGGGCCCCAGAGACATGTTTTAACTCACTTTTAGGATCACTGCTTCAATTTCAGCTGATATGTCAGCTTCAAGGGATTCCACAAGTACTTCCTCCAATATCGCATCAGAGATAAAAATTCTGCTCTGAAGCACTCAGTGTCCGGTATATTTAGGCTGAAGAGCTCTGTGTAATATTGCACAAGCTCCAGTGCGATTCTCGTCCATCGACATGCAACTTTATTTCAATAGCAAATTTCTTTTATCTCTTTCGACAGTTCCTGCCTCTTTTCGTCACTAAGCGCCCGTTTGGCTGGCGTCTCCCCGAGCCACAGCCTTTCGTTTCGTGCCCTTATCACCACACCTCGATGCTTTTCATGAATTGGAGAGTTTATGTGTATACGCGCCGAATGCAGTACATGAAAGAGAAAGTTTTTTTCACTAGGCCAAGCCATTTCTACTTAACTGAGAGACATGTGATAATGCTTGGCGACTTCAATTGCGTCTGCACATCAGAGGACCAGCAATAAACCGTTCTTTTCGAGACAAGAGTGCAGAATTGCTTCCTGAAATCCAAAGTGAGCCCGACCTTGAAGATGCAGGCTTGATATTCACGCGTGAAGCACAGGCAGTTTACACGAACTTTCAGGGAGATAGTCATGCAAGATTGGATTGTGTATATTTTCCTATCGATTGTGCGTTGTTGTGTTGTGACTGTCAGACGGTGTATGCCAATTTCAGTGATCATTGCCTAGTCATGCTTACACTCGGTTGGAAGAGCACAGCTACGAAGTTTATTTGTGAAAAATGGAAGTTTAGTGATGAATTACATAAAGGAGAAGAATACGTCACCAAAGTTAAGGATTTAATCGTAAACAGGCTGCAGTCTGAATGTAGAATTTTCACACAAGTATGTAAGCATTTCTAAGGCGAGATTAAAGTAACTGCGATAGAGAGAGCATGCGCACTTCGGCAGAAATGAAAACAACAAGAAATGAGCTTCATAGTTCCCTAGATTTTAAGCTTAGTACGGAGTGCTATAAACCTGGATTGTTCACAAAAGGAATAAAACAAAGGTTACACTCCAGTTAATAGTGGAGCTAACCGGGACGGCAAGCTTATGGTAGGGCGAGAGTGAATTGACTAATAACTCCAAGTGAGAACAGTGTTGGTCAAATATTTAGAGGAAACTCCCAATGTAGAGAAGATTTGTAATAAGGGAGTAATTACTCACTGGCATCCACCAACTGCTCCGCTTCACTGCTCCGGTGAACTGGTGGACCCGGCTTCGAACCTCGAACCAGGACGAATTTTCTTTGAACTACCAAATTTCTGTAGAAGCTGTACAGCCTTCCTTTGTAGCCGCATGGCTGCGCTTGGGTGGATAGCAGTGAGTAATTACTCCCTTACTATAAGCGATCTCTCTCTTGTCTATCGTCGATTTCGCCTCATTCTTCGGCTGGCCTCCACGTAATATTTGGTGTGAGGTGCTGGGAATTAACTGGCATATTCGTCCTGGAGCTTCAGCGTCGTGCGTCAGCCATGATTGCCGGTCGTAATATTTTGGCCTGCGTCTCCCGGCTGTACCCCATCCTTCATCATCATCATTTATTTTACCCTTAAAGGCCACTGTTGAGGCATTACATAAGGGGGGGGGGGGGGCACAAGGCAAATGCAACTGAGAATAATACGATAATACAACAAAACATAATGCAATACGATAAAATGAAAAACGATACATCACAATACAACGTTGGTCAATAATGAAGGGCGCAAGGCTGAATTAGGCGGTAACAACAACAACAAGAAAAAGAATAAGTGTAACTGGCTGAAGTTTGTGAAGTTTCTTTTATTCAGTACAGTGATTAATTAATGCCTGTCGAAATTTAGTAGCGTCGCGCTCGTTAACAATGTAGTCGGGTAGCAGGTTCCAATTTTCTATTGCAGTTGGAAGAAAAGATTTATTAAATGCCAAGGTCGATCCATGTATACGTTGAATGCTGAGGAGGTTAAACAGGCGGCGCGATGTTCTGATGGGAGCTAGTAATAATGTGTCACGAAGATCAGGAAAATTGTAATATAACTTATGAAAGAGGCAGAGTCGTGCGATTTTCCGTCGGAGCTCTAGTGGCGGGATGTTAAGTGAAGATTTAATACTGGTGATACTGCTGTGTCTATTGTAATTTGAGGATATAAAACGGGCTGCTCGGTTTTGAACTGCTTCTAAGGTGTTAATTAAGTATGCTTGGTGAGGATTCCATATAGCCGCTGCATAATCAAGTATGGTACGGGAGAATGTTTCGTATGCTAATTTTCGAACAGAAGGAGGGGCTAGGTACAGGGATCTTCGGATGAGGCCAATTGATTTTGATGCTCTAGATGCTAGATATAAGATGTGTTCCGACCAGGTTAATTTGCTGGAGATAGTGATTCCAAGGTACCGATATGATTGGACTTGGGTTACCGTGTTTGACAGGAGTGAATATGCAGATCTGATGTTGGAACGTTTTCGCGATACTTGCATGAATTGGCACTTTGAGACATTCAGCTGCATAAGCCAGTCGGAACACCACCGTTCTATTATGTGTAAGTCATTCTGAAGGGATAGTTGATCCCTGTTAGTGACAATGCGACGATAAAGGATGCAATCATCCGCAAAAAGCCGAATAGTGGATGAAACACCGGAAGGAAGGTCATTAATGAAGATTAGAAAAAGAAGTGGGCCAAGAACGGAACCTTGGGGAACGCCAGAGATAACGTTAGTAGTGCCTGAAGGATGATTGTCGATTACTGTGTATTGGGAGCGACCTGTTAAAAAGCAATGTATCCATGATAAAACGAGAGGATCAATGGACAGTCCGGAGAGTTTAGACATGAGGCGAAGATGGGGCACGCGATCGAAGGCTTTAGAAAAATCTAAAAAGATAATGTCAGTTTGGAATGAAGAGTTCATATTTAAGTGGAAGTCAGTGGTAAATTCAAATAGCTGAGTTTCACACGAAAAACCGGAACGAAAACCATGCTGCTTAGTAAAAAAGAAATTGTTCTGATCGAGGTGTGATGCGACATGTGAATATATGACGTGCTCTAGAAGCTTACAGGCAATGCATGTAAGAGAGATTGGGCGATAATTGGAGGGATCTGATCTGTTACCTGCTTTAAACACCGGCACAACTTTGCTTATTTTCCAATCTTTCGGAAGCAAACCCGTAGACAATGACTGCTCGAAAATGACTTGAAGGAATAGGCTAGAACTTTCCTTAGCGCTCTTAAGAAATTTTGCAGGAATTCCGTCAGGGCCTGGTGCTTTCGACGTTTTAAGCCCATCAATTATTTTCACAATGCCTTCCGCTGCAATGTGAATGGGGGGCATTTGGGGAAAATTTGAATTGGGAACTGGTGGTATATTTTGAGGGGGCTCATGGGTGAACACCGATGAAAAATATGAATTCATTGTATCTGAGCGGAGTTCTGTGGGAACAGATGCACCACGTTCGTCAAACAAGGTGATGTCTCGTGAATGGTGAGTCTGTGGTGCCAGTATGGACCAAAATTTCTTTGGGTTATTACGAATAATGTTCTTCAAGTCCTGATGAAAGAATTTCTTTTTACTGTGTTGTAATAACCGTGTATATTGGTGAAGACATGCCAGGTATTTTTGCCATTTAGAAGCGAAAGTAGAATTTTTCGCTTCACGGTAGAGGCGTTTCTTTTTATTCGATAGTCTTCTTAGTGCGTTGGAATACCACGGTTTCCTAGCATCACCGCGAATACGTATGAGGGGAACGTAAGCATCAATAAGCGATAAAATTTTATTTTTATAGAGCAGCCAGTTTTGATCTATTGTTCGAGCAGGAGAAGAATTTAGGAAGTACGGAAAATACTTATTAAGCTCGGAATTAATCTTAGCGAAATCGGCTCTTTTGTAACTACGGATGTATTTTATTGACGGTTGTTTCAAGGGATTGGAATAGAAAGATCACACAACAGCAATTTATGATCACTGAGGAAATCAACACATGACAGTGACTGGATAAAATCTGGATTTGATACCAGGATAAGGTCAAGAATATTAGTGCCCCGGGTTGCTATTTTAACTGTTTGCATGAGGTTAAATGTGAGTACCATGTCAAGAAATTCGTTGGACTGACGAGAAGGTGCATACAGATTGTTCCAGTCAATGTCTGGGAAGTTGAAATCCCCACAGACCACATGTTCAGCATTTGGAAAGCGAAAATGCAAGTTTGAAAGGATACTGCAAAGATCCTCAACAAAGGTACTATCGGAATCAGGCGCACGATAGCAAGCAGTGAGGATAACAGTGCTAGAAGGTAGAGATATTCGGACGCATGTTATTTCGTGGCTACAAGTAATCTTGACTGGAAATGAAGGTATACTAGATTTTACAAAGACCAGCACTCCGCCTCCTCTGCGCCCAACCCTATCAAGCCTATGAATAGTGAATAAGTTTTCATCGTCAAGTAACTCGGTGTTATCAACGTCAGAATTCAGCCACGATTCCGTGAAAATGGCAATGTCGGTGTCGTTGTCATGAAGGAGTGTTTCAATGGCCTCTTTTTTTGATAAATAACTGCAGATGTTTGTGTACATTACTGACATGACCTTATGAGCAGGTATTCTATTCCGGCCAGACTGTTGGTGAGGGGGAGTGGAAAATGGAAGCGTAGCCGTCGGCAGTGAGCGCTATGATTTGACCTCTAAAACAGAATCGGATTCGGTATCGTAGATAAATTGCTTTTCATCGATGATAAGTTTGTCGAAACGCATCTTGAACTTGCTGTTACATTCCTTGCCAAAAGCGTACAATTTCTGGCGGGCTAATCGGACTCGGGCAGAGTAGTCTTCACGTATTGCATAGGTTGATGTTTTGAGCTGCGGTATAGCTGACAAAATTTTGGTCTTATCTTTAAAATGAGAAAACTTAGCAATAATTGGACGGTTCTTTCCAGGCTTGAAACGGCCCAGTCTGTGAGCGCGTTCAATCGCGGTGTCACTGATACTGATGTCTAGTTCCTGTGAACAGAGTGATATTTGATAACTGAGAAAAAACCAGTCACACAAGACGACGGACAAGAAGAGTGTACACACCACAACGACTGGACTAACAACTGAAGTTTATTGGAAAATACATGGTCCGAGCAAGGCCAGCAGAGCATGCGCAACAGCATCATCACTAGTCACGGCGCAAAAGAGACAAAGACAAGAAATCTAAACTATCGTGGGCGATCTAAAAAAGCAAATTCTTTTTCAAGTAAGCTCACCGAAGTTGTGCTTATACAATCAGAGCCTAACAAACCGATATGATATGCCTCCAGTATTTCGCGCTCCTGTTTTCCCTTGCCTCTACCAAGAATGGTGGCATTGCTAAACAAAGGATAACAGCCACATTCGTTGCAATGGCGAGGCAAGTTTGCACCGCCACCGGACCCCAGGGAGGAGTGATGCTCACGAAGCCGGTCATTAATACACCGGCCAGTTTGGCCGATGTAAATTCTCTCGCATGTGCGAGAGAGTTTACATCGAGAGAGTTTACATGCGAGAGAGTTTACATCGGCCAAACTGGCCGGTGTATTAATGACCGGCTTCGTGAGCATCACTCCTCCCTGGGGTCCGGTGGCGGTGCAAACTTGCCTCGCCATTGCAACGAATGTGGCTGTTATCCTTTGTTTAGCAATGCCACCATTCTTGGTAGAGGCAAGGGAAAACAGGAGCGCGAAATACTGGAGGCATATCATATCGGTTTGTTAGGCTCTGATTGTATAAGCACAACTTCGGTGAGCTTACTTGAAAAAGAATTTGCTTTTTTAGATCGTCCACGATAGTTTAGATTTCTTGTCTTTGTCTCTTTTGCGCAGTGATTAGTGATGATGCTGTTGCGCATGCTCTGCTGGCCTTGCTCGGACCATGTATTTTCCAATAAACTTCAGTTGTTAGTCCAGTCGTTGTGGTGTGTACACTCTTCTTGTCCGTCGTCTTGTGTGACTGGTTTTTTCTCAGTTTACAATGTACCAACTGGCCCGCATTTCAACCCTTCTAGATATTTGATGTTCTGACTGTGTCCATGTTTCGTCACTGGCATCTGGAATCCCAAAGAATATTAGATTAGATCGGCGAAGTCGATTTTCCGCGTCATCACATTTGTCGTTTAGCTGTTTAATGTGCGTGGTATATTTCGCGATTGAATCTGAGTCTGCCCTGCTTGACTTGGGATTTTCAACGCTTTTTTCCAGTGCGTCTACGCGCAAAGAAAGGTCGTTTACAAGTTTGTCAAATTTCGTTTGAGCTGTGCGGATGAGTGTAAGCTCTGCGAGTACGGAGTTCTGGGTGGCTTCTAATCGTGCTATTGCGTTGGAAATAGTTTCAAGTGTGACATCTGCATGACTGCCGACAGGTCCGGGATTCAGTTCGACATCGCCTGACATAATAAGCTGTAAGTAGACAATACACGCGTTGAGCGAAAACATGCATGCGCAGCGTAACATCCTACGACAGGCGTCGCGTATGCCAGGGGGGCACGACACCGCTATAACGAACGGATCACTAGTGCAAACGCAAGTAGCGTGCGGTAAGTAACTGACCTGCATCAGAAAGGGCATTTTCGTGACCAAGTTCACTCTGGACTAATTATAGATTGTAGAGTACTTTCTCGAAGATAAATTAGGATTGGCATATATACGTTGCAATTGAAAACTCTCACAGTCACCTGCTGAATCAATTTTATTTTATTTTTTTTTTGTTTTTGGAGTACACGCTTGAGTTATTTTCTACTTCAGTGACTACTACACATTTCACATTGCAGTAAAAACCAGTTCAGCTGCAAATGTCGGTGCACATACTACGACGCATTTCGCTAGTGATTACTTCTCGGTTGCAAGCGATCAACCTGTGCAAGCTCACCCCGTTACCCATGCTTCTGGCCGAAAACCTCCACTGCAGCCATGGAATCAGCATTCTTGAATATGCATGACATCTGTGGTCATGTTGTCGAGGTGGTGATGTACGCGATTTGTGTGCATCTGGGAGAGACAATATGAAGTTAAATTTTTGGGCTACATATATGCGTGTACGACCTAAAGTGAGAGTTGAGAGTGCACTCAAGTGTCCACATATAGTTGTTAAATGCACCAGAGCATCGAATGCAACAAAACACATTGCTGCAGAGTTTTTCATAGGACCGCAAAAAAAAAGTAACAGCCAGGAAACGTACATGAATGTTTAGCGTGAAAAAAAATTGTGCACCGTTTCCTGCAGTTTTTTTTTATTATTATGACGTGTGCGCCATGTCCTTCTCTGGACTGTTCTGCATGAGCAAAGAAGACCAAACAACACAAGTGATGAATGTGCTATTTTTTCCATGATGCTATGCAAACTGTAGCTCAAATGTCCATTCCGCTTCTGAGCAGCTGTCTGTGGAAGGATTTTAGCAGCTAAGAGGGAGCATGCCTAGAACGTGCGAAGCTGCGGTACGCGTGCTCCTCTTCGCTGTTATCGCGGTGGCCACATTAATCCCATAGGATCATCGCCTACTGGAATCTCGAAATTGTGTTTCTTAAGGTGTAGTCAAGTTTGACGAAACGTCGTCTGGTCAGGTAGAGGCATAATAAAAACATAGGGTCACTGACCAAGTCAATTTTTTTTTTAAGGTGCAGGTGACAAGAATAAAGTGGATGGCAAAAACAAAACCGTCGGAGCCAACACGCGTCACCGCATCTCGTATAGTGCTGCTTGTGTTGTCTGCCGCGGCATAGTTTCGTTTTCGCGCCTTAGGGTCGTTCGTGCTGGCATCACAGCGGCGATGTAACTGGGCCAACAGCCGCACCAAAAATCACCTTTCTGCAAGCGTGCTCGCTTTGGCGTGGGGGCTTCCCGCCAGAAGTCGCCTAACACAGCGGCGGACAAGCGCCGATAGAGTGTATAGTTTCGCTTTTTCTACCCGGCACTGACTTTGCACACGCATTGAACGAATGCCGGAACAGTGTAAGCTATCATCGGGAGGCGACTTCCGCGGCATGCGATGCGGAAATGATGCAACAATTGCATTATGTAACAGATACAGGCGATCGAGTTTCAATTACATATAGATGGGCTTCGATCTATGGCAGCTGGACTGGCTCATGAAGACGTAGCACTGGTAAAACACAGCAACCGCGAACGTAACAGCGGGGTTCTACTCGAGGTTTGTTTTGCAGAACAAAAAATCAATCCTTCCACTTTTCATTGTGAGGACTATAGAAGCGCCAGCTGCGGAACAACATATAACGCGTACTTCCATCTCGTATCGATATCACCGTTTCGCTGTACCGCACGCAAGCACCACGATCAGTGCTTTTAGTGGCAAAACTTATTGTGCACGACCCTTCCTCAAACACACGCGCTCACGGTGAACTCTCGTTGTTTCGTGCTCGCTTTCTTAGCTCAAACTTTGGGTCAAATTCTATTCAAACTGATGGTGCCAATAGTGGACACGTGTGTGCGATACGGTGGTTTGGTAGCCGCGTGCTCTCTTTGAGCAGTCTTATATTTATGTTTGTTGCGAGTAAACTTTTGAGATTTGCGCCAAGGCTTTTGAAGATGAAGGCAAGGACCATCACGTTTAGAGCCAAATTGTGCGCGCGCCATGGGAAGGATATATATCGTTGCAACGCCAAGCGCCAATGGTCGGGCATATCTCGACGTCTAATACTTCAAACTGTTAAGGGTCTGAAAATTTGTTCAAATCATGCTGATTTGAAATGAAGGGTAAGGGGACCGAAAATAGTTCTTGACACAGAGTTCGGAATAAAGAGAGCCCGACCAGAGGGTTTAATTCATTCACTGGTCTTGTCATTCTTACGCGACCGCTCATCAGCACTGGCAGCATTAGCGGCGCCTCATAGATGCCACTCGATCGGCCTAGCATGTTCTAAAATAAACTGGTCTCACGTCGTGACAGGAGCGCAGGGAAAAAAAAAAGAACTGCAGTGAAGCAGCTGCAAACACCACAACCCACACCAAGCAACGCGCGCATAGTGCATGTAATGGCCTTTCATAGACTATCGGTCCGGGGGCTGTCGAAAGCGCTATGGCCGAGTGCAGCACGCTGCATTGCCATGCTTTATCTTCGGTCAGGACAGGTAAGCTGTGCGGCCTTTGAATAAGCGTGTACTACCGGCAGTTTTGTCGCACTGAAATACGAGATTTTGACGGGATCGAAGTACCTTTTCGTAAATACCGCAGATTTGAATGAAGTGATTTCCGTGTGTGTACAGTACACACCCTACATACCTCTCGGGCAATAATGGCCCTTAGCAGATAAGAAAGGTCAGAGCAAGAAAAAAATTTAATCTGACATTAACAAGTGATGCGAATGCAATCAGCCACTGTTCTGTTTGAGGAAAGATAGGTCAGAAACGGTAAGAGAAGACTGTAAATCGAATTTACCAAAATTCACCACCTTTAGGGTCCTTTTTTAACAGGTAAAGACCAACATTACCCAGTTTGTACACCCAAAACATCATCATGAAAACTAAGTGAAACCCAATTCCTGCTCAAAAAGTGCCTTCAAGAGAAATTTAGCCACGTCATGGTTTCCATGTCATGAATTACCGTGGAAGAGTTTTCTTTATGTTCTTTTAAAGTGCAGTTTAGGGATATACCAATTTCACTAACTGCCAGCGAGAGCCAAGCGCTACAGAATCTCCCTAGTTTGTTGTTGGTTGGAACCCCAGTAGTGCTAGGACGGTTGCCTAGCCTTTTTGATATACCTACAAAGACCATCCAATTAAAAGCACCCAGATTACAATATTCAGCACTATCAGTGCTGAATGAGGTGGCAGTATAGGTAGAAGCATCCCATACCAAGGGATGGTGCAATCAGAAAAGCCGCTACCTACCTGTAAAAAAAGTTGAAATTGGCCCCTCCTATGCATTGAAAGTACACGTGCAGCGCCCACAAACATTCATTACCTGATTAACATTTCCACTGGGCTTCAGTACCCTTTTAGCAGTAGTCTCGGTGCAGCTTGTCAGTGAAATTTATTTTCCTCATTAACTCTGCAGCATTTTCTGCTGCAGGGGCACGAACAGAAAGGCAATATGCGGCTCTGCAGAGGAAACAATGTGGTGGCTGGGTATGGTCTCAACCGACTGTTTTGTAACATGGTTTGTCTATAGGGCCAACCAGTTGTTAGTAATCTATTCATACGCTTCATTAATCACTGACAAGGCATATGTTGGTAGGAATGCTTTATTTGGCACAGCAGTTCCGGCCGACATAGGTCTATTGTCACTCTGCTTGCAGGCCATGGTGCAGACTTGTGAGCACGTTCTTGAGCCAGTAGCCTGGAACGATGAATAGGTGCATGCAAGACAGAAAAAGATTAGGACATCTCCCAACACACTATCGCAGCAGCCTACACACTCCTGTAGTGGCCTTGTGCATGGACATTTGAAAGATAAAGGCAACATTGTTCAATATGTGCTGGAAGAACGACACACAAAAAGTATGCACAGAGCTCAAGAGAGAATGAAAATAGTCAAGACAAACAACAAAAGGGTTTCACTGGGTCAGACCAGTACTAATTAAGAGGATCAAATTATTAGGTATCAAGTCTTGGCAGTTAAGCTTGGCCAGCCAGCAACACTGCTGCATTTCCTTTTGTGGCTCCCGACGCTGGCGGCACACAGGAGGTCGAAGGCTCCATATGCACCATATGCTACATATGCACCATGAATAATTTATTACCGTGTTACTTATACCGAGCGGTTTCGCTTTCTGAGCGCCGGGGTGTGTCATAACGTCACTCCCAAGGAAGAGCAGCAACCCTGGTCACGCGGGCTCCAAAAGTAGAGACAAAGGAACTGCTGCGTCGTCTGCTCTCGTACACACGCTGTGCATAGCAGGGCTTTTCGAATTGCCGGCCGGTACTACGATATGCTTAGCAAAGACAAGCGGGTGAGGGGCAATGTCGAGTTTTGAAACCAAGCAGCTCACTTGGGACAATCACTGTTGGAATACGCGATTTGGCCGTTGTATTCAGCTTTAGTTTTTAGACTTGGAACACTCAGCCCATTCCAAAAGGATAAAAGGGTGCAAAGTTTTCCGGCAGTTTTTTTTGGTGATCTCGCACTGTATGTTGTGCATTCATAAGTAGATAAAATTTGTTTTGTACAATGCATTTTTTAAATAAATATTTGCTTTCCTTGTGATCTAGATGCCAACTGAAAGCAGCATCTGCTTGCATTGGATGAAAATGCTCCCAGTGCAGCGCATTGGTGCTATCCACATTGCACATAAAGTACGAACCCAATCCCACTCAAATATCTTTCGGCGTGCGTTACATGGTCGAGTTTCCTTGCAGTGTGGATGGAATAACAAAAAACTGCGGACGAAAATACAGAAATGTAGCCGCTAAATGCATTCCTGAGTTAAATATGCTATCTAGGCGAGCTGGAACATTCAACAAAGAAAATTAGAACTGGGCGTCCAGCAAACTACTCATTTGGAATTCCCGACTGTTGAAGCGAGAAACATAGTGGCGATAATAATGGACAGTATACATGATCAATTCACAGAAAAAAATTAATGAAGCTGCAAAAGCTGCATTGAAAAGAGATTTGCTTTCCCTGTTTGAGAAAGCTTCTTTTCTTCTTTTCTTTATTCTTCCCAGCATTTGATGTTCTCTGCCAAGTGCGTGTCAACATCAAATTTTTTCATTTTGAAGCAGCCAATAGTAATAAAATTCAGAGCAAATACAACTGAATATTCTAGAGTAGTTCAGATATCAATACAGATAGTTAAAATTACAATACAAACATGTTTCCTCAAAATGCACCAATGAAACAGTATTCCACACCAATATTTTACTCCTCATAATGTATCACATCCTAATGCTTATTGAGCATCGCAATGAATGAGGGGAAATCATGTAGAATGGTACAATTTGCCTGAAGCATAACTGTGAGCAGGGAAAAACGTGACAGCTTGAATTTGTAAGCTGGCAAGTGGAGATGATGCTCTTTAGCTACAACGCGAGTGAGAGCTTTAACAAGACTACGTCTTCCACGCTGCCTCGTGACAGCAGCTGTTTTCCTTCTCACCAGACGAGAAGTGCCTCAGTGATCTTAGATCTGGAAGTTTCTAAAAATTATGCTCACAAGTTTCTGCTCTCTTTTAATGCTTCATAAGAGTGGTGGTCATACGTGCTTTTACAGAAGAAACAAAGAGCACCACTTTGAGAAAATGCTGGAATTATCTAAACGAAACACTCCGCATGCTTTCAGGGGATTCATAAACTGCTCATTGTACTGCCAGAGATTATTTCAGGCTTTCAAAGGTTGGTTTTTCTACCAGTGAAAAGTACTGCCCTTTCCTGCCTTTCTAATGAAGGCACCCGTGCTCACTCTGGCACCCCTTTCGACAACAGCAATGCCACGGGACAAGCACCAAGAGAATCCCTTGTGTTTGGCGCATGATAGCCATAGTTGCTTATGCGCCATAAAACCCCATATAACTAACCAAGAGATTTCCATAAAAAATATCAGCTTTCTATGACCACATCACAGCTCAAACCGTAGCGAAACTAGCCTCTATTTGTTTGTTTCTGCAATAGCCTACAAGATTGATGAGGCCCGAGAGCAAGATTTCTCGATTGATTTTGATGCCACGCTAGGGTGGCAAATTTTCTGTCGAGTCCAGGAACCTGTACAGAATGAACCAGTATATACAATGCTCACATCATGGATGAGAAGAAAAAGACACCTAAAAAAGACAGGCTGCCATGCCTTATACATGTTAGAAGCAAAAATATGCCACGCCAACGTGGAGAGACCGTGTGCTGGGCACTCGCAGTACCGTCGAAACTTGCGGCAGACCACTGCGTTAATTTCAGTCAGTCCTTTTATCTAACTTTGTCACTTGATCGTATCCCTCACAATTCCCTCATTTCTCCAGGTAAAGAAAATTCCCCTGATGATTCAAGGTTGCTACACACCCTGCAAAGCCATCACAGCCCTTCAGAGAAATACAGTAGAACCTTGCTATTTTGTTCTTGGTTCGTGTAATCTGCCGTATAACAAACGCAAAAATTATGCATCTTACGCTATTTTTCTTCACAATATAAATCCTGGATAAATTTCTAAAACAATTCCCTGGTGCACATGTCCATAATTTCGTCAAATTCTGACGGCATGATCCATTCAGAGAATAAGAGGAAATGCCAGCCAAGCTAGTCATCATTTCGATGCTTTGCCCAAATGCACCTGAGGACTGCGGAGAAGGCTATGAAAAAAAAGCAAGGAGACAAAGCATCTTAAGCACTATATAGTTATATCTGGTATCGTAAGTGGATTACGCTGTAGTTTAACTTTCAATATCACACTACAGGCAGTGCAAGGCATAAACAGTGAAAAGGTGATGAGCGTACGCAGCCCAGCGCTCGCTCATTTGTGAACCAGGACATAGTATGAAATGGTTGCAGTTGTAAAATAGCAGCCACAAGTGAACATGCAGGCACCAACCTCAATGATCTTGCAGTCAATAGAAGAGTATGGGTGCCATAGCCCTCTATCATCCCTCCACTTCCACAGCACTGCATCGGTCTGGTGGGCGTTGGGCTTTACAAGGAGTGAGTCCACCACAAAGATGCCATCTTGGGGCAGCACTGGCATCAGCTCTGTGAATGGAACATCACACAAGTCTCACAAAAGCGAATCAGCAACATTTTAAAGCAACATCCTGTTAACGGTACTGCCAACGAATCACACCATTACAACCAGCAGAGGTGGTGGTGGCATGCTTTTTCCAAGTATACACAGCAAGTAAATGGTCTTGCTAATGCTGTCAAATAATGATGCCCCCCAAAGAGCTAAGAAGTTCTACCCTAACTTGCAATTCAGAAGCCAGTCACGTCAGATAGCGAACAGAAGTAGCTCACTAAGAAACTAAATTAAAACCTATATTTTGGCCTACTTTCAGAGAACCTACCTCATGCTCAACACGCTCTGAAACCTAATGTGTGCAATTGTTGTACCTTGCCACTGCTGTGTTGTCAATGTTAGATTTGAAGCAGAACAGCAGCAAAGAACAACATATAGTGTCCACGTCTACTGCCAAAACAATTTGCATAATGGTCATGACATTAACAGGCGGGTTCAATCCCGCAGCGGCCGGGATCGAACCCGCGTCTTTCGGGTCAGCACAGCCGAGCACCATAACCACTGAGCCGCAGTTCAACATCGCTGATAGAGTCCTGGTGCATACGCTCAAAATTGCAAGTAAAAATGTTCCATGGAGTTATACTCCATCTCTTCCGTCAATACATTCCCAGATTACACAATTTCTTAGCACCTACACTCAGAATGTAAACAAATTCTAGTCACATAATACATTTAGCAACCAACTGCACATGTGCAAACATAGAAGTGTTTTTGAGAGCGATGAGTAGAGTAACTTCTTCAGTCTACAACATACTAGTATAATCAGCCAACTCGCCCAGCAGAAAGTTTTACCCCTCGTGAGTGGAGGAGTAGGAGGCGGATGAAAGCACAGAACACTCGCAATCCTCAACCAGACAAATTGGACAAATGGAATTGCGCTCACCAATATCCGAGTCCATGTCCGAGGGGGAGGAGTGGACCGCACGGGAGGCCTTTGCTGGAGGAGACCTCGCTGCCACGTGGCGCCTGGCTGCAGGCCGTGCCTGGGAGGAGGTTCCCTCAGAATCCGAGTCCGCGGCAGCACTGGACACGCCTTTGTCGCTGCGCTTTTTGCGGCGCTTGCGGGATTTCACAGTTTTGAACCCCTCGTCCTGCAGTGACGCAGCAGCCGCAGTCACCGAAGTGCTCGCATCCAAGGCTGGCTGGTTTGCAGGCTCTTGGCTGATAGGCTCGGGAACACCCGCCGCGCCCTCGCTGTTGTTCGAGACAACAGGTTCTGCCGCACCCTTCTCGCCACTGCTGGGCGCAGCGGAAGCGAGAGAAGGGGGCGACCCCGCCCAAGATGGCGCTGCCCCGCCGCGGATGCGTCACCCTCGCCGCCACTGGGTGTGGCGGGGACAAAGGGCAGCGCCGCGGCAGGCGGGACCTCCTCTCTCCCGGCGTTGGCCTCGTCAGCTCCCTCCTCTGGGGCGACCACGTGGACAGGGCTCGATTCCTTGTTCTGTTCGGGCGGCATCTCTGGAACAAAGAACATGCCTTCTGTAGCCTCTTGCGTGCCTGAGTTGGCCGCGACTGAGGCGAAAGTGCGCACGTGACACGTGGACACTGCGTGATCGCCTTGCCACCTGGCACACGCTGCCTGGAATGCCTCGTGGCCGAACTGGTCGCAGCGCGAGCACTTGGGTGTCTTGCACGCGGCCGCGTGGTGTCCTTCAAAGTTACACCGGCGGCAAACGCGAACGACCCCCTCGTACTCGCACTGGATGACCTTGTCAGCTACGTGCAGCAGGTTCGGGACGGGTCTCGCCATCTCCTTCTTGATCTTAAGGTTACCAGAGGGGACATCTGTAAAACCAGGCACACACTCCATCGTACGGCCCTGCACCTTTCCAAAAGCCTCGAGCTCAGAAGTGAGCAGAGATTCGGGCAGGTCCAGGGGGAAGCCAAACACGCGAACGAACTTGGACCGCACACCGCGGTACTCAAACACAATCACTACATCCCGCACCTTAACAACAGGATCGCTTAAAAAGCGCTCAACTGCCTGCCTCGTCTTAAAAATCACTTCAAATTGACCAGCACCAAAATCCTGCACTCCACCAAGCTCGTGCTTGTTGAAACGCTGAACTAAGTCCTTGCATAAATCAGCATTCGTGAAGCCTTGCGGCACACGCGAGAAAAACGTAAACGGCCTGAGCCGCGAGGGCGATACCATGATGGCACACCACGTGGCGACCGCCTGATCGGGCGGCCGCTTTAGCGCGGTGACCGCGCGCGCGTGTAAACACGCCGCGCCAACAATCAACAAGAAGCTCCCGAAACCTGGCTAAACGCGCCCAGAATGGAATGGAAACAGTTCACCCAGGTAGAATCGAAGCCGCAGTCTCTCGGAAGGAAATCCGCAAACGGCTAACGCACCGAGGCAACACACGCGCGAGCAAGCGCGGTTTGCTTGGTACGCGCCATGGTGACGAGCGCGGACGCTGGAAACGGGAGATCACACTCACCTTCCATTCCTCCAAGGTTCCGCTTGCTTGACGTCCTCAGATGTGCAGAAGACGTGACACTCGGTACGAGGACGGACTCGAACAGCACGCGGAGCGAAGCCTTGGCCCACTGACCACCGGCATGACACGAACACGAAGCGACGAAAAATGCTTTGAAAACATAGCGCAAAAAGGACACGGACGACACACAAGTGGACGGGACAGGCGCTGTCTCGAACTGTCAGCCTAAACCAAGCTATTACTACCACCCGGTAGAACGACAGACTGGACTCGGCATGGCCGATGCAGGCCTTTTTAAAGCAAATCTAGCATATACCCTCCTCGCCTACGAGGCGGTGACGAAGTATAGGGCGGGTGCCAGACCACTGGAAAGCTCCTTTCATATTGGGCGCACCCTATCTTATAGGCGGCGACAAACTAACGTCTTCACCAATGAGTGTCGGGTGAGTTACAGATCACTGGAAGTCTGCTTTGCTCATTGGGCGTTTTTGCTGATGACGACATTTCAGATACCAAAGACCCTGAAAGCATGAGAAAGGGGCATGTGGAGGATGGAGGGGGTAGGGTGAAAGGGTTAACAACAAGGGAGAGAAGCTTGCAGAAGCCAGAATGCCACAGCAGGGCGTCGCGTTCCTGTAAACGGCGATAGTGAGTCATATGGGGGGAAGACAGACAAAGACAAGACGACTTCAGTGGTGAATGGAAACAGGTTTGGAGGTGCCCCTCCTTATCCCTGTCGTGGATTCACAATACCCCCTCAGCAGGATAACAAAACAGAGTAGGCTCGAGGTGCCCAGGGGCCCCTCCCTACCTTGGGGCCCCTGGGAGCCCTTGGCCTCAGGCCCAGACGCTTCCAGACTGTTGTCAGCCTGGGCCATCTGTAGCCAAATTGGGTACATTGGCGCTTTCCCTTCACTGATACCTGCCTCTACTTGCTCTTCACGTTCGCATCCCTGCTCTAACTCAAAGGGGGAGAGCGCCGGGTACATTTCTGTGCACGTGATGAGGCATCAACCCACAACAAACACATATCACCCCAAAACACTAAGCGCGCCTACTGAGCAATGTGTGATGTGGATTGAAGGAGTACTGGTACTGGAGAAATTCTGCTTAGAAAAATTTCAGATTGCAGTCATGTACGGGTACACGTATTGGAAGGTACAGCTACAGTCCTTTAATAATTTTAGTAAAGCATAGAAAGACTCTAGCACAACGCAAAAGAGACACATGAGGCACAGAAAGGGGACAAAGACAAGGGCTAACTCGCAACTAATTTTATTTTAAAATTTGTGTTGAGTCAGCGCTTGCCTTTGTCCTCTTTCTGTACGTCTTGCGTCTCTTGCGCTGCGCTTTCCGATATGAACCGTTACGAACTTGCCCAACTGTCCATCCATCTTGATGTACGAGTAGTCTTGTTATCGAATTAGAGCAACAGGTGCAGCACGTGACTTTGTTTATTCCCAACATTACGGCCAGAAACTTGCACCAAACATCCCAAGGCACATTCGCCCAAAGTAGAACATTCTGAAATGAACCGTTCCCTTCGAGTTCTGGCTGTCCACGCGATGTGCTCACCGAGTCGCCACTGCGCACGACGCAATAAAAGCTCAAGATGGCGCCACGCGCCCGTCATCTTCGTGCGTGTGTTGAGAGTAATGCTTCCGGTCCTGACAAGCAGATGGCGCCACTAGGCTGAAATTACTGTCCGGCTATAATATATGTTTACGCTGAACGAAAAGCGGGAATGTGGCCCCGTTTAATGTACGCAAGCGTGCATACGGTTATAGAACAAAATAGCGTCGATTTATGCTCGTTTCTAACCATATCTGTGTTTGCTGCGAGCGATGACGTGGTGGCCTGGAGTAAGAAGCTTATCGCAAGAAAAAAATTATTGAGCTCTAGAATATTGATACGTGGGTTGTTTGGTGTAGTCAAACATTAAAAAGCTGATTTCGTTTATAGTTGCGATTAGCCAGCGGAGTAATACAGCACCCCGCGGCCCAATGTTAGCATTTGCTGTTTATTTAAGTTATATCTTTCTATAGTTTTTCCGGTGAGAGAATCCGCTTCGCTCGCCGGTTTTTCGGACAAGTGTGAAGCGCACCGCGAAAGCAGATCGCCGATCATGCTATGCAATAATTCTATTATCTTGAGGCTCAGTACGTATTATCTGCTGCACGCGTTCTTTAACGAACATATTCTTAGTCGACGACATAATCAACTATGAGGCAATGATTCGACGCGATCAGCTCTGCCAGTGGCCATTAGTCCCGAATTAAAATAATGTAGTGCAGTACGGAATATGTGTCCCCCGATGAATCACGCCTGTCTGACCTCTTCAGAGCGAAGCCAGCACTACTCTTAACTTCTATGTGGAAATAAACCCATCTCATCACTGTACAATATTTTCCCTGCAAAGATGCGAGACAGCTTAGGGGACCAACGCATATTTTATTCATCTGAGTTCTTGAGAAGCAGGATGACGGAACTACCTTCATCCAGTGAGTCTTTCCATTCACCTGGTCTCCCACAGCTAGGACTGCAGGTGTGCTTGCCTAAGTCCCCTTTCCCATTCAGGTGCTTGCGCAGCAGCTTTTGTTGTTACGGAACCATCTTCTAGCAGTTTCCTGTTCCTGGAAAAAGAAAACGGAAACGAGAAGTGCATGTTCCAAGGTACTATTGTGAGACATTCCAGCGGCTAGAAAGACGAAGACGAAGGTAGACAGACAGGACGTCCTCTCTGTCTGCCTTCGTCCACGTCTTTTTAGCCGTTGGTCTTTTGAGTTGGAGAGGCCGGAGTCTTTTCGATAGAGCCGCGTAGTGCTCATCCTGAAGCCCGGCGGGTGTCGATCTGACCCGCAGGCGTGGCGCCCGATCACTCTACTAAACGCAGACTACAAGATCGTGGCGTCACTGCTGGCTAAAAGGTTGAGTGAGATTTTATCGGTGCTCGTAAGCCCTGCGCAGACCTGCAGCGTGCCCGGACGCTCTGTGTTCTCGTCTCTCGCACTAACGCGTGACTTCTTCACGTTCACCTCGAGAACAGGAATTCCGGGTTGTTTCGTCTCTCTCGATCAGGCTAAAGCCTTCGATCGGGTCGAGCACCGATACCTTTTTGGAGTTCTCGGGGCTTTCGGCTTTCCTCCGGAGTTCGTAGAGCGGTTGGAGCGGCTGTACTCCTATCTTACAGCTTGCTTGCTCTTCAACGGAGCGTTGACCGCACGTTTCGGGATAGAGCGCGGTATTCGCCAGGGTTGTCCCCTGTCACCTATGCTCTTCGTGTTATGTTTAGACCCGCTCTTGCGTAGCGTAGCAGAGTCTCCGTCGATTCGCGGTTCCCCTTTGCCTGTCCAGGGCCAGGTGAAGGTGTCAGCATACGCTGACGACGTGTCCTTGTTTCTGAGGGACGCGGACAGCTTCGTAGCGTTTGTACGGCTTTTTTCCAGTTACAGCGAGCTATCCGGCGCCCTCCTCAACAGGGGCAAGAGCAAGGCTCTGCGTTTCGGGGCCTTCGCGTCGGACCTGCTGAGCGAGGTGGAGTGGGTCCTGGCTTGTAAGGTGCTAGGAGTCGTGTTCCTCTCCTCGGGGGAGGTAGCCCGCGACTCGTGGACCGAGTTGAGAGCGACCGCTGAGCGACGCCTGACAGTAGCAGCGCGTTTCCGCCTGTCGCTGTCGGAACGCGCGTTTATCATCAGGTCATCGGTGTACGCGCCGCTCTCGCGTCGCTTGTCCGCCGCGCACCTTTACGCGCCGCTTGGCCACTCTCTGTGGCAGTTTTAAGCATGAAATGCTTTTAGCCCCCGTTGTCGGCAGTGTGGTGACGTCACGCCGAGACCGAGAGCCATCATCCGGGCACTGAAATCCACTCATCCGGGCACTGAAATCTACTCATCCGGGCACTGAAATCCACTCATCCGGGCACTGAAATCCACTCATCCGGGCACTGAATTCCAGTCATCCGGGCACTGAATTCCAGTCATCCGGGCACTGAATTCCAGTCATCCGGGCACTGAATTCCAGTTATCCGGGCTCTGAAATGAGAACATCCGGGCACCGTACGAGACTTAACGAGATTTAACGAGACTCTCTAAGCCCTCCTACGTGACCGGCATGCAAGCGCCGGTCGGTCTCCAAAGGAGTCACAAAAAATAACTGCTGCCAGTGCCTTCTCAATGTTTATCAAGATATCAGTCGCTGTGCGTTTGATAATGCACGGAATTATAATTTCCGATTTCTAATAACGCGTGCAAAAAAACACATAAATGCCACGATACACTTCGTTGTCATACGTGATCTCTTAGGGGCTTCGCGCATCGAAGCAAAGCCGCGCAGGCGCACAGGGGCCCGGGGGAGAAGCGCTGCGTTCAAAGGGCAAGGCATCGCGCCGAACGGGTGGTGGCGTTC
The DNA here is from genome assembly GCF_055824585.1 of Amblyomma mixtum. NCBI lineage: Eukaryota > Metazoa > Arthropoda > Arachnida > Ixodida > Ixodidae > Amblyomma > Amblyomma mixtum. The sequence continues at coordinate 156,273,963 of NC_143021.1, read as the reverse complement.
CTCCCTTCCATTACGGTGCGGTTCGGGTGTCCACCGAGATGGCAGAGAATTACTGCGCCATTTCCTTTCCTCAAAAAACCTTGCGTTCAAATGGCAAGGCATCGCGCTGAACGGGTGGTGGCGTTCCTCCCTTCCTGTACGGTGCGGTTCGGGTGTCCACCGAGATGACATTAGGCCCGTAAACATTTCATGCTTACTCTACTCTCGGTTACGGGAGAGGCAGAGATTTTTTTCTGGGCGAGAAAAACGGAGACCGTCGCTCGCGCGCTCCTCCGTCTTCCCACGCGCATGGGCTGGTTCAGCCTGCCCAACCTGCGCACAGTGTGCAGCGTGCTTGCTGTTCGAGGCGTCCGCGACCTGGTCAACACCACCGACTACCCGGGAAGAGGGCTCCTCGCCTACCTTCTAGGGACTTCGCGGCGCCTCTTTTTTGGTGAACTAGTAGGTCCTTCAGCCGAACAGCAGCCGGCGTTCTTCCGGTATGTCTGTCGGACGGCCGAGTCTCTCACCGCCACCCTGCCCGAGGTCGACGTCTCTCAGACGCAGGCCTCCCGCGTTTGCGAGCTCCTTGCCATCCAGGAGGCTACACCTGAACAGCTAGAGCGGAGCAGGCGGGTACGGTGGCGAGACTTGACGTCGCACTGGATACCACCAGACGTCCGCGACTTCGGCTGGCTGTGAGGCTGGCGAGTCCTCCCAACGGGGTTCCGCATCGCCGCGTGGGGCATCGCTCCTTCTTCTCGGTGTCCCCAGTGCGGTGCGACAGAGACCCTCGAACACGCGCTTGTTGAGTGCGTCGTAGCGCGCACTTTTTGGCGGCTGATGTCGCGCATGTTTTTTGTTAGCCTCGACTCGCACACCAGGCCGCGCAACGCATTTGTGCGGCTCTTGCTGTGCGGCGGGGCCTGTGTTTTGTGGCGCCAGAGATGCGTCGCTTCCTTGCAGGGCCGGCCTCAATGCGCCGTGTTCCCCATGCTGCAGAGGGTTCGGGCGCGCCTTTTTCAACAGGCGTGTTTAGATCATGTGACCCTACCACTCCCAGAAGAAGAGTTCCTGCGGCGGTGGAGCACTCGCTTCATCGCCGCCAGCGGGGGCCGCGTTACGGTGCGGCTCCTGCCGTATTGAGTGTGTGGTGCGCGGTGTCGGTGCGCGTTCATCGTATTTAGTGAGCGTGCTTCCCCCCGCGATGCCTGGACATTATGGACCCTTTGAACATTCTGTGCTGTGAATGATTTTGTGTGAACGGCGACAGCAGTCGCCGTCGTGTACTTGTTTCATAGCTTGTTTGTACCGAGCGACACTAGTCGCTGCCTTGTTGTTTTTGTCTTTGTGAGGGACTATGGTAAATTGTAAATTGGTTTTTGAGGAAAGGAAATGGCGCAGTAACTGTCTCACATATATCGGCGGACACCTGAACCGCGCCGTAAGGGAAGGGAGGAAGGTGGGAGTGAAAGAAGAAAGAGAGAAAGAGGTGCCGTAGTGGAGGTCTCCGGAATAATTTCGACCACCTGGGGATCTTTAACGTGCACTGAAATCGCACAGCACACGGGCGCCTCTTGCGTTTCGCCTCCATCGAAACGTGGCCGCCGCGGTCGGGTTCGAACCCGGGTACTCCGGCTCGGTAGACGAGCGCCTTTCTCTACGAATAATGAATGAGTCCAATGAACTTCTCTTCAAGGACATGGAAAAAGTCATGTTTAAGAAAATTCTTGTTAGCTGTTTTAGTTCACATCACCGCATATCCTATGCCGACGAATAATACTAGCCAGCGTGTACTTTGGGCCGAGTGAAACTTCCCGTTAGCTAAATATGTGAAAGAAACGCGGGAAGTTACAGACATGAATTTTCAGCTCTCGATTTGCATATCCACTGTCCGTTGGTTTCCAGATCAGAGCAATGTCAGGTTTCCCACTTTTTTTTTTGTAACTTCAATTGGATACTACATAAAATTGTTATGCTGGCAGCAGGATGTGCCTCGGAAGTTAGCTAGATGCACCGAGCAAGTAATAAAAATTAATTTAATTTCATATTTGCATTGAAAGGGCGCAGTAGTAGTCGCCTCCACGTGTCGAAAATAATTGGGGGCTTTGTAAAAAAATATTGTCGTGGTAATTTGAGCTTTTAGCGATTGATCGGTGTGTGATATCTATGACGAGTTAAGAAAATTATTGTAATTAACTGATTAATTAAACGATTGAAAGAAATGGAAAAAGGGGAATAAAAGCTGTAGAAATGCTCGGAATGTAACGCAATCCTTGATTGTGGTAATTAACAAAATTTAGAGTCTGCCTTAGATCACTGAATTCATCGGAACAAATGAAAAAAACGAAAAACGCGTTCCTAATTACACCACCACCATTTGCAACACGCTGTCGCGTTCCACTCATAAAGGCGAAGCTTAAGCGTCCTACAATTTTTAATATGCAGTATGTCAATAACAGTTCAAAAGACGCAGTTTTCCATGTCGAAGCCATCAATCGGGCACTGGTACACAGCATGGACACCGGAAGGCTTCGCATTAGAGAGTTTTAGTATAGCGTCAGCCCGCATAGGGTGAAATTATCTGAACGCGCATAGCGGCAGCGCTACGAGTCCACTTTCTCGGCTATAGGGGACCGCAGCTTCGCAGGGGGGCGCTGCGGACGCCACTGAAAAGTGCCCTCTCCGGCCGACTCCGCACTTTCGTCCGGGCAAACCGGTCTCCCTCCCATTGAGTAGCTGCGCGAGCAGCGCGCTTTCTCCTGAAAAAAAGCCAGTTCTGCACGTACTTTGCACGTGTAGGCCAGCCTGCAAATCTCTTTGTGCAGTCGCGAGCTTTTTCCCTCGTGCTTGAACGCTGACGAGCTTCAGAGGATTAGCAAAATGTACAGGGGCGCTAGAAAAAAAAATGCGGACAGCACGGCGCCCACGCACTGCGCAGTCGGAATTTATCTTCAATGCGTTTTTATCTCGGTAGTAACAAAAAGACCCTAGAGTGGTACATTATTGTACCACGGATGTCTCTAGCGCATTTGTGTTGCTAGCCAAGTATAAGCGTGACGAAAATAAGTTCCAACCGCGGAGCGCCTAGGCACTGCGCTGTTTGCATTTCTTTCTGTCGCGGCAGTACGCTCTGAGATGTAGGTTAAAAGAAATAGTGGACAGTGAATTTTTTTTTTTCACTGCGCAAACTTGAAAAATGAACTGCTAGTGGATCAGGCCCACTACGTGAAGCAGATTGTTGACGAAAAAGCCGGTACCGTAACGGCGAAATGTGTATCACAAGTAAATGACGAGGTCATTTAAGACGTGGAATTCGAGGTAAATACCATTTTTTTTTTGGCGCGGCCATCTTCGCAAGATGCTTAATTTCGTTGGGTGGCTGAGCAGTTAGGTGCATGCAGGTTTGTTGGCCAAATAATAAGGATTTTGTTACGTGTTTCGCTGAATAATAATGGAAATAATTTTTATTTTAACTTAAAATAAAGTGGCCTAAGGCGACACGCGAGGCTGAGAAGAAAAACGAAAACACGCACGAAATGCGCCTACCAGCTTCTTGCTATGTACGGCAAAGAGAAAAAATGCTCCAGTTTGGTCAATTGCTACAACGGAGATAAGCGGTTGGTATATTTATTTTAATGCCGATTACAGCGCACGCGCATCCCCAAAACAATTTATTGGCAGAGCCATCGCTCATATGCAAACGCTCAGTGATGTGCAAGCAAACATTTTGATTATTTTTGTTTTTAGAAATGTTTTACATGTAAAGCAACCTCGAAAATTGAGCCACGTGTCACAAGTCAGAACATTGAGGCGATGACTGACCTTGCCTCACACGCGTCTGCATAATGCCGATAGCTGTTGTCAGTCTCCAAAATAAAAAATGGCAAAAGAAATGAGTTTCGTTAGCGCGAGCTTTACTAAACACTGCATGCTTAGTGAATTACAGCAAAAACTGCTCAGAAATATTACGCGTGCAACATGCCAAACGTGTTTAGCAACAGGAAAAAGCTTACTTCACCCTGCCCATAGCAGTTATCGAGGCCTGCCTTTTCTCGTCATCATCCATTTCATACCCAACAATTCCGGACAAAAACAGTTTATAATAGGAAAAAGTGTATGAACGCATTTTTTGTTCATATACGGGAAGATTTCACTATAGCAATCTCCCATCGATAGGCTTCCATTTTTTTTTCGTATTAACGTTTTTCCTATCGTCAACTGCTCGATACGAGCGATGAAAAATATTTAAGATTTTGCTGCATATAGAAAGGGTGGACCATTACCTTCAATATTTCCGTTACTGTACGTTACAATTTTCCAATATTAAATTTTTTTCCCCCAAGAATGTAGGACATCTCCAGGAAATCTGCAGAATTCCACGAGCAGTCCTTGGCCGTCGATGTTCAGAGAACTATTGTGACAGCCCCAGACACAACAAGTTTCTCCACTCTTAGAACGTCGCGGAATTCACAGCGAGCGGCAACAACGCTTTTGTGCGCCCGCGAGAAGGAAGGCACCTGCTCACAATGAACGAGAGAGGGCCAGCTGCGCGAGCAGCACGCGCGTACAAGTCGACAGGCTGCTGGCTCAATGCACTCCGCCCGCGACGTGCCCGGACAGGAACGCCAAAATGGCCGGCAGGGGAGAAGTGGCGCTGGTGCAGTCGGAGCAAACTTCAGGTGCGCTTCCCTATAGAATAGCGTCGGAAGCGGTCGGATAGCGTCGTTTGCACGCAGCGCCATGACGGCAAAAAAGAAAAGGTAGTAGAAAAATATATTTTATGCAAAACGTTTTTGTTTACAGAACAGTAGTATAATAACATTCCAATCAATTTAGAAATGAAACAGTACGTAATTAAAATAGTTAATACATTTTTCTTTTCTTAAGTCAACTTTGTAGTCAAAAGTGGCCATCATCATCCAAGCTCGCGCTCGCTTTCGCGCGTTGCCGTCTTTCCGAAACGCAGTTTTTGTTCTTCGGAAACGATGCCGAGATTAAGCCGAGCGCAAGCAAGCTTGCTTTGCGACCAGTTGCTCTACCTGGATTTAAGTTGGAGCGACTTGGAAGATCTTTTTCTCGGGTGTCGGGAACCAGCGACCCGACGCTACTTCTCCAGTAACGGGCTCCTCAACGTCGGCGCCTTGGAAGAGGAGACATTCCGACGAATGTTTCGTTTTGAGAAAGAGCATCTCGATAACTTGAAGACTGCCCTGCTCATACCTGAAGCCATCGAGAGCAGCCAAGGCGTCAGAGTTTCCGGCGAAGAAGCCCTTCTAATGGCTCTCCGCCGACTGGCCTACCCTAATAGGTGGTGGGATTTGGAGCCGATTTTCGGCCGCCACTGCTCGGCAATGTCGAGCATTGTGTCAACTCTTTTCGGCCACATAGAGACAACGTTTGGCCACCTCCTGGATCTTCGGGTGCACCAGTGGTTGCAGCTCGCCGACTTGGCGCGTTTTTCCGAGGTACGTACACATCAAGCAATACGCGTTCCTGTACGAAGCGGAAGAGATTCCGACCTCCCATTGTTAAAACCGCTGCTCCCCTCTTGCGGTCCTTCCCGACTGCGCATTTCATGATAACAAAAAAGGAGAAAAACAACAACCGTGCGCGCCTGTGTGCTGGGGCGCTGTGATAAAGAAAGAGAAACAAGAAAACGAGCGGTGCGGGTAACGGGCCTCCCGCGCCTCGCGGCTGTGGTTACGTGGGTGTTCCTAGAAAAATAAAGCACCTGCGCCTGCTGAGCCCATTGAAAACGGAACCGTGGGAACTTTGAAGTGCGCTCAAGGGCCCTCCGCAGCTTCCTAGCTTGAGGGCAGGTTTCTTTTTCTGGAGTTCAAAGTTACGGGCATGAGTTATAGCAAGGGCAGGTTATGTGCTCAGTACATGGAAATAAATGAAATACGGTATATAAAAAGAAAAACCAAAATAGAAATGTGCTTGTTTTGTTGCAGGCTGTTCATCGCAGGGGTGCCCCCCTTTCCAACTGTTGGGGATTTGTGGACGGCACGGCCAGGCCTATTTGTAGGCCGACAACAAACCAGAGGATCTATTTCTCTGGACACAAAAGGCTGCATGTTGTTAAATACCAAGCCATAATGTGTGCTAACGGCATCATATGTGAGCTTGATGGGCCGTACCCTGGTCACAGACATGATGCTGGTGAGTGAAACGTGATTAATTTTTGCAATTTGGAATAAAAATAATGCAAAAATACTACGATTAGGTATATGAAAACCTTTAACAGAAATAAACTCATTACTGAGAAATGTGTTCGGAATCCTGTATGTACCAGAACAGACATGAATTTTCAAATTAAAACAATTTATCTGATCTGCTTACTTGGAAATTGTCAGTTGTGTACTTTGATTTCCCCGATTCTGCATGCAAAAAAGTCATGAATTGGGTGATTTACGGGCTGGCTAGCAGTGCCACTGCGAGGACATCTGACTTATCATTGTCATGACAGTAGAGCCTGATATCATGTTGTTTTCCAGCCCTAGCGCTGTCAGAGACCAAGAGTGCTGGTGCAAAATTGCTTCATGCTGCTTGACCTCATTCCTATTGTAACTAGGGCTGTATGCATAATTCAAAGCGATAAAGAAAGGATATCTGAAACATTGTACGCTTTCAACATTACTTGGGCAATGTGAAGAGTTCACTATATGTAAAAAGTAGAAACTATTCACATCGGCTTGCACATTTGTTTTCCCAAGGAACCATACAGTACACTAAAGCAACTACATCGTAGGTGTATAACTATTAAGCAGTCTTGCATAGGTTGTGAAAACATCTATTTGTTGTTGGAGAGTGTCACTGAGACCAGTATATATTAGGCATTCATTGCAGTGAATAATTTTGCGGCAAAGACTAAAAGCTATCAGATAATGTCATGTCAGCAAAGGTAGAAAATTAAACACTCGCGCCTTTCTCCGCTTTCTTTATATAAGGGCTAAGATATGCATTCTGAATGGGGCGTGGTACTAAGCAAAGTATATAAGGGCTAAGAGATGCATTATGAATGGGGCGTGGTACTAAGCAGAGCTGTGTGCTTTTGCATGTATTTGATCGGGAAGCAAAAAACACATGCTTCTTGTTCACCAAGGACGACAGGAAATAGTGCCCTGTCGTGTCTTCGTTGTTGTTTTCTTCGCTGTGTCATAATTTATAGCACTAAATGGACTATAAGCAAAAAGAAACCAATGCTTTTTGAAGGGAAGGAAAGGCAGCCATCACCATAGCTCAGTTAGTAAGGCCACCAGATGCATACTTCAGACATTTTGAGTTCGATTTGCACTGCTAGCATGTGGTTATTCTTTTGTTTTACATTATTGTTAGTTATCAGTTTTTACAATGAAAATGAAACGTCAATTTTTTCAAATTTACCAGAAAAATTTTCAAAAAATATCACCTGTGGTTGCCACAGCACCGAAGACTGTGTAGTCATAAGTGCTTTTTGAGTTCCATATCTAAGTAGCATTGAGGTACCGAGTTTAAAAGGAAGTCTTGTGCCAGTTTTATACGGGACGTATGGCATGGGTCCACTTGAGTAATCCTCTTATGTGCATGTTGTATTATGTGCCTCCTTCCTTCTTTTAATATGTTCTTTTTTTGTGCTGCATGTTTGCTATAACATGGCAAGACATAGTACGCTTTGTTCCATATTAGGCACCTACCCTAGTAGATAAAAGTCTACAAATAGCACTCAGTAACATTCTTCGTTAGGTTAAATTTTATCTTACTGAATGTGCTAGTTTCACAGTTAAGAAGTTTATTGTTATATTCCTCACATATGTCTTCATATTAGTTACCATATTTTTCAGGCATCCTTCGTGACAGTGGCCTCTACGAAAAGCTCGTGGATTTGGTGCAAGGCTCCACCTTCACGATTTATGGTGATCCCCCCTATCCCTTGCGTCCCCTCCTCATGCGGCCATATGGCGGCGCCACACTAAGCCAGCAGCAACAGGCATTCAACCGAGGAATGAGCACTGTTCGGCAGGCTGTGGAGTGGGGATTCGGAAAGACAATAGGCTTGTTTGCCTTTCTTGATTACAAGAAAAATAAAAAATTGTTGCTTCAGAATGTACCACAAATGTACAAGGTTGCAACCATTCTGACAAACTGTCACACATGCCTTTATGGGAGCCAAGTGAGCATGTTCTTTGGTTTGCGGCCACCATCTCTGCATGAATATCTAAGGCCAGAGACCTGAGCACTTTATCTGTGGTCAACTTTTGCTGCCTTTTTTTTTTTCATTGCAGTGTAACAGGTTGCAAGTGTACTCTTTTAGAAGAACTTGTTGTTGGGCTAGTTGGTAGTTATTCATAATTAAATTCAAAGGCGCCAAACCATACGCGCGCGCGCGCGCGCGCACACACACACACACACACACACACACACACACACACACACACACACACACACACACACACACACACACACACACACACACACACACACACACACACACACACACACACACACACACACACACACACACACACACACACACACACACACACACACACACACACACACACACACACACACACACACACACACACACACACACACACACACACACACACACACACACACACACACACACACACACACACACACACACACACACACACACACACACACACACACACACACACACACACACACACACACACACACACACACACACACACACACACACACACACACACACACACACACACACACACACACACACACACACACACACACACACACACACACACACACACACACACACACACACACACACACACACACACACACACACACACACACACACACACACACACACACACACACACACACACACACACACACACACACACACACACACACACACACACACACACACACACACACACACACACACACACACACACACACACACACACACACACACACACACACACACACACACACACACACACACACACACACACACACACACACACACACACACACACACACACACACACACACACACACACACACACACACACACACACACACACACACACACACACACACACACACACACACACACACACACACACACACACACACACACACACACACACACACACACACACACACACACACACACACACACACACACACACACACACACACACACACACACACACACACACACACACACACACACACACACACACACACACACACACACAGGAGAAGAAAGACGAGACAGAGCGCCACTCACAACTGATTTAATGCGCAGAAAGACACGTACATATATGTCACTGTCGGCACATGCGCAAGGAAGACATTCAGCTTCATGAGGATAAGCATCGATCAAAAAACGCTTTTTCAGCCTTATACAGGTTTATCGATGTTTCGCTGACGCACAAGTTGCCCCTCTTTTCGATATGGAATGCTTCTATCAGTTCTCTGGCTTTTGTCACACTACTCTTTGCCAAAATGAAAAGAAAAAGTAAAAGAAAGTGGCTGCGGTACCAGGCATGGGCGACCGTTCACGAAATGTGCGGTAGGGGTTGTGTACGAAGTTCCCCTCTCCTGCGGCAGTTCCTACATCGTACAAACCGGGCGATGTGTCAATGAGCAGATCAGAGAACACCAAAGAAATGTAGAACAAAATAAAGATGGCCCCCATTTACCCATGCACATCAGAACCTGCCCGTCGCGCACTTGTGAGCCATGCTTTTCTGATGTGCGGATTTTGGCAAAGAGTAGTGTGACAAAAGCCAGAGAACTGATAGAAGCATTCCATATCGAAAAGAGGGGCAACTTGTGCGTCAGCGAAACGCTGATAAACCTGTATAAGGCTGAAAAAGCGTTTTTTGATCGCTGCTTATCCTCATGAAGCTGAATGTCTTCCTTGCGCATGCGCCAACAGTGACATATATGTACGTGCCTTTCTGCACATTAAATCAGTTGTGAGTGGCGCTCTGTCTCGTCTTTCTTTCTTCTCCTGTGTGTGTGTGTGCGTATGGTTTGGCGCCTTTGAATTTAATTATGTACTCTTTTAATGTAACAGATAGAGCACTTTCTCTGTGGTCAGCTTTTGCTGCCTTTTTTTTTTTCATTGCAGTGTAACAGGTTGAAAGTGTACTCTTTTAATGTAACAGATAGATTCTTGTCCAAGTGCTAGAAGTAATAGTAAAAACTAGACTTCCTGAGGCTTTAACGTCGCAGTTTCATTAAAGCGGTGAAATAATTCATCTCTCATGTCTAGTAAGTGGTAATTAGCTTTAAACAAAGTAGAAGAGGTCGTGGGTTTATTCTCACTTGGCGGCATGGTTGGTTTGGTTTGGTTTATGGGGGTTTAACGTCCCAAAGCGACTCAGGCTATGAGAGACGCCGTAGTGGAGGGCTCTGGAAATTTCGACCACCTGGGGTTCTTTAACGTGCACTGACATCGCACAGCACACGGGCCTCTAGAACTTTGCCTTCATAGGGCGGCATGGTTGCTTTTACTTTACTTTGTTTATAGCCAATTACCGCTCCCTAAACTCGTGACATCAATCATTTCCTCTCATTAGCAACAATAGTAAAAACAAAACACATTTGCTTGCCACCGTATCAGAGTGCATTTCTTTGCGATTGTATCTTGACGAGTTCCTTAACTTCCCTACTCTTGTCTGCACGTCAGAACACTCATTTTGAACATGCATTTGCACTTGCTCATTTATTGTTATTAATAATTGTGAAGACGAATACGACCGTTCTGCTTAGCGCTGTCATTGCCATCGCTGTGCGTGCTGTGTTCTCGCCTTCGCCGACCACGGACTGTTGCCGCCCTGCTCCTGAGGTCCCAGTGCCTCCAACATGCTATTCGAGAGCAGGTTGCTGAGGTGCTTCCGTCAGCGCATTCACCATCACCTGTCGCAGCTCCGCTGGCGTACGCTGACGCCGCCCCAAGACCAGTCGCCCACCGCTCTGAATTATGCCAACGTCGCCCCAAAACCTGTCGCCCGTCCAATGACTTACGCTGAAGTCGTCGCACAACCTCGACCGCCTACGCACCCTATAATGTCAGTGCCCGTACAAGCGCCGCCACCTTATCTGCGACCATCTCCACGAGACCGAGATCCTTGGCGCACGACGGATAACCGGCCTATTTGCTACACTTGCGGATTGCCTGGCCACGTAGCCCGCCATTGTCGTCGCCGTCTCCCAGTTTCGGCACCGCCGGTCAGGTACTGGCCTCCAGCGCGTCAATACTGCGCGTCTGCTGAGCCCCGTGCGTCCACTCGTCCTTTCTCCCCCGACCGTTCAGCGATTACCGACCGCCATTCCCCTTCGCCGCGACGACGCTCCAATTCTCTGATGCGTCGCCGCCCAAGTAATTCTCAAGAGGAAAACTAGATGTCGCAGTTCCTGAGGCAAGAACTGCGTCCTCGTCGAACTACCAAAGACCTCAGCTGTCCCCTGCGAACCTTGTTGACGTTTCGGTCGAGGGAATTTCTGTCATGGCCCTTGTAGACACTGGCGCCGCAATTTCAGTAATAGATGCAAACCTTTGTCGCCGCTTGAAGAAAGTTAAGACGCCAATTGCCGGTCTCTCGCTGCGCACGGCCAGCGCTCAGCACATCAAGCCGTCGGCAGCTTGCACCGCTCGAGTTTTAATTCAGGATGTCCTCTACACGATCGAGTTCGTCGTACTGCCATGTTGTTCTCACTCTGTTATTTTGGGCTGGGATTTCCTGTCTCGTCATGCCGCTGTCATCGATTGCGCTCGTGCTGAAGTCGGGTTCTGTGCTCTGCCCCAATCCCCGCCGGACGCTGCTCCTTCACCGCCATGTATTAAAGCCCTCGTCACCGAAGACATCGACCTGCCTCCATGCTCTTCCGTCCTTGTGTACCTCTCTTGTGCCCCTTCCTGTGATGACACTGTTCTTTTCACGCCAGCCTATACTTTTCTCCGGCGAAAGTGCCTTCCTCTGCCTTACGCCGTATTGACTATTTCTGCTGGCCTTTCCGTACTGTGGGTCTGCAACCCATTTTCCTACCCTAGTGCTTTGCGCCGTGGCGAATGTGTCAGCAGTGTCCAACCTGTCGCGTGTATTCTAACTCATGAGGAGACTGCCGGTTCATTGCACATCAGTCTCGCTGCGCTCAGCCCGCCATCTTCTACACCCACTCCTTCATCTACCGAACTATTTCTCCGCTCCGTCGACACAGATCTTTCACCGCCGCAGTGCACGCAGCTTCTTGACTTGCTCCACCAGTTCCGCGCCTCCTGTCATCACAGCTCACTGGGCCAAACTTCGACTGTCACACATCGCATAGACACAGGTGACCACACTCCTCTACGGCAGCGCCCCTATCGTGTGTCGGCACCCGAGCGCCAAGTTATTGAAGATCAAGTCGACCAAATGCTCAAGAGCGGCGTAATTAAACCCTCAAGCAGTCCATGGGCTTCGCCAGTTGTGCTTGTCAAAAAGAAAGACGGCTCCATCCGTTTCTTTGTAGTCTACCGCCGCCTAAACAAGATTACGCGCAAGGACGTATATCCCCTGCCACGCATCGATGACGCGCTAGACTGCTTGCAAGGTGCCGAAATATTTTCCTCTTTAGATTTACGTTCCGGGTACTGGCAGGTACCCATGGAAGAGGCCGATGGCCCCAAGACAGCTTTTGTTACACCTGACGGCTTATATGAATTTACCGATTTTAAACCGATTCATCCTTCGTCATGGCGCCCCTCGCGAATTGCTGAGCGACAGAGGCCGCGCCTTCTTATCCGATGTTGTGAAGGCACTGCTCACCAAGTGCAATATAATTCATCGAACCACCTCCGCATATCATCCGCAAACCAACGGTCTCACCGAGCGCTTTAACCGTACCCTCGGTAACATGTTATCTATGTACGTCTCTTCAAAGAAGTCTAACTGGGATCTTGTGCTTCCGTATGTAGCCTATGCATACAATACCGCAACGCAGTCCACTACTGGCTTCTCTCCTTTCTTTCTTCTTTATGGCCGTCACCCTTCTGCTACCATCGACACCATTCTGCCGTACCAACCCGACGCTTGCGATTATACGCCTCTATCTGAAGCCGCCCAGCACGCCGAAGACTGTCGCCGCATCGCCCGTGCTCTCACAACTGACAACCAGTGCAGAGAGAAATCCCGCCAAGACCTCAATCAAACAATGCCACACTTCCCCAATGGCTCCCTTGTGTGGCTCTGGGTTCCTACAAATACTCCTGGCCTGTCGTTAAAATTTCTCCCCAAATACTATGGCCCATACCGTGTCCTGGAGCGTACATCTCCAGTTAATTACACAGTCGAACCTTTCGTGCCGTCTTCTGATCGCCGCTGCCGTGGACGCGAGACTGTTCACGTCCAGTGCTTCAAGCCATTCTGCAACCCAGCCATTCTGCCCGCGCCCTAAGTTGCCAGGTTGGCTCCTCTTTTCCCCGGGGGCAATTGTGAAGACGAAGACGACCGTTCTGCTTAGCGGCGGCATTGCGATCGCTGCGCGTGCTGTGTTCTCGCCTTTGCCGACCACGGACTGTTGCCGCCCTGCTCCTGAGGTCCCAGTGCTTTAACAAACCCCCATCCTACAATAACAAATATGGTGTGTGGGGTGGTACTACATTTAACAAGACTGACCTCTTTAAATATTACAACTGTAATGGGAACGATCCCGGCAGCCGTTCAAGCGGAAGTGGCTGTGCGGCCCACTTCCAACCAGTTCAGCTAACACCCGCTGGGTCATCGTGACCGTTGACCACCTCACCCGCTACTTAAAAATGTCGCTTCTCCAATCTGCCACCACAAAGGGTGTTGCTTCTTTCATCCTCCACCGTGTTGTTCTTCTTCACGGCTCCCCGAAAGAACTGCTGAGTGACCACGGCCGTGTTTTTCTATCGGAAGCCGTCGAGACGCTACTAAAGGAATGCCAAATCGTTCATCGTGGTACCAGCGCCTATCACCTCCAAACCAATGGCATTACTGAGTGGTTCAACCGCACACTCAGTGACAGGCTCACCATGTATGTTGATAACGCCCACTCAAAACTGGGACAAAGTACTTCGTTTTGTAACCTACGCATACAATACGGCTATGCAGACAACAATAGGATTCTCCCCTTTCTTTCCCTTATATGGTTCAGAGCCTGCCCCTGACTCGTGACTCCTGGGAGTGTGCCTGTCACGATGCTCTTTGATTAATGACCACCGACCTGTGCTTCCAATGTGCACCTTTACACAATTATTAAAATAGGTTCTTTCATGTGTTCATTATATGTCAGTGTGAAAGTCAGTGATGATAAATACACAAAAATTTTAACAGTGAAATGTTTTCAAGATGCATATAAATTAAACTTTATTTTTTTAACAGTTGTTCTACTAGGCCGAGCAGAGCTTGTTGCTGAGCTAAAAATAGCTGGCGTTCCTCTGCACGGGCCCGTTGCTCACTTTCTCGTTGCTGTCGGAGCGCAGCAGCCTCCTGTGCCCGTAGCTCCCTTTCTTGGGCTTTCTCTTGGAGCTCCATCTCGAGGAGCCTTTGCCGATTGGCAGCTTCTTGTTGTCTAAGTCGCCGCTCTTCTATCTTCTCCTCCTGTTCTGCCTCCCACTCGCCCCTTCTTTGCTCAACCTTGAGCCTCTCTATAGCTAGGCGCTCCTGCTCAAGGCTGAGACGCTTCTCTTCAAGTGCCCATTCTTTTCCGCGCGCATTTTTTTCGTGGTGAAGTCTTTTTTCGAAAAAAACCAGATTGTCTGGCTGTCGCCTCTTGGTACCTGCAAGTAAAATATGAAGGCAGTGGTAGTTCTCATATTTAATTTTCCCTAGGAGGTCTCTGCTTTCACTTGCAAACATAATATCCCAAGAATAAAGTTGTCTTTGCCTACTACCAGACACATTTTGTCATTCACATAAAGGCATTCCATGTATGCGTTAATCTTTAAGGGGATGAAGTCCAAGATGATGCCTTCACAAATGTGTGTTTATAAACCGTGCTCAGGGCAGCCTTTGAAACTTGGTTGCACTATCAATCTGTCCATTCAATTGTTTGTCCTACATAGAGGACATTTCCACTGCTGCATGGTGAAACATATCACGCTCACTGCAGTAGGAAAAGTCTGCGCTAATGTGATCTGTATTTTACAAGTGCTTGACTGTACAGATCTGCATAAACAATGTGAGGGGATCACTTGTTGCAAATCGCTCAAAGAACAAATACAAGATAAATATCTTAATATGTGTTGAAATGTCAGAGTTCAGAATTTGTTTGCATTGTCCTTACGAGCATAATGCATTCATGAAAATTTTATCTTTCTTGGGTAAAGCAGCTCTTTAGCTTGTATCTTGCATGAAGGAGCATGCCCAGTTTGATGGTAAAAAAAAAATAAACACTCCTGTTGTTCAATCCAACCACAGATGCTCGTGTTTTAAGACGAGCGCTCTAGCCACTACACCATCTGAAGACGCTTCCCGGAGCCCATATTGAAGCATGCTAAGGGTAAACACCTGAATTGCACTGTATATTGGGGAGCAACAAGAAAGGAAGGAAGTTGAGGAAAGGAAAGGCTTGCGTCTCTGTCGTGCTACTGACTCTCAAACCATGCAATTAAGGAATGAATATCTGAGTTGCACTCTCTAATGGGTTGCGCTAAAAAAAACACAGCATGATGATATACCAACTAGCCACAGTGACTACTCTTCTTTTGGTGTCTGTAGCTGTTCACTTGCCTCGCTTTTCGCGCTCAGCAGTTCCGCTGCTGTAGGTTGTAGCAGTTGTTGTTGGAGTTGTCTCTATCAACTGGGGACTGCAGGATGCAGCCAACTGTGAGCTGCAGATGGGCACACTGGAGGCTGTGTAATCTGGAAGTGGTGGTGGTGATTCGGTGTTCTCTGTAGTGTCTCCAGCATAAATCCTCTGGAATATTTCTGTTGCTGACTCTTCAGCCGAGCTCGCTGCGGAAGCAAAAAAACACAGATTATAGCAATGATATAACCGTATTGAACCATCAATGCTTTCATTTTCACAAATGTGGCGAGTTGGACTCTTTGATTATTTGATCCCTACAACTGCTATGAAACAATCCGAAGGCTGGACGAACTGGAGCACAGCCCCCAATTTTAGTGTTGTCTCTGTCGTGAATTTTTATTACACTGTTTGTGCATCAATTTCATGTATACTTTGTATTTTTCTGCCTAATTTAGACCTCATTTGAATACAGATTGAGCTGCGACACTTTTCTCTTGCCAATAAAATTTCTGGAGCTTGTGTATTGAGTGTTTCATGAGCCGAGCAGCCGAGCAACACAACTAAAGAACACAAATCTCTCCTACTGCTGTATGTGCCAACTGCAGCTGTCCTACAATTCCAAACATCCAAACCTCATCAGCTAACATGACTTACCCTCTCCTATGTTTACCTTTTCACACTCTGTTGCATTGCTATAAAAGAGATATCTATAGTATGCATTCAACTGTGTCACAGTGGCCGCGATTTTATGTTATAGGAAGTAGACCGAAAGGTAGCATGCATATGTAATTGACTTGTTTTCCCTGAATGAGCTACACCACGAAATCGCAACTGTGATGTGAATGTCTCCTACATATTATGTGCCCAGCACTTGTCCATTTGGTAAGGATATCCTGAACAATCACAAAGAAATTGATTGACAGTCTGTCGCCAAATAAAGTAGTGGGGATTTTTTTTCTTGTTGTTAATGACGGGAAATAATTGGTGTCACATGCTTAGGAGTTGGTAATTAGCTACAAAGAAGGAAAAAGAGCCATGCCACTGGTCGGTTAAGAACTCATGACTTCTGGGGGTTGTGGGTTGGATACCACAAGACGTTATGTATTTGGTGGCACATTTTCTTCCATATTATTTATACCTAATGAACAGTTTACAAACATGTGACATCAATTTTTTCTTCTCATTACCAACAGTAATAGAAATATCCTTTGCTTGTCATGGTGTCAGTCTGTTTACCTGTGATGTATCTTGACGAGTCCCTCAACTTCCTTCTGCACATCAACTCATGTTCGTTTCCCAAACTACTACTTTCTCTATTAATCCATGAAATTGCGGCACTCAATCTAATATCAGGTCTTTGCTTTAGTGAAAGCTGAGGCCCCTAAGGTGCCAGTCATGACATGAAGACACCTGTGCCATGCATTTTACTTCATTCTCAAGCCATTTACCCTCGGAGGCTTTTGTCTAAGAGTATGTGTGTTACTGCCTTGTGGCTTTTCTTCAGCGGCATACAGTGACCCCTATACATTCCCACTGTTTGCCATTTCACCAAAATTAAAAAGGCTATAAGCTGATGTGTTGAATTGAAATTAGGTGTTGTAAATGAAAGTAAGGGTGCAAAGGTGTTCATTGCTTCAAAAAATTAATGTGCCACAATTCAGCCTTGCTTAGCATCCCATATGACAAAATGCACAATTACTGGAAAATCTGTCCTTGTTTGCAGCATGCCCATTTTTGAGCTACAACGATAGACATGAAGTCTGCACCTTCATCTCAATAACAGGTTTTCCACCGTACGATAAAAATGTGGTAACTGCTTGCAAAAGCAAGCTGTTGGAATATTCGACTTGCTTTTTTAGCACAAAAAAACACAGGAAAAAAATGTTTGACTGGACAGAGTGGTAATTAACAACTTGGGTTTTATTGAAAGACCACTTGGTTAAATACAGCTGGTACGCTTATCAACAAAAAAAGATGACACACAAGGGCTTATAAGTGCCTGAAAATTACACCAGCCTTCGAAGTGAAACTTGGCAATTTTCAGTCTTACCGGTATATCAACTAGCCTGCAAAAATGCCCTTTGAAATATGCTATTAGAACAGCCAGTCTCCAAAATATCTCTCTCCTGCTACCAAATGAGAATAAAATGGTCTTACACGCGTTATCCGCCGCCGCTGTTTCGTCCGGGTAAGTCACACGCCTTGCAGCCGCTGAATCTCTGGCCGCAGACGCTGTGTTGCGATCTGCAGGCAGCACTGCGCAGGTCGGCGGAGGTACTGGCCGGGTGCCTGAAACTTTCTTGGCAGCTGCTGGCCTCACGGTATAACCGTGCTCTTTTGCAAGATCAGCGATTTCTTGGAGCAGTCTCTCTTTTTCGTCGTACTGCTCTTCTGTTCCTGATCTGCACATGTCCAAGCCAGTACATAAGTTAACAAGATTGCTTAGTGCCCTGAGTGGTGCAGTTGCTCATATGTCACTGCCTATTTAAGCACGACGAATTTTTGAACGTGCTAATGAATTTTTACGCATTTTTCAAAACTGTCTAAATTCTAGAGCACTAGAAATGTTAGAACCAACACAGACTTAAGCTTGCTTCAATTCCTTTGCAGACACCGCTCCAGCGCTCTAAGTATACGTTTCCCCAGGATGTACTGCCATCTCCTCGCTATTTATACATAACAAACTAACAATACATAACATAACAAACCAACTGGAACTTGTACTTACTTGCGGAGATTCACGCGGTCGTTGTGCGCAAACTGTGCCAGCAGCAGGTCGCAGCGGTCGTGGATGGCTCGCGGAGAAAATTTTTTCTTAATAGCATTGTGCAAATTGTTTGAAACGGTCACCCACCCGCTAATTCCCCCTTCAAAGGGATTTGTGGCTAGCACTTCCCGCAACATAAAAATGTCGTCAGTCACGGTGAAGCGCAGCCGCGCAAGAGTCGCCGTCTTTGATGATGCCATTGCAGGAGACCGACGATAACTAACATTTCGCGCGCTATTTCTCTTCCTTGGTCGCCGTGGCTTTGACTTCGTCTTGAAAAACGCACCGTAACTATTTTTAGCCAGTGCACGCTTCCGCTTCCTGCGTTTCTATGACAACCTCGTAAACACTCCCTGTTAGGGCTACGATCGATGAGTTCGAGAGCCGTTTTAAAAAAATAAGGCATTTTACGGTTCAATCTTTGCGGTCGAGTGAAGTTGAAACAAATCGAAGTCACGCGGCACCATTTATTTATGCTTCGAATAACCCACAGCGACGTATCCACGGTAAATACGCGGTGAAGTGAGCAGCCCCGCTTCGATGCACGCCGCCATGTTTTCTACGCTATCGAGCGTTAGAGGGCCCCGCTATTTCGCCCATTTAGCGTTAGCGTCGCCCGCTCACGCAAAGACCCAAGGGCCGATAGCGTTCTGCGCATGCGCAGTGGCGTCCCGCTATTCCCCTATGACCCAAAGCGATAGGGTGACGCTATACTAAAACTCTCTATTAATTTCAGCTGCCTGCGGTGATCTAGCGCGGCCGTGTGGGTGATCACTATACATGGCTGCGATCGAACTCGAGAATTCATGCTCACCACTGGCATGAACACTACCGGACGTTGTATACTAGACTTCGATGCCATCTTATGCCGGCCCGTTTGCGTCTTTCAACCCGAAGTAGAAGCACCAACCCTGCACGTGTACGTTGTGGTTAGGAGAGCACGCCTGGTTAGGTCTGGTGTTTGCCTACAGCCTTCTTAGCGAATATTAACTGCAGCGCAGGCAAGCTGCTGCTTGACAGCTGCATGAGGGAATCGAGCGCCACTACCAGCCGCTTGCCACGTGTACGGGACTCAAAAACTGTGTTCACGAAGACAATGAAGAAAATATATAAAGTGTTTAATTACGACAAATTTCACCGCTATTTGTCTTGTGGAAACCACGAAAAAGATTCAAGAAACAGAATATCGCATCGCGTTTTCCGCGTCGCAGCGAAAATTTCCAACTTTTCGAACCCCGCCGCTGATCGCTGCGGCGACTCAGAACAGGTTTTTAAGTCGTGGCAGGAGGATTCTCTAGCGTTTTGGCCTGCATGTGAAACCTGCATTACAAAGCCTGCTGCAGCCACGTCGACGCGCATCGTGTCTGCGTTTCAGGAACGCCACCAGGGGCTTACAAAAACTTCTCCCTTTGTCCACCGCAGCTACATTGCACCGAGTTCCGACAACACGACGAAAAAGGCATGGCCCAACAATCACTGCACCCAAGACATGCTTGCCAGCTAAGGGCAGTCAAAAAGTTCCAGGAAACCAGGAAGCTGGGATCACAGTTGACAGCATTCCTCCAGGATGAAGAATAAGATTCCAGGAGTGCCATATCCTTCCTGTTCCCCCTCTACCTATTATCCTCCCTATCCGCACGTCTGCAGTGGTGGTGGTGACAACTCGCCAGTCACAGGCCCGTGCTAATTTCCTTACATTTTCTGTCATCCTCTTACTGCTGCTACCTCCGTGTTTGCCGCGCTTTAACAAAGGGAAAGTGAAGGAGGATGTCTGCTGCTGTGTAACATTTCAAGCACCCCTGAATTCCTGGGACCGAGTCGGTCCCAAAACGTTGCGTTGAAAATGGCCGCCGGATAGGCCTACTGCAACTTTTTCCTGGCTTCCTACTGGTAGTGGTTTATTAAAAAAAAAAAGTGAAGCAAAAGAGTGTTGCCGCCCGCGGCAATTGCTATCTAATATCTTAAGCACCCGAGCTGCAGCCGGCGGAAACGAAAGGGAAAGGGAGAGGATAGTGAGGAGAAGTATAGAGGGGAGCGACAGCAAGAAAGGACAGGGGAGAGCTTTGTACACTATTTATAAAATACAAAAGTAATCAAGTTCGCGCCGCTCGCGCGCTAATGTCCAAGCATTGTCCGAAAATAAGTGCGCGCGAGCGGCCACTGCGCACAATCACTCACACAAGAAGTAAACTGTATGTATGTACATAGCCGCGCGCACGTAGCGTCCTGTCTCGGACTAATCGCGCGCGCGGCACACTGCACTAGCGGCCGGGGTGGGGCGCCCGGCCGCGTATACCGTCCGAGGTAGCACGCGTGCACTACCTGGCGAAGAGCAAGCGGGAAGTCAAGCCTGCCCGCTCGATGAACACACAGAGGCTCACCATTGTTCTGTCGCGGGTGCGCGCACTGCCGCGCGGCCACAGGAGCGCTTCGAGACTGTCCGGGATGATTCCCAGCGCCCTGTAGGCCGCGAGCATCTCGCGACGCGGCACTGCAGAAGCGGTACAGCGAAGGAGCATGTGCTCCTATGTCTCCACTGCGCCGCAGTCAGCGCACCCGTCTTACCCCGGGCCACACGCAGCCGACGCGCACTCGGATGATCATCGCCCGCTGGAGGCGCGACAGTGAGCGCGCGCTGACGAGAGAAATGCGCTCTCCTCGCGCGATGCGAGGGTCCGGGTGTAGCTGACGGAGGTGGTCGTGGATCACCGCACGCACGTCTTCCATGGCGAACGGTTCGTCGCTGGGAGGAAGCTGATGTGCGGCGGTGGCGAGCTCGTCGGCCTGCTCGTTGCCGCGGATGCCGCAGTACCCGGGAACCCATTGCACGCGAATACTGCATCTGCGCTCCGCGAGGCGCTCAATGCGCTCGCGTAACGCGCACAGCAACGGGGTGCCACGGCCGGGAGTCTGCAGGCGGCTGAAAGCGGCACGGGAATCACACAGCAGAGCACACCTGGGTGGCGGCGGATTAAGGGTGAGCACCAGATCCAAGCCCAGGCGAAGACCCAGTAGCTCCGCCGTGGTCGAAGAGCCCAGGTAAGCCACTCTATTGTGGCCACTTCCTAATTTTTTAGGAAACTTCTTGATGCAGTTTTCCTTCCGATCGCGATAACTTAAATAAGATTGACAGACTCAGTTTTCACTTCCTCCTCTGCCCAGAAATGGCTAGCTGATGCATAGCTTCAAAGGTTCGAAACAGAGCAAAAAGAAAGCGCGTGTCCGCGTTTTGCTTGCTCCATTTCTCACCTTTCAAATAAACGTGATTGTATTTAAGGGCATCGGATTTTGCATAGGAGGTACGTTTCACTTCCTGCTTTGTCGCCTGATGCTTTTAGCTTATTGTGTTGGAGTTTAAAGAGCACATTGCAATGGCAGATGCGTCGGCAATTTCGTAACCACAACGTTGCATACTTTTTGGCTCTTAACTGTCTCGTCTTGATGCATCGCTGGCTATTTTCCGGCTGACAGTTTTCTATACTTTGACTATGCCCCGCCATCGGGCAATACTGGTTCTTATGAGCATTGCTCAACCTTCGTTTCCTCATAACTAATGCTGGCAAAATAATCCCATCACACCGTTGTAATGGTGTTTTCTCATAAATGATGACAGGGGGCTTTGGCGACCCGACGTAGGGCTAAATATGAGCGGCATAAAAATTCTAGCCTTCTCGAATTGCCGGATATTTGCGCGATCCAGGTAAAACTGCTTCTCTTTTAGATGCTGCTCTCGGCCAAGTCAAAACTGCAAAAGCCGCGATCTTCGATAATGTGCAGCCAGTTGTTTTACCTGGATTCACAGCTTTGGCTGTGAATTGGAAGTATAATGCCGCCGTGTTTTTGTCAGCTGGAAACTGACTTATTTCTGTGCGTCTCGATGAGATATGTGGTTTAAAATCTCGCAAAGGAGGAAATTTCGAAGGCATACTGATGTTCCCTTTCCTAACCAAGGTGAAAAAGTACTCTTGAACTAAGCACACTCAAACACCGAAAGTAGCATGAAAATTCACATCAGAGACAGGAGGGGCACCAAAGCTGCAGTGGCTGTTTTGCGTATGTAACCCAAGGACTGTGATTTCATGGGGAGAGCTGCTGTGTCAATTATATATTAAAAAGAAAGCAAATCTAGTTCTGAAAATAGTTCTTAATAGCTGAAAAAGTTTTTACCTGCGCAGCTTGCGTCAGAAAAAGGGAGTGTGAGAAACTTGTCAGCCAGTTTCTTTCTTACCTCCCAGCTGAAAATTTTCCTACGCTTTAGCCTATTTATGAAAGCAGTGCCGTCGTGAGAATTTCGTTAATTCGAGCAGTATTAATAATTGCCTTCGAAACGAAGTTTGGCTTTGACTGGAAATGCACGAGTATTTCTGGGAGGGCCTTGAAGATGCACCTAATTACTTGTGTTGTTGGCTTAGGAAACGTCGCTCTTGGACGAATACGTGCAGCGAAAATAACAGACGAGGAGGCTTGGCTGGAGTGTACTCGCGCATGCGCAGGACAATACTGGGAAAAAGTTACACTGTTTACGCTCTTTGGGTTGAATTATTTTTAATATGTTGTGAACCCGCGCGAAAGTCGGAGGTCGTGGGTTCGGATCCCTCCGGTGGCATGTGATTGTGTTTTCTTCTGCTTTCTAATCAGTTATCTTTAAAAATGATTAACCTGTTACCCTCGTATTGATGAATAACACAAAATAAAAAATATTCCCTCTGCTCCACGGCTTTGGTGACTTACTTCAGACATATATAACGAGTGAGACACTCCGTGAAGTCGTTGAAGTTGAAGTTTATTTCTCGCTCTTAGTGGTACAGGTATCGCTGTTAGAGAGAGGACGCAGGGAAAAAAGCTGCTTGAATGCAGCTTGAGAGGCACCCTGCGCCCACAATCCTAAGGCACCGTATTTGCTCAGTTGTTTACAAGATGCTACAGGTGAGGCAGTTGAGAAAAAAAGAACAACTAAAATATCAACATGAATGAAATATTTACAATGACATATAAACACAACAAATAGCGACATAATATACTCAAAACCAAAAGCATCACATCATACAAGAGTACTAGATAAGCAGAATTCACCCTTGCCACACCCCACCCTCGAAGAGCAGTAGGAATGTTTTCCTTAAACATTACATTTCTCTTCAGCCTCTTAAATTACATACCACACACAAGGTCGCTATGCAGGGATAGCCCGCACTACTGTATCACACTACACGAGCTTCGCAAGGCATGCAGGCAACTCACAAAACCCGAAATCTGAGCGGTGGGAGGCCTCGCAGGCCGGCTAATCGTCTATTATCCCCACCCCCTACTACTAAGTTTTACTCGTCTCGACAGTTTCAAAGCCGGTGTTCTTGCTCCTATTTCCAGTTGCTGAAGAAAAAAAAAACGCAGAATAAACGAAGTGCGCGTTCTAGGATAGAAGCTTCAAAGTTAAGCCAAAACGCATAGAAAACAGGACGGATTCAGAGGACCTCTGGTCAGTAGTACCCGCGCTCTCAGAACTGTGCAAACTGGCCGCTATAATAAATATAAAAATTAGTAAACAGCGGGGTGGAGGACGTTATAAGAGGAGGAATTTTGGATCAAACTCGGGAAAAAGAAAGGTATTTTCAGAAAGAAATGCCACAAAATAGACCGCGCCCATGTTAATGTCAGTTCAACTTTTCTTTAAGGCAAACAAAAAGGAATTGTGCGATCTGTATACACTCTTGAAAAGGAACTAGTCAGAACATCATGCGGGTTACTTTAACTGGAAATAAGGTTCGCGAAAGATCGGTGGGTTCAAGGGTTAAGAAAAATGGCGCTTAAATTTCTGTCAAGGGCAATGTCAAGGCCCAAAAAATAGCCTTTTGTATTTGA
This sequence comes from Amblyomma mixtum, assembly GCF_055824585.1. Classification (NCBI taxonomy): domain Eukaryota; kingdom Metazoa; phylum Arthropoda; class Arachnida; order Ixodida; family Ixodidae; genus Amblyomma; species Amblyomma mixtum. The sequence continues at coordinate 156,249,614 of NC_143021.1, read as the reverse complement.
ATTGAAAGCGTTTTCCACAGTCCAGACATCAGGCAGCAGTGTGATATAGCAGTGGAGATATAGCTCAGATAAAAGATGTCGACCCGCTGTCCTTCTGTGTCAAACTTAGACAAGAGTCCAACGAACTGTCGGAAACTAACATGACAAAACAGGACGCTCAGCATTTGCCTAAGAAAAACATCCTTGCCGCCAAGAGGGCATCGAAGGCCTTAGAAACAAATTTTGGTTTCGGCTGGAAATGGACGAGTATTTCTGATAGGGCCTAGACGATGCTGGAACTAATGATGGTTCTTCAACATAAACCTCGTTTACATAAATCCGACGGTGGTGGGTCGAGAGAGGGAATCGCGCTGAGCAAGGTGAGCCCAACTCGACGACTGCAGCGGCGAAAATGCTTTCCCTGGGCGCCAAGGAGGCTTGAAGGGCCGTTCACCCTTGTCCGAAAATCCGGGAAGGTAACCGGATTCGGCCGCTTTTCACGCCGACCCGGGGGTGGCGCGGGGAGGCCGATCGGTCCGAGACCAATTTCTGCCACCTGCAAAATTCTGGCGATCCCTTCGGCCAATAGGAAGGCCAGGAGGAAGTTATATTCCCGCGACTACCAACATGGCGGCGCTCTTCGAAGCAGGTTGCCCCGCTAAGCCGCATCTGTTTGCTGAATACAACTGTTTTTCATTTTGAAAGAAATACTGCAAATAAACAACCAATGCAATGAACTGAAATCATTGCTGCTGCTTTTTTCACTGCATTCATTGACCACAAATGAAGCGCGGGTCTTTCGCTTCGTCTCATCTCGCCTGTAAAAAAACTAAAATAAACATACCCAAATTTCCTTAATTTTTTTATTTGGAGCAACGATTCAGCCGCTTCTAGGCTAAAGAAAACGTTGGTTTGTTGGCAACAATGGTTCCCGTCCTGACGACCAGAGGAGGGCGGCTCCAGGCTGAGCATATCTTGGCGTCTTTGCCAGCATACGCTGAGCTAAAAGTGGGAATTTTAGAAATAGCGTAGCGTCCCGCAATACACCAGCGTTTAGCGTATGCACGCTTACGGTACGCATAGAGTGTCGAGTTACGTTTTTTTTTTCTAACCATATCTGCGTACGCCGTCAGCTGCGACGCCGTGGCCACGAGAAAAAGCAGCGGCACGGCGGTTCCGCCTCTTCACGAAGTCAACACATGATTTCGCTTGGCTTTTCGGATTTTTGGGCAGCTGTGAAGGGTCCTCGAGTGTGAGTCAACCACCCCTTGCAGTGGAATTGACAAGACTCGGCAGCCTTTGCACAAAGCAGTAACTGGTTTTCTTCCTGACAACTCTACCAAAAGCCCCAGTAGCGTTGAGTAAGTCACCGCTGGAGATGAATGCACATCTTTCCAGAAGCGGACCCCTCCAGCATCCGGGTCTGGTCGCCAAAGTTCCCCCCAAGCCATTTCTAGGAAAACTTCTTTACAATGACAGGGTGGGTTGTACATAGCAGGCAACGCTGCCAAAGCTAGCGCACCTGTTCGCGCAGGCTCAGTCGCGCGCAAAAAGCAGCAACCTCCACAGCGTTGCCTGCTATGTACGAAACGGAGAATACTTGCCTGTAGAGGTGAGCTCTGCTTAATCTGTGACTAATGGAACCCATCCAGACTGAGCACCTGTTCTTCCTGGCGCATGCGCAGCGTAATACTGGAATAAGATACATTGTTTCCGCCCGTTGTATTAACATACTTTAATTATACAGGGTGTCACATTTAAGATTTTACAGAATTTTTAAAAATTCGCTTTCCGAGTTTGAAGAACGCTTCTTTCTGCAAAACATATTCAGGGATGAAGTGCATCAGAATGTAGCTAAGGCCTGCTAACTAGCATGCTGGTTAACTAATATTAAATAATTACCTTTTAACTATTACAATTCGAGTCCTTACTTACGAGAGGTGTGTAGGCCATCGTAAGTATTATCAATATCAGTTTTTAGAATTTGAGAAACACAGTTTCCCTCGGCGTTGTGGCCCGACAGATTTCGGCTACATCGCGCCAAAATGTATGCGCTTTCGATAAGCAGGCAAAGCAACCTCTTTTGGGGCACAACGCCGAGGGTATACGGGTTTTCAAAATCTAAAACCTGATGTGGATATTACTTACGATGGCATACACGCCGATCAATAATTAAAAAGCCTCACAATAATAGTTAAAAGTCAACTATCCAATATTAGTTAACAAGGCTGACAGTTAGGACGTCTTAGCCGTATTCTAAATTACTTCGCCGCTGACAATGCTATGCCCGAAAAAAAGGGCGTTTCCAACTCAAGAGGCCTATTTTCAACAAGTGCGTGAGGTTTTACTAGAAACACCCTCTGCTGTCAACCCACGCGAAATTAGGAGGTCGTGGGTTCAGATCACTCCGGCGGAATGTGTTTTTTTTTTGCTTTCTAATCAACAATCTTCAAGGGTTATAACCCTATTATAATACCATTGATTAAGTCCTCAAAATAAAATAAAAATAAATCCCCAGTGCTCCATGCTTTCGGCGACTGTTGGCTTGCGTCATGTATAACCAATGAGTCATTCTATTCTCCTCTTCGCCGAACGCATTCTCGAAGCGGGCAGGAATGTTCTTCTCATCACATCCCCAGAATACCACCACCATTCGATTCCACCTCAGCCTCTTGCAAGGATCGCCCCACACTGTACCACACTGCATAAACTTGAGCGGTGGGAGGCCTTGCAGTCCGGCTCACCGTCAACCATCTTCCTAATTTTGAGTCATGTTGTTCTTCTGTTCTTGATGTCTTCACGGCCGCAAATTCTTGTTCTCGTTTCCAGTTTACTGTAATTAAAAAAAAGAGAGAAAAAAGAAACAACTGGAGAAAAGCGATTTCTAGGATCGCATCAGCAAAGTGAAGCCAAAATTCCTGGAAAACAGGACGGCCTTGAATGACCTCCGGTCAGTGTGTGCGCTCTCAAGAATGTGCTAACTGGCCGTTTTGATAAATACAGGAATTAATAAAACGTGGAGTGCGGTGTGTGCGTGCGTGTGTGCGGGGGGGGGGGGGGGGAGGGGGGGGGGGGACCTTAGACTAGGTGAAATTTTGGTTCGAATTCCGAGAAAAAAGGCATCTCGGGAGATATATGTCATAAAATTAACGGGACCCATGTTATTGTCAGTTTTAGTTCTATTCCACTTTTATTTAAGGCAAGCGAAAACGAATAGTATGATCTGTATACACTCTTGAAAAGGAACAAGTTAAACCATCATGCGAGTTACATTGACTGGAAATATGCATTGGGAAAAATCAGTGGGGTCCAGGGTTCAAGGGAAATGGAGCTAATATTTTCGTCAAGGGCCGTCACAAGGCACAAAATATAGCCGTTTTCCTTCGACTTCGAAGCTTTTTTCACACTCCTGCTAGCAGGCAGCAGTATGATAATAATTTTGGAGATAAGCTCAGCGGCGGCATCGATGAAGGTCCAAGCCGAGGCCTTGTGTCTTTGTGTGTCAAACTTAGACAAGATTGCAATGGAAACCAACATAACAAAAGAGGAGGCTCAGTGCTTGGCGAGAAAGAAAACCATCCATGCCGCCAAGAGTGCAATGAAGGCCGGATACACTGACTCATCAGTATAAGATATGGGAGAAGTCGAGTTTAAGATTGCTTATGGTAGCTGTTGCGACCTTCCGGCGCGACAGTCAAGGGCGACCTTCCGGCGCGACGGTCAGGGACGGGCTGACCCTACCGCCCATTAGTGTTCTTTTTTTGTGTGCCATCTCCCACTTGTCGTTTTCCCCCACATGTCCTTCTGGCCCGGGGATCGCCTGAGGGGGGGGGGGGGGGGGGGGGCGTTTGGAGGCTCGCGCTCTGGTCTTCCGAAGTAATCAGTTAGGAGCCGTGCCGGCTCACCCAAAGCGGGAGCTCTTTGTGTGAGCGCGGGCGCCGATGCCCCCTCAAAGGTGCCGCGGTTGGAAGGGGCTTTGGACAGCGTGGGGAGAGCGAGGGCAGTTGTACTCCGGACGCCGAACGACGAGCAGCTAGCTTCGCTGACTGCTCGAGCGTTCCGGGAGATGTGTGGTTACTTGCTATTGATTCTTATATTTAACATGTTAATAAATTCACCGAGTTAAGTTTCAACGACTGAATCAAGTCTGATCATTCATGATTAGGCCAACGAATAGCGGCAGCTACGCATAGTTACAACAAAAGTTCTGGTGCCGAAACCCGGGAACGGATTTCTTCGATCGACCGGACCCCAACGACAACGACAAGATGGAGGTGCTGAAGAAGAAGAGGAAGGCTGTCAGATCATCAGCGACGCGTCTTACTAAAGAAGCCGACGACATCTTGGCCGCCGAGACAGCACCCGACATCGAAAAGGTGAGCGTTCTTCTCGAGCGCTTACAATTGGTGCAACGGCAGCTCAACGATGTGGACTCCGCGATCGAGCCACATATCAAAGATGACGACGCAGACGCTGAGTTTGAACAGGTCCTTGAGTATACGGACAAGATTGCCACTAGCATCTGCACATTAAGACTCAAGAAAAATCCTGAAAGCCGGAAGGAATCAGCGACCACCTCTACGACTTCCGCACATCACAAGATAAAACTTCCGAAATTAGAACTTTCGAAATTCGACGGAAGAAGAAAAAATTGGCAGCCGTTCTGGCAGCAGTTTGAGCCAGCAATTCATACGAATCCGGACCTGTCCCCTGTTGACCGCTTTAACTACCTAAAGTAGCTGCTTTATGGAGAAGCTGAAGCCGCCATCGCCGGGCTTCAAGCTACAGCTGAGTGCTATACCGATGCCATCGAAATCCTTAAGCAGCGATTCGGCGACCAAGCGGCCTTGATACAGGAACACATGCAGGGGCTCATCGATATCCGGGGTGTGATGTCTGCGGGAAAAGTACGTGACTTACGGCGGCTCTACGACAACGTGCAAGTGCGTATGCGAGGCTTGAGAGCGTTAGGTGTTGGCGACGACAGTTACAACGCGATGCTGTATCCCGTCCTGCATCGTGCACTTCCAAGGGAGCTCGTCCTCTCCTATCACCGCGCGCACGCAGAGGACCAACATGCTCCGAGTACAATGTCATCTACAACGGCAGAAGATTGTGCCCGGTCCACGACACCCTCAGAAACAGCGACGGACAGCCGGACACCACTCAAGTCCTTACTTCGGTTCTTCAGACTGGAGTTGGAGAGCCGCGAGAAAGCCTTCGAGCATCGACCTGAAACTGCACCCGGTACGCCAGCATCTCATTTTAACGGGCCAAAGGAAGAATCAAGAGGGAGCATTCGACCTTCCTCGGCCGCAGCTTTGCATGGCTCAGCGTCGAACACCTCCTGCCCAATCTGCGGATCAAGCAATCACGGAGGGGAAGATTGCGATTCAGATCTGGATGTAAAGCAGAAGAAAGCAATTTTAACGTCCAAAGGCAGGTGCTTTCGCTGCACGAAGCAGGGGCATAGATCCAAGAATTGCAGAGTGAGACTGATCTGTAAAAAATGCACACGAAGGCATGCGACCTCCATGTGCGATCCCGCCTTCATTAATAACTCATCGAAAGGAGAGGGAGCTACCGAAAGAGCTGGAGGCGTCATCCTGCATGCTTCCGAAGCCGAGGAGAATCGCCCCAAGCAAAATGTGCTAATGCCGACGGTGACCGCTTGGAACAAAGGGGCTAGGGCAAAACGAATGTCTCGACTATTATTTGACAGCGGAAGCCAAAGAAGCTTCATTTCCGAAGATTGCTCGCGACAGCTCGGTTGCCGACTGCTAGGAACCGAAATACTCACTATTGGAGTTTTCGGAGGAGTACAAAAGCAACGCACATTCCGACGCGTCGAAGTGTGTCTATTTGGAAAAGATGACCCGAAAACAGAATATAAAATTGAGGCCTTGGAGACACCTACTATATGCGACCAAGCCATCCCTTGTCCCGACGAGCATATGAGGAAGACTCTGCGCGAGCTCTCTTTGTCACCGGGTGACGAGTTTGAGTATCCCCACACTGCCCTGATCGACGTGCTGGTCGGTTCAGATCACTTCTGGGAATTTCTAACTGGCAGGGTGAAAAAATTGGACGCTCGGCTAACGGCACTCGAAACAGTGTTTGGATGGGCAGTGCAGGGCAAAACTTCATTTTCCTGCCAGGAAGCGACTTGCGCTCATGCAGTCGTGTTGATAGCGACGGTCTCAGATGAACAGGTTGAGCCTGTTTTGAAGCTCTTTTGGGAACTAGAAGGCATTGGTGTTTCGGACACAACGACAGTTTCCCAGGACACTGATCTATGGGTAGACTTTACCAAGACCGTCAAGGTAGTTGATCAACGGTATGAAGTAAAACTTCCGTGGAAAAATCAAGTGGACCTTGCAGACAACCGAGCTGTAGCAGAAAAAAGATTCCACTTCCTTGGCAGAAAACTGAGCAGAGCACCAGCTCTAATGCATGAGTACGATGCCGAAATGCGTCGCCTGGTTGCCGAAGGCATAGCCGAGGTTGTTCCGAATGATGCTTCCAGTGACGGTCAGCATGCTTATTACATGCCTCACCAGCCTGTGCTTCGTGAGAGCAGCTGCACAACGAAGCTGCGGATAGTATTTGATGCATCATCTCACGGCTCAGAAGCAAAATCTCTAAATGAAAATTTAGAGTGCGGACCGAACTTGAATCCTGATCTAGTTCGACTACTGCTCAATTTCCGTCGACATCGAATAGCTCTGGTGGCGGATGTGGAAAAGGCGTTTTTGCAAATAAGTGTGGCGCCAGAGGACAGAAATTCATTGAAATTTTTGTGGTATGAAAGCACTCCCGAAGCTGACGGACCACTTCCAAAGACTGCTGTGTTAAGAATGACGCGAGTGCCCTTTGGAGTCACTTCAAGTCCCTTTCTTTTGGCGGCAACACTACGGCATCACCTGGAAAATGTAAAAGACCAGTACCCCGAAACAGCACAACTTCTGAAAGGGAGTATTTACGTCGACGATTTACTGTGTGGTGCTGCCAACTACGAAGATGCTGCTAAGGTTTACGAGCAGGCAAACGCCATTTTCGAAGCAGCGTCAATGCGCTTACACAAATGGGGATCGAACAGCGAAAGGATGAGATCGATTTTCTGCGAGGGTTGCCCGAATGAAAGACCTCTGGGCAAACCTGCCGACTTGCTAAAGGTGCTCGGTCTCACATGGCAAGCCAAAGAAGATATTCTAACATTTTCCCTGGACCCCATCATTGAGTTTTCCGAGAAAAGGATAAACACCAAGCGCTTCGTTCTGCAGACAACGGCGCGGCTATACGACCCTCTTGGGTTTTTGTCACCGTACACAGTAAGGGCAAAAGCACTATTCCAGGAGATATGGAAGGAGAACCTTTCATGGGACCAACAACTGCCAGATCACATACTGGAAAGCTGGGTCAAGTGGTGTGATGATCTTCCCTCACTTAATGACCTCAAGATTCCCCGAACCTATGACGCTAACGTCGAAGGGGCTCCAGAGCGCAGGACGTTGCATATCTTTGCAGACGCCAGCACGAAAGCATACGGCGCCGTGGCCTATCTTTGCAGCGAAACCAGCCCAGGCCAGTGCTCGTCCACCTTGGTGATGTCAAAATGCCGTGTGGCTCCAGTAAAGCCGGTCACTCTAGCACGGCTCGAGTTAATGGCTGCTTTGCTGGCGTCACGGCTTTTTCAGTTCTTGAAATCCAATCTTCAAGTCGAGATCGACAACGCGTATCTGTGGACAGATTCCATGATCGCCCTTTGCTGGATCCGTGGGGACGCGGCTAGGTGGAAAGAGTTTGTCAGAAACCGTGTTACGGAGATTAAGCAAAACACGCAGAACATGACATGGAGGCACTGCCCTGGCAAAATGAACCCTGCGGACCTGATGACCAGGGGTCTGACCGCAGATCGCCTCATTGGCAGTGACCTGTGGTGGAAAGGACCATCATGGATTACACAAACAGCAGATGCCTGGCCAGACGAAAGAATGCCAAGCTGTTTCACACCTGTCGAGCTGGAACAACGAAGGGAAGTAAAAGCCCTGAATACCGTCTGCGGAGAAGAAAGCGAACTCCTAGACTTGAATCGATTCAGCTCCGTAACTAAGGTAAACCGGGTGACAGGTTGGCTTCTGCGGTTTGTAAATAACCTGCAAACAAAACAAAGGCATACGGGTCCCCTAACGGCTCTTGAATTGGAACGTGCACAACTTTATTGGCTGAAGCAGGCACAGAAATCGACATTCGGTACCGAGCTGCAGCGCGTAGCCAAAGGAGACAGGACGCCGCGTGATTCAACCCTCAACGACTTCGTTTCACGGAGAGATGACAATGGGTTTCTACGGATACGCAATCACCCCTGTTCAGCGGACAAGGACTACGACGAGCGGCACCCTATCGTCCTACCGAAGCAGTACCGATACACTGTCTTGTTAGTGCATCAGGCTCAGAAGAAGTTGTTGCATGCAGGAGTGCGGGACACGCACGTCCAACTGCGCGAAGGGTTTTGGATAGTGCGTGGCCGGCATTTGGTGAAAAGTGTAGTGCGCTCCTGTGTTGTCTGCCGGCGGCTGAGTGCCTCCCGCGTCGAAGTGGACACGGGCCAACTCCCCCCCGACAGAACTTCTCAAGCAGAGCCTTTCGAGGTCGTCGGAGTGGACTTTGCTGGCCCACTCCTCGTGAAAGAGGGTTCAAGTGTAGCTAAATCCTACATTGTTCTCTTCACTTGTGCTGTGACGCGTGCTGTGCATTTAGAACTGGTGAAGGACATGAGCACTGAGACTTTTATCCAGGCCTTCCGCCGCTTTGTGTCTAGACGAGGGCTGTGTCGCATTATTTATTCTGACAACGCACTTACTTTCAAACGAGCATCGAAAGAATTGAATATGCTTTGGGATGTTCTGCGACACCCGGACACTCAAGACCACTTCGCTAACTCTAGCATACAGTGGAAATTCATAGTGGAGCGGGCGCCTTGGTGGGGTGGATTTTATGAGAGGCTAGTAAGAAGCGTGAAGACAGCTTTGAAGAAAATAATCGGGCGTCAGTGCTTAGCCTTTGTCGACTTGACTACAGTGCTTGCCGAGGTCGAAGCGGTAATCAATTCCAGACCCCTCACATATGTCTATGACGACCCCAGGGATGGCTCTCCCCTCACGCCAGCTAATTTTCTTTCCGGAAAGCGCTTGACGGCCCTGCCCTCGCCCGAAAAGAGAGCGGTTAATAACACAGCAGCCTCCCTCCGAACGCTATGGAGGAAACGAAAACAGATGCTAGAATTGTTCTGGCAAGCATGGCAGAAAGAATACTTACGAGAGCTGCGCTCGGCTTACGCCTCTAGGGAGCAAAGGGGGCCGACACTGAAGCCTGGGGACATTGTTTTGGTCCGCGAAAGTCTTCCTCGCCTCCTGTGGAAAAGCGGAGTCGTTGTAACTGTGTTCCACGGACGCGACGGAAAGATAAGGTCTTGCGAAGTCCGGCTGCCGAAGGGCAAAGTGGTTAGACGACCTGTACAGCTTTTGTACCCGATTGAGCTGTCAGAAGCGTAGAATGAGTCGTTGACCCATTCGGCGGGGGAGTGTTGCGACCTTCCGGCGCGACAGTCAAGGGCGACCTTCCGGCGCGACGGTCAGGGACGGGCTGACCCTACCGCCCATTAGTGTTCTTTTTTTGTGTGCCATCTCCCACTTGTCGTTTTCCCCCACATGTCCTTCTGGCCCGGGGATCGCCTGGGGGGGGGGGGGGGGGCGTTTGGAGGCTCGCGCTCTGGTCTTCCGAAGTAATCAGTTAGGAGCCGTGCCGGCTCACCCAAAGCGGGAGCTCTTTGTGTGAGCGCGGGCGCCGATGCCCCCTCAAAGGTGCCGCGGTTGGAAGGGGCTTTGGACAGCGTGGGGAGAGCGAGGGCAGTTGTACTCCGGACGCCGAACGAGGAGCAGCTAGCTTCGCTGACTGCTCGAGCGTTCCGGGAGATGTGTGGTTACTTGCTATTGATTCTTATATTTAACATGCTAATAAATTCACCGAGTTAAGTTTCAACGACTGAATCAAGTCTGATCATTCATGATTAGGCCAACGAATAGCGGCAGCTACGCATAGTTACAACAGTAGCTGTTTTAGTTAAGATCACCACCAACTTATGACAGCTCACACAACAAGCCAGGGTGTGCTCCAAACCCAGCTGAACTTTCCCGTGAACCAAAAAGAAAAGAAATGCGGGAAGATATTGACATCAACTCTCAGCTCTCGATTTGCGTACCCACGGTCCGGTGTTTTGAAACGAAAGCTTCGATACGAGGCCTCATGCTTCGATCGCCGGGTGCCTAGTTCTGACCTTCAGCTTAGTTAGAGGTCAAACCATGAAAAGAGATTAAAGAAATTGAATCAATATCCATGAATGGGAGTCGAACCTGCGGCTGCACACGAACTGATCACCTTCAAGGGCCGCTCAGCGAGACCACTACGCTATCGCCGCTTTCCTTTTTAACATGGTATTTATTACATTGATGCGACGTTCTATGTGCATGAGCTATCTACAAACCGTGGCACATCAACACACATAAGCAACAAAAAACTGGAAAAAAGGCAGTGAACAACAGAGCACTAAGAGTGAGTACCACTCCCGTTCATACTCGGTCTGAGTATACAATTCTTTTATGTGTACAGTCATTCTACCGAAATGGCCTCTCGCAGAAACAACAGATTCACAACGTCGGTCCATCATGCGTGTTTTCCACAGGCTGTGTAATCCAATTAAAAACAACATATCCCAGGGCTGATCAACAAATGGTAGTGCAGTGAGATATCGTACAGAATGCGGCGTTAAATGAAGTCTTTTTTTTTCAGTGTCTGCTGCATGATGCTCCAGAAGAGTATTGCATCTTTACAATGAATGGGACAATGCTCAATCGTTTCAGAAGCATCCCAAAGGCGACAGTTCAACATAGACACGAAAATACCATTTTTTTCTAGCCATGTTTTAATTGGTACTGTCTCAGTGTGTACCCTAAAGAGAAATGTTTTTGTGCATGGCGAGAGGGGCATTTTACGTACTCTGTTGAGTACGTCATGACCCGGTAAACGAAAATACAAAAAGCGATACTTTGGCGGAGGAAAGAGCATACAGATTAAGTCCTTGTACATTTAAGGCAGAAAGCTGGGCTAGATGGTGTTTGGATTGAGAGGACATAGTAGTAGCGCTAAAAAACCAAGGAGGACAGGGTAGAGAAAGACAACACAGGCACTAGTGTTGTCTTTCTCTACCCTGTCGTCTTTGTTTTTTTAGCGCTACTACTATGTCTTCTCAGTCGTTTCCTTGACACCGTAAAAAAGGAACTCGGGGAAAAAACGAACAAGTATTTATTTATTTATTTATTTATTTATTTATTTATTTATTTATTTATTTATTTATTTATTTATTTATTTATTTATTTATTTATTTATTTATTTATTATACCCTCAGGGCCATTACGGCATTACAGAGGGGAGTGGTTACAAAAAATGAAATTTAACAAACAGGAGTTAATTAAACAGGGAAAGTACAAACATGACTACTACACATACATTGTTAGCTAAGGCATTCAGGGAAAAGAAAAAAAACAATAACACAGTATAAAATACATCCTAGTTAAACAATGTTAGCTATGGCATTCTTGAATAAATGATGATCGGTGATGGTGGCCGTCGAAGAAGGAAGGTGATTCCACTCATTCGATGTGCGTGGTACGAATGACTGAAAAAAAAGTTTTTGTTCTGCAGAAAGGGATGCCAACCTTATGAATGTGATCTAGTCTTGATGATAAGTACTGAGGGGGTGAGATAAGTTCGGTATGAAACTGCGGGTGATAGAATAACTTGTGAAAAAGGGAAAGGCGAAAAATTTTGCGACGTGATGATAAGGATGGTAAGCTAAGGCTAGATTTCATGGCACTGATGCTTGCTGTTCTGGTATAGTTAGAAAGAATGAAGCGAGTAGAGTTATTCTGAACCATTTCCAAAGCTTGTGTTAGGTTTGTTAGGCCGGGATCCCAAATTGACGCGGCGTATTCGAGTTTGGGCCGTATTAGAGTTTTGTAAAGCAGTAATTTTAAAGAGGATGGTGCTTTAGAAAAATTGCGTCGTAAGTAGCCAAGCATTCGATTAGCATTGGATATTATATGCGCGATGTGAACGGTCCACGTTAGATCAGAGGTGATGTGAAGGCCAAGATACTTGTAAGTAGTTACCGGATCTAAAGGTGCGTTATTAAGAGAATACACAGGAAGATCAAGATCAAGATACACAGGAAGATCAAGTAGGAAACGAACAACACACCTCATGCTTAAATCCCCACAAACAAGGACGATCAGAAGCATAAAAAGAAACAATGAGGATGGGTAAAACATGAACTAAATTAAATAAAAATTTACTAATGAACTAAATTTAATCGCCGCAGCCAGTACGCCTCATGTTAAACTGCACCACACTCTCGCGCTGTGCATTGGAGAGCGTCGTCTTCATCAACTTCCACCTGCTCCGTCCCGCGGCACTGCCTGCTCACCGTCATCTTCTACGCAGCAGAAGTCTACGACTCTCCTCTCCACACATCCAACGTAATATTTCTTAGTCAACCCGCAGTCTTTTTAAATGTCACCTGGTCTTGTTTGCATAGTACGAAGATATGTTTCGTGTATATGTTTCCTCAATCCCTTAAACATTAAGCTCACAGATATCCATCCACTGTATAACATCTCCCCTTCAGTCGAGATTGCATTTGATAACATTTTCCCATCGAATGCCAAGCTCCAGCCCCTTCCTCTCCTTCACGGTTTGTTACAGGACCACCTAAGGTCCTTTCCTTTTCATATTCTTATTGCTACCGATGCCTCGCAGGATCGAGAAAAGGCAGGTGTGGGCATTTTTTCACCTGCATTGGGATGGTCCTTTTCTCTCCGTCTCCCTGACTTCACTCCAGTTTATCTGGCCGAATTATTAGCTGTAATTCTGGCATTACGTAAATTAGATCCGACCGTTTCCCAAGTCATGGTTATGATGGACTCTCTTTCTATTTGTTTTTCATTATCATCACCCTCCGAGTCTCGGGCATTACGCCTCTTTAAGCAGCTGATCCCGCTCCATCTAAATTCGGTGAGGTTGCTTTGGGTACCGGGTCACGTGGGCATTCGGCTAAATGAGGTTGCTGATTCATTAGCAAGGGCCTCTCTTTGTGGCCCAATAATTGCTGTCCTGCCAACCTGCGCATATACAGCTGCGGTGAGGTTTCGCAGTTACACAATATATCAGGAATTTTCAGCCTCGGCGCTTACTTCATCTCCCGAATATCAGCACCTTCTGCACCCTTGGAGTAGCAAAGACTGGACCTCGCGCAGACTGGAGGTCTCATTCACGCGTTTGCGATGCCGAGTTCCTCTGCTAAATTTCTACCTTCACAGGTCTGGTTTGGCGGTTTCTCCACTGTGCCCATTTTGTGCCGAGCCTGAGACAGTGGATCACTACCTGCTGTTCTTCCGCCGATTCTCTTCTTTGAGGAGGCGCCTATTAGAAATTCCGTTTCACCAGCTGGGTCTGCCTGTGTCCACTGAGGTTGTTCTTTCCTTTGGCGCTACTTCGCTTGGACAAAGCAACAGGAGTGCGCGCTGTGCAGTTCAAAAATTTCTTCTAGAAACACAGCGACTCCTATGCTAATATTAATTTTATTTATTTATTTTTCGATTTGTTTTCATTTTTCTGATTATCAAACAGTTCATTTATTATTATTATTTATTTATTTATTTCTATATCTTTATCAGTGTTAGAAGCTAGATTCGAACACTTTGTTTTACGAGTGTTCGTGAATGTACACTCAAAACGTAATACCTCCCGATCTGCGTGAAACGCACCTATTCGTGCTTAACTCGACGTGCCACGTCGTTTTAGAGCTAAAGAAGCTAGATTCGAACACTTTGCTTTACGAGTGTTCGTGAGTGTACGCTCAAAACGTAATTCCTACCGATCTGCGTGAAACGCACGTATTCGTGCTTAACTCGACGTGCCACGTTGTTTTAGAGCTAAACAAGCTAGATTCGAACACTGTTTTACGAGTGGTCTTGAATGTACACTCAAAACGTAATATCTCCCGATCTGCGTGAAATGCACGTATTCGTGCTTAACTCGACGTGCCACGTCGTTTTAGAGCTAAACAAGCTAGATTCTAACACAAAATGAAACCATTCCATATGTTGCACTCAAATTTGCACATAAAGCCGTCGTCCCATCTTCGATCTCCCAGCTAACAGGACCCCTTTCGTTGCGTCGTCCAATCTGTCAGCCTATACCCTATTAATACTCCTTTTCCTCTAAAACTGCTAATCATTCCAACAGTTCACCGCCTGTGTCTTGGCCACTCCCCCGTAGTGGGTATGTGCCATTCTACTTGAGGCCAACCAACCAACTATGCTTTCACCCCGATTCGAATGTAGTAATCCTTCTCCGTAGTTTTTCCTGATCAGAGCAAGATCAGGTTTTTTCTGTGATTTCTATAAGATACAAGGTAAAATTCTTCAAAGAAAAAAATGCGAAAAGAGCTTAGGTCACCTTGTGCTAGCAGTATGATATGTGCCTCGGAACTTAGACAGATGGCTCGAGAAAATATGAAACCCAGTGTTTACATGAACTCAATCCCGTCATGTAAACGCCTCTAGTGAGGAGGAGGAACACATCCAAACATGTTTCCTTTCACCGCTGAAGCCGAATTGCCATTCTTGATCTTCCCCCGTCTGGCGCATTGATGCGACGCGCTTTCCTAGCCCATTATCATCGTTTACGTAAATGCGATGCTGTCCTGTCGCACTCATGTAAACGCGGCTGTAATCTACTTTGAAATGACTAACTCTTTGTTGGCGGTTTCCCATGAGGTACTTCTGATGAAGATGGGAAAAATATGGGCTTTGAACATGTTCTGCAAATGGCTCAAAACCTGCTGGCTGGTAGCGGTCGCAATCTCGTTTGATTTTCCGGCTGTGTGTTCGACGAGCTTATATCATCGGGAGTGCTTCAAAGCTCCCACTTAGGACCGCTGTTGCTTGTAGTATTTATTAATCATTTGCCGTTACTCGTCATGAACACGAGGATATTGCACTTTGCAGATTATCTTATATTCCGTAAGCTTGAGAACTCAGAAGACTGCCACCGTTTGCAATTAGACAATGAATCGCCTTAAATTAAACATTAAAAAAAACTTCTCTTTTCTCGCAGACTAGAAGGTGTGACGCATTTAAGTTTGATTATGTCTTTCTTGCTGTGAAAATGTCTCGTGCTGCCCGTGTACAGGACCTTGTTGTTGTTGTGGACTCAAGGCTTGATATCCGATTGCATGCATTTTTCACCCGCCGCGGTGGCTCACTGGTTACGGCGCTCGGCTGCCGACCCAAAAGACGCGGGTTCGATCCCGGCCGCGGCTGCCGAATTTCGATGAACGTGAAATTCTCGAAGCCCGTGTGCTGTGCGATGCCAGTGCACGTTAAAGAACCCCAGGTGGTCGAAATTTCCGGAGCTCTTCACTAAGGCGTTCCTCGTAGCCTGAGTCGCTTTGGGACGTTTAACCCCAATAAACTAAACCAAACCAAACCTATGTTTCGATTAGTCGGTCATTCTTTATGCACATGCGGGCCTGCCGAGTCAACAGGCGGGCTTGTAGGGCAGTGGCTCGCACTGGCCGGCATCATTCAAGTGTATCTCGCAAGAAGTACACAAAAGTACATTATAGAGATCACAGAAGAAAACTATTTGTATGTCAAGAATACTAACTCTAATCGGTTTTCTGGTGTTCGTGTTGAATCTGACAGTCTGTTTACTGTTGAAGGAACGTAATATTCCGTGACTCGTTCACCATATCTAGTGCGTGCACTCGGTACAACAAAATGATTGCGTGGGCACGTACTGGTTGGTACACAGAACGTTATTCTTTTGCCCACATATATCTTAATGCAATCGTTTGGGTGAATAATGTAGTAAAATCAGGCATTTGTGGTCGGTTTATGGAGTTTAACTCTTTCGCTACCGCGGAAAAATGCACTATTTGGAGTGTACTGAAAGAAAACATTTTTTCCCAAGAACTAATACACTCAGCACATATTGCAATGCATAAAATTGTAGCTTAGTAGTTACACTTCTGAATGAAACAAACAGAAGAGTTGTGTGTGCAAAAGTAAATCAACATTTATTTGTGAACTTTGCTAAAAACACAAAAAAAGTAGATAGCAAAAACAAAAATTACCGGCTGCACTAAGCCCGAACTTGATTAGAGGGAAACTGGAATATACAAACTGTTGCACATGTTTATAGCTGTCATTATTCACAGTTTCAGCTATGAGAAAAATTTACTGCACTTTCCATGGCTTGTCAAGTCAGGGGTCATGGCTGTGGTGCAACTGTGAAGAGCAATCAGGGGTGAAGATGTGAAGCAGAGGTAGACTGACAAGTGCTTCACATAAGGTTTTATCTTTGTTCCTCCCTTGTTCTCTGATAGCCGAGCTTGCAGTTTCTTCTTTTTTTCATTATTTTCGGTTGGTGTTGAATGGATTCTATGAGGATTGGGGCGTGGACTTCTCTTCCCTCATCATACCCGAAGATTTCTTGAATGAGCTCCTCCCTGAAAGCCAGCTGATAAAATTTGGCATTTTAGGCAAGCTCTAAAACATCAGGATGGATGAAATAAGTTTTATCGATGTGGTTCAAAAGCCAGGACACTTTCCAAGTGTTGCTAAGAGAAGCTGCCGCCACTCAATCATCCGGGTCCGTTACGTGCAAAAAAACCAACAAAAAAGCAAAAAACATTTTTGATGGCAGAGGGCCAGAATAGATTATTCTGGTATTTCAGTAGAGATACAGTCGTGCCAGGTCAACAATTCCAATGTATATGATGATTCCAATGAACATCAGAATCTCCAACAGATTCAAGTCTTCTCATAAGCCGTCACGCCGAATTTGCTGAAAATATTCTTCCATGCATAATTATTAGTGTTTCCGCACACGGTATTCATCCTCTCCGCCGTGAAGAGCATCGAAAAAAAGTCAAGAAGTCGAGCGAATCTCCGAGCGCCGCTCCGCAGCGATGTGCCGATATGGACACCTAGCTGTCGTCTTGGTTGAAAAACGCGACGCGACCTTGAGAATTTGGCAAACTGTCTTCGCTATACGTTGTCAAGACCCTGAAGCACAAAAATAAACCCCTGTCATCAATTACAAACCGTATGCACCGCAGAAAACACACAGCGAACGAAAACAGAACTTACATGCAAGTACGCGCTGACATTCCAGGCTCCCGAAGCGAATTCTTGCTGTCGAAACCGAAATCCCACGTTTTTACATTGTTGCCCGACTAATAACCGCTGCATTTGTCGCAAAAAACAAAACCGAAACCGGCCGACGTGCTCGGTGTCAACTTTCGCTTTCGAGGAGCGCGCGGCGACGCGGACGCCATTTTCTCCGGCTGACGCTGCCGCGGCCGTTCAAAGGATGGATGGATGGATGGATGGATAGGAGCGCCCCCTTTGAAATGGGGTGGTGGCAATTGCCACCATGCTCAGCTTTTCTTTCTTTATTATTTTTTTTTGTTTACTGTGTTGGCAATTCTCATTAAGATTCTCCATCAACTTTGCCTACGGTTTCCTACTATTCTAACCTTATGCCACATCTCTGCTTTTCAGCCACCAATCCTCCAATCGCTTTTTGCTGACTTCCACTGCAGATTTATTTACATGACCATTGTTATCTTTAAACCCTAGGGCCTCAGAAAGAGTGACTGTGCCTGCATCGACATCCGGATGGATACCATCACATTTGATTATGAGGTGTTCAATTGTTTCCACAGATCTACCACACACTGCACATGTGTCATCTTCTTCGTTAAATTTCTTTTTGTAGCTGCGCGTTCTAAGACACCCTGATCTAGCTTCAAAAAGTAGGGCACTGCCTCTTGAGTTATCATAGAAAAATTCTTTCCTGATCTGCCTTTTCCAGAATCGATATAGTTCTACACTATGTTTCTTTTCCATTGAATTCATCCAATTTTTAACTTCCGCGTTTTTGACCTGTCGTTTAATGCTCTTTCTTTCTCCGTCCTCATGACCGGCATACTTACTGGTTAGTTTTCTAGTTCTTTTCCGCCACTGTGAGTCAACGTTCTTTCTGTATAAATATTTAAATACCTTAGCTGCCCATCTGTTATCGTCCAATTTCCTCAGGCGTTCTTCATATAGTATTTTACTCTTAGCTTCCCGTGCCTCGAAAGATGCCCAGCCCATATCCCCTTGTACTGCCTCGTTTGTGGTTTTGCCGTGGGCACCTAGTGCTAATCTTCCAACAGCTCTCTGATTTACGTCTAATCTCGACTGAACTTCTGCCCTTAAGCACAGAACCGCATTGCCGAAAGTAAGTCCCGGCACCATTATTCCTTTCCAAATACCTCTTAGTACTTCATATTTGTTGTACCCCCATAATGCCCTATGTTTCATTATCCCGGCGTCTCTTCGTCCTTTTGCCCTAAGAGCCTGTTCATGCTTTTCCGTGTATATCTGCCCTTCGTTTAGCCATATCCCGAGGTATTTGTATTCGGCCACTTTGGGTATTTCGTGGCCTTGTATTGTAAGCACCTGATCAGTTGTATCGTTAAAAATCATCACACCTGATTTAGTTGCGCTAAAACTGAATCCTAGAGCGTCTCCTTCGTCTCCACAGCAATTAACCAAAGTTTGTAAATCTTCCTGGCTATCTGCTAACAGTACAATATCGTCCGCATACATTAAACCCGGGAGTCGCTGCTCAACTACATTTCCGCCTAATCTGTACGATAGATTATAACCCAGATTACTTTCTTCTAGCCTTCTTTCCATATTTATCACGTAAAGCATGAACAGCAGCGGTGATAGAGGGCAACCTTGCCTTAATCCTTTGTGCACCCCTACAGTCGTGGTACTTTTTTTCCCTTCCCATGTAATTTCAACTTCATTATCTCGGTAGATTTCCTGTAGAAAATCAATTACCTCATCACCAATACCTAAATCTTTCAATATGCTCCACAGGAGTTCCCTGTTCACGTTATCGTATGCACCGCTTATGTCTAGAAAGGCTATAAACAGAGGTCTATTTTCCGCCTTAGCTATTTCTATGCATTGGGTAAGCACGAACAGGCTATCATCTAACCGCCTACCCCTTCTGAACCCATTCTGAAGTTCTCCGTGTATCCTATTCCCTTCTACCCATGACTGCATTTTTAATTTCACCGCCTGCATTGCCAGCCTGTACATAACAGATGTTATCGTAATCGGACGGAAGGATTTTATGTTCATCTTATCTCCTTTCCCTTTACAAATCAAATTCATTTTACTCTGTCTCCAGCTGTGCGGAATTTGCTGATTTGTTATGACTGCCTCCAATGCTTTTATCAGCGCGTCCTTGCTTCTTGGGCCAAGTTCATTAATCAGCTTAATTGGAATTTCGTCTATCCCTGTGGATGTGGTTTTAGGAATATTCGCTTCCGCCTTTTCCCAGTTAAGACTAGTCAGTTCTAAGCTGTTCTCTTTTGTGCTGTCCTGTGTTGCCGCCTCACTTGGGGAGATTACCCCATTGGCGTCGCTAAAAGACGCAGCTATAAATGACGTAATGTAGTCCACAGCATCGTCTCCCTCCAAACATTTTCCCTCAGCATCTATAATCTGTTCCTGCTTTCTTTGATTTGTTTTTCCCAACCAGCTTATATGGTTCCAGAATTTTCTTGGCCCTCCTTTATTTGCCTCGCGAACTTCAGCCAGCCATTTATCAGAGGACTGCTTTATTTTAGCCTGGACTAGGACCTGAACTTGCTGTTTCTTTTGTCGATAAGATTCCCATTTTTTTCCTATTTGCTCCACAGATAACTGCGCCCTCTTTGCTTCTCTGTGTTCCCTTGAAGCCACCCGTCGTTGTTCGATGGCCTCCTTAATTTCCATATTCCACCAGCTTCGTGGCTTCCTCTTTCCTCTCCAGCGGTTAACTCCTTTCACTTGTTTCATTTTTGTAGCGATGAGCAGTTCCAACTGATTATAATCCCAATTTTCCATGTGGCGTTTCTCAATTACTTCTTCTATATCGGCTGATATTAGCGCTATTTCTTCATCATTTAATTTTGCGTTGTCTTTTGGACTTCGTTGCATTTCTCTTTTGACTAGGGCTCCCAACTGTAGACTAATACGTTTATGATCACTTCCTAGGCTGTCCTTCCCCTCTTCGTCTATTTCCATTATTGCGAGCTTGCTATAGATGCCCTGCGACATTAGACAGTAGTCAATGGTTGTTTGCCTGTTACGGGATTCCCACGTGATTTGTCCCTCACATTTAGTTTCTCTATTGACAATAACTAAGTTGTGCCGCTCACACAAGTCTAGCATTAACTTCCCGTTACAATCTGTGTATCCATCCAGATCCTCGATGTGGCCGTTCATGTCTCCAAGCAAAATAATATCGACACCGTCTCCAATCTGCTTTATATCGTCATTGAGGCACTTAACTAGATCCTTGTTTTCTTGCCTGCATTTGTCCCCGGTCCCTAAATAAACTACCCCTAGCCATGTCCTTTTGCCAGCAATTGTACCTGACACCCAGACATGTTCTTTGCAAGTTGATTTTATTCTTTGCCAATTTGTTCCTTGATGTATCAGCATACCTACTCCTCCTCCCTTCTTCTCCGTTGTTGTTCTGTTGCACCCTTCCCAGACATAGCCATCGATGAAAGGTGGATCTTCTAGATCCCTCAGATGTGTCTCGCATAGAGCGTACACACCTACTGCTTCGTCCTTTAACTGCTGTTCTATTTCTAGCCATTTCGCTCTCTTTCTACCCCCTTGCATGTTTATGTAACTGATCCTGGCGTTAAATTTCTTTTTCGTAGTTTTCTTTCTGGGCCTCCTAGTGGCCATTTTGTTGGGATCAGCCGCCATTGTTACATTTACATCGCTTCTACCTACACCTACGCCCTGAGCCACCGTGGACCCCCTAAAAAAGCTACCGCTCGGCCTCCCAGGCGCCTGCCTATCTCTTCTCCTACCCTTCCACTGAAATGGATGCCATCTCGTCCAAAGTCTCTGCCCGAACCTGCCCTGTGCACTTCCTTGTTTATTTCTACCACCTCAAAGCCTTTATCGAGGCCTAACTGCCTTATCTCGCGATTAAGATTCACAACGTCTTTAGCAACCTCTGCATTCCTTCCTTGTACCTCCGGCACTGTACACACCACGATCTGCGCTTGCTGTGCTATCGCCCTTATACCGTCAACTCCCTCAGCTAATGTTTTCCCTACTTGTGCGGCGTTACCATTCAGGACATCATTTAGCCCCGCCGCTACCACTACCAAGTTACGCCTTGCAGCCTTCTCGGAAAGTTCACTTTTAGTCGCTGTCAGGACATCGTCCATTGTCTTTCCTGGAAACACCCCGACTGCTACCCGCCTATCACCCTTCACCCGGTCCAGAATAGCTCTTTTGCAGCGCCCCATGTTTGAGTCACCAGCGATAAGCACTAGGGTACTCTGCCACTCCCTCCTAACTTCCGGATCTCGCTGCCTCTTATCAGCGACTGTGCCCTCATTTCCTGGAAATAGCTCCGACCCCTTCTCAGTACCGCCTCTCGAATTCCCAGCTGCCACCTGTGCATAGCTGTTCCTGCCTGAACATGTCTGACCTACTGGCCCCTCGCTGTCCATGCCAGTGCAAGCCCCATCCACGTGGCTGGCGCTGGAATGCCCGCCATTGTGGCTTCCAATGGCGGTGTCAGCCGTTTTTGACTCGATCTGAGATAGCTGTACTTGAAGCTTACGCTTCTCTGCCCTCTCTATCTGTAACTCTGTTTCTAGAGCATCCATCCTTAGCACTAGTTCGCTGTTCGCCTGTTCAGCCCTGTCCAGGCGTGCACCTAATACGCAGAATTTGCACATAAAATTTGCGCCTTCGGCCTCCTCCACTGAATCGAACCGCGTTTCTTTTAAATTCACCGATTCCTCACACTCCATACATCTAACCTTCAGTAGCTTAACCATGGTAGCAACACTCGATTATTGCTTTTCCAAATGCCCAGATATCTACACGCTCAAGACGAAAACACTTGAAAACACGTGCAAAATTAAAATAAAAGTCTGGCTACCGCAAATGCCGATCAATCACTTGGAAAAAATAGCTATCTCTCTAAAAGTCAACGCACAAAAAAAGAAAAAACACTGAGACAACTGTCGGCCAAATAGTCCCGGCCGAAATTAGGTCACTGACCTAAATTCTATTCCTTAACCTGCACTTCCCCTAACAGCCTAAAAAACTAAACGCACTTTTAAAACTATTAAAGGAAAGTACTCATCTATTTTACGCAGTCGCTCTCGCAGTCTGTCCGGTCCCGGTCTCCACGCGTGATCCGAAGAGCACCAAAAACGCACGTCCGCACAGCACGGCTGTCAACTGTCAACAAAGTTTTATTTTTCACGGCGCCCCCTCATGTCAAAACACTAAAACGAAGGCTGCAATCGAAAGAGCAGTTGTTGAGCTCGCTAACTAGATGGCGGAGCACGTCCACGACGCTTCAAAATGAGCTTTTTTGCGCGAGCGATTTGAATCTATCATATGCGAATGATGGCCTATGGCGCGGTAGCGAAAGAGTTTTAACGTCCTGTAGCGTCTCAGGCTATGAGGGACGCCGTGGTGAGGGTCTCCAGAAATTTCGATAAGTCAAGGAAGGCCATTGATCAATGGTCCCTTCTACGCCGTCAACTTGGCAATGAAGCATCGCTGGGCCAGCTGGTTGTCCACGTCGTTGTTTAAACATGGAAACGACGCTACCAGCCTTGGCAACAACGAGTTACAGCGAACAGGCAACCATGGTGTGCAAACTTCTGCGATGTGCTCAGATACGCTGTTTTGATTGGTACCACCCAATGTCCTCACTGGCAGAGTGAAATGGCAATTAGAAGCATTGCGAAAATCGAGTTGAGGAGAGCATTTTGTTTGCTTGTATTTTGAAAGTTGTTCATTGAAAAACTCCGATTCTTATGCGCCGATTCACGTAATTCTTTTTGAGTCAGCATCTGTGCGACAAGGAATTCACCTCAAGTATAGCCGGCATCCCTTCAAGCAGTGTTTCACAACGCCTTCAACGAGGCACTGAGGACAACGCATTAACTCGTGGCATGTTTAGTACTGTCATGCCAACATGTTTTCCTGGCAACCCTAAACGCCCACATGGCCATTGTGGGTCATGCTCGTTGGGATAATCAGGTGAATACGACGTACGACGTACCACAACGGTGATGCGGACGCGTTGCAAGACCGTTAAAGCTATGAAAGACCAGTAGGAAACGTGTTGCGTCATCTGCATAGCGCCAACATCCTTATGTCCATCCGCGATGCTTTTCTTGCAGGACAGTTCCCGCCAAGCCGGTACTGCCGCCTAGAGTTCCATGCCCAAGTGGAAGTGCCCCAATGCAAGCGCTGATTTCAGAGGAGAACAGGTGGAGATTGCGGAGCCCAAAAAGGCTGTGCTGTCCGAAGAGGTTCAGGTTCCTGTGCGGATGCAGGTTCTCGAGCAGGCGGCGGTTCCCGAAGGCAAACAAGTGCCCGAGGACGAGAAAGTGCTCGCCGTCCTCGATGTGGCCCCCGAATTCAGATGCCTGCAGGCGTCGAGCACTCCGCAGCCGTCGAGGAGCTCGTTAAAGGCGAAGATCTCACTGGCGTCGAGGAGCCCGAAAACATCGAGGTGGCCAAAAACGTCGAGGTACCCGAAAGCTTGCAGATGCCCGAAAGCTCGCAGATGCCCGAAAGCTCGCAGATGCCCGAAAGCTTGCAGATGCCCGAAAGCTTGCAGATGCCCGAAAGCTCGCAGGTGCCCGAAAGCTCGCAGTTGCCCGAAAGCTCGCAGGTGCCCAAAAACTTGCAGGTGCCCGAAAACTTGCAGTCGCCAGAGGCACGGTCACTGCCACCGGAAGAGATAGACGGAGCGTGCAGCCGGTACGGCGGTCTAAGAGTAGACCACCATCGAGCATGCACGGGCTGGGAAGGTCATCTGTGCCACATCGTAGCCAACTTTAAAGCTTGGAAAGCTTGGAACAGCTTCTTCTGGGTCGTCGGGCTGGAAATGCAAGAGGACCCCGCCTCCCAGCTCACCCTCGTCCCGGCGAGTGACGGCACGTACACGGGCTACCTCAAAAAAGTAAGAGAGGCGCCAAGCTACGACACTTCTATACCATCTGCTGACTGCTGCCGAAGGTGCCGCATTAGGCGCTTCGATGACGACGACCATGTAAAGCCCTGGATATCCGCCCTGCTCGACAACGACACCTCCATCACGCATCTGACATTCTCAATGCGGGGCTTTAGCCTCTCAGAGTGCCAGAGATTTTGTCGAGCGGTCACAGCGAACAAGTCGCTGAAGAAGATCATCCTTGAAGACCTCGGTCGCCATTCGTGGGAGATCTGCGGAACCCTCTTTGAATGTGGCCTGCAAGACAGAGTCACTGTGGAGGGCTACTGCACGGTCTATTACCCAGACACAGGCGCCCGTCCGACTGGCTGCCCCTCGGTCGCCGTGCCCTTCGGCCAATTCCAAAGTGCTGTGGAAAGAGCGACCATGTCTCGTAAACCCAGCCACGTCATGCTACGAGTCAACTCCATACTGTGCGTTACCGGCGAAACAGAGCCAGCCACAACGCCCATCGTTCAGTTCATCCAGGGAGCGACTTTCATCGAACATCTGGTGCTATCTTTGGAATGGAAGTGTTGCAACCGGTGCTGGAATGTGTGCGGTCCCGCTATATGCGAGGCCGTGCGCCGAATTCCTGGCATCAGAAGCCTTAGGTTCATCTTCCAGAGGCGGTGGGGCTATGACACAGCACCGGTGGTCAGGCTTCTGCACCGCAGCCGAACACTGAGGAAATTCTCATTCGAACCTCCCGGCCAATAAGCGTTAGCAGTGTTAATCACGGAGCTCTCAGAGCCGGAGCTTGCGAATAACTACGCTCTGCAGGACCTGAGCTTTTTTTACTATCGTAATGAGTGGATGAGAGAGCGCCTGACCATCCAAGACGTCCTGCACAGGAACAGAGCCTTGGCAAAGCGCGCCGCTCGCTTCGTCACCGGCTCCCGTGTGAGGTACACTGCAGAGGCCTTCGAGAGGGTCTCCGCCTCTCCAACCTTGGTAGACGAGCTCCAGTTGGCGGAGTTCGTTGAGGAAGCTCAAGCCAAGCAACTGATTGCTCGGTGCGTGCTCGGACTGCAAGACTTCACAGAGTTCATGCGCCTCGCAGGCGTAGTGCCGGACGGCGTAGAGTGCAGCGCCAGGGATGACGGGAAGACGCAACTGAGTGACTTTCCCGAACCCTGTCTACGTCACATACGGTAGTTCTTCCTCTTGAGCGACGTGCTCGTTTAACCGGAGTAGAATGATGCCGTACTGAACGTTGTTCCTGTGCCTCCTGTGATGCTCTTAGCTAGGTTTCTGCATCGTGTAAAATATCATAATCAATTCATTCGTTCTGCCAAGTACTTACATTTTTATTCCCTCACAGCGTAAGCTGTCGATAAGCTTACCAATAAAGTGGTGCCTCTCACGTACTCGGTGTTCTTTCTGTTAGACTTGTAGTTGGGCGTTCTCAAAATGAGATTGCGTACGCATCGCTCACTACGTTGCGGACGCTGTAAACGGCCCAAACACGACACCTTCAGTTAGCCGTGCCTTAGCGGCCCTCCGATTCACGTGTAAACAGTTGCGCCATCTAGCGACAAGACGTCGAAGCGCATCAAGGCTGTGTTGAAGAGTTTTTTTTTTCTGTAATTATTCGCAACATGGCTGGGTGCACTGCGCGCCTTTTTTTTTCCAAGTAGAAAAAGTATGCGAATAGAAGGAAATGTAACAAGTAACTAAAGGCTAGAGAAGTGCTTCGCCAGGTGTCGTTGCTAAAATGAAAACGCTTAGTTTAATTACGCCGAAGAGCTTTAAAATCGCCAAATTGTCATTAAATCTGGGGCTCGTAGTCGCTCAAACCTCTACATTGGGGCGAGAGTGTTCGAAATAAACGTGCATTCCACCCATTTGAAATCTTATTTTATTTTATTTGTACATACTGCACCCCTGCTGGGGCTATCGCGGGAGTGGGCATTACAGAACATCGTAGATACAGTCAAAACTATAAGACATGGTAGCAAAAATTAAAACACCGAAGTTGGAAACATAGGGGACACTACACAAATTGGTAGCGTGGGAACAGTAAGTAATATTATGAGTCAGTTATGGCACGCATAAATCTGTCTGTTGGGAGGGAACGCACTGGAGCGGGCAGTCTAGTCCAATGTTCAATGGTAGCAGGAAAGAAACTATATTCAAAAACGTTCGTGCGAGAAAAGTAAGCTGCGAGATTAAGATTATGATAATTATTGTTGACGATGGTATGGCATTCGTGGTATATCTGACGCTTGAGAGTCGGTGGTGCGTATGAGCGACACAGTGCGAAAATGTTAACGATTCTGGTTGCCGGCGAGTGGCGAGGGAAGTTATTTGCAATGATTTGAAGGCAGATGAGGGCGAAAAATCACGGCGGAATGGGCTACCGCGTCGAACAACGCAGCGACGACATGTATTTATTCGAAGCGGGCGAGCAGGGCGCCGCCATCTTGTCAACGCATCCCGTAACGTGCCCGTAGGGCGCGCACGCTATGGTTTGGTTCGATTTGGTTTAAAGGCCTACTTGACCGAAATTTTTCAAACCGTAAAAAGATTGTTTTTTTTATAGTACACCCCCGTATTATGCTACCCACAAAATATTACGCTTCAGTTTCAAGCAGTTACGGTGAAAAAGGCACGCAAAAAACGGAGTTTTCAATATCGAAACTGGAAAAACGGGGGCCATTGCCGCCCGCCGGAAGTGACGCATGTTTGAGACTAGTCCGGACGGGTTCGGAGCGTCTGCTCGTTGCGGCTCGAGCAAAGCGCTGGTACCGCGTAGCGCGTGCAGCAGTTTGTGCTATAAATACTGGTTATTCGTGCAAACACACATCTTAAAACGGATGAAACGCCCTAGCAAAAGTTTTAAACGTGTTTTATTTGCTGTAGTAGACTAGAAAAGTCGTGTCTCAACCTCAGCGAAGATGATCGCGCCGCAATGCTAGTGAGCGCTGTTTGCTGGCAGTATTCGATTACAGCTTGTGCAAAGTTCGGATATAGCGGACGAATGAAGCGTATTTAGATGGAGGCCAAGTAGAAGTGCTTATATTATAAAGTCGGCTCTTCTGAGCGGGCACGCGCGTGCCAACAGCACATGTGCGCTCTGCTGTGCGTGCAATGTGGTTGTTGTCTTGATAAAAAAAATCACCTGCCTTCTCCTTTTCCTTCTCATTTTTCTGCCCCGCCGAAAGGTATTCCTGCCTGTGCACAGAAATTTGGAACCGGTGAAATTTGGAACGCCAGTTCAATCAATAAAGACAGATGGATGTCTAAAAAGAAAGCTCAAGAAAATTAAGTGCTGCGTTAAGCGAAAGAATATGCCAGAAGCAAAATTTGTGTTGCAAAATAAATATATATTTTTCTCTTCGAGGACCGTGGCATCAGTGCGGTGCCGATGGTGGACTGGTTCATCTTTGCGCGCCTCGGTCGGGCAAGCCACTGCACGTTGCGAAATACATGCCGGTTCAAATGAACAAAAACTTATGCGTTGCGTTCATTACAGTATTTACCTAGAACCACTTAAAGCCCGTGTACTGCAAGGACGGAAAGGTTTCTCTAATCTTTTCAAACCACACAGCTGGACAGAACGACGTGGTTGCCGAACCCCAGTCGACCGTATACGCCCACCGTGCAAATTACCGTAGGCAGTGTGTTTATATTGACTAATGAAGAACATAAAATCAAAATTCTTTGCAAATGTTATCATTCAAATAACATGCGTTCAGTTCTCTGGGGTCTTGGAGACGCGCCTCGAATGGTAACGCTGAAGCTTCCTGTAATCGACCTCAAGTATGAATGGCGTGAGGCAGTAAGAAAGTCGACGTATTCAGTAACGCCCGTGTGGCCTTCCAGGATTCTCAGCCCGGCCTGCAAATCTTCGAGGCAGCAGATATACTCGGCGCACGACGGCATTATTGCGCATTGGGCAGAGCTGTACCTGCAATAAACGGGTGTGCATATGTTGATTCCTTTTCAGACGAAGCAAACCTCTCCTTAGACTTCTACCTAGTGTAAACAACGTGCCGTCAAAAGGGCGTTGCTCGATGAGCAAAGCCGTCCACTTTAACTTCTGAACCGGCTTAGCTAGCTTGTGACAAACGGTCCCCCCTCCTCTTTATTCTCCCGATTAGAGACGCCTCGAAGCCTTTCTTCTCCGAATTACAACCCGGTTCGTGGCATGCTTTGCCGATCGGGCCAGAAACACGTGCGTGCTCTGATGCATGATGCAGACCGGGACAGGTCTATTGACAAAGCCCAACCCACAAAAGGGGTTAGCGCGAGGCAGGAGCGTCAGTCACCCACCATTATCTTTTTTGAAGAAGAGAGGAGAATTCACGCTGAAGCCTGAGCTCCAGACCGTTGACACCAGCTTTCGAGGTCGGGGGTGAAGGGCAGTGCCCGAGAAGTATACATGGTGCTTTCCGGATTCTTCGTGTTCCCTTCCGCGGCCATGCACTTCGCCGACATGATGCCAGCACTTATTTTTCTCGTAGACCATCGAGCTTCGCGGTGAAAACAGCCAGAAAAGCGCCAGAAAAAGAGCTTGCAAGGGGCGCGCACTCACTTCGGAACGCCTGAAACTGGCGAGCCGGCGATTCCGGTGTCTCAATTGTGCGTCATTTCCGGTCAGGTTTGTTAGTTGTCCAGCACACCGCTAGGGGACTGCATCGTCTGCTACAGAGGTTTTTGAACGCTTCTAACTAAAATTCTAGACGCTTCACAGCCGTAATATTAAATATAAATGTTGTTAATAACATGCACACTATATCGAGCGCAAAATTAGCCGAAGTAAAGTTTCGGTCAAGTGGGCCTTTAAAGGGGTTTAACGTCCCATAGCGACTCAGGCTATGAGGGACGCCGTAGAGAAGGGCTCCGGAAATTTCGACCACCTGGGGTTCTTTAATGTGCACTGACGTCGCACTGTACACGTGCCTCTGAATAGTGGTATTCAAAATTCCTCAAGTCTGCTTTCCCGCATAACTTTGTATGCGCGCGCCACTGGCGGCGGCGCGTACAAAATGGCAAATAATAACAGCAGGACACATTTCTGTGTTGCAGGATGCAATAATACATGTTTAAATTCGCCTCGGGCAAGGTTTTAAGGATTTCCAACGCGACATTGGGAGACGGCCCACCCTTCGCGACGGGCAGCACTCGCGCGCGGTTTCTGGTCAAACAATGGACAAACCCATGTGGAAGACGCTTAATTGACTCATGCATTACCTCCTAGACAGGTTTTTGACTCATGGCAAATTCAGCAGACTCGGAGGAATGCTAATGGCTCTCTGGGAACCCTTCCCTCTTCTTGCGCCCACAATTTCCGGTCACTGACTTGGCTGTCAACATTACGTGGGCTTAAAAAGCCACGCCGAAACTCGCCCGCAGTCCCAACATAGGAAGGAGCCCAAATTTTGCGCTTTACCTTAGTTTCAGCTATGCGCAGAATCTTTGCTCGCTTTCTCTGCGCCTTGTCGTCCAGCGCCTTTTTCGACAGTAAAAGGCACGTTTTTAGGGGCAACGGCAACATACTCCTGATAAATCTTTGCCTCCACGTCTCAACGACTGAGTGATAATTTAGTACAATAACCATATATCCTAATGTCGAGGAGTCAGGGCACTTGTACTAAATGCGTAGAAATTAAACAAACCTTGCAATGAAATTCCGCTTTTTGAGTACAAGCTTTCTGCAAGAATGCTGCATGAAATAGCCGGGGTACTCCTTTTTTGCAGAATCCCAGTCAAAAAGTTTTGTTTTCCGAAGGAGTTTCAGTGCGCACAGGTGCTTCGCTGCAGCCTGCATTCTCTTCTGCTTGCAAAAGCTGGTTCATTGGACATTTCTTATGACCAAAATACTGACGCACGTGTTGTAGCGATAATGGCCTGACAGTTGCTGAAAAAAGAGAAAACATGAGTGGCAGATTACGCAATGGGCACATCATTTCAAGACGTAGTTTGAACAGGGTAGTCCACATCGATCATCGAAGGTGCGGCAAACGAGAATGTTATGAAGTCAGGTTTGCGCCGTTCGCTCAGAAACTGGAGTTTTCTAATTACCTTCAATGTTATTCCGCCTGGCCGTCTTTGAAAGTTCAGGGTAAGCCTTTCTAAATGAAGGAACACCCCAGGATTGCTGGTGGCTTGTTTTGGAGAGCGTCTCACACCGCTCCAAAAACACGGTATCGGCAGCAGCAGCAGCGTGTTTACATTTGCCTGCCTAGAAACTGCAGTTCGCGGCTACAAGCTGTCTACTGGAGGAGAGCTACATACAAAGAAATTATGTGAGAGTGCAGCGCTGACATGCATTAGATAAAAATATTTCTTAGCGTTAATTTGGTTGTTTTCGGTGGTGCAGTGATGCTTGTCTGCGCAATGCACCGGGCTGCTAATTCGCTCCCATCGCACGACACCACCTCTTTCACAGTGTGTACATGGCCTGCTTCAAAAAGCTTCGTTCCTTTCCTGACGTTCACTCCTCGAAAGAATTTTTCAGCCTCATGATTGAATAGGTCGAAATCCCGCCTCTACGAACAGCGGCAGCCGCTAGCAGACGCCATCCCTACGAAGTCGCGGGGCGAGCCTTCCTGACAGGGACGAGGAACTGGCCGCGCGGGGGAGCTGAACGCAGCCTCGACGGTGGCGGTGCCTGGCGGGTGCATTTTACGAGGAATCGGCAGGGGATTGAGAAATACTCTCAAACACGTGTGCAGCGCGACACCCCGCTGTTGCCGTCCTCCCCTGGGCTGATAATCCGGCGCGCGTAGCGACGTCCGGCCGCTTAGCCACCGGTCAAGCGCGTGTTTGCGTCTGTACAACAAAAGCAGCAATGCTGTACAGAACGCCGTCCTCTAGACATCATTGTTTTATTGCCGGTTGCGACATTTGTCAAATAAAGTAGAAAAAAAAAACGCCCCAGTATGTACGCGCAGCATGTTATGCGAAGGAAAGGTCGCAGCGCGTCTGCGATGTCTCTTTCTTCACCGCTTTCTCGCCGGTCTCGAGTTGCATTGGCAGTGGACGTAGCTGAACAAAAAGTGCCTGCGCCAACAACAGGCTTACGCATCAGCGCGCTTTGTGAATGAAATGCATACAGAAACAAACTCACTGCCTGTGCTTAATATCTGGCGCGGAACGAAGAGCACAGCCTGGCTTGCCAAAACTATACTCTGTGCATAATTTTAAGAGATGAAGCTTTTTGACGTTCTTGGCAAAGCTGTTTTAATTGAACAGTACACGATGCAAGGACAGCACAAATTTCCCACAACTTCGTTTTGGCACCTTACGTGATCGCCAACGTCGGGAGCGTGTGGGCATCGCCCCCTGAAAAAAAAATGAACATTTCGTTTGTACAAAAATACTAATTTAATTTGCACAGCACGGCATGAATGAAAGCGGGGACAAGAAATTTTACCCAACTGCAAAGTGAGCAAATATGCAGCTACGGCAACGTAAGAAGAAAAAAACACGGTATGCACGTGACGGTAAACTCTGTCATGCATTGTACTAAATTATTCGGCTGAAATCAAATCGAATGCACAGTAAAAAAGTCCACTATGCATAACCGTACCAGAGATACAACAAACGCAACGACTTGAGCAGTGCCCCTACCCGATTGAGATCGGAATTCTCAACACAGGTGCGGCGATTCGATCGGCCTGTTGGTAAGCGGTAATAGCGTTCCATTAGCGTAGCAACCTATCTACAGTATAACTGCACATTTTCTGGTATTTGTAAACCATCGAGTACTGGCCGGAGTGAAGTAGGCGAGAATGCTAATTGCTTTCAGTGAACTGGCTTGTATCGCTCGTAGTATACGAACAGTCCAGCGCGAGCGAGCGACAGGGGGGACCAAATTTCAATTTCATCGCGCGTTTCTCCGCAAACAAACATTGCAGTGATCAGACGTGGACTCGTCTCGGTCATGTACTCGATGTTGTTTCCGTAATGTTCAATTTTTGAGCGGGGGTACTCTGTCGCAAGCTCTGCATCTAAATTGTCACACTCACCATGGCCAAGCAGACACCGAAAGCGTTCATAAGAAACTGCTTCACGAAAAACTAGATATTCGGTTGCTCTCCGCGACCTTGAGTTTCAACGCATTTTTCTTTCGTTTTTCCAACATGCAACATCATACCATATTCGCCCTAGAGGCAACCGGCGACAGAAACTACACGCGCGAACTGCGAGCATGGCACTCACCGTTGCTACCGTTGCTGATCGCTCCGTCGAAGAATGGCCGCCTGCTCCCGGTTGGCTGTTGCAGTCGCTAATAGCATTGCACACACGTGTATGAACACGAGGCGAACCACCACGCACAATTTCTATGCTTGCAAGGAATAAAACAGGCGGGTGACACTTCCAGAGATCACACGCTGCTTCGTCTGCAGCCCACCGGCTGCAAATTATCAGCCCACGATGGCGTCGGCGGTAGGCGGCGCTCGAGTAAAACAAACATGGCGGCGCCCAGGTTTCGAAACTAAAATCATGTATAAAGATACAGGAGAGGCGCTTAGGTTGTGTACAGAATGTAAGAAACGTATTTTGGAAGAGGCAAACAAAAAAACTAGTCCTTCTTGCTTTGTTTCAAGTGGAAACGCGTGGTAAGTCATCTTGTCTTGGAAAACATTCTTATGCGGGAAAGCGCACTTGCGGAATTTTGAATATCCCCTATTTCGCCACCAGCGAAGTCCGACCGCCGCGGCGGGGATCGAACCCGCCTCGTCGGATCAGCAGCCGATCGCCATAACGATTGAGCAACCGCGGCGACCGCGCGCTATTGCTTATAGCGGGCACCTGTGCCAGCGAGATACAACAAGGCACGTAGTGTTCGGCTCATGCGCATTCGCTACCCACAGCATACGCTCATTTAAAAGTGTCTATCAATTGCGGTCTACCAACACGGAAAACAGCGCTGCTTCAGCACCGATTAGAGCTCTCCTCGGTCTTCTTGGCGTTTTCGAACCGTTGGCTTCAGGTGCAGCCGCAGACGGTTCGTACAGCTATCAAGCAGGCACTATCGATCCCCAGGGCTGCACAGCATGCAGCACGATGCTTATCGGCAAATTTGCCTGCAGTGTGCCTCGGTCTCTTAACGGTGCACTGAAGAGGAATATGAACTCGATGTGCACGTTCCTTGCATTCTTAGAAACTTCGAATTATTGTCCTGTGCGGCCGAATTCCCTAATTTAAATCGGATGAAACGTTCTGACTCCCGCATTTTTTTTTTAACTCACCGCTGACGGTAGGAGGAGTTAACCATCGCGTGGAGTGGCTTTCAGCCAGTCCCGTGTCGGCTCTCCGCTCTGCCATCGGCGGAGTTATGCGTAGCAATCGGCGGAAGCAAACAGTCCACGTGTATTTTTTTTTCCGTGAGGCCTAATTTGCAGCAGCCTCTGACTGGATCTATTTATTCAAGAATAGCTGAAAACAAAATAAAAGCGAAAGCCAAACCGCCAGGCGACTGCCTGAAAGGCGCCCCACGAATAAGAAAATTGCTCCTACCTCAGCGGTGAGTTGAAAAAATAAAAAAAGGCGGGAGCCGGAACGTATAGTCTGATTTAAATTAGGAAAATCGGTCGCACAAGACAATAACTCGAAGTGTCTAAGAATGCACGGAACGCGCACATCGAGATCCCGCGGTAACAAGACGAGTTCACATTCCTCTTTAATGCATCCTTTCAGCTTTGGAACGGAATGCGTTTTTATTGAAGTAAATTAGGGCACAGTGACTGGCCAGCAATTTGTAAATTATTCTAAAAACACTACACTATAAACACAAATACGCGTGTATGAGAGTAAGAAACTATGTGGGCACTTCGGCAGCCTAAAGTGCGCTAGGCGAAAGCCTTTGTCGCGCTACTTCAACTGCCAATAGGGAGTTATAGCATAACGTTACCGTGTTTACGTTACCGTTTACCGGGCTCGGTTACCGCTTACCGGGCTCGGCTAGCGACATCTGCGCATGCGCGAACATTACCGTGCCGGTTACACTTGACGGAATCTCTTTAGCGTGGCGGAGAGAGTTAGCGTTCGCTTGTAAACAAACATGGCGGCGCCCTGCTCGCCCGCTTCGGAATAAATGCGTGTCACCGCTGGATTCTTTGAGGCGATAGCTCACTCAAATGGTAGCGGTTCGCTTTTATTTCGCATACTCTTACCCATACGTTGAGGATTAAGTGACAACTAGCCCATGTTGTTGAGATAATTCAGTGATTTTCGAGACGTTAAGCCTAGCTATCCGCGTACGTAGCCAAAGTCGCCAAAGTAGCAACAACAGTAGTTTTTGTGCCAGCTACGAGGCGGGCTGCGAGACGGCCGTAGACGAGCCAATCCAAGATAGCTAGCTCGGAGAAAGTAGAGAAAGGAAGCATGGCGGCACACGCAGCGTGTTCAAGCGAGCAGGGTGCTTCTTGAAGCGAAAGTGCCGCTCAAAATCTGTGTCCTCCATGCCGTCGATGTTTAAAGGCCGTTCTACGATCGCTTTTGAGCGGATCCGCCAGACAGGCGGACTGACGGACCGAACGACCAGACGTGGCTGTAGTGGTGGCAGCTATGCCGCGAGGCATACTATATTGGCCACATGTTGATATTACGAGTGTTCAGGGCGACTGCGAACTTCTCCGCGTGCAGCAGCGGCGAGCAGCGACAGTTTCCAGAGTTGAAATCGACGCTGATGTAGTTGACAGAGCGCCTCTTCAAACCGACCCAAGCCCTACGCGTTGGCGGTGTCACGAAGTGTTTACATGGAGCTGTTTGTGGTTGCGGCAAGCGTTCCTAATTCCTGCGAGGATCATCACGCACAGCGGCGAGCAACAGCTGCTCACGGTGAACTTCTGTGCGTGCATGAGCTGCCTAGCACAGTGACTAGTGTCCGCGTAGTGAAAGTGACTGCGATCGAAGCGAGTGATTTTACGTCAAGGCAGTGAAATGTGCACCTTCGAAAGCTCACTACGCACGCCGTGCTTTCCGAATGCTGAAATGAACGTGGCGTTGTGCAGCTAGTCGCATTCGTTGCGATGGTTGCAGTGATCGCGACCGAGTTGCTGGCTACGCATTCGTTACCATTTTGTTCGCGATTCGTGTTGGCACTGTGCTTGAGAATTGCCGTGTGTGCGACGTGACGCGACGCGAGCTTGGCTGCACGGCCGTAGGACTTTTGCGGCGACAACAGCGATGTCGCCATCCTTCTGCGCTTTGGTGCTCCAATCAGTACGTTTTGTGATGATGGGTGCTCGGGTTACGACTCGCCGGAGAAACTGTGTAACCTGTGTGAAAACATCGGTGCAGTGCAAATGTATCTTCGGGAGTGTCATTTCTTTTTATTGCCTGCCGGCTGTGCGCACATTTGCCTGCAATAAACATATCGGCGTGATGAATGGGTGACTGAAGACTACCTCTAGCCATTTCGGTTTAGATTGTAACAACATGGTATTACGCGATTACAAACAAGAATCATTGCCGCTTTTGAATCACGACTGATTGACAGTGTACAAATCTCTAATATGTGCCAAATCATAAGTCTGTTTTTCATGAGCATTTCAATTGATGTAGCGCGGAAAAAAAAAGTGTAGCAGCAGCTTATGCAATCAAAACTGTCCACAGAGCAAGTTGAGCATAACGAGTCTTGATGGAAAAGATGAAAAAAAATATTGAGAAAACCTTTGCCATTGTTTTTTTTCTCTTTTTGCTTAGTGTTAAGTCAATATTGACAAACGCTTGGCTGTATTTAGTTTAAGTGGGATGTTGGTTTCCACTGCAATCAGAAAAATACAGTGGTCTTGAAGCACTTCATAGGCAATGACAGTGTCTGTTGTTGATTTTGCTCATGGTCCTTTTCGATCCGGAGATCAGTGGTATGAAACTGGATGTATTCGCAATGCTATTGTTGCAGAGCTGCTCGCGAAATGGGCCTTATTGGTGTTAAGCGGTTGTTCAGCGGCGCTTCCTGGGTCAGCCGCAGCAGTTTGTTTAACAAGACATTCTCGAAGCTTTGAGAAGATCTCGTCGATGCACTTGCATATGTCTATCTGCTACCACCTTCATTTGCCTGTGACTGCTTGCTACAGACATGACTACTGGCAGACTGCAAAATAAGCCCTGTGGAGCTGGTAAAGCTACGCTAGGAACAAAGACGATGGTAACAACATCACTGCACAGGGTAGCAATTCTTGCTCTGTCGTCGTCCCTTAGCACAGTTTCCACATGCCAACTGGCCACCGGTGCACCCCACAGTACGCTATGATCAAGTTCTGTGAAATTTACAGAAAGCAACAACAAGAAAAGAAGCAGGTTGTATAGGCATATCTATTGCATGCTGTACAGATAGCTTCCTGCCTTATTATAGCCTGGCCCCTCTGTTTTTAACCCTTCATCACCCAGCACCTATGGCCCTATTTGTGTTATTGGCATGTGCTGCAAATCACCAAACACATTTCATATTCTTGACCCTGCTAGATTGCTTTGGCCCATTAAGTTTTTTCATCCCAATCGGCCAGCTTTTAGAAAACATTTCTGCAATAGCCAACTTTTTCTTGTTCTTCACGACCTGCACCTTGACTGCAACATCCCCCATGATGCTTTTGTTGTTTGCTTTGAAAAAGCATGCGATTCCCTTATTTATGTAAGGCTGGTTTTCTCGTGCTTTAACTTGCATCCAATAGCTCTAAACTGGATCCAAGCTTAAACAGCCAGCCTTCGGCAGATTTCCCTTGCCAATTCTTATGCGTCCTGCCTTTTCCTGCAATCTCGGACGTCCGCCAAGGCACTCCTTTGGGCCTCAGCTTTTTATTACTTGCATTATTACCGTCCCTTCAGTGTTTTGTCACATGCCTTTACTGACAGCCATATGGGGTCTGCCATATTGCAATCAATACCAGCATTTCAGTTCTCCAAAACAACAATTAGCATGCCCTGCGTTGGCCTGTTTGCTAATGTTACTAAGAATGCACTAATATTGTTTTTTTATTGTCAGCATTACATTTTGCCAACTTATAAGGCCTTCCGATAAAGGTATATTCACTGTATACTGGTTCAAATACCTAATAATCCTCATACAGACACCCACAACCCAAGATATTTACATTCGACGTGTCCTTAGTATCACCGTCTTCCAAGTTGCTTGTGTTCAAATCCCCTGTGTGGCATCAGCTTGTGTATTCGAATGGCACATGCCACAAAATCTAACTTAACTAGAATCCTGGAATGAGTTCAGACCTGAGGCACTTGTTTTATTCTCTCAGACTATTTTTGAAGTTCCAGTGTAACAACACTAAAAGTGAATCTTCAAATTTCTGCATGCCGTGCAGAAACTGCAGATTTTTTATAACTGTTTATTGTCACATAACCAACTAATCTGTTCTGAGTCATGGTTCCTTCTGCACTAGTCGCACAAACAGTGTTGTGCCTCAGTTAGCGCATGCCACTGCATTTCAAGATTCATTTTTGTTTTTGCCACAAAAGGCTGGAATGGCCTTCCAACTCTCAGGGCTTACTAACCTCTTGTCCTTTGAGCTAGTCACTGCAGTAATCCATGCAGTAAATGATGGTGTTCATCCTCTGATTTAGGTAGATCCCCCAGGTGAAGATTTGTGATAAGGGAGTAATTACTCATTAGCATCCACTCAAGTGAAGCCATAAGGCTACAAAGAAAACCTACAAAGTTTTCCTTTGTAGCGGTATGGCTGTACTTGGATGCTAATGGTTAATTACTTCTTATTAGTATAAATTAGTACTGTTCAGGTATA
Organism: Amblyomma mixtum; assembly: GCF_055824585.1. NCBI lineage: Eukaryota > Metazoa > Arthropoda > Arachnida > Ixodida > Ixodidae > Amblyomma > Amblyomma mixtum. The sequence goes on along the minus strand of NC_143021.1, from coordinate 156,211,689 downwards.
ATAAATGTTAAAATAAGTTATTGTAATAAAGTGCTTAGCCGCTTGCTCAGCTCAGGAAACCAATACAAAGCTATCTTATGTGTAAGAACTATCCTCACAATTTATTTCAAGTAATATTGGGGCAGATTTACACAACAGTTTTGTCGGACGGTACACAGTTGCATTTAGGCTAACTTGCACACTGCACAAGCTAGGTCTAGCCAGCTAAACTCGTGCACTGAAAAGCTAAGCATGCATTACTGTGCCTATCTGTGTCAGTCTTTCCTTGGCGCTTCTCTCTTATCGTATCTTCAGCTAAGCAAGACATCGACTTCATAACATGGCTCAGTGAGAATGCTGCAAATGCATACAATGCATGTGACTTTTATATATTCAGGATAGTGTTTACAGGACTGCTGGTTCATCTTAAACACAAAAGCCGTCAACTTCAAGTTGCAGTATAGAGATGCAAGAAACGACAAAAGCCATCACTGCTATTCTGTTTTTATTCGGCATTCTTCGGCCTAACTTCATATTGCTATTTTCCATATTTCTGTTGCCTGTCAACGCCTCAGTTAATTTCTTTTTTTGAAAGCAAACTGGCAGTGATATAGGTATATTTTGCTGAACATGTTGATAGTCAGCAACTAATAGCACTCTAAAATTCAGCATATGTTAAGTGGTATGAACATCACTTAACAGTTAGCAATGTTCACTTTTGCTTGCTACCTTGGGAAGTGGTCATCGTTACATTCAGCCATTCTACATTTTACTGATCAGTTAAAATAACTTTACACATTGCTTCAAGGCTGTATCAGAGAACCTGTCACATACTTAAACGGCTTATTTGTAATTTCATTTTATAGCACGACATCACAGCTCCCTTATTGCAAAATCCAATTTTACAAATTCTACTTGAGGTGTTTGTGTTTGCTCGAGATAACCTGACAGTATGGCCATCGTACCTTGTTCCCCTGACTATACAAGTATCAGCCTAAGCCGGGAGCCGTCGCCATGTAAACCCTCCAAATTGGTTCTTGCATTTACTGAACATGTAATTCAGTTTACTGGCTCTGACATTTCATTATATTTATATTAATGAGAATGGCATGCACAGACTTCTATGCAATACGAAGGCACCAACTTTGTTTTACATTCACAGCGACATTTGAGAATGCTTTGGAGTGCACAGAGTATATGCCAGCTTGTTTTGTACATGGCAACAATTGCATGGCCTTCAGCAGAACTTCCCATAGTTGTTTTCAACACTGCATTCTGGCTTGTGCAACTGCATCATGAGCTAAGGAAGGAATGTTAAACCACAACTTGATGGCCCGCTGTCACTGTGCAAAACAAAGCCATGCCCTTTTAGCCCAGTGATGCTGTGAGCCACAGAGTGCTATTTCTATGTTGGCTTTAATAATGGCGTGAAAAACATGAAAAAAATAAATCATTATTGTTGCATTTTCACTGTTCTGTGAAATGCATAACTGCTTTAATTACAACTGATTTTACCTGTTCCAATTAGCTGGAAACATAACTTCTCATGTCCATTAGCATTTGTGTTTGACAGCAGTGTTGTGCTAAGTTGTGAACGTTAAACGCATGCACAATTAACACACACCCCCACACGCACGCACGCACCTTATATATTGAATAGGTAAGCATGTCTTTTGCAGTAACAGTATAGTTAGCCAAGGAGAAGGCCGTTTACATATTACAGTGACTGTGCAAATTGCTTGGGAAATGCTGCAAGTGCAATTATTTTTTTTCTCTGTCAGGAATTCAAAAACACTGAAGTGTGCTATTTTGAATAACTGACTAAAAATTTTAAGTATGCAGTCGTAACTATTTTAAAAAGTGGGATTATGCCGATAGTAATTACGGACGGTTGTTAGCAGCCTGTACTGCAGTGTGGCCCGATCGAGAATTCGCAGAAAGAATCGCGTCGTCGCAGCGAAATCGTCAGGTCAGCGTAACTTTCAGAGCAAGCAGCATTCTGTTATTTTGGGGCCGGAAATCACGGTCCGTTGTGAGAACGTATCGTCGAACGGGGACGCGATGTGACGCGTTTTTCAATCTCTTGGGTAGAAATGATCCACACACGTATCGTTTCCGAAGGCATCGCTTCAGATGAGCAGACTGGCCTTCGATCTTGCAAACTTTTGTCGAGAATTGTTTCGCGGCCGTCAGGGTCGTCTGAACCGAGATTTGTGCCGTTCCAGCCCGAATCACAGCCGACCACGAGTCTACCTTCGACGAAAATCCCGCAGGATCTTGAATACGCCGCATTTAATACGCAGATACCTACCGCAAGATATCTGCGTGTTTCGCTAAAAACACATGCCTGTACCGCTGCAGGCGATTAGGCGGGCGGCACTGCCGGGAGCGCCAATCGGAACGTTCGAACCATGCGTCTCGTCCGCCAGCAGCAAAAGTGATCGTACAACACCATTCCGCCCCACGCCCGAGCGGAGGCTGAAAGCGAGCGGTTCGCTCGCTGGCGGATCCGCCTGAAAAACGATCGTACAACGGCCTTAAGAGGCCACGCGCCGCCAGATCTCGGCGCGGCTCCGGCTCCAGGAGGGAAACGTATGCATACATATCTTCAATCTCCCTCCACGATAGATCCCCAAGTATGAGGGGGTCACTCAAAACACTGTAGCAGGCCATGACTTCCAATCGTACGGACAAAGCGGTAGAACACTGCTCCCAACCACACAAATGAAACGAAAAGATGAAAACTACAGACGTCGGCTAGGCCTACGGGATTGACTAGGTGCTGGCTACGGCTTAAGCTGGTTAGCTTCACGAGTGCACTTGAAAAGCCGCTCGGCCTGTAACGTAGTATGTACTTAATAAGCTCATATAAATATTATTACCATCTATGCAGGATCTAACTAAGAAATTCTTTCAATACGCGCGTAGTTATGCTTGCTATCATCATCAGTCTTTACGTTACGGTAACTTGATACGGGAGTGACGCTACGCTAAAACACTTTCCGTGTTTTGGAACGCTAATCGGAAAGTCCGGCGTACGGTAACACGGTAAACGGTAACGTAAACACGGTAACGATATGCTATATCTCTCTAATAACTGCTTATGTTTGTTACGGCTGCACCTCTTGGGAGCCATCCTCCTCCATTGGAGCGCGCGGCTTAGGCAGTCCCTACACAAGGCATTCCTTTTGGCTCCCTACAGAGCCGCGTTCGTCAGAAGTGTCCACTTGCTCGCAAGAATGCGACGGGGATCGTAAGGAACGTGCTTCTCCACGGCGGCCGCATCCGCCAGGCGACGGTGGCCACGGCAGAATTCCCGTTTGTATGCGCCCGCCTGCAATACGCCTTACCACGGCAGACAGCATTGCAATGAAAGGAAACGCTCTTTTTTGCACTTTGCAAACGACGTTTCCAAGAACGAAAGGCACAAAAGCGGTGAATCACGGCAAAGCGCCACTTTGGTTGATGGGGTGTCTCCAGGAAATTCGGCCGGCCGGCGAACAGGGCTTACCGGATCCACGAACGCTGTTTGTTTATTCTTCGGGTCCCCGAAAGCTGAGATGCCGAGGCAACGCCCCAGCAACCTGTCTCGTTTCTCTGCCGTTCGTGCAGTGTGACAAGAATTTGTGGGACGAGTTGGTTAGGTTAGGTTGACGGCTCGCTTGTGAACGTGTTTGGGTGATGTCATTGTTGTGTTCTCACAGTGTGACGCGGGCTTAAGGCACCGTGAGGAGGCTTCCTTTTTAAATATTTCCCACATGTTCTCTATGGGGTTCTGGTAGACCCTTTAGGTGTCTACGACAGCTGACGCACGGCGTAGCGCTCCAGGAGGTCGCTCACAGCGCGCGCTTTGTGCACGGGGCTGCGGTCGTGCTGGAAGATGTAGCAGCCATCCTTGAGTGGCCCGTCCAGGGCGAAGGGATTCAACTGCCCAGTCATGATTTCGCAGTACCTCGGCCAGTCCAACGAGCCCTCGGTCTGCAAGAGTGGGCCGAGGCCGTCCGTGACATCTGGCTATTTCTACGAGTTACGCGCACTTGAGAAGTTGCTTTGCCTGCAAGCGTCTCGACAGCGCATGTGCATGTATTTTATCGCAATGTTGCCAGAATTCGTTCGGCCACAGTGGTCAGGTAAGAGCATTTTCGAAATTCTGAAAACTGATATGGATATTACTGTGGGATACAGGCATCCCAGTATTGTTAACCAGCCTGCTAGTCCTAGGATTGTTACTGTATTGTTAAACAGCAAGCACATCTTAGCTGTAATGCACTACACCGCTTACAGTGCTATGTCGAAAAAAAATGCTCTTTTCACTTAAAAAGCCCATTTTTAAAAAATTGGGTTAAGTCTCAGGTGAAACATACTGTATATCCACAGTGCAGCGATGCTGTAGCGCGTACACGCATGAACCCGTGAGCTGGAATGCCGCAGCGTGCTGAACGGCGCTTGTATGCTCAGGAGGAAAATATAAACGCAAACAAGGCTGCCGAGTCACGAGCACGTCATGCATTCCAAAACCACGCGTGTGGCGATCGGTTCAAGCAATTTATCCTTGCGCCGAGCCTCTGATTTATCCTAGCGCGCGGGGCACGGATAAATCAGCGGAGTCAGCGGGATAATGTAATCGCCGCTCCACTAAAACAGTCGCGAAACTCTGCTCCCTGCATGCGGGAGCACGCATGGCAACACTAATCAATCCTAGGGAGCCTGTAGTCTCCTAGGTACAGTCAGGCCGGAATGAAACGCGAACAGAGCATGTCAAGAAAACAAAATATTTTACCTGCCTACTTTCAGCTGAAGTGTACAACTAGCCTGATTCATGTGTCTGGGTAAAGGGCCTACTGAAATGCATAATCGAAAATAGTTTGTAAAGGAATATCTCGCTGCAAAGCAGAAATGTATGACATATGCGTGTTCGCGTTTCATTCCGGCCTGACTGTACATGTAGGCTCCCAGCGTATATGTAGGTTCTCTAATTGGATGGATGGATGGAAGATAGGAGCGCCCCCTTTGAAACGGGGGGAGGGGAGGTGGAAAAGGGGTGAGGGGTTTCGGCTTATCTTTCTTTAGTTTTGTTTAAATGTGTTGTATATTATAAAATTTTTCCATTTTCTTTAAATACTGCCGCAACCCATTACTGGCGCCGCCTAGTAGTCGCGCTCAGGAGGCTGGCACGCGCTCTTCTTCGCCCGAGAGCTCGCTCGCGAGTCGGTTAGCCGGCCGGCCCGGGCCGCGTATTCGCCAACTGCAGCCTGTACAGCCACAAGGCTTGAAACCACGGTGAATTGATCACGGTGACTGAAGATTGTCACAACGTCTTACCTAAAAGGGATAATAAATCCTCTTAAACGGCGTTATATGCCACTAAGCATCACGATTTGCGACCTAAAAGAGAAAAACTGAAAAAAAATGAAATTAAAAAAACAATAAAACTACAGTACAGAGAGCGGGGTCGAACGGCCGACCTTCCATACGCAACACGAGCCTTTAATCCACTGCGCCATAGCAGCGATGTCAAGTCGTCGTTCTGAATGAATATTTATAACCAGCCTTGATGTGGCTGCTACCTGCCGGTGGGCGGCGCTGTCATCGCTGGCTGTACCGGCTGCATTTGGCGAACACGCGGCCGGGCCGTTTCCGCTGGTGCTGGGGCGTTGTGGCAAATATAAACCTGCCTACCTGCTTCTGTGACATTTTGGTGGAGCTTGCTGGGTACATCCCATGTCCGAAGAGCTTTTGGGTGCCTCCGAAGCCCCGCTACACACAGTGGACACACCTGTGCACAAGGCCAGCCGCCGCTTGAGAGGCTTAGCCCCCGAGTGTGGTCCCCTTCTCTCCTTACCGCGAACCATGACGACTACAGAGGCAAGCCAGCCAATTCACCTTCCAGTGAGTGCCCAGCCGCTGTTCTTCCATGCTCCGCGTATGCCCACTCCGTTCCATGGCGACAAATTTGAGGATGTTGAGGACTGGTTGACCAACTACGACCGGGTCGCTGCGTTTAATGCGTGGCACGAGGAGCGGAAGTTGCGGAACATTTATTTTTAACTTGAAGACGCCGCCAAGATGTGGTTCGAAAACCACGAGACTACCATTACCACCTGGCAAGATTGCCGGCAAAAGCTACTCAGCACATTCGGCAACGACGCAAGAAAAGAGATGGCTGAACTGGCTCTACAGTCCCAAGCGCAGCGGCCCAATGAGAGCGTCGCCATGTTCGTAGAAGAAATGACTCGGCTTTTCAACCGCGCGGATCCGTCCATGTCGGAGGCAAAGAAGGTGCGCCATCTGATGCGTGGCGTTAAAGAACAGATCTTCGTCGGCCTTGTACGTGACCCTCCATGTACTGTGGCTGATTTTAAGAAGGAGGCGACAAGCATGGAGCGTGCCCTTCAACAGTGATTCGTACAATTTGATCGTTCTGCGAACATCACTGCTGTGGACTTCCGCTTGCCGATGAACGGCAACGAGAGTGGCACCCTTCGCGAGCTTGTCCGAAGCATCGTACGTGAACAACTGCAAAAACTGCCCTTTCCCGATCAACACCCGCGTGTTGGAGGCATCTCGGATGCTATACGTGAAGAGCTGCGGCAAGCAGTGCCATCAATGCCATCCCCCCAGCCGCCTGCGCCGCACGTCATGTCCTACAGCGACGCGTTGCGTACCCCTGCGCCAGCACTGCCAGCACTGCCCTATAGGCCCGCTCCTCTCGTCCGTCCTGCACCCCGACATCCAGCTCCGGCTGATGCGCCGGACACTCGACCGCCCGTTCGCAAAGCACACGTGTGGCGTACGCCGAACAATCTACCTCTGTGCTTCCACTGCGGCGAAGCCGGACACGTACTGCGCCACTGTCCATACCGTCAGATGGGCTTGCGCGGATTCTCACCTGATGCCCCTCGGCCGCGCTATGGTGAACGACCTCGGGACATCGACCAGTACCTCAGCGCCACCGTCCCACCTGCATCCCCACAGCATCGCCTGTCCAGGTCGCCATCGCCGCGACAGTTTTCCCCCAACCGGCGTACTTCCTTCAGGCAGTCCCCAAGTCCGCGCCGGGAAAACTGAGGACGGCGACTCTCCGAGGTAGAGCCGCCGCCGATGAGCACAACGACCAACATCCTCCGTTCGCCGATTCGATCAAACATTCCGACCTCCGACCCCCCGAACCGACCAGCAGTCCGACCACTTTCCGACATTCGCCGCAGTTTTGCTCCGACGCCTCCAATCGACCCACCGAACGGCCAACGAGTCCGACGACCTCCCGACGACCACAGAAGCTTACCTTCGACGCCGCAATTCGACGCACTGAACGACCCGACGACCACAGAAGCTTACCTTCGACGCCGCAATTCGACGCACTGAACGACGCGTTAGTCCGACGATCCGCGATACGGCGCACTTCGTCGGCGGTGAGCTTCTTTCCGCTGAGATACCGATCGTCGTTGACAACCACCATACGACTGCCCTCTTAGATTCCGGCGCTGATTTTTGCGTTATGAGTCGTGGACTTGCTACAATCCTAGGCAAAGTCCTGACTCCTTGGCACGGCGCGCCGATAAGGACAGCCGGAGGGTATGTACTGACGCCGCTAGGCGTGTGCTCCGCTCGAGTCGAGATTCGCCACGTAACTTTCTCTTGTTGCTTTGCTGTGCTGGCGGAGTGCTCCAAGAACCTGATCCTCGGTCTTGATTTTCTTCGAGAAAATGGCGCCATCATCGACCTCCGTGACCTCATGGTGACTTTTTCGACCCAGCGCGCAGTTTCCGACGACTACACAGCAGAGGCCAGTTTTCCGGGTATGCGATGATCATGTCACACTACCTCCACGCACCAGCATGTTTGTTACAGTGCACTGCAACAACCCTCCCGCCCTTCAAGGCCTCGCGGAAATGAATGTGAATTTATTGTTGAGCCTACAAGTCTGCGTCGCTCGTGGGGTCTTTTCCTTGAGTAATAAGCGAACTGAACTGCTTTTAACGAACTTTAGCGCCGAATACCGCCATTTACCGCAAGGGGCAGCCATTGCTTACTTTCATGAAGTCGGCGAGCCCTCAGCCCACTGCGCCCTATCGTTGCTAAACAAGAACCCTCCCGAGAGCACTGGCCATACAGTTCGAACTGACGTGAATCCTGCTTTGCCTTTTGACCGGAAACGCCGCCTTCAAGCAATTCTTGACTCTTACCATGACTGCTTTGCCGTCACGTCCAAGGTGAGACAGACGTCAGTAGCAAAGCATCGCATTATAGTTGACCCCACCGAACGCCCTATCCGCCAACACCCCTACCGAGTATCGACTAAGGAACGCGAGGCTATTCGGGCGCAAGTTGATGAAATGCTTCGCGATGATGTGATCCAACCGTCCACAAGCCCATGGGCCTCGCCTGATGTCCTGGTCGCTAAAAAGGATGGAACACTCAGATTCTGCGTCGACTACAGGAGGCTCAACAAAATTACAAAAAAAAGACGTCTACCCACTGCCTCGAATCGACGACTCGTTCGACCGACTCCGCCATACCCGATACTTTTCATCGCTCGATCTACGCAGTGGCTATTGGCAGATCGAAGTCAATGAACGTGATCGTGAAAAGACGGCGTTCATTGCTCCTGACGGCCTCTACGAATTTAAGGTGCTTCCCTTTGGTTTGGGCTTCGCCCCCGCGACCTTCCAAAGAATGATGGACACTGTCCTAGCCGGCCTCAAATGGCAGACGTGCCTCGTCTACCTTGACGACGTCGTCATTTTCTCTGCGACTTACGACGAGCATCTCAAGCGCTTGACGGCCGTCCTAAATGCCATCTGCGCGGCCGGCCTCTAACTCAAACCGGAAAAATGCCACTTTGCGTTCCAACAGCTGAAGTTTCTGGGCCATGTCGTCAGCGCTGAAGGTATTAGTCCTGATCCATAGAAGACGGCTGCCGTAGCTGCTTTCCCGACTCCTACTGATAAAAGTTCGGTTCGACGGTTTTTGGGCCTCTGTGCTAAAAAACCACTGACTCGTCTAACAAAGGACGACCAACCTTTCATCTGGGCCGACGAGCAGCAAAGGGCTTTTGAGGAGCTTCGCACACGCCTTCAAACAACGCCCATACTTGGCCACTTCGACGAGGAGGCGGATACAGCATTGCATACCGACGCCAGTAATGTTGGCCTCGGAGCAGTTCTCGTTCACTGGCAAGATGGTGCTGAGCGGGTCATTGCTTACGCCAGTCCCACCCTCTCTCGTGCCGAAGAGAATTAATTATTCTACTACCGAAAAGTAGTGCCTTGCAATTGTGTGGGCGGTGACAAAATTTCGGCCGTATTTGTATGGTCGGCCGTTTAGAGTGGTCAGTGATCACCACTCTCTCTGCTGGCTAGCAAATCTTAAAGATCCTTCTGGCCGGTTAGCCCGCTGGAGTCTCCGCTTGCAGGAGTTCGACGTCACTATTGTGTGCAAGTCCGGCAAGAAACACAGTGACGCTGACTGTCTATCCCGAGCCTCTATCCCGTGTTCTTCACTTGAGATGAATCCGTTTTTCTCGGCGCTCTCACGACGCCTGATCTCGCTCAACAACAGCGAGCTGCGGCCCCTCATCGATTACCTCGAGGGAACCGTCTCATCGCCACCTCACCTTTTTACGCGTGGCCTGTCGTCGTTCTGCTTGCGGGACGGCGTCCTTTACAAGAAAAACTACGCATCCGCAGGCATTCAGTACCTGCTGGTGGTCCCAACGCCGCTCCGTCCCGACGTTTTGCAGGCATGCCACGACGAGCTTTCTGCCGGCCATCTTGGTTTCTCACGGACCTTGGCTCGCGTACGACAAATGTACTACTGGCCCAAGCTTGCTGCTATTGTCCAGCGCTATGTTAAGACGTGCCGTGATTGCCAACGTCGGAAGACGCCGCCTGTAAAGCCGCCCGGACTGCTGCAGCCTATTGGTCCTCCTCGAGTGCCCTTTCTCCAAGTCGGTATGGACTTGCTCGGGCCGTTTCCTACGTCATCATTGGGCAACCGCTACATTATAGTCGCCACTGATTACCTCACCCGCTATTGTGAAACCAAAGCTCTTCCCAGCGGCACTTCTACTGATATTGCGAACTTTTTCATCTTTAACCTAGTCCTTCGTCATGGTGCCCCTGCGGTCGTTTTAACTGACAGAGGCACTGCATTTACATCAGCTCTAACCCAGGAAGTTATGCGGCTCAGTGACACTTGTCATCGCAGGACAACAGCTTACCATCCTCAGACGAATGGCCTTACTGAGCGACTCAGTAAGACCATCGCCGATATGCTTTCAATGTACGTCGACGAAGACCATAAGAACTGGGACCAGGTACTACCGTATGCAACATTTGCGTATAATACCGCAGTCCAGGAAACGACCCGCTTCACACCGTTTCGTTTGGTGTACGGTCGCGAAGCCGTTGCCATGCTGGATGCAATGTTACTTCCCGATGTCGCCCTCCCATCAGTTGCCGGCGCTGACCAATTCGTCCAGCACGCTGAGGCCGCCCGTCAGCTAGCTCGAATGAGACTCCGGACGCAGCAGGTTAAAGACGCTCAACGCTATAACCTTCGTCACAGGGAGGTAATTTACAACCCTGGCGATCAGGTCTGGTTGTGGGTTCCTGTTCGCCAGCGGGGTCGCTCCGAGAAGCTTCTGCGCCGCTACTTCGGCCCGTACGAAGTGCTGCGCAAACTCAGCGACGTCACCTACGAAGTGATTCCCCAAGGAACTGTTCGTACGTCCCGACGGCAACCACAGTCGGAAGTCGTACACGTTGTCCGGATGAAGCCCTTCCACGCCCGCTAGGCCAAGCCTACGCAGCAGACCTCGCCACGCAGCATCGGGACGATGCTTTTTCCACCGGGAGGGGTAATGCCGCAACCCATTACTGGCGCCGCCTAGTAGTCGCGCTCAGGAGGCTGGCACGCGCTCTCCGCCCGAGAGCTCGCTCGCAAGTCGGTTAGCCGGCCGGGCCGTTTCCGCTGGTGCTGGGGCGTTGTGGCAAATATAAACCTGCCTACCTGCTTCTGTGACAATACGTTTTCCAACACTTCTAACCTTATGTCTGCTCTCTGCATTTTAGCCACGAGTCTTCCAATCGCTTTTTGCTAACTTCCACCGCTGATTTGTTTGCATTGCCATTGTTACCTGTAATCCCTAGGGTTTCAGGTAGAGTGGCTGTGGCTACATCGACATCCGGATGGATACCATCACATTTGAGTATGAGGTGTTCAATTCTTTCTACAGATTTACCTCACACAGCGCATCTGTAATTTTCCTTGTTAAATCTCTTGTTGTAGCTGCGCGTTCTAAGACACCCTGACCTAGCTTCAAAGAGAAGGGCACTGCCTCTTGAGTTATTATGGAACGATTCCTTCCTGATCTGCTTTTTCCAGTATCGATATGGCATTCTTCTTCCATTCATGCATGGAGCGCCGCCTAGTCCATGGGAGAAAGAAATGCAATCTACAATGGGGATGTCTTTCTTTCCTCCTGTTTCCTGTTCCGCGAAGGGGGAGAACGGACGAGCTCGCTCCCTCGGGGGTCATCCACCCTAGCCATGCTCATACCTAGAGAGCGTTGCACGTGGGGCTTCCTCCTCGCACACCAGAGCTTTCTGCCCTCTCTTTCCCCTTTGTTTGGTCTTCGGAGGCCTCTCTCCACACGCGCTTCCACGCCAGTTCTGCGCGGACAGCCAGTCGGTGTTTAGTGCCGCCCGCAGTGACGCGACATCGCAGCGTCGCTCGCACGTGGACTATTGAAGAAGACTTCGGCACAGCGCGACATACGTCTTCTTGCCTGCCAGACCTCCACGGTAAGCGAAAACAAGTTCCGGCCAAAGTGGTCCTTGTCGCGCAGAGTGGATAAGATTTTCTTGTAGCATCCAGGGTTTCTCACGGACAAATTATGTTTGTGTACTGGACAAACAGACGGTGTTCGCGCTTGGCCACATTTTTTGCCATTTTGTTGAGCGCGTAGCATCGGCAGTGCCGGCCGGAGCTGGACTCGATAGTATTTTATACACGCCGGCAGCCTTTCGCACTGCTCCATAGACAGTAAAATGGCGGCTGCTTTGTCGTTGGAAGCATCAAATGTTTTTGCTCACAGCGCAACAAGAACGGGACAATAGGCGAAAGAATGACACAAACAAGCGGTGACTCTCGATCGGTTTTTATGCTGATAGCGTTAAATGGGCGGTCTAAAACATTCTTCTAAAACATTCTAAAACATGAGCCGTAGTGCAGCAATATGGCGGCGCTCATGTGTAGGTCGGGAAAAGCGAAAATATGACAGTAATCTCGTAATAAAACATTGACAGTTCTTTGATGAAACGAGGAGGTCAGTGACTATTGGCGGCGTCATAACTGTACACTGAGGCGCTCAATTCGAGCAGCACGGGCACCGTTTTAGCCCATGTGGCTATTCCAGTGTGCCCGTCTTGACTTATCGGGCCGAAGGAGTTACACGTGGCTCTAGTCCTCCGCTCTTTTCACATTTGCTTTGTTGTATTTTGTTTAGTCGTTTATGTACACAACAGGCGACTGCATCTCAGATCTATTCTGTGCTTCGGCCACTCTGTCTCCATACACTTTACTCGCTGCTGCTGCTGTTGTGCTGCGACTGAGGCCACCGTCCCTGCTTCCCTCCCGTCCTTTCTTTTTTTTCTCTCTTTTTCCTTCTGCTCGTTTTATCCCCGCGATCTCAAACGTGGGTGGCGGGCGACGACGCCTATTCTCCCCCTTCCAGTTCCGGTTTTCTTTCTTTTTTTTACGCTCAGTTTTTTATTTTTTATATATATATTTTCGTTTGAGCCGTTCTTCTCTCCCGCACCGTTTGCTTGTTGTTTTGGTTCATGTATGCGGCACCTGTACAGATGCAAACCCTTTAAGAGAGAACCAAGAACCCTGTATCTTCAGTCTTGGAAAAGGACAGGCTCCGTCCGAAACGTCCGAAAGTTTTTTCCCTAACTAGCATCAAGAAGTTTAGACGTTTTTGACGACAGCAAGAACTTTAGCAGCAAAACAAAAAAAAAGCAATCCTGCTCGGGGGAGATCTGCGCATATGTATTACGCGATAGCGTATGCGGCTCGTTCTCTTGAAAAGCCGTCGGCGTAGTCGGCAACGCGTGTCGGAAATAATCGTGCGCTGTGTAAAATAAATGCATCATGGTAATGTGTTGTTCTAATGATTGATGATGGACGCGTGTGTGATAGGCGCGGACGAATTAATGAAATCATTGTAATGAATGGCTTAATTAAGAAAACAAAAAAATTAGGAAAAGGGGCTTCAAAGGGGACAAAATGCCCAGAATTAAAACGCAATGCTTGATGCTAATTAGAGGAAGAAATTTTGTGTGCAATTGAACAATTAATTGAAACAATGGAAAAAAGGTGTCAATCTGCTCAGAATGGAAAGCTTAACCCGCTACGCTATCCTGTAATACCCTTCAGGCGGAGCTCATTTCGCTGGCCTGTCTGGGAACCGAAGTCGTGGGCCCGCCGTCGCGCAAAGCAAGCCCGGACTCGCCGCCATGGCACGGCTTGCAACGATGCTATCCGCAGGGCTCGTCCTGCTCACGGCCCGTTGTGCTCACGGCCCTTGTACATATCTTGTAACAAGCCTTCTGAATATTGTACATAAACGTCAGTTCACTTACCGTCGAATCGACCGTTCTTCGCTCAGGTCTGCTGAACATAGGCAGCAGACTGAGACACACCATTCGTAACAGTGGTGGCAGCGGTGGGATGTCGCGTGCCAACAGTGGTGACTAAGGCGAGGTGCCCCAGTCCCAACACCGCCTATTATTTTTCATTGAAATCTTGCAGTATATGCAAAGATTTGCGTTCAAGAAGTCTTTCCCGTTGAAAAATTCTTTTGTAGAGAATTGTTTGGTATGCCTGCTGCTTCGTTTGGATTCTCCACTTTCTACCATAGCGAAAGTTTTGTTGTTTTATCTCAGAATTGATTATTTAAGACTGCTCTGCTAGTTGTACGGCTGCACAATAAGACTTGCCGGTAAAACGCGATGTTTCGTTTTCCGGTATGTTTTGTTCTTTGTTGCCTTCTTCAGGGTGTATTCTAGAAATGCCGCCATTTAATAATGTAGCAGGACATGTTTTTTAATTTTTAGTTCGTTCTTACTTATGTGTGTACGCATTAGAGAAGAGCGCGAGTTCGTCGTACACCTCGCCGCATACCAAATACATCTTAAAGGGCCACTGCCCAGGGTCCGGACATTTTTGAAAAACAAGCCCACTGCATAGATGAGGCATCGAACATAACCTCTGCAAAATACTAGAGCCATGCGCGCCCCAAAAAGCTGCGAAAATTCAAATCAAAGCCCGCTCGTTCTTTCCTTCAACAAAAACGGGCCCGGCCCACTACTCTGAGCCCCGTTGACGTCATGGGGGGTTACTTTCGCTGAAGGCACTCCATTGGTGCATCGTTCAGACTGACGGGAGAACATTGGGCGTAGCCTTGGCGTCGCGTCGTCTGCACAACGCTTTCCGCAGCGCCTTCTGTTCTGGCTCATGCCTACAAACCCGCATGAAGGAACAAAAAAAAACTGCGGAGGGAGCGTGCGGCGACAGCCTTGAACCCTTGCCATAAAAAGTAAAAAATAGTAAAACTGAGGGAGTTGGTTCGCCCCCCCCCCCCTCCCCCCGCCGTGATCACCTCACGAGACGCTCTGCGTACGCGCTCCCTTCTCAGATTTTTTCTTCTATGCAAGCCCCCCAAAACAAGGTTTTAATTACTAGTGCAGCAGAGCCTTTCCCTCGCTCGCCCACTTGACCGCTCCGCACACACACCGCTTATCTTTCGTGCATCTTGCGTACGCCTTGACTCCAATGAATGACATATGCTTTGGAGCGGAGAAAAGACACGAACACACAGAACACAAACACGCATGGAGAAAAGCAAACGGGCGGTTGCCGGGTCCGCGCTTCGCCCTGTTTTTCGAACACAACCGACTTCCGCCCCTCCGCTCGTGAAACGGTGGGGAGGCCTAAAAGAAAATGAAAAGGTGGCTCGTTAAAGGGGCCCAGAAACACAATCTTAGTTAGCTGTTTTGCCTGTTGATTGCATACAGTGAGTTATAATGGTGCTATTAGCGTCAGTAATACCACGTATATTCCGTTTTTTAATATTTTAATGTCCTCCCAAAAACAACTTCATGGCCCTGATGGTGTCGCCACACAGTGGCGGGTTTTTAGCAGCGGATATGACATCACCTGGCGCGAGCTTGATGATCGGGCAAACAGTAAATATACTGCAAATTGTGTGAATAAATAGAGACACATTTTGTGACCTGTCTGCGTTTTATATTAGATCAACAAAAACAACTTGTTTGTCTTAGATAAAAGCCCTGCAAAGCAAGTAAAATAAAAATACACCACCAGGGGCGCTCTGGCATGGAAACAACGCTGCCAGTCCCAGCAAGAACGAGTTACAGAGAGCAGGCAACCATGGAGTACAAACTTCCGCGACGTGCTCTGGCTGGCTGTTTTGATTGGTTGCGCCAGGTGCCGTCATTGGGAGAGCGAAATAGGAGTGGGAAGCCCCGCCAAAATCGAGTTGAGGGCAGCGTTTTGTTTGCTTGTATTTTGAAATTTCTTCACTGATTAACTCCCGTTCCTGTGCATCGATTCCTGTAATTCTTTTTAAGTCAGCATCTGTGTGACATAAAGAACCCACCTGAAGTATAGCCAGTATTCCCCCAGGCAGTGTTTCGCAGCCCCTTTAACTGGGAATGGCAAACAGATGTATGAAAGGATGCGCTCGCTAACAAGTCTAGGTGGTCGAGCCGATCGCGCCTCTCGATCGTTCAGTGTGCGGAGAAAATGCAAAAACCAAGAAAAGAATTCTATTGAAGGCGGGGCCATGACGTCGCCCTGTGACGCACTCTACAGACACCACGCCTCCGGCTTACACCGGAGAACGAAGGGGTGATTTTGCCTTGCCGAGCCTACTCGACGAGGAGCGGGAGAGAAAAATTTCGAGGAGGGAATGGAAGGAGAGGAGGCTCGCTCAAAGTGAGGTAGAGAGTGTTTGGGGCCATGGGGTGGGCAGGGGCCCTTTAAGGCTAAGCAGGGTACTGGAGTCAGGGTTTGAGCACAGAAGCGCAAATGTCATTCCACGGCAGAATCTGGTCCTGAAGATGTTGACGAGGCCAACACGTTTATAGAAAGGATTATAACCCTTCCTTACAGCTTAGAGAACTACCCCACCAAATCCTTGTAAATATAAGATTAGACAAGTGAGTAGAATGTGGCGGTGACCGATTTGTATCGATAACAGAAGCTTCGATTCCCTGAGCGGGAGGAAAACACCCTCGTTTCCTGAGCGCTACATGGCGCAGTGTTAGGGCGAGGGGGCAAAGGCCGGTCTCCTTCCCAGCTTTGGCTGCAGTGCCACAGAAAACTGACCCTAACGAAGAGATCGGCTATGCATTCTCGTTCGACACAGTCCGACTAATCGGCGTGGTGGTTCGCTTATAATCGATAGCACGTTGGGTAACAATAAGAGCTGACTATTCCGAGTGTTAAGAGTCGACGAGCGCTGGAAGACCCTGGTATCTTAACTAGGGTGTTCTCATTTTTTAGTTATCACTGTGCGCAATTCCTTTGCTATTCTGAAAACTGTTAAACTGCTTCCAGTGCGCGTTCTTCATTAGCTTGCGGAGATTGCAAGTTCCCAGTTTGCGGTCGTGATACTGTGTGATAAGATAGTGGGCACCATCAAGAGGACGAGGTTCTACGATTTTGTCGCCTCAGAAGGCTAAAAAATGGAGCGTTGGGTTTTGAGAGGCAGCAACCACCACGTCCGCCCTCCTGTTTCTGTCTGCCTTTCTCCCGAACACGGAAATATAGAGGCTCAGCTATTAGCAACAACCAGCAGCGTATGGC
The DNA here is from genome assembly GCF_055824585.1 of Amblyomma mixtum. Taxonomy (NCBI): domain Eukaryota; kingdom Metazoa; phylum Arthropoda; class Arachnida; order Ixodida; family Ixodidae; genus Amblyomma; species Amblyomma mixtum. The sequence continues at coordinate 156,194,811 of NC_143021.1, read as the reverse complement.
TTCTGCGCTTTCTTTTTTGACCGGACACCATTAGTTGAATTCCTCAGCAAAAACCCGCCCTCGTCAGACAAGCCCTGGCACAAACGTGGCCCTTCATAATGACGTCATCACTCCTCCGGGATAAATATGTCATCAAAAGGCAGGGGTAGATAGTGAAAGGCAAGACAACTTCCGCGGTCAATGCAAACTGGTTTTTTGGTCTTTTCCTTCGGTGCTATACAACACCCTTATCAGCTGGATAACAAAGCAGACTGCCCTCAAGACGGGAGCGGCTGAATGAACTCGTCGTTCGCGTGCACTGGCAGAGAGGTCACCTTCCCGCAGACTTGGATGTGGTAAATGTGCGCAGTCGGTTCCGCGAAAAGCGCTAGAACATACCCGGGGTTTGTCGCTTACAACTACAAGGACAACTGATTTGCTTATGCAAAGATGGAACCAGCGAAACAGACGCAAGACGAGAAGGAGAAGGCACACACACAACACCGCTGGACTTACAACTGATTTATTCCGAGGTATTGAGCCACATTTCTGCATGCTCCCTGCGCAATCCCACACTTTGGACAATGTGAGGGAAAGCTTTATGAAGGCAAAAATTGGAACTCCTTTGCAGTGATTATGATTGAAGGGTCGCTTACGCATATCTGCTTGTTTTTCCTGATTATAAACGCTTCCAGCAGCTCACGCTCACGTCTTGATTTCCCCCGACCGATAATACTGACTAGGTGGAGCCCAGTGGAACAGTAGCACTCCTTGACATGCAAGGATAAATTGCTTCCTGTGCCCGAGCCCAAAGTTGCTCTGTGCTGCCTTAAACGTTAATTTAGGCACGCTCCAGTTTGCCCCAATATATATTTTGCCGCAGGACCATGGAATGGAGTAAACCATCCCCACTGCGCACTTTGTGAACTTTGTCTGGTGTTTAGTGACGCAAGCGCCAGTCTGCTGCTGGCCACCACAAATTTGGGCGCACAAACCGGATAGCTTTCGCCGGACAGAAAACATCAAATTTTTGAACCACTTTTTCTGCCCATGTAACGTGTTGTGAAAGTAGGGGACCACTTCGATCTTCCTATCTTCTTTCACTGGGCATGCGGGCTTTTCTAAACTTTTTCATTTTTTCCCCCAATTATTCGCTCACCTCCAGCAAAACCGAAGAGGGCAACCCGGAGGTCAAGAGGTCAATCTGCTCCACTTTATTGTTGTTACCCGGGGTTTGTCGCTTACAACTACAAGGACAACTGATTTGCTTATGCAAAGATGGAACCAGCGAAACAGACGCAAGACGAGAAGGAGAAGGCACACACACAACACCGCTGTACTTACAACTGATTTATTCCGAGGTATTGAGCCACATTTCTGCATGCTCCCTGCGCAAGCCCACACTTTGGACAATGTGAGGGAAAGCTTTATGAAGGCCAAAATCGAAACTCCTTTTCAGTGATTATGATTGAAGGGTCGCTTACGCATATCTGCTTGTTTTTCCTGATTATAAACGCTTCCAGCAGCTCACGCTCACGTCTTGATTTCCCCCGACCGATAATACTGACTAGGTGGAGCCCAGTGGAACAGTAGCACTCCTTGACATGCAAGGATAAATTGCTTCCTGTGCCCGAGCCCAAAGTTGCTCTGTGCTGCCTTAAACGTTAATTTAGGCACGCTCCAGTTTGCCTCAATATATATTTTGCCGCAGGACCATGGAATGGAGTAAACCATCCCCACTGCGCACTTTGTGAACTTTGTCTGGTGTTTAGTGACGCAAGCGCCAGTCTGCTGCTGGCCACCACAAATTTGGGCGCACAAACCGGATAGCTTTCGCCGGACAGAAAACATCAAATTTTTGAACCACTTTTTCTGCCCATGTAACGTGTTGTGAAAGTAGGGGACCACTTCGATCTTCCTATCTTCTTTCACTGGGCATGCGGGCTTTTCTAAACTTTTTCATTTTTTCCCCCAATTATTCGCTCACCTCCAGCAAAACCGAAGAGGGCAACCCGGAGGTCAAGAGGTCAATCTGCTCCACTTTATTGTTGTTGCATGCAACACTCATTACCCCTCGCACTCACAATGACTCACTCGCGCTCACAACCATTCAGTCACCCTCATGTTCACTCACTCTCATTCACGTTCACCCACTCTTTCCTTGTTTGCTGACAACAGAGGGGATGGGAGATTTACTGCAGCGGCCGAATGCCCTCGCAGCTCCCCTAGCATAGCCTGGGTCGCAAAGATGTGGTGGTGAGCCGCCCGGTTTCTGTCGGGCTATTTGGCCAGTTTTCACAGTTTCGATGCTCGAAGAAAGTGGTCCCTCATCACGCATATTCCATGCACCGAATGCTACGCACGTGTGCTCCTGCACTCGCTGCTGAGACGATGAGTGCCTGTTAAGCGTCACCTAAGGATGCTTAGACAAGTTTTTGAACGGTGTCCATAGGCGTGCGCAGGGTTCTCCATGAAAATGAGCCAAGTTTCAGCACAGTGTCTCCCGCCCCAATTTTCTCTCACGTAGGCCCCTACGGCCAAAACGGAGCGCAAATATGAGAAATGATTATGAAACATTTATTTTCATGTGATAGAATTGCAAAATGTAGAAGATATTATTCGGCAGTAGTTTTTATTTTAATCTGTAACATCGGCAGAGGAATATATGGTATGGAGAGGATAAGCAGCGGCATTTTTGACGCTCAAAATGTGAACAAGGGAGGGAAAGCCTCCGGGTGCTTGCCAGCGTTTTTACAAGAGGTCTTGTCCAGACAAAGGCTGTCCTTTTGTTGAAACGTTCGCAAGCACCCTGACGCTTTCCCCTCCCTTGTTCACCACGTGACTGCCAGCAGAGGAAGGCAGTCACTGCGTCGATGGAGCATCAGTGCAACATCGCGCTTCCGGAGTAATTTCGATTCTCTCTAGACCCCAGAAAATGTAACAGGTTTTTGTTTTTTGGTTACTGATATTGCAAAAAATGACTTTTAAAGAATGCCTCAAAATGACCCGGCAAGTAAACAGTTCTTGGGACGCAAAATCATTGGTCCTCGGCCGTTAACAAACCTGATTGGCCATAGCACTGCACTGTAGACAATGACGGAACGTGTCTGACAGCATAAATGTATAGGGAAGACTAGGAGATTGGGGAGCTTAGGGCGTCATTGCATGACGCTGAGGGGAGCTTTTCATGACCACAATTTTTTTTTTTTTTTTTGGACTGCGGGGAAAGCATCGGGTACTTAATTTTCAACGCTTTCCTGTTCTACCAGAATACTCCAGTGTCGAACAAGCCGGCACCCTTCGACCTGTTTATGAAAAGCACCTGCCCCCCTCCCCACTTCTGCCCTCAGTTTTCTGTTCTCTTCTGGTCACATTTTTGGCTGTGGCGTCAGTGGGACGTTTTTTTCTTCGCTGCCTTCTCGGTATAGACCGTTTACAGTGCGCAGTTATTCCGTTTGAGACCAGATGGCGCCACAGGTGCACTCGGAACACGGCGTCATTACTTGCCTCGTAAGTCGCCGGCGTGTACGCCCCGACGCAGCAGTGGAAATGTGGAAAGAGAAAATACATGCTCTGTTGTGGATTGCAAGAATTGCGACAAAAAGTTAATGGGGCGGGATGGGATCGTTTGCTAGCTTCACGGAACCGACCTGCACAAGGACGTACTGCCCCTAGCTGTTCGCGCCCGTTGGACATCCACCCTTTCCGAACGGGCGAACGCAACACACACGTTCGCCAGTGCTAGACAGCGAATACAGAAGGAAAGGTCTCGATCTTGGAAAATCTGCGACGGTAAGTGCGCAACATAGCCGCATGAACAAGCTGTCCCGCCACCGAAACGTCACAAAAAAAAAAAAAACGACTTACGCTCCTATACCGCTAGTGCATATTGTGCAGTGCATAGCCGTGCGAGCGGACAACGCTTACCGTCAGTTCGCCTATTACACACTGTCTTGGTGCTACTGTTGAACTTCGCTCCAAGTAGCGCGGTTTTTGTGGACCACAATCGGAATAAAGCATTTGTGTTACGGCTGCTGTGCTCTGCGGTTGTCATTTCCTCGCGGTCCATGCGAGACAGTCACTAGAAGTGACTCCGGCTGAGTACTTACAACCAACGAGGCCTCGAGCATTTTCATGACCGCATATCGAGCAAGGAGCGTACCACAATTTTATAATATGTGAGGCTGACATAAATGTGAACTTCTTGTAGTGAACGCTCTGCCATGCGCGCGTTATAACAGTTATATCGCGGAATCCTTGTAAACGATTGCATGCAAACTTGCGAAGGCTGTTTGATGCATGGTACTGCTTACATGATTGGGTAACATTTGTTTGTTTATTTATTCTTGTAGCCTTCCTTTGTTTAGCAAACGAACAGAAAATATTTTAGGCTTCCTAAGCACCTTTAACAGGTTGTAAAGAAATATGAGTACGATGTGCATGTGAGCGTTTTAGAGCAGCCTCCGCATGCACGTACACAATACGACAACGACCTGCGCAGCCGCAGGGTGATTAAACCTTCCTGTGTTAGATAATAACAATAAAAAAATATTAAGCAAAGCCTTCAGCGGCATTCAGGTGATCCACCCGTTGCCTCGAACAAGCGGAGAGCTCAGGGGCTCTCCGCGACATGAAGCCCGATCACGTTTTCACGCCTAAAGTGATCAAATTAGGGTTTTCACATGTCCTTCGAAGCTTCGGACCAACCACAGTGTCGTCTTCCCGCTCCTTTGCAACCGTATCAGCCGAAATACTGCCTGTCGGAACCGAAACATCAGACGCAGCAGCCGTCGCGACGAGGCGCGCGCCGAGCGGTCAGGAGGCGAGTAATGGCGGCGTGATCACGTGATCAAAGATGGCAGCCCCCATGATACGCCGCTGTAAAGCGTCTATTGCCAGATTGAGCAGCAGCACTCGCTTGCACGATAATATTAGCCGAAACGAAAACTGTCGGCCTAGCTTGATTTTTATTAGCCTCCATCCGATTGTACTGCTTTTCTTTCGTAGTTTTCTTTTATCGAGCGAAGCGGTGACAACACTCGGAGACATTCTATTTTATATCCCTTTCGCCCGTAGATAAAAATTAAGTTCAAACTGTGCGCCCAACCAATCAAAGAGGGTGCGGCCAATTTAGTTGCCACCTCATATCCACTGCCGAAAATCGCCGCAACGTTTCATCACAGTTCAGTTTTCCTCTCAATCTTGTAGAGGGAAATTGCGTCGATGATGATTATTGAAGGATGCTTCCACACTTCTGGTGAGGTTACCTTATTCTTAACAATTCATAAAATAAAGAAAGATACAAGCAAGGAGAAAACTTATTGACATTTGATTGATTTGTAGCTTTACGAGATGAAACCGGTCCTCGGTCCCGCCCGAAACAGTTGGTTTTCAGCCCTATGTCCCCGCCCTCGTTGGGGGCAGTAACCGATCAGGTAACAGCTCAAATATCCACCCAATGCATCATTGGGGAACGGAAATCATCAACAATTGGGAAAGGACGACAGCCAGTAATTTATTTTGGAAAGAAAATAACTCATGTCGATACAGACTGTATAAATATGTGCACTGTATTCCATCCAGAATTCAGAGGATTCTCCCTTCCTCCCGCGACCTTTGCGAACGTTCTCGCATTACCACGGTGCAGGTTGCTTCAACGTCTTGTAAACCCAGGTTCGAGGAAAGTCACCTCAAGACCCATCTTTTCAGTACCGTCACTTAGAAACTGTCTGCCTGCCTGCAGCTAGCCTGGCAATGTCCAGTTGACCGCGCCTCAAGCTGTCAATGCGCCCCGCCATAGACATCGGACAAAAGCCACGCGACGCCGATCCGCCTTGCCACAAGAACGTGCACAGTGGGATGCGGCCTGACGTGTACGTGGTAGTGGTGGTAGTGGTTTATTTAAAAAAAATAAAAAAGTGAAGCAAAAGAGTGTTGCCGGCCGCGGCAATTGCTATCTAATATCTTAAGCAGCCGAGCTGCAGCCGGCGGAAATGAAAGGGAAAGGGGGATGATAGTGAGGAGAAGTATAGACGGGAGCGACAGCAAGAAAGGACAGGGGAGAGCTTTGTACACTATTTACAAAATACACAAGTAATCAAGTTCGCGCCGCTCGCGCGCTAATGTCCAAGCATTGTCCGAAAATAAGTGCGCGCGAGCGGCCACTGCGCACGATCACAAAAGATGTAAACTCTATGTACATAGCCGCGCGCACGTAGCGTCCTGTCTCGGACTAATCGCGCGCGCGACACACTGTCCCGCAGGAGATTTGACCTTTCCCGTATTCTCGGAATCCTCCGCTGTCCGGCTCCCCTTATCCCACGGGGCAGCGTGTGTGACTCACCCGCTTCTCTGCAGTTGTCCAGAGGGCAGAACAACAAGAAAAAACTCAATGGACATTCCTGTATCGCGAACCCGGACGCGACAGACAATGCACAGCACCAAGAACTTCACTGTCACCATCGACTCGAAAGAACCATTTCTGGCAGAAATTAAAACGTAAAATATTGCCATTTTGGATATCTCTTTGAGCGTCAAAGGCACCACCATGCCTGATGCTATGCAAACAAAAAATAAAAACAACATGCTTAATTTGCGACGCTGGGCTCCTTCAGGTACATGGCAGAAACAAGAACCCTCTTGCGTTGCCGAAAAGCGCACTTGGTTTTCGCACGGGTCCGGCCCAATGAACAAATTACAACCAGAGCAGAGCTCTGCAATGCGCACAACTGGGCACATAACTAAACGTCCACTGCATGAGATCGAGCCGTGCGGGGAGCGTGGCAAGAGACATCTAGCTATATTCTCAGGACTGGCAATGCGATCTCACAAAATTCGTAGCAGGTGATTGCGTTCGCGAAGGGCCTGCCCCGGTGCCGACGGTGAACTGCCAGAGCAACGAAAGATTGTCGTTCCCGTGCCAGCGGAATCCACTGCTTCGGTTGTCCAAAGACATCGGCAGATGCCTTATGCTGTCTCGAGCGTCCTCAGTAGTGAATATTTGCTTCCCTCAGCTGTCGACAACGTGAAAATAGCTGAGCGGGTATCGTTGTGTCGAAATATACGCGTCCGACTTTGCTGTCGCGTCCACCTACCACTCTCATCCACTCATAAATCATGTCCACTCTCCTCTACTCGCGCTCACATCCACTCACTCACTCGCACTCATCTCCACTCGCACTCATGACTACCCACACTCGCATCCACTCACACTAACGATGAGTGAACTCATGAGTGAGTGTGCCGACCTATGCCGATTCGCTGTAGATGTGATTCGTTTGATCACATAGCTCGCTGTTGTGTGCCGAATGTCCAGTCCTCGGAAGCGCTTATTGAGTCGTAAGCTCTGCACTCATGAGACGTGAAGTGGATGCATTTTAAGAACGGAGCGGACTTTCCCCCTAAAAGGAAGCCCTTCTAGCGAATGGCGTCGGCCGATTCTCATGACCCTGCAATAGCCTGACAACGCAGGCAGCCTTGCCACAATGGGGAGGGGTCTGTCCCAGACCATACAGGGTAGGGATTTTTCATCTACCACTCCCTGCTTTGTCACACTAGCAGGGTTTCCATATAGATTACAGGGAATGCGAGATCATAATAGCGCTGCTAGCGATTGCCGGCGTTCTCTGCGTGCGCTATGTTCTATTTTTTTTTTAGTGAGCGTTGCAGTAGCGCGCTGGTCTTCAGCTCCATTAGGCTAATGTATTGCTTTCATCATCATCAGCTCGACTACGCCCACTGCAGGGCAAAGGCATGCCCCATTTTCCGTTGCCAGCTACGGCCTCCGTATCCCCGCAAACTTCTTGATCTCAACCACCGACCTTACTTTCCGCAGCCCTCTGGTACCCTTGCCTTCTCTTCTGCCTTTGCATTGCATGCCCAGCCCAAGCCCATTTCTTCCTCTTGCATTCGACTAAGATGCCAGTAACCCGCGTTTGTTCCCTCACCAACTCTGCCCGCTTCCAGGCTCTTGACGTCGCATCTATCATTTTTCTTTCCATACAATGCTGCGTTGTCCACTACGTGGGGTACTAATTTACTAGTATTAAGGCGGAAGCCTTTAATGCCTCATCGTTGTAAGCAGGAGTTGTCGACAGAAAATGTCACGCTTTTCAATTGGTCGAAATGCTCGTGACGTCACAGTGCGCGAATTTCAAATGGGGCCAATTGTACTTTGGCTAGTAACCATGCAACCAATCAAAGGGATCATATAGTGAAGCTCCAACTGAGTTTAGTTAATCGCTTAATTAATCAATCAATTAGCCTAATTAATACAGAGGAGAATGAAGAGGTCAGAAGAAAGAGGAAAAGAAAAGAAAGACGCGCGCCGCAGCGACAACAGCGTCCGCGGAAGGAGACGCTGCTGAAAAAAACAGATACGTACGATGTTTAGAAAAAATTTATTTACATATGTACACATGCCAAGGTTACAAGATACATTCACATTTACAAAAACACATGACATTAAGCATGTAAGGTGAGCCAATTAAAGAGGTACCATAAACATTTCTAAGTAACTAACAGGAATGGGCAATGTAAAATAGGAATGCATATATACCGATTGACAGAAGAGCGAAAAGTCGATAATTAGACATTGAAACATTGAAAAGTTGACCTTAGCGCCAGTTTGGCCTAAAAACCAAGACAAGACGACCGTTATTAACAGAAATAAATTGGCATGACCATTGTCGGAGAAACTCTTCCTCACCCAAGAAAAAGAGTTCCTCGGACAAAAAACTGATCAGCTCCCGTCGGAGACGGCCGAGAATTGGCCACACAGCGCGGCGTCGAAAGCCACTAGCGACCGCGGCGCATCGACTGCGCCATAAACTAAAAAGACCTGCAACTATTAACAGGCGAGCAAAACGGCCGCTGGGGAAGCGGCCGCGGGAGACGAAGCACGAAATTCCCTGCCCACGAAATCCCGCATGAACCGCGCGCCAAAATACACGCGCTACAACACAGGTGACTGTAGCGTGGCGATTAGATTCCGGGAGCGGGCAATTCGGACAGGTACTGGAGCGTAACACACCCCACCGCTCTAACCGATCACAAGTAGGGAGCACTGCCCAGCCAAGTTTCCAGACAAAGTCACGCAGATGATCTGGGAGAGGTGTCGACGCTAAACGCGCCCACTGAACGCGGCGCATAGGTGAGCGGCGAGACGCCGGCACAACAGGTAACAATAGCGTGCCCATAATGTCCACCACACGGTCTGCAACGATGTTGACAGCAGGTGCTACTGCTCTTACATGCCTGTAAAAGGCCACTGATGAAGCGTAGAAAGCGGTGGGTTGCTCTGACTGGGGTCCATGATTAATAGGGGCCGCCGGATCCAAAAAGCGTAAAGAAGGGCCCAAAAAGTACCGAGCCAGGATTCGCGCCGGAGACGCGTTTCCTAGCAGGATACGCAAAATACTCTTCAACGCTAACAGCGAGGACGTGACGGACAAATTTGGAAAGGCAAACCCTCCTCTCTCCCGTGGTTGTCCAAGAACAGCACGGGCCACAAGCTCGGTTCCGCCTGACCAAAAGAACGAAAAAACTGTAGTCTGCACTCGCCTTATGACACGGAGGGGTGGTTTAACAGTATAGCAGAGGTACCAGAAGGCACCAAGTATGACGGACTGAACCAGGTAGCGCCTCTCAAGCAGAGGCAACTCGAATGTCTGCGCCCTTCGCACACGAGCAGTAATGTCTTCGACGACCGAAGACCACACACCATTCCATATTCCAGCACAGTCGTAGGTCACACCTAAAATGCGCATCTGCGCGCACCACTGCAAAGGTATTGAAGATGTAATACGAGTCTGGGAAGACCCCACAAAAAAGTAACAACTCTTCGAGTAATTAAGAGCAGCCCCAGACAAGGAGGCGTACTCACGGAAAACATTTAAAGTTTCAAGCAGGCTGCGTTCATCAGCTAAGTACAGAGTGATGTCGTCTGCATAAGCAGTGGCGCGTACCGCTTCGGTGCCTGGCAAAGCCAGACCTCTAATAAAGGAGTGGCGATTGACTGCCAAGAGGAAAGGCTCTAATGCTAAGACAAACAAAAGGGGGGAGAGCGGACAACCTTGACGGACGCCGCGGCGAACATCAAATGCGGTACTTTCCCGGCCATCGAGGAACAGAGTGCTTGAAATATCTCTGTACATCTCTTTAATGAGAAGCACGAAAGAAGGTGGGAAGCCGAAAGCAACCAGCATCCCGTAAATGTACTCGTGTTCTAAGAAGTCGAACGCCTTTTCCTGATCAAGAGAAACAAGAAGGCCCTGTGCGCGCCGTCGTAAAGTATACGCTAGGATGTCTCGCGTTACAGAAGATAAACTATGTATTTCACGGCCTGGAATGGAGCAAACCTGGTGGCAGGAAATAAGTGACGGGAGGAGAGCTCGTAGACGACGAACGAGTAATTTTGCTAATACTTTGTAATCTGAATTTAGCAGTGTGATAGGGCGCCAATCTGCCGGACATGTCGACATAGGAGACTTTTTAGGAATAAGGACAATGCGGCCTCTTTTGAATGATTCAGGAAATACGTGCTCAGTAAAGCATATTTTTAATACTTCCGAGAAAATAGGGCCCACAATATCCCAAAATTCTAAATAGAACTCCACAGGAAGGCCGTCTGGACCAGGCGCTGAGCCTCGTTTCATGGAGTCCAACGCCTCCTTGATTTCATCTGTTGTTGGCACAGCCATTAGGCCGTCATGGAGTTCAGTGGAAACCTGCGGCAAGCCTGCTAAAAATGGGGCTGCGGAAACGACATTGCGATCGACTAGAATGACCGACTGAGCAATACTCCTGAAATGGCTAAAAAACGCACTGAAGTTCCTGCCACCTGGTTGGGACGTAGCCCCGGCGGAAGATGTAAACGCAGGGGCACCTTGAGTGTACAACAGCTCTTGGCGGGCCAACCGAAGTATCTCGGGATGAGCAGTTGGACTGCGTCGACAACGCCATGCAGAAGCTGTCAAAGAGGAGGCACGTAAAAGGCGCTGTAGGCGCTCCGAAAGCTCCTCTTTCCATGCGCACATAAGCGACGAAGGCGACGGGGTGCGTTGAGCAATACGCAACTTCGCCGTCACCACGCGCACCTCATCTGACACGCGAGCCCTAAGGGCTCGACCAGATGCGGCGCAATGGTGACGCCACTGCTCCTTCAGACGGTCCCAGTCACCAGGCACGGCCCCAACAACCGAAAAACGCAAGACGCGCGTGAGCCCCTCTTTAGTGCTGGCGTCGTGAAGGATGCGTGCATCCAACCGCCATGGTCTCTGAGGAGATCCTGCAGCTGCCGGAACCGCGAGCGATAGAAGAAAAGGGCGGTGGTCTGATATGTGCACCGGCGAGGATGGTAGCATCATTACATTGGCTGCACACACTGTCCGCGAAAGGCTCGTCGGAACATACGCCCTGTCTAACCGACTCGCCGATAACCCGCGACGCCAAGTCCACACAAAGACGTTGCCATAGAGGAGCTCATAAGCGTCCGTGAGCATAAAATGGCTGACTAGGCGGCGCAACTCGCGCGCATTCCAGCCTGGCCTACCCCTACCAGGGCCTTGCACATCGGCGACCGTATCGAGCACGCAGTTGAAATCGCCCAACATCACAACATTACGCCCTCCAAGAAAATACACATCTAAATCTTTAAAGAATGCGTTTACCCAATTAGAATGAGCAGGCGCATAAATGCAAAGAATTCTCAGCTGAAGTGCGTTAAACGTGCAGTCGAACGCCAGCACGCGTCCAAGCGCATCGTAGATAACATGATGATCTCGCAAGAGTGAGCGGTTCAAAACGAGAACGCCAACGCCGCTAGAACGCGTGCTGGCGTACGAAAAGAAGGCATCGACGCCAAACCTACGCTTGAATTTCAACACGTCACTGAGGCGAAAAAAATTGGTTTCCTGCAGACAGACAATATCGCAACCCGAGGAACGAGCGAATGCGACCACCGCTGCCTGCTTCAAAACACTGCGGAACCCCTGTACGTTAAGAGTAATAATTTTAAGATGAGTCATTTTGGAAATGAAAAATTAAACCTGAAAAGTCGTGATGTTTAGGCAATACAAAGCGCGCCGCGAACGGCGCTAAACCACCTCACTTTTTGCGGAGGGTCGGACCAGAGGAGGCACGAGGCCTCCTTGGCCGACCGGCAGAATTGTCCGAGTCCGTAGTTGACGCATGTGGACGCTTTAAGCTTGAACTCAAAGCGGCCATCTCAACATCGGAAGACTGTGCGCTGGAAGTGCTGGCGCTGGTCCTCGATGTCGAAGAGGACGGCGATTGCACAGTATCAGCGTCTGGAGATGATCTTGGCTCCTCTCCAAGCGATGTCGGCGACGACGACGGCGGCGTCGGGTCCTCTTCAGGCGTGATGACAGTCTCGTCAATGACGAGGTTGACTGAAGAGGCTGAGGATGGCAAGCTGCTGTCGTCACCGTCAACCTCAGCTATGTCGGTGTCCCTGCTCAAATCCGCAACGCTGGCCGCGGGCTGTAGCACGGGCTCCGAGAGGGGCACGTTCTCAGCATCATGGTTTTCCAGGGCCACAGTAGGCTCGACCCCCGTGGCATCAGGGACGCACGGAGAGACGGAGGCTGACGCAGCACGCACATTTACTGTCTGCTCACTTGGTGCAGTATTGGACGCATCAAGAGCAGACTCCGGTTCTTCAACGCAGTGAGGCTGGGACGCAGCAGAAGCAACCGTAACGGCGTCGGTGTTGGATGCGCCGGGCTTCTTGATGGTTTCAGCGGCTCCCTGAGCGGCCTGCGGGGGCGCAGGGCGGGCCGCAGCCTCCGAGTACGAGGGCTTGATGGCGCACGCCACGGTAGCGTGTGGATCGCCACAACGGCGACATGGGAGCACGCAACCTTGGCCTTGGTGCCCAAAGACCCCACAGCGGGCGCAGAAAGGAGCCGTGCACTGTGCCCTGAAGTGCGCAGTGGACCCACAACGCCGGCAAACGCGCTGCATTCCCTTGTAGTCACAAGTCACGCGGTGGCCCGCGACCTTGATGTAGTTTGGTACGGGTGACTCCGGCTTCATCTCAATCCGCACATAACGGGTCCCGGTGGTGACAGTGGGACGCGACCCCATGACGCCGCGACTTATGTGTAGCACCTTGCCATAAGGAGAGAGAGCCTTGGCAAGGGCGTCACTAGGTACACGGGCGGGCAGAAAGAGGACAGTCACCTGGGTCACCTGCGGGCTCAGGGGAACGATGGCGACGCGTTCCTTGCCGATGATGAGGCAGGAAGCTTCAACGATTTTAGCCATGGCGGCTTCACTTTTCACAGTGACTTGGTAGTTGCGTCCACCGAAGTGCTGGACGCAGTACACTTCTTCCAATCCAACAACGGAGGCTGTCGCATCGACGACATCCTCCGGACTAGCCCCCTCAGGGACGACAACATCAAAGGCAAGAGCCTTTGTAGGTGGCTGGCTCACCATATTGAGGCGCCCGCCAGCCGAAGGACACCTTAACAAAAGCGCACGTCCAAAGGTCGAACACCGGCCACCGACGCAAGCCGGCGGCCGGAACACACACCGCAGCGCTAATCACGAAGCCGCGTACCCTCCACCACCACGCACTGCCCCAGTCAGTTCGACGTTGCTCGTTTCATATACGTTGTGTCGAACATCCTAGACAGTTCCAACAATTGTCAGGTGAATGACAGAACAAGATGGATAGAAATACAATAATATAAATATGAAATAGCCTAATTAACCTTTCTAGTTAGACCGCATAAATCAATAAAACCGAGAACGAAATTGGTCGAGTTGGGGAATCGAACCAGGGTCTCCGGAGTGCGATACGAGCACGCTAGCCACTCCGTAATGCCAGCTGAATGGTTTGGAATGAACAAAGGCGCGTCTAGCTAATACGGCGTCTTCGTTCACTCCCATCTTCCCCCTTTCCCTTACGGCGAGGTGCAGGTGTCCACCCAGATATGCGAGAGAGATACATTTCCTTTCCTCAAAAAATAAATTTACCGTCCAGCAAGGCGTACAGCCGAATTGGCGATGGCGTTCTGTGGACTCCCTGGCAGCGTTGCAAGACGCTGTCGCGTTCCACTCTTACAGGCGAAGCTTAACATGTTAACCACACATCAGTAACACACGCAGACAGCCAATGGACGCGTCATTCGCTGGCAGCACTTGAATCATCATTCACAACCACACTCGTGACAGAATGCTGTAATAAGGCTTTCGCCTTGCACCACTTTAGTCGCCAAAGTGACTCCTAATTTTTTTTATTCTTGTATTATGAGTCGCAGGCAGCGCCTGAGGGGCAGTTGTAGCAATTGCTTTTCATTTCATGTGGACTCTTAATGACCGTGGCAATCCTTGCAACTTGTGTGCTTTAGGACAGCATACATTCTTGTGCACTGCTGTTTCTTTTCTCCTCTCATTACCCGTGAACCCGCACAACACAGGTCACTAGTATCTCTTATGCCACACCTGTGCTGCACAGGTGTGGCATACGAGATACCACTGACGTGCGGAGAAGCCCATGTGGGCCAAATAAGGTGGTGCATTATTGACCGTGCTGCTGAGTATGCACGATCTCTAAAAGGAGGCAAAGGGCATTACATAAGGAGAGGCAACAAGTGATATAAAAGAAGCATAAAAACACACGCACAAAGAACACACACTACAAACTTCAAAAGCTAAAGAGAAAAAAAATAAAGAAAAGGGATAAAGGATTAACATGCACAGTGGAAGCATACAAAGAAAAAATCGCTTGCGGCAGCGAGCACAGATTAAAGTCATTGAGCAAACATGGTAAAAATGACGAACTATTCACATATTGTGAAGATGATGGGCGAGTTCTGCACGAAAGGACTTTGATTCATTGCATAAAACTACATCGTTAGGTAGGGCATTCCAGAGTGTTATTGCACTGGGGAAAGTTGAACTATTCATTGCTAATGTACAGGTCTTGATACCGGCTATGGGGCGGCTATGGCTAAGGCGACTTGAATTTCTTATCGGGGATTTTAGAAGTGGGTGTCTTGATGCTGGGTGGTGGAAGAAGCGGTGAAGCAGCAAAGACGTGAGATGATGCGGCGTGATTCAAGCAATGGGAGGGAAAGAGAGCGTTTGAGTGCAGTGATACTAACTGCTTTGGAATATTCTGAGGTGATAAACCTGGCGGCGCGATTTTGGATGGCCTCGATTTCGGCGGAAAGGTATGCTTGAGATGGATTCCAGATAGATGATGCGAATTCAAGTTTAGGGTGGACGAATGTTTGATAAGCCAGTTTTTTAACATCTGGAGATGCTGCTTTCAGGTTTCCCCGGAGACAACCTAAGACACGTGAGGCATCGGAACATATCGTTTGGACGTGAGTGACCCAAGAGAGTGACGATGTCAGATGTAAACCAAGGTACTTGTAGGATGTTGTTGGAGCAATCGGAACCGTGCTAATGCTTTAAGTGTGCTGGATTACAGTGCGCTTGCGAGAGAATGACAAGAGTTGGCATTTTTTAAGGTTTAAAGGCATGAGCCAGCGGTCGCACCATGTAGCTATTGCATCAATATCTTTTTGCAGAAGGTGGCTGTCGGTGGGATGACGAATGGGGCTGTATATGACACAGTCGTCTGCAAATAGTCTTAGCTTGGCGTTTATGTTAACTGGAAGTTCGTTGATGTAAATTAGGAATAGCAATGGTGACAAGCCTGCGCCCTGGGGGACACCTGATGTAACATTATTTTGGGGTGAGCGGTAACCATTGCTTGAGGTAAACTGCATTCGCCCATTAAGAAATGTCTCAATCCAGGTGATAAGGTTGTCGGGAATGCCTGGGGAAGAGAGTTTTGTGACCAGGTGTGAGTGCGGAACACAGTCGGAGGCCTTTCAAAGGCCTTCTGAAATCTGAAAAGATGGCGTCGATTTGAAGGTTGTCGTCTATTAAGCGAAGGATGTCATGTGTGAATTCAGCCAATTGCGTCTCACAGGAGTAGTGTTTACGGAAACCGTGTTGGTGATGATAAAAGAAGATAAATGAATCCAGATGGTTCATTTGATTGGACGATATAACATGTTCAAGTAATTTCGAAGGAATGCTCGTTAAAGAAATAGGGAAATAGTTAGAAGGATCTGTGCGATCACCTTTTTTAAAGATTGGTATGATTTCGGCTATCTTCCAGTCGTCGGGGATTTCTCCGGATTCTAATGATTGTGTAAATATTAGGTACAGTATCTGGCTTGAGACTAGACTAGTGTTTTTCAGGAGTTTACTTTTTATGTGGTCACAGCCAGATGATGAAGAAGTCTTGAGGGAACTGATTAGATTTTCTATTCCGGTCGCGGTGACTGTGATTTGAGGCGTGGGCATTGTTGAGGTGGTTGGGGAAATATTTGGACTGCAAGCAGCTGAGGAGGAGACTGAACAAAAATATTTATTTAGAATTGTTGCGCACTCTTTACTGTCTATTGGATAACGATCAGCGTCTAGAAGTTCAATTCGATTCGATCGCAATTTAGTGAAAGAATGCGCCAGAATTTATTTAGGTTGGATTTGAGGATTGAATGTAGGTCGGTAGAAAAAACTTCTTTTTGGTGGAGGCTAATTTTTCGTTATATTCTTTCGCGCATTGGTGGTACCGTTCCCACGCTACGGGCCGGTTTGCAAGTTAGCAGTTCAATAAAGCCGTTTTTTCCTATTAACAAGCCTTTTTAGTTCTTTGCTAAAGGGCAACTGCATAGGTTTTAGAAATCGACAAGCTTAAAAATGCCGAATGTGTGAAACTTCCAGGTAAAGTATGCGAAGTCCTTTTGGCCTGGCATTTGAAACGGTGTCGTAATCACTAATTAAAACTGGGGCGGCCTTTAAGATTTTCCGCAGCGCACAACGCTAAGTGGGGGACGCATTATGACGTCACCGATGGTACCGGTACATTTCCAACGCATAAACGCCTGCTTTGAAAGAAAAAAACCGACGGCACCGAGGGCAGTGCCCGCCGAAGGTTGTTTGGCAGCGTCCAATGAGGCACGGCAGGGCGTGGCTGACGGCAGCGGTAATTTGAAATCATACCTTCCTTGACGTCACACTAAACTTCCTCGCATTCCTCCGGTGCCTTGAGGAGAAGTGCAAAACTTCAATCGTCGATTACGTCACTATTTTAAATGGTAGTGCAAAAAAACCTGGAATGCTTTACCTACAGCCTATATGGATTTCAATCCTTGAGTATCGCGAAATTCTCAATAAGTGGCGCAGTTTCCCTTTAAACCATTCGTTGTTAGAATCGGATTTTACACAAAACGACGGAATGTGCTCATTTTTCAACGAAAGGACCGTGGTCTTAGAAAGTTCCCAGTTGGTATTAACTCAGCGAGTTTGATAAGCAGTCTGGAAAGAGCTGTAAAATTCTGATAAAGCATGATTGATGGCATCCAAATTAGCTCTTTTGTAGTCGGTGATTATTTTTTTTTTGATGAGGACCGTTTTATAATGGGTAAAGAAAGACGGTAGTGTGGTAGGTTGTGATCGCTAATGCCTCGTGGAACGGTTATACCTTTTGGTCAAATGTTTAGGGGAATCCCCCAAGGTGGAGTAAATTTGTAATAAGGGAGTAATTACTTCCTTATTACAATTCTCTAGATGCACTATGTTCTAAAATTTTGATCATTTTATACAACTTGATGTGAGTACTCTGATTTTATGTATATTTCATTGTAAGTGTATTTTATTGTTTGTATTCAAATAGTGGTACCTTTGTTCTCCTTTTGTTGTATCTTGTTTATGTTTATTTCAATCACCTTAAATGTCTAAGCCACTGTATGTAACGGTTTTCCGGGCCCAGTCAAGCTGCGAAAGCAGCTTTTTGCCTGGAAATCCTTCCAGTTGTTCTGGAAAAATAAATTCAAATTCAAATTCATTTGACCAACACTGTTCCCACTTCGAGTTATTGATCAATTCGCTCTCGCCCTACCATAAGCTTGCCGTCCCGGTTAGCTCAGTTGGTAGAGCGACTGCTCCGGTGAAGCGGTGGTCCCGGGTTCGAACCCCGGACCAGGACGAATTTTTCTTTAACTACGATGTTTCTGAGAAAGCTGTATAGCTTTCCTCTGTAGCCGTATGATTATACCTTTTACGTTGATAGGGGAAGTTGTCAGGAGTAGGTCAAGAATATTGTTTTCTCTTGTTGGGCATGTAGTGACATGGTGTAGATTGAGGTCACGTGTTAAATCAAGGAATTGTGTTGGATCGTTTCAGGATGACCTATTGAGCATAAGAGTAAGGGCCAGCTAATATGCGGGTAGTTGAAATCGCCAAATAAAGAGATAAGGAAGTTAGGAAATTTATTTTTGATGTTGTTTAAGGCACGGTCAAGCGTGTCACAGAAGGATGAGGCGCTATCCGGTGGCCTGTAGCAAATGCTGAGAACAATTTTTCTTCCCTTGTCGTTCAAGTATACCCACATGAGTTCGAGGGTGTCGTCGGTGCTGATATGAGGCGATGATAATATCTTCTTAATAGCTGCGAGGACGCCACCACCTTTTCTGTTTTTCCTATCGTGCCGGTATATTGTGTAGTGAAGGTTAGGGGAAAAGATTTTGCTGCATTTGATATCCTCGTTCTGCCAGGTTTCCGTTAGGAGCGCTGTATCAGCGTCGATATCAGTAATGAAGCTATCAAGTGCATCACGTTTTGGGATGACGCTCCGGATATTCGTGAATGCAATATTCAGATCAAGATATAGCAAAAGACGCCGGATGGGGACGGATGATGGTATCTGGTTTTTAGTGGGTCATGTCGTGGTTCCTGAAGCGCTCTCGGTGGGTGGTCCTGTGTTACGCCGCGCGCTAGCTGCTGAGTTAGGGGTTTCCAATACGCTAGCAGTGGCAGGGTCGTAAAAATAAGATTTATTGCCAACATAAAGCTTGTCAAAAGCAAGTTTAAACGCGCACTTTTGTAGCCGGATGAACTGAAGTAGCTTTGAACGTGCATGGCGAGTAGGAAATTCAAAGTCTTCTCTGATGGCGTAGTTTGTCCCCTTAAGTTCTCACCCGCAGGACAGTACGTTCTCTTTGGTTTTGAACTGTGCGAAATTTACAACGATGGAGCGTTTCTTGTCGTCGGACTGACTTCCAATTCGCTGAGCACGTTCAATGCAGTTGCTGTCGAGATGAAGATCGAGGTAATCAGCACACAGGGTCACAATTTTCTTCTCCGATTCTGCCCATGATTCGTTGTTTGTGTCATCGAGGCCTAAAAAAGCAAGTTGTTGCGGCGCATTCAGTTCTTGGTGTCAAGGTTTGCAGCTTTCAAGACAGTGATTTCGCGGTGTATTTTGTCTCTTTCCTTTGAGGGTTTGCCAGGGTTCGGATGATGGTCGGATGATTCAAGTTTCTCTGGACGGATACTTACGGTTTTTCGTGCAAGGCTAGAGTGACCTTGAGGTGATCAACTACGGAGCGGATTGCTTCAAAACTTTCTTCTAGCTGTTGCATGCGAGTGTCAACGGATAAGGGGTCGTTATTTGAGCCAGGACCGGGGTTTAGTTCGTCACCGGATAGTAACAGCATCAACTGGGACAGGAAATTGCACCAGCCCTGGCACTAGCCTGGGCGAGATCAGTAGTAAACGTGTTTACTGATTTGAGCTGCGCCAACGGCATTATATTCATCCTGTGATGCTTTTCGTGCAGGTCAGTTCCGTCCGGACGGGGCTGCCATCATGCCCAAGCGGAAGCGTCCAGATGTAAGCGCTGCTGTCAAAACTTACCACGAGGAGGTTGCACCCAAAAAGGTTCCAAAGTCCAAAGAGGTTCACGTTCCCGTGGAGGTGCAAGTTCCCGAGGAGGCTGATGTTCCCAAACACGAAGACGTACCCGAAGACGAGCAGGTGCCCGCCGACGACGAGGCGCCTGCCGAAGTCGAGGAATCCCCAGGCGTCGAGGCATCCCCAGGCGTCGAGGCATCCCCAGGCGTCGAGGCATCCCCAGGCGTCGAGGCATCCCCAGGCGTCGAGGCATTACCAGGCGTCGAGGCATCCCCAGGCGTCGAGGCATACCCAGGCGTCGAGGCATGCCCAGGCATCGAGGAGCCCAGAGGAGTCGAGGAGAGGGAAAACGAGGAAGCGCCCAAAAGCGTTGAGGTATTCGAAGACGTTCACGCGACAACGGCCCCGTCACTGCCATTGGAACAGATGGACGGAGTCTGCAGCCGGTACGGTGGTCTAAGAGTCGACCATCGTCGACCATGCACGAGCCGCGAAGGCCACCTGTGCCACATCGTAACCAACATCAAAGCTTGGAACAGCTTCTTCTGGGCCGTCGGGCTGGAACTACAAGAGGACGCTTCCTCGAAGCTCATCCTCGTTCAGGCGAGTGACGGCCTATGCACGAGAAGCCTGAACATAACGAAAGACAGACACCAAGCCGCGACACTTCTGTACCACCTGCTGACTAAGCACCGGTGCGTTGCGGAAGTCACCATCAACGACGATATCCTCACCGGCCATGAAAAAATTATCTGTTCCGCAGTTCGCGACGCGCTGGGGCTGAAGAGGCTTTCGTTGGTCTTGAGGTCACCGGGAGTCGTTGTCTCCGGAGCCCTTGCAGCGACTGTAATTTGCTTGACGCGGTTGAAATCGCTCGACCTGTCCGTGGACTTGCACGGGCACTTCATTGCCGATCTTGCGCCTCTTCTCGCGGAAACAGCTTGCTTGGAGACGCTTATAGCCTTGGAGGTACGTGCGTACCCTGAAGACGCCAGCACCTTCCTAGCAGGGCTGTTCCTAAATAGCAGCATCCGACACCTGTCACTCCCATCAAGGATTCTCAACAGTGGCAGTGCACCCTACGGCATAGGCAACCCGCATGTCGCTCTTGGAACGTACCTGAGGCTGAATACGTCCCTGAGATCGGTGTTTATTAAAGCCCCTGAATATGGTCCGGACATGGACGTGTTGACTATTTGTGATGCCCTGGCTACTCATACGGTGCTGGTTAGACTCAAGCTAGAGGTGAGCATATTCAAGTTGCAGTATGCCACAGCGATAAAGAAGCTTCTGCGCACCAACAAGACGCTCAGGAACTTCAGCTTGATGTGCAGCTGCACCGACGATGACGAAGTAGTTGAAGGATTCCATTGGCATGAATTCCGAAGGTACCACATTCGGCACAACGATGACTACGTAAAGCCCTGGATCTCCGCTCTGCTGGAGAATGACACCTACATCTCGGAACTGACATTCTCAATGTGCGGGTTTAGCCTCTTAGAGTGCCAGAAATTTTGTGGAGCGGTGACCGCGAACAAGTCGCTGAAGAAGATCATCCTCAAAGACCTCGGTCGCCATAGATGGGAAATCTGCAAAACGCTCTCTGAATGTGGCCTGCAAGACAGAGTCGTCGTCAAGGGCCACTGCTTGGTGGACTACCCAGACGAAGGCCCTCCTCCGGTGGGCTGCCCCTCCTTCGCAGTGCCCTTCGGACTGCTCCAGACCGCTGTGGACAGAGCTACCGTGTCTAGTAACCTCACACACGTCACGCTACGAGTGAACTCGATTTTGTGCTTTAACGGTGTGACAGAGCCAGCCTCAACGCCCATCGTTCAGATGGTCCAGAGCGCGACTAGCATCACACACCTGGCGCTGTGTCTGGAATTGTGGTGCTGTAACCAGTGCTGGAATGTGTGCGGACCCGCTATATGTGAGGCCGTGTGCCGAAATACGAGCATCAGAAACATGACCGTGATCTTCTCGAGGCAGAATTCCTGGGACTTGGCACCGCTGGCCAGACTCCTGCTCCGAAGTCGAGCCCTGCGTAGTTTCACATTACGCGCTCCCAGTCTCAGAGCTTCCACCGTGTTCATCGCAGAGCTCTCAAAGCCGGAGCTTGCGGATAACTACGCTCTGCAGGACATACGCTGTCTTCGTGGTGGTGTTGATGGGATCAGAAAGCGCCTGGACATCCAGGACATCCTACACAGGAACCGAGCCTTGGCAAAGCGGGCTGCTCGCTTCGTCGCCGGCACCCATGTGAAGTACACTGCAGAGGCTTTTGAGCAGATCTGCACCTCTCCAACCTTGGTAGACGAGCTTAAGGCCACGGCGTTTGTCGACGAAGCTCAAGCTAAAAAGCTGATTGCTCGGTGCGTGCTCGGACTACAAGACTTCACAGAGTTCATGCGCCTCGCAGGCGTAGTGCGTGACGGCATAGAGTGCAGCGCCAGGGATGACGGGCAGACGCAGCTGGGTGACCTGCCCGATCTTTGTCTTCGTCGCATCAGGCATTTCTTGCGCTTGAGCGACGTGCTCGCTTCACCTGAGTAGAATGATACCGTACTGAATGTTGTTCCCGTGTTCCTGTAGATATATATGCTGCGTCTATGCATTGTCTAAAATATCATGATCAGTTGGTCCTGCCATGTGCTTACATTTTTATTCCTTAAAGGCGAAAGCTGTTTCAGTTGGTTTAGACATATTGGCATGCATTCTGCCATGGTATCCCAGCGTCAGCCGTAAGGCCTTAATTACTGAGCGAATTGAATGCACGTACCTTAAGTGATTTCATTTATTTTCATAGTTTAAATTCAGTTCATTGGCCACCACCTGCCCTTGTTGGTAGGTATAAAATTGCACAGTATTAAATTCCCCTCTCCGTGTTAGGGGAGATTTGAGTGCAGAAGTGAAGATTGAGACAGGGTGGAACACGGCGGGGGGCCAGGTCAGATTTCTCTGATTCGCATCGGCACGCCGAGGCTTTCTCTTGCGGCTGACGATATAGAATCAACGGCCCAATGCAGTAAGAAATGGCTGAACCAAAGCTGTAACAGCTTTCAAAGATTAATGCGCTTTGCCGTGAGGCTGAGTTGTACAAATTTTTGCGGGACCATATCCTAGAAAGTGACCCGCAACATGCCTGCTGTGATAATGATCATTTTGTGATGCCAATAAAGAGGTGCCTGTATATACCTTACGCGCTCGTTGTTCTTTTCGTTAGCTGCTCTCTCCCCACGTTCATAATAGAAAGCAGCTGTTCTGAATAATGTTTCAGCGCCAATTAGAGGAGGAGGAGGAGGAAAACTTTTATTTCTATTTACAGTGAGAGGTCCATGGGGCGAGCCGGAAGGGCCCGCCCCTCTCTGTCTTTTTGACATTTTCTAACCGTTGGCTTCAGGTGCGTCAAAAGAGGTCGCAATACACGATTCATCCATCTTTGAAGCAGGCACTTTCGACCCGCAGGGCGATCTAGCATGCCAGACAGCTGCACGTTGATGCATGCTTATCGCAAACGTCTAAACAACGAATAAAAGAAAGAAAAGGAATTTGCCTGCTGCGTGCCCCAACCTCTCAGTCTGTTTTATTAACGAATGCATTTATATTAAGTAAGTAAGAGCACATTGACTGGCCAGAAATTGCAGAAATTAATATAAAATAAATGTCCGGGCTTGGCACTTTTTCAGAGTGGTCGCCAAAGCGCAGTAAGGAGGACCCGGGTCAAAAAGTGCTAGATGACGCAAAAGGGAACATTTAAACCACACGCTTATATTTCAAACGCAGCTCCTGTGAAGTCGCTAGGGTGTTCCGGTTGGCTACCCTGCAACTGGGAAGAGGGATGAGAGGATTTTTAAAGGGAGAGAGAGAAGGGGCAAGGACTACAGTCTGTCCCTTAAAGGGCAACTCCGGCGATTTTTCCGCCATTTAAATTAATGGCTGTTTTGTGTTCCTAAGAACCTCCTGTAATGTGTACAATACAAGGTTTTCAAATGCAACCCCAAAATAATTTTTAAAGAGCAAAAAACGCAAAACTCAAAACTCCAAACTGTAACCGCAAAACCGAAACCGGAGAGGTGCCTTCGTGCGGTATTGACTGTGACATTAATAGCGAGTTGGCCGCGCTGCGAAGTTCGAAGCCGCCCTGTCGACATGGTTTAAGTGCGGAGAACAGCTTTTCCTAGACCAGCGAGTCTTTAGAAGACGACTCATTCGACTATTTTGGACTGGACGAGTCGCCATTCAGGTATGATCCACCGCCGCGCGAGCTAGCCGAGTCACACCCCAGGCCGCGTAACCTGCAGCATGGAGACGGTCTGAACTCGGAGAAGTGTGTGTTTGAGTCATTTCTCCTGCATGCGATTGTGACACAGTCCTCAGAACAAAAGTTAATGTGATCCTCCCGCTGGGTCGGCGAGTGCGGCCGACCCAGCCTGATGAAAGAATCTGCTGCCGAAACGTTGCCGCGGTGCACAATGTCCTTACAGGGGAATGCATAACCATAAGTCCTCTCTTTGCGAAACTTTGTCTCGACGGCGAGCTTTGGTAAGTGAATTCACGCCAACTACTGTTCTACAATCCAACATATATTAAGCGCGCTCTCCGTGGTCCGCTTCCTCTTGACGGCCGCGCTTCGTTCAGCTGGCCGCTTCGATGGGCGGTTGTATTCGAATAACGTTGGCACAGAATCTGCCTTCAAGCCCCAGTTGAACGAAGCCTTAGCGAGTCCAAAGCTCCCTCTGAGGTACACGCTGTCTTCATAGCAATCTAGCACGAAATGTTCCGATTACAAGCGGGAATGCTTGCTCGGAGAACAGTTGACACGCCGTAGAGCTCTCACCCAATTGTCGCGAAGGTACTTATCGCTAGGAAACCTATGGTAGATCACGCCCGTTGTCAGAGATGAAGAATTTGTGCAGCCCACAGCACATCAGAAGTTGCCGTGACCCATCACTCTGGCGTACACATCACATCAGGCACGTTGAGATGGCGCGAAATTGCACAGGTGGTCGAAATAATTCCGGAGACCTCCACTACAGCACCTCTTTCTTCCTTTCTTCTTTCACTCCTCCCTTACGTCCCGGTTCGGGTGTCCGTTACTGCGTCGTTTACTTTCCTCAGCGCGCGCCCGTCTAGCTTGACACGCCGCCCTCCTAGTGACATCACAGTACAGGGTGGCCTGTAGAAGTTGCTCGATCTTGGGTGCCGCTCGCGTCGAGGTGCGCTTGTCTTCAAAATTCGCTTGCTAAAAAACTACGCCGCTTTCAGGTGCGAAATTTTACATGAGATATCAGACTACCATAAACAATACAGTCTTAAAATTTAATTTCGATCGATGAACATCAAAAAATCGCCGGAGTTGCCCTTTAACGACCGAACGTGAAGCATTTCATTGCAGGTCGCCCAGGAGAGCTGCATATATCGATGGTGAATCGTCTTTGCTTGAGGTAGATATCGCTTTGTGTGCCCAGGTTGTGATATGTACGCTTCTGTATTAAGATTGTAAATCAACACAAATTAAAATACCTGTACACTGGGTAAACACTTGCAATTTCTGATATTGCTTTACTGGACGTGAGAAGTCGACACAGCGCTTTTGCGCCATCGGTAATAAGAGGCCAAGAACTTGTTTTGTGCACAAAAAGCTAACGACCACCCAGGTGCGCTCTCTGAACGATGTTACCACTTTAAATATGCGTGCACACACTTCTGCGTTTATCACGAGAAGCACACCTTCAACTTCATGTGACAAGTTTTCCAACATGCTTATATTTTTTTTCGCAGCACAGTTCTAAGCGGCACCCTCAGAAGTTTACATAAAGCCAACTGCCTGCATAACTTCTTCGATGTTTGGTGCATGCAGCACAATCCGCACATGCAAGCTGTATAGCTATTTGTCAACCTTGTGCGAAAAGGAAGGCCTCAAGATACCACTGCTGATAATAGGATTGATGGTTTCGTCCCTGAGAATTTGTCATACGCTCGGCACACTATTAATCAGCCTTTTTTTTGTGAAAACTTCAATCTTCCTGTCAATGGCCCCCACAGTCTATCATACTAACAGTATGAGAAATCATCTTTCATGAATCACATTGGTCGCTCAAGTTATGTAAAGGTCATAACAATCTGAAAGCAGTCTGAACGCAGCCAGTGAACCCATAGAGAAAGAAGTGGCAACTCCAGCAGTGCGTCAATAAATATTGGCAACAGATAGCGAGAGCTATGTCGAGCAAAATTATCTAAGATAGCGTAATACTAATCCTGAATGCTCATCACTTGTTCACTGTGCATATTGTAGAGAGATAGAGAGAGAGAGAGAAAAGGACGGAAAGGCAGGGAGGTTAACCAGGCGATGCCCAGTTGGCTACCCTACACTTGGGGAGGGGAACAAAGGGGAAAAAAGGAAAAAGAGCGGCAAGGAAATGAATTGTCTAAGTGTCCAGCGACCACTATGTCGCAGAGACAGAGGGCGCGCACTGAAAACTTTAAAGGGTCAGTCTACTGAATTTTATCGGCCATATTTTCTTTGCGGCAACCGATAGCTCTTTACTCAAATTACCGTTTAGCCAGCTGTGGTGCCAAGGAGTGCGGTAGAACATTTTAAAATAGAATTTATTAATGTGGGAACACATCTGTATGAGATGGTAGTCTCATCTGGCAACCATCTGGATTTCCGCCGCGCGGCGACAAACATGGCGGCGCCTGTCGAAGCTGGACCTCTCGCTTCGGACTGAATTCTCGTTGTTGCTGCCTTTTTCAGTGCGTTCACTGGCTATAAATGGGGCGCCTGTCTTTCGCTTCGTCTCATCTCGCCTATAAGAAAACATATAAGAGATAAATTTGCTTTATTTTAATAATTAGAGAGACGATTCTGCCTCTCCTAGGCTTATGTGGAGAGTCGGTTTGTTTACAGCAATGGTTCCCGTCCTGACGACCAGATGGCGCCACTATAGGCTGAGTTTATTTTTGCGTCTCTGCTAGCATACGCTGAACTAAAAGTGGGAATGTGCCTGCGTTTTTCGTACGTGTAACTATAAATATTCATGTGATTTACAGAAAAAGCGAGCGGTACGCCTTCTACAGTTTACTAGAACAAAACGTGCGTTTCTCTCACATTGGGGCATACAAATGGTACGTAGTATATTCACTTATGCTTATACAAAAAAAGACTACCACTTTCTTGAAGAAAATAAACGTTTGGGGTCGCCACCGTGCATTTTTACGCGACTTTTAACGCCGAAATAAAATATAAATTCCTGCTTAAACCGGGCGCACATCCCTCGTTATTGATGTTATAGGGTGCCAACTACCAGAATATGCCATTATTTATACACTCATCTCGGTGAGTAGACTGACCCTTTAAGATTATAGGCGGGAATGCAACCCCGAGTCCCTTAAGAAAGTCAGGAGCGCTTTCACCGCTTTCCGTTGTCTGGAAGGTTGTGTCCAAGGCCCCAGAGCGTTAGACTCTGTTAAAGGGCGCGAGTACAAGCGGAGCAGAGATGCACTTAGGAGGCCGCGCTCTCGCTCAAAACGAGGGCAGTCACAGAGGAGGTGGCTGATCGTCTCGTCACAACCGCACTGGTCACACGCAGGAGAGTCAGCCATTGCGATGAGATGGGAATAGGCGTTTGTGAACGCCACTCCCAGCCACAGGCGGCACAACAGCGTAGTATCACCGCGGGGGAGGCCGAATGGTATATGATGTTGGAGTAAGAGGTTGAAGTGATGCGAGCGGGGTGACCAACCTCCAGGGGCAGACCACGACGTTACAGTCAGGTTTCGGGCGAGCAGTTGAAGGTGCCTTGCTGCGTCAGCTCTTGTCAGTCGTATGCGGAGAGTGTTGGTTGCATCGTGAGCCGATCGAGCAGCATCGTCAGCTAAGGCGTTACCAACAATGCCGCTATGGCCTGGTACCCACTGGAAGATGATTTCATGATTTTGTTCGATTGCCTGGTGGTGCAGATATCGTATCTCCGCTGTAAGTTGCTCATGGTCGCTATGTCTCAAGGCAGATTGAAGACATTGTAGGGCAGCTTTTGAATCACAGAAAACAGCCCATTTTTGAGGTGATTGTTGAGAGATATACTGTACCGCCGCAAGAAGTTCGGCCAACTCTGCTCCAGTAGAGGTAGTCCGATGCGAAATTTGTTGGTGAATTTGAGTCTGTCGCGCAGGAACGACCACAGCGCAAGCGGAACTAGTAGAGGTTACTGATCCATCCGTATAGACGTGAGTACGGTCCGAATATTCGAAGTGGAGCATGGACAGTGTCAGTTGCTTAATGGCTGGCGTCGATAAATTTGACTTCTTCGCTATCCCCGGAATAGCAAGGCGCACACATGGGAGCCGCATACACCACAGAGGAGAGGGAGGTAGTGCTGCCGGGGTGCGTGTTCGCCAAATGCAGCCGGTACAGCCAGCGATGACAGCGCCGCCCACCGGCAGGTAGCAGCCACATTAAGGCTGGTTATAAATATTCATTCAGAACGACGCCTTGACATCGCCGCTATGGCGCAGTGCATATATATACATATGTGTGTGTGCATATACACACACAAAAACAACTATTTACAGAGCACCTAGGTAGGCGCTAGGTGGCAGAAACATAATAGTAACATATTATAACTAAAAGGCCGGTAAAGATATACAGCGCATCAGGAGAGGAAACCAATCCGGTACAAAGTCCGATTTTTTGTAAATGTCCGTTACCTGCAGCAACATTCGGCTAAAGTGAATTCTGGGCGAAACAAGAGGTTCAACGTTGCGATCTTGCATGCGTGTTTTCCAAAGACTATGAAGTCCAATCAGAAGAATCATATCATAAGGATTCGAGTCAGGTTGGGAAACAACAAGGTAGCGCACACTATATATATGCTTTGTATACAAAACCATGTTAATAAATACCATGAAAGAAAAAAAAAAGCCGCTATGGCGCAGTGGATTAGAGGCACGTGTTGTGTATGGAAGGTCGGCCGTTCGACTCCGCTCTCTGTACTGTAATTTTATTGTTTTTTTAATTTCATTTTTGTCAAATTTTTTTCCCTTTTAGGTCGCAAATCGTGATGCTTAGTGGCATATAACGCCATTGAAGAGGATTTATTATCCCTTTTAGGTAAGCCGTTGTGACAATCTTCAGTCACCGTGATTAATTCACTGTGGTTTCAAGCCTTGTGGCTGTACAGGCTGCAGTTGGCGAATACGCTGCCGGGGTGAACTGTTGTGGGATCGACGACTGTTGCGTCGTTATGACCTTTGCAAATGCAGAATGTGGTCTCTGCAGTGGCAGAGGCGCAAGGTGATTCTGTGGAATCCTTGAGATATGACGTATGTGCATTCGCAAGCAGTCTAGGACAATATAAGTAGAGATCGGGTGGTCTTTGGCGAGTGCAATGCTACCCAGTGTTGATGCGCTCCGAGGGAGACCTAGGCATGTGCGAAGGGCCTTACCCTGTACTGACTGGAGGGCACGCATGTTAGTTTTGCACGTGTACTGTACAGGTGTACTGTACCGCAAAAATCCGACAAATAGAGCTCTGTACAACTCCAGCATTGACTGGACCGACGAGCCCCATGATTTTCCGCCTAGAAATCGGAGTAAATGAGCGATAGATGTTAGCTTTTTTTTCCAGTACAGTGCAATGCGGGCTCCATGATAAATTGCGGTCGATCAGGATCCCTGGGAAACGATGAGTTTTGCTGTAAGAAATGACTTGACCGTCGATGCGTACCGGATATGGAGTCATACATTTATGTGTAAATGCCACTAGCGCGCACTTTTCCGGTGAAACGCTGAGACCTTGCTTCTGGAGATAGGAAGAAGTGATCGATGCTGACCGCTGAAGTCTTGCACGCACCTGGGGACGCGTCACAGAGGAGGCCCAAATGCAGATGTCATCGGCGTACATACACACCTGGACGGTGTTCGGGAGGTTCTCAGGGAGGGCGATGAGAGTCAGATTAAACAATGTAGGGCTAAGGACACCGCCCTGGGGCACGCCACGGTAGGTGCAATGCGCAGGCGTCGGGCCATCTTCACATTGGATAAAAAATGATCTTTTGGACAGATAGCTCTCTATCCACGCAAACATCCGACCACCGATGCCCACAGTTTCCAGCGCATCAGGGATGGCCTCATGGGTCACGTTGTCGTAGGCACCTTTTACATCCAGAAAGAGTGCCACTGACAAACGTTTCAAGCGCTTCTGTTGTTGAACCGTGGATACAAGATGAACGACGTCGTCAATAGAAGAGCGACCCCGCCTGAAGCCGGCCATAGCGTCGGGGTATATTTTGTAGTGCTCGAGGTACCACTCAAGGCGCGACAAAGTCATTTTCTCCATGACCTTTCCTACGCGACTGGCCAGAGCTATTGGCCTATACGATGAGAGCTCGAGCGGAGATTTCCCTGGTTTTAGTAGTGCATATTGCAGTAAAAACAAAATACGTACGCCCCCAGACATATCTTTAGGGCAGAGGGTTGCATATAAGTCATGCAAGCCATGGAGGGAAGCAATAAATGTAACAATAAAGCCATAAACTTCTTGAAGGTGTGAAGAACTTTTGTGCCAGCCTTTGACGCACTTTTGGTATCTAAAGAAAGAGTCAGTGCTCAACATGTAGCTCAAGAGCAGACCATGTCGACGAATACTTTTGAGCACGAGTGTACGTAACTGTGACCTGTCATGCGTCGTGTTTTTATACAACATTTGTTACCATTGTAAAAATTCAAGGGGCGGTTTTGTACTTCAAGATAAAAATAAAGCCTATACTAAGGGAAGTTGTCTTTCACATGTGAGAGACACGAACAAATACTGGAGTAAAATGCTGCAAAGGTGTAGCGGCGTGCTGTTATAACAAAGGTATGCGTATAGTATGTTTTCATTAATCACCATTCCTGTTCAGTCACCGTCCGTGCCGACATTGTGGCGTGGACATTCGGACGCCGAGTATGGTTTCAAGACCTGGTCGAAGTGATTACAAGAATACATGAGTGGCACAGAAAAGCAGAATCATTCAAGTAGCGCATGACACTGGTAGATAGCAATGACGTGGGGTGTCTGATGTCAATTTTCTTACCCTCTACACGACTGTTGTAACTATGCGTAGCTGCCGCTGTTCGTTGTCGTAATCACAAATGATCAGACTTGATCCAGTCGTTGAAACTTAACTCGTTGAATTTATTTACACGTTAACAAGAATCAAATGCAAGCAACTACACATCTCCCGGAACGCTCGAGCAGTCAGCGAAGCTAGCTGCTCGTCGTTCGGCGTCCGGAGTACAACTGGCCCTCGCTCTCCCCACGCTGTCCCAAAAGCCCCTTCCAACCGCGGCACCTTTGAGGGGGCATCGGCGCCCGCGCTCACACAAAGAGCTTCCGCTTTGGGTGAGCCGGCACGGCTCATAACTGATTACTTGGGAAGACCAGAGCGCGAGCTTCCAAACGCCCCCCCCCAGGCGCTCCCCGGGCCAGAAGGACATGTGGCTGAAAACGACAAGGGGGAGATGGCACACAAAAAAAGAACACTAATGGGCGGTAGGGTTAGCCCGTCCCTGACCGTCGCGCCGGAAGGTCGCCCTTGACTGTCGCGCCGGAAGGTCGCAACACTCCCCCGCCGAATGGGTCAACGACTCATTCTACGCTTCTGACAGCTCAATCGGGTACAAAAGCTGTACAGGTAGTCTAACCACTTTGCCCTTCGGCAGCCGGACTTCGCAAGACCTTATCTTTCCGTCGCGTCCGTGGAACACAGTTACAACGACTCCGCTTTTCCACAGGAGGCGAGGAAGACTTTCGCGGACCAAAACAATGTCCCCAGGCTTCAGTGTCGGCCCCCTTTGCTCCCTAGAGGCGTAAGCCGAGCGCAGCTCTCGTAGGTATTCTTTCTGCCATGCTTGCCAGAACAATTCTAGCATCTGTTTTCGTTTCCTCCATAGCGTTCGGAGGGAGGCTGCTGTGTTATTAACCGCTCTCTTTTCGGGCGAGGGCAGGGCCGTCAAGCGCTTTCCGGAAAGAAAATTAGCTGGCGTGAGGGGAGAGCCATCCCTGGGGTCGTCATAGACATATGTGAGGGGTCTGGAATTAATTACCGCTTCGACCTCGGCAAGCACTGTAGTCAAGTCGACAAAGGCTAAGCACTGACGCCCGATTATTTTCTTCAAAGCTGTCTTCACGCTTCTTACTAGCCTCTCATAAAATCCACCCCACCAAGGCGCCCGCTCCACTATGAATTTCCACTGTATGCTAGAGTTAGCGAAGTGGTCTTGAGTGTCCGGGTGTCGCAGAACATCCCAAAGCATATTCAATTCTTTCGATGCTCGTTTGAAAGTAAGTGCATTGTCAGAATAAATAATGCGACACAGCCCTCGTCTAGACACAAAGCGGCGGAAGGCCTGGATAAAAGTCTCAGTGCTCATGTCCTTCACCAGTTCTAAATGCACAGCACGCGTCACAGCACAAGTGAAGAGAACAATGTAGGATTTAGCTACACTTGAACCCTCTTTCACGAGGAGTGGGCCAGCAAAGTCCACTCCGACGACCTCGAAAGGCTCTGCTTGAGAAGTTCTGTCGGGGGGGAGTTGGCCCGTGTCCACTTCGACGCGGGAGGCACTCAGCCGCCGGCACACAACACAGGAGCGCACTACACTTTTCGCCAATTGGCGGCCGCGCACTATCCAAAACCTTTCGCGTAGTTGGACGTGCGTGTCCCGCACTCCTGCATGCAACAACTTCTTGTGAGCCTGATGCACTAACAGGACAGTGTATCTGTGCTGCTTCGGTAGGACGATAGGGTGCCGCTCGTCATAGTCCTTGTCCGCTGAACAGAGGCGACTGCGTATCCGTAGCAACCCGTTGTCATCTCTCCGTAAAACGAAGTCTTTGAGGGTTGAATCACGCGGCGTCTTTTCTCCTTTGGCTACGCACTGCAGCTCGGTACCGAATGCCGATTTCTGTGCCTGCTTCAGCCAATAAATCTGTGCATGTTCCAATTCAAGAGCCGTTAGGGGTCCCGTATGTCTTTGTTTTGTTTGCAGGTTGTTTACAAACCGCAGAATCCAACCTGTCACCCGGTTTAACTTAGTTGCGGAGCTGAATCGATTCAAGTCTAGGAGTTCGCTTTCTTCTCCGCAGACGGTATTCAGGGCTTTTACTTCCCTTCGTTGTTCCAGCTCGACAGGTGTGAAACAGCTTGGCATTCTTTCGTCTGGCCAGGCATCTGCTGTTCGTGTAATCCATGATGGTCCTTTCCACCACAGGTCACTGCCAATGAGGCGATCTGCGGTCAGACCCCTGGTCATCAGGTCCGCAGGGTTCATTTTGCCAGGGCAGTGCCTCCATGTCATGTTCTGCGTGTTTTGCTTAATCTCCGTAACACGGTTTCTGACAAACTCTTTCCACCTAGACGCGTCCCCACGGATCCAGCAAAGGGCGATCATGGAATCTGTCCACAGATACGCGTTGTCGATCTCGACTTGAAGATTGGATTTCAAGAACTGAAAAAGCCGTGACGCCAGCAAAGCAGCCATTAACTCGAGCCGTGCTAGAGTGACCGGCTTTACTGGAGCCACACGGCATTTTGACATCACCAAGGTGGACGAGCACTGGCCTGGGCTGGTTTCGCTGCAAAGATAGGCCACGGCGCCGTACGCTTTCGTGCTGGCGTCTGCAAAGATATGCAACGTCCTGCGCTCTGGAGCCCCTTCGACGTTAGCGTCATAGGTTCGGGGAATCTTGAGGTCATTAAGTGAGGGAAGATCATCACACCACTTGACCCAGCTTTCCAGTATGTGATCTGGCAGTTGTTGGTCCCATGAAAGGTTCTCCTTCCATATCTCCTGGAATAGTGCTTTTGCCCTTACTGTGTACGGTGACAAAAACCCAAGAGGGTCGTATAGCCGCGCCGTTGTCTGCAGAACGAAGCGCTTGGTGTTTATCCTTTTCTCGGAAAACTCAATGATGGGGTCCAGGGAAAATGTTAGAATATCTTCTTTGGCTTGCCATGTGAGACCGAGCACCTTTAGCAAGTCGGCAGGTTTGCCCAGCGGTCTTTCATTCGGGCAACCCTCGGAGAAAATCGATCTCATCCTTTCGCTGTTCGATCCCCATTTGTGTAAGCGCATTGACGCTGCTTCAAAAATGGCGTTTGCCTGCTCGTAAACCTTAGCAGCATCTTCGTCGTTGGCAGCACCACACAGTAAATCGTCGACGTAAATACTCCCTTTCAGAAGTTGTGCTGTTTCGGGGTACTGGTCTTTTACATTTTCCAGGTGATGCCGTAGTGTTGCCGCCAAAAGAAAGGGACTTGAAGTGACTCCAAAGGGCACTCGCGTCATCCTTAACACAGCAGTCTTTGGAAGTGGTCCGTCAGCTTCGAGAGTGCTTTCATACCACAAAAATTTCAATGAATTTCTGTCCTCTGGCGCCACACTTATTTGCAAAAACGCCTTTTCCACATCCGGCACCAGAGCTATTCGATGTCGACAGAAATTGAGCAGTAGTCGAACTAGATCAGGATTCAAGTTCGGTCCACACTCTAAATTTTCATTTAGAGATTTTGCTCCTGAGCCGTGAGATGATGCATCAAATACTATCCGCAGCTTCGTTGTACTGCTGCTCTCACGAAGCACAGGCTGGTGAGGCATGTAATAAGCATGCTGACCGTCACTGGAAGCATCATTCGGAACAACCTCGGCTATGCCTTCGGCAACCAGGCGACGCATTTCGGCATCGTACTCATGCATTAGAGCTGGCGCTCTGCTCAGTTTTCTGCCAAGGAAGTGGAATCTTTTTTCTGCTACAGCTCGGTTGTCTGCAAGGTCCACTTGATTTTTCCACGGAAGTTTTACTTCATACCGTTGATCAACTACCTTGACGGTCTTGGTAAAGTCGACCCATAGATCAGCGTCCTGGGAAGCTGTCGTTGTGTCCGAAACACCAATGCCTTCTAGTTCCCAAAAGAGCTTCAAAACAGGCTCAACCTGTTCATCTGCGACCGTCGCTCTCAACACGACTGCATGAGCGCAAGTCGCTTCTTGGCAGGAAAATGAAGTTTTGCCCTGCACTGCCCATCCAAACACTGTTTCGAGTGCCGTTAGCCGAGCGTCCAATTTTTTCACCCTGCCAGTTAGAAATTCCCAGAAGTGATCTGAACCGACCAGCACGTCGATCAGGGCAGTGTGGGGATACTCAAACTCGTCACCCGGTGACAATGAGAGCTCGCGCAGAGTCTTCCTGATATGCTCGTCGGGACAAGGGATGGCTTGGTCGCATATAGTAGGTGTCTCCAAGGCCTCAATTTTATATTCTGTTTTTGGGTCATCTTTTCCAAATAGACACACTTCGACGCGTCGGAATGTGCGTTGCTTTTGTACTCCTCCGAAAACTCCAATAGTGAGTATTTCGGTTCCTAGCAGTCGGCAACCGAGCTGTCGCGAGCAATCTTCGGAAATGAAGCTTCTTTGGCTTCCGCTGTCAAATAATAGTCGAGACATTCGTTTTGCCCTAGCCCCTTTGTTCCAAGCGGTCACCGTTGGCATTAGCACATTTTGCTTGGGGCGATTCTCCTCGGCTTCGGAAGCATGCAGGATGACTCCTCCAGCTCTTTCGGTAGCTCCCTCTCCTTTCGATGAGTTATTAATGAAGGCAGGATCGCATATGGAGGTCGCATGCCTTCGTGTGCATTTTTTACAGATCAGTCTCACTCTGCAATTCTTGGATCTGTGACCTTGTTTCGTGCAGCGAAAGCATCTTCCTTTGGACGTTAAAATTGCTTTCTTCTGCTTCACATCCAGATGTGAATCGCAATCTTCGCCTCCGTGATTACTTGATCCGCAGATTGGGCAGGATTTGTTTGACGCTGAGCCATGCAAAGCTGCTGCCGAGGAAGGTCGAATGCTCCCTCTTGATTCTTCCTTTGGCCCGTTAAAATGAGATGCTGGCTTACCGGGTGCAGTTTCAGGTCGATGCTCGAAGGCTTTCTCGCGGCTCTCCAACTCCAGTCTGAAGAACCGAAGTAAGGACTTGAGTGGTGTCCGGCTGTCCGTCGCTGTTGCTGAGGATGTTGCGGACCGGGCACAATCTTCTGCCGTTGTAGATGACGTTGTACTCGGAGCATGTTGGTCATCTGCGTGCGCGCGGTGATAGGCGAGGACGAGCTCCCTTGGAAGTGCACGAAGCAGGACGGGATACAGCATCGCGTTGTAACTGTCGTCGCCAACACCCAACGCTCTCAAGCCTCGCATACGCACTTGCACGTCGTCGTAGAGCCGCCTTAAGTCACGCACTTTTCCCGCAGACATCACACCCCGGATATCGATGAGCCCCTGCATGTGTTCCTGTATCAAGGCCGCTTGGTCGCCGAATCGCTGCTTTAGGATTTCGATGGCATCAGTATAGCACTCAGCTGTAGCTTGAAGCCCGGCGATGGCGGCTTCAGCTTGTCCAGAAAGCAGCGACTTTAGGTAGTTAAAGCGGTCAACAGGGGAGAGGTCCGGATTCGTATGAATAGCTGGCTCAAACTGCTGCCAGAACGGCTGCCAATTTTTTCTTCTTCCGTCGAATTTCGATAGTTCCAATTTCGGAAGTTTTATC
This sequence comes from Amblyomma mixtum, assembly GCF_055824585.1. Lineage (NCBI taxonomy): Eukaryota > Metazoa > Arthropoda > Arachnida > Ixodida > Ixodidae > Amblyomma > Amblyomma mixtum. The sequence goes on along the minus strand of NC_143021.1, from coordinate 156,158,500 downwards.
TTGTGATGTGCGGAAGTCGTAGAGGTGGTCGCTGATTCCTTCCGGCTTTCAGGATTTGTCTTGAGTTTTAATCTGCAGATGCTAATGGCAATCTTGTCGGTATACTCAAGGACCTGTTCAAACTCAGCGTCTGCGTCGTCACCTTTGATATGTGGCTCGATCGCGGAGTCCACATCGTTGAGCTGCCGTTGCACCAATTGTAAGCGCTCGAGAAGGACGCTCACCTTTTCGATGTCGGGTGCTGTCTCGGCGGCCAAGATGTCGTCGGCTTCTTTAGTAAGACGCGTCGCTGATGATCTGACAGCCTTCCTCTTCTTCTTCAGCACCTCCATCTTGTCGTTGTCGTTGGGGTCCGGTCGATGTAAGAAATCCGTTCCCGGCTTTCGGCACCAGAACTTTTGTTGTAACTATGCGTAGCTGCCGCTGTTCGTTGTCGTAATCACAAATGATCAGACTTGATCCAGTCGTTGAAACTTAACTCGTTGAATTTATTTACACGTTAACAAGAATCAAATGCAAGCAACTACACATCTCCCGGAACGCTCGAGCAGTCAGCGAAGCTAGCTGCTCGTCGTTCGGCGTCCGGAGTACAACTGGCCCTCGCTCTCCCCACGCTGTCCCAAAAGCCCCTTCCAACCGCGGCACCTTTGAGGGGGCATCGGCGCCCGCGCTCACACAAAGAGCTTCCGCTTTGGGTGAGCCGGCACGGCTCATAACTGATTACTTGGGAAGACCAGAGCGCGAGCTTCCAAACGCCCCCCCCCCAGGCGCTCCCCGGGCCAGAAGGACATGTGGCTGAAAACGACAAGGGGGAGATGCCACACAAAAAAAGAACACTAATGGGCGGTAGGGTTAGCCCGTCCCTGACCGTCGCGCCGGAAGGTCACCCTTGACTGTCGCGCCGGAAGGTCGCAACAACGACATTTCGTAACCACAATCCAGCTTCGGGATGATAAACCCCGAAACATGCGGTAACTCCTCCTTAGCGCTCACTGGGTGTGTTCGAGTTTCCAATCACGGACTATTTCCTGACACGTCTCAGCTTCCGCTCCGCCAGGAAACACCGTCATGGTCACATGACCTACTCGCCAGCGGCTGCTTGCGGACAAGCGGAGCCGGGCTACCCCTCGGTAACCGTACTAGTCCGTTGTCATCTGCTAGCACACGACGCAAGTCAAAGCCAGCACGACGCAGAAGCAACGTCATGCGTTCGATCACGGTCACTGCGTCGATTTGAAGACCATACTGTCAGATTAGCATAGGTGATTAGAGAACTCAGCTTCGGCAGTATGCTCGCCGCTACTGCTCCGGCAAAGTTCGCACAAAGTAGCCCAACTCGTTGCCGATAGGCAGACGGAAGAAAGCCTTCGTAAAAATGTTAACAAGCGCGAGCTGCTCCAGAATAGGAGCGGTTCACCTGCAATGCTTTCAGGTAAGCGCGCAGGCAGCATGTCGCAAAACAAGCGCTCAAGAACCTTTTGACGACACCAGCAAACAATAGGCGCTCGCAGCTCCGAACGCGCGTCCGTGTGTAGTGGATTTCATGACAATAAAACGAAGATTCAAGAACAAAAAGTCTCCCCATGGCTCAGAGAGCAGCTGTGGAGTTCATGTGAAGGTTGAACGCTCGGTATAGTCCTGCAAGGAAAGGAAAAAATACTCAAAATACGCTCAGATCCTAGCTCAATATGGCTGCCATTGTGGAGCTTCACTTTCCAGGCAGCTGTCGTCTGCTGCTTTCCTCGCAGCCCCAAGTAGCCCACGTACTCGCAGCGGCGAAAAACGAACGCGTTGCTACGGCGATGCGGGCAGCTTTCTTTCTGGTGGGCGGAGCTCTCGGGCTACGCGAGAAAATCGTACACCGGACTCGAGTCCGCAAGTAGACTCGGACAGTTAGGGGCTTAAAAACGAATGCGCCCACTGCTTACACATTCCCTGCACGAGAAAGTAATCTCACTGGTGCCATGCCGGCTCAGAAGACCGTAACAGTGTTAACGTATTGTATAGCGTAGCAACCGCAGCACTTATCTAAATAGTGGAAAGATAACGATCTCTAATGTTTCAGCAATACATTCAAATGATGTATGATAGCCATATTTGGTCCCCATGACAAACGTGGTTGAGATGAGTAGTGCAGCTGGAGAAGGAATTTTTAACTCACCTAAGAATCCGAATAAGCATTCATGGAAAACGCAAGTTTCCATGAATCATTTCATGAGCATGCAGTTCAAATCATTTCATGAGCATGCAGAAAGTAAGAGGTGCGTAGTGAAGAAGCAAGGAACACGGGCCGATAGAAATAACTCGGAGGTGAAGCTTTAGTTCACTCACACTATGCATAAAGACTGAATTCTTGCCGAAATATAGCAGAAGAAAAGAGTGAACCAAGTTGGTCACACACGTTGAAGAGCGTGTTATTTCAGGATCTATATGTTTTCAGATACGAATTTTTCACATTGTACCAGTGAGCATGTTGTTAGGAAAATGCATGTTTAGCTCAGCCGTTTATCATCTCTTGCTCCTTCTTAAATGCTTAACTTGGATCATGCTGTACGGTTAATTTTGCTTCCGAAGCAACTCTTCTGCTTTCATTCGCTGCAAAGCACCGCATTTAAACAGAGTCAGCTTTCTGTAAACTTCTATAGGATAACCGTGGAAGCATTGAGAGAAAAAAAATTGAAAAGTTTTGCTACAACACAAAGCTTCAAAGCAAGTATTCGTGCCGCTGGTGTGACAGTAATGATTTCGGATACAGCAGTGTGGACTGACAAACTTACTAACAGGTTTGTGTTCTTGAACCGCAATGCCAAGTTTATGCTCATAGCATGTGTTCATATGTCACCGATGCAAGCAATGAGTTCTGATTCACAATTCGAAGAGCTGCTCAATAAGGCTACAGAAACAGCCAGGGGCGACAGCGCTCATAGTAGCACAGCAACAGAGCATTTCTGACATCCAAACACGGGTTTGATGCATAATAGGCGTAACGATAGCTTTTCACATTCTTTCAAGAAGTTTAGGGGTATGACCAGCCTGCAGCATTAGTTTCATGGTGATGTAAATTGTTTCAATGCTGCGTTTCATGTTTAATGTTCCACCAATGCAGCTCTACCGAGAATTATTGCAACTTGCTGTTCTGGCAACTTGCAATCTCACTGCATAAATGCGCATTTTACTAGGGGTGCACAATATATACAATGAAAGTCACTCTAATCTGCCTAATAGATGCTTGGAATAATTTTTCCTCAATGTAGCCGAAGGCATGATTAAAATTCAATGCACAAGAGTATTCTTATTTCATAAAGTATTTTTTTTTCAACGAGACATTATCCCATACGTCTACACAATAAATACATGTGGCAAATGGCCTCAGAGCCATGCTCTTTATACAATGCATGAAGGCTGGCAAACGAAATCTATAAAAAAACTGTATATTTCAAACATATTCACTGTCATGACGTTACATTTGTCGACTTCTTGGCGCTTTCCGACCAAGGCCACAAGCAAAAAACCCAATCAAAAGCTCCCACTAGAAAGGAATATTAACAACAGAGCACGACGAAAAATGTAGACAAGACCTCATTAGGAACGAATACAATTCTGCTTGGCGCGTCCAAGAGGAAGAAATATAGCTAGACGCTCCGAATGGTTCTCACATCAAGTGGATATGATGCAGTAAAGCAACGTCTTCAACTAACAACAATGATAACACAGCTACTTGCTTTATAAAATCGCTCTCGGGCCATGGCATGCCTCTCCCCTGCATGGTTTTACCTTCCGATGCTCTTCGTCGCCCGAATATTGAACACACTTCTTTTATTTAAAAATAAACAAAAGATCTCCTAAAGCATCTCTTCCTTTTAGAAACTGGACACAGCACCCTGGAGAAAAAGATTCTACGTGTAATAGTTCTATTTTAGGGAGAAGAGCGCTGTGCGCTAGTGTCGAACCGATATCAGTTGTTCTACTAGGCGTGCAGCCTAGTTTTTTTAGTTAAAAAAATCTGGAAGCTACTTGGTGCTTTTTGAGCACATTGCGAAGACAGTGATGTCCCAGTTCTCTTAGAATTCCGCGTGAGAAGCGCATATTTTGAGCAAAGGAGTGTGCTCTACAAGGCGTATTTTGTGATCTTGTGCACAAGCACGTGAATAACAACTGAAAACAAGGGCCTACTTACGCATCAGGTACAATTCTCAACTGGTACTGCGCAACGAGAGTTTAAAACTGAGTGGATGAAGCCACGGCTTTAGTTTATTTAGTTAACACTCTCGTCAACCTTCAGAAATGTTGTAGTGAAGCTCTCAAGACATCAGTTTACGCCTTGCACACTTACTGAAATAGAAAAACCTGGCTAAGAAAAACTATTTGTTAAAATACATATTTATATCGTTGAAGATGCTGTGAAAAATTGAATGTCAGAATTCAAAAACTCTTTTTTTTTGTAATATAAACACCCATGTGCAATTCCTATTCTTATGTAAACATTTCACTTAATTGATAGTATTGATGTAAATTTCCCTGCTTCTGATGGCAATAAGCACTTGAAAGTGTACCGTTCAAAAAGTTCTACAAAATGCCTATTCTTCTTCTAATTAATTTGCACTGGCACAATATATTCCAAAGGAACTTTGTGCACTTTACGCAAGCTTACTATATAAGAAACACTCGGGAATGTTTAAAGTTTTATCTCACAAAATAAGCTGCGAAACCTACACAAATTCATACCCGTATCCCGCTAGGTACCATACCCACTTAAAGTACAGCCAATTGCTTTGTTCACGACCAAAAGTATTTACGACTCTGACGCCTTGCGAAATCTCATGTAGAGCTGGTTTATTTTCGTAGTGCTGCCACTTTTTGTATGCCTCCTCCTTCGGCAATTCCTTATAATATATTTGCGTAGCTTGTACTATATAATAACACAATAAGATTAATGCTTTGAGGCACAAGTGAAGCTTGCTCAGTTCGAATATTCGTATACTTCTAATGAGGTCCTTTTTCTTATTTTTCTCCCATCCACCTCCATGAAATCAATAATAAAAAGCTGATTATTTATTTTAGTTAAGGCTGCTCCTTTAGTTGAGGTCTCCTATCAACTATATTATCTCCCGGCGTCGATAAAGCGGCAAATATACTATTCATTGATACATTCCCGTTTAAGCTACTGTTCCCTTGTATGGTTAACGACGACACAGAAAAATCTAAATTCCCTCCTTGCATTTGAAAAGCTGGCATTATGAGCTATTGGGAAAATACAGTTATTGCACAGCTGCCGGCCTTTATTTAGGTCTTATGTAATACTAGAAATAAGTGAACTGCACAAATACAAACTATTACTCAAAATATTACGCCAGTACAGACTAGACAAAATACGCTCGAAACCACCTATCACAGTAAACTTAGCACATATGAACTTCGGAAACATTGTATAGAAACACTTCGTGTGCGCACAAATTATGGTTTTCAGAGGTTAGGATGGCAAATTCCTGACTTAGTTAATCAATACCCTATTATTATGGATACTGCGCGCCACACTACCTCTATACGTAAATACAAAATATTATTTAAAGCAATGCTCATAAATTAACTTTGAAGGTGAAAACTAAACGTATGCCTATCACTTGTATAGGTTTTGTAAATATTGCTATGGTCTAATTGTGGTCAAAGTATGCCGTTTGTTTACGACGAAAGCCAGTGTTTTCTATGAATGTCCTAATATATTGTGTAAAAAATGAATGTGTGTTTCTATCATGCAATGCTTTTGTTGATTTTTGTAGCCTGTGGTGGCGCTGGTCATCCGGGTTGCGTGGCCTCGTCAGGCAATGCATGCCTTTTGCCACGTCACCCTGGACAACCTCTCCATTGTCTGAAATAAATTAAAAATAAATGAAACTATCGTAATGCGAAGAAATGGGAACAGCGCGGCGACTAGACGTTCTGCTCTTCTCTGTTCACTTCATCGCGCTTGTACTTTAAAGGTAAGAAAAAGATGCTTGAGTTGCCTGTGATGGCACCGTGGCCGACCGAGCTGCAATCGGGATGGAGGAAAACGCGAATAGCGAAGCACAGACTCGCCGATATGTTTACCTTTTCTTTTCATTGTCCCTTTAGAGTCAGGCCGAATTGAACTCGAACACGCACATGTTGTGCTTTTCCACTTCGCAGCAAGGTAGGTCATTGCAACTGGTTTATGAATACACATTTCGGTACAGCATTCTCCTGGAGCTATGGGCCAGGTTACTTGTATACTTCATTACAGAGTATAATGTTTGTTTCTTTTCACACGCGCTGCTCGCGTTCCGTTCCGGCTTCACTGTACACAGTCTACGAATCACAGCAGAATCCACATGGACAAATACCTCGACGCATCTGAATGTTTTTAAAATAAAAATCTGCACATGTTACTGGAGATCACTCCGTACTTCAAAAAAGAAGGTCAAGAAGACGAAAAACATGGGTGCCGTGAAGTTCTCAATCGGTTTGAACAAATGAAGCGGCCAAAAAATACGCTTTCTGGATCGATTATATTGCCGAAGTTGTGATAGACGTGCACTCTATATTTGGAGAGATATATAAGGATTACTCTCGCAGATGCCGCACCATTTGGCTGTGAAAATATGGAAGTTCGCTTACTTATCACTAGCCGAAGAAAATGCGATCATACTTTTTCTCAGCATTCTTGAGTACACTGGCTTGCTGTGCCTACATCAAGGTGATACCCAAACTAGGTTGTGCTCGAGGAATATTGTGGCGCCCTCGGAGCATATAGCTGCGCAAACTACATTGTCCTCTGCGTCCATGTGAAGCACATGAACGCGAATTCCGAGTACCTGAACGCTAGTGCCAGGGAAAATCATCAGCAGACGAAAAGATGGGCAGGTGGACATTTGTCGATATTTGCGCTGACAGTAATTTGCATCGTGTTCTTAGTTGCCATATTCTGGTTCACCCATCAAGTTTTGTTTCGTAATTGAGCTATCTATTTCATGCTTGTATAATAAATAATTGCAATGGAGGTTCACCGAGAGTTTGCGAGATTTCGTGTGGCAATGGAATTTTGGGTGGACCAATGGCAACAATCGCTGCCGGCCTCAGCTGCAATCGGTTTCCCATTTATGTTTTCAAGACACCATCCACGCTTTTTCGTCTACACATTTTGACACTCCGCCTATCGTCTCTTCTTCTACACAATGCTCTCTTGTTGCGAAAGCAACAGTAGGCTAGTCGCCGAGCCATTTCGCGGATCCGAGGAAAGGTCATACTGCGCATGCGCGAAGAGCAGGGAAGTCAGACTGCGGACAGCTGGCTCGCTGCCGCCGTCGCTGCGTGGGTGACTCAGAAGTGCCGCAACCGCGCTCTCCAGTTGCGCATGCGCCGTAGCGGCGCACAGCTAGCGTTCCGGGGCCACCGGCACGCCAGCTATGCGTAGTGATGTCACTTGCTCCTCACGCATGCGCAATATGATCGTGCAAGAGCACGCGAAACGGCGATACTGTAGGCAGTCTAGCTCACACTACAATATATGGCTACGATATATGGCAGACGTTTCTTTCGCAAACCTCCAGGTGTAACCAGAGGAAAACCACAGCCATTTTTTTTATCTAAAGAATGTCTCAGATATGCTATTGGCGGGCACATGGGGCAAGATTAAGTGTTTGTAGATTTATGACCGTGCGATTTTCGCTGGACTATCTCACCGGTTTGAAACCCAGGAAGTTTATTGCATATATAGCGGATATAACGTTTTTAGAACCAATGTACAACAGGCGGCAAAATAAGTCGGGGCGTGCGACAGAAAGCCAGAATCAGATAAAACTGCATTGTGCTTTTGGGCCGAGACATCGCAGTGCGCGTGCGCTTAATTTCATGCTCGCAGCCGCATCTTCTTATCGCTCGCAGTATACTGGCTGCATGCAGCTTTTGGCGGTATGATTGGCTTTCTTTGTTCACTACGTCAAACTCGCACATAGGCGGGCGCATGGCAAGGGTGAAGCGTTCGCTGCTCACTTTGCTCTAATTGGACAACGGATAGCAACGAGACAAAAAAAAAAGCCTAAAAAAGGCTCCCGAGAAGGGCACTGCGCCAGCTTGAAAATTCATCCACATAATTAACCAGCTGGTTTTCACTGGTTATTCTGGAACGCGGCTGTCACGCCGTTCCTTTACCTTCACCCGCTAGTCATGTATTATGAATACATTGGCCAGTGATACTTTTTAAACGCATGAGAGCGTGGTACGGCGAACAAAGGTGGGTCGTGTACTGAAATATCCCCATGTGTTCCGATTGAAGACCGAATATTAATCGCCAGACTTTTTGAGGAAGGTGTACCGCGGTGTCAGATACGCCGAAGAACTGGTAGGTTATTATCCGTGCCTTTCGAGATGAGGGAAGACTTGCGGACGCCAAGCGGTCTGGCCGGCCAAGAGTTCAGAACAATAAGGACGACATATTGATTGTTACGGCAGCTTTCGTGCCTGCATGCATTGTGGCAATACACAATGGCGTCAGGAACATGATCTTTCCGCCCGCCCAATGTGCACTTATTTTGTTGAAAAAGCATGCAAGTATCGTGACCTTTGTGTGGCGAGTCAATAGAAGCCTTTGCGTGGAGGCAATTTACTTCTTCCCTTAGAGTCTGGATGAGCTGTTCTTGCTGGCATGTTTATTCTCCAGCTTGTCGCACGCTTTTTCTTTCTCGAAACTGCAGGGCATTCCTCTCTGCAAGCTGTTCTTAAAAAGGCGACTGAGTTGTCCTGTGGCTTGTCTGTTTGTGTGTCACCTTTGTGAACTTTTCACATGCGTTCCCAGGCCCCTTATGACTGTGTGAGGGTAGCAGTCATGGTCTCAAGCGATATGCCGTAGACTTATCGTGACAAGCGTGGCGAGAAATCGCCTACCATGTGAGACGTGATGTGTTCGTGTGGTGCTCAGCTCTCGCCGATCGCAAGTCAGAGGATGGCCCGAAGCCAAAGGTTCACAAACAAAACTTTATGCAGCAAAGAGAGGACAGGACGTAGTTTCTAATGGCTCGTACGAGTGCCAACAGAGTGATTCACAAAATAATGTAACTGATGCAAAGTAACACGCAACAGAGACTAATATACAACAAAGGTCTTGCACCTAAGGTGCACTAATGGAGGAGAGACACAAGCAAACACAACACAATTTGTTCACCGGGCCCCGCGACAGCCCGGCTACCGGAGGGAACCAACGGGGCCGTCCCGTGTACTGCCCCACGCTGTCTCTCCACTCCGAAGGTGGGCGAGTGGGGTCGAACCCGGGAGTTGTGCTGGCGAGCTTCTTCGAAACTCCACGGCGGCAAGGACTGGCAGCGCTCAACGTCGTTCATATACAGGGTGCTTCACTTGATACTTCGCAAAAATTATTAATTAATTTATTTATTTTATTTATTTCATTCACAGGTACTGCCAACATTACGCAAGGTCCTGGGCAGGAGTGGGCGGCCATTATCATGCAGAATATATAGATATGACAAGAAAGCGCACTTGAAGATAGCACGTCGTCAACAGGGACAAAATACATGTGGTTCTTGTACAGAGTTTGATTGTGACCGGGAGGAGGTTTTTGAATTAGAAGAGTGTTTTTTCGGCATAGCATTGCCATTAGTATAGTACATCAGAATACCTCTAAAACGTGCTAACAGCAGGTTGGTTAGCAAAGGGTGAATAGTTAACTTTTCCAATATTACTGCGAAGCATGTTATTAATTGAGAGGCCTGTAGCCGACCATAATATCCATATGAATTTTTGCAATCTCAAATACATAGTTGCCTTCGGCGCTGTGGACCAGTAAATGTTGCCTACAACGCGCCAAATGACATGAGCTTTCGAGAAGCTTGCAGGCAAAGCAACCTCTCCAGTGCACGTAACTCGTTGAAACACCCAAAATTTGTTGGGCTACCGTGTCGAGGGTAACGACATTTTCGAAATTTAAAGAAAGTGGTATGGATATTACTTACGGCAAGCTACATGCCAATCAGTAATTAAGGAGCCTAACTGCAGCGGTTAAAAATACAGCTTAAAAGAAGGTCTTGCTGGGCAAGTTGTTTAAAAAGTTAAAAGTTAGGCACTCTATATCAGTTAAAAAGTTAGGTATTCTATATTAGTTAACCATCCTGTACTTAACACGCCTTTGCGGTATTTTGATGCAGGGCACCTCGGGATTGCTCGAACGTTGCACCGCGTCCAGGAGAAGTACTATTGGCCGCGGCTCCCTGCCGATGTTTCCCATTACGTGAAAACGTGCCGTGAGTGTCAGTAGCGCAAAACGCCTCCGAATAGACCAGCCGGATTCCTGAACCCCATACCACCTCCAAGTAAGCCCTTTCAGCAAATTGAGATGGACCTCCTCGGCTCCTTTCCCACTTCGGCATCGGGTAACAAATGGATCATCGTGGCCACCGACTACATGGCCCGATAGGCCGAAGCAAAATCGTTACCTAATGGTACCGCAACAGAAGTCGCTAAAATTTTGTCGTTTGTCGAACAAGTTCTCCTGCGACACGGCGCCCCTGAAGTGCTCATCACAGACAGAGGGACGGCGTTTACAGCGGAGCTGACACAAGCCATTCTCAACTACAGTCAAAGAAGCCATCGGAGGACAACTGCCTATCATCCGCAAACCAATGGAGTCACACATCGTCTGAACAAAACTATCGCAGACATGCTCTCCATGTACATCGACGCCGAACACAAGACATGGGACACCATTCCGCCGTACGTGATCTTTGCTTATAACACTGCCGTCCAGGACACTTCCAGGTTTACCCCATTCCAGCTTGTATACGGCAGGAAGCCCACGACAACACTCGACGCAATGCTCCCGCACGTTTCAGACGAAGACATCCACGACGTCGCCGCCTACCTTGATCGCGCCGAGGAAGCCCGAAGACTTGCGCGGCTTCGGATTAAAGACCAGCAGTACGCCGACGCCCGACGCTACAATCTGTGCCGACGAGACACGAATTACAAGCCAGGTTATCGTGTTTGGATATGGACGCCAATTCGCCGCCGTGGATTGAGTGAAAAGTTTCTTCTACGCTACTTTGGCCCGTACAGGGTTCTCCGTCGCATCGGTGACCTCGACTATGAATTCATCCCCGACGGCACTACAGCATCTCAACGACGACACACACGCCCGGAAGTCGTACATGTCGTACGCCTTATACCTGACTATCAACGCTAATGGACTCGATGTTCACATTCTCCGTATTCATTTTTCATTTTTATAAGCGTCCAGGCGACGCTTCTTTGGAAGGGGGGTAATGCCACGTATCATTGTAGTGTCCGTTCATTGTAGGGCTGTTATCATTTTTGTTTGTGACGCGAGAAGCGACCTGACTAATCTCGATTGATCACAGCCATGAAGAGCTGCATGTACAGCCGGCCAAATCTTTAGCTGGCGTGCGCGACGGCCGCTTTTTCTGTGCTCTTGCGCTTTGGGATGAAGAAATCTTGCAGAAATCTCAATATTAAGGACGGGCTTACTGAGCCTGTGCTTAAATTTGATATTTTCGAAAGTTTGCTCCGTCATAAGCTACAGGAGCACGGAAAACGCGGCCGTCACGCACGCCAGCTAAAGATTTGGCCGGCTGTACGTTTTTCTAGATTGCTGTAGATGATCTTGACCTGTTATCTCGAAGTTTCCTTGCTGGCTTTAAATTGAGCGATGCCGTGAGCGGCGGGCATTCTTAGTTCGACGATTGACGAGCAAGTTGTTGCTTACGCCGCCACCGAGTGATTCAGTTCTTTAGCGGGCGCAAGTCAGCCCAAATAAAGAGCTTCGTTTCCAAGTCTTGTTGGTGTTTTCCTGACCGCTGGAGTGCCGTCACTACAACGTGACAATATTATTAAACTTCCATTCATGATCGGAGAGAACCTGTGATATGCGCGCCACCGCATTCTTATTCTTCTAGTTATTTCGCTCTCATGATCCGGATCAGCTGTCACTACCTGCCCTAAATAGACATATTTCATTTCATTTAATTTATTGTTCCCTTAAAGGCCCGAAGGAATTAGATAAGAGGGGGGGGGGGTGCATTTTGGTTTACAACGGCGATGATGGGAACATGCATAACAATAAAAAGAACAAACATACAAACAAACAGAAAAGGGGTTGTAGTCACATCAGGGTTCCCCAGCAGGTGATACATCATCTATTAAAGAAATATCAAGCAATACTCGCTACAAGGAGCGCAGAAGTGATCAAGATCTATGTGATGTGAATTTTTATTTTCTCGCGGAATGTTTTGTGATCAGTGCATGCAGCGATGTCGTTAGGCAGTGAATTCCAAAGTGCTAGTGCGATGGGAAAAAATGAGTTGTTGTAAGCAGACGTGTGGCCACTGATGCGTGCTATCGGGTTACCGTGACTGAGCCGGGAGGACGTTCGTAGTGGGGCGGTTAATAGAGAGTGCCGTGATCTTGTGTTATGATCAAATGTATGAAGTAAGCATAGGCGGGAAACGACGCGACGGGATTCTAGTGTTGAGAGACGGAGGGACTGCTTGAGGGCGGTGACACTGGCTTCTCTTGAGTAACATGAATTGATGAACCGAGCTGCACGATTTTGGATCGATTCCAATTCGATGGTGAGATATGATTGCCATGGGTGCCAGATGGATGATGCATACTCTAATTTTGGCCGCACAAATGTTTCATACGCGAGTTGTTTTATGTTAGGGGATGGAGATTTCAGATTTCTTCTCAGTTAGCCAAGTGTGCGTGAAGTGTCGGAGCAAATGGTTCTAATGTGGGTGACCCAAGAAAGTTTTTATGTGAGATGTACACCTAGATATTTATCAGATTTTGCAACGGTTATAGGGACTGATGAAATGCTGTAAGTGTGACTCGTCAAGGTGTGTTTGTGAGCGAAGTACAACGATTTGCACTTAGTAAGATTTAAAGGCGTCTGCCATTTTTCACAACATGATGCAATAACGTCAAGGTCCTGTTGCAAAGTGAGGTTATCGGTTGGGCTACTTATTGCATTATAGTTGACACAATCATCCGCAAAGAGTCGGGATTTGCATTGAATATTAGAGGGCAGATCGTTGATGTTTGGTTTGGTTTATGGGGTTTAACGTCCCAAAGCGACTAAGGCTATGAGAGACGCCGTAGTGGAGGGCTCCGGAAATTTCGACCACCTGGGGTTCTTTAACGTGCACTGACATCGCACAGTACACGGGCCTCGAATTTCTCCTCCAAAGAAATTCAGCCGCCGCGGCCGGGATCGAACCCGCGTCTTTCGGGCCAGCAGCCGAGCACCATAGCCACTGAGCCACCGCGGCGGCTAGATCGTTGATGTATATTAAGAAGAGTAATGGTGATAACCCGGCCCCTTGAGGGGCACCAGATGTTACATCTGTTAAGGGTGACTGGATGTTATTGGCGGATGTGAACTGCGAGCGTCCTTTTAGAAAATGTTCGAGCCAGCATATCAGATTGGCAGGAATTTCCAGGAACGAAAGTTTTGCAAGCAGATGATTGTGAGGTGCGCGATCAAATGCCTTCGAGAAGTCTAAGAAGATTGCACTATTTGGAGGTTATCGTCTATGGCCTTAAGGATGTCTTGGGTGAACTCTGCCAGCTGGGTTTCGCATGAAAATGATTTCCTGAAGCCATGCTGATGAGGATAAAAGAAATTGATTGAATCAAGGTGGGACATTAAGCTTGATGATATAATGTGCTCTAGTAGTTTAGAAGATATGCTAGTAAGGGATATTGGACGATAGTTAGCTGGGCATGCGAGATCGCCTGTTTTGAAAATGGGAACAATATGGGCTATCTTCCAATCGTCAGGAATGATTCCGGTGTCTAAAGATTGGGTAAATATCAGGTGTAGTATCTGGCTTGATAATGATAGAGTGTTTTTAAGTAGTTTACTGTTTATTTGGTCACATCCTGCAGATGATGAGAGCTTGAGTGAACTGATTATTTTGGAGATTCCTTCGGGACTGTTTTGAATTTTCGCCATTTCTTTTTGACTATGGGTTTGCAAAACTGTGGGTGTAGAATTGCTGTCGGGCGAAAACACAGATAAGAAGTAGTCATTTAAAAGTTTTGCGCATTGATTAGTATCAGCTGGTTCGCCATCAGGTCCTACAAGATCGAACCGATTAGATTTATGTTTAGGGGAGAGGATACGCGAGAATTTGGTGGGATTTGTTCTGAGAATGGATAGGAAGTCAACAGAGAAAAATTTATCTTTCGTAGCACTCAATTCATTTAAATATTTACTCGGGCAGGCGTGGCATCTTTCCCATGCTTCTTGTTTTTGGCTTAGTTTAGCGGAAGGATAAAGCCGTTTTTTCCTACTAAGAAGGTGCTTCAAGTTTTCGTTAAACCAAATATTGTTGGAATCCGATTTGACGACAATGGTTGGGATGTACTTATCTTTTAGTCGCAGCATTGCTGACTTGTAACTTTCCCAGTTTTCGTGAACTGTGTTGGTTAGATAAGAACCTAGGAAGTCGGTGAAAAAGAATGAAAGCTCCTTATTTATGGAATCGAAGTTACCTCGCTTATAGTGGGTGAATAAATTTTTCATAGGTGATCGCCTATTTAAATGTAATGACGTGCAAATGTGCACAAACATGTGATCGCAGAGGCCCGGAAGCAGAGTTACACTGTGAACGTTGTCTGGGCAAGATATCAGTAACAGGTCAAGAGTGTGAGCACCCCTTGTGGGGCGTGTGATGGCTTGATGCAGATTGAAGTCCAGTGTTAAGTCAGGAAATTGTTTCGATTCTTTGGAAGGTGAATGGCTAGATACAGAGAGGGAAGCCTAGTTTATATGTAGATAGTTAAAATCACCGAACAGAAAGATGTTCGAATTCAAATACGTGTTTTCAATCGCCGTTAATGCGTCATGAAGGGAGTCACAGAAGGACAAATCGCTCTCTGGTGGCCTGTAGCAAATGCCCAATATTTCTTTCAATCCGAAGTTGTGCACGCATACCCAGGTTAGCTCTAGTTTGGTGTCGTGACAGATGAGTGATGATGATAGGGTGTTTCTGATGGCGATAAGCACTCCTCCGCCCCTCTGTCCGCGCCGATCACGACGATAAAGAACGTAGTTCCCGTTTGAAGGCAGGATTTCAGTATATTTCACGCCTTCGTGTAGCCACGTTTCTGTTAGTTGGCTAATGTCAGCACCAGTGTCGTCGATAAAGCTGTTCAGTTTATCTCGTTTTGGTAAAATGCTCCGTATGTTAGTGAAGACGATATTAAGATGCTTGCAACGTGAAGGGTCGGGGCGATTTAGTGGCGCAGCATGTATTGCGGGGTGTCAATCGGTGCTTTGTGATAGTTTGTCGGAGAGTTGCTCGGCTTGAGCACGACCAGCTGGCTGTCTTGCAGTCTCAATTACGCTATCAGACACAGGGTCATACACATAGCATTTATGCCCTACATGAAGCTTGTCTACGTTAAGCCTGAATGCGCATTTTTTAGGCCGAATAAATTGTATCAATTTAGAGCGAGCGAGACGTGTGGCAAAAGCAAAATCTTCTCTGATGGCGTAACTTGTATCTTTCAGTTTGGGACCGCAGGCTAGGATGGTGTCTTTGGTTTTAAAGTGTGCTAATTTAACAATGATAGGACGTTTTTTTTTTCAGCATTATATTTTCCTAAACGGTGGGCGCGCTCGATGCTGGTTGGGTCTATCTCGATGTCAAGTTCATTCGAACAGAATGACAAGACTTTTGTTTCAGATTCTGCCCAGGATTCATTTTCAGTGTCTTCAAGGCCTGGGAAGAGCTCATTGTTTCGTCGCATTCGATTACTGGTATCAATACTTGCGGCCTTTAAGACTGCTATTTCATGTTTAAGTTCGCCGGTTTCGTTCAGGTTGGTGTGTGTGCTCAAGTTCTGTTGGGATGTTTCCAGCTCAAGCACGCGGTTTGTTAGTGAGGATATTAACTTTTCATGGGCGATTTGGGTAGTACGTAGCTGTTTCAGCTCAGTACTGAAGGCTGCGTGTTGTTCCTCAAGGCGCTGCAGAGCGTCCAGTATAGCTTTATCATCTTTCTTGGGAGGGCCTGGGTTAAGTTCTACATCGCCTGAGAGCAAAAGAAATAATCGCGACAGTATTCCAAGCGCCAGCATGTCACAACTAAGACGCAGAACTCCCCGCCAGTCGACAAAATTGGGGCACGACACCGCTACAAGGCAGCGGTTGCTACTTCGGCATTCTTTACAAGGGTTTAAGTAACCAACCTGGAACAGGAGGATGGCCGTAAACATGGTGCGGCGAACGGTGTCGGGCCCCAAGTTGCTGGCGCAGCTGCTTGGCTTAAGTAGTGCCCGATCCGGTCTTGTGACTGGTGACGTTGACGATGCGGTATGTTTCCAGGCGAAGTGCTGTATTCGGGCTGGGTTCGAGTTCGCGGTGACTGGAGGGGGTTCTAGCCAAGGCGGGTTCCACTTTTTAGCTCCACTCAGGGTGAAGGCGGTAGTTGAAGGCTGGTAATCCGAGGATGGGCTCGCATTGGAAGGCAGCCAGCACGTTATCATCTGGAACAGGGGATGGCCGTAAACATGGTGCGGCGAACGGTGTCGGGCCTCAAGTGGCTGGCGCAGCTGCTTGGCTTAAGTAGTGCCCGATCCGGTCTTGTGACTGGTGACGTTGGCGATGCGGTACGTTTCCAGGCGAAGTGCTGTATTCGGGCTGGGTTCGAGTTCGCGGCGACTGGATGGGGTTCTAGCCAAGGCGGGTTCCACTTTTTAGCTCCACTCAGGGTGAAAGCGGTAGTTGAAGGCTGGTAATCCGAGGATGGGCACGCACTGGAAGGCAGCCAGCACGTTAGCATCTGGAACAGGGGATGGCCGTAAACATGGTGCGGCGAACGGTGTCGGGCCTCAAGTGGGTGGCGCAGCTGCTTGGCTTAAGTAGTGCCCGATCCGGTCTTGTGACTGGTGACGTTGGCGATGCGGTACGTTTCCAGGCGAAGTGCTGTATTCGGGCTGGGTTCGAGTTCGCGGCGACGGGAGGGGGTTCTAGCCAAGGCGGGTTCCACTTTTTAGCTCCACAAAGGGTGAAAGCGGTAGTTGAAGGCTGGTAATCCGAGGATGGGCACGCACTGGAAGGCAGCCAGCACGTTATCATCTGGAACAGGGGATGGCCGTAAACATGGTGCGGCGAACGGTGTCGGGCCTCAAGTGGCTGGCGCAGCTGCTTGGCTTAAGTAGTGCCCGATCCGGTCTTGTGACTGGTGACGTTGGCGATGCGGTACGTTTCCAGGCGAAGTGCTGTATTCGGGCTGGGTTCGAGTTCGCGGCGACGGGAGGGGGTTCTAGCCAAGGCGGGTTCCACTTTTTAGCTCCACTCAGGGTGAAGGCGGTAGTTGAAGGCTGGTAATCCGAGGATGGGCACGCACTGGAAGGCAGCCAGCACGTTATCATCTGGAACAGGGGATGGCCGTAAACATGGTGCGGCGAACGGTGTCGGGCCTCAAGTGGCTGGCGCAGCTGCTTGGCTTAAGTAGTGCCCGATCCGGTCTTGTGACTGGTGACGTTGGCGATGCGGTACGTTTCCAGGCGAAGTGCTGTATTCGGGCTGGGTTCGAGTTCGCGGCGACGGGAGGGGGTTCTAGCCAAGGCGGGTTCCACTTTTTAGCTCCACTCAGGGTGAAGGCGGTAGTTGAAGGCTGGTAATCCGAGGATGGGCACGCACTGGAAGGCAGCCAGCACGTTATCATCTGGAACAGGGGATGGCCGTAAACATGGTGCGGCGAACGGTGTCGGGCCTCAAGTGGGTGGCGCAGCTGCTTGGCTTAAGTAGTGCCCGATCCGGTCTTGTGACTGGTGACGTTGGCGATGCGGTACGTTTCCAGGCGAAGTGCTGTATTCGGGCTGGGTTCGAGTTCGCGGCGACTGGATGGGGTTCTAGCCAAGGCGGGTTCCACTTTTTAGCTCCACTCAGGGTGAAAGCGGTAGTTGAAGGCTGGTAATCCGAGGATGGGCACGCACTGGAAGGCAGCCAGCACGTTAGCATCTGGAACAGGGGATGGCCGTAAACATGGTGCGGCGAACGGTGTCGGGCCTCAAGTGGCTGGCGCAGCTGCTTGGCTTAAGTAGTGCCCGATCCGGTCTTGTGACTGGTGACGTTGGCGATGCGGTACGTTTCCAGGCGAAGTGCTGTATTCGGGCTGGGTTCGAGTTCGCGGCGACTGGATGGGGTTCTAGCCAAGGCGGGTTCCACTTTTTAGCTCCACTCAGGGTGAAGGCGGTAGTTGAAGGCTGGTAATCCGAGGATGGGCACGCACTGGAAGGCAGCCAGCACGTTAGCATCTGGAACAGGGGATGGCCGTAAACATGGTGCGGCGAACGGTGTCGGGCCTCAAGTGGCTGGCGCAGCTGCTTGGCTTAAGTAGTGCCCGATCCGGTCTTGTGACTGGTGACGTTGGCGATGCGGTACGTTTCCAGGCGAAGTGCTGTATTCGGGCTGGGTTCGAGTTCGCGGCGACTGGATGGGGTTCTAGCCAAGGCGGGTTCCACTTTTTAGCTCCACTCAGGGTGAAAGCGGTAGTTGAAGGCTGGTAATCCGAGGATGGGCACGCACTGGAAGGCAGCCAGCACGTTATCATCTGGAACAGGGGATGGCCGTAAACATGGTGCGGCGAACGGTGTCGGGCCTCAAGTGGCTGGCGCAGCTGCTTGGCTTAAGTAGTGCCCGATCCGGTCTTGTGACTGGTGACGTTGGCGATGCGGTACGTTTCCAGGCGAAGTGCTGTATTCGGGCTGGGTTCGAGTTCGCGGCGACTGGATGGGGTTCTAGCCAAGGCGGGTTCCACTTTTTAGCTCCACTCAGGGTGAAAGCGGTAGTTGAAGGCTGGTAATCCGAGGATGGGCACGCACTGGAAGGCAGCCAGCACGTTAGCATCTGGAACAGGGGATGGCCGTAAACATGGTGCGGCGAACGGTGTCGGGCCTCAAGTGGCTGGCGCAGCTGCTTGGCTTAAGTAGTGCCCGATCCGGTCTTGTGACTGGTGACGTTGGCGATGCGGTACGTTTCCAGGCGAAGTGCTGTATTCGGGCTGGGTTCGAGTTCGCGGCGACTGGATGGGGTTCTAGCCAAGGCGGGTTCCACTTTTTAGCTCCACTCAGGGTGAAGGCGGTAGTTGAAGGCTGGTAATCCGAGGATGGGCACGCACTGGAAGGCAGCCAGCACGTTAGCATCTGGAACAGGGGATGGCCGTAAACATGGTGCGGCGAACGGTGTCGGGCCTCAAGTGGCTGGCGCAGCTGCTTGGCTTAAGTAGTGCCCGATCCGGTCTTGTGACTGGTGACGTTGGCGATGCGGTACGTTTCCAGGCGAAGTGCTGTATTCGGGCTGGGTTCGAGTTCGCGGCGACTGGATGGGGTTCTAGCCAAGGCGGGTTCCACTTTTTAGCTCCACTCAGGGTGAAAGCGGTAGTTGAAGGCTGGTAATCCGAGGATGGGCACGCACTGGAAGCCAGCCAGCACGTTAGCATCTGGAACAGGGGATGGCCGTAAACATGGTGCGGCGAACGGTGTCGGGCCTCAAGTGGCTGGCGCAGCTGCTTGGCTTAAGTAGTGCCCGATCCGGTCTTGTGACTGGTGACGTTGGCGATGCGGTACGTTTCCAGGCGAAGTGCTGTATTCGGGCTGGGTTCGAGTTCGCGGCGACTGGATGGGGTTCTAGCCAAGGCGGGTTCCACTTTTTAGCTCCACTCAGGGTGAAGGCGGTAGTTGAAGGCTGGTAATCCGAGGATGGGCACGCACTGGAAGGCAGCCAGCACGTTAGCATCTGGAACAGGGGATGGCCGTAAACATGGTGCGGCGAACGGTGTCGGGCCTCAAGTGGCTGGCGCAGCTGCTTGGCTTAAGTAGTGCCCGATCCGGTCTTGTGACTGGTGACGTTGGCGATGCGGTACGTTTCCAGGCGAAGTGCTGTATTCGGGCTGGGTTCGAGTTCGCGGCGACTGGATGGGGTTCTAGCCAAGGCGGGTTCCACTTTTTAGCTCCACTCAGGGTGAAGGCGGTAGTTGAAGGCTGGTAATCCGAGGATGGGCACGCACTGGAAGGCAGCCAGCACGTTAGCATCTGGAACAGGGGATGGCCGTAAACATGGTGCGGCGAACGGTGTCGGGCCTCAAGTGGCTGGCGCAGCTGCTTGGCTTAAGTAGTGCCCGATCCGGTCTTGTGACTGGTGACGTTGGCGATGCGGTACGTTTCCAGGCGAAGTGCTGTATTCGGGCTGGGTTCGAGTTCGCGGCGACTGGATGGGGTTCTAGCCAAGGCGGGTTCCACTTTTTAGCTCCACTCAGGGTGAAGGCGGTAGTTGAAGGCTGGTAATCCGAGGATGGGCACGCACTGGAAGGCAGCCAGCACGTTAGCATCTGGAACAGGGGATGGCCGTAAACATGGTGCGGCGAACGGTGTCGGGCCTCAAGTGGCTGGCGCAGCTGCTTGGCTTAAGTAGTGCCCGATCCGGTCTTGTGACTGGTGACGTTGGCGATGCGGTACGTTTCCAGGCGAAGTGCTGTATTCGGGCTGGGTTCGAGTTCGCGGCGACTGGAGGGGGTTCTAGCCAAGGCGGGTTCCACTTTTTAGCTCCACTCAGGGTGAAGGCGGTAGTTGAAGGCTGGTAATCCGAGGATGGGCACGCACTGGAAGGCAGCCAGCACGTTAGCATCTGGAACAGGGGATGGCCGTAAACATGGTGCGGCGAACGGTGTCGGGCCTCAAGTGGCTGGCGCAGCTGCTTGGCTTAAGTAGTGCCCGATCCGGTCTTGTGACTGGTGACGTTGGCGATGCGGTACGTTTCCAGGCGAAGTGCTGTATTCGGGCTGGGTTCGAGTTCGCGGCGACTGGATGGGGTTCTAGCCAAGGCGGGTTCCACTATTTAGCTCCACTCAGGGTGAAAGCGGTAGTTGAAGGCTGGTAATCCGAGGATGGGCACGCACTGGAAGGCAGCCAGCACGTTAGCATCTGGAACAGGGGATGGCCGTAAACATGGTGCGGCGAACGGTGTCGGGCCTCAAGTGGCTGGCGCAGCTGCTTGGCTTAAGTAGTGCCCGATCCGGTCTTGTGACTGGTGACGTTGGCGATGCGGTACGTTGCCAGGCGAAGTGCTGTATTCGGGCTGGATTCGAGTTCGCGGCGACTGGAGGGGGTTCTAGCCAAGGCGGGTTCCACTTTTTAGCTCCACTCAGGGTGAAGGCGGTAGTTGAAGGCTGGTAATCCGAGGATGGGCACGCACTGGAAGGCAGCCAGCACGTCAGCATCTGGAACAGGGGATGGCCGTAAACATGGTGCGGCGAACTGTGTCGGGCCCCTTACTACTTCTCTTAGTACTTCCAGCACGTCGCCACCAATTGCGAACTGCTGTTCTTTTACTAGACTGTTCAATATTACGTTGGTTTTCTGCATGTTAATTTTCAACCCCACCGTTCTGCTCTGCCTGTCTAACTCATTGATCATGCTTCGCAGTTCATGTCCTCAGTGACTTATCAAGGCAATGTCATCAGCGAACCGCACATTACTTCGGTATTGTCCATTAACTTTTATCCCATCTATTCCCTTTAAAGGCCCTCAAATGCCTCCTGTAAACAGAGAGGGATAGCATAGGCGGGATCTTGTTTCCCTGCCTGACATTTTCCCTTGTTGAAATTTTATTGCTGATTTTATGGAGAACTATGGTAGCTGTGCAGTCATTATAAATATCTCATTCCGCAACGCCTGCATGACTGCTGAAGTTTCTACTGAATCGAATGCTTTCTCGTAATCAATAAACGCTACATTTAGGGGCTAGTTGTATTCTGCGCATTTCTCCATCATATGATTCATAGCGTGAATATGGTTTCTGAGTATCCTTTACGAAAGCTCGCCTTTCATTTGGTTGATTGAAGTCTATGGTTGTCCTGACCGTAATAGCGGCTACCTTAGAAATTACCTTGTAGGAAACAGACAATAAGCTTATTGGTTCTTAATTTTTCAAGTCCTGGACGTCTCCTTTCTTATAATTTAAGATAATGTTAGCAATTTACCGAGCTCTAGGTACGCTCGATAACACAAAGCATTGCGTATACAGGGTGGCCAGTTTTTCAAGCACAATCTCTCCTCCATCCTTCAACAAATCTGCGGTTATCTGGTCCTTACCAGCTGCTTTCCACCTTTTTATTGCTCCTAAGGCTTTCTTTACTATCTCTTTCCTTACTGGCCGGATGTCCCATTGCTGTGCTCGACTGCCTTTAACACTAACATTCTGATTGCAATCGTTGCTCTATAGATTTGTGTAAAACTCTTCGGCTACTTTAAATATTAGTAAGGTGGAAAGTTGGGCGAGTTGAATCTTATTCATGATTAAGTTAGCGCAAAATACTAGGTCCAAAGTAGGGGAAACGACACAACACCAGCGCTTCTTCGGAATTAAAACTTCAATGGAAGAATATATGACATACCCATCTCGCGAAGTAAATCATAAGAAACATACATGATAACATCAAGAAAAACCTTAAAGGGCCTACATTGTCGTGGCCTAGTGGTTTGAGCGCCCGTCTCGGCTGCGGGAGGTGGGTGGTTCGAAACCAACCCACCGCCGGGCACCCACCGGTCAAAAGGGTACAAGCGTCCCCCGGCCTGGCGCTCGGCTTCCTTTAGGGGTGTACGTTTGGGAGAAGTGAAAAAAGGGCCACAAATTGGGCTTATGCCGCACGAGGCGGACTTATGGTTGCTTGGCGGGGGAACTTATCACTCATCCGTCAAGGCAACTGTTAAGGTCTTTAAGGTCAAGGCAACTGTTAAGGTCTTTAGAGTGTTGAGCAACATAAATGGTGCAAGAACAGGAAACTTCATGGTCACAATCACGAAGAGCAAAACACAAAAGGAAACAAAGAGAGAGGGAAGGAAGGGATATTAATTCCATGTGTGGTCCAGATATGCCAGTTTCTTTGCTGTTAAAGAAATTGACGGCGTGCTTATGCATGTATTTCCCTGTCGCTAAATTTAAAAATCCTCCGTGATTTCGCACTGTAGTCTTTATGGTGTGATAAAATTTCAGGTTGCGCACAAATGGGATTGCATTTTTTCTTGCATACTGGCCTACATTCCGGCTCGGAATCCGGCTTACATTCTTTACATCCCTGGCATTTGGTCCACCAAATGCGAGGACTTCCACGCAGAGAGCGATCTCTCGTGTTCTTTTAGCCGCACATTTACACAATGTCCTGTAGGACCTATGTAGGCTTTGCCGCAGGAGACAGGCAGCTCATACACCTGATCCGTTTTCCACGGTATGAATGCCAAAGTATGGCATGTCTTGGACCTTTTCCTACTTTTATTTTGTCCTCTCTGGTTCTCTATTATGCTTAGTAGGCCGCGCACCTTCTTGAGCTTGTTTCTAGCCGAGAAGATATCCTGTACGCCTTGCTGCATGGCGTACAGGTGGTTTTCTTGCCTCCAAACAAGCTCAAGAAGGTGTGCGGCCCAGTAAGCAGAATAATAGAGAACCAGTGAGGTCGTGAACACCGCATATCGGTTTACTGAGGCCTGTTGAGTTTTGTTGACCGAGGTCAGAGCATCATATGGACTAGATTGTTGCGAGAGAGGGTCGTCACGCACAAAAGCCACTGTAAAGCCAATGCGAGCCAACCCGGCAGAACCGAGTTGAGTCGAGTTAGAGTCGAGTTGTCGGCTCGAAAACCGGATACTAGTTTGATGTAAACGCGCGCCGTGGCGGGTCGGAAGACGACCCTCTTCTGCTGCTTGAAGCAATCCGCTCTGTAGTTGATCACCTCAAGGTCGCTCTAACGATGCACGAAAAACAAATAGCCTCTTTAAGTGACCGTCTAGAGAAACTTGAATCATCAGACCATCATCCGAACCCTGGCAAACCCTCAAACGAAACAGACAAAATACACCGCGAAATCGCTGTCTTGAAAGCTGCTAACATTGACACCAAGAACCGAATGCGCCGCAACAACTTGCTTTTTTTAGGCCTCGATGACACGAACAACGAATCATGGGCAGAATCGGAGAAAAAAATTGTGACCCTGTGTGCTGATCACCTCGATCTTCATCTCGACAGCAACAGCATTGAACGTGCTCACCGAATAGGAAGTCACTCCGATGACAAGAAACGCCCCATCGTTGTAAAATTCGCACAGTTCAAAACCAAAGAGACCATACTGTCCTGCGGGCGAAAACTTAAGGGGACAAACTACGCCATCAGAGAAGACTTTGAATTTCCTACTCGCCAAGCACGTTCAAAGCTACTTCAGTTCATCCGGCCACAAAAGTGCGCGTTTAAACTTGCTTTTGATAAGCTTTATGTTGGCAGTAAGTGCTATTTTTATGACCCTGCCACTGCTAGCGTATTGGAAACCCCTAATTCAGCAGCTAGCGCGCGACGTAACATAGGACCACCCACCGAGAGCGCTGCAGGAACCACGACATGACCCACTAAAAAACAGGTACTATCATCCGTCCCCATCCGACGTCCTTCGCTATGCCTTGTTCTTAATATTGCATTCACGAATATCCGGAGCGTCATCCCAAAACGTGACGCACTTGAGAGCTTCATTACTGATATCGACGCTGATATTGTGCTCCTAACGGAAACCTGGCTGAAAGAGGATATCAAAGACAGCGAAATCTTTTCCCCTAATCTTCACTGCACAATATACCGGCACGATAGGAAAAACAGAAAAGGTGGTGGCGTCCTCATAGCTATTAAGAACACATTATCATCGTCTCACATCAGCACTGACGACACCCTCGAACTCATGTGGGTATGCTTGAACGATAAGACAAGGAAAATTGTTCTCGGCATTTGCTACAGGCCACCGGATAGCGACTCATCCTTCTGTGACACGCTTGGCCGTGCCTTAAACAACATCAAAAATAAATTTCCTAACTCCCCTATCTTTTTATTTGGGGATTTCAACTTCCCGAACATTAGCTGGCCCTTACTCTCAGTGCTCAATAGGTCATCTTCTAACGATACAAAACAATTCCTTGATTTAACACTTGACCTCAACCTACACCAAGTCATTACATGCCCAACAAGAGAAAACAACATTCTTGACCTACTCCTGACAACTTCCCCCGACGACGTAAAAGGTATAACCGTTCTACCAGGCATTAGCGATCACAATCTACTTCACATCCGTCTTTCTTTACCCATTATAAAACGGTCCTCATCAAAAAAAGTAATCACCGACTACAAAAGAGCTAATTTCGATGCCATCAATCATGCTTTATCTGAATTTTACAGCTCTTTCCAGACTGCTTATCAAACTCGCTCGGTTAATACCAACTGGGAACCTTTTAAGACCACTGTCCTTTCGTTGAAAAATGAGCACATTCCGTCGTTTTGCGTAAAATCCGATTCTAACAACGAATGGTTTAACAGAGAACTGAAAAGGCTTGTTAATAGGAAAAAACGGCTTTATAGAACTGCTAATTTGCATAACCGGCCCGCAGCGTGGGAACGGTACCACCAATGCGCGAATGAATATAAGGAAAAATTAGCCTCCGCCAAAAAGAAGTTTTTTTCTACCGATCTACATTCTATCCTCAAATCCAACCCGAATAAATTCTGGCGCATTCTTTCCCCTAAATTACGAACGAACCGAATTGAACTTTTAGACGCTGATCGTGATCCAATAGACAGTAAAGAGTGCGCAACAATTCTAAATAAATATTTTTGTTCAGTCTTCTCCTCTGCTGCTTGCAGTCCGAATATTTCCCCTCCCACCTCAACAATGCCCATGCCTCAAATCACAGTCACCGCGACAGGAATAGAAAATCTAATCAGTTCTCTTAAGACGTCTTCATCATCTGGCTGTGACCACATAAACAGTAAACTCCTGAAAAACACTAGTCTAGTCTCAAGCCAGATACTGCACCTAATATTTACACAATCATTAGAATCCGGAGAAATCCCCGACGACTGGAAGATAGCCGAAATCATACCAATCTTTAAGAAAGGTGACCGCACAAATCCTTCTAACTATCGCCCTATTTCTTTAACGAGCATTCCTTCGAAATTACTTGAACATGTTATAGCGTCCAATCTAATGAACCATCTGGATTGAGTTAACTTCTTTTATCCTCACCAACACGGTTTCCGTAAACACTACCCCTGTGAAACGCAATTGGCTGAATTCACACATGACATCCTTCGCTTAATGGACGACAACCTTCAAATCGACGCGATCTTTTTAGATTTTTCAAAGGCCTTCGACCGTGTTCCGCACTCACACCTGCTCACAAAACTTTCTTCCCTAGGCATTCCTGACAATATTATCTCCTGGATTGAGACATTTCTTAACGGACGCATGCAGTTTACCTCAAGCAATGGTTACCACTCACCCCTCACTAATGTTACGTCAGGCGTCCCCCAGGGCGCAGGCTTATCACCATTGCTATTCCTAATTTACATAAACGATCTTCCAGTTAACATAAACGCCAAGCTACGACTATTTGCAGACGACTGTGTCATATACAGCCCCATTCGTCATCCCACTGACAGTCACCTCCTGCAAAAAGACATTGATGCAATACCTACATGGTGCAACCGATGGCTCATGCCCTTAAACTTTGAAAAATGTCAACTCTTGTCATTCTCTCGCAAGCACAATGTAATCCAGCACACTTACAGCATTAACACGGTTCCGATTGCTCCAACAACATCCTACAAGTACCTTGGTTTACATCTGACCTCGACACTATCTTGGGTAACTCACGTCCAAACGATATGTTCCGATGCCTCTCGTGTCCTAGGTTATCTCCGGCGAAACCTGAAATCAGCATCTCCAGATGTTAAAAAACTGGCTTATCAAGCATTTGTCCGCCCCAAACTTGAATTCGCATCATCTATCTGGCATCCATCCCAAGCATACCTTTCAGCCGAAATCGAGGCCATCCAAAATCGCGCCGTCAGGTTTATCACCTCTGAATATTCCAAAGAAGTTAGTATCACTGCACTCAAACGCTCTCCTTCCCTCCCATCACTTGAATCACGCCGCATAATTTCACGTCTTTGCCTGCTTCATAACTTCTTCCATCATCCAGCTTCAAGACACCCACTTCTAAAATCCCCGATAAGAACTTCAAGTCGCCTCAGCCATAGCCACCCCATAGCCGGTATCAAGACCCGCACATTAGCAACGAATAGTTCATTTTTCCCCAATGCAATAACACTCTGGAATGCCCTACCTAACGACATAGTTTTATGCAACGATTCAAAATCTTTTCGTACAGAACTGGCCCGTCATCTTCAGAATAAGTGAATTCCTTGTCATTTTTTACCACGTGTTGATCATTGACTTTCATCTGTGCTCGCTGCCGCAAGCGAATTTTTTTTCTTTGTATGCTTTCACTGCACTTGTAAACCCTTTATCTTTTTTCTTTATTTTTTTCTCTTTAGCTTTTGAAGTTTGTTGTGTGTGTTCATTGTGCGTGTGTTTTTTATGCTTCTTTTATATGAATTGTAGCCCCCTCCTTATGTAATGCCCTTGGGCCTTTAAGGATGAAATAAATGAAATGAAATGAAATGAAATGACACGTCGGGTTCAGTCAACTACGCGGCAAGGGATAGGTTGACTCAACCTGACCCTTCCCCGGTGTGTGTTCGAAGAGTCGGCTTGGCTCGAGGAGAGAGGATAAATGCGAACCTGTTTTTCGTTTGCGCCGTTGCGCCTCCGGGAAAGCAGAAGCGTGCCGCAATCTTGGAGGCTGCCGCTGCTCGCTCGCATTGCGCTGCTCGACGTTTCGTGTCACTGCTGATGAACCGGTCTACACTCGCTAAAATCGAGTTCATGTTAACAGGCATTCGTTGATTTTGGTTTACCTTGTTCAGCTTGATCACCTGGATCAAACCAGCACTGTCGGGTAGATGCAAACGAGGCTAGAAGCAAGGATAGTGGAGCCACGGAGAGTGGAAAACAGAACCAAACCCGATCACACGTCAGTGAACTGTCTATGACCACAAGCTCTACATTAATGGAGTAGACTTGTGTGTTAAAATAATTCACACTTTTTTTACTTCTAAATTTAGTATAAATATATTATTTTAGGACAAATAAAAGTTAAAAGGTATGTCTACGTTTCTTAAAGCCTTAGGATGAGGTAGTTAAGTAGTGCTTATGCCTGCCGACGGCGTCACATGGTCGTTTTATGAGCGCAAACACCTGCAATTTTAAGCTGGTTTTATTAAATTCAAACTCAAAATTGCGCCGAAATATCTCGAAATAGGGATGCGTAATGTTTATTAGCATTAAAAATTACAACCCTGCATCTTCATTTTCTTTTCACAACCCCTTTAATTTGGATTGAAAGGTGGAGTAATATGAATAGTTTGAAATAGTGATAGGAATAATGCGGATTAGTTGTGGAATAAGGTGGAAGAGTAGGTCGGTACTCGAACATATTGTCCTCAAATGTTTAATCTGACTGTGCTAATGAAGTTACAAGCCTCTGAACCAATCATGGAAATTAGTTATGGAGAAACTTTCTGGTTTCTCCAAGACGACAACCTAAGTGATATCGCACTGGTATTTCCGGTCAGCAATTTCTATAACAGAAGTTTTGAAAAAATGCGAAGTTCTAATGTGTTCTTTTCCAACTTTGCCGACATGAATTTTATTTTAAAATAGTATCCGTTACTTTCGTTGATAAAGGTTACTTCTCACTAGAGTTCTTTATAGAAAATTTATGAAGTGTTGGTAAGGAAAAGAAAAGTATTGCGCCGCTGCGCTTCTGAAAGAAAAAGCTTTGAAAAAACCATTGATGTCAAATTTGAAAATTGGTATAAAAGTTGAGAATTTCTGTATCGTTTTGAAACTTCGAACACTCTCAATGCATTTAGCTGTTTAGAGCTACAAATTGTTTTGTGCAAGCAGCTCAAAGACCTGCAAAATGTTGAGAGTTCTCAGCAATAAAGTCTCAGTGTATGCTGAAAACTAATTTTTTAATAGCTTCGCAAAAACGGTTCAATTCATTTTTTACTGTTCACTGCAAAATAAAATCTTATTTGCCTAGATTCAAATTAAACCCACATTTTTTTTTTTGCTTCTGAACATAAATGGTGGCATTTTTTGTTATTCTTGTTACCTTCGACGCGGATTCACAGTGGCATCTTAGAGTGATCGGAACATCAGTGTTTCTGTCTTCTGAAAAGTACTTTTCTGTGCACCTGAAGTTTCTGGCGGAAATCTGACATTTAGTCTACTGGGTCGTCACATTTTTCTACCACATGGAAACGGGTGCACGTTCATGCCCGAACACACACAGATGCGCTTCAAGCCTTTGCAACCAAAGAACAAACATAAACCGTGTTTGTGTTTTGCTCCTTCGTGTTTCGTCCCGTTCCTTGGGCGGTTTTATTTCATTATAAACATACTATCATTTTTTTAGAGGCATGAGCCAAATAGACAAACTGCAGGTACGCTGGCTCTTTCTCCCACTTCTACTTTTAATCTTGTCTTCATTTAGGAAACATCAGCTTAATTGTGATTCCGTGCGAGGCATCCAAACAAAACAGCAGGCATGGCCCTTATTATTTAAGCCAGTGCCATGTGAAACGGGTTAGATATGATGAATATATTTGTGCGGAAACCGTCTTATACTGCAATGGTCTCCAAGATTTCAAAGCCAGAATTCTCGCTTTGTGAGAGGTGGACAAGAAAACTGCGTGTGATGGATGAGAAATGAATCTGTACACAATTCGACAAAAGTAAGGACACGAATGGTCTTGCTTCCAAGACGCATAGTGTGGCTCATGTAGCATCCCTGGAAGACCTCAATTTCTGAGGGGCGCCAGCAACAGCACAATTGCCGAAGGCATATTCAATACTTGCGATGCAAAACGAGCTCTATATCATAGGCCAGAAGTATAGTTCTTGACTTGATAACATATGAGACAAAATTTTCAAAATACGCCAACTTTTCAGAAGACACCCGAAAGAGTAGCCAATTTTTATTCTCAAAACGAAAAATTAGTATTTTTTAACAAGTTCTAATTTGATCAATAGAAACAAAACAATATGCGCTCAGGAATACTCTCAATAGTCCATCATACGTCGTGTAAATGTATTGACTTATTCCATCCAGTGTTTTCATTAACGGACTGAGTGAAATAACAACATAAGTTCTCCCTGGGTGAACTTCATAGGTTGCCGCGCTACAAGATGGCTCTGTATTCACTGTTCAGTGCATAGCGGACAGGGTAAGCCGTGAACTTGCAGAAGCATAGTTTTTTGAACAATATATTCTGACACCAAAATTGCCTGAAAAAGCTCGGATATTTAAGAAGGTCACTCGCAAACACACTGTAAAAATCATAAATGGTGCGTCAATCAGCGGAATGCGAGAATATCACTTCGAAGCGAGTAGCAGTTTCTGCATATGGAGAATGTTCCGGATCTGCAGCTGAAAGATGGAATTATAATTGATACGCTGCTGATATTTCTGTCTTCGCACGAATAATTCAGCGACAAGCTGACGTCGGTGGTGGGTATGGACACGAAGTGCATTGCGGGCGCGCTCCTTTTCAGGGTCGGCGACGTCTATTCGCCGTTGACGCTTCAGCTACCGCTTATTGGGCTGAAAAATATTGTCAGCTTTGGTTTAGACGGCCTTAGTGAACGTGATGACGGGTGAACTCATGTTTGAGACAAATATTCCCTCAGCCTGCAGCATTCCAGCATTATTTTTAATGACCGCGGAAAATATTTCGCAAAATGAGCTGACGGCTTAAACAACACGTTTCCATGTTTTCCATTCTTCTCTTTTTCCCACGCACTTTTTTCTGTATGTTTACAGTAACAGCAGATTCTCACTGTGATGTCGCGGCACTAGTCGAATTGTCCAAGGAGTCTAAAAATATTGTGTTACACGGGACAGCGTTAGTTGGTCTCCAATTCAGATGTGATGCTTTTTGCTTCTAAAGTTTCCTTCTGTGGCACTCCGAGGAGCAGCGTTCTCCTGTGGTCTATTCAGCGGAACTGCTTTTTAGGATCTTCTCGTTGTAAGAGCAGGAAACACGTTATCATTGAACGAACCTACTTGACAAGGGCTGGAAAATAAAACTAAATATTTTCAGCCTCATAGCAACCAAGCACCATTATGACATTAAAAAAATTTCACTTGCTAATGACAGCTGAGTTTGAAGCATAGAAAAATGCACAGAAAAATTGCTTGTTAAGGACAACGAAATTTTCTTGTTCTAACTGTTCGAAGCATTGCGAATGGTAATTATCGGCAAAATTCTCTGGCGATCGTTCATAATAAAGCTTCAATTTTTTCGTTTATGTGCGGGACTGCGATGTCACCAGCATTCCACTAAAAAGGTCAAACAATAAAACTTTTTGACATTTAGGCATATAATGTCACTCCAATATTTTCTCAGTGCCATAGTTTTTGCTCTCATGATTGTTTCTTACAGATCTTGCGTTAGCCCACGCAGCACTCCTAGCATCAAAGTGGAGAACGGAGGACACGCTTTGATCTCCACGAACAACGGAAACATTGTCTGTTCTGAAGATTTGAGGAACAGCTCTGTTATCTGAAATTCTATGACGACGATCATTACTACATTATCTAATTAACAACAGCTGTACAAGCTATCGTAAAAAAATGTTTTAACTGGTGGCACTGGAATGCGAGATCAAAAATGCGTGACGTACTCACTTATTCTATTAGAGATGTATTTTTACTACGGCTAAACAAAAGTATCCAGAAAGCAACAGGCTCAAAAACATTATCGACGAAAGAAAGCTTTCAGCTGGGAGCCCACTAAAAATTAACGATATTCACCTCACTGAATTCTCCACACAGAAGAAGCGTAAGCTTTTCTCACCAAATGTTCTCGATTGCGGAAGTGTGGGTCGCTTCAAGCCTCTTTCTTATAGCCCGGGGTCCCGAAGAAGACAGCCGCTGCGCAAGCTTGGTCTGAAGGCGAGCTGGTCCTCCAGGACTGTGCTGGTCAAGGCCGCCTCGCACTTATCCAAGATAGAACGTTTATGTGTATGCACTTCTTGGTTCCGTTGACAAGGGCATGTGTCGTGAAATTGTGTAGCTCTATCCCCGCAGTGTAGACATCTATTCTCATTCCCGCAGGGAGGCATTGTGCTTAGTATGTATAAGCACGGAAGGGACCTGGCTGAAGCTGGCGTCAGGGTGTCGCCTTATATTTGCTGAGCTTAGAGTAAGGCGGTGGGTATCGTCTACTACTGGCCCTTATGTGCTGCAGTAATACGCCGTATCGTTATGGAACAGGCCCCGGTAGCTACGTTTCAGTCTCCGTTAAGTAAGTGTCGCCTCGAGCAATGACGTGAGCCCCGTGGTTCCCAGAGAGCCCCGCGTGTACTGGTGTCCATATTCTATGAAGCTTGTGTTTGGAGCTTGTACCGCCGTGTTGATGAATGAATCGCATGGACGCCGTACCTAATATTCCACGTAGGCGAGTTCCTTGCAGCATCTCTGGTCAGACATTATGGTCAGACACTCTCCCCTCACGTTGCCGATGGTTACTGGTAGAGGTGCGGTGACCACTTCAGTCTGCTGTGTATATTTGCAGTCTCTGAAGCTGACGCTGGCTATTTCCCTGTACGCAGAGTCGACTGCCGTGGCAGCAACCACAGAGCTTCCAGCAAACCCGGCATCGTCGACGTAGAGGACATGCGATCTGCTCTCAAATAGTTTTTCGAGACTATTGGCTCCCGGCTCCTTCTTGCATCGGGATCTGGAGGGCAGTACAGAACGACATAAATTTTTCCCTGACGTCTACGACCTCTGATTCTCCCGAGGCAATCTCAGTAGCCGATTCTCTTCAGTAGAGACCCGCCGTTCATAGTTAGCAGGAGCCGTTCAGCTTGGGAGCTGAGTTGCATCTTCTGATGTTCTAAGTAGCCCTTGGCCACGCCCAGGTCCTCTAGCTTGCTCGGAGAGGCCCGCTTCGCGAGGGCCGAGGGTATCTTATAGGCTTTGTGAAGTAGTGCCTCGGTACTTGGTTTCTGATTTAATGGGCTTCTGATATACCAGGCCTTACCTGGCTTGTACCAGACTCTCCATATCGTCTTCCCTAAAGCTTGCAATTATTTGCAATTCTCGTTATCATTCGAGTCACATAGGCGGTAACAACATGTTGGAACAGACGGTAGCCACACGCTCAGTATTCGCAGGGTCTGAAATTCTGAAATCACTTTCCTGCCAGGCGCGACATCCATCTTGAGGAACATGTCATATTTGATTATTTCGGACTTTTCCGCAGAGCAGCCGAGGCCAAACCCCCTTTTTCCCCACAGAGGAAGCAATCGGGAAACGTCCCATGGAAAAGTGAGATTCTAACCAGTTAGAACCACTGATTAGTACAAAAATTCACTAGGTAAAGGGAGTAAACGGCAGAAGACGAAAGAGGAAGACACGAAGCTGGAGGAATATGGAAATTAAGGAAGGCATCGAAACAACGACCGACGGCTTCAAGGGAACACAGAGAAGCAAAGAGGGAGCAGTTATCTGAAGAGGAAATAGGCGAAAAGTGGGAATCTTATCGACAAAAGAAACACAAGTTCAGGTCCTCGGCCAGGCTAAAATAAAGCAGTCCTCTGATCCCTGGATGGCTGAAGTTCGCGTTGCAATTTAGGAGGGGAGGGTGGGGGGGGGGGAGGCAAGAAAATTCTCAATCCGTGTAAGTTGGCTGGGTAAAACGTACCAAAGAAAGCAGGAACAGGTTAGAAATGCTGAGAACAAATAGTTAGAGAGAGACGACGCTGTGAACTATATTACATCAGTTGTAGCTGCGTCATTTCAGAACGACGATATGGTAATCTCCCAAGTAAGGGAGCAACACAGGACAACACAATAGAGAACAGTAAAGAACTGACTAGTCTTAGCTGGAGAAAGGCGGAAGAAAATGTTCCTAACTCCACATTTGCAGGGATAGACGAGATTCCAAATAAGCTGATTAATGAACTTGGCCCAAGAAGAAAGGAAGCGCTGGTAAATGCATAGGAGACAGTCATAGCAAGTAAGCAAATTCCACACTTCTGGAGACAGATTAAAATGAATTTGATTTATAAAGAGAAAAGAAGACAAGATGAACATAAAATTCATCCGACCAATTATGATAGCATCTGTTATATACAGGCTGGCAATGCAGGCGGTGAAAATAAAAATGCAGTCATGGGTAGAAAGTAATAGGATACTCGGAGAACTTCAGAATGAGCTCAGAAGGAGTAGGCGCTTAGATGATAGCCTGTTCGTGCTTAGAGAACGCCGAGAAATAGCAAAGGCGGAAAACAGACCTCTGTATTTAGCCTTTCGGGGCATAAGAGGTGCAAACTGCTGGGCTAGTTGGTTCATATTGCATAAAAAGAGAAACAGCGAAAACAGACGCAAGACAAGAGCAAAGAAGGCACCAACGTTGTGGTGTCTGCCTTCTTTGTTCTTGTCTTGCGTCTATTTTCGCTGGTTCGCTTTCTATGCAATAAGAGGTGCATACGACAAGGTGAACAGAGAGTTTTTGTGGGCCATATTAAAAGATGAAGGTGCCGGTCATGACGTAACCGATTTTAGGCACGAAATCTATCAAAATAATAAAGTTTAAATTGCATGAGAAGGGATAAAAAATACGAAAACTGTGGAGGTACTTAAAAGATTAAGGTGAGATTCTCCTGTATCACCACTGCTGTTCATGCTTTGGGTGAGAAATATGGAAAGAGGGCTACAAAGGAAGTAATCTAGTTATAATCTGTCGTAAAGATTAGGTGGAAATGTCGTTGAGCAACGGCTCCCGGGTTTATTGTATGCGGACGATATTGTAGTGAAAGAAGATAGCCAGGAAGATTTGCAAGCTCTAGATTTCAGTTTTAGCGGCACTAAGTCAGGTGTGATGATTTTTAACGCTACAACTAATGTAGAGCTTACGATACGAGGCCATGACATACCCACACTGTCGGAATACGAATACCTCGGTATATGGCTAAACGAAGGGCAGATATACACGGAAGAGCACGAACAGTCTCTTACGGCAAAAGAGCAAGGAGACGCCCGGGTAATGAAACAGTGCATTAGGGGGTGTTGGCACTGCCACCAGTTGTTGGCGAAGATGGGTCGGTTCGGAAGTCGTTGCTAGCTCGCTGCTGCTGCTGCTGCTGCTGCTGCTGCTGCTGCTGCTGCTGCTGCTGCTGCTGCTCGCTTGACGGAACCGTGGTCAAGCTTCGACACCCGTTCCCACCACCACCAGGACAGGAGTGCCGCCAAGTGAAAGAGTTAAGATGATGGGAGGAAGATTACAAGAGGGTTTATTTACATTTTTACAACATGTTGGTTAGCAGTGAGACTGAAGTGAAGCTGAAGTGAGGCTTTAGTGAGGCGAAGTGAGGCTCAAAATGGGGCTCTATGGGAGGCTGTCCTGCCGCACTCGTTGTCGACTTTTATGCTGTTCTCCTTCCCTAAATTCCCCTAGGTTGAGGACGCCCGCGCCGGGGTTGGAGGGGCCCAGATCACAAACAACACAAACTTGTGCGCACAAACACACCACTGCACTTAGGGCCACGCTCCCGTCACCTGTGGAGTCTGAGGAAAGAAGGTTGTCGAGGTAGCGTTGACTGCGGTAGGTGATGGCCTCCGGCCAGTCGAAGGTTTCTGCGGGTCACCGACATCTGCTGATAATCAAAGACACCCGCCGCTCGAGGCCGGAAAGCGAGGTCACGAAAAGGCCGAAAGTGGTTCCCCGTGCCTGGAGACGTTCGCGAGGGTCGGAGATGATTCCCGCCAGCTTGTCGCGGTGCTTGGCACTCCAAAGAGCAACAGGAAACGAGACCCTTTGTTCCCTGGCACAGTCACGGCAAATGGGGAAGATAACGTTCGTCTCCCCGAGGCGGCGGCGGCGGCGGCGTTCTACACGTGCAGACCTTTCGGAAAGGGGGTCTGGTTTTGGTCCTGTACTCCAACCGGGCAAACTCCGTAATTGAAGTCAGCTGGCACCTGGGTCCTCTCCGTGCGTGCGGTCCATGGCGGCAGGCCCGAAAGCAATCACACTCAAGTGGCTCGCAGCCATACACAGTAGAAGCAGGTGTGCTGGCGGCCACCCGGCGAGACTTGTTGACGTCGATCTTAATAGCTCCTCCGCGGCCCGGAAAATCTCGAATGGCCAGCGTTCCCCACCGCTGGGCAGGAAGAGATGGGCTCGCGTCCACGTTGATATCTTGGCTTGCAACATCAACTCCCAAGGCAAACCCAAAACACCAAACCACCAACAAAGGAAAGCACAGATAGGACGTTCCAAACAACAAAGCACCGCTCCACGCGCAAGCGCTTGGAATTCACTCAAGACCCACCAGGCTTCCTTTTAATTCCAAACAAAATCCTGCTCCAGAATACTGACCCCTCAATTTTGCCCGAATTTAGGGTCAAAGCGAGCGTCCGCGTCACATCTGAGGTCGCCAAAGACAGACTGCCACGTTGTACGATAAGCGGTGGTGTGTCAAAGCCTACAAATTTTGAATAGAAACTCCATTCCTTATCAATCAAGCTCTGATCCCCAATACCACCCGAATATCGAAAGTCTGCTTAAAATTTGGCCCACGGTCAGTTTAATGCCCTGGCTCTTCTCAAAGAACCTTGATCGCTCGAGACTGAGAATCAGCTGCTCCAGTTAACGTCACAAAGATACGACTGCTCATCAGAATCCGTACTCCTTCCAGTACTGGCGCAAAACTTCTCTTAAACTCATTGTGTCAGGTACCATAACATACACAAGCTGCTACAGCTCTTCTCCACAAAATTTGGCACCTTCACTTCATTCGGTTAATATCCGAATACCGCCATTGGATAACTAACCACGCGCCAGTAAACACGAGTACGCAAATGAGCACAAATACACGCACTTTCCTTGACTTCGCAAGGCATTAGCTACACTTCCGTTAATGTAGTAACAACCGCCAGGTACCTCAACCAAGTCTGGCACGTCTGAATCTACTAAAGATACAAAAGAATCATGCGCCAAAATTCCAACACAAAGAAGCTTGCTTGCTCTAAACGCTTCCAACTATGCAAACAGCACATCGTCTACTCCGGAATCTTCGCTACACTCCTGCGAGTGCTCTCATAACTTCGTAGCATGGAAAATTAACGCTCGCAATTCCTAACTCAGGGGCCGCAATAACATTTGCCGAAGTTATATGAAAACACAGTAACGTCTGACCACTTAGTCTTTAGCTCGAAACAAAGTAGCCTTTCCCTTTTTGATTTCGCACACACAGAAAAGTAACAAAAAAAACAGCTACTTCGAATGGCTACGCGGGGGTGAAAGCTGACTCACCTCCGCCGCGTTGAAGGGATTAGCCCTTCAGACGCGCCCGCTGGGGTCGCGCTCTGACTGATGACACTGCTGTCATTTCGCTACAAAAGGCCACTGAAAGAACCCCTCGACACGCTCAGAAAGCCTTGGTAGGGCATGCAAAGTCGAGAACCGGCTCTTGGCGATGCACAGTGACCAGCGCGAGAAGCTGTTCTTTTTTCTCGCCCCCAGCACGAAGCTCGGGTACCCTTTCGCCCTGCGCGCTTCCCGGAATCCAGTGCCGCAAGTGAAGGACGCATCCTTCTTTTCAATTGCGCGCGGTGAACATGCCTGCGTGCGGGGTCTCTATTGCTCAATCCCTGTTCTCGCATGCGCTGACGGTCGCGAAACCTAGCGCCTTCCGGTCTCTCGGGCCGCTTTGCCTTTTCCCTTGCCGCCTTCTTGTCAGGTACGGGTTGTCTGGGTTTTCCCGCAGGCCAATGCCCTTTGAAAAACCCCCCTCCTGCTCTGCTTGAAAGATGCAGTCTTCCCTTTCTGTTACTGGGGTCAGGTTTAGAACAATCCCCGCGTGTCGCCTGACCAGTAACATTAGCCGCAAACTTACGAGCTCTAATGCGGGAGGGCTTTTCCTTCCCTTCTGCCGCATTCTCATCTGTGCTAACACTAGCACCTGTTCGCACACATGAATTTAGAGCCTGACATTTCAACCCTTTCTTTTTTGCCCTTGTCCTTTTCTTTTTTCTCTTAGAACTTTGCGCGTGCATCGCCTGAACACAGACTGTTTCCTCCAGCCCTTGATATGCATCGCGTGATCCTTCATTAGGCACCAAACTGACCTCTTTGCCTTCGCAACAGATGGTCATCTCCACAGAGCTGACAGACAGACCTTCAGCTGCCCCGGAGTTGAGCAGTTCGCTCCCCTGAAGGTAGTCCTCCGCAGCTGGCTTATCACTATCAGTGCTTTCCTCTGAAACGCACTGCTCATCTATAATCGGGCTCTCGTCCTTTGTCTCAGCATGGCGTTCAATACTGCGTTCTAACCCAACAGCAGTTTCACACGCTTGATACGCCAGCTTCGCCGATGTAGCCATAGCCCTGGCTTGGTCACTGGCACCGCAGTGAGGCCTCAAATCGGAGTTGCCACGATTCACAATTCCTAAAGGGCTCCCCTTTGTTTCCCTTTCGAAACATGTACCTTTGGGGAAGTTATCCCTTTCACATCCGTGCCGGTTAGTCGCCTGTACAGGCCCCTTTCTAGCGTCCTCACGCTTAACCAACTCGGCCACGGTTCCTACTCTCACTGCACAGCCTCTATTCGGAGCTCTCTCTTTTGTAAACCGTCCGTGCCAGTTAGACTCTATTTCTCGGCCCTTATTCGCAGGTTTGCGACTATCTTACTGGGCGACGGTCTGTTTAGCTCGCTTGGGAAGTCTCTCTTGGCTCGGCTTTGTCCGACGCCATCCGTGCCTTCTCCACTCGTTTTCTGAACGAGCTCTAGCGGAGTTATACATAGCTAACTCTGAGACTGTGTCTGTAGCCTCTCTACTTTGGCCGCGCTCTGTAGTGTACCATCCATGCCGGTTTTGCGCCATTTCACAATCCTCTCTTACGGCGTCACGTCTCTCTAACTCGGCGATGGACTGGAACATTGAAGGCCCTGTCTGGACGGAGATAGCGTCACTCATTGCTACTTCGTCCCCATTAAGACCACTGAGCCTTGCGAGCCGCCTTTTCTCAGCCTCGAGTTTAAGCTCTTTTAGCTCCGCTGCTAGCTTCTCCATACGCTCCTGGTGCTGTGCCTCTCGTTCCTCTCTTTCCGCTTCCTCAGCTCTTTTACGCTCCTGTTCTTTCGCCCACCTGCGCGTATTATCCCAAGCAATTTCAAAATCATCTTCTTCTTCCGTTTCAAAACTTTTGATTGCCTGGATAATATCCGAATCTTTCGCTCTTTCCTCCACATCCACACTTAACTCATCGCACAAGAACAACAGTTCTGTCCTCGACAACCTCGTCAGGTCCACGGTCGCTGCTTTTAAATATTGGCTTTGCTCGCTCATCGTGATTCTGAGCAACTACCCCTGTGCTGCAGACATACAAACACCCGATCAACCAGCAGTTCAAATTATTAACCCAGAATTTGAAGCCTGGAGGATCCAAAGCAAAAACCAAGCACTCACTCGCAGATGCAGCACCATGTCACCCGGTTCATCACACCGCTGCCAACCAGTTGTTGGAGTGAGATGGTTCAGGACAGGAGTGCCGCTGAGCGAAGAGTTAAGGTGATGGGAGGAAGATTACAAGAGGGTTTATTTACATTTTTACAACATGTTGGTTAGAAGTGAGACTGAAGTGAATCTGAAGTGAGGCTTTAGTGAGGCGAAGTGAGGCTCAAAATGGGGCTCTATGGGTGGCTGTCCTGCCGCACTCGTTGTCGACTTTTATACTGTTCTCCTTCCCTAAATTCCCCTAGGTTGTGGACGCCCACGCCGGGGTGGGAGGTGCCCAGATCACAAACAACACAAACTTGTGCGCACAAACACACCACTGCACTTAGGGCCACGCCCCCGTCACATGTGGAGTCTGAGGAAAGAAGGTTGTCGTCGAGGTAGCGTTGACTGCGGTAGGTGATGGCCTCCGGCCAGTCGAAGGTTTCTGCGGGTCACCGACATCTGCTGATAATCAAAGACACCCGCCGCTCGAGGCCGGAAAGCGAGGTCACGAAAAGGCCGAAAGTGGTTCCCCGTGCCTGGAGACGTTCGCGAGGGTCGGAGATGATTCCCGCCAGCTTGTCGCGGTGCTTGGCACTCCAAAGAGCAACAGGAAACGAGACCCTTTGTTCCCTGGCACAGTCACGGCAAATGGGGAAGATAACGTTCGTCTCCCCGAGGCGGCGGCGGCGGCGGCGTTCTACACGTGCAGACCTTTCGGAAAGGGGGTCTGGTTTTGGTCCTGTACTCCAACCGGGCAAACTCCGTAATTGAAGTCAGCTGGCACCTGGGTCCTCTCCGTGCGTGCGGTCCATGGCGGCAGGCCCGAAAGCAATCACACTCAAGTGGCTCGCAGCCATACACAGTAGAAGCAGGCGTGCTGGCGGCCACCCGGCGAGACTTGTTGACGTCGATCTTAATAGGGGCTACAACAAATAGGAAGCACTGAGAGCTATTTCTAAAGGAATAATGGTGCCGGTGTAAGGTGGGATTTGTTCAGCGAAGCTTCACAACGGGAGCAGGGCTAACAGCAGTCCGAGGTCAGGCAAGGAGCCAGGAGCGTGCACCAGGCGATGGCAATGCGGCTCGCGCGTATGCCCGTCGTCTTCCTTACAATGACCCCCCGGACAGAAGAGGAGCCATCCTGGCGACTTAAGGGGCGGACAAGACAGCGGGGTCGTGGTATGTCTTGAGGCGGGTGATATTGACGGTCTCACGGCCGCGGCTTTGGAGATCGGGTGACGACGTGAGGGGCTCAACTATGTAATTGACCGGGGAACTATGTATTTGACCGGGGGGGGGGGGGGGGGGGCGAGTTGTGCGTCCCAAAACACGTTGGTGACAATCGAAGGAAGAGCGAAACTCCTCAAGAAGCGCAAGAAGCTGGGTTCGCTGAGTTGGCGGAAGACTAGCGTCAATAGAGCGAAGAAACAGATCGGGCGACAACGTGGCGGGCGCAGGAGTAGGTGAGCTGAGGGCGTTCATGGCGACCGGCGGTGATTCTGCGGCAGCGTCGGGATGGTTGAAAATATAATCAAAGAGCTGCACGGTTCCGACGCACTCCCCGCGGCGCAACGCGAAGGGGCTGGAAAACAGGTTTAAGACCCACAGCGCGGTGAGGCCAGCGGATAAACTGAGCAGGGAATAAGGCAGAGGCAGACAATGGCGGCGTAGAAAAGTAGGAGAGGGCGTGAAGATGACACTGGCATCGCGAACGCAGTCACAGGAGAGAGGCACAATCATGGAAGAACACGCAATAATATCGGTACTGTCGGCGACAAAAGCTTTGGCAGAAACAGGGGCACCATAAATTTCAGTCTCTTGCACGAGATTCGGCAGCGTAGAGAGCTCAACTTGAGCACGAGCAGCGTCGATGACCGCGTCGTGGAGCGATAGGAAGTCCCAGCCCAAGATGATCGAACGCGAACAGGACGGCAGCACGATGAACTCGGCCAAATATAAAATGTCTTCTATGACTATTCGAGCAGTACACGCTGCTAACGGCTGGATGAGGTGCGCACTTGTAGTTCGTAACGACAGGCCAGAAAGGGGCGTCTTCACTTTCCTCAAAGAGCGGCAAAGCGCTGCATCCGTGACAGAAACCGCAGCACCGGTGTCGACAAGCGCCATGACAGATACGCCCTCTACAAAAACTTCAATTAAATTAGCAGCAGACAAACGAGGCCTTTCAAATTTCGACGACTGTGCAGTTCTCGCTTCAGGAACTGCGGCACCTAGTTTTCCTCTTGAGTGGCCGAGGGACGCCGTCGCATCGGAGGGATGGAGCGCCGACGTGGAGAAGGCGGACGGCGTGCAGAGAAGGCCGTGCGCTCAGGAGACAGAGAACGGCTTAGTGGCGGGTCTGCAGGAGGCGAATACAGTCGCTGGGACCAGTAACCGGAAACGTCTGGACGTGGTCGTGAGGCGTTCATGCGTCGACGGCAAAGCCGTGCCACATGACCTGGCAAGCCGCAGAAGTAGCAGATCGGGCGGTTGTCAGGCGTGCGCCAGGAGTTGCCCAGTTGAGCTGGCGGTCGAATGTTATCAGGCGTGCCCCAGGAGGTTTGCAGATGAGCAGGCGGTGGAATAAAAGCAGCAGGCTCTCGAAAAGGACCAGGAGGCGGATCATAGGTAGGTGGTCGAGGTCGCGCAACAACCTCCGCATAGGCCAGCAAAGCCGCGAGAGGGGTGGGCTTGCAGGAGAGCTTCAGCGACCTGTTCTTGAATAACGTGCCTCAGAGTCGGAGTTATGTGTGCTGATGGCTCTTGGTGGCTTGAAATAAGCGAGAGCTGCGAAGCAACTTTTTCACGGATTAAGCTCTTGATTTGCGGCAGGAGCAATGACTGGTTTCTTGCATCGTTCAGGCCAGCAAGCGAGTCGATGCTCGTGGTGTGTTCGGGTGTCAGAGCCCTGTGCTTGCGTAGTTCGTCGAAGCTTTGACATAGGGTGATGACTTCGGCGACGGTGCGCAGGTCTCGCGCCAAAAACATCTGAAAGGCGTCGTCATCTATGCCCTTGAGGATATGCCTGATCTTGTCGGCTTCGGTCATCTGTGCGTTCACCCTCTTGCACAGGTCCACGACATCCTCGGTGTAACTCGTGAAGTTCTCTCCTACCTGCTGCGACCGCGCACGCAAGCGCTGTTCGGCACGGAGTTTTCTGACAGCCGGGCGGCCGAACACCGCAGAGAAGTTCGTTTTGAAAACGGACCACGATGTAATGTCCGCCTCGTGGTTCCGATACCACAGATTTGCCACGCCCGTCAGATAGAACATCACATTGGTCAGCTTGGTTTCCGCGTCCCACTTGTTGTATGCGCTCACCCGCTCATATGATGTGAGCCAATCCTCAACATCAAGGTCGTCCGTGCCGCTGAAGATAGCGGGGTCCCGCTGGCGGAGAGAACCAGTACAGACGACGGCGGCGAGGCTCACTTGTACGGCTTGGTGGGTCGAAGGCATCGCGGTACGGGGTAGCGTTCGGCTACGGAGTTCCAGGGCGAGAGGATATTACCTCGGCACCTGCACCAAATGTAAGTTGGGATTTGTCCAGCGAAGCTTCACAACGGGAGCAGGGCTAACTGCAGTCCGAGGTCAGGCAAGGAGCCAGGAGCGTGCACCAGGCGATGGCAATGAGGCTCGCGCGTATGTCCGTCGTCTTCCTTACACCGGAGATTACTTTCGGGAATACGGTCCAGTGCTTAAGGGAGGAGTTCGGTGTAGATTAGAAGTAAGTCAGAGAGCTGTGGGAAGATTTAAACTAGGTGCCCAAAACAAAACCACAAGCGAGGCAGTAAAAATGATGTGGGCTGGACATCGTTCGAAGTACAGAAAGCGCAGAGTAAAATACTATATGAAGAAAGCCTGAGGAGATCGGACGATGACAGTTGGGCAGCTAAGGTACTTAAATATTTATATAGAAAGAGCGTTGACACACATTGGCTGAAAAGACCATGGAAACCAACCAGTAAGTATGCTGGAGACGAGGAGGGAGAAAGAAAGAGCACTAAACGACTGGTTAAAAACGCGGAAGTTGAAAATTGCTTTAGTTCAATGAAAAAATTAGTATAGCGTAGAACTATATCGAAAAATTAGAAAAGGCAGATAAGGAAGGAATTATTCTATGATAATTCAAGAGGAAGTGCCCTACTCTTTGAAGCTAAGTCAGGGTGCCTTAGAACGCGCAGCTGTGAGAAAAATTTAACGATGATGATAGCACATCTGCTGTGTGTGGTAGGATGTTATCCATCCACTTGTCGATGCAGGCGCAGTCACTCTTCCTGTGGCCCTAGGGTTTGGTGATAACAATGGTCATGTAAATAAATCTCCGGTGGAAGTTATTAAAAAGCAGTTGGAAGATTGATGTCTGAGGAGAAGAGATGTGCCGAAAGGTTAAATGTGTAGGAAACCGTAGTGAAAGAAAATGGCGAATTTTAATGTCAGTTTACACCGCAGTTAAACAAATGTAAAGGAAAAAAGGCGATCATGGTGGCAATTGCCACTTACCCGCTTCAGAGGGAGCGCTCCTATCTTCCATCCATCCAA
Organism: Amblyomma mixtum; assembly: GCF_055824585.1. Classification (NCBI taxonomy): domain Eukaryota; kingdom Metazoa; phylum Arthropoda; class Arachnida; order Ixodida; family Ixodidae; genus Amblyomma; species Amblyomma mixtum. The sequence goes on along the minus strand of NC_143021.1, from coordinate 156,114,454 downwards.
CCGGTCCGGAGAGCAGGAAGAGAGCGAAAATGGCTTCCATGCAAATTCTTTCTAATGCGAGAGCATTACATGGCTCTTTCGCGTCAGCGAAAAGTGTCCGCAAGATTACGTCGTTCTTTGAAGATAAGTGAAAGTGTAATTGTGTGTGATGAAATGTCGCCGTGGGAAAATTTTTGTTGATGAGGTATAATGGCTTAGTTAAAATCGAACACGCCAGTGGCGAACGATGGCGGCGGCTGTGCGTTTCAGCCTGGGCGTTCGACAGAAATGGCGCCAGGAGCGCGCGCAGCTAGGGAAGCGCGCTGCCTGAGCTGCGGAGCTGGCTGGGAGGCACAAAGGCGACGCCGCGGAACGCAGGAGCGGGCACCAAAGAGCTGAGCGCGCTGGCTCTAAAAAAGAGGAGGGGGAAAGACTCTCGCATTTTTTATCTTAAGCGGATATATACAATTCTGTCATTTTCTGGGCTTGCTTGCGCCCGTGAATAACTCGGTGGCAGCGTAGCAACAAGCGTGCTCGGCGGTCGTCGAACGGAATGCTCGCCGCTCTCGGCGGTGCTCAGTTTAAAGGCGATAGCGAACTTTCGAGATAAATCGAGCAAATTTGCAGCAACATTCTGGAACAACGAAAAATCGGCTCTGTCTGGAGGCGATCAACTGAGACATTTCTGGTCGCGTCTTGCATCGCAAACAAAGCGATAAAGTGGCGTGTCGGCAGCTAAAAATGAACAAACACTACCAATACACGTGGCAATTTGTCTTTGTTGAGATGTCCTGTAAACAGCCGCACACAAATGACTTTGTTGCGTGCTATGAGCGGTGGCTCTCTAAAATTGAGTAGGAACGGCGAGTTCACGAGAGTGGGAAGTTTTTTTTACTGACTATTTAACTGCCACATGCATTCGAAATGAATCCGCAGCCTTAATTATATCTGAATGCTACAAGCAGATATCTTGTCGCTTTTATAAGGCCCATATTTCGTATTTCGTCTTCCTGTAAAATAAAAAAATTGCCGGAGTGAAGAAAGTGAAGCTTAAACAATATCCGGTTCGTGCAGTGTCTCGTCGATTAATACGAGCCTTGTCGCTAAGGGCGGTCGAAAAAATATTCGGTCATCGATCATAGCTCGTCGCAGCTCTTTGTATCTACTGCTGATAGCATTTACATTTTCTCAACGCTGCGATCAGAGAATGTGAAATGAATCGAATCACAAGGAACTGAACAATTTATGCCTTGCCTTTGCATGCCATCAGCGACTCTGTATTTGAGGAGTAGATGAAATTCTTTCGCAGTTGGGAATAACTGTAGTCATTGGAAAAAAATGAAGAGGATTGTGATTTTACTTGGTGCATTTTTGAGAACTTTTTCCGGTAAGGCTTAACCGTGCTCTCTTTTTGTGGTGTTACAGTGACGTAAGCACATGTTATTTGCTAGCTATTTTGTGGGCTATAAAACGGTACGAAGGCAGCCAGCCTAGTGTCTCAGGCAATCTAAGAAAGTAAAATATAGTGAAAAATGGTTTTACAGGGTTTAACGTCCCAAAGCGACTCAGACTTTAAGGGACAGGGGCAGGTTTCACAGCAGCTGTCGCACATTGACCGTGCTACATTAGTTCGGTGGCACCTTTCTCTTCCTTCTTCGTCCACGACAACCGCCCTCCAGATGTTTTTTTTTTTGGTAACCATCCTCTCTTTACGCATTTCGTCTCCCCGGCCTTCCTCCCCTGCGTCTACTGCAACCATGCGCATTGCAAGGAAATGCTCTCTGGGTGTTTCTCATAGCAAGCGCTCACTGGTTGCGCCATAGGCTCTAGCCATTTGTTCCTCCTTTCGCGGAAATCACCCTACCGCTAGGCTTTCTAATGCTCTCGCCATGTTTTCACTTTTTCAAGGTAGCCAACATCCGGTTAAGCTTTATTACGCTCCCGCTACACCGTTTTCCTTTCTGGGTAACCGGCTTTCGGACGGTTCCCTCGGACACCACCCTCCAGTTACGCCATCGTAAGACCCCAAAATGAGAAGGATAGAAGGATAATAAGCTCTTCGTTTTACGGTAGCAATTCTCCTGCTTACAAAGTAACTACCCTCCGGTTGATTCCCGTACTAACCACACACCGGCTGCGCCCTCCTACGCCCTCGCCACCACTCTTTCTTCCACTCCTTCCACGACAACCATCCGCCGGAGGCAATTCCGGCGCTGTTGCCGCATGTCCCGCTTCCAGCGTAACCACCTTCCGGCGGTTCCTCCAGTAGCCGCCCCCTGTTGCACTTTCCTATGGTCTGGCGTTACGCTCGTCGCTCCCCGGCAACTCTCCTCGTAGAACGATAAAAAGGAAAAAAAAAATAAAAAGCAATGACAGGCATGAGTATAAGATTAGTAATTTTTTCTTAGGAATTGAAATCTGTAAACAGATACCATATGTTGAGTTACAAGATCGTCGACTGAATATGGCTTGTGCCGGTTTAACGTCACAAAGCGACTCAGGCTATGAGGGACGCCGTAGTGAAGAGCGCCGAAAATTTCGATCACCTGGGGTTCTTTAACGTGCACTCACATCGCACATTACACGGGCCTCTAGAATATCTCGTCCATCGAAATTCGACCACCACGGCCTGGAATAAATACACCTCTTTCGGGTAAGCGCCATAACCAGTGAGCCACCACGGCGCCGGTGGCTGAAGAAACAATGCAATAAAAAGGCGAATCTTGGCAACAGAAACTAAGCGGCCGCCTGCCTCGCTTGCCGGATATGCCTTTCATAGAAGAGAGTAAAAAAACTTGCGAGACACTTATTTAAATCTAGCTGTCACCAAATGATAGCACAATAACCTCGTTTTGTGCTGCCAAGCACAAGCACAGATATCATATAAGTGGAGAGGGAAATATGTCCCTTCATACTTAAAGGGACCCTGAAATGGTTTCTTCAATCATATTTTATTTCAACAACTCTGTAGAGGTGGTCTCTGCGAGTATTCTAATCTGATTCAGAAAGCTGCGCGTGGAACCAATAATTTACAAACAATTTTTCAAACTTGCCGCTCACAGCCGATTAGGGCGACACCTCACCGCGCGTTTTTACCCGCCCCTACCACTTGACGTAAACTGGGCAGCCTTGGCCATGGACTGGGCGACCCTTCTCATTGGCTCTGCCCATTGACGTCACGCGCAATTTTTGCAACATTTCATTTGAAACTGAGCACTGATGCTCCTTGAAATATTATTTTATTGATTGCTTATTATTTTTTAAAAACATACGTATACAGAGGTAAGAACCCAGCGCATTTCTTGAAATTAATGTGGTACTTCCGGTAAAGAAGGAAATCCGTCTGCTCACATAAGCATGTGTTTTCGTCAAATCTCGGTGCCCGCCTTTGCGAGTTTCCTAGCTGCGCCGACGAGTCGCTGCTATAGTGTACTAGAATTATATATATCGCTGCTGTCGTCGCCCTGTGGGTCTCAGTATGGCGTGTACTGAAAGGCTCGAAGCCCATCTCAGCGGTGGCTGCACGCAGCCGCGCTTCGAGCTCCGGATCCATGCTGTTCGAGCAGCAATCAGGAGACAGATGTGCGAAAACTTGGACGGCGCGGCACCGATCGTCATCAGAAAGACTGCCAGCTATACTCGAGCAGCGACAAAGCATGCCTGCTTATGTTGGGAGCTTTCGGCAACGGCACCGCTCGCGGGCTCTCCGAGCGACGAGCTCTGCTGCTGCCTGGCTGTCGTGGTCGTCGCTAGGCCTATAGCTCGTTTCGCGTCGAAGAGGCAGCGGCCGGCGCTTCGGAAGTCGCCTGAGCTATAATAAAAGGCTTACTCTACACATCACTTTACAGTCAACAGCATCATCTCACAATAAAGTAATAGTATGGTCACTTTCCGCGACGCCTTCAGCCGCGAAGCGAGCGGGCGCCAGGCGAGCCGGACCCCAACGTCAGGCCAGCGGCAGCTGCAAGGCGGTTGTGGCCAGAAATTTGCTCGTATCACAGTTGTTACCTTTACCAGCAGCTCAGTATTGGTCAGCGATCCCCAAAAATGACACATTTTTCACATTTCTTGGCCTAAGGTTTATTATTTACGTCAAGAACACTCTTTAGCTCATTTTTTATGACGCCGGCAGACCTGATCCAGGCCGGTCGGCCGGCCGGCATGCTCGGCGTACTTGACATTCGCACAAGGAAATACAAAACAGCCATTCTACCAGAGATGATGCTTTCTAGATTCGAGCAACGACAACATGTCTGTTAAAAAGTGGATCTTTCGGCAACGACACCGATTGCGGCAACGCCGGGCGACGAACTGCGCGCTGGTCCCAGGCTGCCCTAGTCGTCGCTAGGCCTAATGGTTTCGCATCGCTGACGGCGCTTCGGAAGTCGCTTGCGCTATATCAAAAGGCCTACTCTTCACATCGCTTTACTGCGAACTCGTCCCATAATAGAATATATATTCGATTTCCACGACGCCTTCAGCAACGGAGCTAGCAGGCGGCAGGCGAAGCGCCAAAGCGGCTATGGGATAAAATTTGCTAGTATCGCATTCATCACTTGTAGTACGATCAGCTCGGTATTGGCCAACGACCGTCAGAAGTGATGCATTTTTGACATGCATCTATCCCAGGGCTTGCTATAAACGTGACAAACAATACTAGCGCGTTTTTCACTCGCCGGCGGCCGGCGTCAAGGCTGGCAGGCCGGCCCGGTGTGGCTCGGCCCCGAGCGCCCTGAGGAGCGCGCTGTACGTCATCACGACGCTGCCGCTCTCCGTGCTCGCTTTCGCTCCCGCTTCCCGTCGTTGCGTCTGCCGCGCGCGGCTCGTCGTTGACATCTAGCAAGTTGCACGCAGGCGACGAGCTGCGATCGGACGTTGCGACGCCGTTCGCAACAGCGCACCGCAGTGAATCTCACTCACTTTCGCACATGTGTCTGCGACCACCGGAAGTAAACAAGCAGAGCGCCATTGCCTGACGTATGCATGGGCGGAGCATCGGCCCGTCTTTTCTTTTTTTTTTCGGAGCGAGCCCCGCGTGTATGAGTTGAGGGTGGTATGTGGGGGAGAGGAGGAACATCATTTTTAATCGGCGATATCTTCGGTGTTGATGGAGTTCGCTTAACAATTTTTGCGGTGCGGCGACAAGTGATGGAATGCCGATCTCTCGTGGGCTTTTGCTAACCTTGGCAAAGAGCTTTTCAGGGTCCCTTTAAACACCTGCCAACCTTATCATCTGACAGGCTGCCTCCAGTGGCAGCCAACATTCGGTCTGTCCCAATCTCCTCTCACCTCCAGAGAAGACGGGCATTTCCCTTTCTTTACCTTCGCATCTGCCAACAGAGACAGCTTGTTGTTGCAAATGGCAGTTCCTTTCACGAACGTTCACAGGTAACAGGGTTGTTACCGAGGCAGGCACCTTCCGATCTCTCCCTGCTCTGCCCTAGACGAGAGTGGGATTTTCTCTCTCCAGATTGCCACCAGCAAGCCGTGGCAGGTGCTTGGCTGCAGCTGCAACTCACCTATCCGTGTTTTTGGCAGGAGGCAAGAGACACTATGGATACTAAGACGAGCACACGTAAGAAAGGTCACTCACGAGAAGCGCTTGTCATGTGTGGCCTTTCTTACGTGTGCTCGGCTTTTTTTACCCTGTGGTACATTATGAATTTGTACCAGCATGGCCAACAGTATGCCTTCCTTCAGGCAAGAGCCATTTATTGAGGTACCAGTTGTCGCCTTGCAGGTGCCACAGTTGAGCACCACCGGTCAGTGCCGAGAAATGTCGCTCTCATACTATAGCATAAAAAAAAAATACAACAGTTTTCGCCTTCGGTGCGGTTAGAGCTATCTCCGTTGAAAAATAAATAACACCGTGATGCAATTCATGGTTGCCGGATACGGCATAGCTGTGACACATTGCTCGGTGAAACACTCAATCGTAGATCGCGGCAAGCACTTCATCGAATTTCGATGAAGGCAAAATTTTAGAAGTCCGTGTACTGTGCTATGTCAGTGCACATTAAAGAAACCAAGGTGGTCGAAATTATCCCGCAGCTCTTAATTATGGCGTCCCTCATAGACTAAGCCTCTTTAGGACGTTAAACCCCCATAAACCAACCAAACTTCCTCTTACGAGGCAGGTCCTCAAACCTGGACTTTCCACTTTGGATAATAATCTCCGTCGTCCGTGTGCTTTACCATACCACCTCTCCGCCACTCTGAATATTTTTTTTTTTAATATTCTTCGTTTAACGGAGTAATTCTGGGTGGGTGGCACACTGAAGAGCTGCTAGAAACACAGCGATGATGTTGTTTTCATATTAAACTAAACAGGCATAAAAAATACGTCGTTCAGGTCTTCACTAGATGTAGGCTTAGCCCACACGCTCCTCTTCAGGGAAGAAAACGTGGCAAAGAATTTTACAAACAAAGAACGGGGTAGAGTACATTAGCTCAACGCATTAGCAATAACAAAGTTAATTACAAGGTGCCTTTACTTAAAATTTTAATCACTTTGCTATTGAGGGCAAATGCTGTATTCTCGAACATACATCCTAGTGTCTGGACGTCGTGCAGGACTCTTCTTCCTTCTGCGATGTTGGGCCCAGCTCGAACGCTCTCTTTTAGAAATATGGCATCGAAACTCTTTCTTCCACAGTATGGACTAATGACACTCAGACAGTTTGAATCCTTCATTCCTCTCAAGATTAGCAAAGTCGCGGATATTAGGAGCATACTACAGGCACAGGAGACCGAGAGCTCATCTTTTATGACACATGACACTGTACAAAAGGGTGATAAATTTGAATGTTAGTAAAGGCTTGAGAAGAAAAAATTGTGCTGTGCAAAGTGCGCTCAATTTCGAGGGCACTGTGTTAACATTCTTGCGTACGTTTCGTTTTCTTTTTGAAATGTGTGTTGCTCGGAAGTCTGCGACGAATTTTTAACAATACTCCTATATGAGTATGAAGTTACCTGCGTTGACACAGACCAGAAAACAGTGAATTAAGTTAGCTGATAAAATGATGAACTAATGATTGCTAACCTTTTAAAGATTATGAAGTTAAGAACCTCGTAGCGGATAGGTATTTGTGGCTGGTCTTCAGCAAGAGCAAATAAGTTTTTGAAATTGAGAAACGCACTAACCGTCTTACCTGTGGCGCTAATGTTTTGGAGATTTCGTGCTCTTTGCTACAAGCGCCAGCAAGGCGATGCCTACCAGCCCACTTTATTTTATGGTCGTCCTCTCCCTCCTGTGAGCCGCAGCATCGAGCAGCGGTGAGCACAGGAACGCGAGGGGGAGAGAAGCTAAATTTGCGATGCATTTTAAAACCGTATATCATTAGGCATTTTTTGGCACGCCCTAAGGACGCAAGGCTTTTCAATGGCTCGCGAAATGATGAAAATATTGTCAGCAGCAGTGACGAGGCTATTTTTGTTTTTGGAAGATGTAATAACTTCTATAGCCGTGTTAAGGGCCGAATGCATATACTTGATTAAAGGCCGGCGACTAGCAATAACAGCGAAAACATGAAATATGAGAAATTAGTTCCCCATCATGATTCATCATTTTATTACCTCCGCAAACAGTGTTACCACTATGCTACTTATGTCCCAGTTACACCTGAAAAAGTCAATTTTAAAAATGAATGCTGGATTTCTCTGATACATCCCATTTAAACAAATCCCGATGGATTGGATGTTGAACGTCATATTGGGTCTGTCTTGTTTTTTCGCATCAATGAACTGTCATGTGGTTTGAAATAACTTGATAGCGCTATACTGTCACAATATCTGTAATAGGCTTCAACCTAACATCACAGTTATCTTAGAAGTTACAACCTTGTAGGTTACTAAGGAACAGTCCTCGATTTGCTTTATCTGTAACCACAAATAATTTGCAGGGAGCGAATAAAACTAATTGTCCTTCTCGTCATTCGGCCCTTGTCAACAATTATTCTTCCATATTGTTTAACAACACTCATCCAAGTTTAACCTTTATTATCATATTAAATATTTGACCACAGGAACAATGCATAGTGGGTCAGCGAACAAAGGCGAGTTGATGACATCCTGGTCGACATCAGGAGCAAGAAATGGGCTTGGGCAGGACATATGATACCAAAGCAAAACAACCGATGTTCGTTATGGGTAGCAGACTACGTTCCAAGAGAGGGCAAGCATAGCAGGGAGTGGACGAAATGAAGTTTGCAGATTGGGTAGCCACCGCTGGCATACGAGAGGCGTTTGTCCTGCTGTGGGTGTAGACGGGCGTATGATGATGGTGATGAGCTTTTGTGACGTTAATCTTCTATGCATAGGATTGCTCGGCTAAGCCGAGGAGGACAGCAGAAAGGAAAGCGGAGTTGCGCGAGCTGTGTTTTCTAGTTTCCTTGCTACTGAGATATTGATTGCGCATGTGCCTTACAACTAAGTTCTATCCTTGTTAATGCTTTTGTGCACACTGCGTTTTTAGAATGGGGTCTTTGTAAGAAAAATATGGGTATTTAAGCATCATTCTTTCTACCTTTTTACATAGTGACAAATTCAATGCCGTAATTAAAAATCCGCGCGTAAATATAAAGATTTGTAATGTTTTCGGGTTGCTTACGAGCCTAGTTTAAAGCATATTCACTCTCCTTGTTTCTGCAAGAAATGAATGGTTACAAAAAAGCTTGAATTTCTGGAAATTTTTAATTTTTGTAGGCGTTCAGGCCATTGATCACTAAAGGCACCTTGTGTGTTTGCACAGAGCAGAAAACAGAGACAAACATGAGCATAGACTCTAGAAATGTTAGGAAGGAAAGAAAGCATTCAACATACCTTGCATTGGCAAGAATAATAAAGAACTTGCTTCAAACATGCATGGATATGAAGCGCTACTCATTTCATAAATTTTTATAAAAAGTAGCCAAGTAACCAAAAACACATGTATGCAGGCCGTTTACACGAGGCACATATCTAATACCTTCGCAAATGCTGTCTTGAGGCCGACCGCATATGGACTATTTGCTGTTGTTCCGCAGGAATCTCATGCGCTCCTCATGGAACAACGGCCTCACCCGCCTTTGACTGCAGAGGGACACGCACTCAGGTGAGAGTATTAAGTACTAAGATTGTTTATATTCTAGAAATATTATTATTCTAACAATGGCAGCATTATACGACTATTTCTTTATGGCGTGAAAGAGAGGAAAGAACATAATATTGGCTGCTTGGGGCCTTTAGGGGGTTAAGAGTTCTGCGGTTCGATCCCGTTCATCAAATTATGTAGGTTTGGAAAAGCGTGCCTACCTAAGAACAAATGTTATTTTTTTATTTAGTAAAAACCAAAGTGAATTCAACTTGAAGTTCCGGAATAACATTATCAACCAGTCTAAGACCATTCGCTTTCTAGGTATTATGTGTCACGAAAACGTTCCCTGGAATGTGCGCATAGATGCTCCTACAACAAAGCTTCTCGCGCTGTTGGTATATTAAACAGGCAGAGAGGCTATCTTCCGGTTTCAGTAACGCAACAAATTTACTACGTTCTCTTCCTTTAACGTGTAACATACTGCTCCCTGGTATGGTCAGACACAACAAAAGGAAACCTTGATTATCTGCAGTCTCGGCAAAATCGCTCATTATGTGCAATTAGAAAAATTCCAAAAATAGAAAAATGCTCGGTTACTTCAGCACCTATTGTATAATAGAGGTCAGTAAGCTATTCAAATACAAGCTATCGCTTGAAATTGCGCGTCAGTATATGTTGGACCCTTCAAACTTTTAGGTTCTATAAAAAACAGACTCCATATCTCTTTAAGGAAGATAAAGTTTAGGCGTCCCAATCTCGCACCAACTATGATGATCACACGTTATGAACGCAAATAACAATTTTTTAAAATCAATATCCAACCATCTTTGAATTATTATCAACCTACTCCACCATAATTTTTCTATCCTTCAGTAAATCTGCATTTCGCTGAGCCGCACTCTGTGCTTTCCATCTCTGTTTTCCGAGTAGGCCTAACTTCCGTGCAAGGCTAAGAGCAACATGTCCAATTGTCCGCACCATTTTCTTCATCATTACCTTATAAAATCATTTTCTAATGTAGAGCTTTGTGTGGAACGCTACATACTCATTCCTCTATCGCTTCTAGACTACCTCCATTGCTAAAATCTACTCGATTCTCCCCACGTTATACTTTCTGGTGGTGCTCACCTGTTATTTATTGATAGCCTTTCTTAATGGTTTATTGTTCAATTGCTGTTTTCTTTCCCACCCTGTCGTCCATCTATACCTTGTTTGGTCACTTGGTGAAACAAATCTGGTTGATGGTATTAGAAGCACCTCTGGTGAGTGACCTTCAATCAACGGCTAGGCGGCTGCAGCGCCAAGATCATGCAATGCATGGCGGACAAGCCTATTTATGGAGGCACAAGAGGCGAGCTCTTAAATGCCATTATGTTTGCATACACTCGCTCTATGTCTTGTCTGCGGTCCCGAAACTACCCCATTGCTTTGCACGCACCTTGCCACTCCAGGATGCAAGACGCTGTTGTGACTGCCGACTTCACTACAGGCCATCTTTGCAGCGATTCGCGTGAAATTTTGGAGCGCAGACCTTAGGCGGTCTTTCCTTCGTTCCGCGTCGTCGCCGACGTTGCCGCCTTAGCCGGCTGTTTACGTAACAGAGCGAAACGCCAACTGGAAGGCGGCTGCCACGAAAAGGTCCGGGATGGTGGCTAGCCGCGTAACACGTCACCTACCAGCGGTGGCAGGCGGAGAGTGAACAGTTGCTCTCAAATTTCTCTTTACCCACTACCGTAATCGTCCATCATTTTTTTTAGACCATTGTGCTCTCGTGGAGCCTAATTTTTTTGACACGGTGCATGATCGACGCTTTAAAGGTAATGTACAGTATTAAGTATGGCGTCATATAAACGCAACTCAAAGCATGAGGCATTTTCAGTTTTCTGGTATCCGCCGACTTGCAAAATTCTGTTTATCCTTAGGAAATTTTTTGGGTAGGTCAAATTCCACACGACCCTTTAAATCGCATTCCCAGATATCAAGAAATCCTCATACCACTCTTGGCGAAGTGGTGCAGCTGTGACGCAATATGCCACTGCGTCGGCAGTTGCCTCCTTCAAACACAGACACTGGTGTGTCTTGTGAGGCTAAGGCTGCACTTGCCGAGTTCTCGCAAGGCTGATGCGCATCACCATGGTTGGAAGGTGCCAACTGCATTGGGTCCGTTTGAATTAACGTCGCTTCCACATATCGTGGTGGGGCATGTAGCTCACAAACCGGTGGATAGGAGGTGCACGAGCCATGGTAGCCAGTTTTCTCGTAATCCGATGTGCAGGTTGTCACCTTCTACGGTCGGCCAGATGTGATAACGTCACAAGGTCGCGTCACGTTGTTCGACAAATCAGGGTGTTTTGTGACAGAGCCGCCGAAACTTGACTATCGAGACGACAGACCAAAATGTTATCTCATTCAAAAGCGTAATCAGAACTCAAGTACAGTTCTCGTAGAACATAGAGGATAGCATTGCTTGTCCAGAAGCGACCCAGATCACGAGGAAAGGGCTGTTTCATACCATTGTCCAAATTGGGCGATTTAAATGGGCATGGTAAGGAGTGATTTATAAGAATGCTTTCGCGCTTTCAAGTTTTTCGGCTTTCAGAATTGTCCCGTGAACGAAGGGTAGCTTGTATAGATCTTATATATTCACAAAAAGGAAATATGTAGCGGGTAGTTTTAGTCTTTAGGTGATAATCTTTCAATTAATTCGTGTCATGTTATGACGTGTTCGTGGGTATTTTCTCTTGTTAAAACATTGGTTCGGCCCTTATATCTAATGATATATGAAAACGCCAGTTCACATATCTCGGATCCTTATTTTATATTTTCGTTCAGTTCACCTCAGGAGCTTGTGATCTTAATAGTGAGTAAACATAGCAAAATCACTTCCAGATAGATTGTGTATGAAGCTGATAAATCTTTGAACGTAAGTAGCTGTCGATGAAAAAAATAGCTGCCTGCCGCAAGCACTGACCTTTACAGCCTTTCGATCCTAATTCCAAGTGAAATTTTAAATGTACATTAAACGTTCTATATAATTACAATTGTTTCTTCTTGGTATTTCAGTCCAAATTTAATCCCTGCTGGTTTTACTGTAAAACAGCTACTCTTGTGGTACGGGCGAACTACCCAGACAAGACTGAATGCTGGGTAATGTATATTCTCTTCATTGTAACTCCTGACTTGAAATAATGCTTTTCCCCGCTTCTTCTTGCCATGTTTGCAGCGTTTGTAGGGGTCCGCTGACAGTGTTTTAAAAGTCGTAACGAAGATTTAACCAAATCTGCTGCTAATTCATGTCGGCTATCTTTCAGTCAGTGCTAACTTCCATTCACCTCTCCCATTCATCCCAGCCTGCGTTCGAGTTTAAGAGGCTGTGCTGGCCTGGAATGCTGCATTGACCTCCGTGAGAATATAGCTGCAACGGTGACAGTGGTTGTGCTAATGAAGAGGTGGGAATAGCTTTATAGTGGGCTGCTGGTAATTACTCTGGATTAATCACTGATTGAATTACTGTCTCTCTACCACTGATAGTTTCAGTACCCTCCCATGAGTTAGTGTGAGACAGGGTAAGGAACATAGAAAGGTATTTGCTGTTAATTGGTGTGTTACAATGAGGAGAGTGAGGAAGGTCAAATGGCATCTTTGCTTTACAATCAAATTTTTATTCTTTGTTTTCATTGGTTGGGCAGAGTGTGGAGTTATTGGTTTTGTCGGGAAAATAAATGTTCCTGAAAAACAGTCTGCCTAGGATAAGATAAAAAAGTGGCTTCGCTGCTATCACGACATATTAAATATCAGGATATGCCGAAAGCGCAAAAGTTGATTAAAATGATTTCTTCAAGGCATTTATTGAAAATAGTTGATAGAATGTATGCAATATTTATTTATATAATTAGTAAAAACATTACAGTTGTCGCTATTAGTTCATCGGTACTGAATCGCGAGGATTACTGAGTCAGTGCAGAGCAAAAAGAGTAATTTTCTGGACGACGTTACAACCTCGTCGAGCAAAATATGAGCATCAGTTTTTTCATAGCATAGCTTAGGACGCTCTCTTAATTGAGCACCGTACCATGCCAGATGGAAGTTAAGTCACTGATTCGTCGAAGGAGGTCACCGACTGAGCACCTTCATTCCAACCTGGCCACTATGGCTCATGACAAGCCGCCCACCGGGTGCCCTCGTGCAAAGTGGTAATGAAATTAATTCACCCCGCTTAAAAGTACTTTTCACCTGGCCGCCATGGCACTGCTCGTAAGCTTTACGAGAGCTCGGAAAGGGCAACTTGTGTGTCACGTGCAACTTCTGTATCGCACGGGTTCTATCCAGGCCGCGGCGTTCGAATTTCGATGAAGGTGAAATTCTAGAGGCCCGTGTACTGCGCGATGTCAGTGCACGTCAAAGAACCCCAGGTGGTCGAATTTTACGGAGCCCTTCACTACGGCGTCCCTCATTGCTTGAGTTCCTTTGGAACGTTGAACTGGTATAAACCAAAGCAATCAATAACAAATGATTGCTTGTGGTGATGGCGCTGCTGCAGTGGCCGGCGCGAGAAGACGACGACGGTGTGGAGTGCGCCTGAAACGTCCACCGACAATCTCAACCTCCTGAACAGGCAAATTATTTCAATGTTCCTCGAGGCTAGCATACGGGGAGTTAACAAGGACGTACAGATCAACAGCCGAAGGAACCTCCTTGCCATCGATGTAACGGAGCGGAGCGCCTAGCCATCATCAAGAAGATCGGCGACATCCCCGTCTGCTCTCTTGTTTTTGAAAACAATGGCACAACCGCTCGCGTCATTTACGACGTCGACGCGACCATCTCTGACTCCGACCTGCCGATACTGATTAACCAAGTGACAAACAGCATCGAAATATGCAAATTTCAGCGCCTGGGCAAGTCATGCTGCGTCAAGCTCACCGTATAGGGCGGCTGCGTTCCATCGCATGTGAAGATTGACACCTTTCGAAATGCTGACAGCCCATTAATCCCGAAACCGCTACAGTGCCGGAAGGTCATGTAAATTGGGCACGTGAGTGGTGTTTGTAATAATACCACAATGTACTCACACTGCTCTGCGCCACACAGCGCTGAAATTTGCCGTGCTACTGTCTTGAAGTGCGCCAACTACCGTAGCCCTCATGTAACTTCTTCAAACGTGTCTCCCCACCTGCAGAAAGACCTGGCGGTGTTAAAGCAAATGGTGCGAGACCATTTAACACACAGAGAGGGCGGAGCTATGGTTCGTCGCCATCGTTTTCGTCGCCAACGAACTAGTAGAGAAGCGGCTGACACTGGCAGAGAATCCATATTTCTCCTGCTACTTGTCTTCTCCCTAGTAACGTAACCCCAGTAAATGATAAAGCCGGAACGCGTGTTTCAGAGGCACCTTCAGTGCCAGCGCTGGTAGAAAGAAGGGACAGGATAGGACGCAAGAGTAAAGAGCGCTGACTTCTGTTTATTACACCAGCAAGAGTGAAATCCTAGAAAAGGGGAAAGAGCTAAGGGGGAAACAACACTTTTCATCATGCCACCGCAGAGCACCAGGAACCTAATTCCAACCTTCCAAAAATCTGACTTCCTTCTGCGTCGAAACGACCGAAGGCATGCTCACACCCTATTCCCCCGCACGCGCAATCTTCATCGCCTCGATTACTTCCCCAATTTTCTGGTCCTTATGGTTACTATGAAACCTTCAGTGATTAAATGATGGCACGCATGCCTTTTTTCGCCTCTGACGTCCACAGCTTTTACCGTAGTTTCGCAACCAAGGAGAGCCCTTCCGGTATTCGTAATCAAAAGCGCTTCGTCAGTTGTCCAGAGGCTGTTCTATATCGCATGCTTTTCTCGTGTGGCCGCGAATATATCGGACAGACAGGCAAATGTGTTAACACAAGATTGAGAACATACATAACAACGTAAACGAAGGAAACCAGGGTCAGCTCACCCTGCGCTGTCAAAACTGCGGTAAAAACTGTGGACGTCAACGTCGAAAAAGGCATGCATGCCATCATTTAATCAACGCATGTTTGATAGTAACCATAAGGACCAGGGAGTTGGGGAAATAATCGAGGCAGTGAAGATTACGCGTGTGGGGGATAAGTGTGTGAAGAAGGATGGATAGCTAGGCGAGATTGTAATAAATCATCATGGGGCGTACAGCGCGAGCAAGACGAAGGACGAAGCAAGAAGACTACACAGACGACTGCTGACACGAAACTGAATTTTTTTATTGAAAGGAGCAAACATATATACACAATAATCAACATGGAAATGCAGAGCAAAGAGCATTGGTCTAGCAAAATCAAGATCAACACCAATCGTAACTCATTCGCCAAGAGCCGAAGTCCGATCAAAGGCTTAATTCTTGCCGCTCTCTCCCCCCCCCCCACCCTTGAAAGGCCAAGTGAAAAAAAATCATGAATTATATAAAAATAATACCTCTTTATTCACTAACGCCAATGAAGGCTGGCTGACACACTGTGGCTGCTTCTTTCTGATGAAATAAGCTTCCATTATGTCCTTCGTCATTTTACCCCGGTGCGAAACAAAAAAAAATAGTTTTTGTGACCAAAGGGCGGCACTTTTTCTCTTTCTTTTTTCGTATTCTTTCCCACAATCGCGCCAGTGGTCTTTATGATATTGGATTATGATATGATGTGATTGGGCTCAGAGCCCAGATCAGTCTGCGCGCCCCTCCCTCTTCTTCCTCCAAGTCCTCAGTCAGCCACTACGCGGCGTAACAATTTCCCCGGGGGCAGACGATTCTCGTCCTCGAGAAAGTCAGGCAGATCGACGATGTCAGCGCTTCAAGCGGGCCACATGAACGACTTGTGTCTTGCGGGAACGGCGTTTATCCGTCGTCACCTTGGCGATGACGTAATTCACGTCATTCAATCGGTCCAACACAACGAAGGGGCCATCGTACTTATACAGAAACTTCTGATATAATCCTCGCTTTCAGGTTGGCGTCCAAAGCCAGACAAAGCCTCAAGGAGAATAAGGGACTGCACGATGATGTAGGTCGTAGTACTCTTTTGAGCGGCGTTGAGAGGCCAGGGTACGTAAACGGGCTATACGACGGGCTTCTTCGGCACGGCAGATCATCTGGGCAACGGACGCGTTGTCGTTGAAGGAAAACGGGAAGATGGTATCGAGGAAAAAGCGGGGAGTTCGGGCATATAGCAAATAGAAGGGAGAAAATCCGGTGACCTCATGATTTGCCGTGTTATAAGCGTACGTCACATATGGCAACACGGCGTCCCAGTTGCGATGGTCGGATGAGACGTAGAGGGACAATATAGTTGTCATTGTGCGGTTGGTGCGCTCGGTAAGACCGTTGGTCTGCGGGTGGTACGGTGTAGAGTGCCGGTAGTCTGATCCACAAAGCCGGAGCACCTTCTTCCACGACATCAGCAGTAAATTGCCGTCCACGATCACTTATTATAACACGGGGTGCGCTGTGGCGAAGAATAACAGAGTGGAAAAGAAACGACGAAACATCATTAGCCTTGGCGGTAGTGAGAGCAGAGGTTTCAGCGTATCGGGTAAGATAGTCGACGCATACAATTACCCAACGGCGTCCCTCGGAAGACTTTGGGAAAGGACCAAGGAGGTCGATTCCAATCTTTTCAAAAGGGGAAGTGGGTGGCTTGACGGGCTGCAAAGAACCGGCCGTCGTGGTGGTTCGTGCCTTAAGGCGTTGGCATGGTTCACATGTCGCAACGTACTGCTTGGTGGTCTTGTAAACTTGCGGCCAATAAAAACGCTGGCGAATTCGATGGAGGGTACGAGAGAAGCCTAGATGGCCAGATGTGATGTCATCGTGCATAGCGTGCAAGACTTGCGACCGGAGACTTTTCGGGACGACCAAAAGCAGGGCAGCACCATCGACAGAGTAGTTCTTCTTGAACAAAATACCATCTTCGATAATAAATGGGGTTGAATCTACTCCTCCTGCTGCCGCTTCTATAAGGGGCTGCAGTGTATCTGCACTGCACTGCAGTGCACTGCGTTGCTCGCGGCTAAAGGTAGCCATACTGGGGAACGTCGGCTCGCACGAGGCTAAACACTCTTCGAAACCGTCATCATCATTGGCTGAGGTTGGCAACGGGTGGTGGGACAAGCAGTCTGCATCACTGTGACGGCGTCCACTTTTGTAGCAAACAGCAAAGTTATAGTCTTGTAGGCGCAACGCCCAGCGCGCCAGACGACCAGATGTATTGCGAAGTCCGATGAGCCAGCAGAGAGAATGATGGTCCGTAACAATGGTGAAGTGGCGTCCATACAGATACGGTCGGAACTTGTACACAGCGAACACAATGGCGAGGCACTCCAATTCGGTGACAGTGTAGTTGCGCTCACATTTTGTTAACGTGCGGCTGGCATAGGCAATAACGTACTCAGCCCCACCGTGCAGCTGGACGAGCACCGCCCCAAGACCGACGCCACTGGCGTCAGTGTTGATCTCCCTCCAAGCAGAAGGGTCGAAGTGCCGCAGGAGGGGTGCTGACGTGAGAGAAGATTTCAGCTCATGAAAGGATCAGTCGCACTCGGGGGTCCACACAAATTGCGAATCGTTATGCAGAAGAGAACTGAGGGGGTGGGCAATCTGCGCAAAGCCAGCAGTGAAGCGAAGAAAATATGAAGAGAGTCCGAGGAAGCTCCGAAGGCTTTCCAGGGTGCGTGCAGGTTCGAAATCTCGGACTGCAGCGATCTTCTGCGGATCCGGCCTGATACCATCATGGTTGACTAGGAAGCCAAGGAGTAGAGTTTGCCGGTCCCCAAAATGGCACTTCTTGGAGTTCAAAATCAGTCCCACCGATCCGATGCATTGGAGAACAATATGGAGTCTTTCATTGTGCTCTTGGAAAGTCTTGCCGAAAATCATCACATCATCCAGGTAACACATGCAAATTTCCCATTTTAAGCCACGAAGGATCTTGTCCATGAATCGCTCGAACGTTGCGGGGGCGTTGGATAATCCAAATGGCATTACATTAAATTCGTACAAACCATCAGGGGTTACGAAGGCTGTCTTCTCACGGTCGGATGGATGCAAGAGAATTTGCCAATAACCAGATCGCAAATCTACAGAGCAGAAATATGACGCCGGATACAGACAATCGACTGCGTCGTCAATGCGAGCTAACGGGTATACGACTTTCTTTGTTAGCGCATTCAGACGACGGTAGTCAACGCATAATCGCCAAGAATTGTCTTTTTTTCGCACTAGGATACAGGGGCGGCCCATGGACTAGAAGATTAGCAGATGACGCCTTTCTGCAGCATTTCATCCACCTGCTCTTGAATGATCTTGCGCTCTGCCGGGGAGACTCTGTAAGGTTTCTGGCGAATAGGGGGTGCGGTTCCTGTGTTAATTTTATACCGTATTCGAGAGGCTGAGAAATGACTACCCGATCCCTTAGAGGCAAAGTCGAACACTTGAGCGTGACGCGCCAAGATTTCTTGCAGCGTATGTCGTTCACTAGACGGGAGTGATTTGTTGACCATGCGCTCAAGCTCAGCAGAAAATTCAGACTTCTCGCGCGCTGCTCCGCGTACTTTAAAAATAGTTTCAATGGCGTGCGTCACATGGTTCTCAAATCTTGCGAGTGCTAAACCAGAAGGAACACGAACAGGCTCCTCTGACACGTTCACAGTCCAGATGAGTGCGCCGCCATCCACTGCCTCGACGACGGAGCGTGGCCACAAAACATTTTTTTTCGCCCCGTTCGAGACATTTGGCTCGACGACTAATGAGTTCGCGCCCACGAAATGTTGGGATGATTTCACTGGCACAAAATTTTCTGTCATCGCCGGCAGCACCACATCTTCCTGCAGGGAGAGAACTCCTTTATGAGGCTGGGACATGTCATCCACTAATACGGCGATAATGTCTGGCTTTAAAGAAATTTCGCCGGCACTGAAGTCTAGTGTTACACCACACTCGCGCAAAAAGTCAACACCGAAGATCACGTCATGCGTGGCACGTCTCAACACAACGAATTCTGTTCGGTAGCACCCCTCACCAAGGACAACTGAAGCGTAGCACAGGCCAACTGGAACTAAAGTTTCACCCCCAACTCCACAAAAACTACCGATTCTGTCCCACACAAACATAACTTTCTGTCGAAGGCCGTTCTTAAATGAAAGGCTCATAACAGACACAGCGGCACCAGTGTCAACTAAAGCATCCGTTTGAACATTATCTACAGTCAGAGACACTTTGTTCTTGGGCATGATAATAGGCAGAGGTATTCACGACATTGACTGTCGGGCGACCTTACCTCCATCGGTCGCACCGCCTAGTTTCCCAGCGGTGGAGAAACAAAACGGCGACGTGGGGATGGTGAACAGCCTTGCCGCTGCGGCGGCGGAGTGGTGCTGCGGTCGGACACAGGGGAGTCATTGCGTGCACCGCGTTGGGGAGAAGGAGGCCGATAGAAGTTAGCGGGTGGCTGCTCCCACTGGGCGTCATTCCTGAAGCGTAGTGCGCGTTGCACAGGGGGTCGAGAAAATTGGCGACGCGGGCAAAAGCGGGAGATGTGTCCGCTGAACCCGCAGCCGTAACATATCGGTGGCTGGCGGCTTTGGTAGCTCACAGCAGGATCCCTCAAAGACCAAGGAGAGGCGACGGACGCGCGACGAGATGCACCACGAGGTACTTCATCAGGACGGGATGGAAGCTGCTGGAAGTACGGGTGCAACGTCGGTTGTTGGCTCTACTCAATACCGGTGTTGTTAAACGGGTCGTTGTTATTTGGTGCAGTCCATGGCGTACGCAGCTCCAATGTTGCCATGGGCCTCGTAGCCTGTTGGTAAAGTTCATCAAAACTTGTACGTCGCCGCTGAGCAGCCAACTCCTCACGTACAATTCTCCTGACTATAGAAGAGATGTCTTCTGGCTCGGGGATGTCGATGCTGGCGACGGTTGTTACATTGGAAAGGCGGCCGAATTTGGTACTATCCGGCGTGCTTTGAGCGCCTCAAATGCAAGGCATTGCTTTATGACATCCGCAACCGTAGCAAGGGTGTTTCGGGAAATCAGGAAGTTGTACACGTCCTCAGCAATCCCTTTGAGAAGGTGTCCTACCTTGTCTTTTAGCATTTGCCGGTTGACCATGCGACAAAGTTTGCATACTTCCTCGATGTATTTCGAGCATGTTTCACCGGGTAGTTGAGCTCTTTGGGAAAGTTGATGCTCAGCGCGTTCCTTCCTCGCAAGAGTATTTCCGAAGATCTTCGTGATTTCTTCGACAAACCGACTCCAGGTCGTAAGATTTCGCGGTCGCGGTTGTCGAACCAAGTCAGAGCCGTCCCAGCAAGGAAGAAAACAACGTTGTACAGGCGGGTGGGAGCGTTACAACGGTTGTACTTGCTGCACCTTTCGTAATGTCGGAGCCATTCCTCAACGTCCTCTTCGGTCTAGCCGTGGAATGTGCGCGGATCTCGCTGATGGGTCAAAGTCGTCTCCTCCTCAGCTCGCAGGTCCTGGGTCTGCGTCGCTTGCGTGTTAGCCATTGCAATGAAATCCTCAGGCGACAAGGGTGGCAAACCTGCTACACGGCGGCTGCGACGGGGTACTGGTGAATCCAGGATGTGTTTACCCTGCACCTACCAGCAAATGTAGCGGATGAAATGGCTTTTATACAGGTGAAGGCTGGACGGAACACAGCTGGCGGGAAACGGCTCAGAGCCAAGATCAGTCTGCGCGCGCCTCCCTCTTCTTCCTCCAAGTCCACAGTCAGCCACTACTCGGCGTAACAATATGAATATCTGGAGTCTGATAGTGAATTAAGGTTTTACCGCCGTCGACCGTTAATGCAGCGACAGGTTTGACCGATGTAGACTTTTTTGCATGAGATTTGAAGTTCATAAACTACACAGCATGCGCAATCCACGAATGGTGTTCTATGTTCAACCTGGCATTTGAACGGACTAACTCCTATGACCTCTTCATTGCGGTCCCTAATGGCACGGCAGAGGGTGCTCAACTATATAAGTTGAGCTATATATATATATATATATATATATATATATATATATATATATATATATATATATATATATATATATAGCGAAGTATACGCTTCGTTAAAGGAAACATATTTATTCAACTCGACGTTTCGATCGGAAGACCGACCTTCTACAGGTCGACCTTCAGAAGGTCGGTCTTCCGATCGAAACGTCGAGTTGAATAAACATGTTTCCTTTAACGAAGCGTATACTTCGCTATATATTCTTATAAGCAGTCTAGTACTTCACGCTTTCACAACCTATATATATATATATATATATATATATATATATATATATATATATATATATATATATATATATAAATATATATATATATATATATATATAAGAAGGGGGTGAAGATCGGATGGATCCGGTAGAACATAAACGTAATTCGGTTGACACACGGTAGAAAAACAACAACTTTATTCTAACGTTTCGACCAGGGTCTGGCCTCCGTCAGAGTGGCCAGACGAAGGCCAGACCCTGGTCGAAACGTTAGAATAAAGTTGTTGTTTTTCTACCGTGTGTCAACCGAATTACGTTTATATATATATATATCAACACCAAATACAACATCAGCTTCAAACCTTCTCCCTACATTTTTCAGATTATGTGCCACTTCGCGTATGTAGGGAATGACCGCCATTTTCTTAAATGCCTTGTCCCTTTTTGATTCGATGAAATCCGTCCTCACAGGCCGCACCAACTTTTCACACGTTGTCGAAATAACGGAATCAGGGAACCTTGGGGTTTTCAGCCTACGGACCTGTAACAATACACTCTCTTCGATACAATGAAATCACGAGTTCTGTAAGATCGAGCGAAGGACAGACACAGCGATTATAGTCATCGCTCGTCTGTGTAGTCTTGCTTCTTCCTTCGTCATCTTCGCGCTGTACGCCCTCCCCCCCCTCCGATGAATAAGTGCGTGAGCATGCCATCGGTCGTTTTGACGAAGAAGGAACTCGGATGGTTAGATGGTTGGAGCTAGGTTCCTCGTGCTATGCTGTGATGTCATGAGGAGTGTTGTTCCTCCTTTGCTCTTTCCTCTTTTCTCGGATTTTACTCTTGTTGGTGTATACACATCCGCGGCATGTTTGGTGAAATAAACAGTTGGAAGTCAGCGCTCTTTACTCTTGTGTCCTATCCCGTCCCTTCTTTCTACCTGCACTGCCACTGAAGTCATGTCTAACCAACTAGCCCAACAAGCATCAATCTTATCTTCAGGGTGACATGCCCACCCCTGCCACAGCAACACTCGACATCGGAGTAATGTTCAGGTTCTTCTTCTTCATTGCACCAGAGGTGCCCCGCCAGAGACGGTTTGTAGACCAGAAGACTGAATCGTTATCTTCGCACCAGGGGTGCCCCGTCAGAGACGGTCTTACGATGAGCTGGGACGCAGAGATAAAAAAGGGAATACTTGAAGATTTATATACAGATATTTACATCACATACAAATTTAGGCAATGAAGACAAATTTAGCGGAAAAAAGAGAAATTAAGCAACAAAGATACAAAACAACCAAAAAGTGGATCTGGCTAACACTAGGGGAGGCCCCTACTCGGCATAGCCGAAGATGCATAGCACCTTACCTTAGCTCAGAACCCCTATCCCGGCTCCGGGGCCCGGTTTTAAAGACCTAAAGGCCCGGCCGACATTTGGTAGCACCCAATCATGTTACACTGCTCACATGATTGGTTTATCGAGAGCATGGCCAGCCCTCCAGCTTCCATAAGGCAAAACACCTTTTCCATTGCAAAATAAAGAAAAAACAAACACAAATACACATTCATTCTAGCAAGTGCGCGAATCGGTACCGTGGGGCGGGGGGACACCCGTACTTCCCGGCGCATTCGCGAGCGGCCGCGTTTCGAGAAAGGAGACGCTTCGCTTTGAGCGCCCCCAGCCGCCCCCTCACGCCGTTGGCATCGATTGAAGACGGCAGCGGCGGGGTGCTGAGAAAGGATTAGCTGTGCTAATGATCCCGCGTGTACTACCGATCCCTTACACGCCCTTCCCAAGATTCTACAAGGGCCTGATTGGCACTTTTAGACTTACAACAAAGAAGGGATCGGTGTCGGTAACGAAACCACCCCGTGGGTGACATACCGCAGCTACACAAGCACTGGCATCAACAAAACCAAAGCAAGAAATGCAAACGGGCACCAACATAACATTACGCAAAATGCTTTGGGGCTCCAAGAAAATATAAACAAAATGCACACTCAAATACACAAAGTGGCATGCCTGCCGTGCACCGTAACACGGCGTCCAAGTTGGTGGGTTGCACCCAATTCACCACCTCCAAGTACACACTCGTCCTCGCGAATGGGCACGCATGCACACAGATACTCGCAACCGGAGCGTTCATTGGCACTCATATTGGGTCCGTAAGCGGCCACGTGAGCCTCCTTAGTCGCACCGCGCGTCCCTGTGTGCGTTCGAGCCAACAGGTGTCTCGATCGACACGGTTAACGCCTAATGGCCGCTATGCTCATTAGACTGGTGCCACAGCGGGGCAAGAACTCAACAGCTGGTGCCCGGTCCTCGATGGGTCCAAACCCCTGATCACACAACGCACCTTAGGGCACGCCCTCTCCGGCGCGCCGGTACGAACCGCTTGCTGCGCTAGGAGCATAGCCCCTGGCCCGTCCAAATATATCAGTACGGTCAGTCTTGCTGCACTTGATTTGGCGACCTGTAGCACGGAGCGTACTGTTCCTCGAACAGACTTTCAATTTGAAAGCCTCGCCCTTGCCTCCTGGTACTTTACCTCGCTTCGAGCCATTCGCCTCGTTCCTGCAAGGGCAAACATTGAAATTGCCGCTCCCTACTTTACACGCGCTTGCCGGCTTCACGGCATCATCTGACTCTGAGGCTGTATGAGGTGACTCGTAGCCACTTGATCCGAATTTGCCTTGAGTCAAGTCAGCACGCATTTCCTTCTCCTCGAAGGACCTGGTCGGATGCCCATCGGGTGCGTTCGACAATTGCGCGGCGCTCCGTCCGGTAGGCGCAACAGGACCACCTCTGTTCTCTGGCTCGGATGAACGCTCCTGCCATCACTAACCCTACGAGGCACTTCCTGCCACCTGCCCGACGCCATCCGCCGTTGCAGCAACGTAAGACTTCCTCCTGACGCTAGCTCCGTGTCGTAGGTCACACTCTCATTCATAGAGCCTGCAGGAATTATATCGCTCCCCTGCTAAATGACAGCTTGGTCTCGATTGCCCCTGGAACATCGGAATTTGGTTGTTCCTTTTCGTTGCTAGCCACTCGCGGTGGCGGAAAAGCTGTGATACCTACGCGCCCCTCAGGAATCTCATCCTCACTTCCTGCGCTCTCTGCGGCCTTTCCTAACAAAGAGGCGTTCGCGCATATCAGCTGATGGACTACAGCGACCTGACTGCTCTTTCCTTCACATGTGCTTGACAAGCATAAGCCCTTGTCTTCCAGCACAGGCAACCTTACCTCTCGGGACTCGGAGCAGTTCTCCCTGGCTAGTTCACTAGCCCTTCTAGCCTCCTTGAGCTTAGAGATCTCGAGCTCTACCTGCTGGCGTCTTGCGTCTATTACCTTCAAGACGCATTTAACATCCTGAGGTTTTTCCTCGCATAGCGGCGCCTTTCCACCATTTACTTTTGCAAGCTCAGCCTGAAAATAAGCTCAGTGCGCTTTCGCCAATTCTACTTGGTACCTCCCATCGAGTGAGGGCCGGCATGGATAACCCTCCATACCGCCGTCTGTATCCCTCAACTGCCCTACCGGCTCAAACACATGCACAGGGACGTAAACAATGCGACAAGGAAACTCACAGTTTCGATGCGTCGATCCGCATTGCCACTTCCTTGGTGTCGGAGTCCACCGCCACCTTCACCGGACACTGCCACGAGCTGTCGCACGCTCCTGGTCCTGTGCACGTTGTCATCACTTGCTGTGACCCGCCGGTGACCGTCAAGTTCTCAACGCGCTGCTTTCCTGGACCGGATGCAGTCTCGCGTCGCTGGACTACTGCCGTGGTCCTTGCCGCTGTCTCTCCCTGCAGGTCGGTTCTCGAACGCTGACCTGTTGCCTTGTCGTCGCCTTTTTCCCTGCCTTCAGTCTTCTTCCTGCACCGTCTTCCGATGGCCGCAGGATCCTCGTCGACTGCGCCAGTAAAGTACAGGTTCTTCTTCTTCCTTGCACCAGAGGTGCCCCGCCAGAGATGGTTTGTAGACCAGAAGACTGAATCGTTATCTTCTCAACAGGGGTGCCCTGTCAGAGACGGTCTTACGATGAGTTGGGACGCAGAGATAAAAAAGGGAATACTTGAATATTTATATACAGATATTTACATTACATACATATTTAGGCACTGGAGACAAATTTAGCAGAAAAAAGAGAAATCAAGCAACAAAGATCCAAAACAACCAAAAAGTGGATCTGGCTAACACTAGGGGAGGCCCCTACTCGGCATAGCCGAAGATGCATAGCACCTGACCTTAGCTCAGAACCCCTATCCCGGCTCCGGGGCCAGGTTTTAAAGGCCTAAAGGCCCGGCCCACATTTGGTAGCACCCAATCATTTTACACTGCTCACATGATTCGTTTATCGAGAGCATGGCCAGCCCTCCAGCTTCCGTAGGGCAAAACGCCCTTTCCATTGCAAAATAAAAGTAAACACAAACACAAACGCACGGTCGTGCCAGCACGTGCGGGGTAGAACATTCTCTCCACCAGAAAATAAAAACAAACACAAATACACATTCGTGCCAGCACGTGCGCGAATCGGTACCCAGGGGGGGGGGGGGGGGGGGGGACACCCGTACTTCCCGGCGCCTTCGCGAGCGGCCGCATTCCGAGAATGGAGACGCTTCGCTTTGTGCGCCCCCAGCCGCCCCCTCACGACGTTGGCGTCCATTGAAGACGCCAGCGGCGGGGTGCTGAGAAAGGATTAGCTGTGCTAATGATCCCGCGTGCACTACCAATCGCTTACACTCGGTGTCTGAGCAGGCGCCATGCTCCCACTGTCCTGCGCCTACAGCGGAGCGAGCCAAATCCATCCCTAGGTGAGAAGGTGGAGGTGATCGCCATCTTGAGATCCCTTATGAAAGCCATGCGTGTGATGCAGCGCGCAATGCTTTGCAAGCTTTACAGTAAGCAGGCGCAATGTCTCTCCCAGAATTACCATTTCAAACCCTAATCAGGGAAGCATACATTTTCAAGTGGAATGCCCGTGGACTCAATTGCCGCTTTTTGGACATTCGGAAATACGTCTATAAATACAGATTTCTAGCCCTTGCGATTTCTGAGCCGAATCTACAAAAGGCCTTCCGAATTTCTGGCTACGGAGCACTTTCATCTTTCACGCACAGGGGAAACAGAAAGGTGATCGTCTTCATTCCAACGGAACTTACTTATGTGCACAGTAGGGCCTCTCCCCCCCCCCCCCCCCCGACGACGACCAGTACGTTTGTTTATCGGTGAAAAGGCGCACCCTGGCGTTTACGCTTGTGGGCGCGTAGTTATCCCCAACAAGGTTTGATGCCGACCGACTGATGGACTTGCTGCCTGTAACACCTGGCCCTTGGATTGTCAGTGGAGACCTTAATGCGCACCACGTCGCATGGCGAGGCATCCGGATGAATTCGAAGGATCTTGTCTGCTACGCCTCTGACCACGAGGATGGTCAAGAAGGTTGCATATTTGTACAAAACGCTAATTAATAACCATATATACAATCATATATATTATAGCAGCATAACGAAATGTTCAAATGACATTGAAGTATTCGGCGTACGAAAGGCAAACAATTGAGTTTCGCTTACACCATTAAGAAGTGAAGAAAAATGCAAATCTGTATATATGTAAATAGTTGAACACTTTCGAAACGAGGGTAAATGATAATAAGGTTCAGAAATTGTACTGAATAAGTCCGCTATCATGCTCAGCAAAATGCAGCCACACGCAGTGGATGGCAATCTCCTAGATGAACATCATTTACGTATGCCACACCAGGCATCATGAAGTTAGACCACTACGCACGGCACCAGAGATCAAGCAGTGCTGCAACCCAGCTGCGTGTGTGGGAAAGAGCGAGGAAAAAAATGTCGAAATTTTGCGAACTGTTCGGAAAACTGATATATTGTGATGTTATGTCTGGTGCGCACTGTTTCTCAAATTTTCTCCTACTCGCCTCAAAGGCTTTCAAAGGTATGGAGTCTGTGCTAAACACATACTAATTTGCTACTTCTCAAAATCGCTCGAATACAAAAGTAACTTCACTGTGTGCCTAGATAATGAAGCCTGCATGTATATATTCTTTGCGTCACGAGATGCCATACGCATCCTTTGGCCGCAAGAATTTAGATCAAATACTTTTTAAACTCTCATTCCTATGTGCGCAAATAAGACCGATTAACTCGAAAGCTGTCGAGCGAGGTGAAAACTGGAAACGCAGCATCGACTGGTTCTTCCAAGAAAGCATAGCTAGCTTCAGCCACATATCTATATACATAGCAGTGCTAGATTAGGTGCTCTTGGCGGGCGTGCGTTTGAATCTTCATAGGTGCGCTCCCAGTGCAGTACTCTCGTCCAGCATCAGCCAAGGAGAACATGATGCATAACAGTTGGAAATACCGGAAACTATCACCTGGACACGGTGTTTACACAGGAGTGGCATAATTCCAGAGTTTATGCGGCAGACAGGCCATGTTCACTAATATTTCACCGTAAATGAGCACCAGGTTATATTTTGTTCGTCCGAGCACTCATTCTCGTCTTTTCCTTGTTAACTGTCCAGGTCTAGCGCTGCAATCTTTTACTCTTGTGAGATTTTCTTTCTACAACTAATGTCAAGAGTTCTATTGTCAACTACTACACATCTCATGGTTAAATTAGTTAGAAGCTGCATGATAAATATTACGGTGATTTTATTACCGATTGGAAAAGAGAATATACGTACGTCTGCTCTCGCCTTCAGATACAGGTGAAACGCAACTCCGACGGATTACTTGGAAGATGCCTGAAGGGATACTGCATACCGAAGACGAGTAAGTATGGAAGCATCTCCCGTGTAAGGCACAGGAAACTTGTTTGCTGTCTAGAGGGAAAGAGGATCGCCTCTGTATTGCTGGGAAACAGCTGTTAGCTTCCACATGTCCGTTGTCGTGATTACCAGCGGCACTATTAAGAAATTCATGTCCTGTAATGCAGAAATGCATAGCCTCCATTTAAATGTGGGTGTGTGCGCGCGCGCGCGCGCGCGCGCTTGTGTGTGTGTGTGGGGGGGTGGGGGGTGCGCGTGTGCGTGCGCGTGCGTGCGTGTGTGCGTGCGTAAGGTCATATGAATGTATATAAGGCCAGCCGCTCCTCTTCTAACCTGCTGTAAAGGAATACTCAAGACAAAAACAACAAAAACAAAACTATGCTTGAATGATGAGTCCTTCATAAGGACTGGCAGCTTTCCTTCCATTGGAGAAAAAGAGTGCGCTAATGATAAAATCGCACGTGAAGGCCTCAACACCTCGCCCCCGCGTCGCCCTTTTACAACCACGTACAGAGTGTTTTCTAGCGCCGTCCAATCAGGCAAATCTCTGGATTTTTCACACGGTGGGATAAAACCTCTGGACACTAATCCGCTCTTCGGTGGCGAAAACATGGGCCTTGTCGCTGCAATATTTGTAAACCAACTGTGATGCCATACATGCATCCTATGCACTGATTATTTCCAAATATGGTAATGATGGCCCCGTCGTTCCTGGAGAAGTCGACCAATCGTCAGGTTTGGCTCTCATCCTGCACTTGTCCTGCGGCTCCTTCTCAGAACGGCATAACATATGCCGGCTGTAAGGAACGGGAAGCCGTTGTATGTAGTAGCCTTCGCAGCGCTAGATAGGGACCCGACTTAATGCTTGGTCACATTGCATCCTTTTGGAGACCTGCGAAGCCAGAGGCGACTTGCTTCCATTGGTTTCAAGAACACACGCCCGCTTCAATTTCAACGATGCTTCTCGTATTATTCAGGCTTAAGTTCCTTGTTAAAGCGACCAATGAATTGGGATAGACGAAAAATCAAATTTACCCGGCGTATATAGTAAAGTTTCTGACGGGGAAGGCACAGTTTTTGTCCTCACGCGGTTTCGTCGCTTATCGAGGCTCAGCACACAATAAAAGTTGGAGGATTTTGAATGTGCAAATGTAAGCAAGGAACATTTAGTACTCTCTATGTCGCAAAATGTGCAGTGCATCAAATTTTTCTATAAAGTTCATGGCTGGTGTTGTACGTAGCTAAAATATAGTACCAGCACGCAGGTTCGAAATTCTCGAAATAATCATAGCGCATAAGTGTCCTTAATAAACGCAGACGCTGGCGGCAACAACAAGGTAGTACTAAAATCAATAAGTGCGTGAAACGTCAATTTCTAGCATTTGAAAAACAGCCCTAGGGTCCTGTACTCAAAACATACTCACAGCGTACTACCGGGACTGCTTACTAATGAAAAAAAACAGAGTGGGAAGGAAAGAAAGAGGGGATAATGAGAATTATCAGTGAAATGGGGAGAAGAGTCCGAGATATTGAAGCTCCTAGCTAGGAGTGATATAAAGAGCAACTGGACCATGCAGGTTGAAATAATTTATTCTGTTGCGCACAATACTATTTGCAAACTCAAATACGTTTCTGTCGAATAGGTTTACCAGCGGGTAGTGCAATTTAGGAAGCAGACCGTGGGTGCTGCATCGTGCTGGGCTGGTGAAAGGTGCGGCGAGTGTACAGATGCGCTCCCTTACAAAAATGGATATCAACTTTCTTTAGAATTTGTATTAACATTCTATTGACTCTAGTAACCTTGTAGTAACTTTTACATTCTATCAACAATTGTTCATACAACGTTGATAGAAGTTACTTCTTTGTATGTACTCCTGTCAATAGAAAGTTACTAGAAAATAATTTTTACATTCTATGTACCTTTGTCAATACAATGTTGGTAGACTGTTACTTCTTTGTATTTACTCCTGTCAATAGAAAGTTACTAGAAAAGCTGGGTGCAGTTTGACACGTTGAGAGAAGTAAATGAACAAACTGCATGGTGTTCGAGGTGATTAACGCTAACTTGTTCGCATAATCGTGACGACATCTTACCTGATTGCATGGTGGAATCTGTTGCAGCTAGTCAACAATTTCACTATATCGAAAAGCGACCAACATTATTCTCAGAAAATGCGTTTGGAATGTAATCAGGATATGAGAAAACGTTTTAAAACAGAAGATATATTCCATTTTAATACTTTATGTTCTTTACGGACTGCTGTGAGCAGAAATACTCTAGAAAGTGACAAAACATTTTTGGTCATGCGAATAGATGCCTCAAATCATGTACTGTAGGCGAACACTTCAAAGCTATGAAAACAACCTTGAACACGAAACAAACATTACACTCACATTCCCTTAGCCAAGCATATTCTATTAACATTCGTTGATAGGAAGTTCATACAATTTCCTTACTGCTTTCTATGTACTGCTGTCAGTAGAAACATACTATAGACACCGACAGAACGTTTTATAATGAGAATAAATGCCTAAATTAATTAAGTACTCTAGCCTAACATGTCAATGCAACTAAAGCAACCTTGAACACGAAACAAACATTTGCAGTCACATTTTCTTAGGGCATATTTTATCAACATTTGTTGATAGAAAGTTCATACAATTTTCTTACTGCTTATATACTGCTGTCAATAGAAATATACTACGAACCGAGAAAGCATTTTGGTGATGCGAATAAACAAATAAAAGCCAAAAATAATCAAGTACTGTAGCCGACAACTTCAAACCGGCAACTTAACTAACCTTGAAGACGAAACAAAAATTTGCAATCACATTCCCATAGCCGAGCACGCTGTGGATTTTTAGAAATATCAGTTCAATTTTCTCAATACTAGATTTACTGCTTTCGCATTTTCGAGTGCGGGGAAAAGGGCAAAGTTCATAACAGAACATTTATCCCGAAATTCAGAAACGTGCCTTGAATTGAAGACATTTAGTGACAATTTTTGATTGTATAAAGTCTACGAAAAAAATTACCAGCAAACGAAATAATTTTGGTACAAAGTGAATGAATTCATAGAATACTCAAGTATTATTGCCTTGCACTTCAAGGAAATTAAAAGAACTTTAAGAAAAAATAGGAGCTAGTGACATATTGTGTTACATAAGCGCAATGATGACTTCGTTACAGCGAATCAGTTTCGCTGATGGCTCATTCTACACGAAAACAATGCTTTCTGCTGCGTATTCGTCCTTAAATTCTGTACTCAGGCAGTCATTAAACAGATTTAACATTTCAGAACTAACAAAGAATTTCAGCAGAGCTGTACAACAACTCTGCCAATTCGAAACACGTTGGTGTTGATATTGTTGTAATTCTTGATAGGTCATATTTTAACGTGCAGTTGAACAGTGATGTACCGTACGACGGTGCTAAAACACACTAGCATTAAGAGCGTTTCGCTCTGAGGTTTCAGAGGGATTATTGTTGCGAGCTACAAAAAAATTCAAGTTTAGCATTGCACCGATGTGTTTCCACACTCATTGAATGACACGTTCTCGCTAGCCCAAATGGCGCCCAAATTATATCACCAGCTTCCTGAACCTGCACCGCAAGCACACTTTCCCTGCACACTGCCCGCCATGCAAAAGTGCCCGGTACACTATGCCACTCCACGTGGGAGCGCCCAATTAAACCCTCGCACTACCCTCCTCCTCGAGCGACCAGCAATGGCTGATCGCACGGGACTGAAAAACCCCGCGCGAAAAGGGCCGCACCGCTTCGCGCTCTGAGTAAATTCTGTGTAACGTGTGCAGGCTTACAGCTTCGAGAACTCAAGTTGCTTCGTTCCTCAGCGACTGTACATGCGAAATTTCAGGCAAGGCAATATTAATTTTTATTCATGTTCGGCGGCCGATACTATAAAGAGAAGTATAGAGAAACAAAACAGGTAACAGCGGCCCGCTGTACTCAACTGCGGTAACAAGGGCTTTGCATGAGGAAGGTGCACGGCAATTGGAGCACTATAAGTCCTCATTCTTGACTTGTTACATTTTTCGGTAGTACTGAGCCACAGAGGAGCTTCCAGTATGGAAAAAGCTAGGGTGAGAGCAGCCCTCACTTTGAGCACCGCTAAAACACAGGCGCAGTGCCTCTTCCGCATCTTCACTTGCATCTCCTTCAACGCAAACACGGTACGAAGCTGTGGCGAGGGAAAACGTGGTGAGAGCTGTATTTTCTATCTTCCCGTAATGCAATGACTAAGGAATCCTGGAATAAAGTGTTGGGTTTTAACGTAGTCATACGGAGTAGACGCGCGAAAGCATGTGTTCAGTCTTCGCCTTTTCTTACTGCCATCAGCGGACGTGAGGCCGAGCCGAGGACCGCATAAGGCAGAGGCAAAAAGCAATCAAGGAAGCACACAAAAAGACTACGGAGCGCGACTGTCGGCGGGGCTCGCTCGAGCAAAGAGCGTGCAAGGTGTCCAATGACGTGATATAAACACACACAAAACAGAGGCGATGCTGCAGCGCAGCCTTGAAAGTTTCGCGCGTCACGCTAGAGCTGCGTGCGAACGCTCGTGTTCCCTAGGTACACACACGTACACTAAATCGCATGAGCCAAGCTGTGTAGAGTACGCTAAGCCACACAATATGCGAAAATAAAAACCGAAACCAGTAGCGTTTGGCAACATCATCATCATTCCTTATTCTGCGACGCAGTTACGGGGAGCTGAGTTATAGCCTTAGAACTAGGCAGACAGTGCAGCCGTGCAGCGGCTGCGGCTTTCCTGGCCCCAGATGCGTCGCCTGTAGCTGCCCGGCATGCTGCCCGGTTTTCCAAGCTTTCGTTCGCAGCGCCGCCAGAAATAGATGCTTGTGAGTAGTCGCATTTTTTCACCGCAATCATTCCAATTTGCTGACTTTGTAATTGAAACAAAATATTTTGTCGTTTAATGCAACAAGTTTGTGGCAGAAAGGGCTTTATCAATTCTTTTTTTAACGCGTGTAAAGTTAGGTGACATTAGCGCCACCTTTACGTTCGCTGGCGGCGGATTGCGAGTCTCATGTTGGCCGCGCGCTACACTATCTTTTTTAGGACGCTGAAACGACTCTTTGTTGGCGGGGTGCGACGGTTGTGATGTGGGTGCGTTTCTTCAGTTTGTTTGTGTTAAATGTGCGGCCTCGTTAGTGTTGTGGTAGTGTGACTGAACTCGGAAGGTGACAGATGGCTCCAGTGCTGCGGAAGACGTTCTTACGCGCACGCAGTGCTCAAAAACTGCTCTGACGTACTGCACGCAACCACGCCGAGAGCGGCCGGCGCCCGATGCCCGATAGAAGAAACGGCTTGCCGTGAACGTTGACAAATGTAAGTACAGAACTGGAAAATGACTTCTGCGATGTGTCGGGGGTATGATTGAGGGATGCGAATGCATTTGGGTTGGTCTTCACGTCTTGTTCGCAGTGAGGTGCAAAATGCGGGCACCACGCGATCGTTTGCAGAGAGAAGGTGTTCTGACACGCTCGCTTGCCAACTATGCAACTTTTAACCCGCCGCCTCACGCTGTTTGCGTCAGCTCCGCGGCGCAGGAGTTATGTGATAGAATTTGGTTGCACGCCGAGAACTATGGGGTGCTGCTTGATTCGTTATTCCGACTGAACAGGAGCAGCGCGTGAAAAGGAGACCATAAGAACGAAAAGTGCTTGTAGCGGCGTGTGTCTTTTGATTCTGCTGCCTGAGTGTTTACTGGATAAGGAGCATTGCCCGTTCTACGTCGCAGTCACTTCAAGTGCTGTGTTTCTTGATAGTTCTGGTCAACGAAACGACGATTAAAAATAGCAGAACCATTCCATTGCAGTGCAGCTGAGGTAATCGCACAATGGAAGGTTTGTTGTCATTTTATTTTTTTACGTTCACTACATTTATGTCATTCCCCCATTTTCAGTCTGAAGCGATAAAAGTATAACGTGATTCGCGAATAATAGCTTTAAGAAAAGTATGACAAGCTTTGTAAACCATTTTTTTGCTAACTATTGGAGGCATAGGTAATTAATAATTAGCCTCCACTCATGAACACATTGGACTGAACAGCTAGAGGTTTTAATGGGATGTGGCTTCTGTGATGTTTATGAAAGCATGGCTCTAATGCAGCCTTTCTTCAAATGCACCCGCAGTCAAGCCCTGTACAGCTGCTCCACCGGTATCATCACGCTACTTTTGCACCAGCTTTCATCTGTCATCGAGCCAATGCTACCTCAACCAGAGGCAAATGACATCAAGACCTGCTGGTTCAGCCTATCAGCCATTGACACTGGATATCAAGCATGTGCCACTTGTAAAAGGATAGGTAGACAAGTGGGTATATTTTCCTCGTCTTTTTTAGCCTGCCAAAAATCTTCTGGTCCAGGCTCCCTCTCTCTTTCGTTTTTTTTTCTTTTAAAAGAGGACCAAGAGAAAAGGAAAAGATATTGCGGGCGTCATGAAAGCACTCCCCTAGTCAAGTGCATTGTGTTATAGTGTGAAATGCTTTCTATAGTTTTTTCCCTCATGCCTCTCGTGCTTGGAAATCTTGACCACTGTATAGACCAAATTAAAACAATTATCTGCTTCATGACCTTTATACAGCAGTCTAAAAGCAGCAAATAAATTTTATAGGTTTACTTCAGCAGTACCTACCTCTTACAAGGTATGGCATGTTTGAAGTGAACCAGTGATGTGATAGGCATGGCCTAACGGGCAATGCATAATTGAATATTGGCGTTCAAGTGGAGCACTCTGCTTTAGAAGCATATTTGTTGCTAGCATCAATAATTGATACCTTACCAGGTTATCCTTGCATTACATGAAACCCTGCAAAGCTTATATTTTAGCTATACAGAAGAAAGGTGCTTATTCGATGTCATGAGCATTGCTGAGGTTTTCTTTCACACTCCCTTTGTCACAACTGACTGCACTGTACAGTTGAAATGCATTTGGAATTGAGTATTGGTGCATTGTTTTTTTATTCATGCCGACGTTCAGTTACTGATTGCATTACACTAGCTGAGCCTAAGTCAACAAATATTGCTGTGATCTTAACAAGACCCCTGGCTTTACTTGAACCGATGCATTTGATGTTGCCTTTCTCCCGTGCCATCAAGGTTTGTAATAAGCTGTGTAAATTACTTATTTTCTTTCTCGAGGTATTTATTGCTGCAATTAGTGACAGGTAATTTCCTAAAGAACAACCTAAGTGCACATTTTTATCTTCTTTGGAACACTTGTTTGCTTGTTTCCCTTGTATTCTTAACTTAAACAGATATGAGCAGGCCTCAGCACTAGAGGGATGTGCTGCGGGACAAATAAAAAACTACCAGTCCAGCTGCTCCCTTAGGGGCACGTTTCTGAGGCTTTTATCGCTTGTAGTTCTATGCAGCTTTATTTACAAGTATTATATCTGACGCAGTGTGTGCCTTAATATTTTGATTCATTTGCTTTAGAGTGTGCCACTCTTGCCCTGACGAACTTGCTCACCTTTGTACTCTTTGTTCATACATTTTCCCCTAACACCTGGTATAGCTCCAAATGATACATCATCTACAGCAACATGTGCATTATATTGCAATGTCTTTGTGCCATCACTTTTGAAAACAAAAGCTGCCTGAATTTTTGTGCAGACAAATCAGAAACACAAAATAATTTTTATATTTTATGGCCTGCATGTTATCTTCATATGACTGGAATGGCTAAATATCTCTTCGTGGTAGCCTAATTTGGTCATCATCATCATCAGCCTGACTACACCCACTGCAGGGCAAAGGCCTCTCCCATGTCTCTCCAATTAACCCTGTCCTTTGTCACTTGCCGCCACTGTATCCCCGCAAACTTCTTAATCTCATCCGACCACCTAACTTTCTGCCGTCCCCTGCTGCGTTTGCTTTCTCTTGGAATCCACTCCGTTACCCTTAAGGACCAGCGGTTATCTTGCCTTCGCATTACATGCCCTGCCCAAGCCCATTTCTTCTTCTTGATTTCAACTAAGATGTCATTAACCCGCGTTTGTTCCCTCACCCACTCCGCCCTCTTCCGATCTCTTAACGTTACACCTATCATTTTCCTTTCCATAGCTCGCTGCGTTGTTCTTAACTTAAGCTGAACCCTCTTTGTTAGCCTTCACGTTTCTGCCCCATAGGTGAGTACCGGTAGGATACAGCTGTTGTATACTTTTCTCTTCAGGGATATTGGTAAGCTACCAATCATGATCTGAGAGAATCTGCTATATGCGCTCCACCCCATTCTTATTCTTCTAGTTATTTCCCTCTCATGATCCGGATCTGCTTTCACTACCTGCCCTAAGTAGACATATTCTCTTACTACTTCCAGCACCTCGCTACCAATTGCGAACTGCTGTTCCCTTGCTAGGCTGTTGAACATTACTTTGGTTTTCTGCATGTTAATTCTTAGCCCCACCGCTCTGCTCTGCCTGTCTAACTGGTTGATCATGCTTTGCAGTTCTTGTCCTGAGTGGCTTAGCAAGGCAATGTCATCAGCGAATCGCAAATTACTCAGGTATTCTGCATTAACTCTTATCCCTAACTGTTCCCATTCCAGTCCCCGGAATACCTCCTGTAAGCAGGCATTGAAGAGCATTGGCGAGATCATGTCTCCCTGCCTGACACCTTTCCGTATTGGAATTTTATTGCTGACTTTATGGAGAACTATAGTAGCTGTGCAATCGTTATAAATATCTTCCAATATTTTCACATAACACTCTTCCACACCCTGATTCCGCAATGCCTGCATGACAGCTGAGGTTTCCACTGAGTCAAATGCTTTCTCGTAATCAATGAAGGCTATATATAGGGGTTGGTTATATTCCGCGCATTTTTCTATCACCTGATTGGTAGTGTGAATGTGGTCTATTGTCGAGTATCCTTTACGAAAGCCTGCCTGATCATTTGGTTGACTAAAGTCCAATGTTTTCCTGACTCTATTAGCGATTACCTTAGTAAATACCTTGTAGGCAACGGACAATAAGCTGATTGGTCTGTAATTCTTCAAGTCCTTGACGTCTCCTTTCTTATGAATTAAGATAATGTTAGCGTTCTTCCAAGCTTCTGGTACTCTCGAGGTCACAAGGCACTGCGTATACAGGGTGGCTAGTTTTTGTAGCACAATCTCTCCTCCATACTTCAACAAATCTGCTGTTACCTGATCCTCACCAGCTGCTTTCCCTCTTAGCATTGCTCCTAAGGCTTTCTTTACTTCCTCCTTCGTTACTGGCAGGATGTCCCATTGCTGTGCTCGACTGCCTCCCTCAGTAACTTGATGATTACATTCGCTACTGTATAGATTTGTGTAGAATTCTTCGGCTAATTCAACTATCTTATCCATATTGCTGATGACATTGCCCTGTTTGTCTTTTAGCGCATACATCTGGTTTTTACCTATGCCCAGTTTTCTCCTCACTGATTTTAGGCTACCTCCGTTCCTTAGAGCATGCTCGATTTTCTCCACGTTAAACTTTCTTATGTCGGCTACCTTGCGCTTATTTATTAACTTCGATAGATCTGCTAGTTCTATCCTGTCTGTGGAGTTAGAAGTCCTCATGCTTTGGCGTTTCTTAATCAGATCTTTAGTCTCCTGAGATAGCTTGCTGGTATCCTGTCGAACCATCCTACCACCTACTTCTGCGGCGCACTCTGTAACGATAGCTGTAAGATTATCATTCATTGTTTCAACACTGCGGTCGTCTTCTTCAGTTAAAGCGGAAAATCTGTTTTGCAGCGACAGTCTGAATTCCTCTACCTTCCCTCTAAATGCTAACTCGTTAATAGCCTTTCGCTTCACCAGTTTCCTCCGTTCCCTCTTCAAATCTAAGCTAACACGAGACCTTACCATTCTGTGGTCGCTACAACGGACCTTACCGAGGACCTCCACATCCTCTACGATGCCAGGGTGTGCACACAGTATGAAGTCTATTTCATGTTTAGTCTCACCATTGGGGCTCTTCCACGTCCACTTCCTGTTTGCTCGTTTGCGGAAGAAGGTATTCATAATCCGTAAACTATTTCTATCTGCAAACTCTACTAATAACTCTCCCCTACTGTTCCTAGAACCTATAGTCACCTACCGCCTTGTCTCGAGCCTGCCTAATTAGGTGTAACACGTTAATGTCAGTTCCTGTGAATATCATTCAGTCTTCGAATGTGGGGGCAGAATTGAACACAACAGCATGTTATAGCTTTTTCTTGTTCAAGGACGCATTACATTTAGTTCTAGTCTTATGACTGCTGCTTATGCTATTACTCAGCAGCCTTATCAAACTCACTCGGAGTGCTGCATTTTAGTGCACATTTAACTGATTGTTGCTGCTCCGTGTTTGATTCTATTAGAAGTTACTATAACTGTATACTTTGAATGTTTTCTTGTGCAGTTCTCTTGCTGCTGCATTCTGCCATGGAGAAGGCTACCTGTTCGTGCACACGTCTCATCACTAGGACGCTACCTCTTCCACTGGTGATGCAGACAAGTAACGACAGGGTGAATTGGAGAGGCATGGGAGAGGCCTTTGCCCTGCAGTGGGCATAGTCAGGCTGATGATGATGATGAACAACAAGCAGGCTGCCTGATATTGAGGACAAGTGTCAGGATAGTGCACCAACAAAGTCTCTTAAGCATTTCTGTGCTGATGCATTTTTATTAAAATCAGCTCATAGCTTAATATCTACATCCATGGGGACATTTAGCATATGTTTGGCATTTGTTTGACTTTTAATTCGCTAGTGTTTGCAGCCTTTAATGTTGGTCTTAAGACAGTGTAAGCATTGTTTCACTGTGTGGGATTTTTTAGCTGTTTTGGAGAGATGTGTGTGTATGCATGCAGTTTTTTTCCACGGGTGTGTTATGTGGCTCATGGAACTTTCATGTTACAGAAGAAATTATTTCGTTTCTGTGTTGTACAGGAAAGTGAGCAGTATTTATATGCACCGGGTGTTTCAGGGAAGAATAAGTAGTTTTCAAAAATATGGCTTTTGCTGCATAATATTACCAGTGTTAGCAGACACCAGAAAGCCGGTGAGGTGTATTTAGTAAGCTGGTTAACTAATTTCTGATAATTAACTTTTTAACTAACACAGGTTTGCAACTGGTTGCAGTTAGAGACTTTTAGCCAGTTGTTCGTAGTAGCCATATCAGTTTCTGGAATGTACAAAACATGATTACTTTCGCCGCTGTGGCTCGACAAAATTTGGCTGCATCGTGCGAAAATACATGCGCTTTTGAAAGCACACAGGGAAAGAAACCCCTCCAGTGCATGTAACTGCTACAAATCTCTAATGGCAACTAGACGCCTAACTCTGATAGTGAAGGAATCATATTCTTAGCAGTAAGAAACACACACAACACCAAGACACACACACACACAGGACACCCGCTAGACTTCAACTATCTTTACTGGACACTTGTACAACATAAATATGTATCACTGAGCACACGCAGGTGCCTCGTCATCCGCAACAAGTCTAACTACGCCCTGCCCTCTCCTGCAAGGCATACGGTTGCGCCGATAAACAATCTCTTTTTCTGCCAACACCAGGGAGGGAGTGCTTACACATGTCACCCGCCTCTTGAATACGAAAGACTTCGATAATTTTTCTTTCTTTTTTCCCGGCTCCCAGGCCTTTCGTATTCAAGAGGCGGGTGACATGTGTGTAAGCACTCCCTCCCTGGCATTGGCAGAAAAAGGGATTGTTTATCGGCGCAACCGTATGCCTTGGAGGAGAGGGGAGGGCGTAGTTAGACCTGATGCCGATGACGAGGCACCTGCGTGTGCTCAGTGATACATATTTATGTCGTACAAGTGTCCAGTAAAGATAGTTGAAGTCTAGCTGGTGTCCTGTGTGTGTGTGTCTTGGTGTTGTGTGTGTTCTTACTGCTAAGAGTATGATTCCTTCAAGCCGTTACCAACTAGCCCAACTTAATGTTTTAACAAAGTTTCTGATAGTGAAAAGGTTCATTAATAAAAATTAGCTAACCAGCTTATTACGTAAGACTCTTCACAAGTTTTCTGGTGCCTGCCAACACTGGTAATACTATGCTGAAAAAGCCATACATTCATCTCAAAATACCTGTTTTTTGAAAATTACTTAGTCTTCCCTGAAACACCTCGTATATATGTAAGAAAAACCTAACGGGATTTAATTGACGATGTTTTGGTTGGAGGGCCAGTCGTTTTCAAGTGTACTACAGCATTTGAAGCGCACAGCTTTTGTTTCGAATGCTATACTATACTCGAAAAAGGCTGGTCCTCCAGCCGAAACATCGTGAATTAAAACCTGTTATGTTTTTCAATTGCTGTGTGTCAGTCATTGTTACTCAGAGGGAACTGAGGGGAAGCGTGCCGAAGGCAATATTCTGTTCCTCTATTGTTCTCCATAAAATATTTTGATGCATCATGCATGTGTTGTAGCGCGTATGTACACTTGTGCACAATAAATGTAATAATTTGCATTTTGCTTCTATTATTCTTTAAGCACTCCAGAAAAGTGTTCACAAAATGATTTTGAAGTGATAAAACTATGTTGGTAAAAGTGTTGTACTGTGTAGTTAACATACACTTTTTCAAAAGTTGATGTAGGAATTATACTTTCTTCGTACTTGAGTCTTTTGAATAACGGTGGCCAATTGTCGGAAGACCGTTGATAGGGCGTTGGTAGACATTGTCGGTATGTGGTTGATAAGAAGTGTAAAGACTTTCTATATACTTGAGTCTTTTGGATAACGGTGGCCAATTGTCGGAAGACCGTCAATAGGGTGTTGGTAGACATTGTCGGTAAGGGGTCAGTAGGAAGTGTATACAAACTCGATAAGGGGATGATAGGAAGTATAAAGACTTTCTATGTACTTGAGTCTTTTGGATAACGGTAGCCAATTGTTGGAAGACCGTTAATAGGGTGTTGGTAGACATTGTCGGTAAGGGGTCAGTAGGAAGTGTATACAAACTCGATAAGGGGATGATAGGAAGTATAAAGACTTTCTATGTACTTGAGTCTTTTGGATATCGGTGGCCAATTGTCGGAAGACGGTTGATAGGTTGTTACTACAATGTACAAAGGCGTTTAAAAGACTTTCTATTCAATGTTGATAGGTTCTATTAACAATTGTCGAAAGACTTTCTAAAGAATGTTACTAAAAATTTTTGTAAGGGCTGTGCTTCCAGAAAAGGGAAATCTCAAATAATAGAACAAAGAAATAAAGAATACTCCTGAAATTTCGTGTCGAACTTTATTCTCACAGCTACAGGCGGGCCAGTCAGTACCTTCGGCATATACATTATTAAATTAATTTTCAGGGGATCACTTAGCACCATTGCTACAACTCTTCATGTCGGGCAGAGTGGAACTGGAACGGAAAAAAACTCCTGCTGAGCGTTCGAAGAATGGAGACGTAACGTTGCAGAGACATCTGAGTTGCATGATTCCAAAAAGGCTGCGCCTTACCGGAAGAAGCTACTCGCGGTAGGCGGCCATTAGGTAAATTAAACGTGACAAATGGACCCCGAAGCGAATCGCGGAACATGATCTGGCAGTGTAGAAGTCATTTCATGAAACGCTACTGATGTAATTACGTGAACTGCTTCTGAAAATACGCTTTAAACCGACATAAAGATGGCAGGGAAGGTGACAATAGTTTTGTTACTTGTGCTCAGAAACGATTTTCAAGGATTTATTTTATTTTATTGCGTGAAGGGCAAAACACAACGGGAGTGTGATTTGTGTGCATTGTGACGCCACCTAATGGCCGCTTCTGGTGCACACACAGTTGAAAGCGAAACCGTGTTTCTCCCAGGCATGCTAGTGCTCCTGACTGTATCCGTTGTTGATCGTTCACAATGTCCAAAACTTGGCGCTGAGTGGCAGTCGACTTATAGGGTCCCTACGAAAATCTTGATTTGTATTTCATTAGTGGATATTGCTGCGAAAGCAACACTACGCGATTCGCCGAGCCATTTCGCGGAGCTTAGGGAAGGCCATACTGTGCATGCGCGAGGAGCAGTGACGTCACATGGCACACAGCTGGCGCGTCGCCATCGTCGCTGCGCGGGTAACTCAGAGGTACCGCCGCCGCGCTCGTCAGTTGCTCATGCACAGTAGCGGCGCGTAGCTAGCGTGCCGGGGGTACCGCCGCTGCCGCGCGCTCTCCATCGCCTCTCTCTCTTTCTCCTCGTTGCCTTAGCAAACCTCCAGGTTTAACCAGAGCTAAACTACTGCCTATTTTTTTT
Organism: Amblyomma mixtum; assembly: GCF_055824585.1. Lineage (NCBI taxonomy): Eukaryota > Metazoa > Arthropoda > Arachnida > Ixodida > Ixodidae > Amblyomma > Amblyomma mixtum. Next base: position 156,072,085 of record NC_143021.1, on the reverse strand, counting down.
TTGCCGTTATGTGCAATTCGTAGCGTTAGACGCCATGAGAGATAACGATCATTGCTTTTTGTAACGTCCAAATGCAGGCAAAATAAAAAAGCTGACCATTTCCGATTGCCATCGCAGTTTCATGCTCGCCGATACAGTTCGTCATGTTAGTTGTTCCGATTTGATATAAAAGGGCAGAAAGACAAACAGTTTCTTCAAGAATGAGGTCCTTCGTTGTAAAGACATTTTTCTTTGCAAGAAATCACGCTTTCAGCACCGCCAAAAAGCTCATTATTTTTAACAGATGTTTACACCTGCATTAACTAGTGTAGTGTGATTTAGGTTAAATTATAACATTCCTGATTTTTGGATAGCATACAGATTTTGTGGTGCGAACGGGAATAACGCAAGTGACATAATGGCTAACAACTTACTTCAAAATCTGCGCTGCATCTCCCAAACAAGAATTATTTACCGGGTCTCACGAAAGTCTTACAACATTCTTGCGAACCACGAAAGGTTTCTTAGTGCAGCCACTGCAGCATGGCTCAAACTCACGATATAGGGGAAGGCAGTCGAGCTCTTTAGACGCTAAGCCACGGCTACTAGAAATAAAATAAATATTATTTACTCTAAGCAAAAAGTATTTAAACGACGTAACCTAAAATTTCAAAGCAGGCTCTATCGGCGCCGCATGACTGCGCAAGTAATATTGCTTTGTTATTTTAATTTTTAGTTTGAATGCCTATCTTTTTTTCTGGTGCAACACTCAAACATTTTTATACAAACGACAGTGCTGCCTTAGAGTAAAAATGTTATCTTTTTTCAGTCCCCGACCCAAGGCCATAAAAGAGGAGCCTCGAGAAGAGGTGGACATCTACTTTTCCTTTAAATGTTGTTCAAATAAATCACTGCAAACTAGAATGTCATGGTAATAAAGAAGGCGGTTAAATAAATTCGCACTTTTCAAGCAACTTTAAAGTTTCCTATAATTACGACCTGCAAAACAATTACCCAAATTGAAACTCTTGAGAAATGCCATCCTTATGTCTACGCGTTGTCTCCTACGAGCAGACCTTCCATGCTGGTGCAAGGAAAATAATACGTTAGCCTAGGCTGGCTGTTGTACGAGTTAAACAGCTGCTATATTAAGTGTAGTGAAGATAAACTGAAAGAACAATCGCCCAATGGACTAAACTTTGCACAATGCCGTGTCTTTACCTGTCAACAGCACTGCTCTAAGCAACGTGTGTGGAATAGTATTCTGCGCTGGGCGACAGAGCCATTGTTGTTGTTGTTGCCTCAAAAATGCTGGCACATATTGGCCAGGGTTTGGTGCAAATCCAGACAGGAAAAAAGTCATCCAGGTTCATCTCAAGCGACTCAAATGTATAAATAGGGGAATCTGTGATAAAAAAAAAACATGAATCATAGCAGAATTGTGAAATCGGAATTAAAATCGAGGAAACAAAGCGGTGTGTTTGGAATAACTGAATTTCAAAGCAGTCATATTAAATACAAAAATTTTGAGAGAAAAGTAAAGGCATCGAGAAGTTAACATAAAAATTTCCCAGTTTCAATAACATACTAGTGAAGAAGCTTATCCACGTGCTTAAGGTCATGGCCTTTGACGGTTGCACCGAAGGAGAGGAGGACGGGAAAAGTAAACGGCAGCCGTAATTGAGCGAGAGTTTTTTGCAAAAACTGAATTCTCTGCCATGCAAACCGCCGGAAGCAGATGATGAAATGATGTATCGCCTCAACGTCCCTCATGACGCACATAAATTTGACGGTGTGAAGCTAGAACGTCATCTAGGTTAAGGTGAATAATCTTTCAGTGCAACAGCGTCATGGAAGCCTCACATTGCCTTGATCCGCAAGAACGTATGTTCTGTGTGAATTTTAAATGTTCGAAATGCGCTCTATCAAGGATGAGCTCATGGCTAAGGTACTGGTGTGTTTGGTAACGTCCATAAGGGGTCGTAGCCAGCAGGGTGAGGTTCAGACCCACATGAGCAACAGGCCCATTCATGGCTGATTTCGCTAAGATATTGGCCATAAAATCCGAAGTAATGACACAGTGCTCTGGTATCCACTGAAAACGCACTTCTTGCACATGAAGTGGCACAAAGTACACTAGGGATCTATACAAAAGACTAGTTCTGGAACTTTCAAGCGCTGCCAAGACAGAGAGACAGTCCCATAGAATGATACTTGAGAAATACTGTGGAGAACTTTTTGAAAGGCCAAACCAATAGCGAGTAACTCAGCAGCGATAGAAAAACCCAGATACAAGAAAGCCAATCTAGGGTGTGGGAATAAGCACCAACTGCTGCTTTTTTGGCCTTGTTGAGAGGCATCTGTGAAAATAAAAGCATGGCTTCGATACTGGAGCAGGTATTCCTCCAGGAGACCATTTAGCACATTGGCAGATAGCTGATTTGCATATAGCGGTAGCGTATGGTCAAAGCAAACAGCTACTGCAACCTGCACACTGCCAGCGCATTGCACGGATCTAAGCAAAACTGCAATTCTAGACAACAGGTGCTCTGTAAACACAAACTGAGGCAGTTTGTAGAGCGGCCTATGTTTAGCCGAAAACAATGTCAAAAAACTAGTAAAAAAACTTGGAGCAGCCACTCCAGGCATAAGCTTAAGTCCCCGTAAGAAGGTGCGCACTGTGAGAAGCTGCAAGCGAGAGTTCAAGTCCCGTAGGCGAGGTTCGAGGAAGAGGACACAATTTGCCACTGATTGCGGCAAACCGAGGAAAAGCCGTAGAGGGCGCCTCTCCAACAGAACCAGAGGTTGATTTTTGTATCTTGGACAACTGGAGAACAAAACGCAACCGAACTCGAAAACTCGTCTTCAAATAACTCTTATAGAAAAATAAGAGGATGTCTCTGCGCATACCGAATGTCTATTTCCTGACACGCGTCAGGCGCACGAGCGCTCGTTCACCTTTTAGGACTGCCCTTCTGATATGAGGTCGCCAGTCTAGATGAGGGTCGTATATTGCACCTAGGTACTTTCGGGATTCGACATGCGGGATTTGGGCGCCTCGATATAGTAGACGCATATAAAGACATGATTATGCAAGAAAATCGAGAACAAAAGATTTGTTCACGTTGAGAATTAAATGTAACCTACCCAGCCATACTTCCAGGGCATTGGGGTGGGCCTTCAATAGCTGGTACAGTTAATGAATGTCCCGCATAAAAATGTTAAAAGTAAAAGAGACAACACCGACCTCTGAGGCGCTTCTAGTCTGAGAAAAGGCTTCGGAAGTAAAGCAACCATCGGAAGAGAAGAAACGACTATCATTTAGAAATTCCCGCAACCATGCAAGAATGTAAAAGCACTGCTTCCCGGGGCTTCACGTGCCACAGGCCCGCGCCGCATATATTTTCTTATCGACATTTTTGTCAATACCTTGAAGGACGTGACAGTAATTCAAGCCTGTTGTGGAAGAATCTCAATTCACTTTTGAAGCCATGGAGAAAGGACAGTGCAAGCGAAAGCCTAATATATGGTGATAGTGTGCTCAAGGGGACCGTTATATTGGATGCTTTCAGCATCTTCTTCACAGATGTGACAGGCATGCCCTGTCATACTACTACTTATCCATAGATCAATGGAAATGGAGACGCGCTGAGCCCGAGGAGCAGACGGGCAGCAAAAGAGTCACCATGCCGGAGCTACGCTCACCGCCGGGCACCGCCCTTCTTTGTGCTAGCCCGTGGTGCTCGTGGCCCGTGTATCTATCATGTAAAAGCCCTTCTAAATACTGTACATAAAGGTCCTTTGACTCACCGTCGCTTCGACCGCTTCTTGGCTCAGCTCTGCGCAATAGAGGCAGCAGCCTGAGATGTTCCAGTCCCAGCCGTTCTGACCAGGCTCGGAGGCTCATTCCCAATAGCGGTGGCAGTGGTGAGACCCCCAATCCTAACAGTGGATGGCAGCTGCGGGATCGACCGGCGTCAGCTACCTCGGCGCGGTGAGTGCCTGATGTTTCCGCCTCAATTCGCCAGACTCCTGAAGCAAACTGTTACAGACGAGGTAGCAGCACCCCACCGCTGCCACCAGTGTGTTACAGACGAGGTGGCATGGTCGTGTGCCGGAGAGAGAATGAGGGACGTCTGAGACGAGGCTGCTTGAAAAAGACAATGAGAGAGGACTTTATACGTGAATTTAAATATTTACAAGTGAGCTGCAGGAACGCTGCATCACGACAGCTCATCAGGAGATCATGATGACGAAAAGCTCTCCGGCCGTGCCGCTGCCGGGCTTTTTAAGTGTTCCCTTCCCTAGGGTCCCTAGATGAGGGCCGGGTTTCACTGGCACCAATCACAGACACACACGCACTCACTCACTCCCGAGAGATCACGCCGTCGTCACGCGCTGGGAGAGGGGAACGATGCCATCCATGTAGCGCAGACGCCGGAATGTCCATGAGCGGCGTTCGCGCGCATTTCGAACGCGCGTTCACACTCGGTGTACGGGAAATGCTCGCTCAACCGGGCAGACGGACGCGGCTTCCGTGGCAATCCAGGCGCTCACCCAACGCGCGTCTCGGGGTTTGTCGGCGTTTCGCTGCTGCCATGTCGTTGTCTTCCCCACGACGAAGGCGAGACGTAACAGACTGCCCCGCCGGGGGAAGGAGATCCCGATGGACAGGGGACAGCCTCCGCTGTCCGGAGGGATGTCGCTTGAGGCTGGTCTCAACCGGAGTCAGTTGTCTCTCGGCGGTTCTGGAGCTCAGCGCACCCCGAAGTCTTCCTTTGCATGTGCAGGTTCCCAAAGGGCACTGCAAAGTGACTCGTGCTCCGCTAGCGTTAGAACCACGCCGAAAACCCAACCGCTCAGTCAGCAAGCACGACACAATCCCCACTAAGCAATGCCAGACTCTTTCCTTCTTACAAAGCCAATTAATCCCTGGGAGTAGTTCCGCAGCACTAAGAAAATGCCCACAAATCGGCACATTACACCACAAAGCGTATCTCAATTTAAAACAAACAAAACCAATCGGTTCAAATTCCTACATCAGGAAGAAAAACAACACCAGCAAACTGCAACTATGATGCTGATTCTTGTGCTAGGGACCTCAACTTAAGCTATCGGCATTACCTTTGAGACTCCCCTTTTTGTGATCCATGCGTAAGCTTCACTCAACATGAGAGACAAAAGCCATAAATTTCCGTACTGCCACAAAATCAACTCCAGCCGGTTATGCTAGTGGCTTACAATGGCCCGTCTGGCTAACACTTCGCGTTTCAGCAGACGCTGCTACACATGGACACCACTAATGCATGTTTCAAAACATTTTTTATAAAAAAAAATGGTTCCAATTAAACAACGCGTCCGAAACCTATTCCTGCTCAAAACTTTTTTTCTGCACTTTTTTTCTGCAAAACTTTTTTTCTGCAGGAATCGCTCAAAAAAAAAAGAAAAAGCAAACAGCAGAGACATCCTCAGAATCCGCTGCTAACCAGCCGCGCCGCGGCTCAAAGGGGTGGCCTATTCTTCAACCGCGCCCTGCGCGGACGCACGCCAACAGTGGCTTTAGCAGCCGACAATTCACAAAAATCGAAGGGCTTAACTCCGCTTTGAAACCTGCGAGCCCCAGACGCCACGCGACATTGATTTGTTCCGCACCCCGGCCGCGCGTCTCTAACACCTGAGCCGCGTCTGAACATTTGAATGCGAGGGGTAGACGGTCGCGCATGAAAGAAACGCCTGAGTGTACTCTCTCGATTCATGAGTACACTTCGCTCCTTTTTTTGACTGCAGCGCGCTCTGCTGCGTTCCCTCGTGAGGTAGCAGTGCGGGCTTCTCTGTGGCCCGCTGCGAGTTTTACACGTCCTGCAAGAACTACCGCGGGGTCGCCGCGATGGGTCAGGTGGCTTCCGCTTTGTCTGAACGCGCCTAGTTAGCCTGGCCCTTTTTCGGCGCCTGTCGCGTCTGGAGTACTCGGTTGACTCGCGGTAAATCTCCTTACAACCAAGCGTCGTCTCCAAACTTGGGCTGCTATTGTTCACCGGCCGCTTCGAAGAATTGTCTCCCATGATTCCCTCATTGGGCCGGCCGGTGAGCTCACTATTCTCTTCCTGAGAGAAAACGCCAGCCTCACTTATCAAAATAGCCTCGGCCTCAGAGTTCGAGACGGACGCTTCTTTCTTAGCACTGACAGTGCTCACCAACAAAGCAGGTCGCTCGGCTTTGTTTTCGATGGGAATCCTGCAACTCACAGCTTGCTCTTGATTCCCATTAAACTCGGCCTTCGCAGAACTTTCATCCTGACCTTCCTCGAATAATACAAGGACTACTTATCCTGGTCACTGAGACCTTCGGTGTCTTTCTCCTGGGTATTATCCTCTTGACCGCAGGAATCAGCCTCCTTCCCGGAAAGTACATGCTTCTCTGGGCTCAAAACCAACACATTGCCCCTTTCCTTATTTCTAGCAGTGCCTACATTATCGCCCGAGCCCTCACGGCTGGCGGATCTGCACTCTTCCTCATTGCTAGCCTTAGTGTCTATATTATCCCCCGAGCCCTCAAGGCTTGTGGATCTGCACTCTTCGCTAGCTTCTTGACCGAACTCCTCGGTCCTCGCTGCCGAAGTGGCCTTTCTTTCCTGGACCAAACCTGTCCTATGCCGCCACTTCTGCACAGCACTCGTGTCATCCGGCGACTGAGCGGAGCTTCTAACTCGGTCCCTGGCACTATCGCGGTGTAGCTTACCACCGTCAATTTGGCCTTCCAAATCTGCCTCCGCGGGAATTCGAAAGTATCGGAGGAGCGCACTTTTGGTTATCGCATAGTTGTGGGCATCCTCGTCAGACAACCTCGCCCAGACATTACAAGGTTCACATGGGAGGAATCCCATCAACACAATTGGCCAATAATCCTGATCTAGCTGCTCCTCCATGCAAATTCTCTCAAAATTTTCCAGAAAAGTTCTGAAATTTTCCCCTTTTCTGAAAACTCTTAAGCGAGATCGCGTTCTCATACTTCTGATCGCGTTAAGTTCACGTGTGAGTTCCCGCATCTCTCTTTCGTATTCCTGTTGCCGCTGCTCTCTTTCGCGTTCCTGTTCGCGCAGCTCTCTTTCGCGTTCCTGTTCGCGCAGCTCTCTTTCGTGTTCCTGTTCGCGCAGCTCTCTTTCGCGTTCCTGTTCACGCAGCTCTCCTGCACCGTGTGCCTGACCTGCACTACGAACGCGTTCCATCTCTATGTCGAGACGCTTCATTTCCAAAGCGTATTGACGCTCGCGTTCCTCTTCCTCTTGTTTTTCTTTACGTTCAAGTTCCTCTTTTTCTTGTTTTTCTTTAAGTTCGCGTTCCTCTTGTTTTTCTTTACGTTCGCGTTCCTCTTTCTCTTGTTTTTCTTTACGTTCGAGTTCCTCTTGTTCTCTTTTTGCCAATTCCCTCTCCTCAATGGCCTCAAGGCATTCCGCAAGCTCGTCATCTTCAGCCTCTAACGCAAGAATAGCCTTCAGCAGTTCTGGTTTTCTGAGTTTGTATGATACCTCCAGACCCAACTCTTTCGCAAGCTCCAGTAACTTTGGTTTGCGCAGCGTCTTCAAATCCATGGCTGCCCCGAGTGCTGCTTCTCTACTGTCCGCTATTGTCTTGCTGCACCTAACCCAGCAGCAACGACAACCCAATTACCAGCTCTGTTTCTGACACTAACAAAAGCCTGGCAAAACTCAGCAGAATAAAGTGCCGCGCTCACCAAACCTCGCAGCCAAGAATCCAGCGCAGTCGTTCCGCTGCAGGCAACCAGTCATCACAAAGGGCTGTTGCACTGCCCCCGACTCGCCGTTCTGCTGCTCAGCGTCCCGTTGTCCGCAACTCTCCGCTGGCGTCCGATGTTTCGCGTCCCACCGCTGCCAACCAGTTTGTTAAAGACGGGGTAGCAGCACCCCACCGCTGCCACCAGTGTGTTACAGACGAGGTAGCATGGTCGTGTGCCGGAGAGAGAATGAGGGACGTCTGAGACGAGGCTGCTTGAAAAAGACAATGAGAGAGGACTTTATACGTGAATTTAAATATTTACAAGTGAGCTGCAGGAACGCTGCATCACGACAGCTCATCAGGAGATCATGATGACGAAAAGCTCTCCGGCCGTGCCGCTGCCGGGCTTTTTAAGAGTTCCCTTCCTTAGGGTCCCTAGATGAGGGCCGGGTTTCACTGGCACCAATCACAGACACACACGCACTCACTCACTCCCGAGAGATCACGCCGTCGTCACGCGCTGGGAGAGGGGAACGATGCCATCCACGTAGCGCAGACGCCGGAATGTCCATGAGCGGCGTTCGCGAGCATTTCGAACGCGCGTTCACACTCGGTGTACGGGAAATGCTCGCTCAACCGGGCAGACGGACGCGGCTTCCGTGGCAATCCAGGCGCTCACCCAACGCGCGTCTCGGGGTTTGTCGGCGTTTCGCTGCTGCCATGTTGTCTTCCCCACGACGAAGGCGAGACGTAACAAAACGTGATTGTAGTTTAGAGTAGGGCTGTGTGTTGCACTGGAGAGGGCTTTGATGTTTTGAGCCAAGTCGGAGTGCTTTGAAACGAAGGCTGATGCAGAGGGAGTAAACGACGAGTTGTTTGAAAACATTACTTGCTCTTGTCGTACTAGTAGCGCTATAGTAGTGGACGGCAAAGAAATTCTAAGAAAACGGAAAAATACAATAGGCTATTGTGCGCGATGGAGGACTTCAAAGTGAAGGAACTCATCGAAATTTGTAAAGAGTTGGGCATTGATTTGGGCCCCGCAAAACGAAAGCATTCCATTCTTGAGGTCATGCCGGCAGAGGAAGCAACGGATGAGGAAGTCAATGAGGCCTGGGATGAGGTCAGATAACGCCGTGAGCGCGACGAGGCCAAACGACGCTGTGAGCGCGAGACCGAAGAGGCAGAAAAACAGAGGCAGCTTGAAAAACGGCGTGCTCGCGTTACGAAACTGATGAACCTAGAGCTTGAAGCGCATCAAATCAGTTTGGAGAGATATAAAACATTGTCCGTTCTGAATGGGACCAACGGTCGGCAGCCGAGAGACAGGCCAGGGCCCTTCGTGATCGCCGAAGATATGGCGAAATATTTGGCGTAGTTCGAGCGCGTCTGTGAGAGAAAGCGCGTTGAGCGGAATGGTTGGGCACAGAAGTTGGTAGCCCTGCTTTCCAGCGAAGTGTATGACGTTGTAAAGCGCCTGTTGGACGGGGGCTTGCCTTACAAAATATTTAGTAACATTTTTTAGAAATTCGTTAGACAAATGTTAATAGAACCTATCAACATTGGACAGAAAGTGTTTTGAATGTGTTTATACTCTGTAGTAACAACCTATCAACCGTCTTCCCACCACTGGCCGCCGTAATCCAAAAGACTGAAGTACGTAGAAAGTCTTTAGACTTCCTATGATCCACTTATCGACTGTTTCTATGCACTTCCTATTACCCCCCTGCCGATAATCTTTACCATTGGCCACCGTTATTCAAAAGACTCAAGTACGAAGAAAGTATAATTGCTACATCAACTTATCAACATTGGGAAAAGTCTGCGCTAACTACATTGTATGACTTTTATCAACATTGTTTCGTCCCTTCAAAAATCATTTTGTGAACACTGTATTCTAGACTATTTAAAGAATAATAGAAGCAAAATACAAATTATTAAATCCTTTTATTGCGCACGAGCATACTTAAGCGCTACAAGACGTGCATGGCACATCAAAAAATTTTGCGGAAAACAATAGGTCTCGAGGAACAGAATATTGCCTTCGGCACAGTTCCTCTCAGTTCCCTCTTAGTAACAATGATTGACACACAGAAACTGAAAAATATAAAAGAATTTAATTCACGACATTTGGGCTGGTGGGCCAGCCTTTTCGAGTATACTACAGCAATCGAAACAAAAGCTGTGTGCTTAAAATGTAGTACATTTGAAAACGACTGGCCCTCCAACCAAAACATCATTAATTATATCCTGCTAAATTTTTTATACATATGCAGATATATACAAGGTGTTTCTGGGAAGACTAAGTAATTTTCAAAAAATAGGTTTGCTAGATAAATATATGGTTTTTTCAGCGTAGTATTACCAGTGATGGCGAGCACCAGAAAACTGGTGAAGTGTCTTACGTAGTCAGCTGGTTAACTAATTATTTTAATGAACATTTTAACTATCAGAGTTAGGTGCCTAGTTGTAATTAAAGAGATTTGTAGGAGTTACGTGCACTTAATGGGTTGCTTTTCCTCTATGCTCTCAAAAATCGTATGTATTTTCGCACGATGCAGCCAAATTTTGTTGAGCCACAGCGGCGAGGGTAATTATGTTTTGTAAATTCTAAAAACTGATGTGGCTACTACTAATGACCAGCTACAAATCTCTAACATCACCCAGTTGCAAACCTGTGTTAAAAGGTAATTATAAGAAACTAATTAACCAGCTTACTAAATACAACTCACCAGCTTTCTGTTGTCTTCTAACACTAGTAATACTATGCAGCAAAATCCGTATTTCTGGAAACTACTTAGTCTTCCCTGAAACACCTGGTATATATAAATACTTCTCACTTTCCCGTACAACCCAGAAATGAAATGATTTCTACTGTAACGTGAAAGTTCCAAGAGCCAAATAACAAATCTGTGGAAAAAACAATGCATGCATGCACAGACACCTCTCAAAAATAGCTAAAAATCCCACGGCTAACACTGCCTTAAGACCAACATTAAACGCTGCAAAAACTAGTGAATTAAAAGTCAAACAGGATGCCAAACAGATGCTAAATGTCTACATCGATGTAGATATCAAGCTTTGAGCTGATTTTAATAAACATGCATCAGCACAGGAATGCTTAAGTGACTTTGTTGGTGCGCTATCCTGACACTTGTCTTCAAAATCAGGCAGCCTGCTTGTCGTTACTTGTCTGCATCCCCAGTAGGAAGCGGTAGCGTCCTAGTGATGCAACGAGTGCATCAACAACCCCAAGAGAGCCTCCTCCATGGTGGAATGCAGCGGCAAGAGAACTCCATAAGAAAACGATACGAGGTATACTATCTTTTTTAGAATCAAGCAAGGAGAGGCAACAATCAGTTAAATGTGCACTAAAACATAGCACTCCGAGTGAGTCTGATAAGCCTGGTAAGTAACAGCATAAGCAGCAGTCACAAGACGAACTAAATGCAATGCTTAAATGCAATCCGGCGTCCCTCATAGCCTGAGTTGCTTCGGGACGTTAAACCCCAATAAACCAAGCAATGCATCCTTGCACAAGAAAAAACTGCAACATGCTGTTGTGCTCAATTCTACGGTCACATTCGAAGACTGAATGATATTCACAGGAACTGATATCACCATGTTATGCCTAATTAGCCATCCACAAAGAGCTATTTAACCATTCGTCATGTGAAGATAACATGAAGGCCATGAAATTTAAAAATTAATTCGTGTTTCTTGACTGTTTTGTACAAAAATTCCGCCAGCGTTTGTTTTCAAAAGCAGTGGCACCAACAGACTGCAATATAACGTGCACATTTCTTTCTCTTAGAGCATATAGGAGAGTGTAACTTAACTTTACTAGATAATGTAGCATCATTTGAAGCTATACCAGGTGTTGGAGGAAAATGTAAGAACAAAGAGTACAGAGGTGAGCAAATTTGTTAGGGCACTAGAGTAGCACACTCTGAAGCAAATGTTTCAAAATATTAAGGCACACACTGCGTCAGAGACAATGGTTGTAAGTAAAGCTGCATAGAACTACAAGTGATAAAAGCCTCAGCAACATGCCCCTAAGGGAACAGCTGGACTGGTAGTTTTTTTTTTGTTTGTCGCACAGCCCATCTCTTCAGTGCTGAGGCCTGCTCACATCTGTTTAAGTTAAGAATACAAAGGAAAGAAGTAAACAAATGCTCGAAAGAAGATAAATATGAGTACTTAGTTAGTTCTTTATACGCAATTACCTGTCACAAATTGCAGCAATAAATGCCTCGAGAAAGTAAATGAAGAGATTTACACAGCTTATTACAAACGTTGATGGCACGGGAGAGAGGCAACATCAAACACATCAGTTCAAGTAAAGCAAGGGATCTTCTTAAGATCATAGCAATATTTGTTGACGTAGGCTCAGCTAGTGTTATGCAACCAGTAACTGAACGTCGATATGAATAAAAACAACAATGCGCAAATATTCAAAAGATTCCAAATGCATTTCAACTGTGCAGTGCAGTGGGTTGTGATAAGTGTGAAAGGAATCCTCAGCAATGCTCATGACATATCGAATAAACGCCTTTCTTCTGTATAGCTTCAATATAAGCTTTACTGGGTTTCATGTAATGCAAGGATAATCTGGTAGGGTATCCATTATTGATGCTAGCCACATCTATGCTTCTAAAGCAGAGTGCTCCACTTGAACACTAATATTCATATATGTATTTCCCATTCGGCTGTCTGCCATAGAGTTATCACACCACTGGTTCACTTCAAACATGCCATACCTTGTAAGAGGCAGGTACGTGCGAAGTAAACATATAAAAATTTAATTGCTGCTTTTATACCACTGTATAAACGTCGTGAAGCACATAATACTTTTAAATTGGTCTGTACAGTCTGAGGTCAAGATTCCGAAGCATGAGAGGCATGAGGGAAAAGACTATAAAAAGCATTACACACCATAACACAATGCGCTTGACTAGAGGAGTGCTTTCATGATGCCCACAATATCTTTTCCCTTTTTCTTGGTCCTCTTTCAAAAGATGGAAAAAAAAATCTCTGCCTCTCCCGTAACCGAGAGTAGAGTAAGCATGAAATGTTTACGGGCCTAATGTCATCTCGGTGGACACCCGAACCGCACCGTACAGGAAGGGAGGAACGCCACCACCCGTTCAGCGCGATGCCTTGCCATTTGAACGCAAGGCTTTTTGAGGAAAGGAAATGGCGCAGTAATTCTCTGCCATCTCGGTGGACAACCGAACCACACCGTAATGGAAGGGCGGAACGCCACCACCCGTTCGGCGCGATGCCTTGCCCTTTGAACGCAGCGCTTCTCCCCCGGGCCCCTGTGCGCCTGCGCGCCTTTGCTTCGATGCGCGAAGCCCCTAAGAGATCACGTATGACAACGAAGTGTATCGTGGCATTTATGTGCTTTTTGCACGCGTTATTAGAAAGCGGAAATTATAATTCCGTGCATTATCAAACGCACAGCGACTGATATCTTGATAAACATTGAGAAGGCACTGGCAGCAGTTATTTTTTGTGACTCCTTTGGAGACCAACCCGCGCTTGCATGCCGGTCGCGTAGGAGGGCTTAGAGAGTCTCGTTAAATCTCGTTAAGTCTCATACGGTGCCCGGATGTTCTCGTTTTCCAATGTTTTGTTTGTTTGCATTGTTGAATAAACTTCCCTTTTATTCTTTGTCCAGTGTTCGTTCTATGCACTATAGGCTGTAATTTGTGATATGTACGGTGTGTTAAAATAAAGTCATGGTGTTTCTGGGTGGCCACCCACTTTGTATATATTTGTTTTTCCCTCAGTCATGAGTGTGTTTCCAATGTTTTGTTTGTTTGTACTGTTGAATAAACTTCCCTTTTATTCAGTGCCCGGATGAGTGGATTTCAGTGCCCGGATGAGTGGATTTCAGTGCCCGGATGACGGCTCTCGGTCTCGGCGTGACGTCACCACACTGCCGACAACGGGGGCTAAAAGCATTTCATGCTTAAAATGAATGAGAGAGGGAGCGTGTAAAAGAAGATTTTTGTCAGGCTAAAAGCAAAGACAAGGGAAAAAACGACCACCTGGTATACTCACTCGTGTGCCAATCCTTTTACAGGTGGCATATGCTTGATATCCAGAGTCCGTGGCTAATAGGCTGCACCACCAGGTCTTGATGTCATTTGCCTCAGGTTGACGGAGCATTTGCTCGATGACGGATAAAAGCTGGTGCAAAAGTAGTGTGCTGATACAGGTGGAGCATCTGGGTTGTGGTGGGGAAAACTTTTATTTTGTGAAATAGAGTTTGGGAGCCACAGAGTGGCCCCGCTACATGGTCGGCGTCCCTAGTCCAGGACACCGCATGACGAGGCCCCGTCTCTCGCCCTGTTCACCAGAGCCCTTTGGGACTCAAGCGAGGATCAGTTGAGGAGGGCAGTCTCCCATGCCTATCTGGAAGGGGTAGGGGAAGGGGGGAGGTGGGGATTTTGAGTACATGCCCGCACCATGTGGAAGATATCACAGGTCTCCCCACAATGGGCATCGCCCATCCGTGTTAGGATCGTAATGTTTTATGATTGCAGGACAGAGTAGAGTACCTGTCTGCAGGTACCTTAAAGTTTGCTCCTCCGTCTTACTCAGCCCTTTTGCAGGGGCCGGGAAAAGGTGGTGGTTGTCGCTATAATGTGTTAATATTTCCCTGAATCGCAGCAGCGGCTGGTTAGTCTCCCAGCCAGAAGAGCTGGGATGAGGAGCCCGGTGAGTAAGCGCTCGGGCAGCCGCGTCAGCGGCCTCATTACCTCGTAAGCCCTGGTGGCCAGGAGGCCGAATGATTCTTTTGGGTGTTGGATCAGTGGCAGTCCGTCGTAGAATACAAGCAGCTAAGGGGGAGATCTCCCCTGCCAAGTAGTGTTCACATGCTTTTCGGGAGTCCGTGATGATTATTCTCGAATTGGCGTGGGTGGCAGCATGCGCTATCGCTGCTTCCTCGGCTCGCGTTCAATTCGAGGCTCGAAAGGAGAGTCCAGCAACATGCATTTCCTCGTGAACGACAGCGGCCGAGTAAAATGCCGTGGGCGATGACCCTGGTACGTGTACACAGCATACACCAGGTGGGGAGCCGTTTTTTCTCTCTAGAGCCCGAGCCCGCGCTTGTCGTCTATTTTCGTGCATGTCGGTTTCCACGTTACAGGGGAGCGGGGAGACCCAGAGCATATGATGCCACAGTTCTGGGATACGCTCCGCCTCCTCTGGAGTGCAGTCGTGTTGGATGTGTAAGCAGTTTAGCAGGCGGCGCCCGCGAGCCGTCTGCATGAGCCGCGTGTATTGGTTCACGAGGTGGCCTCCGGCAGCTCCTGGTAGGAGTTTAGCACCCCCAATGCCTTGAGTTTGGCATTAGAGGTAGCCACCGGGAGATCCAGGGCTAGCTTAGTTGCCTTGCGGATGATGGCGTCTATTCGCGCCTCGTCTTGCTTAGTAGTGCGGAGATATGGCACGGCGTAGAGGATCCGGCTAGTCACGAAGGCATAGACGAGCCGAAGCGCGTCGCTGCCCCGCAGACCACCCCGCTTGTTGGAAACGCGGCGGATCATGCGCCCTACCTGTTCGCCTACTCTCTTGAGTTTCGCAATAGTGGAGTCCGCTCTGAGTCTGTGGTGAATGAAACGGCCCAGAATACGGAGCTCCTACACCTCTCTAATATGACCTCCTGATAGAGAGATGTGTATTGCTGTCCTATCCTATGGGTTCGCTCTGACATGCAGAAGCTCTGATTTCGCTGGAGCACTTTGGAGCCCACAGTCAATAGCATACGCATCGACTGTGGAAGCAGCCTGCTGAAGGCGGTCCTCCATGTCCCTAACGCTCCCCTGAGTGGTCCAAATTGTAATATCAACTGCATAAAACGCGTGTTGAATGCCTTCCACCCGGGCCAATTGGCTTGGGAGGCGCATCATAACAATCTTGAACAGGAGCGGGGATAACACTGCTCCCTGAGGGGTACCCCGTGTTCCCATCATGTAAGAGCCGTATTCCTCGCCCTCAATCCGAAGAAAGGCCTGGCGATTGGTGAAGAAATCTCTTACATACGCGTAGGTCCTAGCCCCACAATCGGTAGAACTCAAGTTGGCCAGGATGCAGGGCTTGACTGCACGCGCTTTTGAAGAAAGGCTGCATTATAGCCATGCTTTAATAAACATCACCACAGAAGCCACATCCCATTACAACCTCTAGCTGTTCAATCCAATGTGTTCATGAGTGGAGGCTAAAGATTAATTATCTATGCCTCCAATAGTTAGCACAAAAATGGTTTACAAAGCTAGTCATACTTTTCTTAGAGCTATTATTCGCGAATCACGTTATATCTTTATCGCTTCAGACTGAAAATGGGGGAATGACATAAATGTATTGAACATAATTAAAATAAAACGACAACAAAGCTTCCATTGTGCGATTACCTCAGCTGCACTGCAATGGAATGGATCTGCTGTTTTTAATCGTCGTTTCGTTGACCAGAGGTATTAAGAAACACAGCACTTGATGTGACTGCGACGTAGAACGGGCAGTGCTCCTTATCCAGTAAATACTCAGGCAGCCAATCAAGGCAAGCCATTTCTTATATCAGCCACTGGGCAATGGCCGCTCCAGCATGGTCTTGAGTGCAGCACGTCAGCAGGTTTTGAGAACTCCATGCGCGTAAGAACGTCTTCCGCAGCGCAGGAGTCACCTGTCACCTTCGGAGTTCAGTCACACTACCAACACACAAGGCCGCACATACAACACAAACAAGCTGAAGAAAGGCACCCGCAGCTATAACCGTCGAACCTCGTCAACAAAGAGTCGTTTCAGAGTACTAAAAAGGTATATGAGCGCGCGGCCAATAGTATAGCTGAGGCGCCTCAGTCCGCCACCAGTGAACGGATACGGAGCGCTAAAATCGCCTAACGTTACACGCTTAAAAAAGCATTGGTAAAGCTCTTTTTGCCATATACTTGTGCAATAAACGACAAAATGTTTTGTTTCAATTACAAAGTCAGCAAATTGATAATGGTTTAGGTGAAAAATGCGACTACTCACAACCACCTGTTTCTGGCGGCGCTGCGAACGAAAGCTTGCAGAGGCGGGCAGCTACAGGCGACGCAGCTGGGCACATGCGGGAAGCCGCAGCCGCTGTATGGCTGCACTGTCTACCTAGTTCTAAAGATATTACCGAGCTCCCCGTAATTGCATCGCAGAATCAGGAATGATGATGATGCTGGAGAACGGTAATGGTTTCGGTTTTATTTTCTTATATTGGTGTCGCTTAGTGTACGCAGCTTGGCTCATGCCATTTAGTGTAAGTACAGTCTTTGTCAAAAGTTTAGAGCCCAAGGGGTTTGCTTCTAAGCCTTGTAGTGGGACTCCTGAAGCATTCGTGGTAGTCCTACCCATTGGAGGAGGCAGGAACATAAATCAGCTTACCTTCAGGAAATTTGAAGCGCTGGAGATGCCTTACGAACCACACAGTGTGGCTCGCAAGCAAACCCCCTGGGCTCCAAACTTTTGACAAAGGCTGTACGTCTGCGTGCCTTGGGAACGCGAGCGTTCGCACGCCGCTCTAGCATGACATGCGAAACTTTCAAGGCAGCGCTGCAGCATCGCCTCTGTTTGGTGTGTGTTTATATCAAGCAATTGGACACCTTGCATGCTCTTTGCTCGAGGTAGCCCCGCTGATAGTCTCGCTACCGTAGTCTTTTGTGTGCTACCTTCATTGATTTTTGCCTCTGCCTTTCGCGGTCCTCGGCTCTGCCTCACGTCCGCTGATGGCAGTAAGAAAAGGCGAAGAATGAACACATGCTTTCGCGCGTCTGCTCGGTATGATTACGTTAAAACCCAACACTTTATTCCAGGGCTCCTTAGTCATTGCATTACGGGAAGATAGAAAATACAGCTATCACCACGTTTTCCCCCGCCACAGCTTCGTACCGTGTGTGCGTTGAAGGAGGTGCAAGTGAAGATGCGGAAGAGGCACTGGGACGGTGCTGTAGCGGTGCTCAAAGCGGGGGCTGCTCTTACCCTAGCTTTTTCCATACTGCAAGCTCCTCTGTGGCTCAGTGCTTGTGAAAAATGTAACAAGTCAAGAATTAGGGCTTAAACTGCTTCAATTGCCGTCCACCTTCTACATGCAAAGCCCTTGTTACCGGAGTGGAGCACAGCGGGCTGCTGTTACCTGCTTTGTTTCTCTATACTTCTCTTCATAGAATCGGCCGCTCAACATGAATACAAATTAATATTGCCTTGCCCAAAATTTCGCATGTACAGTCGCTCAGGAACGAAGCAACTTGAGTTCTCGAAGCTGTAAGCCTGCACACGTTACACAGAATTTACTCAGATCGGGAAGCCGTGCAGCCCTTTTCGCACGGGGTTTTCAGTCCCGTGCAATCAGCCATTGCTGGTCGCTTGGGGAGGAGGGTAGTGCGAGGGTTTAAATTGGGCGCCCCCACCTGGAGCGGCATTAAGTGTACTGGGCACTTTTGCATGGCGGGCAGTGCGCAGGTATTGTGAGGGGAACAAAGTGTGCTTGCGGTGAAGGTTTCGAAAGGAGTTCTCCTGAAGCTGGAAATATTGATACAGCTTAGAAGTGGACGAAGAAGTGCTCCGCCATCTCGCTTGTGACGAGGAAGAAGAAGTGCTTCGCCTGCTGGCTGGTGACCGCTCGGCAAACTGGAACAGTTCATGTGTATTTAACGGTGTGCCGTGTATTATTCGTGACAAATCTGGTGGAGATGCGGGGTACGCTTCCAGACCCGCGTAGGCTACCGACCAATACGGATCTCATCCCAGTTCACCAGCGCCGCGGCCGCCGCCTCCGTGGAGCGTCCCCTGAATTTGGACTCCTTCCGGCTGCAACCTGGGCGACGCAACCACGGCCTTCGGAGGCACCAGCTGCCATGGCAACTGAGACCACGCTCCCGGCGCACATCCTCTGTCATCAGCCAAGAACACCCCCGTCGTTTCATGGTGACGTGTTCGAGGACGCCGAGGATTGGCTCGAGATCTTCGAACGGGTTGCCCGTTACAACGGCTGGAGTGACAACCGTAAGCTCCACAATGTCTATTATGCACTTGAAGAGTCGCCTCGGACATGGTTTGAAAACCATGAAGCTTCCTTTACGTCCTGGGAAGCTTTCTGCCGCAATCTTAAAGCCACTTTTCCGAATGCCGACCGTCGAGAGCGAGCAGAAGCTGCGTTACACTCGCGCAACCAGCGCCACAACGAGAGTGTACGCATGTACTACGAGGACGTGACTCGCCTTTTTAAGCGCGCGGATCCCAACATGACACAAGACAAAAAGCTTCGCCACCTCATGCGGGGTGTCAAGCAAGAGCTCTTCGCCGGACTCGTGCGCAGCCCACCAAGCACTGTGGCAGAGTTCCTCACCGAGGCGGCAACTATGGAGAAGACGCTGGAACAGCGAGCCCGCCAGTACAATCGCGACGTCAACACCTTCGGGCCTGATCCCATCTCCATGCCTCCCGGTATCGACGCGGCCTTTCTACGCGAGCTGGTCCGATCTGTCGTCAGAGAGGAACTGCAGGCCTTCCGTACGCCGTCCGAGACGCCATCTTTCACGCCACTGAGCGAAGTCATCCGGGACGAGGTGCGCCTGGCAGCACAACAGCACCAGATTTCCGAGGTTCCTCGCCAGCCTGAGGCAAGGCCCACGTATGCGTCCGTCCTGCGCCAGGCCCCTGGGTACGACGTCACTGCCGCGACTCCAGCAGTGATCTCGTCGAGCTCCCCTCGTGGTGACGCTCCGCCAGCCTATCAGCGACCGCGAAAGAGTGAAGTGTGGCGTGCCCCGGATCGTCGGCCCCTCTGCTATCACTGTGGCGAGGCGGGTCACCTCTACAGGGCGTGCCCATACCGTCGCGTGGGCCTGCGTGGTTTCACGCCGGAAGACCCGTGCCCTCAGAACGGGGAACGACCGCAGGAGATAGCATTCCATCTGTCGTCGCGCCAGAACCACATCACGTCAGGCCCCCAGGAGGCTCGATCACCGTCGCCGAGACGCTACCGTTCTCCAAGCCCCCGTCAAGCCCCAGGATACTCCGGACGCCGTTCTCCCAGTTCACACCGGGAAAACTGATTCCAGCGGCCTCTGGAGGCAAGGCCGCTGATGCCGGGACTTGTGAAGATCCTCCTGCGCCACTACCACGCGACGATGTTTCTCCGGGAGCGAGTAGCGACAGCATCCGACGCGCTACCTCCGATTTGTGCGTCAAAATTGACGGAATCGACGTGACCGCTTTGCTGGATACTGGTGCTGACTATTCTGTCATGTGCCTGGCCCTTGCCTTACAACTGAAGAATGTATTGACGGGGTGGTCGGGGCCTGGCATTCGCACTGCTGGGGGTCACCTGATTATCCCCGCCGGCAGGTGCACAGCTCGTGTCGATATCCGTGGTTTTGTGTACGTCGGCGAATTTGTAGTCCTCCGTGAGTGTTCGAGGGACTTGATCCTCGGTCTCGACTTTCTCCACACGAACGGTGCTGTCATTGACCTGCACAAAGCACGGGTCACGTTCTCGACTAAACGGGCCGTGGCGCGCACTGACACAGACGACCCACGCTTCACTGCTCTGGGACTTGTTGACGACGACGTAATGGTGCCACCCCGGTCCAGTGTGCTAGTTCTCGTAAGGAACGATTTATTCCACGACTACGAAGGTGTCGCGATGCCACGTACCCCTGCTGCTCGAGAAGGGAGTAGCCGTCGCTCGCGGACTCGTCCAACTACAAGGCGGTTGTGCTAGTGTGCTCCTTACAAATTTTGCCAACGAGTTGCAGCACCTCGCCAAGGGCACGGCTGTCGCCTTCCTGCATGACTTCGCCGTGGTGCCTCAAGTGTGCGCCCTGGAGACAAGCACTCAAGACCAGGCTCCACCATATCCTGTCCTTCCTTCTGTCAGAATCAATCCGGATTTGGCGGCTGAGCAGAAGGCTCTCCTATCGGCGCTTATAACCGACTTCGCGGATTGTTTTGCCACAAGCTCCAGGGTCAGTCGTACGCCTGTCGCAAAGCATCGCATCATCACCGACAAGACTACACCACCCGTGTGCCAGCGCCCATACCGCGTTTCTTCGACGGAGCGCGAAGCCATTAAAAGGCAAGTGGACGAAATGCTCGCCGACGATGTCATTCAACCGTCGACCGCAAACTGAACAACGTGACCAAAAAGGACGTTTACCCGCTCGCCAGGATTGATGATGCACTCGACAGACTACGTGATGCCAGGTTTTTTTCCTCCTTAGATCTGAAAAGTGGCTACTGGCAGATAGAGGTGGACGAGCGAGACCGCGAGAAAACTGCTTTTGTGACACCGGATGGTCTATACAAATTTAAGGTGCTCCCGTTTGGACTGTCCTCAGCGCCGGCCACTTTCCAGCGCATGATGGACACTGTCTTATCTGGGCTCAAGTGGCAGACGTGCCTCGTATACCTGGACGATGTCGTCATTTTCTCGCCCACCTTCGAGCAACACTTGGAGCGGCTGCGCACAGTGCTCCAGGCGCTCCAATGTGCGCAACTTACGATCAAGCCTGAGAAATGCTATTTCGGTTTTTAGGAGCTTCGTTTCCTCGACCATGTTGTCAGCGCGCGCGGTGTTCTCCCAGATCCCGACAAGACCGCTGCTGTCTCCAGTTTCCCGCGTCCCACTGACAAAAAGACTCTTCCACGTTTTTTGGGACTGTGCTCTTACTATCGACGATTCGTCCAAGATTTTTCCAAAATAGCTGAACCCTTAACAGCGCTGACCAGAGACGACACACCCTTCTTGTGGGGAAGCGACCAAGAGGATGCTTTCATGGAGCTCCGCCACCGCCTGCAACGTCCACCGATACTCGCCCATTTCGATGACGCCGCAGCAACCGACATACACACTGATGCAAGCAACGTAGGCCTCGGGGCGGTCCTGGTACAGTGGCAGGATGGCGCCGAACGAGTCATCGCTTACGCAAGCCGTACAGTTTCGCGCTCGGAATGCAACTATTCAACGTCTGAGAAAGAATGTCTTGCGGTAGTCTGGGCCATCAGTAAGTTCCGCCCATACCTATACGGAAGACCCTTTCGCGTTGTCAGCGATCACCACTCGTTATGCTGGCTGGCCAGCCTAAAAGATCCATCTGGGCGGTTGGCGAGGTGGAGCCTCCGTTTGCAGGAGTACGACATTACGGTCGTGTACAAGTCGGGGCGGAAGCACCAAGATGCGGATTGTTTATCACGCGCGCCAGTGGACCTGGCTTCCCCGGAAATCACTGAAGACTTCTCTTTCCTTGGTACTGTCAGCGCAACCGATATGGCGCAGCTTCAAAGGGAGGACCCAGAGTTAGCGCCGCTCATCGCGTACCTGGAAGGCTGCGATGGTCCCCGCGTTTCTCGTGTTTTTCTTCGTGGGCTCAAATCTTTCACTCTGCAGAACGGCGTCCTCTACAAGCGCAACTTTGAGAGCAACACCGCAACATTTCTGCTCGTAGTCCCGTCCCAGTTGCGACCTGATATCTTGAGCACTTGTCACGACGAACCATCTGCCTGCCACCTGGGGGTCAGTCGTACCTTAGCGAGGATTCGGCAGAGGTACTACTGGCCCAGATTACTTCCATCAGTGCGGACATACGTCAAAACCTGTCCCGACTGCCAGCGCCGTAAGTCTCCTCCCTTAAAACCCGCAGGATTTCTTCATCCCATAGCGCCTCCGAAGGCGCCTTTCCAACAAGTGGGAATGGACCTACTCGGCCCTTTCCCGAAGTCATTCACTGGAAAACGTTGGATTGCTGTCGCGACGGATTATTTGACGCGGTACGCTGAGACAACGGTGCTTGCAAACGGAACTGCTGTCGAAGTAGCTACGTTTTTTGTACACAACATCGTGCTGCGTCATGGGGCTCCAGCGGTTATCATTACTGACCGTGGAGCTGCTTTCACGGCCCGCTTGACTCAGGCAGTCCTAGATCTGACCCACACCAGCCATAGGCGTACAACAGCGTACCACCCACAGACAAATTGTTTGGTGGAGCGCCTTAACAGAACCCTGGCCGACATGCTCTCCATGTATGTGGATGTGGAGCATAAAACGTGGGACCCAATCCTCCCATACGTAACGTTCACTTACAATACGGCCCTGCAGGAGACAACGCGGCTCACGCCCTTCCAGCTTGTCTTTGGACGTCCAGTTGTTACTTCTTTGGATGCTATGTTGCCCGTCGACCCTCAGTGTGACCTAGAGCCAGATCTTGACGTCGCCACTTTCGTTTAGCGGGCTGAAGAAGCACGTCAACTGGCCAGGCAGCGAATACACCGTCAACAGCAAGTCGACGCTGACCGCTACAATCTTGGACGGCGATTTGTTACGTACGAACCAGGCGACCATGTGTGGGTTTGGACACCAGTTCGTCGCCGTGGGTTGTCCGAAAAATTACTGCGCCGATACTTCGGACCTTACCGAGTTCTCCGCCGCATTAGCGACGTGAAGTACGAAGTTTCACCGACAACCCCAGGCCGCCCATCGCGCAGACCACCGCATCCGGATGTTGTGCACGTCGTTCGTATGAAGACGTACTACGACCGTCATGCTGTTTGTACTTGACGCTGAGTGCCACCGGGTCTGTGTCGTGATAGCTGTGTTTAGCTTTCCGTGTCCAATCTATTTTCCCCTCTATGAAAGCGGCCTGCATCGAGGCGATGCTGCAGAGGAGGGAGCAATGATACAGCTTAGAAGTGGACGAAGAAGAAGTGCTCCGCCATCTCGCTTGTGACGAGGAAGAAGAAGTGCTTCGACTGCTGGCTGGTGACCGCTCGGCAAACTGGAACAGTTCATGCGTATCTAACGGTGTGCCGTGTATTATTCGTGAAAATATAATTTAGGCGCCTTCAGAGCTAGCGAGCACGTGTCATTCAATGGGCGTGGAAACACATCGGTGCGATGCTAAATTTGAATTTTTTTCTGGCTTGCAACAATAATCCCTCTGAAACCTCAGAGCAAAACGATCTTAACACTAGAGTGTTTTAGCAACGTCGTGCGGTACATTACTGTACGACTGCACGTTAAAATATGACCTATCAAGAATTGCAACAATAGCAACATAAATCGTGTTATCTAATTGGCAGACTGTTTGTACAGCTCTGCTGAAGCTCTTTTTAGTTCTTAAATGTTAAATCTGTTCAGTGACTGACTGAGTACAGAATTTAAGGCCGAATACGCAACAGAAACAATTCTTTTCGTGTAGAATGAGCCATCATTGAAATTAATTTGCTGTAACGAAGTGATCATTGCGATTATGTAACACAATATCTAACTCCTATTTTTGCTTAGAAAGTTCTTTTAATTTTCTTGAAGTGCGAGGCAAGAATAATTGAGTATTCTATGAATTCATTCACTTTGTACCAAAATTATTTCATTTAGTGGTAACTCTATTTCGTACAATACTTCATACAATCAAAAAGGGTCACTAAATATCTTCAATTCAAGGAGCATTTGTGAGTTCCGGGGCAAATGTTCTGTTATGAACTTTGCCTCTTTTCCCGCACTCGAAAATGCGAAAGCAGTAAGGCTAGTATTCAGAAAATTGTACTGAAATTTCTAAAACACCACAGTGCGCTCGACTATGAGAATGTGATTGGAAATTTTTGTTCCGTCTTCAAGGATAGTATAGTTGCCACTTTGAAGTTCTCGGCTACAGTACTTGATTAGATTAGGCTTTTATTCGCATCACCAAAATGCTTTCTTGGTTCCTAGTATATTTCTATTCACAGCAGAATATAAAGCAGTAAGAAAATTGCATGAACTTCCTATCAACAATTTTTAATAAAATATGCCCGACTAAGAAAATTTGACTGCAAATGTTTGTTTCGTGTTCAAGGTTGCTTTAGTTGCTTTGACATGTTAGGCGGGAGTACTTAATTGATTTAGGTTTTTTTTCGCATGATAAAATTTTCTCTCGGTGTCTAGCATATTTCTACTGACAGCAGTACATAGCAAGCAATACGGAAATTGTATCAACACTTCCTATCAACTTCCTATCAACAAATGTTAATAGAATATGCTCGGCAAACAGAATGGGACTGTAATGTTTGTTTCGTGTTCAAGGTTGTATTAATAGCTTTGAAGGGTTCGGCTACAGTACATGATTTGAGGCATCTATTCTCGTGACCAAAATGTTTTGTCACTTTCTAGAGTATTTCTGCTCACAACAGTACGTAAAGTCCTTAAAGTATTAAAATGGAAGATATCTTCTGTTTTAAAACGTTTTCCCATACCCTGGTTTGATTCCAAACGCATTTGCTGCGAATAACGTTGACCACTTTTCGATATAGATTCCAGCATGCAATCAAGCAAGATGTCGTCACGATTATGCGAACAGGATAGTGTTAATCACCTCAAACACCATGCAGTTTGTTCATTTATTTCTCTCAACGTGTCAAACTGCACCCAGATTTTCTAGTCACTTTCTATTGACAGGAGTAAATACAAAGAACAGCCTCCCAGCTTTGTAAACAAAGGTGCATAGAATGTAAAAATTATTTTCTAGTAACATTCTATCGACAGGAGTACATACAAAGAAATAACTTCTACCAACGTTGTGTGAACTATTGTTGATAGAATGTAAAAGTTACTACAAGGTTACTAGAGTCATTAGAATGTTAATACAACATCTAAAGAAAGTTGATAGCCATTTTTGCAAGGGTGGGTACGGGCGGCAGATGAAAGAAAGCGCGGCTTCTGTTTCTGCAGTGATAAGTGAGCTCTCACGCTAGCAGAATGCATGCGGAGGAACCATTACATTCTCATGAGTTCGGAGTTTGGACCCATACTCCAACAAACAAAGACGCATTTTAACAAGCTTGATAACGTCGTGTAAACGTTGTGTAACTGTAAATGTACACAGAAGGTTCGTTTTTAGTTTCTTGACCATTCCTTCTCGGCAGGAAATCTGTAATTTTATAGCACTTACATGCCGTTCCCACGCTGTTCAAGAGTTTCTCATAGATGGCTCTTTTCTTGGATAACGGGTGCAGAGATTAATTCGCTGTGATGTCTGTCTAAAGGACATGTTCAAGCAAGCGCCCTCTGCCATAATGAAGTATTGACACCTTTTCAGCGCGTCCGATGTAGCTTTCTTTATGACACAAGACGGTATCTTGATGCAGGCCTTAGCAGTCTATGCTTTAGCGCTTCCAGTCTAGTTGTAGGTCTGCGCTAAACATAGTCTGTCACATATCCCCACAAGCAGTCAAGATGTGTGAAATCCGGTAGCCTTGCAGGCCAGGTCACCGGTCCATGCCGCCCGATCGACTGGCGTTTCAAGGCTTCAAGTCATGCCGGGCAAGGCTGCCGCTGTCAGTTGGTGCACTGTCGTTCTGATACGAAGTTTGCTTTAGAAGCGCAAGAGGAAGATCACAGCAAATATCTTCGACTCAGCCTTTCAAGATGTCGTTCAGGTACCACTGAGCAGTGAGCATGCAGCAAAAAAAATATGTGGCCAATTCTTGTTCCGCCAAAGATACCACATCACATGCTGAATGACCATTGGTACTTGTGCATGGTCAGCGCCAGTCAATGTGGGTTCGTATCGCTCCATTAATGCGCATTATGGATGTTGACTCGTGCATTTTTGAAGAACGTTGCCTCATCTGTCCAGAGCACTTTGTCAGCAAACTCCGGTATTTCGGCACTGTTCACCAGGATCTAGTTTGCAAAGTCAAGACGACATTGAAAGTCTCTATCTTCGAGCTTTTGGTACACTTGGAGGTGATACAGAGGCATTTCAGCCTTGCTGAAATGACACTGAAGACTCTGAAACACCATCCAACACTGACATCAAGCAGGCTGACATCGGGGTTTGCAGCGATGAAAGCAGCCAAAATATCAACTTCAGCCTTTCTATGGAGCGTCTTCTTGAAGCTACCTGTGTCTTCCAGCGTCAACTCCTAATAATTGTGTTTATGCTAGGCCTTCCCTCCCACTGCCAATTTCGGTACACCTTGGCAGCTTTCCTCTTGTCGCCCGTGCCACTCCCGAGGCTAAGACCATGTTCGCCTTCTGCTCGCTTGAGTACGGCATGCTTTCCGCACTGCAAACAAATTCTTCGAAGCGGTTGTACGCGGGACCACAGCAATAGTCAGTTGAGCTCACACGCATCTAGCCGTTGGCACAGCTTGGAAAGAAAGCAGCATTATAACAAGTCTCCTGACTCACACTGGTGTTCATCATATGATACATGTTTTGTGTGTATTTTTTCGATTCCGCTTCCACTTGAACGCTAGAAAAAAATGTGTTCTTTTCATCATATCGGAACACACGGCTAATGACAGCGCGTTCTTCCGCGACAGGAGCGAGCGACTGCAGAGGAAGCGCTTTTTCGGAGCGCCGCGGCTACACGCCGCTGGTAATGTCAGAGCCGAGCAAATATTGAAGCCTTTTCTCGCAAGCGAACAGGAGGCGAGGCGCTGGCGATGTTTTTTACAAAGTACATATGAGGGCGCTGTAATCGTGGCACATTCGGGCGTGCGGCGCGTGC
Organism: Amblyomma mixtum; assembly: GCF_055824585.1. Classification (NCBI taxonomy): domain Eukaryota; kingdom Metazoa; phylum Arthropoda; class Arachnida; order Ixodida; family Ixodidae; genus Amblyomma; species Amblyomma mixtum. Next base: position 156,044,844 of record NC_143021.1, on the reverse strand, counting down.
TGTCATGTGGTATTTTTTTAAAAATCCCCTGTCTTTCGTTTTCCGCGAATAAAAACGGCCACGTTAAGAGAAAGGAATTTTAATGAGGGAAAGGTGGAGCGGTCGGCCGATGGTAACATGGCCCTGGCCTGCTACTCCACACAGGGGAAAGGGAAGAGGAGGAAAAGGAAAGTGCGAATGAAGGCTGATGATGGCATAATACAATGAGTTTCACGGGTGATGTCTACACACACACACACACACACACACACGCACACGCACACGCACACGCACACGCACACGCACACACACACACACACACACACACACACACACGCACACGCACACACACACACACACGCACACACACACACGCACGCACGCACACACACACACACACACACACAGGGCACGCACACACACACACACACACTGGCTGGCACTCGCATCGCGGTTAGTAGACGCACATAAAACTCATAAAACTGGTGTCTGCAACACAAACAGCGACACATGTCATTAGCCATGTAGGTTGTGCACAGGGAGTCACAGACGAGTATCCAGGCCTGTTTCACACAAAAAGTTGAGCAGGGCCTTTATCACACGCCACCAATCAGAACGTCTCGTCCTGGCGCCCAGAAGAGTTTCCTCAGAGAGAGGGCGAGAGTCCAGTTGTTTCACGGTCGCCTCCAATGTTCTTCTTGCAGCAGTATAGTTCGGGCACTCGCAAAGAAGGTGTCCAATAGTCTCTGGAGTGTGGCACTGTGCGCAATTTGGGTTACTTTCGATGCCGATCTTGTGAAGATAGTGTTTGGTGTAGGCAACGGCAAGCCGTAGCCGGTGGAGTAAAGTCCCATGACGTCGCACCACCATAGATGGCAAATGTAATCGTGAGCCAGCGTCAAGCTTGCAGACGCGGTCCTGTTGATGACTCGAATCATGCCAGTGCGACTGCATTGCCGCTTGCATTAAATGCGCCAAGAAGGCTCCAATGTCTGATCTAGAAAAGGCTATCTCAATGAAAGCGCCATCACTATGTGCCATCCGAGCCTCGGCGTCAGCACGCTCGTTTCCCGCTATACCGCAATGGCTCGGTATCCATTGAAACTTTATGATATGGCCGCGGTGGAAAGCTTCGGCTACCAAAAGCACAATCTGTTGAACCAGCTGCTCGCATGCCCTTGGTTTTAGATAAGTTTGTACGACCTGCAATGCCGATCTCGAGTCGCAGAATATAGTCCATTGCTGCGCTGGCTGGTGACCAATATAAAGGGCGGCTTCTCGTATGGCTGCCAATTCGGTTGCCGTAGAGGACGTTTTGTGCATGAGCCTGGAACGGTGACATGAGGCATTTCCTGGCACTATCACCGCTGCAGCTGAAGAAGTGGTCGTCCCGGATCCGTCCACGAAAACATGCTGGGTGTTAGTATACATAAATGTAATGTATGACAGCGCCAGCTGTTTCAGTCCGACTGTTGGAATGTGCGTCTTCTTTGTTATCCCAGGGATTGTTGTCCGTATAGATGGTTTTGGTACTGCCCAAAGTGGCACCTCCACAATCTGGTGTGGCGCGTAGTTCGAAGGCACCGCAGTGCGCTGCATCCAAAGGGCTCTGGAAAAGGCTGCATCTGGACGCACCGCACTAATGTTGGTCAGGGGGTGATGACGATGCCTGGTCGGATGCCGCAAATGCACACGAAGTGGCTCCTGTTGAAAATAAATTCGTGCTGGGCAGGCGCGGACCTCATAAAATGTGCCCCATGTAGAAGTTTTACATGGCAAACCCAAGCATACTCTTAAAGGGCAGCTGAAACAGTTTTTTGAGAATTCGAGATTATTCAAAAATTCGAATCTATCAAGCTCCTAGATAAACCATGCAAAGTATTTTTGCACTAGCACTTAAAATGGTGGCATAATCGTCGATTAAAACCGCGACGATGTTCAGGCTTCTCCTCACTACGCTGGAGCAGTGCGAGGAAACTCGGCAGTGACGTTATTATCGCCGAAACTTCAGATGCCCGCTGCTTACGCGTGCATGCTGCTGTGCGTCGTCAGAAGGCGCCAAACAATGCATTGTGAGCTTCACCTTCGATGGCGTCGGTTTTCTTCCATGAAATAACCTTTTCTTCGCTGGAAACGTAGTACCGTCATACGTGACGTCATTATCGGGGCCTCTGCTCGTCGCTGTGCACTTCAGAGAAGCCTGAACGCCGACGACGACTTTATTCGACGATTACGCCACCATTTCAAATGCTAGAGCAAAACAATTTCGCAGGCTTTACCAGCGCATTTCGCACATTCGGCAACCTTAAACTCATGGAATTCTAAAACCGCTTCAGTTGCCCTTTAAAGCACGAGCCTGCGCGCTTTGAAGTACACGCAGGCCTGATAGTCTGACCCCCGAGAGAACGGGTGCACTGTATCTGAGAAGACCGACTACCAGCGCCTGGTACACGTGTAGTAAAGATCGCTCAGAGGGACCCCAACATTTTCCTGCCATACACCGCACAATGCTTGCAAAGCTGTCGAGCTTTTTCTTGAGCACAGAAATGTGCTTCGTCCAGGACAGGTCACGGACTATCGTAACACCTAAGAATTTGTGATGTGTTACGTATGGAACAGTTTGCCCGTCGATTGTGACCGAATACCACGCCATTAACTTGCGTGTGAAAGCCAATGTTACGCTTTTAGTTGTCGAAAGTTCAAGCCCCTGACGGCGCAAGTACGCAGACGTAATGGAAACCGAACGCTGCAATCTTGCTTGCACGTGGGGACGCGTGACACTTGATGTCCATATGCAAATATCGTCTGCGTAGGCGGATATCGAAACAGTCTTCGGTAGTTGTTTGAAAAGGCCAATGAGCACGAGATTAAACAACGTTGGACTGAGCACTCCTCCCTGAGGAACACCACAAGCAACATGATGATCTGCTGTGTCTCCTTCAAGAGTCTCCATGTAGACTGTCCGGTTTGTCAAATAGCTTGCAATCCAATTGTGTAGACGTCCGCCTATACCACATTCATCGAGTGCATTTAGTACTGCATCATGCTGAACATTATCGAATGCGCACTTGATGTCGAGGAAAAGAGCAGCAGTCAACCTGTGACGGCGTTTTTCTTGTTCTATCGTTGACACGAGATCAATTACACTGTCGATGGCAGACCGGCCTTTGCGGAAACCCGTCATTGTGGAAGGGTATAGTCCACGTTTTTCAAGGAACCATTCTAGATGGGTTTGAACCATACGCTCCATCGTCTTGCCAATACAACTTGCCAGAGCTACTGGTCTGTAGGATGTTAAGTCGAGTGGCGATTTCCCTGGTTTGAGCAAGGCCACAATGCGGCTTCTTTTCCACTGCTGTGGAACAGTGGCAGAGGCCTAAGAGTAGTTGAACAAAGTTAAGAGGGCTTCCACTACCTGTGGGCCTAGATGACGAAGCGCATTGTATGTTATTCCATCAGGTCCTGGGGACGAAGGATGCGTACAAGCGTACAAGCAGAAAGAGCTGCTTTCAGTTCTTGAATTGTGAAGGGGATGTCCAGTCGATCGTCCATCATGGGGGGAGCACATCGATGCTGCCGAGGTGAAGAAGCGCTTCCGGCAATTCTCGAGCAGAAATCCTCCGCCACCTCTAGTTCTTGCCGTCTTTCATAAAGTGCCAATGCACGGAAAGGGTATTTCTACTGGGGAAATGTCGGCAGTGCTCGAACGACGTGCCAGATTTTCGAGAGTGGTTTGCGGGGATCCAATCTGCTGCAAAATGACCGCCACCGTTGTATGCGTAGGGTCTCCAAATAGCGCTGTATTTGCTTCTGTGCACGTCGAGAGGCCCGGAGATCCGAGATATCCTTTGTCCTCCGGTATTTTCTTTCTGCGCGCCGACGAATCGCCCGAAGCTGCGCGTAGATCACATCCACTGGAGCTGTGGAATTGGGCGCTGAGATGTTGCGCGTTGTATCTTGCATGGCCGAAATAATACGCTGTTCTACATCTGTTGGATCAGCGAGGTTCCCACAGGTTTTTTCTAGAACAATGCGGAAAGCACTCCAGTCGGTGCAACGTATTTTGGCATTTGCAAGACGGTGAAACCACCGTAGCTGCACATACGTTGGTATGTGGTCACTTCCATAAGTTTCAATATCAGCACACCACGTTGCGAACTATGAGAGGCGCCTGGATACAAATGCAAGGTCCAGGCAGCTGCTGTAGGTAGTCCCGCGTAGAAATGTCAGCGTGCCATCATTGAGCAAAACAAGACCTGCATTGTCCACGAACGTGGCGATATCCCGTCCTCGAACGTTCGTAACGGTGCTTCCCGAGCCGTGGTGATGCGCACTGAAATCTCCTACTATTATATGGGGCTCCGAAACACTGTCGAGTAGCAATTGTAGCCGTAGGGCATCAAATCGACCCCTTGGTGGTATGTACCCACCTATAATAGAGATTGTGCGCCCATTAAAAGTCAAAGTGATTGCTACAGACTCGTTGCTACTGCCCCCAGGGATTTGATGCCGAACGTAAGTGAGGTCACGACGTACGCATAGTAGTACCTTGATCAAATGCCCAGCCGCTTCAGAGAGGAAACTTTCATAACCGGACAGTCGAAAAGGAGATCTGATATTAGGCTCACATATTACAAGCACTGGAAATCGGCACTTGGAAATCCTCTGCCTGAAATCTGCTAGGCGGCCTCGCAGACCTCGAGCATTCCATTGTAATACTGCCGATCGAGAGATTCTCTCCTGTAGTGAGGGTGCTGACGACTGTAGAGCCATAATTTTTGACTGCTATTAAAGGGTGGCAAGCACCGGTTCTATAGCGTCTAAAATTTGGACAGCAGCCTTAGCAATTGGCGTGTCCACTCCAGCAATTATCAGCCGTAAGGTGCCTATCAGCTGTTTCAGCATCGCCCTGATTTTATCATCTGTTGTAGACACATCCGGCGGACGCACAGGCGGACGTGTCACAGAGCTTACAGTACGCGATGGTAGAGGTGGCCACTCTGCGGAGTCCTCCTAGGTGGTTGATAGTCTTGGCTCTTGCGGAGCTGGAGGCGGTGGCTTCTGCGCGGCAGAGCGGTCTCGGTCCTCCTGATGTATTGACACTTCATTTACTGAGCTCAATTTCTTCTGTCGGTGTCGTGTCCTCCTCCTGGAGCGACGTACCGCGATTGCTGCTTCTCGGTGAGTAGAATGGTCTCTCACCATTTCCTTCAAGATCTTCATCTCTGTTTTCACCTTCGGACATTCCCTAGACGTTGCCTCATGAGGACCTTTGCAGGTGGCACAAACTGGAGGCTCAGTCGTACTTGTAGGTCCCTCGTGCACGTCACCACAACGCGGACATGCTTTCGTGCTCGTACACGCAGCACTTACATGTCCAATCTTCTGGCATTTTCGGCACTGCACCGGTCGGGGCACATAAGGACGCACTGGGTGCCTCACAAAACCCACTTTCACATGGGATGGTAAAGTAGTACCCTCAAACACTAGTTTGACACACCGTGAGTGGCCGAAACGATGGATGTCAGTTATGCGAACAGAACTTGATAGCAGTTGCACCAAGTCCATATCCTTGATCTCTATGTCCACGTAAGAAATCACATCAGCAGTAGTGTTAAGTCCATGAGCGAAGAACGAGCGGACTCGTATGTTGCCAAGGACAGACACGGTCTTCAACTTCTCCAGGGTGGCCCGGCTAGAGACATCAACAGAGAGAATAATCCTTCTTGCATTAATACGCACTTCTTTGACTCGGCCCGGAACGAGTCATTCAAGAAGAAGAGTCAAAGTCTGCCTGTTGATGGAGTTGAGATTCTCTAAATCCTCAACAGGCATGTATGAAATTGTGTAAGTGAGAGATTGCTCACTTACATTGGCCTCGTTAGCTGTTTTCTTGCTCACACTGTGTTGGTTAGGCATCTTCGTATTCATTTATCTCAACCAATTATTCAAGTAGAACGAGGAAAAAACTGGTGCTGTATCTGCAGATAACCCTAACAACATCCACTCGATTTCAGTTCTGAGGAACGCTTAGCATTTTGGAGTATCTTGATCCAAATTGCTAGGACCCCAGCTATATATATGAGCGAAGCCAACAACCATCTAAACAAAGCAGCTTAGCGGAGTTTTTCTCATTGTTAATATTTGTTTTGTTGATCAATGTAGATTATTAGTGAATACTGACAGGTGGCTACATAAAGTTGAAGAAGACGTACTAGTAGTTAGCTTCTTTTTACATATAGCAGGTGGCGCTTGATGTCTTTTTTATTCTTTCGTCTCTGTTTTGTACAGGCGGACGCCCGTTCCAAAGGGAATGGCCTCACTTTTTCTTTTTTTTTTGTCGCCACTTGTTTGTATCAATTGCTCTGTTGTCACGTTGCAGTTATTTTCAATGCTTGTATCATATGTATACAAATTTATTTATTCCAGCGTGATCACTACACTATTCAGCTCTGAGGCCAACATTACTGGCGTCGATATGCAATGCGGTATCCGCCTCCTCGTCGAAGTGGCCAAGTATGGGCGTTGTTTGAAGGCGTGTGCGAAGCTCCTCAAAAGCCCTTTGCTGCTCGTCGGCCCAGATGAAAGGTTGGTCGTCCTTTGTTAGACGAGTCAGTGGTTTTTTAGCACAGAGGCCCAAAAACCGTCGAACCGAACTTTTATCAGTAGGAGTCGGGAAAGCAGCTACGGCAGCCGTCTTCTATGGATCAGGACTAATACCTTCAGCGCTGACGACATGGCCCAGAAACTTCAGCTGTTGGAATGCAAAGTGGCATTTTTCCGGTTTTAGTGAGAGGCCGGCCGCGCAGATGGCATTTAGGACGGCCGTCAAGCGCTTGAGATGCTCGTCGTAAGTCGCAGAGAAAATGACGACGTCGTTAAGGTAGACGAGGCACGTCTGCCATTTGAGGCCGGCTAGGACAGTGTCCATCATTCTTTGGAAGGTCGCGGGGGCGAAGCCCAAACCAAAGGGAAGCACCTTAAATTCGTAGAGGCCGTCAGGAGCAATGAACGCCGTCTTTTCACGATCACGTTCATCGACTTCGATCTGCCAATAGCCACTGCGTAGATCGAGCGATGAAAAGTATCGGGTATGGCGGAGTCGGTCGAACGAGTCGTCGATTCGAGGCAGTGGGTAGACGTCTTTTTTTTTGTAATTTTGTTGAGCCTCCTGTAGTCGACGCAGAATTTGAGTGTTCCATCCTTTTTAGCGACCAGGACAACAGGCGAGGCCCATGGGCTTGTGGACGGTTGGATCACATCATCGCGAAGCATTTCATCAACTTGCGCCCGAATAGCCTCGCGTTCCTTAGTCGATACTCGGTAGGGGTGTTGGCGGATAGGGCGTTCGGTGGGGTCAACTATAATGCGATGCTTTGCTACTGACGTCTGTCGCACCTTGGACGTGACGGCAAAGCAGTCATGGTAAGAGTCAAGAATTGCTTGAAGGCGGCGTTTCCGGTCAAAAGGCAAAGCAGGATTCACGTCAGTTCGAACTGTATGGCCAGTGCTCTCGGGAGGGTTCTTGTTTAGCAACTATAGGGCGCAGTGGGCTGAGGGCTCGCCGACTTCATGAAAGTAAGCGATGGCTGCCCCTTGCGGTAAATGGCGGTATTCGGCGCTAAAGTTCGTTAAAAGCAGTTCAGTTCGCTTATTACTCAAGGAAAAGACCCCACGAGCGACGCAGACTTGTAGGCTCAACAATAAATTCACATTCATTTCCGCGAGGCCTTGAAGGGCGGGAGGGTTGTCGCAGTGCACTGTAACAAACATGCTGGTGCGTGGAGGTAGTGTGACATGATCATCGCATACCCGGAAAACTGGCCTCTGCTGTGTAGTCGTCGGAAACTGCGCGCTGGGTCGAAAAAGTCACCATGAGGTCACGGAGGTCGATGATTGCGCCATTTTTTCGAAGAAAATCAAGACCGAGGATCAGGTCCTTGGAGCACTCCGCCAGCACAGCAAAGCAACAAGAGAAAGTTACGTGGCGAATCTCGACTCGAGCGGAGCACACGCCTAGCGCGTCAGTACATGCCCTCCGGCTGTCCTTATCGGCGCGCCGTGCCAAGGAGTCAGGACTTTGCCTAGGATTGTAGCAAGTCCACGACTCATAACGCAAAAATCAGCGCCGGAATCTAAGAGGGCAGTCGTATGGTGGTTGTCAACGACGATCGGTATCTCAGCGGAAAGAAGCTCATCGCCGACGAAGTGCGCCGTATCACGGATCGTCGGACTGACGGGTCGTTCAGTGCGTCGAATTGCGGCGTCGAAGGTAAGCTGCTGTGGTCGTCGGGAGGTGGTCGGACTCGTTGGCCGTTCGGTGGGTCGATTGGAGGTGTCGGAGCAAAACTGCGGCGAATGTCGGAAAGTGGTCGGACTGCTGGTCGGTTCGGGGGGTCGGAGGTCGGAATGTTTGATCGAATCGGCGAATGGAGGATGTTGGTCGTAGTGCTCATCGGCGGCGGCTCTACCTCGGAGAGTCGCCGTCCTCAGTTTTCCCGGCGCGGACTTCGGGACTGCCTGAAGGAAGTACGCCGGTTGGGGGAAAACTGTCGCGGCGATGGCGACCTGGACAGGCGATGCTGTGGGGATGCAGGTGGGACGGTGGCGCTGAGGTAGTGGTCGATGTCCTGAGGTCGTTCACCATAGCGCGGCCGAGGGGCATCAGGTGAGAATCCGCGCAAGCCCATCTGACGGTATGGACAGTGGCGCAGTACGTGTCCGGCTTCGCCGCAGTGGAAGCACAGAGGTAGATTGTTCGGCGTGCGCCACACGTGTGCTTTGCGAACGGGCGGTCGAGTGTCGGGCGCATCAGCCGGAGCTGGATGTCGGGGTGCAGGACGGACGAGAGGAGCGGGCGTATAGGGCAGTGCTGGCAGTGCTGGCGCAGGGGTACGCAACACGTCGCTGTAGGACATGACGTGCGGCGCAGGCGGCTGGGGGGATGGCATTGATGGCACTGCTTGCCGAAGCTCTTCACGTATAACATCCGAGTTGCCTCCAACACGCGGGTGTTGATCGGGAAAGGGCAGTTTTTGCAGTTGTTCACGTACGATGCTTCGGACAAGCTCGCGAAGGGCGCCACTCTCGTTGCCGTTCATCGACAAGCGGAAGTCCACAGCAGTGATGTTCGCAGAACGATCAAATTGTACGAATCGCTGTTGAAGTGCACGCTCCATACTTGTCGCCTCCTTCTTAAAATCAGCCACAGTACATGGAGGGTCACGTACAAGGCCGACGAAGATCTGTTCTTTAACGCCACGCATCAGATGGCGCACCTTCTTTGCCTCCGACATGGACGGATCCGCCCGGTTGAAAAGCCGAGTCATTTCTTCTACGAACATGGCGACGCTCTCATTGGGCCGCTGCGCTCGGGACTGTAGAGCCAGTTCAGCCATCTCTTTTCTTGCGTCGTTGCCGAATGTGCTGAGCAGCTTTTGCCGCCAATCTTGCCAGGTGGTAATGGTAGTCTCGTGGTTTTCGAACCACATCTTGGCGGCGTCTTCAAGTTAAAAATAAATGTTCAGCAAATTCCGCTCCTCGTGCCACGCATTAAACGCAGCGACCCGGTCGTAGTTGGTCAACCAGTCCTCAACATCCTCAAATTTGTCGCCATGGAACGGAGTGGGCATACGCAGAGCATGGAAGAACAGCGGCTGGGCACTCACTGGAAGGTGAATTGGCTGGCTTGCCTCTGTAGTCGTCATGGTTCGCGGTAAGGAGAGAAGGGGACCACACTCGGGGGCTAAGCCTCTCAAGCGGCGGCTGGCCTTGTGCACAGGTGTGTCCACGGTGTGTAGCGGGGCTTCGGAGGCACCCAAAAGCTCTTCGGACATGGGATGTACCCAGGAAGCTCCACCAAAATGTCACAGAAGCAGGTAGGCAGGTTTATATTTGCGACAACGCCCCAGCACCAGCGGAAACGGCCCGGCCGGTTAACCGACTCGCGAGCGAGCTCTCGGGCGAAGAAGAGCGCGTGCCAGCCTCCTGAGCGCGACTACTAGGCGGCGCCAGTAATGGGTTGCGGCAGTATTTAAAGAAAATGACAAATTTTTATAATATACAACACATTTAAACAAAAATAAAGAAAGATAAGCCGAAACCCCTCCCCCTTTTCCGCCTCCCCTCCCCCCGTTTCAAAGGGGGCGCTCCTATCTTCCATCCATCCATCCAGTTAGAGAACCTACATATACGCTGGGAGCCTACATGTACAGTCAGGCCGGAATGAAACGCGAACACGCATATGTCATACATTTCTGCTTTGCAGCGAGATATTCCTTTACAAACTATTTTCGATTATGCATTTCAGTAGGCCCTTTACCCAGACACATGAATCAGGCTAGTTGTACACTTCAGCTGAAAGTAGGCAGGTAAAAATTTTGTTTTCTTGACATGCTCTGTTCGCGTTTCATTCCGGCCTGACTGTACCTAGGAGACTACAGGCTCCCTAGAATTGTTTAGTGTTGCCATGTGTGCTCCCGCATGCAGGGAGCAGAGTTGCGCGACAGGTTTAGTGGAGCGGCGATTACATTATCCCGCTGACTCCGCTGATTTATCCGTGCCCCGCGCTAGGATAAATCAGAGGCTCGGCGCAAGGATAAATTGCTTGAACCGATCGCCACACGCGTGGTTTCGGAATGCATGACGTGCTCGTGACTCGGCAGCCTTGTTTGCGTTTATATTTTCCTCCTGACCATACGAGCGCCGTTCAACACGCTGCGGCATTCCAGCTCACGGGTTCATGCGTGTACGCGCTACAGCATCGCTGCACTGTGGATATACAGTATGTTTCACCTGAGACTTAACCCAATTTTTTAAAAATGGGCTTTTTAAGTGAAAAGAGCATTTTTTTTCGACATAGCACTGTAAGCGGTGTAGTGCATTACAGCTAAGATGTGCTTGCTGTTTAACAATACAGTAACAATCCTAGGACTAGCAGGCTGGTTAACAATACTGGGATGCGTGTATCCCACAGTAATATCCATATCAGTTTTCAGAATTTCGAAAATGCTCTTACCTGACCACTGTGGTCGAACGAATTCTGGCAACATTGCGATAAAATACATGCACATGCGCTGTCGAGACGCTTGCAGGCAAAGCAACTTCTCAAGTGCGCGTAACTCGTAATAGCCAGGTGTCACGGACGGCCTCGGCCCACTCTTGCAGACCGAGGGCTCGTTGGACTGGCCGAGGTACTGCGAAATCATGACTGGCCAGTTGAATCCCTTCGCCCTGGACGGGCCACTCAAGGATGGCTGCTACATCTTCCAGCACGACCGCAGCCCCGTGCACAAAGCGCGCGCTGTGAGCGACCTCCTCGAGCGCTACGCCGTGCGTCAGCTGTCGTAGCCACCTAAAGGGTCTACCAGAACCCCATAGAGAACATGTGGGAAATATTTAAAAAGGAAGCTGTCACGCCGCAGCTAGCGTGCGTCGTGGTAAAGTGTGAGGAGTGTCGCCGAAAGGGAGCAGGGGAACGCGCAGACAAAAGGAGAAGGACTTAAAACGGCGTAGCTTGCGAGGGTCGCGCTTCTCGGCCCCAGCGAGTGGGGAATGGTTTCTTCTAGGAAGTCGGTCCGAAACCCGAGACGACGACAGGACGGCTGGGGTGGGCTGGCGCTGTTCTTGTTTTCGTTCTTGCTAGCTGGCCAGAGCGGCTAACAGTGGAGCGTGTGTTTTGAATTGTGTTTGTTTCATTCTGTTGTAATAGCTTTTAGTTAGCCATGGCTGCTTACAGCGAGGCGTGTGTTTTATATGGTTTACTTGTCTTTTGCCTTGTGACCTCTTACTTCTAAACGACGGCGGGAAGGTCGTCTATTGGCTAAAAAGTAAGTTTTGGCGGGAGGATTGTTTATTGGCGGAGGAATAAGTTTTTGGCGGGAATGTGACGAGATGGGTGCGCGCGAAGGAGAGCGCCGAGGTTGGGTGTGTGGCAGCCGGACAGATCGGTCGTGTGTGGCCGGTGGTGGTACAGGGGCCGAAAGCGTAGAGTTGGAGACGCGAGTTAGTTGAGCGGCGGCCGGACGGGTTGGCCGTGTGGTGGCCAGCGGTGGTCCGGAGTCGTGGAAGTTTTCAGGTTTTTATTTTTAGTTAAAGTGGAGAGGCCGAAATCACTCGGCATATGTAAATAAGTTGTATATACATTTGTAATAAATAATATCTAGAAGAAAGCCTTCCAAGTGCCTCATCATCCGAAGACCTGCACACCTGTCTAAACTCACCAGTAGCGAAGCACGTCCCCAGGGTCACTCACGAGACCCGCCTTCTACGACTCCGCATCAACATCAAGGAGAACAACATCAACAACGACAGAGCAGAGAGGGAAAAATTCGTGACTGAAGCCTCCTCACGGCGCCTTAAGGCCGCGTCACACTGTGAGAACACAACAATGACATCACCCAAACACGTTCACAAGCGAGCCGTCAACCTAACCTAACCAACTCGTCCCACAAGTTCATGTCACGCTGCACGAACGGCAGAGAAACGAGACACGTTGCTGGGGCGTTGCCTCGGCATCTCAGCTTTCGAAGACCCGAAGAATAAACAAACAGCGTTCGTGGATCCGGTAAGCCCTGTTCGCCGGCCGGCCGAATTTCCTGGAGACACCCATCAACCAAAGTGGCGCTTTGCGGTGATTCACCGCTTTTGTGCCTTTCGTTCTTGGAAACGTCGTTTGCAAAGTGCAAAAAAGAGCGTTTCCTTTCATTGCAATGCTGTCTGCCGTGGTAAGGCGTATTGCAGGCGGGCGCATACAAACGGGAATTCTGCCGTGGCCACCGTCGCCTGGCGGATGCGGCCGCCGTGGAGAAGCACGTTCCTTACGATCCCCGTCGCATTCTTGCGAGCAAGTGGACACTTCTGACGAACGCGGCTCTGTAGGGAGCCAAAAGGAATGCCTTGTGTAGGGACTGCCTAAGCCGCGCGCTCCAATGGAGGAGGATGGCTCCCAAGAGGTGCAGCCGTAACAAACATAAGCAGTTATTGGCAGTTGAAGTAGCGCGACAAAGGCTTTCGCCTAGCGCACTTTAGGCAGCCGAAGTGCCCCCATAGTTTCTTACTCTCATACACGCGTATTTGTGTTTATAGTGTAGTGTTTTTAGAATAATTTACAAATTGCTGGCCAGTCACTGCGCCCTAATTTACTTCAATAAAAACGCATTCCGTTCCAAAGCTGAAAGGATGCATTAAAGAGGAATGTGAACTCGTCTTGTTACCGCGGGATCTCGATGTGCGCGCTCCGTGCATTCTTAGACACTTCTAGTTATTGTCTTGTGCGACCGATTTCCCTAATTTAAATCGGACTATACGTTCCGGCTCCCGCCTTTTTTTATTTTTTCAACTCACCGCTGAGGTAGCAGCAATTTACTTATTCGTGGGGCGCCTTTCAGGCAGTCGCCTGGCGGCTTGGCTTTCGCTTTTATTTTCTTTTCAGCTATTCTTGAATAAATAGATCCAGTCAGAGACTGCTGCAAATTAGGCCCACGGAAACAAAAAATACACGTGGACTGTTTGCTTCCGCCGATCGCTACGCATAGCTCCGCCGATGACAGAGCGGAAAGCCGACACGGGACTGGCTGAAAGCCACTCCACGCGATGGTTAACTCCTCCTACCGTCAGCGGTGAGTTCAAAAAAAAAAATGCGGGAGCCGGAACGTTGCATCCGATTTAAATTAGGGAATTCGGCCGCACAGGACAATAATTCGAAGTTTCTAAGAATGCAAGGAACGTGCACATCGAGTTCATATTCCTCTTCAGTGCACCGTTAAGAGACCGAGGCACACTGCAGGCAAATTTGTCGATAAGCATCGTGCTGCATGCTGTGCAGCCCTGGGGATCGATAGTGCCTGCTTGAAAGCTGTACGAACCGTCTGCGGCTGCACCTGAAGCCAACGGTTCGAAAACGCCAAGAAGACCGAGGGGCGCTCTAATCGGTGCTGAAGCAGCGCTGTTTTGCGTGTTGGTAGACCGCAATTGACAGACGCTTTTAAATGAGCGTATGCAGGGACTCTGTGGGTAGCGAATGCGCATGAGCCGAACACTACGTGCCTTGTTGTATCTCGCTGGCACAGGTGCACGCTATAAGCAATAGCGCGCGGTCGCCGCGGTTGCTCAATTGTTATGGCGATCGGCTGCTGATCCGACGAGGCGGGTTCGATCCCCGCCGCGGCGGTCGGACTTCGCTGGTGGCGAAATAGGGGATATTCAAAATTCCGCAAGTGCGCTTTCCCGCATAACAATGTTTTCCAAGACAAGATGACTTACCACGCGTTTCCACTTGAAACAAAGCAAGAAGGACTAGTTTTTTTGTTTGCCTCTTCCAAAATACGTTTCTTACATTCTGTACACAACCTAAGCGCCTCTCCTGTATCTTTATACATGATTTTAGTTTCGAATATAGTGAACTAGAGTTTCGAAACCTGGGCGCCGCCATGTTTGTTTTACTCGAGCGCCGCCTACCGCCGACGCCATCGTGGGCTGATAATTTGCAGCTGGTGGGCTGCAGACGAAGCAGCGTGTGATCTCTGGAAGTGTCACCCGCCTGTTTTATTCCTTGCAAGCATAGAAATTGTGCGTGGTGGTTCGCCTCGTGTTCATCCACGTGTGTGCTATGCTATTAGCGACTGCAACAGCCAACCGGGAGCAGGCGGCCATTCTTCGACGGAGCGATCAGCAACGGTAGCAACGGTGAGTGCCATGCTCGCAGTTCGCGCGTGTAGTTTCTGTCGCCGGTTGCCTCTAGGGCGAATATGGTATGATGTTGCATGTTGGAAAAACGAAAGAAAAATGCGTTGAAACTCAAGATCGCGGAGAGCAATCGAATATCTAGTTTTTCGTGAAGCAGTTTCTTATGAACGCTTTCGGTGTCTGCTTGGCCATGGTGAGTGTGACAATTTAGATGCAGAGCTTGCGACAGAGTACCCCCGCTTAAAAATTGAACATTACCGAAACAACATCGAGTACATGACCGAGACGAGTCCACGTCTGATCACTGCAATGTTTGTTTGCGGAGAAACGCGCGATGAAATTGAAATTTGGTCCCCCCTGTCGCTCGCGCGCGCTGGACTGTTCGTGTACTACGAGCGATACAAGCCAGTTCACTGAAAGCAATTAGCATTCTCGCCTACTTCACTCCGGCCAGTACTCGCTGGTTTACAAATACCAGAAAATGTGCAGTTATACTGTCGATAGGTTGCTAAGCTAATGGAACGCTATTACCGCTTACTAACAGGCCGATCGAATCGCCGCACCTGTGTTGAGAATTCCGATCTCAATCGGGTAGGGGCACTGCTCAAGTCGTTGCGTTTGTTGTATCTCTGGTACGGTTATGCATAGTGGACTTTTTTACTCTGCATTCGATTTGATTTCAGTCGAATAATTTAATACAATGCATGACAGAGTTTACCGTCACTGCATACCGTGTTTTTTTCTTCTTACGTTGCCGTAGCTGCATATTTGCTCACTTTGCAGTTGGGTAAAATTTCTTGTCCCCGCTTTCATTCATACCATGCTGTGGAAATTAAATTAGTATTTTTGTACAAACGAAATGTTTATTTTTTTTTTTTCAGGGGGCGATGCCCACACGCTCCGGACGTTGGCGATCACGTGGGGTGCCAAAACGAAGTTGTGGGAAATTTGTGCTGTCCTTGCATCGTGTACTGTTCAATTAAAACAGCTTTGCCAAGAACGTCAAAAAGATTCATCTCTTAAAATTATGCACAGAGTATAGTTTTGGCAAGCCAGGCTGTGCGCATCGTTCCGCGCCCGATATTAAGCACAGGCAGTGAGTTTGTTTCTGTATGCATTTCATTCACAAAGCGCGCTGATGCGTAAGCCTGTTGTTGGCGCAGGCATTTTTTGTTCAGCTACGTCCACTGTCAATGCAACTCGAGACTGGCGAGAAAGCGGTAAAGAAAGAGACATCGCAGACGCGCGGCGACCTTTCCTTCGCATAACATGCTGCGCGTACATACTGGGGCGTTTTTTCTCTACTTTCGTTGACAAATGTCGCAACCGGCAATAAAACAATGATGTCTAGAGGACGGCGTTCTGTACAGCATTGCTGCTTTTGTTGTACAGACGCAAACACGCGCTTGACCGATGGCTAAGCGGCCGGACGTCGCTACGCGCGCCGGATTATCAGCCCAGGGGAGGACGGCAACAGCGGGGTGTCGCGCTGCGCACGTGTTTGAGAGTATTTCTCCCTCCCCTGCCCGTTCCTCGCAAAATGGTGTATAAGCACCCTGCACCCGCCAGGCACCGCCACCGTCGAGGCTGCGTTCAGCTCCCCCGCGCGGCCAGTTCCTCGTCCCTGTCAGGAAGGCTCGCCCCGCGACTTCGTAGAGATGGCGTCTGCTAGCGGCTGCCGCTGTTCGTAGCGGCGGGATTTCGACCTATTCGATCATGAGGCTGAAAAATTCTTTCGAGGAGCGAACGTCAGGAAAGGAACGAAGCTTTTTGAAGCAGGCCATGTACACAATGGGAAAAAGGTGGTGTCGTGCGACGGGAGCGAAGTAGCAGCCCGGTGCATTGCGCAGACAAGCATCACTGCACCACCGAAAACAACCAAATTAACGCGAAGAAATATTTTTATCTAATGCATGTCAGCGCTGCACTCTCACACAATTTCTTTTTATGTAGCTCTCCTCCAGTAGACAGCTTGTAGCCGCGAGCTGCAGTTGCTAGGCAGGCAAATGTAAACACGCTGCTGCTGCTGCCGATACCGTGTTTTTGTAGCGGTGTGAGACGCTCTCCCAAACGAGCCACCAGCAATCCTGGGGTGTTCCTTCATTTAGAAAGGCTTACCCTGAACTTTCAAAGACGGCCAGGCGGAACAACATTGAAGGTAATTAGAAAACTCCAGTTTCTGAGCGAACGGCGCAAACCTGACTTCATAACATTCTCGTTTGCCGCACCTTCGATGCTCGATGTGGACTACCCTGTTCAAACTATGTCTTGAAATCATGTGCCCATTGCGTAATCTGCCACTCATGTTTTCTCTTTTTTCAGGAACTGTCAGGCCATTATCGCTACAACACGTGCGTCAGTATTTTGGTCACAAGAAATGTCCAATGAACCAGCTTTTGCAAGCAGAAGAGAAGCAGGCTGCGGCGAAGCACCTGTGCGCACTGAAACTCCTGCGGAAAACAAAACTTTTTGACTGGGATTCTGCAAAAAAGGAGTACCCCGGCTATTTCGTGCAGCATTCTTGCAGAAAGCTTGTGCTCAAAAAGCGGAATTTCATTGTAAGGTTTGTTTAATTTCTACGCATTTAGTACAAGTGCCCTGACTCCTCGACATTAGGATATATGGTTATTGTACTAAATTATCACCCAGTCGTTGAGACGTGGAGGCAAAGATTTATCAGGAGTATTTTGCCGTTGCCCCTGAAAACGTGCCTTTTACTGTCGAAAAAGACGCTGGACGACAAGGCGCAGAGGAAGCGAGCAAGGATTCTGCGCATAGCTGGAACTAAGGTAAAGCGCAAAATTTGGTCTCCTTCCTAAGGTGGGACTGCGGGCGAGTTTCGGCGTGGCTTTTTAAGCCCACATAATGTTGACAGCCAAGTCAGTGACCGGAAATTGTGGGTGCAAGAAGAGGGAAGGGTTCCCAGAGAGCCATTAGCATTCCTTCGAGTCTGCTGAATTTGCCATGAGTCAAAAACCTGTCTAGGAGGTAATGCATGAGTCAATTAAGCGTATTCCACATGGGTTTGTCCATTGTTTGACCAGAAACCGCGCGCGAGTGTTGCCCGCCGCGAAGGGTTGGCCGTCTCCCAATGTCGCGTTGGAAATCCTTAAAACCTTGCCCGAGGCGAATTTATACATGTATTATTGCATCCTGCAGCACAGAGGTGTGTCCTGCTGTTATTATGTGCCATTTTGTGCTCGGGAAGGAGGGGCACAAATGCTTCGCGACGGCGCGCGCAACACAGCGGGAGCTGTCAGACTGTCCCCGCCTTCCTGACAGGGACGCGCGCGCCGCCGCCAGTGGCGCGCGCGTACAAAGTTATGCGGGAAAGTATACTTGAGGAATTTTGAATATCCACTATTCAGAGGCACGTGTACAGTGCGATGTCAGTGCACGTTAAAGAACCCCAGGTGGTAGAAATTTCCGGGGCCCTTCTCTACGGCGTCCCTTATAGCCTGAGTCGCAATGGGACGTTAAACACCTTTAAACCAAACCGAACCAAACCATAGCGTGCGCGCCCCACGGGCACGTTACGGGATGCGTTGACAAGATGGCGGCGCCCTGCTCGCCCGCTTCGAATAAATACATGTCGTCGCTGCGTTGTTCGACGCGGTAGCCCATTCCGCCGTGATTTTTCGCCCTAATCTGCCTTCAAATCATTACAAATAACTTCCCTCGCCACTCGCCGGCAATCAGAATCGTTCACATTTTCGCACTGTGTCACTCATACGCACCACCGACACTCAAGCGACCGATATACCACGAACGCCATACCATCGTCAACAATAATTATCATAATCTTAATCTCGCAGCTTACTTTTCTCGCACGAACGTTTTTGAATATAGTTTCTTTCCTGCTACCATTGCACGTAGTGCGTTCCCTCCCAACAGACAGATTTATGCGTGCCATAACTGACTCATAATCTTACTGTTCCCACGCTACCAATTTGTGTAGTGTCCCCTATGTTTCCAACTTCGGTGTTTTAATTTTTGCTACCATGTCTTACAGTTTTGACTGTATCTACGATGTTCTGTAATGCCCACTCCCGCGATAGCACCAGCAGGGGTGCAGTATGTACAAATAAAATAAAATAAAATTGCAAATGGGTGGAATGCACGTTTATTTCGAACACTCTCGCCCACATGTAGAGTTTTGAGCGACTACGAGCCCCTGATTTAATGACAATTTGGCAATTTTAAAGCTCTTCGGCCTAATTAAACGAAGTGTTTTCATTTTAGCAACGACACCTGGCGAAGCAGTTCTCTAGCCTTTAGTTACTTGTTACATTTTCTTCTATTCGCATACTTTTTCTACTTGGAAAAAAAAAGGCGCGCAGTGCACCCACCCATGTTGAGAATAATTACAGAAAAAAAACTCTTCAACACAGCCTTGATGCGCTTAGACGTCTTGTCGCTAGATGGCGCAACTGTTTACACGTGAATCCGACGGGTCGCTAAGGCACGGCTAACTGAAGGTGTCGTGTTTGGGCCGTTTACAGCGTCCGCAACGCAGTAAGCGACGCGTACGCAATCTCATTCTAAGAACGCCCAAATACAAGTCTAACAGAAAAAACACCGAGTACGTGAGAGGCACCACTTTATTGGTAAGCTTATCGACAGCTTACGCTGTGAGGGAATAAAAATGTAAGTACTTGGCAGAACGAATGAATTGATTATGATATTTTACACGATGCAGAAACCTAGCTAAGAGCATCACAGGAGGCACAGGAACAACGTTCAGTACGGCATCATTCTACTCCGGTTAAACGAGGTGGTCTGCATAATGAATATATTTGACATAAATACTAAGATTCTAATTTTACAAACAGTTTGTAACACCGCTGTTTTTTCTTCATGTAGTGTCTCAAATATCAAGCAAACCATGACGGGAATCTAGAATTCCTAGGATGGCTTCATGGTATTTATTTCTTCACTATTCCCTATACAAGTGATGTCAATAGCTCAACGACTGATTCAACATTCTGTACCTCAAATAATCGAGGCCAGTCGCAATTCTGGTGTTCATTTTACAGCGCACCTAAATTTTTCTGGTAAGCACCTCATGCACTGGACGAAAAGACAAAAGGAATGGCAGATGTGAACTTTGAATATTCATAAATCAATTTTTCCACCTAGTATCCAAAGAATTAACCGTGAAAACGGCAGGATCCGTATTTGGCGCAAAGTAATCCCAGCCGACGAGATAGTGCGAACTATCACGTGTTGGAAGTCCCAACCACAAACATTCTTAGTATATCTAGGTATGGTGTTCTAAATGCACTTGATAAACAACGGAAGCTATCAGAACACCACCCACCCGTTTGTTTAAGCACATCAGAATGCATTCTGCGGGCTTTGAAAACAACTTACTCGTCACAGAAATAGGAGGCACTTGCACTCGATGAGTCTATAGCCATGTTTCCGTCACGCGCATCATGACTAAGATAAGTAGGCATTCGCGAAGAGCATTTCCCTTTTAGTTCGGAGCACTCTTCTTTTTATATTAGAACTTAATTTCTTGTGCCATTCTCGGATATGGTTAGACTACCATTAGGAATACTCAAAGAGCGGGAAGGAATACAGGTTTCCACCGGAAGGTCGAAATACGCAACCATATAAGGACACGCTTGAGGTTTGCTCCCAAGTTCGAACAAATTCCCATCCAGAGCAACATGGAAGGAGCAATACGTATTGTACCTCGTTTTCAGTCTTGTACACGTAATAACTTTGTCCCCTACCTGCTATATCCGCCAAAGTTGCTGTATGTTCGACGCTGTTGTACAGCTGGATTCAGGCGGTAAACAAATAGATTCGTCGGCAATTTGGGCGCTTCATTAAGCATCGCTGCTTGGCTGCTTAGCTGTGCCAAACAACGCTCGATGAGGGAAAGGCTGGCTCACCGTTTTGGTCAGCCGTGGCAGATGAGTATGTTGGTACTCAGAAGGAGGCCTGGGGCAGGGGGGGGGGGGGCGGGGGCAACTATTCGTGGCAGCGAAGTTTGTCACCACGGCAGACACGTACTAGTTGCGACATTCCCGACAGTCGACAGAGCGAGAACTCGGGCCACTCACAGCTTCGGGCAGGAGCGCAAATCTCGGATCGAAGCTGTCGCACCTCAGCGACCAACGCATCCATGCGACTAGACATTTTTTTCGCACCATCGCAACAACACTCGATGAAACATTCACAGCAGCGGTGTCTTGAAGATCACGGGAAGAGCGAAGTGCCTTCCGCGTCGCCAGTATTGCAGATAAGCTCTGTAGTCGAAGCATCGCGCTGTATCACGCAAGCAAGACGTTATCACTTGTTGGTCCCGGATTCCATGAGGACATTGTGTTCCTCGGCATGTATGATGATGCATTTGCAGTGAAAATGCTGCTTGGAACACTCGCACGGCAATAACTGCTGCCTACCACGAATGGGCTGGGAGCAGCACGCACATGTTGTCGATCTGCGTCGGGCGCCATCTTGTTCAATATGAACGCGAGCAGCCTTTGCCCAGAGCGCGCCGACAGGGCGCTGCGGTGCAAGTCGGCGCCATCAAACGTTAGACTGTGGGTTTTAGTTATGCGTCCCGTGCGCATGCGCGGTAGAAACTGAGGAATGCCTGCTCATCGCTTCCTTGTTCAGCCCTCGCCTTGCGACATCGTCTCGCGCCGCCAGGGCCTGCTGCCTGTATTTGTGCCGTTGTGACGGTGGCGAGGGCGTCGACATGCCGCCGTAGTTTCACGAGCATAACGAGACGGTTTAGCAAGCAGGCGCGGGTGATAACGGATGATCGCGCGTTCCTGCATGCGCCCCACTCGCCGCGGCCATAATGTCTTTCGGCGGGTATCTTCGCTGCGTATTTAGCTAAGAGTGACGGTGCAGTTCGCGTGTGTTCAGAGCGGCCAACTTGGCTGATTCTGGGGCTTCTTATGCTGCTGCGAGTGTAGCGGAGTAAATGACTCCTCAACGATATTTCGATTGACATCTGTAACACTCTAAACTCAGGTGCCTTTGCTCTGAAATTAGGAAAAAAAAACGGAATATGGTTTGAGGAAAGAATGGCACATTTATTTTGAGACGAAACAACCAAATAATGCCAATTCTCGCACTCTTAGCCCGGTACGTGTTTAAACCGCACGATCACCATCTGCCACTTGCGCTTGCTTCTAAAACGCGCGATCACCCGCCATCTCTTGTACTTGTTTGCCTAGCCGCCTCGAGATTTCAATTTCGCCTCCATCGGCGGTAAAATTTTGATGGAGGCGAAATGCTAGAGGCCTGTGTACTCTGCGATGTCACTGCACGTTAAAGAATCCTAGGAGGTCGAAATTATCCGGAGCCCTTCATTACGGCGTCCCTCATAGCCTGAGTCGCTTTGAGACGTTAAATCTCCATAAACCACACATAACCGACTCGCGTGAGACGGGATGGTTTTCCGGCCGCTGTTGCATATCATCCAGCGCGTCTCTGGCAGAGTGTCTTTTTAAATAGAATAAATGAACAAACTTTAAAGACACTGTGGGTAACGCGCATGTTTGTTAATTTTGTTGGAGTTTTTTAACCCTCATGGGTCCCGAGTTTCAATTCAATACCCGTAATCGTACGCATACAAAGCGGCGACGATGCGGTTGAAGCTGTGTCGGTCATATGGCGTTTCTTCCGCCAAACGGTGCAGACCGACACGTGAACTAGATAACGGTTTGCCATCCACTTTCGGGCAAACAAATGGAAGAAATGTTTTACGGAACCACTTCACTGCAAAATAAAAGTTTCTATTCCACCCTGACTGCCTTGAAGGCGCGGTAAATTGGATTAAAGTCTCTGAAAAGGGCGCTCCAGGTTGCCTATAATGCGCGTGCATTATGTAGAGTACAGGCTACCGAGTGGTGTGCCGCGTAGAGGGCCTCAAAAACGAGCCAATCATTTACAGTATATATTTTAGAACTCTCCCTTCCACGCCTTGCAGCGACCTGCGCTGCAGAGCTTTCGCCCCAATCCGTGCTCAATGCGTCAAGCAGTGATCGTTGCGTCTCAGCGAAGTGCTGTGATTGGTTCACCGTGGCGTTTCTTTCTGACGTCACGCAGCTCACATGGCCGCGGCCGCAAGCTCCGCCCCCCCCCCCCCCCCGCGCTTCGCAGCCAGCGGAGGGAGAGAGTGAGAGTGGCCGGCGGAGGAGTGCCGATATTTCAGCCCCGCAAAAAGTGACGAGAGGAAGGCGCGAATACGCGATAATTCAAATTTTGACTACAATTGACTCAGCTTCCACAAAACGACAGCCTCAGAGTTTCCAGTAAACACCTGTACACTAGCTGTAATCGTTAGAAAGTTTAAAAATTATTTTTTTTTTATCACTAGGTTAACGGCAATTAAGTCACTTTTTCTCTGCCTGGTCACATTCATAAAAAGCGAAACACAAAATAGCCTTCCGTAAGTTGCACGTAGTACATCAGATTCAACCCAAAATAGAAGCATTTTACGTTTAACTTACGGCTCGTTTATTGCCAGGAAAATTGCGCTGGATAATAATACGTTAAAATTTAAGCAGCGCTTAAATTTTAACGCTGAGATATGGAGGCAGAGATATGGAGGCAAGTGCGTTTGTTGCAAGACTGGCTAGACCTGGTGTGTTTTATTGAAGACGTGGAATGGTCAGCGCCCGTCCTGTCATGTCATCTGTGTATTCGTCCTAAAAGTTAGCGCTGCTTAAATTTTAACGAAGGAAAATGCATAACCAACTAGCCCCGCAACGTGTTTTACATAGTAATACGTATTGGTTTGATTGTTTTTTTTTTAGCGTGCGGATTCTTGCGAAACATTCCCCGAAAATATTCGTGGGCACGTGCGCACTACACGTGTACACTAGCTGTAATGGTTAGAAACACGTGCACACCAGCTGTAATGGTTAGAAAGTTTAAGAATCATTTTAATTAATTGCTCGGTTAACGTGGATTGTCTTCTCGCTTTTTCTGGGCCTGGTCACATAAAAAGTGCAATAAAGATAGGTTTCGTGTGCTGCATGCAGTGCATCGGATGCAATACAAAAGCAACAACACTAAATCAAGGGAGGCCGGCGTCACCTACTGACTCTATTAATTGGTCCCACTAGCTTTCGGGGAGGTTGCCGCACTATCAGTCTGCAACGCCTACGGCTGACCCAGACAACAGCCACAATCCGGATCATATCCGAGATCTTCAACTCACTACGATGCTCACATCCTTTATGGATGTCCTCCGTGCTCTCCTTTCTAGCCAGCGCACGACAGCAGCGCACTGCAAGTAGTTGTCGCGCTACATCCAATTCTTGCGGCTCAACTTAACCGCAGCCATCATCCGAGAACCTACACATCAGTGGACACTGCGGCACGGAAGGAAACCGCACTGTTTTCCTACCTGTCAACGACTGGCTTAAGGGACAGACTGCAGTCCTCGCCCCTTCTCTCTTTCCCTTTAAAAATACCCTCATCCCTCTTCCCTGTTGCAGGGCAGCCAAACGGAACACCCTAGGCACTTCACAGGAGCTGCGTTTGAAATATAAGCGTGTGGTTTAAATGTTCACTTTTGCGTCCTTTAGCACTTTTTGACCCGCGTCCTCCTTACTACGCTGTTGCGACCACTATGAAATAGATCCAAGCCCGCACATTTATTTTAGATTAATTTCTGCAATTTCTGGCCAGTCAATGTGCACTTATTTACTCATTATAAATGGATTCGTTAATAAAACAGACTGAGAGGTTGGGGCACGCAGCAGGCAAATTCTTTTTCTTTCTTTTATTCGTTGTTTAGACGTTTGCGATAAGCATGCGTCAACGTGTAGCTGTCTGGCATGCTGGATCACCCTGGGGATCGAAAGTGCCCGCTTGAAAGATTAATGAAAGATTAATGCATTAACGCACCTGAAGCCAACCTGAAGTTAGAAATTGTCAAAAAGAGCGAGCATCGCTCTAATTGGTGCTGAAACATTATTCAGAACAGCTGCTTTCTCTTTTGAGCGTGGGGAGAGTGCAGTTAACGAAAAGAACACCGATTGAGTGAGGTATATATAGGTATCACTTTATTGGTATCACAAAATGATCATTATCACAGCAGGCATGTTGCCGATTCCTTTCTAGGATATGGTCAAGCAAAAATTTCTACAACTAAGCCTAACGGCAAAGCGCAATAATCATTGATAGCTGTTACAGCTGTAGTTCAGCCATTTCTTACTGCACTGGGCCGTTTATTCTATATCGTCAACCGTAAGAGAAAGCCTCGGCGTGCCAATGCGAATCAGGGAAATCAGACCTGGTCATCCGCCGTGTTCCACCCTGTCTCAATCTTCCCTTCTGGACTGAAATCTCCCCTAACACGGAGAGGGGAATTTAATACTCTCCAATTTTCTACCGACCAACTAGGGCAGGTGATGGCCAATGAACTGAATTTAAATTATGAAAATAAATGAAATCGCTTCAGTTATGCGAATTGAATTCGCTCAGTAATTAAGGCCTTACGGCTGACGCTGGGATACCAAGGCAGAACGCACGCCTATATGGCTAAACCAACTGAAACAGCTTTCGCCTTTAAAGAATAAAAATGTAGGCACATGACAGAACGAAGTGATCATGATATTTAGACAATGCATAGACTTAGCACACATTTTTACAGGAACAAGTGCACAACATTCAGTGCGGCACCATTCTACTCCGAGGAAACGCGCACGTCACTCATGAGCAAAAAATGCCGTATGCGACGTAGACAGGGTTCGGGCAAGTCACCCAGCTGCGTCTGCCCGTCATCTCTGGCGCTGCACTCTATGCCGTCACGCACTACGCCTGCGAGGCGCATGAACTCTGTGAAGTCTTGCAGTCCGAGCACGCACCGAGCAATCAGCTCCTTAGCTTGAGCTTCGTCGACAAACGCCGTCGCCTGAAGCTCGTCTACCAAGGTTGGAGAGGAGGAGATCTGCTCAAAAGCCTCTGCAGTGTACTTCACACGGGTGCCGGTGACGAAGCGAGCAGCGCGTTTTGCCAAGGCTCGGTTCCTGTGTAGGATGTCATGGATGTCGAGGCGCTTTCTCATCCCATCAACGCCACCACGAAGACAGCGTATGTCCTGCAGAGCGTAGTTATCCGCAAGCTCCGGCTTTGAGAGCTCTGTGATGAACACGGTGGAAGCTCTGGGACTGGGAGCGCGTAATGTGAAACTACGCAGGGCTCGACTTCGGAGCAGGAGGCTGGCGAGCGGTGCCATGTCACAGGAATTCTGCCTCGAGAAAATGAAGCTCATGCTTCTGATGCTCGTATTTCGGCACACGGCGTCGCATATAGCGGGCCCGCACACATTCCAGCAGTGGTTACGGCTCGGCAATTCCAGACACAGCGCCAGATGTGCGATGCTAGTCGCGCTGTGGATCAGCTGAACGATCGGCATTGAGGCTGGCTCTGTGGGACCGTTAAAGCTCAAAATCGAGTACACCCGTACCGTGATGTGCGTGAGCTTTTTGGACACAGTCGCTCTGTCCACAGCGGTCTGGAGCAGGCCGAGGGGTACTGCGTACGAGGGGCAGCCTCTGTCTGGGAAGTGCACCAAGCAGGGGCCCTTGACGACGACTCTGTCTTGCAGGCCACATTCAGAGAGCGTTTTGCAGATTTCCCACCTATGGCAATTGAGGTATTCGAGGTTGATCTTTTTCAGCGATTTGTTCGCGGTCACCGCTCGACAAAATTTCTGGCACGCTAAGAAGCTAAAGCCGCACATTGAGAATGTCAGTTCCGTGATGGAGGTGTCATTCTCTAGCAGAGCGGAGATCCAGTGCTTTACAAAGTCATCGTTGTGCCGAAAATGGCGCCATCGGCATTCATGCCAATGGAATCCTTCAACAACTTCGTTATCATGGCTGTAGCTGCACGTGAAGCTGAAGTGCCTGAGTGTCTTGTTGGTGCGCAGAAGCTCCTTTATTGCTGTGGCGTACTGCAACTTGAGCGTGCTCACCTCTAGCTTGAGTCTAACCAGGCCCTTGTGAGTAGCCAGGGCATCGCAGATAGTCAAGACGTCCATGTCCGGACCATCAACAGGGGCTTTAATAAACAGCGATCTCAGGGACGTATTCAGCCTCAGGTACTTTCCGAGAGCGACATGCGGGTTGCCTATGCCGTAGGGTGCACTGCCACTGTTGAGAATCCTTGACGAGAGAGACAGGTCTCGGATGCTGCTGTTCCGGAACAGCCCTGCTAGGAAGGTGCTGGCGTCCTCAGGGTACACACGGACCTCCAAGGCTATAAGTGTCTCCAAGGTAGCTGTTCCCGCGAAAAGAGGAGCAAGATCGGCAATCACGTGTCCGTGGAAGTCCACGGACAGCTCGAGCGATTTCAACCGTGTCAAGGAAATTACAGTCGCTGCAAGGGCGCCGGAGATGACTCCTGGCGACCTCAAGTCCAACGAAAGCCTCTTCAGCCTCAGCGCGTCGCGAACCGCGAGACAGATAATTGTTTCACGGCCGGTGAGGATATGGTCGTTGATGGTGACTTCCGCAACGCACCGGTGCTTAGTCAGCAGGTGGTACAGAAGTGTCGTGGCTTGGCGCTTGTCTTTCATCGTGCTGAGGCTCCTCGTGCATGCGCTGTCACTCGCCTGAACGAGGATGAGCTTCGAGGGCGCGTCCTCTTGTAGTTCCAGCCCGACGGCCCAGAAGAAGCTGTTCCAAGCTTTCATGTTGGTTGCGATGTGGCACAGATGGCCTTCCCGCCTCGTGCATGGTCGACGATGGTCGACTCTTAGACCGCCGTACCGGCTGCAGACTCCGTCCATCTGTTCCAATGGCAGTGACGGGGCCTTTGTGGCGTGAAAGTCTTCGGGTACCTCAACGCTGTCGGGCGCTTCCTCGTTTTCGAGCTCCTCGACGCCTATGGGCTCCTCGACTTCGGCAGGCGCCTCGCCGTCGGCGGGCACCTGCTCGTCTTCGGGTACTTCTTTGTGTTTGGAAACATCAGCCTCCTCGGGAACTTGCACCTCCACGGGAACGTGAACGTCTTCGTGCTCCGGAACCTTCTTGGGCGACACATCCTCCTCTTGGTCAGTGTTGAAGGCAGCGCTTTCATCTGGGCTCTTCCGCTTGTTCATGATGGCAGCCCCGTCCGGATGAAACTGACCTGCACGAAAAGCATCGCAGGATGAATATAAGGCCGTCGGCGCAGCTGAAATCAGTAAACACGTTTACTACTGACCTCGCCCGGGCTGGTGACATGTAATGTACAGCGCCAGGGCGAAACGTGCTGAGTGGTGGGTTGTGACGAAAGACGTGCTCAAGTTTTTTTGAGAAACAGACCTGGATACCCGTCTGTGCACTACCTACATGGTTTACAGTTTAGTCAGCTTATGGTGTGACATGCGTGATAGTGCACATTTGTGTTTACATGGAGCCCCTACTGCACTATGTGTTAATGCCATGCGGCGGTTTGTGTGTTCAAGACATGAATTTCACGCGCGCCTAGTCACCGCGATGCTCATGCCAGCAATCTGCGTGTGTGCGGACATCACCCACGAAACTTATTGTTTAGTGCCATCATCAACCTTCATTCGCACTTTCCCTTTCCTCCCCTTCCCTTTCCCCTGTGTGGAGTAGCAGGCCAGGGCCATGTTACCACCGGCCGACCTCTCCACCTTTTGCTCTCATTAAAATTTCTTTCTCGCTCTCTTTGTACAGCATCTTGAAATAAATCATGCAGCATGCATGTTTCACAGTAACGCGTCCGCAATTCCCATGATGTCCTGCATTCATCTGGTCATTCAAACAGGCGTCTCCCACAACAGCCTAGTTGGAGTGTAACATGTTGGCATCATAATCCTAAACATGGGGCAAGCTAAGAGTTTTTTTAATTCGTTTAGCGCCTTCTTCCCCTACCATGTGCAATAAGATCTATCCCCTGTTGGGTTTGGGATGCCCCCCCCCCCTCTTGCCTGGGTGGATTAAGGCAGCTCGCGGTCCCCTCCTGCCTAAGTGGATTAAGGCAGCGGACCCTGACCGGCGAAGGCCCAAGATGCGGCGGGGGCTGGCAAAGACGGCAGCAGCGGCAGAATCAGCGGGACTATGGTGGCAGCGGCGAAGGTCAAAGAGGGGTGCTGTAGCACCTGTGATGCCTCCCCTCCTGCCTAAGTGGATTAAGGCAGCGAACTTCCAGGACCGTGGGACCATAGTTGCAGCGGCGAAGGTCAAAGACCGCCGAAGGCCGAACATGGGGCGACGATGGCGGCGTTCCGTGGCCGAGTCGACCCTCGGGTCAACGAACAGAGTGGCGGTGTGCTGAGTGAAAGACAGCAGTGTTTCATTTCCCAGAGAACACAAACCCTTTCCCATCGACCGAGCTGCCAGGGAGCGGGACAGCCAGCACCGCCCTTGCCGTGGGTGGCATCAACAGTATCCACAACGGTCCGTCTGATTGGACGTCATCCTTCGAAGTTTATTCCCCAGTCAGGGATCTGGGGAATACGAAGGCTATTTAACGAGGTATTATTTATGGCAGTTAAAATTTCGTCGGGTGACGTTGGAGACAGGGAAAATGAGCATGAAATGCGGCTAGCCGTTCTGATATGGTGAGGTGACGGTGCAGGCTCGTTAGCGAAGAAGAAATTGCGAAAGACTTCAGCTATTTCAAGTGGTTGGTCATAGTTGATGCCGTTGTGTGAAATCCTGGATACTTGGCGATTTTGTACATTTCTATCCAGAAACGTGTTAACTATTTCCCATTTTTTCTTTGCATTGTTACCCGCTTCAAATACTCTTCGTTCAAAGTACGCCCGTTTAGCCGCTTTTAATTGAGTCGTAATGTTGTTACTGAGTTTTTTGTATCTGGTGTGTAACTTCTTGTTGAAAGGCTGTTTTTTAGTTTTTTTTGTATAGGTTCTCACACTTTCGCAGAGCAGATAAGAGTTTCTTTGATAGCCAAAGATTATGTGGAAAGGCTACAGCCTTTTTACATTTGATCTCTTGCGAGTAGGTTCCTATGTAGTTTGAGACTAGTGACAAAAATTTTGAAAAGGCTACCTGTGGATTGGTAAGTGATTTAATCACAGACCAATCGGTATGTTTAATGACATTAATAAATTTATCTTTTTGCAGAACCATCCTAGTGCGAGAGGCTGAGCTGGGTTTCGTATTGGTATCGAAGCGGATAAGTATAGGTCGGTGATCAGTAATGTCGACGTCAAGAACACGAGCTAGTGGTGAAGATAGTAAACTGGAGAGAGCATGATCAATTAGAGAGCATCCTCCGTCATGGGCGACACGAGTAGGGATTTCAATGAGGTGTTCAAAACCGGAACTCTGGAATGTGCTAGTGTAGTTGACATACATTGGTGATGTTTTATCCGGTAAGTTAATATTGATGTCGCCCATAATAATGGCATTTTTGTTTTCTAGTGAGATGGCATGCAAGGTATGATCAAGGGCTGAGCAGAAATCAGCTACTGATGTAGATGGTGAGCGGTAAATGCAGCCAAATATGAAGTTTCTGTTGTCAATGCCAAGAAAGTGGTAATCTAATTCAATCCAAACAGATTCACAGTTAGGTACAGCTAAGGTGAGATCTTGCCTTCGTTTGTGAGTTAGTTCTGCAGAAACATATATGGCTGCACCACCGTGGCTACTGGTTTGTCTATGGCAGTATTCCGGTATGTAGTTAGAAAAACAAAACAGATTATTATCGTCAGGAGATAACCATGTTTCGGTGATAGCAAGTAATGAAAATGTGGTAGAAAGTGGAGAAATATAGTTATCTGTGTCATCAAAGTGCTTGCGTATGCTTCTAGCATTGAAATGAATAGCGGAACGATGGTCATTCAAAAAGGAGTTTAAGCTGATTGTGTCCAAAAGAGAATCCATGGCTCTTTTATTGAGGAGAAAGTCATCGAAGTGGAAGGAGAGCCCTACTCCATTTTAGCCAAGGCAGACTCGCTGCGAATGCGTAGAACATTGCTGGTAAATGTCTTTCTGGCTTTGATCTGGCAGTTATCTGTCCATACGAACCTCCAGTCTTTTTCTTTCTTTAACTGAAGTGCTTTGGAAAGCAGGCTCTTATTAGCTGGTGTCAGGTGGTCATTAACAAAACGTGATGACGCAGAACCGGTGCCTGATATTCCTATATCGCTAAGGCATAGTTTGGCTTTACGAGCCTTGCTGACAAAATCAGCTTTCTGCACTCTAGAGTAGAAGCGGGCGATTATGTTTTTCTGGTCATTTGTTTGGGTGGGTACGCGATGGACGATTTCAAGGTCTGTAGGACAAATGGGACTACCGATTTTTTCTCCTATCACTTCGAGGATGGAAACACAGTCTTCCCCTTGGGAGCATGGGACACCTTTGACCCCTACATTGTTTAGGCGGGAGTATTGTTCAAGCTCTCCTAATTTCAGAGACAAGGAGTGATTCTCAGCCTTCAGCACCTTGTTTTCTTCAACCAATGCGTTATTTTCGACTCTAAGTTCTTCGACCAAAGAATTCATATGCTCAGCACTGGACACTATACAATCAACTTATTTCTTCAGTTCTTTCACATCCACTCCAGGTGCCTGCATACTTAGCAAGAACCTGCCGAAAACAGCATCAGGTAACTGCTCAGTCATCCCACCGAGTCGTGCCTCTAAAGCCTCAACCTTTTTTGCAAGCTCTGCATTTGTCGGCATGGTGCATGCAAAGCCTAGGCAACAGTACCCGCAGAAAGAAAAAAAAAAGCAATTCACTTGGCAGCAGCGGTAGAACAGGTAATGCACTATGCACGAGACAGCCAAAATGTTGAGGTTATGACTAACCTGCGTAGAATAGATGAGAGTGAACGGTTGTGCCAGTTGTGCTACCACTGCTGCCAAAGAGTCGCAGTCTTCAGGGTCGATGGCCTTTATAGCGAAGTCCCGAGGTGGTGGTGGCGCTCAGCGATGGAAAATATTGATGCCGCCAGCTGATGATAGGAGCATGGGGGAGGAACCGCCACGTGTAGCGACCCGTGGCGTGACGCAGCCCAGTAGATGGTCGATAGGCCTCACCGCGGGTTAACGCCGTGAAGATCACGTCCAACGATACATCTGCGTAGAATAGATGAGAGTGAACGGTTGTGCCAGTTGTGCTACCGCTGCTGCCAAAGAGATAACAAGGAAGGAGAGAACTTTATACAGGAATATTTACATTATTTACAAAAACGGTAACTGAGAGGGACTCTCAGCGGAGAAGGGAACTTCTTCAGGAGTCAACAGGAGTGCTCACTGGAGTCCTCAAAACAACACCCGTTAAATAACGCACGAATTCCCCAGATCCCTGTCTGGGGAATATAGTTCGAAGAATGACGTCCAATCGCATGGGCAGACGTGGACTCCGGAGGTACCACCGACGGCGGGGGCGGTGCTGGCTGTCCCGCTCTCTCAGCTCGGTCGGTGGGAAAGGGTAGAGTCGGGAAATGAACCTCCCGCAGTCTACCCGCATGTGGACGACCTTCCTCGTGCACATGTTTGACGCTTCCCTGCCGGATGTCCAAAACACGAGACGCCGAGGACACAGCCGTCTTTCTTTAGCACATCACCATGCACTCTGTCCGTCGACCCGAGGGTCGACTCGGCCACCTGACGCTGCCACGTCGCCACCACGTCGCCGCTGCTTCTGCCGCTGCTGCCGTCTTTGCCAGTCCCCGCCGCATCTTCGGCCTTCGCCGGTCAGGGTCCGCTGCCTTAATCCACTTAGGCAGGAGGGGACCGCGAGCTGCCTTAATCCACCCAGGCAAGAGGGGGGGGGGTCCCAAACCCAACAGCTCCGCTTCGGACGCTAAAAAAACATTGTCGAGCATACTTCCACAGCGTGGCTGTGTTGCAGGAAGTATTTACGTTATGAAAGGGAGAACATTGATCAATTGTAATGACATTTAGCTTGACATTCACGTTAATTGTGGCGTTTTTCTTCAGTTGCTAAAATCCTATCTTCAATACCGCCGCCAGCAAGTTGTTATCAATAATCATTTGTCTGATGTACGAGCAGTTCACGCAGGAGTACCTCAGGGAAGTATTTTGGGGCCTCTGCTGTTTTCTTTTTGCATCAATGATCTGGTAAACATTGACAACACAGCAAAATTCATCATATACGCTGATGATACCAGCATACTTTTAATAGGGTCTGATGCCGAGCTTCTTATCTCACGCGCAAATGTACTTCTAAATGAACTACATTCCTGGAGTATCGATAATTCGCTTGCCATAAACAACAGTAAGACAAAAGCTGTTTTTTTCAGGCCGAAAAACCGAAACATAGACACGCAGGCCATACTCCATCTCGGCACTGCAAATATTCAGATAGCGTCGGAAGTTAAATGTCTTGGTGTTCTGTTCGAAAAAAATATGTCCTGGAATGCTCACATAGATGCAGTTGCAACTAAAATTTGTCGCATTACAGGGATCCTGTGCAAATTGCAATATTTTGCTCCTGTTTGCATTAAACGCCTTATTTTCAGTGCCCTTTTTACTTCACATATTAACTACTGTCACGTAGTGTGGGGTACAACTACTTTGTGAAATATTACTAAACTTCACCTCCTACAAAAAAAGGCAATTCGTATAGTTGCAAACGCTGCATACGATAGTCATATTGCACCTCTCTTCAGGGAACTAAACATTATCACACTTCCTGACATTTATAAAACAATGCTCCTTAAGCGTTATTCTACGGAATTAAACAGAATAAAAACATTTTAGGCGGCATAGCAAACTTGACACCTAAACGAAAAACGGAATACCCGCAGTACTGAACTGTGGGAAATACCTCGAGCACGCACTAACTATGGATACCAGATGCTACATAATATGCTCCCGTCGCTTCTAAACAAACGAGTTGTTTCATAGCCACAATACTGTTTTTTTTTGTTGTAAATATATCATAGCCACAATAATTGCACTTTCTACCTTTTTCTGTATTACACCGTACATTGTATACTTCAATAAATACTCTACTAATCTTGTAATTGTTTTGCTTATGTCCTGAATTTGTGCCACATCCTCCCATGTCCCATGTCCCATGCGTTGTGTTTGTATCCTAGTTTTGTTGCCAATGCCATGATTTTTAGGGGCCGTGAACCCCGTCAAGCCCAGCTAGAGGCTTTTTGTTCACGGTCCTCAGCATCTGTAATGTTGATGTTGGAATAAAATGATGATGATGATGATTGTGACGACGCTTAGAACGCACTAATTGCTTATATCGCTATACCGTCTTGGTGCTCCATCGCAAAGAAAACTTTTTGTTCAATATCAAGCATTAGGTGTCCGGCTAGTACACAGTTCCAATTCCCATGCACTCCTAATCTGTCCTGTCGGCCGTAGGAACAAAAAGGGCTTCCTTGTCGCTTCCGTGGTGCGCCAGTTTATCAGCAAATTACCGCTGTCGGCTCAACTGAGTCGCAGCGCCAACAGAAAACAAATTTTGTCATGGTTTATGCAACCTGGTGCCTAAACACGTATTTTCGCTTAATTTATCACAGCTTGAATAGATATTAGCAGCGAAGCCAGCATTCACGAATTCTGAGGTCCGAAGTCACGTTTATTTTATTCGGGAGCTCTCCCCACGTGTTACAGCGTTGCGTAGCGTTTGGCTAAGCGTGAAAGAATGTAACAAAATAGCTCATATTTTCCTATGATTAGGGTAGATACGAACACCAGAAATATAGTCCGCTAAACCTTTTACCCCCACGATCCCTCTGACATGCCTACGGAAAGAGCAACTGAGATTGGTAGCGGTAGCACTTACAATCCTGTGCATGAAATGTGTTTAACTGGAACAAGCGCAAGCTCAGCGCAAGGATGCCGAACACGAACTGGGGCGCGATTACGAGTCGCTCGAAATCGTCTCAATCGGAAAGTGTCTCAAAAAGTGTCTCATTTGCCCTGTTCCTATTGGTCGGTCGTGACCAGCGGCCATATTGTTTTTTTGCGTCACCGGCCGACGTCATAAACGCGCAGAAGTGTTGACGTTGCTCACCTAATTATGCGAGCCGATTGAGACGATTTTGCAGGATTGGAACGAGTGGTCTCAAACCGCTTGAGACAGAAAATGGCGGTTGTTTACATGGCCGGTGGCCGCGCGAGCAACGGTGTAAGAGGGTGCATGAAGACGGTTTTGACGTGCCGGACGAGTTGTTTCGACGTTTTGACATAGGAAGGAGCACAATGGCTGTGCGACGAACTCTCCGTTGAACTTCGAGGTGTGCGGGTGAGTGTGCGGTCAGTGGAGCGGCAAGTGCCTGTGCGCGCCTTCGCCGCCGGTGGGTTTGAAGACACCGTAGGAAATGAAGTAAACGTCGGCGTAGCCCAACCGACTGTGAGCAAGTGTTTGCGGTGAGTTGCGGAGACCACTGTCAAAGTTAAGTCGCAGAAGGTGTGCGCTTTCCGGCGAGACCCCCAAGACAAGGCGGCGGCGAAGGAGGACTTCCTTCGCATAAACATTCGCCACCGTCCTGCGGCGTCTTCCGAGCATCATCCGAACGGAACGGCACCACCAACACGAATATCAAGTGCTTAACCCGAAGCGGGCGGCATGAGTTGGTTACGAGGCGGAAGAGTGATTGTTGCCGCAGTGACCGGGCGTGCCGGCTCTTAATTACCGCAGTGAGATTGCAAGCTCCCATCAGCTGCACCGGTCTGCTTCCGTATGTCGGCAGTTGCTGCAGTGTGATTATTCATGGTGGCCGGGTATTTTCTGAACAAAAATAAATATAATCACGCATCGCCCTTGGATCACATTTGCCATCGATAGCAGACTAGGTGAGTTCACACTGGCGAGTCGCGGAGGTCGCGCGACAAGCTTAAATGGATTTATTACGCTCCCTCCCCGCTTTACATGTGCTTCGCAAACCGTAACTAATTGACCGAAATCGGTCGCCTGGAATACTAGCGCGACGTTTGCAACTCGCCAGTGTGAACTTGCCTTAAAGCTGCCTTCGCCAGTTTTCGAGCCAAGCGCTGCTTCCAAATTGTTCTCGGCAGACTCGTAGCAATCACTGCCTTTAAACAGATTTTTCCGCGCACTTAAGACGTCTGCGCAGTACTTTGATTCTGCGTAATGTGTAAAAAAAGATGACAGCCGTCGAATAAGCTGATTTTGTTTCTGGCTGCCATGTTTACGATGGCTGAATATGTGCGTGGAGGGATAAGGCTGAATCCGTTGAATCAGGCGGCAGCTCACGCCGCCTAGCCGCCGCTACCGACGTTTTTCCAGCGTCAGCGCATCATCGCGGTAGCAAAAGTGACTGAAGAGCAAACTTAATTGCAAAATTGAGGACGCTTCTTCTTTTGCTTCATGTCGTTGAGTTTGAAAAATAGTTTGTTAGCGAAAGAAAACATTCTTCAAATTATTAACGGCGTGTTTACAGAAAAAACTTTAGCATACGGTCCCTTATTGCGCAACTAAATGCTTCCTGGGTGGAACCCTACTATTAGACACCACAACCTCACTGCTAATTGGTTGATTCCGCGGTCAACGACTCGCGATGTCGTCATTTTGACGTCAGAGTCTCAAAATTGAGACAGAAACTCGTAATCGCGCCCCTGGTGATCGAAAACACGCGCTTCGTCGGGGACAACCTTCAGTCTGTAGCTCGCCTATCCAGTTACCACACCACTGAGTTCAATGAATAAATTGTAAAGACGAAGACGAACATTCTGTACAGCGGCGGCAGTGCCATCGCTGCGCGTGCTTTGGGCTCGCTTTGGCTGACCGCAGACTGTTGCCGCCCTGCTCCTTCAATAACGCCCCAGTGCCTATAATATAATAAACCCCCGTCTTACATTTGGTGGAGGTGCTGGGTAACGATATCGGCTCTGGAACTCCGTAACCGAACTCTTCCGACGCCTGCTATGCCTGTGGACACCCAAAATCAAGCCGTGCAAGCAGGCCCACCGACTGTCATCTGTGCCGGCTCCCTTCGACAGCGGGACCCGGCTGTCTTCAGCGGAACAGATGAACATGACGTGGAAGATTGGATCGCGTCTTACGAACGTGTGAGCCTCTATAACAAATGGGACGACGAGACTAAGCTCACCAATGCCATTTTTTATCTTACCGGTGTCGCCAATTTATGGTACCGCAACCATGAAGGGGACGTTGGAACTTGGTCAGCCTTCAAGACGAAGTTCTCCGAAGTGTTTGGTCGCCCAGCCGTAAGGCAACTACGCGCCGAACAGCGCTTGCGCGAACGGTCGCAGCAGGTCGGCGAAAGCTTCACTAGCTACATAGAAGATGTAATCGCCCTCTGGAACAGAGTGAACGTCAGCATGCCGGAAGCTGACAAGATAAAGCAGATCCTGAAAGGTATTGATGACGACGCCTTTCAAATGCTGCTAGCGCGAGACTTGCGCACCGTTTCAGAAGTCATCACGCTGTGCCAGAGCTTCGAGGAGCTGCGTAAGCAGCGGGTCCTGACTCGTGAGCACTCCGCTCATGTAGAGTCACTTGCTGGACTGAGACCCACAGCTGATAACTCCTCTTTGCTGCAGCAAGTCAAAGACTTTGTGCGTGAGGAGGTGGCCCGTCAGCTTTCTCTTTTGCCTAGCCCTCAGGGGTCGCCACCATATTTGGCCCCGGCTCTCCAACATGCTATTCGAGAGCAGGTTGCTGAGGCACTTCCGTCCGCCCATTCACCATCACATGTCGCTGCTCCGCTGACGTACGCTGACGCCGCTCCCAGTCCTGTCGCCACCCCTCTGAGTTATGCCAACGTCGTCCCTAGACCTGTCGCCCGTCCACGCACTTACGCCGAAGTCGTTGCTCAAACTTAGCCACCTACGTACCCTACAGTGTCCGTGCCCGTACCAGCCCCAGCACCTTATATGCGACCCTCTCCACGAGACCGAGATCCCTGGCGCACGACGGATAACCGGCCTATTTGCTACACCTGCGGATTGCATGGGCACGTAGCCCGCTATTGTCGTCGCCGTCTCCCAGTTTCGGCCCCGCCTGTCGGGTACTGGCCTCCAGCGCGCCAGTACTCCGCCTCTTCTGAGCCCCGTCCGTTGACCCGTCCTGCCTCCCCCGACCGTTCAGCGTTATCGACCGCCGTTTTCCTTCACCGCGACGCCGCTCCATTTCTCCGATGCGTCGCCGCCCAAATACTTCTCAAGAGGAAAAGTAGATGCCGCAGTTCCTGAGGCAAGAACTGCGTCCCCGTCGAAATACCAAAGACATCAGCTGTCACCGTGAACCTTATTGACGTTTTGGTGGAGGGAATTTCTGTCATGGCCCTTGTCGACACTGGCGCCGCAATTTCAGTAATAGACGCACAACTTTGTCGCCGCTTGAAGAAAGTTAAGACGCCAATTGCCGGTCTCTCGCTGCGCACGGCCAGTGAGTGCTCAGCCCATCAAGCCGTCAGCAGCTTGCACCGCTCGAGTCTTAATTCAGGACGTCCTATATACGATAGAGTTCGTCGTCCTGCCGTTTTGTTCACACGATGTTATTTTGGGCTGGGATTTCCTGCCTCGCCATGCTGCGGTCATAGATTGCGCTCGCGCTGAAGTCGGATTCTCTGCGTTGCCCCAGTCGCTGCCGGACGCTGCTCTCTCGTCGCCGTGTATTAAAGCCCTCGTCGCCGAAGACAACGACCTGCCTCCGTGCTCTTCCATCCTTGTGGGCCTCTCTTGTGACCCTCTCCGTGATGACACTGTACTTTTCACGCCCGCTCATACTTTTCTCCGCCGGAAGTGTCTTCCCCTGCCTTACGCCGTATTGACTATTTCTGCTGGCCTATCCGTACGGTGGGTCTGTAACCCGTTCTCCTGCTCTAGTGCTTTGCGCCGTGGCGAATGTGTCGGCAGTGTCCAGCCCATCGCGTCTATTATAACCCGAGAGGAGACTGACGATGCATCGCACATCAATCTCACTGCGCTCAGCCCACCATCTTTTACGCCCACTCCATCCTCTACAAAACTGTTTCTCCGCTCCATCGACGCAGATATTCCTCCGCCGCAGCGCAAGCAGCTTCTCCACTTGCTCCACCAGTTCAGCGCTTCCTTCGACTGCCATCACAGCTCCCTGGGCCAAACCTCGACTGTCACACATCGCATCGACAAAGGTGCCCACGCTCCTCTACGGCAGCGCCCCTATCGTGTGTCGACTACCGAGCGCCAAGTCATTGAAGATCAAGACCAAATGCTCAAGAGCGGCGTCATCCAGCCCTCCAGCAGTCCTTGGGCTTCGCCAGTTGTGCTTGTCAAAAAGAAAGACGGCTCCATCCGTTTCTGTGTAGACTACCGCCGCCTTAACAAGATCACGCGCAAGGACGTATATCCCCTGCCACGCATCGATGATGCACTAGACTGCTTGCAAGGTGCCGACATATTTTCTTCTTTAGATTTACGGTCCGGGTACTGGCAGGTACCCATGGAAGAGGCTGATCGCCCCAAAACAGCCTCTGTAACCCCTGACGGCATATATGAATTTACTGTGATGCCTTTCGGCCTTTGTAATGCTCCTGCCACCTTTGAGCGGATGATGGATACCATTCTGCGTGGGCTGAAGTGGAAGACCTGCCTATGTTACCTCGACGACATCGTCGTGTTTTCGCCTGTCTTTGACACTCACCTCTCCCGACTGAAGCACGTTTTGACCTGCCTCTCTGACGCCGGCCTTCAGCTCAACTTAAAGGGCAACTCCGGCGATTTTTCGATGTGCATCGATTGAAATGAAATTTTAAGTCTGTATTCTTTATGATAGTCTGATGCCTCATGTAAGATTTCGCACCTGAAACAAGCGTAGTTTTTCCGCAAGCGAATTTTGAGGAGGGAGGAGGAGGGAAAACTTTATTTACACTAATGGTTTTTCCTGCGGTTTGGGGGCATCTTCAGAGACGTCTTGGTTCTACCCCCAGAAGCCTTCTCTGTCGAAGTCGTCCGCCTCTAATCAGTGGTCGGTTGCCCTCAGTCCAGGGCTCCGCTGACCACTGCCGCCCGTTGAGCTCGCTGTACCAGACCTTGTTGGTCTTCGCAGCGGTCGCTGGACAGCAGAGTCTCCCACTGCTCCGCACTCGGGTTTTGTATTTTGGGGACCACGTCTATGTTTTGGCAGGCCCATGTGATGTGGTATAGTGTAGGTTTTTCGTCGCACCAGGGACATTTGTTCGTGTATATCGTAGGGTGCATTTTGTTTAGTATATGTAGGTTTGGGAAAGAGCCTGTTTGTAATTGTCTCCAAGTGACAGCTTCCTCTCAGCTGAGAGATGTGTGCGGTGGGGGATGTCGCATTCTTCTGCCTCTATAGTTTTGTAGTATGGCCGAGTATTCCCTGGGTGCTGGCGCGAGTTCCGCGGTCTCGTCGGAAGCTCGGAAAGTAATCGAGCTATCCTGTCGGCCTCTCGGTTCCCTGCCACCCCCGTGTGCCCCGGTACCCACACAATTTTGTGTCGGATCTTGTCGTTTTGTTCTTCCCGGTTTTTAATTCTGTCACTCGCTGCGAGGAGTATACGGAGCGCGTGACGACCTATCCTGCCATTCATGTAATTTCGGCAGGCTGTTTGAGAGTCCGTAAGTATTGTTAGTGACCGCCCGGTTCTATAGCCCTCCGCCACCGCTAGAGCAACGGCTACTTCCTCGGACTCTGCAGCTGTGCAGCCTCGCAGAGACGCGCTGGTCATTTCGCGTAAAGACGAATCGACCACCGCCGCTACAGCGATTTTGGTATCTCCTCCTCTCCAAGACGCGTCTGTATACGCGGTCGTGGCTTGAGGAGCGTATGTTTTCTCGATGAATTCGGCCCTCGCTTCTCTTCTGCCTCGATGGAGGTTGGGATCCATGTTTTTTGGTATTGGCGCTACCTTGAGGGTCTTGCGAAGCTCGTCGGGGATCGTTGCCGTCCTCAACATTTCTCGCATCTGCTCGCGGTAACCGATCCTCTGCAGGAGCGCTCTTCCTGTCGTTGTTTGGAACAGCCTGAGTTTTTGCGACTCAAGCTGCGCCTCTCGTAGCTCCTCAAAGGTGTTGTGTAATCCCAGGGCCATGAGTTTTTCTGTAGACGTGTTGCGTGGTAGTCGGAGCGCTGTCTTATACGCTTTGCGTAGCAGGGCATCCGCTTGTTGTATTTCATTTTTGTTGAGGCACTGGTAGGGTAGGCTGTACGTGATTTTGAAGACGAGCGCTCCTCGACGCGAGCGGCGCCCACTGATCGAGCAACTTCTACAGGCCACCCTGTTCTGTGACGTCACTGGCGGGGCGGCGTGTCAAGCTGGTTGGGCGCGCGCTGGCGCTGGCA
The DNA here is from genome assembly GCF_055824585.1 of Amblyomma mixtum. Classification (NCBI taxonomy): domain Eukaryota; kingdom Metazoa; phylum Arthropoda; class Arachnida; order Ixodida; family Ixodidae; genus Amblyomma; species Amblyomma mixtum. Next base: position 156,003,955 of record NC_143021.1, on the reverse strand, counting down.
GTGCAGGGGAAAACTGAAAATTGGTTTTGAGGAAAGTAAATTACGCAGCAATGGACACCCGAACCGCGACGTAATGGAGGAGTGAAAGAAGAAAGGAAGAAAGAGGTCCGTAGTGGAGCTCTCCGGAATTATTTCGACCACCTGTGCAATTTCGCGCCATCTCAACGTGCCTGATGTGATGTGTACGCCAGAGTGATGGGTCATGGCAACTTCTGTTGTGCTGTGGGGTGCACAAATTCTTGATCTGTGAGAACGGGCGTGATCTAGCGTAGGTTTCCTAGCGATAAGAACCTTCGCGACAAGTTGGTGAGAGCTGTCCGCCGTGTAAACTGGCCTCCGAGGAAGCATCCCGGTTGTGCTCGGAACATTTCGCGCCAGATTGCTATGAAGACAGCGTGTACTTCAAAGAGAGCTTTGGACTCGCTAAGGCTTCGTTCAACTGGCGCTTGAAGGCATATTCTGTGCCAACGTTATTCTAGTACAACCGTCTATCGCAGCGGCCAGTTGAACGAAGCGCGGCCGTCAGCGGTATGTTGATTGTAGAACTGTAGACAGCTTCGCACAGAGGACTGTTGGTGATGCATGCCCCTGTAAGGACGTGTGCATCGCGGCAACGTTCCGGCAGCAGATTCTTTCATCAGGCTGGGTCGGCCGGCACTGGCCACACGAACAGCTGTCGGCGAGAGCATCTCATTAACTTTTGTTCTGACGACTCTGTCACAAATGCATGCACGAGAAATGACTCAAGTAATCACTTCTCCGAGTTCAGACCGTCTCCGTGCTGCAGGTGACGAGGCCTGTGGTGTGACTCGGCTGGCTCGCGCGGCGGTGGATCATACCTAAAAGGCGACTCGCCCAGTCCAAAATCGTCGAATCAGTCGTCTTCTAAAGACTCGCTGGTCTCGGCAAAGCTGTCCTCCGCGCATTCAGTCATGTCGACAGCGCGGCTAAGGGTAGTTGTGATATCTTCGGGGACTTCACAGCGCGGAGAACCCGCTCGTGACGTCACAGTCAATACCGCACGAGGGCTCCTCCCAGGTTTCGGTTTTGCGGTTTCGGTTTCGAGATCGCATTTTTTGCTGCTTAAAAAATATTTCACGGTTGCTTTTGAAAACCTTGTATTGTACACATTAGAGGAGGTTCTTAGGAGCACAAAACAGCCATTAACTTAAAATGGCTGAAAAATCGCCGGAGTTGCCCTTTAAAGAAGTGTCACTTTGCCGCCCGCCAACTTCCCATTTTAGGCCATGTTGTTTCTAAGGACGGTGTCCGTCCGGACCCGGCTAAACTTCTTGCTGTGGCTGCGTTTCCTCGACCTACTTCTATCAAAGATCTGCGCAGCTTCCTGGGTCTGTGCTCCTACTTCCGTAGGTTTATACGCAACTTTGCCTCAATTGCTGCACCTTTGACACAACTTCTGTCCGGCAGTTCTGATCTTTCTCAGTGGGCCCAAGATTGTGACGACGCCTTCGATTCTGTGCGCCTTATCCTCACCGCACCGCCGATACTGCGTCATTTCGACCCAAACGCACCTACCGAGGTCCATACTGACGCCAGTGGGGTAGGCATCGGCGCCGTACTCGCACAACGCAAATCTGGCTTCATCGAATACGTCGTTGCCTATGCCAGCCGCACGATAACAAAGGCTGAATCTAACTACTCGGTCACTGAAAAAGAGTGTCTGGCGATAGTTTGGACCCTTACCAAGTTCCGCCCTTACCTCTACGGCCGCCCGTTTGAAGTCGTGACCGACCACCATGCGCTATGCTGGCTTTCCTGTCTGAAAGATCCATCCGGTCGCCTCGCGAGGTGGGCCCTTCGCCTCCAGGAGTACGATATCCGCGTCGTGTATCGTACTGGCCGCAAACATCAAGACGCCGATGCTCTATCCCGCTGCCCACTTCCAGCCAACATTTCCAGCCTTTCCACCTTCGACGCCTCCTCACCGATGCTTCACATCAGCGCCATGCCTTCCTCGCAGCGTGCCGACCCATGGATGTCTTCTCTTATTGACTTCCTCACCAACCCTACGGCTGCTTCGCCTTCGCGCGCTCTTCGCCGCCATGCTTCTCATTTCTCAATACGTGATAACCTCCTTTATCGCCGCAACTACACCTCAGACGGCCGCAAGTGGTTGCTAGTTATTCCCCGTCACCTTCGCTCGGAAGTCTGCGCCCATTTTCATGCTGACCCGGAGTGTGGTCATGTCGGAGTGTTCAAGACCTACGATCGCCTCCGACTACGATATTATTGGCGTGGCATGTACACATTCATCCGCAAATACGTGCGGTCATGCCTTACCTGTCAACGTCGCAAGCCACCTCCTTATCATTTTGCTGGAGAATTGCAGCCGCTACCTTGCCCACCACGCGCATTAGACCGCGTCGGCATTGACTTATGCGGTCCCCTCCCGTACACTTTGGCCGGCAACCGTTGGGCTGTCGTCGCGGTTGACCATTTGACCAGGTATGCCGAACCCGCAGCCCTTCCAGCCGCCACAGCCTCAGAGGTGGCCTCGTTTATTTTAAACTGATTCATCCTTCGTCACGGCGCCCCTCGCGAACTGCTGAGCGACGGAGGCCGCGTCTTTCTGTCGGATGTTGTGAAAGCACTGCTCACCAAGTGCATTATAATTAATCGAACCACCTCCGCATATCATCCGCAAACCAACGGTCTCACCGAGCGCCTTAATCGTACCCTCGGTGACATGTTGTCTATGTATGTCTCTTTAGACCAGTCAAACTGGGATCTTGTCCTTCCGTATGTAACCTACGCGTACAATACCGCAACTCAGTCCACTACCGGCCTTTCTCCTTTTTTTCTCCTTTACGGCCGTCACCCTTCTGCTACCATCGACACCATTCTCCCGTACCAACCCGATGCTTCCGAGTATACACCTCTTTCTGAAGCCGCCCGGCACGCCGAAGACTGTCGCCGCATAGCCTGTGCTCTCATGACTGACACCCAGTGCAGAGAGAAATCCCGCCACGACCTCAGTCAATCAACATCAAACTTCTCCAACGGCTTTCTTGTGTGGCTCTGGATTCCGCCGAATACTCCGAGCTTGTCATCAAAATTTCTTGACAAGTACCATGGCCCATACCGCGTACTAGAGCGCACCTCTGCAGTTAATTACACCGTAGAACCTCTCAACCCATCTTCTGATCGCCGCCGCCGTGGACGCGAGACTGTTCACGTCCAGCGCCTCAAGCCATTCTACGACCCAGCCGTCCTGCCTGCGCCCTGAGTCGCCAGGTTGGCTCCTTTCCTCCCCGGGGGCAATTGTAAAGACGAAGACGAACATTCTGTGCAGCGGCGGCAGTGCCATCGCTGCGCGTGCTTTGGGCTCGCTTTGGCTGACCGCAGACTGTTGCCGCCCTGCTCCTTTAGTAAGGTCCCAGTGCCTTTAATAAACCCCCGTCTTACAAAATCTACATTCTGACGCATAAAATTATCATAGATGATAGCGCACGTAAAAGGGGACAACAGACGACACGCCAGCGCATAAATCTGCTTAGAAGTGCCGGTTTCCAGTGAGTCCGTACCCTGCCTGGTGGACTACCTTCTGATGTCACGTTAACGGGTAACGGCGCGCTAGATAACCGCAGTACTGTCTGGTAGAGGCAAAATGTGAGTAGTGACGCACAGCACACATTCTCATACGTTGGATGATAGAGCACAACGACAGAAGCGAACATGTAAACATGCGTTCTACGCGCGCCGCCGGCGCGACCCGCAGTCCCTCGGGCTGTGCGCGCCGACAGATGGCGACTGGTGTCGAGAGTAGGAGCGCGCTCGCAGCCTCCGTGCGAGGGTAAAAGATTTTGCCTCTACCACTCCCTGCTTTGTCACACTAGCAGGGTTACGAGAATCGGCCAACGCTATTGGCTGAAAGGGGTGTCCTCTGATGGGGAAAAGCCGCTGGGTTCTTAAGTTCTATCCAATTATAGCAACACAAGGCTTGGTTTATGAGGGTTTCACGTCCCAAAGCGAAAGCAAACCTCCACGCAACTGCCTGGAAGGCACTCCAAGCGTTGGTCGACTCCTCCCACCGTGTGCGGGGAATTAAAATAAAAGGCGGGAGCCGGTATTCTTAATCGGATTTAAATTACGGAAATCGGCTGTGCAGAGCACCAATTCTTAGTTTCTAAGAACGCTCGGAACGTGTAGATCGAGTCCCAACGGTAAAAATAGCAGTTCAGATTCCTTCAGTGCGCCTTTAAGCATCCTCTCAAGTTGTCTTTCTTATCTCTTCTCTGGGTGGATAAATGGCTTGCCCGTGACACCGTCGGTTTCACGCTGGTACTGCGGGGTATTAGGATCGGGTGAGCGTGGTCGCGCCGGAGAAGGGACGAGGAAGGCGGGAGACGGGGTTACGAGTAGAAAACAAAAGAAAGGAGAACTTTATACACGAATATTTACATTATTTACAAAAAGAGAGCAACTGAGAATGAATCTCAGTGAAAGGGAGCTTCTTGAGAAGTCAACAGGAGTGCTCTGCAGTCCCAAAACAACACCTCGTTAAATAGCCTTCGTATTCCCCAGATCCCAGACTGGGGAATAAACTTCGAAGGATGACGTCCAATCAGACGGACCGTTGTGGATACTGTTGATACCACCCACGGCAAGGGCGGTGCTGGCTGTCCCGCTCCCTCGCAGCTCGGTCGATGGGAAAAGGTTTTGTGTTCTCTGGGAAATGAAACACTGCTGTCTTTCACTCAGCACACCACCACTCTGTTCGTTGACCCGAGGGTCGACTCGGCCACGGAACGCCGCCATCGTCGCCGCATGTTCGGCCTTCGGCGGTCTTTGATCTTCGCCGCTGCAACCATGGTCCCACGGTCCTGGAAGTTCGCTGCCTTAATCCACTTAGGCAGGAGGGGAGGCATCACAGGCGCTACAGCACCCCTCTTTGACCTTCGCCGCTGCCACCATACTGGGCGTTTACATGAGCCCGACAAAAGTCGAGTTAAGCAGGCTATCGGGCTGAGAACCGGTTGTCGGGCTCATGTATACGCTAGGGGGTCGAGCAAAGGGACCGTCGAGTCGAGCTGGGCCAGCCCGACTGCAGGGGGTGGGTTGGCTCTGCCCGACCCGGTTGGAAGAAGCATGTATACGCTGCCGCATCGGCTTAGCGCCTCCTCTCCTGCCCCCTCTCTTGCCTCCTCTCCAGTCTGGCTGGCGCTTTGCAGGAACTCGGAGCACTCGGCGCGCGCGCTCTTTCTTACGGCCTGTTCATGAGGGGCAGCTGCTACCAATCGCCGCAACTCTCCGGAGGCTGGTTCGGTTACTTTGCACATATTGCTCAACGGCTGCTCCGAGTACTGAACAAGAACTTGACAACCATATCTTATGCAGCCACTGCTATCGGCACGCAAAGCACCGAACTAGTAGATGGATCTCAAAACATTGAAGTCGGCATGCAATGATGGCGCATAGTATTAGCGAATAGGGCTGTATCATTTGCGACTAGCAGGAATAAAAGTGAGGCAAGATATTACAGGGCGAAGATACGGTTAGGAAAACATTTATTTTCATCTTAAAGGGTCCCTGAAACGGTGTCCATGTAGGCAAAGAGAAGTCGAAGTATTGATAGACATTGAACGATCCATCATCCTACCGCAAAAATTTTTGATCTACCTTGTGCGGAACCAGAGATAATGGCTATTAAAAATGACCACCAGCCTTTTCCCTCTCAACTCGTACACCGGAGCCAACCATAAAAAAATAAAGATTACAGGCCGGGACCATGCTCCGCCCACAAATACGTCATCGACGAGATCGGTTTGTTTACTTCCGGTTGACACACTCTTTCGCTCGATCGCTCGCTCGCTCGCTTTCCCGCTGTCTGCTATGTTCACCTGTGTCTCGCAACCGTCGCTGCGGCTTCTCTCGTACTATAGACCCCGAGCTGAAGGAACGACTTTTGCGGATGAGTGCCGAAATGGGATTTCAGCCTTAATGCGGGGACACATGTGCGAAAAGTGTGTGCGATTCGCTGCGGCGCGCCGTTGTGAACGACGTCGTAACAACCGATCGCAGCTCGTCGCCTGCGTCCAACCTGCTGGATGTCTACGACAAGCCGCGCGCGGAAAACGCAACGACGGGAAGCGGGAGCCAATACGAGTGCGGAGAGCGGCAGCGTCATGATGCCGTACAGCGCGCTGCTCAGGGCGCTCGGGGCCCGAGCCACGCCGGACCGGCCTGCCAGCCTTGATGCCGGCCACCGGCGACTGAAAAACGCGCTAGTATTGTTTGTTCTCGTCCATAGCAAGCCCTTGGATAGATGCATGTCAAAAATGCATAATTTCTGACGATCGTTGGCCAATACCGAGTTGCTGGTAAAAGTGATGACTGCGATACAAGCAAATTTCATCCAACAGCCGATTTGGTGCTGCTGCTACTTGGTGCGGTTCGCCTACCGTCTGCTAGCTCCGTTGCTGAAGGCATCGTGGAAATCGAACATATCTTTTATTATGGGACGAGTTCGCAGTAAAGCGATGTGAATAGTAGGCCTTTTATTATAGCGCAGGCAACTTCCGAAGCGCCGTCAGCTGCGGTTTCAATGCGAAACCAGATAGGCCTAGCGACGACTAGGGCAGCCTGGGTCCAGCGCGCAGTTCGTCGCGCGGCGTTGCCGCAGGCGGTGTCGTTGCCGAAAGATCCACTTTTGCACAGACATATTTTCGTTGCTTGAATCTAGGAAGCATCCTCGCTGGTATCATGGCTGTTTTGCATTTTCTTGTGCGAACGTGATGTACGCCGGGCATGCCGGCCGGCCAGCCTGGATCCCGTCTGCCGGCGACATAAAAGCGAGCTAAAGTGTGTTCTTGACGTAAATAATAAACCCTGGGATAAGAAATGTGAAAAATGTGTCATTTTTGAGGATCGCTGACCAATACTGAGCTGCTGGTAAAGGTAACGACTGTGATACGAGCAAATTTCTTGCCACAACCGTCTCGCAGCTGCCGCTGGCCCGACGCGGGGTCCGGCTCGCCTGGCGCCCGCTCGCTTCGCTGCAGAAGGAGTCGCGGAAAGTGACCATACTATTATTTTATTGTGAGATGATGCTGTTGACTGCAAAGCGATGTGTAGAGTAAGCCTTGTATTATAGCTCAGGCGACTTCCGAAGCGCCGGCCGCTGCAGCTTCGATGCCAAAGAGGCAATAGGCCTAGCGACGACCACGGCAGCCAGGCAGCAGCAGAGCTCGTCGCCCTGAGCGCCCGCGAGCGGTGCCATTGCCGAAAGCTCGCAACATAAGCAGGCGTGCTTTGTCGCTGCTCGAGAAGTATTTCTGATAACAAGGCGATCTTGCCTTGTGATATTTGTACACCATCCCAAGCAGCGCTCAGGCATTGCTGCACGGCGGCGAAGTGCGACACCGGTTGTGAGCGGAGCTTGGGTAGGGCGGCGCAGCGATGCTCACCGCTCCGTGTCTCCCTGCTTGTAGTGGGGCGGCAGTTCGCAAGCGACGATCGGTGCAGCGCGTCGGCCAAGCTTTTAAGGACACGCCGTTCAGAAATCGAGCGCTGAATCCTGCCCTGGCAAAAATTTTTTCCAGCCCAACTGGTTTATGGAACAATTTCCGGTGGGTTCCAGTTGGAACCATCTGGGTTCCATTTGGTTCCAACTGGAACCAGCTGGAAATTGTTCCATAAACCAGTAGGCTGGGAAAGATTTTCACCAGGGTGACGACGACGACGGCTCGCTCACTTCCATCTTTCGGCAGACAGTGCCGAAGGGCAACATCTTGCCGAACCCTGGCTTTGCAGCCAACGACACAGCACGGCCGGTCCATTTTGATTGCGCATGCGACGGAGGTCGCGACAGAAATCAGTAGTGCGGTGACTCCAAATCGCACCTCGATTCGGTTCGACGGCGGCACCGGCGGAGTGACACAAGCGGCACGAGCAGACGAAAACATTGTAAACCGGAAGTGCAGTACTAATTTCTGACACCGAACACACAATAACTGCGTAAACATGCATATAAACGACAACTCTGCTTGCTGAAATGCGAAATGTTTCCGAAAAGAGTAAGAGTGTGAAGTATCTAGAGCTTCTAGTTTGTTAAATGCGTGATTTCACGTTGGCACCGCGAACCAATCATAGCCCAGCACTTGTGACGTAAAGAGTACAAACTGACGTAATGAGTACGGATTCGGGCGGAAGTTCACCGCCGCTGGTCGCCGCGAGGCTCGGGAGAGCTAGTTTTTGAAAATGTATTGTAAATTATCCACTCGCCTTTGATGTATTGTACGCGGCATGAACGTTCAGTGGCCTACGCTCTACATAATGCAAGTATTTGTTTGCCAACCTCAGACACCCCTTTCAGGGACCCTTTAAGGGCTGGCACAGTCTTGTCGATACTTGGAAATGTATGAACAAAATAATAGCACTTGCCGTTTGAAAACATTCGAAGTATCTGTGCCATCTGTTCTCACTGCGTGAAACACACCAGATCAGAAAGATCATTCGCTCTTTGGAACTCTGATATGGTTTCACATAATTAGAAGGACTGAAAACAATAACAGGCGCTGCTTGTAATGACCTATACAACATTGACGTGCGGCTCACAGTTCAAGGGATGTCAGTTACAGCCTTGAATGCTTTCGCGTTGGCTTGTGGATGAAACCATGCAGACGGCTTGACATTTTGGTTTGTCAATTTCTTTGTGTAGTTGACGAGAAAAATTCGGAGAAACTTCTCAGAAATGAGATGTATGAAGCATTTGGTGTGGCTTGTGTGAACCCCTTCCGGGCAGCATAGGAAGGGTGAATCTTTTACATGTGGTTCAACGATTAGTTACAAGGCTTCGAGAATTTTCGTTCGTGGCAGATACTTGACCGCCTTTTGAAAAAAAAAAACACCGAAATCAATAGAAACCCCGGCTTTGGATAGTGGTGTTCACCATTCTCTTGAGTACGCAGTAGTTTGTACAGAGGACTGCCAGAGTTGTTCGTCTTCACAGCACGCAAGCAAGGCGCGCGAAGCATGAGGCAGGCGCATAGATGACATCACGTGGCAAACCTTTCGTACACGCGTTTAAGTACAGCGAAGCAACAGTACACCATATGCGCTGCTTCACTTTCGTTCACGAGCTAAACACAGCGACAAAACCAACACGTGAAAAAATTGGCTCGTGCGCGCCGAGTGCTCAAAACTGCGCACGTGAACGGGTGGACCAACCGACCGGAAAGAGCAGCAGTCGGGAAAGGAAATTTTTCAGACAATGCGTCCGGAAGATGAGCCGCTCCTACGCAGCTCGGCTGACAGGACGTGCAAGAGGGGGCTCTCGTTCCACTCTTCTCCAGGCCTCTCTTCATCGGCTGTCGAGTCCCACTCTCGGAATTTCTCTGGAAGGCGAGCCAAACGGAACCACAAACGCCAAGCCGCACACAACAAAAGCAAGTGCCGTCTGTAGCCCACTCTCCCCGCCAGACCAAAACAAAAGAAAACTGATTACTCAGACTTCCCTCTAAGTAAAATCTTAAAGAAACAAAATTTTCCTGAACGAACACGAAGTGCGTAAGCCGATGCACGGTTCAGGTGTTGGACCTCTTCGAAGTGTTGTCATAATGCATGACACTTCAAGAAACATAGGGAAAATTAGAATGGGTCTAGAATCGGTCGGACAAAATGAAACGATTCTCGATGTCACCCGGGCAGGCAGGAATCAGCCGAGAGGTCAGACAGAGGCTTTAAATTTCGCCCCTAAGCTAGTCTCTATTCTCAAGTACAATTGTCCATGTCGTCTCCGTTGCGTTCTGCCTGACACCTGTCATAAGCGTGCAAAACTTGCACAACAATCCTCGCAGAAGAAACGTACTGCGCAACTTCATACGGCTACACAAAGTAGTACCTCTAAGAGCTCACATGTGCACGAGCTACACTACAATGTTCAAGAGCGGCTTCGCTCGCGCCTCTGCGTCAGCGGACACTCGCGTGTAACAAATACTGCAGATAAACCTACTGCAAAGCTAAATTCGGATGAAAAGGTAGCCTCTCTGGGAGCTCATGCCATCTGCCTAAGCTACAATGGCCAAGAATGGCCTCGTTCATGCTTGAGTGTCAGCGGACACTAGCACGCAATAATCGGAGCAGTTTAAGTTCTCGTGCCAAACCACGAAACCGACCCAACAAAATTACAGCTCGAAGTAATCTCGCAGCACCTACGCGAGGGACTGCGCCACATTCGTCCATTAGTTACTTCGCTGTACCTTCGTGCCTCAGCGGGCACACTCCATTCGCAGCGCAGCTAAACCTAAATACAAGTGCCTGCTGCACGGCAATTCGCATCAAATATAAGCTAAGTGATGCCGTCAAAGAACAAAATTTGACACAAGATAATCGCGGATGCGACCAAACCTCACAAATGAAATCTTTCGCGCTACAAAGAACTACTCCAAACAAGAGAGAGAAAGGAATTTTAATGAGGGAAAGGTGGAGAGGTCGGCCGGTGGTAACATGGCCCTGGCCTGCTACTCCACACAGGGGAAAGGGAAGAGGAGGAAAAGGAAAGTGCGAATGAAGGCTGATGATGGCATAATACAATGAGTTTCTCGGGTGATGTCTGCACACACACACACCACACTGGCTGGCACTCGCATCGCGGTTAGTAGACGCACATAAAACTCATAAAACTGGTGTCTGCAACACAAACACCGACACATGTCATTAACCATGTAGGTTACATTACAATGAAAGTAACAAGAAATGCAAAATTCCACTCAAGCAAAAAAAAAGCTCAAAACTTGGTTTGCTTTCATTTTTCTTTCTACAGTTGGTTAAATGAAAAAATCAAACAGTAAATACATGGAGCACTTAGCCCTGGAATACGCCTAGACACGGTCATCTGATTCAAGGAATCCACTGGTCCCTATTCTTCAGACGCGCCCTGCGGGGTCGCTTTCGGACGGCCGGGTTACCAGTTAAGGTTTCCAAAAGCCTGTGGGGCTGATTAGTTCCACCTGTGCTAGAGCGGCGCTTCCCCTTCTCTTGGTTCCCTGCATGCTCCGTCCCCCTCCGACTCGCGGGTCCTCTGCGGCGCTCTTTTGAGCGGCGACCGTGCACCCATCTCCCTAGCTCGCCGCCCGCGTCACATGCCCTGTAATCCCTTCTGCTGTCTCTCGATGGAGCAGGTGGTTTGCATCTAGAGGGCGCATGATTAGTCGCATGGGTTTTTCTGCAACTCTTGCGAACTTTTGAGCGCCGCGGTGGCAATTTCGAGGAATTACGCGGAGTCCTCAAATGCAGAAGTTTGAACCGCGTTTTTTGCTTTCTCGCAGAGAGATTAGCTGCCTTCACGCGTGGCCGTCTTCCGGAAACCTCGCCTGTTGACTTTCGCTGCCTGTCAACAGTTCGTGTGCGGCCAACAGGTGCCAAACTGCCGGCCCTCGCCTTAGTCGACCCATCGATTTGCAAAGGCTCATTGTTTTCGCCATTTTTCTCCGCGCGCAACGAAGCCACTTGTGCTTTGCCCAGAGTGCCAGGCGACGGCTCACCTGCACAATCGCTCGCCCCCGTGACCTCTGCTAAACACGATCGTTCGCTCTCCTGCGGTCCATATTTCGGCGCTGAGCCTTCACCTTTCTGGGTTGCAGGGGAGATCACTGCGGCATCGCGCATTTCGGCTAACGCTGCGCTCTGGCTTGGAGCGCCAGAGTCGCTGTGATGTGACTCACAGTCACGCTCTGTGCCGCAGGTTATCGCCTCAATTTCCTGCCTCCTACTCTTCGCCGGCTGCACCCGCGGAGGTCCCTCTCTAGTTTCGTCATTGAGCGGACTCAAAACCTCACTGCCGACTTTCTGGCACGGAGCCTCTGCCTTTAAATCGAAAGATTCTGCCGGAGTTTCTGCTGAACTCGCAGTTCTTTCTACACTTGCAGCTGCCCTGTCACTGCTCTCCTGGACGAGTGTTGTGTCCATAACTGACCAAGCGGCGTTCATACGCTGGTCGCTGACACTCTGATGGGAGCATTGCCCGCTGCCATCACTTCGACCTTTCGAGTCGACTTCTACCTTTTTGCCGAAGAAGCGAAATAGGGCCCTTTTCACTATTGCAGAGCACTCCTGTTGACTCCTCAAGAAGCTCCCTTTCACTGAGATTCATTCTCAGTTGCTCTCTGTTTGTAAATAATGTAAATATTCGTGCATAAAGTTCTCCTTCCTTTTGTTTTGTACTCGTAACCCCGTCTCCCTCTTTCCTCGTACCTTCTCCGGCCCGACCACGCTCACTCGATCCTAATAACTGGTGGCAGCGGTGGGATAGAATCTGCACCCAACAACTCGATCGCTCGATGAGATGTCCAAGTCAAGTCACCGGCTCCAACGGACCCCGGCAGCTACGTGATTGACGGCATCAGCTACGCTTCCGAAGACCGAGAGATGGACGCGTCAGGACACCGGCTCCAACGGACCCCGGCAGCTACGGGACTGACGGCGTCAGCTGTATCTCGGCAGGGTGAGTGCCCGATGTTTGCCATTCGTTTCGCCAGACCTCACTAGCACAGGCAGATGTTAGTAGTGGGTTTTGTGTTTTGTGGGAAATGAAAATTTGGCAGTTTTGTTTTTTGTTCGCTTCAAGCTGAAGCTTTTGGTTTTAGAGGGGATTAGCGGCACGAGGTGCGTTCCGCGATGGAGAAGTTCAAGGTAGAGGACCTCCTTGAAATTTTGGAAGTATTGGGGACATCAGTAGACCCCTCTAAAACGAGAGAGGCGATTTTGGATGTGATGCGGGCGGAGGAGGTGACAGTCGAGGAGGCAGACGAGACGTGGGAGACGATTGTTGAACGGAAAGCGGAGCAAGAAACGCGAAGGCTTCTTCAGGAGAAAACGTAGCGAGAGGAGCAGGAATGGCGAAAACTCCATGAGGAGAAAGAAAAGAGAGAACTGCTTCAGCAGCAGGAACGGCGAAGGCTCCGAGAGGAGCAAGAAAGAGAGTGGCAGGAGCAGTGTGGTAAGATACGCGCTGAGCTCGAAGCACTACGTGAGCGAGAGCAGCAGGAGCTCATGCGTAAGATTCAGCGTCTCAAATGGCGAAGGGCCCGAGATCGTCTGATGAGTTACCGCAGAGGCGAGAGCTTCAGAGCTTTCCTCGAGAATTTTGAGCGGATCTGTACGGAAGAGGAGCTCGATCAGGGCGAACGGTCGATGATGTTAGCGGCCATCCTCCCTGGTGACGTCGGCGGTGTATTGGCTCGCCTGTCCGGCGAGGAGGTCGACAATTATGAAATAGCGAAAAGCGCCCTCTTCCGCTTCTTTGGCATTCGTGTAGAGGCCGACTCAGATCGTAGTGATGACAGCGGGCAGCGCTCCCATCACAGTGTCAGCTACCAGCCAGAAAACCCCGCTTGGTCAGTTATGGACACAACAGTCGCTCAGGAGAGCAGTGACAAAGCAGCTGCAAGCTCAGAAATAACTGCCAGTCCCGCAGGAACGGGGACTGGAAGTATAGGTCTAAAGGCAGAGGAAAAGGATGGTAGCACCGCCAGCCATAACAAAGGCGAAAGGGATGGTTTGGCCAGAAACGCGAGCAACGAAGACATGGTCGCTTCTAGCCCAAAGGTAGTTGCCATTTTTGCAGAAGAAGCTGGTATTTCAGCTCGAGCGCAAAGCAGTGAGCCCGTGCGCAACCACACCGAAGTAAGAAAACCTCCGTCTGCCGGCCGCTGGGTGAGCGATAACTTCTAGGGCGCAGAGGGGAAATTTCTCGGGAATGGGCGTGAATGTGCGTCATCTGTCAGCAACTTTGAAGCGCCAGGAAAGAGCGCAGCGTTAGCTTTAAAAAGCGATGCGACACGGGTGGTTGCTGCAACCCAGAAAAGTGAAGGTACAGCGCCGAAATATAGACCGCAGGAGAGCGAGCCATCGTGTTCAGCAGAGGTCACGGGAGCGAGCGGTTGTGCAGGTGAGCCGTCGCCTGGCACTGTGTGCGAGGCGCAAGTGGCTTTGCTGCGAGAGAAAAATGGCGAAACCGATGAGCCTTTGAAAATTGATGGGTCGACTACGGCGAGGGCCGGCAGCATAGCACCTGTTGGCCGCGCGCGAGCTTTTGACAGGCAGCGAAGGTTAACAGGCTACGTTTCCGGGAGACGGCCACGCGTGAAGACAGCTGATCGGAACACCTCTGCGAGAAAGCAAAAAGCGCGGGTCCAGCTTCTGCATTTGAAGAGGCCGCGTAATTTCTCGAAATTGCCCCCGCGGCGCTCAATAGTTCGCAGGCTTTGCAGAAAAACCCGGCCGACTAATCATGCGCAGTCTGGAAGTAAACCACCTGCTCCATCGAGAGACAGCAGAGGGGATTACAAGGCATGTGACGCGGGCGGCGTGTAGGCAGAAGGGTGCACGGTCGCCGCACAAAAGAGCGCCACAGAGGAACCGCGAGTCGGAGGGGGATGCAGCATGCAGGGAACCAAGAGAGGGGGAAGCGCTGCTCTAGCACAGCCGGAACTAATCAGCCCCGAAGGTTTTTGAAAACCTTAACTGGTAGCCCGGCCGTCCGACCACGACCGCGCAGGGCGCGGCTGAAGAACAGGAAGCAGTGGATTGAATCACGAGACTGTTTCCAGGTGCATTTCAGCATTAAGCACTTTTTGTATTTACTGTGTGCTTTTCGTTGTGTCCATTTACTCAACTGTACAAAGAAAGGTCGAGGCAAACCAAGTTTTAGCTATGCCTGAGTGAATTTTGTACTTTTCGTTAGCTTTCATTGTTGTAATGTAGCCTTGACGACGCTTACTTTTGTATGCGCAGTTTTTTGTAGCGCGAACGAGTTATGTGAGATAAGGTCTCATCCGCGCGTTTATTCTGCCATGTTTGTTCTTTGAAGGCATCACTTCGTTGAGATTTGATGCGAATGGCCATGCAGCAGGCACTTGTATATAGGTTTAGCTGCGCTGCGAGCTGTGAGAGTGCCCGCTGAGGCACGAAGGTACAGCGAAGTAACTCATGGGCGAATGTGGCGTAGTCCCTGGCGTGGGTGCTGCGAGATTACTTCGAGCCGTAATTTTGTTAGGCTCGTTTCGTGGTTTGGCACGTGAACTTAAACTGCTCCGTTTATTGCGTGTTATAGTGTCCGCTGACACGGAAGCACGAAGGGATATTTTAGCGTACGTAGCTCGTGTAAGATACCAGAGATGCTCAATTTTTCTGCCGCATTGACTTTTGCACAACGTTATTACTTCGACAGTGCTTTTGGTGCCGTTGTGCAAGTAGGCTTACATGCAGTATATGTAATACCCCTGTCACACGGACACTTTCGATGCTCATTGAACTCGATCTGCATCGAGATTTTCGAGCACGCTCGAAACATCCGGTGCTTCACGGGCATTTTCAATGCTCCTTGAGAAGTTTCCCTCATGTGTGTTAGGTGGCGCCAAATGTTTCTCCAAAAGCCATAACAAGGTGATGTCGGGCAACACTGTGCAGTCGGGGGCAGCGGCAGCCAAATCCGTAGCCAGACGTGCGACGCACCTCTGCCCAACGTTACTTGATTACCTCGTCTAGTAACGTTGCCCCTGCCTCTGCTGTTGTGCGATGGAACCCGAGGGTCCGCAACGCCTCCGCGATTTCTGCGTAGACTACGGCGTTTCTCTTTTGGTGCCGCAAATTATCTAGGCGGTTTAGCCAGCAGTCGATGAGAGCGGCTGTCTCGCGCTCGCTACACAGTGTTCGCGTCGACGAGCAGGAGGACGCCATCTTTGTTGTTTACCCTGACGGCGAAGCTTGGAGCCTGGTGCCGAGATTATATATAAATATGTTTGCATATAAGCAGACATAGTGCCTGAAAATGTTCTGTCTTGCATTTTAATCAATTACAACAGCAACAGTTGTAGTTTTGTTTTGTTAACTAGTGTTTATTTTTATAGCCTCGTGAGAGCAAGAGTGCTTTCGATTGTGCTTGGAACCTCAAGCACTCTTGAGGGACCGGCATCGAGTCAAGCAGGATCGAGCTCGATTGCGCTTGAAAGTGGCCGTGTGACACCCGTCGATCTGCATTGAGTTCGATGAGCATTGACTTAAGGAGGATCGAAAGTGCGCGTGTGACAGGGGTATTAGGCGCTAGTGTACGCAGAAGCACTAGCGAAGCCTCTCCTGGCCATTGTAGCTTAGGAAGCTCGAGTGAGCTCCTAGAGGTGCTACTTTGTTTGGCGCTATGAAGTTACGCAGTACGTTTCTTCGGCGAGGTTTGTTGTGCAAGTTTCGCACATTTACGACGTGTCTGCTGCGATGCAGAACGCAACCAAGACGACATGGGCAGCTGTAGCAGCTGCGAATAGGAATTAGCTCGGGGCAAAATTGAAAGCCTCTGTCTGACTTCTCGGCTGATTCCTGCCTGCCCGGGTGACATCGAGAATCGTTTCAATTTGTCCGACCGATTCTAGACCCATTCTAATTTTCCCTCTGTTTCTTGAAGTGTCATGCATTATGACAACACTTTGAAGAGGTCCAGCACCTGAACCGTGCATCGGCTACCCACTTCGTGTTCGTTCAGGAAAATTTTGTTTCATTTAAGATTTTACTTAGAGGGATGGCTAGGCATAAGCAGTTTTGCTTTGGTTTTGGTCTGGCGGGGCGAGTGGGCTACAGAGGGCACTTGCTTTTGTTGTGTGTGGCTTGGCGTTTGTGGTTCCGTTTGGCCAACACCACCTTGACTTGTTTGGCTCGCCTTCCACAGAAATTCCGAGAGCGGGACATCGACAGGCGATGAAGAGAGGCCTGGAGAAGAGTGGAACGAGAGCCCCCTCTTGCACGTCCTGTCAGCCGAGCTGCGTAGGAGCGGCTCATCTTCCGGACGCATTGTCTGGTGGCGGGGGTGCTGTTGGGTTTGGGACCCCCGCCTCTTGCCTGGGTGGATTAAGGCAGCTCGCGGTCCCCTCCTGCCTAAGTGGATTAAGGCAGCGGACCCTGACCGGCGAAGGCCGAAGATGCGGCGGGGACTGGCAAAGACGGCAGCAGCGGCAGAAGCAGCGGCGACGTGGTGGCGACGTGGCAGCGTCAGGTGGCCGAGTCGACCCTCGGGTCGACGGACAGAGTGCATGGTGATGTGCTAATGAAAGACGGCTGTGTCCTCGGCGTCTCGTGTTTTGGACATCCGGCAGGGAAGCGTCTAACATGTGCACGAGGAAGGTCGTCCACATGCGGGTAGACTGCGGGAGGTTCATTTCCCGACTCTACCCTTTCCCACCGACCGAGCTGAGAGAGCGGGACAGCCAGCACCGCCCCCGCCGTGGGTGGTACCTCCGGAGTCCACGTCTGCCCATGCGATTGGACGTCATTCTTCGAACTATATTCCCCAGACAGGGATCTGGGGAATCCGTGCGTTATTTAACGGGTGTTGTTTTGAGGACTCCAGTGAGCACTGCTGTTGACTCCTGAAGAAGTTCCCTTCTCCGCTGAGAGTCCCTCTCAGTTACCGTTTTTGTAAATAATGTAAATATTCCTGTATAAAGTTCTCTCCTTCCTTGTTATCTCTTCGTAACCCCGTCTCCCGCCTTCCTCGTCCCTTTTCCGGCCCGACCACGCTCACCCCGATCCTAATAGGGCTCTATGCAGGCGCGGCCGCGAAGCTGCCGCAGCCCCGCGGTCCCCAAAGAAACGCCCGCACCGTAGCGCGCCAGTCGGCGGAAAATGGCCGCGCCCGGGAGCGGCTTGGCGCGGCTGGCTAGTGCAGGGTAATGAGAATCGGCCGAGGCCACTGGCTTGAAGGGAGTCCTTTTGGGGCGAAAATACGCTGCGTTCTTAAATTGCATCCCTCTATAGGACTTCCACTTCACGTCCCATGAGAGCAGAGCTTACGACTCAATAAGCGCTTCCGAGGACTGAACATTCGGCACACAGCAGCGAGCTATGTGATCAAACGAATCACATCTACAGCAGATCGGCATAGGTCGGCACACTCACTCATGAGTGCACTCATATCCACTCACTCACACTCACGTCTGTGAGTGAGTGTGAGTGAGTGTGAGTGGATGCGAGTGTGGTAGTCATGAGTGCGAGTGTGAGTGCAGATGAGTGTGAGTGAGTGGATGTGAGCGCGAGTACAGGTGAGTGGACATGATTTATGAGTGGATGCGAGGATACCCGCTCAGCTATTTTCATGTTGTTGACAGCTGAGGGAAGCAAATATTCACTACTGAGGACGCTCGAGGCTGCATAAGGCATCTGCCGGTGTGTTTGGACAACCGAAGCAGAATATTCCGCTGGCACGAGAATGACAATCTTTCGTTGCTTTGGCAGTTCACCGTGGGCATCGGGGCAGGCCCTTCGCGAACGCAATAACCCGCTACGAGTTTTGTAAGGTCCTTTATCCAATTTCGCATTGCCAGCCCTGAAAACGTAGCTAGATGTCTCTTGCAGTGGACTCTTAGTTATGTGCCCAGGTGTGCACATTGCAAAGCTCTGCTCTGGTTGGAATTTGTTGATTGGGGCCGGACCCACTCGAAAACAAAGTGCGCTTTTCGGTAACGCAATAGGGTTCTTTTTTCTGCCATGTACTTGAAGGAGCCCAGCGTCGCAAATTAAGCACGTGGTTTTTATTTTTTTTTTGTGCATAGCATCAGGCATGGTGGTGCCTTTGACGCCCAAAGAGATATCCAAAATGGTAATATTTTACGTTTTAATTTGCGCCAGAAACGGTTCTTTCGTGCCGATGGTGACAGTGAAGTTCTTGGTGCTGTGCATTGTTTGCGGCGTCCGGGTTCGCGATACAGGAATGTCCACTGAGTTTTTTGTTGTTGTTATGGCCTCTGGACAATGCAGAGAAGTGGGTGAGTCACATACGCTGCCCCAGTGGGATAAGCGGAGTCGGACAGTGGAGGATTCCGAGAATACGGGAAAGGTCAAACTCCCTGCGGGAACGCCCACGTCAGGCCGCATCCCACTGCGCACGTTCTTGCGGCAAGGCGGATCCGCGTCGCGTGGCGTTTGTCCCACGTCTATGGCTGCACGCGTTGACAGCTTCAGGCGCGGTCAACTGGACATTGCCAGGCTGGCTGCAGGCATGCAGACAGTTTCTCAGTGACAGTACTGAAAAGATGGCCCTTGAGGTGACTTTCCTCGAACCTGGGCTTACCAGAGGTTCAAACAACCTGCACCGTGGGGAAGCGAGAACTTGCACAAAGGCCGCGGGCGAAGGGAGAATCCTCCGAATTCTCAATGGCGGAAAGTGCAAATATTTACAGTGTGTGGAGATGAGTTATTTTCTTTCGAAGATAAATTAGTGGCTGCTGTCCTTTCCCAACTGTTGATTGGTGATATTTTCCATTCCTCAAGGATTCATTGGGTGGATATGTCCCCGCCCAACGACGGCGGGACATAGGGTTTAAAACCAGCTGTTTCGGGCGAGACCGAGGGCTGGTTTCTTCACGTAAAACTACAAATCAGTCAAATGTAGATAAGCTTTCTCCTTACTTGTATCTGTCTTTATTTTATTAATGGTTAATAAAAAGTTAACCTCAACAGAAGTGTGGGAGCATCCTTCAATAATCATCGTCGACGCAATTTCCCTCTACAAGATTGAGAGGGAAACTCAACTGTGATGAAACATTGGGCGATTTTCGGCAGTGGATATGAGGTGGCAACCAAATTGGCCATACCCTCTTTGATTGGTTGGACGTACAGTTTGAACTGAATTTTTATATACGCGGGAAAAGGATCTGAAATAGAATGTCTCCGAGTATTGCCACCGTTTCGCCCGAGAAAAAAAAACTACGAAAGAAAAGCAGTACAAGCGATTGGAAGCTAATACGAATCAAGCTAGGGCGACAGTTTTCGTTTCGCTAAAACTGTCATGCAAGCGAGTGCTGCTGTTCAAACTGGCAATACCAAGAAGGAAGCGAGGAAAAAAACGTCCCACTGACGCCACAGCCAAAAATATGACCAGAAGAGAACAGAAAACTGAGGGCTGAAGGGGGGAGGGGGGCAGGAGCTTTTCATAAACAGATCGACGGGTGCCGGCATGTTCGGCACTGGACTATTCTGGTAGAACAGGAAAGCGTTAAAAATTAAGTACCCCACGCTTCCTCCGGAGTCCAAAAAAATTTTTTTTTGTCGTCATGAAAAGCTCCCGTCAGCGTCATGCAATGCCTCCGTAGGGGCCTAGGTGAGAGAAGGTTGGGGCGGGGGCACTGCGCTGAAACTTGGCTCAATTTCATGGAGAACCCTGCGCACGGCTATGGGCACCGTTCAAAAACTTGTCTAAGCAGCTTAGCTGACGCTGAACAGGCACTCATCGTCTCAGCAGCGAGCGCGGGAGCACACGTGCGTAGCACTCGGTGCACGGAATACGAGTGATGAAGGACGACTTTCTTCGAGCATCGAAACTGTGAAAACTGGCCAAATAGCCCGACAGAACCCGAGCGGCTCAACACCACATCTTTGCGACCTAGGCTATGCTAGGGGAGCTGCGAGGGCAGTCGGCCGCTGCAGTAAATCTCCCATCCCCTATGTTGTCAGCAAACAAGGAAAGAGTGGGTGAGCGTGAATGAGAGTGAGTGAACATGAGGGTGACTGAATGGATGTGAGCGCGAGTGAGTCATTGTGAGTGCGAGTGGTAATGAGTGCTGCATGCAACAACAACAATAAAGTGGAGCAGGTTAACCTCTTAAAGACCTCGGGGTTGCCCTCTTCGGTTTTGCTGGAGGTGTGCGAACAATTGGGGGAAAAAAATGAAAAAGTTTAGAAAAGCCCGCATGCCCAGTGAAAGAAGATAGGAGGAAGATCGAAGTGGTCCCCTACTTTCACAACACGTCACATGGGCCGAAAATATGGCTCAAAAATTTGACGTTTTCTGTCCGGCGAAAGCTAGACAGTAAAAAAATTTCCACCCTGAAAGGTTTAGCGCTCATGGCTGCACCGTTTCCACACCATCATTTTTTATTATTTTTTTTTGGAAAAGGGTGCGCCGAGAACGTTAGCACCTTCATTGCACCCTTCAAAGCTGGCACGGGTGCAAGGGTGTTGTAACCCCTTCGGGTCCAAGAGTGCGTAAGGGTGTACGGTAGCCTGACTTGTCGAACAGCATTCAGTAGTTAAATCAAGCGTGCTTTTAAAATGATGCGAGCTATTCGAGTTTTCCATTAAAAGACAGCTGCAACCTTGATGCGAGCAGCTATGACTAGAGTCTGTGTCCCCGGAATGTGATAATTGACTGAATTATTTTACCTGAAGTCCTAAGCGTCACTGACTCCAAATAGGGGGTCGCTGAAATGGCACATATCAACTTAGAGAAAGTTTGAGCGGAAGGGTATCTATTGTTTCAGCCGGCGTCTTCGCTTCGACGGACGCGATTGTTGCGACGCGCGTCCTTGCACAGCAAGGAGGTTCGGAAACGCCGTGAGACACACATCTGTGTATTACAATTATAGTTGGAGATGCCGTAGCGTTAGTGCAAAGTTAGACAGGTCGTCGGCAGCTTTTCGTACGAAATGTTCAGCTTCTATTTAAGCTGCACCCCAAAAAAGAAATTGATCAACGCCTTTTAAAGCAATAAAAACCTATGAAACTTTAAAGCAGTCGGAAAAAGGGTGCGACAAGCATACTTTGCGCCCTTTTACGTAGCCAAAAAAAAAAAAATTACCGACGATTACGTTACTTCCTAATGCGAAATTTGAGCGCAGCAAATAAGCTGTTTCACCTTTTCGATAGATTGAGGCAAAGAAATCGAGCAACACATGTATGCGCTATCACAGAAATTTTTTTTTTAGCAGACGGAGGACTTCCATCGGTCGTCTCGCTCATGGCTCAGAAAGAACTAGCAGATAATTTCGCAGTGGCGAACGGCAGCGGCAATTTCGACTCGGGCGGTGGACATATACAGATCCGCCGCCACCGATCAGGCTCTCTGATTGCCACCGCACAGGGCGAACGGCAGCGGCAATTTCGGCTCGGGCGGTGCACATATACAGATCCGCCGCCACCGATCTGGCTCTATGATTGCCACCGCACAGGGGTTGCATTGGAGGAGGACCGAAGAAAGGAATTAAGTTCGAGCCGGCGCTTTGACAACCGGAGACTCGCAGGAAGAGGGGGGAGGGGGGCGGCGTGTACACCCAGCGGCAAACGATGGGGGCAGAAGCGCGCGCAGCAAGCGGACAACACGATAAAGGGAGGAGGGAAGAGATAGCAGCGACTGACTGATGCCGCTGACGCGGACAACACGATAAAGGGAGGAGGGAAGAGATAGCAGCGACTGACTGATGCCGCTGACGCCGATAGTGAGTCAACCCCAGCTGCGGATGAAAGGGGGGCGGAGCTGGTTACGAGGCCGACGACGACGCGAAACCCAGGAACGGACGCCAAAAAGCTGCGCTCTAATAAGGGAGCAACTGTAACGATCCCACCCTTGCTATGGGTGCGACGAGCATACTTTGCACCCTTTTGGGAGGGTGCAACGGTGTGAGTTATAGACACGGAAATGCACCCTTAAGGGTGCAAATTTTTTTACAGTGTATCCGGTTTGTGCGCCCAAATTTCTGCTGACCTGCAGCAGACTGGCGCTTGCATCAATAAACACCAGACGAAGTTTACGAAATGCGCAGTGGGGGTGGTTTGCTCCCTTCGATTGTCCTGCGGCAAAATATACAGGGTGTCCCAGCTAACTTGGACCAACGTTTATCAAAAAACTAAGCGTTCTTCAGAACTGAAATCGCGTGGATGTTGTTGAGGTTTATATAAAGTTACAGTGCCATTTTTCGCTCCTCCTATTTGAATAATTAGCCGAGATAAATAAATTACCTTTTTAAATACAGCTTGAAATGTTCAGGCGTCAATAGGAAAGTTGTGGAGCTCCACAAATATCGTCCAACGAGATAGACTTAGCGTGGCCGTTTTTATTCAGGAAAAACGAAAGCCCGCGGAGTTTAAAAAATACCACGTGACAGCGCGCTCCGTGCGCCCAGGTTCGCCGCGATTACAGCGTTCTCATCCGTGCTTTGTAAGAAACATCACCCGCTTCGGGCCTTTCACGCTGCCCAAGACAAGGCTTCGCGATGTGCTTGGTTCCAAGATAAACGCTAGTGGGTACGAGCGGCAATGGAAAAAATGCGCGGCTCCTGTTTTTCAGCGTAATTCACACGACGTTATCAGGCTTGTTATATGCGTCTTTGCTTGTTGGGATCTTGCTCCCAAATTCAAACTCATAAGATTGTCATCGTTCCTCCGCATGCATTCTGCTAACGTGAGTGTGCAGTTATTGCCGCGGAAACGGGAGCTGCGTTTCTTTCAACTGCCGACCGTACCCGCCGGCGCTTATCTTGGAACCAAGCACATCGCGAAGCCCTGTCTTGGGCAGCAGGAAAGGCCCGAAGCGGGTGATGTTTCTTACAAAGCACGGATGAGAGCGCTGTAAACGCGGCGCATCCGGGCGCACGGAGCGCGCTGTCACATGGTATTTTTGAAATTCCGCGGGTTTTCGTTTTTCCTGAATAAAAACGGCCACGCTAAGTCTATCCCGTTGGAAATGCCTGGGTTGGACGATATTTGTGGAGCTCCACAACTTTCCTATTGATGCCGAAACGTTTCAAGCTATATTTAAAAAGGTAATTTATTTATGTCGACTAATTATTCAAATAAGAGGAGCAAAAAAATGGTACTGTAACTTTAGATAAAACCTTAACAACTTAACAACATCCACGTGATTTGAATTCTGAAGAATGCTTAATTTTTTTATAAACCATGGTCCAAGATAGCTGGGACGCCCTGTATATTGGGGCAAACTGGAGCGTGCCTAAATGAACGTTTAAGGCAGCGCGAAAAACTTTGGGCTCGGGCACAGGAAGCAGTTTAGCCTTGCATGTCAAGGAATGCTACTGTTCCACTCGGTTCCACCTAGTCACTATTATCGGTCGGGGGAAATCAAGACGTGCGCGTGAGCTGCTGGAAGCTTTCTTCACCAGGAAAAACAAGCAGATAAGCGTAAGCGACCCTTCAATCAAAATCACTGAAAAGGAGTTTCAATATTTATCTTCGTAAAGCTTTCCCACACATTGTCCAATGTGTGCGCTTGCTTTGCAGGGAGTATGCAGAAATGTGGCTCAATTTCTAACAAAGAGAGTTCGGTTCAAATTAAAGGTGCACTGAAGAGGAATCTGAACTCGTCGTTTTTACGCGGGAACTCGATATACACGTTCCGAGCATTCTTAGAAACTCCGACTTATTGCCCTGTGTGGCCTATTTCCCTAATTAAATCGAACTAACGTCCAGCTCCCGTCTTTATTTTTTTTAATTCTCCCCGTACGGTGGGCGGAGTCGACCAACGCCTGGGGTGCTTTTCAGTCAAATCCGTGGAGGCTTTGCTTTTGCTTTATTTTGTTTTTTAGGTTTTCGTGAATAAACCATTTCCTACGCAGATAATATAGCCGCGAAATAAGCCCGCATAAATAAAAATACGCGCGGGCTATTTGCTTCTACGGATTACTACGTATTACTCCGCCGATGGCAGAGCGGTAAGCCCCCCACGGGACTGGGTGAAAGGCACTCCACCACATGGACGTTCCGACGTAGAGTGGGACCGTGCGGTGGTCCAGGGACCCAAGTGGGGTCTAAACACACTTGCCATAATAAAGTTTTTCTCTCTCTCTCCACGCGTTGGTCGACTCCGCCCACCATACGGGGGAGAATTAAAAAAAAAGGCGGGAGCCGGACGTTAATTCGATTTAATGAGGAAAATCGGCCCCACAGGGCAATAAATCGAAGTTTCTAAGATTGCTCGGAATGTGTAGATTCAGTTCCCGCGGCAAAAAAGACTAGTTCAGATTCCTCTTCACTGCACCGTTAGGGCAACGAAGGGAGCTAGGGAAAGAAAAATGATAGATGTAACGTTAAGACATCGGAAGCGGGCGGAGTGGGTGAGAGAACCAACGCGCGTTAATGATATCTTAATTGAAATCAAAAGGAAGAAGTGGGCTGGGCAGGGCATGTAATGCGAAGGCAAGATAACCGCCGGTACTTAAGGGTAACGGAGTGGATTCCAAGAGAAGGCAAGCGTAGCAGGGGGCGACAGAAAGTTAGGTGGCGGATGAGTTTAAGAAATTTGCGGGCATACGGTGGCCGCAACTGGCGAAGGACAGTGTTAATTGTAGAGACATGGGTGAGGCCTTTGCCCTGCAGTGGGCGCAGTCAGGCTGATGATGATGATGAAGTCCAGCGGTGTTGTGTGTGTGCCTCCTCTTTCTCGTCTTGCGTCTGTTTCGCTGGTTTCGCCTTTGCATATGCAAATCAGTCGTCCTTGTAGTTGTAAGCGACAAACCCCGGGTATATTCTAGCGCATTTCGCGGAACCGGCACACCACTGTGCACATCTACCACATTCTAGTGTGTGGGAAGTCTCGGCCAGTGCAGGCGAAGGACGAGTTCATTCAGCCGCTCCGGTCTTGAGGGAGGTCTGCTTTGTTATCCAGCTGATAGGGTGTTGTACAGCACCGAAGGAAAAGGCCTCAAAGCCGGTTTGCATTGACCGCGGAAGTTGCCTTGCCGTTCTCTATCTATCCCTGCCTTTTGATGGTATATTTATCCTGGAGGAGTGATGACGTCATTTTGAAGGGCCACGTTTTTGCCAGGGCTTCTATGACGAGGGCGGGTTTTTGCTGAACAAGCCAACTAATGGTGTCAGTTCAAAAATGAAAGCGCAGAAGCCATACCCTGCTGGCTGTTGCTAATAGCTAAGCCTCTATATTTCCATACCGGAGGGCGGACGGGGTGGTTGCTGGCTCTCGAAACCCAACGCTCCATTTTTTAGCCTCCTGAGGCGACAAAAGCGTGTAATTTGTTCCTCTTGATGGTTCTCAGTATCTTGTCGAACAGTATCACGACCGCAAAGCTGTGAACTTGCAATCTCCGCAGGCTACTGAAGAACGCGCATTGGAGGCGATTTAACAGTTTTCAGAATACCTAACGAAATGCGAACGGTCATAACTAAAAATGAGAACACCCTAGATATGATACCAGGGTCTTCCAACGCTCGTCGACTCTTAACACTCGGAATATTCAGCTCTTACCGATAGCCCCCTTGCTATCGATTCTATGTCAATCACCGCGCTGATTAGTCGGACTGTGTCGAATGAGAAGGCATAGCCGATCCCTTCTTGGGGTCAGTTTTCTGCGGCACTGCAGCCAAAGCTGGGAAGGGAAGGAGACCGGCCTTTGTAACCTCGCCCTCACTGCGCCATGTGGCGCTCAGTGAACGAGGGTCTTTTCCGCTCGCCCCGGGAAACGAAGCTTCTGTTGCCGACACAAAGGGTTCACCGCCAAATTCTCCTCACTTGTCTAATCTTATGTTTGCAGGGATTTGGTGGGGCAGTTCTCTAAGGTGTAAGGAAGGAATACAATCTTTTCTATAAACGTGTTGGCCTCGTCAACATCTTCAGGACTATATTCTGCCGTGGAATGACATTTGCGCTTCGGTGCTCTAACCCTGAATGCAGACTGTACAACCGTGCTTAGCCTTAAGATGTATTTGGTATACGGCGAGGTGTACGACTAACTCGCGCTCTTCTCTAATGCGCACACACATAAGTAAGAACGAACTAAGAAAATAAAAGATGTCCTGCTTTATTATAAAATGCCGGTATTTCTAGAACACACCCCAGCAGAAGGCAACAAAGAACTAAACATACGAGATAACGAAACATCGCGTTTTACCGGCAAGTCTTATTGTGCAGCCGTACAACTAGCAGAGCAGTCTTAAATAATAAATTCTGAGATAAAACAACAAAACTTTCGCTACGGTAGAAAGTCGTGAATCCAAACGAAGCAGCAGGCATACCAAACAATTCTCTACAAAAGCATTTTTCAACGGGAAAGACTTCTTGAACGCAATCTTTGCATACACTACAAGATTTCAATGAAAAATAATAGGCGGACACTTCAGCTCCGCCTGAAGGGTATGACACGATAGCGTAGTGGGCTAAGCTTTCCATTCTGAGCAGTTTGACACCTTTTCACTAGGGGTGTGCGAATATCGAATTTTTCGAATAGAATCGAATACGAATACTTGGTTGCGAATATCGAATCGAATAATCAAGGAACGACGAATTTAACCACTACAAAAATTTATTTGAGCAGTCAAGAACATCACAGTCCAACTATAAATGAGTAAATGAACACAAAAGGTGTGTGTGGCTGCACAAAATGTATCAAAATCGAGAATATATTTCTTAGAGGAGTGGAAATATCAGAGAAAATGACTCGTACACAGCATTGATTAAGGGCAGCTTGCCATAAGTACAGAAGCACGTCGCTGGGATGCACATTAAAGGTTGTCGTGAAGGAAAACCAGGTGCTCCACATAGTCAGGCCGAAATCGTTCCCTTCGAGCTGAAACGACTTCTCCAGCCACAGAAAATGCCCTCTCACTTGGCATTGAAGTGGAAGGTATTGCGAGGTACTTGGTGCACAGCTTTGACTATACCAGCTCCGCAGGCAAAGCCACCAGGAAGCTCACTAGCACAGTCAGCTACGCCATGGCGCAACGTTACGCATGGCTCTGGGTACCGCCATGTTGCAATGTCTATGTCGGTACGACTTGAGGGCCGAAATGAACACCGGTGCTCGCAATAGAATATCGGTCAAATCCGAATATTCGCTTCGGGTCGATTGATCGAAACAACACGAATACTTGGATTTCGAATTGAATTCGAATGCTAAAAGTATATTCGCATTGTATTCGAAAATTTCGAATATTCGCACACCCCTACTTTCCCCTTTTTTCGATTGTTTCAATTAAAATTCCTTACTCTAATTGGCATCAAGCATTGCGTTTTAATTCTGGGCATTTTGTCACCTTTGGAGCCCCTTTTTCTATTTTTTTTGTTTTCTCAATTAAGCAGCTAATTACAATGATTTCATTAATGCGTCCACGCCTATCACACACGCGTCAATCATCAATCACTAGAACCACACATTACCATGATGCAATTTTTTTACACAGCGCACGGTTATTACCGACACGCGTTGCCGACTACGGCGACGGCTTTTCGACCGAACGAGCAGCTGCATACGCTATCGCGTAATACATATGCGCAGATCTCCCCCGAGCAGGATTGATTTTTTTTTTTGCTACTAACGTTTTTGCTGTCGTCAAAAACGTCTAAACTTCTCGATGCCAGTTAGGGAAAAAACTTTCGGACGTTTCGGACGGACCCTGACCTTTTTCAAGACTGAAGATACAGAGTTCTTGGTTCTCTCTTAAATCTGTACAAGTGTCGCACACATGAACCAAAACAACAAGCAAACGGTGCGGGAGAGAAGAACGGCTCAAAGGAAAATATATATATATAAAAAATAAAAAAACTGAATGTAAAAAAAAGAAAGAAAACCGGAACTGGAAGGGGGAGAAAAGGCGTCGTCGCCCGCCACCCACGTTTGCGATCGCGGGAAGAAAACATATGGAAGAAAAAAAAAAGAGGAAAAAAAGAGAAAGGACGGGAGCGAAGCAGGGACGGTGGTCTCAGTCGCAGCACAACGGCAGCAGCAGCGAGTAAAGTGAGTGTACGGAGACAGAGTGGCCGAAGCACAGAATAGATGCACTCGCGTGTTGTGGGCATAAACGAGTAAACAAAATACAACAAAACAAATGTGAAAGGGGGGAGGACTTCAGCCACGTGTAACTCCTTGGGCACGATAAGTCAAGACGGGCACAGTGGAATAGCCACACACATACGATTTACGAACATGCGCTAAAACGGTGCCCATGCTGCTCGAATTGAACGCCTCAGTTTACAGTTATGACGCCGCAAATATTCACTGACCTCCTCGTTTCATCAAAGAACTGTCAATATTTTATTACGAGATTACTGCCATATCTTCGCTTTTCCCGACCTACACATGAGAGAAGCGTTTGCGGGTAGGTAGGCTGGAAACGCTGATTGGTCGATGGGATGCGCTTCACCGTGACGTTTCTTGACTTCGCCCTCGTTGTCAACCGGACGTGGCGTCAGCGCGCCTTTCTCGACATCTCCCAAGAGCGCCTGGGGAATCGCTAGGTGCACCCGCCGCGCCGCGCGTGCGTGGTGAGCGGGCATTCGTTTCGTGAACCTCGGCGCGCTCGTTTCGAGGCGTGTGCAGCTATGGCGTTCGTGCGTGGTGGGCTCGTCGGCGACAGCCAGCTGAAATTTCTGTGCAGTTTTTGCTTGCGGCTTTCGCCGTTTCGCCAGGAGCACGTGGCTAGTGTCGTGCTCGCATTTAAAGTTTTTGCCGCGGCACTACATGGATCCGCATCAGGCGCGCTTGTCGGGCGTGCGCATTCTCAACCCTGAGGTAAGGACTGAACTACATTGTCGCAAGTTTTCTCGTGCATTGAGGACTCGCCAAATTGCGGTGCTTGTAACGATGTAACGAAACTTTTTTTTTTGCAGCAACGTTCCCTGGATATCCTTCTCGGAAGCCAATGTCATTGTTCGCCGCGGACGCTGGGCCTACTGCTCGCCGCCACGCCGCTGTAGGTTGACGTTGAAGAGCTGCTCCAAACGGCCCTTTTCAGGGCCGCTTCATTGCTTCCTGGAAGATTGCGGGCATCAATCTCGCGGCCGTGTTCCCTCTATATGTCGAAATCGGCGCCAGACATCAGAACCCGCGCTAGGCCTCGTTGCAGGGTTAAACGAGTGCAGTGTGGCTTTAGAGAAGTTATGACTTGCGCTTAGTCTATCTATATCATTCATTCAGTACAGTGTGCCTTTGCTTCTTTAGCGACTTCTCACGCCTTGTCGAAATCGGATTTAAAGCTCACGCCACGCCTCATTGAATGGGTTAACCGAGTGCAGCGCCTAGCTTTGTTTTTTTTTCTGTGTTCTAACCTGTAAGCAGTGCAACTTTCTTCGCTCCTTACTTTTGTTCTTTTCAGTCGTTTCCTGAATCCGTCGAAAGAGCCGGGCTTACCGGATGATTGTTCGCCGTGAATGGAACCACGAGGCGATCGCATCTGCATACACTGCACGACTTTGTTCCGTCGTGTTTTTTTTTTTATTAAGGTTTGCTTCGACAGCTCGGGTAAAACGAGGACTGCGCACGCCGTGTCGTCGCTGCTTAGTGAAGAGGCACAAAACGGATGTCGTCCTTACTAAAGGCCCTTCTCGGGGCAACCTCAGTGTCTCCTGGCAGACCACGAGCTTTCCGCCCTGTGCACATGTTCCCCTCATTTCCAATCATTTGTCAGTTGCATATCAATGAATTAATAAATCAGTCAATGCACTTTATTTACCAGAAAAATCTGACTGGTCACCCTGGGCTAAAAGCTGTGCACACAGCTTGACAAGGCCCAGGGGACCATTAGATGACAGTTTTGAACGTAGGAAAAACAAGTTGGTACTTTAAAAGAACATGGAAAGTACACCAAACAATATAAGAGATAAACATTACAATCGCGCATTACAGTAAAGAAAATGAAAACACTTTGACAGCAGACATACGGTATCAATTTACACTATAATACATACAAAAATTACGACATTCACCACTATGGCACGAAATATAAGAACAGCACATAAAGCAAAAAAAGAGAATCCAAGTTACAATAGCACAGATAGATTACCTGTTTAAATTTACTTATGCATAAAATTAGTCCCCGGCTCCTTGGGCCTCCTTCAAATCCTGCAGAAGGCTTGAATTTGCAACTGCTAATATCAAAGAAGATTTAGAAGAACTTCAGTTTGGGGTACATGGTGCATGTACTTGAGAAAACAAACAATAGCGCCTACAATGACACACAGAAGAAGATGCAGCACAAGCGCTATCCTGCGCTCTGCAGTATGGAACTGTGACTGTGAAAAATGAATCTTCACGTCAGTGAAATATGAGTCTTTAGGCTGTCTACAAATCGTTATTACAGAAAGAAAGAAATATTAGTGAATGTTGTGTGAGAGGCTTGCATATTACTCTGTTTGTTTATTTATTTATGTTACCCCTCAAGGCCAGTGGCATTACACAGGGGGAATGGTAAATATACGAAAACAGAGAAAAATACAGTTGATTACATGAATATTAAACAGCGCCTGAATATACAATGTTAGCTAGTGCTACGCGGAACTGCTCATAATTTTCAGTGCCGGCAAATTCTGCGGGAAGGTGGTTCCAGTCGCATGAGGTTCGCGGCAGGAATAACTGCGAGCAGCATTTTTTGTTGCATGACATACTTCCGACTTTGTGATCATGATCAATGCGGCGGGATACAGAAATTGTATGGCGGATGAGGTGATCACGAAGAGCGGGATGATGGTACAGCTTGTGGAACAGGGTGATACGAAACACTTCTACGCGATGTCAGTTATGAGAGGCCGATATTAGACATCATAGTAGTTATACTCGTTGTGCGGTTGTAGTTAACAAGGATTAAACGCACAGAGTTATTTTGCATCAGCTCAAGATCATTAATGAAGTTGTCATGAGCAGGGTGCCATACACGTGTTGCATGCTCGAGTTTTTATCGTATTAGTGTTTGATAAAGCAGTAGTTTCAAATTCGAAGGAACGTTAAAGAAGTTGCGACGTAAGAAGCAAAGCATGCGATTAGCATTTTCAATTATCTTCTCGGTATGAAGAGACCAGTTAAGATCATAAGTAATGTGGACGCCGATGCACTAATATGATGAGGCTGATTCCAACGAAATGTTATCGATGTAGTAGTGAGGTGGGACGGAAGTTTTTCTAGATACACGCATGACTTTGCATTTGTTCATATATAGCTGCATTCACCATTCTTCGCACTGAAGTCAGTGGCGGTCTCGTCAAGTAGTCCCCTGCTTTGTACGTTCACCTTGTTAGCGGCTCTCTTATTTCACACAATTCCACGTTCTACACGTTGATAGTTATACGAGCACAATTCGTTGTGATTGTCGAGGTATCGTGTTCCTGCCTTGCCGCCACCGTTGTCTTGCCATGCCGCCGGCGCGGCGGCGACGGCGGTGCCATTCACCTGCGGTTGCGGTGGCCAACAACCTCGTCGGCGGGGGGGGGGGGGGGGGGGGGGGGAAGGGAGCTATTTATTCATGTCTTCATCCCACCATGGGACACAGCGACGACGCTATCAGCGACCGGTTGCGGGGCCTCGGCCTGGCGCTTTGCGCGGAGAAGACTGCAGCCATGGCCTGCGCAGCTCGCAGATGCGCCCGCCTGGCGCCGCTGACGTTGGCTGGGACGCCGCTGCCGTGGAAGAGCTCCGTGCGGTACCTCGGCCTGGAAATCGACCAGCGCCTCTCCTTCCGCCCCGCGGCGACCAGGGCCTGCCAGCAGATGAAGAGGACTACAGCCGCTGTGCACAAGCTCACCGCCCGGGGCCAGGGATTTCTCAGCAGGCTGCGCTGCGCCTCTGCAACGCCGCAGCCTTAGGGGCGATACTCTACGCGCTGCCCCTCGTCACGGTGCGCAAACCATCATGGAAGGCACTGGAGGTGCAGCATCGCGAAGCGCTGCGGACCTGCCTCGGTCTACCCGGAAACTCGCAATGCGAGGCGACACTGGCCGAGGCGGGCGCGTGGCCGCTGCAGCTACAGGCCACGCAGCGCTCGCTGCACCACATTGACCGCCTTCACCGCGCACCAGACGGCGCGGAACTCCTGCAGCGCCTTCGTCACTACCCGCGCTCAAGAATGGGCGCGGCACTGCAGGAATATGACCAGCTGACGCGCACCACGCCCCCCTACGGCCTCTGCTCCCCCTGGCCCCTCACGACGGAGGTACAGCGAGAGATCGTCGGCATCGCGGGAAAACGCAGCACACCACTATGTGCAGTGCAGCAGCTAGCCGGAGCCGTCATCTACGAGCAACTGCGCGACCATCTGCTTGTGTTCACTGATGGCTCCGTGGTGAGCGAAAACTGCTCGCTCGCCGCAGCGGCCACCATCCCCGCCCTGCAGCTGCACCGCCAGCAAAGAGTGGCTTACCTGGGCTCTTCGACCACGGCGGAGCTACTGGGTCTGTGCCTGGGCTTGGACCTGGTGCTCACCCTTACTCCGCCGCCACCCAGGTGTGCTCTGCTGTGTGATTCCCGTGCCGCCCTCAGCCGCCTGCAGACTCCCGCCCGTGGCACCCCGTTGCTGTGCGCGTTACGCGAGCGCATTGAGCGCCTCGCGGAGCGCAGATGCAGTATTCGCGTGCAGTGGGTGCCCGGTCACTGCGGCATCCGCGGCAACGAGCAAGCCGACGAGCTCGCCACCGCCGCACATCAGCTTCCTCCCAGCGACGAACCGCTCGCCCTGGAAGACGTGCGTGCGGTGATCTACGACTACCTCCGTCAGCAACACCCGGACACTCGCATCGCGCGAGGAGAGCGCATTTCTCTCGTCGGCGCGCTCTCACTGTCGCGCCACCAGCGGGCGATGATCATCCGAGTGCGCGTCGGCTGCGTGTGGCCCGGGGAAAGACGGGTGCGCCACGGACTTTCGTCGAGCGACGCGTGCGCTGAATGCGGCGCAGTGGAGACATTGGAGCACATGCTCCTTCGCTGTACCGCTTCTCCAGTGCCGCGTCGCGAGGTGTTCGCGGTCTACAGGGCGCTGGGAATCATCCCGGACAGTCTCCAAGCGCTCCTGTGGCCGCGCGGCAGTGCGCGCACCCGTGACAGAACAATGGTGAGCCTCTGTGCGTTCATCGAGCAGGCGGACTTGACTCCCCGCTTGCTCTACGCCAGGTAGTGCACGCGTGACACGAACGCTCCGTGGGTGCTACCTCGGACGGTATACGCGGCCGGGCGCCCCACCCCGGCCGCTAGTGCAGTGTGCCGCGCGCGCGATTAATCCGAGACAGGACGCTACGTGCGCGCGGCTATGTACATGCAGTTTACTTCTTGTGTAAGTGATTGTGCGCAGTGGCCGCTCGCGCGCACTTATTTTCGGACAATGCTTGGACATTAGCGCGCGAGCGGCGCGAACTTGATTACTTTTGTATTTTGTAAATAGTGTACAAAGCTCTCCCCGGTCCTTTCTCGCTGTCGCTCCCCTCTATACTTCTCCTCACTATCCTCTCCCTTTCCCTTTCGTTTCCGCCGGCTGCAGCTCGGGTGCTTAAAGGGACCATGAAAAGAATTAAAAGCCGCTTGCAAATGTTAGAAGTGATGCTCAGAAGCATTGACACCAAGTATGAGTCTTCGGAACTCAGCCGGCAATTTATTATGAATTTTTAAAAACCGTGTTTTTCAAAATTCGCGGGCCGCTTGGTGTCTTCGTAGGGAGCAATTCTGAAACCAAAACCGGGAAGATAGACGTCACTAGTCCCATGACGTCGGCAGGCCACCACACGCTGTCATTCGCTAGAGCCGCCGCAGCTTCGACGTCACGGGCACACTTCCGGTAGCGGTGAAAATCGTCTGCTCGAGCTGCCGCGCGACCCCCTGGGGCAAGCGCGAGCGAGGGCATTGCCTTCGCGCATATGGTTTTAATTTACCTCTGCCGCCTCTTTCTGTCGCGAGTTCGGGAGCCACTAGCAGTGCCTTTTTCGACCGCCCAAGATGAATACGCCTTGCTGTGTCGTCGGCTGCAAACCCAGTGACTGGCGAGGTGTTGAACTCAGGCATGTTACTCCTAGAGACGTGCGTGAGAGAGCAGCCTGGATGGAGCGCATCGGACTGCCAGCGTCGCACGCACGCCGAAGACTCCGCGTTTGCGGTCGACACTTCGCACCTGACGCTTACTACTATAACCCAGCGCTCGTTCGATAGTCAGACATGAATGTCAAGCAGCTGAAGCTTTGACCGAAGTCGCTGCCGACACTGTTTCTTCCCGCCGGGATGGTGAGTTTCCAGCTTACAGCGATCGGTATGGACGTTTACACGATATGATCTGCGATGGAAGACAATTTTATCTACGAGAACTTAAAAAAAGGTGCCGCATTTACTTAGGGCACAGGACGAATTCGAAGCGTTAGCTGTCGCGGAGGGCCTTGGCCTGACGGCTACGTACTGCTGCTGTTCACATTCGGCTGCTGCTTCGACATGCAGACTCGGTCCCGACCTTCTTTGACTCTCCCGTCCGTTTTACGACCGTAATACCGTATGTTCCTTGTGTTCTAAGTCGGGCGGCGCGATTTTGCGATCCCGCAGCCGGGTGTCCAACATCATTCGAGAGCTAGGCTCAGTATATGCACGGTGTTTCACACCAAGACTTGGCAGCATCGGTGTGACGGCCGAACCAGCGCACAAAAAAATAAAACATTGTGTGAGCCGGGAACAGGTCCGGGTCCATTCTGCCAACTAGCAAAGAAACCCGACGCGCGCCGCAATCCAAGAAAGCGCCGAGACCGGAGAGACGCTGCCGACGCACGCTGCTCCTCGCGAGTGCGACAACCGGAAGTTGTAAACCGAACGTCAGCGAATGACGTTTTCATGGGCGGAGCCCAGTCCCGGAGCTGTTTTCTTTATTTTTTCATGGTGCCCCGCGCGTACGAGTTGAGGGGGGAGAGGAGGAGGGTGATTTTTAATCGCCTATAACTTCGTTGTTATTGATGCTAGCTCAAAAATTCTTGCGCTGGAGTGACGAGTGATGGATTGCCTATCTTTACATAATCTCAATAAATTTGTTTCATAGTCCCTTTAAGATATTAGATAGCAATTGCCGCGGCCGGCAACACTCTTTTGCTTCACTTTTTATTTTTAAATAAACCACTACCACCTACCACCACACAGCGACGCCAGCGAGGGGACCATCCCTTTCTGGCTTGACAAGGAGCGCCGACCTGCCGCCTTGAAGCAGGGGACTGAGGGCCTAACAAAGCCACTTCCCAGAACTGAGAAATGAAGGCCGCTAACCCCACTGGTGAAATGTCCGGGCAGGTGCTTTGACCTTAGTGGACATGTCGTGGCGGGATATCTCAGACGTCGACTCGTTTCCCCTCGTATCGAAATGAATATTGCTCGTGTAAACGTTAACATTCAAGGATTGAGTAATGGTATAACGTCTATACCTTTCGCCATTTATTTTTCAATAACAAAGCGCAAAAAAATTGTTGTGCAAATAAAATAAAAAATCGTTGTTTCTATTTTTTCTTTTTTTAGATACAGCACTCTGTCCGCTCCCCCTAAAACCACTCTCTGTGACCGCCACTGACTGAAGTAATGTAAGGTTGTTAGTGTTGGTTATTTCTCTAAAAATGACGCAAACATCAGGGAACAGGTGAATATGAGAATCCATAAAAGAGCGGGGATCATTAATGTTAAATCAGGAACAGTAGCTAGGGTCCAAGAACTGAACCTTGTGGAACTCCGGAAGACACCTCTGTAAAACAGGTGTTATAACCGTTAGCAAAAACTAATTGTGAGCGATTAAGTAGACATTCAATCCATTTCAATAAGTTACAGTCAATATTCAGATGTTTTAGTTTGTGAGCCAAAACGTTGTGGCATACATCGGCGAAAGCCTTTGAAAAATCCAGAAATATACAGTCATTTAGTGATGATAGGTCTAGAATAGAGTGCAATGCATGTGTAAACTATATTAACTGTGTTTCGCAAGAGCAAGGTTTTCGAAAACCATGTTGCGCTGACATAAAAAAGTTGTTCAATGAAAGGAAGTAAACAAGGTTGGTGAATATTATATGTTTGAACGTATTATTGGTTCAAGTATTGGTAAGGGATATGGGACGATAATTAATAGGGGATGCTTTGCTGCCGAGTTTGTAGACTGTAACCCCCTTTCCGATCTTCCACCCAGTAGCAGCGTTGACTGGTCAATGCTGGAAAAGTTTGGTTAGTATAATGGGCGAATAAGCTGCAGTGCTTTTTAAGTAACGCAGTCATAACCCGGAGCGGAATGAACACTGAGTCCATCAATAAGCTTATTCACACCAGTAGGAGCAACAGATATAGGTGGCATGAAAACATAGTTGAAGTGGTGAGTTGTAGGCATATGTATACATCAGATATGGGTGTAAAGTTGTCAGTGATTGCGCGGTTAAGAATCGTGACGCAAACGTCGGAAGGGA
Organism: Amblyomma mixtum; assembly: GCF_055824585.1. Taxonomy (NCBI): domain Eukaryota; kingdom Metazoa; phylum Arthropoda; class Arachnida; order Ixodida; family Ixodidae; genus Amblyomma; species Amblyomma mixtum. The sequence goes on along the minus strand of NC_143021.1, from coordinate 155,967,054 downwards.
TGGGGTCGCCTAACGGGTCAGATAACGCAAAACGATCGTCGGTGGAAGGATTAAAGAGCCGCCAGAATTTTTGACATTGGTGGTTACGTGTGAGTGTAAGTGCTTTTAGCGCTTTTGAGCGCCTGAACATACATGTTGGAAGCCGCTGAATACGAAGTCCCATCACTCACTAGTTGGCGAGAACTTTACGATGCGGTAGAGGCTTTCTACGGTAGAGGCTTCTGCGGTAGAGGCTTTCTACGATGCGGTAGAGGCTTTCTGCTCACACTCAACCTCTTTTCGCATCATTAAAAGTAACTCCTATTAACGACCTATATATTCTATAGCTAAGTAAACGATATGAAAGAAAACGGAAAAATCAAGACGAATTCTTTGATATCACAGCTAACTTACGGCCCAAAGCTAATTACTACCCAACGCGTAACAATGACGTCTGGTATGTGCCATCCTTCCGTACTAATTATGGTCGTCAAATGCTGCGACATATAAATCCAATTCTTCTTAATCGGCGCAATGAGCCCTGAGGACCTAAAGATACGGTTTTTTTTCTTACTGCAAGTTTTTTCCTCCTTTATCCAGTTTTCTTTTGTGATTGTTACCCTTAGTTCATTTTTAGTGTATTTGAGCGTTGCGTGCTAATCATGCCGACTTCAACTATCTATAATTTCAAGAGGATGTTCACTAATCTTTATTGAATGATATTTACCTATGCACAGTAGTCTTTTTTATTCTTCTGTCGGTGTTCTGTTGCTGCCGGTTTTTATGTACGGGGGTGCGCCCTCTGTCAAGCCAGTCATAGGCTTTTTGGGTGTACCCCCTAACATCCCTGATGCTTAAATAAAGGTATTTGTATGTGTAGATAAACGTTCAATGTGATTATTACACCAGGGAGCTATTGAGTGGGTGGTAGCAGTGCGTTCAGGAGTGTATTGTTCTGTGAGTTGGGTGACTATAGCGGTGAACATGCTCCAGTTGGTTTGAATGCTGCGGACACCAAAGCTATGGGAAAGCATCGATAAAAAAAATAGTTAATTATTTATCGCCTGAAAATTTGCTCCGTTGTAGTCTCGTATTATTATTTTTTTTCTTTTTGTTAGTGTTCGGAGAGGCTAGATTAATGTCAGAGTGCATTAGCAAGTGGTCGCGGATGCCTGGCAGGTATGTAATAGGTGAGACTATGTCAGATCGATTTCTCAGGATTAAATCTAGCGTATTCGCCGCGTTGGCTGTTATAGTCCCTTGTGAGCACAAATGCACTAACGAGAATACTGAGCGCACATCTAAAAATTCGCGAATTCGAGACGAGAACGGGGACATTAAAGGGGAGTTGGTATTCCATGTTATCTTCGAAAAAACTAGATCGGCAAATAAAAAAATACTGAAATAGATCATGGTGCTTTGTTTTTAAGTTTTTCCGTAAAAAAGTATGGCAACAGATAAGGAAAGGCTTTGGTGATCGTGATCGAGGAGGTTAGACTGAATTATAGTGCAACAGCTTGAAACAGGTCTTCACATCATTCGTATATACTAGAACATTGCAGGAGCCCAGACAAAGCAAAATTACACAAATTACGTTTGAATAGAGATCATGGCAGGAAAGTGGATGAAATATAGCTAAAAGAAGAATTGTGAACCGAAGCAAAAGATGTAATGAGCCAGAAATATGCCTATCAAAGAAGACACTGCACTGAGAAAATGGACAGCATGAAATAAATGAGCAGCACAAGTGCAGCGTACAGGCCTTTGTCAAAGAATTTATTTTTGTTTATTTACCACGTCCTGGTAGTGTTAGCTCCATAAAGCAATATCAAAATTATCACAATTTTCAGTTTTATTTGCTTAGGAGAACGTTAGAGCAATAAGAACTTGGTTCATAAATGCACTTCAAATATTGCCATATATCATCGTACTCTTCGTCCTGGGCCACAAGAGCTGGGGCTTCATGAGATAATTATTACGGTGCATTAACGAAAATTTCAAATGCCGTCAGCATGCAAAGATTTTATACTGGCGCTGAAAAAAACGCATTTTTTAAATTTTCACTGGCAGGAGGGAGTAACTTTCTTGACTGCGCTGCTTTCTTCCTAAGCCAATGAAAGACGTGTATGCCAACCTCTTATACCTGTTTTGCAGCAAAAACAATTCGAAAATGTGTAGCGTAAGATATAACACTAATGCACTGTGAAGCTTGATGCCTTATTGGTCCAGTAGAGTGGAGAGCTGGGCGGGTTAATTGGTTCACGATTGTAGAAAGAAAACCAGCGCAAAAGACGGGGACACAGAACTGGGAACACAGAATACAGGAACACAGCGTCGTCCTGTGTTCCTGTTGTGCGTCTCCGTCCTTTGCCCTTGTTTTTTTTTCCTTAATTGGCCATGCACTTTTGGCAATTTAAGTGCACTTCCTGTGAATTTTGCACAAAAGTAGTGTATTTTTGCATTCACCTTTTTTACACGCTGAGTTGTTTTATCTTTTGGTCACTTCAGAAGGGAGGAGTTAGTATAGAAGTGATTTACTTGGAGAATACAAGGAAATATATCTTGCGATGAATTTTCTCATATTTTAATTCTGCCTGATGGGAATGCATTACGCGCCATACGGTGTTACAACCAAACGCCCAGGGCTCTAAGTTGGGTAAAGCATGTATCATATATGTGGAAGCGCGAATATGGCTGTGGTGCGCTGGGCGTCTTGCATGCACAGCAGGAAGTGATTTGTGTCTAGACCATCCAGGAGGGAATGTACAAGGACGGGAGGATAGTAGAAACGGCAAAAAAAAAAAAGCTAGCTGGGGCTGGAAACGCATTTTTGGTTCTAGCAAGTACCAACGTTGGGGAAAAGCAACCAGTTTTGGGCGCCTTGTAAGAAGAAAGGAAGGTTCTGGGAAGCGGAGGCAGGGCTGCGTACGGCGCACGCGAGGTGGCGGGGTCACGGAGTCGCGCGTGATGTCTATGTTTTCTTGCAGCCGCACATTGGGAAAAGGTTAAATTCTTCCACTCGCCACTCGCAGCGCGCCGCAGAGAACACCCCCTAGACTTCCAGGCCGCAGCGCTCCTGCTGATCACGTGATGCGCGTCATCATCTGGAGGCGACTGCGGCGGCTGCGGGGGGCCGAGAAAGCGCGAGCCGCCCCGGCAGTGGCCGAGGTTGTTGACATGTTTGACAGCTTTTGCAGGTGCACGGGAGGCAAGTGAATAGGGAAACGGGCTACCCGAAAAGCCGCGTTCGCGGGATATTCATCCGCAGCTGAGTTACATGACAATCCTGCATTCTTATTTCGAAAATAACATGTGCTAAATGTCAGGATTGTGCGAGATCGCATTATGTCTGCACAATAATAGTTTGTTGTTACGCAGAAATCTTCTTGTTTCCACGCATTCTGGGCACCACTTTGTCACGCGGATAAGAGTTCTGCGGCAGCGTCTGCCGCACTTCTTTTTACTGGTATTTCGGTTTGTTTTTTTTCGTAGCAGAGCGCTGTGGGCTGAGCGCTGTGGACGTGCTTCTGTGTTGGGCTTCATCTGTTGCGAGATTTTGTGTCCCTTCTGCGACTTTGAGTCCATATACGAGGTGGCGGCGCAGCGATGGAATAACTGTGACGCTGCTGTTCCGAACAAGTGTTGTGTACCGCGCTGCCGCGGAAACTACACGGCACAGTGCAAAGCCCATGTATTCAGTTTCCCACAAGATGATGAACTGCGAAAGAAATGGATTCGTGCAATTCCACGTCAGGACTTTGTCTGTACGCAGAACTCCAGGGTAAGTAATCTGCAGATTCCTGACTAATATGTTATTCCGTAGGATCAACGCAGTGGTTAACATCTCAACTGGTTGGACAAATGGAAAGAAAAAAACAAAACATTACAACTCCGGTAAGCTTACCAAAGAAACTCACGGAGCCCTTCATCAGACTACCTACGGCCTCATCGAACTTTCCAGGTACTGCCTTGATGAGCTCAACCTGTCTTAAGTACTCCTCGGGAAAATACAGACGGATGGCCTGGAGGACCGCTTTGGGAAGTACAGGCAGCTTGCAGGTGCTCAGTATCATGTGTCCATTCGTCAAGTGTACGAATGCGAAAACAAGCTCCGCCTTCAGAACACTTTGCCTCTGGCGGCCACAAGATCTAGAGACGCACCGACGAGGATCAGCAGTGGGATGGACTTCATAAGGAAAATGACAGATCGCTGCCTAACAGCAATGTGGTAGTCTATGAACAAACACTGACCAAAATCAAAGACCTCATTCCCGTATTGGGGTACGTCGCAGGATATGCTGTTTACGCCACGCTAAAAAAAAAACTACAGTGTGAGAGTTGTCGGGAAGCCTTGACTGTGAACACGGAATTAACAGTCGGCGTTGAGGAAAAACACTATGAACTTATTAGAGAGATGGATCGAGGCGGTCTGGTACATCCAGCGATGTTTGTGGTTAATGCTGCTGCCCACAACTACGCAGTAGTTGAGCAGCTGTCAAAGAACAGCGACTTCCTCAGTATGCCATGCCAGCGCAAAGTTGTCACAGACATGACGGTGGAGCTCCTCACGAGCGAAGACAGCCAAGAGTTCGACACCTGTGACAACGGACACACTAGTGAATTGGTACTGAAGCACGTGCTATGGTGCAGCACCAATATCCTGCTAAATAATTTTTGCTGCAGGTTGAATGACAAGATTGCTGATGGCAGCACCAAATCTAAGGAGAGAAAACTGAAAACATCAAGTAGCAAGTAGGTGGGCCCCGTAATGAAATAAAATTTCGTTCTTGGATTACTCAAGCTGTGTGTTTTGTGTTATAAATTATCGCTGCTTAGACAGCAGCAAGAACCACCTCCAAAAACAAACGCGTCTGATCAGGCACATCAACCTGAAAATGCTCAAAGAGACCTCAACAAAGCCTTCGCAGTCATTGGCTCGTAGCGGTGTTATTCGTAGTACCTATCACGAAAGCCAATAATGTGCTCAGATGTCTTGTGCAGATATGGGTGCAAATAGTGTGCGCTTTCACTTCTGACAGAATCGGACTTACAGACCCGCTCAGGCCATCCTTCCCGCTCGCATACCAGCGCCGCGCCGCCGCCTCCACCTCGTGACGTCACGGAGGGAGCACTACGGCCTTCGCAGAGCCGGCAGCCTTCTCTCTTGTCCGCCTACCCGGCAGGAGCTACTCTCTCCGGTTCCAGCCGGGGAGACGGACAATAGTCGCGGGCGAGAGTGAAGGGGGGGGGGGGGGGCACTACATGAATGCTATTAGAAGAATGTCACTGGCGCCTCCACTACGGCTCAGCTCGTACTATTCTGGCGCAGGCTTGGTTGCTGCGTTTCGCCGTACTCGCTTGTCAGCGAAGTGAACACAGCACCGTGCCTTCCCGTGAATAGTAGAAGCAGGGACGTCGCGGCCACATTGGCATTCGCAGGATAGCGCCGCCCTGTCGCTTATTTGCTCGCTTATCCTCTGACAAGTCAAAAAGTCTTGCTGTCGTGGCACGCCATCCATGGCTTACGACACCACGTTTGTCATTCCCCTTCGTACTTCAAGCGTTTCTCTTCTTGCTATGAAAGTATTAGCCGTTGCGGCCACCAATTCAAGCAGCGAGAAAAATTTCAGCGCCGCAGGATTCGTAATGAAAGAGCGCCGCTCTTGTTTCGATCAAGCCATCATCAATGAACAATTTGCATATTTAGAGTGATAAATCTATACCTTTATGCGTTGTGTCTTGTGTATAATCCCACACTGTGATCTGGAATGCGAGGTCAAAATTTGAATGTCATTGAAATAAACTCATTTTCCTGAAATTCTCTTTTTGTGTCGTCGCCGCTTTGCATGTCGGGCCGAGCACGAGCGTGCTCAGGGTCCTTCAGTGTCGGGCCGGGCTTCCTGTCGGTAGGTTAGGTCCCGGGCCGGGCGCGGTATCGAGATTGCGGCCCGTACATAGCTCTATTCAGAAACCTAATCACATTTCCTTTTGTGAAAAAAGAGCTATGTGCAGAGTTTAAATGGTGCAAGTATGAAGCTACAATGAAGTCAATTACAGACTTCTGCGCAACAGCTAGAGGAATTTTAAGAGCATGCTATACGTGATGCTAGTTGCCTCAGTCACAATAGATGCAGTCAAGTATTATTTCGTATATTTTTTTTACCCAACAGACATGAAATGTCTGAAGATGAATATGTACCAAACACATCGAAACATCAGTTGTGATGCCTGAAAAAAAGTTGTACTGCAACATATAAATGCTCAAGTCTCGATAAGCAGGAATACTGAAGGGGAATAAAAACAGTTTTCTTTTGTTCGGGCTCACGCACCTGCTACAAACATATTCTTTATACATAGCAATAAAACTTGAAATAACCTTTTGGTCAATAGTATAGCTAAGTATGAAAGTATGACTGAAAGGCGTCCGCAAGAAATGCACAGAAGCAGGCATGCAGTGTGACAGCGCAGCGCGACAGGTGCGCTTTTTAATCTCGCGCGCGCTCTGAAGAACATGGGTTTATGGTTTATTGGGGTTTTAACGTCACAAAATGACTCAGGCTATGAGGGACGCCGTAGTGAAAGGGGTTCGGAAATTTCGACCACCTGGGGTTCTTTAGCGTGCACTGACATCGCACAGTACACGGGCCTCTAGAATTTAGCCTCCATCGAAATTCGACCACCCCGACCGGGATCGAACCCGCGTCTTTCGGATCAGCGGCCGAGCACCATAGCCACTGAGCCACCGCGGCGGGTCGAAAGACACGCCGAGGAGGCAACGCTGCAGTGCACGCTGCCTCCTCGCCTCTCGGCTCCTCGCGAGCAGCCCCGTCCGCTGACGAGCGGTGGCGGGGAAAAATCTAGCGAAAACATGCCTGTCCCCAACCGGACATGACGTCACTAAGTATCACGTGACCTGCACTCCCTGAACTGATGCAGAAAGTGCAGCAAAAAAGAAGAAACCTTTCATTCCGAGAAGAATGTTTTATACCGGCCATTTAACGCTATCAGCATAAAAACCGATCGAGAGTCACCGCTTGTTTGTGTCATTCCTTCGCCTCGTGTCCCATTCTTGTTGCGCTGTGAGCAAAACATTTGACGCTTCCAACGACACAGCAGCCGCCATTATACTGTCTACGGAGCAGTGCGAAAGGCTGCCGGCGTGTATAAAATACTATCGAGTCCAGCTCCGGCCGGCACTTCCGATGCTACGCGCTCAACAAAATGGCAAAAAATGTGGCCAAGCGCGAACACCGTCTGTTTGTCCAGTACACAAACATCATTTTTCCGTGAGAAACCCTGGCTGCTACAAGAAAATCTTATCCACTCTGCGCGCAAAGGAACACTTTGCCACAAGAATGCCACAAGAAAATCTCTTAACCATTAAGCGCAACAAAGAACACTTTGGCAGGAACTTGTTTTCGCTTACCGTGGAGGTCTGCCAGGCAAGAAGACGTATGACGCGCTGTACCGAAGTCTTCTTCAAGAGTCCACGTGCGAGCAATGCTGCGATCCCGCGCCACTGCGGGCGGCACTAAAGACCGACTGGCTGTCCGCGCAGAACTGGCGTGGAAGCGCGCGTGGAGAGAGGCCTCCGAGGACCAAACAAAGAGGAAGAAGAGGGAGAAGGTTGTAGTGTCCGAGGAGGAAGCCCCACGTGCAACGCCATCCCGGTATCAGCATGGCTAGGGTGCATGACCCCCGAGGGAGCGAGCTCGTCCTTTCTCCCCCTTCTCGGAACAGGAAACAGGAGGAAAGAAAGACATCCGCATTGTAGATTGCATTTCTCTCTCCCATGGACTAGGCGGCGCTCCATGCATGAATGGAAGAAGAATGCCATATCGATACTGGAAAAAGCAGATCAGGAAGGAATCGTTCCATGATAACTCAAGAGGCAGTGCCCTTCTCTTTGAAGCTAAGTCAGTGTGCCTTAGAACGCGCAGCTACAACAAGAAATTTAACAAGGAAAATTACAGATGCGCTGTGTGAGGTAAATCCGTAGAAAGAATTGAACACCTCATACTCAAATGTGATGGTATCCATCCGGATTTCGATGTAGCCACAGTCACTCTACCTGAGACCCTAGGGATTACAGGTAACAATGGCAATGCAAATAAATCAGCGGTGGAAGTTAGCAAAAAGCGATTGGAAGACTCGTGTCTAAAATGCAGAGAGGAGACATAAGGTTAGAAGTGTTCGAAAACGTATTTAAAGAAAATGGCAATTTTTTATAATATACAACATATTTAAACAAAACTAAAGAAATATAAGCCGAAACCCCTCCCCCCCCCTTTCCCACCCCGTTTCAAAGGGGGCGCTCCTATCTTCCATCCATCCATCCATCCAATAGACCTCTCCCTGATGTAAACAGTGTGACGTCAAAAAGGTGTGCCCCGATGGGCAAAATCGTCGACTTTCGGTTCTGAACCGGTTTTTCAGGTGCCGAGCACTGCCCCACCTGCTTTGTTCCCTGATTCGAAACGCCTGTCAGCCTTTCTTCTCCCACCTGGTACGGCGCATGTTTTGCCCATCGGACCAGAAACACGTGCGTTGATGACGTAGGCCGGGAGAGGTCTATTAGAGAACCTACATGTACCCAGGGAGCCTTCATGTACCTAGGAGCCCACAGGCTCCCTAGGATTGATTAGTGTTCCCATGTATGCTCCCGCAGGGAGCAGAGTTGCGCGACTGTTTTAGTGGAGCGGCGATTATATTATCCCGCTGACTCCGTTGATTTATCCGTGCCCCGCGCTAGGATAAATCAGAGGCTCGGCGCAAGGATAAATTGCTTGAACCGATTGCCACACGCGTGGTTTCGGAATGCATGACGTGCTCATGACTCGGCAGCCGTGTTTGCGTTTATATTTTCCTCCCGAGCATACAAGCGCCGTTCAGCACGCTGCGGCATTCCAGCTCACGGGTTCATGCGTGTACGCGCTACAGCGCCGCTGCACTGTGGATATACAGTATGTTTTACCTGAGACTTGACACAATTTTTTAAAAATGGGCTTTTTAAGTGAAAAGAGCATTTTTTTTTCGACATAGCACTGTAAGCGGTGTAGTACATTACAGCTAAGATGTGCTTGCTGGTTAACAATACAATAACAATCCTAGGACTAGCAGGCTGGTTAACAATACTGGGATGCGTGTATCCCACAGTAATATCCATATCAGTTTTCAAAATTTCGAAAATGCTCTTACCTCACCACTGTGGCCGAACGAATTCTGGCAACATCGCGACAAAATACATGTACATGCGCTGTCGAGAAGCTTGCAGGCAAAGCAACTTCTGAAGTGCGCGTAAATCGTAGAAATAGCCAGATGTCACGGACGGCCTCGGCCCACTCTTGCAGACCGAGGGCTCGTTGGACTGGCCGAGGTACTGCGAAATCATGACTGGACAGTTGCATCCCTACGCCCTGGACGGGCCACTCAAGGATGGCTGCTACATCTTCCAGCACGACCGCAGGCCCGTCTACAAAGCGCGCGCTGTGAGCGACCTCCTGGAGCGCTACGCCGTGCGTCAGCTGTCGTGGCCACCTAACGGGTCTGACCACAACCCCATCGAGAACATGTGGGAGATATTGAAAAACGAAGACTCCTCACGTTGCCTTACGATATCAACGAAACACGTTCGCAAGCGCGCCGTGAACAAGTCGCCGAACCAACTCGTCCCACAACTTGTTGTCGCACTGCACGAACGGCGGAGAAACGAGACAGGTTGCTGCGGTGTTCCCTCGGTATGACAGCTTTCGGGGACCCGAAGAATAAACAAACAACGTTCGTGGACCCGATAAGCCCTGTTCGCCGGCCGGCCGAATTTCCTGGAGACACCCCATCAACCAAAGTGGCGCTTTGCGGTGATTCACCGCTTTTGTGCCTTTCGTTCTTGGAAACGTCGTTTGCAAAGTGCAAAAAAGAGCGTTTCCTTTCATTGCAATGCTGTCTGCCGTGGTAAGGCGTATTGCAGGCGGGCGCATACAAACGGGAAGGCTGCCGTGGCCACCGTCGCCTGGCGGATGCGGCCGCCGTGGTGAAGCACGTTCCTTACGATCCCCGTCGCATTCTTGCGAGCAAGTGGACACTTCTGACGAACGCACCTCTGTAGGGAGCCAAAAGGAATGCCTTGTGTAGGGACTGCCTAAAGGCCGTTGTACGATCGCTTTTGAGCGGATCCGCCAGGCAGGCGGACTGGCGGACCGAACGACCAGACAATAGGCATTCGCCCCGTTCGGCAGGCGAAAGGAAAGTTGGTGAACTTCAACTTTGGGGCGGACGAGCGAACCGCCCGGCGACCGAATTGCAGCGATTGGCTGCTTTTTACGTGACGTAGGCATCCGCTCCTGCCGGGCAAGATGGCCGTCCGTCGACTGAACTGGGGAGCGAGGCATAGGTCGTGGCTGTAGTGGTGGCACCTATGCCGCGAGGCATACTATATTGGCCACATGTTGATATTACGAGTGTGCAGAGCGACTGCGAACTTCTCCGCTTGCAGCAGCGGCGAGCAGCGACAGTTTCCCGAGTTGAAATCGACGCTGATGTAGTTGACAGAGCGCCTCTTCAAACCGTCGCAAGACCTACGCGTTCGCGGTGTCACGAAGTGTTTATATGGAGCTGTTTGTGATTGCTGCAAGCGTTCCTAATTCCTGCGAGGATCATGACGCACAGCGGCGAACAGCAGCTGCTCACGGTGAACTTTTGTGCTTGCATGAGCTGCGTAGCACAGTGACTAGTGTCCGCGTAGTGAAAGTGATTGCGATCGAAGCGAGTGCTTTTACGTCAAGGCAGTGAAATGTGCGCCTTCGAGAGCTCACTACGCACGCCGTGCTTTCCGAATGCTGAAATGAACGTGGCGTTGTGCAGCTAGTCGCATTCGTTTCGATGGTTGCAGTGATCGCGACCGAAGCGTGCACATGACGTTGTTGCTGGCCACGCATTCGTTACCATTTTGTTCGCGATTCGTGTTGGCACTGTGCTTGAGAATTGCAGTGTGTGCTACGTAACGCGACGCGAGCTTGGCTGCACGGCCGTAGGACTGTTTTGCGGCAACAACAGCGATGTCGCCATCCTTCTGCGCTTTGGTGCTCCATTCAGTACGTTTTGTGATGATGGGTGCTCGGTTTACGACTCGCCGGAGAAACTGTGTAACCTGTGTGAAAACATCGGTGCAGTGCAAATGTATCTTCGGGAGCGTCATTTATTTTTATTTCCTGCCGGCTGTGCGCACATTTGCCTGCAATAAACATATCGGCGTGATGAATGGGTGAGTGAACAGTTCCGCTAGCCATTTCGGTTTAGGTTGTAACAACATGGTATTCCGCGATTACAAACAAGAATCATTGCCGCTTTTAAATCACGACTGATTGACAGTGTAAAAATCTCTAATATGTGCCAACTCATAAGTCTGTTTTTCATTAGCATTTCAATTGATGTAGTGCAGAAAAAAAAAAGTGTGGCAGCAGCTTATGCAATCAAAACTGACCACAGAGCAAGTTGAGCATAACGAGTCTTGATGAAAAAGAAGAAAAAAATGTTGAGAAAACCTTTGCCATTGCTTTTTTTCTCTTTTTGCTCAGCAGTGTTAAGTCAATATTGACAAATGCTTGGCAGTATTCAGTTTAAGTGGGATGTTGGTTTCCACTGCAATCAGAAAAATACAGTGGTCTTGAAGCACCTCATAGGCAATGACAGTGTCTGTTGTTGATTTTGCTCATGGTCCTTTTCGATCCGGGGATCAGTGGTACGAAACTGGATGTGTTCGCAATGCTATTGTTGCAGAGCTGCTCGCGAAATCGGCCTTATTGGTGTTAAGCGGTTGTTCAGCGGCGCTTCCTGGGTCAGCCGCAGCACTTTGTTTAACAAGCCATTCTCGAAGCTTTGAGAAGATCTCGTCGATGCACTTGCATATGTCTGTCTGCTACCACCTTCATTTGCCTGTGACTGCTTGCTACAGACATGACTACTTGCAGACTGCAAAATAAGCCCTGTGGAGCTGGTAAAGCTACGCTAGGAACAAAGACGATGGTAACAACATCACTGTACAGGGTAGCAATTCTTGCTCTGTTGTCGTCCCTTAGCACAGTTTCGACATGCCAACTTGCCACCGGTGCACCCCACAGTACGCTATGATCAAGTTCTGTGAAATTTACAGAAAGCAACAACGGGGGAGGAAGTAGGTTGTATAGGCATATCTAGTGCATGCTGTACAGATAGCTTCCTGCCTTATTATAGCCTGGCCCCTCTGTTTTTAACCCTTCATCACCCAGCACCTGTGGCCCTATTTGTGTTATTGGCATGTGCTGCAAATCACCAAACACATTTCGTACTCTTGACCCTGCTGGATTGTTTTGGCCCATTAAGTTGTTTGATTCAAATCGGCAAGCTTTTAGAAGACATTTCTGCAATAGCCAACTTTTTCTTGTTCTTCACGACATGCACCTTGACTGCAACATCCCCCTATGATGCTTTTGTTCTTTGCTTTGAAAAAGCATGCGATTCCCCTATTTATGTGAGGCTGGTTTTCTTGTGCTTTAACTTGCATCCAATAGCTCTAAACTGGATCCAAGCTTAAACAGCCAGCCTTCGGCAGATTTCCCTTGCCAATTCTTATGTATCTTGCCTTTTCCTGCAATCTCGGACGTCCGCCAAGGCACTCCTTTGGGCCTCAGCTTTTCATTACTTGCATTCTTACTGTCCCTTCAGTGTTTTGTCATATGCCTTCACTGACAGCCATATGGGGTGTGCCATATTGCAATCAATACCAGCATTTCAGTTGTTCAAAACAACAATTAGCATGCCCTGGATTGTCCTGTTTGCTAATGTTACTAAGAATGCAGTAATATTGTTTTTTATTGTCAGCATTACATTTTGCCAACTTATAAGGACTTCCGATAAAGGTATATTCACTGTATGCTGGTTCAAATACCTAATAATCCTCATACACCCACCCACAACCTAGGATATTTACACCATGACGTGTTGTTAGTATCACCGTCTTCCAAGTTACTTGCATTCAATTCCCCTGTGTGTCATCAACTTGGGTATTCTAATGGCACATGGCACAAATCTAATTTAACTAGAATCCTTGAATTAGTTCAGTCCTGAGCCGCTTGTTTTATTTTCTCAGGCCATTTTTGAAGGTCCAGTGTGACAGCACTAAAAGTGCATATTTGAATGCAGAAGGGTTGAAATGCGGGCCAGTTGGTACATTGTAAACTGAGAAAAAACCAGTCACACAAGACGACGGACAAGAAGAGAGTACACACCACAACGACTGGACTAACAACTGAAGTTTATTGGAAAAAACATGGTCCGAGCAAGGCCAGCAGAGCATGCGCAACAGCATCATCACTAATCACTGCGCAAAAGAGACAAAGACAAGAAATCTAAACTATCGTGGACGACCTAAAAAAGCAAATTCTTTTTCAAGTAGTCGCACCGAAGTTGTGCTTATACAATCAGAGCCTAACAAACCGATATGATATGCCTCCAGTTTGAATATTTGAATATTTGTGCCATATTTGAATGTCTTCATCTTATGCAGGTTTTTTTTTGCTCCTTACCAACACATCCCCAACTAATCAGTCCCAACTTGTAGTCTCTCGTGCACTAGGTGCACTAACACTCTTGTGCCTCATTTAGCTCATATGCCACTGAATTTCAAGATTCGTTTTTGTTCGTGCCACAGAAGGCTGTAACGGTCTTGCATCCCACAAGGCTGTGTATCTTACTGTCCTTCGAAGTGGTTACTACAGAAGTCATGCTATAAATTACGAACTCACTGAGCTCCTACCTGGCACACCATTTTAAAGCTCGCTACTAAACTAACGTCATTTAGGACCACTGAGGTGTGATAAATATGAAAACAAATAGATCTGATATAGTGCTCAGTCACTCGGTCACCTCGGCAAACCAGTACAATGCTCTCTTATGCATAACGTGTTCATAGAGAACTTTGTTCATAATTTATTTCAAACTATATCGGGGCAGATTCACACAATAGTAGCATTTGGGCTAACTTTGCACAAGCTAGCTCTAGCTACCTACATTCGCTCACTGCAAAGCTAAACATGCATTAGTGCACCCACCTGTTGTTGACCAGGCTTCTCTTTGTGCTTGTCTGTTCTGCTCAGCTGAGCAACACACTGACTTCATGATGTGGCTCAGTGAGAATTCTACAAGTGTATGCTTATGCATGTAACTTGTATATAGTCACATGTACTAAGGATAGTATTAACTGGGCAATTGGTTCAGCTTAAAAGCTCTCATCATCAGATTGCAGCAAAGAGATAGCAATAAAAGACAAAAGTCATCACTGCCTTTCTGTTTTTCTTCGTCATCCTTCGGCCTGACTTCAACTTGGTTTTTTTCCAACTTCCTTATGACTACTGATGGCTCAGTTAATTCGTTTCCTTGCAACCCAGACTGGCAGTGGAATAAGGATATTTTGCTAAGAAATTGGTAATTAGTAACTAGTACGACATTATTCTATAGATAACAAGTGGTGCGGATATCGATTAACAAATACAGATTCTCTCTTTTGCTTGCTGCTTTGGGAATCAGAGTAGCCCTTAAAATTTCTCATATTTTTTACTCATCAGAAAGGACGTACCTTCAAGATTGCTGTAGAGCTTTACTGGAGAACTTAAGCATCTATGGCCCACACATACTTCAATGGCTTATTTTTCAATTCATTCTGTCCTGAGACATCATAGCTCTTATTTCTGAAAAATAACTTTTTCGCATTCTGCTTCATATGATTGTGTTTGTTTGAGGTAACTGCAAAATATGAAGCAGTTCCCGTTCCCTTGACTATACAAAGCATTCTATCCTAGTCTCCGCCAATATTTGCTATGTAAACTTTCCAAATCGGTTCTTGCATTTCCTTAACCTCTAGGCCAGTGTACTTACTCCCTTATCTAATTATGTATGGATTAATGAGGATGGCACATGTATACTTTTCTGAAATACGGAGCAACCACTTTGTTTTAAATTCATGGGACAGTTAAGAATGCTTTGTGGTCATACGCACAATACGCCACCTTGTTTCTGTGCATGTCAACATTGATTGGCTCTCAACAGAACTTTCCACACTTGTTTACTATGCTGCATACTGGTTTGCACAATGTTCACTGCAATGTCACCTCAGGAAGCACTGGTAAAAGGAAGCGGCCTGCCGACTGTCACTGCAGAACAAAAGCGTGCACTTTAGTACAGTGATGCGCACCATATCTGAAGCCACTGAGTGGTATTTCTATTTCGATTTTCGTAATGCTGTGAAAAACATGACGAAAAAAAATCGGAAAAGAAATCAGTATTATTGCGTCGTCATTTTTCTGTGATATTGTAAACACCTGCAGTTAACACTGATATTCCATATTAGTAAAGATTGGAAACATTGTAATTTCCTCATGTATAGATGCATTCATACCTGATGGTAACATGCTAAAATATGCTGATTTTTTCATGCATGCATAGTACACACATACACATATACCTTTTCTTTAATGAGAGACAGTGGCGTGTTTGATGTCATTTGACCACACATGCTATGATGTGGATAGAGTTGAAGTGCGGCGGGAGTGAACAGGGACACAAGAAGAATGATATACAGGTGATGCTGGATTTCCCACAGTTGAAGAACCAAGCTGGGCAAAAATGATCTGGTCTGGTTTGGTTTGGTTTGGTTTATGGGGTTTAACGTCCCAAAGCGACTAAGGCTATGAGAGACGCCGTAGTGGAGGGCTCCGGAAATTTCGACCACCTGGGGTTCTTTAACGTGCTATGACAGAGCATTGTTAAAGGCTGTGAACAAGCAGTCCACATCAGCAGCAGCAGATGCCCTCTCTACAGATGCAACAACCAATCTTGTCAAGGTCACCTTGACGTCAGAAGCAGTAGCATGGACTAAGCCTCGGTACTATTCCCTTTTATCTAAGAGCACACAGAGGCATCTGCTCTACGTCACCTCTTGTGTAGGACAGTCCAGCATACACTGTTCGTGATATCGCTTTGGGCAGTTGGCAGTATCAGTGAGGTGTTTGTTGCGGGTTGTCTCTTTTTGTTTCATGTTAACTATGCGTATCTATTCCTACAACAAATATTTTTGTTTGCATTGAATTGGCATCTAACTTCAGCCAACAACCAATGTTCAGTTTTGGTTTTTGGCTGTCAGAACATGTTATCACCGAACACTACAGTCAAATTCAATTTAAGTCTGCAGTGAAGCTCTGCCATTTGCACCGCCGCACAGAATTCTTCCGCGCCAAAAAAAGTAGTCCGCTGTTAAAACTTTTATTGTATACTACCATAAGAAGCTTATTACAAGAAAAAATGATAAGCTCTAGAATTTTTATACCTGGATAGATTAATAAAGTCAAACATCGAACAACTTATTTTGTTTACTGTTATTGGTTAGTGGAGTAATACAGGATGCCTCGGGCCATGACCGAGTGCTAACAACTGCTGTTTCTTTTAAGTTTTATCCTACTATACATGAGGTACGCGGTATGTGAACCAGAATCATAAAATTTCAGTCACAGCAATTTCATCTTGTTCAGATGTTTGATGTGTGTTCCACAAGGTCACCATCCTCAAATCTAGCAAACCATTGTCATGAAATGCACCATTATTTTTTTACTTGCAGTTATGTTGTAGGTAGGCAGCCAACGTCTGTGTTAAAGTACTCCACTCAGGATGTCGGTTTGCTTCTGCAAACAATGGAAACTCGCTAAATGCATGTGTTTGACTACACAGACGGTTACCAGTTGAAAATAATAACAGTCATATTCCCCCGACATCACTGCTATCATTCAGCAGCACAGAGAACCCTACGCTTACGCTGCTGCTGAATGACTGCGTCGGCAGCGACGAACTGCGCGACTAATGGCCAGTTCACCCTGTTTGTGTTGCCCATGTAAGCAGTCAAGACCTCTACAGCCGAGCTACTCATCTGGTAGCTGACGAGAGCCGCGTACAAGAGCAAGAACTTCAAAAACCACGCCATGGCTATGCCGAAGTTCAGCCTAAGTGCCGGTCGCCGAGGAGCAAAAGAAGACCACGTTTTCGCGCCGTCTAGGTTGCCAACAGGAGCATGCTATTGGACAGACGGCAATCCCGGGCGCGCCAATCGGAACGCTTTAAACCATCCGCCTCGTCCGCCAGCTCCAAAATGATCGTACAACACCCATTCCGCCCCACGCCCGAGCGAAGGCCGAAAGCGAGCGGTTCGCTCGCTGGCGGATCCGCCCAAAAACGATCGTACAACGGCCTTAAAGGCCGTTGTACGATCGCTTTTGAGCGGATCCGCCAGGCAGGCGGACTGGCGGACCGAACGACCAGACAATAGGCATTCGCCCCGTTCGGCAGGCGAAAGGAAAGTTGGTGAACTTCAACTTTGGGGCGGACGAGCGAACCGCCCGGCGACCGAATTGCAGCGATTGGCTGCTTTTTACGTGACGTAGGCATCCGCTCCTGCCGGGCAAGATGGCCGTCCGTCGACTGAACTGGGGAGCGAGGCATAGGTCGTGGCTGTAGTGGTGGCACCTATGCCGCGAGGCATACTATATTGGCCACATGTTGATATTACGAGTGTGCAGAGCGACTGCGAACTTCTCCGCTTGCAGCAGCGGCGAGCAGCGACAGTTTCCCGAGTTGAAATCGACGCTGATGTAGTTGACAGAGCGCCTCTTCAAACCGTCGCAAGACCTACGCGTTCGCGGTGTCACGAAGTGTTTATATGGAGCTGTTTGTGATTGCTGCAAGCGTTCCTAATTCCTGCGAGGATCATGACGCACAGCGGCGAACAGCAGCTGCTCACGGTGAACTTTTGTGCTTGCATGAGCTGCGTAGCACAGTGACTAGTGTCCGCGTAGTGAAAGTGATTGCGATCGAAGCGAGTGCTTTTACGTCAAGGCAGTGAAATGTGCGCCTTCGAGAGCTCACTACGCACGCCGTGCTTTCCGAATGCTGAAATGAACGTGGCGTTGTGCAGCTAGTCGCATTCGTTTCGATGGTTGCAGTGATCGCGACCGAAGCGTGCACATGACGTTGTTGCTGGCCACGCATTCGTTACCATTTTGTTCGCGATTCGTGTTGGCACTGTGCTTGAGAATTGCAGTGTGTGCTACGTGACGCGACGCGAGCTTGGCTGCACGGCCGTAGGACTGTTTTGCGGCAACAACAGCGATGTCGCCATCCTTCTGCGCTTTGGTGCTCCATTCAGTACGTTTTGTGATGATGGGTGCTCGGTTTACGACTCGCCGGAGAAACTGTGTAACCTGTGTGAAAACATCGGTGCAGTGCAAATGTATCTTCGGGAGCGTCATTTATTTTTATTTCCTGCCGGCTGTGCGCACATTTGCCTGCAATAAACATATCGGCGTGATGAATGGGTGAGTGAACAGTTCCGCTAGCCATTTCGGTTTAGGTTGTAACAACATGGTATTCCGCGATTACAAACAAGAATCATTGCCGCTTTTAAATCACGACTGATTGACAGTGTAAAAATCTCTAATATGTGCCAACTCATAAGTCTGTTTTTCATTAGCATTTCAATTGATGTAGTGCAGAAAAAAAAAAGTGTGGCAGCAGCTTATGCAATCAAAACTGACCACAGAGCAAGTTGAGCATAACGAGTCTTGATGAAAAAGAAGAAAAAAATGTTGAGAAAACCTTTGCCATTGCTTTTTTTCTCTTTTTGCTCAGCAGTGTTAAGTCAATATTGACAAATGCTTGGCAGTATTCAGTTTAAGTGGGATGTTGGTTTCCACTGCAATCAGAAAAATACAGTGGTCTTGAAGCACCTCATAGGCAATGACAGTGTCTGTTGTTGATTTTGCTCATGGTCCTTTTCGATCCGGGGATCAGTGGTACGAAACTGGATGTGTTCGCAATGCTATTGTTGCAGAGCTGCTCGCGAAATCGGCCTTATTGGTGTTAAGCGGTTGTTCAGCGGCGCTTCCTGGGTCAGCCGCAGCACTTTGTTTAACAAGCCATTCTCGAAGCTTTGAGAAGATCTCGTCGATGCACTTGCATATGTCTGTCTGCTACCACCTTCATTTGCCTGTGACTGCTTGCTACAGACATGACTACTTGCAGACTGCAAAATAAGCCCTGTGGAGCTGGTAAAGCTACGCTAGGAACAAAGACGATGGTAACAACATCACTGTACAGGGTAGCAATTCTTGCTCTGTTGTCGTCCCTTAGCACAGTTTCGACATGCCAACTTGCCACCGGTGCACCCCACAGTACGCTATGATCAAGTTCTGTGAAATTTACAGAAAGCAACAACGGGGGAGGAAGTAGGTTGTATAGGCATATCTAGTGCATGCTGTACAGATAGCTTCCTGCCTTATTATAGCCTGGCCCCTCTGTTTTTAACCCTTCATCACCCAGCACCTGTGGCCCTATTTGTGTTATTGGCATGTGCTGCAAATCACCAAACACATTTCGTACTCTTGACCCTGCTGGATTGTTTTGGCCCATTAAGTTGTTTGATTCAAATCGGCAAGCTTTTAGAAGACATTTCTGCAATAGCCAACTTTTTCTTGTTCTTCACGACATGCACCTTGACTGCAACATCCCCCTATGATGCTTTTGTTCTTTGCTTTGAAAAAGCATGCGATTCCCCTATTTATGTGAGGCTGGTTTTCTTGTGCTTTAACTTGCATCCAATAGCTCTAAACTGGATCCAAGCTTAAACAGCCAGCCTTCGGCAGATTTCCCTTGCCAATTCTTATGTATCTTGCCTTTTCCTGCAATCTCGGACGTCCGCCAAGGCACTCCTTTGGGCCTCAGCTTTTCATTACTTGCATTCTTACTGTCCCTTCAGTGTTTTGTCATATGCCTTCACTGACAGCCATATGGGGTGTGCCATATTGCAATCAATACCAGCATTTCAGTTGTTCAAAACAACAATTAGCATGCCCTGGATTGTCCTGTTTGCTAATGTTACTAAGAATGCAGTAATATTGTTTTTTATTGTCAGCATTACATTTTGCCAACTTATAAGGACTTCCGATAAAGGTATATTCACTGTATGCTGGTTCAAATACCTAATAATCCTCATACACCCACCCACAACCTAGGATATTTACACCATGACGTGTTGTTAGTATCACCGTCTTCCAAGTTACTTGCATTCAATTCCCCTGTGTGTCATCAACTTGGGTATTCTAATGGCACATGGCACAAATCTAATTTAACTAGAATCCTTGAATTAGTTCAGTCCTGAGCCGCTTGTTTTATTTTCTCAGGCCATTTTTGAAGGTCCAGTGTGACAGCACTAAAAGTGCATATTTGAATGCAGAAGGGTTGAAATGCGGGCCAGTTGGTACATTGTAAACTGAGAAAAAACCAGTCACACAAGACGACGGACAAGAAGAGAGTACACACCACAACGACTGGACTAACAACTGAAGTTTATTGGAAAAAACATGGTCCGAGCAAGGCCAGCAGAGCATGCGCAACAGCATCATCACTAATCACTGCGCAAAAGAGACAAAGACAAGAAATCTAAACTATCGTGGACGACCTAAAAAAGCAAATTCTTTTTCAAGTAGTCGCACCGAAGTTGTGCTTATACAATCAGAGCCTAACAAACCGATATGATATGCCTCCAGTTTGAATATTTGAATATTTGTGCCATATTTGAATGTCTTCATCTTATGCAGGTTTTTTTTGCTCCTTACCAACACATCCCCAACTAATCAGTCCCAACTTGTAGTCTCTCGTGCACTAGGTGCACTAACACTCTTGTGCCTCATTTAGCTCATATGCCACTGAATTTCAAGATTCGTTTTTGTTCGTGCCACAGAAGGCTGTAACGGTCTTGCATCCCACAAGGCTGTGTATCTTACTGTCCTTCGAAGTGGTTACTACAGAAGTCATGCTATAAATTACGAACTCACTGAGCTCCTACCTGGCACACCATTTTAAAGCTCGCTACTAAACTAACGTCATTTAGGACCACTGAGGTGTGATAAATATGAAAACAAATAGATCTGATATAGTGCTCAGTCACTCGGTCACCTCGGCAAACCAGTACAATGCTCTCTTATGCATAACGTGTTCATAGAGAACTTTGTTCATAATTTATTTCAAACTATATCGGGGCAGATTCACACAATAGTAGCATTTGGGCTAACTTTGCACAAGCTAGCTCTAGCTACCTACATTCGCTCACTGCAAAGCTAAACATGCATTAGTGCACCCACCTGTTGTTGACCAGGCTTCTCTTTGTGCTTGTCTGTTCTGCTCAGCTGAGCAACACACTGACTTCATGATGTGGCTCAGTGAGAATTCTACAAGTGTATGCTTATGCATGTAACTTGTATATAGTCACATGTACTAAGGATAGTATTAACTGGGCAATTGGTTCAGCTTAAAAGCTCTCATCATCAGATTGCAGCAAAGAGATAGCAATAAAAGACAAAAGTCATCACTGCCTTTCTGTTTTTCTTCGTCATCCTTCGGCCTGACTTCAACTTGTTTTTTTTCCAACTTCCTTATGACTACTGATGGCTCAGTTAATTCGTTTCCTTGCAACCCAGACTGGCAGTGGAATAAGGATATTTTGCTAAGAAATTGGTAATTAGTAACTAGTACGACATTATTCTATAGATAACAAGTGGTGCGGATATCGATTAACAAATACAGATTCTCTCTTTTGCTTGCTGCTTTGGGAATCAGAGTAGCCCTTAAAATTTCTCATATTTTTTACTCATCAGAAAGGACGTACCTTCAAGATTGCTGTAGAGCTTTACTGGAGAACTTAAGCATCTATGGCCCACACATACTTCAATGGCTTATTTTTCAATTCATTCTGTCCTGAGACATCATAGCTCTTATTTCTGAAAAATAACTTTTTCGCATTCTGCTTCATATGATTGTGTTTGTTTGAGGTAACTGCAAAATATGAAGCAGTTCCCGTTCCCTTGACTATACAAAGCATTCTATCCTAGTCTCCGCCAATATTTGCTATGTAAACTTTCCAAATCGGTTCTTGCATTTCCTTAACCTCTAGGCCAGTGTACTTACTCCCTTATCTAATTATGTATGGATTAATGAGGATGGCACATGTATACTTTTCTGAAATACGGAGCAACCACTTTGTTTTAAATTCATGGGACAGTTAAGAATGCTTTGTGGTCATACGCACAATACGCCACCTTGTTTCTGTGCATGTCAACATTGATTGGCTCTCAACAGAACTTTCCACACTTGTTTACTATGCTGCATACTGGTTTGCACAATGTTCACTGCAATGTCACCTCAGGAAGCACTGGTAAAAGGAAGCGGCCTGCCGACTGTCACTGCAGAACAAAAGCGTGCACTTTAGTACAGTGATGCGCACCATATCTGAAGCCACTGAGTGGTATTTCTATTTCGATTTTCGTAATGCTGTGAAAAACATGACGAAAAAAAATCGGAAAAGAAATCAGTATTATTGCGTCGTCATTTTTCTGTGATATTGTAAACACCTGCAGTTAACACTGATATTCCATATTAGTAAAGATTGGAAACATTGTAATTTCCTCATGTATAGATGCATTCATATCTGATGGTAACATGCTAAAATATGCTGATTTTTTCATGCATGCATAGTACACACATACACATATACCTTTTCTTTAATGAGAGACAGTGGCGTGTTTGATGTCATTTGACCACACATGCTATGATGTGGATAGAGTTGAAGTGCGGCGGGAGTGAACAGGGACACAAGAAGAATGATATACAGGTGATGCTGGATTTCCCACAGCTGAAGAACCAAGCTGGGCAAAAATGATCTGGTCTGGTTTGGTTTGGTTTGGTTTATGGGGTTTAACGTCCCAAAGCGACTAAGGCTATGAGAGACGCCGTAGTGGAGGGCTCCGGAAATTTCGACCACCTGGGGTTCTTTAACGTGCTATGACAGAGCATTGTTAAAGGCTGTGAACAAGCAGTCCACATCAGCAGCAGCAGATGCCCTCTCTACAGATGCAACAACCAATCTTGTCAAGGTCACCTTGACGTCAGAAGCAGTAGCATGGACTAAGCCTCGGTACTATTCCCTTTTATCTAAGAGCACACAGAGGCATCTGCTCTACGTCACCTCTTGTGTAGGACAGTCCAGCATACACTGTTCGTGATATCGCTTTGGGCAGTTGGCAGTATCAGTGAGGTGTTTGTTGCGGGTTGTCTCTTTTTGTTTCATGTTAACTATGCGTATCTATTCCTACAACAAATATTTTTGTTTGCATTGAATTGGCATCTAACTTCAGCCAACAACCAATGTTCAGTTTTGGTTTTTGGCTGTCAGAACATGTTATCACCGAACACTACAGTCAAATTCAATTTAAGTCTGCAGTGAAGCTCTGCCATTTGCACCGCCGCACAGAATTCTTCCGCGCCAAAAAAAGTAGTCCGCTGTTAAAACTTTTATTGTATACTACCATAAGAAGCTTATTACAAGAAAAAATGATAAGCTCTAGAATTTTTATACCTGGATAGATTAATAAAGTCAAACATCGAACAACTTATTTTGTTTACTGTTATTGGTTAGTGGAGTAATACAGGATGCCTCGGGCCATGACCGAGTGCTAACAACTGCTGTTTCTTTTAAGTTTTATCCTACTATACATGAGGTACGCGGTATGTGAACCAGAATCATAAAATTTCAGTCACAGCAATTTCATCTTGTTCAGATGTTTGATGTGTGTTCCACAAGGTCACCATCCTCAAATCTAGCAAACCATTGTCATGAAATGCACCATTATTTTTTTACTTGCAGTTATGTTGTAGGTAGGCAGCCAACGTCTGTGTTAAAGTACTCCACTCAGGATGTCGGTTTGCTTCTGCAAACAATGGAAACTCGCTAAATGCATGTGTTTGACTACACAGACGGTTACCAGTTGAAAATAATAACAGTCATATTCCCCCGACATCACTGCTATCATTCAGCAGCACAGAGAACCCTACGCTTACGCTGCTGCTGAATGACTGCGTCGGCAGCGACGAACTGCGCGACTAATGGCCAGTTCACCCTGTTTGTGTTGCCCATGTAAGCAGTCAAGACCTCTACAGCCGAGCTACTCATCTGGTAGCTGACGAGAGCCGCGTACAAGAGCAAGAACTTCAAAAACCACGCCATGGCTATGCCGAAGTTCAGCCTAAGTGCCGGTCGCCGAGGAGCAAAAGAAGACCACGTTTTCGCGCCGTCTAGGTTGCCAACAGGAGCATGCTATTGGACAGACGGCAATCCCGGGCGCGCCAATCGGAACGCTTTAAACCATCCGCCTCGTCCGCCAGCTCCAAAATGATCGTACAACACCCATTCCGCCCCACGCCCGAGCGAAGGCCGAAAGCGAGCGGTTCGCTCGCTGGCGGATCCGCCCAAAAACGATCGTACAACGGCCTTAAGCCGCGAGCTCCAATGGAGGAGGATGGCTCCCAAGAGGTGCAGCCGTAACAAACATAAGCAGTTATTGGCAGTTGAAGTAGCGCGACAGAGGCTTTCGCCTAGCGCACTTTAGGCTGCCGAAGTGCCCCCATAGTTTCTTACTCCCATACACGCGTATTTGTGTTTATAGTGTAGTGTTTTTAGAGTAATTTACAAATTGCTGGCCAGTCACTGTGCCCTAATTTACTTCAATAAAAACGCATTCCGTTACAAAGCTGAAAGGATGCATTAAAGAGGAATGTGAACTCGTCTTGTTACCGCGGGATCTCGATGTGCGCGTTCCGTGCATTCTTAGACACTTCGAGTTATTGTCTTGTGCGACCGATTTCCCTAATTTAAATCGGACTATACGTTCCGGCTCCCGCCTTTTTTTATTTTTTCAACTCACCGCTGAGGTAGGAGCAATTTACTTATTCGTGGGGCGCCTTTCAGGCAGTCGCCTGGCGGTTTGGCTTTCGCTTTTATTTTGTTTTCAGCTATTCTTGAATAAATAGATCCAGTCAGAGACTGCTGCAAATTAGGCCCACGGAAACAAAAAATACACGTGGACTGTTTGCTTCCGCCGATCGCTACGCATAACTCCGCCGATGGCAGAGCGGAAAGCCGACACGGGACTGGCTGAAAGCCACTCCACGCGATGGTTACCTCCTCCTACCGTCAGCGGTGAGTTAAAAAAAAAATGCGGGAGCCGGAACGTTTCATTCGATTTAAATGAGGGAATTCGGCCGCACAGGACAATAATTCGAAGTTTCTAAGAATGCAAGGAACGTGCACATCGAGTTCATATTCCTCTTCAGTGCACCGTTAAGAGACCGAGGCACACTGCAGGCAAATTTGTCGATAAGCATCGTGCTGCATGCTGTGCAGCCCTGGGGATCGATAGTGCCTGCTTGAAAGCTGTACGAACCGTCTGCGGCTGCACCTGAAGCCAACGGTTCGAAAACGCCAAGAAGACCGAGGAGCGCTCTAATCGGTGCTGAAGCAGCGCTGTTTTGCGTGTTGGTAGACCGCAATTGACAGATGCTTTTAAATGAGCGTATGCAGGGACTCTGTGGGTAGCGAATGCGCATGAGCCGAACACTACGTGCCTTGTTGTATCTCGCTGGCACAGGTGCACGCTATAAGCAATAGCGCGCGGTCGCCGCGGTTGCTCAATTGTTATGGCGATCGGCTGCTGATCCGACGAGGCGGGTTCGATCCCCGCCGCGGCGGTCGGACTTCGCTGGTGGCGAAATAGGGGATATTCAAAATTCTGCAAGTGCGCTTTCCCGCATAACAATGTTTTCCAAGACAAGATGACTTACCACGCGTTTCCACTTGAAACAAAGCAAGAAGGACTAGTTTTTTTGTTTGCCTCTTCCAAAATACGTTTCTTACATTCGGTACACAACCTAAGCGCCTCTCCTGTATCTTTATACATGATTTTAGTTTCGAAACCTGGGCGCCGCCATGTTTGATTTACTCGAGCGCCGCCTACCGCCGACGCCATCGTGGGCTGATAATTTGCAGCCGGTGGGCTGCAGACGAAGCAGCGTGTGATCTCTGGAAGTGTCACCCGCCTGTTTTATTCCTTGCAAGCATAGAAATTGTGCGTGGTGGTTCGCCTCGTGTTCATCCACGTGTGTGCTATGCTATTAGCGACTGCAAGAGCCAACCGGGAGCAGGCGGCCATTTTTCGACGGAGCGATCAGCAACGGTAGCAACGGTGAGTGCCATGCTCGCAGTTCGCGCGTGTAGTTTCTGTCGCCGGTTGCCTCTAGGGCGAATATGGTATGATGTTGCATGTTGGAAAAACGAAAGAAAAATGCGTTGAAACTCAAGATCGCGGAGAGCAATCGAATATCTAGTTTTTCGTGAAGCAGTTTCTTATGAACGCTTTCGGTGTCTGCTTGGCCATGGTGAGTGTGACAATTTAGATGCAGAGCTTGCGACAGAGTACCCCCGCTCACAAATTGAACATTACGGAAACATCGAGTACATGACCGAGACGAGTCCACGTCTGATCACTGCAATGTTTGTTTGCGGAGAAACGTGCGATGAAATTGAAATTTGGTCCCCCCTGTCGCTCGCTCGCGCTGGACTGTTCGTATACTACGAGCGATACAAGCCAGTTCACTGAAAGCAATTAGCATTCTCGCCTACTTCACTCCGGCCAGTACTCGATGGTTTACAAATACCAGAAAATGTGCAGTTATACTGTCGATAGGTTGCTACGCTAATGGAACGCTATTACCGCTTACCAACAGGCCGATCGAATCGCCGCACCTGTGTTGAGAATTCCGATCTCAATCGGGTAGGGGCACTGCTCAAGTCGTTGCGTTTGTTGTATCTCTGGTACGGTTATGCATAGTGGACTTTTTTACTGTGCATTCGATTTGATTTCAGTCGAATAATTTAGTACAATGCATGACAGAGTTTACCGTCACGTGCATACCGTGTTTTTTTCTTCTTACGTTGCCGTAGCTGCATATTTGCTCACTTTGCAGTTGGGTAAAATTTCTTGTCCCCGCTTTCATTCATGCCGTGCTGTGCAAATTAAATTGGTATTTTTGTACAAACGAAATGTTTATTTTTTTTTTCAGGGGGCGATGCCCACACGCTTCCGACGTTGGCGATCACGTAAGGTGCCAAAACGAAGTTGTGGGAAATTTGTGCTGTCCTTGCATCGTGTACTGTTCAATTAAAACAGCTTTGCCAAGAACGTCAAAAACCTTTATCTCTTAAAATTATACACAGAGTATAGTTTTGGCAAGCCAGGCTGTGCGCTTCGTTCCGCGCCCGATATTAAGCACAGGCAGTGAGTTTGTTTCTGTATTCATTTCATTCACAAAGCGCGCTGATGCGTAAGCCTGTTGGCGCAGGCACTTTTTGTTCAGCTACGTCCACTGCCAATGCCACTCGAGACCGGCGAGAAAGCGGTGAAGAAAGAGACATCACAGACGCGCTGCGACCTTTCCTTCGCATAACATGCTGCGCGTACATACTGGGGCGTTTTTTTTTCTACTTTATTTGACAAATGTCGCAACCGGCAATAAAACAATGATGTCTAGAGGACGGCGTTCTGTACAGCATTGCAGCTTTTGTTGTACAGACGCAAACACGCGCTTGACCGGTGGCTAAGCGGCCGGACGTCGCTACGCGCGCCGGATTATCAGCCCAGGGGAGGACGGCAACAGCGGGGTGTCGCGCTACAAGCGTTTGCGGGTAGGCAGGCTGGAAACGCTGATTGGTCAAAAAAATATGACGTCATACGCGTGACGCCATAGGTCACGTGATATTTAGTGACGTCATGTCCGGTTGGGGACAGGCAGTTTTCCCTAGATTTTTCCCCGCCACCGCTCGTCAGCGGACGGGGCTGCTCGCTAGGAGCCGAGAGGCGAGGAGGCAGCGTGCACTGCAGTGTTGCCTGCTCGGCGTGTCCCCGTCATGTCTTTCGACCCGCCGCGGTGGCTCAGTGGCTCGGCCGCTGATCCGAAAGACGCGGGTTCGATCCCGGTCGGGGTGGTCGAATTTCGATGGAGGCTAAATTCTAGAGGACCGTGTACTGTGCGATGTCAGTGCACGTTAAAGAACCCCAGGTGGTCGAAATTTCCGAACCCCTTTCACTACGGCGTCCCTCATAGCCTGAGTCGTTTTGCGACGCTAAAACCCCAATAAACCATAAACCCATGTTCTTCAGAGCGCGCGAGAGATTAAAAAGCGCACCTGTCGCGCTGCGCTGTCACACTGCATGCCTGCTTCTGTGCATTTCTTGCGGACTCCTTTCAGTCATACTTAGCTTTACTATTGACCAAAATGCTTTCTTAAACAGTTATTTCAAGTTTTATTGCTATGTATAAAGAATATGTTTGTAGCAGGTGCGTGAGCCCGAACAAAAGAAAACTGTTTTTATTCCCCTTCAGTATTCCTGCTTATCGAGACTTGAGCATTTATATGTTGCAGTACAACTTTTTTCAGGCATCACAACTGATGTTTCGATGTGTTTGGTGAATATTCATCTTCAGACATTTCATGTCTGTTGGGTAAAAAAAAATATACGAAATAATACTTGACTGCATCAATTGTGACTGAGGTATAGCATCACGTATAGCATGCTCTTGAAATTCCTCTAGCTGCTGCACAGAAGTCTGTAATTGACATCATTGTAGCTTCATACTTGCACCATTTAAACTCTGCACATAGCTTTTTTTTTCACAAAAGGAAATGTGATTAGGTTTCTGAATAGAGCTGTGCACAGGCCGCAATTTCGAACCCGCGCCCGGCCCGGGACCTAACCTACCGACAGGAAGCCCGGCCCGACACTGAAGGACCCTGAGCACGCTCGTGCTCGGCCCGACCTGCAAAGCGGCGACGACACAAAAAGAGAATTTCAGGAAAAGGAGTTTATTTCAATGGCATTCAAATTTTGACCTAGCATTCCAGATCACAGTTTGGGATTATACACAAAACACAACGCATAAAGGTATAGATTTATCACTCTAAATATGCAAGTTGTTCATTGATGATGGCTTGATCGAAACAAGAGCGGCACTCTTTCATTACGAATCCTGCGGCGCTGAAATTTTTGTCGCTGCTTGAATTGGTGGCCGCAACGGATAGCAAGAATAGAAACGCTTGAAGTACGAAGGAGAATGACAGACGTGGTGTCGTAAGCCATGGATGGCGTGCCACGACAGGAAGACTTTTTGACTTGTCAGAGGATAAGTGAGCAAATAAGCGACAGGGCGGCGCTATCCAGCGAATGCCGATGTGGCCGCGACATCCCTGCTTCTACTATTCACAGGAAGGCACGGTGCTGTGTTCACTTCGCTGACAAGCAATTACGGCGAAACGCAGCAACCAGTACGAGCTGAGCCGTAGTGGAGGCGCCAGTGACATTCTTCTAATGCCATTCATGTGGAGGGGGCCCCCCCTTCGCTCTCGCCCGCGACTATTGTCCGTCTCCCCTGCCGGAACGGGAGAGAGTAGCTCCTGCCGGGTAGGCGGACAAGAGAGAAGGCTGCCGGCTCTGCGGTACGCTGCGAGTGGCGAGTGGAAGAATTTAACCTTTTCCCGATGTGCTGCTGCAAGATAGACATCTCGCGCGACTCCGTAACCCCGCGACGTCGCGTGCGCCGTACGCAGCCCTGCCTCCGCTTCCCAGAACCTTCCTTTCTTCTTACAAGGCGCCCAAAACTGGTTGCTTTTCCCCAACGTTGGTACTTGCTAGAACCAAAAATGCGTTTCCAGCCCCAGCTAGCTTTTTTTAGCGTTTGTACTATCCTCCCGTCCTTGTACATTCCCTCCTGGATGGTCTAGACACAAATCACTTCCTGCTGTGCATGCAAGACGCCCAGCGGACCACAGCCATATTCGCACTTCCACATATATGATACATGCTTTGCCCAACTTAGAGCCCTGGGCGTTTGGTTCTGAGTAACACCGTATGACGCGTAATGCATTCCCATCAGGCAGAATTAAAATATGAGAAAATTCATCGCAAGATATATTTCCTTGTATTCTCCAAGTAAATCACTTCTATACTAACTCCTCCCTTCTGAAGTGACCAAAAGGTAAAACAACTCAGCGTGTAAAAAAGGTGAATGCAAAAATACACTACTTTTGTGCAAAATTCACAGGAAGTGCACTTAAATTGCCACAAGTGCATGGCCAATTAAGGAAAAAAAAAACAAGGGCAAAGGACGGAGACGCACAACAGGAACACAGGACGACGCTGTGTTCCTGTATTCTGTGTTCCCAGTTCTGTGTCCCCGTCTTTTGCGCTGCTTTTCTTTCTACAATCGTGAACCAACTTAACTCGCCCAGCTCTCCACTCTACTGGACCAATAAGGCATCAAGCTTCACAGTGCATTAGTGTTATATCTTACGCTACATATTTTCGAATTGTTTTTGCTGCAGAACAGGTATAAGAGGTCGGCATACACGTCTTTCATTTGCTTAGGAAGAAAGCAGCGCAG
Source organism: Amblyomma mixtum (assembly GCF_055824585.1). Classification (NCBI taxonomy): domain Eukaryota; kingdom Metazoa; phylum Arthropoda; class Arachnida; order Ixodida; family Ixodidae; genus Amblyomma; species Amblyomma mixtum. Next base: position 155,936,679 of record NC_143021.1, on the reverse strand, counting down.
TCAAGAAAGTTACTCCCTCCTGCCAGTGAAAATTAAAAAAAAAGCGGTTTTTTCAGCGCCAGTATAATATCTTTGCATACTGACGGCATGTTGAAATTTTCGTTGATGCACCGTAATAATTATCTCACGAAGCCCCAGCTCTTGTGGCCCAGGACGAAGAGTACGATGATTTTTTTTTTGTTTATTTCATCCTTCGGGCAACATACAGATACTGCCCACGAGGCAAGACAAAAGGAGGTGCTGAACCTCCTGACTGGGTCTTGTCCTCGCCTGGGAGCAGCAGGAGCGGTATTGGATTATACAACAAAAAAGGCTGTCTTTGCCATCACTTACACAACAGACGCATCATAAACAGTTCTTGTAAATATATACAGATGATAAAATAATAATACACACTAAATCATATACAAAAATGGTACAGAAATACAATACATTAGGGTTGTTCGAACCGACATAGCATTCCCTGCTGAAAAAAAGCTCCACGACGCAACAACCCCACAGACCATCCACCACAGAACACCACACAATCTGCACGACACACCGCATAATCCGTATGACATATCATACGAATTGTATGACATATCACACAGACTGCACGATATGCCACACAGACCGCACGACATCCCACGATGAACGATCTATGAGTCCATTGCATCATAGAACTCCCCCCCAGCAGGGTTACATCAAACGGAACCAGAAGTAAGCATTTTGTCGTCTAGGACACAACGTTAGACAAAAAGAAAGACGAACAGATGCGTTTAAAACCCCTGCGCGTGGAACTATTTTTAGCTGCATCTATTACAAACGGATGAGAATTACACATCAACATGATTTGGTGCTCAATTGATTGTGTTCCGTAGTTGGTGCGAGACCTATTTACCACAACAGAAGTCTGACGCAAGCTGTAACCAGTGGATCAATTTAGGTACGTGTTAAAAAAAATAATGTAATTTGTTTTTATTTCGTTATAAATAAACACACATATTTTGAGTTCATACATGGCAATATTTGAAGTGCATTTATGAACCAAGTTCTTATTGCTCTAACGTTCTCCTAAGCAAATAAAACTGAAAATTGTGATAATTTTGATAATGCTTTATGGAGCTAACACTACCAGGACGTGGTAAATAAACAAAAAATAAATTATTTGATAAAGGCCTGTACGCTGCACTTGTGCTGCTCATTTATTTCATGCTGTCCATTTTCTCAGTGCAGTGTCTTCTTTGATAGGCATATTTCTGGCTCATTACATACTTTGCTTCGGTTCACAATTCTTCTTTTAGCTATATTTCATCCACTTTCCTGCCATGATCTCTATTCAAACGTAATTTGTGTAATTTTGCTTTTTCCGGGCTCCTGCAATGTTCTAGTATATACGAATGATGTGAAGACCTGTTTCAAGCTGTTGCACTATAATTCAGTCTAACCTCCTCGATCACGATCACCTAAGCCTTTCCTTATCTGTTGCCATACTTTTTTATGGAAACACTTAAAAACAAAGCACCATGATCTATTTCAGTATAGTTTTATTTGCCGATCTAAGTTTTTCGAAGATAACATGGAATAACAACTCCCCTTTAATGCCCCCCTTCTCGTCTCGAAGTCCCGAATTTTTAGATTCGCGCTCAGTATTCTCGTTAGTGCATTTGTGCTCACAAGGGACTATAACAGCCAACGCGGCGAATACGCTAGATTTAATCCTGACAAATCGATCTGACATAGTCTCACCTATTACATACCTGCCAGGCATCAGCGACCACTTGCCAATGCACTCTGACATTAATCTAGCCACTCCGAACACTAACAAAAAGAAAAAAATAATAATACGAGACTACAACGGAGCAAATTTTCAGGCGATAAATAATGAACTATGTTTTTTTTATCGACGCTTTCCCATAGCTTTGGTGTCCGCAGCATTCAAACCAACTGGAGCATGTTCACAGCTATAGTCACCCAATTCAAAGAACAATACACTCCTGAACGCACTGCTACCACCCACTCAATAGCTCCCTGGTGTAATGATCACATTAAACGTTTATCTAACAAAAAAAAGCCTCTACCGCATCGTAAAGTTCTCGCCAACTAGTGAGTGATCGGACTTCGTATTCAGCGGCTTCCAACATGTATGTTCAGGCGCTCAAAAGCGCTAAAAGCACTTCCACTCACATGTAACCACCAATATCAAAAATTCTGGCGGGTCATTAATCCTTCCACCGACGATAGTTTTGCGTTATCTGACCCGTTAGGCGACCTCATCTCTTCCGACGTTCGCGTCACGATTCTTAACCGCGCAATCACTGACAACTTTACACCCATATCTGATGTATACATATGCCTACAACTCACCACTTCAACTATGTTTCCATGCCACCTATAACTGTTGCTCCTACTGGTGTGAATAAGCTTATTGATGGACTCAGTGTTCATTCCGCTCCGGGTTATGACTGCGTTACTTAAAAAGCACTGCAGCTTATTCGCCCATTATACTAACCAAACTTTTCCAGCATTGACCAGTCAACGCTGCTACTAAGTGGAAGATCGGAAAGGTGGTTACAGTCTACAAATCCGGCAGCAAAGCATCCCCTATTAATTATCGTCCCATATCCCTTACCAATACTTGACCCAAAATGTTCAAACATGTCAGCGCAACATTGTTTTCGAAAACTTTACTCTTGCGAAACACAGTTAATATAGTTTACACATGCATTGCACTGTATTCTAGACCTATCATCACTAATTGACTGTATATTTCTGAATTTTTCAAAGGCTTTCGACGATGTATGTCACAACCTTTTGGCTCACAAACTAAAACATCTTAATATTGACTGTAACTTATTGAAATGGATTGAATGTCTACTTAATCGCTCACAATTAGTTTTTGCTTACGGTTATAACACCTGTTTTACAGAGGTGTCTTCCGGAGTTCCACAAGGTTCAGTTCTTGGACCCTAGCTACTGTTCCTGATTTAACATTATTGATCCCCGCTCTCTTATGGATTCTCATATTCACCTATTCGCTGATGTTTGCGTCATTTTTAGAGAAATAACCAACACTAACAACCTTACATTACTTCAGTCAGTGGCGGTCACAGAGAGTGGTTTTAGGGGGAGCGGACAGACTGCTGTATATAAAAAAAGAAAAAATAGAAACAACGATTTTTCATTTTATTTGCACAAAAATTTTTTTGCGCTTTGTTATTGAAAAATAAATGGCGAAAGGTATAGATGTTATACCATTACTCAATCTTTGAATGTTAACGTTTACGCGAGCAATATTCATTTCGATACCAGGGGAAACGAGTCGACGTCTGAGATAATTGCCACGGCATGTCCACTAAGGTCAAAGCACCTGCCCGGACATTTCACCAGTGGGGTTAGCGGCCTTCATTTATCAGTTCTGGGAAGTGGCTTAATTTGTTCTGCCCTCAGTCCCCAAGGCGGCTGGTCGGCGCTCCTTGTCAAGCCAGAAAGGGATGGTCCCCTCGCTGGCGTCGCTGTGTCCCATGGTGGGATAAAGACATGAATGGGTGGCTCCCCCCCCCCTCCCGCCGACGAGGTTGTTGGCCACCGCAACCGCAGGTCAATGGCACCGCCGTCGCCGCCGCGCCGGCGGCATGGCAAGACAACGGTGGCGGGAACTTGATTACTTTTGTATTTTGTAAATAGTGTACAAAGCTCTCCCCTGTCCTTTCTTGCTGTCGCTCCCCTCTATACTTCTCCTCACTATCCTCTCCATTTCCCTGTCGTTTCCGCCGGCTGCAGCTAGGGTGCTTAAGATATTAGATAGAAATTGCCGCGGCCGGCAACACTCTTTTGCTTCCTTTTTTTTTAAATAAACCACTACCACCAAGGCAGGAACACGATACCTATCAACGTGTAGAACGTGGAATTGTGTGAAATAAGACAGCCGCTAACAAGGTGAACGTACAAAGCAGGGGACTACTTGACGAGACCGCCACTGACTTCAGTGCGAAGAATGGTGAATGCAGCTATATATGAACAAATGCAAAGTCATGCGTGTATCTAGAAAAACTTCCGTCCCACCTCACTACTACATCGATAACATTTCGTTGGAATCAGCCTCATCATATAAGTGCATCGGCGTCCACATTACTTATTATCTTAACTGGTCTCTTCATACCGAGAACATAATTGAAAATGCTATTCGCATGCTTTGCTACTTACGTCGCAACTTCTTTAACGTTCCTTCCAATTTGAAACTACTGCTTTATCAAACACTAATACGATAAAAACTCGAGCATGCAACACGTGTATGGCACCCTGCTCATGACTTCATTAATGATCATGAGCTGGTGCAAAATAACTCTGTGCGTTTAATCCTTGTCAACTACAACCGCACAGCGAGTATAACTACTATGAAGTCTAATATCTGCCTCCCATAACTGACATCGCGTAGAAAAGTGTTTCGTATCACCCTGTTCCACAAGCTGTACCATCATCCCGCTCTTCGTGATCACCTCATCCCCCATACAATTTCTGTATCCCGCCGCATTGATCATGATCACAAAGTTGGAAGTATGTCATGCAACAGAAAATGCTGCTCGCAGTCATTCCTGCCGCGAACCTCATGCGACTGGAACCACCTTACCGCAGAAGTTGCCGGCACTGAAAATTACGAGCAGTTCCGCGTAGCACTAGCTAACATTGTATATTCAGGCGCTGTTTAATGTTCACGTAATCAACTGTATTTTTCTCTGTTTTCGTATATTTACCATTTCCCCTGTGTAATGTCACTGGCCTTGAGGGGTAAATAAATAAATAAACAAACAGTAATATGCAAGCCTCTCACACAACATTCACTAATATTTCTTTCTTTCTGTAATAACAATTTGTAGACAGCCTAAAGGCTCATATTTCACTGACGTGAAGGTTCATTTTTCAGTCACAGTTCCATACTGTGGAGCGCAGGATAGCGCTTGTGCTGCATAGTTCTTCTGTGTGTGTCATTGTAGGCGCTATTGTTTGTTTTCTCAAGTACTATGCACCGTGTATCCCAAACTGAAGTTCTTCTAAATCTTCTTTGATATTAGCAGTTGCAAATTCAAGCCTTCTGCAGGATTTGAAGGAGGCCCAAGGAGACGAGGACTAATTTTATGCATATGCAAATGTAAACAGCTAATCTATCTGTACTATTGTAACTTGCATTCTCTTTTTTGCTTTATGTGCTGTTCTTATATTTCGTGCCATAATGCTGAATGTCGTAATTTTTGTATGTATTATAGTGTAAATTTATACTGTATGTCTGCTGTCAGTGTTTTCTTTTTCTTTACTGTAATGCGCGATTGTAATGTTTATCTCTTATATTGTTTGGTGTACTTTCCATGTTCTTTTAAAGTACCAACTTGTTTTTCCTACGTTCAAAACTGTCATCTAATGGTCCCCTGGGCCTTGTCAAGCTGTGTGCACAGCTTTTAGCCCAGGGTGACCAGCCAGATTTTTCTGGTAAATAAAGTGCATTGACTGATTTATTAATTCATTGATATGCAACTTACAAATGATTGGATATGAGGGGAACATGTGCACAGGGCGGAAAGCGCGTGGTCTGCCAGGAAACACTGAGGTGGCCCCGAGAAGGGCCTTTAGTAAGGACGACATCCGTTTTGTGCCTCTTCACTAAGCAGCGACGACACGGCGTGCGCAGTCCTCGTTTTGCACGAGCTGTCGAAGCAATCCTTGGTAAAAAAAAACGCGAGGGAACAAAGTCGTGCTGTGTATGCAGATGCGATCGCCTCGTGGTTCCATTCACGGCGAACAACCATCCGGCAAGCCCGGCTCTTTCGACGTATTCAGGAAACGACTGAAAAGTACAAAAGTAAGGAGCGAAGAAAGGTGCACTGCTTACAGGTTAGAACACAAAAACAAAGCTAGGCGCTGCACTCGGTTAACCCATTCAACGAGGCGTGGCGTGAGCTTTAAATCCGATTTCGACAAGGCGTGAGAAGTCGCTAAAGAAGCAAAGGCACACTGTACTGAATGAATGATATAGATAGACTAAGCGCAAGTCATAACTTCTCTAAAGCCACACTGCACTCGTTTAACCCTGCAACGAGGCCTAGCGCGGGTTCTGATGTCTGGCGCCGATTTCGACATATAGAGGGAACACGGCCGCGAGATTGATGCCCGCAATCTTCCAGGAAGCAATGAAGCGGCCCTGAAAAGGGCCGTTTGGAGCAGCTCTTCAACGTCAACCTACAGCGGCGTGGCGGCGAGCAGTAGGCCCAGCGTCCGCGGCGAACAATGACATCGGCTTCCGAGAAGCATATCCAGGGAACGACGCTGCAAAAAAAAAAGTTTCGTTACAAGCACCGCAATTTGGTGAGTCCTCAATGCACGAGAAAACTTGCGACAATGTAGTTCAGTCCTTACCTCAGGGTTGAGAATGCGCACGCCCGACAAGCGCGTCAGCGTAGCTGTCAAACGGCGGTCCTCAAAGCGCGCCTGATGCGGATCATTGTAGTGCCGCGGCAAAAACTTTAAATACGAGCACGACACTAGCCACGTGCTCCTGGCGAAACGGCGAAAGCCGCAAGCAAAAACTGCACAGAAATTTCAGCTGGCTGTCGCCGCCGAGCGCACCACGCACGAACGCCATAGCTGCACACGCCTCGAAACGAGCGCGCCGAGGATCACGAAACGAATGCGGCATGCCCGCTAACCACGCACGCGCGGCGGGTGCACCTAGCGATTCCCCAGGCGCTCTAGGGAGAGGTCGAGAAAGGCGCGCTGACGCCACGTCCGGTTGAGAACGAGGGCGAAGTCAAAAAACGTCACGGAGAAGCGCATCCCATCGACCAATCAGCGTTTCCAGCCTGCCTACCCGCAAACGCTTCTGTCGCGCTGCGCACGTGTTTGAGAGTATTTCTCAATCCCCTGCCCGTTCCTCGTAAAATGCACCCGCCAGGCACCGCCACCGTCGAGGCTGCGTTCAGCTCCCCCGCGCGGCCAGTTCCTCGTCCCTGTTAGGAAGGCTCGCCCCGCGACTTCGTAGGGATGGCGTCTGCTAGCGGCTGCCGCTGTTCGTAGAGGCGGGATTTCCACCTATTCAATCATGAGGCTGAAAAATTCTTTCGAGGAGCGAACGTCAGGAAAGGAACGAAGCTTTTTGAAGCAGGCCATGTACACAATGTGAAAGAGGTGGTGTCGTGCGACGGGAGCGAATTAGCAGCCCGGTGCATTGCGCAGACAAGCATCACTGCACCACCGAAAACAACCAAATTAACGCTAAGAAATATTTTTATCTAATGCATGTCAGCGCTGCACTCTCACACAATTTCTTTTTATGTAGCTCTCCTCCAGTAGACAGCTTGTAGCCGCGAACTGCAGTTGCTAGGCAGGCAAATGTAAACACGCTGCTGCTGCTGCCGATAGGCAACCTGCAGTGTAGTTTGCCGGTACATGTCTCGCGGACGAAGAGACAAGCACTGAGTAGGCAGCTCGGCGCGCCCAGACCGGCTCCGCTTCCCGAGAAAGGCGCAAACAGCTAGGTTGTAGTACTAGTAGTAGTGGTTATTTATTGGTACATTTAATATGGAAGGTAAAAGAATGTTTTCTGCCCCGGCATCTGCTATCGCAGCTGGAAGCACCTGAGCTGGGGCAGCGAAATTATTATTATTATTTACAGATACTGCTGTCTCAGGTTCGAGACATAGCAGGAGTGGTTACATAAAGAAGAAAATCATAATACATGAAAAGGCACTTGTTTTACAAATTGCGCCGGTGGAAGCTGTCGCAACGCACCGTCAAGAGAATTCCACATCTCAACTGTGTGCGGGAAAAAAAGAAAATTTGTGGCAATCAAGGAAAGATCTGAATGGTGTGATGTTCATGGGTTCTGTGCGGCGGGCCACACGTGCAGTGCGACCAGGGAATGAAATGGGGGCAGCTATAGAAACGGATTTGTGCACTATTTTGTGTAGCATTACAAGCCAGTCACATTTTCGTTGATGCTCGAGGGAATTCAGTGATAAAACATGGTGATGTAGTGAAGGGGTAAAGTTGCGATCGTACCGGTTAAAAATTAATCTAATCGCTTTTTTCTGTATCGACTCAAGTTTATCTTTATCATGCACAAGGTGAGGGGACCACACGACTGACGCGTATTCAAGAAGCGGCCTGACCAGGGATTTATAACTGTTAGTTTGCATTCTTTAGTAGCGCCCTTTAAAGTTCTTCTTAGGTAGCCTAATTTTTGTAATGATTTCGCGCATGCTTTCAACATGATTTCAACATGCTTATGCCATTTTAGGTTCGGGGAGAATACTACGCCAAGGTACCTGAATTCGTGGACACCCTCCAGTATGTGTTCTGCATTGCCGTACTTGAAATGTCAGGGTTGAAATGTAAGGCAGTGTGTAGAAGTGAAAGGAAAGGGGTGAAGGGATATTAGAAAGGACAGCGGAAGGGGGTACACTGTCAATAAATCTATTTACATATCTGCATGGTAAATATAAACATATATACAGGTCGCACGCGCGTGAAGATCTGGAAGATCACAGTACAATCACACGCGCACGACACAAAGCACAGAAACAGCTGGAGTAGGGGCGTCCAGCTGTTCATCGTCCGAGAGGACACGCGGAGCGTTCGGTCACTGCACGTAACTACCTGGCGGAGAACAGGCGGGACGTCAAGCCCGCCTGTTCGAGGAATGCACAGAGGCTCACCATTGTTCGCTCACGGGTGCGCGCACTGCCGTGCGGCCACAAAAGCGTTGCGAGGGAGTCTGGGAGAATGGCTAGGTTGTGCAGCGTTGCGGATTTTCTGTAAGCTTTGCGTCGGCCGAAATTTCAGCGCCGTCCGTTTCCTTCACTGACTGCACATGATTACTCTCGTAAAGGCGACGTCCTTTTTCGAGCTCCGGTCGCCGAAAATACACATCGATGGCATCAATAGGCTTCAATCCGCAATATAAAACAACAGACATCTTCAAATTCGTACTGGGCGCGCACGCCGCAAAGAGCGTCCGCCTACCCAGTGTCAAAAAAAAAACATATGGTGGCGGCGCTGTAAGCAGCGCGACCGCGGCGCCGCCTGGCTATTGCAGGGGGCCTATACCGTGTTTTTGGAGCGGTGTGAGACGCTCTCCAAAACAAGCCACCAGCAATCCTGGGGTATTCCTTCATTTAGAAAGGCTTACCCTGAACTTTCAAAGACGGCCAGGCGGAATAACATTGAAGGTAATTAGAAAACTCCAGTTTCTGAGCGAACGGCGCAAACCTGACTTGATAACATTCTCGTTTGCCGCACCTTCGATGTTCGATGTGGACTACCCTCTTCAAACTACGTCTTGAAATGATGTGCCCATTGCGTAATCTGCCACTCATGTTTTCTCTTTTTTCAGCAACTGTCAGGCCATTATCTCTACAACACGTGCGTCAGTATTTTGGTCATAAGAAATGTCCAGTGAACCAGCTTTTGCAAGCAGAAGAGAATGCAGGCTGCAGCGAAGCACCTGTGCGCACTGAAACTCCTTCGGAAAAAAACCTTTTGACTGGGATTCTGCAAAAAAGGAGTACCCCGGCTATTTCATGCAGCATTCTTGCAGAAAGCTTGTGCTCAAAAAGCGGAATTTCATTGTAAGGTTTGTTTAATTTCTACGCATTTAGTACAAGTGCCCTGACTCCTCGACATTAGGATATATGGTTATTGTACTAAATTATCACCCAGTCGTTGAGACGTGGAGGCAAAGATTTATCAGGAGTATGTTGCCGTTGCCCCTGAAAACGTACCTTTTACTGTCGAAAAAGACGCTGGACGACAAGGCGCAGAGGAAGCGAGCAAAGATTCTGCGCATAGCTGAAACTAAGGTAAAGCGAAAAATTTGGGCTCCTTCCTAAGTTGGGACTGCGGGCGAGTTTCGGCGTGGCTTTTTAAGCGCACATAATGTTGACAGCCAAGTCAGTGACCGGAAATTGTGGGCGCAAGAAGAGGGAAGGGTTCCCAGAGGGCCATTAGCATTCCTCCGAGTCTGCTGAATTTGCCATGAGTCAAAAACCTGTCTAGGAGGTAATGCATGAGTCAATTAAGCGTCTTCCACATGGGTTTTTCCATTGTTTGACCAGAAACCGCGCGCGAGTGTTGCCCGTCGCGAAGGGTGGGCCGTCTCCCAATGTCGCGTTGGAAATCCTTAAAACCTTGCCCCAGGCGAATTTATACATGTATTATTGCATCCTGCAACACAGAAGTGTGTCCTGCTGTTATTATGTGCCATTTTGTGCTCGGGATGGAGGGGCACAAATGCTTCGCGACAGCGCGCGCAACACAGCGGGAGCTGTCAGACTGCCCCCGCCTTCCTGACAGGGACGCGCGCGCCGCCGCCGCCAGTGGCGCGCGCGTACAAAGTTATGCGGGAAAGCATACTTGAGGAATTTTGAATATCCACTATTCAGAGGCACGTGTACAGTGCGACGTCAGTGCACATTAAAGAACCCCAGGTGGTCGAAATTTCCGGAGCCCTTCTCTACGGCGTCCCTCATAGCCTGAGTCGCTATGGGACGTTAAACCCCTTTAAAGGCCCACTTGACCGAAACTTTACTTCGGCTAATTTTGGGCTCGATATAGTGTGCATGTTATTAACAACATTTATATTTAATATTACGGCTGTGAAGCGTCTAGAATTTTAGTTAGAAGCGTTCAAAAACCTCTGTAGCAGACGATGCAGTCCCCTAGCGGTGTGCTGGACAACTAACAAACCTGACCGGAAATGACGCACAATTGAGACACCAAAATCGCCGGCTTGCCAGTTTCAGGCATTCCGAAGTGAGTGCGCGCCCCTTGCAAGCTCTTCTTCTGGCGCTTTTCTGGCTGTTTTCACCGTAAAACTCGATGGTCTTCGAGAAAAATAAGTGCTGGCATCATGTCGGCGAAGTGCATGGCCGCGGAAGGGAACACGAAGAATCCGGAAAGCCCCATGTATACTTCTCGGCCACTGCCCTTCACCCCCGACCTCGAAAGCTGGTGTCAACGGTCTGGAGCTCAGGCTTCAGCGTGAATTCTCCTCTCTTCTTCAAAAAAGATAATGGTGGGTGACTGACGCTCCTGCCTCGCGCTAACCCCTTTTGTGGGTTGGGCTTTGTCAATAGACCTGTCCCGGTCTGCATCATGCATCAGAGCACGCACGTGTTTCTGGCCCGATCGGCAAAGCATGCCACGAACCGGGTTGTAATTCGGAGAAGAAAGGCTTCGAGGCGTCTCTAATCGGGAGAACAAAGAGGAGGGGGGACCGCTTGTCACAAGCTAGCGAAGCCGGTTCAGAAGTTAAAGTGGACGGCTTTGCTCATCGAGCAACACCCTTTTGACGGCACGTTGTTTACACCAGGTAGAAGTCTAAGGAGAGGTTTGCTTCGTCTGAAAAGGAATCAACATATGCACACCCGTTTATTGCAGGTACAGCTCTGCCCAATGCGCAATAATGCTCTCGTGCGCCGAGTGTATCTGCTGCCTCGAAGATTTGCAGGCCGGGCTGAGAATCCTGGAAGGCCACACGGGCGTTACTGAATACGTCGACTTTCTTACTGCCTCACGCCATTCATACTTGAGGTCGATTACAGGAAGCTTCAGCGTTACCATTCGAGGCGCGTCTCCAAGACCCCAGAGAACTGAACGCATGTTATTTGAATGATAATATTTGCAAAGAATTTTGATTTTATGTTCTTCATTAGTCAATATAAACACACTGCCTACGGTAATTTGCACGGTGGGCGTATACGGTCGACTGGGGTTCGGGAACCACGTCGTTCTGCCCAGCTGTGTGGTTTGAAAAGATTAGAGAAACCTTTCCGTCCCTGCAGTACACGGGCTTTAAGTGGTTCTAGGTAAATACTGTAATGAACGCAACGCATAAGTTTTTGTTCATTTGAACCGGCATGTATTTCGCAACGTGCAGTGGCTTGCCCGACCGAGGCGCGCAAAGATGAACCAGCCCACCATCGGCACCGCACTGATGCCACGGTCCTCGAAGAGAAAAATATATATTTATTTTGCAACACAAATTTTGCTTCTGGCATATTCTTTCGCTTAACGCAGCACTTAATTTTCTTGAGCTTTCTTTTTAGACATCCATCTGTCTTTATTGATTGAACTGGCGTTCAAAGCACCTGTTCCAAATTTCTGTGCACAGGCAGGAATACCTTTCGACGGGGCAGAAAAATGAGAAGGAAAAGGAGAAGGCAGGTGATTTTTTTTATCAAGACAACAACCATATTGCACGCACAGCAGAGCGCACATGTGCTGTTGGCACGCGCGTGCCCGCTCAGAAGAGCCGACTTTATAATATAAGCACTTCTACTTGGCCTCCATCTAAATATGCTTCATTCGACCGCTATATCCGAACTTTGCACAAGCTGTAATCGAATACTGCCAGCAAACAGCGCTCACTAGCATTGCGGCGCGATCATCTTCGCTGAGGTTGAGACACGACTTTTCTAGTCTACTACAGCAAATAAAACATGTTTAAAACTTTTGCTACGGCGTTTCATCCGTTTTAAGATGTGTGTTTTTACAAATAACCACTATTTATCGCACAAGCTGCTGCACGCGCTACGCGGTACCAGCGCTTTGCTCGAGCCGCAACGAGCAGACGCTCCGAACCCGTCCGGACTAGTCTCAAACATGCGTCACTTCCGGCGGGCGGCAATGGCCCCCGTTTTTCCAGTTTCGGTATTGAAAACTCCGATTTTTGCGTACCTTTTTCACCGTAACTGCTTGAAACTGAAGCGTAATATTTTGTGGGTAGCATAATACGGGGGTGTACTATAAAAAAACAATCTTTTTACGGTTTGAAAAATTTCGGTCAAGTAGGCCTTTAAACCAAACCGAACCAAACCATAGCGTGCGCGCCCTACGGGCACGTTACGGGATGCGTTGACAAGATGGCGGCGCCCTGCTCGCCCGCTTCGAATAAATACATGTCGTCGCTGCGTTGTTCGACGCGGTAGCCCATTCCGCCGTGATTTTTCGCCCTCATCTGCCTTCAAATCATTGCAAATAACTTCCCTCGCCACTCGCCGGCAACCAGAATCGTTAACATTTTCGCACTGTGTCGCTCATACGCACCACCGACTCTCAAGCGACAGATATACCACGAAAGCCATACCATCGTCAACAATAATTATCATAATCTTAATCTCGCAGCTTAGTTTTCTCGCACGAACGTTTTTGAATATAGTTTCTTTCCTGCTACCACTGAACATTGGACTAGACTGCCCGCTCCGCCGCCGCGGTGGCTCAGCGGTTATGGTGCTCGGCTGCTGACCCAAAAGACGCGGGTTCGATCCCGGCCGCGGCGGCTAGAATTTCTTTGGAGGAGAAATTCTAGAGGCCCGTGTACTGTGCGATGTCAGTGCACGTTAAAGAACCCCAGGTGGTCGAAATTTCCGGAGCCCTCCACTACGGCGTCTCTCATAGCCTTAGTCGCTTTGGGACGTTAAACCCCATAAACCACCACCACTGCCCGCTCCAGTGCGTTCCCTCCCAACAGACAGATTTATGCGTGCAATAACTGACTCATAATCTTACTTACTGTTCCCACACTACCAATTTGTGTAGTGTCCCCTATGTTTCCAACTTCGGTGTTTTAATTTTTGCTACCATGTCTTATAGTTTTGACTGTATCTACGATGTTCTGTAATGCCCACTCCCGCGATAGCCCCAGCAGGGGTGCAGTATGTACAAATAAAATAAAATAAGATTTCAAATGGGTGGAATGCACGTTTATTTCGAACACTCTCGCCCCAATGTAGAGGTTTGAGCGACTACGAGCCCCAGATTTAAGGACAATTTGGCGATTTTAAAGCTCTTCGGCGTAATTAAACTAAGCGTTTTCATTTTAGCAACGACACCTGGCGAAGCACTTCTCTAGCCTTTAGTTACTTGTTACATTTCCTTCTATTCGCATACTTTTTCTACTTGGAAAAAAAAAGGCGCGCAGTGCACCCACCCATGTTGCGAATAATTACAGAAAAAAAACTCTTCAACACAGCCTTGATGCGCTTCGTCGTCTTGTCGCTAGATGGCGCAACTGTTTACACGTGAATCGGAGGGTCGCTAAGGCACGGCTAACTGAAGGTGTCGTGTTTGGGCCGTTTACAGCGTCCGCAACGTAGTGAGCGATGCGTACGCAATCTCATTCTGAGAAGGCCCAACTACAAGTCTAACAGAAAGAACACCGAGTACGTGAGAGGCACCACTTTATTGGTAAGCTTATCGACAGCTCACGCTGTGAGGGAATAAAAATGTAAGTACTTGGCAGAACGAATGAATTGATTATGATATTTTACACGATGGAGAAACCTAGCTAAGGGCATCACAGGAGGCACAGGAACAACGTTCAGTACGGCATCATTCTACTCCGGTTAAACGAGCACGTCGCTCAAGAGCAAGAACTGCCGTATGTGACGTAGACAGGGTTCGGGAAAGTCACTCAGTTGCGTCTTCGCGTCATCCCTGGCGCTGCACTCTACGCCGTCAGGCACTACGCCTGCGAGGCGCATGAACTCTGTGAAGTCTTGCAGTCCGAGCACGCACCGAGCAATCAGTTGCTTGGCTTGAGCTTCTTCAACGAACTCCGCCAACTGGAGCTCGTCTACCAAGGTCGGAGAGGCGGAGACCCTCTCGAAGGCCTCTGCAGTGTACCTCACACGGGAGCCGGTGACGAAGCGAGCGGCGCGCTTTGCCAAGGCTCTGTTCCTGTGCAGGACGTCTTGGATGGTCAGGCGCTCTCTCATCCACTCATTACGATAGTAAAAAAAGCTCAGGTCCTGCAGAGCGTAGTTATTCGCAAGCTCCGGCTCTGAGAGCTCCGTGATTAACACTGCTAACGCTTATTGGCCGGGAGGTTCGAATGAGGATTTCCTCAGTGTTCGGCTGCGGTGCAGAAGCCTGACCACCGGTGCTGAGTCATACCCCCACCGCCTCTGGAAGATGAACCTAAGGCTTCTGATGCCAGGAATTCGGCGCACGGCCTCGCATATAGCGGGACCGCACACATTCCAGCACCGGTTGCAACACTTCCATTCCAAAGATAGCACCAGATGTTCGATGAAAGTCGCTCCCTGGATGAACTGAACGATGGGCGTTGTGGCTGGCTCTGTTTCGCCGGTAACGAACAGTATGGAGTTGACTCGTAGCATGACGTGGCTGGGTTTACGAGACATGGTCGCTCTTTCCACAGCACTTTGGAATTGGCCGAAGGGCACGGCGACCGAGGGGCAGCCAGTCGGACGGGCGCCTGTGTCTGGGTAATACACCGTGCAGTAGCCCTCCACAGTGACTCTGTCTTGCAGGCCACATTCAAAGAGGGTTCCGCAGATCTCCCACGAATGGCGACCGAGGTCTTCAAGGATGATCTTCTTCAGCGGCTTGTTCGCTGTGACCGCTCGACAAAATCTCTGGCACTCTGAGAGGCTAAAGCCCCGCATTGAGAATGTCAGATGCGTGATGGAGGTGTCGTTGTCGAGCAGGGCGGATATCCAGGGCTTTACATGGTCGTCGTCATCGAAGCGCCTAATGCGGCACCTTCGGCAGCAGTCAGCAGATGGTATAGAAGTGTCGTAGCTTGGCGCCTCTCTCACTTTTTGAGGTAGCCCGTGTACGTGCCGTCACTCGCCGGGACGAGGGTGAGCTGGGAGGCGGCGTCCTCTTGCAGTTCCAGCCCGACGACCCAGAAGAAGCTGTTCCAAGCTTTCCAAGCTTTAAAGTTGGCTACGATGTGGCACAGATGACCTTCCCAGCCCGTGCATGCTCGATGGTGGTCTACTCTTAGACCGCCGTACCGGCTGCACGCTCCGTCTATCTCTTCCAGTGGCAGTGACCGTGCCTCTGGCGACTGCAAGTTTTCAGGCACCTGCAAGTTTTCGGGCACCTGCAAGTTATTGGGCACCTGCGAGCTTTCGGGCACCTGCGAGCTTTCGGGCACCTGCGAGCTTTCGGGCACCTGCGATCTTTCGGGCATCTGCAAGCTTTCGGGCATCTGCAAGCTTTCGGGCATCTGCGAGCTTTCGGGCATCTGCGAGCATTCGGGCATCTGCAAGCTTTCCAGTACCTCGACGTTTTCGGCCACCTCGATGTTTTCGGGCTCCTCGACGCCAGTGAGATCTTCGCCTTTAACGAGCTCCTCGACGGCTGCGGAGTGCTCGACGCCTGCAGGCATCTGAATTCGGGGGCCACATCGAGGACGGCGAGCACTTTCTCGTCCTCGGGCACTTGTTTGCCTTCGGGAACCGCCGCCTGCTCGAGAACCTGCATCCGCACAGGAACCTGAACCTCTTCGGACAGCACAGCCTTTTTGGGCTCCGCAATCTCCACCTGTTCTCCTCTGAAATCAGCGCTTGCATTGGGGCACTTCCACTTGGGCATGGCGGCAGCACCGGCTTGGCGGGAACTGTCCTGCAAGAAAAGCATCGCGGATGGACATAAGGACGTTGGCGCTACGCAGATGACGCAACACGTTTCCTACTGGTCTTTCACAGCTTTAACGGTCTTGCAACGCGTCCGCATAACCGTTGTGGTACGTCGTACGTCGTATTCACCTGATTATCCCAACGAGCATGACCCACAATGGCCATGTGGGCGTTTAGGGTTGCCAGGAAAACATGTTGGCATGACAGTACTAAACATGCCACGAGTTAATGCGTTGTCCTCAGTGCCTTGTTAAAGGCGTTGTGAAACACTGCTTGAAGGGATGCCGGCTATACTTGAGGTGAATTCCTTGTCACACAGATGCTGACTCAAAAAGAATTACGTGAATCGGCGCATAAGAATCGGAGTTTTTCAATGAACAACTTTCAAAATACAAGCAAACAAAATGCTCTCCTCAACTCTGTTTTCGCAATGCTTCTCATTGCCATTTCACTCTGCCAGTGAGGACATTGGGTGGGACCAATCAAAACAGCGTATCTGAGCACGTCGCAGAAGTTTGCACACCATGGTTGCCTGTTCGCTGTAACTCGTTGTTGCCAAGGCTGGTAGCGTCGTTTCCATGTTTATACAACGACGTGGACAACCAGCTGGCCCAGCGATGCTTCATTGTCAAGTTGACGGCGTAGAAGGGACCATTGATCAATGGCCTTCCTTGACTTATCGCAATTTCCGGAGACCCTCACCACGGCGTCCCTCATAGCCTGAGACGCTACAGGACGTTAAAACTCTTTCGCTACCGCGCCATAGGCCATCGTTCGCGTACGATAGATTCAAATCGCCCGCGCAAAAAAGCTCATTTTGAAGCGTCGTGGACGTGCTCCGCCATCTAGTTAGCGAGCTCAACAACTGCTTTTTCGATTGCAGCCTTGGTTTTAGTGTTTTTATATGAGGGGGCGCCGTGAAAAATAAAACTTTGAACGGCCGCGGTACCGTCAGCCGGAGAAAATGGCGTCCGCGTCGCCGCGCGCTCCTCGAAAGCGAAAGTTGACACCGAGCACGTCGGCCGGTTTCGGTTTTGTTTTTTGCGACAAATGCAGCGGTTATTAGTCGGGCAACAATGTAAAAACGTGGGATTTCGGTTTCGACAGCAAGAATTCCCCTCGGGAGCCTGGAACGTCAGCGCGTACTTGCATTAAGTTCTGTTTTCGTTCGCTGTGTGTTTTCTGCGGTGCATACGGTTTGTAATTGATAACAGTGGTTTATTTTTGTGCTTCAGGGTCTTGACAACGTATAGCGAAGACAGTTTGCCAAATTCTCAAGGTCGCGTCGCGTTTTTCATCCAAGACGACAGCTAGGTGTCCATATCGGCACATCGCTGCGGAGCGGCGCTCGGAGATTCGCTCGACCTCTTGACTTTTTTTGGATGCTCTTCACGGCGGAAATGATGAATACCGTGTGCGGAAACACTAATAATTATGCATGGATGAAGATTTTCAGCAAATTCGGCGTGACGGCTCATGAGAAGACTTGAATCTGTTGGAGATTCTGATGTTGATTGGAATGATCATATACATTGGAATTGTTGACCTGGCACGACTGTATCTCTACTGAAATACCAGAATAATCTATTCTGGCCCTCTGCCATCAAAAATGTTTTTTGCTTTTTTGTTAGTTTTTTTGCACGTAACGGACCCGGATGATTGAGTGGCACAGCTTCTCTTAGCAACACTTGGAAAGTGTCCTGGCTTTTGAACCACATCGATAAAACTTATTTCATCGATCCTGATGTTTTAGAGCTTGCCTAAAATGCCAAATTTTATCAGCTGGCTTTCAGGGAGGAGCTCATTCAAGAAATCTTCGGGTATGATGAGGGAAGAGAAGTCCACGCCCCAATCCTCTCATAGAATCCATTCAACACCAACCGAAAATAATGAAAAAAAGAAGAAACTGCAAGCTCGGCTATCAGAGAACAAGGGAGGAACAAAGATAAAACATTATGTGAAGCACTTGTCAGTCTACCTCTGCTTCACATCTTCACCCCTGATTGCTCTTCACAGTTGCACCACAGTCATGACCCCTGACTTGACAAGCCATGGAAAGTGCAGTAAATTTTTCTCATAGCTGAAACTGTGAATAATGACAGCTATAAACATGTGCAACAGTTTGTATATTCCAGTTTTCCTCTAATCAAGTTCGCGCTTAGTGCAGCCGGTAATTTTTGTTTTTGCTATCTACTTTTTTGTGTTTTTAGCAAAGTTCACAAATAAATGTTGATTTACTTTTGCACACACAACTCTTCTGTTTGTTTCATTCAGAAGTGTAACTAATAAGCTACAATTTTATGCATTGCAATATGTGCTGAGTGTATTAGTTCTTGGGAAAAAAATTTTTCTTTCAGTACACTCCAAATCGTGCATTTTTCCGCGGTAGCGAAAGAGTTAAACTCCATAAACCGACCACAAATGCCTGATTTTACTACATTATTCACCCAAACGATTGCATTAAGATATATGTGGACAAAAGAATAATGTTCTGTGTACCAACCAGTACGTGCCCACGCAATCATTTTGTTGTACCGAGTGCACGCACTAGATATGGTGAACGAGTCACGGAATATTATGTTCCTTCAACAGTAAACAGACTGTCAGATTCAACACGAACACCAGAAAACCGATTAGAGTTAGTATTCTTGACATACAAATAGTTTTCTTCTGTGATCTCTATAATGTACTTTTGTGTACTTCTTGCGAGATACACTTGAATGATGCCGGCCAGTGCGAGCCACTGCCCTACAAGCCCGCCTGTTGACTCGGCAGGCCCGCATGTGCATAAAGAATGACCGACTAATCGAAACATACGTTTGGTTTGGTTTAGTTTATTGGGGTGAAACGTCCCAAAGCGACTCAGGCTACGAGGAACGCCTTAGTGAAGAGCTCCGGAAATTTCGACCACCTGGGGTTCTTTAACGTGCACTGGGATCGCACAGCACACGGGCTTCGAGAATTTCACGTTCATCGAAATTCGGCAGCCGCGGCCGGGATTGAACCCGCGTCTTTTGGGTCAGCAGCCGAGCGCCGTAACCAGTGAGCCACCGCGACGGGTAAAAAATGCATGCAATCGGATATCAAGCCTTGAGTCCACAACAACAGCAAGGTCCTGTACACGGGCAGCACGAGACATTTTCACAGCAAGAAAGACATAATCAAACTTAAATGCGTCACACCTTCTAGTCTGCGAGAAAAGAGAAGTTTTTTTTAATGTTTAATTTAAGGCGATTCATTGTCTAATTGCAAACGGTGGCAGTCTTCTGAGTTCTCAACCTTACGGAATATAAGATAATCTGCAAAGTGCAATATCCTCGTGTTCATGACGAGTAACGGCAAATGATTAATAAATACTACAAACAACAGCGGTCCTAAGTGGGAGCTTTGAAGCACTCCCGATGATATAAGCTCGTCGAACACACAGCCGGAAAATCAAACGAGATTGCGACCGCTGCCAGCTAGCAGGTTTTGAGCCATTTGCAGAACATGTTCAAAGCCCATATTTTTCCCATCTTCATCACAAGTACCTCATGGGAAACCGCCAACAAAGAGTTAGTCATCTCAAAGTAGATTACAGCCGCGTTTACATGAGTGCGACAGGACAGCATCGCATTTACGTAAACGATGATAATGGGCTAGGAAAGCGCGTCGCATCAATGCGCCAGACGGGGGCAGATCAAGAATGGCAATTCGGCTTCAGCGGTGAAAGGAAACATGTTTGGATGTGTTCCTCCTCCTCACTAGAGGCGTTTACATGACGGGATTGAGTTCATGTAAACACTGGGTTTCATATTTTCTCGAGCCACCTGTCTAAGTTCCGAGGCACATATCATACTGCTAGCACAAGGTGACCTAAGCTCTTTTCGCATTTTTTTCTTTGAAGAATTTTACCTTGTATCTTATAGAAATCACAGAAAAAACCTGATCTTGCTCTGATCAGGAAAAACTACGGAGAAGGATTACTACATTCGAATCGGGGTGAAAGCATAGTTGGTTGGTTGGCCTCAAGTAGAATGGCACATACCCACTACGGGGGAGTGGCCAAGACACAGGCGGTGAACTGTTGGAATGATTAGCAGTTTTAGAGGAAAAGGAGTATTAATAGGGTATAGGCTGACAGATTGGACGACGCAACGAAAGGGGTCCTCTTAGCTGGGAGATCGAAGATGGGACGACGGCTTTGTGTGCAAATTTAAGTGCAACATATGGAATGGTTTCATTTTGTATTGACTGATAAAGATATAGAAAAAATAAATAAATAATAATAATAAATGAACTGTTTGATAATCAGAAAAATGAAAACATATCGAAAAATAAATAAATAAAATTAATATTAGCATGGGCGTTGCTGTGTTTCTAGAGTGAGTGAGTGAGTAGAAACTTTATTGATTTATAAGATTTAGCCTGCGGTGGAGGTCTTCTTCAAGTCTTCTCTTCAAGTCTTGAGGTTGCCTCCTAGCCTTGGGTGTTTCTAGAAGAAATTTTTGAACTGCACAGCGCGCACTCCTGTTGCTTCGTCCAAGCGAAGTAGCGCCAAAGGAAAGAACAACCTCAGTGGACACAGGCAGACCCAGCTGGTGAAACGGAATTTCTAATAGGCGCCTCCTCAAAGAAGAGAATCGGCGGCAGAACAGCAGGTAGTGATCCACTGTCTCAGGCTCGGCACAAAATGGGCACAGTGGAGAAACCGCCAGACCAGACCTGTGAAGGTAGAAATTTAGCAGAGGAACTCGGCATCGCAAACGCGTGAAAGAGACCTCCAGTCTGCGCGAGGTCCAGTCTTTGCTACTCCAAGGGTGCAGAAGGTGCTGATATTCGGGAGATGAAGTAAGCGCCGAGGCTGAAAATTCCTGATATATTGTGTAACTGCGAAACCTCACCGCTGCTGTATATGCGCAGGTTGGCAGGACAGCAATTATTGGGCCACAAAGAGAGGCCCTTGCTAATGAATCAGCAACCTCATTTAGCCGAATGCCCACGTGACCTGGTACCCAAAGCAACCTCACCGAATTTAGATGGAGCGGGATCAGCTGCTTAAAGAGGCGTAATGCCCGAGACTCGGAGGGTGATGATAATGAAAAACAAATAGAAAGAGAGTCCATCATAACCATGACTTGGGAAACGGTCGGATCTAATTTACGTAAGGCTAGAATTACAGCTAATAATTCGGCCAGATAAATTGGAGTGAAGTCAGGGAGACGGAGAGAAAAGGACCATCCCAATGCAGGTGAAAAAATGGCCACACCTGCCTTTTCTCGATCCTGCGAGGCATCGGTAGCAATGAGAATATGAAAAGGAAAGGACCTTAGGTGGTCCTGTAACAAACCGTGAAGGAGAGGAAGGGGCTGGAGCTTGGCATTCGATGGGAAAATGTTATCAAATGCAATCTCGACTGAAGGGGAGATGTTATACAGCGGATGGATATCTGTGAGCTTAATGTTTAAGGGATTGAGGAAACATATACACGAAACATATCTTCGTACTATGCAAACGAGACCAGGTGGCATTTAAAAAGACTGCGGGTTGACTAAGAAATATTACGTTGGATGTGTGGAGAGGAGAGTCGTAGACTTCTGCTGCGTAGAAGATGACGGTGAGCAGGCAGTGCCGCGGGACGGAGCAGGTGGAAGTTGATGAAGACGAGGGTCTCCAATGCACAGCGCGAAAGTGTGGTGCAGTTTAACAGGAGGCGTACTGGCTGCAGCGATTAAATTTAGTTCATTAGTAAATTTTTATTTAATTTAGTTCATGTTTTACCCATCCTCATTGTTTCTTATTATGCTTCTGATCGTCCTTGTTTGTGGGGATTTATGCATGAGGTGTGTTGTTCGTTTCCTACTTGTTCGTTTTTTCCCCGAGTTCCTTTTTTACGGTGTCAAGGAAACGGTTGTACAAGGGCTGAGAAGGCATAGTAGTAGCGCTAAAAAAACAAAGACGACAGGGTAGAGAAAGACAACACTAGCGCCTCTGTTGTCTTTCTCTACCCTGTCGTCCTTGTTTTTTTAGCGCTACTACTATGTCCTCTCAATCCAAACACCATCTAGCCCAGCTTTCTGCCTTAAATGTACAAGGACTTAATCTGTATGCTCTTTCCTCCGCCAAAGTATCGCTTTTTGTATTTTCGTTTACCGGGTCATGACGTACTCAACAGAGTACGTAAAATGCCCCTCTCGCCATGCACAAAAAAATTTCTCTTTAGGCTACACACTGAGACAGTACCAGTTAAAACATGGATAGAAAAAAATGGTATTTTCGTGTCTATGTTGAACTGTCGCCTTTGGGATGCTTCTGAAACGATTGAGCATTGTCCCATTCATTGTAAAGATGCAATACTCTTCTGGAGCATCATGCAACAGACACTGAAAAAAAAAAAGACTTCATTTAACGCCGCATTCTGTACGATATCTCACTGCACTACCATTTGTTGATCAGCCCTGGGATATGTTGTTTTTAATTGGATTACACAGCCTGTGGAGAACACGCATGATGGACCGACGTTGTGAATCTGTTGTTTCTGCGAGAGGCCATTTCGGTAGAATGAGTGTACACATAAAAGAATTGTATACTCAGACCGAGTATGAACGGGAGTGGTACTCACTCTTAGTGCTCTGTTGTTCACTGCCTTTTTTCCAGTTTTTTGTTGCTTATGTGTGTTGATGTGCCACGGTTTGTAGATAGCTCATGCACATAGAACGTCGCATCACTGCAATAAATACCATGTTAAAAAGGAAAGCGGCGATAGCGCAGTGGTCTCGCTGAGCGGCCCTTGAAGGTGATCAGTTCGTGTGCAGCCGCAGGTTCGACTCCCATTCATGGATATTGATTCAATTTCTTTAATCTCTTTTCATGGTTTGACCTCTAACTAAGCTGAAGGTCAGAACTAGGCACCCGGCGATCGAAGCATGAGGCCTCGTATCGAAGCTTTCGTTTCAAAACACCGGACCGTGGGTACGCAAATCGAGAGCTGAGAGTTGATGTCAATATCTTCCCGCATTTCTTTTCTTTTTGGTTCACGGGAAAGTTCAGCTGGGTTTGGAGGACACCCTGGCTGGTAGTGTGAGCTGTCATAAGTTGATGGTGATCTTAACTAAAACAGCTACCATAAGCAATCTTAAACTCGACTTCTCCCATATCTTATACTGATGAGTGAGTGTATCCGGCCTTCATTGCACTCTTGGCGGCATGGATGGTTTTCTTTCTCGCCAAGCACTGAGCCTCCTCTTTTGTTATGTTGGTTTCCATTGCAATCTTGTCTAAGTTTGACACACAAAGACACAAGGCCTCGGCTTGGACCTTCATCGATGCCGCCGCTGAGCTTATCTCCAAAATTATTATCATACTGCTGCCTGCTGTCTGGAGTGTGAAAAAAGCTTCGAAGTCGAAGGAAAACGGCTATTTTTTGTGCCTTGTGACGGCCCTTGACGAAAACATTAGCTCCATTTCCCTTAAACCCTGGACCCCACTGATTTTTCCCAATGCATATTTCCAGTCAATGTAACTCGCATGATGGGTTAACTTGTTCCTTTTCAAGAGTGTATACAGATCATACTATTCGTTTTCGCTTGCCTTAAATAAAAGTGGAATAGAACTAAAACTGACAATAACATGGGTCCCGTTAATTTTATGACATATATCTCCCGAGATGCCTTTTTTCTCGGAATTCGAACCAAAATTTCACCTAGTCTAAGGTCCCCCCCTCCCCCCCGCCCGCACACACACACACACACCGCACTCCACGTTTTATAAATAACTGTTTTTATCAAAACGGCCAGTTAGCACATTCTTGAGTGCGCACATACTGACCGGAGGTCATTTAAGGCCGTCCTGTTTTCCAGGAATTTTGGCTTGACTTTGCTGCTGCGATCCTAGAACGAAACAAAACTCATGTCTTACTTCGATCCTAGAAATCGCTTTTCTCCAGTTGTTTTTTTTTAATCTCTCTTTTTTTTTAATTACAGTAAACTGGAAACGAGAACAAGAATTTGCGGCCGTCAAGTCATCCAAAACAGAAGAACAACATGACTCAAAATTAGGATGATGGTTGACGGTGAGCCGGACTGCAAGGCCTCCCACTGCTCAGGTTTATGCAGTGTGGTACAGTGTGGGGCGATCCTTGCAAGAGGCTGAGGTGGAATCGAATGGTGGTGGTATTCTGGGGATGTGATGAGAAGAACATTCCTGCGCGCTTCGAGAATGCGTTCGGCGAAGAGGAGAATAGAATGACTCATTGGATATACATGACGCAAGCCAACAGTCGCCGAAAGCATGGAGCACTGGGGATTTATTTTTATTTTATTTTGAGGAGTTAATCAATGGTATTATAATAGGGTTATAACCCTTGAAGATTGTTGATTAGAAAGCAAAAAAAAAACACATTCCGCCGGAGTGATCTGAACCCACGACCTCGTAATTTCGCGTGGGTTGACAGCAGAGGGTGTTTCTAGTAAGACCTCACGCACTTGTTGAAAATAGGCCTCTTGAGTTGGAAACGCCCTTTTTTCGGGCATAGCATTGTCAGCGGCGAAGTAATTTAGAATACGGCTAAGACGTCCTAACTATCAGCCTGGTTAACTAATATTGGATAGTTGACTTTTAACTATTATTGTGAGGCTTTTTAATTATTGAGGGGCGTGTATGTCATCGTAAGTAATATCCACATCAGGTTTTATATTTTGAAAACCCGTATACCCTCGGCGTTGTGCCCCAAAAGAGGTTGCTTTGCCTGCTTATCGAAAGCGCATACATTTTGGCGCGATGTAGCCGAAATCTGTCGGTCCACAACGCCGAGGGAAACTGTGTTTCTGAAATTCTAAAAACTGATAACTACTGATAACTGATAATACTTACGATGGGCTACACACCTCTCGTAATTAAGGACCCGAATAGTAATAGTTAAAAGCTAATTATTTAATATTAGTTAACCTGCATGCTAGTTAGCAGGTCTTAGCTACATTCTGATGTACTTCATCCCTGAATATGTTTTGCCGAAAGAAGCGTTCTTCAAACTCGGAAAGCGAATTTTTAAAAATTGTGTAAAATCTTAAATGTGACACTCTGTATAATTAAAGTATGTTAATACAACGGGCGGAAACAATGTATCTTATTCCAGTATTACGCTGCGCATGCGCCAGGAAGAACACGTGCTCAGTCTGGATGGCTTCCATTAGTCCCGGATTAAGCAGAGCTCACCTCTTCAGGCAAGTATTCTCCGTTTCGTACATAGCAGGCAACGCTGTGGAGGTTGCTGCTTTTTGCGCGCGACTGAGCCTGCGCGAACAGGTGCGCCAGCTTTGGCAGCGTTGCCTGCTATGTACAACCCACCCTGTTATTGTAAAGAAGTTTTCCTAGAAATGGCTTGGGGGGAACTTGGGCGACCAGACCCGGATGCTGGAGGGGTCCGCTTCTGGAAAGATGTGCATCCATCTCCAGTGGCGACTTACTCAACGCTACTGGGGCTTTTGGTCGAGTTGTCAGGAAGAAAACCAGTTACTGCTTTGTGCAAACGCTGCCGAGTCTTGTCAATTCCACTGCAGGGGGTGGTTGACTCACACTCGACGACCCTTCACAGCTGCACAAAAATCCGAAGAGCCAAGCGAAATCATGTGTTGACTTCGTGAAGAGGCGGAACCGCCGTGCCGCTGCTTTTTCTCGTGGCCACGGCGTCGCAGCTGAAGGCGTACGCAGATATGCTTAGAAAAAAAAAACGTAACTCGACACTCTATGCGTACCGTAAGCGTGCATACACTAAACGCTGGTGTATTGCGGGACGCTACGCTATTTCTAAAATTCCCACTTTTAGCTCAGCGAATGCTGGCAAAGACGCCAAGATATGCTCAGCCTGGAGCCGCCCTCCTCTGGTCGTCAGGACGGGAACCATTGTTGCCAACAAACCAACGTTTTCTGTAGCCTAGAAGCGGCTGAACCGTTGCTCTAAATAAAAAGTTAAGAAATTTGAGTATGTTTATTTTATTTTTTTTACAGGCGAGATAAGACGAAGCGAAAGACCCGTGCTTCATTTGTGGTCAATGAATGCACTGAAAAAAGCAGCAGCAACGATTTCAGTTCATTTCATTGGTTGTTTATTTGCAGAATTTCATTCAAAATGAAAAACAGTTGTATTCCGCAAACAGATGCGGCGTAGCGGGGCAACCTGCTTCGAAGAGCGCCGCCATGTTGGTAGCCGCGGGAATATAACTTCCTCCTGGCCTTCCTGTTGGCCGAAGGGATCGCCAGAATTTTGCAGGTGGCAGAAATTGGTCTCGGACCGATCGGCCTCCTCGCGCCACCCCCGGGTCGGCGTGAAAAGCGGCCGAATACGGTTACCTTCCCGGATTTTCGGACAAGGGTGAACGGCCCTTCAAGCCTCCTTGGCGCCCAGGGAAAGCATTTTCGCCGCTGCAGTCGTCGAGTTGGGCTCACCTTGCTCAGCGCGATTCTCTCTCTCGACCCGCCACCGTCGGATTTATGTAAACGAGGTTTATGTTGAAGAACCATCATTAGTTCCAGCATCACTAGGTCCTATCAGAAATACTCGTCCATTTCCAGCCGAAACCAAAATTTGTTTCTAAGGCCTTCGTTGCCCTCTTGGCGGCAAGGATGTTTTTCTTAGGCAAATGCTGAGCGTCCTGTTTTGTCATGTTAGTTTCCGACAGTTCCTTGGAATCTTGTCTAAGTTTGACCCAGAAGGACAGAGGGTCGACATCTTTTATCTGAGCTATATCTACACTGCTACATCACACTGCTGCGTGGTGTCTGGACTGTGGAAAATGCTTTCAATTCAAATACAAACGGCTATTTTTTGGGCCTTGACACTGCCCTGGACAAAAAGTTAAGCGCCATTTTCCTTAACCCTACAACCCACCGATCTTTCCCGAACCTTATTTCCAGTTAAGGTAACCCGCATGGTGTTCTAACTAGTTCATTTTCAAGAGTGTATACAGATCGCACAATTCCTTTTTGCTTGCATTAAAGAAAAGTGGAACAATGGACGTGGAACTGACATTAACATGGGCGCGGTCTATTTAGTTGCATTTCTTTCTGAAAATACCTTTCTTTTTCCCGAGTTTTATCCAAAATTCCTCCTCTTATAACGTCCTCCACCCCGCTGTTTACTAATTTTTATATTTATTGAAGCGGCCAGTTTGCACAGTTCTGAGAGCGCGGGTACTACTGACCAGAGGTCCTCTGAATCCGTCCTGTTTTCTATGCATTTTGGCTTAACTTTGAAGCTTCTATCCTAGAACGCGCACTTCGTTTATTCTGCGTTTTTTTTTTTCTTCAACAACTGGAAATAGGAGCAAGAACAGCGGCTGTGAAACTGTCGAAACGAGTAAAACAATATGCGATGAAGTTAGTAGTAGGGGGTGGGGATAATAGACGATTAGCCGGCCTGCGAGGCCTCCCACCACTCAGATTTCGGGTTTTGTGAGTTGCCTGCATGCCTTGCGAAGCTCGTGTAGTGTGATACAGTAGTGCGGGCTATCCCTGCATAGCGACCTTGTGTGTGGTATGTGGTTTAAGAGGCTGAAATGAAAGGTAATGTTTGAGGAGAACATTCCTACTGCTATTCGAGGGTGGGGTGTGTCAAGGGTGAATTCTGCTTATCTAGTACTCTTGTATGATGTGATGCTTTTGGTTTTGAGTATATTATGTCGCTTTTTGTTGTGTTTATATGCCATTGTAAATATTTCATTCATGTTGATATTTTAGTTTTTTTTTTCTCAACTGCCTCACCTGTAGCTGTCTTGTAAACAACTGAGCAAATACGGTGCCTTAGGATTGTGGGCGCAGGGTGCCTCTCAAGCTGCATTCAAGCAGCTTTTTCCCCTGCGTCCTCTCTCTACTAGCGATACCTGTGCCACTAAGAGCGAGAAATAAACGTCAACTTCAGAACTTCACGGAGTGTCTCACTCGTTATACATGACTGAAGTAAGTCACCAAAGCCGTGGAGCAGAGGGGATAGTTTTTATTTTGTGTTATTCATCAATAGGAGGCTGACAGGATAATCATTTTTAAAGATAACTGATTAGAAAGCAGAAGAAAACACAATCACATGCCACCGGAGGGATCCGAACCCACGACCTCCGACTTTCGCGCGGGTTCACAACATATTAAAAATAATTCAACCCAAAGAGCGTAAACAATGTAACTTTTTCCTAGTATTGTCCTGCGCATGCGCGAGTACACTCAAGCCAAGCCTCCTCGTCTGTTATTTTTGCTGCACGTGTTCGTCCAAGAACGACGTTTCCTAAGCCAACAACACAAGTAATTAGGTGCATCTTCAAGGCCCTCCCAGAAATACTCGTGCATTTCCAGTCAAAGCCAAACTTCGTTTCGAAGGCAATTATTAATACTGCTCGAATTAACGAAATTCTCACGACGGCACTGCTTTCATAAATAGGCTAAAGCGTAGGAAAATTTTCAGCTGGGAGGTAAGAAAGAAACTGGCTGACAAGTTTCTCACACTCCCTTTTTCTGACGCAAGCTGCGCAGGTAAAAACTTTTTCAGCTATTAAGAACTATTTTCAGAACTAGATTTGCTTTCTTTTTAATATATAATTGACACAGCAGCTCTCCCCATGAAATCACAGTCCTTGGGTTACATACGCAAAACAGCCACTGCAGCTTTGGTGCCCCTCCTGTCTCTGATGTGAACTTTCATGCTACTTTCGGTGTTTGAGTGTGCTTCGTTCCAGAGTACTTTTTCACCTTGGTTAGGAAAGGGAACATCAGTATGCCTTCGAAATTTCCTCCTTTGCGAGATTTTAAACCACATATCTCATCGAGACGCACAGAAATAAGTAAGTTTCCAGCTGACAAAAACACGGCGGCATTATACTTCCAATTCACAGCCAAAGCTGTGAATCCAGGTAAAACAACTGGCTGCATATTATCGAAGATCGCGGCTTTTGCAGTTTTGACTTGGCCGAGAGCAGCATCTAAAAGAGAAGCAGTTTTACCAGGATCGCGCAAATATCCGGCAATTGGAGAAGGCTAGAATTTTTATGCAGCTAATATTTAGCCCTACGTCGGGTCGCCAAAGCCCCCTGTCATCATTTATGAGAAAACACCATTACAACGGTGTGATGGGATTATTTTGCCAGCATTAGTTATGAGGAAACGAAGGTTGAGCAATGCTCATACGAACCAGTATTGCCCGATGGCGGGGCATAGTGAAAGTATAGAAAACTGTCAGCCGGAAAATAGCCAGCGATGCATCAAGACGAGACAGTTAAGAGCCAAAAAGTATGCGACGTTGTGGTTACGAAATTGCCGACGCATCTGCCATTGCAATGTGCTCTTTAAACTCCAACACAATAAGCTAAAAGCATCAGGCGACAAAGCAGGAAGTGAAACGTACCTCCTATGCAAAATCCGATGCCCTTAAATACAATCACGTTTATTTGAAAGGTGAGAAATGGAGCAAACAAAACGCGGACACGCGCTTTCTCTTTCCTCTGTTCCGAACCTTTGAAGTTATGCATCAGCTAGCCATTTCTGGGCAGAGGAGGAAGTGAAAACTGAGTCTGTCAATCTTATTTAAGTTATCGCGATCGGAAGGAAAACTGCATCTAGAAGTTTCCTTAAAAATTAGGAAGTGGCCACAATGCCGAACCGTCTAGAAGGAAGCCAGGAAAAAGTTGCAGTAGGCCTATCCGGCGGCCATTTTCAACCCAACGTTTTGGGACCGACTCGGTCCCAGGAATTCAGGGGTGCTTGAAATGTTACCCAGCAGCAGACATCCTCCTTCACTTTCCCTTTGTTAACGCGCGGCAAACACGGAGGTAGCAGCAGTGAGAGGATGACAGAAAAGGAAAGGAAATTAGCACGGGCCTGTGACTGGCGAGTTGTCACCACCACCACTGCAGGCGTGCTGATAGGGAGGATAATAGGTAGAGGGGGAGAGGAAGGATATGGCGCCCCTGGAATCTTATTCTTCATCCTGGAGGAATGCTGTCAACTGTGATCCCAGCTTCCTGGTTTCCTGGAACTTTTTGACTACCCTTAGCTGGCAAGCATGTCTTGGGTGCTGTGATTGTTGGGCCATGCCTTTTTCGTCGTGTTGTCGGAACTCGGTGCAATGTAGTTGCGGTGGACAAAGAGAGAAGTTTTTGTAAGCACCTGGTGGCGTTCCTGAAACGCAGACACGATGCGCGTCCACGTGGCTGCAGCAGGCTTTGTAATGCAGGTTTCACATGCAAGCCAAAACGCTAGAGAATCCTGCTGCCACGACTCAAAAACCTGTTCTGAGTCGCCGCAGCGATGAGCGGCGGGGTTCGAAAAGTTGGAAATTTTCGCTGCGACGCGGAAAACGCAATGCGATATTCTGTTTTTTGAATCTTTTTCGTGGTTTCCACAAGACAAATAGCGGTGAAATTTGTCGTAATTAAACACTTTATATATTTGCTTCATTGTCTTCGTGAACAGTTTTTGAGTCCCGTACACGTGGCAAGCGGCTGGTAGTGGCGCCCGATTCCCTCATGCAGCTGTCAAGCAGCAGCTTGCCTGGCGGCGGTACCACGCTAGCGGCGGTCAGCAGCCGTTTTTTGTCATGTTTGTGTGAGCGGTGTGGCTCATCCGTTTGCGCTAGAAAAATGATATTGATCGCATTGTAAAGATAATTGTATCTTCTTTGCGATGGTATGTGTCGCTAAAATCTATTCGCGTTAGTATAATAGCAGTGAGCAAAAGAGCGAGGGGCATAAAACGATATTTTTGCTCGACTTGCCTGCGTTTGATGTGCTGTTTACGAAAACTACTGCTCCGAAAAGAAAACTGCTTCTGCAGCTTTTCGATGAAGTGTGACTCGAGAACCTCACAGGCAAGTTATTGAGTTATATTGGGTAGTTATTTAGAACTGGTGCCATAAATAAGTGTGAAATTTAAAAGAATGACGCATTAATAACTCCTAGTCCAATTCATAAATCACAAACATATTTACCAGGATTGTAGATAGGGCCCATGTTGTTAATTCTTGAAAATTTCATTGAGCTACATGTCATAATTTTATAGTTTTCATTGTTCAAAGTTGGTCGTAACCTTGAAACGGCGCTTTTTTGATCTGAGTTTTAGAAGCAAGTAAACGTCGTATAGGGAACAAATTCGGCACACGAAATATTTAGGAAATATTGCAGATCCTCTGAAGGCGGAATTTCGCTATGACAAACAGAACGGTAGTACTGCGCCATTCAATTGCGCCATTTTTTGGTGCGCCGTAACCTCCGCCAAATACATCCAGCGCGAAAGATCACTGTTATATTCCAGGCTTTTTTTACAGGAACTGAAGTCGCTGGTCTTAATACTACCAGTGATGTAAATTTTGGTATGATAAACGACTCATGTTAGCTCGCACTCGCCCCTTTGTTGGTCGACGGGGCTGCTGCGTTTGAATCTCGCGGGCGTTTTGACTCAACAATGGAGTTCCGCCGGTCAACGACAGTGGCGCTGTCAAACATTTTGAAGCAAGACTTACGAGACAGACGACTGACTTCGCTGAAACCTCTCCTGCCTTTCGGTCGTTTCTTCGGCTGCTCAGCAGGCTGTCATCGGCGTATCGTGCTGTTTTGCTTGTTGGTGTTTTTTTTACTGTGCTTTTGTATTTGTGTGCAGCGCCGTTCTTTATCACTTTATCTTGCCAGTTTATTTTTGTGTAAAAGTGTCAAATGGGGAATCGGCGGAAATACCTTCAGCGCAAAAGGTCCACGATGACAAAGCTTCGTACGCGCATGGCTGATGTCAGGGCCAAACGCAGGTGAGCCATTCGGACCACAATTTTGTTATTAGTATGTGCATTGAAGCCCCAACTGTACCTGTGTCGCGTGCGTGAGCTACCTCGTAGTGTGTGTTATCGAGTGCGGTTTTTCATGAACGCGTGTGCAAGATTACCACTGTCATGGCACTGTGACATTTCGTAAGGCGAGAGCAGAAATCTGCTGCATAATAATTTGTTCCTTAGCTGGGGGCCTGTAGAAGTGGCTCTAACTTGGAGAGTTGAGGGGCTTGTGTTTAGAAATAAGCGATGAGTTTTAAAAGTCACAGAGGGCATTGAGGGATATTTTATGTATATGACGACTCTCGTCCGGAGCATGCGCACGTCGCGGGTTGGATCCCAGATGTGGCAGATGGAATTTTTTTCTTCACTCCGCTCTGAGGTAAGTCTATAAACTGTTGGCATGTCTAAAAAATATACTACAGGTTATACAGGGCGATAAAATCACCTGCTGATTCTGCATTGCGCAAAACATTTCGCGTTTGCGTTTTGCATTCCTCCTGAGCTCGTTAGGAGCTCGCAGTGCGTGGAAGCGGCAGTTTGCGTTGTGGGGGGATGGGCACCTTTCTATGCGAGTGGCATTTGGCAGCTTATGTGTAGATTATGATGAGGGAGGGGCAAAGCGTGATGAAAAATCGTACAAGCGCACTGTGAGCCGTAGCTACTGCAGGTACTTTAGCACCGGTGATAAACTAGTTCTTAGCACCTGAAATTTTTTGCTGAGGAGGTTCAATTTTCTTCATTCATGCACCTAGCACGTGCCTATGATGCTGATTATCTTCTAGTTTCGTGCTAGGAGGCCGGTGCTTTCTAAGAAATATAGTTGTGCTCGTGAAATTCACTTCATAACTGTGGCTAGAGAAATGCGCTAGTCAGTGCATGCTTCTGTTTCGTATTCACTGCAAGTAAATTCTCATTCTCCTACTTCGCTGCAAGAATAAATTGTGAAGTACAATTTAGGGATGTCGAAGAAGCGGTGGTAGTGGTTTATTTAAAAAAATAAATAAATAAAAAAGTGAAGCAAAAGAGTGCTGCCGGCCGCGGCAATTGCTATCTAATATCTTAAGCACCCGAGTGTTGAAAAAGGGGCCAGAGAGCAAAACTTGTGATGAAAGTGATGGATGTTCAAGTGCCGCAGATGAAAACTGTGCACTATCCAGTGTACTTCTTTTGACACAGTGAGAACCATGCCAACCATGTTATCAAGAAAAACAAGCAGTGTTTCATTGTTCCAGCAGCTTTGCATCACCCTGTATGGCGTAAGCAGAATATGTTTCTATCGTGCTCAGCAGGCTTTTATCCTAACATATTATCTGCTCTCACTGTTACAGTGGTAGCAAATGACTTAGACGTATGTAAGGACTTTTGTATGTAAGGACGTATGTATGCACATATTTTCTTTCCTTTTCCGCTACTGCCCTCACATTTTTGTATGATGAGAGGTAAGCATATGTCTTTGTGTGTTCCTGAAACTCTAAGTCAATGGAAAGTAACTGCAATGGTTGAGCAGTAAAGAACAAGCTAATACCCGTTTTGAGCACTGACATTTCCTGTCACTTCCTGGAAATAGACTCGCATATGACATTGGAATGGGCTTGTTTGCTTGCAGGCAGCCACCATGATGTGCGGGGGAGTTGTGCAAGGCATCGCAACGTGCTTAGCAGATGTTGCAATAAAATGGTCCTGTTTTTATAAGGAACATGCGTTTGTCTTTTGAAAATGCACATCAATGGAAGCGAATGAAGCCTTCCGCTTCTGCCTCTACCAGTGGAAAAGTGCATGTGTGGACAGTGTGATTTCACTAGCATTGTAGTGAATGCAAAGCATGCCCCCTAAATTATATGTCAATCACACACTGCAAGAAAAAAAGAATGCACGGATAACATTCTTGAAAGGTATATGGGAGCGTAGCTGGTGATATGCATGCGCACAATGCAGCACAAACAATGCCAGCATCTCTTGCCATTGTTTGCACTGCATGAAATACCAGTACCTTTCCTCAGCGGTGTGCAAACCACGGATACCGAAATCGTTAGAAATGAAATTAGTTGTCAGTCTCGGCTACACGGTATCATGATTGAAAACAAGCTCTCGTAAATGGCGCGGTTTCCGGAAGAGCTGCTCCGCAATAGTACAGCTACATTTGGTGCGAATGTCCCTGCACGAATGCGCGTGTAGTGTCTAGATAGGAGTAGGTGAGTTGCATAAATATGGTAGTCTGCTATGGTGCGCTTGCTGCTCGCACCGCTGGCACTTCCTCTATGTGCACGAGTCAACCTGCTCGCGGGTGCTCAAAAGGGGTGGTGTCCCTCATTGTTAGTCATGGCTGGAATTCCGCTCCGGTCAAGAATGGAGAAAATTGTGCTGCGGGCGTGCGGGGCAGCTTGTTGCATGCGAGTGAGAGGGGGAGCTTGCGGAGCATAGTGTGTGTGTATGTGTGTGTATGAGAGAGAGAGCGCGTTCGCCCTCTCCCTTAGTGCGCGCCTCACGTGTCAGGTCGCCGGCAACGCGAGGCTGCTGAAACTTTCTGCATCGCCTCGCGTAATGGAAATACAAGCAGGTGGGAAGGTATTCCCTCCTCTTCCCCCCTCTCTCTACCCTTTGTTTTCCCGCTCACTGTCATCTCGCTTTCCATTTCCTTCCCCCAGCCCCAGCTCTGGTGCTTCTAGACATGATAGCAGATGCCGGGGCTGGCAAGAATCCTTTTACCTTCCTCTTCATTTACAATAAAAGCCACTAACTACTACTACTCAGGATAGTTCCGTGAACACGAGGGGCCGAGAGCTTCCGGTGAAATTTTTTGGAAACCGGTATGAAGTCATTTGGCTGCGTGGTCTGTGGATGACATTGGTGAAAACATTTCGTCTAAGAGCTATTTTTCAGCAGATTTCGAAGCCCTCTCACCAACACCATCAAGGACTTCAGGATAATTCAGCAAGGTTATGTGGGAAGCAGGTTTTACATCGCAAATTGTTTTTTGACCTGGTTTTTGACATAAAATGACGTTAGTGTCGGTCCGTATTCACAAATTAGAAGAAAGACCATAAGTATTTTCAAAATGGTGCTTGTCTACCTGATAAATATTTACGACCAGAGTTTCATTAGCGTGGTTAGGAAAAAACCTAATTGGAAGGGGCCGGAACTCTACATTTCACCAGATCTGACGAACGCTTCAGCCTCTTGCTCAGGGCGGTTCCTCATGCTTTGCATTGTCTTCGCATTCCGGCCTTGAAGTAGCATTTGCCACAGCGCTTGCTTTTGTGTGCATGATCATGAAACGTGAAAAAAATCTGCCATAATTTACACAGACATCTATTTTCCTCAATATTTCATGAAATTCTAAGATATTACGGGAGTAGGCATTGCTCTGGCTGAATGTAACTTCTAAGTCAAAATGTTTGTTTGCACATGAATTAGCACATATAGCGATGGCTCTGCAAATAAAGTGTGCTCGCATGCGCGGTAATCTCTTCAGCTTCGCATATCTGTTTAGAGGCACTTTATTTTATGCTCACATAAAGATTGTGTTTATTATTATTAGCACAAAACGTAACAAAACCCCGTTGTATCGGCCTCGAATTTCAAGTTGATTCACTTAGGACGCACACTTCCCCATTGAGGTAACAGCGTTTTCATTGAAAATCTGCTCCACTGAGTGCACGTGATCAATTAGCAATTTTCGCTCCTTCAAGTTGGCAGAAAAAAAAATGTTTTCACTATTTTCTGGGATACACATCTTAGGCTGTACATTTTTCGCACCTGAAAAAGAAAAAAAAACGCGACTGCGCATACAGATTTGCAGGCAGGCCAACATGTGCAAAGAAAACTGGCTTCCTTCAAGACCTAGCCCACAACCATAGCAGCTACTCAGCAGACCTATTTGGACAATTATAGGCACCGGCCGGATTCACTGGCGCCTGGAGCGCGCTCCTGCCACCCGGCCTGAGTCATTCAGCGCAAGCGTTTTCCCTCTTCTATCCTGTGAGGGCGGCGAGGCGTCTCGAATCGGGGTAGAAAGGCGGGGAAGGAGCCCTCGGGACCAACAACACAGGCTCAGAACCAAAAGTTGTCAATTTTGCCCACCGGGCCGCAACTTTTTGACGTCACGCTGCTTACAATAGGGAGGGGTTTCACAGTTCTGCGAAGCTGATGTTTTGCGAAGGCGATTGAAATGCGGCCGTTCCAATCCAAGCTTCTTCTGCAGCCAAGGGCAGGCT
This sequence comes from Amblyomma mixtum, assembly GCF_055824585.1. Classification (NCBI taxonomy): domain Eukaryota; kingdom Metazoa; phylum Arthropoda; class Arachnida; order Ixodida; family Ixodidae; genus Amblyomma; species Amblyomma mixtum. The sequence goes on along the minus strand of NC_143021.1, from coordinate 155,900,272 downwards.
AGAAAGAGGAGACAGACCTGTGTGCCTCTGCTGCGGGGAGTAGGTAGAAGTTGTCAGGGCGCACCCACCCTGGGCGCAGTGGGGTTTGTAACAAAAATCTTTAGCGCGGCGCCCAACCCTTGCTCTCACCGTCGTGGTGAAGCGGTGCGTTGCGCGTTTCTTTCCAGGAACGACGCTTGCTCGGTCAACAACGGCGGGGGGTGGGGGGAATGTGCTGCCAGTAGCCTTTAGGCGCTCGCAGTTACATGCGTGGTACTGACAGTCACCAGACTCAAGCGACAAGACGCGGTCAGGTTCGTCAGCGTAGCCTTGTAAAGTGCACCGGGGAAGGCGTGTCCACAGATGACTCACCCCTTTCATTTTTGGCTATTGAAGCCAGCACTGCCCGTTACTGCTCTGGAGACCACCTGCACCCACAATTATAAATGCATTTTCGCAGAAAATATTCAAGGGCGTTCAGGCAACTCTGCAAACGCGTTTCTGAAGAACGGCAGATTGGGCTACTTGGAGTTGATTCATAGGGGTTGAGTGGACTTTATCTATAGTGGTTCAACAGCCCTGCCAGACACTGACAGAGAAAGATGAGACACACAGAAGGAGCCTCCTTCTACGTCGTATTTTTCTCTGAGTGTCTGGTGTCGCTGTTGAACCACTAACATAAAACTTGCTCCGCCTGGCGGCCGCTAGGAAGGTACGCGAATCGAAAACTTGGCATAATGCAATACAGTAAGCCGTTAGTACAGGTTCGAGTATCCGAACTGCTGACATGATAGTACCAACACAGCAGCTTTTTTTTTTCTCTGCGCTATTAGCCTCCCCGGTATGCCTGCTCATGGATACAGCTGGGGGCATATAACAAGACGAAAATAGCTACACGCACACAAATACGCGAGACCTTGCGAGCCTTGCGCGAGTGCGTTTGTTGAATCCATGTGGAGAAAGAAAACAAAGCAGTGTGCACGGGCGTTATTGTTAATTTCCCCCATCCCCCTAGCTGACAGAGTCCCATTATCTAAAAGCGACCGTCCACCCGGAAAGACGTGTAGTCGATTTTTTTTTTCTTCGGCAGCAGTGAAGAGAAATGAGGGCTGAGAGCCTACATGTTGCGCCGCCGGAGTGGGGGGTCTGTGTGCGCTGCAGGATATCCAGAAATCTGAGTTTACCGCAGGAACTTCGCCCAGCGTACTTGTATATACGGGACGATAAAAAGTAATAATTTCTGAAAATGAAGTGGCATCGTGTTTGAGTAGTAATTGCTACATTTTGATAGTTCTCAAATGCAATTTAATGACTTTTCAAAAATGGTTTACCGTGTATGATGATTTTTGAAACCGTACCATTTTCCGTGTTTGAACGTGTTTGTGCGCGTGCGTGGGGGGATTTATACCCATGTCACACGGGCAACTTTAGTGATACTTTCACGAAGTGCACTCCCCATGAACGAATGGCACTTTCATTGCGTTGTCACATGGCAAAAAAAGGTGCTATTTGGAAATCATGATAGTGACGATCGGTGCTGCAGCACATTGTGAAAATTAGTTTGTTTTCGCAAATACTTGGAAAATATTTCATAGCAGATGTAATTGCTTTCGCGTCTGATCGCATGCTGTTATCTAAGAAAGCATCACGAGCTGAGATTAGCAATATCTCTGCTACACGGGCGTTTCAAATACCTTCCAACCGAGTGTCATTCGAGTCGAATGTCGCCTTGTGCAGCTGCACGAACTATTCAACGGCATTCGGCTGACATACATTCAAGTTAACGGAGCTCCGCGAAGGCATTCGAGACTACGCGAGTGTACTGATTTCAATGGGGCTACATCCTTTCAAATTTTAGCAGGTATTAGTCTGGAAAGATTCTTGTTGTGCTTAGCTCCACTGTTGTTTCTTTTGGAACAGACATGTTTGTTCAGAAAAATAGCATTTGCGTAGGATCTGGTGTTGCACCGGTGCTATGCAATATATTTTTATCTTCCATTGAGCGTGCCTTAGCACATTCTGCTGACGACGGGTCTGTCCTGCGAATATTTAGATATGTTGACGAGCTAACCGCACCTTGACGCATGGTAGCACTTTATAAGGAATCTTATCCCTGCTTAGACAACTAGGGAAAAGCCTTGCTTTTACACACCATGAAAAATATTGCGGCCAGGTATGGCGTGCCTGTTGTTTTCTCGGCCACGAGACAGCTCAGCGGTTGGTGCACACGTAATGGGCGAAGAAAAAAGCACCAGTGCGAAAAGAGGCATGGTGAATGCTTTGCGGATTGTGCAGTTGGTGTGGTATATGAAATTCGCAGCATGGGAGCACTCAAAATCGCTAGAAAAGGGAACAGGATCTAATTTACCTCTTCACTGCGCAGAGTGGAAATGTGAGCCGGCGCTTGACAGTATCATGGTTCTTGGCAGGAGTTGCGAATAAGACAGCGCGCGAGGTTCTTTGGGGCTTTTTTTTTAACACGACAGACGAAATAAGTGTTACTGCAAAATTTGCAGTTGGACTGCAATTGGACCCTTGATGCCTCTTACTCAAGCGCTTTTTTGAACGTACTATCACGATCAAAAGAAATGCGATCACAGTGCAGGTCGAGCTGAGTATTCAAAAGAGAAACTTTTGAGAAGGAAAACCGAGACTGCTCTACTCTCTTCCTCGATTTTTTTTTTCACATTCCCTCAAAATGCGGACTCAACTCGACTTCTGTCGGGCTCATGTATTTACGGGATGAATACCCTGTGTTGGCTGACGCTCTGACAACCGGTTCCGTTGCGCAGTTTCCACAGCTATTCTAAAAGATTTTTTTTTTTTTCAGCGAGAGAGCTATCGGGCGCTCCATGTTAGAAGTAGCACAGGGAACGCTGTGAGTAGCTAGAGAGGAGGCGGCCAGAGATGATTATCCTAGGGCGAAGACACGATCTTGCATCCCTGCCTCGCGCTATGGCTCATCGGTTGAGAAGCGCTGTCCTGAAACGCCGCCAAATATTTCGAATCGGCTCCTGGACAATGCAGACCACTGGGAGGCCAGATCTGCGAATTTCCGCTACCTATCGCCGAAATTCACTAATTGTGCAAGGATCGATTCGCCCCAGACCTCAGCGTGAGCACAAAATGTTTTCTTATGCTAGAGCAAACATAACGAAACCTAGCAGCAGAAGCGATTTCAGTTGAAAAGTGACGTGAAAGCAAAAGTCTACTGATTTTGCGGACATCAGCTAGAGGACTACCACGGTGCGTATAGCTCTGACTTCCCGCATTCCCCGGAATGGAGAAAAAATGAGCCTTTTACTATACAAATTTACTACAGAAACAGTGCCAGTACAAAAAGATGGGGGGGGGGGGGGGGGGGGCTAGTGCAATATTCACATTCGATCGCTTATTTTCTAGACAGATGCTGCCGTACGCTCATATCCGTGTTCACAAGACAGCAGGGAATCAGAACTGTTGGAACTATCACAATTTCGTGCCGATCACACGATATCAGAAAAGCAGGAACGTTGCCTCGTGTGGCAACAAAATGCAGTTCCAATGAATGGATGGAAATACTATGCTAAGGCCACAGTAGGGAGAAACTCGACGCGATTGTAATGAGTACTTATTAGCTCTTGCCAGCTATGTTCCGCAGTCTCCAGTCGAAGTTTCACAGCCAGTGTTTCCTTCTCGTTTTTCGAACCTTGGTGGTGGTAGTGGTTTATTTGACAATAAAAAGTGAGCGAAAAGAATGTTGCCGGCGGCGGCCGCAAGCGCTTTCGGGATCTTTGTTATCATGCATGGATGCGCGGGCGGAAAAAAAAAATTCAGCATTACTTGCAACGCATCTCAACGTCACAGACTGAAACACAAAAGAGTTTACCTCTCCCTAGCTGTTATCGGGAACGGGTGGGAGATGAAGGGGGCTAACACACTGTGATATTGCTTTCTTTTCCTCTCCGCAGCTACTGACCCAACGACTTGAACGCAATATGTTTGTACCATTTTGATATGCCTTATTCTGCCCATTTTCTCTTATTTACTGTTACCATATCAGCTTTCTCTTAGAATTCTACATACACTGGCAGTGTGTGAGTAAACAATAAAAACACTCGCCATGATTCGAAATCTCGGGTTGATGTTTCACTGCAGGTGTTTTTCCTGGAATTGCGAAATAAACATTTGCATGGCGAACGGGAATCAACAGCACACAAGTCTCACGCGACACCCGCAGCTGCGTAGCGTCACGCGCCTTTGACGGCAGAAAAGGCTTTGACAACACACATGGCAACCGCCCTTTGAAACCAAGAGGTCATCTACTAGTCCACTGCATCCATTTCGACATCATCCATATTGTTTTACGAAGGCCATAGCCCATAGATGTCTTGTGGCCCTTTGTTATGGATGCCAGTGGAACCTACGAAGCTTTATTTTGTAATATTGGTTGCCATGGCTGCCGCTGCTGGTCATCAAAATATTGTTCAGGGTCGTGAGAAAAGAATAACTATAAAACAACGTGTACAACTCTGGAAAAAATGGAAACAAAACATGATTTCTGTAAATGTCAAAGATATAGAGACTTTCCGCATTGGAAATAGTGCCTCCTAGAAAAGAATCGCCAGGCACCATGGCAGGGCCACCAAGGGGTGCGTAGGGGCGAAAGAAGCAGTACGAGTGTGCCACACACGTTCGAGTGCGGTCGTCATTAGGTCCGTTCGATTCACCGTGCACGCTCTACACTAGTTCATGCAGTGCACAGCAAGTGCCGTGCAAGTGCAACACTCATGCAGCGCCAGTTCAGACGTGCAGACGTAGCGCGACACTAGCGCCAAATAGGAACGAATGCTAAAGTGCAGAAATCGTGCAAGCCTTCTGCTTCGTTTGCGACGCGCGCGCGTGGTTGTCACGTCTCCTTACAACCACGTCTCCTTTCTCTGAGCTTCCAAGGAAAAGAAAATGGACCGCAACCTGCTGCCAACGATCATACAAACAGCTATGGAGCTTGTAGACTCTGACAGCAGTGACGAAGAGGATTTTGAAGAACTTATTGCAGTGACAACGACGAAGCTGGCAAGATTGAAGAGGAACCGCATGCCTCGTTACTGCGAAGAAGTCGTAGGCCGCTATTATGACTTTGAATTCAAGCGCTTGTTTCGCCTGTCTCGGGGCACATTTGAAACGGTTGTCAGTTCTTTTGAAGCGTCGCAGTTTTTTCCCCACCCTACCGGAGGTCGTCCTCAAGTGAGTGCCGAAAAAACTTGTCTCATTGCTCTAGGCTACCTCGGGCACCAGAATGCCATGTATTCGCTGGCTGACCGATTTGATGTGTCAGTGTCTTCTGTGAGTGCTTGCGTTGATAGAGTGCTGAACTTTATGAACAGTATTAGTGCATCCGTGATCGCCTGGCCTGACCAGCGTCAGCAGGAGCGCATCAAGGCTGCCTTCTTGGCGAAAACCGGCGGCAAGGGACCACGCAACGCTATCGGCTGCGTGGACGGCTGCCACGTCGAAATCAACAAGCCCGCTGAGTCGCCGCAATCCTACTACAACCGCAAAAAGTGGCCGTCGATAGTACTGCAGGGCGTGTGCGACGATCGCAACAGGTTTATTGATGTTTTCATCGGATTTCCAGGGTCGGCCCATGACGCTAGGGTACTTCGGGCAAGTCCTTTTTTTGAAGACTGTTCTCAGAAATGCAGTAATGGGTACGTGCTGGGTGACTCGGCATATCCGCTACTACCTTGGCTTTTGACACCGTACCGGGACAATGGGCGAGGCTTTCCTTCGTGGAAGAAGAACTTTAATAACGTGCACTCGCGACAAAGGGTCGCGATCGAAAATTCATTTGGACTGCTCAAACAACGTTTCAGAAGGTTGTACCTTGTGGACGCCGCGAGCATTAAGCAATGCTGCCTAGTCGTAATGGCGGCATGTGTGCTGCACAACATGTGCAACGAAGAAAGGGACTTTTTCGAAGAACTAGAACACCTGCCCCAGCAAGATGTCATCGAGAATGACGAGGATGGTGATCTCGTCTTTGACAGTGCTGGCAACTGCGAAAGCATGCGAAATGCTATAGCACAAACGCAGTGCTGATGTGTGCCTCTGTGCGGTTTCTTGCGACTACAGTGCAAGCAATAACCATTTATGATAAAGAAATGAAAATTTATTCGCTGCTCTTCGGAGCCTGCCCCTGCCCCTCCACGGCGGCAACGAGGCGTTCCAGAAGAGCTATTTTTTTTTGCGCCCTTTCGGCTCTCTCCTTCCTTGCTTCAGCAAGTTGCTCGATCAGTAGTTCAATGGAAGTGTTTTTCCTTCTGATCCGTTTTCCCGATCTCGGGAAAGACTGCCCTCGCTGTGGTGGGCCTTCTTCCTCAGACACGTGCGGTGGGCTCGGCGAATCCGGGTGTGGTGAGCCTGCTTGGTGCTCATCACGGCTAGCGGATTGCTCGCCAATGCTTGGTACCGGGGGTGTGCTAGAACATGAAAACATTTTGAGCCTTATTTCGTAAGGTGTGAGCTGTACAACTACTGTGACCTCACCTGCAATTTCTGGGCTCCATCACTCTACCAGGGGCTAGCAGAATGGTAGGTGTTATATGATGCTCCTTCTCTAAAATACGAGCCATTTCTCTGAAATGTGCAAAATAACAATTGATATTTTTGTAAATGACCAGTACAGCAGTGATGTGCACTTACTCTTCGAACTCGAACGTCACCCGCGAGTGGCCGGACGAAGAATTCTTTTCCTTCGTCCTTTTGTATGCCCTCTCCAGGGTTTTCCATTTGTTTTCAACCTGGAGAGGGCTCAAGTCGGAGCCAAACTCTTCGTTTATGCTGTCCGCCAGGGACTGCCACAGCATTTTTTTCGTGCTGCATGAAACGAGACGTAACAAAAAGCATGCAGTGTATCAGTTACCATACGAAGCTGTCCTGAAATTAATATACCTTGGACGCAAGTACAGTACACTATTCGAAATGACCAGCGCGAAAACAGACGGAGACAACTGAAGAAACGCAGACGACAGGACGGGCGCTGCTCTTGTCTCCGTCTGTTTTCGCGCTGGTCATTTCGAATCATGTCCCACCAACTCGCCCAATCAGCAATTTTGACAGTACACTACCTTACCAGGTACTGTCACTTCAAAAAAGAAAAGAAACGTTTGTAAACGTAACTTCCGCGTGGTAGCATGTAAACCTGTTAAGCTTTCCGCACTCGTTCGGACCAGTAGAAATGAAATAAAACTTACCGAAAGCCGCCCTTCTTTCCCACGAGCGCTTTCATGTGCGCATAACGCTCGATGAGAAAAAGAGTCTTGCTCCTTATCCATCGTTCGGGCTCGGGAGAGCTGCTTCGGGGCGGCGCGTTGCTCTGCGGCGGCGGCGGTGTGGACGTTCGGCGATCAGCCAGGTGGTCCGCCGACACGATTGTGCCGTCTGTGCGAGAGTATAAATATTGATGTTTTGTGAGCCACCGCTAAATAAAGCGGGATAGTTGAAATCTGGGTCGAAGGAGAAGAGGCGACGGACACACGGCTGGATAAAGCCAACGTATTTAAAAACGTTGGATAGCAAACATGCCAAGCTATCTAACAACGAACTTGGTTAGTACCAAGCTCATTTACGGGGAACGAGAAAAAAAAGCGAGGAACAAATTAGATGAGTAAAATAAGCCAAAAAAACAAACAAGTAGGTACATGCAAGCGCGGCGTCGGAGCATGAGGAAACGCATGCACGTGTTTCTCTTTTTGTTGACCGAGCGAAGCCTTACCTGGTGTAGCGTACATAAATCCGTTCTCTGACCTCAGTTGTTGGCCGTCTTCGCCAACGATAGGCGTTAACAGAGTATTAACGCCGTTGACAACGCCGAACACGCAGCCATCGTTCGAAACTGCCATTTTCGGGATCGAAGTAGCGCACGCCTCTCGCTGTCGTCTGCTGTGGCACTGGCTGCACGCAATCGGCACTGCCAGTCGAGAGAGTGTAGAATTTTTCTGGATTAGGACTGCACGACATCTACACTTGTGTGAAAAGAACGGCATCGTGTAGAGGGCGCTAGGCTACACTCGTGAAACGAATGGCGAAGTGCTGCACGAAGAGAACTGGTGTAGGCAGTGTAGGTGAATCGAACGGACCTATCGTCGGGGTGTTTATCCCCCTCCGTGACTAACCGCCTCCTTCTGCCAAAATGCGAGGGAGAGGAGGTCAAGGTAACGCAGAGAGGAGGACCAGACCGTCTCGGAGGAGCGCTTTTAGAGCGCAGCTCTTTGGCGTCCGTTCCTGGGTTTCGCGTCGTCGTCGGCGTCGGCGTCGGCGTCGGCCTCGTAACCAGCTCCGCCCCCAATGTCACGCTTTTCAATTGGTCGAAATGCTCGTGACGTCACAGTGCGCGAATTTCAAATGGGGCCAATTGTACTTTGGCTAGTAACCATGCAACCAATCAAAGGGATCGTATAGTGATGCTGCAACTAAGTTGGACTGAGTTTAGTTAATTGCTTAATTAATCAATTAGCCTAATTAATATAGAGGAGAATGAAGAGGTCAGAAGAAAAAAAAAAGAAAGACACGCGCCGCAGCGACAACAGCGTCCGCGGAAGGAGACGCTGCTGAAAAAAACAGATAAGTACGAAGCCGCGTTCCCTCCACCACCTCCCCACTCCTTCCCCACTCAGTAAGACGTTGCTCGTTTCATATACGTTGTGTCGAACATCCTAGACAGTTCCAACAATTGACAGGTTAATGACAGAACACGATGGATAGAAATACAATAATATAAATATGAAATAGCCTAATTAACCTTTCTAGTTAGACCGCATAAATCAATAAAACCGAGAACGAAATTGGTCGAGTTGGGGAATCGAACCAGGGTCTCCGGAGTGCGATACGAGCACGCTAGCCACTCCGTAATGCCAGCTGAATGGTTTGGAATGAACAAAGGCGCCTCTAGCTAATACGGCGTCTTCGTTCACTCCCATCTTCCCCCTTTCCCTTACGGCGAGGTGCAGGTGTCCACCCAGATATGCGAGAGAGATACATTTCCTTTCCTCAAAAAATAAATTTACCGTCCAGCAAGGCGTACAGCCGAATTGGCGATGGCGTTCTGTGGACTCCCTGGCAGCGTTGCAAGACGCTGTCGCGTTCCACTCTTACAGGCGAAGCTTAACATGTTAACCACACATCAGTAACACACGCAGACAGCCAATGGACGCGTCATTCGCTGGCAGCACTTCATTCATCATTCACAACCACATTCTTAACGTACGCTCCCTTGCCGCACATGCCAAGGACGTACACCACGATCACATTCTGCACCATTCCTCTGTACTTTGCTTTGCTGAAACCTGGATGGATCCCGAAGAGCCTCTCGAAATCATAGGTTTCCTATACTGCTGTGGTGCTCGCAGAGACCACAACAGAGCGGCGGGAGTCGCTATCTACTTGCGCACAGGTCTCTCTGCAATACCAGTCGAAATGTTTGGCACGTCACATGAAGTTGGCGAACTGTGCGCCGCAAAGTTGCCCAACGGCTTGCTGGTAGTAGCTGCCTACTTCGCCCCTACCGCACTCACGAAAGACGTCGTGCACTTCCTGCAACTCGCATTAACCGTCCATCGATCCACACCGATGTTAGTAGTGGGGGACTTTAATGTTGACATAAACACAAACAGCAATTTCCTAACACTTATGCGGGTGAACATCCCGTTCCTCTCGCTCGTAACGCGTCCCACGGCTGTGACAACCTCGCGAGGCACTTGTATAGATCTCGTCTTTGAGAATCAAGCATTGCTGTACCAAGTCGAACATATATCAGTCTATTTCTTTGCCTCAATCTATCGAAAAGGTGAAACAGCTAATTTGCTGCGCTCAAATTTCGCATTAGGAAGTAACGTAATCGTCGGTAATTTTTTTTCGCTTCCACGGACAAGTGGAGCCGCCCTGGTGGTTGAACTAACGTCTTGTCCAAGATGGCCGCCGTGGTACCCCCGCCTTAATATTCGCTAAGAAGGCTGTAGGCAAACACCAGACCTAACCAGGCGTGCTCTCCTAACGACAACGTACACGTGCAGGGTTCGTGCTTCTACTTCGGGTTGAAAGACGCAAACGGGCCGGCATAAGATGGCTTCGAAGTCTAGTATACAACGTCCAGTAGTGTTCATGCCAGTGGTGAGCACGAAGTCTCGAGTTCGATCGCAGCCATGTATAGTGATCACCCAGACGGACGCGTTAGATCACCGCAGGCAGCTGAAATTAATGCGAAGCCTTCCGCTGTCCATGATGTGTACCAGTGCCCGATTGATGGCTTCGACATGGAAAACTGCGTCTTTTGAACTGTTATTGACATACTGCATATTAAAAATTGTAGGACGCTTAAGCTTCGCCTTTATGAGTGGAACGCGACAGCGTGTTGCAAATGGTGGTGGTGTAATTAGGAACGCGTTTTTCGTTTTTTCATTTGTTCCGATGAATTCAGTGATCTAATGCAGACTCTAAATTTTGTTAATTACCACAATCAAGGATTGCGTTACATTCCGAGCATTTCTACAGCTTTTATTCCCCTTTCACCATTTCTTTCAATCGTTTAATTAATCAGTTAATTACAATAATTTCATTAACTCGTCATAGCTATCACACACCGATCAATCGCTAAGAGCTAAAAATCAATCGCTAAAATTCAATCAATCAAAAAATAAAACAATCAATAAAAATCAATAAAAAATCAATCGCTAAAAATTACCACGACAATATTTTTTCGCACAGCCCCCAATTATTTTCGACACGTGGAGCCGAATACTACTGCGCCCTTTCAATGCAAATATGAAATTAAATTAATTTTTATTACTTGCTCGGGGCATCTAGCTAACTTCCGAGGCACATCATGCTGCCAGCATAAGAACTTTATGTAGTATCCAATTGAAGTCACAAAAGAAAACTGGGAAACCTCACATTGCTCTGATCTGGAAACCAACGGACAGTGGATATGCAAATCGAGAGCTGAAAATTCATGTCTGTATCTTCCCGCCTTTCTTTCATACATTTAGCTAACGGGAAGTTTCACTCGGCCCAAAGTACACGCTGGCTAGTATTATTCTTCGGCATCGGATATGCGGGGATGTGAACTAAAACAGCTAACAAGAATTTTCTTAAACATGACTTTTCCCATGTCCTTGAAGAGAAGTTTATTGGACTCATTATTCATACAAAGGCACCATAGTCCCTCACAAAGACAAAAACAACAAGGCAGCGACTACTGTCGCTCGGTACAAACAAGCTATGAAACAAGTACACGACGGCGACTGCTGTCGCCGTTCACACAAAATCATTCACAGCACAGAATGTTCAAAGGGTCCATAATGTCCAGGCATCGCGGGGAGATGCACGCTCACTAAATACGATGAACACGCACCGACACCGCGCACCACACACTCAATACGGCAGGAGCCGCACCGTCACGCGGCCCCCGCTGGCGGCGATGAAGCGGGTGCTCCACCGCCGCAGGAACTCGACTTCTGGGTGGGTCACATGATCTAAACACGCCTGTTGAAACAAGCGCGCCCGAACCCTCTGCAGCATGGGGAACATGGCGCGTTGAGGAAGGCCCTGCAAGGAAGCGACGCCTCTCTGGCGCCACAAAACAAAGGCCCCGACGCGCAGCAAGAGCCGCACAAATGCGTCGCGCGGCCTGGTGTGCGAGTCGAGGCTAACAAAAAACATGCGTGACATCAGCCGCCAAAAATTGCGCGCTACGACGCACTCAAAAAGCGCGTGTTCGAAGGTCTCTGTCGTACCGCACTGGGGACACCGAGAAGAAGGAGCGATGCCCCACGCGGCGATCCGGACCCCCGTTGGGAGGACTCGCCACCGTACCCGCCTGCTCAGCTCTAGCTGTTCAGGTGTAGCCTCCTGGATGGCAAGGAGCTCGCAAACGCGGGAGGCCTGCGTCTGAGAGACGTCGACCTCGGGCAGGGTGGCGGTGAGAGTCTCTGCCGTCCGACAGACATACCGGAAGAACGCCGGCTGCTGTTCGGCTGAAGGACCTACGAGTTCACCAAAAAAGAGGCGCCGCGAAGTCCCGAGAAGGTAGGCGAGGAGCCCTCTTCCCGGGTAGTCGGTGGCGTTGACCAGGTTGCGGACGCCTCGAACAGCAAGCACGCTGCACATTGTGCGCAGGTTGGGCAGGCTGAACCCGCCCATGCGCGTGGGAAGACGGAGAAGCGCGCGAGCGACGGTCTCCGTTTTTCCCACCCAGAAAAAACTGCCACAGAGAGTGGCCAAGCGGGGCGTAAAGGTGCGCGGCGGACAAGCGACGCGAGGTATATAATAGAGCGGCGCGCACACCGATGACCTGATGATAAACGCGCGTTCCGACAGCGACTCAGGCGTCGCTCAGCGGTCGCTTTCGACTCGGTCCACGAGTCGCGGGCTACCTCCCCCGAGGAGAGGAACATGACTCCTAGCGCCTTACAAGCCGGGACCCACTCCAACTCGCCCAGCAGGTCCGACGCGAAGGCCCCGAAACGCAGAACCTTGCTCTTGCCCCTGTTGAGGAGGGCGCCGGACAGCTCGCTGTAACTGGAAAAGAGCCGTACAAACGCTACGAAGCTGTCCGCGTCCCTCAGAAACAAGGACACGTCGTCAACGTATGCTGACACCTTCACCTGGCCCTGGCCAGGCAAAGGGAAACCGCGAATCGACGGAGACTCTGCTACGCGACGCAAGAAGGGGAAGGGAAGGGAAAACTTTATTTACACGCAAGAGCGGGTCTAAACATAACACGAAGAGCATAGGTGACAGGGGACAACCCTGGCGAATACCGCGCTCTATCCCGAAACGTGCGGTCAACGCTTCGTTGAAGAGCAAGCAAGCTGTAAGATCGGAGTACAGCCGCTCCAACCGCTCTACGAACTCCGGAGGAAAGCCGAAAGCCCCGAGAACTCCAAAAAGGTATCGGTGCTCGACCCGATCGAAGGCTTTAGCCTGATCGAGAGAGACGAAACAACCCGGAATTCCTGTTCTCGAGGTGAACGTGAACAAGTCACGCGTTAGTGCGAGAGACGAGAACACCGAGCGTCCGGGAACGCTGCAGGTCTGCGAAGGGCTTACGAGCACCGATAAAACCTTACTCAACCTTTTAGCCGCCGCCGCGGTGGCTCAGCGGTTATGGTGCGCGGCTGCTGACCCAAAAGACGCGGGTTCGATCCCGGCCGCGGCGGCTAGAATTTCTTTGGAGGAGAAATTCTAGAGACCCGTGTACTGTGCGATTTCAGTGCACGTTAAAGAACCCCAGGTGGTCGAAATTTCCGGAGCCCTTCACTACGGCGTCTCTCATAGCCTAAGTTGCTTCGGGACGTTAAACCCCATAAACCAAACCAACCAAACCAAACCATCAACCTTCTAGCCAGCAGTGACGCCACGATCTTGTAGTCTGCGTTTAGGAGAGTGATCGGGCGCCACGCCTGCGGGTGAGATCGACACCCGCCGGGCTTCAGGATGAGCACTACGCGGCTCTCTCGAAAAGACTCCGGCCTCTCGCCGTCCCTGACGAAGGCGTTCACCATCCGGAGGAGGTGATCCTCCAGGACGGTGTAAAACCTAGCAGTTTAAACAGACAGATAAAAAACCAGAGTCACTTAGGCATATAACCAGTTATAAAGTTCCCAGGGTTTACACACATTATGGTAAAAGGACACGACAGTTCTATATACCCTACCATTTTAATAAACTACCTGCTCAGATGTTTGGTTGTGATTCGTTGACGGCTGTGAAATCTGGACTGCAAGCGTGGTTTGAAAGTTTCAAAGAAAGGAAATACTGATTTGCTTTGTAATTTCTATCTTGTTTTTAAATTTGTGTTCCATTTATTAACTGCAGATTTTCTTTGCTTTACATAATTCTCAATCGCTAAATTTGTTGACTGAACTATATGTAATATTTCGACTTTGTGTTATTGCTTTTTTTTTCTTTCTTCTTCTTCTTTTTCTTTATGGATTTTAAAGTGTGCACTTTCAACGTTTTGTATTCACCGCATGCTGTTGTGACTGCCGTGACCCGCCCACAAGCGCTTGCGCTTCTGCGGGCACACGCTATGTACTGTGTATATATATCTTGCAATAAAATCCCTGTATGTATGTATAAAAGCTGATGGGGATGCCGTCAGGGCCTGGAGCTGAGGCGGCGTTCATGCCCTTAACGGTGGCGAAGAGCTCTTCCGCGCCTACGGGAGCGCTCAGCTGCGCGCCGAGATCGCTCGGGACCTGCGGTATATATCGTAGCGCAGAAACTACGGAGGGAGTCCGTGAAAGAGGCGTCGTCCCGCCTTTCGGCCTCGGAAGCAAACAGCTGCGAAAAGTGACGCGTAAATGCGTCAGAGATGTCAGCCGCGCTGCTGCTCCTGGTACCGTCCGGCAAAACTACCTCCTCCACGCGGGCCTGTCGCTCCTCGACAAGGCTACCTGCCCGTACTTGGCGTAATACGGTCGGATCGGAAACCGGTCGGCCCTGTACGAGCGCCCTACTTGCTGTTCGCGATGACTGACGCAGGAGTGTGTGGTAGCGCGCCTTCAAGATGTTCAAGTAATCGCGCATGGCGAAAGTAAGCGGCGCGCCGCGCTGCATGTCTATCCTGATAATTCAGTGCATCTGTCCTACATTGCACTTTTCGATGCGAGGATGTTTTTCTCAGGCAAATGCTGTGCGTCCCCTTTTGTTGTGTTAGTTTCCGGCATTTCGTTGCAATCTTGTCTATGTTTTACTCACAAGGCATCAGCTTTCATCTTTATCTGATGCCGCCCCTTAGCTATATCTCCAACGTTGTTATCATACTCCTGCCTGGAGTGTGGTAAAGGCTTTGAGTTTGTATGCAAGCGGCTATTTTTTGGGCCTTGTGACGACCATTGACGAAAAGTTAAGGGCCATTTCCCTTAACCGTACACAACATCGATCTTTCCCGATGCATATTTCCGGTCAAGATAACCGTACGCCCCACCGATCTTTCCCGATGCATATTTCCAGTCAAGATAACCCGCATGATGTTGGAACATGTCCGTTTGAAGTTTGTATACACAATTCATTTGGGCTTGTTTTAAATAGAAGTGGGACTTACAATAACATGAGTGCGTTAATTTTATGACATTTGCCTTCCAAATGCCTTTTTAAGCGAAAAGCTTCACTAGGGTAGTCAACACCGAGGCTAGCGTGGGCCCCGTCATCAGAAAAAGCCACAGGTGCGCATGCGCGAACTGCGTGACGTCACGGTGGACACCCGAACCGCGCCGTAAGGGAAGGAAAATGAAAAGAAAATTGGTTTTAAGGAAAGGAAACGACGCCTGCCTCTCTCATATCTCGGTAGATACCTTGAACCGCACCGTAAGGGCCTTAAGGAAAATGAAATGAAATGAAAATTGGTTTTAAGGAAAGAAAATGCCTGTCTCTCATATCTTGGTGTACACCCGAAAGGAATGCACGCCACAGTACATGTCTCTAAAGCAACCTTCAAGACAGCACCGTATTCACTACATGGGCGGCTCCTCCTCCGCCTTGCCGCAGCTTTTCGCTTCGAGATATCCAGGCTTAACTTCAGCTAAGCTACAGCCAATTTTGTTTCCCCGAATTTAATCGAAAATTCCTCTTATTGCAAAGACACCAATCCCCTTGTGGTTTTTTTCAATTCTGTATTTATGAAAACGTCCAGTTTGCAGTTCTGAACACGCGGGTGATGACCAGATTTCCTGTGACATCTTCCTGTTTCCCGGAATTTTGGCTCAACTTTGCGGCTTCTACCTTAGAACGTATGTCATTAAGCGTAGAAAGTTAGGCTAGTTGGTTGCTAGTACTATTGTGAGAGTGAGTGAAGAAACTTTATTTCCGCCAGAAGAAGACCCGTGGCCCTCGGGGTCCGCACGCAGGCGTCCGGGGAGGGGCAGCGTCGCAGCTGGAAGACTAGCAACGATATAGTCGCGCAGCTTCTGCTGCCAGGCGGGTAGCGTATCGTTGTATGCTAAGGTCGGCACTTCTGAGTATTGTCAGACATTCCAACGGCTAAAAAGACGTGGACGAAGGCAGACAGAGAGGACGTCCTGTCTGTCTACCTTCGCCTTCGTCTTTCTAGCCGCTGGAATGTCTCACAATAGTACCTTGGAACGTGCACTTCTCGTTTCCGTTTTTTTTTCCAGGAACAGGAAACTGCTAGAAGATGGTTCTGTAACAACAAAAGCTGCTGCGCAAGCACCTGAATGGGAAAGGGGACTTAGGCAAGCACACCTGCAGTCCTAGCTGTGGGAGACCAGGTGAATGGAAAGACTCAATGGATGAACTTCATCATGAACGTTATCCAACTTGCCCAACTTTCCGCTTCACTGGATGAAGCTAGTTCCGTCATCCTGCTTCTCAAGAACTCAGATGAATAAAATATGCGTTGGTCCCCTAAGCTGTCTCGCATCTTTGCAGGGAAAATATTGTACAGTGATGAGATGGGTTTATTTCCACATAGAAGTTAACCCTTTGAAGGTTTTGGCCGTATATGTACGGCGGCGGTTTTCTGTCCCGCAAGGTCTGTGCCGTACGGGTACGGTTTCGATCTTCCGTTTGAAATTTTGCGCCAAAAGAACAATGCGTGCTCACTGGGGGGTGCTGCCACCTCTTAGGACTTACAAGAAGTGTTTGAATTTTGTGCTGCCTTCTTACGAAGATAAGCAGAACTTATGTCTAGCTTTAGTGCGGCGGCTACACCGTGGCGGCGGCACAGACTGCGGCAACACCCCTTTTGTAGTTTTGGTTTCGCCGCGTGATCGCAACGGAATCGCACGAAATTTGAGTTTTCTTTTTGTCAGCACTATCTTGCAGGGGCTGCCGAAGTTGATTTCTATCTTTATTGGCGCTGCTCTTAGCTTGCTTATCACCGTTGCTCACGAGGTATTCTCGCCCTCTGTGGCAACGCGCCTACGCGGTTTCGATTCCGCCGCGGGATCGCAACGTAGTCGCGCGAAACGTGTTTTCTCTTTGTGGGCTGTTACGACCCATCTTCAGACCCGAGATGAAACAGAGGGAGATTCAACGTAGCGGCAATTTTGACGGGTCGTTTGACTTCAACTTGACCCCATGATGACCTCACGAAAAAGGGTGACTTTCTGGGAAGTGGCCGACGAGGCTCTTCCCACACTCGGCTCGGCGAAAACGACCTCCCCTTCGAGAAGCAACCGACGACAGGAGAAGAAAGGGTGTCCCTGGTCTTGAAAAAAAAAAAAACCCGGAACGAATCAGAGGAAGCCTGCGCAGCTGCGGCTGTGACGTCAACACGACACAATGCTATAGGAATGCGGACTGCGGACTTAGGAATGCGGACTCGCCAGTTCCCACGTGCGGGCTCTAAGCAGGTGTCTTAGTTGGCAGTGACGTGTGGTGCCGATCTTTTGTGCCACGATGAGTTACCGCCTAGTGAGGAGGCTCAACAGGTCTTCGATGGCGGTGCTGGTGCCGATCTTTTGTGTCGCGATGGAATGTCGCCTGGTGCAGGGGCGGAGTCTTGGGCTATATAACCTGCGACCAAAGTGGGCACGAACGCTCTGGACCTTCGGTAATAGGTTCATCCAGTGGCTCTGAGCCTTGGGTATCAGGCTCATCCAGACGCTCGACGCTATGAACTCTTAACGTTTGATTCCTTTGTAAATTTTTGTAAATAAGTGTCTCAGTTTCTTGCCATTAAATCTGCTTGTTTTTGTAATCTCCAACCATTCTGAAGTTCAGACCATTCCCTCATCCCGGACGAGCCCCCTTGGTGCAACACCAACTGGCCACGCTACCTCGAGCCGCAACAACTGGTGGCAGCGGTGGGATCTGCTACCTTGCGTCTCAACAACTGGTGGCAGCGGTGGGATACGAACCCACGCCCCCGAAGAGACTGGTGAGATACGAAGACCCAACAACTGTGGATCAGCGATGGGAATCTAAAGCCACAAGCGACAACAACGGTCGGCCAGCGAGAGTGCAGCTGTCTTGGTCATGATCACGTGTGTGGGTGAGTGCTTGGCTTTTCCTTTGATGTGGACCAGGGTCTAAAAGAGGGTTAAAATTTAGAACTGGTAGACACCTGTGCTTAAATCCTAGAGGTTTGGTATTTTCGCATAGTTGTTTTGGAAATAGCTCAGACTCAGAACTATCATGGACCTACAGAAAATGCAGAAGTCGGACCTGTTGCTGTTGTGTGAGGAATTGGGGATTGAGACAAGGGGTTTGGCACGAAAACCCATGATAATTCAGGCCATTACTGATTTGGGGGCAGATGATGAGGAGCTCATTGAAGAGTGGAGTCTCATCGAACAAAAAAAGGAAGAGCAGCTCAGACAGCAGAAAGAGCAGGAAAAAGAGCAGCTCAGACAGCTGGAAGAGCGAGAAAGAGAGGGAAAGTGGCGTCAGCGCGAACGTGAGAGAGAAGCAAAACTACTGAAGCTAAGGACTGAGCTCAGTAAGTTAGAAATGGAGTTGAGCAAGAGGTCGGGCGGTTGTCCCCAGCAAGTGGTACCTCTTCTCAACAAGGAGGCAGGCGAGAGGTGTGAAACTATTCCGCAGAAAAGCCTCCATGTGGATAAAGAACAAGAAAGGCGAAAGCTTCGCGAGGAAAACGAAAGGTGTGACGCGCTTACTGTTAAGCCTGAGACAGATAGCGCGTTGGCAGATAAGACTGAGGTCCCGCGCCAGAAAGAATGCAGTGAGGTTCGGTGTGCACGCGAGGACAGAACCAGACAAGGGACACCGCTGGTGCAGCTGGCGAGCACTAGCAGTCAAGAAGTTGAGGCGCCGGTACTAAGCGGCACAAAGAGTGAACGGGAATTGCCTGACGGCAACAGTGAAGCGCCAGGCAGGAGCGCAACGCTCGCCGGAAAGTGCCGTACAGACGAGATTGTTTCTGTTGCCCGGAATGAGGAGGATGCTGCTCCGATAGTAAAACAGCAGGAAAATGAGCTTTGCAGCTCAGACGAAACCACCGGAGTAGACGATTCGTCAGTTAATCCGCCGCCTAGCACTCAGAGTAAAGCACGAGTAGCGTCGCTACCCAAGAAACATCGCGAACGCGACAAGCAATTGAGAAAGGCTAGGGCAGAGATTAATGCTGATGCGAGGGCCGGCAAATTAACGCGGGACAGCACCGCGAGAACTGTTGAGGGAAAGGGAAAACCCACAGTGTCATTTTCCCGAAGGCGGATGGGCACGATGAAAGCCCAGGTGACTGCCCTTGCGGGCCGAAAGAGCGACAGACGGCGTGGTCGTTGGACACGAGACGCATGCTTTGCGTTACGAAGAATAGGGCTCGACAGCCACACAAAGGGTCGCCGCAGAGAGCGCGTGAGTCGGAGGGAGTCGCGGCAAGCAGGGACAAGGAAATGGAGGAGGCACCCTTTCCGCAGTAGGTCGAGGGGAGGCGGAACCAATCAACTTCGAAGTTTTCTTGAAGCACCTGCTTGTAGACCGGCCATCCGACCACGACCGCGCAGGGCGCGGCTAAAGAATGTCCAATTCGGGGAATAAGTGTTTGCCATTTTTTTTGGTTACATTGACTCACTGTAAAAAAAAAAACCGGGACAGGGATGAAGGCAAACACAGTTTCAGTTTTAGTGGTAGTGGTTTTTGTAAACTTGATGATTTTCGATCAGTTTGCTGCTTTTAAAGATGTTTGATTTTAAAGAGTACGTGCAAAAAGGGTACATTGCATGAAAATGCGGACGCGCTTAGCTGTTCTTTCTAAGCGGTCCGGAATGCTCTTTATGAACCAAAATTGCTACTATAAGTTTTTTCGTGCGTTTTTGAAAGTGAGGGTGTACAGTAGCAGGTTCGGTTTTTCTCAGCTTGTGTGGGTCCTGGGAGTTTTCAGTGTGAGCTATTCACAACGGCTATACTAACCGGATTATAGCACCCTCTTTTGGAACTGGTTTGCTCGGAGGGAAGTTGAGTGCTTGCTTGCGCATGTGGTTGAAGTTTCAGAGACGCCTCAAAGAATTTGGCCGGCGTAATAGAAGACCACGTTGCGAGCGGCAGAGGACTTCTGGCATGCTTCTGCAAGTCGTCTCTTCGTGCAGCAGCGATGACTGCTACTCGCCGAGACTCGTCTGGCGGGGGAGGTAGCTGTTACGACCCATCTTGAGACCCGAGATGAAACAGAGGGAGATTCAACGTAGCGGCAATTTTGACGGGTCGTTTGACTTCAACTTGACCCCACGATGACCTCACGAAAAAGGGTGACTTTCTGGGAAGTGGCCGACGAGGCTCTTCCCACACTCGGCTCGGCGAAAACGACCTCCCCTTCGAGAAGCAACCGACGACAGGAGAAGAAAGGGTGTCCCTGGTCTTGAAAAAAAAAAACCCGGAACGAATCAGAGGAAGCCTGGGCAGCTGCGGCTGTGACGTCAACACGACACAATGCTATAGGAATGCGGACTGCGGACTTAGGAATGCGGACTCGCCAGTTCCCACGTGCGGGCTCTAAGCAGGTGTCTTAGTTGGCAGTGACGTGTGGTGCCGATCTTTTGTGTCGCGATGGAATGTCGCCTGGTGCAGGGGCGGAGTCTTGGGCTATATAACCTGCGACCAAAGTGGGCACGAACGCTCTGAACCTTCGGTAATAGGTTCATCCAGTGGCTCTGAGTCTTGGGTATCAGGCTCATCCAGACGCTCGACGCTATGAACTCTTAACGTTTGATTCCTTTGTAAATTTTTGTAAATAAGTGTCTCAGTTTCTTGCCATTAAATCTGCTTGTTTTTGTAATCTGCAACCATTCTGAAGTTCAGACCATTCCCAAATCCCGGACGAGCCCCCTTGGTGCAACACCAACTGGCCACGCTACCTCGAGCCGCAACAACTGGTGGCAGCGGTGGGATCTGCTACCTTGCGTCTCAACAGGGCACTGTTTGCAGAGGCGGCGAAAGTTGATTTCTATCTTTATTGGTGCTGCTCTTATCTTGCTTATCACCGTTGCTATTATATTCTATTGAACATTTTCCAGTTGTGAGTGATGCTGTCACCAAAGTACTGTTCCTAATTTTTTTTTTACTTTTATTCTCGATTATATACATTTTGTAGATTCAAGATCCGCAATAAAGTAATTTGACCACCTGGGAAAGTTTTCTTCAAAATAATTCGACCCTCAAAGGGTTAAGAGTAGTGCTGGCTTCGCTCTGAAGAGGTCAGACAGGCGTGATTCATCGGGGGACACATATTCCGTACTGCACTGCATTATTTTATTTCGTGACTAATGGCCACTGGCAGAGCTGATCGCGTCGAATCATTGCCTCATAGTTGATTATGTCGTCGACTAAGAATATGTTCGTGAAAGAACGCGTGCAGCGGATAATACGTACTGAGCCTCAAGATAATAGAATTATTGCATAGCATGGTCGGCGATCCGCTTTCGCGGTGCGCTTCACACTTGTCCGAAAAACCGGCGAGCGAATTCTCTCACCGGAAAAACTATAGAAAGATGTAACTTAAATAAACAGCAATTGCTAACATTGGGCCGCGGGGTGCTCTATTACTCCGCTGGCTAATCGCAACTATAAACGAAATCAGCTTTTTAATGTTTGACTACACCAAACAACCCACGTATCAATATTCTAGAGCTCAATAATTTTTTTCTTGCGATAAGCTTCTTACTCCAGCCCACCACGTCATCGCTCGCAGCAAACACAGATATGGTTAGAAACGAGCATAAATCGACGCTATTTTGTTCTATAACCGTATGCACGCTTGCGTACATTAAACGGGGCCACATTCCCGCTTTTCGTTCAGCCTATACATATAGCCGGACGGTAATTTCAGCCTAGTGGCGCCATCTGCTTGTCAGGACCGGAAGCATTACTCTCAACAAACGCACGCAGATGACGGGCGCGTGGCGCCATCTTGCGCTTTTATTGCGTCGTGCGCAGTGGCGACTCGGGGAAGCACATCGCGTGGACAGCCGGAACTCGAAGGGAACGGTTCATTTCAGAATGTTCTACTTTGGGCGAATGTGCCTTGGGATGTTTGGTGCAAGTTTCTGGCCGTAATGTTGGGAATAAACAAAGTCACGTGCTGCACCTGTTGCTCTGATTCGATAAAAAGACTACTCGTACATCAAGATGGATGGACAGTTGGGCAAGTTCGTAACGGTTCATATCGTAATGGCGCAGCGCAAGAGACGCAAGACGTACAGAAAGAGGACAAAGGCAAGCGCTGATTCAACACAAATTTTAAAATAAAATTAGTTGCGAGTTAGCCCTTGTCTTTGTCCTCTTTCTGTGCCTCATGTGTCTCTTTTGCGTTGTACTAGAGTCTTTCTATGCTTTACTAAAATTATTAAAGGACTGTAGCTGTACCTTCCAATACGTGTACCCGTACATGACTGCAATCTGAAATTTTTCTAAGCAGAATTTCTCCAGTACCAGTACTCCTTCAAACCACATCACACATTGCTCAGTAGGCGCGCTTAGTGTTTTGGGGGTGATATGTGTTTGTTTGGGTTGATGCCTCATCACGTGCACAGAAATGTACCCGGCGCTCTCCCCCTTTGAGTTAAAACAGGGATGCGAACGCGATGAGCAAGTAGAGGCAGGTATCAGTGAAGGTAAAGCGCCATTGTACCCAATTTGGCTACAGATGGCCCAGGCTGACAACAGTCTGGAAGCCTCTTGGCCTGAGGCCAAGGGTTCCCAGGGGCCCTAAGGTAGGGGCCCCTGGGCACCTCGAGCCTACTCTGTTTTGTTATCCTGCTGAGGGGGTATTGTGAAGTCACGACAGGGTAAATGAGGGACACCTCCAAACCTGTTTCCATTCACCACTGAAGTCGTCTTGTCTTTGTCTGTCTTCCCCCCATATGACTCACTATCGCCGTTTACAGGAACGCGACGCCCTGCTGTGGCATTCTGGCTTCTGCAAGCTTCTCTCCCTTGTTGTTAACACTTTCACCCTACCCCCTCCACCTTCCACATGCCCCTTTCTCATGCTTTCAGGGTCTTTGGTATCTGAAATGTCATCAGCAAAAACGCCCAATGAGCAAAGCAGACTTCCAGTGATCTGGTACTCACCCGACACTCATTGGTGAAGACGTTAGTTTGTCGCCGCCTATAAGATAGGGTGCGCCCAATACGAAAGGAGCTTTCCGGTGGTCTGGCACCCGCCTTATACTTCGTCACCGCCTCGTAGGCGAGGAGGGTATATGCTAGATTTGCTTTAAAAAGGCCTGCAGCGGCCATGCCGAGTCCAGTCTGTCGTTCTACCGGGTGGTAGTAATAGCTTGGTTTAGGCTGACAGTTCGAGACAGCGCCTGTCCCGTCCACTTGTGTGTCGTCCGTGTCCTTTTTGCGCTATGTTTTCAAAGCATTTTTCGTCGCTTCGTGTTCGTGTCGTGCCGGTGGTCAGTGGGCCAAGGCTTCGCTCCAGGTGCTGTTCGAGTCCGTCCTCGTACCGAGTGTCACGTCTTCTGCACATCTGAGGACGTCAAGCAAGCGGAACCTTGGAGGAATGGAAGGTGAGTGTGATCTCCAGTTTCCAGTGTCCGCGCTCGTCACCATGGCCCATACCAAGCAAACCGCGCTTGCTCGCGCGTGTGTTGCCTCGGTGCGTTAGCCGTTTGCGGATTTCCTTCCGAGAGACTGCGGCTTTGATTCTACCTGGGTGAAATGTTTCCATTCCATTCTGAACGCGTTTAGCCAGGTTTCGGGAGCTTCTTGTTGATTGTTGGCGCGGCGTGTTTACACGCGCGCGCGGTCACCGCGCTAAAGCGGCCGCCCGATCAGGCGGTCGCCACGTGGTGTGCCATCATGGTATCGCCCTCGCGGCTCAGGCCGTTTACGTTTTTCTCGCGTGTGCCGCAAGGCTTCACGAATGCTGATTTATGCAAGGACTTGGTTCAGCGTTTCAACAAGCACGAGCTTGGTGGAGTGCAGGATTTTGGTGCTGGTCGATTTGAAGTGATTTTCAAGACGAGGCAGGCAGTTGAGCGCTTTTTAAGCGATCCTGTTGTTAAGGTGCGGGATGTAGTGATTGTGTTTGAGTACCGCGGTGTGCGGTCCAAGTTCGTTCGCGTGTTTGGCTTCCCCCTGGACCTGCCCGAATCTCTGCTCACTTCTGAGCTCGAGGTTTTTGGAAAGGTGCAGGGCCGTACGATGGAGTGTGTGCCTGGTTTTCCAGATGTCCCCTCTGGTAACCTTAAGATCAAGATGGAGATGGCGAGACCCGTCCCGAACCTGCTGCACGTAGCTGACAAGGTCATCCAGTGCGAGTACGAGGGGGTCGTTCGCGTTTGCCGCCGGTGTAACTTTGAAGGACACCACGCGGCCGCGTGCAAGACACCCAAGTGCTCGCGCTGCGACCAGTTCGGCCACGAGGCATGCCAGGCAGCGTGTGCCAGGTGTCAAGGCGATCACGCAGTGTCCACGTGTCACGTGCGCACTTTCGCCTCAGTCGCGGCCAACTCAGGCACGCAAGAGGCTACGAAAGGCATGTTCTTTGTTCCAGAGATGCCGCCCGAGCAGAACAAGGAATCGAGCCCTGTCCACCCAGAGGAGGGAGCTGACGAGGCCAACGCCGGGAGAGAGGAGGTCCCGCCTGCCGCGGCGCTGCCCTTTGTCCCCGCCACACCCAGTGGCGGCGAGGGTGACGCATCCGCGGCGGGGCAGCGCCATCTTGGGCGGGGTCGCCCCCTTCTCTCGCTTCCGCTGCGCCCAGCAGTGGCGAGAAGGGTGCGGCAGAACCTGTTGTCTCGAACAACAACGAGGGCGCGGCGGGTGTTCCCGAGCCCATGAGCCAAGAGCCTGCAAACCAGCCAGCCTTGGATGCGAGCACATCGGTGACCGCGGCTGCTGCCTCACTGCAGGACGAGGGGTTCAAAACTGTGAAATCCCGCCAGGCGCCACGTGGCAGCGAGGTCTCCTCCAGCAAAGGCCTCCCGTGCGGTCCACTCCTCCCCCTCGGACATGGACTCGGATATTGGTGAGCGCAATTCCATTTGCCAAATTGTCTGGTTGAGGATTGCGAGTGTTCTGTGCTTTCATCCGCCTCCTACTCCTCCACTCACGAGGGGTAAAACTTTCTGCTGGGCGAGTTGGCTGATTATACTAGTATGTTGTAGACTGAAGAAGTTACTGTACTCATCGCTCTCAAAAACACTTCTATGTTTGCACATGTGCAGTTGGTTGCTAAATATATTATGTGACTAGAATTTGTTTACATTCTGAGTGTAGGTGCTAAGAAATTGTGTAATCTGGGAATGTATTGACTGGAAGAGATGGAGTATAACTCCATGGAACATTTTTACTTGCAATTTTGAGCGTATGCACCAGGACTCTATCAGCGATGTTGAACTGCGGCTCAGTGGTTATGGTGCTCGGCTGTGGTGACCCGAAAGACGCGGGTTCGATCCCGGCCGCTGCGGGATTGAACCCGCCTGTTAATGTCATGACCATTATGCAAATTGTTTTGGCAGTAGACGTGGACACTATATGTTGTTCTTTGCTGCTGTTGTGCTTCAAATCTAACATTGACAACACAGCAGTGGCAAGGTACAACAATTGCACACATTAGGTTTCAGAGCGTGTTGAGCATGAGGTAGGTTCTCTGAAAGTAGGCCAAAATATAGGTTTTAATTTAGTTTCTTAGTGAGCTACTTCTGTTCGCTATCTGACGTGACTGGCTTCTGAATTGCAAGTTAGGGTAGAACTTCTTAGCTCTTTGGGGGGCATCATTATTTGACAGCGTTAGCAAGACCATTTACTTGCTGTGTATAGTTGGAAAAAGCATGCCACCACCTCTGCTGGTTGTAATGGTGTGATTCGTTGGCAGTACCGTTAACAGGATGTTGCTTTAAAATGTTGCTGTTTCGCTTTTGTGAGACTTGTGTGATGTTCCATTCACAGAGAGCTGATGCCAGTGCTGCCCCAAGATGGCATCTTTGTGGTGGACTCACTCCTTGTAAAGCCCAACGCCCACCAGACCGATGCAGTGCTGTGGAAGTGGAGGGATGATAGAGGGCTATGGCACCCATACTCTTCTATTGACTGCAAGATCATTGAGGTTGGTGCCTGCATGTTCACTTGTGGCTGCTATTTTACAACTGCAACCATTTCATACTGTGTCCTGGTTCACAAATGAGCGAGCGCTGGGCTGCGTACGCTCATCACCTTTTCACTGTTTATGCCTTGCACTGCCTGTAGTGTGATATTGAAAGTTAAACTACAGCGTAATCCACTTACGATACCAGATATAGCTATATAGTGCTTAACTCTTTTGCTACCGCGCCATAGGCCATCGTTCGCATATGATCGATTTAAATCGCCCGCGCAAAAAAGCTCATTTTGGAGCGTCGCGGACGTGCTCCGCCATCTAGTTAGCGAGCTCAACAACTGCTCTTTCGATTGCAACCTTGGTTTCAGTGTTTTGACATGAGGGGGCGCCGTGAAAAATGAAACTTTGAACGGCCGCAGCAGCGTCAGCCGGAGAAAATGGCGTCCGCATCGCCGCGCGCTCCTCGAAAGCGAAAGCTGGCACCGAGCCCCTCGGCCGGTTTCGGTTTCGTTTTTTGAGACGAAAGCAGCGGTTATTAGTCGGGCAACAATGTACAAACGTCGGATTTCGGTTTCGAGAGCGAGACTTCGCCTCGGGAGCCTGGAACATCAACGCACACTTGCATGTAAGTTCTGTTTTCATTCGCTGTGCGTTTTCTGCGGTGCATACGGTTTGTAATTGACGACAGTGGTCTATTTTTGAGCTTCAGTGTCTTCTCAACGTATGGCGAACACAGTTTGCCAAATGCTCAAGGTCGCCTCGCGTTTTTCAACCAAGACGACAGCTAGGTGTCCATATCGGCACATTGCTGCGGAGCGGCGCTCGGAGATTCGCTCGACCTCTCGACTTTTTTTTTGGTGCTCTTCACGGCGGAAATGATGAAAACCGTGTGCGGAAACACTAATAAGTATGCATGGATGAAGATTTTGAGCAAGCAAACATATGCTCGGCGGGACGGCTCATGGGAAGAAGTGAATCAGTTGGAGATGCTGATGTTCATTGGAATCATCATATACATTGGAATTGTTGACCTGCCATGACTATATCTCTACTGAAATACCAGAATAATCTATTCTGGCCCTCTGCCACCAAAAATCATTTCTCAAACATTTTTCCGAGCGCACGAGAATGAAACGAGGACTGAAAGAAGACACACACCACAAAGCGCCGTACTGCAACTGCAACAATACTCGGAAAAATGTTTGAGATGTGTAACCAACTAGCCCGCCAGTTCATCCTGAGCAAATTCATTTCTCAAAATTGGTTTTTCGCTTTTTATTTTTTTGTTTTTTCACGTAACGGACCCGGATGATTCAGTGGCGGCAGCATCTATTGGCAAGACTTGGAAAGTGTCCTGGCTTTTGAACCACGTCGATAAAACTTATTTCATCGATACTGATGTTTTAGAGCTTGCCTAAAACGCCAAATTTTATCAGCTGGCTTTCAGGGAGCAGCTCATTCAAGAAATCTTCGGCTATGATGAGGGAAATGAAGTCCACGCCCCCAATCCGCCCATAGAATCCATTCAACACCAAACGAAAAAAAAGAAAAAAAAAGAAGAAACTGCAAGCTCGGCTATCAGAGAACAAGGGAGGAGCAAAAATAAAACCTTATGTGAAGCACCTGTCAGTCTACCTCTGCTGCACATCTCCACCCCTGATTGCTCTTCACAGTGGCACCACAGTCATGACCCCAGACTTGACAGGCCATGGAAAGTGAAGTAATTTTTCTCATAGCTGTAACTGTGAATAATGACAGCTATAAACATGTGCAACAGTTTGTATATTCCAGTTTTTCTCTAATGAAGTTCTGGCTTAGTGCAGCCGGTAATTTTTGTTTTTCCTATATACTTTTTTTATGTTTTTAGCAAATTTCACAAATAAATGTTCATTTACTTTTGTGCACACAACTCATCTGTTTGTTTCATTCAGAAGTGTAACTAATAAGCTACAATTTCATATATTGCAATATGTGCTGGCTGTGTTAGTTCTTGTGAAAAAAATTTTTCTTTCAGTACACTCCAAATCGTCCATTTTTCCGCGGTAGCGAAAGAGTTAAGATGCTTTGTCTCCTTGCTTTTTTTTTCATAGCCTTCTCCGCAGTCCTCAGGTGCATTTGGGCAAAGCATCGAAATGATGACTAGCTTGGCTGGCATTTCCTCTTAGTCTCTGAATGGATCATGCCGTCAGAATTTGACGAAATTATGGACATGTGCACCAGGGAATTGTTTTAGAAATTTATCCAGGATTTATATTGTGAAGAAAAATAGCGTAAGATGCATAATTTTTGCGTTTGTTATAGGGCAGATTACACGAACCAAGAACAAAATAGCAAGGTTCTACTGTATTTCTCTGAAGGGCTGTGATGGCTTTGCAGGGTGTGTAGCAACCTTGAATCATCAGGGGAATTTTCTTTACCTGGAGAAATGAGGGAATTGTGAGGGATACGATCAAGTGACAAAGTCAGAAAAAAGGACTGACTGAAATTAACGCAGTGGTCTGTCGCACGTTTCGACGGTACTGCGAGTGCCCAGCACACGGTCTCTCCACGTTGGCGTGGCATATTTTTGCTTCTAACATGTTTTAGGTGTCTTTTTCTTCTCATCCATGATGTGAGCATTGTATATACTGGTTCATTCTGTACAGGTTCCTGGACTCGACAGTAAATTTGCCACCCTAGCGTGGCATCAAAATCAATCGAAAAATCTTGCTCTCGGGCCTCATCAATCTTGTAGGCTATTGCAGAAACAAACAAATAGAGGCTAGTTTCGCTGCGGTTTGAGCTGTGATGTGGTCATAGAAAGCTGATATTTTTTATGGAAATCTCTTGGTTAGTTATATGGGGTTTTATGGCGCATAAGCAACTATGGCTATCATGCGCCAACACACAAGGGATTCTCTTGGTGCTTGTCCCGTGGCATTGCTGTTGTCGAAAGGGGTGCCAGAGTGAGCACGGGTGCCTTCATTAGAAAGGCAGGAAAGGGCAGTACTTTACACTGGTAGAAAAACCAACCTTTGAAAGCCTGAAATAATCTCTGGCAGTACAATGAGCAGTTTATGAATCCCCTGAAAGCATGCGGAGTGTTTCGTTTAGATAATTTTCCAGCATTTTCTCAAAGTGGTGCTCTTTGTTTCTTCTGTAAAAGCACGTATGACCACCACTCTTATGAAGCATTAAAAGAGAGCAGAAACTTGTGAGCATAATTTTTAGAAACTTCCAGATCTAAGATCACTGAGGCACTTCTCGTCTGGTGAGAAGGAAAACAGCTGCTGTCACGAGGTTGTCACGAGGCAGCGTGGAAGACGTAGTCTTGTTAAAGCTCTCACTCGCGTTGTAGCTTAAGCTGCTGTTCATTGATTTTTCTGCGTAATCTTTTGTTTCTCAGCAGTGTGCCATGTCACGTCATACGCCTTTTGAGTGCGAACTGTGGCAAGAGCATCATCTCCACTTGCCAGCTTACAAATTCAAGCTGTGACGTTTTTCCCTGCTCACAGTTATGCTTCAGGCAAATTGTACCATTCTACATGATTTCCCCTCATTCATTGCGATGCTCAATAAGCATTAGGATGTGATATATTATGAGGAGTAAAATATTGGTGTGGAATACTCTTTCATTGGTGCATTTTGAGGAAACATGTTTGTATTGTAATTTTAACTATCTGTATTGATATCTGAACTACTCTAGAATATTCAGTTGTATTTGCTCTGAATTTTATTACTATTGGCTGCTTCAAAATGAAAAAATTTGATGTTGACACGCACTTGGCAGAGAACATCAAATGCTGGGAAGAATAAAGAAAAGAAGAAAAGAAGCTTTCTCAAACAGGGAAAGCAAATCTCTTTTCAATGCAGCTTTTGCAGCTTCATTAATTTTTTTCTGTGAATTGATCATGTATACTGTCCATTATTATCGCCACTATGTTTCTCGCTTCAACAGTCGGGAATTCAAAATGAGTAGCTTGCTGGACGCCCAGTTCTAATTTTCTTTGTTGAATGTTCCAGCTCGCCTAGATAGCATATTTAACTCAGGAATGCATATAGCGTCTACATTTTTGTATTTTTGTCCGCAGTTTTTTGTTATTCCATCCACACTGCAAGGAAACTCGACCATGTAACGCACGCCGAAAGATATTTGAGTGGGATTGGATTCGTACTTTATGTGCGATGTGGATAGCACCAATACGCTGCACTGGGAGCATTTTCATCCAATGCAAGCAGATGCTGCTTTCAGTTGGCATCTAGATCACAAGGAAAGCAAATATTTATTTAAAAAATGCATTGTACAAAACAAATTTTATCTACTTATGAATGCACAACATACAGTGCGAGATCACCAAAAAAAACTGCCGGAAAACTTTGCACCCTTTTATCCTTTTGGAATGGGCTGAGTGTTCCAAGTCTAAAAACCAAAGCTGAATACAACGGCCAAATCGCGTATTCCAACAGTGATTGTCCCAAGTGAGCTGCTTGGTTTCAAAACTCGACATTGCCCCTCACCCGCTTGTCTTTGCTAAGCATATCGTAGTACCGGCCGGCAATTCGAAAAGCCCTGCTATGCACAGCGTGTGTACGAGAGCAGACGACGCAGCAGTTCCTTTGTCTCTACTTTTGGAGCCCGCGTGACCAGGGTTGCTGCTCTTCCTTGGTAGTGACGTTATGACACACCCCGGCGCTCAGAAAGCGAAACCGCTCGGTATAAGTGACACGGTAATAAATTATTTATGGTGCATATGTAGCATATGGTGCATATGGAGCCTTCGACCTCCTGTGTGCCGCCAGCGTCGGGAGCCACAAAAGGAAATGCAGCAGTGTTGCTGGCTGGCCAAGCTTAACTGCCAAGACTTGATACCTGATAATTTGATCCTCTTAATTAGTACTGATCTGACCCAGTGAAACCCTTTTGTTGTTTGTCTTGACTATTTTCATTCTCTCTTGAGCTCTGTGCACACTTTTTGTGTGTCGTTCTTCCAGCACATATTGAACAATGTTGCCTTTATCTTTCAAATGTCCATGCACAAGGCCACTACAGGAGTGTGTAGGCTGCTGCGATAGTGTGTTGGGAGATGTCCTAATCTTTTTCTGTCTTGCATGCACCTATTCATCGTTCCAGGCTACTGGCTCAAGAACGTGCTCACAAGTCTGCACCCTGGCCTGCAAGCAGAGTGACAATAGACCTATGTCGGCCGGAACTGCTGTGCCAAATAAAGCATTCCTACCAACATATGCCTTGTCAGTGATTAATGAAGCGTATGAATAGATTACTAACAACTGGTTGGCCCTATAGACAAACCATGTTACAAAACAGTCGGTTGAGACCATACCCAGCCACCACATTGTTTCCTCTGCAGAGCCGCATATTGCCTTTCTGTTCGTGCCCCTGCAGCAGAAAATGCTGCAGAGTTAATGAGAAAAATAAATTTCACTGAGAAGCTGCTCCGAGACTACTGCTAAAAGGGTACTGAAGCCCAGTGGAAATGTTAATCAGGTAATGAATGTTTGTGGGCGCTGCACGTGTACTTTCAATGCATAGGAGGGGCCAATTTCAACTTTTTTTACAGGTAGGTAGCGCCTTTTCTGATTGCACCATCCCTTGGTGTGGGATGCTTCTACCTATACTGCCACCTCATTCAGCACTGACGGTGCTAGGAAAGCTCTTGCTAAATATTGTAATCTGGGTGCTTTTAATTGAATGGTCTTTGTAGGTATTTCAAAAGGGGTAGGCAACCGTCCTAGCACTACTGGGGTTCCAACCAACAACAAACTAGGCAGATTCTGTAGTGCTTGGCTCTCGCTGGCAGTTAGTGAAATTGGTATCTCCCTAAACTGCACTCTGAAAAAGCATAAAGGAAACTCTTCCACGGTAATTCATGACATGGAAAACATCACGTGGCTACATTTCTCTTGAAGGCACTTTTTGAGCAGGAATTGGGTTTCTCTTAGTTTTCATGATGATGCTTTGGGTGTACAAACTGGGTAATGTTGGTCTTTACCTGTTAAAAAAGAACTCTAAAGGTGGTGAATTTTGGTAAATTCGATTTACAGTCTTCTCTTACCGTTTCTGGCCTATCTTTCCTCAAACAGAACAGTGGCTGATTGCATTCGCATCACTTGTTAATGTCAGATTAAATTTTTTTCTTGCTCTGACCTTTCTTATCTGCTAAGGGCCATTATTGCCCGAGAGGTATGTAGGGTGTGTACTGTACACACACGGAAATCACTTCATTCAAATCTGCGGTATTTACGAAAAGGTACTTCGATCCCGTCAAAATCTCGTATTTCAGTGCGACAAAACTGCCGGTAGTACACGCTTATTCAAAGGCCGCACAGCTTACCTGTCCTGACCGATGATAAAGCATGGCAATGCAGCGTGCTGCACTCGCCCATAGCGCTTTCGACAGCCCCCGGACCGATAGTCTATGAAAGGCCATTACATGCACTATGCGCGCGTTGCTTGGTGTGGGTTGTGGTGTTTGCAGCTGCTTCACTGCAGTTCTTTTTTTTTTCCCCTGCGCTCCTGTCACGACGTGAGACCAGTTTATTTTTGAACATGCTAGGCCGATCGAGTGGCATCTATGAGGCGCCGCTAATGCTGCCAGTGCTGATGAGCGGTCGCGTAAGAATGACAAGACCAGTGAATGAATTAAACCCTCCGGTCGGGCTCTCTTTATTCCGAACTCTGTGTCAAGAACTATTTTCGGTCCCCTTACCCTTCATTTCAAATCAGCATGATTTGAACAAATTTTCAGACCCTTAACAGTTTGAAGTATTAGACGTCGAGATATGCCCGACCATTGGCGCTTGGCGTTGCAACGATATATATCCTTTCCATGGCGCGCGCACAATTTGGCTCTAAACGTGATGGTCCTTGCCTTCATCTTCAAAAGCCTTGGCGCAAATCTCAAAAGTTTACTTGCAACAAACATAAATATAAGACTGCTCAAAGAGAGCACGCGGCTACCAAACCACCGTATCGCACACACGTGTCCACTATTGGCACCATCAGTTTGAATAGAATTTGACCCAAAGTTTGAGCTAAGAAAGCGAGCACGAAACAACGAGAGTTCACCGTGAGTGCGTGTGTTTGAGGAAGGGTCGTGCACAATAAGTTTTGCCACTAAAAGCACTGATCGTGGTGCTTGCGTGCGGTACAGCGAAACGGTGATATCGATACGAGATGGAAGTACGCGTTATATGTTGTTCCGCAGCTGGCGCTTCTATAGTCCTCACAATGAAAAGTGGAAGGATTGATTTTTTGTTCTGCAAAACAAACCTCGAGTAGAACCCCGCTGTTACGTTCGCGGTTGCTGTGTTTTACCAGTGCTACGTCTTCATGAGCCAGTCCAGCTGCCATAGATCGAAGCCCATGTATATTGTTACGGGACGGCGGGCCCGCGCAGAGAAAGGCACAGAGACTCAGACACAGGAGACTCAGACATAACCGGCGCGGCGATTCCCCTTTGTTCACTCCTTCACGCGCTAGCGCCGCGCGCTCTCCCCTCGCGCTCGCGCCGCGCCTCTTCTTTATTTGTATACCGCAGCGCGCTCTTGGTTGCGAAGGTCGTATGCCGTTACATCTTTCCACCGGGGGGGGGGGGGGGGGGGGGGAAGAGGTGGAAGGTAAGAGTCTCTTCCGGTCTCCAAGATAAGAGGGGGAAGACACCGCTTGTGTCCCCTAGCGCGTGCTTCGCTTTGCAGGCGGCATCGAACTCGTCCCGATGAGCCCGGGCTGAGGTTCTTCGCACCGGCGCAGCTTGGTGCGCAGGAGGCATCGTCACGTCGTGATGACAGTGTCGTCTGACACGAGACGGTCCCGGTAGATCCCGGGGCTGCTTGTAGGCGACTCCTCGCCGTACGAAAAGTGCGAGGGGTTCTCGCACCGCGGGACTTGGGATTGCGTTCACGGAGCAGCGCTCCACTTAAGGGGCGGCATTCAGGAAGGGAGGCCTGGTGCTGCTACGGGAGGGCGGCACTAGGGAGGACGTGGGAGCCAAGTCGGGATCACGGTGGGTGCCGGAGACATAGCTCTTCATGTTGGAGACATGTTCCGGAAAAATGTGGTGTACACCGCGTGGTCGAAGCTCGGGGAGGTATTCTAGACGGTACGTAACGGGGCCGAGCCGTGCAACTACACGGTAAGGGCCGCGGAATCGGGGCAAGAGCTTCGCGGCACGGCCAGTCGCGCGGATGGTGCGGCGAACGAGGACCAAGTCACCGGACCGAAAGGAGGGAGGTGGTGGTGCTGCAGCATTGGCCACTTGCGCACGCGCATGGGCCGTGAGAAGGTTGCGCTGAGCGTCGAGGCGGGTGGAACGAAGTCGTTGGGCGCAGTCAGTCGGTGACGCAGTAGGATGGCGAAGGCCCAACTGCCCGTCGAGAGGGATGGAGGGCGTTCTGCCATAGACGACTGAGAACGGCGTGACATGCGTTGTTTCTTGAGCCGCAGTGTTGAGTGCAAAAGCTGCAGTAGAAACAAAACGATCCCAGTTTGTGTGGGACGGAGCGACGTAGGAGGCGAGTATATCCGTAAGGGTGCGGTTGGCACGCTCCACGAGGCCATTGCACTGGGGATGATTGACGGATGTAGTGGAATGCGCAATGCCGAAGGAGCGGAGGGCACGCTCAAATTCTTGGGACATAAAGCATCTCCCGCGGTCCGTGATGAGGCGTTGTGGCACACCATGCCGAAGAACAAGATGTTGTTCCACAAACAAGACGGCATGAGCGGACGACGTGTCGGGAACGGGCAGTGCTTCGACCCACTTGGAGAAGTAGTCGACCGCAACCAGAATATACAGGTTGCCGGCGCGTGTCTTCGGGAACGGGCCCAAATGATCCAGTCCAACCAGTTCGAAAGGTGAACTCGGCGGCGGAAACGCCTGCGGGGGTGGCTTGGTTACTCGTGTGGATGACTTCCTGAACTGGCACGTCTGGCAGGACGCCACGTGTTCCTTGACGTCTCTGGACATATTAGGCCACCAAAAGCGCTCCGTCACTCGTGCGTAGGTTTTGCTGCGACCAAGGTGACCAGCCGTGGGAGCGTCGTGTAGGCCGCGCAAGATTTGCGACCGCAGTGTTGCCGGCACAACTGGCAACCACACGGGTGGTCGACCACGGGACCACTTCACATGACACAAGAGGTTATCCTTCATTTGATAGACCCGGCGCAGTTTGCGGAGACCTGCGCCGACGGCGGTGCCAAGGGAGTGGATTATGGCAGCAACGTCGGGATCTTGCGCTTGCGCAGTCCTGAGGTCCGTCAAAGCTGTCACGGAACAAGGGTGGCGAGAAAGGAAATCGGCATCCTGATGTGCAGAGCCGCGCCGATGCACTATGGTGAAATCATACTCTTGAAGTTGCAGGGACCAGCGTGCAATCTTGGCATTTAAGTGTTTGGCAGACTGCAGCCAAGTCAGAGCGCTATTGTCCGTGACGATGGTAAAGTGACGGCCGTACAAGTAGGGACGGAACTTCTCGACGGCCCAGACAACGGCGAGGCACTCGAGTTCTGAAGAGTGGCGGCGGCGCTCAACGTCGGAAAGCTGGCGGCTGGCATAAGCTAGGACTTTATGGTCACCAGACTCGTCTTCCTGCAGAAGGACAGCGCCGAGCCCATCTTGGCTGGCATCCGTGTGGAGGACGATGGGGGCCGATTCGTTGTAATGGGCCAACGTAGGTGGCTCGAGGAGCGCGTGCTTGACGTCAAGGAACGCGAGCTGTTGGGCCGGTGTCCAACTCCACGCTGCATTCTTCTTCAGTAGGGCGGTCAACGGAGCGCTTCGCTTGGCAAAGTTGGGTATAAAACGACGGAAGTATGAAGCAAATCCGAGGAAACTTTTGAGCTCCTTGGCAGTGGTGGGAGCTTCGTAAGCCGTAAGCGCTTTTAGCTTCTCCGGGTCGGGACGGATGCCATGCCGGCTCACAACGTGACCCAAGTACGTGACCTCTGCGAAACCGAAGAAACATTTCTTTGGTTTTAAGCGAAGCCCAGCAGAGGTAAGGGCTTCGAGGACGAGTTTGAGTCGCCTTTGGTGTTCATCAAACGTGGCCGCATAGACAATGACGTCATCCAGGTAGACCAGCGCCATAGTCCACTTCATATGGCCTAAGACGCGGTCCATGAGGCGCTGAAAGGTGGCTGGAGCATTTGAGAGACCGAACGGCATACGGTTGAATTGGTAGAGGCCGTCGGGAGTCACGAATGCTGTCTTTTCCACATCATCGGGGTGAACAGGCACCTGCCAGTAGCCCGAGAGCAGATCTAGGGTGGAAAAATAACGGGCCCCCTTCAGGCGGTCAAGTGCATCGTCGAGGCGGGGCAGCGGGTACACGTCGAGACGAGTGATAGCGTTCAACTTGCGGTAATCTACGAAGAAGCGGAGTGTTCCATCCTTCTTGCGCACAAGGACGACAGGAGAGGACCAAGGGCTACAAGAAGGGGCGATGATTCCCTGGTCAAGCATGTCGCATACGTGCTGCTGGATGACTCTCCGTTCAGCTGGCGCGACACGGCGAGGTTGGTGATGAATAGGCCCACGGTTTTCGGTGTTTATCCGGTGTTGGGCCCAGGAAGTGCACCCGAGTTCACTGGCGCTTAGAGCAAGGCAACTGCGATGCTCGAGCAGCAAGGCCTTCAGAGAGGCGAGCTCCGCGCAGGTCAGGGTGGGCCCAAAGTTAAATGCGTCCCATGATAGGACCGCCGGCGCTGGAGTGTGGTGAGATGGTTTTTCATGCTGAAAAGACGCAACCGGTGATGCTGAGTCCAAGACTGATGCTGCACCCAATTGCGTGCCGGGAGTCAGCACGAGCGGTGCGCGGCTGATATTAAGCATTAACACGTGGGCCTCTCCATTGAGCACCGACAGAAGGCTTCGAGGGGAGATCATCTCTCGGGCCGGAGCCGAACACCGGGTTGGTTCGAAAATCACATCCGCTGTGATCGGATTGTCAGACTTGGCATGCACCCAAGTTGCCTCACCCGGTGGCAGAGTCACGGCGGTCGCCACAGTCACGGTAGTGACGTCGACTGGCTTGACTCGACGTGGCCACTTCGTTCCGAGGTAGCGCACAGATCCCGAAGCACGCTTGGTCGCCGACACCAGGGACTGCCACAGGGTGACACCGACGCTGGAAATCCAGCTAAGCCAACCCGGCCCACACAGAGTTTGGCTCGCACGTGGTTCTGTGGTGGTAAAATTGAGAACGACTCCGGCTTGCTGGAACCACCCGCACCCGAGGACCACTGGCCAAATAGGGCTGTCCGCGACAACAAACTCGGTGGAGATGGTCTTTCCGAGTGCTGTCACGTTGATGGTAACACGTCCGACTTGCTCCACCGGGGCGCCGTTAAAAGCTACGAGCCGGGTTTTGGCGGCTGGAAGAAGCAGGTGGGGCGCGTTGACAATAAGCGATTTGTCGAGCACATTAACAGCCGCTCCAGTGTCGACCAAGGCCGCTACGTGCCGGTCAAGCAGGGCGACGTCAACGAGCACGTAGGGAGCTTCCGTTGTCATCGAAGCCGACGAAAGAAGGGGACGCGGCGAACTAAGGAGTGCGGGGACGGACTTTATCCGGGGGCACCGTTCCACCGAATCGTTTTCCGACTTCGGAGGGCCAGCACAGTCCCTCGCGTAGTGTCCCCTCAGGCCGCAGCGGAAGCAGGTCGTGCGGGTGTCATTACGCCTGCCTCGGGTAGAGGCCGCTGTGGGGCATCCCCAGGATTCCGGCCCATGCGCCTCAGAAAACCGCTCGCGCCATCTCGCGACAGCCGGCGGCGCGGCGGCGCGTAACTGAATGGCGTTGAAAAATAAAAAATCAATATCTCGTCACGCGTAACGGTTACAAGCGAGCTCTGACCCTGAGGGGTTAAATACCTCATATAGTTTCTTTTAATAAAGTTTCATCACAGTGGGTTAAATATTGCGTTTACCCTGCGCGATGAGATATGGTCGCATGATGCCTATGACGAGGTCGCGAAAAAAACCCCACTTGTCCTCACTTGATCACTCACCGCTGCCATGATTTACAATATATCGGACTGCTCTAGGAGCTTTAGGTAGCGAAATGTCCCATCTTTTAATAGATGTAAAGTATTTTACATTTGAAAGAGGCAGAATTTTTCCCTGGCTATTTTTCTATTCATCATGCATCCTCAGCATCGGCAAGAAACGTGTGGCGCCCTCTCTTGGTGCGTTTGGCTAGGCGCACGTTTACGCTTTTTTTGCTTGCTTTAAGGAGATCAAGTCACGCCTTGTGAATGCGCGCTTTTATTAAAAGTGTCCCCATCGGATGTAGGCACACAAACATGGGCCGCTACAAGAAAGTGCTCGCCATGTATGGGTATTATAGAGGATTATAAGCAAGCTCCGGAGCTTTACAGACACATTTACTATTGCATACGCATACAGTGGCTACTTGAGGATGAGTGATAGTGGAAATGCGTGCGCATTAACTATACAAAGCCACGAAACTTAGGTATTAGCGCATTAATCGCTACATCTTAAAGCTCAATAGCGTTCAGCTCGTCGAAAGTTTAGGCGATGCGGTCAAAATGCAGCAGGGATGCGTTGAAATCAGTGTACCTCTGTAGTCTCTTTATTGAATATAAAGCTATTTCTGTAAGGGTACAAGCCCAATCAAGCCGAATTCGTTTGTCTTCTGGCTGTACTACTGTCATCTGTACATATATAGATGCCCATAAGCTTGTACGTTGCAAGTACTGCAGGATTCTATGCAAGAAACCTGGTGCTCCGTTTCGTGCCTGTTTCACTAACTGATTGTGCGCATTAGGCAATTTGTCCAGTGTAACAATTCGTAGTGTGGTAATTCACAGCATTTCTTCTAGGTTGTTAAAGTGCCTCCATTTATTCGATCATTCGCCGTCGCTAAGGGCTTTGCCATTGCCGTAATCGCTGCTAATTTCCGCGTTCATGTCAAAAGTGTGTGCAAACTATGAAGCGATAACGAAGAGTTCATAGAACGGCATGTTGTGAGCTATTCTGACAAATCTGCCGTTTGCTGTGCAGGAAGCTACGCCTTTTCCCAAAGCTGCAACCCAGAGGCAAATCCAATTAAAATTTTATGACTATAATTTGCACTTATTTGAGAAGTAAACGACAGCCAAATAAGTTCTTGTAAGATAACACGACGTTTCAAAGCCGGCTCTGTTTCTGCTTTAAGGCGGCAGCTGGGCGCTCCATCCGGGCCACTAGCGCAATGCTCCGCTCGCGCTGTCCATTAGCGACAGGACGCTACGTGCACGCGGCCTAGAATATACAGTTAATTTACGCGCGTTGTAAATGTGTACAACAATGCTTAGGCACTAGCTTGCGAGTGGCGCGAACTTGATACTTTTTTGTATTTTGTGAATTGTGTACAAAGCTTCCCCGTCTTTTCTGCCGGTCGCTTTCCTCCGTACTTTTCCTCGCTATCCTCCTCCCCCTGTGACTTCCGCCGGCTCTGAATTCCGTGAATTCCACCGGCTGCAGCTCTCGTGCTTCCTTTTTGTATTTTTTTGTCAGTAAACGATTACTACTACTTCTTGAAGGTGCGACTGCGGGCGCGTTGCGGAGCCTTTTTTAAGCCCACATAAGGTCGACCGCAGGGTCACGGAGCGTAAACCGTGGATGTAGGAAAAGGGAGTGGTTCCCAGAAAACGTTCAACATTCTCCTCCGTCATGACTCAGGTAGAAGGCTTCTGCGCAGTTTGGTTCGGTTTCCACCACAATAGTGCCGTCAAAGTCACCCCTGTGGTGGCATGGCTGGGAAGTACGGCCACTGCGCTTCTGCTCATTTGCTTGACAAGCTTTGTGCTGCTTCACTCTTTCCGTCATATTATTGGTGTCCCCAGCCTAAGCCTCGTTTACATGAACCGGACTGCGGTAGATCGAATCGGGGGGTCAAGTTGTGTAAGGTCAACTCGACTCGACGATTGCGTGTTTACATGAACTAGATTTTAGCGAGTCGAGACCGGTTCAACTGCAGCGACACCAAGCGTCGAGCAGCGCAGCGGGTGAGGGCAGTGGCAGCCTCCAAGATTGCGGCACGGCGCACCGCTGTCTCGCAGGCGCGATGGCGCAAGCGTAAAAACAGGATCGTAATTTATGCTCTCCACTCCCACTAACCCGACTCTTCGTCTCTATCCGGTTTACGTGCTATCTTCCGTTGGGATTGAGCGAGAGTCAACCCCCCCCCCCCCCCCCCTGCAGCGGAGTTGACTGGACTCACTTCCTCGACTCCCGGAACCGACTGTGCGGTGTTTACATGAAACCAGTAACCGGTTTTCAACTGAATTCCTCAACTAAACTCCTTCAAGTAAACGCCGCTCTAGACACCATGCACTCGAGCAGGGTTTTTGCGTACCACGCCTTGCATCTTTTCAGTAGGACGACGGGTCTTCGGGACACGGGAGGAGGCGCCTGATAATGATGTCCGGCTGGTACCCAGTTTCCACCGCTTCCTTTCCGCGAATGCTGGCCAAGGTTTTGCTGACGCCTTTTACGTACAGATTGCATACGCGTTTTTGCTGCTGGCGTGTACTTAGCCTACGCGTAGAATTGTTTTCGTTGCGTTTTTTCCCATAAGGATGTTTTCTTTTGTTGACAAGTTTTAATGGTGCAAGGGCCGCCTTGCACCAAAGAGCGCCATGGAACAGTGTTTTCTTCTACATAAGGTTAGGTGAAAGACATTTTTCGAGTCAGTTCACCTGAGAGAAACCACGAAAAAATTTGTATGCATTGGAAAGCGATAGGTACCCGGAGGGCACTGGGAATCGAACAACCGAACCGCCCGCGAACCGCATGCTAAAAGCACTGCTATCGCTGATTTTAAAATAAATAAGGAAGAATTGGGCATCGCTTTCAACCTAAACTTGCTTGAATTTCGCGCTACCCTTCCGACACAACTCTGACAATATGTTCCTCTCAGAAAGGCTATGACAACGCGACACAAGATTCGCAGAATTAAATGGACGACGAACACAGGCAGAAATGGGCGTTATTTTCAAGAGGTACGTAGGTGACCGGTTGCGGGGGTAAGGGGGAGGAGAGAGCAAAGGGCAGTAGGAGAGGGTGCTGTCTCCTGCTGTACCTTTGTGTGCGCCTTTCTCTTTTTCCCCTTTTACTTTTCCTTGAGCCGTGGAGCGCAGGCCGAGCTTTCTTCTAAAGTGCGCTGTTTTTTTTACTTCCGACGCTGAAGAACGACAAAGCTGGCGCGTCTGCCAAACCGGTCCTGAAAGGTCTCATGCATGAACGCATGCTTGCCGGCTCACGTAAAAAAAAAAAAAAAACCCTTACAGCTGCTAATGTGCCACTCCTGACTGAAATGGTCAAACATTTCCCAAAAATCCCATCAGAGTTTTTGGAGAGAATCAGTTGCATTCTCTGACGTCCTGGTTACGCAGGACTGCCACCAGCTTTGTGAAGAGAGCAGTGCAAGGCACAAAGAGTGACACAAAAACAAATTTTGGTCCATTTGTCGTGGCTACGGCAAATGCGAATTAGGTGTGTTAGCACTGCGGTTTCGATATTCGAATCCACTGATCACGGCTGCAAGTTGATGCAGAAGATACCCAAAGCACAGCGCGAGAGACGGGTAGTTTAGGACACGGGATGTTCGGCTGCGGTGATGTAAGAGCGAGTGCTGTGCTGCTGAGGTGTGTCGTATTACGTGTCATGTCGATCTGCTACTGTTTTCCATATGGTTTGAACACGGTTCATGTACATAGAACAAAAGGCAGTGATGTAGTGGTCTGATGCAGTGGCCAGCAAAACTAATCTAATCGCGCCGTCCGGATTCGCAACCCACTCGGTCCGTAAGGTACTTTCGTTTAGTTAATTTTATTTAAGGTCAAGAAAACTCCAGACGTACAGACGGACCTAGGCGAACACTAAGAAGCCTCACCACCGGGTAAAAAAAAAACTTTGA
This sequence comes from Amblyomma mixtum, assembly GCF_055824585.1. Lineage (NCBI taxonomy): Eukaryota > Metazoa > Arthropoda > Arachnida > Ixodida > Ixodidae > Amblyomma > Amblyomma mixtum. Next base: position 155,858,364 of record NC_143021.1, on the reverse strand, counting down.
TCGCATCAGGTCGCTGTTGTTCCACTGCCATGTGGAGCAAGACCTTTCAGCGGCCACGTAATTGGTGGAAGCTTCGGAAACCACGTGTCCTCAGCCTGTGTGTCAAGAAACCAGCCGTATTGCGTTTATTTTTTCTTTTCTCACCCAGCGTGTTCAAGGCGGGCTGACTGTGCGGCTGCCCTCCGTGCTCCCTTTGTTGGCGTGCAAGAAAAGGAAAAGTCGGGTCGCGGCTGAAAGGGCTCTGTGCCTTCTTCGTGCGACTTCGAGCGATGATTTGTCAAAAATTACTGCAAGTATACACATCACATAAGACATGACTAAACGTCCCATAAGCGGCACAGAACTTTTTCGAGACAATGGGACAAGACTTTGCTGCGATAATCAGAGAGCGGAGCCCTAAAAGCCTGACAGTTGCTATCATTAACAACATGGTTGGGAAGGTATCTAAACTGTGAAGGATGAGGTACATGGGATAGTTGGTTGAGAAGCAACAAAACTTTCAACCACACCAGTACTTCTCAGCATGAGGGGTTGTTTTAATAAATATTTTTTGTGTTGGAGCTCCACAATACTGGTATTACTGCAACAAAATGGCGATATTTCTACTTCACAGCTGCATCAGAATGCACATTTTCCGTTCCATAGTTGCCCCAGAACGCCCATCTTTGTTCTCCAAAAGCTTTTTAAAAAAAAAACATATTTTGGCCATTCCAGCACTGTTGTCAGCGCTCCGTCACTCAGTCTCTAGCTTTCGTTGCAAGCAGTCTGTCACCGGAAGCAGGACTCCGAAAGTTCGCGAACAATGCTGAAACGGTGAGCGCAAGCGGCGCCTATGTGTTGATCCTGCGTGAACTGAACGAAGCCTTCAACGGTGGGCAGAGTCACGCGCGATCTTGCGATGCCACCATTATTAGGAAGTGCGCGCCCACGAAGTCAAAACCGCCAGACGCAAGAAACAGCAAAAACAAAGAAGGTGCCATTTGGGCATTCGAATGCCAGTTCAGCGTCAATACACTCGGCTTTACGTGTTTGGCCAGTGAAATGCAGACTAAGACGCTGCCAGGTAAGCTGTAGGTACTCTGAGCAGCTCCGTTTTTCATAGTGAGGCGGGGCTAACCAAAGTGCAAACGCAGAATAGAAGGCTTGATGATCGATAGAACTCATGAACGGTACGACGAATACACCCTATGGCTTCACCGATTGGCATGACGCCGTGACATCTTGCACCTGTCAGCCTGTCATCACGAGTTTTTGCACGTTAAATGGGATTACTGAGGATTAGGCAGATTAAACACGACGATAGCGAAACCCGGTAGACGGCATTTGACGGAAGGCCTCCTTTCAGCGGAATTTGCCGATTACGGTTCTTGAGTTCTATTCGACAATTTTGACCTTCTCAGCTTCTCAGATTATCGGCTCTTGAAAAAAAGTATAGTATGTGATTAACGTAAATTAAACCAAAGATAAAAAAATGGAGTTCCAGAGCTACGTGAAACCACCCACAGAGTGTTTCCCGTCGTATGCTCCTCCTCAGAGTATTTTATAAATTCCGAGCAATTAGTTAATTAGGTAAGATTAATTATGCTAAATTTTAAACATTCACTTTAGGTTAACGTGCTTTTTGTTAAGTTGTAGAGGAGCGTTACGAAAGAACCGATCAAGTTTTTTTGTAGGAGCGTGTCTTCTACGTGGTTCTTTATTCAAGTTTTTTAAAAAAAAGCCCGCGAAATATGAAAACACCACGTGTTTTCTCTCTTGCGCTACCGTACTGTCGCGTTGCAAGCCAGCTCTGAATGAACGAAGCGTGTGCGCTCACCGTGTCCAAGTAAGCGTCCGGGGCGTAGTTCGACGGGCTGCAAAATTATGAACAAAAAAAAAACGAAGACTACCCTGGAATACACGTCTTCACTACTTTCACTTCATTTTTTGGTTTGTCTGCGCGATGTCTCATAAAAGCCCTATCGCAATTGGCAGATCACGCGGTGCGCTTTCCATGCTGGAAGAATGTGCTGATCGCACTTTCAAGATTATGCTAAGAGCGGCGTCGACTGCTCACTTCCAGAAGGTGAGCGCGCACGCTTCATTCGGAACGCGCTTGGCAGCGCTACAATGCAGTAGCGCAAGAGCGCAATGAAGTGTTTTTTCTTTTTCATATTTAGCGAGCATTCCATGAAAACTCGAAAAAATGGCCACGTACGTTCCTACAAAAAACTGGATCGGTTCTTTCGTAACGCCCCTGTACAACTTAACAAAATGAACGTTCCCTTACAGTAAACGTTAAAATTATGTATAATTGATCTTAAATAAGTAACTAATTAAGCGAAAATAAGAAATACTCTGAGGAGCGCCACACAGTGAGCAACAACATGTCGTTGGTTTCACCTGGCTACGCAGCAACCCTTTTTTTTTTAATCTTTGGTTCAAGTTCCGTGAAACACCCTGAATAGATTTGGCCTGCAATTGCGTCTATCTGGAATGAGGCAGGGGCCCTTGTGCTTGCCTCGTCCTCTCGAATAATGACACACGCACCATATGGCGCCTCTTGGAAAGCGCTTGGGTGCTTTTTTTCGTTGCTAAGGCGTTTCACTAAAAAAACCTAGGGTTCCGTGTTTTCAGTATTTCTTTTTTTTCCATTTGGGGGTTATATGGTGTTTATTTTTTCTCTTTGGTTCGATGTTTTTCGCTTTCTACTTTCAATGCCGGAGAGAAACCGGCGTTTATCGGGATAGGTGTTCTAAAGCTGCTGTATAGTTACTGGAGAAAATATAGCGCACCTGAATTTTTTTATTAAACACATACCAAATACCCTACCCAATGAATTAATGCCCAAACGAGTAAAAATAAAAGAGAAATGCTATGACAGCAACGGAGCGCTGTACGACGTAAGGTTATTCAAAATTTTGGAGCGAATGTAGTTGGGAATACTGCCACCGCATTGAGCCTCTGCCAGTGATGGCATCGCTTGGATTGTCTGTAGTGTATGTAGTACATACACACGCAAATACTTGGAACGACGAACGCACGGCGCCGGATTTTCTCGTAATGGAACTATAAGGCTTTAAAGAGTATAAAATGTTATATTTACACGTAGTGAAAAAAAATGGACACGTACATTGAGAGATTTGTCAGCCATCGGAGGAATGCGGTCAGAAAGCACACGTTTTACATTTGCGCTTGATGGGGGGATGGCAAGAAAATCAAGAGATGGTTTTAACAAGACCGGCCATTCTTTACAGCGCGCTCTCCATAACCTGTGAAAGCAAACGTCAGCAGATGTAATTTTGAACAGCGATTATTCTGAGATCCTTCTTTCAAAAACGGGTGGTCTGCAGAGCTCACAACAGGCGAAAATAATCCATTAAAGACTTCTTTGTCATCAATTCCTGCTCTATAGACGGGTCCACAACTTGCACTTGATGCCAGAAGTCATCGCTATCAAGTGAATTTTCGCGGAAGCTGCGCATATATTTCTCGCGGACTTCATAGCTTGTCGAGTAGCGAATATATCGGTCTTCGCACCAAACGCTGACCATTCAGGAAAGTATTGACCAGTGAAGGTGCAGGCTAGATGAACCAGGATTGAGTACACGCGGCAGACAAGTGCCTCCTCTGATTCCAATGATTTTATTGCTGTTTATTGCTTCGATGTTCTATACCACGCGATTACACTTCACAAAAACTATATATACAGTCATGTCTTCGGGGATAGCGAGTACTGCTAGCAGGCTCTCGAGCTTTTCACCTTTTGTTTGATTGCTCTCCAGAAACCAAGAACATGAATGAACGCTAAAAAAAAGTACCAGCTCTCAGGGGAGCCACAGTGGCGAGTTGTCAAACTGGCAATGAGAGAAACGTGCAGTCAATGTCAAAATCCCTTCGTATTCCCCTGGAGCCTGTAAGCACTGCTGAGCCGAAAGAGCAGAAGATTTTGTCGGGTGGGGAGCTTGCCCTGGGTACTCTCGTGTCCTGTTGCGTTCCTCGTTACAGGAAACTTATGCCTGACCTACACACTTGAAAACCGTCACGCTGGTAAAGAGAAGACAAAGGAACGCGACAACAGAATTTGGTTTCGATTGAAAGGAATGGTACCAAGGACAGATCAGTGCGGCTGTGTTCCGGGTGAACTACAGAAAAAAAAGTACAGTACATTTCTTCACTTGAAACTGGCATTCTTTTCTTCAAGGACGGCTGAAAATCAGTGTTTATTGGTTTTCCAGCATTCATATCAAAATGCCGCGGGGGTCATTTTTCGGAGTTTAACGGAGTTTAACGGATACCGAAAACACGGCATCTCTACTTGTAACAGGGTTAGTTGGTGCGATTGCAATGTTAGAACTACGCTCACTTCAATAAACCGGCCTACACGGATTCGTGTACTACCAGTACGTGTGGGTCTTTGTTCTGTACAGTCCAGCCAGCGCAGCTCTAACGCAATATGTTTTCCTCTTTCCGACTTTCTACGGGAGCCAGATCAATTTCAGCTTAACTTCCACTCTTTCACGCAGCTGCTGCGCGGTTTCTCGAACGGATATGATAAAACGTTCCGCTGACAAACCACTTGCCCGAGTGCCTGGCATACCGAAGTTTACCAAACATGAACCGATGCTGCAAGCAGTACAGCGACGGCGTACGCCGAACGGGCGCCGAAAAAGGGCATGCACCTCCATGTTCTTGGTGCTGGCTGGCTCCCCCTCTGAAGCCGACGGAAGTAATTTCGAGCCGTGAAGAAAAGAGGTTGGTGCTCTGAAGGGCAACTCGAACCGCGAAAAGTTCGGGAAACCTGATAGAACTTCCAGCCATGAAGAAAAGAGTCGCCGAGAGCCCCGCTGTCCTCCGAATGTCGTAAACCGGACCCCGCTTCCTACGCGTGCGCGAGCGCCCGTGCGTTCCGGTGGTTGTCCGGTGACGTCCCCTATAGTGCACATGCTTATACCGGTTCTGTGGTATTCCAAGAGCGCCCACCTTGAGCGCGTACGCCAAAGAAGGGCCCTTGGAGCACACTTTCAGCATATCGAGTGCCCTCAACAATTTTTCAACCGAACATTCTCGTTCGAAAAATGAGGGGGCAGATGTCCCTTTGTCAATATAAGACAGAAGTTGTGGAAAGGATGTGAGGAGCGGGTCGGGACAGGTACCTGTCAAGAGAACGCATCATGGTAACCTTTCGGCAACTTCTTTTTACACTATCTCGATGGCTGGAGGCGTGCGTCGAGGCTTCAGGTTCCGGCATATTAGGGAGCAGCCACCCTCACGTTCTTCCAAGAACGATACAATGGAGGGCTACTGACTCATCCCCCTTCGCGCTAACCCCTTGAGCCAGCCGAGCAGGAAGTGGAAACGCGGTCTGTGAACGAGGGTTCTTGGTTTGAAGAGACCTTCATGTAAATAAGCTTTCCTGCAATTCTGCAAGTTGTCCATTTACTTCAGACACAATGAATGCCGGCACGTCGAGAGTATGCTAGGGTGCGTCAGCGGACATCAAGGCCGCCAAGCAACCCACAGCGAAAGCGGGAAAGCGGGTATCTTCCACGGAGCTGTCTTCGTTGTCTGCATTCTCAGTGCACGCTCTGCGACGTATTAACATCGACAGCTGTTGAGGGCATGTTTCTTGGTTGTACATCGTCGATGTTGGCGTTGACGTCTGAGAGGTACGAGCACAGTTACATCACGAGTGAAAGAATAGTGAGGCCATGCGTATTGAAAGCAATATGAAAATAAATGGCAATAAGAAATACGAATTTCATCACCTGAAATCTCGCGTTCTACAGTGGTAATCACGTCCTGTGATTTTTGTGTTCTACTCTGAGCGTTTTCTTTTTGTTTTTGATATAGTGACATTGGAGCCTCGACGCTTTGTCGTCGCCAGATAATCTCTGGAGAAACGGAAAGTTTGCTACATTCGACTGGTTTCTAGCCACACAAGGCGAGAACACGCGGTTTTTTGAAGCTTTCACCAATTACGTGGCCGCTAAAAGGTCTCGTCCGTTCACAATGGTTTGTTTTATTTGATACTGCACACAAGCCATAATAACACAGTGCACGCACGTTTAATGAGAAGGAACGAAGTAAAGGCTCCAGGACAAGCCTTTCAGCATGCCGTATTTTTCAGTAAGTGAGCAGACGAGAACCACGGCCACTCGGTGATGCGGTTCCATCGAGCGGCCGTTTTTTTATCAACCGCCACCTCCACAAACTGGTAAAACAACAGCCAGCTGACGGAGTCGCATTTTTTGGTGCGGCACTAAGGCTTGAATTCTTGATTTCGACGTGGTCTGTCTGTATGTCTGAAGCCTGCTTCACCTGAAATAAAATAATCGAAAATGTTTTACGGCCGCGAGTGGGTTTCGAACCCGGGCCAGCGCGAACAGATCAATTTTAGACAACTACATCGCTGCAACCGAGCATCCCGCATCCTAAACTACCAGTCTCTTGCGCTGTGTTTTGGATATCATTTCTTCAACAGCATCCGTGCGCAATGGATCCGAACACCGCAACCGCAGTGAAAACCGGAGTGCGGGCGCACCTGCGCATGTGGAGTAACCGCGCTAAATCGTCCGAAATTTGTTTTTGTGCAACTCTTCGTACCACGCCATGACCACGCGCTCTGGTTTTAACAAAGCTGGTGGAAGTCCTTAAGCTGGTGGAAGGCATTAAAGAATGTAACTGATCCTCTGCAAAAGCTCTGATGTCATTTTTGGGAGATTTCTTTCGCGCATGGAGTGACCCTTCGACAGGACTGACACATTACGGGTTGTAAGTTTTTTTTTTTTTTTATGACAGCCTAGAGACAAGAGTGCGTTCATGTATGAGACCTTTCCGGGCCGTTTTCGCAGAGGCGCTGACTCCGTCCTGTTTCACTGTAAGGAGCAGAAAAACAGCGCACTCCAGAAGCAACCACAGTCTGCGCTCTACGACTCGAGGAAAAGTAAAAGGGGGAAAAAAGAGAGGCAGGCAAAGGCACAACAGGAGACCCCCCTACTGTCATTTTCTCTCCCGCCCCCTTACCACCCACGACCGATCCCCCGTTGCAAAATAACCGCTCTTAAAAAATAACACCAATTTCTCCCTACCTATGCAACAGCTCACATGAGTCACATCATCCTTCGCCCTTCATGATACTACACCTCCCCCTTCTTCATCAGTTCCCTGCTGGAAAAAGTTGTATGATGCAATAAACTCATACAGTTTGTCATACAAATATCATATACTTATCATACAAATCATAGAAAATTATCATAGATATGTCATACATTTCTGTAAAATCACACAGTCATCATAGAGATGTCACAGAATATCGTACAAATTGTATGATATATCATAAAAATTGCACGATATTCTATGATGAAGCCTCTATGAGGTTATTGCATCATAGACCTTTTTTTCAGTAGGGTTTGATGTTGCCAACAGTACGTCTTGTTCTTGTAGCCTTTGTGGGAAGAACACTGCCAAAAAGTCATGTCCGAAGGGTACAGTGAAATGCAAGCAAGTTTTGATTAAGACGAAGTCAGCGAAACCTTGGCCAGTATTCTCAAAAAGGAAGGGATGTAAACTACACACAAGCCGGCCACCATTATCGGACGCCTCCTCCACCGTCCCAAAGACAGTCATCCTAAGGAAAAGGCCTAAGGCGTGGTATGTAATACCTTGCTTCAAGTGCTTGGTGTCGTAGGCTGTGAAATATGGGGGTAAGGTGAAGCAGCACAATGCTTACGTCAAACAAATGAACGTAGAGCGAAGCGCGGTGGCCTAGCCCTTCGAGGCGTCTGTCAACAGGACGGACTTCAACAGAACCATTGTGCTCGAGTCCGAGCCAGATTTGCGCAGAACGAAAATAGTCGGCCTAGTCGGTGACGCCGCAGTGCGATTTTCGCGCAGTGCTTTCACATGCAACGCGTACCTAGCGAATTCGGTCGGAGGGACACGCAAGGTTGGTCGATGTTTGCATAGGCAACCCACGATTAAACGCGACAGAAAGGCTGCACGGAATGTGTTGACGATGTTATGGCCAGCGTTTTTTTAGATGCAAGGCAATAGTTCGTATGTTGTGATTAGAATAAACAGTTTTGATTACGCCGCGGCAACAGCTCCCACGTGACCCCATGCCGAGACGGCACGTGACGTGATGTCACGTGGGAGCTGTTGCCTCGGCGGTCTCGACACGCGCGCCTCGAGACCGGCCGTGGCCGCGGCAACAGCTCCCACGTGACACGCGCCGTCTCGGCGCTGCCCATTGGTCAGTCGCAGAGCGAACACACCGACGCTGCGACTGAATTCCAACCGGACGGAACTTGGTCGCAGGCCGTCTGCGGCTAGACCGACGGCCCTCCCCAGTCACAGCGTCGCAGGCGAGAATCGCATGCATGTGAAACGGCCCTAAGTCATGGCACAGTTAATTTTTTTTTGTGTGTGTGATGGAACAGAGTAAAAGACCGGGACAACGGTTTTTGCGCTGTTCCATCACAAATGCAAATGAGTAACCAACAGGCCCAACCTGCTGCCCTGGCTGATTTAAAAGTCGCGGGGGAATGTTAATCGTTCCCTGGAAATGGCTCCCTCTTCTTAAAGGGGCACCGCGATGATTTCCTCAGTACCAGTTAATATCATTAAATAGATTCATCATGCTTTCCAGAGGCCAGAACAAAAAGAATTATTGAAATCGGAGCATGCAAACGAAAGTTATTCCACTCTGAAAATTCTAAATGAAAAGCTCAGACGAAAACGCATTTCACTCGCCCATTTCACTCACCCAGTACCGAGACTAGGCGCTACCAATCAGCACCGCGCCTAGCGCACACGCAGCGGAAGCGTGCATGCAGTTGTTGCTTTGTCGGGGCTGTAGACAGCCGCGCATTTTGACGGCGTCTTCCCCCCATGTACGCGACGCCGTAGTCAGGGCAGGGGTGACTAACAACAAAGGAAGCTCCCCGAAGTTTCTTTTTTAGTCGGACTGGAAGGCTGTGGGCAGTAGCCCCCTCCCCCCCAAACTCGTCTCCCGTCTCCTGTCCAGCCCCCCCCCCTTTTTTTTTTCGCTGCCGTCTTGGTATGGTCACGGCCGGTCTCGACGCGCGCGCTTTCTGGTTTGAGCCAACGTTTTTTGAACAGCGCTGGCCGCCACGAAGGTTTGAAGCGGAATGGAAAGTGTCGCCCCTAGCTGTATTCTTGTTAGTTTTCATTCGCTTTCCCTGTTTCTTTCCAGTTTTTGTGGCGTGCGAAAAGCTTTCAGTACTCAGAGACATAATATTTTGGATTCACTTCGCAAGTATAAAGGAACAATATGCAAACTGGACGCCCAACCAATGAGAAAGGCAGCGCCCTATCTGGATTCAGCTCATTTCCGCTGCCGCAAATGGCCGCCGCGTTGCGACACCATAGGCTCGAAACAAGCATTTCTAGCGAAGATTAAAATATCAAATATTATGATTTCGGTGATCTCATTGCGCGTTCAGGACTCACAATGTCCCTTATTCTGCATACAAACAATAAAGACCCCATGCTTTATCTACGTCGCAGGGCACCTTTAACCCGTGTTTGTGGGCTTAAAAAGAACCTGCAACTCCCCTGCAGTCCCTCCTTGAAGTAGTAGTAGTAGTAGTAGTGGTTTGCCAGAGGCAACAACAGCTGACAAAATAAAATAACGAAATTAAAAATGTTGCCGGCCGTGGTGATTGCTATCTAATACCTTTGCCCTGCAGTGGGTGTAGTCAGGCTGATGATGATGATGATGACCTCAAACATTGGAACTGCGCCGGTGTAATTAAAGGCAAAGGGAGAGGATAGCGAGAAGTACGTAGCGGAGCGACAGAGAAAAATAGCAGGGGTAGCTTTGCACAACATTCCAAAATGAAAAAAAAAATTATATGTTCGCGCCACTCGCGTGCGAGCGCCTAGGTATTGTTGCACGTATTCGCATTCGTGACGGGTAAATTCACTGCATATTCAGGGCCGCGCGCACGTAGCGTCCTCTCGCTAATGAATCGCGCGAGCGGCCCACTGCACAAGCGGGCGGGGTGGAGCGCCAAGCCGCCGCGCTTGAGAAACCCAGTCAGCTTTTAAACGTCGTGTCATCTAAAAATAACTTCTCTTCATTTCTCAAGAAATTTAAATCATAATCAACAACATTTAACTAAGGTTTGACTCTTGAGTGCTGCTCTGGGTAAAGGCGTAGTTTCTTGCCGAACAGACGGGAAACGCTTCGGAATAGTTCCCAGCATGCCGTTTGTGAAGTCTTCTTTAGCTCTTCATAGTTTACGTACACCACTGGAATATTTTCCAAAACTAGCATCGCTTGCAGCAGTGGTAAAGCCCTTATCGACGGTGAACGAATAATCATCGGAAGCACTTTACCAACCTAGAAAAAATGTGAACTACCACACTACTAATTGTTACATTGGATAAATCACGTACCGCGCACAATGAGTCAGTGAAACAAGCATGAAGCGCAGCATCAGGTGTTGCCGCTTATTATACTGCAGCACTTGCTCACTGAACGCATTCGTACTGCATTTTCACCACATCGACAGAAGTTTCGAAGAGCTGACTGCTATCGAGGCCAATAACATGAGTGTTGAAATGCAGTGATTAATACACGATTTTAATATTTTGAATGCACAGAGTAAGAGCCACATACAAGTATTCGACGCTCATACTCTAAGTATGAGCGTCGGTAATTACGCATTTCACTGCTTGAACGAGTGTCCCTGGAAGTTTCATTGCTTTTGTATTGTTAATGCGTACGCAATCTTTTCGCAATCTTTGAATTCAGGACAGCTACCCGGGGACTGGAAGGTGGGTAAGGTGGTACCAATATTCAAGTCTGGTGATGCTCATTGTGCTCTTAATTACAGACCCATATCATTAACGAGTGTCCCGTGTAAACTGTTTGAACATGTCATTTATTCTCATCTGGTTAAATTTCTAGAAAATCATTCGTTTTTTTTCCCTCATCAGCATGGCTTTCGTCAATCATTTTCTTGTGAAACGCAACTCATTTCCTTCACCCATGATTTATTTGATGCATTAGACAAGGGATTTTTCATTGACTGTGTATTTTTAGATTTTCAGAAAGCATTTGATCTTGTTAATCACCAACTACTTTGTTTTAAGCTCGGTAAACTAAATATCGACCCAAACATTCTTTCATGGATCGAGAGTTTTTTGCGTAACAGAACTCAATTCGTCACTGCAAATAACGCTGATTCTTCACCATGCTCTGTTACCTCCGGCGTGCCTCAAGGTTCCGTGCTTGGGCCGCTATTGTTTCTAATATACATTAACGATCTTCCAATTTCTATTAACTCCACAATCAGGCTTTTCGCAGATGATTGCGTTATTTATCGAGTAATCAAATCCGCTTCAGACTCATCCTTACTTCAAAGTGACCTAAATAAGGTATCTAGTTGGTGTAATGTTTGGCTCATGAGACTGAATACTAACAAGTGTAAGGTCATGCGTATTTCACACCGGTCTGCTAACGAAAATCTTATTCCCTACAATATTTCAGGTTCTCTCCTTGAGCAAGTTACCACATATAAATATTTAGGGGTTCATATAACTTCTAACCTTTCATGGCAGGCACATGTTGATTATATTGTTAACAATGCTAACCGCATGCTTGGCTACTTGCGTCGTAATTTTTCCATGGCTCCATCTTCTTTAAAACTGCTACTTTATAAAACCTTAGTTAGATCTAAATTAGAATATGCGTGCTCTGTGTGGGACCCGGGACTTGAAACTCTTACTAATCAGTTAGAGTCAGTACAGAATCGTAGCGCCAGATTCATTTTGTCTAACTTTTCCCGCACTGCTAGTGTAACTACAATGAAAAATACTTTGAACCTTCCTAGCCTTTCCCTTCGTAGAAAACTCGCGCGAATACTAACTTTTCACAAGATTTACTACCACAATCATCAGCTAAAACGGGATCTTCTATCTGAACCATCGTTCATATCACCTCGCACGGATCATCGCCACAAGGTACGCATTCCATACTGCCGAAACAATGCATATTTTAACTCGTTTATACCAAAGACGGCGAGCGATTGGAACCACCTGCCCACCTTGGTTGCCGACATCTCTGACAACTGTTTATTTAAAAATGCCGCGGAAAACTGTGTTTGACTAGGCTGTTTTCTTACGTAATCTGATTTGTATTTTGTTCAAGCTTACGTTTTTTCATTCCTTGCTGTATAACATTACATTTTACGTTTACTTTTTGTTTTCATTTTGCTGCATTGTTTTTACATTTTTATCCACTCCCTTCTGTAACGCCCCACTGGGGCCCTGAAGGTATTGTAATAAATAAATAAATAAATAAATAAATAAATAAATAAATAAATATCAGTGTCATTATGCATATGTGGTCACTGTACGCGCTTAATAAAAAATGTACCTATCACGCAAAAGAGTCCTTGTAATCTCCTCTATCCACCCCGGGCGCGCTTTCTTGTCGCACTTTATGCAGCAGCCCATGGTATAGCCCCACTCCGATGGGAGCACTTTTGATTAAAGTACGCCTTCATGTGGCACGACTCAACCTCTCAAAGCAAACAACCAAAGCATAGCACGGCCGGTCTCGACGCGCTCGCTCACGAGCGAGCGCGTCGGGCCCACATAAAAAACTTGCTTTCGAAAAATGTTTCGTAGTTAGCAGGGCTAAACCGCCCCCAAATTTTTTGACGAAGTTGGCATGCCTACACCGCACTAGCCACGGTCCGGCTTCTTTTCTTTCACCCCAGCAAAGAAGGGGGCGAGTAGGGGAGCGACACAATCAGCGCGCCTTGAATACGCTGGGTGACAAAAGAATAAAGAGAATCTCTGCCGGGGCCCCGAAAAGCTGGGTTCACGTGAGGGGAGCGCACACAAAGTGGAGAATGCGGGAAGGTGAAGGCATCTCTCCCCCAACCCAGGAAGGAGGAATGTAAGAGGAGAAGGAGGAGCTCAACTTCATGCGGCGCGTGGTGGCAGATTTGTGAACTAGGGGCGCATGAACCAGAATCCTGGCCATGGACTGAGAACCGAGGAGCCTGCACCGGGACGCTGTGCTCGGAAGACGGTGGCGACCCCCGCGTGGCCAGCAAAGTCGATTCCGCCTCGACGGCGAGCGCCATGGCGGCGCGGACGGACTCAGGACGCCCAGAGCGGACCAAGCGCTGCACCTCAGGGAGTCGGATGGCGTCGACGAATGCCTCGGTGCCGACCAGGGCCACGGCGTTCTGAGGCGCCCCCGGCAACGACTGCAGAGCCAGGCGTTCAATGGCGGCGGCGAGGTCCTGGTATGTCTCCCCGGGCTCTTGACGGCGGACTCGCAGGCGGTGGTACTGCACACGGGGGTGACCTGAGGCACTGTAGTGGTCGGCGAGGAGGCCCGCCAGGACAGTATAAGAGCCCAGCTGGTCAGGCGGCACGTTCTGCAGCAGCTCAGTCGCGCGGCCTCTCAGTTTGGCGACGAGCATCCGTGCCTTCATCTGCTCGTCCCAGCCTCTCGCCGCCGCAATACTGTCCAGCTGGATGCGGTAAGCATCCCACGAAATGGTGCCGTCGAACGTGGGCAACTCCACGACGTCCAATGATGCGCCCACGCCGAGTACGCTGTTGGCGGCTACGACCGCAGGTACAGCGACGGCAGAGCTGGGTACAGCGGTGGCGGGGACGTCCAGAGGCACCGGACCCGTGTTCGGCTCGCCTGGCAGAAGGCGACGGAAGTCGCGCCGGATCGCCTCCATCTCCCCAGCCTGGACAGTGAGACGGGCCTCCCATGCGTCCATCCGCTGAGTAAAAATATCGAGGAGGCGCTCAATACCGGCGTTCAGCCGCTGCGGAGAACCGAGCCCCTCCGAGCGCCCAGGTGTAGCGATGCCGGCCGCGGCGTCGTCGGCGCCGTCGGCTGGTGGCGGAGTCCTGTCGACTGGCACGTCGGGGACTTGATTCTGGGAGCGGGTGAGCGGCATGATCCCACCGCTACCACCAAATGTTACGGGACGGCGGGCCCGCGCAGAGAAAGGCACAGAGACTCAGACACAGGAGACTCAGACATAACCGGCGCGGCGATTCCCCTTTGTTCACTCCTTCACGCGCTAGCGCCGCGCGCTCTCCCCTCGCGCTCGCGCCGCGCCTCTTCTTTATTTGTATACCGCAGCGCGCTCTTGGTTGCGAAGGTCGTATGCCGTTACAATATGTAATTGAAACTCGATCGCCTGTATCTGTTACATAATGCAATTGTTGCATCATTTCCGCATCGCATGCCGCGGAAGTCGCCTCCCGATGATAGCTTACACTGTTCCGGCATTCGTTCAATGCGTGTGCAAAGTCAGTGCCGGGTAGAAAAAGCGAAACTATACACTCTATCGGCGCTTGTCCGCCGCTGTGTTAGGCGACTTCTGGCGGGAAGCCCCCACGCCAAAGCGAGCACGCTTACAGAATAGGTGATTTTTGGTGCGGCTGTTGGCCCAGTTACATCGCCGCTGTGATGCCAGCACGAACGACCCTAAGGCGCGAAAACGAAACTATGCCGCGGCAGACAACACAAGCAGCACTATACGAGATGCGGTTACGCGTGTTGGCTCCGACGGTTTTGTTTTTGCCATCCACTTTATTCTTGTCACCTGCACCTTGTCACCTGCACCTTAAAAAAAAAAAATTGACTTGGTCAGTGACCCTATGTTTTTATTATGCCTCTACCTGACCAGACGACGTTTCGTCAAACTTGACTACACCTTAAGATACACAATTTCGAGATTCCAGTAGGCGATGATCCTATGGGATTAATGTGGCCACCGCGATAACAGCGAAGAGGAGCACGCGTACCGCAGCTTCGCACGTTCTAGGCATGCTCCCTCTTAGCTGCTAAAATCCTTCCACAGACAGCTGCTCAGAAGCGGAATGGACATTTGAGCTACAGTTTGCATAGCATCATGGAAAAAATAGCACATTCATCACTTGTGTTGTTTGGTCTTCTTTGCTCATGCAGAACAGTCCAGAGAAGGACATGGCGCACACGTCATAATAATAAAAAAAAACTGCAGGAAACGGTGCACAATTTTTTTTCACGCTAAACATTCATGTACGTTTCCTGGCTGTTACTTTTTTTTTGCGGTCCTATGAAAAACTCTGCAGCAATGTGTTTTGTTGCATTCGATGCTCTGGTGCATTTAACAACTATATGTGGACACTTGAGTGCACTCTCAACTCTCACTTTAGGTCGTACACGCATATATGTAGCCCAAAAATTTAACTTCATATTGTCTCTCCCAGATGCACACAAATCACGTACATCACCACCTCGACAACATGACCACAGATGTCATGCATATTCAAGAATGCTGATTCCATGGCTGCAGTGGAGGTTTTCGGCCAGAAGCATGGGTAACGGGGAGAGCTTGCACAGGTTGATCGCTTGCAACCGAGAAGTAATCACTAGCGAAATGTGTCGTAGTATGTGCACCGACATTTGCAGCTGAACTGGTTTTTACTGCAATGTGAAATGTGCAGTAGTCACTGAAGTAGAAAATAACTCAAGCGTGTACTCCAAAAACAAAAAAAATAAAATAAAATTGATTCAGCAGGTGACTGTGAGAGTTTTCAATTGCAACGTATATATGCCAATCCTAATTTATCTTCGAGAAAGGACTCTACAAGCTATAATTAGCCCAGAGTGAACTTGGTCACGAAAATGCCCTTTCTGATGCAGGTCAGTTACTTACCGCACGCTACTTGCGTTTGCACTAGTGATCCGTTCGTTATAGCGGTGTCGTGCCCCCCTGGCATACGCGACGCCTGTCGTAGGATGTTACGCTGCGCATGCATGTTTTCGCTCAACGCGTGTATTGTCTACTTACAGCTTATTATGTCAGGCGATGTCGAACTGAATCCCGGACCTGTCGACAGTCATGCAGATGTCACACTTGAAACTATTGCCAACGCAATAGCACGATTAGAAGCCACCCAGAACTCCGTACTCGCAGAGCTTACACTCATCCGCACAGCTCAAACGAAATTTGACAAACTTGTAAAGGACCTTTCTTTGCGCGTAGACGCACTGGAAAAAAGCGTTGAAAATCCCAAGTCAAGCAGGGCAGACTCAGATTCAATCGCGAAATTGACCACGCACATTAAACAGCTAAACGACAAATGTGATGACGCGGAAAATCGACTTCGTCGATCTAATCTAATATTCTTTGGGATTCCAGATGCCAGTGACGAAGCATGGACACAGTCAGAACAGCAAATATCACTTTGTTCACAGGAACTAGACATCAGTATCAGTGACACCGCGATTGAACGCGCTCACAGACTGGGCCGTTTCAAGCCTGGAAAGAACCGTCCAATTATTGCTAAGTTTTCTCATTTCAAAGATAAGACCAAAATTTTGTCAGCTATACCGCAGCTCAAAACATCAACCTATGCAATACGTGAAGACTACTCTGCCCGAGTCCGATTAGCCCGCCAGAAATTGTACGCTTTTGGCAAGGAATGTAACAGCAAGTTCAAGATGCGTTTCGACAAACTTATCATCGAAGAAAAGCAATTTATCTACGATACCGAATCCGATTCTGTTTTAGAGGTCAAATCATAGCGCTCACTGCCGACGGCTACGCTTCCATTTTCCACTCCCCCTCACCAACAGTCTGGCCGGAATAGAATACCTGCTCATAAGGTCATGTCAGTAATGTACACAAACATCTGCATTTATTTGTCAAAAAAAGAGGCCATTGAAACACTCATTCATGACAACGACACCGACATTGCCATTTTCACGGAATCGTGGCTGAATTCTGACGTTGATAACAGCGAGTTACTTGACGATGAAAACTTATTCACTATTCATAGGCTTGATAGGGTTGGGCGCAGAGGAGGCGGAGTGCTGGTTTTTGTAAAATCTAGTATACCTTCATTTCCAGTCAAGATTACTTGTAGCCACGAAATAACATGCGTCCGAATATCTCTACCTTCTAGCACTGTTATCCTCACTGCTTGCTACCGTGCGCCTGATTCCGATAGTACCTTTGTTGAGGATCTTTGCAGTGTCCTTTCAAACTTTCATTTTGCTTTCCAAATGCTGAACATGTGGTCTGTGGGGATTTCAACTTCCCAGACATTGACTGGAACAATCTGTATGCACCTTCTCGTCAGTCCAACGAATTTCTTGACATGGTACTCACATTTAACCTCATGCAAACAGTTAAAATAGCAACCCGGGGCACTAATATTCTTGAACTTATCCTGGTATCAAATCCAGATTTTATCCAGTCACTGTCATGTGTTGATTTCCTCAGTGATCATAAATTGCGGTTGTGTGATCTTTCTATTCCAATCCCCATGAAACAACCGTCAATAAAATACATCCGTAGTTACAAAAGAGCCGATTTCGCTAAGATTAATTCCGAGCTTAATAAGTATTTTCCGTACTTCCTAAATTCTTCTCCTGCTCGAACAATAGATCAAAACTGGCTGCTCTATAAAATAAAATTTTATCGCTTATTGATGCTTACGTTCCCTCATACGTATTCGCGGTGATGCTAGGAAACCGTGGTATTCCAACGCACTAAGAAGACTATCGAATAAAAAGAAACGCCTCTACCGTGAAGCGAAAAATTCTACTTTCGCTTCTAAATGGCAAAAATACCTGGCATGTCTTCACCAATATACACGGTTATTACAACACAGTAAAAAGAAATTCTTTCATCAGGACTTGAAGAACATTATTCGTAATAACCCAAAGAAATTTTGGTCCATACTGGCACCACACACTCACCATTCACGAGACATCACCTTGTTTGACGAACGTGGTACATCTGTTCCCACAGAACTCCGCTCAGATACAATGAATTCATATTTTTCATCGGTGTTCACCCATGAGCCCCCTCAAAATATACCACCAGTTCCCAATTCAAATTTTCCCCAAATGCCCCCCATTCACATTGCAGCGGAAGGCATTGTGAAAATAATTGATGGGCTTAAAACGTCGAAAGCACCAGGCCCTGACGGAATTCCTGCAAAATTTCTTAAGAGCACTAAGGAAAGTTCTAGCCTATTCCTTCAAGTCATTTTCGAGCAGTCATTGTCTACGGGTTTGCTTCCGAAAGATTGGAAAATAAGCAAAGTTGTGCCGGTGTTTAAAGCAGGTAACAGATCAGATCCCTCCAATTATCGCCCAATCTCTCTTACATGCATTGCCTGTAAGCTTCTAGACCACGTCATATATTCACATGTCGCATGGTTTTCGTTCCGGTTTTTCGTGTGAAACTCAGCTATTTGAATTTACCACTGACCTCCACTTAAATATGAACTCTTCATTCCAAACTGACATTATCTTTTTAGATTTTTCTAAAGCCTTCGATCGCGTGCCCCATCTTCGCCTCATGTCTAAACTCTCCGGACTGTCCATTGATCCTCTCGTTTTATCATGGATACATTGCTTTTTAACAGGTCGCTCCCAATACACAGTAATCGACAATCATCCTTCAGGCACTACTAACGTTATCTCTGGCGTTCCCCAAGGTTTCTTTCTTGGCCCACTTCTTTTTCTAATCTTCATTAATGACCTTCCTTCCGGTGTTTCATCCACTATTCGGCTTTTTGCGGATGATTGCATCCTTTATCGTCGCATTGTCACTAACAGGGATCAACTATCGGTTCAGAATGACTTACACATTATAGAACGGTGGTGTTCCGACTGGCTTATGCAGCTGAATGTCTCAAAGTGCCAATTCATGCAAGTATCGCGAAAACGTTCCAACATCAGATCTGCATATTCACTCCTGTCAAACACGGTAACCCAAGTCCAATCATATCGGTACCTTGGAATCACTATCTCCAGCAAATTAACCTGGTCGGAACACATCTTATATCTAGCATCTAGAGCATCAAAATCAATTGGCCTCATCCGAAGATCTCTGTACCTAGCCCCTCCTTCTGTTCGAAAATTAGCATACGAAACATTCTCCCGTACCATACTTGATTATGCAGCGGCTGTATGGAATCCTCACCAAGCATACTTAATTAACACCTTAGAAGCCGTTCATAGTCCCGGTTAGCTCCACTATTAACTGATTAACTGGAGTGTAACCTTTGTTTTATTCCTTTTGTGAACACTCCAGGTTTATAGCACTCCGTACTAAGCTTAAAATCTAGGGAACTATGAAGCTCATTTCTTGTTGTTTTCATTTCTGCCGAAGTGCACATGCTCTATCTATCGCAGTTACTTTAATCTCGCCTTAGAAATGCTTACATACTTGTGTGAAAATTCTACATTCAGACTGCAGCCTGTTTACGATTAAATCCTTAACTTTGGTGACGTATTCTTCTCCTTCATGTAATTCATCACTAAACTTCCATTTTTCGCAAATAAACTTCGTAGCTGTGCTCTTCCTACCGAGGGTAAGCATGACTAGGCAATGATCACTGAAATTGGCATACACCGTCTGACAGTCACAACACAACAACGCACAATCGATAGGAAAACATACACAATCCAATCTTGCATGACTACCTCCCTGAAAGTTCGTGTAAACTGCCTGTGCTTCACGCGTCAATATCGAGCCTGCATCTTCAAGGTCGGGCTCACTTTGGATTTGAGGAAGCAATTCTGCACTCTTGTCTCGAAAAGAACGGTTTATTGCTGGTCCTCTGATGTGCAGACGCAATTGAAGTCGCCAATCATTATCACATGTCTCTCAGTTAAGTAGAAATGGCTTGGCCTAGTGAAAAAAACTTTCTCTTTCATGTACTGCATTCGGCGCGTATACACATAAACTCTCCAATTCATGAAAAGCATCGAGGTGTGGTGATAAGGGCACGAAACGAAAGGCTGTGGCTCGGGGAGACGCCAGCCAAACGGGCGCTTAGTGACGAAAAGAGGCAGGAACTGTCGAAAGAGATAAAAGAAATTTGCTATTGAAATAAAGTTGCATATCGATGGACGAGAATCGCACTGGAGCTTGTGCAATATTACACAGAGCTCTTCAGCCTAAATATACCGGACACTGAGTGCTTCAGAGCAGAATTTTTATCTCTGATGCGATATTGGAGGAAGTACTTGTGGAATCCCTTGAAGCTGACATATCAGCTGAAATTGAAGCAGTGATCCTAAAAGTGAGTTAAAACATGTCTCTGGGGCCCGGCGGTCTGGGCGCATCTGTATATAAAGCGTTTGAAACATAAATAGCTGTCTCCCTTGAACGACTGATTAGGAAATGCTACGAAAATAAGTTGACTTCTGCTTCATTCCGAATGGTCCACGTGGTACTGATTCCTAAAACAAATGATGCGATTATGTTGCAGTCACTAGAATCCCACTATCCAGTCAGTTTAACAAAGGTGGATTACAAAATCTACATATAGGTTCTAGCTCAACAGCTGAAAAGTGTCACTAACTGACTTGTAGGCCCACATCAGACCTGTGGCATAAAAGGCAGGACAATCTTATCCAGTATTCATACTGCGGAGAGTGTCCTTGAATTGTGCGATGCAATCAATGGGCATGTGGCCATGTTGCAATTAGACCTACACAAGGCCTCTGACAAAGGTGTGCACTAAGTTTTATTCTCTGTATAGAATCACGTCAACGTTGGAACCGTGGCTACAGAGGGCGTTAAAATGGTATACACTGGTTGCGCAGCGAAGTTGGTGATAAAGTAGCAGCTATGCGAGAGCACACATCTGCCGTCATCTCTGAGGTAAAGCTGTTCTTTGACGCCTCTTTTCTCTGTGCTCCCCCTCAAGCCATTTTGCTTGCGGCTGCTTATAAGGGAAAACATCCGTGGATACATATTCTATGAAACTTAAGTTGGAGTGCTAGCATATGCTGGTGACTTAGCAGTGTTTTGCACTGATCACGGTAATCTGAAAGATGTCGACCAAGGGGCTGAAACTTTTTTTTCTGCAGCAAGCGGAAGTTATATTAGCTGGACCAAGTGTTCCGGTTTCTGGCATGGTAGATGGCAATACGCACTGTAGGTGTTTTGCAACCTGCAATGTGCGGTTACGCCCGGCACCTAGCTATGTGTGCCCCTGGATGATTACCGCGTGAGTACAGAATACTGGGTAAACGAAGGCGTATGAGTTATAACTCAGACAGGTAAAATAGGAGAGCGTAAATTTTCAAGGTTTTGCAAAAGAAACTATGTGCAATTGATTTCTAGTTGCTAACATTTTTTTAAGTAATGGAAGCAGTAAGTTTTAATAGGACCAGTGCAAAAGCTGCACAGAGTTTTCACGACCTTTACTGGGGCGTCAAGTTGGCAGTTAGCCGTAGTAATGTTTCAAAGGGTAATATGGAGGTTTTGGTGGTCATATTTGTCCCTAAAGCCAATAGTAACCAGATTCTTTTGTTCTGGGTGACCAAACCGATGCTTTTCTGAGAACGGTGATTCAGGTGAGGCTACGCGATTCATTTCCTGAGTATCTAGGGCTTTCTACATCCACAGGCCAAATGGCTTTAAGCGCGTTTTTGCGCGAAGTAGTCGTGTCTTTCGATATATTACCGGCAAAATTCTCCTGTGAATACCTAGCCGCCGTCACTCCCAAGAAGCTGTATAAATATCTTAACATATTCTTGCCTGTACATTTGTATCGCACGCTATATGTTTTGGGTTCAGAACGAGATGTTCTTAAAGGGGTAGAGACATCAAATTCCAAGGTTGTACAAAAGACTGCCATACGTTTCCTTTGTATGTGAGGACAATAAGAGCGAAGTATTAAATTTAAGGGATGTCTAGAACATATTTTAATTTCATTTTAGAGTTTGTGAAAATGCTCACTCTTGAAGTCTGAGCCATCGCTAGTGCATCAATATGACGTAAGAACAGAGCAGAAAACACAAGCAAGTATTTTCTACGTCACTGCACAGTTTTCTGACGTACGGGACCAAGTTTTGCGGTTTCGCGACCTAGCAACCTTGGTTACGAGTGCTCACGAGTCATTTTTTCTGCACGCTCGCGAGTGCGACGGTGCTTTACGCACGGCGTTGCCGCAGGAGATGTCGTAGCCGAAAGATACACTTTTGCAGAGGAATATTGCCGGTGCTCTAATCTAGGAAGCATTCTCTGGTATCATGGATGTTATGTATTTTCTTGTGCGAACGTGAAGTACGCCGAGCATGCCGGCCGGCCAGCCTGGATCTCGTCTGCTGGTGTCATAAAAACGAGCTAAAGTGTGTTCTTAACGTAAATAATAAACCCTGGGATAAAAAATGTGAAAAAATGTGTCATTTTTGAGGATCGCTGACCAATACTGAGCTGCTGGCAAAGATAACGACTGTGATACGAGCAAACTTCTTGCCACAACCGCCTCGCAGCTGCCGCTGGCCCGACGTTGGGGTCCGACTCGCCTGGCGCCCACTCGCTTCGCTGCTGAAGGCGTCGCGAAGATTTACCATACTATATTGTATTGTGAGATGGTGCTGTTGACAGTAAAGCGATGTGTAGAGTAGGCTTTTTATTATAGCGCAGGCGACTTCCGAAACGCCGGCCGCTGCGGCTTCGATCGATGCGAAAGAGGCTATAGGCCTAGCGACGACCACGGCAACCAGGCAGCAGAAGAGCTCGTCGCCCGGAGCGCCCGCCAGCGTTGCCGTTGCCGAAAGCTCGAAACATAAGCAGGCATGCTTTGTCGCTGCTCGAGCAGTCTTTCTGATAACAAGGCGATCTTGTCTTTTCTTATGAGATTTGTACACCATTCTAAGCAGCGCTCAAGCACTGCTGCACGGCGGCGAAGTGCGACACCGGTTGTGGGCGGAGCTTGGGTAGAGCGGCGCAGCGATGCTCACCGCTCCGTGTCCCTGCTTGCAGTGGGCGCAAGCGACGATCGGTGCGGCGCGTCGGCCAAGTGGCCATATGGCGTGATGAATGTTGCTGCGCGTGTATTATTTGTCTAAATAATTATTGCACTTCACGCTCTGAGCTCGCTACTTGCTTTTGGTCGGCGAATGTTTTCGCTCGGCCACCGATCTGCCCAAGACACGTCGGCCGACAGGTCTCGTCGGCATCTTTGGTCGGCGGCGTTGTCAAGGACGACGCTTGGTAGTTGGGGCGTCGTCGTCGTCGTCGGTGCAGTGTGACTGGCTAGTCGGGGAACGACCAGGTTGGCCGACGTGACCGTCGGCATCAGGGTCCCGTCGGCATAGTGTGAACGCGCCTGAACTGCGCGCTGGTCCCAGGCTGCCCTAGTCGTCGCTAGGCCTAGGTGATTTCGCTTCGAAGCCGCAGTTGACAGCGCTTTGGAAGTCGACTGTGCTATAATAAAAGGCCTACTCTTCACATCGCTTTAGTCCGAACTCGTCCCATAATAGAAGATAAGTTCGATTTCCACGACGCCTTCAGCAACGGAGCTAGCAGACGAGCAGCGCGCACGAAGCAGCAGCGTCGAGCTGTCGGGATAGGACAACGTCGGCGTGAGGTCGGCGCTGTTGTCGGCAGAGTGTGACACACGGGTCGGCCGACGGCTGCTATCTCGGCGACGCGACGGCGATGCGCTCGTCGGGCGACGACCGGCGCTCGGTCGGCGTCTGCGCAGTGTGACAGACGCGTCGACAGCACGAAAATCGCTGCCACCGACCATCGCCAGACTGAAATCGGCAGATCGTCGGCCTAGTGTGAACGCGCCTTTACCATTTGACGTTGCTTACACGCTCGGCGTTCGCGGGCACAATCTGAGCTACGTCGGGCCTGACGCCTGCCTCCTCTTCGGAATCGCTGGCCAGCGGATCAAAAATGAAGTGGTTGTCGGGGTTCGAACCGCGGCGTCTCCTTCCTAGTCGGCGTCATCCCGCGATTCCTCACAATCGGTGTCTTCGCCGAAATAAAACTCTTCTTTCCGACTCGGAGCTATTCGGCATTGCGACTTGCCCTCCGCCCGGCTCTCCGTGTTTACGCGCACCACGTGCGTGTCAAGCAGACGACATGCCTACACGACGTCACGGCTTTCCGGACCCACGTTACAACGCATTGTCTGGTTTTCGACGTCACGCAAGAGCCTGGCAAAACCTGGCAACTACGAACCGAAACCGAAACTGCTGGGTACAAATAATACGATTATTAATTATATAATGCGAATTCATGCTTCTAAGATGGTGTTCCATGCTCACTGAATCACTACGCATTATTTACAACCCAGAGGTACAACACAAAAATGTGGTGTCTCTACCCCTTTAAGAGAGTTAAATGAATGCCGGTAAGACCTTCCGTTAAATCCTTCCTTTTCCTGTTGCATACAGGCACTCTACCAGTGAATCCATGGCAAAAAGCAGTGGAATCTTTGTACCTTGTTCCGTAGGTGCTTGATATGCAAAAAGCGAGAGACGATTTAGCATATTTTTCTGTACTGCCATGACGCAGTGTTTTTTTGGGATGTTCTAAAACGCAGCATAAAAAAAAAAGGATTTGCCGATAACTCTTTTCGGAATACGTTTTCCGCCACGTGCTGAACCTGGGGGAGTGCCCTGCGATCTTTCAATGATTCTGTGCATGCATAGCGCGTAGAAAACACGCATGGTTCTCGGATATGAGCATGATGTGCTGACCCCTGCTCGACAGTACTTTAACGAAAGTGTGCAGTATATTACGCGATGTTTTCAGCGCAAAAAGTGATCCTCCTGATTGGCTGTCGGTTCTGGACAAAATGACCACCCGAAATCCTTTATAATTAACAGAGTAGCCAAACATTGACTGGTGTTTTAATGCTCATGTAACATTTCCGAGGTACCATTCTTTTTGCCAAGCCGGTACTAAAGAAAAAGAACAAGACGCTGTAAGCTCAAATCGTAGAGCGACTTGCTCCGATGGAACATTGGTCCCGGGTTCAAACGCTGGACTAGCACGAATTTTTCTTTACCAACGAAGATTCGGAGAAAGCTGTACAGTTTTCCTTTGTAGCCGTACGTCTGCCCTTGGATGGATGCCCGCTAGAAATCACTCCCTTATTGCAGATCTGCTCCACCTTGGAGGATTCCCCTAAATAGCTGACGAACACTGCTCCTACTTGGAGTTATTGAACAATTATCTCTCGCCCTACCATGCACTTGCCGTCCCGGTTAGCTCAGTTGGTAGAGCGACTGCTCCGGTGAAGCTGTGGTCCCGGGTTTGAACACCGGATAAGGAGAAATTTTATTTTTGCGACGAAGTTTCTTAGAAAGCTTTATAGCTTTCCTTTGTAGCTGTAGGGCTGCACCTGGGTGGACGTCAATGAGTAACTACTCCCTTACTACATATCTAGTCTACCTTGAGGAATCCCCTAAATATTTGAGGAACACTACTCCCGATTCGAGTTATGGATAAATTCTCTCTCGCCCTACCATTGGCTTGGAGTACCGGTTAGCTCAGTTGGTAGAGCAATTGCTCCGGTGTAGGGGCGGTCTCGGGTTCGAACACTAGACCAGGACAATTTTTTCTTTAGCTACGAATGTTTCCGTGAAAGCTGTATAACTTTCCTTTGTAGCCGTATGGTAGCGCTTAGGTGGATGCCAATCAGCAATCACTTCCTTACTACAAATCTTCTCCACCTTGGGGGCTCTCCTCAATATTTACCAAGCGATTGATTGTAAAACATTTTATTCGCCGGGAAGAGCTTGGCAAGAGGTCGCGTTAAGTGGTCGAGAGTACATAGCCCTCGACGACTTTGTCAGCCCACTCCACCGCCAAAACTTGCGTTCTGGGGTCAGAGCTAGCCAGCACGGTCTCCCACCGCTCGAGAGAAGGAGCTGTAACTAGATCACCCGGAGGTGGCTCTATTTTGCAGTCCCACAGGATGTGATCGTAGGTAGCACGTTGGCCACAGTGTTTGCAGTTTGGGTTGTAAAGATCTGGATAAATGCGCGCGAGGAGTGATGGGGTGCGTATCGATCTCGTCTGTAGACGACGCCACGTAACCTCTTGTTCTTTACTAAGTCTTTTGTCTGGAGGGGGCAAAATTCTCCTCTCTAGTTTAAAATGATTGGTGAGATCATGATATGTGATCATGGAGTCCTTCGTGAAATTCAGGGAGCCAGACTCATCCACTGCCCGGTCGACGAAACCTCGGGCTTTATTGTGGGCTGCCTCGTTCCCCGGATTCCCCGAATGGGCTGGGACCCATATCAATTCGGAATAATTTGGTGAGAATTTGGTTGCGTTAAGGATTCTAAGGGAGGTGTTTGTAATTCGCCCTTTAGCGAAATTATTGATACCCATTTTGGAATCGCTGAAGATGATGCTTCCTTGGGTATGCGCTAGGGCGAGGGCTATAGCCGCCTCTTCTGCCGTTTCAGAGGATTTCGTTTTGATTGTCGCCGAGACGATGTGGTCACCATACTCGTTCACAACCACAATTGCAAAGGCATTGGTATTTTTGTATTCTGCTGCATCTACATAAAGTGTTCCAGCGCACTGTCTGTATTTGTTATGTAAGGCTTTGGCTCTTGCTTGTCTTCTACCCTCATGGTGTAAGGGGTGCATGTTTTTGGGGAGTGGTTTGATTAGTAGGGCCGTCCTATAGTCGCGGGGTAAGTCTACTTTAGCATCGTTATTCGTAGGTTGAAAGTTAATTCCGAGCCTGGTAAGAATACTCCTGCCAGTTCTGGAATTGGCTAATCGCGCTGTTTGAGCCATTAAATGGGCTTCTTTCAGTTCATTGTAGGTGTTATGTATTCCTAACCTCATAAGCCTTTCAGTTGAGGCATTTAGTGGGAGTCCTAACGCAGCCTTATAGGCCTGCCGTATCATACTATCCAATTTGTCCTTTTCTGCTTTCGAAAATTTGAGATAAGGGGTGGCATAGAGTATCCTGCTTAGCGCAAAGGCCTGCACTAGTCGGCATAAATCTCTTTCCCTCACCCCTTGTCTGCGGTTAGCTATGCGGCGGATTAATCGCGCCGTCGCTTCTACCGTGCGTTTTAGCTTAGTGAGTGTGTCAGTATTCTTTCCATTTGTTTGTAAATACAACCCCAGTATTCTCATGGTCTGTACCTCTTTGACAGATCGTCCATTAACATAGACGTTTATTTGCGGGGGGGTTGTCGTGGTACGCCTACCTCTTTGTTTACGACGGATCACTAAAAGTTCAGATTTTTGCTCAGAACAAGTGAGGCCGGATTCCCATGCGCATGCCTCAATGATGTCCACTGCTGCTTGGAGTGTGTCTTCTATGTAGCCTTCGCATCCTTTGGTTACCCAAAGTGTGATGTCATCTGCATAGAACGTGTGATGTAGGTCTGGTATTTGTGCCAGTTTGGGGGGAATTTTGATGAGGGAGAGGTTAAAAAGGAAAGGGGACAGGACGGAGCCCTGTGGCGTTCCTTTACTTCCTAGTGTGATTGGGGCGGACTCTATTGTTCCGACCGTTATCACTGCTGTTCTGTTAGTGAGGAAGGATCGGATGTAGTTGTACGTCCTTTCTCCGGGGTTGATTTCTGACAAGTTTGTCAAAATGGCTTTGTGGGTGACGTTGTCGAAAGCTTTAACAAGGTCTAAACCCAATATTGCTTTCGTTCCTGTTCCCTCGTCAGCTTCAATTATGTCCTTGTTAAGCTGCAAGAGTATGTCCTGGGTAGATAGTTGGGCCCTGAATCCTAACATTGTTTCAGGTAGGAGTTTCATGTCCTCCGCATAGTTTTGGAGCCTATTGAGGATGACATGTTCCATGAGTTTGCCTAGGCATGATGTTAATGAAATTGGGCGTAGATTCTCAGTGCTGAGTTTCTTACCCGCTTTAGGAATAAAAGTGATTTTCGCGTGTTTCCACTCTGGTGGTATGTTGCCTGCATGCCAGTATTTGTTCATAAGGTCTGTAACCGCCGCGATCGACGTTGCGTCTAAGTTCCTGAGAGTCTTATTTGTTACTTTGTCTGGTCCTGCCGCAGATGTTGTCCGCAGTTTTCCAATTGCGTACCAGACCTCTGCGTCTGTGATGTCTGCGTCTAAATTTGGATTAGGAGTCCCCCGGTAGTCTGGTTGTGTGGTACCATCATCCGTGTTTAGATAACGTTCTGCTAGCTCTTTGATTAGGTCTTCAGTTGTACCCTCATATTTATGTATGAGTCTGTACAGTTGACTTTGTTGCACGGGACGTGTTTGTTCTGGGTCGAGCAGGTGTCTTAGAAGATGCCATGTCTTCTTATTTCCGAGCTGTCCATTGACGCTTTCACATATTTGGTTCCATTGTTGTGTTTGGAGAGTAAGTGTATGTTCCTCGATTCGCCTCTCGATTTCAGCGATCTTTTTGCGTAGTCGCTTGTTGTGTTTTTGCTTCTTCCAACGTTTTTGGAGGCCTTTTTGTGCCTGCCACAGGTGTAACAGTTTTGAGTCTGCAATCTGCTCCTCCTTCTCAACTGGCACCACAACGCTAGTGGAGCTGACATCCTCATTCAGGGAGATAACCCAGTCGCTAAGGTTAGAGATCTCCTTTGGAGCTGTTTTGTCGCGAAGTTGCCTGAACTTGTCCCAATCCGTGGTTCGTATTTCTTTTGCTTTGTTTTTAAGTTTTGTCGTGGGGAAGGTGATGCTAAGGATGAAGTGATCACTACCAAGGTTTTGCCCGGTGTTGACCCACTTTGCGTCCTTGACGTTTTTAGAGAGGGATAAGTCTGGAGATGTGTCGACACATACACTGTTACCCATGCGTGTGTGGTCGCTCGGGTTGTTTAGCGTTGTGAGCCCTAGTGACTGTATGATTTGCCAGAGCAGGTTCCCTTTAGGAGTTGCTTTGGTATATCCCCATGCTGGGTGTTGAGCGTTGAAGTCTCCCACAATTATTAGTTGAGCCCTAGCAGCCAGCTTTACTGTGTTTATCAACAAGTGTGGGAGTCCATTGCCTTTGTTTCTGGGCGGGTTGTATACATTAAGGATGAAGAGATTTGAGTCTCCTTTTTGCCTTGGTACTATTTCAAGTAGGGTGTAATCTTCTTCCGAATCATTTATAAAATGTTGAATTGCGGTGATATTTCTATGCACCAGAGTGGCTGTGAAGGAGCCGGCTGCGTTACTAGTATCATAATGAGGTGGCAGATATGCTTTATAGCCTGGCAGTGTAGCCCTGCCGCTAGCTTCTTGCAATGCAATCACGTCTGGGGTTGTAACAGACGGTGCTTGTTGGATGTGGAGCTGCAAGTGGGCCCGCTCGCGGCGGAAGCCTCTGCAGTTCCATTGCCAAATTTCAAATTTTTGGCGTGGTGCCATGTTGGGTTATAGATGGTTGTGGCGTCGTGGACAGATCCAAGATGGGGGGTAGGCGGGCCTCGATAGTTGTAAGCCTATCCATTATTTGCTGCATACACGTGGCTATTTGGGATACCTGTCCCTCTAGTGTTGCAAAGCGAATATCTATCTCAGCAAATTTGGTAGTAACGAGGCCTTGGAAGGTTGCTTGTTCTGTTGATATAGCGCTAGTTCTCTCTGACAGAGTATTGATGTCTGCCCTGAGTTTGGTAGGCGCTTTCGATGGCTGCGGGGTGTCGGCTTCCGAAGCCTCGGCCTTTCTTTTGGATTCCTCGCCTTCTTTTGTAGGAAGCGGTCTTTTAGTTGCTATTCTGGCGTCTGTGTCCGTCGCGTTATGGGCCGAAGACTGGGACGCGGTGGAGGGAGTGTGGCAAATGGCGTCTGTTTCCATCGCAATATTGGTCGAAGCCTGGGACGCGGTGGGTGGCGTTCTAGCCGCAGTGGCATTCTGTACCTGATGCGCTTGTAACAGGCGTTTAATGTCAGCCAACTCTTTTTTAAGGCTGGCAATTTCTCTGTCTCGGGATTGTAGTTGTATCTGAAACTCCTTCTCTCGAGCGTCAATAGATTGGGAGGCCTCTGCTGGCCAGCTCACCTTTTTGTTGGAGCGGCTATCGCTGCGTCCGCGGCTCGAGCTTCGCTTGTCGTTCCCTGCTGGGTTCCCCAGGGGCGGGAAGGAGCTGGAGTTGTTCCGGCTGTGGCTGCCTCCTTTTCCGGTAGCACCCTGTTCCTTCTTCCTGGGCCTAGACTGGTGTCCGTGTAGTGATGAGTCGTTGTCCCCTTGCTTGGGTGCCTGGTTGCCATGGGGCGTTCCTTGTTTGTTCCTGTTGATCAGCCGGAATTTGCAGTTCCGGCTGCCTGTGTTGTGGCCCCCGTTGCAGACGATGCAGACGGGTTGGCAGGTTGGCTGTTCTCCCTCAGGTGGAGGCGAGTGATTTTCTCCGCAGCGGCGGCAAAGGTTCGTTGTAGGTTTGTAGCAGACGTCGGCCCGGTGTCCTACCCTCCTGCAGTTGTAGCATACTTCATGTTGCTCCCTGAAGGGGTGGACCCGAAAGACGCCGCACTGATAGATTACTTGGCTGGGTAGCTTCTTTCCAAAAAAGGTGATTTGTATTGTTCTGGACTGTCCGATCCTTCGGGCATCCACAACTTCTATTCCTTCGTTTCTGTTTCCGAAGCCTTGGCGAACCGCTTCGGGCGAGTCTCCCGCGTAGGCGTTGTAAATGACCCCTTTTACCGAGTCTTCGGGCGCCGCCACGTACGACGTAACGTTGTAGGTTTGACCTTGGAGGTTCAGTTTTTCAATCTTGGCGTATGCAGTCGCCCGTTGACGATCGGGCGTGCATAGCGTGAAGGTGTTGTTGGCCGTATTGACTCTGATAATGTCTTCATTCTTCACCGTATCATACGGCAGCCTGGACACCTCGCAGGCGCAGAAGAGTAGTAGTCCGGGCGCAAAGTCCCTCAGATTCCAACCTTGTGGTCGGCAGACGATTTTGTAATCATCGGTTGGTAAGCGCGGGAGAAGTGCTTTCTTGCTGAGTGCAAGTAGCTTTTTCCCGTTCTTTCGCGATGGAAAATTGGAATTAGACTTGCCTTGGCCGTGCCCCTGCGCAGGCTGGTCGTCGGTTGATGCGGGCCCTTTATTCTTCAGGCCTCGTTGTCGGTCGCGGTACCGAAGAATGGTTTCCCATTTTCCATCCTCGAGCTCCGACGCTGATATCATCTCGCCTTCCACGGCGTACTCCATCTTTGCAGGTCCCTGGGAGCTCAGTTCCCGGCGGAGAGGTGACGAGCTAGGTCGAGCTCGATGGCTAGGCCGGTAGTCAGCCGGCAATATGCCTAGGTGTCCGTAGATTGGTAAAATCCGGCTTCAGCAGGCACTGGACAATGGCCCGGATGTCAACCAAAATATTCGAGCCCGAAGGCTGACTCTTTCTGCCGAAAAGTGGCTTCGAGGCGGGAGCCCATGCGAGACACGTCAGCACAGCTCCGTCCTCTTCCTCTTAATGATTTAATGGCCGCTGGCCTATTGTGAGCGCGCCGTCTCGCGCCACTGCCAGCTTCGTCTTCTTCGCACAATATTATCAAGACCGGGCCACTTTTCCTATAAATTTGCAGAAGATTAAGTACACCAGGTTCCGTTATCACTATCTCTGGCATCAGCGATGTAGGCCGCACTCTGCTTTTACTTAGAGGTGAGGCTTATTGGAAAAAAAAAGTGTAAAAGTATAAGTTCAACGAGTGAGCAGCAGCAGATGCGTCATTAATAACGCGACCATCAACTTCATTTCGGACTGTTGCTCTTCTCGTTTTGATGAAAACCATCAGAATTTCTCGGGATCATTTTTCCTGAAATCTGAAAGGGCAACTGAAAAGGAATTGTACCTCGCTTCATTCATTTCCTTCTTTAATTTATTGAAAAGTTTACTGACATCCACTGATTACTTTTTATTCTTCTCATTCTCTGCAGTTTTCTTTCTAGATGGATAACAAAACGCGTTATCCGAGAAGTATTTCTCTTAGTTATCTTACGCCTTCTTGGGATAACGTCAGCTTGACGTTGCGCTACTGAATTTTTTTATTTTCGAAAGAAGTCATCTACATTAACTGCAGAACTCAGCCCATCTCCCACTGTATCCTTGCTGTCAAGTACTCAGACATCAACTGCACGGCTGTAATCTTTGAATGAAATGGGTGAAGGATTGCCGTTTCTGTTACCATTCAGTGAATAATGGGGAACTGCAATTAGAGCATTTTTTGTGGTGATATTCCGCCCCCAACGAGAGCCACCGCGTAAAGAGGGCTAGAAACAAATGCGAGGTCAAGTACAGAACTGGACTGTCCTTGGACTCGGCTGGCTTCGTTGATTGGTTGGCACAGGAAAAAGCTGAGCTTAATGCATAAAGCCATTTCCGAACTACTGGTTTCCGCAGTTTCAGAAGCCGAAGGAGTCCAATTTATGCCTCCCAAGTTGAAGTCGCCTGTTATAATTGTCTTAGAGCGGTCATTTACTTTTTTATTAGGAAATTCATGGCTCTGCATAATATAATAGTCAGGTCAGTTTGGTCGTATGTAGATTCCTCCCAGCAATACCGAAGTGCCGAAAATATCAATATTGCGCCAAACGCTTTAGTGGTTAACGACGCCACTATATTTCTGAAACGGAACGCCTTGTTTGACTGCCACAGCTACATCTCGTCCACGAACATCGCGATCGCAACGGTCCAGACTATAAGCAAATGAGACAACCTCTTAGTCATGCATGTCTGCAAAAAGCCAGATTTCTATTATGACCACAATTTCGAGTCAGTACAGCAGAAGCAAGTATTCAAACTCTGCAGTTTTATTGACAACGCTTCTCGCGTTAGAAGGCAATACTGTTAAGGGCGCTGGGTTATATTGTCATGAAGTAGACTCACCGGAATAATACTGCACATCGCTTTTGCCTCTCCTGAGAAGCAACTTTTTGTCGTCGGCTTCATTCCACAGATGCAAATCATCATTTATTATCAGTTTTAATTTATTCTTATTGTAAGAAAGACAGTTGGGGTTTGGTTTGCTGTCGCAGCGGCTAGCGCCGACGAAGGAGAGGAAGAAGACGGAATACGAAGCTGACGAAGCTCGGGTGCGCGCTTGCGAACGCTGGCCTGCTGAGCGACACCGCTCGAACAAAGACTGGCCGTCCACACTAATTGTGCGAGTCGTCTCATTACACTATTGATATATTCTTAGCAATTTTTTCAATAAATATGACTGCTTTCTTTTCAAGCATATAAATAGTAACCATGATCAAAAATTCAAGGGCCACTTTGACTGTCTAAAGTGTGTGGAGGCGAAAGCGTTTTCCGCACCACTTTGACTGCCTCTACGGAACTGGTGACGTCACTGCTGGATGACGTCACACATAATTAATGATTAATTACTAAGTAATGACAAATTACTAATAATTGTATAATTGCTTATTAATGAATAAATGCTAAGTAACTTCTAATTAATGACGCTTAAGCTTCGCCTTTAAGAATGGAACTCGATAGCGTGTCGTAGCGATGCCAGGGAGTCCACGGAACACCACCACCCGTTTGGCGCGATGTCTTGCCCGTTGAACGCAACGCTTCTTGAGGGAAGCAAATGGCGCAGTAATTCTGTCACCTCGGTGGACACCTGAACCGCATCGTACAGGAAGGGCGGAAGTGGGAGGGAAAGAAGAAAGACAAAGAGGAGCCGTAACGAAAAAAATTGGCTGTGGCTTAGCTTGGTTAAGCCTGGTAATTGCGAAGCAATACGTGGTTCTGCTGCCGTTCTTCCCGTTGTTCTTCTGTCGCCGTAGCTCGCTGATGCTTTCTCTTTGCAACCTGCCGAAGCGTATAGGCTGGAGGCGGCATCTCATAGGCTTGACGAGAAGAGCGCTGCCAGGCAGCGGCCGTGGCTATGCGCCGCGCAAGGCAACGGCGTGAGATGGGGCCCCGTTTTTAAGCAGATGGTATGACGTCACATAGCGCGCAGCGCCCTTGGTGAGAGGAGCGGGAGTGAGGCCACGGCCGTGGCTATGCGCCGCGCAAGGCGACGGTGTGAGATGGGGCCCCGTTTTTACACAGATGGTATGACGTCACAGAGCGCGCAGCGCCCCTCGTGAGAAGAGCGGGAGTCAGGCCGTGGCTATGCGCCGCGCTAGGCGACGGCGTGAGATGGGGCCCCGTTTTTACACAGATGGTATGACGTCACACAGCGAGGTCACGCGAAAGGTCAAGCGTGGCTATGCGGCCGCGGCACGGCACGGGCTGAGGTGGTAGCGAAAGCATTATTGCTTCGAAATAAAAATGAAAATTGTATTTGAGGAAAGGAAATTACGCAGTAACTGCCTCACATATCTCGATGGACACCACTCAAAAGCGTGACACCACTGCTGAGAGGGCAGTCTCCCATGCCTCTCTGGAAGGGTTAGAGGAAGGGGGTAGGCGGGGATTTTGAGTACATGCCCCCACCATGTGGAAGATATCACAAGTCTCCCCACAGTGCGGGCATCGCCCATCCGTGTTCGGATCGTAATATTTTATGATTGCAGGACAGAGTAGAGTGCCTGTCTACAGGCGCCTTAAAGTTCTCTCCTCCATCTTACTCAGCCCCTTTACAGGGGCCGGGAAAGGGCGGTGGTTGTCGCTATAATGCTTTATTATATCTTTGAATCGAAGCAGCGGCTGGTTAGTCTCCAAGCCAGAAGAGCTGGGATGAGGAGCCCGCTCAATAACCGCCCGGGTAGCCGCGTCAGTGGCCTCATTACCTCGTAAGCCCTGGTGGCCAGGAGCCCAAATGATTATTTTCGGTGTTGGATCAGTGGCTCCTCGCTTGAGTCCAAAGGGCTCTGGTGAAACGGGCAAGATACGGGGCCTCGTCATGCGGTGTCCCGGACTAGGGACGCCGACCATGTAGCAGGGCCACTCTGTGGCTCCCAAACTCTATTTCATCAATTAAAAGTTTTCACCACCACCACCTCTGCTGAGAAGCTTCTGCTGGCAGCCTTCTGTAGGCAACGATGAGGCATTAAAGGCTTTCGCCTTAAATTGCGAGCAAACAATCCTTAATGCAATTCAAGATTGGCGCTTGAATGTTTGATGGAAATCAATATAGATAAAATATTTCTTCTACGGGCAGGAACAAGACAAAGCCGTTACAGTTCTCCAGTACACTTAACCACGATAAATTATTGCAGACAGATAATTACAAGTATGTAGACGTAGCCTTAAATGAGCATCTGAGGCGGACTGGTCACATTGAAACAATTTGCGCTGCCTCTTTAAAGAAACTTGGCTTTCTCGGCAACAATTGAAGTACGCCCCACAGCGCATAAAGATATTAGCTTCAAACACGTATATAAAACCTAAATTTGAGTATGCGAGTGTACATTCGCATCCATTTTTGTGAAAAGATTAACATTCCCTTAGGGTAGTACAAAGAAAAGTTATCCGCTTCATTTTCGACCGTTATCAGAGGCAAACTTCATCGTCCGATGTCATGGCGGCAAACAATATTCCCCCTAGAAAAGATAACAGCGCTAGCAAGGCTAAAATTTTAATCTCACTTTATCATTAACAGTTTAAATCAGCTTCTGTTATTACCTGCGCCCATGCTTAACCCGACATACTAGGCACATTCATGACAGGCAGACTTGCGCCACACTTCGCCTGCACAAACCACTTTAAAAACTATTTCCTTTCCTGTACAATCGTTTAGTGGAACAACTTCAAAAGCATGTCCTTGCCGCATGTTATGTTGCCCATTTTGATGAGCGCGTGTTTTCTCTGATGTCGCTTAGTGTCTTCTTGTTCTTAGTATTTTTTTCTGGCGTGTATTTTTATTACCTGCGGATCCATTTGTATTGCCTGCTGGTCCATGTTTTTACTAGTTTTATTCCCTGCCGATCCGTGTTTTTGGGTGTGTTCAAACGTACCTCTTTCACGAAAACGTATTTCTTGGTACCTGGCTGCCTGCGCCTTGCGTTTTGTCTTTTTACTTTTGTCTCCTTTCATTCTAGGATAATGCTGTTTAACGACGATCCCTGCTGCTCCTTATCACCTATATGTTTTTCGAGCGCATATGAGATCTTTTGCGAAGAGTGTGATTGGTTTGAATTTTGATGTGGTGGGAGTTATCTCCTTGGTTGTTATTGCAACATTGCCCACTCTATATGATCCTCTGGTAGAAGTTTTCGTAAATAAATAAACAAATAAATAAACAAATACTAAGTAAGTGATCGGACTACCTCAGCCACTCTAGCACTAGCAATTCTCCCCGGCAAGGAGTCAAGGAAGGCGTCGACCAAGTTCCGTACAACCCGCACGCGTTTCCATGCTCGCCCTCGAGTGCTTCCCACAACTGTTCGGATGCCACATTTTTCGAGAAAGCGAGGTACAAAAAACTCCCACGTCTTGCGTATCGATAGCGCACGTCAGTGAACTCCAAGGTGGTCTAAATTAATCCTAAAACTTCCATTATACTTGCGCTCGGAGCCCGTTGTGTAGCTTTGGACAGTTGAACGAATTAATATTTTTTTTTCCACAGGAAACCCCGACATTTTTCAGTTTTCGTAAGTGAGGGATGCGCAGTGAACAATGCAGGGTAACGAGCGTTGGCTTGACCTTCTTGGGTTGCGCAACTTTAGTGGCGCGACCCGTTGCACCATCTTGCTAAAGACAGAATCGGTCTGAGCAATGGTCGGTGGTTAAACGCAGTGCAGCAACCCTGCGACTATCATGTGTGCTCATGACGCGTGGTGCATGTGTGTAGCTTTATATATCTTTTTTATGCGACAATTCAATTTCGGTTTGGTTTCGTTTATTGGGGTTTAACGTCCCAAAGCGACTCAGGCTATGATAGACGCCGTAGTGGAGGGCTCCGGAAATTTCGACCACCTGGGGTTCTTTAACGTGCAATGATATCGCACAGTACGCGATCCATTAGAATTTCGCCTCCATGTATTACAATTTTATCAAACAACACCTGTACAGAAATGCGTAAACATGGAGGAAACAAAGTTCTGATGGCACACATGAGCTGATTAATTTTATGCTTAAATGAAGCTGCTATGCATTAGGCAAAAAAAATGGCTAAGGCTTAACTTGGTTAAGCCTGGAGAATGCGAAGCATCATCGTGTCGCGTAATTTGGAGGCGCACAACCCCAGCGACGGCGCGAGGTGGGCCCCCGTTTCTCCACTGTCGTGACGTCATCGTGTCACGTGGTGTGGCATCATCGTGTCACGTGATTTGGAGGCGCACAACCACAGCGACGGCGCGAGGTGGGCCCCCGTTTGTGAACTGTCGTGACGTCATCGTGTCACGTGGTGTGACGTCATGTATCACGTGATTTGGAGGCCCACGGCGACGGCGCGACGTGGGCCCCCGTTTCTCTACTGTCGTGACGTCATCGTGTCACGTGGTGTGACGTCATGTATCACGTGATTTGGAGGCGCATAACCACGGTGAAGGGCTGAAGTGGTAGCTAAAGTAGTATGCTTCGCATAAAAACGTCAAGTAAAGCCAAACAGCCGCGAGCCGTCCGAGCGGACAATCTGCATGCAAGGCTGCTGCGTGGCGGAACGTTTTCGATATCAAGTGTGGGACATTTTTCCATCGATCGAACATTTATCGAGATAGTTTGGCTATGCCGCGAGCTCGCGTAACGGCACCTAAAAGTGACCATCTAAAATAAGTGTGGCCAATTAGAAGAATAGAAAATATCGGTTGTGTTGGCGTGTTATGATATCTAGCTCCGAGGAACGGACCGTACATTCTACAGCTGCACCCTGACTGACTGCACAAAAACGGCGAGCAGAAGAACGGTCTTAACAGGTCAAAGAAGACCCCAAACGTGAATATGGAAATATCTCACGCAAACGCAAATGCTCCAAACCCCCAGTGGCAAATGCTGATCGTGTTGTATAAGCTTTCTTCCACGAGGGTCGAAAAGCTGATGCTCCCCGCAGCGCAGGCGACCGGAAGGCCACTGCTCTAGATCAACTGACGCTTAGAATTTGATCCATGAAAGTTACCGCGGCGCGGAAAACTATATCACATGATAAAACATCATGCGTAAACTGGGACACAAAACACACCACAGCGACCAAACAGCGCAGGGAAAAAAGGCACAGCCACAGAACATCACAAGAACAAAAGAGCATTGCGACAAAATGTCACAGGGAAAAAAAAAGCACGCATCAAAACAGCTCGCCGGACAAAGCAGCAAAGCGACAAAACTGCACAGCAAAAAAAAGAAAACAGGGCCACAATAAAACAGCACAGCGAAGTACGATGCAGCGCTTCGGGTGGGTGAACATTTAGGGATGATTGTTTAGCGCTCAGTCCCATAAACCCCTGAAGGGTAAATCGCAACACATACGACAGTGACCTTTGGAGTTAGAGAGTGCTCGTTACACAGACTGAAAAAAAAAACAGGGTAAGGTAATTGCTGTATCAAAATGGCTCGTCAGAGAGCGAATGCAGAGCAGATGCACAATTTTTTTCTCCATTTGCCAGCTTCTGCTTGCATAATAAAAGGAAACTAGATCAATAAAATCAAGCACTCAAGAGCTATCTCACCATTATCATCATCAGCCTGACTACACCCACAGCATGGCAAAGGCCTCTCCCATGTCTCTCCAATTAACCCTGTTCTTTGCCAGTTGCGGCCACCCTGTATCCCCGCAAACTTCTTTATCTCTTCCGCCCACCTAACTTTCTGCCGTCCCCTGCTAAGCTTGGCTTCTCTTGGAATCCACTCTGTTACCCTTAAGGACCAGCGGTTATCTTGTGTTCGCATTGCATGCCCTGCCAGAGCCCACTTCTTCCTCTTGATTTCAACTATGATATCATTAACGCGCGTTTGTTCTCAACCACTGCGCCCACTTCCAATCTCTAAACGTTACACCTATTATTTTTCTTTCTATAGCTCGCTGCGTCGTCCTTAACTTAAGCTGAACCCTCCTTGCTCCAAAAAATCACGTATCTTGGCTACACTTTCATCTTATCGGCACTGCCTCCTATTTCAGACCTGGACTATCTACATAAGCTACAGTGTTTGCAGTTTAACTGCAAAATAAAAATGTCATACTTCCAGGATTTTTTAACCTTTCAACCATCAAATGGTCTAGAGAAAACCACGGATGTTCTGAAAATGCTGACACGATCTATGATATAATTTTGTCCCACGACCTTCAGCCAATAGTCACCGAACCATCTAGAATACATGGTTCTTCTGAGTCAATTTTAGATTTAGTATTCATAAAACGTTCTTTTTGTGATTACACAGTGTCTGTTCATGACGGGATATCTGATCACAAATTAGTAGTAGCATCTTTATCATTAGTTTACGGTCGTGTAAAAAAAACAAACCATCATAACTTAAAAGAATATTCGCAAGCGCTGTATGAATCCATTCTTGATTAATTGGAATTGGCTTATGAAAGCTTTGAGGGAACAAGTGTTACACAGTTAGGAAACATGTTCGAGGAACACCGTAAATGTTGTATCAATAGCTTCATACCCGATAAGAAGAGGCGCTTGAAGAAAGCAAATCGCTGGATAAATCGGCACATTATTCACCTAAAACGATGGCTTAAACGGCTAAAAAAAAACTGACAACGACAGGTCTCGTCATTTAGCTATTTTATCATAAGTGTCTTCTTCTAACATTAAACCAGCAAAAAACGTTACTTTGCAGAGTGTTTTAAAAATTTATTCGAAATTATCCCCGTAAATTTTAGGATCACGTTCGAACTTCGCAGAAGCAAATAAATGAAATCACTGTGCATAAAAACGTGATTAAGTGTCCTAAATCAATTGCTACCCCTTTCAATACCTACCTTCATTCTGTATTTTTTGAAGAAAGTGCCATTGAATATGTTTTCGACTTTCTGCCTGAACA
Source organism: Amblyomma mixtum (assembly GCF_055824585.1). NCBI lineage: Eukaryota > Metazoa > Arthropoda > Arachnida > Ixodida > Ixodidae > Amblyomma > Amblyomma mixtum. Next base: position 155,818,766 of record NC_143021.1, on the reverse strand, counting down.
ATCAATCACTGTATCTTATAAAGGGGTTGTTGAATCCCTACTTCTGGTTGATGCCAAAAGTTAGCATGGTCCAGATGACACACCATACGCCTTCTTACGCCGTTATGCTGAATCATTAGCTCATTTCTTAACAAAAATTTTCTGTTTATCTTTATCGTCTTTTTCCTTGCCCCCCGACTGGCTAAAAGCCATAGTTGCGCCTGCGAATAAGAAGGGAAACCGCGCGTGTTTAAACAATTACCGTCCGATTTCGTTGGCGAGTACCTGTTGTGAACTAATTGAACACATTATCGCTAACCACATACATGAAATATTAAACTTTAAAGCATGCTTGTCTCCAGTCCAACACGGCTTCAGGAAAGGTTTTCCTACTGTGATGCTGTTGGTTACTGCTATTCATAACTTCAGTTCCGTATTAGATAAATCAGGACAACTGAACATAATTTTTTAGACTTCAGCAAAGCGTTTGATGAAGTTCCCCACAATAAACTTCTTGAAAAACTTAAATTAATAGGCGTGTCCCTGACCTCGGTAAACTGGCTTGCCTACGAAATCGAACTCAGTTTGTGGATATTGGTGGAATTTCTTCCACCTTACTTCCAGTGACCTCTGGCGTTCCCCAAGGAAATGTGCTGGGTCCGCTGTTATTTTTGATTTATGCAAACGACATTGTGTGTTCCATTGATAGAAATGTTAAAATTGGTTTATTTGCCAACGACTGTATGCTGTACGCCCCAATGAGCTCTGTGGGTTACCAAATGTGACTGAATGATGCTCTTCGCAAAACTGTGGCCTGGTTTGACAGATCAGGAATGGTCTTCAGTTCTGATAAGACAGTGCTTTTGCGCATGACAAGGAAAAAAAAAACATCCTATTCACTTTAGTTACTCTGCTTCGGCACTACTATTTCGGAAGTCGAAAAATCCACATATTAAGGTTTTTTAATAAATTCACCTCTCAACTGTAGCGACCATGTTCATTACATCTGTTCATTATCATCAAAAAAACTTGGACTTTTGAAACACAAGTTCAAGGGAGCACCCAGTCACGTTAAGCTATTAGGCTACAACTCTCTTATTCGGCCCAAACTTGAGTATGCGGCTTCTATGTGGGACGCGTGCACCAAAAAAGATATAGCAAAAATAAAAAACGTACAAAGACGGGCTCTGCGATTCATGTACAATAAATTCAAGAGAACTGATTCCCTATCTTCTTCAATGGCCGCCCTTATGCGCCATTTAAACCCAATACAATTCAATTTAATGGCCGCCAACGAAATGAAACGTCTTCATATAAGACGGAAAACTGCTCGACTAATATTTCTTCACTCCTGCAGGGAAAGTTTGGAATTTCTTCTTCACCTTATGTTGCATCTTTAACCACATATAAAACCCGTCACCAACATACCCATGCCCTAACAACAAATTTCGCGTAAACAAACTCGTTTAGATTCTCATACTTTGCGCGCACAATAAACGAGTGGAATGCACTGCCTGACGAGACTGTCTCAAGTGAGAGTTCTGAAAGGGCTCTTAGCAATGAATTTTGATGTGGAAATTGATGTGCAATGTATTTCTTTTGACTTGTTTCGCTCATTCCTGTCATGTGTCAAACTTTTTTTCTGTGTACTAACTTTAAGGCCTTTGTAAATATGCCTTGTTATCTGCCCTTCCTGCTTGGACCACATCAGGTCTGCTGTATTACGTAAATGAAAATAAAATACATAAAGTTAGATGGCGCTGTCTTGCTCAGCAGAGCCCCGGTGGCGCGCTCTGCACAAAGCAGCTTATCGCAGCACATATCTGATAAGCTTGGAATTTTGAGAATGTTTCAGACATGATTGTTTTGAAATTGAGATGCGTTGGTATAATGAGGTTCTTTTCCAGCTTCTTGCGGGCGTTTTCCACGGCAGACACCTTCCCATCCTAGTCCCCTATGTGCAGCCCAGCGCGCAGTTGTCCCTTCTCTTGAGCAGTTCTTACTGCGGTAGTATCTTAGTGACGATATTTGAATGCATTCAATTCAACCGGTGAAAATGCTTTTCCTGTCGCGTTTGCATGAAGTCTATTTGCAATCAATTTGTCTTGCATAATTGCCCCTATTAGTGTGATACTGTCCTTACGTGCTTTCATGACTTTGTACCGACAGTGTGTTCAGGTGCAGGAAACCCTGTGTTACCATGTTCCAGAATCATGGCATCGTCAGTCGTGAGGCTGTTTGATGACTTGATGGCTCAAGGTGTTCATTACACGCTGGAAGGTACAGACCGTGTCAAAAGTGTACCTAAGCTGTTTAGCGGGGGTCGCTAGCACATCTAGCAGTCCAAAGTTTGGGAGCATTTAGGACGCGAAGCCATTCTTTCGAGAAATTACGGTAGCTGAGCATGCATAACGAGCCATATAGCTGGCCTCACAAGCAAACCCCTGGCGCCGAATACTTCTGACTGGGAGTGCACAGAGCCTGGTGCCCATATACACATTTTCGTCTAGTGTGGGACCCCAGTTGGCGAAGTCAAAAAAGGGACGAGATACAGGACACTGCGCGAATGTGTGACGAAAGAAAAAGTTAGACTCTCTCCACTCTAGAAATTTTAGGCTGTTTTAACACAAAGGCTACAAAGTACCCAAGCTGTCTGAATACGCCACTCAAGAGAAAATAAAACAGGCGAACAGTGAGTCACGGTTAAGCGCAATTAAGAGCTGAATGCTGTGCCACACAAGGATAAGAAGCATTTATGCAAAGCCGAGATCCTTGTCTTGCCGGAAAAAGAGAAATAGCTGGTGGCAGCAGCGCGTTAAGCTGCGAAAATAATTAGCAAGACCACGGGTGTGGCCCAGGTCGAAAAGCAGATGTGGCCTATATGGCACTACACGCTGTAGTAGGGCAAAACATTAACCCTCTTCTGTGCCAGCTGCAGCAATCTTATCCCCGAAAGCTTCTTAATTGCATCCAGCAACCAAATTTTCGGGCCGCTGCCTGCTACTCTTAGCTTCTTTTAGTATCCTGTCCGTTACCCTTACAGCCATCCATTACCTTGTCTTCGCATTACGTGCCCTGCCCAAGCCCATTCATTGTTCCTAATTTCTACTAGGATATCATTAAACCACGTTTGTTCCCTGACCCAATCTGTCATCTACCAAACTCTTAACGCTACATATCGTTTTGCTTTCCATATCCGTCCTACGATGTGAGCCGACAGTTTCTGAATGCATTTTAAGAGAACACCTCCACACGACGATGATACGGAGTAAATTTTCTTGCCTGTGTGCTTGTATGCGTTCAGTGAAATCGAATTAAGTCAGCATTTGAGACAGCATCATGTAACGGTGCTGACGATCCTACGTCCAGAAGCTGAAATGACATTGGGTGGACAAAAAAAAAAAAAGCTGTGCTTGTGGAAAATTCAGAGTCGAGATATAGCTTGACTAGGCTTTGTAACAAGCAGAGATGGAATTGCGTGTGTAAGGTATTTATTCGAATATTTTTTTGCATCTGTGGTGCGATGAAGGCGAGGATGTTGTCCTGTATTCAAGAGTTCAAATTGTATTTTCAATGCCACTTTATTCAGAGCGAATAATCTTGGCTCCCTTACAGTGAGGTTCTCGATTGCACTTCCCACGGCAGCACCATCCGAGTCGCTGTGGTTCAGCCCGGTCGAAGAGCTGTGGGACCAACGCCAAATATACAGATACGTAATGTTCTTCTCATGTTGCCAGAAATAGCAAAATCATTATTTATTTCTGGTGTTACTCGATTGCTAAAGAGGAGCAGCGATTATAATATACTGATTGTCCGCTAAAGATTATGTATTTTGCAGAAATATGCATTTTTATTGACGTGGATATGGAAGGAGATGGTGTGATTGCGGTCCCGGCTACTCCTTTTCACATAATGATAGTAAAACACCTGAACTGGCAACATAACCTTCAACACAGTAAAGCTACAAAACACGCAATTGCCAGCAGAAATAATGCAATGAATACGCCAGATATCGAACAACATAAAATATAAAATCAAACTATACGCACTGGTATTACCTCATGACATAAAATGTGGATATACTATAAGCAATGATGAGTTATAAACAGAGTAAGCGCTATAAAACCCCCAAGTACAAGAAATGAAAGAGAGACAATGAGCAGTAGCAATAACGATATCACATTTATCAGCGATACCATAGAAACGGAAAAGTTTTCCATACCCCCTCTTAAACAGCAAGATCTTTCCGCAAAAGATAGACCCCATGTGCAAACACTGTTCAACTCCAGCCACTCTCATACACATGGTGTGGACTTGTACACATTGCAACACAAACAACCCAAATACCCCAGAGACGTGTGAGTCTCTCCTGCGTACTTCCGAGCCGGCAGACCAACGCCGGCTTATCCAGCGCGCGGTGGAGGCCGCGACATCCCAAGGGATCCCCGCCGACCTCCTCTAAGCCAGCGCAACCGGTCCTCAGACTGGTCCCCTGTTTTGGGAGTAATAAAAGAGATCACCACCACCACGATAGAAACGCACATAATCATTGCTAGGAGTCTGGAGAGCATGAGCCGAGGCGCACAATCACAGAATTTAGACAAGCAATATCTACTTGCTCCCCAGGAAGCCACTGTCCTCGACAATATATATTTCACCGCTATGATCACCCGTTTCTGTCGCACGTGTGCCGGCTGTGAATCACGCTTGTTGAGACAAAATGATTCCTTCGCGACCATAGGAACGACATCGCCAGAAAGGAGAAAACTTTTCAGTGAAGTTTGTTAGTTGTGTAACATTACTACTATCAGCTATCTGCTATGTTACTGCTATTTCACTACTCCCTGCTAATAATACTTATACTTCAGCCATACAGAATGAAATTTGTAAAGAGCTGACACTGGGCGAAATATTCCCCCAGGAAGTATGTAACCGTTTAGCATATATGCCCTCTGTTTTTGATGCCGCCAGCGTTAGCACACGTGGGCATGCGCGCGGGCGAGCGGCTACAGAGCATACGGGTTACAGGCAGGCGAAACCAGTAGACGAAACCAGTAGACGGTCAGCTCCGCCTGTGAGCGTGCAGCGTCTTTGTCCCCTCGCAGACCCCGTGTTTTGGCATCTCTCTTGCTCTTCGACGCGGAACTGGAGCGGTTTCTGGCGATGGCAAGGTGAGAAATGGTTTTTTTTTTTTTTATTGCGTAAGCAATATTACGACAGGCTTCAGCAGGCGACAGGCGGGGCGGTTGTGAGGCACGTTTGATCTTGAAGGGCGGCGCGAGGCGCGGCGCGCTACAGCTGCAGCCGCGCCGCTGCCGAGTGGAGGCGCTGCCCTCGCCGCGCTCTCGCCAGCTGCGGAGTGGGGAGAGGAGGCTGGAGAACGGGGGGGGTTGGGAGGAGGTATAAAAATGCGTTCGTTCGCTTGCTGGCTCCGTCGTTATGGCGCCTGATAAACAGAAAGGGAGGCTACGTCGGCTTGACGAAGCCTGGAAACGACAATGGGCTTCGGAGACAGATGAAGAACGCGAACAGCGCCTTGCTAAGCGGCGCGCTCAAGACGCTGCTAGACGGGCGCACCGCGCCTCTATCGAAACCGAATCGTCTACAACCGGTGATGATCCCGAATGGAACGCTATGGATGCTTACGCAACCTACCAGGTTTAACCAAAGCTAAACCCCAGCAATTTTTTTTGCCCCACTACTCTGAATGTCAAGCAGTTTACACTGAGCAAACCGGCCTGCAAAGTATGGCGCCGGTGGGAAAGGTACGCCTGCCTGCTCGCTCCTCGGCACGAGCCATGGCACCGGTTCGTGCGCAGTTAGTGAAGAGTGCTCATATGCCTTGTGCGCTTGGCCTCGCTGTTCATTTCGCATTGTTGCGCGTTGCGTTGATCGGGAACGCGAAGTTTTAATGGCCACCAGCAATGCACAACTTCTATCGAGTGATATTTGTGGACGGTCGCGTAAAATATGTGGTCGACTTGAAAAAAAGGGGCAAACATGTCGAAAATTAGTTTTGTCGCGTTGATAATACGGGCGCGCAATTTTAAAGACTGCCGGGAAAGAAAGGTAACGCATGAAAAGCTCAAAAACTAGAAACTTGTGCTTGAAAGACTCCGTCGTGTGCTCTAGTGACAACGCGCATTTCGCCCGCATAGTGCGCTTTGAGCTTTGCTTGTTCGCTTTGCAATATGACCAAGAGAAAAAGTAAGCTGGTAGGATTTTCTAAAAGGTCGAAAATGTGGAGTTGGTGCGTCCAGAATTGTCTTCTACGCCTGCGAAGATATTCAGACTGTACCCTCGCATGAGTTCTCAGTGCCCCAACACACTTTGAGGGTCTTGTTGGGAGGCCGTGTTGTAGCCGGCAGGGTACCAAACATTTCTCGAACAAAACGCTCAGTTAGCCGTGGAATGGGGCTTGTAGATGTCAGGGGGCAGCGAATAACGTCGAGTAATCGAAGAATGCTCGTAAATCAAGGTGTCATCTTGTGTGTGATGCAATAATGCTCCGCTTGAGAGGTTCATGAAAAGCATGTTTCCTACTTCGTAATTTCGCCGCTTTGGCGTATTTGGCCCGTTGGCACAGTTTTTGTGCAAGATTGATGAGAACGACATCTGCTCGTAGTTTATTTTTCAACTGAGGGTGCCCGGTGGTAGCGACAACCACTGCTGTGCGCCGTGCTGCAGAAAGAATGGACCCACAAAAAGCCCGGAACGAGATTAGCGATTTTCTAAATGGTGACGGCTATTATATCCGTTTTGGGGTTATATACAGGAAAATAAATGTTCATTTTAACAAGGACCTGGTGTCTTTCCTGGACTGGTAAAGTTTGACGAAGGCCGTGGCGCATCTGCGTTGATGTCCGGTCAAGAGCGCCCAGATTGTAATGTTCATCTTTCAGGACCAAAAGTAAAGAGATATCAATAGGAGACGATACACAACAGGATGAATGGACAACAAGAGGAGGATGCGCTTGAGGTCATCCTTCGCAAAATTATTAAGCGTGCCCTTGACCTCCCCATCACTACGTAAACAGCCGGCTTATGGCTCTAGGGGTGGTGAATACTTTCCGGGAGCTCCGGGAGGCACACCTTACAAACCAGTACACGCCCTTGTCGCTAACGGAGTCGGATCGCCGCCTTCTTCCTCGACTCCATATCCAACACACCGCTCCAAAGGAAGGCAGGTTTCGCATCCCAGAACTGTGGAGACGCGCCCTCCACGTGCGGCCTCTTCCAGCAAACATGTCACACGAAGACCATAATGGTCGGCGCCTGGCACGAGAGGAAGCGCTAGCCCGACATTATGGCAACAAAACAGGTGTATACTACGTGGACGCCTCCGGTCCTCACCACGGGGGATGGTACACGGTCGCGGTGGTTCGTAACAGAAACACAGTTAACGGCCTCACCTTTCGAGCCAGCAGTGTAACACAAGCAGAAGAGGTCTCTATTGCTCTAGCGGCCTCACATTCCGATTCAAAATACATAATCACCGACTCGCGAGGGGCCTGTCGGAACGTCGAACAAGGCTGCACTCCCTTCCTAGCCTATCGAATCTACCAAAATTGCATACGGGATACGGACCCCTCACACCGTTACCTTATATGGGCATCTGCTTATCAGGGGTTGGCAGGAAACGACGCAGCAGACGCAGCCGCCCGCGCACTCACTCACCGGGCTGTTTTCTCCTCCCTATTCGATCAGGAACCCGGTTTTAATCTGGTCTATACATTCAAAGATATTACAACATATTATCAAAATTATCATCGCCTTTACCCTAGCCCATGTAAAGGCCTGAAGAAGGCGTATAAGCGGCTCCTTCTCTGCCTTCTCACCAATACATTGCTGTGCCCGGCAGCGCTAAAACATTTCGACCCCTCCTTTAGCAGCAGCTGCCCACACTGTAGTGCAGTGTCTTCTGACACCTATCACATGGTGTTGGCCTGCCCCTCCAACCCCACTATTCCCCCCATCCCCAACCCAACCCCAGAGGACTGGGAGGCGACCCTGCTCGGCTGCGACGGCTTACAGGCCCAACAATCCTTAGTCGGGCGCGCCCGGGCGGCGGCCACCGCCACTGGGGTCCCATACTAGGGACCTCCACCTAGTGTTTGTAAGGATCGGTCCCTTACGGGCTGTTCCAAACATACCTCCTGTTCATTCTTAATAAATGTTTTCACCACCACCACCACCGAGGCGCGGCAGGCTGCAGCGCATGCTAGCATTCAAACTCCGTGCGCCTGTACTGAAGCCTTGTCTCTCACCCAGCCGCTTAATGCCGGTCAAGAGCGCCCGGAATGTAATTTTCATCTTTCAGGACTAAAAGTAAATAGATGTCAATAGGAGACGATACAGAACAGGAAGAATGCACCACTCAGCCGCGGCAGGCTGCAGCACATGCTAGCATTCAAACTGCGCGCGCCTGTACTGAAACCTTAAATCTCTCACCGAGCCGATGGTGCGCAACAGTAAATTAGGCCGCTGGGACCTATGGCATTGTCAGCTCTTTATGAATCCCTTTCCCTATGCTTGAGATGCCAAGCTCTTCCTGGCAAATAAATTCTAGCAGTCCATCACGGCAGCCCGATTATTAGATGAACAAAAACTTTAACGCCCTTGACGGTACCAGGCTAGGAATTTTGGGCAGCATAGACGCATCGAAGGGGCATGCGTCTGCTGCGGTGCTCGCATATTCACGCCCAAGAAGTTATGGGGCTCGGAGCGAGCGCATCACAGACCTTTTGCTCTCTCCCTCTGGGTCTAGCTGCCGGATGTGGCGTGCATCTCTAGCTGGCCGGGGAGGCTTGAGATTACCTATGCTTGCTTTTCGGCTAGCGCGCGTCCATTGGATGCGTCTGGACAGCTGAAATTCTGCGCTCCATGGCACGAAGGGCAATATGTCTTGCTCATTTAATAATTAATGTTGGATGCTCTGACCGCCAGCGTGACAAAATTCAGCGCATTTCTGAAAAAAAAAGAAACAAATACCGCCGCATGTATGCCTCTTGCCGGCGTCCGTCGTAAAACAGTAGAAAAGGGCACCCCGGAGAGCGACTAGCTTTGTATGTGTGGCTGCCCCGTCCACCACGGCTCGCCGATGCGACGCGCTCGGAGATTGCGTCAGCCATGACGCCGACCCTTCTCGAATGTCGGAGACGTTTATACATGGGCGTAGCGTTTCGTATGCTAAGAGATGCCCGCCCCCCCACCCCCTTCACTCGCGCTTCGGCGGCGCCAGACCTGAAAAAACTGGAAGCAACTCCAAGCCACTCCCGGTTTCGACCAACGGGGCGGCGGGCACGGCGCGAGAACTAGACTGCACAGCCGATACTGTGTGCATGTGCGCGCCTGCCTTGGGGCAAACAGGCAGACGTAGAGCAAGCCTATATAAGAAGGGCGTTGACCGCTGTCGACTGCCCCGAGCCTCCGTTTAAGCTACAGAGAAGCGCGCCCGCTCGACTCTCAGGAAAACACCACTCGCTCAGCCACGGTCCGACGAGGCAGAATGCGGCAGTCTGCGGGACGGCACCGTTGTGAACATCTGGCGTCGGACTGTAGCAGTGCCCGGTGAACAAATTGTGTTTTGTTTGCTTGCCTCTCTCATGTGTTAGTGCAATTTAGGGGCAAAAATTCTTTTGTATTATAATCTCTCTCGAGCGCAACTTTGCACAAGTTGCATTGTTTTAATAAGCACTTTGTATCTGTAGCTGCGACTTTACCGAACGCTGAATTTCCATGTGACTTCAATTTTCTTTTACTCTCCTTTCTGTTTCTTTTTTTTTATCCCCTCACTCCTTTCCCCCCGTGTACGGTAGCAAACCGATTAGTCTTCGGTTAACCTCCCTGCCTTTCCTCTGACTAATCGTCCTCCTCATCCTTGTATATACTCGTACGAGCGATTGTGAAATCCTGAGTATCGTATCGTCTCATTGCTGTATACAATTTGTTTCAATCAATCAATCAATCAATCAGCCTTTTATTTTCTCTATATTAGAGAAGGAGACAGGACTAAAAGCTCGAAAGCTTGACAGAGGTCCTGCCCCCTTTTTTCACTCTGGCATTGCAACAGACAAGCGGCAATAAATTCTGCGCTATACATTATAGCACAAAAGAAAATAACACACCTTGAAAAAAAAAAGCAAAAAGTACCAACATAAAAATACATGCAGCGTCATGACACAAACTTGTTCAGAAAAAATTTCTTAATAACGGTATTTGAATGCTGGAAAGGGTCAAACATTTCTTTGTTTAAGTTATTTAATAGCACTGGCAGCGTATACGAGATAGATTGTTGTGAGTAATATGCTCTAGGTGTAGGAACTAGCCACATTTCTTTATTTCTGGTTTGTGGAATATGGGCGTTTTTTGCAAGTTCTGCCAAACTACCAACATAATTTTCATTGCTCCGCGAAGCACTTTTGAAACTCATTAAAAGTCTGTGTTCGTGTAAAGCTAAGACTGACAGGATTTCATATTTTAAAAAGAGGTCACTCGTAGGGAAACAATAGGGAACACCAGCAATGCATCTAACAGCTCTTTTTTGGAGAAGATGTAACTTGGTCATGTTCGTGATACCAGTGGTACCCCAAACGATAATGCAGTATTGTAAGAGAGATAGAATTAAGGAGTTATACAGCAACAGCCTAATTTTGACAGGAAGAATGGTGCGCAGGCGCGACATAACTCCGACAGCTGAAGATGTTTTGGATCTGATATAATCCACATGATCATTCCAAGTCAAGTGTTTTGAAAACACGACACCAAGGATTTTGACAGAATCCACTATCTCCACAGGATCATGGTTTAAACATACATTGAGTGGCCTAAACAATACCTTCCCTTTCGGCAAGTACAACACTATTTTAGTCTTTTTAGGATTAATCTTCAGAAAATTTGCTTGTGCCCATGTATTTAATGTATTAATTATTCTACCTGCTTTTTCTTCAATATCATCTTCTGATTTCCCGGAAATGAACACTGAAGTATCATCGGCGTAAGATACAAATGTACTATCAGGTTCACAATGCACAATATTAAAAATAAATTAAAAATAAAAGCGGACCCAATATGCTTCACTGGGGAACTCCTGTGCAGGTATTCTGTACTGAGGACAAGGAGCTTTTAAAGTCTACATACTGTGTTCTATGGGAGAGGTATGATTCCATTAAGTCTAGTGCTTTTCCACGGATACCGTAGGTTTCCATTTTATGTAAGAGAATTTTGTCACTTAATAAATCAAACGCTTTTGTTAAATCTATGTAGATACCTGCAACTATTTCCTTATTTTGAAATTTATCTATTATTATTTCTTTTTGTGTAAGTAGCGCTGTTTCTGTGGATCGATTCTTTCGAAAACCGTGCTCAAAGTCAAGGAGGAGATCATGCTTGTTAAAAAATGACAGGACTCTGCCATGTAGTAACTTCTCTATACCTTTCGAGAATACCGGTAATATAGATATAGGGCGGTAATTTTGGATCAAAGATTTGTCGCCACTTTTAAAAACCGGTATCACTCGAGCAGTTTGGTGTTCTTTCGGAAATACAGCGGTAGATAATATTAAATTTGTTTGTGAACCTTTGGCTCTGACCCATTTTCTGGCTTTCCACCGGTGAAAGCTGGGCACCAAACGAGCAAAAAGCTCTTGTCACTTGGTAGCTATAGTCTCCGCAGAGCTTGCCACGTCGAGTAGAGTGCATCGCCTTTAAGTCCGAGACCCCGAGACCATTAACCCCCCCCTTCCGCTCTAAGGGTGTCGGGAACGAATGCTAAAGTGAGCGAAGTGGTGACAGCCATCCACAATTTTATGATTGTAACCAAGCGCCCGAGTGCAAAAAGTTGAAGAGTATTGAGTGGAATTTTTTTTATTTGCAAATTAATGAATTTATTTAACACATTTTATTATAACTGCGGACACCGTCGCTATGATCGAGAAAGAATCATATTTTCATCTTAAAAAGCATATTTTTGTATTCGAAGTCATCGCACGAACACGATGTATATCTGCAATATCCCTCAGTTGAACTTTTCAGTATATACGCCTGATGAGCGATATGTATATCAATCATTCAGTTGCTCACCTGCTGTGCAAGCTTGTGTAGAAAGGGCCTGTTATAAATATCCTATATGCGATTCTCCACACTAAATCACATTGAGTGAACTGAATTAGCGGTACTCCTTCTGGCTCGTAATTGTGATCTGAAATTTGTTTAGGAAGTTGTGGTGAGCCATATTCTACATTGTTAGACCACAAGCTATCTCTCGTGGTTTGCTGGAAGTACTTTAGCAGAACGTTGAGCCAGTGGGGACACGAAACAAAGAAGCGGCGCGCCTAAGAAGGACCTTTCTTGTAACAATCGAAGCAGCACAACTGCGCGAGGCCAACAGAAGACACAGGGCAAACACGGCGCTTTGCGTCCTTTTGGCTTCATGCTGTTGCACTGCTTCGATTGTTAGTATGTCTAACAGACTCGCCCACGTGTTCATGTCCTCCAGCCTTATTTCTACTTGTTTCGTTCTAGCCGGTGAGCTTTTTGTGCGTAAAAAAATTGCGCAGGTAAATCACCATTCCTTCTGGCGCAAGCATATGAAGTGCCGTGTAGTCCACAATGCTTCCATGCATCAGTCTCCTTAGCTGGTTGGCGCCTCGAGAATAGTGTTAAGGCTGTAATGATCAGAATAACACCTCCACATCGGCCATGAGCCGTCCATATTTTGGAGGATTTTGAGAATTCGCTTCAACATTGCTTTGAGGCCCTCCGTTGAATGGCTTAATTCAATACACTCGGTTGGCGACCTTTTGGCCGACACCTTTTTATGCTTGTTTACATGAGCACAGGCTCGGAAATACCCAACAAATTGCAGAGGGAAGAAATAGCCAGAGGAGAAAACGCCGAGGCTCAAGTTCATAGGGACGCATTTTAAGTTCAAGTCTATAGCGACTGATGGAAAGTTAACGCAGCCGCCGCGGTGGCTCAGCGGTTATGGTGCTCGGCTGCTGACCCAAAAGACGCGGGTTCGATCCCGGCCGCGGCGGCTAGAATTTCTTTGGAGGAGAAATTCTAGAGGCCCGTGTACTGTGCGATGTCAGTGCACGTTAAAGAGCCCCAGGTGGTCGAAATTTCCGGAGCCCTCCACTACGGCGTCTCTCATAGCCTTAGTCGCTTTCGGACGTTAAACCCCATAAACCAAGCCAAACCAAAGTTAACGCAAATCGCATTATTTTTAACGCGACAGCGTTAACGGACGCATGTCGCAGAAAAGCCGGGGTCGGTGTCGGCCGTGAGCGAGAAATCCCATAATCAGTAACAAATAAATGTGAACAGGAAATTGGTCTAGTTGGAGCTTTGAACCAGGGCCTCCGGAATGGGAGACGAACGCACTAACCACTCCGCCACGCCAGCTCTTTTTTTCCTTTCATGGTATTTATTCTGCATGGTTATGTACCACAAGTGTGTGTGTGTATATATATATATATATATATATATATATATATATATATATATATATATATATATATATATATATATATATATATAATATGTGTTTAAGCACAAAAACTATAGAGCACCAGCTCGAGGGTTTGGATTGAACAAAGGCTCGTTTACTGTGTTGTCTTAGAACGGTGGTTTAGAGACATATGCTGTGGTGTATATTAGTAATTATGAGCATCGAAATTACAGAGGTCGCGGTTCAGCGGGTACCAAAGTGCGTTTCCGCTACTTTTCCTCTTCGCTTGACACGCACGTAGCGCCATCAGGCGGCGCCCACAAAAACAACTCCCTCCTCTTCGCAATGTATTCCACTACCACCACAGACAGCGCGCAACGGCAGCGCCTCCTGCTCGTCTCATTGCGGCGCAGTGGGGCCGTGCAGGGACGCAGCAATCACGCGGTGAGCGGCGAACAACGCAGCGCACATCCAAGGCGTGTACCCCACGAAGCTTGCGGCTTGCTACCCGTTTCTGCGGCGTGGAAACTATGCTGGCGTTCGTGGAATCGCGTTTGTCGAGAATGATGTGGCGACGAACTACGACTGCAACCTGAGTTTACGTGAGAAGTGAGAAAGAAAAGAAATGAGAAGAGGGAAAAGGAGGAGAAGGCACTATCGCGCCTACTCTTAAGGCGAAGCTTAAGCGTCCTCCTAATTTTTTCAAAGGGAGAGAAAATGTGCGTTCTAAACTGTCCACTAAATTATTTTATTGTCTATATATTCTTTAGAGGTGTACGGAAACCAATAGTCTTCAGCTTTGTCTTGGAAGTCACATACAGTGGTGCCGCTCGCCGCAAGGTATAGTCAGTGCGTTTGGCTGTGCATTGAATATAAAAAACGACTTTAACGTTTTTCAAATTTAATGACTTCAATTGGCACGTTGACATTCAGATGCGCTGTTGTACATGGCTGCAAATTAATTTGCACCACCTGAGTTTCTCTACGCCCCTATTTTCATGGAGAAAACGGAATTTCGTAATGTGTGCCTAAATTGATATGCGACATCCGCATGCGGGTGGCAGTCCCACGATCTTGGGCTCACTTGCCGAACGGCGAATTCATTTTGATGCCGCAGTGGATAGAAGCAGTGAGGGGCGTTACTATCGTGCATGGTCTCACCGCTGAAGCTAGCTGTAAAGCTGTTCTCTGCGTATGTGACAGCATAGCGAAAGCGCTCAAAAGACAACGACACAAGAGACGGGCGCACAGTGTGCAGTGTGAGTCCGACCAGCATTTACCGCTTCATCTCGGAACACAGCCCATTAATTAGAACACATTCCGCTCTAGAAGTTCCGCGCTCTCTCACTACTCCCCTACATAAGAAAAAAATAAAGCTATAAAGCAATCACACCATCTTCAAAAAAAATTAATACAATAAGTTGAAGCCGCAAGGTTCTGAAATAGCCAAGATACTTACAAAGCAGGAGTTGTCGGTGCCGTTACCGTAGTGACCGAAGAACAACCCTCCATCTGTTTCGCAGTAGTAATGACAATCGGAAAGCACAATTTTCTGCGGAAAGAAAAATATATAGATATATATCACCGTCATATATTTTTTCCTGCTAAGGCATGCCGAGGCTGGTGACGTTCTTAAGCTTTCCTTCTGTTTCCGAGTTAAATTTCAATTCTGGAAATGTATTTTTGCACTTTCCAAAGTTCTTTCAAGCGCGCTTTATCATGAAAAAAAAGTTTGCGGTAATCAGAATAATATCCTATTACCAGCTTATATTATCTCCCTCGTCGACCCAATGCAATTTCGACAGTTTTACAGCACATGGTGTGCCGCGTTAAGTTTGTGAGGAGGCGCGGATGGCCAGTAATGCAGACTCGCCATGCGCTCTTTAAGTGCATGTGTGCGGAATAATGACAACGGAGAATTTGAAAGTAGACGTTCGTCTCTTAAGCCATTCGTTTCTCCAAGTCTTCGTTTTTTGTTACCGATCAGGCATAGTTTCCACCACACTGAACACTGCAGGAAGTATTTTTTTTGTAGTATTCTTTAACTAGAGTTGACATTTAAGCCTAGAAATTCCCGTATACGTAAAGAATCAGGGTGCTTAATTTGTCAATTTTTCTTATAAACATAACAAAACCGGTTTTTGAAATTCTTTAATTCCACAATATCTGAAATTTTAAACTGGTTTTAAATTAGAATCATATTAATTCTACTGAATACGAGCCGCTGTTATGTTCATTGTTAATTCAAGCTATCCGCAATTACACTAATATCTGTGTTCTCAAGACAAGAATCCGACATCATGTGCAATGTAAAATCCTCATGATATCAGCTGAATCTCAGAACTCATGACAAAATTTATTATGCAAGGGTTCCAAGAAAATAGAGTTATATATCACTTACTGCGGAGTTGTCCTTGTCTTTACATCTGTGGTACTTCTCAGAAAATATTTGCCGCGTGGCTGCCCCAAACCCTGGTTCCATTGCGAAATAAAACAGTTGTTAAAACGCAAATCTCTTCTGCTTGTAAATAGTAGAATGAACAAAACTCACACACGATCTCTAAAAAAAAAACTGGAGGAGGGGAAGAGGCATCAACAAAGAGAAAGAATGTGGTGTTGTAGTGGGGGCCAAAGATATGTCCCCCCCCCTCCCCACCCGGCTTCATTTATCCTGTTGACCTCAACCCTTCCATATATATTTCTTGCTGGCGGCGCCTTTCAGAGATTAAACAGTACTCATTCGCAGTAGTATATTGCCACTTCACCGAAGTATTTTTTATCGTTTGCTGTCCCGGCAAACAGTGTAATGTTACTTGAAATTTATTAATATATTTTCTAATCTATCATACTTTAAACCGTATTATATGCCTCCAAATATTTCATAATCCATCATTCTCAGAGTCTAGACAGCGGTAGTTCACGTCAATGCGTAAATGCGAAGCTCGAAGCACAAAAGAGGGAAAGTAAATTTCTACGACACCACTCAAGCCCTGATCATAATGTGTTTTCTCAGTGGAAGCAGTCACAGATACTCGTTCACCCAGGAAGAGAAACATCGGGGAAGACTATTAAGCTCCGACTTAAAGGCATGAAAAGGGAGGCTTAATGGATTAATGAACCTACATGCAAAATTGGTCATTCCGGACTTTCAGTTCATAAATCCCTAGGAGTTGACATACCGCTCCTGGAGCAGTGGTGCAGCAGCTAAACGAAGCGTTATTGCCCTGCGATGGCCGATGCTGCCAATAGTGAGACCAAGGCTGCTTTTTTCGAGCAACCTCACGTCACTGATCATTAATTTAGCTGCCACATGCCACGGTGGCCAGTGTGCTGCCGCTAAAAGGTCACGCGACCAAAGTGGTCCACCTCTGCTGCCTCTGCGCAAATTTTTCGCTCACAACACCGACAAGAACGACGAAGACGCCGCCGGATTTTTCAGAGAACGGCAGCCATACCGCCGTCGCAATGATAGACCGCGCGCGGCACATATAATGGGAGGCGAACACAAAAGCCTCATGTGATCGCAGAACGACCCTAATAAACTGCTCAGATGCCTACGATATAATTTGTCTTCCGCCCCCATATCAAAAATATTGCTTGTATGTAGATCATTAGTCCTGACTAAATTTGAGCCGAGCCTGCCTAAATAACTTCTTCGAGTTTATTCGGAATTATTCCAGACCTATAACCATAATTATATAACCCTCCACTGTGGCGTCCCTGATAGCCCTAGTCGCTTTGCGAAGTTAAACCCCATTAACCTAACCTAACGTAACCTATCTTTCGGCATATTTTGGTTCGCATTGCGTGGATGTAGAGCACCCCAGAAGTATTTGGTTCAAGTGGCGAAAAATAATTCGCAGCGCAGTGTGAAATGCCAACGAGTCCATAAAAGTGGCTACAGGCGCTCCGATTTTTCAGAAAATTGACAGCTAAGTTAGCATGAATGAAATGGACCTTGAATGCTTTAAGCACGCAACATACTCTAGTCAGTATATTATTTTGTGGTATGGTTCGTATGAACTTTCAATTTTGCATAATAAATGCATAGTTGATTTAGCTCTTTCATGGTTTCTTCTGCTTTGTAATCAATTATCTTTCAGCGATAAAATTTTTGCACAATAATTTACCAGTTATCGACATCACAATTAACAAAATTAAATTCTTTCTGCTGCTTGGTTTCAGCGATGGCTTTTCTTAAAGAATATTTGAAGCGAGTTGTTTCGAAGAAATGCCTGGGATTTTTACCAACCTAAGTCGTCGTGTCTGATGCATTTGCCAGCTTTGCAGATTCCTGGGCTTCCAATGGGCTTTCCTCTTGCATTTGTTTGCTAAAAAAAGCAGAAGATAAACGGTAAATAATGACGGCTCCAGCAGACTCCACGAAAGGCGACGCGTTCTTAAAGCTTTTCGTTCTGCCCTTAGAAAAAGAGGCACCAGTTTATAGCACGGTTGTTGTGCATTCTTGTTGGCAATGTGGAGGTAAGTGTGAATTAAATGCTCTTAGCTAACATGAGAAACGCATCCGCAGCGGTCCTTGGAGTGTGCTGCAGAGTGTTGCCTGTGTGCGCAATGTTCTAGCACTGACCGATGTAGAGTAATGAAAGCTTTCAATTAAGGAAACCTGTGGCGTCACATGCATTTAAAACTGTCGTTTGCGCTCCCTTATGTTCAAGAGTCTCAAGTAAAGATATATATAAAAGGCGATACATTAGACAAAAAGAGATGAGAGCATGTCATCACCTCTCAGAAACGCCTTTCATTTCGCTAATATTAGAGCGCGATCAAGGCCTAGAGTATCTGATGCAGGAAAACTAGACCAGGACGTTCAACAAGACAGAGGCTGTGTGCGAGCCGTACAAAGCCTCAAAATAGAGTTCCGAGAAATCTGCATATTTTCAGTCGCATTAGGGCACAGTACTTTTGCATGAAGCAGCAAGATGCCATCCGCGTATATGAAACCACGGCTTGTCGACTATGCGCTACACCTCCCGATGGATCCCACAGAAATAGATCAACTCGAGCTACCAATAACGCTGCGCACAGCATACAAACGAGCTCTAAGCCTACCACCAAACTAATACAATGATTGGACTAAGGAAAAGAAATAAAAGAAAAAGTGTCCCGGACCACACTTTTAGACGTTCTCACTGGACGAACTGTTAGTGCCACACAGTCGAAGAGAGATTTAAGGCCACTCAACCAGACAGCTGAAGAGTTAAAGCCAAAGCATCATAGAAAGTCATGGTCTGCGTAGACGGGGCTATCCAGAGCACAACGACGAACGCTGTCAGAAAGTCGCAGTGTAGTCCGATCTCGGTACAAGAAGCAGCGTCAAGCCGATCGCATAAAACGTGCACGCCAAGTACCATACAAAGGTACGACTCGCAGCCCCAGCATTTCTTGAGGCAAAATACAGAAATCTCATAACCGAGAAATACTCAGACGCGGCGCAGTATGTTTCCTAATCTGCAGTGGTCGTTTGCGTCGGCGACCGCACCATGCAGATCGTCTCAGCCGCCAGCATACGAACCTACAAAAGCGCACAAGCCGACGAGACGGCAATAGCTCTCGCAATTGCCTGCAGTTGTGTGAAAGACTATATCGACGTCATATCCGATCACACTTGTAAGCGTCATGTCAAAATTGCACAGTTAGCTACATATCGACACAGCCACACCGTATCTTGACATAGAGAAAACGTCTTCTTGAAACGGTACACACTGCTGGGAAAAAACAGCGCTAAGACAAAGGACAAAGAAAAGAGGACAACAGGACCGGTTGTCCTCCTGTTGACCTCTTTTTCTGTCCTTCGTCTTAGCGCTGTTCTTTTCCCATCAGTATGTACCAACTAGCTCAACTCTCCATTTTATTGACGGTACACACACACCAGTCCCCGAATCTAAGCGGTAATCAGTCGGTGCATGCCGTAGCCCGGACTCTTACTAACCGGGCCCTAACATGAGGCTCGGTGGAACCGAAGCCGATTCCTCGACAGTACTGTGAGGTCCTTACTTAGCACAAGCTAAATCAGAGAATCGAACCTTACCACATAAGCATCTAACTCGGAAAGTACATACAAAGTAATATCCATAGCTAAGCCACTTGCACCACATACACCGCGCGCCGCCGCGGTGGCTCAGTAGTTATGGTGCTCGGCTACTGACCCGAAAGACGCGGGTTCGATCCCGGCCACGGCGGTTGAATTTCTTTGGAGGAGAAATTCTAGAGGCCCGTGTACTGTGCGAAGTCAGTGCACCTTAAAGGACCCCCGGTGGTCGAAATTTCCGGAGCCCTTCACTACGGCGTCTCTGATAGCCTGAGTCGCTTTGGGACGTTAAACCCCACAAACCAAACCAAACCAAACATACAACCTGAATAATACCCAAACACATTCCCACTTTGCCGGGAACCTACACCACTGTATCACATTTTGTGGGCTTGCCAAAGATGTTTGCAGCTAATCAGCGATAACTGGTCAGCGATGACTGGACAGCGATAACTGATCAGCGATAACGGACCTCAGTTTACTTCGCAGGAGTTCTCCAATTTCACCTGTTCTCACGGCACCCGCCACACGCGTACGCCAACGTACCATACTTTATCAAACGGGGCAGCAGAAAGGCTAGTTCAAACGACGAAAGCCACTCTACTCAAGCAAGTGCTTCACGGTAACCTAAGAGGACAGAACAGAACTCTGCATCAACGACTCAACGACTTCTTGCTCGCTTACAGGAACACCCCGAACTCCGTAACAGGAAGAACGCCGGGTGAGCTGTTCCTGAAACAACCCCGAGTGAAGCTTTCGCTCCTGAAGCCAAGTTTGTGCAGGACATGCGCAGCCGTCAAGCCAGAGACACCACTCATAGCAACGAGGGCCGAGGAAGGGACCCGCAGATGGAAGCCGTGATAGAGTTCTCGTCAGGACTACGACAGGGGAAACCCTGTCATGGGATGTAGCGATGGTTGTGCAATGCGTAAGCGACTCTACGTTCGTGGCAAAAGTCTGTGACCATTTTCGTTTTGTGCATATCAACAACTCAGACACCAAGTGCCGCTTTTCAGCAAGACTTGCCATCAACACCCTCGGAAAAATATCCCCCTGCTGACTCCATGATTAGTGTTGCTACTGCGGAAAAGCTTGAAGATGTTCGCTTAGATGACGCCGCCTCAAATGAGGAACCGGCATCGCAGCCTCAGGCAAAACACTTGGCACCGCAGCTGCCAACAATCACGTTTACTATCACCCTGACCGCGTCCACTGCAGGGCAAAGGGCTCTCGAATGTTTTCCAATTAAACCTTTACTTCGGTAGCTGCGGCCACCGTATCATTGCAATCTTCTGAATCTCATCGGCTCACCTAATTTTCTGCCGCCACCCTGCTACGCTTGCCTTCTCTTGGAATCCACTCCGTTACCCTTAAGGACCAGCGGTTATCTTGCCTTCTCATTACATGCCCTGTCCAAGTCAATTTATTCCTGTTGATATTGAGTAGGATGCCATTAAGCCGCGTTTGTTCACTCCCACACTCAGCGCGCATCCAGTTTATTAACGTTATACCTAACATTTTTCTTTCTGTCTGTATTGTTCTTAACTTAAGCTGAGCCTTTTTCGTTAGCCTCCACGTTTTTGCCCCGTAGGGGAGTACTGGCACGATACAGCTGTCGATACTTTTTTCTTGGCGGATATCGGTCAACCACCGTTAATAATCTGAGAGAGCCAGCCCTGTGTGGTTCACCCCATTCTTGGTGTTCTAGTCATTTCTCTATGATGATCCGGATCACCAGCCACAACCTGCCCTCAGTACACGTATTCCCTCACTACTTCCGGCACTTCACTACCAACTGTGAAGTGCTCTTTCACTGCGAGGCTATAGAACATTACTTTTGTTTTCTGCAAGTTGATTTTTAGACCCACCTTTCTGGTCTGTCTAACTCATTGATCATGCTGTGAAGCTCATGTCCTAATTGACTTAGCAAGGCAATGTCATGAGCGAATCTCGGATTACTATGTATTCTTCATTAATTCTTGTCTCGAACTGTTCCGAACCCACGCCTCTAAATAGGCGGTGAATAGTATTGACGAGATTCCGTCTCCCTGCACCCTTGTGACACTCTTCATTATTCAGATTTTATGGCTGGCTTTATGGAGGACATTGGTAGCTGTGTAGTGGTTTTAGATATCTTCTAGAATTTTCACATAAGGCTCTTTTACCATCATTCCGCAGTGGCTTCATGACTCCTGAGGCTTCCGCTGAGTGAAGCGCGTTCTCGTAATCAATTGTCTATAGTATAGTAGTAGTTGGCTGTACTGTGTGCATTTCTCTGTCACTTCAATGTCGCTGTGAATATGGACCACTGTCGAGTGTAGCGAAGCCAAATAAAGAACCTTATATTTCCCGTATTGTTGCACCTCTTCATGGTAGATGATGTGCAGCGCCGACAGCTTTCTGTCCATGCACTGCTAAAGAGCTTTAGGGAGCCTATTGACTGACGGCATAGAAAGGCTCGGCTATGTCTCCAATAGAATATTTATGTAGCTGATTACGTAGGCGAGAAGTGGCCAATGCAGCGAAAGGCTTCGATAGGAGCAATGTAGAGGGGTCCAGCAGCGAAAACAGCCAGTAATGCTGAATCACTTCTGGTCAGTATGAGGAGCAGTGGCTTAACACGATGGGTCGAAAAGCATCAAACGCAGAAATGCGGCTAACAGTGGAAGCTACTCAGGTTGCGAAAGCAGCCAGCTTTACTATGCGCGTTTCCAGCTTGGAGAACTGAGGCGAGCGTAGACAAGGGCACCATCTGTAGCCAAATGATATGGAGTACACCATTGTGCGGCTACCGCCATCTAAGAGGCACCGCGTAATAGGGTGCACATATTACTTGCACTGCACTGTAGGCTCCCTTCTCTCGCTCAAAGACGAGACAGGGTGCAAATCGCTTTATGCAGCTTCTCATCCTTGGCTGGGAGTTTCACATGCCAGGGAAGTGGAAGCACATTAAGAAATCATAGATGGTGATAATTTGACATCACTTATATCGATGCACTCTTGTTTAAGGTTTCTCAGTCATCCTTATTCAAATGTTAAAATTACAGCGAAGCTACGTAGGTAGAGGCACGTTAAACACCATTATTTATCTTTTTACGTATTTTCTCAAGGTTCTGGGAATGAACGAAAACTTTTAGCCATTTAGTTGTTGGCTAAATTGCGGTGTCAAACTAAAGAGCGCGAAAAAGAAACGTCTAATTCATCAATTTATAGTTTGAAATGTGCAGGGGAGAAAAGAATCAAGTAGGTGCTGGCGGGAAATTTAAAATTAACGCCTGCGACCGGGCCCAGTTCAGTGTAGAAAACAACGGGCTCGCAACTTCCTGATTGCTATTCGCGGTCAGAAACAAAGCAGCTTCCTAATCGTCGTGCGGGTGGTGCGTCTGTCGGGCAGGCGAAAGGAGAACAATTGCCAATTTCAGAAGCCAAGGCACCACGTGTGAGGCGCCAGAGAAGGAACGCTGTCCGCGACTAGGAACATAGCTTACTCTTCGGACCTGGGTATAGCTGTAGGGAACTAACACTGCCGCTCTCTTCTATGCTTTGAACGCAGCCAAGTCACACGAATCGTTTTTTATACTGCCGCCAGCGCCTGCTTGATTGTCTGCGCGCTGTCACATTCGCGGCATCATGAAATGCGGCTACGTTCATGAATTTCATGTTTGCGAGTGCTGCTGTCGCGTCGCGAAAGCTCCTAATCACTTAGTTTTTTTAAAATATTTCTCATCATTCCTTTTCAAAGCGAGAAAGGAACTAAGTTTAAAACACATGAAAGCGAAATGTTAAGAATTAAGCAATGTTTGACAGCCTGTACAGCTTGGCACCGAAAGATTTATCACCAAAGCACTAGCTAAAAGGTAACTTTTTCAGACGTATTGGTATAATAAATTCAACAAATAGAAAAACGCTTTGAGTAACTATATTGGATTTTCAGCACCATGTTCCAAGTAGCTCTACCTATCTTGTCACAGTATGGTTTTATTCTGCTGCTTCATAAAGCTGCGACGCCTGATGTACTGCTGGCAATGTTTTTGTAAATTTACAACACATACTACTTTAATGTCCACGCAGCACGAACTATTTATCATTTCCTCGAATGTCGATTCAATAAAGCTAGCTTTGTTGCACACCGCATCCGAAGTTAGCTCTGGTGCCGGTGTGTATGAGATATATTCTGTACACCTGCCAGAGGGTTAAGGCATCGGTGGCTCTGGCACCCCTTCTCCTGTCTTCGGTGGACACTGCTGCTGTGAAGCGAATGTTTTGTTTCTTTAGACGTCTTCCACCTAGCTATCTCTGTACGAGTCAGTGAGAGGCCTAATTGGGCCATCCAACAAAAAAATATACATTCTTGTTTTTGTCTTACGATCGCACGAGAAGACGGTGACAGCCGGGTAGGGAATCTCACGTTGTCAGCGCTGCGCTCACCGCTTTGGCCCTATATTGCAAGGAAACATGCCAAATTTTTTTCGTATATGAATTTTTGGGTGCATTGCTGGATGCCGATTTTTTTAACTTAGTGCATGCGTGCAGCGACGAAGCAATTAGCAAACAAGAAGTCACCAGAATATGTTCTGTGAAAGTTTTATGGTTTATGAATTTATGGGAATATAACGTCCCAAAGCGATTGAGGCTACGAGCGACGCCGTAGTGAAGGGCTGCGGAAAATTCGACCCCCTGGGGTTCTTTCACGTGCATTGACATCGCAAAGCACACGGGCCTCTGCAAGAGACTGCAACGCAGCATGTCCCCTCTCACGCGAATCATGAAATGCTGTTCTAAATTTACACGACGCGGCCTCCCAGTCATTCTTCTCAAGTAGCGTGCTCTTTATACTACTAACTGCAACGAAGTACATGAAACGCTTCGCAAAAAGTCTGGCCTCGCACTTTCCGCCAGCAACCGAGCTACGTCTATTTATATAGAGGAGTGAACTTCCTGATGTGGTAGACAAATGCCTACCCACGGCAGTCTTTATTGTACAGGTTTGGAATTTTCATTGTGTGCCTTACGTATATCGCTAAGGCCAAAGAAATGCGGTACCGCCGTTATACTCCGCCTGAAGTGGGCATAGTTGGTGCATTTTTTCTACATTTATTTGAATAGCTTCAGTCATTGTAGGTGTTTATGTTTATTGTAGGGAAGGATAATGACAGTCAGAGACTGCGTAACTAAGGGGATATTCTGTCCACAGAAAGGAGTTGCTTCATGATGCTGCGCCTGCTGTTTGTGGCATATTATATACTGAAATCATTACTTCTTGACTTTAGTTATCAAAACTTAAGGCGCTTGGCTCAATGACCTCATGCTAATATAATTGGTATAATAGCATTTCCCGCTGCTACACTTTGATGTGTATCAGGTTAAACACAAGAGGCATTGCATTCAAACGAAGAGTTCAGCACAACACAATTTGTCTAGACCTAGTGTTTATAAACGCAACGTAAACTTACATCGCGACCCCCCCAAAAAAGTGTTATGAGTCAATTTCTAGTCAGCCTGAACCAGCTCACGCCGAATAATTGTTACATTAGTACGTAACTATTCCATGAAATTTTTCTAGCCGATTTCACAGTTCTAAACTGTTCTTGTTGCAGTCTGACAGTGTGTCATCCTTGTGAAGTGTAAAGCAAACAAAGATGCGAACTCAAGCCTTACTATGCATGGCGTTCCTTGAATATAACGAACAACGTGAGTTCCCAAGCGGCCTTGATTGCAGGTGTAGCTGCAGTTTGATGCGTATCCTTCCTGAAATATAGGAGTTTCAAATGCATAATGCTTGTTAGCAAGACATTTCATTTCCGCTTAGTGCCTTCCCTTACTGATTTGCGCCCGACTGCCGTTATTCCTTGTGATTTTTGTGGTTGGGCGTTGATAAGGATAAAACAGTTGAAATTTGGTTCGCAAATGCGTTCACAATCTTTTATTTAGGTTTCAAGATGATAATAGCGGGCTAAATACGCCTTAAGAATTCGGCATCAACATGCAAGTTTTGGGCGGCTGATGTATCGACGTAGAAATAGCTCTGATACAATGGAATTCGTTTTTCTACAGTTAGCGTGCCCCGAAAGCGCTGCCCGTTAACATTCAGATGTGTTGCTTTGTTATCAAGTATTCGAGCGAGAGACTCATTTTGCGTGATATTTACGGATCAATGAAATCAGAGAAGTAAAATGTCAAGACAATATTGAGTGGTTTAAGGTCATAGGGAAATCTACAATAAAAATACCGCCCGACTATTTAATGCTATCGCACGAATCTGCGGCAGCAGGACCTGGACCGGTTGGCCTCGGCTGGTGCTTCGTGTTTTCTACGCATTGCTAATGATACGCTATCAAAGGAATAAAATTGCGCAAACGGATTGAAGAAGAAAAACGCAAGAGGCGTGAGGACAGGACGGAGCGCTCTGTCCTCTCCTCACGCCTCTTGCGTTTTTCTTCTTCAACCCCTTTGCGGAATTTTATTCCTTTAATAGCTGTTACGAACCAACTCGCCCAGACGAAAGTACTATTAATACGGCTGGCGCTCTGGCTGTTTGCGTCTTTTCTGCTTCGCTTCCGCTTTCGACGCTCACCGCGCTGAGCCCTAGCGAATTCTTCCCGCTGTGGCCTTAGCCGGCAGAATTCGAGATTTTGGGCATGCGTGGTTGTCGCAATGTTTGCGCAAGTCTGGGGTCCTGCAGCATTCATTGCCAACGCAAAGTCGAACACGACAAGAGTGCAGCGCTGGGCAGGAGACGCTGAGCCGGCGCGTAACGTCGCTGACGTCATGCAACGGACCAGAACGATTCACTGAGCCCTACGCGCCTGCTGCTACCACTGCACCCACAGAATTGCGGCGCGCGACAGCTAGGGGTCATGAGGTGGTTTAGGGGCAAGGCACACAGTTGAGGTTTGAGAAAAAGGGCCATAATGCTCTCGCATTTAAAGTGAAAATCAGAGGAGTTTTTATGTCACTGTACTTACTCCTCTGTACACGTTGTCACAAGGCTTAGGGCGAGGACCTGAAAAGGACAAGTACATGCAACCATGAGCCCATAGATGAAATTGTAGTAAAACGGTGCAACGGTATATTGGGAAGCCATGCCGTTAACCACTCGCTACAAAGAATAATTGGGAAATTCGAACCCGAGAAGCGAATACGAGACCATCATAGACTTCGGCTTAATTGCTCCACATATAACTCAAATTAAAAACGAAAAGTTGTGAAGAAAATTGTGCTGTTGTTTTTTTTTTGTTTTTTTTTTGGGGGGGGGAGGGGGGGAGGGGGGGGGTAACGTCCGAAAGCGTCTCAGGCTGTGACGGACACCTGTGAAGAAAAGAGTGATTTGTTTCTGAGCTAAGGCATCTCAAATAAAGTTAGTTTTCTTTTAGATTGGAATCTTAAAATTTGTCACGCCGTATTTATTCAAATAAAAAAAGTAAGCCAGCCTTCAACATTCTTTTTTCAAAATTGCAAGTGTGATAAGGGGTCTTCATTATAAGGGACACGAGTAAAATGACAATCTGAGCAGAAAAGAAGCATTTTAAATGCTTTATAGCAAGCATGAATGGAAGCTGCCGCTACTACTTCTATGACGCCGAATGGCAACGCAAAAAGACGTCCCATTGATTTCACACATGAATTAGTTTTTCTAAGATGAGGTGGTTGTTATTAGGACACTCATATTAGAAAACATGAGAAGAACACCATTAATAAACGCATAAAGCGTCATCTTTTACGTTAATGGCACTCGTTACCAGCCACGTTTGAGAAAGAGGTAAAAATAAACGATACAAAGAAGAAACATTGCACTGGTTCGGCCGTACAATAAGTTTCAGCCCTACAACACGCGCTACAAAACGCCCAACAAAAGGTTAGGTGGCGTTTCAAGCAAACCTGCCGCATACGTTTTGATGCAGGGTTTAGCAGGAATAAAGGTAGCTTAGTTGGCAGAGTAATACCCGTGTTGGCAAACATCAAAGAAGCGGTGCATCAAGCTGCCAGTAAGCTGGTTAACTCATTTCTTAGAAGATGTAATGAAAACAGAGTGCCGAATGAGGAACGCAGTAGAACACAAATGACAGGACCGGCCCATTCTAGAGGTTTTCGCTTTGACGCAGCCGCTGGCCTTACCTTCCTTTTCGTGTGTTTTTCTGTGTTTTTTTTTATTGCGAAAGCAATACTGGTCGAGGTTCCCGCTCTCGGCCGTAATCCCGGAGAATTCACCATTGACCTTTAGCGTGACCTATGTGTGACGTCAGACCAGCTGTGGAAAAGCGGGGCCCCAACTCGGCTCGTCGCGATCGTCCCAGCGAATCCTCCACGATATGTCGGATGATGTGTATAAGGTGAAGCTGCAACGATGTGCTGCAGCTAAGAAGCGGCGGCGTGCGAAAGAAATGGATGAAGAGCGGGTTGCTTTCGCAATCCACTAGGCTTAACCAAGCTAAGCCTCTGCCAATTTTTTTTGGTCATTGATCTCATCGTAAACAAGCTCACTGACTATCCCCCAAGCGTTTGATTTGTTTTATCTGTTCGTTGTTCTGCTTATGTAGCGTAGATAGGTACTTTGTTTTGTTATGAATTTGTTGCTCCCTGTTGGATTGGTAAATAGTTCCCTCCATGAATTACTTATTCATCTTTGATTTGATATACTACGGCAGCAATGATTCCTTGAGTTGGCGATACGTTGTTGTATTTTACTTCTGATCCATTTGCGCATAGGCTTCATTGTCGTACAAAACGCACTGGTCTTGTCGCATTTATTCTACTTTTGTCCTCGCTCGTTACGCCGTTTTCATAACATCTTCGAGCATGAACGAACTAGCCCAAGCAGTAATTTTGCATAATTTCTTAGAGTTACCTTTTCAACGATCACAGGTGCCGAATTGCAATTGGTCATTTGTAGCTATCGTTAGTAACAGCCATACTAGTTTTCAGAATTTGGGAAACAACCTTGCGCTGAGGATCACCAAAATTGCCCGTCTAGCATCCCAAGACGCTCGGTCTTCAAGAGAGTGCAAGAATAGCGCGTGCTAGGCAACGCCCGTCGGTTGACATGAGTCCGCGGCGCATGTGCTACGTGACCTCTGTTCCGTCCGCATTGACTGCCTCGCCGCTGCTCTTTGCTACAATCGCTGGTCCAGCCCATGCTTTAGAGGTGGTAGCGTGACGCATGCGTCATATAGTCACGTGTGCCGAGTGGCGTATCTAGGGGCATGCCAAAGACGCATGCTTTCTTTTGGCGTACATCTTTTGGCCTACAACTTACTTTGCCGAAGTTTTAACTCGCATGTAAGTATTTTTAACGGCGGGCCAAAAGTCTCAGATCCAACGAAGCGTCTAACTTTAACAGCTTAGCAGTTGCCTCTCAGAAATGGGTTAACTAGTTGAGTAGGTACTATGATTCACCTGGTTTTCCATCGCTTCTACAACTGGTATTAATATACCGCTGTAGTCGCCTCGGTACCTAATAAGGCTAGATTTTCTAAAAATTAGCAGGGAGCTCTTCTCAAACACTGGGTAGATTGAAGCGACAAATGAAATTGAAACAATATCTATAAAACGGCTACCAAAACAAAATTTTGTGAAAAATGCATAAAGATCTTCCTCAAATATTTCATAATTTGTCGTGTAGTAAAGTACTCCCAAATAGCGTAGGTGAAAAGAAGTAAGTTTTGCTTAAGAAAACGTTCATTGCCTGCCTTTTGAAACGCCGATTGCGGTAGCCAATGATAAGCAAGCGCACTGATTTCTTTTGATACTGGTACTGGCACTGATACTGACTCCTCAGATTGGTACAGGGCAGTCAAAACTGATCGCAGGCGGTATGACGTGTTTCGTCCTTATATTTAAAAAAACTTTTCGACTTTTTGTTGATATACATCTCGAAAACATTAGCGTAGGAGAAGAGCGCTTTTGTATCATATATTGACAACACAGACTCCCAGACTTACAGCTTCGACAATGGTAAGAATTAACCTTAAACATTACGCAGCGAAACTATGTGCTCCGTCGCTGAAGGCAGCCACTGAGCACAGGTGACGACATAGAAATCAAGATGAAAACACGGCCATGGACCACTGCCGCCTGACTCACTGCCGGAGTTTTTCTTAGAAGTACCTCGCCCAGTGATTATAGTCTCCCTTGGTTATATTTACAGTGCCACTTTAGCATAATCATTGCGAAGTTTTAAGGGGACACGACAGAGGAAAACGTGATATCAAAACCAGATGAAACCGCATTGCGCACGTTGTCGTCTGGCGTAAGTCTATAAGTAAATATTTGTGGACATCCTGGCGACTTATTTGTGCAGGAAGCAATGCATAGTTCATTGACAATTGGTTGATTTGTTTTAGAGGCTACGATTTTTTGGAACTGTTCAAAATTTCAGCGTGTACTTTGAATTTAAACTAACAACTTAATAAACTTATTCGTTCCTTCTCCAGGAACCTTCAAATCTAGCGAAACCGAACGGAGTAATCAAAAAACAATGTTTAAATGACATATTAAAACGCATAAATGCGTACTGAACTCTTTCTTTGATGTTACTGCTGGAGTAGTTTTCAAGACAATGGCAAAAAGACTATTGTTGAGAAACCGAGGTTCGGCCTTTATTTCGGTTTACGAAAGGCCTAATCAACCACTAAGCTTAGCTCGTTTAAGCGTACCACCCAAACCTCTACAGATATACCATCGTCACTTCCAGTAGCGTACTTACGAGGCAGGGCAGTGCAGAAGCCTTTGGAGCATTGGCCAATACTCCGCCGTCTCCAATTATTTAACTGAAACTGGATGCGAAGTACATTTTAATTCCAGAGCGTTGAGAGGTCCCCGTCAGGACACAAACTGGAGTTTTAGCTGTATGCTTTGGCTTTGTGTCGAGAAAACGCAGTTTGGTCGAGAGGCTCCTGACGTCACAACTACACAGCCACGTGAGGGAAATTTAACGCCCCACAATGACCAGATAGAAAAACAATGATAACATCACTACACATTTCTCCATTTGTGTACAAGGCCGAGACGTCGTACCACCACAAAAGCTGTGCCTCCAAAAATTGCATTCTTTCCTAAAACTAAAGCGGTCAACCCGGGATTCGAGCCGCTGCCCCTTGGGTCCTGAGCCTGGCGCGCTACCCCTCGGCCACTGAGAGCTGTTCGATGGATTTGGTTAAATGAAGGCCTTGTGTGTTTGTGGTAAGTGCGGCATAAAAAAATTAAAAAGAAAATACACAAAAGTGTCGGTGATTGCGAAGCTATATGCAAAGTGTACCCAGGACACTGAACAGACCCATGAAGGCTATAGCGTAATAATCCTAAGGAGGAGCTTGAGAGTCCCATGAATTCAGGTTCAAAGGTTCCCGCCGAAACGTCTAATGGACAGCTGGCAGTTAGTTTTCATCGGAAATACTTTGTGCTCTGCCTCGAAACAGTACCTGCAAGATTTCTCAGATCTACACCCTGCTGCAATTGCTTAGTCGAAAACGCTTTAGCGGCTGTTCCAGCTTTAAAATGTGGCCCTGCATTTGCCACAATTTATGTGATGTAAAATTACTAATATAATAACGAGGTCCTCAATGTTGAAATGCTGACTACAAAGGTGGCCATTGCAGCACTCAACAGGAACTCTATGTTAAATCTTCGCAGCTTCTAAACAATCCTAATTGCCACGCACACTACTAGCTCAAAAACCAGAAACAGAATCTCATATGTTTTTGAATTCTCAACAACACCTCAAATGTACCGTTTTTGTTTCTTTCAGTGGCGTGCAATGTGCTTTTGCAGCTATTGCTAAATAGCTAAACAATGTCAAATATCGGTGAGGGGATTCTATTTCATTTCCAAGCTTATGCTAGCATATGATATGATATGTAGTTTGAATGTATATATTTTTAATGACACGGACATAAAATTCCACCGCTCGCTGAAGGATCATTGTTAATATAAGTTAGAACAGGCAGCCATGAAAGACGTTCTGATAGCAATAAATTCAGCAACTGTTACCAAACTTCTGTATCTTAGGATGTTTTGAGAAATTAGCTTCAAACGCTTATTTGACAGCGAAGTCAGGCATTATGAGAAGCGTACCAAAATGGTTACGTTATCAAATAAAGTTTTTGAACCCAGCACAGCAGTCTCTGCTCTACTCCCATTCTGCACAATTTGTAGGCTGGCTGCAAACCGAAAGAAAAGTCGAGAATTTGTCTCCAATTTGAGATTCACATCGGGCAACTACGCGCTGGATCCAGATTTGAAGAATGAACACAGCCTACATGTCCCTCGGACCAAGAATAAATCTCATAGCATATGCTTACAGCTTAAAATTGTTATATGAAATTGGAAGAACTGATTAGCAAACTGGAAATATTGTGAAGGCCCGCGATTAATTCCTAGTCGGTGTGCTGCACTCTATTAAAAACGGGGTTATCATTTCTGAACACTAAGGACTGGTTAGGGCGGATGCTAGGAACTTTATTTTGAAAGTTACGCTTGGAACCTATTCAAGTGCGGTCTAATTTTCGCAAATTCACCGCTTAAACAGATTCGATCTTTCTAGATTCTTTACCTAATACAATTCAGAGCGTCTCACTTTAGCACCTGTCCCACCGGAAGTTTCCCTCACTCTCCTAGGATATTTAAGGTTTGCTTGCCACACAAAATCGTTGTGATTTAGAAGTATCTCACGGGTGTTTTTTTCGGATTAGTGGCAATTGAATTACACAAAATGTTTCTTAAAACTCGTGCGATTTTAGTAATATTATCTATGGGCAGACGCAAAGCGTTATCAAGCCGTTGAATACTATTCAGATGAATGAGATTCCTAGACAAGGTGCGGCTTTTGTACTTACAATGCAAGGAACTCCATCGTGATGTACCCAATAAGTCCGCCCGTTAGTCATGTGGCATTGAGAGACACATGACAGTAACGGAATATGCTGCAATAATCAAAGCAATACCGTGATACAGTGCTCAAACAAAACCCACTCAGAAACGCTATATATAGTTCCAAACTATTATTTATATTTTATGACCACCATCGCCATATCCACCCTTCTGTGTTGCGTACAGTGGTTTCCAAACGTCTCTCTTATTGCCCTCCAATGAGAACTGCTGTGCATCAGCTGGTGCCAATACATCAGCTTCCAGCTTTATTATGGGTTTTTGTCCACATATATCTATGCTATACCGATGAGTAGCCTCCTGGCGTTTGGGTTCACTCGATTAAAAAACAAAGCAGTCAGTTATTCTTTTCTGCACAGCAAACGCCCCACCAAAATGTGTTGTGCTCTTTTGGTTTGGTAATATTATTAAGAATAGAGAACTAAGCTTTTCTGACGCCCACATATTTTTTGAAGCTCTAACTGCAGTTTCCATTGAGCCATCTTGATTTTAACATCAGTTTACGCAGCCTCGAGACGTTGCCTTACGGGCTGCATTGCATGTCGGAAGCCAGAAGGCTAAAGCCCCTCGATATTTGGTCAGAGATTCGAGAAACAAATTTTGGTTCTTCATTTCACTCATTTCTAACAAATATTCATCGGGCCTTTTGCTTACAGACAGTATTTTAGCTGTTCAATGTACACACCAGAGGCTTCGCTGCAGATGCGGGACCTCATTTGTTTGTCTATAGTAGCGTACTAGTTCCGCGTAAATGTAGCTTCAACTTCCGGTCTTCTGCTTTAAGCGAAGATGTTTTCAGGCCCCTCTGCTATTTTACAGTTCATCTTGGATAGATAGGACACAACACACCTGCTACCTACAAGCTAACATTCTTGTTTTTTATTATATTCTACATATTTACGCGTATCATGTGCACAGGCATTTGACACAATATGCGCCCGCCTTTTTACAGCGTACAGTCATGTAATAAAGTACGTGGATTGTCAATTCCAGGAAAAGAATTTACCCCGGTGTTGTTTCCAACTTCCAGCCGTTGGTAACATTTCCAAATAATGTAGCGCGCATATTCCTTCGCATTTGTAATGATTTAAATTTACTAATTAAGCTGACCATGCACAAGTATTTTTAACGCTATCCAACGTCCTGTAATTTTTTTTTTAATTAAGGTATCATGTGCCTTCGCAGACAGTTAGCGCTTACATGTAATGAGAAACATCATTCAGTTATTAATGTTTCCTTTTAATTGGGCCTTTTACATCGTTTTATATATTCTACCCCCCTCGCTTCTCACTGGCTCTCCTAACTTTTGCATCGCTCCTCCCTGTCTCCTACCCTGTCCCTTCTGTATCGCCTGAGTGTAGCTTAGTGCCCTGGCCGACAACCAATTTTTCCTTCGGTTTTCCTTTATTTTTGAATAAGCGCACTCCAGCTCCCGCATACAAAAACAAAATCAAGAAGGGTCCAGGTGGAGCACTAGACCACTAGGTAACGTCTCGACAAGTGGACTAGTGGAAAAGAAGTCAGGACAATTTGAAATTTTGTGTAGTTAGGAATCTTGGTCTCAAGCATTCTGTGAGCGGCACCGCAACAGGTTGATATTTTTAAATTGTATTTTTTCATTAATTTCAACTAACAACAGTAAATAAGGCTGGGAGGTTCCAGAATTACGTGATTGTGAATTCATATTGGTCGAAAATCCTTCCCGCTTTCCTTAGGCGCGTAAGAATGATTTATTTTGTAAAATTCAGGGTGCACTTTGACTGTCTAAAGTGCGTAGAGGCGAAAGCGTTTTCCGCACCACTTTGACTGCTTCTTTGGCACTGGAGGCGTCACATGTAATTGAGTACTAATTACTGAGTGATGACAAATCACTAATTAATGGTTAATTACTGATTAATGTCTGAATACTAATTAACTGCTAATTAATGACGCTTAAGCTTCGCCTTTAGGAGTGGAATGCGACAGCGTGTTGTAGCGCTGCCAGGGAGTCTACGGAACGCCACCACCCGTTCGGCGCGATGCCTTGCCGTTTGAACGCAACGCTTTTTGAGGAAAGGAAATGGCACAGTAATTCTCTGTCATCTCGGTGGACACCTGAACCGCACCGTGGAGGGAGGGAGGAAGTGGGAGTGAAAGAAGAAAGACAAAGATGGCCCGTAATGAAGAAAATAAAAATTGTATTTGAGGAAAGGAAATTACGCAGTAACTGTCTCACATATCTCGGTGGACACCCGTCAAAATTCAAAAGGGTTCACTTTTTATGCGAAGCATATCACTAGAGGTACACTACAGCCCTTCGCCGTGGTTACGCGCCGTGCACACCACGTGGTACAGTGACGTCACACCACGTGACATACCACGTGAAACATGACGTCATGACAGAGGAAGATGGGGGTCCACCTCGCGCCGTCGCTGTGGTTGCACGCCGTGCAGACCACGTGGTACAGTGACGTCACACCACGTGACATACCACGTGACACATGACGTCACGACAGAGGAAGACGGGGGTCCACCTCGCGCCGTCGCTGTGGTTGCACGCCGTGCAGACCACGTGTACAGTGACGTCACACCCCGTGACATACCACGTGACACATGACGTCACGACAGAGGAAGACGGGGGTCCACCTCGCGCCGTCGCTGTGGTTGCACGCCGTGCAGACCACGTGGTGCAGTGACGTCACATCACGTGACATACCACGAGACACATGACGTCACGACAGATCGCCGTCACGCGCTGGGAGAGGGAGAACGATGCCATCGCACAGACGCCGGAATGTCCTCGAGCGGCATTCCCGCGCATTTCGAACGCGCGTTCACACTCGGTGTAGGTGAAACGCTCGCTCCACCGGGCAGGCAGACGCGGCTTCCGTGGCAATCCAGGCGCTAACCCAACGCGCGTCTCGGGGTTAGTCGGCGTTCCGTTGGTTGTAGCCATGCCGTTGTCTTCCCCCACGACGAAGGCTTCTAGTGGTTGTATTAAAATGACCAAGTATTCAACCAAGGAAAGCCATGTATTACCAAGCCTAGCCACCAATATGCTTCGCATCTGACTAGGCTTAACCTTAGCTAAGCCTCAGCCATTTTTTGACCTAAAGTGCGGTCACTGATGTGTGGTAAAGATGTTAAGCTTCGACTCTAAGAGTGGAACGCGACAGCGTCTTGCAACGCTGCCAGGCAGTCCATAAAACGCCATCGCCCATTCGGTTCTACGCCTCGCTCGTCGGTAAATTGGTTTTTGAGGAAAGGAAATGTATCTGTCTCTCATTACTCTCTGGACACCTGAACCTCGCTGGAAGGGAAGGGAGGAGGATGGCAGTGAGCGAAGACACCGTATTCACTAGACGCGCCTTTGTTCATTCCAAACCATCGAGCTGGCATGGCGTAGTGGATAGCATGCTCGTCTCGCACTCCGAAGACCGGGGTTCGATTCCCGAGCTCGACCAATTTCATACTCGGTTTTATTTATTTATATGGCGTGACTAGAAAAGTTAATTAGGCTAATTTGGTAATTAAGCAATTAACTAAGCTCACTCCCACTTACTTGGAGCATCACTACCCTTCAATTGGTTGCATGGTTACTAGGAGGAGGAGGAGGAGGAGGTAAACTTTATTAAAGAAGAGGTCTTAGGCGCGGATTCGGGTGATGTTCCCCTCCCCGCGGTGGGCTCCTCTTCTAGGCCGGACGCAAGGTGGCCGACCGACGATGTCGTTCGGCGACCTCTTCGGCTCGCTCTGTGGCTCGAAGTTGAACCTCCGGGTCCGAGCTGAGCAGCGCGGCCTCCCCCTTTAGGTCATCCTTCGCAAAATTGTTAAACGTGCCCTTGACCTCCCTATTACTACTTCAAACAGCCGGCTTATGGCTCTTGGTGTGGTGAATACTTTCCGGGAGCTCCGGGAGGCGCACCTTACAAACCAGTACACGCGCTTGTCGCTAACAGAGTCGGGTCGCCGCCTTCTTGCTCGACTCCATATCCAACACACCCCTCCAATGGAAGACAGGTTTCGCATCCCGGAACTGTGGAGACGTGCCCTCCACGTGCGGCCTCTTCCAGCAAACATGTCACATGAAGACCATAATGGTCGGCGCCTGGCACGAGCGGAAGCGCTAGCCCGATATTATGGCAACAAAACAGGTGTATACTACGTGGACGCCTCCGGCCCTCACCACGGGGGATGGTACACGGCCGCGGTAGTTCACAACAGCAACACAGTTAACGGCCTAACTTTCAGAGCCCGCAGTGCAACACAATCAGAAGAGGTCGCGATTGCTCTCGCGGCCTCACATTCCAATTCAAAATACATAATCACCGACTCGCGAGGGGCCTGTCGGAACGTCGAACAAGGCCGCACTCCCATCCTAGCCTATCGAATATACCAAAATTGCATACGGGATACGGACCCCGCACACCGTTACCTCATACGGGCCCCTGCTTATCAGGGGTTGGCAGGAAACAAGGCAGCAGACGCAGCCGCCCGCGCACTCTCTAACCGTGCTGTTTTCTCCTCCCCATTCGATCAGGAACCCGATTTTAATCCGGTCTATAGATTCAAAGATATTAAAACATATTATCAAAATTATCATCGCCTTTACCCTAGCCCAGGGGTTCTCAAACTTTTATGCTTGGAGGAACCCCAAAAGCCTTCAATAAGTTCCAGGGAACCCCCCCCCCCACCCCGCTTTCACTTACCAGCAATGTTGTCGAGTGCATTTTTGCAGAGAGAGTTGCAAAAGTTAAATGTTTATTGCACCGATTAATACAAATACTAATGTGATGGGTGGCACTGCTTCCCTTTTGAGAGCAAGTCAAAGCGTAGCTCAGGAGCACTCAGAGCCAGTCTCATATCAGCTGCCGGGTCAGGGCCAGTGAGGGTTCTCGCGGAACACAAGAAGACAGCCCGTGGAACCCCTGTGTTCCGCGGAACCAAGTTTGAGAACCCCTGCCCTAGCCCATGTAAAGGCCTGAAGAAGGCGTATAAGCGGCTCCTTCTCTGCCTTCTCACCAATACATTGCTGTGCCCGGCAGCGCTAAAACATTTCGACCCCTCCTCTAGCGGCAGCTGCCCACACTGTAGTGCAGTGTCTTCTGACACCTATCACATGGTGTGGGCCTGCCCCTCCAACCCGGCTATTCCCCCCATCCCCAACCCAACCCGGGAGGACTGGGAGGCGGCCCTGCTCGGCTGCCACGACTTACAGGCCCAACAAGCCTTAGTCGGGCGCGCCCGGGCGGCGGCAACCGCCACTGGGGTCCCATACTAGGAACCTCCACCTAGTGTTTGTAAGGATCGGTCCCTTACGGGCTGATCCAAACATACCTCCTGTTCATTCGTAATAAATGTTTTCACCACCACCACCACCACCACTGAGATTGGGTAGAGAGCTGCAGACTGTGCGATGGCATGTCTTGAGTACATGAATATAGGATGTGCGGTGTGTCTGTCTTTTGGTTCCCACAGAGAGAACAGACAGGGCTGTACTGCTCCGGAAACCATATGGAGTACATGTATGGATTAAAGAAAGTGTCTGTTTGGAGCTGCCGTCAACTGACTTGTTGTGTTTTACTGAGGGATTTATGTGGTTCTAGGAAGATCTGTCTTTCTTTGTTGAAGTGGGTAGTAATTTCTTTGCAGGTTGTCATTCGCTCCTTGGCCGACCTGAGCTCGGGGTAGAGCACCTCCCGGTTAACCACGAATCCTCGGGCAAATCGGTGCGCCGCCTCGTTTCCAGGATGGTCCGAATGGGCGGGGACCCAGATCAATGTTATCTGGCGGTTATTTGAGATTTTTCGTAAGATTTTGATGGCTGCTGAGTGGGCCCTTCCTTTTGCAAAATTTCGAATTGCTGTTTTGGAGTCACTTATGACGTATTTGGCAGTGGTGAAGGTAATGGCTAAAGCTAATGCAGCTTCTGCGGCCTCCTCCAGAAATTTTGTTTTATCTATTGTCGCCGATGCAAGGGGAGAACCTCGATGATCGACAACTGCCAGAGAAAAGGCGTCTCTGTCCGCATGTTCTGCCACGTCCACGTGCGCCGTGTCTTTCTGAACTGAAAATCTTTCGTGAAGTTTTTGTGCCCTAGCCTTTCTTCTGTCCGTATCGTAGTGTGGATGCATGTTTTTGGGCAGAAGAGGGACTTTTAAGTGTTCGTGCACGTGTCTTGGAATTGGCAAGGTGTGTGTACGGTTTCCTCCATATTGTATTCCTGCTTTCTTTAGGATGAAACGTCCCGTTTCAGTGCCTGATAGTCTTTCATATTGTGCGGAGAGGTGTGCTTCTATCATTTCCGCTAAGGTGTTATGAATTCCTAACTGTAATAGTTTTTCATTTGGAGTATGACGTGGGAGGTTGAGCGCAATTTTGTAGGACTGTCTAATTAGAGAATCCAGGTCGTCTCTTTCTCTTACTGTGAGGGTGACGTATGGTGTAGTGTAGTTGACTCTGCTAAGAACGAAGGCTTGTATTAGTCTCCTGGTCTCGGCTTCTTTAACTCCTCCTCGCCTATTCGCGATGCGTCTGATGAGGAAGGAGATTTGGTTGACAGTGTTTCTCAGTTTCTTAATTAACGTGTCGTTTTTTTTGGTTTGACTGTATCAGCATTCCTAAGATTCTTAGTGTTTTCACTTCTGGGATGGCTGCCCCTTCCGCGTAGATTTTGATCTCAGGCGCTTTATTTTTCCTTTGACGCTTTGGGTGCAGGATGAGGACTTCAGGTTTTTGGGGGGAACACGCGAGTCCCGCGGCTTGTGCCTCCTCTACTACTACATCTGCCGCTTGTTGTAGCGCATCTTGTATTGTGGCGATACTCCCCTTGGTGGTCCAAAGGGTGATATCGTCCGCGTACAAAGAGTGTTCTAGGTCTGGGATTTTTGCGAGTGCATGTGCCATTTTGATTAAGGTTATATTGAATAAGAAGGGGGAGAGGACCGATCCTTGCGGCGTTCTTCTGTCTCCTAAACAGAAGGTGTCGGATTTGATTGCGCCAATTTGAATTTTAGCCGTTCTATCGGAGAGAAAGTCCTTGATGTAGTTAAACGCTCTTTCGCCCACATTCAACGGTGAAAGAGATTCTAGGATTGCTTTGTGTTTGACGTTATCAAACGCTTTTGTTAAATCTAGAGCTAGGATTGCCCTGGTGCTCCTTTCTTGCTCCTGAGATAGGACTTCGCTTGCTAGTCTGAGCATCGTGTCCTGTGTTGATAAATGTGGTCTAAAGCCAATCATAGTGTGTGGATATAAATTTTCTTTGTGCATGTGAGACTGGAGTCTGTCTAGTATGACGTGCTCTATCAGTTTTCCTATGCAAGATGTAAGCGAAATAGGTCTGAGGTTTTCGAGCGCGAGCTTTTTGCCCGGTTTTGGGATGAATTTAACGATGGCATGTTTCCAAGCCGCTGGGAGTTTTCCCTCCCTCCAACACTCGTTCGCAAAATCCGTGAGGGCTGTCATGGAAGCGTCGTCTAGGTTTCTGAGTGTCTTATTGTTAATGCCGTCTTCTCCCGGGGCGGATGTCGTGCGTATCTTATGGAGGGCTGCTCTTATTTCCGCTATTGTTATGTCAGCGTCCAGGAGGGGGTTAGGTTGTCTTTTATAATCTGGTAGTGAGTGCGTCTCTCGGGTTGTGCAGAAGTATTTCTGCTGTAGCGTGTTGATAATGTCTTGATCCGTGCCTGGGTCCATGTTTAAAATTTTGGTGATTTCTCTTTGAGTCGTAGCTTTATTTGATTCCGGATCAAGGAGATGCCGCAGAAGATTTCGCGTCTCTCTCGTGCCTAGATTGCCATTTACATTTTCGCAGATATGGTTCCATTGCTGCCTTGCGATTTCTGCGGAGTGGTGTTGAATTTTTTTTTTTGAGTGTGAGTATCTTGTTTCTAAGCTTTTTGTTGTATTTTTGTTTAAGCCATCTTTTTTCTAGGTTTTGCCTTGCCTCCCACATGTGTGTAAGTCTGCTGTCAATCGCATTTACGTCTAGGTCATGTACTAGTTCTTTAGTGGCCTTTCCCACATCTGATAGGAGGCTTTGTGTCCACTGTTCTAGGTCTGTGATCGGTTCCTGATTTTGGTCGCGGATCGTCCTAAGTTTGTCACAGTCGGTGATCTTGTTTTTTCTGGGTTGGGGTTCGAGATTGGCAATGGCGATTTTAGATGCTATGATATAATGGTCACTTCCCAAATTTTGTCTGCTGTTGCTCCAGCTTAAGTCTCGGAGATTTTTGCCTATCGTGAGGTCCGGGCACGTGTCCCTGCTCACGCTGTTACCTATCCTGGTAGGTTGCATGGGATCCGTGTATTGGGTTAGCCCTCTTTGCTGGATAAAATCAATTAGGGCCGTGCCTTTCTTAGATATAGTTGCGTGTCCCCATTGCACGTGTTGAGCGTTGAAGTCGCCCACAATTAGGGTTGCGTTTTGGCCTGCAATTTGTAGGGCTTTCAGTATAGCGGCTTTCGCCGGTCCAGCCTGCGCCCTGGGGTGGCTGTATGCGTTCAGTATGAACAGAGAAGAGGAGTTTCTTTTGCTGCATAAAATTTCGATTAATATACAGTCGAGCTCTACGTTTTCAATTTTGTGGTTAACCACGGTAAGGTTTCTATGTACCACAGTAGTGGTTAAAGGTTGTTCTGTGATGTGGCATGGCAGAACAGCCCGGTACCCTGGCAGTTTTAGTCGAGATATTCTGGGTCCTTGGATCGCTATTACGTCAGGTTTTTCGGATTGCGATTGAATATGTAACTGCAGATCTGCTTTTTTGTTGCGCATAGATCTGCAGTTCCACTGCCAAATTGTTATGCTTTTAGGATTGGCCATTTTGCTGGGATAGATCGATTGGCGCCCCTTGAGCTGACGGGGGAATCCGACGTAAAATTTCCTGTAAAATGGTGTCGATTACCCCGAACTTGTGATTTACATTCTTTATGTGTTGTTCGAGTCTTTGTGATAAATTGTCAACTGTTTGTGTTACGTTATCGAGTTTTTGACTGTGCTCTTCCACTTTTTGTTCGAGTTTTGGGACTCTATCCTCCAATGAGGGATTTCTAACATCAGCTAGTGCTCGTTTTTTGCGAGGTGTTTCTTCCTTGCTTACTACGCTTACTGGGGTTTCGAATGTTGCGGACACAGTAGTTTCCATTTCTGTAACTTCCTGCATGGCAAGTGGTTTTGGAGGAGGGTCCTTTGATTTGGCGGGTGCTTTTAGTTTACTGTTTTTCTGTTCTAAGTGTTTGATGCGGTCCGTAAGTATTTGAATGTGGTGGAGTGCCTGATCGAGTTTCGACTGTAATAACTGCAGCTCCGTCCCCTTTCCGTGAGAGGCCACTCCCGCCCAGCTCACCTGTTTAGGTCCGGGGCTCTGCGTCCGGCTGCTGGTGCCGCTGTCACCTCCACTGCGGCTGCTGCTGCGTCCGCTGCGACTGCTGCTGCGTCCGCTGTCCAAGGGCGGGAAGGAGCTCGAGCGGTCCTTTCTTTGGGTGGATGTTGAGTCGTCGCTGGTCCGGGATTTTGATCTTCAATGGTGCTCCGACGTTTTAGTGTGGGGTCGTAGAAATCTTTTTTTGCAGCTGTTATCGCCTCTGCGGTGCGCTTCTCCACAGACAATGCAGACTGGGTCACAGATTTCTTCTTTGAGGTGCTGGTTTCCGCAGTACGGGCACCGTTGTTGCAGTGGCTCTGGACATACGTTTCTTCTGTGTCCGACTCTTCTGCAGTTCGTAAATGCCTCTACTTTTGGAATGAAGGGGCAGACCGGATACAGGACGCCGAAGTATATGATGCTATCTGGCGATTCGTCCGCGTCGAAGTGGAGCAGGAGGCACTTTGATGTTCTTCCCATGGTTCGTGCTTGGACGATTTCAGGGTTTCTTTTGCGAAGTTCTGTCATCATTTCTTGCTGCGTTTCGCCATCGTAAGCCCTGTAGATGATTCCCTGCAAGGCCTTTTCCGGAGGAGCGATGTACGACGTCATGATGATGTCTTTGCCTTCCAGCTTGATTTTTTTGACTGCGACGTAACGTAGTGCGTTTGCCTGCACCGGCGTCGATATGGTGAACACATTATTTGTACAGTTCGTTCTGTATCGGTCTTTGTTAGCCTCGGTCGCGGTAATGCCGCTAGCTGATGCAATAGCTTGCCTGATAGATTTCTCGGTGTAGCGCGTGATGTCTACGCCACCCGTTGGTCTGTAGATTATCTTATAGTCTTCCTCCGGTAGTCGTGGAAGCGGTTTCTTAGGATGGAGTGGAGGGAGAGGTTGCGCCTTCGACTTTTCGCTCTGCTTATTTCGTTTCTGAGCTGTTAATGACATAACTTTGGGGTCCTGATTACGGTAAGACACAATCGTTTTCCAATCGGGCGTTTCCAATTCGTCTGGGGAGGCGTTCGTCCCAGCTACGGCGTACTCCATGACTGCCGCCGTGGCGTTCGCGCCGCGCCAGGCCTGGCGTTCGGGTAAGCTAGGACGCCGGAGCGACGCTGGCTTTAGACAGTCGGAGCTCGGTCGCCCGAGCTCCGATTTGCTTAAATGAGGTCTTGAAAGGTGCCGTATAGACTCACGCTTCTTGTCCGTGTGTCGGAGTCGAAGTATCCTGGGTTTTTTCCTTGCAGAAGGTGCTCGAACGCGGAGCCCATACGAAGCACATGCGCCTCCGTTGGCCCTCTAGCGGGAAAAAAACTGCATGGTTACTAGCCAAAGTACAATTGGCCCCGTTTGAAATTGGCGCACTGTGGCGTCACGACCGTTTCGACCAACTGAAAAGCGTGACATTTCTGTCGACAACTGCTGCTTACAACGATGAGACATTAAAGGCTTCCGCCTGA
The DNA here is from genome assembly GCF_055824585.1 of Amblyomma mixtum. Lineage (NCBI taxonomy): Eukaryota > Metazoa > Arthropoda > Arachnida > Ixodida > Ixodidae > Amblyomma > Amblyomma mixtum. Next base: position 155,775,596 of record NC_143021.1, on the reverse strand, counting down.
AAACACTCTTCTATTTTCTGTTTCCATCGTTCTCCAAGCCATTTTGTTTACTGTAACTTGTTGCACCAGTCGCAATATTTCAAAGAATGCTTACTTTTCAGTTTAAAACAGCAGGTCAATGCTGGCGACATACATTTTCCGGTGCTATAATTTGAAGGTTTGTCGAAAAGACCCTCTTATCACCAAGACCACCACCTGAAAACGGGTGCACCTAATTTCATTTTTCAATAATTTTTTTAGAGGTAGGTACCTTGACTTACTAATAATTGTTATTAGTGTGTACCCGCTTCCTGTGTATGGCTTTGCTACTAGTAATAAATTCTTTTTATGCCTCACACGGTCTCGATGACAGTTTGTCTTTTGGTGCAAACGTTTGAAGGCTGACAGTTTACTTTGAATGTCTACTTTCTTACTCGTGTCCTGCGGCTACTTCCCTCAGTACCTTAGGACTGCGATGTCTTGACCAAAATGCCAGCCTATGAATAGGGTTCATAGTAGTCTTATACCCAACTCATCCCTGCGCAAGACTCTTAAAATGTCTTGTAATCAGGTAATCCATAAAACACTAGGGGTTTCTTCCTAACGCCTGCCACATTTTCTGGCTATTTTTCAATCACATGTCTGGGATACTGCATCCAATAAAATGTCAGCTCCTGCTACGTTTTCAATGAATGCAACAAGAAAAAGGAGCAAATGGCGATGCCAATTTTATTAATGCAGTCGATGATTCCTAAGAGGAATCAAGATGCTCATTTACGAACAATAGGAAATGTCGCTAACAATGCGAAACTCCTCAGATGAAAAAACCGCCATAAGAAAGCGCTGAAATGCAGCGCATAATTTTATATAAAGCAAATAAATGAAAGTAAACTAAGAGAAGCGAGTGAACAGTTGGAAGTAGAATATCAGTCCTGCCAGCAAAATTACGCCCCAAGCAATTCTGAAAGCCTGGGTAGGCGCAATAAAACTATCCTTAATCACGTGACTCAACTTTTTATTGACAAATCTATATTCTGAGCCATTAATAGCTCATTTCAATAAAATAATATATAAAGCACGGCTAAACTATTGCTGTGAAAATTTATTGATTTATTAGTTTCAATACCCTCAAGGAATCAAGGGCGTTAAACTGGGGGTGGGCACAAAGCAAATAGAAAAAAAAATACAAAATTACAATGTGCAGACTTGTTAACCTATAATAAAGTTGTTATTGCAAAAGGAAGTCAGTAAGCCCTGCCTTGAAAGATGGCGCATCCACGATAGAGGCAATGGATGGGGGAACGCTGTTTCACTCTGTGCATGATTTTGGTAGTATGAGTTGAAGAAAACATTGATACGGCCACAAAGAATGGCGGCCATAAACAGGTGGTCTGTGCGAGGTTATATGCATAAAGGCTGGAATTGAGGTTCGCGTTTTAACGACGGCGAAAAAAAAAATAATTTTATGAATGAGGGACAGGTGAGAAATTTTCACTCGGAAAAGTGAATGGGGCAGCCTAAAAATTGATTTCATTAGGAGGCGCTAGCTGGAAGATGACAGTTGATGGTAATCAAACGAGCGGATCGGAGTTGTGCAGATTGAGTGTTAATTAAGTTACGTTTAGCTGGACACTATAATGCCGATGCGTAAGGCACCAGGCCAAACTAGAAAACAGTGAACTGAATTTCACTAAAGAAACAGGCCAGAAACACCAATTGTCTGTCTATTCATACTGTTTAAGATGAAAGAAACACGCGAATATCACAGGTACGACAAAAATACTTATGTTAAAAGGGGCATATGTGTCAACCTGCAGGCGTCAGGGTGTAATACATGTGGTTCAGTACCACAATTCGAGGTACACAAGCTGTTGGATATTCGTTTGCTCGAAACTAGCGTATATTTCGCTCATTGGCGGAGAATCGAGGTGTTGCTGTATCCTCTGTGCATTGCCAGAGTAGGCAGCAGCGTTCAGCTTTCGTTAACTCCACATATTAGGGTGCGCGCAAAGCAAAACACCCGGGGAAGCGACAACACTAATAAACAGCAGTACTGCATAGAGTAAGTTATTGAAAAGCACAAGGATCTTTTTTGATACATTTTTGATAACATAAAGATAACATAAAGAAAATACCCAATGAGAGCTGTTTATAAATCTGATATCTAGAATTACAAAAGAAGGCTGCGCTACACACCTAGACAACGAAGGCACACAAAACGACTGGACCAGCGCTGGTCCTGCCGTTTGGCCTGCCTCCTTTGTCTTCTTCTCTCCCTCTGTCATCTTTTACAATTCTTATGTACCAACTAGCCCCACACATGAGTTGCACATAATAACCGGTGACGTGGGCCATTCCACCTTCAGGTCGGGCTCGATTTTAATAGGGAAGTTGTACAGGCGGCAGAATTCATGTATTCCAATGCTCATACGAGCCCGTCCTTTGCAGGATGAGTGGTGAACCTTTCTTGACATAATCAAAAATAATCAAAGATAAAGTTCTTTCTTTCCCTTTATGTTCTTTAGGTCACTTCCCTGAGCAAAAACCAGCAATCACGTTTGCAGGTGATATCAGTGATACCTGCCACTTTTAATGCAATCTATGCGCTTGTTTCGATATCTCTTTCCATCATTTCGGTAGCCCTAAAAAACGGTCAACTATCTGCCAATCGCCATCGTGTTTTTTTCTATCAGGCCTTGCAGAAAAACGTACATGAAATGCCGTACAATAGAACTGGCATTTATAATTGGGCGCCGCCAAAATTGCAATAGATCATTAGTTTATGTTGCTTTATGCACCATGCAACTTTAAGCTACGCATATGACGCCCCCCTGAGCTACAGAGATAGACGTCTTCATCGCAAAACTGGGCGATATAAAATCATCATGTCAGCCATTACCAGCACGTCTTTCGTTCTAGTCAGCACACTAGGACAATTTGAAATTCAAGTGCTAAACTAACTGTCATGTTTTTAATATGAAAGAAGCAAACAGCCACAGAAACCAAGGGGCACAGAGGATATTTTTTAAAATTATTTGTTTATTTTGTGGAGCTAATTGATTAGAAAAGCAGAAGAAAAAACAACCACATGCCGCCGATGGGATCCGAACCCACGACCTCCGAATTACGCGTCCGGTGCTCTACCTCCGAGCTACGGCGACGGCTGTTAAATGTGCTGTTTTCGGGGGTATTTATGTTTACAAGTAACCTAACCTTGAGAATGTTCATCAGCGCCACCCACGTTCATAAGCGGCGGACGTAGAACGTCCTGAGTTACCGCAGGTGTGACGTAGAACGTCATCGAACGGAGAGGGTACAAGCTGCGTGAGAACCTCTTATGCTTCCTATGCCGTCAAGGCTGCCAGAACCGAGGCCCTCGCTAAGCAATTAAGCAAACAAGGGAAGGGGAATGAGGGGCTCGTTATAAATATGAAAGAAGCCAACAGCCACAGAAACCAAGGGGCACAGAGGATATTTTTTTTAATTATTTGCATAACAGGCGTTATGCACTGCTGGAAGTTTGTTGCTGAGAAGCACTTCGTGTCTGTTCGCACCACTCCCGCATTGCTAAACCACCCTGTATAATACCCTAAAACGACAGACTCGGAAGTTTGAAAGGACAGCTTTCATAGAATGTATCTCAATAGTATGTTAAAGCTTAAAATAAACGAAGGAACTAACCATCAGTTTAGCGCACTTTGCAGCCAACCCATCTCTCATCAAGAGCTTCAGTAAAGCGCACATCGCTGCGGGAACCACCGCTATTACGACCGAATAGCGACTGAACTGGCTGCCGTTATAAGCGCATGGAAGTCTTTTAGTGCGGAAACACTAATTGAGGAGGACTAACCGGCTCATCGAGTATGTGTCAAGCTTGATCTTGAAGGTGACGTTGGCAAAAACTAGCATAGGAAGAGGCCACACATAAATTAAACAAATATTGCCGTGACTGGGTTTCGAAAAGGCGGTTGCGCGAACAGATAAGCTTCGCTGGCCATTGCACGACACCGCCATGCTATCATCGCAGCCGATCGCGCTTAGAGTTAAACTACAAGACACACTCGGGTTGTGCACTGTACATTGTCGACTTCCTCAGCTTCTATCTTCCGACAGAACAGATCAGATTAGTTTGACCTCGATGAGAGCTTAACCTTAGTCTAATATTGTAGCGGGCTTACAACGATGACGATGAAAATATGCACTATGCCACGAGTCGACGACGGGTGAAGAGGACAAAGATCTCTCACTCGGTCCGCTCAGCGCTGCTCGCAGCTATCCAGGCTGCCGGTACAAGTCTCCCTTTGAATATTTGTAAATCTATTTTTTCCCGTTACATATCTGATGGAGGATCAGATTTCACCAACGCCCACATCAATAAACGGACGGCACCTCGGCAGCTTAGCCGTGCCCGAGACGTCTCGCAGCAAAGAACACTGCCGGAAACACCGTCGGTCATTCTGGCTCACCGTCGGGATCCTGGGACGTTTTCCGGCACAGATGCCATCGACGTCCACGACTGGCTCAACATGTACGAACGTATGAGGGCCTACAACCAATGGGACCCTACCTTCACGCTTCCCAATATGATATTCTATCTGAAAGGCACCGCTCACGTCTGATACGAGGCCCATGAAGATGATCTCACAAGCTGGGACACATGCAAGCTAAAACTTCGCGAACTGTTTGGAAAACCATTCGGCCGACAACTAGCGGCCAAGAGGGACCTTGCTTCCCACTTCCAGACCTCGACAGAGCCCTATGTTTCGTATATGTAGGACGTGTTGGCCCAGTGCCACAAACTTGACGATGAAATGTCTGAATCGGGCAAAGTAGGCGACGTTTAAAAATGCACTGTGGACGACGCATTCCACCGGATAATTTATCAAAATTGCTCAGCGGCTGACGGCATCGTAAAGGAATGCCGACGCTTCAAGGAAGGCAAAAGCCGGTGGCATTAGCCGTGAGTTCGCCCGGCTCTCCAACACGACTAAGACATCATCATATCAAGATCTGCTGCCCCGAGAGGCTTCAGCACCACCTGAAACTGTCACGCGCGTCATCTCACAAGAACTGAAAGCCATGTCCCCTGTCATCCCGGAGCCACCAGATGCCGACCATCAGTGGTCTGCCATGTCTGTCATCAAAGCTGTAGCCCGCTAAGAATTTTCTAACCTTGGTCTTCAGCCTACCGGCCCCATGTCTCCTTCCCAGCCCGGATATATTACTGCGATGAATCACGGACGGCCTCATAAATTGGACCCGCGCTGACGCCACCCTTCCGACTGGTAGACATCCGATGATCGGCTTATTTTTCACTGTTCGCGTGTTGGCCAAATCGCTCGCCACGGTCGCAACCGCTGGTTCCGTCTTTACACATCGAATTACATGCCAAGCTTTCACCGCCCCGAAGATCAAGCAGGTGTTTTCTCGCCGAGCGCGGATCCCCAAAGCACTGCTGCTGATTTCCTGACTGCCCGCCTGAGCCGCTCACCGTCCCCTCTGCGGCGACAGTCCCGTTCACCCGAACGCTGTCGCTTAACCCCTCCTAGCCCCAGCGGAGGCTCCCAGACGGAAAACTAGGCAATGCAGCGTCTGGAGGCGATGCTGCAGTAGAGACCCGGCTCGAAGATCCTCGCTTAGCACTTCTTGCACAACGTAACTTGCTCAGCATTCATGTTAAAGGAGTCCCTGTCATAGTCCCGAGTGATACCGGTGCGGAAGTATCCGTCATGAGTTCCCATTCACGCCACTGCCAAAGTAAAAAAACTGACGCCAGCCCCTACAGCCGTTGTCCGCGCTGCCGATGGTGGAATGCCTCTGGTGATCCGACTACACATAGCCCGTGTGACAATCTCTGGCCGCCACATTTCCGTTCTGTTCGCCGTTTGGACCAGTGCCCTCAGGATGTCATGCTTGGCCTTGACTTCCTTTCTGCTCATTCGGCCCTCGTCGACTGCGGCATTAGTGTCGTTGAGCTTGACCTTCCTCCTTATGCAGAGTTGCCGCCTCAAGTTGTACCCAGTCTTTCTACAGCAGAGTTCATCCGTCGGCCCCCGACGTCAGCACTCATGTGTCTTTCTCTTGTGTCCCACCTGTTCCCGATGGTGATCGCATTCTCTTTCCGGCACTTGATGTGTCCCTCACGCGCAGCATTGCGCTTACCCTTACCGTCGTCACAATCTCTGCAAATCGAGCATACCTGACGGTAATTAACATTGCCTGGCGTGTCCAGCCGCTCCCGCAATGCATAACGATCGCAACACTCAGACCTGCTGCCGAAAGGTCATATCGGCTGTGGCCAATTGCGTCTCGTTCTCTGCTCTTCGCCCTTTGTCTAACGTGGCACCAACCGACAAGTGCGCCAAAATGATCGCTTCTGAACTCTCACCAACGCAAGCCCGAGACCTGATCTGGCTACTGCCCTATTTTTGAGGCGTCTTTGACTTGGATGACTACCCGTTGTATCGAACCTCTAATGTGAAGCATCGCATCAACACCGATGATGCCGCTCCTCTTCACAAACGTCCATATAAAGTGCCCAGGGGAGAACGCCGTATAACAAAGCAGGAGATGGAGAAGATGCAAGATAAAGACATCATCGAACCATCGTCGAGCCTTTGGACCACATCAGTCTTCCTGATTAAAAAGAAGGACGGGAGCTGGCGCTGCTGCATCATTACCGTCACCTCACCGGCATCAGTAAGAAGGCTATCTATCCTCTGCCTAGAATCGATGACGCACTAGATTGCCTTCACGAAGTCAAGGACTTTTCTTCAACTGACCTTAGTTCTGGGTACTGGCAAGGAGCTGTTAGTGACATAGACCGCTAAAAGACCACTTTCATGACAACTGACGGCTTATGACGGCTTATGCAACGCGCTGGTTACCTTCGAACGCATGATGGACTCCCTTCTTCGCGGCTTTAAGTGGTCTACCTGTCTTTGTTAGAGTTAAGAGCCTGAAGGAGAGAAAGGCAATCAGAGTATACATGCAAGGGTAAAGGAGAGGGGGCACGCTGGACATAACAACAAGCCTCATGAAAAGCAACAGCCTCTGCGCAGAAGGCACTACAGCCTGTCTCGAGACGAAACTGGCTCACGTTCCGCAGCGGGCCAGAAGATGAGAATGCGACGTAAGCAGCACCCGCAGAGTGGGACGTATAAGAACCGTCCTTGAATATATGAAGGCCGGGAAGGGTGGACTGAGAGGGAAAGTGAGAAGGTAGAAGACGGGTGAAGGAGAACGAGGAAACGAGAGAGGAATGGTCGCACCAGGGATCAAAGCGGGGCAAGATATCAGATGGTAGGTAAGTGTGACCTCCAAAGGTGACGGGATCTACACCGTTTAAAAGGTTGTACTCCGCACAGAGGCCATCCAATTCCAAGGGAAGAGGGGGTACCCCATAAGGGAAGGAAAGAACTAAGGAGAGGCCCTGACGTCACTTTTTGTGAAGCCGCCCCGCAACCGGAAGTTGGCTCGGCTCTCCTCACTATCTTCTTTCTCCACCGAGCTACGGGGCGGGGATCGCGCGCGGCTCGCAAGCGCTTCGTAACAGAAAGCTATAAAAAAAACCACGCCGCTCGCCGCTACACTCCTACACCTCCCTCCCCGCAAACACGCACCTAGACAAAGACCGGCGCACAGGTGCGGTGAACCTTTTCCGACGCCAGGCAAAGAAAGACGACATTGCTCAGCTCACCATCCTCCTCGGGCTACCCGTTTGGCCTTCGAAACGCAGCTCAGCATCGCCGAGAGCGGCTTCATGTTTCTGTGCTGTTTGGTGAGGTGCGAAAGTTCGCTGATCAAAACAATCAACGCTTCTTCGCGGGTCGAAGCGCGGTTCCGGAGTGCCACCTTTTCGCGAGATTCATTTCAATGCATCGATCGCTCCGCGTAACGACACCAAGTTTGACGAACAAAATATGAAATGAGCGGTTGATTTGCAGCATTTAAAAGCAATCTTAGATGCGTGCGTAACGTCACGACGCCAGGCATGTAGACTTTAACACGCAAGGCCGAACACACCGTGCCGAAAGCCCGTCCACCGCCACCGAGAAACACTCGGGCCCCTAGCAACAACAACGCTAACGACGCCGTATGCCGTTGCTAGTGGCCCGAGTTTTCTTAGCAACAACGACAACGTTGCTAGTGGCCCGACTTTTTAAGCCTAAATTTTGACGTCACTTCCGCCACATTCTCACCAATGCATTGGGAATACGAAGGGCCTCTCCTTAGTTTTCCTTCCTCCATGGGGTACCCGGTGGAGTACCTGAAGCGCAGCCGTGCGCGTTGTGCGGAAAGACCCTGTGATAGCGAGAAGAGGGATGGGCTGCACTGAAACAACCTTGTCCTGAAGACGGGAATTGCCGCTGCGAGACCAAAAAGCGGGCGCGGCGAAAGTTAAAGCGGGTTGTATTACTTGAAAATAAAGCCTACGTAGAGAACAGGGAGGAAGGGAACGATGGAACGATATAAATGAGACAAGGCGCGAAGTGAGGATCTCTGCCTTCTCGCGGAGGAAGTGAGCATGAGGAAAAAAAGTGAGGTGGCGGTCGAAGACAACGCCTAAAATTTTGAGTTCCAGTTTGAAACTTAAGGGACGGCCCGAAAAGCGCACGGTGGGATTACGCTTTTCCATTTTAACTGGGAAGAATACAAGTACAAGTACTATCAGGAAGGCACTTACAAGCGGCCGGGATATCTGCAAGCAGCGCGAAGAGGTACGAGCGAGAGATCTTTGTCGTTTTCGTCTATAATCGACTCGTGGCATAGTGCATCTCTCCATCGTCGTCGTCAGCCTGCTACATGAGCTGGGGTGGTAGAAGCGCCGTCCCGACAATACGGGGGCCCAAGTGTCAGCCACGTGGTAGGGCGTATGGAGGCGGACGTGGTTGATGTCGGTGGCGGTGCGAGAGGACGATGGTGAGGACGCATGGGCAGCGATTTCATCATTGACGTCAGTCACTCTGCGCACCACACGGCAGGGGCCACTGTAGTGGGAAGGAAGTTTCTCGGGGTGACCATCGTGACTAGAGATGTAAAATTTCAAGAAATTTTGAATGGCGTGAAAAAAAACGTTTTTTTCAAGGTTTTTTTCATGAAAAATTGGAAATTTTGCAAAACATGACAAAAACAGATTTATTTGCAATAGCACAACAATCAATAATAATGCTCCGAAGTTCAGTCGAATATGCAGTTATAGATGTCATATCGTGAAACGAACTTCTTGTTCTATTGCACCGAGAAGATAAATAATGATTTGCACTTCATGCGAATATGGAGGTATAAATATCGTATTTGTGGAACGAACTTCTTGTTCTATTGCACCGAGAAGATAAATAATGATTTGCACTTCATGCGAATATGGAGGTATAAATATCGTATTTGTGGAATCAACTTCTTGTTCTATTGCACCGAGAAAGGGAACATGAAAACTGATCTATAAGTCACTTCATATCGGACTCAGAGTCGCTGTCGCTGGATGCGGCACTACGCGCAGCAGCATGGATTGAAGCTGTGTCCACAGCTAGGTTCGACTGCACATACACAAGCTTTCGAACGCGTTCCCCTGAAAGCCTGTTGCGAATCCTTGTATGGACGTTCCCGAAACGTGACCAGTTTGTTCGCAGCTGGCGGATGATGGTATCTGCAGCAGTCGGCAAGCCAGACGAGTTAGCGACTGGCTGGGGTAAAGGCCTTGCCACCAGGTAGATGGGGTCACGTGCTTCACTGAAGACCCCTGTCCTGTACCAAATTCCTGCGGATGTTCTGTGTTCTGCTATGTTGGAAATCAAGAAGCTAGGCTTGTATTTGGCTAAAACAGCTTACATGCACAGCAGCCTATGTTATTTATGCCGTGTGTGTAGTGCTGTAGAATTTGCAGCCGTTTTTTTCTACATCAGCCGTGAGTTCAAGTATTAGTGTGTTTTTAAGTCAAGCCTGGATCTTATATGTGACCTGGCCTTCAACCCGCGTACTCGTAGCACGAACGTTTTAAAAAGCACTACCTGGCACCGGCGATGACGACTGCCCTTCAATCGTTCAACGATGCACGCTGTAATTGTTTTCAAAGCAAAAACAAAAACCTAAACTAAACTAAAAGCAAGCAATCGTAAAACCTTGAAATTGCATTGTGAAATTTTGAATGTTTTTTTCCATTTTCCCTCGTCTGAAAAAAACGAAAAAAACCGGTTTTTTCCCAAAATTGCAGTGTTTTTTTCAGGCCTTCACATCTCTAATCGTGACGCGAAGGCGACCACAGAAGGACGACGCATCCAGATTCGTAGTTTACTTCACCGTGTCGGTCGCCGTGAGTAGACTGCTGGGACGCTTGAGAGGCTTGGAGCCGATGGCAGGCTATTGGCGCGCCTGGGTGGCTTCATCAATGTCGTAACGGGCTATGCGTTGGTGGGGACTAGAGAAGGCGGCATGGAGTGCCGAGGGCAAGGTGGCGTGCCTACCAAACAAAAGTTAGAGAGGGGAATAGCCCGTGGAGCCATGCCGTGAAGAATTATTTGCGAAGGTCACATAAGGCAAGACGCTCTCTCAGTCGCTGTGGTCGGAGGAGACATACATAGCTGATATGTCGGTCAAAGCTTGGTGGAGCCGCTCAGTAAGCCCGTTGGTTTGTGAGTGATACGTTGTGGAGAGCTTGTGCTGCGGGGAACACGAACAAAGGATGTCCTGAACGACTCTGGTCAGATCTGTGCGGCCGCGATCGGTGAGTAGTTGGCGAGGAGCGACAGACTGAAAAAGGATATTTTGGAAGAGAAAATCCGCGGCTTCTGTTGCACAGCTCTTCGGTAAGGCACGTGTGATGACGTATCGAGTCGCATAGGCCGTTGTGACCGCGATCCAATTAATGCCGGAAAGGGATGTGGGAAAAGGGCCGAGAAGGTCGAGGGCAAGATGGTGAAAAGGTTCCAGCGGGACATCAATGGGCTTGAGAACACCGGCAGGCAGTGTGAGGGCCTCTTTCTGCGCTGACACAGGTCACAAGCGGTGATGTAACTCTTAATGGGACGATATAAACAGGGCCAAAAGAAGCGGCGCCGGTCCCGAGCATAAGTGCGGCGCGGGAGACAGCAAGGTGTCCGGCTGTCAGTAGATCGTGGAGTTCTTCAAGAACCGAGGAGCGTAGCTGTTCAGGAATAACAAGCAATAGCGGAGGGGCATCAGGGGATAGGCTGTGGTGGTGGAACATGTTATGCTAAAAAACATAGTTTCAGGGACGGATTCGGGTGTTCTGAACACAGGCCATCAATGAGTGATTGTAAGGAGGAATCTTGACGCTGTTTGTCAGCGACGTTGAGGAGATCAGAAATAGCAAAGACACAAGGCACGCTATCAGTTTCGCGAAGATAAGCGAATGTCCCCGCCCATTCTGGGGTCTGGGGCAACTAGCTCGCTGACTGGACCGCCTCACTGGCGTCGGCGCACGGCCTCCTGCGGCCGTCATGGCTGTCACCCTTGTCAGTGCGCACCCGCATGCGTACCACCATACTCGGGCTTTGGTCTGACACCTGGACCGCGGAACATTCGGACACCCTCCTGGCTGTTTTTGTCCCCTCTATTAACCGTCTCCAGCTCTCTTTCCCTCCACCCCGATCTCTTGTCCCTCTCCTAACTAGCCATGGTCGTTTTCCCTGCTACTTCCATTGTTTTGCCCTCCTTCTTTCGCCTTCTTGTCCATGCGGGGCAGCTGTGGGGGATGTTGTCCATTACCTGCGTGCCTGCCGTCTCATCGCGGACATAGCAGCACGGCTTCCCGGCTATCTGCACTTTCTTTCCCCTCATGACTTCCCCTCTTTGTTAGGTTCCCCACGGTCTCGTGCGTTGCTTATTCGCGTTGCTGTTCGCGTTTCTTCCCTTCTTTCCCCTGTATCTCGCCTTTATTCCCCCCGGATGGCTCGTGGACCTCCTTGCATTTCTGCGCCTCCCCATGTCTCATGTCGTCGGGGGCACCATATGGCCAATTCTGGTGGGCCGTGGCCCTGCCCCTGCCTCACGGGCATGTGGATGGCACGTGGATCTTGATTTTGTTTTTTTTAATGTTTACATTTATTTTTTGTTTTGTTTTCAATTTTTTTCTTTCCTTTTGTTTTCTTTTCTTTCCTCTAGCTGTTATATTTTTCATGTTTTAATTCTTTGGTTATTTTTCATTTCGCTCGTTCTGTTTCTTTGTTTTTTTACCTGCCTTTTTGTCATTTCCTTGATTCCCTTTTCGATTTGCCCTGTCTTTTATGTAGACCTTCTGCTTTCTTAATCCCATTATCTCCTGGTTGTTCGTTTTTTTCTCTTTGCTTTCTTTTCTTGTTTCTTCCTTCCTGCAGATCCCCGCACTTTCCCTCCTCTTGGCCGCCTGCGAGCCTGTCTGAAGAATCTGGGCACGCTGGACCCATCCCTCTTTCATTTTCACTTCGTCCTTCCCAATTCTTAATCCTTCAGGGGTGTCTTGCGTCCAAAAATCACTTTTGCCCGCCGATCATTTGTGCCTCTGTTTTTTTCTCTCTCTTGTAATTGGTTTTTCTTAAATTTTCTCTTGGGCGTTGGCTCCTTTTCTTTTATTTTTTTAATTGGTTCGCCTGCGATAACCGTTGGTTGGGTGCGGGCTTCCTCTCGATTTTTTTTTTATTTTTTTATTTCATTTCTTGAGAGTTTTACAATAAAAGGGCAACTAGGCTAAGGACATGCTTTCGCCATCTATTAGGGTTAGCTACTTGAAACCCTACCAAGTTTTTGCCTATATTAACACTGTTTAGAATGCTGTGAACCTTCGCCACATTTGGATGTGAACATAACAGCAGGTTATCAGCAATATTTTTTTTAATATTTCAGTTTTTGTAATATTATCATTCAGTATATTGGTGAAAGAAAAGTCTCAGACTTACCCTGGGATCTGGGGAGCAGAAAACAGGGCCAGGTCGGTAACCGTCCGGGCTGTAACCGTTTCCTGCATTAAAAAAAAATGTGGAATTTTTTTATATTTCAAACAGCATAATAGCACATTTAGACCCCTGAATAAAAAGCGATTAACTGAAAGTGAACCATTTAGTTTAAAAAAATAGCCTTTTAAGCTATAGAAATGGCTTCATCGGCGATAGCAGCGTATGATGACATAAAAAGTTGAATTATGTAAACTCTCCGCTGGTTAACGATTTTTCGTTGCCATGCAGAACACGCAAACAGCTGCCTGTTTTTGCTCTAAAATTGTAGGCAGAAGAGAAAGGACTTTTGCCATAATACGAGAGAATTAAGAAGTATATGTTACGGCACTTCGCATAGCAACGTTATAGAGCTGGCCTTTCTAGTCAAAAGTATCAACATGCCACGGGTACATATTCTTTTCTGCAGGTGGTAATTCTGATCAAAGTGTTTCTTTCGGTCTTATATAAAGGCGTCACTAGCACAATAGAATGAAATATGTGTCGAGTCCCTTCTGCTAGCTGATCGTCTTCTATTCCTAAATGCTCGAGAACCGTAATTTGCGCACGCCCCACTTTAACTGTTTCATTCTCTAGTTGTATCCCAAAGTACAGCATAATCATACTCGAGGAATCATTTTATTTATTTAAAACTTACAGGTACACTGCCGGGCCACAACAGCAAGCATCATTTCACAACAGAATGCTCTGCAAAAACAGGCGAAACAATGCACTGCAGAAAAAGAAATATAGGTGTATTTGAGCTTTTTCGCTAGCATCACAGACTGGCAAGGGGAAGGTTGAGTCACTCTGTAATATTGAAGTTATTCCAGTCAGTTACGGTCTTCTGAAAATAAAAAGCTTTAAAACAATTATTTTTTTCACGGAATGGCTTCATAGTTAGTTGATGCCTCTGCCTAGTGGCATATCCCGAAGAAAATGACATTATGCCAGAGATGCCAACGTTGCATAGGGTCTATTTACAACCTGATACATGAATTTTAGTCGGGAAACTCAGTTACGATGGTATAGTTGTGCAAAGTTGGCTGGTATTAAAAGTTCTGTGACTGACGTGCGGGAAAAATTATTGCAGATAAAGCGAAGTGCCTTTTTCTCCACCCGTTCAAGGTTTTGATGTTAGTTTGTGTAAGAAGGTTTAACATAATTGCTGCGTAATCGAGTTCTGGAAGTATAATTGTCTGATATGCCACTAAATGGACATTGGTTGCGGACAGTGTTAAGGCTCTTCTGAGAGAAAAAAAAGTAATTTACGGCAGGCGTTATCTTTTACTTTACCAAAGTGCTGTTCCATTTGAGGTTGTTAGTTATCGATAAGTTAAGCTTCTTCTTTTTGTGAGTAATACACATATAAGCACTTTTGGTAAAATTTACCGACATCTGCCAATCCTCACGCCAGGCAACAAGCTTCTGAGGTGCGTTGTTTAACAACACTTGATCCCAGGGGCTCTCTATTCCTTAATGCAGGGCACAGTTATATTTATATACTATCGATTTTACAGGAACATCTTTTACAACGTCATTGATAAAGAGGAGGAAAAGAAGAGGTACAAGAAAGAAGCCCTGGGGAATGCCAAATTCAAACGAGAGTTTTTCTGAATCTTGCTGATTCAGCTGAACAATACGATATTTATTATTGCGCATGTACTATCAAATTCCTGCGTAATGTGCACACCTGTCCTGCTAGTTACATGGGACAGTGTACTCAGCACGTCTATGTTTGCATCACATCACTTTAGCGACGTATGGGAGAAGCTGGCAAAGAATTTCTGCTGATTAGGCATATCAGAGGCACAAAGACTTGACAACTCCTTCTGAGAATGCAGCCACTTTGTACGTATCTGGTAGTTTGAGAGCCTCGCGCAAAATACAAACTATCTGACAGTTGTATCTTAAGGCAGCCCCGTCTTCCTTGGTCCCGAAGGAAGATTACAGCCAGACGGGGAACGAACTACCACGGCATGGCTGCAATTTTTTATTCGACCGCTTAGGATTTGGAGATAAAAAAGGAAGAACCCACAGCATCTTCACAATATTTGGCATCCTTAAATTGCCGTTAAGAGGTCCTCAGCAGTGAGCAATGAAAACTTACCAATTATCACGAGTGTTATAGAAGAAAGAAAACTTTCAACTCTCATTTCTTGCTGCACCGTTGTTTGATATTCCTTCAAAAGCTTTAAGGAACTTGCACGCGTGGAAGCTTCGTGCAACAGCGAAGGATACGCAAACTATGGATTTAACTACACACGTGTTCAGTTTAAAATATGCTGTCGGATTTCCAGCTTTTCTAAGAAACCAACATCTTGGTGTCAACAACATTAACCCTTCAGAAACATTGTTCCCGTCCTTCGACACCCAGACAATGGCCTATTGTTCGGAAGAAGACAAGGCAAGCGCGAACAATAAGGAGGTGGTGTTCGTTGCCGCTCGATGGTCTCGCTTCGTGCAATAAGGTTTCAAAGGTTTATGCTCTGAAGCCGCCACCTGCATGCATGGCATCATCAGTTTTCTCCTTAGAAAAATGGAACTATGCACTGCATAGCCACTTGCAATGCCTGGAACCGTGCTTTAACGCTGCCTGCCGCCTGCGCCGCCCTACAACACGCAAGCAATAATTTCGCTGGAAAGATAGCGGTTTCGGAAACTTATATAATACGTCACAAAAACCCATATTTATAAACGTAAGCAACATTAAAATAACCTTAGAACGCTTATACTTGGGACAAAAGAATTTAGAAATAAAAATTAGGGAATCTTGATGGTCATGATCTTTTTTTTTTCTTTTTTGCCGCGCAGAGTCAAGTTTTGAAACGAAATTAATAGTTTTTTTTTTCTGTGAGAGCTACAACCTGGACCGCATGAAAAGCGAGTACCTAGTTTTGTATTATGATTTCTTGTCTTCAGTCTAAGCAACCACTTTTGAAACGTCTCAGGCATGAGGTAGCTGTGACAGTAACTTACTCAATACAATACTAAAAAATGAAATGCCAGGGTTTAGAATTTCATAACCGGTTAATATTTGCACTATTCCCTCCATAGATCATAGTGACGTGTGCTGGCCATCTGCGGAAAGTAAACGCACAAAACAGGGTTCGCTTCAATTATTTTATTTACCTTACAGACCCCCTTAAAGGGCTTTTACATAAATGATGGGTTACATAGTTATCAATAGCTAGCTACGTCATTGCTTTGAGATAAAAGCCATTGGAGCATCTGAACGTAGAGTTTCAGTTCGCAACGTTCAGAGAAACCGAAAGCAGAAAAGTTGAAGTAAGGGAAGTGGCCCGGAAAATCTAAGGTGTAAGGTGTTTGATTTACAAAGCTATGGAAAAACTTGTGGAGGAAACAGAGGAGGTTGGCACTGCTGCGGCGAGCAGCGTGGCTTTCAAGAACAGAATGTCTTTTCAGAAATGAAACTCTGATTGTATAGAAATATGCAGAATGAACTAAGGTAGTATTACAATTTTGAATCGATTCGGGTACATCTCTTAGGTTTATTTCGCGCTAGTCCCAGATACAACCAGTCTGCTCATGTTTAGGTCTGTTACTGGTTCTGTAAGCCACAAGTTTTTTTTTTTTGCGGCGCATGACAAAGATGCCATTACACAAATTCTACAGATATTTTGGTAGATGATATGAGTGTCGTAATATGTGCTCGCCAAAGAATATTTCTGTACAGGATACTGTAGCCGGAGAAAACTCAAGTAGGAAGCGGCGAAGTCACCTTAAAGGACCCCTTTGCAACGAGTCCTGTAGGCCTATTGTTTGACGTTTCGGCCGATCGCCTTTTATTTGCAAGAAGCACTTGGAGGACGCCCTCTCCGAGTAGTTCCACTGGATCAAATAGTCCCTAAAGAAGATAAATAAATGGACATGGGCAGGGCACGCATTGTGGAGGCACGATAATCGATGGTCCTTAACAGTAAAGTAGTGGTTTCCAAGGGAAGGCAAGTGCAGCAGGGGGCGGCAGAAAGATAGGTGGGTGATGGCATCAATAACTTTCGTGGATAGGATGATCCCAGCTTGCACTGTACAGGATTAAATGGAGAGACATCGGAAAGGTCTTCCGTTTGCAGTGGCCGTAGTGGGGCTGAAGATGCGAATGATGAACTGCGTTATGTGCCTCAAAGAGTTCAACACGAAAAGGAATGTATTATTTTCGAACAAAATTAGCGTGCTAACAAAAGAAAATCAATGCAAGTGTGAATAAATATTCATTGATGTGGCAATCGAGCAGAACGAGAACAAACAATGGCTATGGTACAGTGTTTGTATATACTATATATAACGACGTTTTATTGCTTCAAAAGAAAGTCTCGCGAATTTCTTGCGCAGTATTATTGAAACCTAGTGGCAGGCAGAAAAACCGAGGAGAGCGATCGAGACACTGCTCCGCGCTAGTGCACTTTTCCGACATCGTCTCTCGCCACAGCCGAGAGCTTCGCAGCTGCGTACCAGTTTCAGGGAAGGTGTGCGCTCAGAGGAGTGTTGTAAGCATTTACAGAGAAGGCCGGCCGCTTGCATTATGCTCGAAGTGGTCACTTAGTATAGTGACAGTTTCGCTGAATCCGACGTATTCACTGCACCTCTCTACCACTCGCTGCGGCCGCGCTCAACGATCCAACGTGACGCGTTTCACTGCAGAACGCCGAGGAGGGCTGCATATATCGACGGTAAATCGTCTTTGCTTGAAGTAGGTATCGCTTTGTGTGCGCAGGTTGCGATATCACGCTACTGGCGACTGTATTGAGATTGCAAATCAACACAAATTAAAATGCGTGAACTCCGGGTAAACACTTGCAATTTCTGATATTGCATTACTGGACGTGATAAGTAAGCAGAGCTCTTTTGCGCCACCGGTAATGACAGGCCAAGAACTTGTTTTGTGCATAAAAAGCTAGCGACTACCCAGGTATGCTCTGTGAATGATGTTACCACCCGAAATATGCGTGCATATATTTCTGCGTTTATTGCGAGAAGTACAGCTTCAGCTTCGTGCGACAACTTTTCCAACATGCTGATTTTTTTTTCGCGGCACAATTCTGAGGGGCACCCTCAGAAGTTTATATACAGTTAACCTCTTGCATAACTTCTATGATGTTTGGTGTATGCTTCAAATAGAATCTGAGAGCACAATCCGCACATGCCAGCTGTATAGCTATTTCTCAACCTTGTGCGACAAGGAATTCAAATTCAAATTCAAAATTATTTAGCATCAACAATCATGTTACAAAACTCGTGATGCTACGGGGTGCTAGCAAAAAGCCTGTAACGGCTTGACAAAGGCCAGCACCCCGTTCACAGAGCAACACAGCAGTGGACAAAAAGAGACAGCGATATAAGAAAAGCAATATACATATGGCGACGGCAATACATAATCATAAAAACACGTTAAGTGATCGGGCTAACATTACGGGTTCACAATTGCAAGTGTTAATGTCTTGAGTAATTACACATACACTGATTGATAAATCACTTTTTTTATTTATTGTTACCCTCAGGGTATAAACATTACAGAGGGGAGTGGGTTTTAATCAGTAAACAAACAAAAGATATGCTCAGCAACAAAAACATACAAGTAATACTGTAAGTGACAGTTAAGTTTGGTTAAAAATGATCTAAACAAAGTCCCATAACACTTAATATAACACAATGAAAATCGTTTGAGTGTACACAGTGGTGAAATTAAATAATATATGAACACACAGGAAAGAGGTAGGTTTTATACAATGTTAAGAAGAACTCGCATGGTCTATATTGCGCACGGCAGACTGAAATAACCAAAATTTTTCAATTGTTGCAACGGAAGAGGGAAGGCGGTTCCAGTCTTTAGATGTGTGGGGTATGAAAGAATCGGAGAAACATTTAGTGTTGCATAAATTTATGCCAACCTTGTGAGCGTGGTCAATGCGTGATGATACATATGAAGGCGGAATGAGCAATTTATCGTGTAAGTCATCATGGTAAAATAACTTATGAAAGAGGCATAACCGTGCATGCTTTCGACGAAATGTGAGGGGTAGCAGATTGAGATTAGATTTCATTGAGGATACACTAGCGGTGCGGTGATAATTAGAGATGAAACGAGCTGCATTATTTTGAATCATTTCTAGCTGGTTAATGAGATCAGTAGTGCCCGGGTCCCAAACTGAAGATGCGTATTCAAGTTGCGAACGAACTAACGTTTTGTAAAAGAGAAGCTTGGTACTAGAAGGGGCCGAGCGAAAGTTCCGTTTTAAGTAGCCTAGCATGCGGTTAGCTTTGTTGACAATGAATTCGACATGACTGTTCCAGCTAAGGTTAGAAGCGATATGAATGCCAAGGTACTTGTATGACGCTACTGATTCGAGAGCTACATTGTTAAGGTGATACGTAGGTGAGTTGCTAGGTGACCTTGATACGCGCAGGAATTTGCACTTGTTAACGTTTAGCGTCATTTGCCATGCTTTGCACCAAGAAGAGATGTTGTTAATGTCAGTTTGAATTGCGCGTACGTCATCGTCGGTTATTATTTCACGGAAAAGGACGCAGTCATCTGGAAATAAGTGAATTGATGATGTAACAGAATCAGGCAGGTCATTAATGAATATTAAGAAGAGTAAGGGCCCAAGCACGGTACCTTGAGGAACGCCAGAAAGAACGGGGTGTAAATGTGAGTTAGTTCCATTAGTTGCTACAAACTGCTGACGGTCTGTTAAAAAGCACTCTAGTCATTTTAGTACGTCAGTATCGAGCCCTATCATGCGCAGTTTTAGTAGCAAAGTCGGTGATAAACTTTATCAAAAGCCTTGGCGAAATCTAAAAATATGCAATCTGCAGTGGAACGATGATCAAGAATTGCATGCAATTTATGAGTAAAGAGAACAAGTTGCGTTTCACATGAATATGACTTACGAAAACCATGTTGTGCATGATGAAAAAACGAGTTTGACTCTAAGAAATTTTCTATATGTGAAAAAAGAACGTGTTCTAGGATCTTACAGGGGATGCTGGTGATTGAAATAGGCCGGTAGTTGTAAGGTGAGTGCTTGTTTCCAGATTTATGTACTGGAATCACCTTCCCTATCTTCCAGTCGGCCGGCATCGCGCTATTTTCTAGAGACTGCTGAAATAATTTAGAAAGAATAATGGAGGAATATATCTTAGTGCTTTTCAGAAATTTTGAGTTAATACAGTCGATGCCGGCGGCTGAAAATGGTTTCAGGCCGTCAATGATTTTGGCGATTCCATCCGGGTTGACGATAACAGGATACATTGGCAGATAATTATGGGCGCAACAATAAGTTAAGTCGTTTGGCAGGGATTTCGTGAAGTAGCTGGAGAAGACATCATTTAATACAGTGGAGCATTCATCGTCAGGAACAGGTTCGTCATTAGAGCTTATTAAAATAATTTTAGACCAGTCTGTAGGATTGATAACTTTCCAGAACTTTTTAGGATTATCTATCAATATATCGGGTAAAGTCTTTGCAAGAAACATTTTTTTAGCATTTTTAACTGCTGAAATATAAGCGTCGTTTGCAGTACGATATAAAGACCAACGAAACTGACTACATGAGGTGTTAGCAAGCCGGTATAAGCGCTTCTTCCGGTTAGATAAGCGCCTAATGTATGAGTTATACCAAGGCGCCTTTGGATTATATGAGATATTTCGGGTGGGAATAAATCGATTGATAGGCTCGGTAACCGTATTCTTGAAGAGTGTACAGTTCGTTTCAACAGAGCGTTGCTCGAAGCCTTCTAGGAACTTTGTTAAAAATAGGCTTAACTCACTGTTGATTTGGGTAAATTCTGCACGGTGATAATTGCGCAGTGTTTTAGTTGTCTTTACTCTCTTTTGTTTGGGTATGTTAATAGTAAAATTCAATGCAAGATGGTCACTCAGCCCTGGCAGGTATATTATATCTGAACATAATTCAGGGCTCGAGCACAGGACTAAATCTAATATATTAGCAGTGGTGTCCGTTATTCGGGTAGGTTGTGTAACTATTTGCGTGAGGTTAAAGCACGAACAAAAATCTGTGAATTCCTTGGAAGTAGAAGAAGTTGAATTAATAGAAGCAGTACTCACTGACCAATCAATGCCAGGAAGATTAAAATCGCCCAGTAAAAATATAGGTGTCGGAAATCGTGTAGTTACGATGTTGATACTGTCATGAAGCTCAGAGACAAACGTCGACGATGCATTTGGTGCGCGATAACAAGCCCCTATAATGAATTGACGGTGCGTTAGTTTCAGATATACCCATATTATCTCTAATCCGGTCGTGACATTAAGGGCGAAAGATTCGAAATTTTTGTTAATGGCTATAAGGACGCCACCGCCTTGCCTTGCATTCCTATCACAACGATAAAATTGAAATTTGTTGGGTGAGTCAAGGATTTCGCTGTCACGAATGTGCCATGAAGCCATGTTTCGGTTAGTACTAAGATATCAGCAGAGCATGAATCAACAAGAGATGAAAGTTCAGTTCTTTTCCTGATTGCGCTTCTTATGTTGGTATACAAGACGGACACGTGTGTTGGGGGAGGTGGCAACCACTGCCCCTCTGAAACCGCTAATCACAAGATAACGGATTTTGTTCCTCGGAAGAGGCAGGCGGGGGTGCAAGACTAGGAAGCTGGTTACGGGTGACAGAACGTTTTGGGCTAGTGTAGGGTAACTCAGATATAACATCTGTAATAAGATTGTACGTAAAGCACTTGTTATCGATGACTAGTTTATTGTACTTAAGCTTGAAAAATGGCAAGTTTGGTAGGGAGATAGCATATTCGATCAGCCTCTTCCTAGTTTCACGAGTCGCTGGTGAAAAATCCTCAGTTATGCTGATTTCGTTTTCTTTTAGTTTCGCTTTTAACTGCAGAACTTTTTCCTTTGACTTGTGGCTGGCGAATTTTACTATAACGGGGCGGTTACGGGAGGGGCGGTGTTGTCCTATTCTATGCGCGCGCTGAATGTCAGCTGAAGTTATCTGGTTACCGAGCAAGTTTAGCACCTTCTCTTCGGTCTGTGCCCATGTTTCGGTTTCATCAGGAATTCCACGAAATAGCAAGTTGTCTCGCCGGCTTCTGTCCTCGAGTTCGTTCATGCGCGATTGCAAAAGCTCGTTTTGTTTCCTAAGATCGTTGATAGTGTGTTCCATATTTTCTTTAAGACTGTCTATGGCTTCCACCTTTCGCTCAACGTCCGCAAGCCTGCTGCCCAAGTTCCCGAGAACCGATTCGATTTTTTGCTGACCTTGACGGACTTCTTCAATACTTTTTTTTCATTTCAAGATTACTGGCTGTTATTGAAGCAGACTGGTCCTGTAGCACTTGGAGGATGCGCAGTATTTCGTCGTTTTGTGAGGTTACTTCTGTAGTATTAGCCGTAGACGGTTTGACTTTATCGGGGGGGGGGGGGGGGGCTATCTTTTGAATCTTGACGGATAACATGGCGTGTCGAGGGGCCGGGGTTTTCTTCGACATCTCCCGACATCAATAACAGAAGGCAATTGTTTAGTGTCTTTTTTGCGTATACAGAAATACAGTTACGCACCTGGAGCAGTAGAACAGGGTGTTTGTCAGACATGGCTGGCGCCGTGCTGTCCGCGTGCCCACTAAAGGGTGCAGGGCGTTGCTGTCGGTTTATATCCGGCGGTCCCCAGTGTGTAGATGATGATGCAGCTTGCCACGTGAAGAAACAGCTATCGGGGATTGCCAGGAGCGCTTCTGCGTCGCCTGGCGGCAGAGGGATGTCAGCCTGTAGTTGAACGGGGTTGGCCGCAGGATAGCGGCTTTCGATGAAGCAGTTGGATTTGGGTCGACTGCCGAGCTGGAAGCCACCGTGCACCAAGACAGAAAGCAGGACCTGGAGCAGAAGAACAGGGTGTTTGTCAGACATGGCTGGCGCCGTGCTGTCCGCGTGCCCACGTGTTATCAGAAGACTTAAGAGCGTGTGGTAGTGTGTACATCAGCATTTGGCGGCCATAGTTAGTACGGGTGTGAGGAATCTTCCATGTCTGACTGCTTCGTGTGCTATATGCTTTCGCAAATGGAGACAGGGTCGCAAGGTTTTCAAGGAAAGGGTCATTATTTAGATGAAAGACATGATGACATTTTAACAGAAGTGCATTGAACAGGTTGGGTAATGGTTGTAATCTAAGGTCATCAAAAAAAGGTTTTGTATGTGCGTCATTGGGTTCATTTGAAATAATTCTTAACTTTATTCTGCAGTCGATAAATTTTGGACAAGTTTGTGTACGTTGTTGTGCCCCATATTAAGTAGCAATACGAAAATGTGGATGCGAAAAGAGATATACAAAAATAATTTAATGTGCTTAGGCAGAAAGTAACGAAAACGTGCAAGAATACCAACTATTCGGGATAGTTTGGAGTGAACGAGGTCAGTGTGTGCGTTCCACTGCATATTCTTATGAAAAAGAACACCTAATGTTTTTATTACTGGTACCACCTCTACGACTGAAAGACCAAGTGGTTGCAGGACAATATTTAAATTAACTCGTTTAGTTTTAGGGCGAAAAAGAACTGATTTTGTCTTCGAGACGTTTATAGTTAAGGAATTATTTAGACACCAAGTGTTCAATATATAAAGCACTGCATTCGCTTTCTTTACAAGCGGGGTAAACTGTGATGGGAGAAAAATAATCTTGTGTCATCGGCATAAATAATAAATGATGTATTTAAATCTATGTTAACAAGGTCATTAATATATAGGTTGAAAATTAGGGGCCCGAGAATACTTCCCTGCGGAACGCCATGTAGCAATGGTTTGAAGCTGGAGCAAGAGTTATTTATGTGCACCCTTTGTTGGCGGTATTGTAGGTAGGATTTAATAAGAGAAAGGAAACAGCCTCTGAAACGATAATTTTCCAATTTTGTTAATAGTGTAACGTGATTTATTTTGTCAAATGCCTTTGAATAGTCTATGAAAATTCCAAGTGAATACAATTGGCGTTCAAAGGCGTTAAGAATGATATCTTTCTGCACTAGCAAGGCGCTTTCTGTAGAGCGTTTTTTGGTGAACCCAAACTGATACGCTGTCATAATGTGATGCTTGGTTAAGAATGAGCTCATTCGTACGTGTATTAGCTTCGCAACGACCTTGAAGAATACAGGGAGTATTGAAATTGGCCTGTAGTTAGACATGTTACATTCCTCACCACCTTTAAAAATGGCAGTAATTTTGGCCACTTGGAGCCGGCGAGGAAATTGGCCGCATGGAAATATTTGATTAATTTTGTACTCTAAAACAGGGACTATAATAGTAGCAGCATGTTTAAGTGGCCGAATCTCCAAACCATCTACATCAGTACTGGTAGTATTGTTTAGAGATAAGATAGTAGACACAACCTCATCTGCAGTTACTGGAAATAAAAATGCAGTCTCATCTGTTGGTTGGGGCATAAAGTTCATGCTGCTTGGGTCATGATGGCTATTTCCCACAGATGTGAAGTTTCAGGATACCACTGCTGATGACACGGTAGATGGTTTCGTCCTTGAAAATTTGTCACATGCTATGCACACTTTCAATAAGCTTTTTTTTTTTCGTTGAAGCTCTAGATATTCCTTTCAATGGCCTCCAGAGTCTATCATACCAAACATATCTATCATACTAAAAGTATGCGAAATCATCTTCTTTCATGGATGACCTTGGATGCTCCAGTTCTGTAAAGGTCATAACAATCTGAACGCAGTCTAAACGCAGCTAGTGAACCCATAAAGAAAGAAGTGGCAATTCCAGAAGTACGCAATAAATACAGACAACAGATAGTGCTATGTTGCGCAAAAATATCTAAGATAGCGTAATCCTATTCGTGAATACTCATCGCTTGCTCACCATGCATACTGTAGTAAAAACAAACTATGTACGTCACCAGTGATATTGTCACGTTGTAGTGACGGCAGTCCAGCGGTCAGGAAGACACCAACCAGTCTTGGAAACGAAGCTCTTTATTTGGGCTGACTTGCGCCCACAAAAGAACTGGATCACTCGGCGGCGGCGTAAGCAACAAACGTGCTCGTCGGTCGTCGAACTACGAAAGTCCGCTGCCCGCGGCATCGCTCAATTTAAAGCCGGCAAAGAAACTTCCAGATAACAGGTCAAGATCATCTACGGTAATCTGGAAAAACCTAGATGCAGCCTTTCATGGCTGCGAACAATCGAGATTAGTCTGGTCGCTTCTCGCGCCACGAACAAAAGTGATAACGACCCTTTCCTGCTGCCTTGAGCGTGAACGAACACACACTGCAATGATACGTGGCATTACCCCCCTTCCAAAGAAGCATCGTCTCGATGCTTTAAAATGAAATTAAACACGGAAAATGCTTCGAGAACTTAGAGTCCTTTAGCGTTCCTAATAAGGCGTAAGGGCAGCGGTAAAAGCTTCAAGTCTGGCCGTGTCGTCGTCGTCGTCGGTGTTGTCGTCGGTGTTGTCGTCGGTGTTGTCGTCGGTGTTGTCGTAGTTTTTGTCGTCGTAGTAGTCGTCGTAGTAGTCGTCGTAGTAGGGGTCGTCGTCGTCGTAGGGGTTGTCGTCGTCGTAGGGGTTGTCGTCGTCGTAGGGGTTGTCGTCGTCGTAGGGGTCGTCGTCGTCGTAGGGGTCGTCTTCGTCGTAGAGGTCGTCTTCGTCGTAGGGGTCGTCGTCTTCGTAGGGGTCGTCTTCGTCGCAGGGGTCGTCTTCGTCGTAGGGGGCGTCTTCGTCGTAGGGGTCGTCGTTATCGTAGGGGTCGTCGTTGTCGTAGGGGTCGTCGTTGTCGTAGGGGTCGTCGTTGTCGTAGGGGTCGTCGTTGTCGTAGGGGTCGTCGTGGTCGTAGGGGTCGTCGTGGTCGTAGGGGTCGTCGTTGTCGTAGGGTGCATGGTCTTGTGTTTTCGTCGATGGAGGATCTTAGTTCTTGCTCTCAGAAGCAACCTCACCTCCAGAGGCTGCTTTATTCAGTTTAACCTTCGGGGGCTGGGGAAGCGTCCACGCACTGCGTAGCCTCGGCTAGGAGATACTTAGCGCGGTGACGATGGCGACGGAGAACGCGATAGGCGGCTCGGCGATGAGTATCCTTCCCGGCGCAAAAAATCCTCGATTTCGGCTGGTCGCTGGCCGGGTCGGGGTCGTGGGGCGTCGTAAGGGAACCCTCGGATGCCAATTCTCCTGTATGGGCACTACCGGAGAATGTGACCGGCTTCTCCGCAGTGAAAGCATTGTGGGCGGCGCTGGTCGGGGGTTCTCCACTCGACGCATTTCCTCGGCCGTGTACGATGCTCATAGGACGGGCGAGTTGGGGCGAGAGGGCGGCGCTCCAGCGCAGCTGGCTAAGGGCGATAGGGGCTTGGGTCCCGTCGTCGAGGTACAGGATGGCGCACTGCTGCGGCGTAAGTCATGGCTGGAGGCTCCAGAGGCTGCGTTGTAGACTGGAGTCAGGTCTTCCGGCGAATAACTCAAAGGGCTGTCGTCACGACTTGCAGGGGTTGTCCGGTACCTGGAAGGCTACCCAGCACCTCCACCAGATGTCACGTTGTAGTGACGGCAGTCCAGCGGTCAGGAAGACACCAACCAGTCTTGGAAACGAAGCTCTTTATTTGGGCTGACTTGCGCCCACAAAAGAACTGGATCACTCGGCGGCGGCGTAAGCAACAAACGTGCTCGTCGGTCGTCGAACTACGAAAGTCCGCTGCCCGCGGCATCGCTCAATTTAAAGCCGGCAAAGAAACTTCCAGATAACAGGTCAAGATCATCTACGGTAATCTGGAAAAACCTAGATGCAGCCTTTCATGGCTGCGAACAATCGAGATTAGTCTGGTCGCTTCTCGCGCCACGAACAAAAGTGATAACGACCCTTTCCTGCTGCCTTGAGCGTGAACGAACACACACTGCAATGATACGTGGCAATATCTTTAGGGCAGAGGGTTTGCATTTTAGCCAGTAAGCCATGGAGTGAAGTAATAAATGCACCAATAAAGCTATAAACTTCTGCAAGGTGAGAAGAACTTTTGTGCCAGCCTTTGAGGTACCTGTGGTATCTAAAGATGCAGTCAGCGCTCAACAAGTAGCTCAAAGGCAGACCATGTCGACGAAGACTTTGAGCACGAGTGTACATAACTGTCGCCTGTCAAGTGTAGTATTTCGAATAAAGCATTTTTTACCACTGTAAAGGCTCAAGAGGCGGTTTTGTGCTTCAAGGTAAAAATAAAGCCTATGCAAGGGCAAGTTGGTCTATTAGATGTGAGAGACACCAACGAATACTGGAGTAGAATACTGCAAACATGTAGAGGCGTGCTGTTATAACAGAAGTATGCGTCTAGTATGTTTTGCTTGATCACCATTTCTTTTAATTCGCCGTCCGTGCCGACATTGTGGCGAGGACATTCGGCCGCCGAGTATAGTTTGAAGATCTAGTCGCAGTGATTACAAGTATACTTGAGCGGCGTAGAAATGTAGAATCATCCTAGTAGCGTTTGACGCTGGTAGATAGCAATGGCCTGGGGTGGCTGATGTCAGTTTTCTTACCACTACACGACATTTCGTGACCACAATCAAGCTTCGGGATGATAAACCTCGACATATGCGGTAAGTGCTCCTTAGTGCACACTGGGCATATTCGATTTTCCAGTCTCAGACTACTTGCTGACAGGTCTCGGCTTCCGCTCTGAGAGGAAACACCGTCATGGTCACATGAACTACTTGCCAGCGGCTGCTTGCGGACTCGCCGCCGGAGCCGGGCTCCCCCTCGGTAACCGTACCAGGCCGCTGTCATCTGCAAGCAGCCGACTCAAGCCATAGCCACCACGACGCAGAAGCAACGTCATGCGTTAGATCGCGATCACTGACTCGATTTGAAGACCATACTTCCAGCTTACCGTAGGGTGCATTACAGAACTCAGCTTCGGGGGTATGCTCGCCACTACTGCTTTCGGCGAAGTCCGTACATAGTAGCCCAACTGGCTGCGGATAGGCAGATAGCCGAAAGTCTTCGGAAAAATGTTGACAGCAAGCGCTATAACTGCTCCTGTATACGAGTGGTTCACCTGCGATGCTGTCAGGTAAGCGCGCAGACAGCATATCACAAAACAAGGAAACAATAACCTCTCGACGACACGAGCAAACAATACGCGCTCGCAGCTCCGAAGGCGCTCCGTTTGTGGTGAATTTCAAGAAAATAGAACGGAGATGCAAGAATAACAAGTCTTCCGATGGCTCAAAGAGTAGCTACGGAGTTCATGTGAAAGTTTAACGCTCGGTATGGTCATGAAAGAACAGGCAAAATACTCAGAATACACACAGAGACTAACCCAATATGGCTGCCAGCGTGGCACTTCACTTTCCAGGAAGCTTTCGTCTGCTGCCTTCCCCGCAGCCCCAAGTAGACCGCGGACTGGCAGAGGCGAAAAATTAATGCGTTGCTATGGCGATGCGGGCCGCTTTCTGACTGGTGGGCGGAGCTTCCGGGCTGCCTGGGAAAATCGTACACCGGACTCGAGTCCGCAAGTAGTCCCGGACAGTCCCGTACTGGAAAACGAATGCGCCCACTGGTTACACATTTCGTGCACGAAACAATAATGTCTGTGGTGCCATGCTGGCTCAGAAGAACGTAAGAGTGTTAAAGATAAAGTGAGGAGAGCTCTAATAATACTTTTTATAGCAAAATCCGATAGTTCGGCATTTCATGGCTTTGTTGCCACTTGGCCGGCAGGGAAAGATGAATTTATTTATCGGAAATTTGGATTCGAAGTTGACAAAGTTTTCCCCGCCGCTCTGACTCAAACTTGAGACTCTCTTACGACGACATACGACTAAGTGACGTCACATATGGCGTGAAACATGACGCAACGCAGACTCCGTGATTTCTCGCTGCTAGCGGTGCGGCCTAGTAGCAGCCGAAATGGAAACTACCGCCGGGTGCACGTTTAAGGCATCTATCGGCTATCGCGGCCGTCCCTACCATCGCTTCATTTACATTTGCACTGGCCTTTTGGCAGCGTTGCGATGGATCCCGCTCTCGAAGTCGTCAACGAAGTTCTTGCAAATAGACACCTTTAGCATATCGTGTAACGTGTTACTGCTAGCGGAGTACCGGGAGCCTGCCTACCGACGGTGAGCAGGCGCTGATTGGTCCCGATGCTCCAGGCGCGCGTAGCTGCCGGGTACGAGGCGCCATCTGGCGACGTCAAGGACATTTGCGCGTGCTCATTGGTTGCGTGCGGGCTCCTGGAACCTAGGCACCGGTAACGGGAACACGGTACACGGTATGCTAAAAGTGTCTAATAACTCCGGCCTGCACTTCAGCGACCTCAGCCCCAAAGAGCGTCAAGTAGTTGGAAGTTGACTGGCACAACCGGGAACGTTCTGCCGGGCGAGCGTACGAAGACTCAGGGTGATCTTTACACTGCAAACTGCCTTCTACGATCAACGAAAATCGTAACATCGTAGTTTGTCATCGACCGTGGCGATCATCTGGCGAACCTTAACAGGCTCCTTCAAAAGTTAACTAGCATTTGGAGCCGCACTTGGAGTTCCTCTGCTGTTCCGCGCTTGTAAATTGAGGCGCGTCAAAAACGAAACCACGCGGGCATGCAGAGCGCACAGACGCGAAGCGCCATGATATACCGAAACTCATCTGGCCGCCTGTGGCGCCGCTAAGTATTGATTTTCTTTGCTTACAACATTCGGGTTTTCTTTTGTCGGTCTTCCTTGTGTGATAAAAGCGCACTATTGTTTTCAAAACAAAACTTACTTCAGTATTCAACCGCGCAACCTTCCTTTGTTAGCCTTAGTGATTCGTGACTTCTCGTGCCCCAGTGGTGATAGAACCACTGGTTTTAGCAACGCTGTCTTGTCCTATGACGTTATCACGCTTGTACTTGCGAGTTTGGCGTTTTTGTAATGAGAAGCTGCTAATTTATTGATACAAACCAACTTCAATTTCTCCTCAGTGTCTCTTTAACATATTGTGTAGCATAGCAACCGCCGCACTTATCTAAATAGTGGACAGTTAAGAATCTCTAATGTCTCAGCAATACCTTCAAATGATGTATGATAGCCATATTTGGTCCCTATGACGGACGTGGTTGCGATCAATAGTGTAGCTCAACAGAGAATTTTCAACTGACCGAAGAATCCGAACGTGCATTCATGGAAAACGCAAGTTCAAACCATTTCATAAAGCATGCAGAAAGTAGGAGGTGCGCAGTGAAAAAACAAGGAACACGGCCAGATACAGTTCACTCGCAGATGAAGCTTCAGTTCACTCACACTGTGTATAAAGACAGAACTCCTGTCAAAATACAGCAGAAAGAAAGAGGGAACCAAATTTGTCATACACGTTGAAGAGCGTCCTAGCACAGGATCTCTATTTTTTCAGATATGAACATCTCACATTGTACCAATGAACAAATTGTTAGGAAAATACCTAGTTTGGCTGCGCCGTTTATGCTCTTTCGGTCCTTGTTTACTGCCTTACTTCGATCATGATGTGTGGTTAATTTTGCTTCCGACGCAACTCTTCTGCTTTCATTCGCTTTAAAGCATTGCTTTTAAACATAGTCAGCTTTCTGTAAAGTTCTGTAGGACAACCGTGGACAGCAGTGAGAGAAAAAAAATTGATAAGTGTTGAGTTTTTAGTCTTGGCTACGATATTTAGCTTCATAGCAAGTATTCGGGCTGCTGACCGTGACATTAATTACCTCTGATACAGCACTCGGGACCAACAAACTTACTAGCAAGTTTTTGTTTTTGAACCGCAATGCCAAATTTATGCTCATAGTATGTGTTCATATGTCACCGACGCCAGCAATGAGTTCTGATTCACCACTCCAAGAGCCGCTCATTAAGGCTACAGAAATAGCGAGGGGCGACAGCGCTCATAGTAGCACAGCAACAGAGAATTTCTGACATCCAAGCACTGGTTTGATGCGTTATAAGCGTGACCATAGCTTTTGAGATTATTTAGAGAAGTTGAAGAGCATGAGTAGCCTGCAGTATTAGATTTATGGTAGTGTACATTATTTCAATGCTGCGTTTCATGTTTAAAGTGTCCACCAATGCAGCTCTCCCAAGAGGTATTGCGATTTGCTGTTCTACCCTCTAGCAATGTCACAGCATAGATGCGCATTTTACTAGTGGTGCACAAAAAGAAACGCAAAGTCAATTTCCTCTGCGAATGAACGCTTGGAATAATTTTTTCTCAATGTAGCCGAAGACATCATTCAAATTCAATGTACATGAGCATTTTTATATCATAAACTATTTTTTTCAACGATACATTATCCCAGACGTCGACACAACAAACACATGTGGCAAATGGCCTCAGAGTCATGCTCTTTATACCATACATGAAGGCTGGCAAACAAAATAAAAAAATGAATGCATAATTGCAATATATTCACTGTTCTGAAGTACCAACACTTGTCGACTCCTTGGCGCTTGCCGATCATGACCGCAAGCACAAAAACCAAACAAAAGCTCCCACAAGAGAGGAATAATAATAACAGAGCCCGACCAAAAATGTACACGAGACCTTATTAGGAACGAATACAATTTAGCTTGGCGCGTCCAAGAGCCAGACATATAGCTAGACGCTCCGAAATTGGTTCTCACATCAGATGGATATGATGCTGTAACGAAATGCCCTCAACTAACGCAAATGCTTACGCGTCTACTTGTTTTATAAAATCTCTCTTCGCCCACGGTATGTCTCTCCCCTGCATGGTTTTACCTACGTATGCTCTTCATCGCCCTAATATTGAAAACAGAGTGAAGAAATCGCCGAAAAATAAATACTGGCAGTTATTTTATAAATATGAACTAGATCGCAGGAGACTTGGAATAAACGCATTACAAGTAGCAACGAGTTATCGCCGCCGCCTTATACGCGGGAGCTGACTTAAACAAAGCATATGAACTGGAGTCCGAGTGACACAGGCTCACACATGCGTGCACTTCCCGGAACAGAAAGACAACACACGCACAATACGTCTACAACCGCTGTGTAGCGTATGCCGTGGTGAACTAGTGGTGAACATTCGGATAACGCTAGTGACAGCTAGGGAACAGCGGGTGGTCTGCTGACTGCACGGACCGATGACGTAGTAGACGAAACGCCAGAGTGATTGTTTTCACAATGTACGCAAACCACTCCGCACAACAGAAAAACGAGGCGTTTGACCTAAATTCCATGGAACCAGCCATTCAGTTTACGTCGAGATGAACGCCAGGGCAGCCTTCTATTTCTCGACGTTCTGCTCACAACGCACAAGAAAGGCTTACGGTTATCGGTGTAAAGAAAGCCAAGCCACAGGAGACAGTGCCTCTGATTCGGCTCCAACCATACCATTTGCCACATCTGTCGCAAGAACTTCATTGAAAAGAGCGGGCAGCGCCTGTTCCGCTCCAGAAGAAAAAAGAAGTGAAACTTCCAAATTGTCTCTGACCTGTGAAAAAACACTCTGCCTATTTCATTCAGCCCATTATCCAGAATAAAAATACTCAGTAAAAACAAAATTTTTCCACCCCACGCCCAAGCACGTGCCATCGGCAATAACGCGTTTTCCTTCCTTATGTAAAAGCCGTCAGTGAAGCATTAGCTCTTGTTCAGGGAAAGGAAATCAACGACACGCAAACCGATTTCCACCGTCGGACGATGTACCACCACACAAAAGAACGAGGCCCGAAATAAAAAGCAGAAGGCGTTCTAAACATGATACCCTGTTCGAAGTTCTCAGCATCTTAATATGGCGAAACGAAGAATTTCTCCGAGATAATGAAAAACAAGAAATCGGATGTGAAACAATGAACAGGGATCGAAGAGAGTTAGCCGAGCACTGCAAGGCATGTGACCACAAGACTGAGTTCGAGGAAACCATTGTTCTGAACATCGATCCTTGTCCACGCAGGAGGCTTTTACTTGAGTCATGGTACATTCAACTCGCGCGGGGGAATGCTAACCCCTCCCTCGGTACTGTTCCTCCTTCTTGCATCAAAGATATACGGTGAAAGACCCCGCGGCTAAATAAACGTGGACTTAAAAACGAAGCTGCAACTCAAGCGCAGTCACATAGTTATTTATTTATTAAAATACCATCAGGGCCCGCAGAGCGTTATGGAGGGGTTGGGTGAAATAAAAATGCATAGTAAAAAGTACAGGCAAAAGGCAAAAACCATGAATGCAGATGCTTGTTTGATGATATGCTTGGTGATAAGTGGCTTGAAAGGTGACGCGTCTTCAAAGCAGGCAATATGGGGTGGAAGGTTGTTCGACTCAGTGCTAGTCTTCGGTATGAAAGAATTAAAAAGCACATTCGTTTTACAAGTTGGGATGGAAACATTATGCGGATGATCAACACGTGATGACACGCATGATGGTATAGAAGAAAAAAAATTGCTGTTGTAGTGTCTCGTTATGAAAGAAAATGCGGTTGAAAAGACTGGGGCGTGAAATATTTCTGCGAACTGCGAGGTTAGTCAGACCAGGTTTAGTTTTCATTAAAGAAACACTAGCCGTGCGAGAATGATTGAAAAGGATGAAGCGAGCTGACCGATTCTAAATAGATTCTATAGCATCGATTAAAGTTAGTCGTGGAGGGTCCCATATTGATGATGCATAATCTAGCTCTGGCAGTATTAGTGTCTGATATAAAAGTAACTTCAAATGGGATGGAGCCTTAGAGAAGTTTGTGCGTATGTAATCAAGGGCACGGTTTTCATTGTTAATAACATATTCTATCTGCATGAGCCAGGAAAGTTTAGTGATGTGATTACCCAGATATTTATAAGATGAAACATTGTCTAATGAAACTCCATTAATCTTGTAATCTTGTAATTGTGAGGAACCGTGTAGGATCTGCAACTTACAGTAATCTCATTTCTGATTGGTGTTCTTATCTCAATTCAAATAAACTTTTCAATATCTGACACACCTCTGTATAATTATTTCTTTTAAAAGTTCGTGTTGCATTGTAAGTCTCCAGAATTGGATGAATTGCAACTCCCATGTGCAGGAATCTAGCTTTCACTGCTGAACTTAGGCATATCATCATTTATAGATAGGGATAAAATATCGCATTTATAGATAGGGATAAAATAACGCAAATATAGCAGGTACATATCATTCGCTACTGCTATTGACATCGTCCCCGGTAGGCATGCTCCCACAGTACTTGAAGAAGTAAATTTACTCCTGTTTTTTTAAAGGATGAGCGCTTTACTAATGAAATGGAGGATATCATGAAACTCCGTCTTACTGGTAGTAATATTCGCAGAAAAGTACCAAGCACTGATCAGCCGTCAGAATAATAAAATATGTTCTTTTATTTAGTTTGAATGATTGGTCGGCTATCGTTCTTTTACGGCAGGACCTTACTAATGTTCGGAGTTTATGGCCATTATCGTAACATTAGTGTGTGGCATTTTTCTCGGTACACACATTCAGCCAGTGCTTAGTATTGTTTTTTTCAGGCAGTACCCTCCGTAGGGCTTAGGCAGGCTGATGATGATGGTGACATTTTCATTAAAGCTTTGCGAGTGAACTGTCGCAGGCCTTATACCATTTCTTGCCCGGCTGACGAAGTTTTTAGATCCATTCCACTAAACTCTAACTAATTTTATGTTTTTCGCTGAGGACCTGGCGAATAACTTTGCTTAAAAAATCTTGTTTTTCGTTTTCACAGATTTATCTGTGAAAAGGAAAAATAAAAAAGGAATGATATGTACCTGCTCATTCTGCGCGCCTCCTTGTCTTCTCCTGGTCCACACGGAATTACAAATATGTTCTTGCGCCGTTATGATGAACTTTTATCCGAATTTCTAGCCATAATCTTTCATACCAGCCTATAAACCGGCACTGTTCCCACGGATTCGAGAGTTGCGCGGATTCTGCCAATACTGAAAAAAGGTACAGCCTCACCTGTTACTAATTTTCGTCCGATATCACTTACATCTTCTTCTTGTAAACTAATCGAACACATTGTAGCCACTCATATAACTTCCTTTCTAAATGACAAAGACATTCTATCGTCACACCAGCATGGATTTAGAAAGGGCTTTTCGACCGTCACTCAATTAAATTCTGTTGTACATAGCTTTGCTGACATTCTAAACAAAGCATGGCAGATGGACGCCATTTTTCTAGATGTTAAGAAAGATTTTGACCTTGTTTCTCATGCCAAACTAATATATAAGCTTGAAAATATCGGTCTTCCTTCTTTCATAATTTTCTGGGTTCCTGCTTACCTTTCTAACCGCGTCCAGTTCGTCAGTATTGATGCCCATTGTTCCAATTACCTTCCGCAAGGAAGTGTGCTTGGACCATTACTATCCTTGGTCTACATCAATGACATTGTGGATGTAATTAGTGAACCAGTGCAAATCAGGCTTTTTGGCGATGTTTGTGTATTATTTCATGAAGTCAGATCCTACGAACACCAGGTCATCCTTAATTCTAACCTTCACAGCATTCACTCATGGTGCAGTCGATGGGAGATGGAGCTTAACAATGACAAAACAGTCTTTATGAAAGTGACCAATAAACAAAGTAGCCTATCATTTCCGTATGCCCTTCCAAATCATTTGCTTGAGGAAGTTAACGAATACAAATACTTAGGTGTTACTGTAACCAATAACCTTAGCTGGAACAAACATATAGCCAACATATGTACGTCATCCCTTCGGAAACATTGCTTTCTTAGGCATAGGTTAAAAGGTGCCCCTTCTAGTGCAAAGCTTCTAGCCTATACATCCTTCATCTGACCGAAACTTGATTACGCATGCACCGTCTGGGACCCTTACACAAAACATAACATTGAGGCACTGGAAATGATCCAGCGAAAGTGTGTTAGAGTCATCTTTAATAAATATCGTTCTACTGACTCTCCAACCACTCTTATGTCACAAAACAACATACAGACATTGCAAACACGAAGAAAAATTCAACGATTGAAATTTCTTTTCCTACTCAAAAATAACAAACTCTCCATGAGCCCAGATTTATTTCTTAAACCGATCACAACGCCACTGACACGACATCGTCACACGGAATGACTAACACCTTACAGCGCTAGAATCAATGCTTTTAAATACTTATTTCTTCCTCACACAATAACTCAATGGAACGAACTCCCGCCTGAGGCTGTAAACAGCATGGATGCCATGAACAAAATTACTTATGATAATTGCTGAGTTGTTTTTTTTCCTTGTTCTTTACTATGTTCTATTACTGTTTTATTTTCGTGCTATGTAATCTGCCACGCCTCTTTTTTTTTGTGATTTTGCCCCTCCTGCTTGGACCCATCTTAGGGTCTGCAGCATTCTGTAAGTAAATAAAAAAAATCTGTAACAAAAGGCACAAGAGTGTTTATGCGGACTCGGTCATGGACTTCAATGACCCTTTAATGGACCCACCAAAGCTTCTTGTACATTTTGTTCCTTTTCGCAGGGGTTCTGTGATTCCGCTTCGTTCGCTTTGCTTAACTTGAAGTAATTCGGTAGGCTTTACCTTGATTTCTGGAGCAGCAGCATTAGCCATCTTGCTAGGATGTTTGATGTTGTCCAGTTCAGCTAAATTGAAAATTAATTCCCAGAACTTTTGTGCCAGAGGAGTTTTGATGATCTCCACAAATTAGGAGTAGAAAACATACACAGTAGAATTTCATGACAAGAAAAGAAGAATTGGTGCGAACGGTGTGAAACCGGTTCTGACATCTCACCTGGAATGAAGTCACTTTGATAAAATAGATGAACAGGTGTCTAAGGCGGGATGGCAGGCAGTGTTGTTAAACTCGGCACAAACTCGGCACACCCATACTCGGCACACCCTCGGCACAAACTCGGCACAAACTCGGCCCAAACTCGGCACAAACTCGGCACAAACTCGGCACAAACTCGGCACAAACTCGGCACAGACTCGGCAAACTCAGCACACCCAAACTCGGCACACTCGGCACACCCGTCAAACTCGGCACACCCATCTTTACAACCTGGAACCAATCTTTGCGCGTACTAACATGTTTAAGAACTAATTTTTTTCCACGCACAGTCTAAACAATTGAATGCACTCCGAGTAGAAGTTTTTTCCGCGCATGATGTAAACGTTTTCGAAGAACGTGTATGAAAAGCTCTGGGTTGATGTTATCTTCGCTTTTGCTGATTCATTTCTTTTTCCTTCTTTTTGTGTTTGCACTGCATGCTGCGCGTTTTATACCCTTTGATTGCTTATGATTGCTTGTGTTGGTTTTTTGTTATTGCTTCCTAAAGGTGGCGCTGAATTGCGTTTACTTATGACCTGTATTGCCCTCCTGCTTGGTCTTCAATGACTGCAGTATGTTTTAAAAAAAATAAAATAAATAAAATGCATTTTGGACTTAGCGATTTAAATATGACCGGATTCCTTAGGAACACACCCTCAATATAGCGTGCTTGTATGCACTGGAAAAACATCCCCAAAATGGTTCCGACCGCACCTGGTCCCAGTTTAAAGAAGTGTGACTTGAGTCAGGCTTGATTTTTGGAGCTTCTTTTCTTGCAAAATAAACAAACGATGTCCTAAAGCATCTGTTCCGTTTAGAAACTAGACACAACACCCTGGAGGAAAAGATTCTACGTTTAAATAGTTCTATTTCTGGTACAATTGCGCTGTGCGCTAGTGTTGAACCGCTATCAGTGGTTTTACTAGACGCAGCCTAGTTTTTGGACTTCAAGAAATCTGGAAGCTGCTTGCCGCTTTCTGAACACATTGCCAAAACACTTACTCCCGTTTTTCTTCGAATTCTGCGTGAGAAGCGAATATTTTGAGCAAACGAGTGTGCTGTGCAAGCCGTATTTTGTGATATTGTGCAAAAGCGCCTGAACAACAACCTGATAACAAGAACCTGCTTTCGTGGTTCTGCCAAATGGAAGAGGTAGAAGATGAAGGAGTTTGACAAGACCGGCTTTATAAAGCACATCAAATAAGCGACCCGAGAGGCTAGGAACAAGGTACATTTCGAAACTGGTACTGCGCAACGAAAGTTTAAAACTCAGGTGATGAAAACGCAACGTTAGTTCACTTTGTTAACTCTCTGATCAACAGTCAGAAACGCTGTGCTGAAGCTCTCAGGACTTATCAATTTAGGCGTTGCCCATTTACTAAACTAGAAAACCTGAATAACAGTAAATGTTTTGTTAAAATATATATTTATATCGAGGAAGAAGCTGTGAAAAATTTCAATATCAGAATTCCAAAACTTTTTTTTTGCAAAATAAACAACCATGCACAATTACAGTTCTTGAGTAAACATTTTGCTTATTTGATCATATTGATGTAAATTTTCGTGCTTGTGGTGGCAATAAGCACTTTTAAGTGTACCGTTCAAAAAGCTCCCCAACACGCCTATTGTTTGCCTAGTAAATTGGCCCTGGCACAATTGCACTGGCAATTTAGTGGCAATAGATATACTGGCAATTGATTTGCACTGGCACTGGCACAGCTGGATCGCAGCCGCCATCGCTGCGCGGATGACTCAGAGGTGCCGCAGCCGCGCTCTTCAGTTGCGCATGCGCGGTAGCTGCGCACGGCTAGCGTGCTGGGGTCGCCGGCACGCCAGCTGTGCGTAGTGATGTCACTTGCTCCCCATGCATGTGCAGTATGGTCGTGCAGGAGCACCCGAAACGGCGACAGTGTGGGCAATGTAGGTCACGCGCCAATATATGGCTACGCGCAGATGTTGCTTTCGCAATCCTCCAGGTGTAACCAGAGCTTAACCTCAGCAAACAGTTTTATCTAAAGACTATCCATGATATGCTATTGACGGGCACTTATTTATTATTTATTCAAAATACCTTACAGGGCCCAGAAGGGCATTGAGTAAGGGGGGCAAAAACAATGGATTAAGCAAGTAGTAAGAATAAATTAAGAACAACGCGTGATACAATGCAAAAATTAAACACAATTATAAATATACAGGGCAAAACGTACTAAAAGACATACATCACCGCGAGCAACAAAAATTAAATTAGTAGCAAGAATGCATCGCATGTGCCCAATACACATCAAAAGAAAAAGCAGTAGCCATAAAAAAAAACATACAAATGGTTGAAATTGCACAAGAAACCAAAACTTTGTAAAATACCAACGAGAAGAAAAGGGAACCAAGGACACAGAACAACCTGAAACAAGACACTATGTCGTTAAAGAAAATGTTTGTGCAGTTGATCTTGAAATGATTGGTGGTTGCCGATAGATGCGATACAGTTGGGAAGATCATTCCAAAGAATAATGGCACGTGGAAGTGCAGATGAATTGAATGCTAAGGTTCTTCCGTAAATGCGTTTAATGCTATACTGATTATGTAGGCGGCGTGAAATGCGTGAAGGCTCTTCGAGGGGCAAGGGAGATGGCCTGGTGCTATGACGATATTTATGAAGTAAGCATAAAAGAGCGATGGAGCGACGAATATGTAATGGTTCGAGGGAGATATCAAGTTTAATCTTAGTGATACTGGACTGGGGGTGGTACTTTTGTGTGATGAAACGAGCGGCTCTATTTTGTACGGATTCAAGCATGTTGATCAGGTAATTTTGATAAGGGGACCACATAGGTGAGGCAAATTCTAGTTGAGGACGCACGATTGTTAAGTAAGCGACTTTTCTCACGTTATTAGGGGCGTTTCGCAAGTTCCGGCGCAGGTACCCGAGTGATCTTGAAGCTTTGGCACAGATGGATTGAATGTGTGTGGCCCATGAAAGATTATCCGTGAGGTGAATACCTAGATACTTATAAGATGATGCCCGAGACACTGCGGTACCTTCAATGGAGTACGAGAAATTAGAATTAGTACGCTTGCGGGTGAAAGAGATGACCTTGCATTTCGATGAGTTGAGCATCATTTGCCATTTACTACACCAATTTGAAATTAAGTTCAGGTCAGTTTGGAGGGCAAGGTGATCATGCATAGAATTAATGGGCCGGTAAATGATGCAGTCGTCAGCAAAGAGTCGTATAGAAGAAGATATGTCTGTTGGCAAGTCGTTAATGTATATTAGAAACAATAAGGGGCCAAGAACACTGCCTTGGGGTACGCCAGACTCTACATCACTGAGTGGGGAGGTGAAATTGTTAACTGTAGTGAACTGCTGGCGAAATGAAAGAAAGTTACGTAGCCATGACAGTGTTAAAGAATCTAGGCACAGAGCAGACAATTTTGAGAACAAGCGGGAATGTGCAACACGGTCGAAGGCTTTAGCAAAATCTAAAAAGATACAGTCAGTTTGAAGGTTAGCATCCATGTTGAAATGCAAGTCAGTCGTAAATTCTAGCAGTTGGGTGTCACAAGAAAAACCTTTCCGGAAGCCGTGCTGATTAGGAAAAAAGAAAGAATTAAGTTCCAGATGGCAGTAAATGTGGGAAGCGATAACATGCTCGAGTAATTTACAGCAAATGCAGGTTAGCGAAATGGGGCGGTAGTTATCCGGTGAATTTCTGTTTCCACTTTTGAACACCGGAACGATCTTAGCAATTTTCCAATCTGTAGGAAGTAAACCGGATGATAATGATTGTTGATAGATGAGGCATAGAATTTCACTGGAGATCGATACGGTGTTTTTCAATATTTTAGAATTTATGTTGTCAACACCTGCTGATGAGGAAACCTTAAGATTTGCAATGAGACGAGCGATACCTTCAGCGTTAATGGTAATAGGGGCCATGAATTGGTAATCATGATCAGGAACAATGGGTATGTTGGAATGATCTTCCCGAGTGAACACTGACGCAAAGTATTTGTTAAATGCTTGGGGACATTCACTCTCCGAAAGCTGCACGTGATCGTCGTTGCATAATGGAAATTGGTTGTTAGTACTGTCGGGAGATATCACGCGCCAGAACTTTTTGGGATTAGATTTTAGGAGGGCGGGTAGGTCATGGGAAAAATATTTTTTCTTTGATGCTCGGAGGGCCGAACAGTAAGATTTCAGACAATCGTTGTATTTTTTCCAAGCATCCGATGTAGATACCAACCGAGCCTTTCTGTACAAACGCTTTTTTTTTGTTTCGATGACGACGGAGAGATCTAGTGAACCATGGATTAGATTTGTCGTTTGAAACTGAAACCAAGGGAACATATTTGTAAACTAGATTGGACATCATGATCTTATAAAGTACCCAGTTCTGATCGACGGACCTGTCCGCAAATGAGGGCAAGAACGTTTGAATAAAAAAATCGTTAAGTGCAATATTCATATCTCTATAATTAGCTCTATTGTAATCGCGAATTTTCCTGGATGTAAGACCTTGAAACGCTAATGGGACATTAAGTTGTAGATGAATGAGCTTATGGTCACTAAAACCGTCAAGGAGCAATACTTCGTTAATCGTTTCGGGCGCATTGCAGAAAGCTAAATCTAAAATGTTTGAACCGCGAGTAGGTTGGTTAATCACCTGAAAGAAATTAAAATCTAACATAATGTTGATAAGTTCTGTTGAGGCGCGGCAAGATGACGACAAATGTGACCAATCTATCTGCGGAAAATTGAAGTCACCAACCAGGTAAATGAGTTCAGTTGGGCATATTTGCATAGCTGAATTAATACTGCTATGGAATTTAGAAACGAATGAATGATCTGAATCAGGTGGACGGTAGCAAACACCAACCAGTACCTTCACCGATGCCAAAGTACAAGCAGCCCAGACTATTTCAAGTGAAGACCCGGTGTTAATGAGGAATGAATTTAATCCTTTTTTGATGGCGATAAGGACACCACCACCTTTTCTACCGGAGCGGTCACAGCGATATACGTTGTAGTTATCTTTACTGGGAAAAATTTCGCTGTCCGCTACATCAGGGTGCAACCAAGTTTCTGTTAGTGCCACAATATCATCGTCAGAATCATCCAGAAAAGAACACACCTCTTCACGCTTAGGCAGTAGGCTTCGGATGTTAGTAAATGATAATGATAACTGTGGACTGGAGCCACAAGACCCAGGACGAGCCTTAGTGGGATGGCTGTTGCTGAGCTATCTGGTTGATAGAATGACAGAATTGGTCGCGCTATCATATACGTAGGTATTTTTGCCAATGCGAAGCTTATCGACGACCAGTTTGCCCTTCTTATCCTGGAGCTTGGCGAACTCGAGTAGCTTTTGCCGTGCTTGCCTGGTTGGCAAAGAAAAATCCTCTCGAATTGAATGATTCGAGCCTTTTAGCTTATACGCTGATGAAAGAATCCGCTGTTTGTCCTTGAAAAAAGTTAGTTTCGTGATAATGGGCCTATGCTTGTCGACAGCGAACCTTCCCAACCGATGTACACGCTCAAACTGGGAGTTTGTGACTCCCAGTTTGTGCCCCAAGTCACAAACTGGGAGTTTGTGACTTGGGGCAAGTCGTAAGTGCTTGTACATTTATGACGGTGCGATTTTCGCTGGACTATCTTACGAATTTGAAACGCAGAAAGTTAATTCCATATATAGCGGATATATTGTTTCTAGGACTAGTGTGCAACAGACGGCAAAATAAGTCGGGACATGCTGCAGGCGGCCAGAATCAGATAAAACTGCATCGCTGGCCCGTCTGACATTGCGCTTTTGGGGTCGACACATCGCAGTGCGCGTGCACTTCCTTTCATGCTCGCAGCCGTATCTTTTTATCGCTCGGAGCTGACTAGCTCATTACATGATGCGTTTGGCGGTATGATTCGCTTTCTTTATTCACTACGTCACGCTCGCACATAGGCGGGCGCATGACAAGGGTGAAGCGTTCGCTGCTCACTTTGCTCTAATTGAACAATGGATAGCAACGAGACAAAAAAAAACATAAAAGATAAAAAGGCTCCCGAGAAGAGCACTGCATCAGCATGAAAATTCGTCTACATAATTAACGAGCTGGTTTTCACTGATTCGACTAGAATGTGGTTGTCATGTGATTCTTTTACCTTCATCGGCTCGGCAGGTATTCGGACTTGTCATGGGACTGGGATACCTTTTAAGGGCATGAAAACGTGGAACGGCGAACAAAGGTGGGTCGTCTACTGAAATGGCACTATGTGTTCCGATTGAAGACCGAAGATTAATCGCCACGCTTTTTGTGGAGGGTGTACCGCGGCGTCAGATATGATTAAGGACTGGTAGGTCGAAGACGTCGGTGGGCAGAATTATCCGTGCCTTTCGAGATGATTGAAGACTTGCGGACGCCAAGCGGTTTGGCCGGCCAACAGTTAAGAACAATGAGGACGACATATTGATTGTTGCGGCAGCTGTCGTGCCTGCATACATTGTGGCAATACACAATGGCGTCAGGAACGATGATCTTGACGCCCGCCCAAAGTGCACTTATTTGGTTGAATGAGCATGCAAGTATCGCGCCCTTTGTTTGGCGCAGTCAATAGAAGCCTATCTGTGGAGACAATGTATTTCTTCGCCTAGAGTCTGGATAAGGTGTTGCTGGCATGTTTATTGTCCAGATTGCCGCACGGTTTTTCTTTTTCAAAACTGCAGGGCATCCCTCTCTGCCAGCTGTGCTTAAAAGGCGACCGAGTTGTCCTCGGTCTCATCTGTTTGTGGGTCACCTTCGTGCACTAGTAGCATGCGTTCCCATACACCTGATGACCGTGTGGGGGCAGCGGCTTTGGTCTGAAGCAAAGTGCCCTCGACTCAGCGTGGCGAGCTCTGCGAGAAACCGACGCGGCGTGGTCCTGTGGTGGCCAGCTTTCGCCGATCGCAAGTCAGAGAATGGGTCGGAGCAGAATGTTCACAAACAAAACTTTGTAGAGCAAAGAGACGACACAGAGGAGTCTCTAATCACTCTTAAGGGAACAAATAGCGCACACGAGAAGACGGGACAAGCGAGGAGACACAGACAAGCGCTAACTTTCAACAGACGGTTTATTGCAATATCGGGAGCATATATACACATGTCCAGAAAGGCAACAAAGAACAGGAACGAAGATAACATCAACAAGACACACACCCCCTCGGCAGCCATCTGCTTATCGTGCTAGATATGCAAGCTCTTTTTTTCACAAATTAACGGAAGGTTCACTGACACAATCCGGTCCAGAATGCACGATGTTCGACGCTTCAACAATCTCCCTGGTAAGTTGGTCGCGGTGATTGTACAAGATTACAGTGTCTTCAAAAATCGGGTGGCAAGGAGGGTCACAGTCACATGTCTTGCAATGCAAAGCCAGATGCCCGTCGACACCACCTCTGACTTTCTTCGCATGCTCTTTTAGGCGTACGTTGCGGCATCTGCCCGTTTGCCCGATGTAGAATCTACCGCATGACAAGGGGATC
Organism: Amblyomma mixtum; assembly: GCF_055824585.1. Taxonomy (NCBI): domain Eukaryota; kingdom Metazoa; phylum Arthropoda; class Arachnida; order Ixodida; family Ixodidae; genus Amblyomma; species Amblyomma mixtum. Next base: position 155,731,434 of record NC_143021.1, on the reverse strand, counting down.
TTGTAGACTACCCCCAGCCGACAATGGACGTAGGTCTGCCTATGTCTGATAGTAAAGTCGGGTCTACGCTCTTTGACCGGGCAACTCATTCTGCAAAATCTCCCCAGCCTCTCAGGAGCCGTGAACACGACCTTAACATGAGACCGTTGACCCACCTTCTTGAGGTTGTATGATACCTTATGCATGTAAGGTATCACCGCCAACTTTTCTTTCTCTCTTCTATCCTTTTTCTTTTTCCTGTCCCCTGCTCTTTGTTCATGAGTCATGACTCAGGCGAGAAGCTTCCTTCCTTTTGCGATGCAAGCATTCAGCAACCGAAGCTATCACGTGAGTCGGATAGCCCGCGCCTTACAAACTTGTAACTTGCATGTTTAAACCCTCCTCGAACGTATCCCGGCAGGACTTGTCAAGAGCATTGGTCAGGAACGAAAGAACGATATTTCTTTTGACAAGTTTAGAATGCGCTGAACTGCATGGCAAAGGGGACTTGTTAGCTCTGGGCTCGTATATCCAACAGGCATGGTCCTTTCGAAACCGCAGCCGCAGGTCTAAGAACCTAATGCTGTCATGCTCAGGCATTTCAGACGCTAATGTCAACGGGTGAAAACAATCAACAAAATAATTTAAAATGCGCGTGACAATAGGGTGACTACTAACGAGAAGATTAGATCGTCCGACAAGAGGGTCAGTAAAAACAGACAGGTCAAATAGAATTAAAAAGTCATCCACATAACGAAAAAAGTCGCTCAAAAAGAGCCTTGTCACAACGAGCTAAAAACAAGTCACTCAAAATCGGTGTGATGCAGGATCCGATGCGAACACCTTGCTTTTGCAGGAAAACGTTATTGTCAAAGGTAACAAAAGTAGAAGTAAGGTAAACGGATAAAAGCTCTAAAAAACCTTCGGTGCTCACGACACAAGCATTTTGAAAGTCGACAGCGCCGCTATTGTCGACAGCATCCTCGACGCAAGACAGCAGCCCTTCATGGGGCAACGAGTAAAACAAATCTTTTAGGTCTACTGAAAAGCAGCAATGTTTTTCTGGTCATTGGCTTTGAGGAAGTCAATAACGGCTGCGGAATCCTTGGTTAGGAAAGGATCAATCACAGTGAGGAGTTTCAAATTGGATTGCAGGTAGTCCGCAACGCACTTCTGCCACGAACCAGACTCTGAGATAATGACGCGAAATGGGCATTCTATCTTATGTGTCTTAGCCGAGAAAAACATCTCCAGTGTATCTTTGTCGCTATAATCTATGCCCTTAACGACGTTCGTCAGGCTAAGCTTGTCGCAAAGCTTTTTTGCCCGCGCCTTCACCTTTGTTAGCGGTACCCGTTTCATCTGCTTGAACACAGTCTGTACAGCCTCCGACGCCTTTACACGAAACAAATCGTGTCCAAGCACAGCAAATCCCCGTTCCTTGTCGACGGGGAGCACACATAACGAGTGGTCTTTGAGGAGGGTCGACAAACGTTGAAACCGAACTTTAGGACGCTCCAGTTTACAGCGCTCGAGCACGCAGAGACCTTGCGACACACTAGCGTCCTTCTTTTCAGCGTCCGCTCGCCTAGCCACCTTACGAACACAGGCCAGTAGTTCCGCAGCGTCTTTACTTGGCTCGACAGCGTACTTGGGACCAAAGCGCGAAGTCCGGCTAACTTCATCCGGTAAATCCAAAGTTAGCGCTTGTCTGTGTCTCCTCGCTTGTCCCGTCTTCTCGTGTGCGCTATTTTTTCCCTTAAGTATGTCTTATCAACATGCCCAAGCCTCATCTCTTCTAATCACTCATGCGAGCGCATACAATGTGATTTGCAAAATAATGCAACTTGGCTTGCTTTCGGCTAGTTGGTAACAGTTCTTCGAAAACATAGCGCAAAAACGACACCGACGACACAACGGGACGGTTCTGTGTCGTCCATCCAGTTCTGTGCCGTCCAGTTCTCTGTCGCCCGTGTCCTTTTCGCGCTATGTTTTCGATGTAACGTGTACAAAATAACACGCAAGAGAGACTAATAAACAACAAAGGTGTTGCACCTAAGTGATTGCACTAATACTGATGAGAGGCAAGGAAACAAAACACAATGTTTATCTGGCACTGCCACTGTCTGGCGACCGGAGGATCATGACGCGGCCTTCCCTCCGGCGCACGCTGCCTTCCTGGGCGAGTGGTGTCGTATACGGGAGTCCAGCGGGCGCGCTTCTCCAAAGCTTAAACTGCGGCAAGGACTGGCAGCGCTCATTGTCTTTCATATATAAAGTGCTCCACTTAAGGCTTTGCACAAATTTTAAAAATAGGCTTTTTGTACTAGAAGACTTGTTTCAAGGGCATCATTGTCATCAGTTTAGTACACCAGAATACTGCTAAGACGTGCTAACAGCAGGTTGGTTAGCTAATTCTGGAAAGATAACTTTTCCGCTATTACTGTCATGCATCTTAATTACTGAAAGACGTTTAGCCTACCGTAAGTAGTATCCATATCAGTTTTTTAATCTAGAAAACAAGGTTGCCTTTGGCGCCGTCTGCCAGTAAATGCCGCCTACATCGCGCCAAAATGTATGCGCTTTCCAGAATCTTGCAGGCAAAGCAACCTCTCTAGAGCACGTAACTCGTGGAAAGAGCCATAATTTGTTAGGCCACAGTGCCGAGGGTAACCGCATTTTTGAAATAAAAAAAGTGATATGGATATTACTTACGGCGAGCTACACGCCACGCAGTAAGTAAGGAACCTAACGGCAGTAGTTACAAAGTCAGCTATTCTATATTATTTAACCATCCTGCTAGTTAGCATGTATTAGCTGTATTCTTATGTACTACACCGCTGAAAATGCTATGCCGAAAAAAGCGTTCTTCTAACTCATAAAGCCTATTTTAAAAACTGTTTTAAGTCAAGCCTTAGGTTAAACACCCTTTAAAGGCGCGCGCCGCGTCTGTTCGTTTTATCGCGCCAAGGCAGGCGCGCACATAAAGTATGAGGCGCACAATTGCAGTCTCATGCTCGCGCCAAGCGCGCGTCACCACTGATTTTTCAGAGGATCTGAGCCTGTTCTTTCCGCCCTACCGCTGCCTGTGCGCGAGCGAAGTGGAGAGGGGAGCACTTAGCACGCTGAAGGCTATGCGCTCTCCTTTAGCAATGATTAATTTCTTCAGACTTCTGGAATGATTGACGGCGCGCGCGGACGGGATTCCTTTCGCGCCGCGCCGGCGAGAGAGGTGGCGATGGAAAGCAACACACGAGGTTACACGCTCTCCGGGGTTCATTTCTTCAGTGCTCCAGAATGGTCTGGGCGCGCGCGGCGAGATAGCTTTCATGCCGGCTTTTCGACTGTCCACCAAACTTCGTGGCTTATTCACGACTGGTCACGGCCGTGGTTTCCTGAAAGAGGTTTCTTGTGCTATTGATTTCCTCACAGTGCGTTTTCGTTGCAACATTTGTTCGACGTGTCAATAAACTAGATGAAAAAGCTTCTAATAGCGTCTTTATTGCCTGTTTCATTGTATCGGCAGTCTCGAATTATTGGAAACGATTTAGATCTCGTGTCCCATCGGTAGTCTAAGCCATATTGAAGACGGGCACATTACTTACTTGCACAGAGGCTTATCTGTTTATCAGCATCAGGCTGTCATTGCTGAGGTGCTAGGTTCAAGCGCACCATGGCCTCAGTCCGCCATTCCATTGGGAAGCGGACTTCGGCAACTTTTATTCTTTCTTTGCTTCATAATTGGTATCATTCACCATATACACGTGAATAGTAAGCTTTTTCAGATGACTGCGTCGTCACTCAAGAAATGAAAGCTTCCACGCTCAAAACCTCCTACAAATCAACCTATCAACAATATAATCTAGAAACAGAGAAAATAGAATAAAAATAGAATAGGTTTGGTTTGGGTAGGTTTATGGGTTTAATGTCCCGAAGCGACTCAGGCTATAAGGGACGCCGTACTGAAAGGTTCCGAAAATTTCGACCGCCTGGGGTTCTTTAACGTGCACTGACATTAAACGGGCCTCTAGATTCTTGCCTCCATCGAAATTGGAGCGCCGCAGCCGGGATCGAACCCGCGCCTTTCGGGTCAGCAGCCGAGCACCACAACCATTGAACCACCGCGGCGGCGTAAAAAGTAGTATACAATAACAAAAAAACTGCCATCAATTCTTCTTATAGCACAGACGGTCAGCAATGATCCTCCTTATAAAGCTACCAATATCTAGACGTCATAATCGCATGGTCTTAAATATAATGATAATGTTATATTCAACAGAAAGCAGTAGTCAAACTAGGTTTATTAAGGTCCTTGCGACAGTCCGCGTATGAAACGAAGCTAAGAGCATATAAAACATTCACCAGCACAATATTGAAATTCCCTGCAGTCGATTAGGATCCCTACACCCAAGCAAAGTAATTCGTTTCTTCTTTAATTCGTACATTTGGGAAACATTACCGGGAATTATTTTAGATGCCGGAAGCTTAGGAACATTCCAGGCAAGAAGACCTGACGAAAGTCTGAAATACGTGCACCTAATCTCCGATGGCAAGAAATCTTAACTGAGAGCACTACACTGAAGATATCTGTTGACACTGAGCACATTGGTATCATTCTAACAAGCCTAGAAGCTTTTCTTGCAGGACTGATGGCTAAAGGAATTCATTCTTCCCGCGAATCGTTCGAGAAGGAAATAACCTGTCCCAGGATGTCATGGAATCTTCTACACTGAAGTCGTTTTTGGACTGTATTAACACTGTTTTTTTTCTTAAAACTTGGTATTTTAACATCTGCATATCGCTTTGTTTAGGTTTTTGATCGGGCATTGCGTCGCATTCCTTACTTTCCTCGAGAAAAAGCGCAGATGCTGCGCGTGCAAGCCAGCATTAATGTCTCCTGAAATGGCGTTGCACGTGGTGAAACAAGCAATTTCTTATTGCGCGCTTCTTTTAGACCGATGCCTCTCGCTGAAATATAATAATCTTCAGTGCGCACAAATGGGCGTGCAATTCATTCACAAAGCCTGAATATGTTCGAGTATTAGAGGTCAGCAGCACACTTTGTTCTTTTTCGTTTTTGTTTGCCATTTTTTGTAGAGTGGAAAACTTCGTCTTCAAGTATGCCATTTGTTGGGGCTCTTATTCATTTTCTTTAATGATGTTTGATTTGCTAGTTCATTTCTGCTCATTTTCATTTTATTTTTCATGTTCATTTTTTTAACACCCTCTACTACTGAGTGCCATCGCACAAAGGCTCTCCTTATGAAATAAATAAGAAATAGAGTGCACTGCATTGATACAAATTCAGCTAATATACATTGCAAATACTGATTGCACACACATCTGTGTCCTGCTGCCTTCGTTTCTTTGTCGTAGTCTTTCTGCGGAGAAAATTCAGCCAGGTATACACCAACTACCTGCAATAATATTCTGGGACGAGAAGGTTTATTCTGCATCAAGACCTTCTATTTTAACAGCACACTTCGACTCAACTCGCAAGGGCCTCGCTTAGCTCCAAGGGGACTCCTTTACCATGGTCGGCGAACACCGCCTGTGCGGCGAACAGAGACGATACTACCAATAACTGCTTTGTGCGGTGTCGGATGCCATGCTTTTCTTGGACTTAGACCGGCGGACAATTAAAAAGAGACATATAACGTCTTATGCTATATTTCCAGCCTGTACTGAAGGGCTCCGGGAACCCGTGAGATCTGTCAGCGCTGACTGGAGTTTTAAGTATGTAAAAGATGCTCATGATGATTTGCCATAAAGATCCGCCTCGCTTGACTAAGATTTTGTTCAGAGAATAGTGTGCTTGGTGCAGTGCGTTTATGCTGCGCAGGTGTATCCTCCCGAATGGTTGCCAGTTCTCTTCCCATGTATAGCCAATTTTGACGAGTGGGTAGACTGATGAAGAAATGGGAATGTGTGCTGGGATCGAGAATTTCTAACAGCCTAATGCCTTTGGCAGCTCAGTTTCCCATATTTACATAGTAGCAGACAAAACCTTTTCAACAATAGCTAGATTAGCTGCATTGCATGATGCATTCGAGAAATGAGGCCCTATAAGATGCAGATGAAATGCTAATAAGAGAACTGAAATGCGAGAACAAAATCAGATGTTAGAAAGTTGCCCCGACAAGCTGTATACTAGTGCCAGGGAACCTCATTTCTAAGACAGAGAGACTGCCGTGTTAATCAACCTCGCTGAAGTTTCGTCTTTAGGAGCCAATACGCTTTTTTGTGTACTGGCGTTTGAGTTCTTTTGTTGGGGCGTCATTTCAGGGGATGCTACGTAACCCAGAACAACTTTAGCGCAATGACGTTAAGGGCTCCGTGTCGCAGAAAAGCCGGTGTCGTCTTCGGCGTTGGCGGCGTTGCCCGTGAGGAAAAATTTCCAGAAGCATTAATAAAAAAAACCGGGTAAGAAATTGGTCGATTTCGGGAATCAAACAAGGGCCTCCGGAGTGGGAGATGAGGACAGTAGGCACTCCAACATCCAGTTGTTTTTTATTTGTTGCCTTCCGGTACACATAGTATTTAATCAAAAACACTAAACAAAAAACACCCAAAACGTTATGTACATACGACAATGTCGTGGTCAGTTAACACGAGTATCGCTTGGTCAGATTAAAATTTCTGCAATATATACAGCGGCTCTAGTCTTGGGATCTACCAGTTACCCCGGCTCTTCCTGGGCTGTTGACCGCAACTGAATCGACATCATCAAGCCCGCTCTACTTCAGGTACAGGCGACGCCCGCAACAGCTTAGTGGGCATGGGAACAACGCTGCAATGCGGCCGACCAATTTTTTACGCTTCTGCCTGTTACAGGTTAGTTACACATCTTATAAGCGCTCCAGTAATGCATTCCTTGTTGTGTTCCCGTGCCCACAACTGCTTTTGAATCATGTGCATGAGTGTTTCTGCGTAATGAAATTGCTGCTGTGTAGGGATGTCGAGCTGAATCCTGGGCCGAACAAAACTGGTGCCGCGAAGAATGCCCAGTCGGTTCAAGACGCTCCGGACAGCGGTAGCGAAGCGGTTTTAGCATTGCTTCATCACCTTAGGGACCGTTCTGCTAAAATTGAGGAAGGACAGGAGCGTATATTCAGTTCCTTGCAAGACCTCACAGCCAATCAGAAAGAATTGAGCGGACAGATTGCAGACCTTCCGATACGCCTTTATTCTGTTGAAGATAACCTGGAGCTTCTACATGACGTTCGTGCAACAAACTCCGACAGCAATCGCCGCAGCCTCAATTGGCACACGGTGGACAAGAGCGGGGCTATGACGTCGCGAAAAAACTAAAAATAAAAACAGGTCACCAGCTGGCTTAAAGAGAGGTACCCTAGTGCCAGCCCTGCCCCCTCTTCCCCCCCTCCCACCTCCCCCCCCCCCCCTTCGTCTGCCTCAGCGCTCCCGTCGTGACGTCATGCGTCGAGGCCTGCGGGCGCTGCGGAAGCAGATAAGCGCGCGCAAGAATTGGGGGAGCTCATCGCTTGGCGTACAATAATGTGTTTTAACAACTTGTTCCCAACAAAACGTGTTACGGAACGCAAGTTCGTTTATTTGCTTTTTAGGGTTTCAGCTTTTCTTTTTTTAGATTTGTTGTCGTCATCAATGGTTCTGTCATTCATCCGGCTGCAAAAGTTTTTGAGAAGGATGTTAGTGCTGCACCAAATAATGTGTTTAAGCACAAATTCGCACGTGTGTCCATCGTCACAGGCATCAAATTCACACGAGTTGTCATTTGTCAGCAAATCCATTGTCAGCTCCGTGACGAGCTTACGCTGGTCTGGCGCTCTTAAAAACTCCGCGTCCTTTGCAAGCTGTTCAACTACGACGTAATTGTGTGCGACGGCATTCACTGCAAACATTGCCGGGAAAACAAGTCCTCCGCGATCTAGCTGCTTAACAAGATCGTAGTTTTCCTCGTTGGGCGAAACTGTGATGGTCTTGCTCACTGTTAGCGCTGATCTGCATTTTGTGCAGTTTAGCCTCTTCAGAGCTGTATGCACGGCGTATCCTGCAACGTACACAAGAACGGGGATGATGTCTGTTATCTTTGATAAAGCCGCTGCAGTCACAACGACGTTGAACGAAGGGCGCGGCGTGTCCACAGATCCGTGAAGGTGTTCCCACTTCTCAGTTTTTTCGCTTGCACAGATTTCTTGAAGTTTAGGCAGCGTGTTTTGCAGTCGTAGTTTATTTTCGCCTTCATAAATCTGTCTTAAGGAAATATGATATTGTGCTTCAGCCAGCTGCCTGTATTTGCCGAATCTTTCCTCTAAACTGTCCGTCTGCACCTTTCCCAGAAGAACGTAAGATAGATTAAGCTCTTCAAAGCAGTATCGGGCTACTTCGATGAGTGCGTGAGTTGTGTGGTGTAAAGCAGTATGCGTCTCTTTGGTCAAACAACCGCTGTCGAGGCGTTTGCTGTGCCACTCATCGAGCCAGTCCAACAGCTTGTATACAAGAACTCCAGTTTAGGATCGTCCACAGAGGGGAACACCGGCTCTTGAAAATGGTCGCGGAGTCTCTTCCCTTTGTACGGAGTCTTTACATTCACGATTTTCCACCATTTAACTATGATCTCAATGAAGCTAGCAGTGTGCTCTGCGAAGTTCAGGTTGTGTGTTTTTCTAAGCGCACGAAGTGCGTGAGGTAAGCCATCGCTGAAAATCTGTAGAGCAAGCTTCACGTTTTGCCTTTCAAGATTGGATGGAAACAGCGCCTTCCTTGATAAACTATGACCGTATCTAAGAAGTTGGTCACACTCAAGGTTGTATGCGTTTCTGATGGTGGCGAATGACGCAGTCAACATGCGCCCCGTGGTTGTGCTGTATCATCCTCGAATTCGGGGAAGTAGAAACACAGCTGGTCATTTTTCTGGTTTAGCCAGTTGTTCCGAATGCATTTTAGTATGTGGACTGGGTCGATCACAAAAAACAACGGTCTCGAGGAGTCACATGGATGGGGATAAACGAATCCGTTTGTTGGCGGAGATGCAAAGTAAGACATTGCCTTTCTGTTTATCGAGTTGTTGTCACTGACTATGCAGGTAACTCTGTAACCTATTTTCTACAGGCCAGTCACAACATCCATTATTGACTTGAGCAGAAACACGGCATCAGCTTTGCGGGCAGGGATAATGTGTGCAACTTCCTTAAATGGACAAGTAGGGTTTTGCACCATGAAAACGAATGCACTATTGGCAACGTCTTCAGAATTGTGCGCAAGTCCAGCAATATTGCCACCCTTATAATCAAAATAAGGCTTTATGTGAATTTCGTCAACCATAAGCGTCACATGCCGCTGTCTGTCATCGAGCTCGCAGATCCTTTTCGCCATGTAACTGAGAAAGGCTGCACCATGATGCTCCCGTTGTGGATTCATTCCATATGATGAGCAAACTGATCTGATGGTCATTGGATGCGGCATTGTGATTGCTCCATAGCTTCGCATGTATTTATAGGCATGGGGTGATATCATGAAGAGAATGCAACAATACACCATGAAATCTATAGAATAGCGCCTTCGCTACTTCTTTGCAGACAGAAGCTTCAACTGTTCGCTGAGGAATTGGACTGCATGATCATTATCCTCTGACTGCGCTGTAGATATCTGGCCAAGCAGGAAATTGGTGGCATCAAAAAATTCTTCATTCGTGTCCCTACAGCTAGAAGAAACGCTGCTGTCCCAAACCTTGATGCTTTCAAGAAAGTCAGCGAAAACCCTCTTACTTTTCGCCTGAGGAGGAACGAACAGGTTCGACCCTAGCCTTGCGACTGGCGTCTTTAGGAAATGCAACGTGATAGACAAATAAGCCTTCACGCAAACTGAGTACTTCACCCAAGGAGCATCATCTTCAACAATGTGCACTAATATGAGGCGGCCACTGCTCAATATTGTATGCCAGACCTCAGACTGGCTTTTTCGCACGTGTTCGGCTAAGTCGTTTAGGCTCCGAACTGCATCTTTTTCCTCTTCGGCTCTAAACGTCTCGAGGGAGTCTGCAAGAGCTTTTTCAGTCGCAGCTGCATCCAAACGAATTCTTCTAGACTCCGGATTCTCCCTTCTGCTGCAAACCTTCGATAAATAGCTCGGGCAGTTCGGGAATTTTGACGGAACAGCATCCGGTCGGAGACGCAAACAGAGCATGGGTGCAGTTATCGTACGGCCCGTAGTATCATCCACATGACAATCCTCTCGAATGATGTCACCTTCAGTGAAGTGCAATTCGCAATCCTGCATGTGAATAGAAAAAAAAAAGCCTAACATATTGCAGTGAAGCCTCCCTCAAAACTAAATATATAACTGCTGAAATTCCACTAACAACGCACGTGCACGTGTTTGCTTTGTATTTTTCAAGGAACAAAAATAACGATAGCAATCTTACCCTGGAATGTGCCGAAGGAAGGAAGCCCTCTCGGGGAATAGCGCGCAGCCATGCTGTCTTCAGTTCTGCATCTTCAGGAAATTTGAACACATGGACCTTTGGTCCGGATTTGTAGTTGCCGCTACACCCAGGCACACAGCATTTGTTTGGCATATTCACAACTGTCCAAGCATAGCAGCGCACGTTTTCACCACTTGTAGGACACTAGCGTGAACACGAGCAGCCCAGGGCCGAATAACTATTTCACAAAGCACCTCACAAGCGAGAAAATCACCGCAGAATGCAAGCAGTGCACGGTACTGCTCCGCCGGCCGGCAAGCCCGAGCATGCTCCGACAGTGACTAATCGCGGAGGCGGCGGCGGCGGTCAGCGCGTCGGCGGCTAGGCCTCTAGTCGTGACGTGGCACTGACGTCAGCCTGGAGAGCAGAGGCCTTCTTAGTCTAGGTGGTGATGCTTTTACCCGCCGGAACAGGTCAGTTCTTCTGCAACGTTCCCATTCGGAGGCCCATATGAAGACTGCAAAAATCCTGTGTAGCTTCTGAATGTTCACACGACAGCAATGCAAAACCTGCATTACATAGCAGAACTTGCTAATAAAAAAGGTTGCAGACTGTATTGATGGCGAAAATTCAACGATTGGTGCCTTTCCGTTTCCCAGCTCTGTCAAGTGCGATTTAGTTTGGTCTTTCCAGTACTCCTCGCTTTCGCGTTAAGCATCGAGCGGAACGCCTAAATAATAAATGGCCCGGGCCATAGCCATCATCCGTGCAAGAGTCCAAGGCACATACACCTATTAACCCCGCTACCGGTGACTTGGCTGAACTCGCGTACACACCCGACAGCCTCGCGTATGCTACCCTGATCAAGCTGCATAAGCTAGCAGCTTAACTTCAGGTGCTTGTCACCTAAAGGTATTAATACTGTTGTTTTCTATTCTTTTCATACACAGCATTTCGGTATAAACACAAAGTAAGAGATGGTTGAGGGGGCAGCCCTGACGTACAGAACGCTGCACGCAAATGGGGTCCCCCAGCCTCTCGTTAACGATCAATCGTGTCGTGCAGTTTTGATACGCCAGGGCTACACCCTCACGGATAACTGAACCAACATTCATATAGTCTAAAACAGAAAACGAAATTTGAAGACAAGCACAATAAAAGCCCCCTTTCGAGATCAATCCAAAGCGTGGCCACTCGCCCATTAATGTCATCGCAGCTTTCAAGTACATTGCACGCTGTATGAATATTTCAAAAAATTTAACGACCATGGTGGGGTCCAACAATATCCCGGATCACTGTCTCCAGCCTTCGCGCCAACACCTTCATAAATATTTTGTAATCCACATTAGTGAGCGCTATCGGTCGATATACGGTAACCAATTGTAGTTTTTATTTTTTCTCCGCTTTAGGTACGAGTCCTGTATGGGAAATGCCAAAAGACGGAGGCACTACGTTTATTCTAACGTAGTGCCTCATTAAACATTGTACACAACACCGGGTCAATTTCATGCTTAAACTCTTTATAAAACGCTGCACTGAATTCATCTGGTACTGGTTATTTTCCGAGGTTTAATTTATCTATCGCGTGCTCGACTTTGCTTTGAGTTATTGATAGTTTCATTTTCTTTTTCATTTCTTCGTCCAGCCGTGGCATTTCACCAAGAAATTGATGCTCAAATGCGAATGCGTCTACCCGATGCGATGATAAAAGCCTCTGGAAGACTTCTTTACAGGCTGCTTTTGATGTGGTCTGTGTCTACCGATAAGATAGCACGCCCCCCCCCCCCCCCCCCCCCCGGCTCCTCCCCATTCTATTTTGCCGATGTCACTCCTTTCCGCGTGGGCTTTTTCTAAACCTAGCGCACGTTTTGATGGCGGTTCGCCAGCAGCTGTGTCTTCCACCTTCGCCCTAACCAAAGATAGTGGAGCCACAGAGGGTGGAAAACAGAACCAAACCCAATCACATGTTAATAAACGATCTATGACCACATGCTGTACATTAATAGAGTACAGATATGTGTTCAAATAACTCACACTTTTTTTACTTTCAGAAAATTTAGTATAAATCTATTCTGCTAGGACAAACGAAAGTTGAGGACATTTCTAGGTTTCTAGAAGTCTTAAGATGACGTAGTTGAGTAGTGCTTATGCCAGCTGACGGCGTCAAGTGGTCGTCTTTTCAGCGCGCAAACAAAATATATTTCAGACTGGTTTCATTAAATCTAGACTCAATATTGCACCAAATATTTCGCAATAGGCATCCTTAATATTTATTGAAGCATTAATAATTACAACTCAGCGTCGTCATTTTCTTTTCACAACCTCGTTAATTTGGATTGGAGGGTGAAATAATATGAATAATTTGAAATAGTGATAGGAATAATGCGGATTAATTGTGGAACAAGGTCGAAGAGTGGGTTGGTACTCGAGCATTTAGTCCTCAAATATTAAATTTGGCAGGGCTAATAAAGTTACAAGCCTCTGAACCTATCACGGAAATTTGCTAAAAAGAAGGTTGAAGAGTGGGTCGGTACTCGAAGATTTAGCCCTCAAATAACACATTTTGTGGTGCTAACGACGTTACGAAGCTTTGAAGCAAACACGGAAACTCGTTAGGGAGAAACTCGTTGCTTTTCCTAGACGACAGCCTAAGTGATTTCGCACTGATATTTCCGGTCTGCAATTTCTATAACAAAAGTAAGGAAAAAAATGACAAGTTGCAATGTGCTCTTTTAAAACTTTGCCAGCGTGAAATTTATTTTTAGATATTATCTGTTTCTTTCGTTGATAAATGCTACTTCTCACTACTGTTCCTTGTACCAAATTTATGAAGTGTCGGTAAGGAAATGACAAATATTCGACTGTGTGCTGCTAAATAATTCTTAACAATAATATAAGTGATGTAGGCGGAGTATTATAAGCTCGTGAGGTTCTGAAAGCAAAACGTTTCGAGAAAACCCATCAAAGTGAGATTTGAAAATTCGTATCAAAGTTGAGAATTTCCGTATCGTTTTGAATCTTCCAACACTGACAAGGCATTTAGTTGTTTAGAACTACATATTTTCGTGTGCAAGCAGTTAAAAGGCCTGCAAAATGTTGACAGATCTCAGCAATAAAGCCTAAGTAAATGCCGAAAACTATTTTTCAATAGCTTCGCAAACAAAACGGTTTAATTTATTGTTTACTGTTCACTGCAAAATAAAATGTTCTTTGCCTCGATTCAAATTAAACCCACATTATTTTGCTTCTGAACGTAACTGGTGGCATTTTTTTTATCCTTGTTTCCTTGGACGCGGATTCAGATTGTCATCTTACAGTGATCGGAACATCAATGTTTCCGTCTTCTGAAAAGTCACTTTTCTGTGCACTTGAAGTTTCTCGCGGAAATCTGAAGTTTAGTGTAGTACTGGGTCCTCACATTTTTCTACCACATGGAAACGGGTGCGCGTTCTTGCCCGAACACACCCAGATGCGCTTCAAGCCTTTGCAACCAAAGAACAAACATAAACATACTACTATTTTTTTTAGAGGCAGGAGCCAAATAGACAAACTGCAGGTACGCTGGCTGCTGCTCCCACTTCTACTTTTAATCTTGTCTTCAGTTAGGAAACTTCACCTTAAATGTGATTCCGTGCGAGGCATCCCAACAAAACAGCAGGCGTGGCCTTTATTATTATTTAAGCCAGTGCTGTGTGAAACGGGATTGATATGATGAATAGATTTGTGCGGAAACCGTGTTATACTGCAATGGGCTCCAAGATTTCAAAGCCAGAATTCTCGCTATGTGAGAGGTGGACAAGTAAAGTGCGTGTGATGGATTAGAAATGAATCTAATCAGTACACAATTCGACAAAAGTAAGGACACGAAAGGTCTTTCTTCCAAGACGCATAGTGTGGCTCATGTAACATCCCTGGAAGACCTGAATTTCTGAGGGGTGCCAGCAACAGCACAACTGACGAAGGCATATTCAATACTTGCGATGCAAAACGAGCTATATAGCATAGGCCAGAAGTATACTTCTTGACTTGATAACACATGAGACAAAATTTTCAAAATACGGCAACTTTTCATAAGACCCCCGAAATAGTAGTCAATTTTTATTCTCAAAACGAAAAATTAGTATTTTTTTAACAAGTTCTAAATTGAGCAATAGAAACAAAACAATATGCGTTCAGGAATACTCTCAATAGTCCATAATACGTCGTGTAAATGTCTTGACTTGTTGGATACAATGTTTTCATTAACGGACTGAGTGAAATAACAACTGAAGTTTTCCCTGAGTGAGCTTCATAGATTGCCGCGCTACAAGATGGCTCTGTATTTACTGTTCAGTGCATAGTGGACAGGGTAAGCCGTGAACTTGCAGAAGCATAGTTTTTTAAACAATATATTCTGACACCAAAATTGCCCGAAAAAGCTCCGATATTTAAGGTCACTCGCAAACACACTGTAAAAATCATAAATGGTGCGTCAATCAGGGGAATGCGAGAATATCAACTCGAAGCGGGTAGGAGTTTCTGCACATGGAGAATGTTCCGGATCTACAGCTGAAAGATGGTTTGGTTTGGTTTATGAGGTTTAACGTCCCAAAGCGACTAAGGCTATGAGAGACGCCGCAGTGGAGGTCTCCGGAAATTTCGACCACCGGGGGTTCTTTTACGTGCACTGACATTGCACAGTACACGGGTCTCTAGAATTTCTCCTCCAAAGAATTCAGCCGCCGCGGCCGGGATCGAGCCCGCGTCTTTCGGGTCAGCAGCCGAGCACCATAACCACTGGGCCACCGCGGCGGCAGCTGAAAGATGGAATTATAATTAATACGCTGGTGATATTTTTGTCTTGGTACGAATAATTCAGCGAGAAGCTGACGTCGGTGGTGGGCATGGGCACGAAGTGCATTGTGGGCGCGCTCCTTTTCAGGGCCGGCGGCGTCTATTCGCCGTTGACGCTTCAGCTACCGCTTACTGGGCAGAAAGTGTAGTCAGCTTTGGTTTAGACGGCCTTAGTGAACGTGATGACGGGACAACTCGTGTTTAAGACAAATATTCCCACAGCCTGCAACATTCCAGCATTATTTTTAATGACCGCGGAAATAATTTTACAGAATGAGCTGACGTCTTAAACAACACGTTTCCATGTTTTCCATTCTTCTCTTTTTCCCACGCACATTTTTCTGTATGTTTACAGTAACAGCAGATTCTCGCTGCGATGTCGCGGCAGTAGTCGAATTGTCCAACGAGTCTAAAAATACTGTGTTACACGGGACAGCGTTAGTTGGTCTCCAATTCAGATATGATGCTTTTTGCTTCTAAAGTTTCCTTCTGTGGCACTGCGAGGAGCAGCGTTCTCCTGTGGTCCATTCAGCGGAACTGCTTTTTAGGATCTTCTCGTTGTAAAAGCAGGAAACACGTTATCATTGAACGAAGCTACTTGATAAGGGCTGGAAAATGAAACTAAATATTTTCAGCCCCATAGCAACAAAGCGCCATTATGACATTAAAAAAAATTTCACTTGCTAATGACAGCTGAGTTTTTAGCATAGAAAAATGCAAAGAAAAATTGCTTCTTAAGGACAACGGAATTTTCTTGTTTAACTGTAAGACGCATTTCGAATGCTAATCGTTGGCAAAATTCTTTGGCGATCTTTCATAATAAAGCCTCAATTTTTTTGTTTATGCGCGGGATTGCGATGTCACCAGCATTCGACAAAAAAGGTCAAACAATAAAACGTTTTGACATTTAGGCATATAATGTCATTCCAATATTTTCTGAGTGCCATAGCTTTTGCTCTCATGATTGTTTCTTACAGGTCTTGTGTTATCCCACGCAGCACTCCTAGCATCAAAGTGGCAAACGGAGGACACATTTTGATCTCCACGAACAACGGAAACATTGTCTCTTCTGAAGGTTTGAGGAACAGTTCTGTTATCTGAAATTCTATGACGAAGATCAGTACTACATTATCTAATTAACAACAGCTGTACAAGCTACTGCAAAAAAATGTTTTAAGTGGGGTACTAGAATGCAAGATCAAAAACGCGTGACGCACTCACTTATTCGATTAGAGAGGTATTTTTACTGCGGCTAAACAAAAGTATCCAGAAAGCAATAGGCTCAAAAAAACTATCGACGAAAGAAAGCTTTCAGCTGGGAGCCCTCTAGAAATTAATGATATTCACCTCACTGAATTCTCCCCACAGAAGAAGCGCAAGCTTTTCTCACCAAATGTTCTCGATTGCGGAAGTGTGGGTCGCTTCAAGCCTCTTTCTTATAGCCCGGGGTCCCGAAGGAGACAGCTGCTGCGCAAGCATGGTCTGAAGGCGAGCTGGTCCTGCAGGACTGTGCTGGTCAAGGTCGCCTGGCACTTATCCAAGGTGTAACGTTGATGTGAAAGCACTCCTTTGTTACGTTGACAAGGACATGTGTCCTGAAATTGTGTAGCTCTATCCCCGCAGTGTAGACATCTATTCTCATTCCCGCTGGAAGGCATTGTGCTTAGTATGTATAAGCACGGAAGGTACCTGGCTGAAGCTGGTGTCAGCGTGTCGCCTTCTATTTGCTGATCGTATCACTGATCGTTTACTACTGATCGTTTACTACTGATCACTGATCGTTTACTACTGATCGTTTATCACTGATCGTTTACTACTGGCCCTTATGTGCTGCAGTAATACGAACAGGCCCCGGTAGCTACGTTTCAGACCCCGTTAAGTAAGTGTCGCCTCGACCAATGACGTGAGCCGCGTGGTTCCTAGAGAGCCCCGCGTGTACTGGTGTCCATATTCTATGAAGCTTGTGTTTGGAGCTTGTACCGCCGTGTTGATGAATGAATCGCATGGACGCCGTACCTAGTGTTCCGCTGAGGGCAGTTCCTTGCAGGATCTCTGCGAGTCACTGATTATGGTCAGACACTCTCCCCTCACATTACCGATGGTTACTGCTAGAGGTGCTGTGACCACTTCAGTCTGCTGTGCATATCTGCAGTCTCTGAAGGTGACGCTGGCTATTTCTCTGTACGCAGAGTCGACTGCCGTCGCAGCAGCCACAGAGCTTCCAGCAAACCAGGCATCGTCGACGTAGAGGACATACGATATACTCTCAAATAGTTTTCGAGACTATTGGCTCCCGGCTCCTTCTTGCATCGGGATCTGGAGGGCAGTACAGAGCGACATAAATTGGTCCCTGACGTCTACGACCTCTGATACCCCCGAGGCAATCTCAGTAGCCGATTCTCTTCAGTAGAGACCCGCCGTTCATAGTTAGCATGAGCCGTTCAGCTTGGGAGCTGATTTGCATCTTCTGATGTTCTAAGTAGCCTTTGGCCACGCCTAGGTCCTCTAGCTTGCTCGGAGAGACCCGCTTCGCGAGGGCCGAGGGCATCTTATAGGCTTTGTGAAGTAGTGCCTCGGTACTTGGATTCTGATTTAATGGGCATCTGATATACCAGGTCTTACCTGGCTTGTACCAGACTTACCATATCTTCTTCCCTGAACCTTTCAATTATTTGCAATTCTCGTTATCATTCGAGTCACATAGGCGGTAGCAACATGTTGAAACAGACGGTAGCCGCACGCTCAGTATTCGCAGGGTCTGAAAATCTTAAATTACTTTCCTGCCAAGCGCGACATCCATCTTGAGGAACATGTCATATTTGATTATTTAGGACTTTTCCGCTGAGCAGCCGAGGCCAAACCCCCTTTTTCCCCACAGAGGAAGCAATCGGGAAATGTCCCATGGAAAAGTGGGATTCTAACCAGTTAGAACCACTGATGAGTACAAAAATTCACTAAGTAAAGGGAGTAAATGGCAGGAGAGAAAGAGGAAGCCACGATGTTGGAGGAATATGGAAATTAAGGAGGCCATCGAAACAACGACCGGTGGCTTCAAGGGAACACAGAGAAGCAAAGAGGGCGCAGTGATCTAAAGAGGAAATAGGCCAAAAACGGGAATCTTATCGACAAAAGAAACACCAAGTTCAGGTCCTCGTCCAGGCTAAATTAAAGCAGTCCTCTGATCACTGGATGGCTGAAGCTCGCGTTGCAATTTAGGGGAAATTCTCGAACCATGTAAGTTGGCTGGGTAAAACGAACGAAAGAAAGCAGGAAAAGGTTAAAGATGCTGAGAGCAAATGATTAGAGAGAGACGACGCTGTGAACTATATTACATCAGTTGTAGCTGCGTCAAATTCAGAACGACGATATGTTAATCTCCCAAGTAAGGGAGCAACACAGGACAGCACAATAGAGAACAGCAGAGAACTGACTAGTCTTAGCTGGAGAAAGGCGGAAGGAAATATTCCTAACTCCACATTCGCAGGGATAGACGAGATTCCAATTAAGCTTATTAATGAACTTGGCCCAAGAAGAAAGGAAGCGCTGGTAAGAGCATTGGAGACAGTCATAAAAAGTAAGCAAATTCCACACTTCTGTAGACAGAGTAAAATGAATATGATTTATATAGAGAAAACGAGACAAGATGAACATAAAATTCATCCGACCAATTACGACAACATCTGTTATATACAGGCTGGCAATCCACGCGGTGAAAACAAAAATGCAGTCATGGGTATAAAGTAATAGGATACTCGGAGAACATCAGAATGAGCTCAGAAGGAGTAGGCGCTTAGATGATAGCCTGTTCGGGCTTACAAAATGCCGAGAAATGGCAAAGGCGGAAAACAGACCTCTGTATTTAGCCTTTCGGGACATAAGAGGTGCATACGACAAGGAGAACAGAGAGCTTTTGTCGGCCGTATTAAAAGATGAAGGTGCCGGTCATGATGTAACCGATATTCAGCACGAAATCTACCAAAATAATAAAGTTGAAATTGCATGAGGTGGGATAAAAAGAAGGAAAACTGTGGAGGTACTCAAAAGATTAAGGCGAGATTCTCCTGTATCACCACTGCTGTTCATGCTTTTGGTGATAAATATGGAAAGAAGGCTACAAGGAAGTAATCTAGGTTATAATCTGTCGTACAGATTAGGTGGAAATGTCGTTGAGCAACGGCTCCCGGGTTTATTGTATGCGTACGATATTGCACTGAAAGAAGATAGCCAGGAAGGTTTCCAAGCCCTGCTAAATTGTTGTCGAGACGAAGAAGATGCTCTAGGTTTCAGTTTTGGCGGAACTAAGTCAGTTGTTATGATTTTTAACGCTACAACTAATGTAGAGTTTCCGATACAAGGTCATAACATACCAACACTGTCGGACAGATATACACGGAAGAGCACGAACAGTCTCTTACGGCAAAAGGGCAAGGAGACGCCCGGATAATGAAGCATAGTGCATTAGGGGGCTAGAACAAAGAGGAAGTACTGAGAGGTATTTAAAAAGGAATAATGGTGCCGGGGCTTACTTTCGGGAATGAGGTCCTGTGCTTAACGGAGAAGTTTGGTCTAGATTAGAAGTAAGTCAGAGTGCTGTGGGAAGATTAGAACTAGGTGTCCAAGACAAAGCAACAAGCAATGCAGTAAAAAGGATGTTGGCTAGACATCGTTCGAAGCACAGAAAGCGCAGAGTAAAATACTATATGAAGAAAGCCTGAGGAGATTGGACGATGACAGTTGGGCAGCTAAGGTATTTAAATATTTATACAGAAAGAGCGTTGACACACACTGGCTGAAAAGACCAAGGAAACCAACCAGTAATTATGCTGGAGACGAGGGCGGATAAAGAAAGAGCACTAAACGACAGGTTAAAAACGCGGAAGTTGAAAATTGCTTTAATTCAATGTAAAAGTAGTATAGTGTAGAACTATGTCGAAAAACTAGAAAAGGCAGATTAGGAAGGAATTATTCTATGATAATTCAAGAGGAAGTGCCCTACTCTTTGAAGCTAGGTCAGGGTGTCTTAGAACGCGCAGCTGCGAAAAATCTTTAACGATGATGATGGCACATCTGCTTTGTGTGGTAGGTGTGTGGTAGGATGTTATCCATCCACTTGTCGATACAGGCACAGTCACTCTTCATGTGGCCTTAGGGTTTGGTGATAACAGTGGTCATGTAAATAAATCTGCGGTGGAAGTTAGTAAAAAGCAGTTGGAATATTGATGGCTGAGAAGCAGAGAGGTGCCGAAAGGTTAAAAGTGTAGGAAACCGTAGTGAAAGAAAATGGCGAATTTTAATGCATTTTTAATGCATTAAAATGCAAATGCAAATAATACAAATTTAATGCATCGAGCAGCGGCGAGCGCAGGAACGCGAGAGGGAGAGAAGCTAATTTTGCGATGCATTTTAAAACCGTATATCATTGGGCATTCTTTTGCACGCCCTAAGGACGCAAGGTTTTCCAAAGGCCCGCGAAATGATGAAGATATTGTCAGCAGCAGTGACGAGGCTAATTTTGTTTTTGGAGAATGTAATAACTTTTATAGCCGTGTGAAGGGCCAAATGCATATACTTGATTAAAAGCCGGTGCCTAGCAATAACAGCTAGAACATGAAATATGAGAACTTAGTTTTCCATCATTATTCAACATTTTATTATCTCCGCAATCAGTGGTACCGCTATGCTACTTATGTCCTTGTTACACCTGAAAAAGTCAATTTTAAAAATCAATGCTGGTTTTCTCTGAAACCTCCCATTTAAACAAATCCCGATGGATTGAATTTTTAACGTCAGATTCGTTCTGTCTTGTTTTTTCGCATCAATGAACGGTCATGTGGTTTGAAATAACTTGATAGCGCAATACTTTCACAATATGTGTAATAGGCTTCAACCTAACATCACAGTTATCTTAGAACTTACAACCTTGTAGGTTCCTAAGGAACAGTCCTCGGTTTGCTTTATCTGTAACCACAAAGAATTTTCAGGCAGCGAATGAAACTAATTGTCCTTCTCGTCATTCGGCTCTTGTCAACAATTATTCTTCCAGATTCTTCAACAACACTCACCTAAGTTTAACCTTTATTATCATATTAAATATTTGACCACAGGAACAATGCATGGTGGGTCAGCGAACAAACGCGAGTTGATGACATCCTGGTCGACATCAGGAGCAAGAAATGGCCTTGGGCAGGACATATAATACCAAGGCAAAACAACCGATGTTCGTTATGAGTAACAGACTAGGTTCCAGGAGAGGGCAAGCATAGCAGCGAGTGGACGAAATTAGGTTTGCGGATAGGGTAGCCGCCACTGGCATACGAGAGGCGTTTGTCCTGCAGTGGGTGTAGACGGGCGTATGATGATGGTGATGAGCTTCTGTGGCGTTAATCTCCTATGCATAGGATTGCTCGGCTAAGCCGAGGAGGACAGCAGAAAGGAAAGCGGAGTTGCGCGAGCTGTGTTTTCTAATTTCCTTGCTACTGAGATATTGATTGCGCATGCGCCTTACAACTAAGTTCTGTCCTTGTTAATGCTTTTGTGCACACTGTGTTTTTAGAATGGGGTCTTTGTAAGAAAAATATGGGTATTTAAGCATCATTCTTTCTACCTTTTTACACAGTGACAAATTCAATGCCGTAATTAAAAATCCGCGCGTAAATATCAACATTTCTAATGTTTTCGGGTTGCTTACGAGCCTAGTTTAAAGAATATACACTCTCCTTGTTTCTGCAGAAATGAATGGTTACAAAAAAGCTTGATTTTTTGGAAATTTTTAATTTTTGTGGGCGTCCAGGCCATCGATCACTAATGGCACCTATTGTATTTGCACAGAGCTGAAAACAGAGAAAAACTTGAGCTTAGGCTCTAGAAATGTTAGGAAGGCAAGAAAGCATTCAACATACCTTGCATTGGCCAGAGTAATAAAGAACTTGCTTCCAACATGCATGGATACAAAGCGCTACTCATTTGATATATTTTTATTAAAAGTAGCCAAGTAACCAAAAACCACATGTATACAGGCCGTTTACACGAGGAACATATCTAATACCTTGGCAAATGCTTCCTTGAGGCCGACCGCATATGGACTATTGGCTGTTGTTCCGCAGGAATTTTAGGCGCTCCTAATGGAACAACGGCCTCACTCGCCTTTGACTGCAGAGGAACACGCACTCAGGTGAGACTAAGATTGTTTATATTCTAGAAATATTATTATTCCAACAATGGCAGCATTATACGACTATTTCTTTATGGCGTGCAAGAGAGGAAAGATCATAATATTGGCTGCTTGGGGCCTTTAGGGAGTGAAGAGTTCGGCGGTTCGATCCCGTTCATCAAATTATGTAGGTTTGAAAAAGCGTGCCTACCTAAGAGCAAATGTTATTTTTTTTATTTAGTAAAAACTAAAGTGAATTCAACTTGAAGTTCGGGAATAACATTATCAACCAGTCTAAGACCATTCGCTTTCTAGGTGTTATGTTTCACGAAAACGTTCCCTGGAATGTGCGCATAGATGCTCTTAGAACTAAACTTCTCCCGCTGTTGGTACATTAAACAGGCAGAGATGCTATCTTCCAGTTTCAGTAACGCAACAAATTTACTACGTTCTCTTTCTTTCACGTGTAACATACTGCTCCCTGGTATTGTCAGAGACAACAAAAGGAAACCTTGATTACCTGCCCTCTCAGTAAAATTGCTCAATATGTGCAACTAGAAAAATTCCAAAAATAGAAAAATGCTCGTATACTTCAGCGCCTATTGTATACTAGAGATCAGTAGGCTATTCAAATGCAAGCTATCGCTTGAAATTGCGCGTCAGACCCTTCAAACTTTAAGATTCTATACAAAAACAAACACACTCCATATCTATTTAAGGAAGATAAAGTTTAAGCGCCCCGGACTCGCACCAGCTATGATGATCACAGGTTATGAACGCAAATAACAAATTTTTTAAAACAATATCCAGCCATCTTAGAATTATTATCAACCTACTCCATAATAATTTTTCTATCCTTCAGTAAATCTCCATTTCGCTGAGCCGCGCTATGTGCTTTCCATCTCTGTTTTCCGAGTAGGCCTAACTTCCGTGCAAGGCTAAGAACAAGATGTCAAAATTTTCCGCACCATTGGCTTCATCATTACCTTATAAAATCATTTTACAATGTAGAGCTTTCTTTGGAACGCTACATATTCATTCCTCTATCGCTTGTAGACTACCTCCATTGCTAAAATCTACTCGATTCTCCCCACGTTATACTTTCTGGTGTTGCTCACCTTTTACTTATTGATAGCCTTTTTGAATGGTTTATTCTGCAATTGCTGTTTTCTCTCCCGCCCTGTCGTCCATCTATACCTTGTTTGGTCGCTTGGTGAAACAGATCTGGTTGACGGTATTAGAAACAGGTCTGGTGAGTGACCTTTAATCTACGGCTTGGCGGCTGCAGCGCCAAGAACACGCAATGCATGGCGGACAAGCCTATTTATGGAGGAACAGGAGGCGAGCTCTTATATGCCATAATGTTTGCATACACTCGCTCTATGTCTTGTCTTCGCTCCCGCAACTACCTCGCTGCTTTGCCACACACTTTACCACTCCAGGATGCAAGACTCTGTTCTGACTGCCGACTTCACTGCAGGCCATCTTTGCAGAGATTCACGTGAAATTTTGGAGCGCAGCCCTTAGGCGGTCTTTCCTTCAATCCGCGTCGTAGTCGTCATAGTCGTCGGCGTCGTCGCCGAAGTTCCCGCCGTAACCGGCTGTTTACGTAACAGAGCGAAACGCCAACTGGAAGACAGCTGCAACGAAAAGGTCCGGGATGGTGGCTAGCAGCGTAACACGTCACCTACCAGCGGTGGCAGGCGGAGAGGGAACAGTTGCGCTCAAATTTCTCATTACCCACCACCGTAATCATCTATAAATTTTTTTTTTCAGACCGTTGTGCTCTCGTGGGGCCTAATTTCCTTCTGACACGGTGCATGGTCGATGCTTTAAGGAGAATGTACAATATTAAGTCTGGCGTCATAGTAACGCAACTCAAAGCATACGCCTTTGTTCAGTTTTCTGGGATGCACCTACTTGCAATTTTTTTTTATCCTTGGAATTTTACGTTTGATTTGATTTATACGTCCCAAACCGCCTCAGGCAATGAGGGACTCAGTAGTGCAGGGCTCCGGAAATTTCGACCACCTGGGGTTTTTTAACGTGCACTGACATTGCACAGTACACAGGCCTCTAGAATTGCGCCTCCATTGGAATTCGGCCGCCGCGGCCGGGATCAAACCCGGGCCTTTCGGGCCAGCAGCCGAGCGCCGTAACAACTGAGCAACCGCAGCGAGGAATTTTAGGGGTAGGTCAACTTCCAAATATCTGAAATCCTCAGAATTTGGTGTTTGGCTCTACCCTTTTATTAGTCTATTGGAGGTCACATAGTTTTGATACCGTGAGGACCCTCTAAATCGCATTCCCAGATATGGGGGAATCCTCATACTACTGTTGGTGAAGTGGTGCAGCTGTGACGCAATATGCCACTGCCTCGGAAGTTGGGTCCGTGAAACACCGCCACTGGTGTGTCTTGTAAGGCCTAGACTACCCTTCCCGAGTTCTCGCAAGGTTCATGCGCATCGCCATGGTTGGAAGGTGCCAACTGCATCGAGTTTAATTGTTCGAATTAATGTGACTGCCACATGCCGTGGTGGGGCATGTAGCTCACAACCCGATAGACAGGTGCCCGATCCATGAGCGTGGGGTTGTGTGACGTCGCTTGGTCACGTGACCTCGCTCGACCAATCAATAAAATTCCTGCCACCTGCCATGATAGCCAGTTTGCTAGCAATCCGATGTGCAGGTTGCCACCTTCTACGGTCGGCGAGCTGTGATAACGCCACGAGGCCGCATCACGTTGTTCGACAAAAGAAAAGCCGAAAATTGATTGATGAGATGACAACCGAAAATTTTATCTCATTAAAAAGCGTAATCTGAACTGAATTACATTTATCGTAGAGCGGATAGGATAGCACTGCTTGTTCAGAAGCGGCCCAGATCCCGAAGAAATGGTCGTTTCATATCATTGTCCAAATAGCACGATTTGAATGGGCGTGGTAAGGAGTGTTTTGCAAAAATACTTCCGCACTGTGGGGTTTTTCGACCATGAGAATTGTCCCGTGAACTAAGGGTAGCTTATACAGATCTTATATATTCACAAAAAGGGAATATGTAGAGGGTAGTTTTAGAGTTTAGATGATAATCGTACAATTAATTCGTCTCAAGTTATGGCTTCTTCGCGTCTATTATTGTCAGAATATTGGTTCTGGTCTTATATCTACTGATATATGGGAAAGCCATAGTCACATCTGCTGGATCCTTGCTATTTTGTGTTTTTGTTCAGTTTATCACAGGAGCTTGTGATAGTAATAGTGAGTAAAGATAAAAAAAATCTCTTGCCCACTGTCTCAGAAGCTGATAAATTCTTGAACGTAAGTAGCTGGGGATGAAAAAAAAAATAGCCGCTCTCCTCAAGCACTGACCTTTTCAGCCTTTCAATCCTAATTCCAAGTAATTTTTAAGTGTACGTTGAAGATTTTATACAACTACCTGGTTACCCTTTGGTGTTTCAGTCCAGAATTAATCCATCCTGGTTTTACTGTAAAACTGTTACTCTTGTGGTGCGGGCGAACTACCCTGACAAGACAGAATGCTGGGTAAGGCATATTGTCATCATTCTAACTCCTGGCTTGAAATTAATGCTTTAAACGCTTCTTCATTGCGTGTGTACTACGTTTGCAGGCGTCCCCTAACGGCATTTTAAAAGTCCTGATAAAGAATTAACAAATCTGTTGCTAATTTATGTCTGCTATCTTTAAGTCAGTGTTAACCATATTTAGCTTCTCCAATTTATTCTAGCGTGCGTTAAACAGAGTTTAAGATGTCCAGGCCTGGAGCGTTGCATTGACCTCCGTGAGCATTTAGCTAGAACGGGGACAGTGGTTGTGCTAATCTAGACGTGGGAATATCCTTATAGTGGGCTGTCGGCAGTTTCATCGGATTAATCACTGATTGAACTACTCTGTCTACCATTGATAGTTTCAGTGCTCTCCCATCAGTTAGTGCCAGACATGGTAAGGAACATAGAAAGGTATTTGCTGTATATTAGTCTGTTACAATGAGAATAACAACGGTCAAACGTTATTTTTCCTTTACAATAAAGTTTTTATTCTTCCTTTGGAATTGCATAGGCACAGTGTGCAGTCATTGGTTTTGTCGGGAACAATAAATTTACCTGAATAACAGTCTGCCTAGGATAAGGCAAATGCGTGGCTTCGCTTACATCCCGAGATAGTAAATGTCAGGATATGCTGACCGCAAAAATTTCACGAAAATGTTTTATTCAAGGCTTTAATTAAAATATATTTTATCGAAGATATGAAAAATGTATTTTTTGAGTAGTAGAAACATTTGGATGGTCGCTATTAGTTCATCGATATTAAATCGCGAGCATTACTCCTAAGTCATTGCAGAGCAACAGGAGTAATTTTCTGGATGACGCTACAACCTCGTGAAGGAAAATATGAGCATGATTTTTTTTTCATTCTATAGCTTGAAATGCTCTCTTAATTGAACACTGTACCATGCCAGATGGAAGTTAAGTTGTTGATTGGTCGAGGGAGGTAACGTAACCTAGGAATGTCATCCCAACCTGGCCACCATGGCTAGTGACAAGCTGCCCACCGGGTGCCCCCATGGAGAGAGGTAATGAAATTAATTCACGCCAGTTATTAAGGTGGAAGCTTTTAATACCTCATCGTTGTAAACAGGAGTTGTCGACAGAAATTCATGCTTTTCAATTGGTCGAAATAGTCGTGACGTCAGAGTGCGCAAATTTCATGCGGGGCCAATTGTACTTTGGCTAGTAAGCATGCAACCAACTAAAAGGATGGTATTGTGATGCCCCAAGTAAAATAAATAAACATATAAATAAAGTAAAACCGAGTAGGAAATTTGTCGAGTTGGGGAATCGAACCACTCCGCTATGCCACCTCGGTGGCTTGGAATGAACAAAGGCGCGTCTAGTGAATACAGTGTCTTCGTTCACTCCCATCTCCCTCCCATCCCTTGCGGCGAGGTTCAGGTGTCCATCGAGATATGCGAGACATACATTTCCTATCCTCAGGAAACAATTTACCGACGAGCAAGGGGTAGAGCCGAACGGGCGATGGCGTTCTGTGGACGCCCTGGCAGCGTTCCAAGACTCTGTCGCGTTCCACTCTTCGAGGCGAAACTTAGCATCTTAACCACACATCAGTGACACAAGAAGCAACACCGTGCTTAAAGCTTTCGCCTCACCGCACTCTAGGTAAACAAAGCGCCCCACTTAATGTTTAAGAATACTTTTCACCTGGCCACTATGGAACCGCTCGTAAGCTTTCCCGGAGCTCAGAAAAGGCAACTTGTCTCTCGCATGCAACATGTGTATGGCGCGGGTTCGATCTTGGCCGTGGCGGTCGCCTTTCAGTGGAGGCGAAATTCTAGATGCCCGTGTGCTGTGCGATGTCAGTGCACGCTAGGTGGTTGAAATTTCCGGAGCCCTTCACTGCGGCATCTTTCATAGCCTGAGCTGCTTTGAAACTTTTAATCCCCCAAAACCAAAGCAATCAATAATAAATTATTGCTTTTGGATACCCTGGTTCTTGTGTAGCGTATCCTACTTGCCAGTTTTCTGCCTTGTATATCAGTCGTGTGTTTCGGTAGTTTTTTTTTTAAATGCATTGTAAAATGACTGCGCTATATATGAATGTGACTGAGTGCCAAGACGTCCTCAACACGACGTAACCACAAGTGCACAAATTTGAAAATCTGATTACCGAAAAATTTGGTGGTTTATCCAAACTTCCAATGAAATACCAAAATTTGGAATAAGCTTAACCTGGAAAATCTGTTGAGGTAGATTAGCGGGTAGAATATTGTGGCTTAATATACTGGATTATTAAAAAGCCATATGATGATATAATGAAAGGTACGCTAAAAATAAATAGAGAACATGCTCAGTAAGGCATGTGGACGGGCTAGTTGGTTTTTCATCTTGAAACCTGGGAAAAAAACCCACCTAGGCGCAAATGATTTCACGACAAAAAAAGAGACGAGGAGACAACGGACAGGCGCCAACTTCCAACTATTTATTGCTCGAAAAAAAACACACACATTTATAGTCTCAGGCAACGCCCACATTTACACACCACGTGCCTTATCGCAGCCCTGACTTATCGCCTAGCACGAACATTATTGCTCAGAAAACCGTACTCCGCCGCATACAACCTAACTGAAGTGTGCTGTGTAAATGTGGGCGTTGCCTGAGACTATAAATGTATGTGTTTTTTGAGCAATAAATAGTTAGAAGTTGGCGCCTGTCCGTTGTCTCCTCGTCTCTTTTTGTGTCGTGAAATGATTTGCGCCTAGGTGGGTTTTTTCCCAAGTTTCAAGAGAACATGCGGCGACCCGCATTTGAAAAACGCGAAAGCATTCACGCCTCTTCTGCACTCGTCGCCTCTCTTTGCCTCTCTTTATCATTTTATTTTCGTCTTTCAATTTATCCACTGAATTAGTGTAATTATGTGATGATTTAAATAAATATTCATTTATTTGCTCTGATTACACATTATTTTATCTCAATGAACCATTTTCGGCTCTCAAATTTGCGCCGTGGTTGCTTTCCCATCAACTTACTATATCCCTGTCCTGCCTATTCAACCGTCCAATGGTTTCTACTGATAATTATTTAACTAATAAATCTATGGCAATGCAACTTTTTGTTCGAATAGTTGTCACTCATCAAATACCTATCAATTCATTTCAAACCTTATTTTAACTCACTTGCCTATTTATGCACTATTTTGTCGTCCATGGCTGTTTTTCCGTCCACTCAATATATCGATTCCCACACTAGTCCGACATTTATTCGACATTTCTTTCTCTAATAATTCACTAATCATACTATCGGCACAATATTTTTTGCGCAGCATCCTCAGGTCATTTTTTGATGCTCGTTTGATGCTACCTCTTCTGAGAGCGTCACAAATGCTGCGGACACGTTTTGCTGACACGTTTTGCTGACACGACCCCGCCGACATAGCCTAGAAATGCTTTCGCATTAGTAATGGAAGATGACTTGTGCGTACTCTAAGGTGGCAAACTGAACATCGCAATCAAAAACCTCCGCTGTCGTGGGGTGTCGTTCCTATCTCCATAAAACGCTGTCATTATCTTAAGATTGTGATGTACTAATAAACTGTTCTATAGTCTTCTTTCGAGGTACAAATGTAAATATATATAGGCTTTATTACCTTTTAAGATTAAATAATGTGTGCATAAAAAAGGTAACAGACATAATATACAGCTTTGCCCTGCGTGGGCAAGGCGCCAATATATATAGAATAGCTGTAGTCTCAAGAAATACCTTGGATAGCCGTTATAGCAAGTTGGCTTAGTAGCGGGAACAGGATTTTTTTTCGGTTCCAAACTACTGCAAACTTGACCAATGTGAGACATTTTTGTACAGCTTCGTTTTTCAGCTAAGGAAATTCCACAAACCTAGCTTCAGACAAAGAATGGAAGTTTTTTGAAAGTAAGCTCGAAGCGGCGGAAACTATCAATTGCGTGCTGTGTTTTTGACACTCCTAATGCACCAGGAAAGCGCCTTTACGAAGGAAATGGGGAAGTTTTTTGCATGAGTCAGTAAGCGAACGAAGAATTTTTCCCGAGTAAGCTCGAAGAGTGCTAAATTAGTGAAATTGTTCTATTTAAATACACATTTACGATAGCTAAGCCGAGTTCCCTAGGCGCGGCGGCACTGCAAGCATGCGGTACGATAATCCGCTCGTCTACTTTTTGCAGATATCTGTCACCTTGCTGCTGGTGCCAGCAACCTACGGACCGCAAGACTATACGACACAATCATCGTTAACTCGACTCTTCGATGAATGTGAACACCACGTGCCGACGGCTTTACCAAAGCTGGATTGCCGCGGCATCAACCATGACTACCCATCTCCTGGAACACAGAGCGCAGACTCAGAATTCGGCGCACCCCTGGCGGCAAACCGGACGCGTATAAAAGAACACCACAGGCATCACGGCACCATTGGGCGCGGCGGCACTGCAAGCATGCGGTACGATAATCCGCTCGTCTACTTTTTGCAGATATCTGTCACCTTGCTGCTGGTGCCAGCAACCTACGGACCGCAAGACTATACGACACAATCATCGTTAACTCGACTCTTCGATGAATGTGAACACCACGTGCCGACGGCTTTACCAAAGCTGGATTGCCGCGGCATCAACCATGACTACCCATCTCCTGGAACACAGAGCGCAGACTCAGAATTCGGCGCACCCCTGGCGGCAAACTGGACGCGTATAAAAGAACACCACAGGCATCACGGCACCATTGGGCGCGGCGGCACTGCAAGCATGCGGTACGATAATCCGCTCGTCTACTTTTTGCAGGTGAGCAAAAAATTTGGCAAATGTATTCGTTCAGACGATCCATTCTTGGTAGTGCTGCCGTGCCCAAGGCTGCTGTGTCCTTTGCTGTATGATTTGGCATCTTATGTACGAAAACAACTTCTGTTGGCTGGAGACATCGAGTCAAACCCTGGCCCCGACATGGCCCAAGTGATGAAACAACTTCAAGAAATAGCGACGGACCTCAAAGAAATCAAGGAGAAACGTCTAACTTCCATAGACGAAAAATTAGAAAATCTTGCTATCCTCGATAACAAGATCTCGCGCTGTTTGAACGAGGTGGCCAGCCTGCAGGGGGTGATTTCAGACCTTGAACTGAAACTTGACGATTTAGAAAATCGCTCTAGAAGGAACAATTTGATAGTTTACGGTCTCCCGGAGGATTCTGAAGAGAGCGACGACTCTCTTGACAAATTAGTCAACCAAAAAATCTTTAACAAGCTCCTCAAAATTAAACCTGTAACAATCGAAAGGATACATAGGTTAGGAAAGCCGGGAAAGAAAAAGAACAGACCAATAATAATGAAACTCCTGAACTTCCGGGATAAAGCCCGAGTGCTGAAAAATTGCCACAAACTAAAAGAGAGTGACTTTTCAATTGGCGAAGACCACTCGGTACGGGTACGCGATATCAGGAGAAAACTATGGCAGTGTGCAAAACCAAATAAGGATAGCGGAGACAAAGTAAATTTAGTATACGATAAAATACGCATAAATGGAAAACTTTACCGTTGGGATGACACAACAAACGATAAGGTACTCATTGAAACAGATTCTCAGGTTCCACAGGAGCCTGATTCACCCCCCAATGAAAAAAACGAACAGGCAGATGCACCGGCGTCGCGCACCCGTCGCCAAGCGAACCGTCCCAAATAAGCTTCCTAAACATAAATGCCCGCAGTATTATAAACAAGAGCCGCCGCGGTGGCTCAGCGGTTATGGTGCTCGGCTGCTGACCCAAAAGATGCGGGTTCGATCCCGGCCGCGGCGGCTAGAATTTCTTTGGAGGAGAAATTCTAGAGGCCCGTGTACTGTGCGATGTCAGTGCACGTTAAAGAACCCCAGGTGGTCGAAATTTCCGGAGCCGTCCACTACGGCGTCTCTCATAGCCTTAGTCGCTTTGGGACGTTAAACCCCATAAACCAAACCAAACCATTATAAACAAGACAGACTCACTGGAATCCTTGCTGCTGTGCCTGGAACCCGATTTTGTTGCCGTAACCGAAACGTGGCTATCATGCGATGTCCGGGACGCTGAGATTACGCCACCTACGTATTCTGTCATACGAAAAGATAGAACAACACGTGGTGGCGGAGTGGCTATCTTCATCAAAAATGAAATACCGTACACAGTCTTGCCGGACGTCGAAAACATCGAGGCGTTATTTTGCAAACTAATCTTTGGCTCACGTAGCATTACCGTTGGATGTGTTTACCGCAGCCCTACAGCGGATCGTGACTGTATGCTGTCTCTATATAATTACATGCGTCGCTATGCTTTTGGATCCAGATTAATACTACTCGGCGATTTCAATCTCCCTGACATCAACTGGCAGACGTTAGAGTTTAATTCTCCTTCCTCAGAAATAATCATTGATTTCATGCTCAACTTCAACCTATCACAAGTAGTAAATCAACCCACACGTTCACAGGGACTCGCATCGAACATCCTTGACTTAATATTTCTCAGCGATCATTTTCCTACTGACAAAGCTCAAACTGAAACCCTAGATGGGATATCTGATCACAAATTGGTTTTATGCAATGTCCCCGTCCATGATGCCGTAATCTCGTCTCAAACGCAAATTTTATACCCTGATTTTTGTAACGCAGACGACACCAGTATTCTAGATCATCTGAATTTTGAATTCTCACGTTTCGAAGTTTTATCTTCCAACGCTTCAACAGACATTGAAATGTTATGGCTTAGGTTCAAAACCATTGTATTGCACTGCATTCAATGTTTTGTTCCAACTAAAACAAAGAAATCAAAGAAACAAAATCCATGGATTACGCGAGACATCATTCACGCCAAGAGGAAGGTGAAAAGACTGCGAAAGCAATTGAGGTCAAATCCACAAACCAAAAATCAACTTACAATAGCCATCCAAACAATGAAATCAAAAATCAAAGCAGCCAGAACTAACTACTTCGCAAAAACCCTTCCTAAGCTTTTGGAACGCGCGCCCCGGAAATTCTGGGATTATATAAACCCTAAAAAGAGTGAACCTGAAGGCTCAAGAGAAGTACACCATATTACTGCCACATCCCTAAACAACTACTTTCAATCGATTTTTACTGAAGATAACGGTTTTGCTCCACACCTAAACTACAGCAACGAAAAGCAGCTAGAACCACTCACTGTGACCGAGTCAGGAATACTAAATTTATTACTTGCTTTAGACACAAAGAAAGGACTAGGCCCAGACAACCTGCCGAACTCATTTCTTAAGAGATATGCCGAATGGACAGCCAAATATCTATGCATAATCTTTAACAAATCATTGTCATCCTGTGCTCTTCCGAATGAGTGGAAAATTGCAAAAATCATACCGATACACAAATCCGGAAACAAGGATGATGTCGCAAACTACAGGCCCATCTCACTCACTTCCACGACTTGTAAACTCCTGGAACACATCATCCTAAAACATATAACGACATACCTGGAACGGGAACACATCTTATCACCATTACAGCACGGATTTCGAAGGGGGTTGTCCACAACTACGCAGCTAATTGAATTAGTGCATGATTTATCCGCCAGTATCGATAATCAAAGACAAATAGACCTATTACTATTAGATTTTTCGAAAGCATTTGACCGCGTATCCCATTGTAAACTAATAATGAAGCTGGAATCTGCATTAGGTAATAGCCCCATAGTTACTTGGATCAAAGACTATCTAACAAACAGATCACAATACGTCTCACTTAGCCTGGAAAACTCGAACTTAGTGCCTGTAACATCCGGAGTGCCACAAGGTTGCGTATTAGCCCCTGTCTTGTTCCTCATCTTTATTAATGACTTACCATCAAATATTTGTTCTAACATCAGGCTCTTTGCCGACGATTGCATTATTTACCGCGAGATCAGTTCAGCCGCAGACAATGTAGCTCTGAACGACGACCTTGAAGCAGTAAATAAATGGTGTAACGATTGGCAAATGAACCTAAACGTAAAAAAATCCGCCGCGTTATCAATAACCAGGAAAATACAAAAATCAGCATCTCAGTATGTCATTAATAATATCCTACTCCCCCAAGTTGTGGAACACAAATACCTCGGTGTAATCATATCCCATGACCTTAGATGGAACTCCCATATAACTCACGTTACATCAAAGGCTCTAAAAAGACTCTTCTTCCTGAGAAGGCGCCTGAAACTAGCACCATCAGAGACAAAACTATTAGCCTATAATACCCTTTTAAGGCCAATTCTTGAATACTCTAATACTGTCTGGTTTCCCTCTACTAAACAACATGTAAGTAAACTAGAACAAGTACAAAGGAAGGCAATCAGATTCATTTTTAATAAATATAGCCAAACTGACTCACCAACTGACCTACTCCATTAAGCTGGTATGCTTACCTTGCAGAAGAGAGCCAAACTAGCACGTCTTAGATTCATGCACCAATTGCTCAATAATCAGCTGCATATTGACACTTCCAAATATTTATCCTTTACAGATACCAGGCCCACACGCCATAAGCACTCTCATACTTTAAACGAGTACACTTTCCGGACCGACTGCTTTAAACACTCATTCTTCCCACTAACCATACGCGAATGGAATACCCTTGACCCAACCATCACAAGCTGCTCATCATTAAATACCTTTGTAGCCCTCGTCGAACACCAACTGGGTACGGAATAAATGCTTGACGTACTTTTTCATATGTACCCTCCTTCCAGTCAGGCACAAATCGTGTTCATTGTGTGCGCTTTTCCATATGTTCTTCCGTTGCATTACCTTCCATTTTTGCCTATTATTTTTAAAATATTGATTCATTGGCTTCCAGTGTCTGTTCTGTTCCATGATTACTGTTTTCTGTTCTGTCCATTTGAAAGTTTATACCCCTTTACTTCTATTCTTGAGTTCTTGTTAAACATCTTACCCCCACAACGCTGAGTGTTTACCTTTGTATTATGCTTGTTTGCCTTATTTGTTCTTTAGACTGTTCAACTTATGCCCTTCCTGTTATAATCCCATATGGGATTGACAGTATGTACCAATAAATAAATAAATAAATAAATAAATTGTAGTGAATTACAATGAACGCGCCTGAACTATTATGAATGCGCCTCAGGTTGCCTCGATGGCAGACGAAGAAGTTGACGACGAAGTGTGCCGGCGCGCGGCTCCAGCTCTCTGGCTGTGTAGACTGACTGTGATTTTGCTGCCGTCCGCTCAGCTGTTTGGTGAACTGTATAGCTGAGGTCACTAGTACGCGAACCCCCTTTCAAAATAAATAAAAATAAATGAGAAGCTCCTAAGATCGTTAAAGTTTCTGACCTACTCACCATTATGCAAAATCTTCGGTGTAAAGATTTAATAGCATACTGCCCCCAAGTACACAACATGTCCAATTAGTAGGCACACTGTTAAAGGAATACGCGGCTTCGGTCATAAAAACACACATTTCTAGCTCAATCACATCGCGGACTGTGCCAACAAATGACTTTTAAAAGTAAGTAGAATTGTATAGTTTGGAAATATTATCATTTGCCTTGTAAAGTCGTAGGCATCTATGCCATTTTCCAGAATTATCTCCTAGGAAATGTCGAAAGACTATCATATACGTTCTCATTTTTTTTTGTGTTTTTAAGAAAAACTAGCTACAGCCTGATTGCAGTGTCTCCATCAGTAAGAAGGCAGCTTTATTTCTGTGGGGGTTACAGGTCCGTTTCGGAAAGCTTATTTCTATCACAAACTCCCAAACAAGGAACGTGAGATGCAAAAATAGCCGCTTCGCTTCATCATCATCTTTTATAATTCCCTCAAAGCTCCTTTCAGGGAAATTACATCAGGTTGAAGTAAAAGCAGATCGGTTGAAGGATGGTGGGCAGATTGTACTAGAAAAACTAGCCACCCTCTTTACATAATGCCTTATTCTCGAGCACAGCGAAAGCTTGGAAGAACGCAAACATCCTCTTTATAAGAGAGCAGACGTTAAGGACTTGAAAAATTACACAGAGATCAGTTCACTCTCCATTGCCAACAAACTATTTACAAAGAATTACCTTAAACGTAAATCTATCAAATGACCCGGCAGCGTTTCGAAAAGGTTCCTGCACAATAGGCGCTATTCACACTATCATCAATAGACAAATACGCGGAATATAGCCAACCTCTACGTACATAATCCATACAGGAGAATGCATTGGACTCGGTAGGGACCTAAGCAGTCATTCAGCCACTATGGCATCAAAGTCCACAGGAGCCCTCACTTAAAGTACTGGTAGCTATCTACAACGGCTCTAAACCAGCCATAGTCGTCAATAAATTGAGCAATAAATTCCTTAAAGGAAAGTTGTCAGGGAGGGAGACACGATATTACCAAAGCTATTCACCGCTTGTATAAAAGAGGTATTGAGAGGCTTGGTTTGGGAGCAGATGGAGATAAGAGTTGATAAATAATAGCCCATTATTCTTCCATTCGCTGATTACATTGCCGTGGTAAGTCACTGAGGAGATGAACTGCGAAACATGATCAAATAATTAAATAGGCTAAACAGTACGATGGATCTCAAAAGTGATA
Source organism: Amblyomma mixtum (assembly GCF_055824585.1). Taxonomy (NCBI): domain Eukaryota; kingdom Metazoa; phylum Arthropoda; class Arachnida; order Ixodida; family Ixodidae; genus Amblyomma; species Amblyomma mixtum. The sequence continues at coordinate 155,694,949 of NC_143021.1, read as the reverse complement.
TGCACAAAACCAAAATGACGTTCAGCACTCTCGCAAGGAAAAAGCAGCATGCAATTGCTAGCGAGGCGCTCACGTTGGTAAGGTTTGGTTTGGTCTGTGGGGTTTAACGTCCCAAAGCGACTAAGGCTATGAGAGACGCCATAGTGGAGGGCTCCGGAAATTTCGACCACCTGGGGTTCTTTAACGTGCACTGACATCGCACAGTACACGGGCCTCTAGAATTTCTCCTCCAAAGAAATTCTAGCCGCCGCGGCCGGGATCGAACCCGCGTCTTTTGGGTCAGCAGCCGAGCACCATAACCGCTAATCCACCGCGGCGGCGTTGGTAAGGCAATACGTCTACTTAAGACAGGTAGCCGGCGCACAACCGGATCACCAGAAGAAAATATCTAGAAGAATAAAAATAGCGTGGAGCGCCTTTGGCCGTTTCTGTTTGATCATAAAGGGCAGTTTGCCAATATCTCTCAAGAGATAGCGATAAGAATTCTGCATAAAATGAGGGCGGCGCAGCCATATACACAATGAAAATGATAAGTGCAACGTTAAGGAACCGGAAGAGGATGGAGTGCACCAGAGAACAAACGTGGGTTGATGACATCCTAGTCGAAATCAAGAAGAAATGGGCTTTGGTAGTGTATATAATGCGAAGAAAATATAACCCATGGTTGTTAAGCGTAATATACTAGATACTTAAAAAAGGCAAGGGTAGCAAGGGGTGTCTGGAAGTTAGGTTTGCGGAAAATTTATAACGAAGGTTTGGGGTAAGTTGGTCGCAGCAGACACAGGGCAGAGTTAATTGGAGAATTACGGGATAGGCCTTTCTCCTGCAGTGGACGCAGTCAGGCTGATGACGATGATCATATTAACTTTGGTTTCTAGTATGTACATAAATAAAAAATTGGTGGAGACATTTCAGCCCCGTGTTAAGGCGATATCACTAGTGGGTAATGTAATATGTGGGCCATTCGTCACGCCCGACTTTACACTCAACGGTCACTGGAAGTCTGCAAACCGCTCCATACGCAGCGGTGCAGCGGTCATGTGATGTGCCACTGCCCTGCGATGGCAGGTGCTGGCACCGCTGGGGATCGTGCGATGCAGGTTGCTCTTGTGTGAAACCTCTCGAGACCAATTATTGTACTACCTACCGCATGACACGCGGGGCAGTTCGCACTCAGTCCGGTGGGCAGGTAGTGTTGACATAACCTACGTGACCCACCTACATTGATTCTCCGGGGATATTGCGCCCACAGCGCCGATTACAACGCCAGATTTCTTGAAGAACCGGAGCTTTAATGCTATCGTGTTGGTAAAATATACACCGTGCGAGTAATAGGGTATGACATGAAGGGACAGGGATAAGAAGGGAACTAAGAATGGCCGCGGCAAGTTGGCCTCGACTTCGGAATGTATCGGCAAATTTCAACGGCGTCTGCTCCGGCTTATGTCACGATCGAGTATCACTGAACACGTAATATTCCTTTCATATCGAGGAAATCGCATTAATATTTCGAAAGGGACCATTATGTGATGAACCATAATTTTTGAGGACGCTCATGAAGTTGCACACTTTGCACAAAATGCTAATTAATAATCGAATGTACAATCATATATAGAATAGCAGCATAAAGAAATGTTCAAATGACGTTGAAGCATTCCTCTTGCGAAAGGCACATTCCATTTTCGCTTAGACCATTAAGAAGGGAAAGAAGCATGCAAGGCTGTATATATGTAAATTGTTATACATGTTAAGATAAATGATACATGTAAATGTAAACAAGGGTAAATGAAAATGAGGTTTCGAAATTCGACCCAGAAAGTTCGCAATCGTGCTCAGTAAAATGCAGCCGCACGCATTGGATGGCAACCTCCTTGATGAACATCGTTTACATACGCCACGCCGGGCATCATGAATTACCACCGCTGCGCACAGCCCCGGGGAATAATCAGGGCTGCAATCTAACGGCGTGTGTGAAAAAAGTGCGCGGAAAAAATACCCAATATTTTGGTATCTATTCGGGGATGCAACATCTTGTGATGTGATATCTGGCGCGCACTCGTTCTCAATATTTTTCCTAATAGCATTAAACATTTTTAAAGGCATGGAGTTTGTGCTAAACAAATACTATTAGGCGACGTTTTAAACTCGCTCAAATAAAAAGAACTTCATTTTCTGCCAAATAACGAAGCCTGCCTGTGTATATTTTTTGCGTCTAGAGATGCTCTCCGCATCCTTGGACTAAAACTGTTTAGATCAAACGCTTTTATGCAAAGCATATTACTAGAGCTACACTACAGCCCGTCGAGCGCGGCGGTGGAGCTACCATTGACATTTAGCGTGACCACGTGACACCACGTGACACCATGACGTCACAGCAGAGGAGAGATGGGCTGCCGGCTCGCGCGGTCGGGCGCGGCGGTGGAGGCTCCCCATCAGAGGCGCGGCGGCTGACCACGTGACAACGTGCCGTCACAGCAGAGGAGAGATGGGCTGCCGGCTCGCGCGGTCGGCCGCGGTGGTGGAGGCTCCACATCAGAGGCGCTGCAGCTGACCACGTGACGCTACAGCAGCGGTATAAAGCTGATCTTGCCTCACTCTCCGGGCACTTACGAGGCGGCCAGGTGTTGGGATGCCGCCTAGAAGCAGGGCTGATTTGAACGAGTAGCGAAAGCTTCAGCGTGCCACAGAGACCGATGAAGAGCGGGATGAACGTCTGGCTAAGCGGCGTGCCCAATATGCGGCTCGGCGACACCGTTATTTCGGTAGAACAGAAAACTGGGCGAGTTGGTGAAGGTTCAACATTATGTATAGCGCGAAAAACTAAGACAGGGGAAGAAACACGCAAACAAACAAGCGCTGACTATCAACTGAAAATTTTATTAGGAAACTGGTGGTTATAAAGGCTTCAACCCTGCACGCGCAGGCGCACAAAGCCTGAAACAACAAAACAACAAAAACAGCAAAACCGAAACAGCAAACCAAACCACACGTGTGCATTAGCCTCATTGCACTGCCGCAGTACTATCAATATATTCCAGTTCTACCTGGTGTAACGCCACCGAAGGTTTAGCAACGCATGGAATGCGCGATGTGGCGATCAGATACGCCTCTACTATTTCCCGGTGCCAAGAATGCTGTTGTAGCCGGTTCTGGGGCAGCGGTTGTACACTCTTCATTAAATTCACCGATGATCCCGTATATAGCTGCCACGGCAATCCTTGCTACACTTCTAGTGATAGTATTAAAATGACCAAGTATTCAACCAAAGAAAGCCATGTATTACCAAGCCTAGTCATCAATATGCTTCGCATCTGACTAGGCTTAACCTTAGCTAAGCCTCAGCCATTTTTTTTTAAACTCCCATTACTATGCGCTCTAATAAGACCAATAAAGTCGAGAGCTGTTGAGTGAGGTGAAGAAAACTGGAAACGCAGCATCGACAAGTTCTTTCAAGAAGGCATATCTAACTCGGCAACATTTTTGTATACATACGGGTACTGGAGTGGATTTTCTTTGCGGGGTTGGCTCTGAAGTCTCATACGTGCGCTCAGAGTGCAGCAGTAGTCTTGTCTAGTGTCAGCCACGGAGAACAAGATATATAACACTGGTAAATACGTGAGGTTATTACCTGATCACATTGTTTACACAGTAATGGAATAATGGCAAGATTTATGCGGCAGGCTGGACGTGTTCGGATTCACCGGAAATGAGCCTGAGAATACATTTTGTTCGAGTACTCGTTCTCATCTCTTCTTTGGCTACTGTACAGGTTTGGAACTGCAAGCTTTTACTGTCATGAAATTTTCTTTCTAGCACTAATGTCAAGAGCTTTCTTCGCATCTACTATACATTACATAGATAAATTAATGAGAAGCTGGATCATAAAATATTAAGACAAATTTTTTAGAGCTCCGAAGGGTGAATATACCTGCGTTTGCTCTCGCCCTCAGATACAGGTGAAACGCAACTCCGACGGATTACTTGGAAGATGTCTGAATGGATACTGCGTACCGAAGACGAGTAAGTGCAGGAGCGTCTCCCGTGTAAGGCACCGGAAACTTGTTTACTGTCTAGAGGAAAAGAGGATCACCTTGTTATTGGTGCGAAACAGCAGCTCACTTCTATATTTCGGTTGCCATGGTTACCAGCTGCACAAGTAAGAAATGAATGCCCTTAGGCCCGCCAGTCCCCCTGTAGCCTGCCACAAAGGGATACTGAAAGAAAAATCGACAAAACAAAATTACGCGCGCATGATGGGTCCTTCAGGAAAACTGTCAGCTTTTCTTCCGCTAGAGAAAGAGATTGCGCTACCGACAAAATTGCAAATGAAGTGCCCGGCACCTCCCCCCCTTTAGAACCCCATTCACAGTGTTTTCTAGCCTGATCGAATCAGGTAAAGCTCGCGATCTTTCAATGCGCTGTTCAATGGCGATCACATGGGCCTTTTCTCTACAATACTTATAAACCAACTGCGCGCTACCATATATCCTTTCTATGTAGCCGATTATTTACCCACGTGCTAATATAGGTTCCGCCGTTCCAGCAGAGCTAGAACCAGCTTCAGGTTTGACTCTTATCCTGCGCTTGTGATGCTGCTTCTACTGAAAGCGGCTTAACACATTCCGACTGTTAGGTATGGGAAGCCGTTGAATGGGGTTGCCTTAGCAGCGCTGGAAGGGGACCCGATTTAAGGTTCGGCAGCGTTCCGTCCATTCATGAGACCTGCGAAACCGGATGCGCCTTGAATGCATTGGCTTCAAAACCATACGCTCGCTTCAATTTGAACGATGCTTCGCGTACTGTTCAGGCTTAAATTCCTTCCTGAAGCGACCAATCAATCGGGATCGGCGAAAAATCAAATTTACCAGGCGCATATATAAAGTTTGGGATGGGCGACGCCCCAGTTTTTGCTTTCATGCAGTTTTGTGGCTTATCGAGCCCCAGCACAGACCAAAAGTGGGAGGATTTGAACTGCGCAAATATAAATAAGGTACACTTAGCACTCTCTGTATGTCGCAAAATGTACAGTGCGGGAAATTGTTCTGTATAGGTTATGTCTGGTGAGGTATATAGCTAAAATATAGCAGCTGCATGCAGATTCGAATTTCCCGAAACAATCATAGCTCACAAGTGTTTTTAATAAACACAGATGCTGGTGTCAACAGCAGGGTTATACTAAACCCATTAAGTGCCCTCAAATCTTCATTTCTAGCGTTTTCGGAACAGCCCTCAAGTCCTGTACTCAGAAGTGAATCACACCATAATTACCAGGAGTACTTACTAACGAAAAAAACAGAGCGACAGGGAAGAAAGAGGAGATAATGAGAAAGCTCAGGGAAATGCGAAGAAGAGTCCTAGATAATAGCGCTCCTAGCCGGGGAAATACTTAGAGGAGGGGTATAAAGAGCGACTGCTCCATGCATGAGGGAATAATTTAGTCTATTGCACGCAATGATTATTGCAAGCTCAAATACGTTTACCAACTATTAGCGTACGTAATTTAGGAAGCAGACCGCGTCTGCTGCATCCTGCGGGGCTCGAAAGTGCTGCGGTGAGTGTACAGGTACGCTGCGCTTCCAGAAAAGGTATCTCTGAAATTTTCAAGATTGACCAGAGGCCGCGTAGTTTCTAAAGAGATAAAAAAATACGCTTTTAATCTCGTGTCGAACTTTATGCTGGCAGCTACACGTCGGCCAGTCACTACCTTCAGGCATATAGATTACGACGAAGTTAATTTTAGGTAGTGCCGCACTGGATCCCTGAACGAAGTTGCTTGCACTCCCATGTCGCGGAGAGTGGAGCGGAAAAACACTCCTACTGAGTGTTTTAAGAATGAATACGTAACGTTCCAAGGACATCTGAGTTCCTTGATTCCAAAAATGCTCCAACCTACCGGATGAAGCTACTCACTGTATGTCACCCAGACTTCGCGCACTTTTACGTGGGAAGCTCCCAGACACCCTTAGAGCGTGTGGGGGTAGTGGTCTCGGACTCGAAGGAGCTGCCCTCGACTCAGCGTGGCAAGCTCAGCGGAGACCAGCCACCAAGTGAAGAGAGGTTTTTGGGCGTTCGGTGCCCAGCTTTCGCTGGTCGCAAGCCAGAGAATGGGTCGGAGCCAAAGGTTCACAAAACAAAACAAGGTTTATATAGCAAAGAGACGATACAGAGGATTTCACAATCACTAGTACAGACACATACAAAGTGATTAACAGAACAATGCAACTCGTGCAAAGTTAAACTCGAGAGAGAATACAATTCAAAGGCAATATTGCACCTAAAGTGCACTAACACAAGAGAGAGAGGTAAACAAACAAAACACAATTTGTTCACCGGGCACTGCGGCAGTCCGACGACCAGAGTTCCACGACGATGCCGTCCCGCAGACTGGCGAACGTTGCCTCGTTGGTCCGTGGCTGGCCGAGTGGTGTTTTCCCCGGGAGTCGAACGGGCGCGCTTCTCCGAAGCTTAAACGGCGGTCCGGACTGACTGATAGCTGTCAGCGTCCTTCTTTTATAGGCTCGCTCTCACGTCTGTTTGTTCTACGCGCCAAAGTAGGCGCGCACATACGCTTAGCATCTCCCGTCCTGTCTCCCTTCCTTTCTCTCGCCGGCCGCGCGTCCTCATTGGTTAAAGTCAGGAGTCGTTTCGCGAAGGTTCCAGCGTGTTCTAGCGTGGCGCCGTCGTGGCGGCGTAGCCGACGTCCGAGTGTAGAGGAGGGGGACATGTCTTAGCTAAGAAGAACTTCTTGTTGGGCGAGTTGGTGCATACTGTTGTAGGAACGAATTGCGCACAAAAGGCATACACAGGAAAACACGAGGGAGACTGAAAGAGCGCAAACTATCAACTGGTGTTTATTGGATTCAGAGCCGCTTTATAGGCAGTGTGCACACGTGCCTACACGTGATTTGCCTCCTTACCCCCTCGTTCCCCTCTTTGTAGGCACGTGTGCACACTGCCTATAAAGCGGCTCTGAATCCAATAAACACCAGTTGATAGTTTGCGCTCTTTCAGTCTCCCTCGTGTTTTCCTGTGTATGTCTTTTGTGCGCAATTCGTTCCTACAACATATCTTAGCGCACGCAAGGCTTCCCCCTCTTCCCCCGGTTAACAGAAGAAACGACTCGCATGTTCTAGAGCAATCGGCGGGGATGACTCATTTCCTCGGCGCACGCCGCGGCGGTGGAGAGAGAGGCACGCGCTCGGCGTGGGCTTTCCCTCTCTCCCGTTGGGCTCGCGCCGGCGAGACGCCCTGCGCGCGGCGGTTTTTTCTTTCTTTGTTTCTAAAATGCGCCGAATTTTGTGACACTGTAGGCGGCCTTTCGACAAACTAAGCATGACAAATGCACCGTGAAATGAACCGCGAACATGATCTGGCCGTGTACCAGAGATTTCATGAAACAATGCTGATGTAATTGCTAGAACTGCTTCTGAAAAAAATGTTTCTAAAGCGACAAGATATTGGCAGTAAAAGTCCAAATCGCTGCGCTACATTTTCTCAGAAACGATGTTTCGTCATTAATTGCGTGAAGTACAGAACTCTACAAGGGTGTGATTGTCGCTAAATGTGCCGCCGTCTAATAGCCGCTCCTTGTGCACAGACAGTTCAAAAGGAAACCATATTTTCTCCCAGTCATGCCAGAGTTCCTGACTGGATCCATCGCTGGTCGTTAAAAATGTCCAAACACGGCGCTGAGGGGCAGTCGAGTGCTAGAGTCCCAATGAGAATCGTTAGTTGTATGTCTTTAACGGATCTTTTTTTCAGTTCTGTCCAAATGGGAGAGTTAGACTTCAGCAAAAATAATAGTAAAGGTTTTTTTGTGGCGTCGAAATATAGGAGGAAATAAGAATGTTGAACATTGGCGTCTACGCTTTAAGTCTCCTGCTCGCCATCTTAGTTTCTTGGGCTAGTTGTTCCGGCATGAATGAAAAGCCAGAAAAACAAACGGTTTCTTCTATAGTATGTTCGTTCGTTACGAAAGTGTTTTTCTTTGTAAAAAGTGACAAATTAAGGTGCGACAAAGGGCCAATTATTTTTAAAACTTCTTCAGAGCTGCTTTAACCACAAGTAGTGTGATTTTGGTTGAATTAGAACATTGCAGATTTTTTTTATAAACTTGAGATCTACCTGTTTTGACTGGAATAACGCAAGAAACATAAGGGCTAAATGATTTACTTCAAAATCTGCGTTGCCTCTGACGAACAGTATTATTTACTGGGTCCTAGAAAAACAACATTATTTACAGGGTTAAAAAGTCTCACAACAGTCTCCCGAATCTCGAAAAATTTTAACTGCAGCCACTGCTGCATAGCTTGACCTCGCAATATTGAAGGAGGCAGTAGAGCTTTGTAGACGCTAATCTGGGGCTGCTAGAAGTAAAATAATCACTCTTTGGTCGAAGCAAACAGCATTTACCCCATATTACCTCAAATTTCAAAGCAGGCTTTGTTAGCGTTCCAGCAAGGTTTAGATTTGAACTAGTTGATTGTAGCATGGCATGGCTTACGCAAAAAACGTACTGGCGCTAAACGACGGAGGAAACACACACAAGACAAGACTGGCGCCAACTTCGAAGTTGGAAGTTCGAAGTTATGAAGCTGGAAGTTGGGAGTTCGAATTGGCCGCCAGTCCTGTCTTGTGTGTTTTGCCTCCGTCGTTTAGTGCCAGTACGCTTTTTGCGTAACCATATCGGCGACGCATTATTGCACGCATAGTAATGCGTCGGTAATTTAGCGTCAGTTTAAATGCGTAGCTGTGCTTCTGAAAAAAACATACAGACATGCTTATGTAAAGGTCGATGATTCTTGAAATTAATAAAGTTAATTTTTTCAGTCCCTGACCCAAGGCAATAGAAGAGGAGCATCGAGAAGAGGTGGATGTCTTCTTTTGCTTGAAGTGTTATTCAAATAAAACACTACAGACTAAAGTGTTCTTGTAAAAAGGAAGATTGCAATTAAAATTTGTACTTTTGGAGCACTTGTAAAGTTTTCTAGAACGTAAAACCGGCGAAATTGCGTCCATAATAGAAAAAATAGAGAATGGCCCTCCTTATGTTTAGGCGTTGTCTGCAATAAACAACCCTTGCAAGTTTGAGCACAGAAATATAATTTTATACAGGCATATAATTAGGCATATAATTAAGTTGATGAATCGTTCATGATGCTCATATGTCTTATATTCTGCCAGGTTAGGCTTTCAAGAGTGCAGTTTGTAGTTAACATCATAAATACACGCTTTCTGTCATTTTTCCTTCCATTTATTATTTATTAACTTCATGAAGTCTCGATCAGTAATTCTTTTGCTTCCCGGCTGCGAGCTTGTTCAGCACATGGGTCGGCTCTCCCATTTCCAACATTTCCGACGTGGCTCTGGAACCGACCGAATCTTAAGATATGCCCTTGTGTTTTGACCATTCCTATGCCGTGAAAGATGCTTCCTCCTATCGATTCAAATGGAATTCTCCAATGGAGTGCTGAGAGCAGGCTCAGTGAGTCAGTCTAGATTATGTTGTTTTCGATGTTCTCATTCATCATTCTGCTGCAGCTATGCACGCAGCCGAAAATTCAGCACTCAAACTAGATGTACATTTCGACAGCCCTACTGTTTTCTAAGTTAAATTGCAGTGTAGCCTTCTCAGCATCATTTTCTCTTTTCTGTGCTACTTCTGTATCTTTCTTGAAGAACCAGGTGCTCTTCTAGAATGTGTTGGTGTGGTGCTTTTTACAAAGGTGCGCTAATGTGACGCCATATAAAATACAGAGGCTGTTCCACGATGGGAGCGGCTCATGCGTTGAGTCATTATTGGGAAGGGTATGCGAAATTCTCTAGTTTTGACACTAATTCCCATGGCGTAGAAGGAAAGCTGTGATCGATTGGATTGGTATGGAGGTGCGCTTTGTAACTAGGGTTAACAGATTTTTCGGCAGGGAATGCCATGGAAGACCATGCTGCATGATGGGTTTGCAGCAAACATACCATGTAGCATGGTCTCGGACTCAGGGCCCAGCGCTCGAAGGCATGTCAGTGGAAGACATCAGCTGGGGCGTTCTTGTTAACCGTCCTGACAGCGGTACAGGGCCTGCAAAGAGTATGCCTTTCAAGCCTTGCATCGTGAGATTTACTTTCTTTTCCCCTGTCACCTGAGTGCCGCTACTGCGGGAGCGATATTTTTTTTTATTTATTTTTTTATGAACGGGATGGACAATGCACTGAAGTATGGGATGCGTAAAAAAGGGGTAGCTAGTCCCATTCCTTGTGAACAGCGGTCTTGATTCTCTTCAGGAGCTCTGAATTCATATCCAAGGTGACAAGGGGAGACTCGTCTCTTTTTGGCAAGAATAAACTACACATCGACAGAAAACGTAGCCTCATGCTCGAGCTGACCGAGACATTTTCTGGATTTGCATCCAGATAATTCCCTATATAGCTGTATTATCCACGGTGCAGCGTAAGAGGCAGGGTCTTGCTGGACGCTGAACTTCCCATTTGGGGGCACTTGAGTTCTGGTAGGGGTTCGTGCTTCGCTTGTAACGTTTAAAGGCGGCGGCTTTTTCAAGGTCGTATTACCTCTGGGCAACTCCGGTAGTTTTTGCCGTCAGCATTTTGAAGCATCCTGAGCATGTTGTGGGGCTTCGAGAAAATAATAGCGAAAATGGCTCCTATACTCATGGCAAGATAGTACGTCGCTGCAACGGCAGGGATGGTAGTACACGACTGAAAATCAGGCTGCCGATCAGCTTGAAAATTTACGGGCCTGACTTGTGCCCACACACGGAACAAAACTGAACAGGATCGAACTTCAGGCTTGGTTTCGGTGTTTTCTTCGGCCGCTTGAGGGAATATTTTTAAACTTCGCAGAAAACTTGTCAACACGGAGCAATCACGCAAGATTTTGCGCTAAAGGCGGCGTCCTCTTCTTGCACTGAACCTGCACTGACGTTGTTCTCACGATTTCTAAGCATCGCCACCCCATTCATTAGGTGCAAGCGCCTACTGTGTACGAGGTGACGACGTCCAATTGTCTAATGTTTGTTGGAATAGATATTATTGCTGCTCCCAGTTCGGACTTTTGTTCACAACATTTTTGTTTACAACAGGGCAGGCTCTCGCTTTATGAGCGTGTCAGCAAGCATGCCAGGTGGCTGCTACGCTCTTGCTTGCGAACATGATATTTTACCTTGCCGGAACTGCATGCGTACGGTTCGAAGCCCACGAAGATATTACATCCTGGGACGTTCGGATCTACGTTCGTGGACTTGTTCGGGAAGTTGGGTGGTTGGCACTTCCCGCTATGAAGGAACTTGCTGCTCACGCGCAAACGTATACAGAGTCACACATTTCTCTTATGGAGGACGTCTTGCCTGAGTGCAGAAAAGACACTTCAAAATGAAATGTCTTTCTTCCGGGTTGAAATGAAATCATTCACTCAGACATTCATATCCATTTCAATATGCGGTACATTCAATAAATAGTTTCCCTAGTGTTACAAAAAGAGGTCTCGAAGGGCAATCTGTCCGGAGGACCTCCTGTACAAAATTTAAAAACTACAGTCATCCAGTTACATGCCAAGTAGAATATTCAAACGTACAAATATGCAAAAAGCAGTCATAGGCGATACTTGTTGAGATCCAAATCCCTGTTTTAAAAAATAGGCGCATATTACCTTAGATAATGCAATTGATATTTTCGACACCCCCGATGGCTACGATGACCCTAATCCATGGGCGATTCGGAAGACTGTTGTCTTTTTTTTAGCACACAAAGCGCCTTGTGATAATTTTATCGCTTATGCCACGGTACGGATTCGTCTTTCGAGAACGTGAACTTATCAGGCGTACCTTCGCAGTAGTATCAGTCTTCTTTTATCCCAGAATTGTCGACGTTTGCTGTGTGTCTATCATCATCGGAAGGCGTTTTTAGTTTTCCTCCTTGCACGGTGTGTGCCAATACGCAGCCAGTGCAGTAGCACCCGTCAACCGAAGCAGGCGCGCCGGTAGCAGCAGCTTGGATGGACGTCCATCGGTGAGTGAGCTCTGGCGCAGCGTGCCTAGTCAACTTTCTGGTAATAAGCGCAGTGCGGATCATGCGCGCAAAGTTGAGAAAAGCTCCGCAGCTCACTTTAGCGCGAACATTTTAAGGACATTGGTTCTGGCTTGTGCGGAGATCGGTTTATCGTCATTAACAATAGTATGACTCCCTTTAACAAGCTTAGGTCGAAACATTCCATACGGTCGATTTATACGAAATGATAATTGCCTAATAACAGCGCTGGTTGGTTATTATTAGCATCTCCTCACTTGTACGAAACGATATCAAATGATAACTTGTTTCCTTCACTGGATGCTTCTTTTGAAGTCGCGAAAGAAGCACTCTCTCGACAATATTTCCCGCGTTGTGTGTTTTTTTCTTGTTTCCAACAAAAATGCCTATTGAAGGAAGTACCACGTTCATCATAGACGACGCTAAACACATTAATGCCCTAGTATTTAAATGCTCTTTGCCCGGTCTGCCAGGTAGCGTCCTGATTTATGCCTACGACACGGAGGGGCCGGCGTAGAATACAATTGTTACTGCAATAGACTAGTGGTGTGTTCCAATGGTCATGCAAGCGGAGCCTACGGGGCACCGCCTAAACTGTCATCTTGCCGTGCAGCAGGACGGGCTGCTGCATTGACAACTTTCACGGCCTATATGTGCACCACTCGAAATCCAATGGGGCTCCCAGAGAGATGATTCCGTGGCCCGTTAGCTCTGTTCTACGCTTCATGAAGCTGCAGAAAATATTCATTTGACTGCTGCTTTAGATGAATAAGCTCTTAATGCAGGCAGTGCTCTGTGCTGTTATGCAAGGTAGTCTGTCGCCGTACAAGCCATCTGTACGCAGGCATTGCAGGTGCCATGAAAACAACGCCTAAGGTGTTGCTGGTCTAGTGTGAAAAATAGTCGGCTGCGCACGGCTTAGTGAGGCAGGTGCGACGCATACCGAGGTGGCTCTAATCCCACTAATAAAGAAAGGCGACGGAGAAATGGTGGTCACTTTCAAAAAAGCAAACGGAGATATCAAGAAAATTTTCGATAGTACTCTTGCAAAGGATCTTTCAAGATGTGGCCGCGAGTTCGCAGCCATTGGCCCTTTTTTTTTCTTCACTTCAGCCCAAACACCGTCGCCTCCGGATCGTGGTAAGGCTCAAGAAGGAAACAATACAAAGTAGCCATGACGGTCTGCAGTAAGCAATTCAGCCCACTGATTTCCTTGCAGCATTAGAGGTAAGGAGCAATGTTTACTAACATAAATCACGAACAATCCTGACGGAAATAATTTTCAGCAGCGATCGCTTGGCAAGATTGGTAGTTCTTTCTTTCAAAAGACGCCGTGCTACCATAGTTCCTCGGGGCCAGAAATACTACTATGCGCTCGTGTCCATTGTGGATGTTACTGAATTCATGTCTTGGTAAAGTTCAGTACGCAATCAGAATTTTTGTGCGTAGCCAGATATTCAATCACGCACGAAAAAGGTGTTTTTTTTTTTTCATTTCTTGCATATTATACGCGTGCTATTAAAAATACAGCGCTTCATGTGTTTTTCGTGGTCGTGAGTAAAGTGCATAGTGCGTTGCATATACAAGGTATTTTCACCATGTTAGATTGGTATTCGATAAAATACGAAAGACTTTATTGTGAACTGCGTACTGCTGTCAGTACGCTTAACATGAACTCCGAAATGTTCTCCCTGCACTGATATGACAGACCCTGAGCGCTGAGTCTGAGACCATGCTGCATGGTGGGTTTACAGCAAACATACCATGTAGCGTGGTCTCGGACTCAGCGCCCAGCGCTCGAAGGCATGTCAGTGGAAGACATCAGCTGGGGCGTTCTTGTTAACCGTCCTGACAGCGGTACAGGGCCTGCAAAGAGTATGCCTTTCAAGCCTTGCATCGTGAGATTTACTTTCTTTTCCCCTGTCACCTGAGTGCCGCTACTGAGGGAGCGATGTTTTTTTTATTTATTTTTTTATGAACGGGATGGACAATGCACTGAAGTATGGGATGCGTAAAAAAGGGGTAGCTAGTCCCATTCCTTGTGAACAGCGGTCTTGATTCTCTTCAGGAGCTCTGAATTCATATACAAGGTGACAAGGGGAGACTCGTCTCTTTTTGGCAAGAATAAACTACACATCGACAGAAAACGTAGCCTCATGCTCGAGCTGACCGAGACATTTTCTGGATTTGCATCCAGATAATTCCTTATATAGCAGTATTATCCACGGTGCAGCGTAAGAGGCAGGGTCTTGCTGGACGCTGAACTGCCCGTTTGGGGGCACTTGAGTTCTGGTAGGGGTTCGTGCTTCGCTTGTAACGTTTAAAGGCGGCGGCTCTTTCAAGGTCGTATTACCTCTGGGCAACTCCAGTAGTTTTTGCCGTCAGCATTTTGAAGCATCCTGAGCATGTTGTGCGGCTTCGAGAAAATAATAGCGAAAATGGCTCCTCTACTCATGACAAGATATTACGTCGCTGCAACGGCAGGCATGGTAGTAGACGACTGAAAATCAGGCTGCCGATCAGCTTTAAAATTTACGGGCCTGACTTGTGCCCACACACGGAACAAAACTGAACAGGATCGAACTTCAGGCTTGGTTTCGGTTTTTTCTTCGGCCGCTTGAGGGAGTATTTTTAAACTTCGCAGAAAACTTGTCAACACGGAGCAATCACGCAAGATTTTTCGCTCAAGGCGGCGTCCTCTTCTTGCACTGAACCTGCACTGACGTAGTTCTCACGATTTCTAAGCATCGCCACCCCACTCATTAGGTGCAAGCGCCTACCGTGTACGAGGTGATGACGTCCAATTGTCTAATGTTTGTTCGAATAGAGATTATTGCTGCTCCCAGCTCGGACTTTTGTTCACAACATTTCCAAAAAAACGGACTCCTTTGGGGGCTTCCCTGAAGGTGCTGGACATGTTCTTAACAATTCCGTGCCGCCAACATTGGAGGGAACAGAGCTACCGAAAAAACGGCCATGAGAGCACCTTGTCACTGCACTATGGAGCTCAAAGCGCTGCGCACGATTATTAAGTTTTGTTTTTTTTTTTTTGCTGACCGTAAAGTTTAGCGTTATGTTTCTGTAAACTGGAAGACTCATTTTAGGCACAGTAATCTAGTCAAAATACGTATATTCCAAATATTTTGTCATGCTATTTTCCAACGGGATATGTCGAATAATTTTTCAAATTTTTTACCGAGGGTCCAAAATTTTTGAAACAGGTTCTTTCTTCGTATAAAAAATATATTGTTTTTTTCTATTCGCATCATTAAAAATGAAAATTCATTAGCTAAGCTATGATTGCTGCAATAAAGTAAAATGTTTAAATTCGTTGCCGAAAAACCTTTATACTTGTCGTCCTGATTTTTCCTTTCCAACGATAAGGAAGTAATAATATTGGCGATTACTATAGTAAATACCATCAAAATAAATGACAAAATACATTGGATATTTGTTTCTTTCAACTCCTTAACATCTCTTTGACTGCACACTGACCTACTAAATGCGTTTGCATAAAACGTTCCACCAAAGCCGTCCACGGCTAATGCATCCGAGCGGCGCCGACCATCCTGAAGAGTCGTTCTCTTTGCTGCCGGTGTTAGCCGTGAATGAGTGCCGCAACATTTATTCACGTTAGCAAACCGGAAAGAAAACCGCTGTGAGACTACATCATGCGTTGCCAATAAAAATTATTATGTTCCTCAGTTCTCTGTTTTTCTTAGCCACTCTACACAAATCACCCATTTTCATTTCGGACACGCGTTCTCCAGTGAGCCGCTCCTATTCACAGTCCTTGGACGCATTCCGTTCGCCCGTCGCTGACGCTGCCTCCGCCGCGGTGACTGATACCCACTGTCCCCATACGAAGGTGAAGTGAGCGCGCAAAGATAGCGCTGCCGCCTTCAAAGGCAACGCCGCATTATCGAAGGCCCCGGTGCGGAGTCCCCAAAGACGTGCTAGCGACTGATTGCCTCTACCTGTGAGCGACTTCCATTTGGCCACTCTGCTCGCAAACTTACCATAACAGAAATAGGGATGCAAACGAAGCTGAAATCGGTCATTGCACTGCCGGCTTGCAAAAACGTGAGGAAGAAACCAAGCCAGCGAAACCGTAGAGGGAGGCTTGCATAACAAGGCACTGCAAGAGCGCCGCAGAAGGAATTGCTATGCAACTACAGTGCTGATCCATGCCATCAGTACACACTGAATACAAGAAAAGTGAGTTTCTAGGAAGTAGGTAAACTGTAAAACAGGAGGTAAGAGTAAATATTTCTTTTCTGGGCCGTTTTCAAGAGCACACTTGCGGAGGTTTTCGGCCGTCCCGCCGTGCGGAAACTGCGCGCTGAGCAAAGCCTGCGTGTTCAAGCTCAGCACAAGGACGAGACTTTCACGAGCTACATTGAAGATGTAGTTGACCTATGCAAGCGTGTTGATCCGGCTATGTCCGAAGCTGACAAGATTAAGCACGTCCTGAAAGGCATCGACGACGACGCTTTTCAGATGTTGTTGGCGAAGAGCCCCACCACCGTCGCCTCGGTGTATACCCTGTGCCAAGGTTTTGACGAGTTGCGCAAGCAACGTCTTTGCGCTCGTCGGCCTCCCCCGCCGGCCGACTCCATCTCCGGCCTGGGCATCAACCACGACTTGCTAGCCACAATCAAAGACTTCGTGCGGGAAGAGGTCGCCCGGCAGCTATCGCTCATATCTAACCCACACCCGTCACCGCCCGTCCTCAGTCCTGAGATCCGGAATGCCATCACGCAGGAGGTCGCCGATGCACTTCCTAGTCTTCGGCAACCGGCACCTGTGGATTTAGTGCATTTCGACACGAAATAGCCCTTCCCTGGAAGCAAAACATAGATATCAGTGAGAAATGCCTGTCCCAATAGAAAAACCGCCTGCAAAGGACTGAATTGCTGGAAACCTACAACGCTGTCATCAAGCAGTATTGCATGGAAGACATAGCTGAGCCAGTAGTACAAAAAGAAGAGCAGGGAAAGCTTCTACTAAATGCTTCATCTACTAAATGCTTCACCAGCAGGGGTTTCCAGAAACGAGCAATGTGAAGGCACTTCGACTGTTTTCTGTTTCTACATCGTGTGGGCATAAGTTAAAGCCATTGAACCAAAACCTAGAGAGTGGATCGAATTTGGCAGCATACCTTATCCCACTGCTACTGAATTTCAGAAGCAACAGAAATGCATTGGTGGAAGGTATTGAAACGGAATACTTACAAATAGAGATAAGAGAGAACGACAAGGATGCATTGCGCTTTCTCTGACACCACAAGAAAGCAGGTGCCAGAGAACCAGCAGGCAAAGTACAGACTGCGAATGAAGCGAGTTCCTTTTACAACCACAACGAGTCCTTTCTTGTTGACAGCAACTCTTCAGTATCATTTCAAGAAAGTAGAAGAGTATCCGGACACATAACCACAGCTGGCGCATTCCTTGTATGTGGATGACCTCTTAACGGGAGCAGAAAATGAAGACAGAGCATTGAAGATCTATGAAGAAGCTAGAACCGTCTTCAGCGCGGCCTCTATGACACTGCACAAGTGGGCTTCCAATAACCAGACAAAGACCGAATGGTTTCCGACGGACGATTGTCGAGCAAGACACTTAGGAACCTCCCAGTGATCCTTAAAGTGATAGGACTGACATGGAATCCCAGCACAGATAGCTTCACCTTCACCCCAAAGTCCAGCAGCCTATCTGAGCCAAGACCAAGTACAAAAAGGCTGCTCTGAACACTACAGCAAAACTACATGACCCACTTGGATGGATAGTGCCATTCACGGTCCGGGCAAAGGCTTTAATCCAAGAGCTGTAGCAGAGAAATGTGGAATGGGATGCCAACCTACCTCAGGATCCAGACACGAAATGGATGCGGTGGTGCGAGGAACTAAATAAATTGAAAATATTTCAAGTGCAACTCTCCTACAAATCAGGCATAGTCAAACATGCCATCAAAACAGTCCTGCGCGTATTTGCTGACACCAGCCCAGTGGCATACGGGGCAGTGGCCTACATTTGCGTAATAGATGCGGATAGGATTACAAGTTCGAGCATCCAGATTAGCAAATCAAGGGTCACCACAATAAAACAACTGACTCTTCCGGCACTCGATCCGACGGCGCGTATCTTAGCGGCCAGACTGAGTTGATACATCCACAAAAGTGTGAGCGAACCACCTCAAGTGACACCTTTTTCGATTGACTCGATAATAGCATTGCTTTTGATCACGAGAGAGCCCTCTAAATTGAAACTATTTGCGAGAAATCGCGTAACGGAAATTCAGCGTCTCACCGAAACCTCAGCGCGGAAACATTTTCCTGGATCCGATAATCCGGCGGTTCTCATTATCAGAGGAGTTGCACCTGATCAGCTTGATGAAAGTACCACCTGGTGGAAAGGAACGCCCCGGATGAAAGTGATTGAAAATACGGGTCCATGCTTCTCGCTACCATGAAGCATTCCGACAATGGAAGAAGAAGAAGAAAACTGTGGAAGTCCTTTATACAAGTTTCGATGAACCTCCACAGCTGTTAGACACGGATCTATACAGCAATGCAACAAGACACTTCCGAGTTACAGCTTGGATATTACGATACGTCAACAAGCTACATCCGAGCACTAAGGAAGGATCACTGACGGCAGTTAAACTGGATGACGCCGAGAAATACTGGATGGGGAAAGATCAGCGAGAAGACCTGTAGAGGGAAATTCAATGTGCGAAAAAAAGGAGATGGCTCTCCAGGAGACTCGCCGCTGATGGATACTCCAGGCTTTGTTGAAAACGACAGTATTCTACGCATAAGCGGCAGACTTCAACAGAGTGGCAAGCCGTACAATGATCGCCATCCAATCGTATTTGTGAGGCGACATCACCTGGCAGAATTGCTCCAGCGTCAAGCACAGCACCTAGTGCTACACGGGGGAGCACGGGACCCTATGATACAGTTAAGAGAGAAGTACCATGTTGTACGAGCACGAGACCTGGCCTCGGCTTTTGAAGCCGCGTTACCCTTGAGCATGGTCATTTTTCGCTCACACCGACATATGCGAGTCGAAGGGGAAGGGAGTGCGAGCGGCGCCTCTCCTCCCCGCCAATTCTCGTGCGAAAAGCTAGGTCTCGGGAAGCGAGGTGAATACCCGAGTCAGGTTTGTCAATTAAGACTTCGTTTCGCTCGGTGGCCGTCGCCAATTGACTGGAGCAATTGGAATCCTCTTCGCGGCTCGCCATGGTGAACGCGGTTTAATAAGCCATTTGGTAATTTCAGCCTATCACTGTAAACGACGGCGAAACAGTATTTCGATCATTCTGTAGCAAAACCCACTTACCACAGACAGCAATCTATCGCACGGCACATGCCGCTACAAGAATATGTCGCACGACAGAACCCACGACAGGCTGTTGTGCCTCGCGACAGATCTACCGATAGCCAGTTTTGTCGCATGAAAACAGCCGTGTAGAAGTTTATTGCGCGACTCAAGCCGCGACCGGCAACTCTTTCAAGGCACGCACGCCCTGTCGCGCGGCACGACTCTCTCTGTCGCACGTAGTACCTGGGACAGAAACCTGAAGAGCGACAATATCCTACGACAGGCACCTTCTTCGCATGACAAAATGCAGGAATTATGACTGTCGTGCCACAGAAACCAATTCAAACACTTTTGTCTCGCCAAAGAACCCACGGCACGAGGCTCTGTCGCAGGGGACAACGCGCGACAAGAAAGCTTTTCTCGCGACCAAAAAATTTTTCGCGCATTTTGACAGGGCAGGTCCAGAGAGGCCCCGGTTTGACGTGGGGAGGGGATGCCTGGCATGATAGGAGGATACGGGTAAGGGTGGCCTCAGGGTGGGAGCACAGGATGCTCATTCTGACATTGTGGAATGCAAGCAAAACAGAGACAGAGAAAGAAGGCAACAGGGCAAGGCGCTCGTCCTGTTCTGTTTGTGCCCCCATTGTCAACATGAGCAGCTTCCAACTAGCCCAACTTACCATTCTCCTGAAGGGCAAGATGCACAATGGGGGGGGGGGGGGATGTACTGGCATAATTTCAGAAAGAGCGGCTTGTGTATGCAGCGTTCGAGTCTGCAGGCGACGCCAAGTTGACTGTTTTCTGGCAGTAAGGCATGGATGGGGTAGCAGATAGATTAGGTGCTCAGCGCGGTAGTTTACGATGAGCTCAGCAAACGAATGCATAAGCTCCTTCGAGAAATTCCCAACGAGGTACCCCTGTGCCCCGTTTCTACATCCTCAGGCTAAGGAGTTAGTGGCCTCATTGCCGGGATTTCCCGAGTGCGCAGGCGCCGAGATGAGCTCAGTGTGCCGGGGAGGTTGGGGTGGTCATGTGCAGCACGTATTGTGCAAGGGGATGAACCCTGCCCTTGGTAAAGTCCAGCAAACGGCTGTACCAGGGTTTAGTTTCCATTATCTTCCCTCCGCCCATGTACCACTTTTTGAATTTTGTTCAATCGGGAAACGACATACTAAGAAAGTACGTAAAATTCCCCTCTCGCCATGTGCCAAGACATCTATAGGTTACATAGCGAGACATTGTCTGTTATAAAGTGGTTAGAAAAAACGGCAGTTTATTGCCTATGGTAAATAGCCGCCTTTGTGATGGTCCAGAAATTATTGAGGATTGTTTCATTGATTGCAAAGATGCAATGCTCATATGGTATGTCTTGAAACAAATATTGGGAAAAAAAACACTTTAATTTGACACCGCACTGCACTGCGATCTTTGTATGAATCCTGAGACATGTTTTTGTTTTTTCGGTGGACTACGCATGCTCGGGAAAACACGCATGATGGAAGGACTGTGAATCTGTTCTTGCAACAGACCACTTCAGCAGAATGATTGTTCATCTAAAGCTATGCCCAGACATAAATAGAACCTGAGTGGTAACCACTCGTAGTGCTGTACGCTCATTGCCCTTTTTCTACTGAATCGTTGCTCATATGTGCAGCATTATGTTTTAGTAGTGACCTGCTCTGAGTTGCGTCTTTTTTCGTGCTTGGTTGTTTTTGTGTGGCGTACTATGCATTGTGTTGATCTCCGATTGTTTTTTTCGTAGTTTCTACATAGTTCACATATATAGAACATTGCATCACTGTAATAAACACCGTATTAAAAAAAAGCGGTCACAGCCTCGTGCGCTGGGACCCGACCTTTCAAGCTTATCTGTTTACGCCGCTGCGGGTTCGACTTTAAGTTGTTTATCTTGACGCGTTTTATTTTTTACCTTGTGGCGTCCTTATACCTAGGCATCGGCATAAGATCTTAAGATCAAAAGATGGCAAGATTCTTGCTGGGTGTCGGCGAGCGTATGAGTACTTTTGCATTAAAAATTAACAACTTTTAAGCAGCATGCCGATGATTTCTCCTAGTGCCGGGTACACTTTAAGGGCCTGAGTGTTTCGAAGAAACGGGAGGTTACATCATGCAAGGCCTGGACCACAACATTAAAGTAATGGATTGCATGAATGCTCCTCTCGCTTTTTTGCAATATATACACACCAAACTTGCCATTTAGGCCAAAATTTTGGTATGGGCTAGTCGGTGGCTCATCTTAAGGAAAGTATATGCAGCGCAAAAAACAGGACTGGCGCTGAAAAGCGCCAGTCCTGTTGTTTCTGTCTTCTCTGCTGTCCCCGTGTTTTGTGCTCCATATACTTTCCTTAAGTTGGATTTTAGAATCCTATTATGCGCTTCGTTCCCTTTCCTTCTGTATCGTATCCAGCGACCTCGACCAGTTCACCAAGCTCAATTTCAAACATTTACCTCTAGATAAAGCATCCTCTGCAGCCAATTGTAAAAGAGAGTAGATGGGGCTTGGCTATATCAAATTTTCATTGCTTCTTTCGTTCGCCCATTGCTTCCGGATGCGATCCTGCTGTCACTAAGCAGCGAAGAAGCTCTAGCCCGCTGTTTGTACTGCGGACGTTTGTGGCACCGTGCGCGATTGCCCTAGGCTCTCTTCACTTCTCCGAACTTCTATTCTTCTATCGACGTGCGCTCATCGTTTTGTTTTATTCTGATTCCATCCTGTTGTTTTTTCTGTTGTTTTTGTCAGTAATGCTTGCGGAACTACCTCCTACAGGCACTCACCCGGCATTGATTGATTTTCTCAGATAGCTGCAGTGCTGCACCATGATGGAGAGATGAAGTTAGGCGCGCTCCTAAAACAGATTGATGGCAGGTGCCACCGTGCAGTTATATTTCACTGCGTCGGTGGTATAGCCCACTTCTTACAAAAAGCAATTACTTTCGATCTCCGCCTCCCTGCAGTCATAACAAATCTCGGCGGTTCGGGAGCTTGAAAATTACCTTCTGCGGTTGCGTCCTCTCGCGGACACACGAAAAAAATGCCTCTCCTAGATACGAGCCAACATCCACATTCATCCTCAAGAAAAACACGTATACCCGGAACGGAAAAGCAAGGAAGGAATAACATACAAAGAGGCAAGGAGCGGTGATCACTGTAAAAGTAAAATTTGCATCCAGTACTGCTAACGCCAATTTGTCGCGTCAGACAACATGAACTTCAGTGCACTTCTTTTTATATTCACTAACCAAAGTTGAAAACTTTAGTGCAGCCCCCAGAAAATTATCCGTTAAAATCAAATTGTGCCACATAGCGGAAAATAGGAGAAAATTTATGAGAAGGGATGAAAAAGCAATTAAGAGTACTCCCGTGATGAGTTCCCGGGTGTAATTTTTGTTCTTTATTGCCATCTCATATCATCATGTCGGTATAAAAAAGCTGCACTCGCAGTATATTTCTCCTGCGTTTACAAACGCGTAAAAGCGCAGTTCCAGACGCTTCTCGTTATTCCAAACTACGAGTTAGCAGCATGCAAATACTTCGCAGTTTCCCATCGGTAGGTGTTCCGGTTGGGTGGTATTATCAGGTACTTTTTGCCAAAATTGTCGTTTGAAAAACTTCAAGACGCGCTGGAAGGAGCAATGGGAGGCTCAAGTCAGTACCGTTGATAAAACAAAAGTGCTGTCAGCCGGAGTCTGAGCTGGACGGCCACATGAGCCTATAGGGCTGCGCACCTACCATAAACTCTGTATTTATGGCAGATTTGTAGAGATATGGAAGGTCGCAAGGGTAGAAATTCACTGGCAGGGTGAGGCGAAGATGTGGGAGCTTAATCGCTTCCTCCTGTGACAGTGCGCTGCGCGTCTGCGGAAGGCCCGCACGTCCGGGCGACATCTTCCCTTGTTGAATATATCCGTTTTGTTCCAACTGAATCTACCTGTGTCTCTGTGCTTAGCCGTCTTGTGTGCATCAGGGTAGTATGTGGGGTCGTCACTCTGCATTAACACAAAAAAAAGACAGCTCCGAAACTAGGAACATAACGTCGAAGCTGTGGTTGTCTTCCAGTAACGTGGAAAATTGGGCGTGTTGGTACATGTCTTGAACAAATAAATAGCCGCGCAAGGAGACGAGGACTAGACGGGACAACAAGGACGGCGCCGTCCTTGTTGTCTCGTCTAGTCCTCGTCTCCTTGCGCTGCTTTTATTTGTCTTTTAGTCTTCATCCCGCCGTTTTCTTCTGCTTCAAAACTTTTCAACAAGAGCTGCTATATATGTTTGCATAGTTTGACATTCGACGATAAGCAAAACTATAAGTATAGAGCGCGGGTTTCTTTGTAAACAAGTTGGAAGTCATCGCTACACGAAGATTGTCGCTATATTTACTTTCTTATGCTTTTCCGCAGCAGGCTACATGCCTCTAAAAGCCAACGTCGCTAACGGTATTTTCACATCGAGGTCTGTTGTAACCCGTCGAATGAGAATTAACGCCCCGAAATTAAGACGGTCGCACAATCTCCATACGCAGGCATGGCGAGCCGTGTATTCCTGCTGCTTCTACTGAGAGTGGCTGTGGCCAGCGACCTGCACGTGGTCAGGCAGACCGCCGGGGGCCGTATGCGTGGCACGATCCTGCATGCGGTCGGACGACGCGTCGAGCAGTACAAGGGCATCCCTTTCGCTGAGCCGCCCGTCGGCGAGCTTCGCTTCCGGCCCCCGCGGCCCAAAGAGGCCTGGACGGGCACCCTCGACGCCACCGCCTCTGCCGCAGCCACGGGCTGCCCCCAGGTAGGCGCTTAAGCCTAGCTACCGGACCACTTGCAAGTGCGACTAGCAGATTGTTTGTGTCGCATTTCTCCTCAGTAAGCAGGCAGAGGACAAGGGCAAAAAAAAAAAGGAAGAAGTACATGCTTGAACTAATTCCAGCAGTTTTTCTTGCAAAAACCTGTGCATAAATTTGTGTAACAAGGAATGGCAGCGGTGTGCTAGTACGACGAGAATCGTTTTGACTGATGGCGCCCTAATTCCCCTTCTGTGAAAACAATTCATAGATAAAGCCGGGCGGAGGGAAGTGGTTAGTCGTTCCGACCACTCAATCGTATCCTTGATGCGAGTACGCAGGGCGTGTCTGGAAAGTGATGCAGTTATACATATAAAATAAGGTTGATTCAACATATCGATGTCTTTGAGATGACCAGAAGAAAACTTATACCTGGGCAGCCCGTACAGAATCCTGCTTCGAGTAGTGTAGTAGAGGTCGACTGACTTACAATGCGGCGCCTTCAAGGCTCTGAAAACCACTAATAAGAACTTACTTCCGCACCGAGAGCCTATACTACCTAATTTCCCAAATGCTGCCTAGAACCTTCTCCTTTCCTTTTAATAAAAGTTTAATTCATTCAATAAAGATATCCTTAAAAATGTCTCAAATATTTCGAAGCCTGAAGTACACCCCGTACTTCGAATTAGTTCCATCTGCCATCTACATATTTTTCCAAGCGACTATGTCAGGCAATTTACACATCCTGCAACGCTTCGACGGGAATTTAAGAGTGTTTGTCGCAGCGGTTTAGATGGGTTTGATAACCCCAAAACTGGTGCTTTTCAGCTCGGTATTAATTTTTCGGGACGGAAAAAAAGTGCCAAGACACACTGCACACTGGGGGGCAGCTTTCCCAAGTTGTGCTTCGCCAGGAACACCTGGAAGAGCAGAAGAGCAAGGTTCCGGGCTAGTTGGTAATGCATTTAAAGGAAGAAACAGCGCGGCGAAACACGGACACACGAAGAAACGACACACACACGAGCGCTGACTAACAAATGAAAGTAAAGACCCTTAAATAGAAAACATGAGAGGGTGGGTAACAAACAGGGCTGCTCCAGCGATCAGTGAGGTCGCGTCACAAGATGACACAAAAACACAACACGGAACAAAAGAAAGTTATAAGCGATGTAAAGGGCCGCGTAACGGTGGTCAGGTAGGTAACATTAACAAAAACTATAAAAAAGTACCCAAAAGGGCGGGGAAAGGTAAAAACTATGAAGGAAACAGATGAAAATTATACAGGTGAAAACATAAAAATATAAAAAATGAAAAAACGTGCCCAAAAGGTGGTGTGGAACTAGAAGCAAGATAAAAAATAGGAAAAAAATTACAAGGAACATTAGCGGCTAAAGTGGTGAAATGCGAAAGCCTGAGTGCTGCATTCTGCTACGCGATTGTTCACTGCACATTTTGTTGGTGCATTAATTAACTGCCAATTAATGACGCTTAAGCTTCGCCTTTAGGAGTGGAACGCGACAGCGTGTTGTAGCGCTGCCATGGAGTCCAAGGAACGCCACCACCCGTTCGGCGCGATGCGCAGCCCTTTGAATGCAACGCTTTTTAAGGAAAGCAAATGGGGCTTTAATTCTGTCACCTCGGTGGACACCTGAGCCGCACCGTACAGGAAGGGAGGAAGTGTGAGTGAAAGAAGAAAGAGGGGCCGTAATGAAGAAATTAAAATTGTATTTGAGGAAAGGAAATTACGCGTTAACTGTCTCACATATCTCAGTAGACACTAGTCGAAAATTGTATTTGAGGAAAGGAATTTGCACAGTAACGGTCTCACATATTTCGGTGGACACCCGTCAAAATTCGCGTGCGGTGACGTCACGAGAATGTGGACCATTCTGAAACGCGGACAAATACGCTTTGCTCGTCGGTAAATTGATTTTTGAGGAAAGGAAATGTATCTGTCTCACATATGTCGGTGGACACCGGAACCTCGCCGTAACGGGAAGGGAGGAAGATGGGAGTGAACGAAGACACCGTATTCACTAGACGCACCTTTGTTCATTCTGAAGCATCGAGCTGGCATGGCGGAGTGGTAGCGTGCTCGACTCGCACTCCGGAGACCGGGGTTCGATTCCCAAGCGCGGCCAATTTCTTACTCGGTTTTATTTATTTATCTGGCCTGACTAGAAAGGCTAATTAGACTAATTGGTTAATTAAGCAATAAGCTGAACTCAGTCAAACTTACTTCGAGCATCACTATACGATCCCTTTAATTGGTTGCATGGTTAGTAGCCAAAGTACAATTGGCCCCATTTGAAATTCGCGCACTGTGACGTCGCGACCGTTTCGACCAATTTAAAAGCGTGACATTTCTGTCGACAGCTCCTCCTTATCACGATGAGGCATTAAAGGCTTCCGCCTTAATAACTTTCTTTTGTTCCCTGTTGTGTTTTTGTGCCATCTTGTGACGCGATCACACTGATTGCCGGTTATCGCTGGAGCAGCCCTGTCACCCACCCCCTCATGTTTTCTATTTAAGAGTCTTTCCATCAGAATAAACTTTCAGTTGAGAGTCAGCGCTCGTGTATGTATCGTTTCTTCGTGTGCCCGTGTTTCGTCGTGCTGTTTCTTCCTTTAACTCCTGGAAGAGCAGATAGGGGTGGCAGGGAACATTGTCGTGGTGCGGGGTGCAAATGGCAGGTATCGGCTATCTCTTTTCACGTTCGGACGACCCTATTTCATCGAGGACATCCACGTAGTAGGCAGCGTTGACTGTTTGTCCTTGGGGTACGAATTCGCTGTTATGCATACTCTTGGCGTCGAAAAAAAAAACAATCAGCATTGTTCTCCTTTTCTACGTGCTCGTTCTTGCACTCCTGTGCACAGGACACTCTAAGCGGTTCCATTCGAAGCTTTGGCGTTCCATCTCTAGGTAGAAATCTAACAATCATATTTTTTGGCGATGTTGACACTGTCGAAAAACGATGGTCAGTTTCAAGACCTTCCAAATTTAAGTCGCGATCACCTCTGAGTTGTTTTTGTGGTCATAGGTCAGCAGTTAAGCAGCCAGCTCGGCGC
This sequence comes from Amblyomma mixtum, assembly GCF_055824585.1. Classification (NCBI taxonomy): domain Eukaryota; kingdom Metazoa; phylum Arthropoda; class Arachnida; order Ixodida; family Ixodidae; genus Amblyomma; species Amblyomma mixtum. Next base: position 155,667,726 of record NC_143021.1, on the reverse strand, counting down.
AGAACTTCCGCATGTTTAAATTGTCGCTAACGGTATTGCGCGCAGTGGTTTTCAGAACACTGAGAGTCTCGACTATGTGGGTTTAGGAACATTGAGAGTCTCTGCTATCGTACTCATACTAATTTTTCTGTCGGTGTTCAAAAGATCACAAACGAGAGACACGTTTTCGCTTCCTTTGCTAGCCATCCAGGGCAGGGTTCATCGTTCATGTTTTGCCGGCACTCCTGTATGACTGCACCTAGATTGAAGCAAAATAATAGGACAAAACAAACTTTCCGTCGGCTTGTTGAATCACTTGTTAGGCTTAGGGATGCAGGTTGCTTAGTTTAGCACAGAACTTGACTGTGTACCCTTTTTCCAGTGTTGACACCATCGCGTGTCCTGACATCTGTACCATCACGTGGTTCACGAAGACAGTTATCCTGATGCTCCCAGAGCTCGAATCCAACTGAGCTAAGCAGCGCTGAGAAGATGATTCCCTAAGAACACAGCTGGTCTCAATGCGATTAAGAAATTTACTGCATTATGTTCGAGACACACGTTGCATTTTATGGTACAATATCCCCTTTTACTTTTATTTCGCAGTTTTCGCACGTATTCATCTCGCAAAAACTGAAGGGAAGCGCTGCAACTATGTATATCGTGCTTCGTGCTTTCTTCTCGTATTTTGTACACGTGTGACTTGGAAAGCAGTAATTTATGATGCCACCTGTCGAACCACTTACTGGCATTTACTGGCACTTACTCGCTTACACCCTGGTTTGAGAACAAAATATTTCTTGTTCGCTGTAGTTTAAAAAAAAAACAATCTGAACCAGCCTCAAAGACGGAAAAAGAAGTCAGCAAAATGGAACGCTGGAAAAAGGTGCTCGTTTTATTACCCTATGTGTGAATATATTGCCGCGAATCTTTTCAGTGTTTGTTCATTCTTCAAAGCTGCCGGCAAGCTGCTTATCATTTTGTTTGCGATGCAAGACACGACCAGATTTATTTATTTATTTATTTAAAAATACTGCAGGCCAATAGATTGGCCCGTGCAGGAGGGTCTATACAAGACATTGAAAATAACAAATACTAAGAAAATACATGGGGTTACAAACAATGAGCAGAATAACAAAATACAACGCTCATTCACTCAAGAAAATGCTTCTCAAGAACTTTACTAAAATTTGAGGACTGGAAAATGGCCTCGGGAAGAGAGTTCCAGTCGGAAACAGTCCGTGGAAAAAAACTGTCCCTGAATGAGTCAGTCTTTGCAAAAATGGGTTCAAACAAATGATTTCGTGAATGGTGTGTTCGCCGCGACAATTGTTTGAGAATTACGGAGCGGGGTATGTTTAGTTTATGTGTTGAAAGGTTATGCAGAAACAACAGACGGGAAATTTTTCTGCGTACTTCAAGTAATGGAATATGGTTGGTTTTCATTAGTGTTGTAGGTGAGTCTAACCTCCTGTATTTGTTATAAATAAATCTAACCGCTTTCCTTTGCAGCACCTCTATCTTGTATATGTCTTTCTTCATGAATTGATCCCATAAAAGCGAAGCGAACTCTAATTTGGACCTAATGAATGTTGAGTATGCAAGGAGTTTAACTTTACTTGGGGCATCTTTAAGCTTCCGCCTTAAGTAGCAAAGCTTAAAAACAGACGAGGAGCAAATGTCTGCAATGTGTGAAGTCAATGTTAAGTCATGAGTTAACGTTACCCCTAAATATTTATATTGTGTAACCTCGTGGATTATATGATTTTTCAGGGTGTAAGAGAAAGAAATAAAATGTTTTTTGCGCGAAATGCGTAAGAGAACAGTTTTATCAAGGTTTAGTTGCATATCCCATTTTACGCACCACTGATGAACAGCTAGAAGCCCATTTTGCAAGATGTAGTGATCGTTCTTTTTATTTACGGTCTTAAAACGTATGCAATCATCAGCAAAAAGCTTTAAAGAGACATTTCCGGGGATGGAGCAGACAGATCGTTTATATAGATTAGGAGTTGCATTAGGTCCCAACCGGGCGAAACCGATTCTACGTTGTTCGAGAATGTTTTAGTAACTTTTCGCGCTTGATCTCAAAAGTTTGCTATCAGCTTTAAATTGAGCGCCGCTAAGAGCGGTGGGGATTCTGCTCGACGACCGTAAATCAGCCCAACTGAAGAGTTTTGCTTCGAAGCCTTGTTCGCTGTCTTCCTGCTCTTTACACTGCACTCACCACTACGAGACCACAGGAGAGGAGGAGGTGCTAACGGATGTCTCTGTCGCCCTCACCGTCTGGGAGCCGCCAAAGTAGCCCAAACTGTCTCGAAGAAGTAGATCACAAGAAAGCCGCAGAAGCCGTCCCAACTAAACATGAAGTGCGAAGCAGCAGTCGTCTCGAGAGGCGTTCACCTAAATCCCGACTATTACAGGACCGCACGCAGGTAAGAAGGACACCTTAACGCGAGCGTCAGCCATGGTTACGACACCAGCCCCCTTTATTTCTCGCCTGACCCGGCTACCGTACACATTCAACGCTTCTCCGGGCGAGGATCCTGAAGAATGGCTGGAACAATTTGCCCGTGTTGCTGTATTCAACAGTTGAAATTACCAGACTTAAGAAAGGCACGTTTTCTCTCGCCCTGGAAAGAAGAGCCAGAATTGGCTTCGAAAGCCAGGAAGCTTTTCTAGCGACGTGGGAATCGTTCAAGCGGGAGTTCCCGAGGATTTTCACATGCACCGTCAGGAAAGAAAGAGCTCAGGTGCTTCTACAGACTCGCATCCAGCACCACAATGAGACTGTTACCGCATGCGTAGAAAACATGAAGAGCATTTTTAGACGTGTCGAACTGACAGGGCGCAAGGCAAGAAGGGGGAGCTTTCGATGCGTGGTGCTAAAAAGGCTCTTTTCGTTGGTCTTTCCCGGCAGCCCGACGAAGAACGTAGCTGAATTAACCAGCGAAGCAGCCACCATTGAGAAACTTTTTGAAGCAGAAGCCTGCCATTTCCCAAGAACCTTATCGAATGGCACAGCATTCGCAGGAAACCTGCGTAAAGTCATCCTCGAAATTGAACGGTTGGTAACCTGCTACTATCTTTCAAACCAGCCTCAACTACCGAATCTTGAAGAAATCGTCCGCCAAGAAGTGCAGCCTGCGCCTGGCTGCCCGTCATCGAGCTGCCCTCAAGCTGAAAATCTGGCCTTGAGCTACGCCTCCTGTAGTAAGCAATCCATAGCGCCAAAGACACACCCTATGCCCGCCTCTCCGACGTGAACCAGCTATTCCCGAACGCCGCCGCCCTGCCTCCGCCCGCCCAACCTACGAACGATGCTCAATCCTTAGGAAACACGACGTCTGGAGTATTTCCGACAACACACGCTGTGCTTCTATTGCGGTGAAGCCGGCCTTATTCGTCGCCTCTGCCCGTACCACCGTATCGGTTTTTGCTTTGTGGCTTTGCTGTTGACCCATCCCGACCACACTTCGACCAGCGTCGGCAAAAAATCAACGACTACCTGCGTTGAGGTCACTATGCGTGGAACCACATTTCGCGCTCACCATCGCCATCAGCCTCTCGTTTTGCGTCGCCGCGCCGCAGGTACGCATCCGCGGTACGAGGAAGACCTTCCAGCCTCCGTACGGGAAAATAAAGACCGCAACCTATACAGGTTAGGCATTTCACGACTGAAATGCCAAAAATCCTGCAATGGCATAGTGACCACGTCGGCCACGACGCGCACCTCCTTCAAACTACGGGCCACCCAGAAAAGCATCTACACACCCTACCCACGATTCACGCACTCGACGAAGCCGTGACCCGATGCCGAGGACGACGTGCAACGCAAGAGCCAGAACATCCGACTTTAAATTGGTTATCGACAGCCGGAAAGTTACCGCTCTAGTCGACACAAGAGCCGACTACTCGGCGATGAATAGAACATTCGCTGCGCATCTGAGGAAAATGACGGTTGGGATAGCCCACATATTGGCACCGCAGGGGGCCACATCATTAGGCTATGGAGATGAAGCACAGCGTCAGCGAGTGTCGAGGGCCATACCTATGCTGCGAGCTTGGTTGTGCAACGGCGATGTTCCCGCGAAGTGATCTTGGGCATAGACTTCCTTACTGAGCATCAGGCGGTCATCTAACTGCGATCCAAGCTGATCACGCTTTCGACGGACGAGGCCATCACTTCGATGAGAACTCTGCCTAGGTCTCCCTCGGAGCGCATCAACACTGGGTAGCATTGCACTCGCCAAAGACCACCCGATCTCTGGTTATATTGTCCAAGACTGCTTGCGAATGCACATACGTCATATTTCAAGGTTCCACAGCGTCACCTTGCGCCTCTGCCACTGCAGAGACCACACTCTGCATTTGCAAAGGTGATAACAACGCAACAGTCATCGATCCCACAACAGTTCACCCCGGCAGCACTACCTCCCTCTCCTCTATGGTGTATGCGGCTCCCATGTGTCCGCCTTGCTATTCCGGGGATAGCGAAGAAATCAAATTTATTGACGCCAGTCATTAAGCAACTGACACTGTCTATGCTCCACTTCGAATATTGGGACCGTATTCACGTCTATACGGATGGATCAGTAACCTCTACTAGTTCTGCTTGCGCTGTGGTCGTTCCTGTGCGACAGACTCAAATTCACCAACATATTTCGCATCGGACTACCTCTACTGGAGCAGAATTGGCCGCACTTCTTGAGGCGGTACTGTATATCTCGCAACAATCACCTCAAACATGGGCTGTTTTCTGTGATTCAAAAGCTGCCCTACAATGTCTTCAACCGGACTTGAGACATAGCGACCATGAGCAACTTGTAGCTGAGATACGATATCTGCACCACCAGGCAATCGAACAAGATCATGAAATCATCTTCCAATGGGTACCAGGCCATAGCGGCATTGTTGGTAACGCTTTAGCTGACGATGCTGCTCGATCGGCTCACTATACAACCAACAGTGTCCGCATACCAGTGACAAGAGCTGACGCAGCAAGGCACCTTCAACTGCCCGCCCAAAACCTGACTGTAACGTCGTCGTCTGCCCCTGGAGGTTGGACACCCCGCTCGCACCACTGCAACCTCTTGCTTCGACATCATATACCATTTGGCCTCCCCCGCAGTGATGCTAAGCTGTTGTGCCGCTTGTGGCTGGGAGTGGCGTTCACAAACGCCTATTCCCATTTCACCGCAATGGCAGACTCTTCAGCGTATGACCAGTGCGGTTGTGATGAAACGATCGGACACCTTCTGTTACTGCCCTCGTTTTGAGCGAGAGCGCGGTTTCCTAATTGCTACTCTGTACAGCTTGGACTCGCGTCCTTTAACAGAGTCCAACGTTCTGGGCCCTTGGACACAACCTTCCGCACAAAGGAAAGCAGTGAAAGCGCTCCTGATATTTTTAAGGGACTCGGGGTTGTATTCCCGTCTATAATCTTTACGTTTTCAGTGCGCGCCCTCTGTCCCCGTGACATAGTGATCGCTGGACACTTAGAAAACTCATTTCATTGCTGCTCTTTTTCCTTTTTTCCCCTTTGTTCCCCTCCCCAAGTGTAGGGAAGTCAACTGCGCATTTCCTGGTTAACCTCCCTGCCTTTCCATTCTTTTCGCTCTCTCTCTCTCTATGGAAGATAACGTTCCCAGTGTGTCCTGGAGGAACAAGTGAGCTCACCACCTCGCTCAAGCGTCATCATCACCTTAGGCGTCACGGAAATCAATGACGCTGAAGCCACTATCGAGAGGAACATGCAATTGCTTCGTGACCGAGGAATCGACATCGCAAGAGGCATCGCACATTTCCTCAATGGCCAAGCTGAAGTACTGCTGACCAACTTCAGTGAAGAATATCGGTATGCTATCAGATCAACGTCAATTCCTTCCTGTGACGAGATATTGTTACGGCGTTGGTCGGCACAAGACAGCGAAACCCAGTTCTGCGACGAACCGCAGACCAGCGTCCTCTTGCCGATAGTTTTCTTCAACACGCTCTCGACCCTGCGCTTTGTTCTCGTGCCTGTCCTGTGGCGGCAGGGTGCCTTCCTCTTCGCCCGTTAGATCTTTCCGCCGGTGGGGGGGTGAGGAGAGAGGGGCAAGATGGGAGGGTAAGGAAACGCACCAAGTGTGCCCGAACACACTCAAACACGAAAGCACAGACTCCACAGGGAATGACCGAACAAAAATCCCAGCCGGGGGAGGCCGTCCGACGGTCATGAGGTCCCGAAGCGATGCAGTCACACCGGAGGCGGACCTCAATCCAATGGGACCAGCGCGACCTCCTACTGTGGGCGCTCTTCAAGGCGACGCGCGCACATTGCGAGGTCCCCGTTATGGAGCTGTACGCTTTGAGGAAGGCATGGAGCCAGGATTAAGCGTCGACGCTGCCGATGACATTGCAACCGACCAACGGGGCCCGGTAGCCAAGTCGAGCTTATTGCGGGCGCCGGAGACATAGCGCTTCATGTGCGACACATGCCCCGGAAAAATGCGGTGCACACCGCATGGGCGATGCTCTGGCAGATCTTCGAGGCGGTATGTCACGGTATCGAGCCTGGTGACGACACGATAAGGTCCGCGGTACCGGGGCAAAAGCTTCGATCTGCGGCCAATAGCGCTGATGGCGCGGCGAACGAGGACCAAGTCGCCGGGTCGGAAGAAGGCAAGTGGTGGAGCGGCCTCATTGACCACTTGCGCACCCGCGTGATTCGTGAGATTGTTGCGGTGGGCGTCGAGGGGGGTGGGACGAAGCCGTTGGGCGGAATGTCGGTGAAATTTAGTGAGGCGGGACAGTCCTAACTGTGCGTCGAGGGGGATGGAGGGCGTTCTACCATAGACGACGGAGAGCGGCGTCACGTGCGTAGTTTCCTGCACCGCAGTGTTGACGGCGAAAGTCTCAGCAGGAACAAAACGGCCCCAGTTTGTGTGGGACGCAGCGACGCAGGACGCAAGCATATCTGTGAGGGTAAGGTTGGCGCGCTCCACGAGGCCAGTGCACTGCGGATGGATGACGGACGTGGTGGAATGCGCAATGCCGAAAGAGCGTAGGGCTCGCTCAAACTCATGAGACATAAAGCAGCTGCCACGGTCCGTGATGAGGCGAGGGGGCACACCTTGGCGAAGTACGAGATGCCGTTCTAGAAGCAAGACGGCATGAGCGGACGACGTGTCAGGGATTGGCGGTGCTTGGACCCACTTGGAGTAGACGATTGCTACCCGCACATACTGGCTGCCGGCGCGCGTCTTTGGAAACTGGCCCAGATAGTCGAGTCCAACCAACTGCAAAGGTAAACACGGAGGCGAAAAGCCCGCAACGGTGGCCTTGGAACTCGGGGACCCCTTCCTGTACTGGCAAGTCTGGCAGCATGCCACGTGTTGCTAGACGTCCCAAAACATGTTAGGCCACCAAAAGCACTCCGACCGTCCCGCATAGGTCTTGCCGCTGCCAAGATGACCCGCCTTGGAAGCGTCGTGCAAGCCGCGCAAGACCTGCGATCGAAGCAATTCCGGCCCCACTGGCAACCGCACGGGAGATCGAGCACGGAGCCGCTTCACATGGAACAATACAGTATTCTATGCCCCATATATCCGGCGCAGTGTGCGGTGGCGTCGGCCGGCAGTGGTCCTAAAGAAGCGAATTATGGCAGCAGTGTTGGGATGTTGAGCTTGCGCAGTCCTCGATCCGTTAAGTATGTCACAGAACAAGGGTGACGAGACAGGAAATCAGCATCTTAACGGGCAGAACCGCGTCGATGCACTACTGTAAAATCGTACTCTTGAAGTTGCATTCGCAATCGTTGCATGAGAATGATTGACACACTACAGCCAAGTGAGCGCGTTATTGTCCGTTACGATAGTAAAGTTCCGGCCATATAGGTAGGGTCGGAACTTCTCGATCGCCCAGACGACGGCGAGGCATTACAGTTCGAAAGAATGCCGGCGGCGTTCAATATCAGAGCTGGAGGCTGGCATAAGCAAGGGCCCTCTGGTCGGCAGACTCGTATTCCATGCAGGAGGACTGTGCTGAATCCATCATGGCTGGCATCCGCGTGGAGGATGGTTGGGGCCGATTCATCGAAATGGAGCCACGTAGGAAGTTCGGGGAGGGCATGTTTGACATCCAGGAACGCGAGCTGTTGGGCCGCTGTCCAGCTCCACGTGGCATTCTGCTTCAGCATGGTACTCATCGGAGCGCTTCACGTGGCAAAATTTGGAATGAAGCGACGGAAATTGGAGGCAAATACAAAGATACTTTTCAGCTCCTTGTGAGTGGTGGGAGCTTTGTAAGCCGTGAGCGCCTGCATCTTCTACGGATCGGGACGAATGCCATGCCGGGTGAAAACGTAACCAAAGTATGCCACTTCCGCGAAACCGAAGAGGCGTTTTTTCGGCTTCAAGCGGAAGCTAGAAGAGTTAAAGGCCTCGAGGACAAGTTTGAAGTGTCGCTGGTGTTCGTCAAAAGTAGCCGCATGGAAAATTACGTCGTCTAGATAGACCAACGCCATCGTCCACTTCATATGGCCCAAAACGCGGTCCATGAGGCGCTGGAAATTGGCCGGAGCACTCAAGAGACGAAAGGGCATGCGGTTAAACTGGTAGAGGCCGTAGGGCGTCACAAACGTAGTCTTTTCCGCGTCGTCGGGGTGAACGGTTTCCTGCCAGTTTCCCGAGAGATGATCCGAGGTGGAAAAAGAGCGGTCCCCCTTCAGGATGTCCAGCGTGTCATCGAGGCCAGGCAGCGGATACACGTCTTGAACAAGTGGAAGAAACGCTTCGTGAAGACATCATCCTGGCTTTAAAGAGCCCCTGGGTGGCGCCGGATGTTCTAGGGTGGAAGGAAGACCGTTCACTCCGATTCTGCATTGATTACCACCAACACCAGTATCACCAGCAACATAACAAAGAAGGACGTCTACCCCCTCCCCCGCGTCGACGACAAACAAGACCGGCTCTCCAAAGCCAGGTATTTCTCGAAGACCGCATTGATCGCTCCGGATGGCCTCTTAAAGCTCAAAGTGATGCCATTTCTCAATTGGCAAATTTCTCTGGTATATATAGATGACGTGGTTACCTTCGCCTCGAACGTTGCAGAGCACCTAAAGAGGCTTCGAAAAGTAGTAGAGGCAATCCAGTCATCCTTTCTTACCTTGAAAGCATAAAATTGCCAGTTTTGCTTATGAAGAGCTGCTGTTTCTAGGCCACATTGTTAGCAAGTAGGGAGTACGCTCAGACCCGCAGAAAATAGCTGCTATCGCACTGTTTCCACTTCCGGCCGATAAGAAAGATTTGCGCTCATTCCTCAAACTGTGGTCGTATTAATGACGATTTTTCAAGAACATTTCGTGAATCGCCGATCCTCTCATTCAACTGCCAAAGGCAGGCCTACTACCATTTAAATGGGAAGCGCCGGAAGCGGAACCTTTCAAAGAACTTAAGCATCGTTTAAAGTCCCCTCTGATCCTCGCGCACTTTGATGAAAATTCCTAGACTGAAGTGCATACCGGCGCAAGGAGCATGGGCCTAGGGATGGAGGAAAAAAAAAACTAGGAGGGAGCACGTCACGCGATCAGCCTGTGCAAGCCATCCTCCTCTGACGCCGCTGCCGAGGGCCCTTTCGCGCACTGACTCTTTCAAAATAGGCCCTCCACAGTTACCAGACTGCCAGCCAGCTTTGGTCGCGGCACTTTTTAGTGAACGTCCGTGCTCAGATGTAGCGCAGAAGCGCATCGCCTGTCTTGCAGCTTTGGCGGAATGTGTACCGAGCTCGAGGTTGTCTGAAGGCTCCGCGTTTCAACACTTCTGTTGATTATACTCTTGAGTTTTTGGGTGCACTGTAGAAAACATCAAGTAAACATTTCATCAAAGGGTTCGTCGGTGGGCACTGTGCGCATTTGAACTAAGGCCGCTGTACGCTACACGTGTACGGTTCTCCAGTACCGACGTGAAGAGGCGTTTTCGTGGTCTTGCTAGAAATACAAATTTCTCATGCCCACTTTGAATGTCACTAGAATTCAGTATTTTTCCCAGCGGCGTGCGGCCGCGACCTCGTCACTGTTTAACTGTGGTTCATAAAGAGAATGGAGAGGAATTCTTTTCGTCGTTATACATACATACGAAGCGTTTATTTCAGCGCATCGAGAGTAGGCAAAGAAAAAGAGCCTCTAAAAAGGGCGCAGTGGCTTCCACAGCGCTCACGGCCGACGGGCGTGTTTAACGAGCGCTCCGGTGCGCTGCGCAAGACTATTTCTCGGGCAGGCGGACTTCGGCCCGCCCATGGGCCTGCCGTTCTCCGCTATTCTCGAGGCACAAGTCGCGCCGAATACGCTCGCGCACGTACGCGGTCCCGGCGTGAAATGCAGAAGTAAATTATTTCTCTCGTTGTCGAGAGAGAGTGCCGGCGGCTTTACGTCTGCCCCTGCGAGGGGTCTCCCGGCCCTCGACTTTAGCTTATTTGTCGGTTTCGGAGCCGATGCTCCGAGTTGACGCGGTGATGTGGGTTCACGCCGTTGCTCGAGAACTGGCTGCCCTTGTCGGAAGACGATGGCAGATACCGTCCTATAGAATAATGCAGCTTTCATTACTGCGACCTGGCAGGCGCTGCCATTAGTGACAGTAGCAAGAGTTAACTGTTTGCGATTCTGATAAGGCCCCCAGGACGGCGTTCTTCCGAACGGATCCTGCATCCCGGCACGCAGCATTTCATTGCGCAGCTCAGGCGCCCCAGCCGCACTTCACGAAGCACGGTGGCACTGAGGCTCTGACCTCTCGGCACATACAAATCTCCAAGCTCCATGGCCTGTGTGCGCTTGACAAATTTCTAGCGTTGCCGTGTTGGTCGTCTGACACAACACAATAAGAGAGCGAAACCGAAACCGAAATCCGGCTAAGAGCTACCGCTGTCTTGTCACGCGAGGGCCTATCTCTCATGATGCTTTCCCTTATATTTTTTTGTGACTAGGCTTCAAGATTCTGAGGTCACGCTCCCCTGTTGAAAATTCAAGCAAAAGTCACGTTGGAGAAAATGGTGGGCCGAATGGAAGTGTTGGTTTCCACGTTGCAAAAAACGGTGGGCCGATTGGAAGTGTTGGTTTCACGTTGGGTGCTGGTGGAGCGAATGGGAGAGATGCTGGATGCACTAATGGCGACGTTGGGCCACCCTGGATTGAGTGGAAATTTTGGTGGCTGCAGTGGCACTTTCAGTAAACAATATTGGGCTGAATGGAAACCACGCTGGACACTTCAGTGAACACGATGGGACGGGATGGCCTTGGTGGTATCCATCGTAATTATCTCGATGGGCCTGGCAGGCAACACTGGACTATGTGGAAACGACGGTGGGAGCCTGTGGATGTGTATAGTCGCGAGCAAAAAATATTAGCACAGATCACTGGCGATCAGAATTCGTATATCTCACCACACGGCGCTGCGGTACGCAGAACTGCCTAACGGGCCGTTTCCATGTTTGCAGCCTAGGGGGGACGGCAGGAAGTAAGCTTTATCAAGCGTGCACCGCCCGAGCGTTGATGTGCCGACCCTACGTGACTGTGCTTGCGGAATTTATTTTGGCTCGGTTATCGTAAGCAAAGATTGCTTCTTTTTGTGACTGTTTTTTTATGTACGCGATGGTTTGTCAAAAGGAACTCGCGGGAACAATAGATGATAGCGCTGCTTTTAGTCAGTAATTTTGGTGTCCGTGGCAGTCCGCTAATTTTCTGTCCGTGGCAGTCCGCAGTAATTTTACTGTCCGTGGCAGACCCCATTAATACTGTAGAATGGTAACGGCCCGGCACTCTCGTTATCAGACTCTCCGCCACCCGCAGTGCCAGGCGTTGTCATTCCGGCCCTCTGGTGTTCCGTCATGTGTGCTAATCTTTTTTACCCGCGACTGTACCTACTTGTTTGGCATGGCACAAACCATGGCTGCATTTGAATGGCCGATGCTCGGCAGCAGATACTGCATGCATGTGCCTATATGGTTGACAAAATGAAACTCATCAATGCACTAACAATCTCAGTGCGTCAAATCCATCAAACGTACACTTGGCACTTTATGCTGTTAGAATAAAAACTGCAAGACAAATATCTCTTTTTTACACGTGCATTTGTTGACTTGACAATTTCACAAAATTTTTTTAAAAAGTAACGACTTATATACTTGGGCTTAGATTACCATTAGCAAAACATTTGAGAAAAAGTTTAACTTCATTGTTCACAAAATAATAAATTGCAGGTTTGCAGAGCCCTGCATGCCTGAATCCAAACACTCAATTTCATTCAGAAAATTTTATTGAGCGCGCATTTCAAGACATTACTAATTCAATTAACAAATTGTTAAGCACATAGCTGGCCACACAGCTTCTTTGTAGAAGGGTTACGAATACAAATATATACATAGAATATTTCGACAAGGCTGATTACAGCACTCTTATACATGCACCTTGGTACACAATTACCAGTACAACACTGTTTTTCAAAACAGAAATGCAGATATATATAAACACAATATGAGGATCTAAATTACACAGCATATTTCATACCAAGAATTGATTTGGTTTTCACCTTGGATGAGAGAACTCCACTATAGGAAATGCACACCTTCACTGTAGTCTCAAGAAAGCATATACCATGGAGCTTGTTCTCTCGACGCGCGTTTCAACGCTGCCGCCTCGCACGTCATGCTGCCGATCAAATAGCGTCACCATGTTTTTACGACAACCTGCTCTCTACGACTGCTACGTTGGGTACTTTGTTAGCCTTGCTGATCTCCGATCAATATAAAAAAAAAACTTCCCCATACAAACAGAAATCGGCATGTAATTTCGTGAATGAGCAAAGCAGCAAGCGATACTGCCGTGAGAACTCATGCATTTTTCAACCGCAGCGCGAGCAACAGGTCGTTAATTCGCGCGTTTCTACCACTGGTAATTGCTCGATATCGCTGCAATTTCTGTGGATGCCGATACGACTGAATACCCAAAAAAATACCAAAAATAAAATAAAAAGTAGGATACAAGCTTTTTCACAACGAAACCGAAACAGAAAATGGTTGTCACCGCCAGGTGGCTGCCGGTAGCTGTTTTTCTGTATAACCCTCATGGCGGTTCGGGTGCTGCGTCGCGTGCGTCGCGCTTCGGGGCTTGCTACAATTCGCTGCTTGGATTGTGAGCCGTCGTGAACTGTGTTGTGGTTTGCGTGTGTTTCTTCTTGCACAAGGGTGCACAATCGCGCAGTGCTGTCGACGTATCCTATTCGAGGCAAAGGGTAATTTTTCTGGTCTCTCTAACTTTTCAGTCTGTGCGCTTCTCTGTGTAGTCCAGGATGGGTGTCCAGGCACAAAGACGCGCGGGCAGTGTCGCGGTGGAAATGTTCCAAATAAGGCCTGGAATATTTTCTTCTGTGTGACTACGTGGTAGAGTGTGCCGGCTACGTAGCACTCGTGCTGAACTCTCACTGGTTGGTGTAGTGCCCGGGACACGAAGGCAAACAGCGTTCTGCACGACTACGCAGTCATCTGAAAAGGTAAGCAGTACTCGTGCTTTATCTGAAGCATATAATGCTGGAACGGTGACCTGTCGTACTGCTGCAGTATTCGTGTTCAGTGCTATAAAAAGCGTTCAAGGCGCTTTTGTTGTCGCCGCGGTGAGTTGCTCTGTCGCTGTCGGTACTTGTTTTGGCAAAGGGGATGCGACCGTGCGTGCGCTAGCTTTGCATGATTTTGGTATGCGCATGTTTGCGCGTTTTTTTTTCTTCTTGAGCACAGATTTGTCCACGTATATGCCTCGTTCTACGCGTTTCTGCCCATGCTTGTTCACACCACCGCGCACGTTTCAAGGACCGGCACTTTGGCTGTGCGTAAAATGTATGATTGTCTTTCAAGATAGCGTTAGCACTTTGAGGGGGATTGAAACACTTTTTATTCACTGCGGTTTTTGCTTGGCCCTAGACTGTTGAACCTTAGGTCGTGGGGTTGATCCTGATGGCAGTAGCCGCATTTCGATTTAGGTGAAATGAAAAAAAGAACGCCCCTGTGCTGTGCGATGTCAGCTCACGTTAAGAAATTCTAGGTGTTTTAAATTAATCCGGAACCCTCCAATACGATCAGTGGCCATTTTCCGCATCTGAATTCAAACCCCACTATAAATAAAGCACTGTCTCAGGTTGCAGTTACCAACGAAAGTTAATTTCCGGCCGTCAGGATCTAATTTTTAAATAAGTATGTGAACATATTTTTTTTATGATGCCGATAGCGTTTCTGGCTACCCTGAGTATAGGATCTTGCATTTCGATCACTCTGCTGTTTGAAAATCTGTTTCTGAGGAAAAGAAGTGACGCATTAATTGTCTCAGTTATTACGATGTTTATCTATGCTTTCGAACGCAAATTTTCTTGCTCATAGCAAGGTTCCTTTAGTAGTGCTAGGGGAACTGATGCATTTTAAACAGGGTAGTTTCCTTTGTATTGAGGCGTATTCTTGGGCAAGTATATTTTTCCTGATCTTTTTACATTAATGTGATATTCACTGTTAAACCGAGTTCGCATGCTTGTTTTTGTACTCCTGTCATAGTGATAATGGGAAATTGGTATCCGCAGGTGGCACATCTGTCTTCCAGTCCGAGTCAATGGCATGTATTTTGTGGCCACCAGATGAAGTCAAAAGCTGTGTTGTAAGTTGTTACTGCATTGTGCTTTGTTTTTGTTGTTGCCATGAAATGTTCTCTTACTTTCATTGCTCTTTTCCTTAATGCTACTGCTTGGAGCAGTTTGGATAGCTCTGGCCTGATATGTTTACATGTTTATATGAGTAATATTAGTTGGCTGTCAGAATGGGCCGGTTGCAGGCCATTTGAAGTTTTACATTCAATATTGCTCGTCTTTTAACCGTTGCATTCTATGCATGAAGTGCGAAATGTCTGCATGTTTTTGGCTGCATTATGTGATACTATTTGACTACGAATATTAACATTATGATGCATGTGTGTTAACTTAAATATGTGTTTTTATGCCACTCATCGCAGGTCACAGATGTCAAAGAAAAAGTTCACACATGACAACTGGTTTCATTACTGCTGCCTTGTTTTTGCTAAGCATGGAGAGCTGAGCTAATTGGTTCTGGGTAGAATTATGAGACATCATTCCAGTGTACAAAAACACATGAACGAAGAGAATAGACTCCATGGACCCCAGACTTCAACTGAGGTTGATTCCACAACATGAGCTTTTTACATGCAAAGTGGTACTAGTGACCCCTGTGGCTGAAAAGTGTTTCCTCGACCAGGTAACAATTATTCAAGGTTGCAAAAACAAAAACATAGGCGTAAGGTTAACTTTTCACTCAAGTTGAATGCATTGGCGTGACTAAACATTGCCTACCTGGCTGACCCAACACACATCTGCGTTGAGATAATCTATTTCTTTTTCTGCCTGCCTGCTCCAGTCGCCTTACTTCGGCATTGACGCTGTCACGACTCTGTGACAGCATCAATGCGCAAGTAAGGAGACTGGAGCAGGCAGTTTTCACAGGAGAAATTGTAGCCTTAGTGGTAGAAAGCCAGGTTCGAGAGATGAAGTGTGCTGGGCAGCGCAAGCCGGAAGACAACGCACATTCGCAACAGTAACCTGTCATTGTGCCCTATTGCCATCAGGTGTCACACCGCCTCAAGAAGGCCAGTGACAAACACGATGTACATGTCGTATTTTCAGCTTGGGAAAGCTGGGATGCATGTGCGACCTGATAAATGACGTTACGAAAAAGCCTGCCTACAAAACTAAGCACACCAAACCCCTCGTTAAACATGAGGATGGCATGGTGTACAGCGTCCTCCTTGCCTGTGGCAAACATTACATTAGACACACGAGGCTTGCATCAATGAACGCTTGCTTGAACATCGCAGGACAGCTGATTCATTAAGTGGCTGAGATCATTTAGCTGAGCACATTCGCCTTTGCTCGCACAAGCGAGCATGCAAGGCGTTTTTGAAAGAAACACATGCCTTGTGCAAGTTTAGCACTTGAAAGGGCTGGGAAATTTTTTAAGCCTTTTTTATCTGCTGAAAAAGAGAATTACGTCAGCAGCCCTTCTGCAGCGCTCCAGAAAAAGAAATAGATTATCTGGAGGCAAATATGTTTGTTGGGTCAGCAAGGTAGGTGATGCATAGGCGTGCCGATGTGTTGAATGTGAGTGGCAAGATACCTTTGCCCCTATTTTTTTTTTGTGTTTTGGTTTTTGCCGTCCTGAATAATTGTTATCTGGTCGCGGTAATACTTTTCAGCCCCAGGGATCACTAGTAACCCTTTGCACATAAAAAGCCTGTGTTGTGAAATAAACCTCTGTTGAAATATGGTGTCCATGAAGTCTACTCTCTTCATCCGTGTGATTTTGTGTGCCGGAATGATGTCTCATAATTCTCCCTTGTTTTCAGTAAATAAGGAGGGCTTCTGGTGTCTCTTTTTGTATGTGATGGTTATAACAAAGTGGCTACCCATAAACTGTCATTTTGGGCTTAATTGAAGGATCCTTGGGAATTTGTTTGACAGCATATTCCATGGGCACTTTCTAGAGAAAAATCAGTTATTTGTTACCCATTTCACTGCATTAACCATTGCTTCTCATCTCGTCTCGACAGCACAAGCACAAGCTTTCGAGTACCTGAGGGCTGTGTGAGAAGCCTTCTGACATACTTTAAACTACTGAGGATATCTGAAGACAGATTTTACCAATAATAGACCCTTTAGAAAATTCAGTCTGGCAACTCGGCAGGCATCATCATCAGCAACTTTCGTCGGCGCCGGGCGCCATATTTTGGGCGCCCTTGGCTGGAAGACGCGCAGCTATAGCGCTCTGCACAGCCTTTGCACAAGTTTCCACCTTGTGGCATGTCTGGTTGCGTTTGTGAAAGCGATGGCGGAAAATTTGCAGTGGTCGAGGGATCTGACTGTCATCCCGGGCGGATTTTCGGAAAGGCTTTTGGACTCCTATTGTCCGGCCGCACCTCTCCGGGAAGCTACAAGCCGGTATTACTGCGATCCGTTGACAGGCGGAAAATTTGCAGTGGTCGAGGGACCTGAGTCATTCCCGGCGGATTTTCGGAAAGGCTTCTGGACTCCTATCGTCCGGCCGCACCTCTCAGCGAAGCTACAAGCCGGTATCAATGCGATCCGTCGACAGTGCGCGTTGCCGTGTCACCCTGCAGGTCGAATCTACTGTCGATAAAGGAGGGATAACAACACTTGGACCGGACTCGACTACGAGCAGGCGCACTGCAGGGCGAAATGCGTGTGGATCCGGATAAAAGGCGCTCGATCAGCAGTGCCGGTGCGCTAGCCGTCGGTGCGAAATCAGTCGCGTTATAGTTGTACACCATCTATGCTTAGCGACGACTAGGGCAGTCGGGGACCAGCGCGCAGTTCGTCGCCCGGCGTTGCCGCAGGCGGTGTCGTTGCCGAAAGCTCCACTCTAGCACAGGCATGCTGTCGTTGCTAGAATCTAGCAGCCATCCTTTCTGGTAGCATGGCTGTTTTGTATTTTCTTGTGCGAACGTGAAGTAAGCCGAGCCTGCCGGCCGGCCTGGATCACGTCTGCCGGCGTCATAAAAACGAGCTAATGAGTGTTCTCGACATAAATAATAAACCCTAGGATAGGGAAATGAGAAAATATACCGTATTTCTGGGTCATTGGTCAATACCGAGTTGATGGTAAAAGTGACAACTGTGGTACGAGCGAATTTGTTGCGAGAACCGCCTCGAAGCTGCCGCTGGCCCGACGCCGGGGTCCGGCTCGACTGCCTCCCGCTAGCTCCGCTGCTGAAGGCGCCGTAGAAATTGACCATACTATTATTTTATTGTGAGATGATGCCGTTGACAGCAAAGCGGAGTGAAGAATAGGCCTTCAATCATAGCGCAGGCGACTTCCGAAGCGCCGGCCCCTGCCGCTTCGATCCGAAGCAGCCTATAGGCCTAGCGACGACCACGGCAGACAGGCAGCCGCAGAGCTCATCGCCCGGAGCGCCCGCGAGCGGTGCTGTTGCCGAAAGCTCGCAACATCAGCTGGCATGCTTTGTCGCCGCTCGAGTATAGCTGGCAGTCTTTCTGATAACAAGGCGATGCCGTTTTTTCTTGCAATATTTGTACACCAAGACAAGCAGCGCTCAGGCACTGCTGCGCTGCGGCGAAGTGCGACACCGGTTGTGGGCGGAGCTTGGGCAGAGCGGCGCAGCAGTGCTTGCCGCTGCGTGTGTCCCTGCTTGCTGTGGTGTGGCAGTTCGGAAGCGGCGACCGGAGCGTGTTGCCGGACATGTGTCTCCTGCCTTAGCCAGAGTGCATAGGCCCTGACCGAACGAAAACACAAAGCTGCTGCTGCTGCACTCCGCCTATGTCGCCGTCGTTTGCTGCATGCTCGCAACGGAGAGAACGACGGCGCTCCTCGCCGCGCCGGATCGTCGTGATCTTTTTCCTGCACACGGAAATCTCTATGAATGGACGTGGATGCTTGAAAATCCAAAACAAGCGCGTTTGAGCTACGTTTTGATTTTCTGAAGCGCCGAAACAGTCGCCAGCATCGGAATGCATGTACTCGAGTGCGCCGAAGGTGGCACCTTTATTTTTGTGCTCACTATACAGCGGAGCGGCTACACGGTAGAAGGAACCTTTCGCTGCTCTTTCAATACTTATATAATTTATTTTAATGTGAAAACGAACAGGTCACGGACGAGAAGAAAGAAGCATGCAGCTACTCCGTGCGCTCCGTGCTCTGGAAACACAGCTTGCTTCCGTGCGCGTCTCTTCTCCTCGCTAGCTGCAGAAAGGCACACAGCAGCATGCCGGCATCGCGACTATAGCTTGGTGCAGAGAGCCAGTGTCAAGGAACATGGCTAGGACACAGAAACAAGAAAATTAAGCTTGTTGTGACTTCGCCGGGCGCCGTACTTTCCAATCTGGCCCGAGCGCATACCGGCAGGCGTATGCCCAAGTAATGGCGGAGGTACCGCGGTTTGCGCGCCACACACCAGATGGCGCTGAATTTTCTAAAGGGTCTATTGTTAGCCAATCCAAACCTCTTGGTTCTATCCCTGACAACCTGAAGCTGACCTGTCAATAATTAAGGCTGGAAACCGTTCCGATCCCCAAACTGTTCTCCTATTTTATTGATGTGCATTTTGCATGAATGGTTAGAGCACGAAATGAGTCCGCATATTCCTTGCCACCATAATTCAAACTAATATTTCTAAACCAGTCATCACGGCTTCCATTCTGTTTACTCATGTGCAATCCAACTTTTTGAATTCACAACAGATTTTCACCCAAATTTAGATTCTTTATTTTAGGCAAGTGTCATCGACTTCAATTTCTCCAAAGCTTTTCATGTTTGTCATTATAACCTTTTAGCTACACTCTCATGCTTGAGCCTTCATTCTTTGATATTAGTGTAGATTCATTGCTTCCTGTTCTACGGCTGGCCTTAAAAAACTATTGTACTTCTTGTCTTATGAAGCCCAGCATATCAATATGCAAAATCATAAGGCGCCCCTCATCCTGAGTCACTTTGGGATGTTAAACCGCCATAAACCAAACCAAGCACATTACTAAAGTACATTAATATTAGCCATTCAATAACAGTTTTTGTCTTTATGTCCCAACCTTGTCTTTATGACTGCATTATTCAGAAGGATGCCCCAACTATCTCAGCTACTCTGACTGTATTGACTTTTGCAAGACGGATGAATGGGCTTGTTTGTAATTCGTGTCAAAACAGCGCAAAGAAGAGAAAGATGAGGAAAAAATGCGACGGTGCGAGTGCTGACTTTCAAGAAGGTTTATTGGAAAGCACATCAAAATATATACATTGTGGCCTAAAAAAAGAATGAAGAAAGGGCGCCTTGTAACATTCACTTTGCATCTGTCAAAAACAAAACGAAAGTTGAATATCAAGCATTTAAGAGCATGAACTCTTTCTTAGGGAGCGATAAAGAAGGTGTTTTAACACATTGATTGCGTTTTTTCTACAATTTCAGTGGCCTCGATCATCTCATGCACAAACTTTTCTGTGTCTGTCTAGCACAATGCAGCACGTGAATTACGCCTCACAGCAATCAGGATGTGGCAAACGATCGCAGTCGCGACAGTTAAACATCAGATTCCCTCTGCTAGCTTTGTTCGCATCGTAACGGTGGTCTTTTGACCTCTCATTGGCACCTCTGCTAGTTTCTTGCTGAAGTTGATACATTAGCCAGATGGTTCCACTTTAGATTATTATATAGTTTCTGGGCTCTGGACATTGCTATTAACAAATCAGCTGCTGTGTGACACTTGAACTCAGAATTAACTGCCTCCGTTGCCTTGGACAGAAAGACGCCTTTAGACATGACCACAAAACCACCTTCTTTATCAGCAGTTGAATGCGATAGGGCCCACCGTCTTAAACCCGTTACAGTTCAGCCTGCGGGCAAGTTCTTGGCATGGTTCAAACCACGACACCCCATCAACCAGCGCCCCCTGAAACACACCTGTCACGCTCAGGTCCAGGCACAGGAAGGCAAGACGTCAAAGTATTGCAAACAGCTCCAGAATAGTCCTCTTCGAAGGAACAATGACAAATTTTGGCCCGTATATGCTTGAAGCAGCAGACGAGGCAGCAACTCAGCGTCGACATTGTGCACCTTATTTTCAGACACTCGTGCCTTGGCTTCTCTGCTCCGGGCTAGTGAGCGCAAAGTGGCTGCAAAGTGGCATTGCAGATGGCTTTCGCCTGGTCAACGGGGCGTGACACCGTCAACCAGCCACTCCCTGGCTTGTTTTCAGGCACAGGAGTTTGACAACAAGGTGCACACCTTCAGCTTTGAGTCGCTGCCTCGTCTGGTCCTTGAAGTGCTCATGGACCAAAATTTTCCGTTCCTCCGAAGAGAACTATTGTGGAGATGCTTGCCATGGTTTGACGAGTTGCCTTTTCCACGCCCAGACCTGAGTGTGACAGGTGTGTTTCGGGGTGTCTTGATGCAGTGTCACGGTTTGAACCCTCTTTAGGAACTTGCCCACAGGCCGAACTGTGTCGTATTTAAGAGGGTGGGCCCACTTGCTTTCAACTGCTGATAAACGGTGGTTTTGTGGTCATATCGAAAGGCGCCTTTCACTCCAAGGCCACAGATGCAGTGTATTCTGAATTTGAGTGCCACTTACTATCTGATTTGTTAAAAGCAAAGTCCAATGCCAAGAAACATTAATAATCTAGAGTTTAACCACCAGGCTAATGCCATCAACTTCAGTAAGAAAAATTGTCCAGCTATCTTCTTTACCGCAAAGACCCATAAAGGTGACTGCTCCTTGAGGGTTGTAGTTTAAGAGAATGGAACCTGTCAGAAACAAATCGCCTTCTCTTTGCGACATAAAATTAAGTTGCTGAGCATTGATGACTCCTCTCGTGTAAAATCTGAGGAGAAAGTAACGCAGTTTCTACACAATAACTCTCGCACCAGTTTCATGGGGTGCTATGTTGACATCAAGGATTTATATTACGCCATCCCTCAATCGGGATCAATAATGTGTTGAAGAATTCATTAACCGAAATGGAGCAGTGGCATTCCAAACGTCTCAGGCGTTTTCGTGAATAATTTTGTCGCACTTTTAAGCTCATACCTTCAGTCCACCTTTATTACATTTCAGAATAGCTTGTTTTTGGAAAAAAACTGTATTAGCGCCGCTGTTACGTGGCTTATTGCAGGATCTCCAATCCTGACGAAGCATTGTCTGAGGTGAGAGAGGAGTTCAGTCAAAGCCTCAGTCCACTTTGAATCACCACTGAAATTATAGAGGATATGTCATTACATTTATTGGATCTCAATCTTGGGTGGCTACACTTGTTGGGGTTACGAGCCAAGGGAAAACAAGCTACTTTTACCATTTCCTTCGGTTCAGTCTAAGCTGGTCAAGAGGTGTCACTAACCTTTGCTTCAAAAATTCCTTAATGAAATCCTGTTTGATTGCCATGACATCCAGTTTTGCCCAGCTCATATGCCGTTTGTCCTTTACTGGGTATTCGGAACCTTTGTCAGTGTCTTTAGCCGATTGCTTTAAGCAGAAGTTGAAACATTCCTTTTGTGCCCCCGTCGTGACTGTAACTCCCAAAAGGAAGTTTGTACGTACCTGTTCCCTACATCCACAATTGGTCGCACCGGTTAAATAGGCAGTCGAGTTGGCGTTGATATTGTTTTTCTAAACCTATGAAGTTTCAGTACCTGTAGTCAACCGAGATTATCCATCAGAGTCTCTTCGTGCACTGCACAGAAGACATAGTGTGTTCGAACGCCTTGAAATGCGGCTATGTTTACATTGGGAAAACAGGCAGTGTGTCACTGAGAGGTTTAAAAGACAACCACGACGACGTGAACAAAGCTTGCGGGAGAACTTTGATGATTCACTGTCGCAATTGCAATTGTTTGCCAGATCCTAAACCGCTGTGAACCGGAATTCATGTTCTGCATTTTGCCTGACAGACACAGAAGTTTGTGCGTGAGATAATCGAGGCCGCTGAAATTTAAAAAAAAAACGCAATCACTGTGTTAGCACACCTTCTTTATCGCTTCCTAAGGAAGAGTTCATGCTCTTAAATGCTTCTTTGTCAGTTTTTGTTTTGTTTTCAACTCATGCAATGTGGTTGACACAAGGTGCCCTTTTTTCGTTGTTTTTTTAGGCCACAGTGTATATATTTTGACGTGGTTTCCATACACATTGGCGATAGTCAGCACTCATGCCATCGTATTTATTCCTTCGTTGTCCTTGTCTTGTCTGCATTGTTTTGTCACAACGTATTGACCTCCTTTCCCACCTCTAGGGTTAATGGCATGGAGAAACCTTAACTAGATGCAGCCCCACATACTTGCAGCATGTCACGATACATGCTGCTGGCACCACAAGGGCTCTCAGGTTTATCAGGAGATGTTATGATCTGTGTGCTCTTGCCGTGCTGCGCAGTTTATGCATAAAAATTTGATTGATTCCAAACTGAAGTATTCCCTAGCTCTTTCAATTTTGCACCAAACTGTTTGAAGCTACGCCACCAACTCCCTTTAATCCAACAGCGACACTTGGTACAGCATATGTGTAATCAGTCATCTCATATGACCACCAGACATCACTGCATAAAAGGGGAAATCGCTCGTTTAGTTGTGTTCCATACACTCTACAATACTTTTCCACAACTTAATGTTACTGTTGCTGCCCCGCTTCAGACCAGGATGCCATCACCACTAAATCAAGAAATTTTTCCTGTTCCCATTAAAGAATAAATTGGCTACCTCACCACATTTTCATTGCATGTGGTCCCTCAAAATTATGGAAATAAGTGATATCGCTTGGAGCATTGACACTGGTTTGTTTTACCTTTTGTTTGCTGCTGTTTTTTTTTTGCAACTGCTGTATCAATGGATTGTATGCCTCTTTTCTTAGTGTATCGTCTGCGACATCTCAGCTGTGCTACTGCAGTCACCCTTCTGATGTTACCTTTATATTGTCCCTCTTATTAATACCCCACTAAAAGCCTTGAGAGGACAAAAAACGATGGCTTTTTATTTTGCTCATGGCACACGTCAGGCTCATGTTTACGGATATAGGAGAGGCCTTTGTCTTGCAGTGGTGCTAGTTATGCTGCTGATGATGGTCCTTAATGACGAGCATATGATATATTGAATAAGAACCTCAAATTATTTTTCTTTTTCAGTGGGAATAGCTTCAGTGGTTCTTGATTTAGGTTCACTTTATTCCTGTGGCCACAATACGGAGTTTACTTTTTTAGCACTCTAATACTGGCAAGAATAAAAACTTGTGGATCCTAATTCTTTTATTTGAATCTTTTCTGCAGAGTGCATCGCCCAGTTTTCCCAAGCCCTCATGCACCGGTGGTACATCAACAAGGCTGTTTCATGGGGCCCAGCTGCATTGACAAGTGGCTAAAGAAGAGCAAGAGGAGCATGAACACAAAATAAAACTGGCTGTAGGAGCTTCATCTATTTTGAAATTTGCTGTCTCATTGCGACAGACATAACATTGTCGCATGGCCCCTGCCCCAACATCTCCCAGTCATTCCAATGTACCCAATCATGACTGGGCAGGTTGGAATGACTGGGCACGTTGGAATGACTGGGCACGTTGGAATGATTGGGCACGTTGGAATGACTGGGCACGTTGCAATGACTGGGCACGTTGGAATAAGTGGGCACGTTGGAATAATTGGGCACATTGGAATGATTGGGTAGGTTGGAATGACTGGGAGATGTTGGGGCAGGGGCCATGGGGCAATGTTATGTCTGTCGCAATGAGACAGCAAATTCCAAAATAGATGAAGCTCCTACAGCCAGTTTTATTTTGTGTTCATGCTCCTCCTGCTCTTCTTTAGCCACTTGTCAATGCAGCTGGGCCCCATGAAACAGGCCTGTTGATGTACCACCGGTGCATGAGAGCTTGGGAAAACTGGGCGATGCACTCTGCAGAAAAGATTGAAATGAAAGAATTAGGATCCACAAGTTTTTATTCTTGCCAGTATTAGAGTGCTAAAAAAGTAAGCTCCGTATTGTGGCCAGAGGAATAAAGTGAACCTAAATCAAGAACCACTGAAGCTATTCGCACTCAAAAAGAAAAAAAATTTGAGGTTCTTATTGAATATATCATATGCTCGTCATTAAGGACCATCATCAGCAGCATAACTAGCACCACTGCAAGACAAAGGCCTCTCCTATATCCCTAAACATAAGCCTGACGTGTGCCATAATGAGGAAAATAAAAAAGCCATCGTTTTTTGTCCTCTGAAGGCTTTTAGTGGGGTATTAATAAGAGGGACATTATAAAGGTAACATCAGAAGGGTGACTGCAGTAGCACAGCTGAGATGTCGCAGACGATACACTACGAAAAAAGGCATACAATCCATTGATACATCAGTTGCAAAATATAAAAACAGCAGCAAACAAAACGTAAAACAAACCAGTGTCAATGCTCCAAGCGATATCACTTATTTCCTGAATTCTGAGGGACCACATGCAATGAAAATGTGGTGAGGTAGCCAATTTATTCTTCAATGCGAACAGGAAAAATTTCTTGATTTAGTGGTGATGGCATCCTGGTCTGAAGCGGGGCAGTAACATTTAACATTAAGTTGTGGAAAAGTATTGTAGAGTATATGGAACACACCTAAACGAGCGATTTCCCCTTTCATGCAGTGATGTCTGGTGGTCATATGAGATGACTGATTACACATATGCTGTACCAAGTGTCGCTGTTGGATTAAAGGGAGTTGGTGGCGTAGCTTCAAACAGTTTGGTGCAAAATTGAAAGAGCTAGGGAATACTTCAGTTTGGAATCAATAAAATTTTTATGCATAAACTGCGCAGCACGGCAAGAGCACACAGATCATGACATCTCCTGATAAACCGGAGTGCCCTTGTGGTGCCAGCAGCATGTATCGTGACATGCTCCAAGTATGTGGGGCTGCATCTGGTTAAGGTTTCTCCATGCCATTTACCCTAGAGGTGGGAAAGGAGGTCAATACGTTGTGACAAAACAATGCAGACAAGACAAGGACAACGAAGGAATAAATACGATGGCATGAGTGCTGACTATCGCCAATGTGTATTGGAAACCACGTCAAAACATATACACTATGGCCTAAAAAAACAACGAACAAAGAGCACCTTGTGTCAACCACATTGCATGAGTTGAAAACAAAACAAAAACTGACAAGCATTTAAGAGCATGAACTCTTCCTTAGGAAGCGATAAAGAAGGTGTGCTGACACAGTGATTGCGGTTTTTATTTTAATTTCAGCGGCCTCGATTATCTCACGCACAAACTTTTCTGTGTCTGTCAGGCAAAATGCAGAACATGAATTCCGGTTCACAGCGTTTAGGATCTGGCAAACAATTGCAATTGCGACAGTGAATCATCAAAGTTCTCCCGCAAGCTTTGTTCACATCGTCGTGGTGGTCTTTTAAACCTCTCAGTGACACACTTGCCTGTTTTCCCAATGTAAACATAGCCGCATTTCAAGGCGTTCGAACACACTATGTCTTCTGTGCAGTGCGCGAAGAGACTCTGATGGATAATCTCGGATGACTACAGGTACTGAAACTTCATAGGTTCAGAAAAACAATATCAACGCCAACTCGACTGCCTATTTAATCGGTGCGACCAATTGTGGATGTAGGGAACAGGTACGTACAAACTTCCTTTTGGGAGTTACAGTCTCGACGGGGGCACAAAAGGAATGTTTCAACTTCTGCTTAAAGCAATCGGCTAAAGACACTGACAAAGGTTCCGAATACCCAGTAAAGGACAAACGGCATATGAGCTGGGCAAAACTGGATGTCATGGCAATCAAACAGGATTTCATTAAGGAATTTTTGAAGCAAAGGTTAGTGACACCTCTTGACCAGCTTAAACTGAACCGAAGAAAATGGTAAAAGTAGCTTGTTTACCCTTGGCTCGTTAGCCCAACAAGTGTAGCCACCCAAGATTGAGATCCAATAAATGTAATGACATATCCTCTATAATTTCAGTGGTGATTCAAAGTGGACTGAGGCTTTGACTGAACTCCTCTCTCACCTTAGACAATGCTTCGTCAGGATTGGAGATCCTGCAATAAGCCACGTAACAGCGGCGCTAATACAGTTTTTTTTTGCAAAAACAAGCTATTCTGAAATGTAATAAAGGTGGACTGAAGGTATGAGCTTAAAAGTGCGACAATATTATTCACCAAAACGCCTGAGACGTTTGGAATGCCACTGCTCCATTTAGGTTAATGAATTCTTCACATTATTGATCCTGATTGAGGGATGGTGTAATATAAATCCTTGATGTCAACATAGCACCCCATGAAACTGGTGCGAGAGTTATTGTGTAGAAACTGCGTTACTTTCTCCTCAGATTTTACACGAGAGGAGTCATCAATGCTCAGCAACTTAATTTTATGTCGCAAAGAGAAGGCGATTTGTTTCTGACAGGTTCCATTCTCTTAAACTACAACCCTCAAGGAGCAGTCACCTTTATGGGTCTTTGCGGTAAAGAAGATAGCTGGACAATTTTTCTTACTGAAGTTGATGGCATTAGCCTGGTGGTTAAACTCTAGATTATTAATGTTTCTTGGCATTGGACTTTGCTTTTAACAAATCAGATAGTAAGTGGCACTCAAATTCAGAATACACTGCATCTGTGGCCTTGGAGTGAAAGGCGCCTTTCGATATGACCACAAAACCACCGTTTATCAGCAGTTGAAAGCAAGTGGGCCCACCCTCTTAAATACGACACAGTTCGGCCTGTGGGCAAGTTCCTAAAGAGGGTTCAAACCGTGACACTGCATCAAGACACCCCGAAATACACCTGTCACACTCAGGTCTGGGCGTGGAAAAGGCAACTCGTCAAACCATGGCAAGCATCTCCACAATAGTTCTCTTCGGAGGAACGGAAAATTTTGGTCCATGAGCACTTCAAGGACCAGACGAGGCAGCGACTCAAAGCTGAAGGTGTGCACCTTGTTGTCAAACTCCTGTGCCTGAAAACAAGCCAGGGAGTGGCTGGTTGACGGTGTCACGCACCGTTGACCAGGTGAAAGCCATCTGGAATGCCACTTTGCAGCCACTTTGCGCTCACTAGCCCGGAGCAGAGAAGCCAAGGCACGAGTGTCTGAAAATAAGGTGCACAATGTCGACGCTGAGTTGCTGCCTCGTCTGCTGCTTCAAGCATATACGGGCCAAAATTTGTCATTGTTCCTTCGAAGAGGACTATTCTGGAGCTGTTTGCAATACTTTGACGTCTTGCCTTCCTGTGCCTGGACCTGAGCGTGACAGGTGTGTTTCAGGGGGCGCTGGTTGATGGGGTGTCGTGGTTTGAACCATGCCAAGAACTTGCCCGCAGGCTGAACTGTAACGGGTTTAAGACGGTGGGCCCTATCGCATTCAACTGCTGATAAAGAAGGTGGTTTTGTGGTCATGTCTAAAGGCGTCTTTCTGTCCAAGGCAACGGAGGCAGTTAATTCTGAGTTCAAGTGTCACACAGCAGCTGATTTGTTAATAGCAATGTCCAGAGCCCAGAAACTATATAATAATCTAAAGTGGAACCATCTGGCTAATGTATCAACTTCAGCAAGAAACTAGCAGAGGTGCCAATGAGAGGTCAAAAGACCACCGTTACGATGCGAACAAAGCTAGCAGAGGGAATCTGATGTTTAACTGTCGCGACTGCGATCGTTTGCCACATCCTGATTGCTGTGAGGCGTAATTCACGTGCTGCATTGTGCTAGACAGACACAGAAAAGTTTGTGCATGAGATGATCGAGGCCACTGAAATTGTAGGAAAAACGCAATCAATGTGTTAACACACCTTCTTTATCGCTCCCTAAGAAAGCGTTGATGCTCTTAAATGCTTGATTTTCAACTTTCGTTTTGTTTTTGACAGATCCCAAGTGAATGTTACAAGGCACCCTTTCTTCATTCTTTTTTTAGGCCACAATGTATATATTTCGATGTGCTTTCCAATAAACCTTCCTGAAAGTCAGCACTCGCACCTTCGCATTCCTTCCTCATCTTCTCTTCTTTGCGCTGTTTTGACAAACAAGCTCATTCATTACAAACAAGCCCATTCATCCGTCTTGCAAAAGTCAATACAGTCAGAGTAGCTGAGATAGTTGGGGCATCCTTCTGAATAATGCAGTCATAAAGACAAGGTTGGAACATAAAGACAAAGACTGTTATTGAATGGCTAATATTAATGTACTTTAGTAATGTGCTTGGTTTGGTTTATGGGGGTTTAACATCCCAGAGTGACTCAGTATGAGGGACGCCTAATGATTTTGCATATTGATATGTTGGGCTTCATAAGACAAGAAGTACAATAGTTTTTTAAGGCCAGCCGTAGAACAGGAAGCAATGAATCTACACTAATATCAAAGAATGAAGGCTCAAGCATGAGAGTGTAGCTAAAAGGTTATAATGACAAACATGAAAAGCTTTGGAGAAATTCAATTCGATGACACTTGCCTAAAATAAAGAATCTAAATTTGGGTGATAATCTGTTGTGAATTCAAAAAGTTGGATTGCACATGAGTAAAGAGAATGGGAGCCGTGATGACTGGTTTAGAAATATTAGTTTGAATTATGGTGGCAAGTAATATGCGGACTCATTTCGTGCTCTAACAGTTTATGCAAAATGCACATCAATAAAATAGGAGAACAGTTTGGGGATCAGAACGGTTTCCAGCCTTAATTATTGACAGGTCAGCTTCAGGTTGTCAGGGATAGAACCAAGAGGTTTGGATTGGCTAACAATTATTGGTAAAATCTGTCTTCAGATATCCTCAGTAGTTTAAAGTATGTCAGAAGGCTTCTCACACAGCCCTCAGGTACTCGAAAGCTTGTGCTTATTAATGACTTTCGAGACATGATGAGAAGCAATGGTTAATGCAGTGAAATGGGTAACAAATAACTGATTTTTCTCAAGAAAGTGCCCTTGGAATATGCTGTCAAACAAATTCCCAAGGATCCTTTTATTAAGCCCAAAATGACAGTTTATGGGTAGTCACTTTGTTATAACCATCACATACAAAAAAGAGACACCAGAAGCCCTCCTTATTCACTGAAAACAAGGGAGTATTATGAGACATCATTCCGGCACACAAAATCACACGGATGAAGACAGTAGACTCCATGGACACCATATTTCAACTGAGGTTTATTCCACAACACAGGCTTTTTATGTGCAAAGGGGTACTAGTGATCCCTGGGGCTGAAAAGTAGTTCCGCTACCAGATAACAATTATTCAGGACGGCAAAAACCAAAACACAAAAAAACAAAGGGACAAAGGTATCTTGCCACTCACATTCAACACATCGGCATGCCTATGCATCACCTACCTGGCTGACCGAACAAACATATTTGCCTCCAGATAATCTATTTCTTTTTCTGGAGCGCTGCAGAAGGGCTGCTGACGTAATTCTCTTTTTCAGCAGAGATACAAAAGGCTTAAAAAATTTCCCAGCCCTTTCAAGTGCTAAACTTGCACAAGGCATGTGTTTCAGCTAAATGACCTCGGTCACTTAATGAATCAGCTGTCCTGCGATGTTCAAGCAAGCGTTCATTGATGCAAGCCTCGTCTGTCTAATGTAATGTTTGCCACAGGCAAGGAGGATGCTGTACACCATGCCAACCTCATGTTTAACGAGGGGTTTGGTGTGCTTAGTTTTGTAGGCAATCTTTCTCGTAACGTCATTTATCAGGTGGCACATGCATCCCAGCTTTCCCAAGCTGAAAATACGACATGTACATTGTGTTTGTCACTGGCCTTCTTGAGGCGGTGTGACACCTGATGGCAATAGGGCACAATGACAGGCCACTGTTGCGAATGTGCGTTGTCTTCCGGCTTGCGCTGCCCAGCACACTTCATCTCTCGAACCTGGCTTTCTACCACTAAGGCTACAATTTATCCTGTGAAAACTGCCTGCTCCAGTCTCCTTACTTGCGCATTGATGCTGTCACAGAGTCGTGACAGCGTGAATGCCGAAGTAAGGCGACTGGAGCAGGCAGGCAGAAAAAGAAATACATTATCTCAACGCAAATGTGTGTTGGGTCAGCCAGGTAGGCAATGTTTAGTCACGCCAATGCATTCAACTTTAGTGACAAGCTAACCTTACACCTATGTTTTTGTTTTTGCAACCTTGAATAATTGTTACCTGGTCGAGGAAACACTTTTCAGCCACAGGGGTCACTAGTACCACTTTGCATGTAAAAAGCTCATGTTGTGGAATCAACCTCAGTTGAAGTCTGGGGTCCATGCAGTCTACTCTCTTCGTTCGTGTGTTTTTGTACACTGGAATGATGTCTCATAATTCTATCCAGAACCAATTAGCTCAGCTCTCCATGCTTAGCAAAAACAAGGCAGCAGTAATGAAACCAGTTCTCATGTGTGCACTTTTTCATTTACATCTGTGACCTGCGATGAGTGGCATAAAAACACATATATAAGTTAACACAAATGCATCATAATGTTAATATTCGTAGTCAAATAGTCTCACATAATACAGCCAAAAACATGCAGACATTTCGCACTTCATGCATAGAATGCAACGGTTAAAAGACGAGCAATATTGAATGTAAAACTTCAAACGCCTGCAACCGGCCCATTCTGAGAGCCAACTAATATTACTCGTATAAAAATGTAAACATATCAGGCCAGAGCTATCCAAACTGCTCCAAGCAGTAGCATTAAGCAATAGAGCAATGAAATTAAGAGAACATTTCATGGCAACCACAGAAACAAAGCACAATGCAGTAGCAACTTACAACACAGCTTTTGACTTCATCTGGTGGCCACAAAATCCATGCCATTGACTAGGACTGGAAGACAGATGTGCCACCTGCGGATACCAATTTCCCATTATCACTAAGACAGGAGTACAAAAACAAGCATGCGAACTCGGTTTAACAGTGAATATCGCATGAATGTAACAAGATCAGGAAACATATACTTGCCCAAGGATAACGCCTCAATACAAAGGAAAACTACCCTGTTTAAAATGCATCAGTTCCCCTAGCACTCGTAAAGGAATCTTGCTATGAGCAAAACAAATCTGCGTTAGAAAGCGTAGATAAACATCGTAATAACTGAGACAATTATTGCGTCACTTGTTTTCCTCAGAAACCAATTTTCAAACAGCAGATGATCGAAATGCAAGATACTATACTCTGGGTAGCCAGAAACGCTATCGGCATCATAAAAAAAAATATGTTCACATACTGATTTAAAAATTAGATCCTGACGGCCGGAAATTAACTTTCGTTGGTAACTGCAACCTGAGACAGTGCTTTCTTTATAGTGGGGTTTGAATTCAGATGCGGAAAATGGCCACTGATCGTATTGGAGGGTTCCGGATTAATTTAGACCACCTAGAATTTCTTAAGGTGAGCTGACATCGCACAGCACAGGGGCATTCTTTTTTTCATTTCACCTAAATCGAAATGCTGCTACTGCCATCAGGATCGACCCCACGACCTAAGGTTCAACAGTCTAGGGCCAAGCAAAAACCGCGGCGAATAAAAAGTGTTTCAATCCCCCTCAAAGTGCTAACGCTATCTTGAAAGACAATCATACATTTTACGCACAGCCAAAGTGCCGGTCCTTGAAACGTGCGCGGTGGTGTGAACAAGCATGGGCAGAAACGCGTAGAACGAGGCATATACGTGGACAAATCTGTGCTCAACAAGAAAAAAAACGCGCAAACATGCGCATACCAAAATCATGCAAAGCTAGCGCACGCACGGTCGCATCCCCTTTGCCAAAACAAGTACCGACAGCGACAGAGCAACTCACCGCGGCGACAACAAAAGCACTTTAAACGCTTTTTATAGCACTGAACACGAATACTGCAGCAGTACGACAGGTCACCGTTCCAGCATTATATGCTTCAGATAAAGCACGAGTACTGCTTACCTTTTCAGATGATTGCGTAGTCGTGCAGAACGCTGTTTGCCTTCGTGTCCCGGGCACTACACCAACCAGTGAGAGTTCAGCACGAGTGCTACGTACCCGGCACACTCTACCACGTAGTCACACAGAAGAAAATATTCCAGGCCTTATTTGGAACATTTCCACCGCGACACTGCCCGCGCGTCTTTGTGCCTGGACACCCATCCTGGACTACACAGAGAAGCGCACAGACTGAAAAGTTAGAGAGACCAGAAAAATTACCCTTTGCCTCGAATAGGATACGTCGACAGCACTGCGCGATTGTGCACCCTTGTGCAAGAAGAAACACACGCAAACCACAACACAGTTCACGACGGCTCACAACCCCAGTAGCGAATTGTAGCAAGCGCCGAAGCGCGACGCACGCGACGCAGCACCCGAACCGCCATGAGGGTTATACAGAAAAACAGCTACCGGCAGCCATCTGGCGGTGACAACCAGTTTCTGTTTCGGTTTCGTTGTGAAAAAGCTTGTATCCTACTTTTTATTTTATTTTCGGTATTTTTATTGGGTATTCAGCCGTATCGGCATCCACAGAAATTGCAGCGATTGCGAGCAATTACCACTGGTAGAAACGCGCGAATTAACGACCTGTTGCTTGCGCTGCGGTTGAAAAATGCATGAGTTCTCACGGCAGTATCGCTTGCTGCTTTGCTTATTCACGATATTACATGCCGATTTCTGTTTGTATGGGGAAGTTTTTTTTTATATTGATGGGAGATCAGCAAGGCTAACAAAGTACCCAACGTAGCAGTCGTAGAGAGCAGGTTGTCGTAAAAACATGGTGACGCTGTTTGATCGGCAGCATGACGTGCGAGGCGGCAGCGTTGAAACGCGCGTCGAGAGAACAACCTCCATGGTATATGCTTTCTTGAGACTACAGTGAAGGTGTGCATTTTCTATAGTGGAGTTCTCTCATCCAACGTGAAAACCAAATCAATTCTTAGTATAAAATAAGCTGTGTAATTCAGATCCTCATATTGTGTTTATATATATCTGCATTTCTGTTTTGAAAAACAGTGTTGTACTGGTAATTGTGTACCAAGGTGCATGTGTAAGAGTGCTGTAATCAGCCTTGTCGAAATATTCTGTGTATATATTTGTATTCGTAACCCTTCTACAAGGAGCTGTGTGGCCAGCTATGTGTTTAACAATTTGTTAATTGAATTAGTAATGTCTTGAAATGCACGCTCAATAAAATTTTCTGAATGAAATTGAGTGTTTGGATTCAGGCATGCAGGGCTCTGCAAACCTGCAATTTATTATTTTGTGAACAATGAAGTTAAACTTTTTCTCAAATGTTTTGCTAATGATAATCTAAGCCCAAGTATATAAGTCGTTACTTTTTAAAAAAAATTTGTGAAATTGTCAAGTCAGCAAATGCACGTGTAAAAAAGAGAAATTTGTCTTGCAGTTTTTATTCTAACAGCATAAAGTGCCAAGTGTACGTTTGATGGATTTGACCCACTGAGATTGTTAGTGCATTGATGAGTTTCATTTTGTCAACCATATAGGCACATGCATGCAGTATCTGCTGCCGAGCATCGGCCATTCAAATGCAGCCATGGTTTGTGCCATGCCAAACAAGTAGGTACAGTCGCGGGTAAAAAAGATTAGCACACATGACGGAACACCAGAGGGCCGGAATGACAACGCCTGGCACTGCGGGGGGCGGAGAGGCTGATAACGAGAGTGCAGGACCGTTCCCATTCTACAGTATTAAGGGGGTCTGCCACGGACAGTAAAATTACTGCGGACTGCCACGGACAGCAAATTAGCGGACTCCGACGGACACCAAAATTACTGACTAAAAGCAGCGCTATCATCTATTGTTCCCGCGAGTTCCTTTTGACAAACCATCGCGGACATAAAAAAACAGTAATAAAAAGAAGTCATCTTTGCTCATGATAACCGAGCCAAAATAAATTCCGCAAGCACAGTCACGTAGCGTCGGCACTTCATCGCTCGGGCGCTGCACGCTTGATAAAGCTTACTTCCTGCCGTCCCCCCCTAGGCTGCAAACATGGAAACGGCCCGTTAGGCAGTTCTGCGTACCGCAGCGTCGCGTGGTGAGATATACGAATTCTGATCGCCAGTGATCTGTGCTAATATTTTTTGCTCGCGACTGTACACATCCATATGCTCCCACCGTGGTTTCCACATAGTCCAGTGTTGCCTGCCAGGCCCATCGAGATAATCACGATGGATACCACCAAGCCCATCCCGTCCCATCGTGTTTACTGAAGTGTCCAGCGTGGTTTCCATTCAGCCCAATATCGTTTACTGAAAGTGCCAGTGCAGCCACCAAAATTTCCACTCAATCCAGGGTGGCCCAACGTCGCCATTAGTGCATCCAGCATCTCTCCCATTCGCTCCACCAGCACCCAACGTGGAAACCAACACTTCCAATCGGCCCACCGTTTTCTCCAACGTGGAAACCAACACTTCCATTCGGCCCACCGTTTTCTACAACGTGACTTTTGCTGGAATTTTCAACAGGGTTGTCGTCGTTCTGCGTACAGAATGATGTTCTTGTGAAGAACTTCGCAGCGAACAACACAGTCTACCTCCTTGTTGTACCTGCAAGTCTGCGCGAAGAAGCTGTTCAGGCTTCGCATGACAAGCCGATAGCTGGACAGCTCTGGTTCTCTTGCACCCTCCGCTGCATTCAATAGAAATATTACCGGACCCGACCGACGGCTGCTGTTGCACATTACGTGAAAACCTGTCGAGATTGTCAGCGACGAAACACGCCTCCAACCCGAATAGCAGGATTTATAAACCCTATTGAACGCTACTTAAGGTTCTTTTTGCAGATATCCATGGGCTTACTTGGACCATTCCGGAAGCCAACGTCAGTAAATAAGTGGCTCGTCACAGTGACTGACTACCTGACCCGCCACGCCGAGGCAAAAGCCCTACCGAACGGAAAAGCAGCAGAAGTCGCCAAACGTTCCGTGGAGTCCATTCTTTTGCGACTCGGCGCCCCGATGTGCTCATCACGGGCAGAGGAGCAGCGTTTAGAGCGGAATTTACGCAAGCTATCTTGCGTTATAGCCAAACCAGACACCTGAGGACAACTTACGCAACCTATCTTGCGTTATAGCCAAACCAGACACCTGAGGACAAGTTAGGCAAGCTATCTTCCGTTATAGCCAAACCAGACACCTGAGGACAACTTACGCAAGCTATCTTGCGTTATAGCCAAACCAGACACCTGAGGACAACTTCGTACGATCTGCAGACCAACGGAGTGACTGAGCGCCTGAATAAAAACAGTCGCGGACATGCTAGCCATGTATGTCGATGGCGGAAGCAAGGCCTGGAACGTAACCCTGCCTTACATCTCCTTCGCCTACAACACCGTTGTGCAGGAGAGCACCAGGATGACGGGCGCCTTTTAGGCTCCTTCATGGCAGGGAGGCCACGATCAGGCTAGACGCCATGCTGCCCAACGTTACCGAAGGAAACGTTGGGCAGCATGGTTACCGAAGGTTACCGAAAGTAACATCGCTGCCTACCTTCAATGCACAAAAGAAGCCGAAATACTTATCCGATTCCGGATCAAAAAGCAGCAGCGCACCGACGCCGGACCCTTAAAACCTACGAAGACGCAACGCGGAATGCAAGCTAGCAGACCGAGTCTGGGTTTGGACGCCGATTCGTCGCACTGGATTGAGTGAAAAGCTTTTGCGCCGCCTCCCGCACGCACTAAAAAGCTTGCCATGCTGTTTTCTCTATAGAGGGCATGATGTGCAGGGTGTTTTACCTAACTCTACACAATTTTTAAAAATAGGAGTTTTGTGTTCGCAGACCAGTTTTCTCGGCGTAGCATTTTCAGCAGTGAAATACATCCAAATATAGCTAAGGCGTGCTAACAGTAGCACCAGTTAACCAATGTAGAATGGTTAGCTTTTTAACAATTACTGTTAAGCTGCCTAATTACTGAGAGGCGTGTTGCTCACCGCCAGCAATCTCTGTATCTGTTTTCAGAATTTCTCCAACACAATTTTGCTCGGCGCTTTGGCCCAACAAATTCTGTCGATTTCGTCGAGTTACGTGCACTGGACAGGCTGCTTTGCTCGCAAGTTGCTTGAAAGCGCCTATATTTTGGCGCAGTGTAGGCAAAATCTGTTGGGCCACAGCACCGAGGGTAACCGCGCTTTTGAAATTCTAAAATGTGATATGGATATTACTTACGGTGGGCAACATGACTGTCGATAATTAAGGAGTATAAAATTAGTCGTTAAAAAGTTAACTATTAAATATTACTTAACCAGCCTGCTAGTGAGCATGCCTTAGCTGTATTATGTATTTCACCGCTGACAGTGCTATGCGGAAAAAACGGCTCTCCTAACTCAAAAGTCTATGCTTAAAAAGTGTGTAAAATATTAGGTGAAACACCCTGTACATCATGCGCTCTAAAGGTAAAACAGCGCAGCAAGAATGTTAGTGCGTGCGTGCGAAGAAGTCAGATTTAGCCGGCCACGGTGTATGCACGAGTGGAAGAGAGGGAGTCGGTAGAGAAGTACAACAGCGTAAAGATAAGCTTTCATTGCGAGGAATTCCCGCCAACCTAATCCGCTGGATTCAAAATTTTCTTTCAGGATCCAAGCAGTTCACTTCCGCAAACGATAGCCGCTCACCCTTCACCAGCGTAACATCAGGGGTCCCTCAAGGCGCCGGACTGTTACCTCTTCTATTCCTCATTTACATTAATGATCTCCCTTGTAACATAAACTCTAATTTACGGCTTCTTCAAGATGATTGCGTCATATACAGAGTTACTGAGGCCACCAACGATTCACCTTTACTTCAAACCGATCTTAACACACTCGCCTCATGGTGCAATAAGTCCCTCCTCTCCATAAACATTAGCAAGTGCAAATCTATGTCTTTCACGAGAAAACGCACTGTGAATCCGCATCAGTACAGTATTGGCTCACTTCTTGTCGACCCCACATTATCCAACAAATACCTCGGCCTCCACCTAACACCATCACTATCATGGGCAACCCACATTCAAAACATTTGCGCAGAAGCCTCACGCACACTCGGTTACTTACGACGTAACTTCAAGGCCGCATCCCCTGAAATAAAGAAACTAGCATACATGACAATCATTCGCTCGAAATTAGAATATGCGTCATTCATTTGGCATCCATCTGAAGCTTATCTCGCCGCCGACCAGGAAGCCGTACAGAACCGCGCCATCCGCTTTATAACATCTTCCTATTCAAGGAAAACCAGCATCACAGCACTGAAACAGTCCGTCTCCATTCCATCGCTCATGTCACGCCGCATCGTATCTCGCCTCTGTCTTCTGCATCGTTTCTATTATCATCCGCGCTCACGCCACGCAAAACTACAACCCCCCCCATAGGACGTCTAGCCGCTTCAACCATAATCATAGCATCGCTCGCATCAACTGTCGCACGTTAGCACTCAGTTCTTTTTTTGTCCCGCACGCAATAGCACTATGGAATGCCCTGCCAAACACCATTGTATCATGCACTAATCTCAAATCATTCCGTGAAATACTAAAGGACCATTTTTCGTGAGAGCAATCTTTTCAATTATATGTTGCGCTTGATACAGACAAGTGTCCTTGCTTTTTTTTATTCCTTAGCCTTTGTTTACTCATATGTTCAATTTTTTTTACTTGTTACACATTGTGTAACCTTTTCGGCGCCACTTCCCTGCTGTACATTCTTATTCCTTTTTACTGTTATTTTTTTTCTTTCTCTGTAGTGTTCGTGTCCTGTTGGTACAAATCTACAGTCCCCCCCCCCCCACCCTTATGTAACGCCCTCGGGCCTTTAAGGGAAAAATAAATGAAATGAAAATGCAGAGACAAGCCGACATACGAGACGAATACTTCAAACTGTATTTTTCGAGGACACGAAGCGGCATGCGTGCCCGACTATCTGTGCGGCCGAGCAAAACCCGAATTCTTCGCTGACTGGGAGTCGCTGCATGAAAAACAAGCTGTCTCCCTTGACAGAGGTCCGTGGTTCGAATCAGGCTGCTGCTGGAAGTCGCCACCAGCATAGAAAATCTGTTCTAGTGGAACTTAAGAACACTGCCAGGTCTGCTGTCTTATCCCGACAATTAGCACCGGGGACCACTGAGGCTTTGGAACGCTGGCTTGAATCCTAGGACCAGAACGTCTGAAGAGAATAGATAAAACTTACCCCCTCACCCGAACCTAGTTTGGCCGCCCAGGTGCAGCAGTTTGCTACATGCTTCTAGATGAAAATTCGCTGTGGCTTAGCTTGGTTAAGCCCGGTAATTGCGAAAGCAATATCCGTACCTACGCCATGGTTCAGCTGGTAGTGTAGCTGGTGGTGGTGCTTGTGGTTAGACTTGTGGTGATGCATCGGTTATACAATCCAATCCAAGCCAATGTAATCTAATCTAATCTAATACAATATATTATAATATAATATAATCTAATCCAATCCAATCCAGTCCAATCTAACCCAACCATATCCAATCTAATCCAATCTAATCTAATCTAATCTAGTCTAATCTAATGTAATCTAATCTAATCCAATCTAATCTAAGGCCGCCGGTGGTGGCACCGCCACTACTCGCAGACGGCGCGAGATGGTCCCCCAACTCTTCGGCGTGACGTCACAGAGAGGTCATGCGAAAGGTCAATGGTGGGACCGCCGCGTCACGGCAAAGGCTTGAAAGTGCAAGTAGTAAAGCTTTCGCTTTAATATACCATTTAACCACAGTCTTTTGGTCCTCGGTAGCTTTGTGAGCTGTGACACAGTGGGTGATCTATCAATATTTAGATACGGAGAAGCTGACATTAGAAAGTGAACATGGCAACGTTCATAGTAAAAAGCATCAAGAGATACTAGCCTAGCATGTCCTATTCGTACAGCTAACAGGCGCCATGTGAGAAATCATGATTCATACGAATCTCATAATTTTGAGGGCTAAACAGAAGAAGTATATACGGAGGCTTTAGGGGGGTAGGCATTCTTCGATCCATTAAAAATGTTCCAGCTAGATTTATCTCATGCTGAGATCTAATTTCACTAGTGTAAAAACAAAAATTTCAGCGCGATCTCGCCGTGATACGGAACGCGTTTGCCTCTGCAAAGCTGGTTTCTTACCTGGCCGTCGGACATCTTCACCTGTACAACACACCATTTATCCCGATCCAGCTGCCCTAAAGGCACTTTGATACGACATTACAAAAACCATGTTTACTTTGTACATTTCAAGGTGGTCGAGGAATTCCGGCCAACATCGCTTCGTTGGCACGCTATCGCTTACTAAAGACATCCATTGAAGATTATTTCTTGATGACTGCACGCACCTCATTGCCAGAGCACTTATTGAGGGACCCATTGAGGTGCCTCTCAATAAGAGTAGCCCCTCAATACCGTTGAGGGGCACCTGATGTACAAATTATTAAAAATATAAAATTAATTGCTGTTAAGTATGGCAATGGGAAACACATCGTGTAGAAGCCTTGATGAAAAAGGACACATGAGGAAATATTGTCGAATCCATCATCATTAACCCAGATGGCGGCACCTATCTTAGTTAGGCTTACTCTGAAGATCATGTGGAAGTTAGTACAGGCCAACGTATCTACATAGAGTAATGATAGCACTAAGATTGAAGTTCCTGTGATAAAATTATATCTGCAATGAGTACAGAAAAAACAGTGCGGAGTGCAACTAACATATCACTTTATCCGCAAAATAAGTGGGAAGCATACAGGCAACAAAGCAGTACAGGACTATGCCAAATGTCCTAGGAATATTAGGTAGCTGTACTATTTATCGAAGTGTATTTTGTGATGTTAACCCCATACAGGATGAGGTTGGCTGTAATGCCGGACATCGTATTAATTTGGCCACCTGGTGTTATTAAAGTGCGCTGACATAAAACAGCACATTTCGCAAAACGATGTAGTGTACGAGTCATGAATATCTTCATCAAATGAGATAACAGGAACTGGCCTCTGAGAATCCAAAACTGGGATGCAACAAATTTAAAGTTATTGATCAAGTTATTGATCAATTCCCTCTCGCCCTACCATAAGCTTGCCGTCCCGGTGTACTAAATTGGTAGAGCGACTGCTACGGTGAAGCGGTTGTCCCGGGTTTGAACCCCGGACCAGGACGAATTTTTCTTTAACTACGAAGTTTCAGAGAGAGCTGTATAGCTTTCCTTTATAGCCATTTGGCTGCGCTTGGGTGGATGTCAATGAGTAATTACTCCCTTATTACAAATTGCAACGCACTTTAGACTGGGTACACTTGCCGGTGTCGTCCAGAATGTGGAGATGCTTGGGAATGTGAGATGATACGATCACTCAATGGCAAAGTGTAGCTTTTAATAGGAATCAAAGTGACCTCTTTGCTCTCTTTCGCAGCCTGGGCACAGCACGCTCGTCGTTTACCCGGAGGATATCAGGCAGGGCGTTCCATGAACTTACGATCACTACTGTCTCTTAGTCATATCAGGCTCAGGCCTACGCTAGAAACGATACTCTGGCGCATTCGTAATGCCAGCCTGAAAAAGTTTTATCTTAACGGCTGAATGTTTGGTTACTGCATTGTCATTCACGCCTATTTTGTACAATCTAGAAACTGTCGTGTCCCTGACAGACAGATATTGCGCACCACAGAGCACTTTACACGCGTCTGCAGAGGATAAATTTTTCCTTCAGTCACTGGTCTGGCTCCGCAAAATCCACCACAAATGGCTTACAGTGTACTTCCAGTGCCTCCCACTTCCCTTTATTTTTCAAGTGCGCTACCAATGAGCGGACAGAAAACCACGCGCCTTCTCTTCTTTTTCTCTTGCTTTGTAGCGCTTTTTTTAAATTATAAATAATCACCACTTCGCCACCACCTTTGAGATAACAAGGAATAAATAAGTCTTGACCAAAGCAAAATAAAAAGGACTGGCACAACTTCTGAGACTTAAGAAAAAAACACAGACACATAAATTGAATACTTCAGGGATTGGACAGAGTCACTGAAAAGAGATACAGAAGCTGCCACCGCTGAAATGGTCCTGGAAGAAGAAGGACAAGTCACTGAATCTAGGCTGTTGCATGTGTGGAAAGGATATTTCAGCTTGCAAACTGTTGGAAGGAGAACAAATGCAGCAGAACTCTTAAAAGAGATTAGGGCAATTAAAGGAACAAATTTAAACCTATACTCTCGAGCTTCAACACAAACAATGGCGGCAGATTTGTGACCGCAAGAATAGTCAGCATTGGTACAATATGACATTACTCAGACACCCTCTTGACCCCACAGAGAAAAAATCAACTCAACGGTGTCAACTCATTATATTAGTGCATCAGTATAAAGGCGATACATATAGGTTCTTCACAGAACTACGAGATAGATACTCAAACAGAACCCCAGCGGGACCGGTGCCACACTACAGCGGGACACACCAAACGAAAGATAAGACGCCTATGACTCGGAGGCGGAGGTGCGGTTTTCCATGTGGTGTACTACGGACCACGTCTGCAGCCTGGCCTGACAGTGTTACAGACGATGGTCTCAGAAACTTGGACGCGGTATCCGTGAGCGCTCTCACTTATCTAATGAACAAGTACTGGACAAATTGGACTATTCCACAAGAATGGAAACATACAAAGATTTCATTCATTCCAAAGCCAGGGAAGAAGTTGTGTATAAACAATCTGTGGCGAATTTCTTTGACATCCTCCCTGGCAAAATTATTGAAGGATGTAGTTCTCAACCGACTACAAGAATATACCGAGGACAATAATTCCTCCCAAACTCCACGCTAGGTTTCAGGGCTAATCGTTACACCCAAGATGTATGCTGTAACTCAAGGTAGACATAATAGACCCTAAACGTGCCAAAGGAAAGAAAGCTATATGAGAATGCCCCGAGGACAATAATTTCATTCCAAGCTCCATGCTAAGTTTCAGGGATAATCTTTCCACCCAAGATATTATGGTGTAACTTAAGGTAGACATAATAGTCCGGGACGTGGTAGAGAAACTAAAGCTATATAAGCCTTGGATATAATCAAGGCCCTCAATTACGCCACGCACTATGCTGTCTTAATTAATCCCTCAGTTATTAACACAGGGGAAGGAACTTTCAATTACATAAACTCATTTTGAGTAGCATAGTTGCTTATGTAACGATATTAAAAGTAATGCGCAGGCATTTCCTAATGAAGAAGTAGGCAATGTGTCTTTAGTTGGTTGACGGCAAATCGGCCAGGCCTTCTGACACACGCAGCTTAGACAAAGGCGTTTATGATGGTTGTCTGGCATGGCTAGGAAAAA
Source organism: Amblyomma mixtum (assembly GCF_055824585.1). Lineage (NCBI taxonomy): Eukaryota > Metazoa > Arthropoda > Arachnida > Ixodida > Ixodidae > Amblyomma > Amblyomma mixtum. Next base: position 155,624,941 of record NC_143021.1, on the reverse strand, counting down.
GGGGCCTCACAAAAAGACAACAATGAGCGATGAAAGATACCAGTAGCAGAAACCAAGGACAATAGTGGATAGTTTTTTTTTGCGTTCATCACTGGGAGAATAATAATGTAAATTTGTTAAAGATAATCAACCAGAAAGCAGAAGAAAAACAACCACATACCCCCGGTGAGAATCGAACCCACAATCTCCAAATTTAGCGTCTGGTGCTCAACCAACTGAGCTATGGCGACAGCTATCCGATTTTCTGCTTTCGGGTGTGTTTATATCCAATGTAACTGAACCTCGATAGCGTTCACTAGCACCACTCTCGTGAATTGTCGTGCACGAGCACGACGGTGCTAACAACTAAGTTTAATTTTATTAAATTTTTTTGCAAACAACTTAATTTAAATTTATCAACTTAGTTAACGCAATTATATTATGCTTTAATAAAAGAGCGATTTATTTACTTGGGTTATGCCTTCTCTTATCTCAGTTAACCATTTTGGTTTGTCAAATGTGGCGCCGTGGTTGCTTTTCCGTCCACTTACTATATCTCCGTCCAGCCTATTCAAAGGTCCAGTGGTTTTTGCTGTTAATTAATTAATTAATCTATGTGAAAAATGTATCATATCTGCTTGTGCGCGTATTTATGTTTGCTTCCGAGCAAACACGAGCCGACGTTTCCTTTCATGATAACTCTTCCTACCAAGAGTACTGCCCTCTACCCTCACACTACCCTCTCGCCCAACGTGGCTTTATATACAGTGCAATAAACGACTGCTGGTATTCGTTCCCTCGACACGTACTGGCGTACATCACTCGGTCAGTCACCCAGACTGATACAAAAAGAAACTTGTTGCTCGATTAATTATCACTCATCATTCGCATTTCAATTCATTTCAAAATTTATTTTCACTCCTTTGGTTATTTTTGCGCTATTTTGCCGTCCACGGTTGTTTGCCCGTCTATTCGCTATATCGACGTTCGCGCTATTTCGTTGTTTCTTCGACATTTTTCGCCCTTGTAAGATGGGTACTGGGATGGTTGGAGGTACTGAGCGCCGGCGGTCCGTAGACACAGAGGGGTCGAGCACCGAGAGCACACAAACAAAGCGATGGCAATGCCGCGCAAGACAACGGTCAGAAGTTCGTCGTCGTCTTCGCATGAAGAGGAACTTGTTCGTCGTTACAACTGCCCCACGGGGAGGAGAGGAGCCATCCTGGCGACTTACGGCGTAGGTGAGATGGCCGGGTCATAATACGGCTTAAGGCGCTGGACGTGAACCGTCTTCCGTCCTCGCCGGCGAAGATCAGGAGACGGCATCAGCGGTTCCACCACGTAATTAACAGACGAGGTGCGTTCCACAACTCGGTAGGGACCGTGAATCTATGCAAGAAGTTTTGAGAAGAGGCCCGGAGTACTGGGTGGAATCTAGAGCCACACCAGGCTACCAGAGGAAAAGTGCGGGGACGTGTGATGGCTGTTGTGGCGGGATTTTCGACGGCATTGGGCCTCCGTCGTGAGAGAACGGGCAACTTGGCGACACTCTTCTGCGTGTCGTGCAGCTTGCGAAATAGGACCACACACACAAATCGATGGCAATGCCGCTCGATATAACGGTCAGAAGTTCGTCATCGTCTTCGCCTGAATAGGAACTTCTTCGTCGTTACACTCTAATTAATAATCATCCCATAGACATAATTTTCTTGCCCAGCGTCTTCACATCATCCTCTTTCGGATACAACCACTCGTTTGATGCTACCTCTCCTGAGAACATCACAACTGCTGCGGACACGTTTGCGGACATTTCTTTGGTAACACGACCCCGTCGCAATAGCCTAGAAATGCTTTGGCATTGATGATAAATCACAGCGCTGAAGGCAGTTTAATCTGCACTGACTCTCAGAATGCTCAAAGCATTAAACTCTCGAAATACTGTCATACCAGTAGTTGGCGTTATCACAGATAATACAAACACAGACACAAGGCAAGGAAGTGATATGAACTTCGGCTGGGCACAAAGTCACATCGGAATTGATAGGAATGAAAGAGTGGGCAAGTTCAATAAAAAGCTCACAACAAGGAGCTCAGAGTAGCGACCACTCTTTGTAAAGACTGCATAAAATCAGTACGTAAACACCTGAGTGATAAATTAGTCCACATGAAAATCTAGTTCAACATAGGCTAAAGCCGATAAACGCAATCTTGGGATCATGAACGTCATTCAATCGAGAACAATATTTCACTCAAGTGGTACTACAGAAGCTTCGCATTGAAAACGTGCACTGTAAATACAACTTCGAACTAAAGAATCAAAATATGCCTACCTGGAAAGTATACGGTGAAATTGCTGCTGTAAGCCACATTTTAATGTCCTGCTTAAAATTTCATCAACTAAAAATCCGCATTTTGCAGCATTTACAATAGGAACATTCTACACCATCCTAGAAGGATCATAGGCGAGAACGCAATTGAGTTTTTCTATGTCTCTATTTTTTCTAAAGGAACGCTGTGTTCGAAACAAATTAGGTTACGCACTTTAGCATTACTTATCAAGCACACTTTTATCGCCGCGTTCGGCGAAATATACCTCAGCTCTTTATCCGCCATGCAACCCAGCACAGAAGAACTAAATTTAACGCAGCCCAGTCAGCCGTACAAGGATAAATAATGGGTCTATTGTTAGGACGGAGGAAGATAGGACACAAACGAGATTTATTGTTATTAGAAAGCTAAATTCGGAAGAAATATGCACTAACTACGCAGTACAGGAAACCGATGGTCGTTTACAGTACGTAGTTGAAGCACAGGCAAGACAAACGTAGTACTTAGTAGCAAGGAGAGTAATCTGCTTATGGTGTTCCAAGGCTTCCAGGAATAGGGTGAGCGTCACAGGAATAGGACAGAGGTGGTTTGAAATTAATGGGACATGATTTTGCCCTGAGTAGATCTACTCACCTCGAATTCTGGTAAGTCCGCTTTCTTCTTAGTTAACATGGTGTGCTACGATGTGGCAAACTGTCAGGATTACACACCGCTGCTTTCTGTCTGCCCTCTGCCACTATAAAGCGTGTAGAAAGCGAAAGAAAAAAATTCTGAAACACTTCAAGAGCTGAACTCACCTCCTTGGTACACTAAACAGAGAATGCTGTTATTAGTTTTCTTTAGCCATTTAAGCCTGCATTCGGCCACGGAATCAAGGTTTCCAACCATAAGAGGAAGGCTAACCGTGGTCATGTGGATCAGCGACTCCTGGTGCGGCCACCTGTCTCCTCCCAACTCTCACCACTGTCTGCATTGCCTCTCGCCCTTGCCCTGTCCCTCTTGTACTCTCAATGCTTTCCTCTTTTAAACCTAGGACAGTTGTCAAGTGACAATTATTTTAAACATTCAAATAAATTAATTCGGATATGTACGTAAGACTAACTTTACAATTACGTTTTAGGTATTACGGCCGACGTATATTTTATGGTCGAATAATGGCTATATGGCTGAACAAAAGTGGAAACACTTTCGCTGCATAAACGTTAACAAAAGTGGAAACACTTTCGCTGCATAAACGTTAAGTATAAGTTTGAGCGCCTAAGAATTGCCATTGCCTGCAGTCCGTAGCTGCGTTCATGCAAGGACACCTAAGTGGACTACATGATCACTGCCTTGAAATCGAGCTGTCTATGCAACACTGACTTATTGTTAAGAAATAAGGCGCCTGAGCCACCACGGGGGCTTCTTGCGGAGACTGGTGCTGCTTTCCGGCGATAAACGACAGGGGCCGTGCACGTCCACGAGAGACTCTCTTCTTCCGATGCTGAGCCAGTCACAGAGCTGCGCGGCGTTTGCCGCAGCAGAGAACGCTTCGCACGTTGCTTTCGTGGGACTGAACAGAATTTCAGCTGCGAATTCCGTGTTAACTGCAGTGTCGCTTGCCCGGTGCCCCTCTTTTTTTACTTCAGGATATGATATTTTCGTGTTAAAATGTTTCTCTGTTTTGAGAGAAAAAAAGAATGGGAGAAATCTCATTGCTGCCAATAGTTCCAATATTTTCCGAACAGTAGTTTGCGAGACCTTTGTGAATGACCAGTTTTTACGACCTCCTGCGAGGGAATAGTTCCGATTATTGCAAAATGAACAGTGTGGTGGCAGGAGGGGGGGAGGGTGAGAACGTGCATGATTTCGCAGAATGTAAGACATATTCATGAATAACAGCGCGAACTTGAACGAAGACTGAAGGAAGACACATAGACGGACGCTGTGTCTTCATTCACTCCTCGTGCAAGTTTGAGCTGTTATTCAGAAAAATGTCGTACCAACTCTCCCATCCATCTGGTATGACTCACAATTTTTTCAATGAACTTTAATATGTGTGAAAACGCGATTTTAGTTCTTTATGAAACGATACACATTTTCATGATGAATGCATTGTTCAAGGTGTCACTGTAGAGCTCCACCGTTATGTGGGAGTATTAGCATCGAACTTTGTTGTCATGCAGGTGGAAAATTCCAGGCTTGGGATGCACGGTGTCTCCTACACCGAAGACTGCCTGCGGCTGAACGTTTGGGTCCCGGACCTGGCGGTCCAGTCCGGCACCCCTCGGCCAGTGCTCGTCTGGATCCACGGAGGCGGCTTCCATTCCGGCAGCGCCACACAGGGCAACTACAGCGGTGCCGCGATGGCCGCCATGGCGGACGTGCTGGTCGTTTCTATGAACTACCGCCTCAGCATCCTGGGCTTCATGAGCGCCGACTCTCCGCAGGCGCCGGGCAACGTGGGTCTCTTGGACCAGATCATGGCCCTGCAGTGGGTGCAGATCAACATTGGATACTTCGGTGGCGACCCGCAGCGAGTAACCCTGTTCGGCGAAAGTGCGGGTGCGGTGAGCACACACGCTCACGTCCTGTCCCCGATGAGCGAGGGGCTTTTCAGGAGAGCGGTGCTGATGAGCGGCAGCATGTACAGCATAGACCTGTGGGACACGGTTCACGAAAGCATGGTCAAGGGCAGCAGAGTAGCCGACATCATCGGCTGCTCTAACGGGGGGAGCAAGAATCTCTCGTCCAACCCAGATGAAGTCGTAGACTGCTTAAGACGCAAGTCGGCAGAAGAACTGGTTCGAGCTGCCGCCGAAAGCACCGCGCCGAAGATCACCGCATTTCTGCCGACCTATCATGACTCATTCTTGCCTAGGATACCGCTGGTCGCAATCAAGCGAGGATTTTTTGGATCCGTCGACATCCTAGCGGGCGTCACTTCGGACGAAGCAGCGTACTCGTTCCTGGCCTCAGCAAAGCCGGAGCTCTTGGTCGAAGACCTCGACGCCTCAGAAGGTCTCACCGACGCTCTTAATGCTGTCGTGTCACGATGGCAGAAGGCGGACACACATGACATAATCCTTCAGTATACCGCCGACGCTCCAGAGGGCGACGGCAATGCTCTGAGGAGGCAGTACATCGACTACCTCTCGGACCGGTTGTTCAACTGCCCCTTCCGGTTCCTCGCTGAGAAGCACAGTGAGAGGGGCAGCAATGTTTACGCCTACGTCTTCAGCCACAAGTCGCCCACGGCACCTTTCCCCAGCTGGACGGGCGCTCCCCACACTTACGAATTGGCATTCGCCTTTGGCCACAAGTACGTCCAGCAGCCTGACTCGCCCGACGGGCGAATGAGCGAAGCCTTCGTGCGGATGCTAGCAACCTTCGCCAAAAGCGGGTGCGTGCCAACCCTCGCGTTTCTGCTTCTTCAATCTGTTATGTCCGCCGGATATCATTTGCCGCAGCAAGACTACATTTACTGGAAAATAGATGCAGAAATAGACAATGTTGTTCAGGCATCAATTCGAGCGTGGCCAGTGGCAATTTTTGGGTCTGAAAATGCCTTCGGAAAGGAAACGGCGTTGTTTTGAGAGAGGCTCTGCTGCGCGGGTGTTCTGAGTGGTAGAAAGGCGCGCTTACGGCAAGTAGCCTTCTGGAAAACTTGTCTACACAGGGTGCTCTAGAAAGACTGTGTGATTTTCAGTGCTTTTTTGCCTTAATGGAAATAGGACATATATTCGGCCGCATCGCTCTGCTTACGTAAGTTAGGCTGGAGTGGCAGTGGTTATCTGCCTCACAACCCACAAATCCATTCTCCGCATCCTTGGTTTTCTTCAGCATTAAAAGAAAGACCTGAACTAAAATTCATATGTTCAGTTAAAAAGATTGAAGAAAGACGCTCTTATATATTATGAAAAATCGGAGTGCGCACACGACCGAGCACAGCTTTTGGGAACTCATTAACAAGGTCACTAAGAATTAGCGTGTGCTATCTCTGAGGCACTTATCCCGCTATCTGAGCATGTATTACCAAGCCAGAACAAATTCTCGTTGTCTTTAAAATGCAAACTCACATTTCCGTTGGCCGCGTATTGTTGGCCGCGTATTGTTGGCCAACAAAACTGAGTCCTGTGGTTATTCATTGAAAACACATTTTGTTGTTTCACCTTTTACTTTTTTTTTACTTCGCCTCATCCATGTTTGGCTCGAGGTCGACGCAACTGGGTGACGAGCGAAATGTTTTGTAAGCGAGCGTGTAGTTGCCTTCCATGACGTCAACGGCGGCGGAGTTTTTGTACACCATCCACCTTCGTTTCGTTCACACCACCAAGGGTGACGTCATTGAAAGTTCCGCCGCAAATGCTTCTGTCTGGCCGCACAGACTGTTCCCCTCTAACAACCAACTAACATGGCACTCATGGAAGCTTTGAAGTTCCGTACTCGCATCCCACGAGAAATTCTTGGGTTCGAATGCGAACCATCAAACTTTTTTTTCTGTTTACGTGACGCAGAAGGACCACGCACACACACAATGCTGGAAACACTAACCGCGGCCATTAATGCTGGCTCGTTAAAAGTCCATAAGAAGGAATTGTTGAGGTGAGATGCCGGGTACATCCGAGGACATAAGTAGACGAGAAGTAGACGACAGACCACCGTTCTTACTTTGTACATTTTTAATAATAATTGCCTCAAAAGCGTACACTTAATCGCAGATAAAGGAATTAGGCAGCATGGCGGAAGAAAATACAAGCCATCGATTGGCACAAAAAAATAGGATCTATATCACATGCCAAAGGGCCCTTTGTACGAGAAATGAAATTCGGTAAAGCAAGCGGTTAGGCGAGTTGGTGACCATCTTCCATAGTTACAGCGGGAAAGACAGGACCAGAGAGGACGACACAACGCAGCGCTGACTCGCAACTGAAGCCTTTAATAGCAAACCATTTCTAAGCTACCCGCATGCCTCAATCAGATTGTTTTAAGAAACGAAGTACCACTTGATGGTTGTTTCAGGTTTTTCAGACCTCTCGCTTCATTTCACTTCATCCCAGGTGTGCTAGGATTTTGAGCCGCGTTTTCAAGAACCCATTTTGTCATATTCATCAGCATATTCGAAGGTAGTGAGAAGAGGAATTGTTCAATTTTAGCAATACAGCGCAAAAGACATGAGCACGGGCCGCAGCAAAGCTTCCAAAACCAAGCACGTCGTCTAATGCAGTCCGGTTACCCTTAAGAAGTTCTGATTTCCGTGGAAGAAAAACTGCAGACAGAGTGGAGGACAGCAATAAAGTGAAAAAACTAATGATGAAAAAGGAAAGAAACGTTGCTGACGTGAATATCTGCACCAGGTTTCACACAACCTAAGGAAAATTGGGAACCGTGCGGGAGTGGACGTTGTTTTGCGGCGCCTAAGCGACTGTGTAGTCTCTTCCGGGAAGTGAATTCCTCGAACAGCGAACCTCAAGGCTGCTCGAGGAGGCACGCTGAACGTTTCGTCTCTTGCCAGGAAGGAGTGATTTATCCGTTGCCTGTGTCCTGTCTGAAGAAGTACACCGGCCAAACTGGCTGATGACTTAATGAAAGATCGTCTCACGTGTTGCCACTACAAGGCACGTGACAAAGTACTGCGGAGAATGCAAGAAAGATTAAAGTCATCAGGAAAGCACTGTAACTGGAAGAAACCGTGATGCTTCGACGAGAGAAATCATCGAAGCACTGATGACAACACGGCTCCACGAGGAATGTATTAGTGTGCCTTCCATGGCTCTGTCAGAGAAAGAAAGACCCTATCTTTAATGTGACTGTTGACACGTGCCAATGCTTTTTGAAGATCGCTGCTTCGTATGCATGCACTGTATCTTCTCGTTTCCAATTCTGGCCACCAGGTGGGCGGCCAGAACTTATACTGACTGGTTTGCCATTAAGGCTTCAGTTGCGAGTCAGCTCTGTGTCCTGTTCTCCTCCCCTGTCCTGTCCTTCGCGCTGTAACTACGGGAAGTGTCACTGGCTTCTTTGCTGAGAATTTGGTTCTCATTCTGGCACTCAAGGCTCAGCTGCTTTGATTCTTCTATTCTTTACGGAGTGTGTTCGGTTCGTAATTGTTCGAAGTTCTCGTTGATGAAGCCCGATCCTATTCTGACTGACGTAAACTCTAATTGTATGGCTGTGTACGATGGTTTCAGCTTCTTAACTTCATTCTTTTATCTCTCATTAGTCCCGTGAACCTGGAAGTCATGCCAGTCAAAGCTCTATTTCTTTTGTTCTGTTTGGTGCCATTTCAGCCAGCTTGTGTGAAAATTCAGTGAAATATGTACTTATGCACACAAAATATTATGTAGACAAGAATTTTGTAGTTTGTGGTAAGACCACAGCAACGAGTTTTCCTTATTATGTGTACTACGATCACATTTTTTATACTTTCTTTTAGTACAGCTATCTAAGGTAGCGCAGACCTCGTCAGGATTTTCTAGGTTTTTGTGTGTCTTTCTTCCTATTGTAATACTAAAAAGTATATTCAATTTCAGGATGAGCCCTGGATACCCAAAACTACGCTGCTAGAGTTGCAATCTACCGGCTGTAGAAATCTTCATCGCCGAGCGCTGATGTCGACTAGATTAAATTTTCGCTAAAGCCCGATGCACCGCCTAGGCTAGGCTTTCACGCCGGTTGAGCGCTTTCTTTATTGTATGTGCCCTATTTCCTTCCACTCTTGAGCAATGAAAGGCTAGCTTCTGGGAGCTTAACTCCATTGGAAAAGAAGCTTTATCTGGTCGTTCAACTTCCAAACAAGCGATATGTTACCTAAGGTAACCTCAGAGGCAGTCCTCATCTAAGGTGCCACAGTTTGCTTTTCATTTTCAAGTGCCTTTTTTATTTCATATGGGCCTAAAGTGGGGTGTAAATTATAAAAGTTGGCTAAAAATTAAAAAAAAAGGTTTAGCAAGCTAATGAAGCCGAGGATTCAGTCGGGGTGCAGTCCCTGCGTCCAAGGAGTGTATGGTTATGCAGTGGTGACGGCATTCAGTCAGTCACGAAGGCAGCAAAGTGGAGTCCCAATAGAAACTGATTATTGCGCTCACTCGCACCCGAAAGACCTGAGTTACTCGGTGGCGATAGTCACAAACGTGCACAGCGGTCGTCCAAAAGAATGCCCAACGCTCTTTGTCACGCTCTATTTAAAGCTGACCACAAGCTTTCGAGATAAGGCGTGCAAAGTAGCCCCTACTGTTCCGAAAAACGCAGAATAGCTCCCGCCTGGCTTCGAGCATTCGAGATAAATGGCTTCAGATCTTATGTCACTTACAAAGTGATGAAGTCTTGCGCAGGCGGCATTCGTCCCCGCTCTTATTCGAGCTGTTGTTTTAGGACCTCCTACGCATATCTCTTTAGAACTGTCCATTCCGTCTTCCTTTCCCGACACCAATTTGATGGCCTTTGTAGGTAGTTTAGCTGAGTACATCATCGTGGGTTGGTTTCCGTACACACAGAAATGCATAACATAACGGAAAGAGTTCAGCACGAAGGAGACATTTATTTTTAACAAGTATGGACGTAATGACTCTCGAACTAAGCGCTTAAACAGACCAAATCAAACCACTATTCATAGCCGTACCTGGAACTCGCACCCCAAGTTCTTTGTTTAGTAGAGTGCGCGGTTTAGTTCCTTCAGCTAAATAAAATGCCAAAACACAACATTCAGAGCATTTAGTTGAGCATAAACTTCATACTGACAACATTTATTATTCCTTTTTCCTCCTAGCGACTAGAGAATGTTGTTAATTCTCTATCTCTGAGCAGTTTTCTTTCTGACTTGTCATAATTGTTTCTTTGGACTATTGTGCTCTGGCACTGCTTCCACCACTTTTTAATAAATGTTATTTCCTATACTGTACACGTACTTTACTATGCAAGCCTGCAGCATGTCTTTTTCCGGAGATGACTTTGGTCTCACTATCTTCGAATTTTTGTTGTATCAGCTTCCTTTCAGTAGATGGCTTTTTTCTTGCGACATGTCCTGAAAGAATAGCATTGCAAAATAATATTGTAAGAGCTTCGAAAGAGGCTAGCAATGTGTTCGTTCAAAATGAACAAAAAAGAAATAAAAGGCTGACTGCAGTACGGCGGCTTGAGTCTGAAAGTTGCTTCAAGTACAACACAAAATGAAGTCATTAGCCTACAAAAAAACTTTACAGTCAGGACTGTGATGTAAGTGCAATGCAAGATGGATAAAAGCCAAAATAAACAACGTTGGTGACAGGGCCGATTCAACGGGTGCGCCACGAAGCGGTACGAGTTATTCGATCCCGTGAACTCTACTGCACGTTGTAAATCTTCTGCCTTCAAGAGAAGATTTTACGAAATGCGAACTCTAAAAGGCAAATTGAGAACGACAATGGAGCCCAGGATGGCAGCATTGCTGATAGATACATTTGCTTACAAGACGTCCATATAGAGGACGGTACGTACAGATGCGGACATAAGTAAACAGAGTACGCGACTTTGTTCTAAGTGGAATCATGCGTTCCATGTTGTGTATGTAGAAACATATTTTGTCTATGAGAAAGTGCATTGGCGCCCCCTACCAACATGCACACAGAGTATCAAGAAATTACAATTATGAGACGCATGAGAAATGTTAAAATGCAATAACAGTGCTTTATTTACTTCTACCCACAGCCGTACACTGTGGCGGCGGTTTTATGAAAAAAATTTGTTATGGCAACACAGAGAACCCATATTCAGTACATATTAATGAACGGAAGCCAATTTTGGTGGGGTGGTTGAAACTGTGCTGCTGAAGTCACCAGAAGAGTATATTTTAAAAAATGCCAGCGCAAAATAGAGACCGGCACGAAAAGCAAGATTACACACACCAGCGCTGTGTGCAATCTTGCTTTTCGGTGCTTGTTGTATTGCTTTTCTTATTCATCGTTTTTTCGCACACAATTTTCCAAACATGCATTCACTCCAACTGCGAATTCAGCACAATCCTACAACTGCCTTGTGGCTAACACATTCTCTACCAGCTAGCAGAACGTAGCGTTAGCGGTCAAAGCAGTATGTTACCGATGTCCGCTCTTTGCTGCCACATTTGTTCTGTGTAAGCGCAATTTATATTTCGTAAACATTGCGAATGCCAAAACTTATATCGCGAGCTTCATGTTCTGTACCATCGTGATCGCCTGACTGCTGTCATTTATGGGGTTTGAAATAAATACCCGCCAGTTATCACTCGGCTACTCATGGTTCTCACATTCCAATTTTAATGATTATCTTCAGTCGGAATGCCTCTGCTGGAGGACAGAAGCCACTTATAATGACCCTAATCTCCGCAATGGCACTACCATCGTCTGCATTATATTTTGCAGTATCAAGAAGTGACCGAAAAGAGAAGTAACAAAGATATTCGATACTGCTTGGGGAAAGACGCTTGGGACGCTGACTATGGTTACTCGGTATATTACGGAACTAATTCGTGAGGCTCCATTTCTTTTTGCAGCGTTCCTGAGCTGCCAAGTGGACAGGAGTGGCCAAAGTACACCAGGAGCTCCCCCGTCGTGGTAATGATGGGCCGTGGGCAGTTCAACGAGACAAGGAACTTCCGAGAGAGTCAGTGTGAACGTTGGAGGACGCGCTTTTGACAAGTCAAAAGCTTAATTTTCGGTTGATGCCTGCGTTGTTTAGTAATCCTTTAGAGTTGATAAATAGCGGAAAAAGAAAGAGAAGAATTAGTGATATATTTACCTCTTAATGCATATCGATTCTTCTCTACAGCCTGAATTACCAAAGACGCTCGCCTTAAATGTCCGGCGATGCATGCAGTCACCAGGTTAATCAGATACGACGAGTGCTTTGAAAAAGAACAAGCATGGACAGTTGTGCATGTTGGTAACGTTAACATACGGTTACGAATCATATATTGTGTCCGAAATTCCACTCAACAAAATATGCATAGGGCAAACAGGAAAATGCATAAACATTCGTCTACGAGAATATCTCAAATCGCTCTCCGATACTGACTACTCTCATTTGAATGACCACTGTCGCGAATGTGAAAAGAATGGCAAGAAAAATAAAAATAAGAAAACCAATACCAGTCGTCGTTCAGTTGCTAATACAAAGATTTTATTTAGGCACTAAGATAAAACAACAAGGGAACTCATGGTGGCCTACTTTATGCGAAAAAGAGAGCCGTAGTGTTTAAGCCAGCCTTCTGCTATGCTAGTTGATAAAGAGGTCTCGTTCCTTGATAACTCCTCATTATCTCTTTGAGAATTGAAGAGAGAGGCCAAATTCTGTTCGATAAGGTTGAGTGTGGTAATAATGGTTTTCCCTGGGCAATGTGTCTGTGCAAGTCCTCTCGATCTGTTGTCACATGACAAGGTTGTATAAAATGCGTAATTTTTCGTAATAAAAAATTAGTTGCCACTCAGCGCCTGTCTGTGTCCTCTTTCTGTACGTCTGGCGTCTCGTTCGCGCTGTACCTTCCAATATGAACCTTCAAAAAAGAGTATTTTTTCTGGAAGCCAAAGCATGGAGCATGGAGCGCTCGCGATCATGCGTCCACCCACACTTCTTCGCTTTGTCCTGAAAACATCGTCGTTATCAGGAGGGACTCGCGTTCTCAACAATATAGCGTCAAACTGCTTGAAACTGAAATGATCGCATGGCAATGTTTCATCACGCCGGCGCAGTAGCAGCCGCAGCAGTTATGATGCAGCAACAGCAGCGACGTGCCGCATTAGCCGGTTTGCGGGAGCACCATGTATGTAGCCGAGGGGGAGTGTTACGCTGTGAACTTGGAAGAATACCCTCACAAAGCTTACCATCACAGATGCTGAAGTGCGCGCCTGCACATTTCTGAGAACGTTAAGTCCTCGTTCTAATGCTGCCAAAACGGGAACAAAGTCGCCATCCATTTATGCGTAGCTCAGCATTAAAGAAATGCAACAGCCGAAAAAGCACAAAATAAACATGCTTACGCTGGTCATCGGCATTGCCGCGGGTGTAACCATGAATAACTTTTACACCACAAATGCATTTATAGGAAAAACGTTTCTCTTTGTACGCATAATTTCGACCATCTGTCCTTCCGCACAAAACAACTCGGCACAATAAAACACACTTGTAGAGCTATACTTTTCAGTGGGATTCGAACCCGCACCTTTTCGGGATGGGATAGATAGTAGTAATGTTCATCGTTGAGGATATATACGCCGACGCGGGTAAACGCCACCCCTGCTCACATCCTTCCTTCAGTTGACGGTACGCAAGTTAATGAAGCTTTGTATAGGGCACTCCATGATGTAACGGTTAGTTTGCTTTTTGTGCCGCATGACCGACAGCCTTGCTAAAACTGCAGTTAATTTTTCTCACAGCGAATAACAAACGATGCAAACGTTTATAAAAAATAATTTGAACAGGGCATACACTTTTTCCGCTTATCCTATTCTGTCGAGATAATTGAAGGAAGCCTCTTTGAAAAAGTTGCGCTTTTTGTCCTTTTCAATCACTCACTCTGTGTTTATTTGTGATGAGTACTGTGTTGCGTTCGAATACACGTTAGTAGTCTCCCTTGCACGCGCTATAGCCCACGCTCGCAAGCGCCTGTTTTGCGCGAAGTCTCTTCGTGTGATTGGTTTTGTGTGCCTGGTTGTCTCGTCACTTCCATTAAGTGGCTGCCGTTATACTGGTGCCAACGATAGCGTCCTCCGCCTTTCTATTCGCCAGGTAGGCCTCACCTAGAATCTGCGACACTATTGGAGCGTAAATCAATTGGAACGGCACGCTAGGCCGAGACGCCGATAACAGGTAAAAAGTTTAAGCAGGCAAGTACACTCTACGTCGTTGTTTCTGCCTCGAAGATGCTTGCAAGTGAAATAAAACTGCCCATGAATGTTTCTTTGCTGACAAACGTTCTTTTTTTGGTCCTTGACGTCAAAACATTTAAAAGCATGCATGTGGCCCCGAACTAGGATGACCTAGGTGGTGAACGAGTAGGCCTCCACACCCTTCACTTTGCTAATTTCAATGAAATATTAGGCGTTTAAACGTCTTTTTCACGGAACTTCTATGTAAAAAGTGCTGTAATGAGAGCAGCCCTGATTATAGCGCTCACGGTTGCCCGCAATGAAACTAGTCGCGATTCGTCAAGGCGGGAATATCATATCCGTACGCAATGCAGGACTACTGATACATTTATCACTTTGGTGTTAGCATGCTAGCTTTAATGGATTATAAGACATTGACTAATATTTGTTGCTTTGGTGTTTTACCATAAAAAAACGGCAACATTAAGAAAATCAATAAAGTAAATGCGAAGGAGACGAGCATTATCCCAGTGGCATTGCCATCGCTCACAGCGAGTGACTGCTGACCCTGACGGACCAAGGACTGCGTTTCGCCGCTGTGGCGTCGCCGCCGCCTAAGCGCTGACCTAAGCCCCGGTTACATTCTGAGGTGGTTCGGTTTCTCATTCTCAACCTCGTACCTCCCGGGAACTTCGCATCTGCGCGCTGCCGACGCCCAGTATGCCTGAAGCCGCTAACCACCAAGCAGTACAGCTGGGCTCAGCAGTCCTCTCTTCCGGCTCCCTCCGCTAGTGGGACCCTGCCGTCTTCACCGGGAATGACGTCCATGATGCTGATAACAGGCTGACATCATAGCAGCCGGTGAGCGCATAGAACAACGATGCTGCCAAGTAGACCAACGTTATCTTTTACTTCACCGGCGTTGCCAACCTGTGGTTTCGAAACCAAGAAGCAGCCTTCTCCACGTGGACCGCTTTCCAAGGGTTCGGACCGAAGGGTTCGGATGTCCTACTGTGCACTGTACGAAACACATTGAATTACGAAACAAATTGAACTCAGATCTAAAGAATGCAAAATCGAATTATTTTCAAAATAAATTCCAAGATGTTCAAAATGACAGCAAAAATACATGGGACATGCTGAATATCATATTAACAACGAAACAAGCTGGTTGCAGTGTGAAGGAAATCCGTATTGACAGTGACCTTCTGACCGGGAACGACCTAGTAAATGCAATGAATGAGCACTGTGTTAAGGTGGGTGCTCACTCAAGAGGATACGGCACTGCAGATGACGGGATGAATGTAACCAGTTTGCCACAGTCCATTGTGCTTGCTCCGACAACACCTAGTGAAATTGAAGAGATAATCAGAAAAATAAAAAACCATGTCGCCTGCGGTGATGACGGGATAAAGGTCTTGCCTATTAAACATGTGTTATGCTTCATAAGTACCATACTATCGCACATAATAAATCAAGTGCTTCTTAGCGGAGATTTCCCGGACGAATTAAAGATCGCAAAAGTCACACCTATTTATAAAGGCGCTGATGATAGTAGCATTAGTAATCACAGGCCAATTTCTGTTCTGACTGTGTTTTCGAAGGTATTTGAACATGTAATCAATAGCAGGTTAACTGGTTTTTTTAAGAAGCACCGAGTGATAACAGAAGCTCAATACGGTTTTCAAGCTGATAAATCAGCAGAGCTGGCACTCATTAACATTAAGGATAAGATAATTGAAAACATTGAAAAAAATCTTTTTACACTTGGCTTATTTCTAGATTTAAGCAAAGCCTTTGATATTGTTCAACATGATATTCTTTTACAAAAACTGGAAACATATGGCATCAGAGGAGTGGCACAAAAACTAATTCGAAGTTAGCTCGAGAAACGTTACCAGTATGCATGTGTTAACAACTGGTGCTCCATCAAACTTGAAATCCAACACGGTGTTCCCCAGGGCTCCATTTTGGGACCCCTCCTTTTTCTCATTTACGTGAATGACATTACAACAATCCCTGAATCGCCGCAAATTATAATGTCTACAGATGATACTAATGTATTTTTTACTTGAGAAACCGCGCACTGTCTAGAGAACTCTGTTAACAATTATCTAATACAGTTATCTAAATGGCTTCACAGAAACTGCTTGGGTCTCAATATAAATAAAACTAAGTACTTAATTTTCAAGCCAATAAATAAACAAGACTGCAACTCGGTTAGTATTACATTTGAAGGACACCCACTGGGACAGGTTACCGAACAAAAATTTTTAGGTGTTTGGTTCTGCCCCGACCTCTCATGGAACATCCATTTTAATCAACTTAAGTCAAGTCTGTCTCGCACAATAGGCTGCATTTATAAAGTACAACATCTAATACTCAAACGCTTAACACAGGCGCTGTACTATTCTCTAGTTTACTCCAGAATAAGCTATGGTATCCTTACGTGGGGAACGACAACAAACTCTAATTACTACAGGCTTAATGTATTACAAAAGAAAATATTACGTATACTAGAAGACTACAAAGGAAATAAGCAGTCTTGAGAACACGACCATTATATGTCAAATATAATATGTTGAAGTCTGACCAGGTATACTACATTAAATTACTGCAATGGATCCATAGATACAGGCTACATATTCCCACAGTACATAGTTCAAGTTCATACAGCATTCGAAATCCAAAACGAAGAATGCCGCCAGTTAGAACAAACTACGGAAAACAAGCATTATCTTTCCAAATAACGAATGCTTTGAACAGAAAAGGTATGATGCAGATAGACTCTAATAAAGGTGCACAATTTTTTAAGAAATACTGTAAGAAGTTTCTTGTGAACACCGGTACTAAATTCTCATTACTGTAACTATTCCGAAAAGTGTAACCTTGTTTTATCTAATATTCCTCTTGTCATGTCTTACCAACTGTAATATGATCTAATGTCTTCGCGGCGACGACTCTCACGGTTGCGTCTACTAATTGCTAATGTGTAAATCATGTATTGGTTTAATGCTGTATTCAGTATATTCCCGATGTTCCACTCAGTTGCTGTTTTTTTTTTGTATCGGCACTCTGTTGTACAGAAAATGAAATTGTCTCTAATGCCATGTGATTCTGAAAGGAAATAGCTACCTTTTGTTTTCCCTTTGACTGATCCTAGGACGACTAGTTGACCGAACTTTGTAATGCTAGTTTTGTTTTATGTACATTGTGCAAGGGGGCCGGGGCCCCTGTCAGGCGCTCTGTCGCCTTTAGCCTCGGCCCCCTATTGGACT
Source organism: Amblyomma mixtum (assembly GCF_055824585.1). NCBI lineage: Eukaryota > Metazoa > Arthropoda > Arachnida > Ixodida > Ixodidae > Amblyomma > Amblyomma mixtum. The sequence continues at coordinate 155,607,558 of NC_143021.1, read as the reverse complement.
GTGTCTAAGGAAACAATAAAGAAAGAAAGAAAGAAAGAAGGAAGGAAAGAAAGAAGGAAAGAAAGAAAGGAAGAGAGAAAGAAAGATAGAAAGGAAGAAAGGAAGAAAGAAAGGAAAGAAGAAAGAAAAAAAGAAAGAAAGAAAAAAAGAAAGAAAGTAAGAAAGAGAGAAAGAAAGACAGAAAGAAAGGGAGAAAGAAAGAAAGAAAGAAAGGAAGAAAGAAAGGAAGAAAGAAAGAAAGAAAGGAAGAAAGAAAGAAAGAAAGAAAGAAAAGAAGAAAGAAAGAAAGAAAGAAAGAAAGAAAGAAAGGAAGAAAGAAAGAAAGAAAGAAAGAAAGAAAGAAAGAGAGAAAGAAAGAAGGTTCAGACAGCCTGTAGCTCTTATCGTCCACCAGATTCTTCTGTACAAGAGTTGTTGCAGTTTTCAAGTCTGTATTACAACAAACAGATTCAATTATCATAGGAGGGAATTTTAATCTGCCAGATATAGTAAGCTGGAATTGTCAACCCCTTTGTCAACGCCTCAGCAGATGATACTAGACCCCACATGCGGAAACAATATTTTTCATTCTTTAACAAATCGACCTGACTTAGTAAGGTCAGCTGTCGCTATATCGGTAATAAGTGACCATAATTCATTGCGTTGTGAATTGAATAATAAATATACAAAATTAACTATAACAAAAACTAGGAAAAAAAACTACGATAACGCACATCTGGACGGTATGAACAGAAATTCGGAAACATTTTTTTTCTTTATTCAAAAGAAAAGCAAAAAACGAAGGTGCTTCCGAATTGCTTGCTGAAACTTCCCAATAGACTCTCAAGATTTGCTTCGTAAGGTCAATGAAAAGTAAAATCGATTCTAGAATATGCATGCTCTCTTTTGAAACCGCCCACCAAAAAATATCAACAAAAATTAGGCTGCTAACAGAATAAGGCTGCTCACTTTGTCACCGGAAATTTGGAAAGGCAGTTCAGTGCTAAAAAAAGAAAAAAAAGATAGAATGGGATCTGAAGTACAATAGACGAAGTTTACGCCCGTATTTATGTCATAATGTATGTCGCTCATTGGTACATACCGAAAAAGATATCATCATCAACATCAGCCTGACTATGCCACTGCGGGCAAAGGCCTCTCTTATTTCTCTCCAATTAACCCTGTCCTTTGCCAGTTGCAGCTACCGTATCCCCGCAAACTTAATCTCATCCGCCCGCCTAACTTTCTGCCGCCCCCTGCTACGTTTACCTTCTCTTGGAATCCACTCCGTTACCCTTAAGGACCAGCGGTTATCTTGCCTTCGCATTACATGCCCTGCCCAAGCCCACTTCTTCCTCTTGATTTCGACTAGGATATGATTAACCCACGTTTGTTCTCTCACACACTCCGCCGGCTTCCGATCTCTTAACGTTACACCCTTCATTCTTCTTTCCATAGCTGGCTACGTTCTCCTTAACTTAAGCTGAACCCTCTTTGTTAGCCTCCATGTTTATGCCCCATAGGTGAGTACCGGTAAGATAGAGCTGTTCTATACTGTATATATGTATAAAGCAGCTCTACTATGTCTCAGAATTTGCGGACCATAAAAGTACGCGAAATTTTTGGCCATACAAATTATTTAAGATCTTATCTTTCCCAAAACAATATTAGAGGGGAACCATTTGCTTCGCAATGTTGTTATTGTTGTATCTATTGATGTCTACTTTTTAATGTTAAGTGCTCACTGAGCTCTTCGCATTTGCTCTCTCTATTTTTTTTTTCTGGCGGCGTTCATTGTTCTGATTACGACTGCTCTGCGAATAACGTGCATTTCATTGCAGAGTGGCTCCAGTTCACCCGTTTTATGCCATTGATATAAGCGTTCCTTACCCCCCCCCCACAGCCGCCCTGTAATACCTCCGGGCGCTGTAGGTCGTGATTGACATAATTAATAGCCGAAAACGATGAATACCAAACTAGGCATAGGCAAAAATGAGATGTAGGCGTTAAGAGACAAAGAGGACAATGTCATTAGCAGCAAGGATTAGATAGTTAAAGGAGCCAAAGAGTTCTACACAAATCTATACAGTAGCCAGTGTTCCCAGGAGGTAAATGAGATAAAAATTATCACACACGAACGGGACATCCCGCCAGAAAAAGAAAGAGGAATTAAAGAAAGCCTTAGGAGCAATGCAAAGGGGTGAAGCAGTCGGTAAGGATCAGGAAACAACAGATCTGTTGAACGATGGCGAGGAGACTGTGCCAGAAAAATGAGCCACCCTGTATACCAAATGCCTTATGACCTCGTTCGTTGCGAATTTTCGGGAGAATGCTAGAATAATCCATAATCTTAATCCATAACAAAGGAGATGTAAAGAACCTGAAAAATTACGGATCGATCAGACTGCTGTCCATTTCCTATAATATATTTACTAAGGTATTCGCTAATATATTCAGAGCAACCTTAAACTTCCATCAACAAAACGATCAGGCATGCTTTCATCAAGGGTACTCGACCAGAGAGATCATATTCACTGTATTTATCAGGTGATAGAGATATGCGCAAAGCCCGGCCGCAGCGGCCGGGATTAGACCCGCGTCTTTGGGCTAGGCAGCTGGGTTTGCTAGCCACTGAGTCATTGCGGAGGGTTCCAAGCGCTTTTGCGTTCCAATCACGCAGATCAGTTGCCTCTTGACAACTGCCTTAACCTGAAAGTGCATGTCATCTTCATGCAAGTTTCCGAGCTCGGAAAACACCAGAATTGTTTTTGCTTTGTTGAGTAGCAGTTGAGTAACAATAGAAACACAGCTTACCTCATGAAGTGTATTTGGCGTATTACTTGTTCGGCTAGCAGCTCCACCACCTGTAAAAAAATGCGGAAAAATTCTCCTTCACTGCCTGTGATCGGGAATCGCATAAGAGAAGCCTTCACTATCTATTATTAACGACTTTGTCTGCGCGGCAAATCAACCAGGAATAAAGGAAAAAGTGTCAGACTGAGACGGCTCTAGGTGGGTGAGAACGCTGCGGAAAGAGAACTGAACATGAGAGCTTGCAGCGGGAGGCCAGGAAAACCAGTTTTGTGGCCGTCGACGGGAAAGAACATGCCGTTTGCGGCATCATGATTGCGCAAAAGGTGCGCAAATGTGCGCATTCTGGCCCAAAGAAATGACTCTAATGCTAGGGAGTTGATAGAAGCGTTTGTTATCAAAAAGAAAGGCAACTTGAGCGTAAGCGATACATCAAATATATTGTGTAACAGTGAAAAGAAGTTCCTGGAGCGCGCCTTATGTCGTTCCTGAGCTTTAGGTGCCACCGGCGCATGTGTCGACAAGCTATATAAGTACGCTTCATGAATGCAATAATATCAGTTGGAGGATGGCGCTTCGTCCTGTCACCTACCTATGTGTCTTCTCTGTTTTTGTACCTTAAAACTATTTAACTATAGGCCTACTCGTACAGGGTCCGTCAAAAGTTCCAAGGCCACAGGGTTTGCTTTTGAGCAGCATAGTCTCGCTGTTGAGATACCCTCGAAGCTCAAAATATCTGCAGAGAATAGAAGAAGGATCGTTCTACCATCTGAGAACCTCGATAGCTATATCGGAATCTTAAGTGCCAAGATATACCGATGAAAAGCGGACCATGTGGCCTGGGAACTTTTGACGGACCCTGTACCACCTTCTATACCTTGTCTCAGGTATTTACATGCCCTTATTCGTTTAGTGCGATCTGATCAGCGGAGCCAGCACTGCGCCTAATTACAGTACGCATAAATCATTATGGAAAGCCATGACACCCTCCTTCCTTCTTTGAGTGTTGCATTCTTTCCGTTCGGAAGTTTTAAAACCAGGCGCAGAATATTCATTCAGCGCGGTTCTCGCTCTCCAGATTGAGTATTTAACGGACTGAAAATCTATCTCAGTAAAATGAACTATGCCGCAACGACAACGCCAGAAGAAAAAAGGCAATTTATGTGCACACTACCAACTGTTACTTAGACTGAGAGGATGTACATTTATAATACTCAGCTCACGCATGTCAAACAGTACAATACAGCTCCGAAGCGAGCCAGTGACAGGAAATTAGCATGAAACAAGTCAGCACACATCAAATCGCAGAGCCCTTCTCAACCCCTGCCCAGACTACCTTCTGATAAATGGTTTTCCAAACCCCTCATAGAGATTAAAAAATTTCTTAGCGAGATCAAGAACGTGTTAGCGACATGTCTGTATCGATTCGAAGAAATGAAATTTCCGGTCTTCAGCGTTGTCTGTAAAGTGGTGTACCCCTCGAGATTCCTTCCTTTCTTGGTGCACTAAAATGGGCGTTGTTTGTTGTGATGGGTTTTTTGTTATCCGTTTCTTGACTTTGCTTTGCACTTAGCTTTCTACGTTTCCGACTGCTCTTGCTTCGAATGTATGGCACTGCTTTTATTACGAATACTCGACACTGGTTTTACTAAAAACATTTTTTATTCCTCTCTGCGTTTCGAAAACTGTTTATCAGAAGCTAATACTTTACGCGCAGGTAATAAGAATTGTTCTGCGATTACGTGCGTGCTGTCTTGTTGCACGTTGATTTGTTTCACGTTGTTTCACTGGCTCGGATAGATATTGCCCTGTGTCAAGTGCTTGAGCTGCTTATTATAAATTTGCATCCTTTCAGCTCAATCAACAGATGTTAGTATGCACATGTGTTCTTTTCCTTCCGCCGTTCAATTCATGCATGCACCAACTCATCCCACATACTGTCGGAGTAAATTGGTTTATGGGGTTTAACGTCCTAAAGCGACTAAGACTATGAGAGACGCCGTAGTGGAGGGCTCCGGAAATTTCGACCACCTGGGGTTCTTTAACGTGCACTGACATCGCACAGTACACGGGCTCCTAGAATTTCTCCTTCAACGAAATTCAACCGCCGCCGCCGGGATCGAACCCGCGTCTTTCGGGTCAGGAGCCGAGCACCATAGCCACTGAGCCACAGCGGCGGCGCAAAGTCGGAGTAAATAGAAAGAGAAATGCGACGTAGCAGGTTCAATTAAAAGCGGAAACTGCGCCGCGAAACTCGGCGGGCGCGCAGGGCTGTGGCTTGCGACCACGGTTATTCTTACACGGTGCTTGCGACAGACGCCCGCCGAGCGTGGCCACTCCGCAGGCACGCTGCGCAACGCTAGCCGCTCCTTTGACACGCATAAATAAAATGAACACTCGTCAAGGCGGTTTTCGGAAAGTGCTTTCATGTGGCACTCAACTAACAGAATTTACGCATGACTTAGCAGATGCGCGGACAAACGACTTTCAGTGGACTGCATTTATCTAGACTTTCGGAAAGCGTTGATACGGTAACCCATAGCCTTCTTATTCAAGAAATGTATACTTCCAATATTATTCCTGAAGTGATATGCTGGGTCAAAGAGTAGTTGCGATTAAAAACACTGTTGTAGTCAATAACCCACCATCTCAGACAGCAGAAGCCACATCCGGAGTCATATAAGGGTCCGTGCTAAGTCTTTTATTTTTCCTCTGTGTGAATGACGTCATTGATGGCATTGCAGCCCATATGAGGCTCTTTCCAGATAATTGCGTGCTTTACAGCGCAATCACTTCTGAAATAGACACCTACATAACTGAACTGGCCATCGATGAAATACCTTTTTGGTGTACAAAATGACGTATGAAACTTAACCTGAACAAAAGAGTATATATTGTATGCACAAAAAGAGAAACCCTCGAGTTCAACCCTACCCCCTAAATAATTTTTCCTTAAACGTATACAGGTGTGTATTTTACGCCAGAGATAAACTGGCCCCGATTTATCAAGACTTTCGGAAAGCGTTGATACAGTAACCCATAGCCTTCTTATTCAAGAAATGTATACTTCCAATATTACTCCTGAAGTGATATGCTGGGTCAAAGAGTAGTTGCGATTAAAAACACTGTTGTAGTCAATAACCCACCATCTCAGACAGCAGAAGCCACATCCGGAGTCATACAAGGGTCCGTGCAAAGTCTTTTATTTTTCCTCTGTGTGAATGACGTCACTGATGGCATTGCAACCCATATGGGGCTCTTTCCAGATAACTGCGTGCTTTACAGGGCAATCACTTCTTAAATAGACACCTAAATAACTGAACTGGCCATGGATGCAATACCTTTGTGGTGTACAAAATGGCGTATGAAACTTAACCTGAACAAAACAGTATATATTGTATGCACAAAAAGAGAAACCCTCGAGGTCAACCCTACCCCCTAAATAATTTTTCCTTAAACGTATACAGGTGTGTATTTTACGCCAGAGATAAACTGGCCCCGATATGCTGGGCGTGCATTGGGTTTTTTTCCGCCTCAGTGCAGAAAATTCCCATTGGTCTCTCGGGATTTGCTTCGTAAGGTCAATGTAAAACCGATACTAGAATATACATACACTGTTTGGAATCTGCCAACCAAAAATATCAGCAAAAATTAGAGTGCATGCAGAATAAGGCTGCTCATTTGTCACCGGAAATTACCGGAATTTTTCAGTGCTAAAAAAGAAAAAAAAACAGTAGGCCCTGAAGGTCAATAGACGAAATTTACGCCCGTAATTATTTCATAATGTATCCCACTCATTGGTACAAAGCGAAAAAAAATGAATATATCATCACCATCATCACCCTGACTACGCCCACTGCAGGGCAAAGGCCCCTCCAATGTCTCTCCAATTAACCCTGTCATTTGCCAGTTGCAGCTATCGTATCCCCGCAAACTTAATCTCAACCGGCCACCTAACTTTCTGCCGCCACCTGCTACGCTTGCCTTCTCTTGGAATCCACTCCGTTACCTTTAAGGACCAGCGGTTATGTTGCCTTGGCATTACATGCCCTGCCCAAGCAAATTTCTTCCTCTTGATTTCGACTAGGATGCCATTAACCCGCGTTTGTTCTCTCTCCCACTCCGGCCGCTTCCGTTCTCATAACGTTATACATATCATTCTTCTTTCCATAGCTCGCTGCGTAGTGGATAACTTAAGCTGAACCCTCTTTAGCCTACATGTTTATGCCCCATAGGTGAGTACCGATAAGATACAGCTGTTGTATAGTGTATATATAAAGCGGCTGTAATATGTCTCAGAATTTGCGGACCGTAAAGTACGCGGAATTTTTTGCCATACAAATTACTTAAGATCGTATCTTTGCCCAAAACAATATAGAGTGGAACCATTTGCTTCGCAATGTTGTCAGTGTTGTATCCATTGATGTCTTCTTTTCAATATTGAGGTAAGTGCTCACTGTGCTGTTCGCATTTGCTGTTTTTTTTTCTGGCGGCGTTCATTGTTATGAATGCGACTGCTGCGCGCATGACGAGTATTTCATTGCAGAGAGGTGGCAGTTCGCCCGTTTTATACCTGTAATGCAAGCATTCTTTGTTACTTCCGCCGCCCCCCTCCCGCTGCAATGCCTCCGGGCGCTTTGGGTTGTGATTGACATAATGAATAGCGTAAAAGCGGTGAAGAGAAAACTAGGCAGGGGCAAAAATCAGATGTAGGCGTTTAGAGACAAAGGGGACAATGTCAATAGTAGCATTGATGAGATAGTCACCGAAGAGCTCTAGACAGACCTGCACAGTAGCCAGTGTTCTCAGGACGTAATCGAGATAAACAATATCACACACCAACTAGACATCCCGCAAGAAAAAGAAAGACGAATTAAAGAAAGCCTTAGGAGCAATGCAAAGGCGTAAAGGAGACGGTAAGGATCAGGAAACAGGAGATCTGTTGAACGACGGGGAGGAGATTGTGCGAGAAAAACTAGCCACGCTCTATGCCCAATGCCTTATGACTTGGAGCATGGCAGAATTTCAGGAGAATGCTAGCATAATCCATAATCTTAATCCATAGCAAAGTAGATGTAAAGGACTGAAAAGTTACCTGAAAAGGACCTGAAGACGCAGGATTGGACCCGCGTCTTCGGGGGAAGCAGCCGGGCTGACTAGCCGCTGAGCCATTGCAGAGGGTTCCAAGCACTTTCAAGTTACTATCACGAATATCATTTGCCTCTTGTCAGATGCCTTAACCTAAAAGAGCACGTGATCCTAACGCAAGTTTCCGAGCTCGGAAAACACCAGAATTTTCTTGCTTTCTTGAGCAGCAGTTGAGTAACAGCAGTAACACAGCTTACTTCATGGAGTGTATTTGCTGTATTACTTGTTCGGCTAGCAGCTCAACTACCTGTAAAAAAATGCCGAAAAATTCTCCTTCTCCGCCTGTGATCGGGAATCGCATGAGGGAAGCCTTCACTGTCTGCAATTAACCACACTGTCTGTGCATCAAATCAACCAACAATAAAGGAAAAAGTGTCAGACTGAGACGGCGCTGGGTGTGGGAGAACGGTACGGAAAGAGAACTGAACAGCGGAGATTGCACCGGGAGGCCAGCAAAACCAGTTTTGTGGCCGTCGATGGGAAAGAACATGCCGTTTGCGGCGTCGTGATTGCGCAGAGAGGGCGCGAATATGAAGCAAAAAAAAAAAAACAGCAACTGTCGGCTGTCGTCCAGCCGCTCCAGCTGCTACGAAGCTATGGTTTCGGAATAGCTCAGATCTCAAGGGCAGGTAGTCGGGTGACTAGCGTGAATACCCACAGTGATACCACTGAGGTGAGTTTTTTAATTCTTCTTTGCAGGCTCCATTCTTACATCCACATCTTTCTCGTTGTAGCTTTCGTCTCCTTGTACTCGCCAGACACCGTAGTGATTCTGAGATCCGTCTCGGTAGCCAGGTTGCTTCCAAGGTGTCTGTTTTTCTTACGATACAGACATTTGCAAAGGATGTGTTTCTGAGGCTCGTTCACAATAGGGGTCTAGAACCCACCAAATCAGAGCAGCTTGCATTTTGACGCCAAGGAATTACAAGAGAGAGTGTGCTACTTGAATACAAGTAGCACACTCTGAAGTACAAAAGTCTTTTGTAGTTGTATTCAAGTACAAAAGGACTGGTATACAAGTACCTCGGCGCTTATTTTTCATCTAACCTAACATGGACGAGGCAAGTTGAGTACACTACATCCAAAGCCTGCAGAGTGCTTAATTTCTTAAAAAGAAATTTCAATAAAGCACCGTCTAATGTCAAACAACTCCTGTATTTCACTTACATCCGACCAATTCTTGAATATGCTTGTCCTGTATGGGACCCCAGTTTGCTTACTTATGTGATATGCTCGAGCGCGTCCAACCTAATGCTGCGAGATTTGTGTCCAATAATTACAGCTTCTCAACTAGTGTCACGTCTCTTAAAAACCACCTTGGCTGGGGATCTTTAGCTAACCGTAGGAAACATTTGAGATTACAAATCATGCATCGCATCTATTTTGGAAAGCTGAGCATTGACAAAGACCGGTTTCTGCTTCAACCTCATTTTTTTTTCTAGACGAGTTGATCATCAGTGGAAGATCGAGAGATTAAGTGTCGCACAGATGTTTATAAAACCTCGTTCTTTCCACGGACGATCAATCATTGGAACAGGCTACCAGCCGGCGTCACTGAGTGCTGCACGGAAGGTCAATTCCGCGCATTTTTATCTGATGTGTGACGTAGCGCGCAGTTCTCTTGCGCGTGTCTTTTTCATTTCATTACTGTTATTTTAGTTGTGGAGCGTGGTTGTCTTCCTTCAGTGCATGTTTTTCCTCATCGATTAGTTGTGTGATTGTATTTCTGTTATTATGTGTACTTTCGGCCAAATGAGCAGAAGTTATTGTGTTTCCCCCCCTTCAATATTGCCCTTGGGCGCTGCAGGTATCTGTAATAAATAAAAAACGACAAAAACGTGCACAAAGAATCGGATAGTGTCCGGTAGGTTGCTTTGCGTTTGCTCCGTCAACCTGACAGCGCAATTATAGCAGTTTTTTGGACAACGAAACACGAAAAAGATTATACTTTAGTTGTATGCACTATGCAATTGCTTATCAGTTTACAGTGATGCATTGTTTATGAGTGAGAGAACTGTTGCGGTACTGATCACCGACGGCCGACTTGTGCCAGCTCGTAAACCGTATCTCAGGTATTTACATGCTCTTATTCGTTTAGTGGGATGTGACATGCAGAGCGAGCGCTGCGCGTAATTACAGTAGGCATAAATCATTGTAAATAGCCATGATGCCCTTCTTCCTCCCAAAGGGCACTGAAACGACACTGGACGTCCGCCGGACGTCCCAGACTTTCCTAGAACGTTCAAGGAAGTTTTAGTGTTCATTGGGCTTCTTTGAGTGTTGCATTCTTTCCGTTCGGAAGTTCTAAAACCAGGCGCATAATATTCATTCAGCGCTGTTCTCGCTCTCCAGATTGAGTATTTAACGGGCTGAAAATCTATCGCAGTAAAATGAACGACAGCGCAACGACAACGGCACAAGAAAAAGGCAATTGATGTCCACACTATCAACTGTTAATTATACTGTAAGGAGGTATATTTATAATACTCAGCTCAAGCATGTGAGAGAGCACAATGCAGCTCCGAAGCCAGCCAATGACAGAAAATTAGCATGAAACAAGTCAGCACACATGAACATTTTTACATTTTTTATTCCTCTCTGCGCTTGTAATAACCGTTTATGAGAAGGTAGTACTTGATGCGCAGAGAATAAGAATGCTTATGCGATTACTTGTGTTCTGTGTTATTTCACGTTGATTTCCTATAACTGGCTTGGAGCGATATTGCGCTGTGTCCAGTGCTTGAGCTGATTATTATGAATTTGCCTCGTTTTAGTTCAATAAACAGTTGTTAGTGTGCGCATGTGTTGTCTTTTCCTTCCGCCGTTCAATTCATGCATGCACCAACTCGCCCCAGATGCTGTCGGAGTAAATATATAGAGAAGCGCAACGCAGCTGGCTCACTTAAAACCAGAAACTTCGCCGCGAAACTCGACGGGCGGGCAAGGGTTGCGGCTTGCGACAGACGCCCGTCGAGCGCGACGGCCCCGCACGCACGCTGCGAAACGCTGGCCGCTCTGTTTCACCCGCATAAATTCCCCCTGATACCACAGAAGGGAGAGGGCGCCGCGCCTCTTAGCGCACGACACCGCTGGCAGGTGGCGAATTCGGCGAGGGCAATAGTGCAGGCTAGCGCAGCCACATTTTCCTTTCTCTTTTGTTACTCTATTTTGCCGTTATTGGTCGCCTAACTGTGTCGTTTATCGAGAGAAGGCGCTGTTTTCTCGACTATGTCGTTTGTCGACAGAGGTCGCCATGTGCTCCTTCATGTTCATGTAGGGCTCCTACTTGTTGCGACATGTCTCCCGCACGGGCTCCTTGTTGTCGTTGATGTCTGGTGTGCAGCTGCTGTGGTGGAGTGCAACGACATTGCGAGGGCGTGCTTCGTTGTGCTTACGGTCGCCGTGTGATCCTTTAAGCGATATACAAAAAAACGGCTGGGTAATGCCTTGGCCTGTCTAACTCAGTGAGGCCTGTAGGCTCATCGTTGCTCCAAATGACGTCGACGTGATCGCCACGCCGGATGCCGACCAGCCACGCCTGCCTTGTGGTGAGCCCTTCCTGAGCACGACGTGAAGGCGCCTTCGCTGCAGGAGAATGCTCGGCGGAGTGATCACATGGCGAAGGAAGTGTATACTATAAAATGCTCGATGCAGCGAGAGCGGGCTCGCGCTAAAGAGGAGTTTGTTTCTCTCAGTTCGGGGATATCTAAGCCCCGCAGTGTTGTCCCGCCGTGCCAGATGTTGCGTAGATACAAAGTGAACGAGCACGCGTTTGGTTCCTTCGGCGCAGTCGTCATTTTTGTTGAATAGTATGAAGCTGACATGAAGGAATTGTTGCATAAAGTGCTATACAGAAGGAGCAGAAAGACGTGACATGCTGTGGGCCTGCGGCTGTTCCCATCGACGTCCACGAAGATATCGCTTGCTTCGGATATCAGCACATATTTTGAATATTCTGCACAGGAAGAAGACGCTTCTCATATCTTGTCTTTAGCCGGTTTTAGACACTCAAGTGCTGCCATGACCACAGGAATTACAGCTTGGAACCGGTACTTTAAGTGGATAGTCCCATAACTGCCACATCAAGATTTACATCTTAAAGCTTTAAACTGCCACTCATCCAGACCCAATTTCGGGTAAGCTATCACACATATGGCGTACCATTGCCTGCCTACTGTATTGGAAGCCCCATCGGTGAGTAGCTCCAGCACTATACGCATTCGTAAAGTTACGCATGGCTGAGTGTTGCCAAGTTCTTCCCGCCTTTTTCTCTGGCGGTGTGTCTGCGGCGGCGAGGCGCGGAGCGGTTGACCAGGTTTGGGCGGACAGTTTTCCCGCCTCTTTCTCCTTTAGGCAGGCGGCCCGCGCGTCAGCAGGCAGTTTTCCCACCATTCTCTCCTTTCGGCGGCTTCTCTGCAGCGGCGGCGCGGGGTCATGTGACGCACGTTTCCCGCCTTTTCTTCTTTGGGTGGCCCGTCGCGCAATTACACGCGCAAAACACGAAGTAATCGTGCTCCGTCGCGTGCTGTGCTGTGTTATGCACGCGGTCTAGCCGTGTTTTCGTGCGAAGTATGCGATCGAGCACCTATTTCTTATCATCAAGTCTACGTATTTCTTCCACGTACGTCGCGCTTTCGAGGCGTGCTATCGCGCAATAACACCAGTAAAAGTGTTAATCGGTCAAGTGTCCTTCGGTCACAAATTCCTTTCAGTATTATGCACGCGGCCTTGCTTATGGTGATGTAAAAGATATTAGCGAAAAGCTAGATTGTTCCTACGACTACAGCGGATATGCCCTTGTAGCACACTTTCTTGTCTCAGTGTGGCCACAACGTTAGCTTCCTTAACGTGACCATTGTCTTAACGAGGCTAGCGTCCTCTGTTTGCCTCGTTAACGCTACTTACATACGTAAATGACGTAAATAAGGAGGTAACTGAGATAAACATTGGGACGACCCGCCAGAAACGAAAGAGGAATTAAAGAAAGCCTTAGGAGCAATGAAAAGGGGGAAAGCTGCCGCTAAGGACCAGGTAAGGTAACGGGAGATCTGCTTAACGACGGCGAGGAGATTGTGCTAGAACAAATAGCCACACACTATACCCTATGCCTTATGACCTCGAGCGTGGCAAAATTTCGGGAGAATGCTAGCATAATCCATAATCTTAATTCATAAGAAAGAAGATGTAAAGGACCTGAAAAATTACATATTGATCAGCCTACTGTCCGTTTCCTATAATATATTTATTAAGGTATTGTTGGGACTGGGAGTCGGAGCCAGGAAACGGTCGAGGCGACGGTGAGTCAAATGACTTTTATGTACAGTATGTACTATCAGCGTCAAATGAAATGCGAACAAAACACCTGGAACGCGAGCACAAAGAATAAAGCATATTAGAGGCTGGAGGTGAAATACAGGCGTGGGCTATTAACATTTCAGAAGAGCGGTCTTTTCGGCTTAGATGGGAAAATGAACTGTTCATGTATTTTGCCTCCCTAGTTTAATATCTGCGAGTTGTGCTGTTCGCGTTTCAATTGGCTTGTTCGCGTTTCAATTGACGCTGATAGTACAAGGGCTTTTACGAGGTCTGTTAGAAAAGTATCCGACCTTATTTTTTTTTGCGAACACCTGATGGATATGAAACAAGCGCGCTTGCACCAGCCTGCCTTGAACCGTCGTGCGCATGCACGAATTTCTTCCGCCTGCCGATGGCGTCAGTCGCTGGGAGGCAGCGTTTGAGTGAGGTAGTGCGCAGTGCTCTCGTCGGTTTTTTAGTGCAAGCAAAATGGCGGTGCGACAGGAGCAGCGCTAATGCATCAAATTTTGCCAGAAACGGGGCGACAGCCAAGTGGAAACCATTCGGAATATTCAGACGGTTTTCGGTGATGATGCTTAGAGCAGCACACAACTTAAGCAATAGTACAACTGGTTTAAAGATGGCCGCGCATCGGTGGAGAGCGAGCCACGCTCCAGTCGGCCATCAACATGCCGAAATAGCCAGGTCATTGCCGAAGTGAACGCTCTGGTGATGCGGGACCGTCGTGTGACTATCCGAGAAATTGCGGAAGAGGTGAACATAAGTAGTTTTTCTGCACATTCCATTATCAGCGAAGATTTGGCCATGAAGAGAGTTGCGCCGAAATTCGCGCCGAAGCTGCTCACGGTGGAGCAAAAGCAGCTTCGTGTTGAAGTCTCACAGGACACGCTGGATTCCACAAACAGTGACCCCGACTTCATCAACGCCATTATCACTGGTGACGAGTCTTGGGTGTACGGGTACGACCCGGAAACCAAATCCCAGTCGTCACAGTAGAAGCTTTCCACGTCCCCAAGACCAAAGAAGGCCTGCCAAATGCTCAGCACAAGTCAAAGTGATGCTGACTGCTTTCTTGGACTCTCGCTGTGTGGCACACCACGAGTACGCACGCCCCAGGGTCAAACAATGACCAAACAGTACTGCAGGGGTGTCCTCCGTCGCCTACGCGATGCTGTGCGGCGCAAGAGACCGCAGTTGAGATCAACAGCAAATTGGCGCATCCATCATGACAATGCTCCTGCACATTCCTCGCATTTGATTCAGATTTTTTGGCGAAAAACCAGACTCCTGTAGTTCGGCAGACTCCTTACTCTCTTGATATGGCCCCCTGCGACTTCTGGTTGTTTCCGAAAATCAAGAGGCCATTGAAAGGAGCGCGATTTCAGACAAGAAAGGACATTATGGCTGCAACGACAGCTGAGCTAAACTCCATTCCGAAAAGGCCTTTTCGGAATACTTCCAACAGCGGCAGCACATCTGGGAGAAGTGTGTGGAGTCCCAAGGAGACTACTTTGAAGGTAATTAGGTTTCCAACGATCCAGTTATGCCTTTTTTTTATTCGGCAAAAGGTCGGATACTTTTCTAACAGACATCGTACATGATACAAGGGCTAAGAGCACCACGGGCAAGCACAAAGAAGAAGGGCGGCCCAGGCGGCGAGCGTAGCTCCGGCGTGATGGCTCTTCTGCTGCCCGTCTGCTGCTCGGGCTCAGCGCGGCTCCGTTTTTAAAGCCACCGCTGTCGGTTGCGGCAGCCAGCAGTTCAAATCCTCCAGTCAGGTCACGGCACTGGCCGGCGACGCAACGGAGGAGCCCGCACCGACGGAGAGGAGGGGAGGAGGAAGGGTCCGTGTCGGCGCCGGCCTGGCGGGATGAGTCACGCTGCACGTCGCGACATGTCCGAGAGAGTCTGGGCCTGCTTTGAGCGATGGCGGGCGCGCAGCGCTTGTTTCCAGAGAGGCCAGCCAACGAAATGTGGGCGCCGGCACTACAGTATTCGCTAATAGATTCAGGGCAGCCTTAAACTTCAGTAAACGAATTCACAAGTACGCTTTCATAAAGGGTACTCGACCAGAGACCAATTGTCGCGCCGAACACACCATTCACGAATTCATTTGCTGGAACCCATTTTTGCAAAGACTGACTCATTCAAGCACAGTTTTTTTCCGCGGACTGTTTCCGACTGGAACGCTCTTCCCGAGGCCATTTTCCAGTCCTCAAATTTTAGTAAACCTCTTGAGAAGCATTTTCTCGAGTGAATGAGCGTTGTATTTTTGTTATTCTCCTCATTGTTTGTAACCCCATGTATTTTTCTTTGTATTTGTCATTTTCAATGCCTTGTATAGCCCCTCCTGCATGGGCCAATCTATTGGCCTGCAGTATTATGAAATGAAATAAATAAATAAATATTCACGGTATCCATCATGTGATAGAGATATGCGCAAATCCTGGCCACAGCCGTCGGGATTGGACCCGCGTCTTCGGGCTGAGCAGCCGGGCTCACTAGCCACTGAGCCATTGCGGAGGGTTCGAAGCGCTTTCACGATACTATCACGAATATCACTTTCCTCTAGTTAATTGCCTTAACCTAAAAGTGCACGTCATCTTGACGCAAGGTTCCGAGCTCGGAAAACACCAGAGTTTTCTTGCTTTCTTGAGCAGCAGTTCAGTAACAGCAGTAACACAGCTTACCTCATGTCCCCGCGGCGTTGGCTCAGTGGCTACGGCGCTCGGCTGCTGACCTGGAAGACACGGGTTCGATCCCGGCCGCGGCGGCCGAATTTCGATGGAGGCGAAATTCTAGAGGCCCGTGTGCTGTCCGATGTCAGTGCACGTTAAAGAACCCCAGGTGGTCGAAATTTCCGGAGCCCTTCGCTAAGGTGTCCCTCATAGCCTGAGTTGCTTTGTGACGTTAAACCCCAATAAACCAAGCAGCTTACTTCATGAAGTGTATTTGGCGTATTACTTGTTCGGTTAGCAGCCTCACTACCTGAAAAAGAATGCTGAAAAAATTTCCTTCAGCGCCTGTGATCGGGAACCGCATAAGATAAGCCATTGCTATCTACAATTAACCGCTTTGTCTATGCTGCAAATCAACCAGGCATTAAAGAAAAAAGTGTCAGACAGAGACGGCGCTGGGTAGGTGAGAACGCTGCGGAAAGAGAGAAGTGAAGAGGAGAGCTTGCAGCGGGAGGCCAGGAAAACCAGTTTTATGGCCGTCGATGGAAAAGAACATACCGTTGGCGGCGTCGTGATTGCGCAAAGAGAGTGTTAATCAAGCAAAAAAAAAAAAAACAGCAAGTGTCGGCTGTCGTCCAGCCGCGCCAGCAGCGACGAAGCTATGGTTTCGGAATTGCTCAGATCTCAAGGGCAGGAAGTCGGGTGACTAGCGTGAATGCCTGTAGTGATACCACTGAAGTGAGATTTTTTTTTTAAATCTTTGCAGGCTATATCCTTACACCAACATATTTTTCGTCGTAACTTACTTGTCCTTGTACTCGCCAGACACCGTAGTGATTCTGAGATCCGTCTCGGTAGCCAGGTTGCTTCCGAGGTGGCTGTTCTTTCTTACGATACAAACATTTACAAAGCATGTGTTTCTGAGGCTCGTTCACAATAGGGGTCTAGAACCCATCAAATCAAAGCAGCTTGCATTTTGACGCCAAGGAATTACAAGAGAGAGTGTGCTAAGTACAAAACGGCAAAAACGCGCACAAAGAATCGGATAGTGTCCTGTAGATTGGTTTGCGTTTGCTCTGTCAACCTGGCAGCGCCATTCTAGCAGTTTTTTGGACAACGAAACACGAAAAAGATTATACTTTAGTTGTATGCACCATACGATTGCTTATCAGTTTACAGTGATGCATTGTTTATGAGTGAGAGAACTGCTGCGGTACTGATCACCGACGGCCTACTTGTGCCAGCTTCTAAACCGTGCCTCAGGTATTTACATGCTCTTATTCGTTTAATGTGATCTCACCAGCGTAGCGAGCGCTGCGCGTAATTACAGTAGGCATAAATCATTGCGGCTAGCCTTGATTCCCTCCTTCCTCCCAATGGGCACTGAAACGAAACTGGACGTCCGCGGGACGTCCCAGACGTCCCTAGGACGTTCAAGGGAGTTTTATTGCCCATTGGGCTTCTTTGAGTGTTGCATTCTTTCCGTTCGGAAGTTTTAAAACCATGCGCAGAACATTCGTTCAGCGCTGTTCTCGCCCTCCAGATTGGGTTTATAAGAGACTCAAAATCTATCGCAGGTAAATGAACGACGGCGCAACGACAACGGCACAAGAAAAAGGAAGTTTATGTGCACACTTCCAACGTTTAATTATACTGTAAGGAGGCATATTTATAATACTCAGCTCAAGCAGGTGAGAGAGCAGCCAGTGACAGGAAATTAGCATGGAACAAGTCAGCGCACATGAAATCGCAGAGCCCTTCTGAACCCCTGCGCATCAAGTACAACCTTCTTATATATGGTTTTCCACACCCCACATATAAATTAAAGAATTTGTTAGCAAAAGCAAGAACGTGTGTTAGCGACACCTCTGTAGCCCTTCGAAGAAATGAAATTTCCTGTCGTCAGCGTTCTTTTTGAATGCATGTACCACTCGAGATTCCTTCCTTTCATGGTGCATTAAAATGGGTATTGTTTGTTGTGATGGGTTTTTTTGTTAGTCGTTTCTTGGCTTTGCTTTCCACTTAGCTTTCTACGTCTCCGACTGATTTTTGTTCTAATGTATGGCACTGCTCTTGCCACGAATGCTCGACACTGCTTTTACTAAAAACATTTCTTATTCCTCTCCGCGCTTTCCAAAAACCTTTATCAGAAGCTAGTACTTTATGCGCAGGGAATAAGAATTGTTCTGTGATTCCGTAATTGCTGTCTTGTTTCACTTAATAAATAGTTGTTAGTGTGCACATATGTTGTCTTCTGCTTCCGCCGTTCAATTCATGCATGCACCTAGTCGCCCCACACGCTGTCGGAGTAACTACAAGCGGAAAAGAGGCAGGCTCATTTAAAAGCGGAAACTGCGCCGCGAAACTCGGCGGGCGCGCAAGGGTTGTGGCTTGCGACAGACGCCCGTCGAGCGAATCGGCTCTGCACGCACGCCGCACAACGATAGCTGCTCTCTTTGACCCGCATAAAATCCCCTCTAATACAACACAAGGGAGAGGGCACAGCGCCTTTTAGCGCACGACACAGCTGGCAGGGGGCGAAATGGCGAGGGCAATAGTGCAGCACAGCGCAGCCAGATTTCCTTTGTCTTTTGTTACTCTATGTTGCCGTTATGTTGCGGCTCACTGTCGTTGATCGATAGAGGGCGCTATGTTCTCGACTATGTCGTTTCTCGACAGAGGTCGCCATGTGCTCCTTCATGTTCATGTAGGGCTCCTACTTGTTGCGACATGTCTCCCGCACAGGCTGCTTGTTGTCGTTGATGTCTGGTGTGCAGCTGCTGTGGTGGAGTGCAACGACATTGCGAGGGCGTGCTTCGTTGTGCTTACGGTCGCCGTGTGATCCTTTAAGCGATATACAAACAAACGGCTGGGTAGTGCCTTGGCCTGTCTAACTCAGTGAGGCCTGTAGGCTCATCTTTGCTGCAAATGTCGTCGACGTGATCGCCGCGCCGGAAGCCAACCAGCCACGCCTGCCTTGTGTTGAGCTGTTCCTGAGCTCGACGTGAAGGCGCCTTCGCTGCAGGAGAATGCTCGGCGGAGTGATCACATGGCGAAGGAAGTGGATACTATAAAATGCTCGATGCAGCGAGAGCGGGCTCGCGCTAAAGAGGAGTTTGTTTCTCTCAGTTCGGGGATATCTAAGCCCCGCAGTGTTGTCCCGCCGTGCCAGATGTTGCAAAGAAACAAAGTGCACGAACACGCGTTTGGTTCATTCGGCGCAGTCATTTTTGTTGAATAGTATGAAGCTGACAGGAAGGAATAGTTGCATAACGTGCTATCAGATGTGCTTTCAGAACGTCTTCTAGCGACACCTGCTTCTTTGTGTGCATGTAATTAGTGTATCTGAACACTAGTGGAATGCTTTACCCGTGGGTGTATGTATGCAATTTTGCAAAATTTTTTGTCACGTGTTGGGTTGGCATTAGATGCTACCTGCTGGTTGGTTCGCATTGGCAAGTAGAGTTTGTGTAGTATGTGGAATTGGGGAATTGTTTTGTTGCAAATCACAAAGGCTTACCGCTTCCTATGTCACAAAAGGAATCACCAATGAGGGCATCGAAAATTTAAACGCGGTTACAGTGATATGTAGCAATAGGTAGTAAAATACAAACGGCGTTCTTGAGCTATTTTACTCTTCTGAGATAAGCTTGTCTTATCTCATCAAAAAATAACTTTGACATGCTTTTGATTCCATTCTCCTTCACTGTTTACTTTAAAGTGAATAATGCTTGTCTTTCACACGTTGTTTTTTTTTCAAGGGAGGCGTTAGATCTAAGGTGACAAACATGTGTTCAATCTTTATAGAAAGCTTGTGTCAGTGCTGCTTTTTATGCTTGAGCCAGAACTCATATATTCTAGTGCCAGGCACTTAAGCACACTATTGGGAAGTGAAGTATTCCCCGGCTTCACTACTGTTTTTTTTTTATTACCGTGCTTAGTTTAGCACAGCATTATGATTGTGGAAAACTTCTTTTCGCTTTTGCCATTCTTCTGTTGTTTGTTAGCTCCCCAAAGTAGGCTGCTTAAGTTCGTGGGTGATAAACTCCAGATAATACATATAATTACTTATTTGTTTGTTACCAATGGTAGAATGCTTAAGTTCACTGGTGACAAACTCCATATAATATAACGTTATTTGCTGGCTATTTGAAGGCAGGTACTTCTGTTTTCTTGTTTACGTGTTTGGAGCGATATTTGGGACAGCACAAAATACTTTTAACCACCTTATGTAGGAAGCTACCATAATCTAATTTAATGAACTTTGGCAGTGCTCCTTAAAGTCCGAGCAGGACTATGACCAAGTAAAAATTGTAAGGAGGGACTAATGGTTTGAATAACATTCTGTGCTCGCAAAGAGGGTAGTGCATGAAAATTTAAATTCAATACCGGCACACATCATTGTTTTCAGTTATTTGTGTATTATATTGCTGTGAAACATGACCTATATTTTTATTCTATTTTCAGAGTTGCAATTGTGCTGGAGAACGAAAACGAAAATGGGGGCTCAACTGGCGCTTGAAGAGCCTGAGTCTTTTGTTTGGAGTGTTACTTGCTGTGCATAGACATCGTTGCAGAGTGCAAATGGTCACATGATTGAGACTCGATACAGATACCTGCAGCTTTTGTTGTTGGGACTAAAGTGTGCACAGATCATGAAATGCTTTCTAGTAAATATCCTCTGATTAACTTCTCAACTAACAAATTGCGGTACCAGGGTTGCAAAAAAACGAAACGTGGTGTATAACTAACCTGGGAAACAGGAAACCAGTTTAAGTATTGGCGACAGAGATGTTAGCTTTGGAAATGAGGAAAGTGCACTTGAAGCAACATTTTTATATAATTGTAAATGGAATCAACTTGTTCCAGAACTTCTGAAGAAAACAATTTAAGACATGCTCGACTAGGAGCATACACCCAAATTAGCTCGGAGTAATTCTAGAACGCATTATTGTAATAAAGAATTTTTTACTTGTCAGCCACGAAATTTGACGCCTCGTACTGCACAAAAGAACAAAGCGCAGAAGATGTGAGTTGGCCAGCAATGTGCCTTACCTGCCATTGCAAACATTCCAAGTGGAGTGCAGAGATCAGCTTACTTTTTTTCCAACAAACGTAAAGAAGACAGTCGATTTATTTTTCCTGTGTCCTCCATTTGAACCTAAAACTATAGCTTCTCTGAACTTCATAAAAAAGTTGTTACACTGATAAGTGCACCATTTGTTGAAAAAGATCTGCACACGGCGCCTGCATAATTGTAAGCTGTGTGGTAGTGGAGCTATAGAATCCGTTAAAAGTCATTTGAGCGGTTAGAAAAATTTTTCTCTCACCATCAAAGTGTTTATAATGCTGGAGACTTAAAATGGGCTTCGCAGTATGGTCTAGAAGAATACGCTGTAGTCTGTACTTTTGGCGCAGGCTGTATATCACATGCTAAAATGGCGTTTGGTTAGGATTAATTCTGAAACGCAACATGCAAGCCAGTACATGTAGTACAATGCTGCTGTTCCACACGGCAACCGTACATCCATCGATTTTCACCGGGACGATATGTAACGATAGCTGTATCATGCTTGTGGTGCATTATAATTCAGCACATAACCTATTCGTATTTTTCACCCTTCTTGATTTCGCCCATATGTTTAGAGCAAGGTGTCGGGCTTGTGCGCACAGCATACGTACAAAACCAGCGCTAGGAACAAGACGACGGACGAAAGGAAGAATAGGCACTTGGGCTGATTAACAACCGAAATTTTATTTCGGAGCATATATATATGCCTTGCTCCGAAATAAAATGTCACTTGTTATTCAGCGCATGTGTCTGTCCTTCCTTTCATCTGACGTCTTGTTCCCAGCGCTGTTCTTCTAGGAATGATTTCACCTCATGTTGAGAGGACATAGTAGTAGCGCTTAAAAAACAAGGACGGCAGGGTAGAGAAAGACAGCACAGGCGCTAGTGCTGTCTTTCTCTACCCTGTCGTCCTTGTTTTTTAAGCGCTACTACTATGTCCTCTCAATCTAAACACCAACTAGCCCAGCTGTCTGCCTTAAATCACCTCATGTTGTTGTCATTGTGGTCATAAATATTTGCTAAGAGATTTGTAAACAGAGGGCTGTATTCGTTCTGATGTCTCTAACTGCTTGTTATGTTTCTCTTTTTACAATGATTTTCACTCTGTTTACATTTGTTCTGTGTACTTATCGTTAAATGTATGGTGTCAATTAGTCCAGTTGGAAAGTTGGTCTCTGCCTTTTCTCCGAATTGTACTAGATTAAATCAATGAAGCACAAGTAAAAAAAAAACTTCAAAACCACGCTTTAGCAGATTTGGTATCTGTGCCTATTCAAAGCAATTCTTCAAGTACTGTGGGCGTGAGGAAAGAAAGTAGTGTTGTCTCGGGAACTATTACAAGCATGACTACTGTGCTGTTTGCCCATATTTGTATCATGAATCACTTCTGCGAAATCTGGTATGAGCTAATTGCTGTCATCTAACTGAAGTACTATATTGTAGAACCAGACAACACCCCCACACTTACGATAGCGAGATGACAAATGAGAGCCCGGCAGCGATTGATGCGAGGGAAAATATGCTTCCAGAGTATAACATTTTAGTGGCCGCTATAATGTCCCACATACACACGAAACTATCATAGTATAATCCTGTAAAGAAAGCTAACTGTGCAATATTAATGTTTTGCATTTCTCTGGAGATTATGTGGTCTGGAGATATCTCTCTGTATTCTTTGTTCCAGAGAAGCACGTCTTAACAATACTCTAATCTCTCAACTTGCTGCTAGTTCACAGGGAGCGCTTGTCCCACTTTTTTTTTGTGTCGCTGTCATGTTACATCTCGTGATTGAATGCAGAATGGATCAAGCCTCTAGTGGCAAGTGTTATACTGAAACAAGTTGCACTGAGCGATTTAGTCCCTAGTGTTGTAACGTTAACTTACTGTAACTTTGGCTCTCATCGTCTCCCGAGTGCAGCTAGAGGCTTTCTGCTTGCAAAGTTTTAAGACAATGTGAAGGATCATAATAATCAGTGTTTTCGATTGTTTTCCTGAACGCGCTGGTACAAGTGCCATTGGTTCAAAAACTATTGTTTTCGGGTGTTAATATGGATGCGGTTAGTTTCCCTGCAGTTCTCAGTGCTTCATGTGCCTCGCCATTGCAGGCCGCGTACTGTGTCCGTGCACAGTCATATGCACGTCGGAGTCTACCGGGACCGCCATCGCTGCTCCTCTGACACCAGAATGTGCGGTGACCACCCCCGATCGTCCTACATCAGACGTTACTGTGACTACCATCAGCGCTCCTGCTGCGTCGCTCTCCAATAGCGAAGAAGGTGGCGACCACGACTCTGTGCCTGGTGACAGGATTCATCTTTGTGCAGAGGAAGCTGGCCAGTGCTGCATTGAGCTCTATAGTAGTGTGGAAGAAGGCACAGACCGAGGAAAGGATCAGCCCGTTGAAGGTGAGAGCTATGTGTTTATATATAAGCAACACAGAAGCGTTGTGTAGAACAATGATTTTATTTTAAAAGCCCGACGCTTCGGAAACCGATCAACATTTTCTGCATGTGCGAAAAAAGTGATGGGCCGGTTGGGGGGAGGCGCAGGTTGTGGATGGGGAGTTTGAGTTATCATCAAAACTGAAGGCAATGTCTGAAACTTCTACTTCGTTCATGGAACACTGAGCAGAAATCTTAAAAGTTGAACCGAAAATTGCGCTCATAGCCTTTGCAGGAGATATTTGGTACTCATCACTGCGAGAATACAAAGAGAGGCCACACATGGTAGCCGTGGTAGTATTATCAGAACTACATTTTTTTCCTCATAATAAATGTTTTTATAATGAGTATCTGGCACAATGTTGCGCCGAATGTCCCGCCATCTCATGCAGTCGAAATGGAACCAGAACCGAGCCGGAAACAGACTGAAACGGTATTTCTAGCCTTCTCAGAAGAGACCTCGAAGCGGATCGAATTTGAAGAGTGCTTCATACTGGTTTGGGACACAATTCAGGACCAAATTTGGTGGAACACGCTATAAAGTTTCTGTGAAAGAAACTGCTATCAATGAAAGAATGCTTTACATCCCAAGAGCTGGAAAAGGTACTGATACATTGTTTTATTTCAGAAGACAACTGACGCGTGCCGTTTGATACATTTTGGTGGAGAGAATGTAACAGTGCTTAAGGCAGGAAAAATATTATGAGACATGTACTTGTGCTGACTAGAAACCAAATTATTTATTGCAATGGGTGAAGCAGCATATGAAGGAAACATGGCGATAAAAATATTAGGAAGAACTGGACAATCATGCAACAGGATAACCATTAAGCGTAACTGAATAAAAAATGCACATTCGTATGGGAAGGGAGCGATGAGGGGATGCAGATGCACGTGTTTGTTTTTTTGCATATTGGAGGCCCGGAAATGACCCCCGAGGTCTCGTCTTTAAACCAGTTCACATGTTTTGCACTCATCACTGTGTATAGCTGTGTGGTATCTGCACTACTTGTGCTCTGTATATTTGGCGTGCCCGCATGGTCGATCACTGAGGCCAGCATCCCGTATCACCGATGTAAACTGGCTGCATGAGGTCGGAATCTTGTGTGCCAAAGCAATGCTACAGTCAACGAACTATTTCTGATGCTTTTTTCCGAGACCCCTTTTTCTTCATTCTGCATTCACTCGTTTTGGACAGTCTACCTAGATTACTCCAGGTGGAAAATAGCAACCTTAAACCCGTTTACACTCAAAAGAAAACATTCAGCACGAGATACGAGTATGTGTGTTAATTCGGCACATGATTGAAAACCAGTAAATATCTAAAAAAAATATTTTCACCTCTGGACCATAGCACATGGCATCGGCAAAAAAAACGTATGCATTCTTTTTGTAAAAAACACCAGCGAAACATTCGCCGGTATTATCAGAAAGGAAGGGGTGCAAACAACACAGAAGCCGACTTCCACCATCAGACGCCTTCTCTTCAGCCCAAACCACCTTCCGGAAGAAAACCTCAAGGTGATGTATACAATATCTCTTGCATGAAGTGGTCGGCATCGCACATTTGCGAAACCAATTATTTCGTTGAAAGAATGAGGCAACGCGAAATGGATGCCAAATAGGAATCAAAGCATGGTGGCCAAATGCTACGAGGCATGCTTGTGACCACAGGACTGACTTCAACAGAACCATTGTGCTGGAAACATGGTTGCCCCTACGGAGGATGCTCTTACTTGAGTTATGGTCAATGCTCATATAACACACATGGAGGAATGTTCACCACTCCTCCAGAAGCCTTCTCCGCCTCTAACAACCACGACTTACGTTCAATAATCTGGCAGATGGCTACACAAGGCTTGAAGCCAAACTTCAACACGCCCGCTGTCACACCTCAAGAAAGAACCGAGTAGTTTTCGAAACGTCGTGTTATTTCATTTTTGGTCGGTATTGTTTTCCTGCTTAAATTCACACCCGCTTTGCTCACAGTCTTTTTCAGGTTTTGCAAGCCTTTGTGCATGTACGCTGTTTTCGGTCTGACTGGTTGGTGAGCATTTATACACTTGCTCTTTTCGATTCCGCATTAGACAAGCAGAGGCTCTCCTACGATCGATGCGGCCTTGCTAAGCATAGCGGAGTTCCTGCTTGCCGAATGCAGAATCCAAAGTAGCACGTGCATCATTGCTGACCAACCAGTCAAGAAGAAAACAGCGTGCATCCCTTACGTGCAGAAAGTGTCACACAACCTGAACAAGATTGCGAGAGGAGGGTCTTGTGGTTGCTGTTTTCCAGCCAGAATAAACTAGGTGGACAGTGCAAGGGAGTGAATGAAGAACAAAAACATGAAATACATTTGTCGCCATCGACTGCTAATTTCACAAGTTAACTGCGGTGCGCTGACGCAGTCTTTTAGCCACCGATGCCAGAGACTGTGCCACAAGTTTGAGTTGGGTGGCAGGAAAATTTCGAACTGCAATTTCCTTAGGAATAACTGCACCTTTCGCTGAAGGTCAAATCTTGATTTGCCAAGAAGGAACCATAAAATCAATGTGTAGTAAGAACAAAATTCGGAAGGAATTTATCCTTCACTTTCATGTCAGCACGGCTGTACACGTATTTCGGCACTACCCTCCAAGAAAAACACCGATGCCCTGTTGATTCCCTTTAGATAGCCGAAATTTGCACACATCTATTCCGCTTTTTTTGGCAGACCCAGTCTTTCCCAGCAAACCACATCAAGACTTTACTGGCTGTATGAGTGCAAGCTTGACTCCTTGGAGAACGGTCTTATTGCATCTTGTGGGGTGGTCCGCCGCATACTTCTGACGTGATCAGCTGAACATCAGAAAAGTGGTCACTCTCACTAGGGAGTGAAATTGTACTGGTTAAGAGTAACATGACAAATTGATCCTCTGACAAAGCTTTGCTATTCTATTCAAATCTTATTCCAGAGCTGTTCCAATTTCATTCGCATTCTGTTCCAATTCTTTTCTAGTTCAATATCAAATCCTTTTTCAGTTATATTCTCTTCTGTTTTAGTTGGTGTGGTTGTGTGTACTGAGACATACTGACTTTTACTGGTTAGCACTTGATATTTTTCCACCTTTGATGATGTAACAGCGTTCTGACCAATCGCGAGTTTTGTAACGCCGCTGATTTTTCTATACGTCGCCAGTTTTAATAGCTTAACTCCCTTGATTTTGCATGTCCATGTCATCCCGTCTGTATGCATAGCGATAGCTGCGAGAAGCGGTACAAACTTACCTTCCTGGGAGGAAAAGTTGTCTGCATGACCATAACTAATAAAAAAGAAGGTTCCTCTTTTCATTATGACCTCTGAAGCTCTTAAACAGGTTAACGAACTGAAACGTCTTGGCATATTTATCACTGAACACCTAAAAAGGCGCAAACACGTATCATATCTTACTAGCAAGGGCCTCTTGACATGATTTATTCTTTAACGCGGACAATAAGGCGCCATACACAACATTCCCAGCATAAAGATTGTTAAGCCTGACCGATGGTAGAGTGTGGCATAGCATCTTGGTTTTTGTGCACGGACACAAGCGTCGCAAAATTAAACATATAGCTCAAAGCACTTAGATTTTATTACAACAGATAGGACGTGTATGTTTAGCCTTCAAAACTCCTTGCTAGGGCTAGTCTCACTGAAGTTAACAAGTGTGCTTAGTTCTTACCGGTACAATTCCTGAACCAGCTCCTCAAAAGGCTGCTGATCGGTTTCGGTTTTATGCGGTTTAACGTCCCAAAGCAACTCAGGCTATGAGAGATGCCGCAGTGGAAGGCTCCGGATAATTTCTATCACCTAGGCTTGTTTAATGCGCACTGACATCGCATAGCACACGGGCCTCTAGCATTTCGTCTCCTTTGAAACGCAACCGCCACGGCAGGGATCGAACACGAGTCTAGGGCCAGCAGCTGTGCGCCATAACGAATGAGCCGCCTTGGTGGCTTGACAACCCTGTTAAGAATCGAGTTGCAAACATACAGGGTGTTTCACCTAAGATTTTACACAATTTTTTATAAAAGGGTTTTTGAGTTAGAAGGGTGCTTTTTGGCATAGCATTTTCAGCTGTGTAGTACATCAGAATACCGCAAAAATGTGCTAACTAACGAATGGTTAGATAGTATTTAATAGCTAACCTTTTAACAATTACTATTACGCTCCTAAACAAATGAGAGACGTGTAGCCCATCGTAAGTATAATATCCATATGAGTTTTAAGAATTTCAAAAAGGCACTTATTGTCATTGCTGTGACCCAACAAATTTTGGCTATTTCGATGAGTTATATGCATTGGAGAGGTTGCTTTGCATGAAAGCTTCTAGAAAGCACTTGTGTTTTGCACGATTCAGCCAAAATTTGTTGCGCCACAGCATCGAGGGTAACCGCATTTTCGAAATTCTAAAAACTGATATGGATATGACTTGTGTGTGGGCTGCATGTCTTAATAATAAAGATGCCTAAGAGTAATAGATAAAAAGTTAACTATGAAATATTGATTAACCAGCCTGCTAGTCAGCATGTCTTCGCTGTATTCGGATGTGCCAGACCCAGTTTTGTAAGCGTTACCGAAAAAAAGTAATTAAATACGTTACTCGTTACGCTAATAAAAAAAGAACGCGTTACCGCCCTACGTTACCTACAAAAAAAAGTAACGCGTTACCGTTACCATTACTGAAAAAAGTATCGCACGCTACTTTGCCGGTACTCCATGGCCATAAATTTTAATCAGCGAGTTTTCACTGCAAGAACTCAATATAACAATTTTATAAAGCTCGTATTTCGCATTATTCCAACTTCACAAGGAAAACATAGCTGAACTCAACAAATTTACAGTAATTCTGGTGTGCTTCTGCTTACGAAATTACGCAGTCCTACACCCGGTTGACTGCAATCCCTTTTTCTCTGCTGTACTACTGTATTCTTTCGACGGCTCTCTTGGGGCCGTCTTGAAGTAAACTGGCGACATTCCTTACTTTACTCAGAAGAGGGAAGTGCTTCCACAAAGAATGCGTGAGTGTCGTCTGGGAACGAGACCTGTTGGTTGGAAAACAAGGTTACGGAGAAACTGACTTACAGATTTCTGCAAATGGTCCATTGGTGGATCGGCATGCGTCCACTCTTTAGAGAGTTGTGTGTGTGAGCGCTTTGGGGGGTGAAGACAAGTGTGTGAATGCGTGTTCGAGTTTTTTTTTTAGTTGAATGCGTTGTCAAGAGCAGGTGTTTTCTGGCACGCATGCGAACCAAGGGTTGTCGAGAGCACCAGTAGGGTTTGTTTATTTGCAACATCATTTTCGGCGGTTTTTTTTTTCTGAAAGAGGGGCAGTGGGGGACAATTTAAATAAAAAGTAACTAGTACCGTGACATCTCACGTTACCGAAAAATGTTAACGTAAGTACGTTACCCGTTACAGTTCCGAAATGGTAACGAGTACGTTACTAAGTTACCGAAAAAAAAGAACACGTTACCGGTAACGCCGTTACTTGTAACGCGTTACCGACAACACTGGCCAGACCACTGAAAATGCTATATCTAAAAAAGCGATGTTCTAATGAAAAAAAAAATTAAAAATTGTATATAGTCTTAGGTGAAACACCTCGTGCACTGCTAACCACGTCGATATGTGATGGAAGTCAACAGTCACCAAAAGGTGGTGTTAACTGATGGTGTTTATCAGTCAGAGATTGATACGGCAATTATTTTGAAGAGAATTGATTAGAAAGTAGAAGATAAATTAACTACACGCCGCTGGTGGGATCTGAACTGATGACCTTCGAATTTCGCGTCCGGCGCTCTGCCAAATGAGCTGCTGTGATGGAAGCCCAATCTGCTGCTTTTGAGGGTACTTCTGCGCATTGTTACAGAATCTTGGGAGTGTTAACCAGTGCCACCCTCATACATAGCAGCAAA
The DNA here is from genome assembly GCF_055824585.1 of Amblyomma mixtum. Lineage (NCBI taxonomy): Eukaryota > Metazoa > Arthropoda > Arachnida > Ixodida > Ixodidae > Amblyomma > Amblyomma mixtum. Next base: position 155,578,180 of record NC_143021.1, on the reverse strand, counting down.
TCATACGCTTGACAAACCCCTTAAATACTATTGGCTTTACAATGAGACTTTTCGTATCTCCTCTTTCTTAAACAAATTTTTCAACAGTGCCCATTGCCTGAAGGGAGTCATGACTCCACACATACCACCACACTTTCAACTAATCTTTCAAGGTTTGTTTATAAATAGAATCTTGTGCTGCTGCAGAGATCTATGCTGCCTAGTCCATTTATTTCAGTGTGCCACAGAAGTTTACTGTCTTATTATTCAACTCAATCCTCTTACCAAACATTTTTCGACTGCGTATTTCTATAGTCTCTAACCCGTCTGAAGCATCTTATCTGTAATTAGATAAATAAATACTTGCTAGGAAATCGAGGTGCGCTAGATGCTGCTGGTTATTTTTGACCAGTTCGGTGCCAAAGAGTACGAGCTTTGTATGGCAATCCAGTGTCTGGCTACTGCATTGGTCGATCATCTTTCACGGGACGAATTCAGCCCGAAACTGAAAGACCAGGAAATGGGAGCCACTCCCATGCACATGCTGTGTGCCGCAGTAGTCAAAGTCTGCGCTGTGGGGAGTGAGGATCTTTTTACCCAGTTTGCAGCTTTCTTATGGTGTTCGAAAGTCAGTGCACATCAGAAGGAGAGTAAAACACTTTGACCCTGCCTTCTGCCAATCCTTTTTTGTTACTGTGCAGTAACTGGGTAACTTATGTTCAATTCATATCCAGATATAATAGCTACTCCAAAAAAGGCTACATCTGTACATCAGTTTAGGCAAAGAGCACGTGCCTTATTGTGTCATTGATGTTCTGGTTTGTCTTTTTGTTTTGTTTTTATTAAATATTCCTATGTTTCTTCATGTCGCTATTAAGCAAAGTGCCATTTATTTCTCGCAGCTTGTGCATATGTATATTGCATGTAGAATTATATAATCATCTGATCTGATCGTGATTAGGATGTATGATTCGATATGCTATGTACTACTGCCTCTGCGGCGCCCGGCGAGGCCAAGACCTAGTCAGGAGACCAATAGTCTCCTTTTGTCTTGCCTCGTGGGCAATACTTGTATTGCCTAAAAAATGAATAAATAAAATAAAAAATAAATTCAATATTTCTCTCTTACCTACTGCAGGTGCGGAAGATAGTTGCAGCGAAGCTGTTTCCTTGGCACCCTTGGATTTCACATCAAGAGGGCTTTCTATAAGAAAGACGAAGAAAAGCAACAAGCGGAGGAGCCGTCCTGCTACTGGCTGGGACGGCGTGGATGCTCTGAAACGACGCAAGGCGGCAAAAGTCCTCCAGCAGGAGTTCCATTGCCGCTATTACCCTAAAGTGCTTAGCACAAATTCAAACTTGCTGAGACACCAGCGAACTCATACCGGAGAGAAGCCTTTCAAGTGCAGGTACTGCCCCAGGAGGTGTGCTGATCGAAGCAATCTCAGCCGTCATGAAGGGCTGCATCTTCGCGTTATGGCGCACAGCCGCTACTTACAGCGTGGAAGGGAAAGCAGTGCAGGTCTTCAGTCAGGAACAAAAGTACGCAGAAGGAAAAAGAAACAAACCACTCAGCGCCGAATCCAACATGCTGCCGACTCGGACGGCGGTGATGTTCAAAAGCAGTGTAGCACATCAACCAGTAGAAAACAGTTCTTCCAGTGCATCTACTGCTCTTATGAGAGCCGCTTTCCGGGGAATATGAAGCGACATGAGAGAACTCATACCGGGGAGAAGCCTTACAAGTGCACTATTTGCCACAAGCAGTTTGCTGATCCTAGCGGTTTCAACCGCCATAAGGCTTTGCACGAGAATTAGGACACGGAATCGTAACTCCCAGCCTGCTCGTTGTGGGATGTAATGACTAGAAGTTACGCATGTGATTTCGCTCGAATATCCAAGCCCCTTCTGTTCAATGTGGCTAGCGCCGGATCAGCTTACCGAACAGTTTGCTTTGGTCACACTGGCGCGAGATGTCTTGGAAGCTTAAGTTCATCGCGGCAGTTTTCTCACCCCCTTTTTTACGCACGAGTTTATACTGCAGGCCTCTGTTGAAATCTTCAAAAGGTGGCTGCATATGGCATGTGCTTGACTCAGCAAAAACTTTAGTTCAGTGAGAAAATAAAGTTTTCTTCTTCAGACTTCTCATTCCCTTTCTCACTGTAGAAAACGCATCACATTGCGTCTTCTCATGTTTATGCATTTTCATGAGACAATGAATGGTTGGTTAATCTAACATATGCTGGTTATTCGCGCTGAGATTGAGGTTGCTGTAATTAGCTATAGTTATGATTAGTGTTGCCCTTGTCCGCATACTTTGCTACGTACATCTGCATTAATACTGAAGTTAAAAATCGTGCTACTAGACCAATACAGGCTGTGCCCCACAGTCCATGAAATTTATCCACTAATAACAGCAGGCCTGTGTGCGTTTTTTTAGAAAAAAATTTATTGCGATAACACATGAAATATGAAAACTGATAGCTCCCTAGGTTAGTGTCTGATTAAATTCAAAAATTGCTAATAAGTTCAGCTGCAGAGGCTACGAGGGCGGCAGAATTATTGATAATATACACAAGAGTACTACTAGAATATTAAACGTTTACAAGATACATCTAACGAAATGCCAAAATATTGCACACTCCAAAACACATGAGCACATAAAAATGTCAAAAAATCAAAGCATATTTCACAAAGCAAGAGTTTCAGTGATAAGTTGTTTACACTTCTAGGCAATTTACAGGTCAGTTACAATTCCTCACTACTTTTACATACGTTAGCCATTTGTTCTATTTTGGCTCCAATGAACGACATGTAAGGCGTTCATCATATACACTGCTGCTACATTTTAGACTGTTAAAATTACAATTTGATGCTTGCCTTGTGCTACGAGAAGCTAAGGCAAATAGGGACAATAGAAGGGGAGAATTACTTTCCATTACTTCAACCAAAACGGGAGATTTTATATTGGTGCCAGGATAGAAACAAAAGCACATGAACTGCATATAAAAAATGTTGCTGCTGCAGTGGTCAATTTACAGGCTATTGTAGTCAATGCCGATTTTTAGAGGCGGAGTAATGGCGATAAGCAGGTTTTATACAGGGTGTTTCAAATTATTAATGCGAAAGCACGAACCCAGAGGTTCGGAGCCTAGCAAAATCATCTACGGTACGTCCATTAATTTAGCCTAGCGAGAGCGCTCCGTCCCGCGGCAGTGCCAGCTCATGAATCGTCGCGTCTCCTACGCGGCACTAATCCAGAGAGGTTTAGAGCCTAGCGAAATCGTCGAGTCCGAAAAGCTGTCCCAGCGCAAGCGTTCCATAATGCGGCACTACTGCGCAGTTTCAGAGCCCAGCACAATCATCTAGTGTATACCGGAGAAGCTGGCCTAGCGCGAGCACTCCCGCTCGACTGCCTGCAACTATTTTATCATTGGCGTCGTCGGATGGATGGAAGATTGGAGCGTCCATTTTGAAATAAGTTGGTGGCAGTTTCCACCATGCTCGGCTTTTTATTTTTAACTGTTTTGTAAGTTATCATTAAAATTCGTCATTTTCTTTAGTACGGATTCTTACATTTCTATCCTTACGTCACCTCATTGCTTTTCAGCCCCTGTCTTCCAACCGATTTTTGCTAACTTCCGCCGCAGATTTATTCACATGACCATTGTTATCTCTATACCCTAGGGCCCCAGGAGAGTGACTGTGCCTGCACCGACATCTCTTTTCATTTGATCCGGATCCATTTCAGTATAAGGTGTTCAAATGTACAGATATATCACACACAGCACAGGTGTTGTACAGATCTACCACACACAGCAGGGCGCCTTAGAAAGCTGCGCTTTCTAAGGCGCCCTGACATAGTTTCAAAGAGTAGGGCACTGCCTCTTCAGTTATCATTGAACAATTGCTTCCTGATCTGCCTTTTCCAGTATAGATACATTTCTACACTATGCTTCTTTTCCATTGAATTCATTTTTTACATTCCGCATTTTTAACCTGTCGTTTATGCACTTTCTCCATCCTCGTGGGCGGCATACTTACTGGTTAGTTTCCTAGTTCTCTTCCGCCATTGCGACCCAACGCTCTTTCTGTATAACTGTTGAAATATCCCAGCTGTTCACCTGTTATCGTCCAATTTCCTCAAGCGTTCTTCATATATTTTACTCTGAGCTTCCCGTGTTTCGAACCATGCCCAGCCCATACACTCCTGTAGTGCCTCTTTTGTGGTTTTGCCGTGGGAACCTAGTGCTTCCAACAGCTCTCTGATTTACTTATAATATCGACCCGCGGTGGCTCAGTGGTTGTGGTGCTCGGCTGCTGACCCGAAAGACGCGGGTTCGATCCCGGCCGCGGCGGTCGCACTTCGATGGAGGCGAAATACTAGAAGCCCGTGTACTGTGCGATGTCAGTGCACGTTAATGAACTCCAGGGGGTCGAAATTTCCGGAGCCCTTCACTACGGCGTCTCTCGTAGCCTGAGTCGCTTGGGATGTTAAACTCCAAAAATCATAAACCAAACTAGAACTTCTGACCTTGAGAACCGAATCGCGTTCCCGAAAGTAAGCCCCGGCCCTATTATTCTTTTACAAATACCTCTTATAGTAGGATACAACTTTTTTTTAGAGAAGTCTGCCATGAAGCATAAGTTGAGAAAGGGAGAGTGGATACTAGGATATAGACCTCCTCCATGTTTGCAAACAAGCGAGGAGGCGCTGCAGTCGCTAGCAGGCTAGCGGTAGGCAAGAGGCCAGGGAGTGGCGTCGAGTTGAAGTGGCGCAGCGCCGGTTTTCAAGGCTTGTAGACGCGTTGTGAGTTTCTGAGAACTATAGCAATGGTTGATGCTTTCAACTTAATATTCCTCGAAGTACACAGACTCGCATTGGCCATGTACAGCGTATTTCGCCACAGTGTATTGTTCCTAGGCATTGAATAAAATGATAAGTTTTTGACACTCTGCACTAGCCAGAATGATTTTACCTCAGGACAGTAGTGAGGTAAGCACTGGCGTTTTTTCGGCAGAGCCAATGTGCATTTACCATCTGTTGACACACGTGTCGCGCAGTGCGAAAAGTGCGGACAGCGTCGATCGTGTCCCGATCTCATATGTCTCGCGTAACCGCTGTTTTTAGCTGTCAGATCAGGCACCAGCCAGGCCGACTTCTCCCCTTCTTCTTAAACTGGTCGATTTAGTGAAAAGTTTGAATTCCTGAAATTATATTCTTCCTAGCCCTGGGTGTTTGGTTTTGTGACGAAAAATATAGCAAAATATTCAGTAGAAATTCATAAAATTACGGTTTTTTGATCTGTGGTCGAAAAAAATTGTGAGGTAATGGGGTTTCTGTTGGTCCTTGCACGTTGCGAATTCTGCGGGCGTCCGACGACGGAGTACCACAATGGTAGCATCACTACGAAGAGGGATCAGAGGTTTCGTTGATTTCAGTGCCGCATTTCTTGGACCAAAGCCAAAGCGAAGAGGCCATAACAAGGGAGTGAACTTAAAGGTTTGTTTTTTGATCTACCACATTTTCAGGGATTGGGATCCCTCCCCCCTTCGTAAATTTGGAAATAATGGGAATATAATGATTCTATTTGTCGCGAATGGTTCCAGATACGTAGAGAAGTGTAATAAATGTCCCGATTTTTTTCCTACTGGAGCAGTAGTATGTTAGTTATTTTTATAACAAAATTTTTCATGTGACTATGCAAGCGTAAGTACTGATAATCTAATAAAAGAAAGTAATACCGCCAACATCGAGAACAGGGCTTTGGGGACATCCTGGCAAAAAAACTTTCCGCACTTTATACTTAATTATTCAAGACCCGGGGTTACTCTACGAGGGTGTTGTAATTACCGAAGAACTGTACCAGGTATAGCTGAAAATAAAACGCATTACTAAAAATTACCAGAGCAATTTCATATTTGCACCAGATTTGGTTACATATATCATGCATCAATAAAGGAAAAAACTTTTCATTGCCTCATCCCCTGTAAATCTCGCTACGTGCTCTTTTGGTAGCCCGCCTGCGGTTGCTTTTTTCCAAACAGGCTTCGCGATCATACTTCATGAAGCAACTTATGACACATGCATGATGCAATGTAAAGGATGTGGTTTTTAGCACACTTAACGTACGCTGTACGAAGCATGCCGACGTGACCGCGCAAGATTCTCACAACTTACCAGATTGCTTTCTACTAGAATCAAATGATCATGTCGGTCATGTTAAGAAATAGTTTCAAGAATATGTTAAATGCCCTAAAACGCGCCATTATATTATCGTGTAACTTCTACACAGGTCAAAACAATTTGTGCTATCAACAAAATAATGCACTCGTTGATGGTGAATGACCTTGCCGGCGCCCGTGCATACCAGCGCAGGGTACGTGCGCAGCTATATACTTTTTTTCCTTGCGCAGTTTTACGCGTACCATGCTGTTGTTCATTTGAATTAGCGCAAAAATTTCCCTGCTATGAAGTACGTTGACCGGCAGCGCCTGTCGACACCCAGACTTCGCGCTTTTACCACCGCGACCCATTTCCTAATGCGGTATATAGATGCGAGAAACCTATTAAGGCTATTCTAATTTTCCAACCAACCAAAGTAATGTTCAACAACCTAGCAAGGAAACAGCAGTTCGCAATTGGTAGCGAGGTGCTAGAAGGAGTAAGAGAATATGTCTACTTAGGGCAGGTAGTGACCGCAGATCCAGATCATGAGAGGGAAATAACTAGAAGAATAAGAATGGGGTGGAGCGCATATGGAAGGTTCTCTCAGACCATGAATGGTAGCTTACCAATATCCCTGAAGAGAAAAGTATACAACAGCTGTATCCTACCGGTACTCACCTATGGGGCAGAAACGTGGAGGCTAACAAAGAGGGTTCAGCTTAAGTTAAGAACAACGCAGCGAGCTATGGAAAGGAAAATGATAGGTGTAACGTTAAGAGATCGGAAGAGGGCGGAGTGGGTGAGGGAACAAACGCGGGTTAATGACATCTTAGTTGAAATCAAGAGGAAGAAATGGGCTTGGGCAGGGCATGTAATGCGAAGGCAAGATAACCGCTGGTCCTTAAGGGTAACGGAGTGGATTCCAAGAGAAAGCAAACGTAGCAGGGGACGGCAGAAAGTTGGGTGGGCGGAGGAGATTAAGAAGTTTGCGGGGATACAGTGGCGGCAACTGACAAAGGACAGGGCTAATTGGAGAGACATGGGAGAGGCCTTTGCCCTGCAGTGGGTGTAGCCCACTGATCTCCACTAGGTGGCTGGATGCCGCATTCCCGCTTTCCGAGACGAGCGCGAGTGAAGCCACCGGAAGTTGGACCGCTTGTCCCGGAAGTCGGGTGTCTGCTGTGTATTTCAATGCAAAAAGTCGCGTCTTTCGCCCTTTCGTTCTCAGTTTTTTGCGTTGTTTTCGTGTGATGTCTGCTGTTATATGAAAGGAACAAGCAAGCTGAACGCGAGAAATGTGAGCATTGTGTGCAGAACCCTGTAATTTCTGCGAAAGTGAAGAAAACAGGCATGCAGGTCTCACCCTGCCTCGGCAAAGGGGTACGTGCATTAAACACTATGTTCTTGCCTGGTTCTTGTATTCCGAGCGTAAAGGAAAAGCAGTGGAATGACGATGACCTTAAAACCGAATTTTCGTGCAGTAAAGAAAAGGCACAGCGTGAGAGGAACGACTGACAAGAAAGGCGAATGGTGCAGTGCGCGTGAGAAGCGCTGTTAGAAGTCAACTGCACCAAGCACCACGAATTAAAGACCATTCAGGCTTAACTTGCAACAACACGAAACAGTACATGACACACTCCGTCGAAAAAGCAGTACCATACCTTTTGGAGGCGCTAATATGAACCAACCGAACACCGTCGACGTGCACCTCACAAGATAGTAGCCTAGCCCTCGCTCCGGTTCGGTCTAAATATAATTCGGTAAAATGGTCGCTGCAAAGTAAGCTGCCTGGGGAATGTTTCAACCTATTCTTTCTTATATTTATCCCCCATTGAGAGCATAACTTGGGCTTGAGCGTGGGAACAAGCATCGCAGTAAAGAGCAGAGTTGGCGAAGCTAGGCAAACGAGACGACACCGAGCCGAGTAGACGAGGCTCCATACTTGCTGTGTGTAGCGACGTCCTGTCGTCTGCTAGTGTCGCCCCATTGAAATGCAATGGGCCCTTATTTTTGAAACGTCCTTCCCGAAGACTTCGCTGGTCTCCTCGCTCAGTTGGCGGCGCAAAAGGTGGGCATTGTCATGGAAAAAGACGAGAACGGCGAAAAGACGAAATGCTAAGTGGGAAAACAAAACTGGAACTGAAAAACCGTGCTCAGCTCCGATTTCATGCACTGCCAAAGGCTGACTTCCGGGACAAGGCCGCTTACTTCCGGTGGCTTCACTTTCGGGCGCCCGATGCGGCATCCAGCTCCCCTAGTGGAGATCAGTGGTGTAGCCAGGCTGATGATGATGATGATGATGAATTTTTCGTTTTATGATACTACGTAGATAAACAACGACACAGCTGGTCAGTACATGCTACTTCTGCAGTGCGTAGCCACGATGCAGCCGCCGGTAGCTGCGGCAGCTGCGGTAGGCACGGGCAGGCGGAACCTGTTTTACCAACCACGCGAAAGTCGCTACTGACATCAGCGCCACCGCATCTCCGTGACTTCGGTGGGTGAAGGAGGTCTGGTGGCGCTGAGGTCGGCAGCGATGCGGGGTGTAGGCAAAAACGTAGCATGCCTACCCCGCGCCAAGCGATGCTACTTCGAAACCAACTCGCGTGCACGCATATTCTATGCGCGTCGCCTGTGGTTAGAAACATTTCTTTTGGTGACCGGAGAGCAGTTCAGCACTTTTTCAACCTTTTCGCCAAAGGGAATTATCTGGCGAAGCGCTGCCGTGGCGGCTTCCTTTTGCGCTCTTGTGTTTCGCAGCAACGGCGCGGCTGCGGCGGTCGACTAGGTTGACTTATTAAATGAAACCGAGAAAGCACGACGTATACAGGTCTGCAGTCTCAACATTTGGGCCGATACAGCATAGCCGATTGCTAAGTGGAAGCGGAAGGACGACGGGAGGGAGCTTTTTCCCATGACGAACCTTTGTGATGTCATGAGAGCCCGACAGAACGCGAACAAGCTGCAGACGTTGATTCTTGCACTGTTCACCGAGCGGCTAAAGAGCAAACATGCGGATTAAGAGACGCAAACTATCATATTTCGATGCAGAAATGCAATACTAGCCGCGCAGCCGATCCGTCGCCGAACTTTACTCGCTCCACGGCCGCTGCGCCTTGCATTTGGCCCATATCTAAATGCGATAAACTTGTGGAAGCTTGTGCCGCTGCCTTTCTTCAGCATTTCGGTTCAACCACCCGCATCACAGCTCGTGGAATATTGCGAAAAGCGTTCAAAAACGTTCAAGCGTGGCATACCCAAGGCGCACGGTATCGCCTTCTGGCTACACAACGAAAGTCACTGCTGACTCCAGCGCCGCCGCATCTCCGTGACGTCACGTCCTGACGCTTGTCTATAGAAAGTCAAAAGAAGGGGCGGAGACCAGCTTCGTCGAGGTAGTCGCATAGGGTGCTAGTGAAACTTCCACATCCCACGGCGTCTTCTATTACCCCGCTGGCCAATCGCAACAGTAAACAAAATCAGCGGTTTAATGTTTGACTATATCAAACAATCCACGTATCAGAATTCTAGAGCTCATGATTTTTTCTTGTGATAAGCTTCTTCTTTAGGCGACAAGAAACGTTTAAGCAGCGGACTACTTTTTCGCCGTGGAGGAATTCTGTGCACGGAGGCTGAATGTAGGCACCTTCAGCAGACTTAAGTCGTATCCGAGTATAGTACTTCATAGTTGTGCGCCTTATGCTTGCTCATAGTCGCCGACTGCGAGGGGGCTGGGAGGCTCAAGCCCCCCCCCCCCCCCCCCCACACAGCCTCTCCAGAGACTGAACGATGGTGTCAGGGGGCAATATATATTCTGCTACAGACTGGCACATTCACACGGGCGACGGAGAGTCGCCGAGAGCGATGTTGCTGTTTCTCGCCGCACGCTTCATGACTGGATTGTCGAAGTACACTGGAGTGAAAAAAAAACGGGGCACAATGTGAAATAAACTCGTCCCGTCTGCCACACTATATAAGCGCCAACGTACTGTTCGTCACTCGTTGATCACCAAAGCAAAGTTCACGTAAGCCATTGGCACAAAAACTTTTTTATTATTCGGTCATACCACGTACGCTAAACGACTGGAACCACCTTCCCGTAGACAGTGTTTAAATAAGCGATTTTTTTCGCCAGTCACTGTCTGCATTTTTGCTTCGTGATTTGATTCAGTTTTCATCGCAAGTAGCCCGTTTTACTCTTATTTTTTGTCATGGTGCTTTTTGCTCGTGTTTGCATGGTGTCCTAGTTTATTGGCCTAAAATCTGTACTTGTTCTATTCCGTTATGACTGAATATTTGTATTGTGTGCTAGTTCACTGCTCGTAAATTTTGCATCGTATTGCGTTCGTTTGCTGAAATTCCCGCTGTGTCCCTTGTACGACAAATGTTAACCCAATCCCCTCTATGATGCTTCCGCGACGCGGGTATAGAAAATAAATAAATAAATAAAAATCCAAAGTTGTCCAGAATAGCACAGCACTTGAGCGCGGCACTACACTCTTTGCGATTGTCAATTTCGGGTGCTTAGAATAAAATTGAGGCAAAACCAATTGCAGATTTCTTCTGTCTAGTCTTCAAGCAACAATATGTAAAAAGTTGAAATAAACTTAATTTGTTGAGCAGCCATGCTTTCTTCGACCTTACGTGAAATCACCCTAGCCATTTCAGCAGCTACCAGGCGCCATCTTTTATCTGTTAGGCAATATCAGCTATGCCAGATCGTCACAGACTATCTTAAACGCCATGTTTAGGGAACATAAAACCGGGAGTCATTTTCGATTGAAATCGGTGTTACGGCGCTGTACAGTTTTAAAATCGAAAGAAAGGGCAAATTTCGGCGCATTGCTTCTGAAAGCTTTTCTCTTGTGAAATTCAACTACTTGCCTTCACTTATGACTTGCGCTTCTATTTAGACTCCTCTTTTTCATCTAACTGCATAGTTCTTGACTTTGCTAAATCATTAGATGAATTTAATAACTCACTGCTATTACACAAACTAAGTGCGCTGAACAATCATCCTGTGGTTCTTAACGGATCCGTGGATTTCCTCTTTCTCATGTTGAATTTGTCAGCATTGATGACGCTGATTACTCTGCGGTACCACTTGGTTTTGGGGCTCCTCAAGGATCAATTTTATGTATTGCTGTGCATTCTCATTCCCCTCTGTGGTGTACTCTGTATGCTGAGAGTAAAAAAAAATAAATATCTCTTGCCAAGGAGCATGCCCGGAGGAGGAGGGAAGGGCGAATGAAAAAGAGAGCGGGGGCTAACTGCCTCGCCCCTCCCCCTGCAGATTGAAAACCAGCCGTCTAGGCTGCCTTAGCTGCGCGAAAACTAAAGCGTCTCCTTCGGCTCCACAACAATAACCAGAGTTGGCAAATCTTCCTGGCCATCTTCTAACAGAAAAATATCTTGCCCATATAAAAATTCAGGGGGCACTTTGACTGTCTAAAGTGCTTAGAGGCGAAAGCGTTTTCCGCACCACTTTCACTGCTTCTGTGGCACTGGTGGCGTCACATGTAATTGAGTACTAATTACTAAGTGATGACAAATCACTGATTAATGGTTAATTACTGATTAATACCTGAATACTAATTAACTGCTAATTAATGACGCTTAAGCTTCGCCTTTAGGAGTGGAACGCGACAGCGTGTTGTAGCGCTGACAGGGAGTCCACGGAACGCCACCACCCGTTCGGCGCGATGCCTTGATGCTTGAACGCAACGGTTTGTGAGGAAAGAAAATGGCGCAGTAATTCTCTGTCATCTCGATGGACACCTGAACCACACCGTAGAGGAAGGGAGGAAGTGGGAGTGAAAGAAGAAAGGCAAAGATGGCCCGTAATGAAGAAAATGAAAATTGTATTTGAGGAAAGAAAATTACGCAGTAACTGTCTCACATATCTCGGTGGACACTCGTCAAAATTCAGGGGGGGGGGGGGGGACACTTTTTTGACCTAAAGTGCGGTCACTGATGTGTGGTTAAGATGTTAAGCTTCGCCTCTAATAGTGGAACGCGAGAGCGTCTTGCAACGCTGCCGGGGAGTCCATAGAACGCCATCGCCCATTCGGTTCTACACCTCGCTCGTCGGTAAATTGGTTTTTGAGGAAAGGATATGTATTTGTCTCTCATATCTCGGTGAAAACCTAAACCTCGCCGGAAGGGAAAGGAGGAGGATGGGAGTGAACGAAGACACCGTATTCACTAGACGCGCCTTTGTTCATTCCAAACCATAGAGCTGGCATGGCGGAGCCAAAAATAAACCCCTTCCCAGCAATGCACAAAAACATGGTCTGTTGTTTCAGGCTGTTTACAAATCAAGCAGTTCGATACCCTCGGTAAAAATAAATCCTTTAACTCTAGAAACTTTTTAACTGGTAACGTCCCGGTGTGTGACTTAAGAAAGAAATTCTTTACTCCTGGTGGCACCTGCATTTTCTTCACCCTTTTTAAAACATCCCCTCCCGGGCCTCCACTGTACAAGGTTTATTTTTGGGACGTGTTACAAAGGACCATAAAGAAAGAGCTACCACTTGACGCGCACGGAATTCGCTATTTAAGCACTGATAATGAGGATGGGGCACCTTTCGATCTCGTAATGCTCTTGGGCCTCCACTGTATATGGCGCTCCAGTATGGCAGGCTACCATTGTGACAAAGACGCACGACCGGCTCGAATTTATTTTCGGGAAAGCATGGACTGGTTTCTTGCAATCCAAAAAGCAGCTGCGGAGCCTCCCGAGTGGCTCTCAAGACTAGAGCCGTTGTGTATGCTGCGGGAACTTTAAGTGACGAAGCCAGTCTCGTGCTGGCTTCCCACGACAGTGTCGTATGTTAGCGTTATGTGTATTTGTGTTGTGCAATGTCATGCGCCAAAGTCAGGCAATAAAGAAAAAAAAAGCTGGCATGGCGGAGTGGATAGCAAGCTCGTCTCGCACTCCGGAGACCGGGGTTCGATTCCCGAGCTCGACCAATTTCTTACTCGGTTTTATTTATTTATATGGCCTGACTATAAAAATTAATTAGGCTAATTGGGTAATTAAGCAATTAACTAAGCTCAGTACCACTTACTTGGAGCATCACTATATGATCCCTTCAGTTGGTTACTAGGCAAAGTACAATGGCCCTGTTTGAAATTGTCGCACTGTGACGTCACGACCGTTTCGACCGTTTCGACCAACTGAAAAGCGTGACATTTCTGTCGACAACTGCTGCTTACAACGATGAGACATTAAAGGCTTTCGCCTTAATAAACCCAGGAGCCGTTGCTGAACAACCTTTGCGCTTAATCTGGAAGACAGAATATATCTAGGCTGCTTCCTTGTAGCCTTCTTTCCATATTTATCATATAAAGCATGGACAGCAGTGGTAGTAGAGGACAGCCAACCTTGCCTTAAATATTGTCACGTAGTGGTGACTGCAGTGCGGGGAACAGGAAAACAACGAGGATGTCTTCGAAACGGAACTCTTTATTCGGGCTGACTTGCGCCCGCAAAGAACTGAATCACTCGGCGGCGGCGTAGCAACAAGCGTGCTCGGCAGTCGTCGAACAGAATCCCCGCCGCTGTCAGCCGTGCTCTTTTTAAAGCTGATAGCGAGCATTCGAGATAAAGCTTAGGAATTCACTAGAAGCTTCTGGCACAAACTAGAACCTGCTCCGTCCGCATGCGATCTATCGCGATAAATCTAGGCGCGTCTTGCGTCACAAACGAAGCGATAAAGCGGCGCGTCGGCAGCCTTGAAGCATGAACAAACAGCTACTACAAACGAACGCTACAAACATCCGCAGCATTACTCCCCTCTCAAAGAAGCATCGACTCTATGCTTTAGAACATAAAGCGGCTATAAAGAATCCAAAAACGGATTGTGCAAAAATTAACACCGAATGTGGAAACACGGCGTCCTCTAGCGTGCATGATAGAGCTTCAGGCGTACGACATGGACTACTTCAAGTCGTACGCGGCGTCGCTGGGATGCAGTCATTTGGTCAGGAACGACTTCATAGTCCAATTCACCTAGCCGATGAAGAACCTTGTACGGGCCGAAATAGCAGCGCAAAAGCTTTTCACTCAATCCTCGGCGGCGGATGGGCGTCCAAACCCACACTCGGTCTCCTGGCTTGAATTCCGCGTTGCGTCTTCGTAGGTTGTAGCGTCTGGCATCGGTCCGCTGCTGGTCTTTGATCCTTAATCGGGCAAGTCTTCGGGCTTCTTCTGCGCGTTGAAAGTTGGCGGCGACGTCGACGTTATATTCCTCGGTAACGTTCGGCAGCATGGCGTCCAGCATGGTCGTGGCCTCCCTGCCATGGACGAGCATAAAAGGAGTCATCTGGGTGGTCTCCTGCACTGCGGTGTTGTAGGCGAAGACTACGTAAGGCAAGATGACGTCCCAGGTCTTGTGTTCGGCGTCGACATACATGGCGAGCATATCGGCGATGGTTTTGTTGAGGCGCTCGTTCAGTCCGTTGGTCTGCGGGTGGTATACAGTTGTTCTCCGGTGGCTGGTTTGGCTGTAATGGAGAATGGCTTGCGTCAGTTCCGCCGTGAATGCTGTTCCTCTGTCAGTGATGAGCACATCAGGGGCGCCGTGTCGCAGAAGAATGTTCTCCACAAAAAAATTTGGCGGCTTCTGTTGCTGTTCCGTTCGGTAGAGCTTTTGCCTCGGCGTAGCGGGTCAGGTAGTTGGTCGCTATGATGATCCACTTATTTCCAGATGTTGATTTCGGGAAAGGGCCAAGCAAGTCCATGCCGATCTGCTGAAAGGGCCTTGGGGGATTCAATGGGGTTCAGAAATCCCGCTGGTCGGGTTGGAGGGGTCTTTCGACGCTGACAATCTCGGCAGGTTTTCACATAATGTGCGACATCGGCAGACAGTCGGGGCCATTAATACTTGTCTTGAGTGCGGCGGAGGGTGCGAGAAAACCGGAGATGTCCAGCTGTCGGCTCACCGTGTGAGGCCTGAAGAACTCCGCGCAGACTGACAGGTACAACAAGGAGGTAGGCTGTCTTGTTCGCTGCAAAGTTTTTGTTCTCGAGGACATCGTTCTGTAAACAGAACGAAGAGAATCCTCGCTTGAAAGAGACAGGGGGTGAAGAAACCTTGCCTTCCAAGTATTCGATCAGGCATTTTATGTCGGGGTCCGAGCGTTGCTGTTGTGCAAGAGAGCTGGATCTGATGGGTCCCAGGAAGGCGTCCTCATCGTCGTCCGGCGGCGGTGCATCTACAGGGGCTCGTGACAGGCAGTCGGCGTCAGAGTGCTTGCGTCCGGACTCTTAAACGACGGTTACATCAAACTTCTGGAGCTGCAGGCTCCATCGAGCGAGGCGGCCGGAGGGGTCCTTCAAACTGCCGAGCCAGCACAGTGCGTGGTGATCGCTGACCACCTTGAACGGTCGTCCGTACAGGTAGGGGCGGAAATTCGACGTAGCCCAGATGATGGCGAGGCACTCCTTCTCAGTTGTCCAATAATTAGCTTCGGCTTTGGACAGGGAACGGCTAGCGTACGCGATGACCTTCTCCACTCCGTCAATTTTGTGAACGAGGACAGCGCCTAGGCCCACACTTCTTGCGTCAGTATGTATTTCAGTCTCAGCGTTTTCATCGAAGTGCGCGAGGATCGGTGGGGACTGTAAACGACGCTGAAGTTCGTTGAAGGCTTCCACTAGCGGCTCTTCTCATTTAAATGGCACGTCTGCCTTTGTCAGGTGGGTGAGTGGCTCGGCGATGCTGGCAAAGTTCTTCACAAATCGTCGGTAGTAGCGCACGGTCCGAGGAATCTGCGCACAGCTTTCTTATCGGCTGGTGGCGGAAACATTGCGATATCAGCTGTTTTCTGCGGGTCTGGGCGTACTCCAAGGTCAATTGAAATAGGTCGCGAAGCCGGAGCCTGAATGCGGTCCAGAACCAAGTGCTAGCGACATAAAATTAGTGGTGGAACTAAAGCGCCAAAATGAAATGAGTGGACAAACACGACTAGAAGAGGAAAATAATTAGGACATATTTTGTGTTTGAAAAGCATTCGAAAACAATTGCAGTGATTTCTTTTTAAAATGTTTTAGTTGTGTCCATTTTGTTAGAAAGTATAGCGCTTGCTTTGTAAAATATTTTATGACAGCGCTCGCTCAGAGCAGCGGCAATGGCAGCGGGACGATGCCAAGGTTGACGGTGCTCTGATGTCATACCCTTGTCATATTGTTTGGCCATTCTGCTCGCTTTTGTTTGAAACTGGATTATGCTAGCCCTACTATTTCCTCGTTGCTTGTTACTCGAGTTCTTGGTGTGCATCGTTCGTGTACAGTTTCCGCTTTTCCCTTTTGCCAGCGCTTCTGTGTAGTTACGTTCGGTTGGGTGCGGTTCTGTCGCTTTTGCCCCAAAAGGGCATCGTCTGTGGCCATGGGGCCCCCGTACGCAAAAAAGAGGCGTGCTGTTGCACGATGTGCGAGCGATAACCTGTCTGGCGGCGTCACATTTCTCGCTTCAGCGCTACACCTGCGACATTCAGCGCGACACCTGAGGCGAGCACAAAGGAAAAAGGCACAACGAGAACTGACTACCTAAAAATAGCGTTGGTGGTCGGCACTCGTCGTGTCTTCTTTCTTCGTGCTCGTGTCGGGTGTCGCGCTGAAGCGTCGCGGCGTTCAACAGTTTATTTTTCCCACCAAGCAGCACGTGACGCTGACGTCACGAATATGACGTCACTAAAACACGTGACTTCAACGTCGCGTTTTTGTTTTAATTATGACGTCGCTTTTTAGTTGTCCACGCATTTCGAAGACGGCGCTGGCTGCGCACCATGAGCCGCCATATTTTGAACGTATGGGCTTCTATGCAGCCTACGCTACCATAGTACATCTACCTTGCGTACTCCCTCCTTGCTAACAATGTGGCCTAGAAACAGCAGCTCTTCATATGCAAAGTGGCACTTCTCTGCTTTCAGGGTTAGCCCGGACGATTTGAGTGCGTCTAGTACTGTTCGAACCCTTTTCAGGTGCTCCTCAAAGTTCGAGGCGAAAACAACGACGTCATCTAAATATACCAGACAAATCTGCCACTTCAGGCCTGCCAGCACTGTATCAATTACTCGCTGAAATGTAGCTGGTGCGGAGCAGAGACCAAACGGCATCACCTTGAACTCGAAGGGGCCATCTGGAGTGATGAATGCGGTCTTCTCGCGATCTCTCTCGTCGACCTCTATTTGCCAGTAGCCGCTCTTGAGGTCCATCGATGAGAAATACTTAGCGTTGCAGAGCCGATCCAGTGTATCGTAGATGCAGGGGAGGGGGTAGACGTGCTTCTTTGTGATGTTGTTCAAGCGGCGGTAATCAACGCAGAATCGAAGTGCACCGTCTTCCTTTCTTACTAGAACAAAAGGTGCCGTCCAGGGGCTCTTTGAAGGCTGGATAACGTCGTCGCGCAGCATTTCTTCCACTTGGTCCCGGATGGCTTGTCGTTCTCGCGGCGACACTTGGTGGGGGTCTGGCGGAGAGGTCGGGAGTGCTGGTCGGTTATAATGCGATGCTTGGCAATAGGCGTTTGTCGGGCTTTCGGCGATGACGAGAAGCACTCGCTGTAGCTTCGAAGGAGCTTGCGGATCTGGTCTTGTCTGTTCCGGGGCAGGGCTGGATTGATGTCGAAAGTGGGCGAGTTCTCTTGGTCAGGCGAATCTGCGGATGGGTCGGAGAGGGCGAAAATATACGTCGGATATTTTATCGAGGAAAGCAATCCTCGTTCCTTTGTTAATGTGCCGGTATTCTTCGCTAAAGTTAGTCAGGAGTACTTCGGCTTGGCCTTTGCGGAAATGTGCGATGCCTCTTGCGATGCCGATTCCTCGGTCGAGAAGGAACTGCATGTTCCCCTCGATAATGGCTTCAGTGTCACTCGCTTCCGTGGCGCCTACGGTGACGATGATGCTTGAGCGGGGTGGGACACTCACTTGTTCCTCCAGGACACTAAGCGCAACGTGATGTTCCGGAGTTCTCGTCGACGGGATAGCCTCGTCCGTGGAAAGTATGATCATCTTGGATTGCAGGTCGAAGATCGCTTGATGCTCATTAAGAAAATCCATGCCCAAGATCACTTCGCGCGAACATTGACATAGAACTACGAAGGTCGCGGAATAGATATGTCTCTTGAGAGTAACTCGCGCTGTGCATCGTCCTGATGGTGTAATGAGGTGGCCCCCTGCGGTGCGAATTTGTGGGCCGTCCCAAGCGGTCGTTACTTTCCTCAGCTGCGCAGCGCATCGTCCGCTCATCACCGAATAATCGGCTCCTGTGTCGACTAGAGCGGTGACTTTCCGGCCGTCGACAACCACTTCTAAATCGGACGTCCTGGCTCTGGAGTTGCACGTCGTCCTCGGCGTCGGGTAACGGCTTCGTCGGGTATGTGAATCGTGGGTGGGGCGTGTAGTCGGAGCTTTTCTTGATGGCGGTGTAGTTTTGAAGGCGGTTTGCGTAGTGGTCGAGGTTGTTGTATGCGTCGTCGGTGTAGTAGGTGCGGCGTCTTCATACGGCTTGGTCGCTGGAGGATCTTCGTCGTTTTCTCGGCAAGGAACCTGACCTCCACAGGTTGCTTTGTTTAGTTTCCCGTACGGGGGCTAGGGGACCTTCCTCGGACTGCCGCGGCGTAGCTGCGGCCAGGTGATGCAAAACGTGCGGTGGACGGCTTGACGACACGTACTCCCCTCTGTGCAGGTAGTCGTCGATTTCCCGTGGTCGCTGGCCGGGGATGGTCGTGGGGCGTCGATAGCGAAACCTCGCAAGCCGACGCGTCTGTACGGGCAGTGGCGAAGTATATGACCGGCTTCGCCGCAATGAAAGCACAGCGGGCGGTTGTTGGAAGTCCTCCAGGCGTCGCACTTCCTGGGGCTTGGCGTCGTTCGTAGAATGGGCGGGCGTGGGCAGGGAGGCGGCGTTCGGGAACAGCTGGTTCACGTCGAAGAGGCGGACTTCGGCTCCCGCGTTGGGGCTGAGGACTGCGTAGTGCAGCGGCGTAGGTTAATGCTGGAGCTTCAGGAGGGCGAAGATGACGGGGTGTCAAGCGCATGCTGCACTTCTTCTCGTACGATTTTCTCAAGGGTCGCTACTTGAGGCTCGTTGGAAGATGGTAGCAGGCGACGCAGCTCTTCTCGTACAATTTCGCGGATAACATCCCGAAGGTTGCCTCCTAATGCTGTGCCAATCGAGAGGGCAGTCGAGGTCACTTGGGGCTGTCATGGAAAATGACGGGCTCGTGCTTCCAAGGTTCTCTCAATGGCGGCTGCTTCACTGGTGAATTCCGCGACCGTCTTCGGTGGGTTGCGGGTCAGACCGCCGAAAAGTGCCTCTTTAGCACCACGCATCAAAAGTTCCACGTTCTTCTCCTCCGCCATGTCAGGATCGACTCGTCGAAAAAGGCGCTTCATAATTTCTATTTATGCGGTCACTGACTCGTTTGGGTGTTGGATGCGTGACTGTAGGAGCAGCTGAGCTCTTTCTTTCCTGATGATGCTCGTGAAGGCCTTCAGGAACTCCCGTTTGAATAATTCCCACGTCGCTAGAGAAGCTTCGTTGCTTTCGAACCAGATTCTCGCTGGTCCTTCCAAGGCGAAGAAAACATGGCTCATCTTAGCCTGGTCGTCCCAACTGTTGAACACAGCGACACGCTCAAACTGTTCCAACCATTCCTCGGGATCCTCGCCCGGTGAAGCGTTGAACGTGGGCGGCAGTCGGGGCTGGTGTAAAATAATGGGGGCTGGTGTCGTAGCCATGGCTGAAGTCGAAACTGAGGGGTCCTTCTTCGTTCGCGTGCGGTCCGCTAGCAGTCCGAATTCTGGTGGACACCTCTGGAGACGACGGCTGCTTCGCGCTTCGCCTGCGGAGGGGGCGGCTTCTGCAGCTTTCGCGGGATCTTCTTCGAGACGGCTCGGGCTGCTCTGACGGCTCCCAAGGGGTGAGGGCGATAGGGACATCCGTTAGCACCTCCACCAGATGTCAGGTAGTGGTGACTGCAGTTCGGCGAACAGGAAAACAACGAGGATGTCTTCGAAACGGAACTCTTTATTCGGGCTGACTTGCGCCCGCAAAGAACTGAATGACTCCGTGGCGGCGTGGAAAGAGAAGTTTATTTTGTTCTGTGTTAACATAAAACATACAAAACAAAAACAGCTGTACTCAATGCTCTGAAAAGTCAAGCATATGCGCAGTGACGCAGCACTGAGCACGTCAGCAGGGCAATAATGAGGCCGACACTCGGCCGCCGCGCAAGGCGATGAAGTACTTCGACCATTTCCGCAAAAACTCAGCCTCGCTCATTGACAGTGCGTCCACGCATGCTTGCTCAAAGAGGCGCGTGCGGAGGCGCTGCAACCTTGTAAACATGGTTCTTTGCGGACGCCCATTTGAGGAAGCCGCTCCGGCTGCCGCCAAAAAACGAACATGCCGACACACAAGAGCATATCTGTAAACAGTTCGCGTGAACTAGTGCGCGCTTCGAGGCGGGTTACGAACATTCGTGACACTAGTACCCAAAAGGTGCGCGCCACTATACAGTCGAACATTGCGTTCCGCAATGTTTCTAAGAGACCGCATTGCGGGCATCGGAAGGAGGGCGCCACGCCCCACGCCGCAAGGCGGTCTCTTGTGGGCAGGACCCGCCAGCCTCGCAACCAGCCGAAGTCCCTGATATCTGCACGAAGTGCAGGTGAGGTCAGTTGGCGCCAGCGCGCCCGTCTCGTTTTCTGGAGTTGTTCGCGGGTGAGCTCTGCTACAGTTAGTGCGTCACATACCCTGGAGAGCGGGGTTTTATCAACATCCGGATCAGGCACGCTGGCAGACAACGACGCCAGTGTGCGAGGCACGTTGACGAAAAATGTCGGCCTCTGCTCGGCTAGGGCCAACCACGTGCTGTGTAAAAAACACATTACGGGCTGTACCCAGAAAGTATGCGATGAGTGTTCTCCCGGGATAGTCTGGGTAGCGCACAGGATCGCGTACTCCTCGCAAGGCGAGCACATTACGCATGGTGCGGATGCAAGGTATACTAAACCAACCCATGTACGATGGAAGGCGCATGAACATTCGTGACACAAGTTCGGTTTTGCCCGCCCAAATGAAAGAGCCACAGGCCGAGGTTAGCCTGCGAGCAAACGTTCGCGGTGGGTTTGCGACGCGGGCGGCAAAAAAACATTCGGCTAGATTTGTGGACTTTACTATATAGCTGCGCTCTGCCATTAAAAGGCGGAAGGTTGACGCCACCTAGAGGCGTTCCTCAGCATTCGTGCGGAGGTTAGTCCAGGTTTCGCGGGCTACTTCTCATCTGGCGAGGAATACTACTCCCAGGACTTTCACTCCCTGCACCCACTCCACCTCGCCCGCAAGGTTCGGTGTGAAGGTGCCAAACCTTAGCGCCTTGCTTTTTTCACCTGTTCAATAGGGCCCCCGATATGTCGCTGTACTCAAGAAACAGCCGATAAAAAGCAGCGTAGCTATGCTCGTCCTTGAGTCAAAGCGACACGTCGTCGGCGTAGGCCGAAACTTTGATTTGGCCCTGGTCAGGCAGAGGGAAGCCGCGTATGGATGGGCTGTCGTTAATGCGCCGGATGAGAGGACCCAGGCATAACACGAAGAATGTTGGGAAGAGGCTTCCTTGCCTTATGCCCCGGGTGACTGAGAAGTGAGCGCTCTGGTGGCCGTTTACGGAGAGACGAGCGTTCAGGTCTGCCTAAAGTAAGCGCAGCCTGCTGACAATTTGCGGCGGGAATCCGAAGGCTTCGAGGACTCCGAACAGATACAAGTGTTCCACCCGATCGAATGCTTTCGTCTGATCGAGCGAAACAAAACACCCGGTGAAGCCCGTCCTGCTGGCAAAAGTCAACAGGTCTCTTGTGAGTGCCAAAGCAGCAAACACAGATTGGTCAGGCACGCTGCTGGTTTGAGCCCGGTGGATTAGGTGAGGCAGGGTCGTCCGCATTCTTCTGTTCAGTAAAGATGCGACTATTTTATAGTCTGCGTTTAAGAGGCTTATGGGCCGCCATGCTTGCGGGTTAGAGGGGTCACCGCCCGCTTTCGGAATGAGTATGATGCGACATTCGCGGAAAGAGTTTGGACGTAACCCATCCGCGAAGAAGCCGTTGACCATCTTCAGCAGCTCTCCTTGGATCTGGTAAAAAAAACGTTGAATAAAAACTTTTTGGAATGCCGTTCTGACCTGGGGCAGAGGCTGCATTCATACTCTGCAAGATGGCGTGCGACTCTTGGCTTGTGGCTGGTGCGCGAAGGTTTTCATGCAGCTCTGCAGCTACTCGTGGCAAGTTTCCACAAAACCATTGTAGAAGCCCGTCATACCCATCTTGAAGATGTAGCCAATTTCCCGTCGAGAACAGGTCCGAGAAGTGGCTTGCGAAGATCGTGCAGATGTCGGACGTGGTTTTGCTTTGGGTGCCGTCTGGGAGTGTCACGAAAGGCACAATAGCGGGAGCGAATTCCTCTGTCGTGACTGCGCGTACGTGTCGTATCACAGCCGGGTCTGATATAGGCCGCCCGAGCTGGTGTGCGCGACTAGCTTCCCGTGATGACTGGCAGAGTAACACGTGGTAGCGTGCTTTAAGTAGGCTCAGGGAATCGCTCATGGCAAAGGTTAAGGGTGCTCCCCTTTGCACTATACGGATGCGCTTGAGGGTGTCATTCAGTGCATGAGTTACCCGGCGTCCGCGGTCTTGACCGGCCGCCACCAGAGTTGCCTGCCAACGAGTCTTGAGTGTGTCCCATGAATCATTTGCAACGAAGCTCTTGCACGATGCGGCCAACGCCGTACGCAGCGACGCCAGGCTTGCAGTGTCTGCCAGTAGGCTCGTGTCCGATCGTTCCAGAATCAACCCATATTTTCCCGCTCTTGCAAAAATTAAAACATTCACAACTGCGACCAGCGACTTGAAGGAATCCAAAATATGAGTAGAAGGAGAAATTAGCCCGAGAATAGACAGAAACATTTTTTTTTATAAAGGAAAGCGGCGTCCCGTGCATCAGCACCGCATCAGTCTCCCTGTGAGTAAGTGAATTCAAGTTACTAAAGAGGCAATATTATGCAGTCAGCACTTCTTCATCTACCATCTACTGGTCTTTTCTTTGCATTTTTTTCCTACAGTCATGACTGCGCATGCGCTGCTGTACCTTTCTTATTTATAAACGTAACCTGTGTCTGCTTCAATCAAAATCGAGGCCGTGTCCTGTCAAGTTTTTTCTGTGTCCTCTCTGGAACTCAGCGCTGGATTACTTTTCAAGTAAAGATCAATGGTACTGGAAGAATGTCTCATACAAAATACGTCTGTATGCTGAAGGTTGCGCAATTTATCACTGCAGTAAGTGTTCAACTAACTGTGATATCCTACAGCGCAATTAGGGCAGTATGCGGCACTCGTGTGTTAAGTGGGAAATATCTTTGAACCCCTCTAAGTGACAATTCGCTTCCTTCACACGTAAACGCAATCCTATCCTCTATGATTGCACATAAGAAAGACCATGATCTCAGGATCATAAGAGGGAATAAAAATTAGGCGGATTACATATGGCAGATTTTGTAAGACCATGAACGGCAGTCTACCAGTATCCCTCAAGAGAAGAGGTGAAAAGCATACCCCAGATGTATCTTACCGGTGCTCACCTAGGGGGCAGAAACTTGGAGGCTAACAAACCGGGTTCAGCTTAACTTAAAGACAACGCGGTGAGCTACGGAAAGAAACATCATAAGTATAACGATAAGAGAACTGAAGCGGGCGGAGTGGGTGAGAAAACAAACGCGGGTTAACGACATCTTAGTCGAAACCAAGAGGAAGTAATGGGCTTGGGCAGGGCACCTAATGCCAAGGCAAGATAACTGCTGATCCTTAGGGGTAACGGAGTGGATTTCAAGAGAGGGTAAGCATAGCGGGAGGGCGGGTGGGGGGGGGGGGAGAAAGTTAGGTGGGTGGATGATTTTAAGAAGAGAGATAGCTTCCATAGCTTCCATAGCTATAGAAACTATACCTTCCATAGCTTCCATGGCTTCCATAGCAGAAAGGTCGGTGGGCTGATGAGATTAGGAAGTTTACATGGATAGGGTGGCCGCTCCTGACACGTGACATGTTTAAATATAGAGATATAGGAGCGGCCTTTCGCCTGCAGTGGTCGCAGTCAGAGTGATGATGATGATGATGGCTCGTGGCAGCTTTACACTTTTTCATCATCATCAGCATGACTACGCCTCTCCCATATCTATCCAGTTAACCCTCTCATTTGTCAGCAGCGGCCACCCTCCCCCAGCAAACTTCCACATCTCATCCGCACTCCAAACTTTCTGCCGCTCTTGCTACGCTTTCTTTCTGTTGGAACCTAGTCTGCTGTGTTCTAGTACCATCGGTTATCTTGCTTTCCATATTACATGCCCTTCCATGTCGATTTCTTCCTCTTCATCATATATATACCTTGGAGTTCATTTTCTACATAGTCTAACTTCGAATAGCATATTGAGCACATAGAAGAAAGAGATTGCAAAATGTTCGGTTTCATCCCACATAAGTTCAGGTCACCGTTTAAGCAGTGAAAGATTCAAGAATTGTTTATTTATCCCGCAATTGCATTCTCCCTATCCAGAGAGCAAAATTTAAGCCTATAAAATTATTGAGATAAACAATTTTGGAAAGAAGAGCTCGTATACTCCAGCATTTATTATTTGCACAAAATGCAGAATAGGACAGTCGCTGTGGTGCTCGTGCGCCCGAACTGTGATATCACGTTTAGAGTGCTGGCAAAGCGGCGCTATGAAAAAGTAGAGACCATGGTTCTAAAATTCTACTTGCAGAAGCGAAATGTATCAGAAGCCGAATAAGTGAAAAACCAAAAAATACTTCAAATAAATATAGCCAAGATTATGACAAATACAGAGCCTTAAAATTCTCAACTTTACTCTTTACAACAGTCCGTAGTTAGGGCGAGTTCGTTTCAAAGACGTACGGCAATTTTGAATAGATATTTTAGAGAAGTTTGCAAATTCATAAAAGAATGAAAAACGAACTGCCGTAGCGATCTCAGTGTCCCCAACTTCATTTCAGCAGTATCCACATGCGAGATTTTCTGTTACCATTCAGCTCAGAAAGATTCCGCTGATTTTCTAACGGCTAATGTGCGCTTTTCAGCAATGAACTAAATAGCCGCTCATTGTTAGAAATAAAAACTGACGTGTTAAAATGGTTCAAAGGCCGCGGAAAAGGAACGCATAGTGCAACCCAAAGGGTTTAACGTACAGAAGTGACACAACGGTACAACTTCATGAAGAACTCCAGATTTATTCCGCTTCTTTATGGAGCGCTGGCATTGCACAGCGCACGGGCATTGCCGCATTTCGTCCTCATTGAAATACAGCCGTCACTGCTGGTGTCGAGGTCGCGAGGTTGCAGTCAGCAGCCGAACGCCAAAGCCACTAAGACCCCGCGGCAGAAAAGCAAAACGGGCGGCGTTGAGGGATGAATGCCTACTCTGCTATGTGCAGAAGTGAAGCGAGATCGGGTGTGAGATTTGTGAGCATGGCATAAGTGATTTATGAAGGCGCAAGGTTACCGCAGATAGTTGCTCCGCGTAATCTAGGATTACTAAAAAAAAGGCTTTTATGTTCGTAGCTTACTTTATTTTCTCGTGCTGTTCTTTATTCTTTCTCGCGAGAGCCTTGCAATTCATCACTGTTTTAATCGTTTCCTTCTTTCTCTTCTGGAACGTCGAATACCCATTTTCTCAACAGAATTTCGCCCTACGCAAGTGGTTGCCTAGTGGTCTGAGCATCCGCCTTCCAAGTGGCAGGTGCGGGACTCGATCCCCATTGCTAACGCTTGAGTACCAGCCGATGCTACAGCGTGTACAAGCTGTCCCCTGGCTTCCTGTTGGGTCTTTGATTCCGTGCACCTACAGTAGACGGAAACACATTTAGTCACGGCCATCTTTTGCCACTGATGCCCTTGCGCCATAAAAATTGTTCGCCATAAAAACTTCCGCCGTGGCTCGAATTGGAAGGGCACCAAAAAAACCGATTCCAACGGCTATTTTCAGTAAACAGCTATTCTCCGCCATTTTCTGGATTGTGTTCAACTTCGCTTGGTAGGAAAATGCGAACATATTGATAATTTATTTAAATATAGAACATTGTTACACGCCAGTTAGTTATAAATGTTCAGAACAAGGCCGGTATCCAAGAGAGGAATAAGCCGGGCTAGTTGGTACATCATTTGAATAGAAACAGGCCGTTAAACGGGACGAAGAAGAGAGAACACACAGACACAGGCGCTGACTGTCAACTGAAAGAAGTTTATTGCAGCAACGGCAATATGTAGAACCCATATCTCCCCCACATGATAAAAAACATGAAAACATTTCTCGATGGCTGATTGCAATGACACCTGCAACCTAGTTTTAATGTTTTCAAGTTTTTTATCATTTATTTTATTTTATTTTACAGGTACTGCCAACCTTATGCAAGGTTTTGGGCAGGAGTGGGTGGCCGTGACCGTACAGAATATATGCACATGACAAGAAAACGCACTTCAAGATAACAGATGGTCAACAGCGACAAATTCGCACGGTTCTTTGTACAGAGTTTGATTGTGGCCGGGGAAAAAAAAGAGAAAAAAAAGAAAAAAAAGAAAAAGAGAAAAAAAACAAAGAAAATGTGTCGAGAGCGTAAGAGGTGAACACAGGGCACAAGAACAGGTTCAGAGCAGGTTATTATACATTTCGTTGTTTACTCAGGACCGCGTCTCTGAACGCATCAAGAGTGGGGCATTCAACAGTTTGGGCATCCAGCACATTCCAGATACGTGTCGTCCTTGGGAAAAAAGAGTTCTTGAACACATTGGTTTTGCACGTGAAATCCTTTACCTTTCTGTTGTGGAATGATCGGGTCGCACGCGCATTTGCGGGTTGAATATATCGGTTTTTGTCTATTCGAGTTTTTTCGTTGTACAGTAAATAATAAAACTTTAATCTTTCACGATACCGGCGTGATTCCAGTGCTTCTAAGTTAGCAGTCCGTAAGAGACAGGTGGGGGACATGCGCCGACTATAGCAGTTGTAAATGAACCTTGCTGATTTACGCTGAACATTTTCTAGTTTCGTTATGTTTGTTGTTGTGAAAGGGTCCCATACGATGGCTGCGTATTCCAAAATCGGTCTAATGTATGTCTTGTAGGCTAGTAGTCTTATTTCAGGTGGGGATTTTCCGAGGGTTCTTCTTAGATATCCCAGTCGCTGCATTGCTTTATTTTTAATGTAGTCTATGTGCTGGTTCCAACTAAGGTCAGGCGTGATTATGATTCCCAGGTACTTAAAACTTGACACTCTTGTTAGATAATGATCTCCGATTTGGTATTTAAAAGTTAGCGGTTCTTTCTTTCGCGTTACAGTCATTGCAACTGTTTTTTTGGTGTTGATAGCCATTTGCCACGTGGAACACCAGGTTTGTAATTTAGCGAGGGATGAGTTTAAGGTTACCTGGTCATGTGAAGTAGATATTGCGTGGTAGATTATGCAGTCAACTGCAAAAAGCTTTATTTTTACTGGTATATCAGCAGTGATATCATTAATGAAAACCAAGAACAGGAGCGGTCCCAAAACTGAGCCCTGCGGGACGCCCGACTCAACTGGTGAAAAATTGGATAGCACATCGTCGATGCTGACGGCTTGGTATCTATAAGAAAGGTATGCTTCAATCCAGGCGAGTAACTTGTCATGCTTAAGAATTGGCTTTAATTTACGGAGAAGTTTTTTGTGGGAGACGCGATCAAAGGCTTTTTCAAAGTCAAGAAAAATGCTGTCAATTTGACCTTGCTTGTCAAGGACAGATGCAAGGTCATGAACTGTTTCTAGCTGTTGTGTTACAGTTGATAGTCCTTTGCGGAAACCATGTTGAGCTTCAGTAATAATCTGATTTTCTTCGACGAAAACTGAAACATGTTTGAATATGATGTGCTCAAGCATTTTAGCGCATGTACAAAGTAGTGAAATGGGCCTGTATAACGCGAGAAGTGAGCTACTACCTGTCTTTGGTACGGGAATGATTTTACTGTATTTCCAGTCCTGTGGCAGTTGTGCGTACTGCAGGGACTTGTTAAAAATTGGGGTAAGGTATTTTGCACACCATTCGGCATAGCGTACGAGAAAAGCGCTTGGTATCATGTCGATTCCTGGCGATTTCTTAATGTCTAAGCTTAGTAGCAAAGATAGGACGCCTTCCTCGCTGACGGTCAAGTCTGGGATAGCCGGGATTTCTTCGAAACAAGTAACGTTGGGCGCTGAGCTATTGTCTTGGGTGAATACAGAACAGAAATAGTTATTCAGCGCTTTAGCGATTTCCGCTTTGTCCGTTACAGCGACCTCATTTACGCAGATGCTAAGAGCAGTTTTCTTTACTGGTGCAATGTGACGCCAGAATTTAGCTGGGGACGATAGAAGAAAGTTTTTTAGTGAGACGCTTTGGTAATAATTTTTCGCTGTCTTAATTTTTTCGTTCAGTATTGCCCTCATGTTACAAAGTTTCACTGCGGTAGATGGGGAGGGGCGCTGCTTGTGTTGTTTCCTAGTTTTCTTTAGTTTCCTCTTCAAGCATATGACTTCTTTTGTCATCCACGGATTGCTGTTTCCCTGTTTTTTGAGTTTACAAGGAACGTACTTCTTAATGCATGTCAGAACCAGGTCCTTAAAGAAGCACCATACACTGTCAATGGCGTGTTCATTTGAAGCGCAAAGGGAGGCAAAGACAGAATATGAGCTCTCAAGTGTGTCTAAGATGTCAACATCGCTGGCACGCGTGAACACTGGAACTAGCCGCTCTTTTACAGGGGGTTTGTGAATGGACTTGATGTACAGTGATAAACACACAATTTTATGGTCTGAAATTCCTTCAACTACTTCAATGCGCGGGTTACGGCGAACGATTCTATTATTAGCGAGAAAAAGGTCAAGGATGGAACCCTGACCTGTTTGAATGCGGGTAGGTTCTTTTACCAGCTGGCTCATGCCGTGGAGTAGAATAAGATCAACGAAGGGTTCAGAGGAGCTAGAAAGAGCAACTGGAAAATCGCCGCTCCAGTCTATAGATGGAACGTTAAAATCACCAGCCAAAAGCAAACTGCACGAGTGCTTCCTGTATGCGCACAAGAACTCGTTTACTTTATCACAAAATGCACTGTCACAGTTCGGGGGACGGTAGAAAAACCCAATCACTATGTTCAAATCTTCAAGAAACAGCTTGGCTATTACACACTCAACTCCAGCAATATCAGGTAATCGCGACACACGCAAGAATTCTTGAAACATTATTGCCACTCCGCCACCACGTGAATCTCGATCTTTGCGCAGAATTTTATAACCAGGGGGCGTTATTTCTGAGTCGGTGATGTCGGGATGTAGCCAAGTTTCAGTTATTATCAGTAGATGAGGGTTGTGCGCTATCACAATACTTTCCATGTCAGATGTTTTGTTTACGATGCTGCGAGCGTTTATGTTCAGGCATCGAAGTTGCTTTCCCGTTTTGTCAGTTCATTCAGTGCGTTCAGAATCGTGCCTCACGCGCGTGACGTGCACTCTTTGTTTGCTAATACTGTCCCATTCGAATAGGTTGTTGTCAATTCTAATCTTGTCATACACAAGCCTTGCTTTGCTGCCTGCCCTTCTAGCATTACTCGTGCTTTCCCAAAGGTGTTTTCTTATCTGTCTTGTGGGTACGGAAAAATCTTCGGATACGGAAATGTTTCCCCCCTTCAACTTATGGCAGTTCTTTAGGACACTAATTTTTTCACGATGGTCAAGTAGTTTTAGTATGACAGGACGAGGTTTGTCTGTCTGCTTGCGACCCATCCTGTGTATTCTTTCGACGGAAGTCACTGTGACACCCAACGTTTTTTGAAAAACGCTCTCAGTAACATCTCTGGCAAGTGACTCCGGTGTTTCTTCTTCGTTTTCTCGGATACCGAAGACGATAAGATTGTTCCGCCGACTTCTGTCCTCAAGGTCGACAAGCTTTTTTTCGAGTTGGTGGACAGTTCTTTCCAAGCAAGTAACCTTAGATCCAAGCTCTCTACATATATCAGTGCAGTTTCTTCTACTTTTTTAAGTATTGTTTCGATTGCATCTAGTCTTTTCTGTATGTCCTTTTGGCCGCATAGAATTTCGTTTAGCATTTCATCATGGGTGGGTCCTGGATTCTGTTCAACATCCCCGCATTGTAAAAGCAATGACTTGGCAATGCCACAAACACATGAACAAAAAGTGCATAGGCTACGTAGGCACGTCAGCTGGATAAAACAGCGGTTGCTACTTTTAACAGTGGAATGCTTGTTACTGACCTGTGTGAACAGAAGAAAGGGATTTGACATGGCTTTCTCGGCGCGCCAGCTGACATGCCCACTGAAGGCGCTCAGGAAAGGTAGGCTCCTTTTGCAGTCGGATGATGTCGCTCCAGGTGGCGTCAAGTAGAATAGATAGCGTGGTGATTCGTGCGCGCAGTCTCCGTAGAAAGAACGCGCGGTGCTGACCGGGCAAGTTGCATCTTGATGTGCGTTGGCCGCCTGAGTCCAGTCTAGTAGTAGGATCTGTGTGAACAGAAGAAAGGGATTTGACATGGCTTTCTCGGCGCGCCAGCTGACATGCCCATATCTCCCATGTGGGGGAGATATGGGTTCTACATATTGCTGTTGCTGCAATAAACTTCTTTCAGTTGACAGTCAGCGCCTGTGTCTGTGTGTTCTCTCTTCTTGGTCCCGTTTAACGCGCTGTTTCTATTCAAAGGCCGGTATGTGCGGCGTAATTTCCATGGTCAAAGGGAAAAATTTTCGGTCAGTCATTGCGTCGTATTTTCTCAAAACTGGAAGTGAGGGTGCAGCGTCACCAGTTTCTTCGTCGTCCACAGTGCTTGCGCATGAGAAGGGAACGTCAAGGATGCCGAAGACTCGCACCGTGCCGGGCCACCGGCACCTGGCAAATGGGTGATGAAGAAAACAATTTCTCAATATTGCTTAGAGAGAAAAGTGGCGCTAGCATTGTTCGCTCGCCGTGAAGAGGCAGCGGAATGCCGAGAAAACAAGGCTTCGTAATACATTTGGATACTGTTGGGCATATGCCGTCGATTCAGCCGTAATAATACGACTCTGCTCGAGGCTAACCACGAATAAATGCTCTAAAAGCTACCATAGCCGCGTAACACCGAACCTAGGCTTGACTTAAGTTTAATAGAGTAGTGATAAGCGCAGCATTCAAGTAATATTGTCACTGCGGCGTGTCTGCTTTCTGCGGCGTCCTAGCCGAGAATTCGGCTGCGGAAGTTGAGTTCGTGAAGCGGCTGAGGCTGGTGCGTCGTAACGTTGGCTCGGCTGGGACGGAATGAAGTGTGACGGCGGCGTAGCTGAGATTAGCGGACTGTTGCTGCACAGGGCCGGGGACAGGTAGTGGTGCACTCTTAGCAAGAGGTTGCTGCACCTCCTCAAGAACAACGTCAGCAGGTGTGGTAAACGTAGGCTGTACCTTGACCGGCAAGAGCTTCGCCAGTTCTTCTCGCACGATGCATCGAATAATCTCACGTAGAGAGCCTGCCGAATTCGCAGTGGCTCCCTCCACAGTGGTTATAAGCATCGATGCTGTTGTGCGGTCGTAGTGCCGGGCCCTCATGTCAAGCGACTTTGCGATGGAGCTCGCCTCCTTTACGACGTCAGTTACACTCACTGGAGGACTTGGAGTTGCGGTGTGGCTGGTGTGGAGTGCGGCATCGGCAGGCAGGCCATTTAAGTCTACTGCAGTCTGAGAAAAGAAGGAATGAAGGTGCACAGTGGTGCGTGCACGGGGGGATAAACGGCTTTGCTGTGACTGGTGCGAGGGGACACGTGTTATGCACCGTCCTAGAAGACATCTTCTCCAAAGAGTCTGTCTAATTACGATCGCTTTACACATCTCAGAAATACTTGTCACTACGAACTCATCGAACACCAACAGTCAGTTTATACATCATTCTTAGCATGTTCCACTTATACACTCGTGTTATGCTATGCACATACATTCAGAATGATATAGCCGCGAATCTTTGTAGTGTTTGTTCATTCTTCAAAGGTGCCGGCGCGTAGCTTTATCACTGTGTGCGTGGTGCACGAAGCGAGCAGATTTATCTCGATAGATCTTCACCGGAGGACAACTGCATACCACCCGCAGACCAGCGGACTTACCGAGCGCTTGAACAAAACCATCGCCGATATGCTCGCTATGTGTGTCGATGCCGTACACAACGCCTGGGGCATCATCGTCTCTTACATCACCTTCGCCTACAATACCGCAGTGCAGGAGACCACACAGATGACGCATTTTAGGCTCGTCCATGGCAGGCAGCCGTGATCATGCTAGATGTCATGCTGCCCAACGTTACCGAAGAAGATAACATCGATGTCACCGCCTACCTTAAGGTCTACGTACCAAAATTATCAAAACACTCCATTCCTTGTGCATGTATGCGTTTGTACAGGGCGCGCTATGCACACTGGCCAATCCCCAGCCGTGAGTATGCGAAATTAAGCCTGAGGACATCATCATCATCACATTAACGCGCATAATAAGGTCGAACGGATCAAAGACCAGAAGCGGGCCGACGCTAGACACTAGAACCTACGAAGACGCAACGAGGAATACAAGCCGGAAGACAAAGTCTGGGTTCGGACACGCATTTGACGCTGCGGCTTGAGTGAAAATAATACCCTTCACAGTAAAATCGAGCAATTCACTAACGCAGACTCAGACCTTTCCTTCAGAAATGACAGTTTAGAAAACCAGTCGCGTAAAAACAATATCATCCTGCATGGTCTTGCCGAATACCCTGAGGCGATCTTCGAGCATCTGACTTGAAACTTGCTAAACGG
This sequence comes from Amblyomma mixtum, assembly GCF_055824585.1. Lineage (NCBI taxonomy): Eukaryota > Metazoa > Arthropoda > Arachnida > Ixodida > Ixodidae > Amblyomma > Amblyomma mixtum. The sequence goes on along the minus strand of NC_143021.1, from coordinate 155,545,143 downwards.
TTTCAAGATAACCTTCAAATCGCATGCCCGCGAATAGGCAGGTGTCATAGACATGGCAGGAACATTAGCGGTAAGCCACTTCCTATAATTACGAAGCTGCTGAACTTCCCAAATAAGGCACTAGTGTTTAAAAATTGTTGTAAGCAGAAAAATTAACGCTTCCGTATTACCGAAAACCACTCCCTTCATGAACGCAACTTTTGCAACAAGCTCTGGGAAGTGTCTGCGTCTTACAGGAATAACGGCTGCACTGTTCGTTTTCGATATGACCATATATTCATAGATACCCTGCTGAAAAAAAGTTATATGATGCAATAACGTCATAGATCATTCATCATAGAATATCATACAATCTGTATGACATATCATACAATCTGTATGGTATATCATACAATTCGTATGATAGGTTAATATGGAAATAAAAACGGCCAAACTTAAATACTATGAGGAACTATTTACGCGTATTTTTAATGATCCCAGGAAAATTTGGCATGAAGTGAGAAACTTAACTGGTAAAAATGGGCAGGAACACACATTGAGTGTTACTCAAAATGACCATAGTCTGAATGTTAAAGATTCATTGGTAGGGCTGAATGAACATTTTATCAGTTGTGGAAATTATGTTTGCAGCCTCCATCAGCATACTCTTCCTACTGTCTCGCCAAGTGAAAGCGTGGTAAACTCGCTTATATTGTCCCCTACCTCTCCTCATGAAGTCAGCAAAATTATTGATAAACTAAAGAATGATTCTGCCTCTGGTTTTGATGATATTGCCACGCGCCTAACGCGCCGCGCGGCGCGTTAGGCGCGTGGCATTATTCCCCCCCCGCGAAAGCAAACATCGTCTCGATGTGGAATGGGGTATGTACAGTGAGAGGAGGAGGAGAGAAAAACAAAAGAATAGGGGTGAGGTGAACTATACAACGTGCGCTAAATGAAATGCGGCGAGAGTCAAGGTCACACGTGGGGTAAGGGGAAAAAGGTAAGAAACACAGCGTGAACGCAGCACTCAGTCACGCGAAAAGTACGGCTTTAAGCGCACTACATGCACAATTTCAGGCCGTTGACGCTGAGGGCCGACGATCACAGTTGCGTGGGGTACAACTTCGTAGTTGACGCTGTTCAGGCGGCGCAGGACTCTGTACGGGCCAAAGTACCTATTTATAAACTTTTCGCACAATCCCTTGCGGCGCACGGGTGTCCACACCCATACGTGGTCGCCGGGCTCGTAGTGCACGCCCCTGTGCCGAAGGTTATAGTGTCGGGCATCGGCGGATTGCTGGTCCTTGATGTGCAAGCGGGCCAGCTGACGGGCCTGCTCTGCTTGTTCCACGAAGTGGCCTGCTTCAGGGGGGAGCTCTGCGCCGCCATACGGCAGCATGGCGTCTAGCATCATGCGGACCTCTCTGCCATACACGAGACGGAACGGGGTGAACTGGGTGGTTTCCTGCGTCGCGGTATTATATGCGAAGGTGACGTACGGCAAGACCTCATCCCAGGTTTTGTGTTCAACGTCGACGTACATCGAGATCATGTCCGCCAATGTTTTTTTGAGCCGTTCCGTTAGACCATTGGTTTGGGGATGATACGCTGTTGTTGGTCGATGCGCAGTATGGCTAAGCGTTAAGACGTCGCGTAGAAGTCGGGCTGTAAACGCCTTGCCTCCAAAGGCCGCCTGAGCTAGTTTTCCCGACGAGGGCTCGAGGAACCACGTTGTCCTGGGGCGAAACGGGACCCAGAGGGCGAAGACCGGCGTGGAGAGGGCGATCGCGACTCGCGGCGCGGAGGAGACGGTGAACTACGCTGGCGGGTGACATACTCAGCGATGTCTTGAGGGCGCTCGCCAGGGCGTGGACGGGGGCTGTCGATGGAAAAACCGCGTAGTCCCATTTCGCGATAGGGGCACCGCCGGTAGAGATGGCCGGCCTCTCCGCAGTGGTAGTAGAGCGGGCGTTGATCCGGAGTCCGCCAGAGGTCAGTCTTCCGCGGTGCCTGGCGCCGATCCGCCCAGTAAGGTGTCGGCTGGGCAGAGTGCACCGCGACCAATGGTGCGGTGTAAGGCTAAGGCCCAGGAGGGGGGGCCGCGCGGCGCACGACGTCCGCGTACGTGACTGGCTGGACAGGAGTCGGGTACGACGCGGGATCGTATGGGGTCAGTTGCGGCGCCGGCACAGCTGCAGCGTCTTGTGCCCTGAGTGCCTGCTGAGTGTCGTCTTCGATTCAGCGCGGCCTCCGCGCTGAATCGAAGACGACGACGAAGCGGCGGTGGCCTCTCGCGGCGCGCTTGTTCTGTTTTGGTGTCGTGGAAGCTGGCTCTATAATTAAAAGAAGGCTCCCAGTCTTGGGTTCTTGCCGACGCCTACCTTCGCGGCTCTTCTGGTCGTGACAATATAAAAGCTGTCCCCATCAAACATGTATCCGTCATTATTTCACCAGTTTTAACTCACATTATCAATTGTATGCTTGAGACGGGAATATTTCCCGAAAGCCTTAAGATAGCTAGAGTATGTCCTATTCATAAAGGTGGGAATGATAGCTCAGTAAATAACTTCAGGCCCATATCTGTCCTCCCAATTTTTTCAAAAGTGTTCTAAACTGTCATAAATTTAAGATTAATAAGCTTCATAGATAAATACAGTATAATGAGCGATACTCAGTATGGTTTCCAGAAGAACAAATCATGTGAACTCCCACTACTCAACGTCAAGAAAGAAATAATAAAGAACATCGAAAATCGTTTATACACAATAGGCTTATTTCTAGATCTTGGTAAAGCATTCGACTCCGTTAATCATGACATTCTTTTATGTAAACGGCAGAGGTATGGAATACGGGGGAATGCGCACAAACTCTTAGAGAGCTACTTGACCAAACGGTATCAATATGTGTCTTTCAATAAACAGTCCTCGCCACGATCAGTAATTTTAAATGGTATTCCTCAAGGATCGATACTAGGGCCTTTGTTATTTAATCTGTACATAAATGATCTTCCATTAATACCTTCTTCACCTCGAATAGTCATGTATGCAGATGACACAAACCTATTCTTTTCAAATGCGTCACTGCCTCACTTAGAAAAAACAGTAAATGATTACTTAGAAAACCTTTCTTACTGGTTGGACACAAATAAGTTACAGTTAAATGTAAGTAAAACCAAATATGTGATATTTAAACCTATAAATAAACAGTCTTTTGAAAATATTGTAATATTATTTCGTAACACGCGACTGCATGAGGTGACAGTTCAAAAGTTCTTAGGCGTATGGTTTCAAAACGATATGTCCTGGAACACGCATGTGAATAAATTAGCTGCAGAGTTAGGAAAAACCGTGGGCTGTATGTATAAAATTGGTAAGCTCATTTCTTTGTGGTTGAAGAAAACATTGTATTCCTCTCTTTTCCTCTCCAAGTTATCATATTGTAGTCTAGTGTGGGGTACTACTACAGCTCATAACTATAACAAACTAACGATCCTCCAAAAAAAGGTGTTGCGAATATTTGAAAATTATCAAGGAAAACCATCTGATCTTCCAACAGACAAGCTATTTATTAAACATGAAATGCTTCCAGCTGCGCAAATATATTATTTCAAGTTATTACAATACATAAAAAACAATAAATTGTACCTCTCTGAAGCAAACCTCCAAGAACCAAAATACACCTTACGTAAACAAACAAGAAGAATACCGCTCACTAGGACCAATTATGGCAGACAGATCTTACATTTCCAAGTTCCTTATTCGCTGAATTACATAGGAGAAGAAATTAAATTCGAAAATCCGGAGTTTAAGAAATATGTCAAATCGTATTTGTTAAAAAAACCCATTTCTTTTCTTCAATAAGACATTGTTGCATTCATTAATTTTCGGTGTAATCAAGGTGTATATATATTATCAGAGTACGGTGTGCTATGTATCTGTAATCTGTGTGTGTGTGTGCGTGTTTGCAATTACATGAGTTTTGCAGAGTGCCGAGATGTGCACTTAGCGTTTCTTTTTCCCTTGAATTCTACTAAGTGTTGTCTAATCCCGTGCATATATGTTCACTTTTATGTGTTGAAATATTTATATGTTCAAATGTGTTTTTGTCATTGAGAGCTCTTTCCCTGTCTATCTTTTCTTTTTATTAAGTGTGCACTGAAATGCCGAATTGTGCTACCTGGGGCAGGAGCCTCTGTCAGGCTATGAGCCTTTAGCTCCTGCTCCTTTTTTCTCTGTTGTGAGAAAAAAAAAATAAAATGAAATAAAGAAAGAATGATCTATGAGGTTATTGCATCACAGAACTTTTTTTCAGCAGGGTAAGGTCAATAAAACTGGGACAGTACATCGAACACGCTCGTCAGGTCATCTGCCTCCTCACAGAACTCCATAGACACGTCACCTCAGGTTGATTCCCCTTGACTACACAGTTTCTGCATTATACTTTCTATTTTGAACACTAATGCAAAAAGCCTTGTTCCCAATTTGCGGATTTTCTTTCCCTAATGTCTTACTCTCCACATATTATCGATGTCACAGAGTCATGGTTACAAAATGGTGTGCAAGAACTAAAGATGACCCCCCCCCCCCCCTTGGCTTCTAGCTTGTTAAATGAGACAGGAGATTCGGCAGTAGTGGTGGCGTGACCCTCTTGTTTCATTGCAAACTTTGGTTTCTGTGCTCCCAAGCCCACTAGATATCGAGTCTTTGTGGTTGCAAGGCTCACTTAGACAACTCACCTTTGATAATCGGGGTTGTTTACCGTCCCCCTGGTTTTTGTATTGATGAGTTGCATAGTCTGTGTTGGCTATTACACGGTTGCAGGACTTCTTCGTCGCACGTTATTTGTAAGGGCGATTTTAAAGCACCTGGCATCGACTGGTCACATATATAAGTGAGCAGACATAAAGTGTCTGGTGGAAGGGAACTGGTACTGTTTTCTTAGTCTTCTGGCTTAAGTCGTTCGAGAATGCACTCGGCAGGCGGCAATTCTAGACGCAGTCTTTTTTGCCCCATCTCTAATAAACAAAGGTTATGAATGCGACGTGGTTGAGGGGCATCCAATCTCAAAGCTGTGTTAGTTTTACCTCCTTGCACCGTTCCGAAATCTTGTTTTGTGTAGTGCACATTCCGCAGATGATCTTGCGCAGATGAACTGGGCAGAGGGTCTTGCAATAACTGACATTGTGTGTGATTCCTTTGACGAGTTTCAGCAAATAAGTTCCAGTGGTGACGTCAGTAATTGAACAACTTTCTTTGAAAGGCTTGTCAAATGATGATTCAGTCGTTTCATTCCTTTAAAGACAAAGAATTCCTTGGATGAGAAGGGACATGAATTTATCACACCATACCTTTCGATTACGTCGATCATAACGTTCTGGCATTCCTTATTAAAAGGAATTCTGCAAAATATTTTTATTAGAAGGTTAATCTGCCGATATTAATGAAAACTAATCCCCATTAATTCCGGAAGTCTGCCCCCTGGGTCTACTTCAAGTACATTGATAATAAAAGATGTCGCAGTTTCTGAACCATACATAACAGCTTCTGCTTTTAACGACTACTTCCATTATGTATTCAGTGCAGACAATTCGTTAATTTCAGCTTTTGATTCTGAATTGCATTCTTCAATTTGGGTAGTGTCAGTGTCCACTGAATGTGTGCTCAAAGTTAAACTAAACTTCAATACCAAAAAATCTGGTGGCCTTGACGACATTCCTGCGGCATTTGTCGCTGGCTACTCTCTTTGGTCCAGCAGATACTTTGCAGTCATCTTTAGGAAATCTCTGACAACAGGCCCCCAAACTTCTTCGTGGAAACTTGCTAAGGTTCTCCGCCTATGGAAATCTGGTGATATGCAATTACTGTGCATCTAGAGGCCAATTTCTCTAACAGCGCATTTATGTAAAATACTGGAGCACGTTGTCTTTAAACGTATAAGGAATTTCTTGAAATTAATAATATACTAAGTGTTGTCCAGCATGGTTTTCGTCGTGACTCAGCAGTGTACCACAACTGACGTAATTCGTACATGACATCAGAAGTTCTGTCGAAGTAGGTGACCAGGCTTATGTACTTTTTATAGAATTCGCAAAAGCCTTCGATAGAGTTTCACACCCTAAACCAGTGCTCAAGCTGTCCGCTATACTAAAAAAAAAACTCGTGCCTGGTGAACTAGATATCGGACTTTCTTTCGCACCGCTCCCAGTGCCTCCGCTTGAACTCCACCAACTCATCTTCAGTCAATATTTTACCTGGGGTTACTCAAGGTTCTCTACTAGTTTAGTTTATGGGGTTTAACGTCCCAAAGCGACTCAGGTTATGAGAGACGCCGTAGTGAAGGACTCCGGAAATTTCGACCTCCTGGGGTGCTTTAACGGGCACTGGCAACACACAGTACACGGGTTTCTAGAATTTCGCCTACATAGAAATTCAAGCACCGCGGCCGGGATCGAACCCGCGTTTTTCGGGTCAGCAGGCGAGCACCATAACCATTGAGCAATCGCGGCGGCAGGGTTCTCTACTGGGTCCTCGTTTATTCCTCCTTTGCAGTAATGATCTGCCATTTCGCACTTCAGTAAAAAGGTGCCTTTATGCCGATGACTGAGTTTATATCAACAATTAAATAATCAGCTCATCATGTTATCTGTAAAAATTCATTCTCTGATTTCTGCAACCAGTCGAAGACGTGGAGACTGAATGTTAACTTTTCGAAGACAGCCTGTACGTCATCTTCACGATGTTCGCGGCCTTCCTTCTTCGCATTTTCATATAACAGTCAACTTACACAGCGTTTACGAATACAAATATCTCGGTCTTCTGCAAACAAACGACATGTCACTGTCAAAACATATTGAGGTCATCTGCAATGAAGGCCATAAGAGACTACGATACTTAAACCGCACCTTGCAGGCTGCTTTTAACATATACAACACTTATTCACCATCCTGAAGTATGCTTGTGCAGTTGGGAATCTGTGCCAGCGAAGGCCGTGCGCTTTTTCGCAGGAGATTTGACATGGATTTTTGCAGTCTACTTTTCTTCACCAACTACGACTCACTACTCTTGCCGCACGTTATCTTGAATGCCGCAAATTCATGTGCACTTCAGTCAGTCCACCTTGTTTTTCTTCGCTAGATAAATATCTGACATTTTCAAAATCTTCATCTAAAAGCAGCAAGCCGTCCTAAACATGTTGTCCTTTTACGCCAGCACTAACTTCTTTAAGCAAAGATTTTTTCCCTCATGCCATTGAAGTGTTGAAATCCTTAGCAGGCAACATAGGTACATTATCATTAGAAGAATTCTTACTAGCCTGTTCCTAATGTTCTATCATTGCTTTTTTTACTTCTTTGTATCGTTATTTATAATGTTTTTTTCATTGAATTCAACATGACTCCTCCAATAACATCGCTGAGACTGTAGTATGTACAAATGAATAAGCAAAAAAAAGCAGGGCGGCGGGATTTTCAACATTTTTCTAATGCAGTGCTGTCATTGCCCCGCAGAGGGTTCGGAAGGCTTAGCGGCGAAAGAAGCAGTGGTTCCTGTTGGTGTAATTTGTTCGCACACGCTTCATTATAGCTTGGGCGCGGAGCATGACGGGCAAGGACCTGCGACCATAGGACATCCAGGTGCCCTGAGCTGCCCATGGGACGACGGGTACATCGTCGGTACATCGACGGGTAGATAAAGGGATGCAACGTTATAATCAATAGTTCAAAACTGAGAAGGAGTCACTGGGTAGTTTTCACGGTCATGCACCACGCTATATTTGACAAAAAACCAGAGCAAAAAGTTGAAAACACCCCTGATGGTAGTTTGGAATGGCAGTGTTTGCTTCCATATTCACTTCATTAAGGCTTGGCTTTTCAATATGACTGAGGAAAAATGTAGCCTCATGAGCTCCATCAAGAGCTCAGGGTTGACACTATGTTCTATCACAGTTCCTTGTTCATGAAACTCATAATCTGCTGCAATACATTGCGAGGACCTCACTGAAAAATGCCTGTGAGAATTAGGCCTAAGCGGGGGCTGTAACGGGGTGGCGACACAAACAAAGGAAAGTTAGGTATGGTTAGAGCACTGGAGGCTTCACAGGAGCAATTCAATTATGTACCGCACTGTAGCGGAAAACGGCGACAAGCCGATATCTTGTACCGCGGCAGGCGCCCGTGAAGGAGCAGAAGTGAACGAAGATCCAGCGACGATGGTAACCAAGGGGTCTTCATTCACCGCCATTACCAGACGACTGACCAGAAGCAGACGAGACGCTAGGTGGCGGGGCGGATTACACAAAATGGTGTTTTTTACTCCATTTCGGCACTGGTGGAGTATTTGGCACAATTACCTCCCTTTCTAGACTGGAGTAAATGCTGGTAAACCCTCATTTTAACTCCATTATTCCCTCATGGGAGTAAAATGGAGGACAGTCCACCTTTTTACTCCCCACTCATGTAGTAAATGTTTTCACAAATGGAGTAAAAAGGGTGGCCGCGACCATTTTTACTCCCTTTTGGGTATATTTTTGTTTACAGTGTATCGTCAGCCACCGTAAACGTACCGAGAGCATTATCTCTCAACCGATTACTATCGTTTCGTGCCACTGACATCAGACCACGCCATGCGTTCCGTCATTCGCGTTGTCTGTGGGCGGCTCTACAACGCGACCAATGCGCCAGTGGCTTTTCGAATCTGGGCCGGAGCGCGAGATCCGTCTGCACGACGGCGCGTGCGCTCCCTCGAGCTGCTTACAACGGCAGTCGTAAACAGCACACGCAAGTCAACAATAACAAAATGAAATCCGTGCTTCTTAGGGTTACTTACACGCTGAAAAATACGGTACCTGTACGGACAGGACTTTGAACCCAGAAAAATCAGAAAGCGGTTTAGCAACGGTCAGGAAACGAGCCATTACTATGAAGCGTGAACCTCACTTGATTAGCCGCGTGCTTAGGAAATAAAATACAGCATATACCGCTGGTAATGACTGCCCGAAAGTTGAATGAAGCGCAGGAACCGTAATTTTGTAGTGAAATCGCAGTTCCACGCGCGTTCAGTTGGTTTACAACGAGGTAGGCGTCAACACAGTTGTGGGTGCAAACGTACTTGATCTCGAAGCGGCGGGAGAACAGCTGCTTTTACATTTCGAACACTGCAGAAGAATGAAATAGTCTATTGGACAAAAACATCGGCTTACCACATCTGGACTTGAGCTGAGCGCTCTCCTCGCGAAGCTCCTGAGCAGACTTCATGCCCGCGCTGCGCAAACACCGACTTTGTACTGGCTTGACGAGCGGATTGCGACTGGAGCGGGATGCTGGGCGGACGATGTCTCATGGTTGAGTAACCCGCGAAATGGTTGAGGGGCGTTATTGAACTGAACGCAAGTAATCACGGAAAAATAGTGTGCCAGCTACTTCGGGTTCCACTTTTCGCCCACTCACTACAGTCGCCACGCGTAGTGGCATCGTTTATTCACTCATTTCTTTGTGCTGTGACATGGTTCATTGTATAGCATCGTAAGATCAGCGCGTGCTGCTTATGTGCGTGTCCTGAACGCCCACCTATATCACGCCCTCCTCCCGGCTCCTCTAGTGCCCTGGTGGCTGAAGTAGACACGGCAAGAGAGACGGGGGCCTGTCTCTCCTGTAACATTCATCCGCAGTGCTTCTTGTCAGCGTTTGAGTGAGCGATCTGTTTTTGCTCCCCTGAGTGCGCTCATCATGACCGCCGGGCGTTGCGAGTGCGCCCGGACCACACTCTCCACTGGCATGCTCCCCGGACACGTTATAATGACGCTGACAACTGCGGAGTCCGGATGTTCGAAAGCATTCCCGATGCAACATCCCCATTTCGCGCGAGTCACTGTGAGCCTTCGAGCACTTCCCGCATGATTGTTGATATCGGAAGCTGCACAAAGGAGACGCAATCTGATCAACTTTACTGCTTTGAGAGGGAGGGAGCGATTGTGATGTGCAAAGCCACGACAGAACACGCTTATCTTTCGGGACTGTGGATTTCTCCGGTCAGGGCACGCACATACGCAGCACGCGCTGATCTTAGGATGCTGTACAATGAACCGTGTCACAGCACAAAGAAATGAGTGAATAAACGATGCCACCACGCGTGGCGACTGCAGTGAGTGGGCGAAAAGTGGAACCGGAAGTAGCTGGCAGACCATTGTCCCGTGATTACTTGCGTTCACTTCAATGACGCCCCTCAACCATTTCGCGCGTTACTCATCCATGAGACATCGTCCGCCCAGCATCCCGCTCCAGTCGCAATCCGCTCGTCAAGCCAGTGCAAAGTCGGTGTTTGTGCAGCGCGGGCATGAAGTCTGCTGAGGAGCTTCGCGAGGGGAACGCTCAGCTCAAGTCCAGATGTGGTAAGCCGATGTTTCTGCCCCAATAGACTATTTCATTCTTATGCAGTGTTCGAAAGATAAAAGCAGCTGTTCTCCCGCCGCTTCGAGATCAAGTACGTTTGAACCCACAACCTTGTTGTAAACCAACTGAACGCGCGTGGAACTGCGATTTCACTACAAAATTACGGTTCCTGCGCTGTCCTGGTGCAGTCATTACCAGTGGTATATGCTGCATTGTATTTCCTAAGCACGCGGCTAATCAAGTGAGGTTCACGCCTGAAAGTAATGGCTCGTGTCCTGACCGTTCCTAAACCGCTTTCTGATTTTTCGGGGTTCAAAGTCCTGTCCATAGAGGTACCGCATTTCTTCAGCGTGTAAGCGGCCCTAAGGAGCACGGATTTCATTTTGGTATTGTTGACTTGCGTGTGCTGTTTACGACTGCCGTCGTAAGCAGCTCGAGGGAGCGCGCGCGCCGTCATGCAGACGGATCTCGCGCTCCGGTTCCGGTTCGAAAAGCCGCTGGCGCATTGGTTGCGTGGTACAGCCGCCCACAGACTTAACGCGAGTGACGGAACGCATGCCCTGGTCTGATGTCAGCGGCACGAGGTGATAGTAATCGGGTGCGAGATAATGCTCTTGGTATGTTTACGGTAGCGGTTTACGGTATGTTTACGGCGAACCGCGGCAGCTTAGCGCGCATTTTTGGTACCCGCGAAAAGAAAACTGCAAAGAGCGTTGCGGGGCCGTGGAGGCAGCGTCGGCGAGCAAAAAACGGCAGAAACGCCCCCGTGACGAACGCGCTGTCCACGCAGCGATCGGACAGAATCGAAAAATCTGTCAAAGCGAGCTGCGCACCAGCTGACGTCAGCCACCATAAACATAGAGAGCATTATCCCGCACCGATGACTATCGTTCTGGGGCGCTGACGGCAGTCCGGGCCACGCATTTCTTCATTAGTGTTCAGTCTGTGGGTGACTGTACGTATAACTTTTCCTTTTGGAACTCACGATGACGTCCTATCAGACCGCGGCAGTCAATCTTGCGCAAAGTTACTGTCGTGTTTGCCGTAGCTAGCTTGAATTTTCAGTTGTCGCTGGAGATTACTTTAAGCCACCTTCACGCAAGCTCAGTGAGCCCCTGCGCGTGAAAGATGACTTCTTAGAGCGAATGGCAAGCTGAAGTAGGAGGGACGCAATGACGGGTTATTTCCCGACCCCCGGGGCCATCTTTCTGTGGGAAAGCTTGGCCCTTTCACATTTTCTGCACCTTTATCACCTTAATTAGTGTAGAAAAATTCGCAGCACAAATGAAGCGAAGACATGGTGGTGGGGGTTACAACTTTACTGCCACAAAAGGGAAGGGATTAGTTAGAGCTGAGGCGAGTACAGGGTGACCTCTTGACCTCGCGTGATGAGGGCTACTGGGGTTGTTTTTCTTGAACTGACCGAGAACCTGCCCCATTCCTCCGCTAAGGAAGCTGGCAGAAGTGTCGCCAGAGGGGGTTTGCTAGCGCATTCCAATAAAATCTCTTGGGTGGAGTGCGTCGCGTCACCGCAGTGCGGGCATGCAGGGTCGTATTCACCGTTTGTGACTAGACATCATCGGTAGACATCATCTGAATGTCGTGGCTTGCGCACTGTCCTGGTGGAGGTGAGGGGCGTGATACGTGCATCTTTGCTCGTGATAAGAGTCTGTAACCTCCGCATACGAGCGAGGCGCCTCGGCGGTTGGTTAAACCTTGGACTAGACGGTCGACCCCTCGTTTCAAGAGTTACCTGCGTGAGCCGAAACCCATACGGGATTGATGTTGTGATTTAGAGCCCGGTTGCGCAGAATTCGCATCGCAGTTTTTGGCGAAATTTTGAAAGGCGCCCTTAGTCGCTTAGAATAGTTTTGGTGCGGGGATCCGCGACGGCCAGTGCGAGAGCTACTTCCTCTGTCTCGCGTACAGAGCCAGCGTGAAAGGTTGTGGCGATAACGGGGGCTGACGTTGAAGTGGTCATACATGCCACGTATGATCCGCCTTTGATGTGTTGAGCTGCGTCCACGACACTGTTCGTGGTTCCTTCTCGTACTGTTTCACAAGATCCTGCGCCCTTGCTTTCCTGCGGGCGCCGTGTTTGTCTGGCAGCATGTTCTTCCCTAGTGGTTTAACAACTAGTCTACTGGTAATGTCGGCTGATAAATGTGATGTTGCATATACCTCCTTAGCAGGGTAGATGTGGAGGTGTCAATAATTACGCTTCTGCAGCAGTGCGCGACAATCGGCTCACTTGTGCCGTCTTATGGGCTTCTATTAGCTCAGCGAGCGTGTTAAAAATTCCCAACTACAGCAGTTGATCTGAGATGGCGTATGCCGGCAGGCCAAGGCCCACTTGGTACGCTGTTATAATGATGCTATTAAGTGTGTCTTCGTCCCTGCAATGCAGATGATAGTACGGACAGGCGTACGTGATTCGACTTATCATGAATGGTTGCATGATCCTGCATAGGTAGGCTTTTCTCATGCCCCTGCGACAGATGGCAATGCGCCTCACCAGCCCGCGTATGTGGTGCGCCGTGACGCGTAGATGGCGGATCGCTTACGTGTTGAGAGTATTCTTCTTAATAAACATAGGAAGAACCCTGACCGTGGCTACCGGAGGTGTTGGATGGTTCTCAATGGGCAACTCGATGGGTTCCCGAGTGTCGGGTCCTGCCTGTGAGGCTTGTTTCTTCTTGATAACGAAGAGTTCGGGTTTAGCCGGTGAACACGCAAGGCCGTTGCCCTGCAGGAAAGAGTGTACCGTGTCGATAGATCGTTGTAATGACTCTGCAATCTCTCCATTGGATCTGGAGTTGGTCCATACGGTGTTGTCGGTGCGTTTAGAATGATGTATATGTGGGATAGCATCTAACAGACGCGGGATGCCACTCATAGTAAGGTTGAAGAGAAACGGTGAAAGTACAGCGCTGTGCGGAGTTCCTCTGGTGTCGAGTGTAATTTTGTTGTTACTTTTATTGCGACAGCAATACTACTTGCACTTTCAGCCCGTCGCGTAGCGAGGCCGGTAGCTACCAAATTAGCATATTGGATTGGATACTAGTTCCACTTTCAGCCCGTCGCGTAGCGAGGCCGGTAGCTACCATATTATCATATTGGATTGGATTGTATAACCGATGCATCACCGCAAGTCTAGCCACAAGCACCACCACCAGCTACACTACCAGCTGAACCATGGCGTAGCTACAGCTATTATTGCGAAAGCAATACTACTTGCACTTTCAGCCCGTCGCGTAGCGAGGCCGGTAGCTACCAAATGAACATATTGGATTGGATTGGATTGCATTGGTTTGGATACTAGTTGCACTTTCAGCCCGTCGCGTAGCGAGGCCGGTAGCTACCATATTATCATATTGGATTGGATTTCAATGGATTGGATTGGATTGTATAACCGATGCATCACCACAAGTCTAACCACAAGCACCACCACCAGTTACACTACCAGCTGAACCATGGCGTAGCTACGGATATTGCTTTCGCAATTACCGGGCTTAACCAAGCTAAGCCACAGCCATTTTTTTTTCCCGAAATGCAGCGTAGCCGCGCGCTGGTTGAGAAAGGTGGCGATGTAATTGTACGTCCGTTTTCCTACCTTCATCAGCGACAGGTGAGAGGATGGAAGCGTGTGGCATTGTCAAAGGCCTTACTCACATCGAGTCCCAGGATGATACGCGTGGCTCTTATGCGATTTAGATCTAGAATGTCTTGTTGTGGCTGCCACATGATATCCTGAGTCCGCAGGCCTGCTCGAAACCCAATCACGGACGGGGGAAACGTGTCTTCTGCGTCGGCGTGCATTTGGAGCCTGTTTAAGACAATACGCTCCATTACCTTTCCTAGACATGACGTTAGCGAAATTGGGCAGAGGTTCCCAATCCCGAGTCTTTTTCCCGGTTTTGGAATTAAAATGATTTTAGCGTGCTTCCACTCGTTGGGGGTGCTGCCTTCTGTCCAACATCTGTTGAAGAGGTCCGTAAGGTCCTTTACTGATTTAAGCCGCCGCGGTCACAGCCCTGCCCCGCCGCGGTCACAGGCCACAGCCCTGCGCGCCCGCGAGTTTCGCGGCGCAGTTTCCGCTTTTAATTGAACCTGCTACGTTGCATTTCTCTTTGTATTTACTCCGACTTTGCGCCGCCGCTGTGGCTCAGTGGTTATGGTGCTCGGCTGCTGACCCAAAAGACGCGGGTTCGATCCCGGCCGCGGCGGCTAGAATTTCTTTGGAGGAGAAATTCTAGAGGCCCGTGTACTGTGCGATGTCAGTGCACGTTAAAGAACCCCAGGTGGTCGAAATTTCCGGAGCCCTCCACTACGGCGTCTTTCATAGCCTTAGTCGCTTTGGGACGTAAAACCCCATAAACCACAAACCACCACCTTTACTGATTTGTCCTCTACGTTGCGCAACATCTTATTGGTAATGCGATCGTCCCCGCCTGCTGAGGTGGTGTTAATATGATGGCTGTGGCTAGAGTTCCGTCCAGACGGAACTACAATTTGCGCTAGAGTTCCGTCCGGACGGAACTACAATTTGTGCTAGAGTTCTCTCTAGACGGAACTACAAATTGTGCTAAAGTTCCGTCCAGACGGAACTGCATGTACCGATGGGGTTCCGTCCAGACGGAACAGCACCTGACACCACACAATTCCGTCGAGCATTATCTGCCACAAGAGTTATGTCAAGACGGAATTAAAGCTGGCGTTAGGGATTGGGAAACCAGTTTGTTTGAAGACTTTTGCATGTCCATTTAAAAAAAATGGCTGAGGCTTAGCTAAGGTTAAGCCTAGTCAGATGCGAAGCATATTGATGGCTAGGCTTGGTAAAGTTCCTCGCTTGGTTCTTCAGTTGTTGTAGAACGTTGTCGCCGAGCCGCATATTGAGCACGCCGCTTAGCCAGACGTTCATCCCGCTCTTCATCGGTCTCTGTGGCACGCTGAAGCTTTCGCTTCTCGTTCAAATTAGCCCTGCTTCTAGGCGGCATCCCAACACCTGGCCGCCTCGTAAGTGCCCGGAGAGCGAGGCAAGCTCAGCTTTATACCGCTGCTGTAGCGTCACGTGGTCAGCTGTAGCGCCTCTGATGTGGAGCCTCCACCACCGCGGCCGACCGCGCGAGCCGGCAGCCCATCTCTCCTCTGCTGTGACGTCATGTTGTCACGTGGTGTCACGTAGTCACGCTAAAGGTCAATGGTAGCTCTACCGCCGCGCTCGACGGGCTGTAGTGTAGCTCTAGTAATATGCTTCGCATAAAAAGTGGTAATCCGGTTCCGCCTAATGTGTGACAGGATATTCTGCTGCTTCATTTTAATTTCCAAGCAGTCAGTGAGAAATGGCAATAGAACGAGTTTTGGCTTGGGCTTGTTGGTGCGCTTACATAATGCTTGTTGACCGTTTGTGTACGTCTTAGTCTTTTTCGTGCTACGTCATCTTGCAGCACAAATAGCGGCAGGGCTTCACATCACTTCGCGAAAAGTTTCTGCGCTCTGCTTCTAACAGTGTCATTTTCCACATCCTGCATGCATGCACGGAAATTGTACCTTCGAGGATGTAACTAAACGCAGTGCACGGACGGATATTTTGGTGCCGTATACATGTGTAGACAGAACATCTGGATACAGCTTGGTCAACTGGTTATTCCAGAGGCAAAGAGATGCTTTATGTGGGTAGAAATCACCCGTTTTTTATTGTATGCACAGTACGGACATCAGACAGTTTTAGTTTTACGTACGTAGAACCTTCACGCACGTACATGTGGTGAGCAGTTTACGTAGCGTACGCTCGTATTGCTTCGTACAGTGTTACCTACACGTACTGTGCGGGATGCAAACTGTGTAGATCTGCCATAGAACCTAAAAAATGCGCTAGCATGTTGTGCCGCGCCTTCTAGTACAGGTAAAGAAAGAAAACTAATTTTGTTTAGTCGAGCTGCTGGGAGCGGAGCCAGGCCAAACCACAGTGCGGGCGCTAAATACTTTCCCCCTTTCTTCTGACAAACTTTGAGCGATATCATTCCACCCAACTGTATCTTGCATGTTATCTTCAAAAGGATTGCATTCCTTCACGTTCCGCAGCATATTTAAATCATCGCTTTTCGAGAAGTGAAGGCGCACTGGTGTCCCACTCATGTTGACGACGTGTGCGTATGGAGCCAAAACGTGCACCGTTTTGCTTTTCCCGCTGACTGTGCCGAGGGTTTCGCGATATCCCGCGAGACTTCAAGCTTCGCGTGGTCTAGCGAGACCGTCGGCACACTCGTTGCTATGACGACCACAAACGCTTCTCCGCCAGATTTAGGAGCTGCTAAAACGGGTTTCTACCTGAAAAACAAAAGCTAGTTCTCACCTAAAACGTCATGCAATAGGAAGAATAGACCAACTGAAGGCAAATACGGCAGTTTACAGCACGATATCACGTCGAGGGGTTAGCGACGAAGCTGTTATCGTTGTGAAGCGGGAGGGCAGGGCGCGGCCATCTTGCCAACGCCACGTACGCAAGCAACGTGAAGACCGCAACGCAGAAGATCCGAATCTTATGCACGTACGTCCGTGCAACCTACGCAGACACTTCACGTTCTGCGCATGCGCACTGGTGACCCGTAAGCTCGCTACTTACGTGAAGCTTCTACGTACGCGAAACTAAAACTGTCTATTGTATGGACGGAACTCTAGCTGCAGTAAATATTGCGTCTGGACGGAACTGCAGCAGCAGCAAATGTTCCGTCTGGGCGGAACGCTAGACACTCCGTAATATGATTATCCGACCCTGAACACCCATCTAACATGGATATATCCTGGGAGGCGTTTACTTGCTGATTTTTTAATGTGTTCATGAGCACTTCATGGCTGCCCTGGCAAGCTTGCGCGATCCTCTGTGGGGTCTTTTGAGATTCCGTCTTAGTTTTCGTAGCATCAGAGTAAATGCTTGAGCAGAAACCATGTGTTCTTATTGCCTAGTTGCCCATTAAGGCGGTCGCATGTCTGATGCCACTGCTCTCGGCTAAGCTCTCACGTGTATGCCTCGATATCCTTTTCGAGTCGGGTTAGTCGAGTTTTTAAGCGCCGGTTAGGCTTATTTTTGCGCCATCGAGCGTGTATACTGCGTTGTGCTTCCATCATGTGTGCTAGCTTAGCGTCTGGAAGGGGACCGTTTTCCTCCTGCGTCACAGTTTTCGAGGTGTTGGCGGCGTCTTGAAGCAGACACTCCGTCCACTGTCGTAGATCTACTAGCCCCTCCGTCGGTCTTTGCGAGCGAACATATCTTAAGGCGTCCCAATTCTCGTGCTTCACTTCCCGGTTACGCATTCTGCAGTGCGTTGCTTGGAAAGTGGTACACCGCACATAGTGGTCGCTTCCTGTGGTGACGATGAGATTCTCCCATGTCACATCGGGGATATTTTTTGTAAAGGCAAGGTCGGGGCACGTGTCCTTGGGTTGCACTGTTACCAATCCGCGTAGGTTTTTCACGGTCGATAAGTGAGGCGTGCGCTTGCGCCTGAGCAGTCTCCCAGATTTCAGTTACCTTTCTACTGCTAGTTGGGTAGCCCCATTCTGCATGGGGCGCGTTAATGTCTCCGACTGTCAGCAACATTCCATCTCACGCTGCTGCATGCGCCTTGCGGAGGCAAAAGAGCGGGAGCAAACAAAGCAGGATGGTACTGCACTTTCAACTTAGGGAAAACACCACGTCCCATGGATATCAGAATCGGAGCCAAATATCCAAACACTTTTTAATACTTGTGAGGGATGTCCGTAATAAGTTCTTGTTATAGATGTCCCGTCGTGTTATAATAATCTTAGCTTGTTTATTTCCATCAATGATGGGGGAGACTGCGGATAAAAGCCGCTTGACAACAAGCGACTTGACTAAAGCCCGCATGATGACCGGTGGATATCCCGTTCGGTTGATATCAAGGACATCTGCTTCAATCACGACCCATGATGCTTGCATAGTTCTCTACAAAGATAGCACAGTGGACCTTTCAGTTTTTTTTCTGATAGAAGATATCTTCAACGTAGTCCGTTCATTTTCATTTCTTGTTTGTGTAATCAGGTTCACGTTTGAATGCAATATTGCTTGACGAGTGGAAGCCACTCGCTCCAAAAGGAATCTTGGACCTGGAGCATATAAACACGAGGAAATTCTTCGTTCTGTGGATGCATGCTCAATATGTTGGTGCTGCATCGCTTCTGCCTGTAGCATTTCTATAGCTGGAGCATATAAACACGAGGAAATTCTTCGTTCTGTGGATGCATGCTCAATATGTTGGGGCTGCATGGCTTCTGGCTGTAGCATTTCTATAGCCAGATTTGTGTGTCGCATAGCTTCTTTTTCAACATGTAGGCCGTGACAGCGCCTAATGCTATACAGTTTTTACCGCTAAAACTGTCAGCAGCGGGCCAGGGAACTACACCATTGTAATCTGTTGTAGACTTCGGGTCTAAACCACAGAAAATGCAAATGATTCTGGGAGTGTTTTTTTTTCGTGGGCAGAGCAAGTTCTTTCCTATAGGGCCTGCAAAAATACATAAGAGAATTTAGATTATTTGACTAATATTGTCACCCAGCAAGGGCCCCTTTTCAAACGAGGTGTTGGTGCTTGGCGCCACCACGGACCCTTAGCCCCCATACCGAAGCTGTCATCCGTACCGTGGCGATAGGTTGAAAGGTGGAGGTAAGAAACCGTGAACGGTGGCGGTCGAGGAAGTGGTCAATCCTTGGCCGATGGGCTCCTCGTTTGTCTACCAGGCGGGGAGTCCCGGGACATTCCTCTGTGTATAAGGGTGAATCAGAGGCGACAAAGTATGAGGAACCCTTAGCCAGTACATGCTGTATGGAAAAATTTGCAAAAAAATCTGATCGGCCCCCAAAAAGGGGTCGCACCGATGCAAAAAAATTGATGCCACAGAAACAAGAAACGTTTCCAAAGTTTTTCATGATTCACTCAAATACAGATGAACCTGTAACCAACTTGTCTGCATTTGTGATCGCCAACACCCTAAAAAGGTGTGTAGGCAAAGATTACAAAGCAAAAAAGCAGCGAACCGGAGATCTCCTTGTAGAAATTAACACAAAAGAACAGAGCACTAAACTGATGTCATTACAGAATCTCGGAGAATTGAGTGTACAGGTAACCCCGCACCGCAACCTCAACCACTCAAAGGGCGTCATATCCGAACATGAACTCCTGCAGAGTACCGATGCGGAAATGGAAGAACTATCTGAGCAAGGAGTAATAGCAGCCCGACGAATAACCATCCGGAGAAACAATGCTGAAATCAAGACAAAACACATTGTCCTCACTTTCAATAGCACAACTCTGCCTGATTCCATCCACGCCGCATACCTCCATTGTAAAGTCCGCCCATACATACCGAATCCGAGACGATGTTTCAAGTGCCATCGCTTTGGACACAGCATGTTGGCTTGCCGAGGTAAACCCGCTTGTGTCACATGCGCAGAAGACGCACATACAGAGGAAAGATGCGAACGCACACCGGAATGCATCAACTGCAATGGCGCACATGGCGCGTACTCCAGGTCGTGCCCAGTCTGGAAAACAGAAAAACAAATTATAACTTTGAAGACCACAGAAATCCTGTCCTACCTAGAGGCAAAAAAACGCGTCTCTTTCCAACAGAAAGGGACATACTCTGAAGTGGTGACGCGGGGACCACCGCCGCCTTCAGTTTCTGTGGGCACACAGGTCGATACGGTGTACCTGGTGTCGACACCCAAGTCCCCACCACAGAAGTCGGTGGTACAGTTCACAGGGCTGAAAATTTCGCGAGAAGACCACGCGATCCTCGCAGGGGGCCCTCACGCCACACTTTCAGCAGCGGCATCCTCGGCGACAGACACCCAGAACAGCTCTGCTGAACTGGACCTGCCGCCCCACCCCTCTAAGAAGGCAACTGCTGGCTCAAGAGACTCTGCCGCTGGAGCAGGGCCTTGTTCAGCGGTGCCAGAAAAAAAGACGAATGCGAAGGCCACGGGCCAACGCAACCAAGAAGCATCCTCCACGTCCACCGTGGAGAAGATGGATGTCAGCGAAAGTCCGCTGACATCTAAAACACACGCATCCGCGGATTCTCCGCGGAAATCCGGCGCCACGAAAGTGGCGATAGATACAACTCCTGGTTCGCCACCGCTGCAGCGGCGGCGAGACTCCCTAGAGAAAAAAGGGAAACCACGAATCACTGCTCCTGAAAATAAGTAACTTTCCCCAATCCCCAACTTATCACAATGGCGTATCAAATACAGTGGAACTGTAGAGGTCTACACAGAAACTAGACAGACATACCCGATATGCTCAAAACAATGGCACCTACAGCTGTGTGCCTGCAAGAAACGAACCTTGGGCCACAGCACAAACATCTTCAAAAAATATAATATTTTCCGGAAAGACCGAGTACAAGCTAGCCGACTCTCAGGAGGCGTCGCTATCATTACGCAAAGCGATGTCCCTGCAAGAGAGGTACCATTAAAGACGAATTTAGAAGCGGTCGCAGTAAACATCATTAGCCATAAAACAATAACAATATGTTCTGTGTACATACCACCACACAACACAATTACCATGCATGACCTAGAAAAATTTTTGGGACAGTTGCCTGAGCCATATGTCATAATTGGGGATTTTAACGCACACTCCTCATTCTGGAGAAGTGAGCATACTGATTCCAGGGGTCAGCTCGTCGAGGATTTTATTCTTTCGAATAGCATATGTTTAATGAACACAGGAAAAGCAACGTACTGCTGCCCCAGCTCTGGAAAAATGACCTGCCTAGATTTAGCGTTTGCATCACCATCGGTTTTTAATCATTTTATTTGGGATGTTTTAGACGACCCTCGGGGAAGTGATCACTTACCTACCGTTTTAAAGCTAACATCAGCTACATCCATCCTCCCTACTAAGCCACGGCGATGGAAAATTCAGCTCGCCGATTGGGCACTTTTCAGAACGAAGGCCACACTAGAAAAAGAATATGCCGAAACCATTACGATAGAAGAAATAAATGAAATTTTTGGCATGCTTAACATCTGCAGCAATAGAAGCAATCCCACAAACATCTGAAATTGCACGAAAAACACAAAGTTTGGTGGTCAAATGAATGTCCATTAGCTAAAAAGCATCAAAACAAGGCTTGGGGCAACCTTCGCAGATATCCCACTGCAGGGAACTTGCTCACCTTCAAAACGGCTAGAGCCAAAGCACGATACATTAGACGCAACGCAGAAAGGGCATCATGGCAACAGTACATATCCTCCATAAACAGCTCAATATCATCAAAGAAAATGTGGGAGCAAGTGCGGAAATTCACAGGAAATTTTACTCCATTCACATTTCCAATGCTAACAACACCCGGTACTCAAACAACATTAGAACAGCAGGCCAACATATTGGGTGAGCATTTCTCTACAGTTTCAAGCTCATCCAACTACACACACTCCTTTCAAAAGCACAAAACAATAGTAGAAAAACGAGAACTTCCCTTCAGAACATGCATACATGAAGACTACAATCAGCCTATTACAATGCAGGAACTAAACGCAGAACTAATATCCGGTAAAAAGACAGCACCAGGCCCAGACAATATACATTATGCCATGCTTGCTCACCTCTCGGAGACTGCCATAGAGGCTCTCTTAAAATTTTTCAATAAGATATGGATGAGTTGAGAAATCCCCCATGCATGGAAAGAAGCAATAATAGTACCCTTCCTAAAACCTGGCAAACCACCAACTAGTCCCACCAGTTACAGGCCAATAGCACTCACTAGCTGCGTAGCAAAATCATTCGAAAGCATTCTAAACATCAGACTAACCTTCATACTTCAGTCCCAGCAACTTTTAGATATACACCAGTGCGGTTTTAAAAAGACATGTTCCACAACCGATCACCTTGTACGCTTTGAGAACACAGTTCCGGAAGCGTTCATCCACAACCAACACTGCATCGGGGTCTTCTTCGACCTGGAGAAGGCTTACGATACCACGTGGAGGTTCGGTATCCTCCGTGACCTAGCGGACATAGGTATCCGCGGCAGGATGCTGAGCTGTTTGTGCGACTTCCTGACCAATCGAACGTTCAGAGTCCGCCTAGGCGCAACCTTCTCAAAGACTTTTATCCAAGAAACTGGTGTGCCCCAAGGGTGCATCCTCAGCACGACCTTATTTGTCATCACAATGAACTCCATAGGAAAAGTAATCCCAAAATCCATAATGTACGCAGTTTACGTAGACGACCTCCAAATAGCATGCACGTCTTCCAGCATGCCTACCTGTGAGCAGCAAATACAAATAACAATAAATAAACTGGCTACCTGGGCAGATAGAAACGGATTTAGATTTTCCCCTCAGAAAACAGTAGCGGTTCTGTTCTCTTTTTGAGACGAGGCCTACAGGCCGGCCCCACACTATATTTAAACCAAACCCCATTACCGTTCAAACAAGAGCACGAATTTCTAGGGATAACTTTCGATAAAAAACTCACTTTCTTGCCACATATAAACAGCTTAAAAAAAAAAGCTTCCCAGGCCCTCAATGTGCTGAAAATACTATCAAGAAAACGCTGGGGGCCTGATAAGGCTACCCTGTTACATATATATCGTTCTCTGCTTCGCTGTAAGTTAGACTATGGGTCCATAGTATATGGCTCAGCAAGACCGTCGTATATAAAACGACTGGATCCTGTCCACAATCCTGGTTTAAGGTTGTCTTCCGGTGCTTACAGAACTTCCCCAATAGCAAGTCTGTATGTGGAAACTAATGAACCTTCCTTAGAAGATCGAAGAACTGCACTAACTTGTACTTACATCCTCAAAATCCTTTCTCAGCCCAAACATCTGTTACCCAATTGTCACGAAATGCCCATCCCGAATACTCTTCAACAACAAGCCCCATGCGATTAGGCCGTTGCTCTTGCGCTTCGAAGAAAAATGTCAAGCTCTGAACATACTAAATGAAATAAAAACTATTGCCCCAAGACACGAAGCGCTACCACCGTGGTACACTCTCCCCACTGTGTGTGACGTCACACTAACACGCCTCAGGAAAACCTGTACACCACACGACCATATAATACAAGAATATCTAGCACTACAACAAAAATACAGAAATTATACTGAATTTTATACTGATGGGTTCAAAACTCATGCTCATGTAGGAAGCGCAGTAACACAAGGAAAAAATAAAAATGCAGTACGACTGCCCTCATGTGCTACAGTGTTCACCGCTGAGTGTTATGCCATTTGTGTTGCGGTACAGAGAATAACAAATGAGAACATCAAAAACAGCATCATTTATACAGATTCACTGAGCGTCCTTACAGCATTAAACTCCAAAAATGCCTCGGAGCCACTGATAGGGAGCATCATACACAGTATATAAAAGGCACAGCACAAAAACATGTTATAAAATTCCGCTGGGTTCCCAGTCACGTTGGTACAATGGGACACGTTGGGACAATAAGAGAGCCGACATGTGTGCTGCACAAGCCAGAACCATGGAAATAAAACATGTGAATTTGCCTCCTAGGGATTACATGAAGTTAGTACGTAGAAAACTAAGAGCCAAATGGCAAGCTTCCTGGGAAAATGAAGGAAACAACATGCTGCATACTGTAAAGCCCATTTTAAAAGAATGGAAATCAAGCCGCCATAAAGAGCGTTTTATAGAAGTAATTTTATGTCGTTTACGCATAGGTCACACACATCACACATAGCTTCTTATTAACAAAAAAAGCCAAACCTGTGTGTGAAATGTGTGGTGAGGACCTCACGGTAATTCACATTTTAATTTCTTGTTCGCATCGCGAAGAACTTAGAAAAAATTTTACGGTATTTTACAATGCACACATTCCATTTTATCCTGCATTGCTTTTAGGCGAGCAAACACTTGTCGAGTTTTGGCTTTTTCGTAAGTTTCTAAAGAAAGCTAATGTTTTAAATCTATTATAATGTAACCTCTATACACTTAACATAACATCATGTAACCTTGTGTTTGGCGCATGATAGCCATAGTCGCTTATGCGCCATAAACCCCATATAACTAACTAATATTGTCACGGGTCGTTCAAGCGACGCGGATTGTGGGGACACTAGAGGACCAGGACTACAGGAGAGCAGGCGCCAGATACAGTTCAAGCGGTCGCGGCCGGGCTCACGAGCGATTTCCCACCGAGCTTCTTCCTCTTTGCCGGCGATCGGCTCCCCGCTGGTTGAAGATGACGTTAAGTGGAAAATAACACACATGACATTGCTCTCCTCCCGAAAGGCGCATCGTCCCGATGCGCAGAGAAGCAAAATTAACGCTGAAAAACGCGTAAGGCGCGAAGAGTTAGGCCACGTGCTCCGAGCGGTCACAGTACGGTTTGAGGCGAGCGACGTGAACAACCTCGGAGGCAGGCGGGCGGCGGGACGCACGCGTTACTATCGGCAGCACTTCGTAATTTAACTCGCCTATACGGCCAATCACTTCGTACGGGCCAAAGTATCTTTTGAGTAGCTTCTCGCTAAGGCCACGGCGTCGAATT
Organism: Amblyomma mixtum; assembly: GCF_055824585.1. NCBI lineage: Eukaryota > Metazoa > Arthropoda > Arachnida > Ixodida > Ixodidae > Amblyomma > Amblyomma mixtum. The sequence continues at coordinate 155,520,231 of NC_143021.1, read as the reverse complement.
GGAGTCCACACCCACACGCGATCACCAGGATTGAATTGAACATCCCGATGGCCTTGGTTGTATTGCCGAGCATCGACTTGCTGGCGGGCTTGGATGCGAAGGCGGGCCAGCTGTCGGGCTTCTTCCGCATGTTGGGCGACGAGTTGAGCATCGGCGTGAGTGTAGACGTCTGGCTGGTGGGGCAGCATAGCGTCGAGCATGGTAGTGACTTCCCTGCCGTGCTCCAGGCATATTGGTGAAAATCCGGTAGTTTCTTGAACCGCGGTGTTATACGCAAAAGTGACGTAAGGTAACACTTCGTCCCAGGTTCGGTGCTCGATGTCTACATACATTCAGAGCATGTCAGCCAAGGTCTTGTTAAGGCGCTCGGTCAGCCCGTTTGTTTGCGGGTGGCATGCGGTAGTTTTGCGGTGAGCGGTATGGCTTCAGCTTAGTATCTGGGAAAGAAGTTGGGACACAAACGCGGCACCACGATCAGTGATAAGGACCTCTGGGGCACCGTGCCGAAGAACAACTGACTCGACGAAAAACTTAGCCACATCCGAAGCCGTTGATGACGGCAGAACACGTGATTCGGCATACCTCGTAAGGTAGTTCGTCGCAACTGCGATCCAGCGGTTCCCCGATCGCGACTGAGGAAAAGGTCCGAGTAGATCCATGCCAATTGGCTGGAACGGACTGAGCGGTGGCGTAATGGGGTGAAGGAGTCCCGTAGGCTTCATCGGAGGGGTCTTGCGCCGTTGACACTCGCGGCAGGTTCTTGTGTAATGGCGAACTGTCTTGTCAAGTTGTGGCCAATAATACTTCGACCGTATTCGCGCGAGCGTTCGACTGAACCCCAAATCTCCTGAGGAGGGGTCATCATGAGACGCTTCCATAATTTCGTCGCGTAGATCAGTGGGCACGACCAAAAGCCATGACCTCGGGCTCTCGGCAAAGTTGTCTCGGAGGCATAAATTAGGCAGTACGCGCACAAAAGGACGTGGAACTACGCCTCCTTGACCCTCCCAATGTGAGATCACGACGCGAAGTTCGGGGTCGAGTCGCTGCCGCGCAGCCATATCTACAGGACTTAGAGTACCTAGGAAGATGTCAAAGTCGTCCGTATCAGTAGGCGCAGATTCGAAGGGAGCGCGGGGGCAGGCAGTCAGCATCAGTGTGTCGGCGACCAGACTTTTAGACGATCGTAAAGTCGAATTCTTGCAGTCTGAGAGCCCACCACGCAAGTCGGCCTGCAGGGTCCCTTAGATTGGTCAACCAACACAGAGAGTGATGGCTTGAAATACAAGGTTTGACGAAATCTCGTCTGGTCGGGTGAATACATGTTAAAAATAAAAAAATAAAAAGGCACCGACCAAAAAGGTGTAGTCAATATGACAGGCGTTTCGACTTCCACGCGGAGTGATGGTCTGTGACCACCTGGGATGGGCGTCCGTACAGATAGTGTCGGAACTTTGTGATCGCCCAAATTACTGCGAGGAATTCTTTTTCGGTGGTCGAGTAATTGATTTCTGGCTTGGATAGAACACGACTGGCGTATGCGATGACACGCTCGGCGCCATTCTGATGCTGGATCAAGACGACCCTGAGACCCGTGTTACTAGCGTCAGTGTGGACCTCAGTCGCGGCGTCCTGATCAAAATGGCCTAGTACAGGGAAGCCTGCAGGCGCCGTTTCAGATGGTCAAATGCAATCTGCTCTTCATCAGACCACTGGAAGTGGACGGACTCTTTCGTGAGGCGAGTAAGCGGCGCGTCGATATCTGAAAAGTTGGGAACAAAGCGTCTGTAGTAAGCGCAGAGGCCCAGGAATCTCCGCACGGCGTTCTTGTCTGACGGCATCGGGAAGGAAGCGACGGCCACTGTTTTATCGGGATCAGGACGGACGCAATCGTGACTGACAACGTGACCCAGAAACTTCAGTTCGTCATAGCCAAACTGGTACTTCGTAGGCTTCAGGGTGAGGCCGGCGTTTCTGATAGCCTGCAGGACGGCTTTTAGGCGAACCAGGTGTTCATGAAACGTGCTTGAAAAAATGACGACGTCATCAAGGTAGACAAGGCATGTTTGCCATTTGAGGCCAGTGAGCACGGTGTCCATAACGCGCTGGAAGGTCGCTGGAGCTTTACAGAGTCCGAAGGGCATCACCTTGAACTCATAAAGTCCATCTGGAGTGACGAAAGCAGTCTTCTCTCTGTCGCGCCCATCCACTTCTATCTGCCAATACCCGCTTTTAAGGTCGATGGACGAAAAATAACGGGCATGGCGCAGGCGATCAAGAGCGTCATCGATGCGTGGAAGTGGATATACGTCCTTGTTCGTGACTCTGTTGAGGCGCCGGTAGTCAACACAGAAGCGAAGGGTGCCGTCTTTTTTCTTCACTAGCACCACCGGAGCAGCCCACGGGCTGTGAGATGGTTGGATAATGTCATCAGCCAACATTTCGCGCACTTGATGTTGTATGGTTTCACGTTCTTTCAACGAAACTTGATAAGGTGACTGACGAACAGGATGGACAGCGTCGTCGGTAATTTTTCTGTGCTTGGCTATTGGCGTCTGGCGAACCCCTGGTGACCCTATTGTCACATCGTACGGCGGCGACGAGCGACGGACGACGGAGGCGTACGTCACGGCGGGCGGTGCCGGAGGAGGGGTGACGGTGCAGCGAGGAGAAAGTGCGCGTTGCACTTCTTCTCGGTCGACCTCCGTGAAGGGGGACGAAGAGGAGCAAGTGGTGGGTGGCAGACACTTCTGGAGTTCCTCCCTAACAACTGCGCGGATGACCTCGCGTAGGTGCATGGCGTCGACGGGTAAGCCACCCGGGTAAAGCGCCGGGTGGTCAGCGCAAAGACTGGAAGCAGCAGAAACTCCAGCAAGCCGACGATAATGATCTGCTCTGGCTGCCAGGGCGCGCTCGATGTTAGTCGCCTCGGATATAAAGCCGGCCATGGTTGTGAGAGGATCCCGAATGAGACCGCCGAAAATGTCTGACTTCACTCCTCGCATATGAATGCGCACCTTCTTGTCCTCCGTGGCGCGGGGATCAGCTCGGGCACTAAGGCGCAACACGTCTTCGACGAAACTTGTGACGGTTTAATCGGGGCCCTGGAACCTGGTTTGCAGGAGGTCCTCTGCGCGTTGGCGGCGATGCTGGTTAGCAAAAGTGAGTCGCAGTTGTGCCTTGCAAGTATCCCACGACGTATGGGTGTGCTCGTGGTTCTCATACAAGTGACGGGCGGCGCCCTCAAGGCAAAAATACAAGTTTTGCAGGCAATGTTCCGCAGACTAGCCGTTGTAGCGGGCCACGCGTTCATAGTGCTGAAGCCAATCGTCGATATCTTCGGAGGCTTGACCACGGAACGGGAGAGCTGAACGAGGCGCGACAGGGACGTAAACCATGGCAGGCACGGGCGAAGAATCCGTCTGCTGGCCTTGGCTCACGGTAGACCGAGCCATGTGCACTGCCGGAACGGACCTTGTTGTAAGGTGCGGCAAGAGGCCGAATTCGGGGCCGAGTCCTTGAATTCGCCGGCTGGCACGTATCTCGGCCTCCTCAGCGGAGGGGCGGCGGCCCGGGCTGGGAATGGGACTCGGCGAATCGGGAGGTAGGGGATGACGTCGCATAAGACGGCACCTCCACCAGAATGTCAGGTGACAGGAGGTGACAGTATGCCTAATATGCTCGTGTTAAGGGCTATAACACCATCGGGGACCTCTTACGGACCTCCACTGAATACAGAAAACGCGGCCAAAACATGTCAGGGATGTTCGCGGCAGTTTACCACACTTCCTGTGGTTGTCGGCATGTCTTTTAAAGATTTCGCAATGATATTCCTTGTATGTTCATGTTGTCACTGTGAAATGATTTTAGTTGAACAGATTTGACGCTTAACTACCTTCTCGTGACGTAGAATCTGATTGCATGTCTCCAAAAAAGCCATTTCATTTTCAAGCAACGATAGTGAAGGCGTGCTGCCGCAGTTATCAGCCTTCTTGATAAAGAAAGCTTCCATGATTTTGTGCTGAAGCTTGTCAGTAGCGTAGCTTAGCAACTGCGTCTTATTGTACATTTGTTGACATCTGCATTTCTAGTAAACCAGTAATACCACCTTTTACTCGATTGAAGTGTTGTAGAGCTCTTTCATTCATACATCGCCCTGTTTGGCAAATGCACAATTTTTTAGAAGCAATGGGAATACTTAAAACAATCTGGACAGATTTTTGTGATATTCGTGACGTGATTAGTATTGCGCGGCGCAGACTTCTTGTTATCATCGAATAAATTTTTGACTGCTTGCATGGGGCAGAACAAGGCGTTAACGTTGTATCGGTATTGATCAAAAACTGCTTGGCGATTCTAGACAACGGGCATTTTTCATCTTTGACGACGCTGTTGGCGACATTATCACGTCTTTTAAGGTCACTGAAGGAGGCTTAAAGTTCACGTACGAATTTCCATTCGTAAACAGCATAGTTTTATAAGTGAGAATTTCTTTCGTTGAGAACCACATCTATTGTATGTATAACGTTAGGTAACAAAATACCCTTCTGCCTTATAACAGCTCATACTCTAAAATACAAGGAAACCTGGGGTTGCTATGAATTGCATCTAAGCCGCCTTGGAAAAAAAAGAAACAAAATCGCCCACATATATTAAGCGATATTGTCAAATGAGGCCAAGCGGATACGCATGTCTGCTTTCCCTGCTGACAGTATTTCAGCTGTTTGCGGCAGTTTTCTGCAGAAAAGAAGGGAAAAGGAAAAAGAACAGCAGATAAAGAATAGGAACAGAACACTCAAGTCATTCCGAATCTGCATACAATATCCAAAGACCTTAAATATAGCCAGCCGATAAAACGTTGTTTGTTTTTTCTCCACCATGCAAGTTGTCAGATATGCCCGATAAGAATACGCCGTCCAATATTAATCACGTAACGAAGTTCACAAAAATCCGTCACGAAAGTAGTTTACAGTATTTCCCTGGCTTGTTAAAAAGTGCAGGTTGGCTTAACAGGCCGATGTGTAAATGAAAGAGCGCTACATTACTTAAATCTGATAAAAGGTGGTATTAGTGGCTATCTTGCTGTCCATTGCCGGAAAAACAAATGTCAACCCATCTACAATACGATGCAGTTTCTAAGCTACGATCATTGACGCTTTCTTTATCAAGAAGTCTAACTGGTTTGATTCACATCTGCTTAGGATGCATGTTTTGAACAAAAAACGCACCTTCTCTGTGTAGCCGTAACTTATTTTCATTAGTGAACTTTAGTGAATGTAGTTTTTGAACACATTTCTGTGAGGTTGTTTTAATCAGAGCTGGTGTTCACGAGAGAAGCCCGCGTCCTTCCATCCGCTTCACAAAAAAGCAGACAGCTAACAGTGAGCAGGTGGCAGCTTTTGCACGGCACATTAGTTGATTGGTCGAGAAAAAAACAGCCTCCCAAAGACTTATTTATGTAAATATGAGCCTTACGGCAGCTCCGAATCAGCAACCTATCTCGCAAGCTCCTCCAGTGGCTGTTGGAAACAGCCACTTGGCGGGGCAGTGGCACATTGCTTAACCGCTGCAGCGCTGCGACAGTAGTGGTATGAGGACTCCCCGCATTATATAAATCTATGAGAGTCTTTGCGTGGGAGGGATGTCGCATTGTACTCTTAAGGGTAGGTTAAGCGTCGTCAAATTTGTTCTGTCCTTTTCATCAACACATACCCGCAACTTGAATTCTAATTATGGCCTACAGCCGCTTCTTTGATTTTCCGCAGTGGCCAACTAGCTTGCGTTAGGAAACGCATACTATCGACAGCACTATAGGGTGATATTATTGCTTGAAGTTAATGACAAGATGATTCTGGGGCATGTTCACATGCCTGCAGTTTTATGATCGCTCCAGTACGAAAATGACCAGTGTGGCATTATTAAACAAATCCTTATCAAGATAGAGAATTGGGTATATTTCTGCACATAACCGATATATGCAGCCTTGTATATCCAGATGTACCCAATTCCCTATAAATTCGCATCTGGATTTAGGTCATCTGTGGCGGTAAATGTAAGTTTGGGCCATATATGGTCTGATCTACCCAATTCCTTGTCTATCTATATCTGGAAATTAGATCAGATCTGGTATTAAATGTAAATACAGCCCATATATATGGTCATATCTGTGCATTACCTTATATGTCCATATCTGAGCAGAAAAACAATATCTAGAACCATGCGTATATATGCACGTAAAAAGCGAGGTACGCCCCTTCCCTGCAAGTTCACATAACTCTCCTCGCATTGAAATGGTTGCAGCTAAAGCTTTGTCTTTGGGCTATTAGTTAAATATACACTGCTGTCATGGCAACTCTATCAATTACAGCTCATTAGTAAATCACAGGCGTCGCGCGAACTTAATAAACGACGCCGAATTGTCCGTTTCCTTCTGTATGACAGCCCTCCACTTTCGGCAGTTCCGGAACTTCTTTTCGCACCAGTGGTACGAAGTTGCGCAACTGCAGAAAGTGGGTCATTTACGTCCTCATTTATGCTGCAGACCACATTTACGTCGAGCATTTGCGAACAATGACTCTATGCGTGCCAGCCGGTTTACACGGCTGTTTCCGGTTATCGAGTGCAGCTGTTCCAAATACCATTAGCTCACCCGTCGATCGCTAAACATGCCGTAGTTGGCAACTTGCCGCGAAGGCCATCGTGGCATCAAGCGCTGCTGCTTTATTTGCAGCGCTCCGAAGCGGTATAGGGGTTAAATACAAAGCCATCGTCTGCTGAATCTAGCCACCGCGCATCGCCACAACTAGTGGTGAGGCTTGACGGTCCGGATTTGTAGAAGCTGTCAGCTGCTTTCGGGATCACACGATATCCTCCGTGCATCAGCGTTCGTAGTGCCCTCCGCGAGAGCCAAGCAGACATTTTACTATGAAGCGAAGCAGCCGGCCCACGCCACACAACTAGCGGGAGCTACACAATCATCAAAAAATGTTCCCGCCGAATCGACGAGATAGCAGACACGAACGTCGTTCGCAAACAGCGATTGCGGACACTTGCAGCACACTAGAGTACTGAAACTTTACAAAGATTTTTTGAAGTTCTTTTTTTTTAGAAGATCTTTTAGAAGTTCTGCAATTTATAAAGATTTTTCAGGTAGAAGAGCGCTGTTTTCGGCACAACATTGTGTGCGGTGTAGCGCATCAGACTAGAGCTAGGACGCGCTAGCTAGAAGGATAGTTAACTAATACTGACTAGGGAACCTCTTTTACTGTGTGTCCTTATTAATTGAGAGGCGTGTAGCCATCCATAAGTAATATCCATGATGTAGCAATAGCGCAAATGGAACGCGAGGAACGGAAAGGAAACGACGCAGACAAGCGTCGACTCGCAACGGTGGTTTTTCGCGCTATTGTTACTTCATGGACGTTATCCAACTTGCACAACTTTCAGCTTTGCGACAGTAATATCCGCACCACTTTTTTAGAATTTCGAAAGCGCAGTTGCCCTCTGCGCTGTGGCCGAACAAATTTACGCTACATCCGGCCAAGATACATTCGTGCGAAAAGCAACCCCCCCCCCCCCCCCCCAGTACAAGTAGCTCTGTGAAATAGCCGAAATGTGGTGGGCCACGGCGCCGAGAGTAACTGCCTTCTCGAAATTTTAAAAACTGATGTGGATGTTACCTACGGTCACCTACACGCTTCTCAATAAAGGGATTAGCATTAATAGCTAAAAGCTTAACAGCCGATATTAGTTACCAAGCCTACTAGTTAGCGCGTCTCAGGTGTATTTTGATGCGCTAGACTGTTCGTAATACTATGCCGAAAAAAGTGTTCTTCTTTCTCAAAAAGCGTATTTTTAAAAGTTGCTTAAGTTCTTAGGAGAAACTCCCTTTATTATTGTCGTGTAAAGCTCCTTTATCCCATAACTTTCGCGTAATATTTATGCCGATCCAGAGTACCGGCTCCGTGATTTTGACGTTCGGCTGCTGATCTCGCCCGCGGCAGAGGATTTCGATTGATCGAGGCACAACACAAAAACACCAGTGCATTGTACGATGTCACTTGTAAGTAACCGAAGGCGGTTTAAATTGAACCGGAGCTCTCCTTCGTAGCGACCATCGATCATAGCCGATCTGTCGTTTGGTGTCTTTGTAAACCACGCAATTCGCAATGTTTGCAGCCGCTCAGACCGCGGCATCTCAACGAAACAAAAAGAAATGAAGGACACAAGTTCCGCCTTAAGGCTATGATGTGATAGCGTAAGAAGTTTATTCCCATATATACATAAGGTCGATCCGTACTTTACATTCATAGATGCCTGGAAGTCCGCATACCCCTCTGAGGGCAGTGGTGCAGCGGTTAAGCGACGCGCCACTGGCCTGCGATGGCAGGCGCTCCCAGCAGTGGGAGGGCACTATCCGATGGGCAGGTTGTGATGACTCCGTGGAAGGTCACGTGACCTTGTGGCCCTCCTGCCTCCTAGGTTGCTCCCTGGGCGCCACCTGCCAGAGCCAGGCTCGTGACTTCTCCCTCACACGCCGGACACGCAGACGCCTGGCTTTCTGGGCAACGAGGCCTCAAAACTCTCGCGCTACAAGAAAAACTTCCTCACAGTGCACCAACGTAGCAGAGCACATACTGGCCTCTTTGCCTTTCGCCTCTACCTGAATGCGGTCGTCGCGCACGGATTTCTCTCAGACGTCCTTGCGATTAGAAGCCAAACACCACATCCATTAACACCATTAAAGTTTCAAGGGACAAAATAGAAGCGGACCAACGTCAGGAATATCCGCGACGCTACGCCATCTGCTGTAATGCCTCGCTGCTTCGTCAGACAGTGTTTCACCACTTCTTCGACGGCACGGGGGAGACAGGAACGGCCCCGCGAGTGGGCAAGCGGGGCTCGCAAGAACGCACCAGGAAACACACACAAAACATAAGCTCGACATCACAAACATCAGTCTCGTTCATCGATCAGTTGTTATGTCTTGTTGCGATGCAGCACCAGTGTGCCCCTCCCTGCACATAGCATATTTCCGTGCAGTGCACGATGTCTGCCCAATAAGTCTTGTATAAAATTCGTTTTTAGGGCTCCGTTTCTAGGCGTTACACGTGCTTAAAGCGCGCAGAAGTGATGTCCACCTCCTGTCTTGGGCATTTTCTTGTTTCTCGGCTGAAATAAGATGCTGTGTATTGCGTGTACTTCGTGACTAGCCACACTGTGGTGACCGCATTAGAAAATACTTTACTGTTAAGCGACGACACACATGGGTAACCCACTGCGGTGGCTCAGTGGTTATGGTGCTCGAGGTGCGGGTTCGATACTAGCCATGACGGTGGCATTTCGATGGAGACGAAATGTTAGAGGTCCATGTACTGTGCGATGTCTGCGCACTTTAAAGAAACCCCGGTGGTCTAAACTATCTAGAGCCCTGCTCTACAGCGTCCCTCAGAGCTTTAGCAAAAAAAAAATTGGCTGTGGTTTAGCTGTGGTTAAACCTGTAGTGACGCGATAGCTACAGCTGGTCGAGTGTGTGAGCGCCAGCTCATCCCCGCGGACGGAGATCCTTCGCCGGAGGGCGAGCAACCCGAGCCGCCCATGGGAGGAGAGAGTGATGTGAGGAGAGGATGAGGAGGACGAGCGCTCGCGCGGCGCGAAAAGAAGAGACTCAGGTGTTGGACACGAAAGAAACAACACGGCCTCTTGTTAACCCAGAGCTCCTTTGTAACGGAAAGACGAATAAACGTCTTTTGAATTGTTTTAAGGATCCTAACAATTCAGAAGTGGGATAGAGTGAACGTTCGCCCGACCTTACGAAGTCAACCGGCAAGCCCCACCATGCCTATCACCCGCACCGGAGCATCTTCAACGGATATGGCAAACGAAGATGGCGGACGACCGAGCAACGATGGCGGGAACGACGACGCCGACGACTCAAGTGAAGGCGGATCCGACAACGTGGTGACAAGTGGAAACTTATCCCCGATACCTCCGTCAACGATTAACGTGGCGGAAATCCTGCAGGCCAGCGTTCAGGCCGCAGTGAGAGAAGCCATCAATGGAATTGCCTTGCTTCAGACGCAGCAAGCAGCGGCCACACCCATCATCGGCGCGGGAGAGACAGCTCGGTTAGTGCCATCGTTTGATCCTGTGTCATCCAGCTCTCCGACAGTAGACGCTTGGATAAGACGCGTGGACGACTTGGCACAAGTCTACCATTGGTCCGACTGGCTGACATCTGGCAACGCACTCTCGAGGTTGGAAGGGCCTGTGAAGACATGGTATGACTCCCTCTCTTCCGTCAACAAAACATGGCCGGAATGGAAAGAAGAAATTAAGCGCGCCTTCCCCACGACAGCGGGGTTCCAACGACTCCATCGAAAAATGCAGGAGCGACGACAAAAGCGCGGTGAGCCTATCGAGTGTTATTACTACGAGAAGCTCTCGAAAGCTCGTCGTTGCAACCTCACAGATGAAGATTGCATTCAATACCTCATCACGGGAATATACGATGACGACGTAACTAGAGCAGTGAGCATACGCACGTACGAGTCGCCGGAAGACCTTCTTCACTGCCTGAAATGCCTCGAAGAAAGATTGGGAAACACTGCCCCCAAAAGTTAAAAATCAAGTGGTCCCCCGAACCATTCTCGTTTCCCTGCATATTCCAACGCCTATGGCAACAAAAGCGAAGCAATGGCGTCGACCTTGAACACTACCGACCACAAGAACCTTTCTCCGAAGGCGAGGAGGAAGCCGCGATGAAATGAAAGAGGAGAGCCCCTCTGCTTCAACTGCAGCGAGTACGGTCATGTGTCCCTCAATTACCCGACACCACCGCGAAAGGCGAGATGCAACGCTTGCGGACGAGTGGGCCACGGAGAAAAAGACTGCAGGGCATAAACGGAGAGAGGAGCGCGCGTCGCTCAGAACGTGTTGGGCTTTGACCTCTGAGCCGCTGAAGAGGCGAACGAAAAGTACTTTATGATGGCGAAAGCGAACGGCTGCGACATACGAGCATACGTCGATCTCGGTAGCCAATGCGTAACTCTGCGGGAGGAGGATGCCAACTGAATCGGAGTCGCTTACACGAAGATGACCAAGCCGTTCACTATCGGGGGCTACGGGTCCGGACATGTGACACCGTGTGGGGAAACGAACATCACCCTCACGGTCGACCAAGCTACAGCGGACGTTCCCGTGCTGCTCGTGCCGGACGCGTCACAGTCCATACCCGTGCTACCTTTCACCGAGCAACCACACGTCACGATTGTGAGGCGGAAGAACACAGTGCAAATTTTTGAGGAGCACAGGAACGAGGACAATAGAGGCGACAGCATTGAAATTCCGGAGCTCCCAGAACGACCTGTATGCCTATGGGCGAAGGAAACAACGGTTGTGCCCCCAAAATAAGCGGGTTTCGTTAAGCTCTACGCCACTGGTAGCGCACCACGCTCAGATGTCTTCGTGGACATGCAGCTCAGGTGCCAAGACGGTCGAGAGCATTGCATACCACGCTGTGTCCTCAGTGTGACGGGACCAACCAAACAGTAGTCCCTATAATGAACATTTGCAATCATGAACTGACCATCGAAGAGAACGAACGAGTCGCACGAGCGGAAATTTGCTACCCAGACGATGCATCGCCACGAGAGGGTGAGTCGGACACCAGCGTTGTCCAGCCCTTAATGATACCGAGCAAAGAAATTCAAGTAGGTCCTGGTGTTGCTCCTGAGGAACGTGAAAAGCTCGAACAGCTTATTTTTGAGTATCGGGACTGCTTCGCAACCACCGTTTCAGAGATTGGCTGCACAAATGCCGCTGAAATGAGCATTGAGCTAACAACGCTGGAGCCAGTGAAATTTCGTCCCTACCGACTCTCTCACGCCGAACGGGCACGCACAAAAAAAATGATTGAAGAACTAAAGCAAACTGGCATTGTTGTCGACTCCAAATCGGATTATGCAAGTCCTCTCCTACTGGTGCGAAAAAAGACAGGGGAGCAACGAACTTGCGTGGACTACCGTGCCCTCAACCGTGTCACAAAAAAGGACCGGTATCCACTGCCTTTAATTGATGATCAACTGGACCGTCTGAGAGGGAAATGCTTCTTCACGAGCCTAGATCTTGCGTCAGGCTACTACCAAATTCCTATGGCCGCCGCGGTGGCTCAGCGGCTATGGTGCTCGGCTGCTGACCCAAAAGACGCGGGTTCGATCCCGGCCGCGGCGGCTAGAATTTCTTTGGAGGAGAAATTCTAGAGGCCCGTGTACTGTGCGATGTCAGTGCACGTTAAAGAACCCCAGGTGGTCGAAATTTCCGGAGCCCTTCACTACGGCGTCTCTCATAGCCTTAGTCGCTTTGGGACGTTAAACCCCATAAACCAAACCAACCAACCAAATTCCTATGACCGAGGAATCGAGACACAGGACTTCTTTCGTTACTCCAGACGGCTATTACGAATATGCTCGAATGCCATTTGGCCTGGCCAACGCACCGGCAGTGTTCCAGAGAATGATTAACGCTGTACTGGGTCCCCTACGACACACCGTGGCTCACGCCTACATGGATGACATCCTGTTGCCCACAGCGACCGTGGAAGAGAGGCTTGACCACCTGCGGATGCTTTTGGATGTCCTCCGTGGAGCGGGATTAACGCTGCGATTAAGCAAGTGCCGTTTCTTCTTCGAGAAAGTCGATTACCTTGGCTACGACATTTCTGCCAGAGGAGTGCGACCCGGAAGTTTAAAGTTCCAGAGCATCGCTGACTTTCCCGAACCAACGAACGTACACCAGGTGGCCTGCAAGGGCACCTTGTGTAACGAGGTGTTGGTGCTTGGCGCCACCACGGACCCTTAGCCCCCATACCGAAGCTGTCATCCGTACCGTGGCGATAGGTTGAAAGGTGGAGGGAAGAAACCTTGAACGGTGGCGGTCGAGGAAGTGGTAAATCCTCGGCCGATGGGCTTCTCGTCTGTCTACCAGGCGGGGAGTCCCGGGACCTTCCTCTGTGTATAAGGGTGAATCATAAGCGACAAAGTATGAGGAACCCTTAGCCAGTACATGCCGTACGGAAAAATTTGCAAAAAAATCTGATCGGCCCCCAAAAAGGGGTCGCACCGATGCGAAAAAATTGATACCACAGAAACCAGAAACGTTTCCAAAGTCTTTCATGGTTCACTCAAATACAGATGAACCTGTAGCCAACTTGTGTGCATTTGTGATCGCCAACACCCTAAAAAGGTGTGTAGGCAAAGATTACAAAGCAAAAAAGCAGCGAACCGGAGATCTCCTTGTAGAAACTAACACAAAAGAACAGAGCACTAAAACTGATGTCGTTATAGAATCTTGGAGAAACAAGTGTACAGGTAACCCCGCACCGAACCCTGAACCACTCAAAGGGCGTCATATCTGAATATGAACTCCTACAGAGTACCGATGCGGAAATGGAAGAACTATCTGAACAAGGAGTTATAGCAGCCAGACGAATAACCATCAGGAGAAACAATGTTGAAATCAAGACAAAACTCATTGTCTTAACCTTCAATACCACAACTCTGCCTGACTCCATCCACGCCGCATACCTCCATTGTAAAGTCCGCCCATACATACCGAACCCGAGACGATGTTTCAAGTGCCAGCGCTTTGGACACAGCATGTTGGCTTGCCGAGGTAAACCCGCTTGTGTCACATGCGCAGAAGACGCACATACAGAGGAAAGATGCGAACGCACACCGGAATGCATCAACTGCAATGGCGCACATGGCGCGTACTCCAGGTCGTGCCCAGTCTGGAAAACAGAAAAACAAATTATAACTTTGAAGACCACAGAAATCCTGTCCTACCTTGAAGCAAAAAAACGCGTCTCTTTCCAACAGAAAGGGACATACTCTGAAGTGGTGACGCGGAGACCGTCGCCGCCTTCAGTTTCTGTCGGCACACAGGTCGATCCGAAGGACCTGGGGTCGACAACCAAGTCCCCACCACAGAAGTCGGTGACACAGTCCACAGGGCTGAACATTTCGCGGGAAGACCACGCGATCCTCGCCGCAGGCCCTCAGGCCCCACTTTCAGCAGCGGCATCCTCGGCGACAGACACCGATAACAGCTCTGCTGAACTGGACCTTTCGCCACACCCCTCACCTGCTGGCCCAAGAGACTCTGCCGCTGGAGCAGGGACTGGTTCAGCGGTGCCAACAAAAAAGACGAATGCGAAGGCCACGGGCCATCGCAACCAAGAAGCATCCTCCACGTCCACCGTGGAGGAAATGGATGTCAGCGAAAGTCCGCCGACATCTAAAACACACGCACCCGCGGCGTCTCCGCGGAAATCCAGCGCCACGAAAGTGGCGATGGATTCAACTCCTGGCTCGCCACCGCTGCAGCGGCGGCGAGACTCCCTAGAGAAGAAAGGGAAACCGCGAATCACTGCTCCTGAGAATAAATAACTTTCCCCAATCCCCAGCTTATCACAATGGCGTATATAATACAATGGAACTGTAGAGGTCTACACAGAAACTACACAGACATAACCGAAATGCTGAAAACAATGGCACCTACAGCTGTGTGCCTGCAGGAAACAAACCTTGGGCCACAGCACACAAACATCTTTAAAAAATATAATATTTTCCGGAAAGACCGAGTGCAAGCTAGCCGACTCTCAGGAGGCGTCGCTATCATTACGCAAAGCGATGTCTTTGCAAGAGAGATATCATTAAAGACAAACTTAGAAGCGGTCGCAGTAAAAATCATTAGCCATAAAACGATAACAATATGCTCTGTGTAGATACCACCACACAACACAATTGCCATGCGTGATCTAGAAGAATTTCAAGAGCAGTTGCCTGAGCCATATGTGATAATTGGGGATTTTAACGCACACTCCTCATTCTGGGGAAGTGAGCATACTGATTCCAGGGGTCAGCTCATCGAGGATTTTATTCTTTCGAATAACATATGTTTAATGAATACGGGAAAAGCCACGTACTGTTGCCCCAGCTCTGGAAAAATGACCTGCCTCGATTTAGCATTTGCATCTCCATCGGTTTTGAATGATTGTATTTGGGATGTTTTAGACGACCCTCGGGGAAGTGATCACTTACCTACGGTTTTAAAGCTAACATCAACTACAGTCATCCTCTCTAAGAAGCCACGGCGATGGAAAATTAACCTCCCCGACTAGGCACTTTTCAGAACGAAAGCCACACTAGAAAAAGATTATGCCTAAACCCTTACTATAGAAGAAATAAATGAAAAATTTGTCACATGCTTTATATCTGCAGCAATAGAAGCCATCCCACAAACGTCTGAAATTGCACGAAAAACGCATAAAGTTTGGTGGTCAAATGAATGCTCATTGGCTAAAAATCAGCAAAACAAGGCTTGGGGCAACCTTCGCAGACATCCCACTGCAGGAAACTTGCTCATCTTCAAAAGGTCCAGAGCCAAAGCGCGATCCATTAGACGCAACGCAGAAAGGGCATCATGGCAACAGTACATATCCTCCATAAACAGCTCAATATCATCAAAGAAAATGCGGGAGCAGGTGCGTAAATTCACAGGAAATTTTACTCCATTCACATTTCCAATGCTAACAACACCCGGTACTCAAACAACATTAGAAGAGCAGGCCAACATATTGAGCATTTTTCCACAGTTTGAAGGTCATCCAACTACACACACACATTTCAAAAGCACAAAACAATAGTAGAAGAACAAAGCCTACCACTTGGAACATGCATACATTAAGACAACAATCAGCTTATTACCATGCAGGAACTAAACACAGTACTAACATCCGGTAAAATGACAGCACCAGGCCCAGACAATATACATTATGCCATGCTTGCTCACCTCTCTGAGACTGCCATAGACGCTCTCCTAAAATATTTCAATAATATATGGATGAGTGGAGAAATCCCCCAAGCATGGAAAGAAGCAATCATAGTACCCTTCCTAAAACCAGGGAAACCACAAACTAGTCCCACCAGTTACAGGCCAATAGCACTCACTAGCTGTATAGCAAAATCATTCGAAAGCATTCTAAACATCAGACTAACCTTCATACTTCAGTCCCAGCAACTTTTAGATATACACCAGTGCGGTTTTAAAAAGACATGTTCCACAACCGATCACCTTGTACGCTTTGAGAACACAGTCCGGGAAGCGTTCATCCACAACCAACACTGTATGGGGGTCTTCTTCGACCTGGAGAAGGCTTACGATACCACGTGGAGGTTCGGTATCCTCCGTGACCTAGCGGACCTAGGTATCCGCGGCAGGATGCTGAGCTGTTTGTGCGACTTCCTGACCAATCGAACGTTCAGAGTCCGCCTAGGCGCAACCTTCTCAAAGACGTTTATCCAAGAAACTGGTGTGCCCCAAGGGTGCATCCTCAGCACGACCTTATTTGTCATCACAATGAACTCCATAGGAAAAGTAATCCCAAAATCCATAATGTACTCAGTTTATGTAGACGACCTCCAAATAGCATGCACGTCTTCCAGCATACCTACCTGTGAACGGCAAATACAAATAACAATAAATAAACTGGCTACCTGGGCAGATAGAAACGGATTTAGATTTTCCCCTCAGAGAACGGTAGCGGTTCTGTTCTCTTTGAGACGAGGCCTACAGGCCGACCCCAGACTATATTTAAACCAAACCCCACTGCCTTTCAAACAAGAGCATAAATTCCTAGGGATAACTTTCGATAAAAAGCTCACTTTCTTGCCACATATAAACAGCTTAAAGAAAAAAGCTTCCCAGGCCCTCAATGTGCTGAAAATACTATCAAGAAAACGCTGGGGGTCTGATAGGGCTTCCCTGTTACATATATATCGTTCTCTGGTTCGCTCTAAGTTAGACTATGGGTCCATAGTATATGGCTCAGCAAGACCGTCCTACATAAAACTACTGGATCCTGTCCACAATCTTGGTTTAAGGTTGTCTTCCGGTGCTTACAGAACTTCACCAATAGCAAGTCTGTATGTGGAAACTAATGAACCTTCCTTAGAAGATCGAAGAACTGCACTAACTTGTAGATACATCCTCAAAATCCTTTCTCAGCCCAAACATCTCTGTTAACCAATTGTCCCGAAATGCTCATCCCGAATACTGTTCAACAACAAGCCCCATGCGATTAAGCCATTGCTCTTGCGCTTCGAAGAAAAATGTTAAACTCTGAACATACTAAACGAAATCAAAAATATTGCCCCAAGACACGAAGCGCTACCGCCGTGGTACACTCTCCCCACAGTGTGTGACGTCACACTAACACGCCTCAGGAAAACCTGTACACCACACGACCATATAATACAAGAACGTCTAGCACTACAACAAAAATACAGAAATTATACTGAATTTTATACTGATGGGTCCAAAACTCATGCTCATGTAGGAAGCGCAGTAACACAAGGAAAAAATAAAAATGCAGTACGACTGCCCTCATGTGCTACAGTGTTCACCGCTGAGTCTTATGCCATTTGTGTTGCGGTACAGAAAATAACAAATGAGAACATCAAAAACAGCATCATTTATACAGATTCACTGAGCGTCCTTACAGCATTAAACTCCAAAAATGCCTCGGAGCCACTGATAGGGAGCATCATGCACAGTATATAAAAGGCACAGCACAAAAACATGTTATAAAATTCTGCTGGGTTACCAGTCACGTTGGCATTAGGGACAATGAGAGACCAGAACCATGAGAAACCAGAACCATGGGAAAAAAAATGTGAATTTGCCTTCTAGGGATTACATGAAGTTAGTGCGTAGCAGACTAAGAGCCAAGTGGCAAGCTTCTTGGGAAAATGGACACAACAAGCTGCATACCATAAAGCCCATTTTAAAAGAATGGAAATCATGCCGCCATAAAGAGCGTTTTATCGAAGTAATTTTATGTCGTTTACGCATAGGTTACAGACGCATAACCCATAACTTCTTATTAACAAAAAAGACAAACCTGTGTGTGAAATGTGTAGTGAGGAGCTCACGGTAAATCACATTTTAATTCCTTGTTCGCATCTCGAAGAACTTAGAAAAAAATTTTTTACTGTATTTTACAATGAACACATTCCATTTCATCCCGCATTGCTTTTAGGCGAGCAAACACTTGTCGAGTTTTCACTTGTTTGTAAGTTTCTAAAGAAAGCCAATGTTTTAAATCTATTATAATGTAACCTCTGTACACTTGACATAACGTCATCTAACCTTGTGTTTGGCGCATGATAGCCATAGTTGCTTAAGCGCCATAAAACCCCATATAACTAACTAACGTTGTCAAAGGCCTTAGTGACGTCGAGTCCCAAGATAGCCTTGGTGCCCGTGCCCTACCCAGGATTAACCACGTCTTTTTTGAGCTGTATCATGACGTCCTGCGTTGATAAATTAGCCCTGAAGCTAATCATTGTTTAAGGTATCAACTCATTGTCCTCTACATAACCCTGAAGCCTGTTCAGGACTACATGCTCCATCAATTTGGCCACACACGACGTTAGCAAGATGGGACGCAGATTCTCAATGCAGAGCTTCTTCCCTGCTTTAGGAATAAATGTAATCCTAGCATGCTTCCTCTCTGGCGGAATCTCTCCGGCCGCCCAATATTTATTCATCAAATTCGTGAGTGCTCCCACTGACTTGAAATCCAGGTTCCTCAGCATTTTATTAGTAACCCCGTCCGGACCCGCTGCTGACATGGTACGAAGCTGGCCCATTGCAAACTCCACCTCCGCCACCGTAAAGTCTGCATCTAATTCAAGGTTTTCCCTCTCCTGAGTAATCCGGCAAGCAACCGCCCACCTCTCTGTTTATGTAACGACTTCGCAGTTCATGTATAAATTCCCCATTCGCGCCTTGATACCGATGCACTAACCTAGCCATTTGCCCCTTCTGCGCAGATTTGATTGCCGCCGGGTCTAAAAGGTGCCTCAACAACTGCCATGTTTTTTGCATCCGAATTGCCCATTCATCCGGTCACAAATCTGCCCCCATTGTTTGCACTGCAACTCCAATGTGTAGGTTTCGATTTCTCGTTCTAGCTTGGCCATCTTCCTACGGAGGACACCATTACACCTTTGTTTCCTCCACCTCCGAAGGAGACTCGCATGTGCTTCCCACATGTGTAACAATCTAGAGTCAGCCGTAAAGCCCCCCTCCTCCATCGGAACCTCTTCTGTGGTACTCTTCACGGCCTGCTTGAGTGTGTGCAATCCAGGCTCCTAAGTCCTCGATTTCCCCCCCGTTCACTGTGTCATTCCTGTATTTCCGAAATCGGTCCCAGTCTGTCACGCCAGTTCCTTTAACCGTGTCTTTGTGCTTAGCAGCACTAAATATCGTGGAAAGGATATAGTGATCACTTCCCAGTGGCTGTTCCGTGTTTACCCACTTTGCTACCCTGATATCATTCACAAATGTGAGGTCTGGAGAGGTGTCTATGCTCACGCTGTTGCCTATCCTCGTATGATCTAGGGGGTTGTTCAAGATCGTCCATCGCAGGTCCTGGGCAACATGCCAAAGCTTATTTCCCTTCGGGCTGGCTCGGATGTAGCCCCACTCCGGATGAGACGCATTGAAATCTCCCACCACGATGAGTTGAGACCTAGCCGCTAGCCGTTGCGTCTTTATCAGGAGGTGTGGCAAGCCCACCCCCTTATCTTATGGAGAAGAGTATACATTAAGAACAAAGACTTTTATCGTCCTTTCTTTTGGGCAAAATCTCCAGCAGGACGTAGTCCTCCCTGCTGCTATCTATGGTATGCTGAATCACTGTGGTGTTGCGATGGACTAGCACGGCCGTGAAGACGCTCGATACGCCCCCTTGATCAATCTCTGGTGGTGTGAATGTCTTAAATCCCGGTAATTTCACCGAGCCGCTAGCCTCCTGCAAAGCTATAATGTCTGGCTTACTATCCAGATTTTGTATATGCAACTGCAGGTTCCCCGCTTGCGACGGAAGCCCCTGCAGGTCCACTGCCAAACCTCAATTTGCTGGCGAGGAGCCATGGTGAGGCGCTAGGTTTACTAAAATCGGCTCTACGCATAACCTCAGTCACCATGTTCTTTTCATTTTTCCGAAACAGAGAAACACAATATGCATCGCGCCCGTTTTCTGCATCCGTGCAGTATTATGGAGATAGCTCTACTGAAACATATAATCATTTTCATGAGATTTGCCATCGCATACATGATATAGTTTGATGCCCTTACATAGGAATAGCGCTTGCATTCACGCAACTTTTTGTTGACACTCTTCGCGCGCGCTCACACACGCACACACGCACACGCACACACCTAACATCTGATATAGGCCTAAGAGCTAGACCACCGATAGGCCTCCACCAGTGCTGGTGGAGCCTTACCAGCGGTTAGAAGGCGTTGGATCGGCACAGGACGTGATGCTTTGCAAGTGCAGGCGTCTGTCTTGTGATAGTGTAAATAAAATTCTAGAACGCAACAGGCAACCAGATCCTCCGGCTGTGTCGCTTTCGTCATCTGCAAATGATCTGTAGAGAAATGGATACCTTGGTCCATACGACTGGTTTCATGACACAGGCTGATAACACGTGGTTTCCGAAGCTTTCACCAATTACGTGACCGCACAAAGGTCTCGCCTGTTCATAATGGTTGTGTAATGGATTGTTTACGAAGTAAAGGCTCTAAGGTAGAGCTTTTTCTTGTACCGTCTTCTTCATTAAGTCAACAGACGAGGACCATGGCCGCACGATGATGCGTTTACACCGGGCGGTCGGAGAACACCTTGCCGTTGCCTCCGCATGGCTTATTTTCAGCATGAAATGCTTTTAGCTCCCGTTGTCGGCAGTGTGGTGACGTCACGCCGAGACCGAGAGCCATCATCCGGGCTCTGAAACGAGAACATCCGGGCACCGTACGAGACTTAACGAGATTTAACGAGACTCTCTAAGCCCTCCTACGCGACCGGCATGCAAGCGCCGGTTGGTCTCCAGACGAGTCAAAAAAATAACTGCTGCCAGTGCCTTCTCAATGTTTATCAAGATATCAGTCGAGCTGTGCGTTTGATAATGCACGGAAATATAATTTCCGATTTCTAATAACGTGCAAAAAGCACATAAATGCCACGATACACTTCGTTGTCATACGTGATCTCTTAGGGGCTTCGCGCATCGAAGCAAAGCCGCGCAGGCGCACAGGGGCCCGGGGGAGAAGCGCTGCGTTCAAATGGCAAGGCATCGCGATGAACGGGTGGTGGCATTCCTCCCTTCCTGTACGGTGCGGTTCGGGTGTCCACCGAGATGACATTAGGCCCGTAAACATTTCATGCATACTCTACTCTCTGTTACGGGAGAGGAAGAGATTTTTTTATCCGGCGGTGAGGCTTTCAATCTTAGGTCCGTCTGTATGTCTGGAGTTTTCTTGACCTTAAATAAAATTAACTAAAAGAAAATACCTTGCGGTCGCGAGTGGGTTTCCAATACGGACGGCGCGATTAGATTAGTTTTGCTGGCCACTGCATCAGACCACTACATCATCGCCTTTTGTTCTATGTACATGAACCATGTACAAACCATGCAGAAAACAGTGGCAGATGGACATGACACGTAATACGACACTCTACAGCAGCACAGCACTCGCTCTTACATCGCCGCAGCCGATCATCCCGTGTCCTAAACTACCAGTCTCTTGCGCTGTGCTTTATCTTCTGCATCAACTTCCAGCCGTGAGCAGTGGATCCCAAATCGAAACTGCAGAGCTAGCACACCTAATTCGCATTTGCCGTAGCCTCGCCAAATTGACCAAAATTTGTTTTTGTGCCACTCTTTGTGCCTTGCACTGCGCTCTTCACAAAGCTGGTGGCAGTCCTGCGTAACCAGGACGTCAACGTATGCAACTGATTCTCTCCAAAAACTCTGATGTGATTTTTCAGAAATTTTTGACCGCTTCAGGACTGACCCTTCGCCAGGAGTGACACATTAGCCGCTGTAAGGTTTTTTTAGGTGAGCCGGCAAGGATGCGTTCATGCATGAGACCTTTCAGGACCGGTTTGGCAGACGCGCCAGCTTTGTCGTTCTTCAGCGTCGGAAGTAAAAAAACAGCGCACTTTAGAAGAATTCTCGGCCTGCGGTCCACGGCTCGAGAAAAAGTAAAAGGAGAAAAAGAGAAAGGCGCACGCAAAGGAACAGCAGGAGACAGCACCCTCTCCCTACTGCCCTTTGCTCTCTCCTCCCCCTTACCCCCGCAACCGGTCACCCACGTACCTCTTGAAAATAACGCCCATTTCTCCCTGTGACCTGCTCACGTCCTTCTTCGCGCATAACACCATCGTCCCTCCCTATTCGTCATTAATTTAATTCTGCGAATCTTGTGTCGCGTTGTCATAGCCTTTTTGAGAGGAACTTTGTCAAAGAGTTGTGTCGGAAGGGTACGGTGAAATTCAAGCAAGTTTAGGTTGAAAGCGATTCCCAATTCTTCCTTGTTTATTTTGAAATCAGCGACAGCAGTGCTTTGCACATGCGGTTGGAGGGCGGTTTGGTTGTTCGATTCCCAGTGTCGCCGGGTAGCTATCAGTTTCCAATGCATACAAATTTTCTCGTGGTTTCTCTTAGGTGAAATGATTCAAAAAAAGTCTTTCACCTAACCTTATGTAGAAGAAAACACTGTTCCATAGCGCTCTTTGGTGCAAGGCTGCCCTTGCACCATTAAAACTCGTCGACAAAAGAAAACATCCTTATAGAAAAACACGGAACGAAAACAATTCTATGCATAGGCTAAGTATGCGTCAGGAGCAAAAACGCGTTTGCAATCCGTAGGTAAAAGGCGTCAGCAAAACCTTGGCCAGCATTCTCGGAAAGGAAGCAGTGCAAACTGGGTACCAGCCGGACACCATTATCAGGTGCCTCCTCCACTGTCCCAAAGACTCATTGTCCTATAGAAAATATGCAAGGCGTGGTACACAAAAACCCTGCTCGAGTGCTTGGCGTCTAGAGTGGCGTTTACTTGACGGGATTGAGTTGAGGAGTTGTGTTGAAAACCGGTTACTGGTTTCATGTAAACATCGCACAGTCGGGTCCGGGAGTCGAGGAAGTGAGTACAGTCGACTCCGCTGCCGAAGGGGGGTGGGTTGACTCGCTCAACCCCAACGGAAGATAGCACGTAAACCAGATCGAGATGAAGAGTCGGGTTAGCAGGAGGGGAGAGGATAAATTGCGATCCTGTTTTTACGCTTGTGCCATCGCGCCTGCGAGACAGCGGTGACATGCCGCAATCTTGGAGGCTGCCACTGCCCTCACCGCTACGCTGCTCGACGTTTGGTGTCGCTGCATTCGAACCGGTCTCGACTCGCTAAAATCTAGTTCATGCAAACACGCAATCGTCGAGTCGGGCTGACCTTACACAACTCGACCCCCGGATTCAATCTACCGCAGTCCGGTTCGTGTAAGTAGCGCTTAGGCTGGGGACACCAACAATATGACGGAAAGGGTGAAGCAGCACAAAGCTTATGCCAAGCAAATGAACAGCAGCACAGTGGTCGTACTTCCCAGCCATGCCACCACAGAGGTGACTTTGACGGCACTTCACGGCGGAATTCACGGAATTCACAGCGGGCGGAAGTCACAGGGAGAGCATAGCGAAGAAAAGTACACAGGACAGCGACCGGCAGACAAGACGGGGAAGCTTTGTACACAATAGACCTCTCCCGGCCACACAATACACCTCTCCCAGCGCACGTGTTTCTGGTCGAATGGGCAAAACATGCGCCGTACCGTGAAGGCTCACACCGAGAAAAGAAAGGCTGCGAGGCGTTTCGAATCAGGGAACAAAGGTGGTGGGGGAGCGCTCGGCACCAGAAAAACCGGTTCAGAACCGAAGTCGACGATTTTGCCTATCGGGGCACACCTTTTTAATGTCACACTGTTTACATCAGGGAGAGGTATATTGACAAAATACAAAAAAGTATCAAGTTCGCGTCGCTCGCAAGCTAGTGCCTAAGCATTGTTGTACACTTTACAACACGCATAAATGCACTGCATATTCAAGGCCGCGTGCATGTCGCGTCCTGTCGCTAATGAACAGCGTGAGCGGCGCATTGCGCAAGTGGCCCGGTTGGAGCGCCCAGCTGCTGCCTTAAAGCAGAAACAGGGCCAGTTTTGAAACATCGTGTTATCCTACAAGATCTTATTTAGCTGGGGTTTACTTCTCAATTAAATGGAAATTATAATCATAAAATTTAAATTGGATTTGCCTCTGCATTGCAGTTTTCTGACAAAATTTGTCAGAATAGCTCACAACATGCCGTTCTATGAACTCTTCGTTATTGCTTCACAGTTTGCACACACTTTTGACATAAAGGCAGAAATTAGCAGCGATTAGCGCTGCTAATAAGTTATGAGAATATCAGACTACTCAGCATGTGTATGGCCGGTGCGGAAAAGGCTTCATGCCACATGGATACTTTTATTTTCTGCAGTCTGCAGTCTCTCTTCTACAGACCTTCTCGCTTAGCTTTTTGAAAGAAGCAGGCATACATGAAAAACTAATTTTTGACCCGCTCGCACACTTTATTGCATGACACACCTCAGCTACTTTTTCATTCATAAGAAGGGTGAGGTTTTTATTTACCTGTTTGGGAGCCTCGGGATCCTTGCCCAGCCATGGATTGGTGCTGAGATGACCTGACCTTCTTCATTCCCAACTTTTGCCAGTTTCTTACTGCAGGCCATCTACACCAGCGATGATTTTTATCATTTCTGAAAATTCTACAGTAAACATATCCTAACCTCGAGCTTGGCACAAGATGGCCTAACCTGCCTAGTGCCATAAAACCCAACACAACACCCAGTCTCCAACATTTCCACCATGCCCGTCATTTCCACCATGCCCGTCATTTCCACCATGGCTAGCATTTCCAGCCCACTCTCCTTCCGAGAAGGACAAGAGAACTTTCATGATGAACGAAAACAGATTTGGGGGCCCCACCTATTTCTCGCGTCGTTATACAATAGCCATCATGGGAAGTAGCGGGGCCAGTTGGTTCATTTTTCTACTTCAAACAGTGCGCAGGGACAGGACGTAGTCGAGAAACACAGCAGACACAGTGCTCGAGAAACACAGCAGTCGAGAAACACAGCAGACAGTGCTGTGTCTGTGTGTTGCTCGACTGTGTCCTGTCGACCAGGCTCAGGCACTAAGTGAGATGCCACTGGTGGAGATGCCCGTCATTTCCACCATGCCCGACATTTCCACCATGCCCGACATTTCCGCCCTCCGCGCACGTTCATCACCACTATACCGTCATCCCATGCTACATGATGCCCTCATTTCCTCCCCCAGATACCTGTCAAACCGCATTGATCATTGTCACAAAGTTGGCATTGAAACGTGTAACACTGCCAACTGCCAACTGCCAACTGCCAACTGCCAACTGCCAACTGCCAACTGCCAACTGCCAACTGCCAACTGCCAACTGCCAACTGCCAACTGCCAACTGCCAACTGCCAACTGCCAACTGCCAACTGCCAACTGCCAACTGCCAACTGCCAACTGCCAACTGCCAACTGCCAACTGCCAACTGCCAACTGCCAACTGCCAACTGCCAACTGCCAACTGCCAACTGCCAACTGCCAACTGCCAACTGCCAACTGCCAACTGCCAACTGCCAACTGCCAACTGCCAACTGCCAACTGCCAACTGCCAACTGCCAACTGCCAACTGCCAACTGCCAACTGCCAACTGCCAACTGCCAACTGCCAACTGCCAACTGCCAACTGCCAACTGCCAACTGCCAACTGCCAACTGCCAACTGCCAACTGCCAACTGCCAACTGCCAACTGCCAACTGCCAACTGCCAACTGCCAACTGCCAACTGCCAACTGCCAACTGCCAACTGCCAACTGCCAACTGCCAACTGCCAACTGCCAACTGCCAACTGCCAACTGCCAACTGCCAACTGCCAACTGCCAACTGCCAACTGCCAACTGCCAACTGCCAACTGCCAACTGCCAACTGCCAACTGCCAACTGCCAACTGCCAACTGCCAACTGCCAACTGCCAACTGCCAACTGCCAACTGCCAACTGCCAACTGCCAACTGCCAACTGCCAACTGCCAACTGCCAACTGCCAACTGCCAACTGCCAACTGCCAACTGCCAACTGCCAACTGCCAACTGCCAACTGCCAACTGCCAACTGCCAACTGCCAACTGCCAACTGCCAACTGCCAACTGCCAACTGCCAACTGCCAACTGCCAACTGCCAACTGCCAACTGCCAACTGCCAACTGCCAACTGCCAACTGCCAACTGCCAACTGCCAACTGCCAACTGCCAACTGCCAACTGCCAACTGCCAACTGCCAACTGCCAACTGCCAACTGCCAACTGCCAACTGCCAACTGCCAACTGCCAACTGCCAACTGCCAACTGCCAACTGCCAACTGCCAACTGCCAACTGCCAACTGCCAACTGCCAACTGCCAACTGCCAACTGCCAACTGCCAACTGCCAACTGCCAACTGCCAACTGCCAACTGCCAACTGCCAACTGCCAACTGCCAACTGCCAACTGCCAACTGCCAACTGCCAACTGCCAACTGCCAACTGCCAACTGCCAACTGCCAACTGCCAACTGCCAACTGCCAACTGCCAACTGCCAACTGCCAACTGCCAACTGCCAACTGCCAACTGCCAACTGCCAACTGCCAACTGCCAACTGCCAACTGCCAACTGCCAACTGCCAACTGCCAACTGCCAACTGCCAACTGCCAACTGCCAACTGCCAACTGCCAACTGCCAACTGCCAACTGCCAACTGCCAACTGCCAACTGCCAACTGCCAACTGCCAACTGCCAACTGCCAACTGCCAACTGCCAACTGCCAACTGCCAACTGCCAACTGCCAACTGCCAACTGCCAACTGCCAACTGCCAACTGCCAACTGCCAACTGCCAACTGCCAACTGCCAACTGCCAACTGCCAACTGCCAACTGCCAACTGCCAACTGCCAACTGCCAACTGCCAACTGCCAACTGCCAACTGCCAACTGCCAACTGCCAACTGCCAACTGCCAACTGCCAACTGCCAACTGCCAACTGCCAACTGCCAACTGCCAACTGCCAACTGCCAACTGCCAACTGCCAACTGCCAACTGCCAACTGCCAACTGCCAACTGCCAACTGCCAACTGCCAACTGCCAACTGCCAACTGCCAACTGCCAACTGCCAACTGCCAACTGCCAACTGCCAACTGCCAACTGCCAACTGCCAACTGCCAACTGCCAACTGCCAACTGCCAACTGCCAACTGCCAACTGCCAACTGCCAACTGCCAACTGCCAACTGCCAACTGCCAACTGCCAACTGCCAACTGCCAACTGCCAACTGCCAACTGCCAACTGCCAACTGCCAACTGCCAACTGCCAACTGCCAACTGCCAACTGCCAACTGCCAACTGCCAACTGCCAACTGCCAACTGCCAACTGCCAACTGCCAACTGCCAACTGCCAACTGCCAACTGCCAACTGCCAACTGCCAACTGCCAACTGCCAACTGCCAACTGCCAACTGCCAACTGCCAACTGCCAACTGCCAACTGCCAACTGCCAACTGCCAACTGCCAACTGCCAACTGCCAACTGCCAACTGCCAACTGCCAACTGCCAACTGCCAACTGCCAACTGCCAACTGCCAACTGCCAACTGCCAACTGCCAACTGCCAACTGCCAACTGCCAACTGCCAACTGCCAACTGCCAACTGCCAACTGCCAACTGCCAACTGCCAACTGCCAACTGCCAACTGCCAACTGCCAACTGCCAACTGCCAACTGCCAACTGCCAACTGCCAACTGCCAACTGCCAACTGCCAACTGCCAACTGCCAACTGCCAACTGCCAACTGCCAACTGCCAACTGCCAACTGCCAACTGCCAACTGCCAACTGCCAACTGCCAACTGCCAACTGCCAACTGCCAACTGCCAACTGCCAACTGCCAACTGCCAACTGCCAACTGCCAACTGCCAACTGCCAACTGCCAACTGCCAACTGCCAACTGCCAACTGCCAACTGCCAACTGCCAACTGCCAACTGCCAACTGCCAACTGCCAACTGCCAACTGCCAACTGCCAACTGCCAACTGCCAACTGCCAACTGCCAACTGCCAACTGCCAACTGCCAACTGCCAACTGCCAACTGCCAACTGCCAACTGCCAACTGCCAACTGCCAACTGCCAACTGCCAACTGCCAACTGCCAACTGCCAACTGCCAACTGCCAACTGCCAACTGCCAACTGCCAACTGCCAACTGCCAACTGCCAACTGCCAACTGCCAACTGCCAACTGCCAACTGCCAACTGCCAACTGCCAACTGCCAACTGCCAACTGCCAACTGCCAACTGCCAACTGCCAACTGCCAACTGCCAACTGCCAACTGCCAACTGCCAACTGCCAACTGCCAACTGCCAACTGCCAACTGCCAACTGCCAACTGCCAACTGCCAACTGCCAACTGCCAACTGCCAACTGCCAACTGCCAACTGCCAACTGCCAACTGCCAACTGCCAACTGCCAACTGCCAACTGCCAACTGCCAACTGCCAACTGCCAACTGCCAACTGCCAACTGCCAACTGCCAACTGCCAACTGCCAACTGCCAACTGCCAACTGCCAACTGCCAACTGCCAACTGCCAACTGCCAACTGCCAACTGCCAACTGCCAACTGCCAACTGCCAACTGCCAACTGCCAACTGCCAACTGCCAACTGCCAACTGCCAACTGCCAACTGCCAACTGCCAACTGCCAACTGCCAACTGCCAACTGCCAACTGCCAACTGCCAACTGCCAACTGCCAACTGCCAACTGCCAACTGCCAACTGCCAACTGCCAACTGCCAACTGCCAACTGCCAACTGCCAACTGCCAACTGCCAACTGCCAACTGCCAACTGCCAACTGCCAACTGCCAACTGCCAACTGCCAACTGCCAACTGCCAACTGCCAACTGCCAACTGCCAACTGCCAACTGCCAACTGCCAACTGCCAACTGCCAACTGCCAACTGCCAACTGCCAACTGCCAACTGCCAACTGCCAACTGCCAACTGCCAACTGCCAACTGCCAACTGCCAACTGCCAACTGCCAACTGCCAACTGCCAACTGCCAACTGCCAACTGCCAACTGCCAACTGCCAACTGCCAACTGCCAACTGCCAACTGCCAACTGCCAACTGCCAACTGCCAACTGCCAACTGCCAACTGCCAACTGCCAACTGCCAACTGCCAACTGCCAACTGCCAACTGCCAACTGCCAACTGCCAACTGCCAACTGCCAACTGCCAACTGCCAACTGCCAACTGCCAACTGCCAACTGCCAACTGCCAACTGCCAACTGCCAACTGCCAACTGCCAGTTGGTTTGCCGGTTTCTGCTTGTTGGGCTTTGTACCTTGCTGGTTGAGACCGTTACAGTTGTCAACGAAGCTAGAACCTTTGGGCCCAGCTGTGACCAAAAGCTGAACGGACACAACTCCAGGTCTCTGCGCGCAGCAGCGTTGGCTGCAACCAATACGAGGCCTCATCGGGCGGCGGACGTGCTGTTGTGTTTCTACCCCCCCCCCTAACTCTCTTTGTGTGTTCCCGTCACACCTGTCTCCACTTAGGCCATGCCCAGATGCAATGCGTGATTCTGCGAAAGGGGTCTTTCTTCATGCACGCGCTCCGATGCAACCTCCTGACAGGTGGAACCGAACACGAGGGACGCATTCGACTCCTGGTTTCCACGTACCACCACTTCTGCCTAACTGCCACGACATGTTTTCCGGAGTTCCCCTTAAACGGCACCCAAGGCAGCAGTATTGACCCTGCGACTTTGTGTGTGTGCATCTGTCAGGGTGACATGTCTTATCACCTGCTGCCACCTGCGGATACGAGCGTCTGCCAAGCGTCTGCCATTCCTCTCTCTTTTGTCAACCGCGGGGTGACGCCGCAGCAGGTGTTCGCCTTTGGGGCATTTGCTTGGAACAAGATATGGAATCCACCTGGCCGGAAACCACTAGCCCGTCAACACGCTCTTCTGGACATTTCCGAGTACCCAAGGGCCTCAGCGGATGAAGCGAGGTGACGACGCTGCAGGTGTTCGCCCTTGGCGCTTCCTCGAAACAAGATATGGAATCCACCTGGCCTGACGGGCCACTTCTGAGTACCCAGGGGCCTCAGCCGAGGAAGACAACGAAGCGGTGAACGACCTTGGAGCACCCGGACGAAGTCCCTACGATTGGTTGGAAAAGGCGGGAATATCTCGGGAGTGTCTATTTGAAGCGCTCGACACATTCATCGAGGAGCCATTCCCGGGCGACTCCCTGAGCGATTCCCTCAACGTTTCCCTGAGACTTCTCAGTTTTTACCTTGTTTGTCATTTTTGTAAATAATCATGTAAATATTTTGTAAGCACGACATGCGACCTTCGTCTTCATCTGTACAAATCCATCATCATCGCTCAAAGCACGACATGCGACCTTCGTCTTCATCTGTACAAATCCATCATCATCGCTCAAAGCACAACATGCGACCTTCGTCTTCATCTGTACATACCATCATCATCGATCATCATCTTCTTCGAAGGGTTGGTCGCCATACTTGCGGGTGCCATTAAAGCGCGCTCCATCCTGCGCTCTGTCTCCTGTCTCACAAGTGGTGGAGTGTGCTCTCGATCCCTGCGTCCTCTCCGCCGCAAGACTGCAGCTACGTTCCGGTCGCCACGTGCTCGTACCATCCGCACCGATGGATACCGTCAGCGACAACACCACTCGTACTCCCGGTGGGCCCCCCGTTCTTCTTCCTCTCGATTCGAACCGTCTGGAGCCAGCAATGATGAGCCAACCCGGTTCTTCCCAATCTTCTGGACACCCCACTTGGACCATCACCGCACTCCAGCGCGAGCCTCCCATTTTTGCTGGTCTTCGTGGGGACGATGTCGAGGACTGGCTCGACCAATATAACCAGCTCAGTGCCTATAATCGTTGGGACTCAGCGATGAAACTTGTAAACGTGTCGTTCTACCTCACTGCCGTGGCCAAGACTTGGTTCGTCAACCACAAAGATGCCATCCCGGACTGGGCTCACTTCTCGGCACAGATACGACAAATCTTTGGCACATCTGGTGCAAGCCCCGCTGTCTACAAAAAAAAGCTAGATACGCGCGTTCAGCTACCCGGTGAGTCCTACACATCCTACATTGAAGACGTGCTTGCCCTGTGTCGACGTGTCAACAGCGCTATGTCAGAGAACGATCGGGTACGTCATCTTCTGAAAGGGCTTGGGTCATTTGCCTTCAACACGCTTGCTGCTCAGAATCCAACGTCAGTCCAAGACATCCGAACAACTTGCCATCGTCTTGACGACCTTCAGTCGCTTCGATTAAAAGACATCTGGGACACCCCACTTTCACCCGACGTGGACTTACGCTCCCTCATTCGCTCCATTATCCGGGAGGAACTGCATGGCTCCACCTTACCGCCAGTTGATTCCCACCCGCCTCCAGCCCCGTCGTCCTCGCCTTTGCGTGATCTCATCAAAGACGAGCTCGCTTCGGTCACTCGCCCCTTGGCTGCGGAACCACCTGTACCGCGTTTTGTGCCTACCTATGCCCAGGTTGCTGCGACGCCTCCTGCTGCTGTTTACCCGTCGCATCCACAGCCCGTCCAGCAAACTCCGGTCTCTGTGTCCCCGAGCCCCGCTATGTGTCCTGTTTGGAGTCCGCCTGCACGTCGCAGCGCTTCTCAAGAAATACCGACTGTAAGCGGATGCATTCCGGCGCCGTTTTAGAGATGCCAGGCGGAAACAGGGCGAGACGTTCCAAGAGTTCTCATACAAGCTAAAAGCCGATCTCATTGAGTGGCTGAAAGCGGAGGAGGCTTATGAGAGTCGCGACATGGTCATTGAAGCAGTCTGCCTCGAACAGCTTTATGGTTGTCTGGGGGAGGAAATGCGCTTGTGGGTGCAAGACAGGCCAGATAAAAAGACCGTAGAGCGCGCGGCAGAACTTGCTGATGAGTTCGTGGCCCGTCGGGAATCGGAAAGAGCACGTGTTCGGCCCATGTCTCAATCTGACAAAGATAGTCGGGCGCGTTTTCCAGCAAATGAGAGAACTAAGAAATCGGCGAGAAACATGTCGTCGAATAGTCCTCCCGCACCCAAAATAAAGATGCTAGCAACAAGGAAGACGCTAAGAAGGAAAAGGCTTTTGAAGCCAAAAAGACGATCGTGTGTTTCCGGTGCCGAGAGCCCGGACACCTTTCGACCAGCTGCCGTAAGACAAAACTTATCTTCTCATTTCTGGACAACGAGGACGACAACTTCCGATTGTTGCAGCCCTATCCACGAGACCTACAGGTTAACGGAAAACCATGCAAAGTTCTCCGCGACTCCGCTGCAACGATGGACGTTGTCCGGCCAGAGTATGTTAAGCCAGAAGAATTTACAGGTGAATGTGCCTGGATACGGCAGGTAGTGGAGGAGAATAGCGTGTGCTTGCCAATTGCCCGCGTCGCAATCGAAGGACCATTCGTGGTACTTCACACCGAAGCAGCAGTGTCACAAAACCTGCCCAAGCAGTATCCGTACATTTTTTCTAATCGCTCGGATATGCTGCTCGGAGAAAAGGGCCTTCGTTTTGGGGATCACGCTGTCCAGGTTCTCACTCGTGCAAAGGCTCGAGAAATCGCAGCGCAAGCAAAGCGCCTGGAGGAAGAGGGCAGGAATGAAACTTTGATCCAAGAGCATGTCCACAGTGACGAGCCAGACCAGGACTTACTCACTTCTAGCACAGGGGTAAAGAGTACCGATAGTAGTGCAGGCTATAGTGAGTCTTCCGAATCAGGCGCAAGTGATGAGCTGGGGCTAGGTGAGGAATTGAATACCGATCATGTGTTGCCCCACTCGGATG
The DNA here is from genome assembly GCF_055824585.1 of Amblyomma mixtum. Classification (NCBI taxonomy): domain Eukaryota; kingdom Metazoa; phylum Arthropoda; class Arachnida; order Ixodida; family Ixodidae; genus Amblyomma; species Amblyomma mixtum. The sequence continues at coordinate 155,487,340 of NC_143021.1, read as the reverse complement.
GCTTTCTCGAACTCCTTCGTGTGGACAGAGCAACGTTCACCGCTGAGCAAAAGAAAGACCAAACTCTACGAAACTTGAGTCACCAAAGTGACATGGGTGTGTCACGGAAGAACTTTCCAACTCCGTTCTGGCCCGCTATACCGCCAGTATAAGGATAGGAAAGGTATCCAACACGACCCACTTATTGCCCGCGTCGCGATCGAGAGCCCGCTCGGGGTGAGTCTGACCGAGGCAGCCGTCTCCCAAAACCTGCCTAAGCAGCATCCCTCGATTTTCTCTAATCGCTCGGATATGCTGCCCAAAGAAAAGGGCCTGAGTTTTGGAGATAACGCTGCGCAGGTCCTTACCATTTCGAAGGCTCGTGAATTCGTAGCGCCAGCAGAGCACGTAGTTGAAGAGGGCAAACCTGACAGCGACTGTGGAGCTCCAAGCCAGAGCGTGGCGTTAGCTGAAAAGCGCGATGCCGCACAGATTGACCTTGCAACCCAGAAAGGCGTAGGCGCAGCGCAAAAATGTAGTCCTCCAGAAAGCAGTCGCGCGCTGAAAGCGGCAACTGCAAGTTCTATTGTAAGCGAGGAATGCGCCTCAGCGCTGCCTCGAAACAATGATCAGTTCAACGATGAGGGAACGACAGCCGCTCGCGACCAAACACCCGAAAATGAGTTATGCTCCAATGAAACCAGTGTGTCTTTGCCCATTGCCTGCGTCGCGATCGAGAGCCCGCTCGGGGTGCGTCTGACCGAGGCAGCCGTCTCCCAAAACCTGCCTAAGCAGCATCCCTCGATTTTCTCAAATCGCTTGGATGTGCTGTCCAAAGAAAAGGGCCTTAGTTTTGGAGATAACGCTGCACAGGTCCTCACCATTTCGAAGGCTCGTGAATTCGGAGCGCCAGCAGAGCACGCGGGTGAAGAGGGCAAACATGGCCCTGTAAGCCTGTCAAACTCTCACAGTAGTGAGCCAGAGCAGGCTGGATCACAAACTGACAATTAGGCGGACGCTAGCGACTTAACCTGTGACGGTTCCACGTTAGGTAGTGACGCGTCGGGCAAATCAACAGCGAGGGTTTCCACAGAGCGGCAGCGTACAGAGGTGGCCAAACGGGAAGTGTTAATGAAGGGGAAAGTGCGGCTCATGTTGATTGCTGCACGAAAAACCGGACAACCGTGTAACCGCCCCAATTTGGCACCTCAGCGCCGCATTAAAGGAACACAAGCCAACAGAACGCAACGCGCGAACCCCATCCGAGAGAGGCGGATACGCTGGCACGGCATTCGCACTCGTTCGTTCCCTTCTCGCATTCTGCTTTCTGAGCGTCAGCCAAACTTCAGAATCGCGAGACTTGGACGAGGAACAGTTCAGGGTCCCAAGCTGAAGCTTCTATCCTTGTGTCATTTTGCACCTGTTAGAGTAGCTATCGGACCGCGGCCGCGCATGGGGCGGCTGAAGAACAGGAATCAGTACATTCCTTGAGTCGGAACGCTGTTTGTAGGCGGATTTGAGGAATAATCCCGTCTTGAGTTAAATGCTTGTTTCTTTTGTTCATTTAACTCACCTGTACAGAAATGCAAGCTGAAATTCATAGCATTGTGTAAATGTCTCATCTGCTAAAGCAGCTGTCGGACCGCGGCCGCGCAAGGGGCGGATACGAGGCATAATCTCATAGTGAGTTTAATGCTTATTTTTTGTCTTTTGTTCATTACACTCTCTTATGCGAAATGAGAACGAAATTTCGGAGCTTCGCGTAATAGGGCGAGAAAATGGCAACGCTGATGGCCTCAGCCGAAGCTTTCCCGTGCAATGCCCTTTCCTGACTCCCCAGACGTTAATCCGCTAGGCAAAATTTGTATTTTTTTTTGCTTTAGCGGGAATCATTTTTTTGTCTGCTTGTATGTGTGTTCAGCAGCTCCACCTTCCCTTTATGCTCTCACGGGAGGTGGCTTTCTGTGACATAAACCGTGGTACGGCACCCCCCCCCCAAAAAAAAAACAAAAAATTTAGAAAATTTTTCTCCCTTTTGGCTAAACAAGCTCTGTGTATTCTGGTTTGGTCAAACTTGTCAACTTTCGGAGGAGGACGTAAATTTCACACGACAGCTCATTTACTCGAAGGAGGTTTTGTTGACCGCAGACAGCTTGGCAGGTCTTAAAGTTGGTTTGCCGGTTTCTGCTTGTTGGGCTTTGTACCTTGCTGGTTGAGACCGTTACAGTTGTCAACGAAGCAAGAACCTTTGGGCCCAGCTGTGACCAAAAGCCGAACGGACACAACTCCAGGTCTCTGCGCGCAGCAGCGTTGGCTGCAACCAATACGAGACCTCATCGGGCGGCGGACGTGCTGTTGTGTTTCTACCCCCCCCCCCCCCTAACTCTCTTTGTGTGTTCCCGTCACACCTGTCTCCACTTAGGCCATGCCCAGATGCAATGCGTGATTCTGCGAAAGGGGTCTTTCTTCATGCACGCGCTCCGATGCAACCTCCTGACAGGTGGAACCGAACACGAGGGACGCATTCGACTCCTGGTTTCCACGTACCACCACTTCTGCCTAACTGCCACGACATGTTTTCCGGAGTTCCCCTTAAACGGCACCCAAGGCAGCAGTATTGACCCTGCGACTTTGTGTGTGTGCATCTGTCAGGGTGACATGTCTCATCACCTGCTGCCACCTGCGGATACGAGCGTCTGCCAAGCGTCTGCCATTCCTCGCTCTTTTGTCAACCGTGGGGTGACGCCGCAGCAGGTGTTCGCCTTTGGGGCATTTCCTTGGAACAAGATATGGAATCCACCTGGCCGGAAACCACTAGCCCGTCAACACGCTCTTCTGGACATTTCCGAGTATCCAAGGGCCTCAGCAGATGAAGCGAGGTGACGACGCTGCAGGTGTTCGCCCTTGGCGTTTCCTCGAAACAAGATATGGAATCCACCTGGCCTGACGGGCCACTTCTGAGTACCCAGGGGCCTCAGCCGAGGAAGACGACGAAGCGGTGAACGACCTTGGAGCACCCGGACGAAGTCCCTACGATTGGTTGGAAAAGGCGGGAATATCTCGGGAGGGTCTATTTCAAGCGCTCGACACATTCATCGAGGAGCCATTCCCGGAGCGACTCCCTGAGCGATTCCCTCAACGTTTCCCTGAGACTTCTCAGTTTTTACCTTGTTTGTCATTTTTGTAAATAATCATGTAAATATGTAAATGCAGTTTTTCCTTCACTTCCCCTACTCCCCATCTCCGGCCCACGTTCCTTCCTCCTTCGGCACTGCGGCGGTGCTCCTGGACCCGATGCCTGGTGGGACACGCTACTAGTACGGCAAAACATATCACCCTCCAGTGAATAGCAGCGGCTGATTGTCATGGTGCTGCAGCTAGTCCCACCGCACCTCGTACAGTTACACTGCAGAGGGCTGGAAGGTGCAAGAGGCTTAACCGCGGATTAACAAGATCAGCCGCGAAGTCATGTCAATCGGCTCACGCCAATGGCTTGAGGGCCTCCTTTGAGGAGCGTTTGCATCTGTACTCTTGAAGCTGTCCGGAAATAATTTTTAAAAAATTATCAAGGTACAGGAGATTAGTTGCATTGTCGCGCACAGCTTTCTTTTACTATTCATCTTCTTGCTCAAAATGCAATGAAAACGAATAAAACCTCTCTCGCAGATGGCACGACGCTCGTCCGAACTTACCCGTGCAACTCGTGTAAGCTCGGGTAGTAACTCGGGTTGCTAGGTAACGGCACAAGATCGTACGTGCCATTTTCACCAATACGATTGGGGTGTTAGCTTGTGGTTAAGCGTTTGGTTTAGAGGCCGGCACGAGGCCGTCATGTGTGAAACCCTGCGCCTGTGCGAGGGTGGTGCCCTCTGGGTGTGTAGGCGACAGGATGTATGGATGGATAAGAGCGCCCCCTTCGAAACGGGGTGGTGGCAATTGCCACCATGCTCAGCTTTTCTTTCTTTATTTTTTTAACTGTGTTGTCAATTCTCATTGAGATTCGCTATCTTCTTTAAATACGGTTTCCTACACCTCTAACCTTATGCCACATCTCTGCTTTTCAGCCACCAATCCTCCAATCGCTTTTTGCTAACTTCCACTGCACATTTATTTACGTGACCATTGTAATCCTTAAACCCTAGGGCCGCCGGAAGAGTGACTGTGCCTGCATCGACATCCGAATGGATACCATCACATTTCAGTATGAGGTGTTCAACTGTTTCCACAGATCTACCACACACTGCACATGTGTCATCTTCTTCGTTAAATTTCTTTTTGTAGTTGCGCGTTCTAAGACACCCTGACGTAGCTTCAAAATGTAGGGCACTGCCTCTTGAGTTATCATGGAAAAATTCTTTCCTGATCTGCCTTTTCCAGTATCGATATAGTTCTACACTATGTTTATTTTCCATTGCATTGATCCAATTTTTAACTTCCGCGTTTTTCACCTGTCGTTTAATGCTCTTTCTTTCTCCGTCCTCATGACCGGCATACTTACTGGTTAGTTTTCTAGTTCTTTTCCGCCACTGTGAGTCAACGCTCTTCCTGTATAAATATCTAAATACCTGAGCTGCCCACCTGTTATCGTCAAATTTCATCAGGCGTTCTTCATACCGTATTTTACTCTTAGCTCATATCCCGTGCTTCGAACGATGCCCAGCCCATATCTCCTTGTACTGCCTCGTTTGTGATTTTTCCGTGGGCACCTAGTGCTAATCTTCCAACAACTCTCTGATTTACGTCTAATCTCGACTGAACTTCTGCCCTTAAGCACAGAACCGCATTGCCGAAAGTAAGCCCCGGCACCATTATTCCTTTCCAAATAGCTCTTAGTACTTCACATTTGTTGTACCCCCATAATGCCCTATGTTTCATTATCCCGGCGTCTCTTCGTCATTTTGCCCTAAGAGCCTGTTCGTGCTTTTCCGTGTATATCTGCCCTTCGTTTAGCCATATCCCGAGGTATTTGTATTCGGCCACTTTGGGTATTTCGTGGCCTTGTATTGTAAGAACCTGGTCAGTTGTATCGTTAAAAATCATCACACCTGATTTAGTCGCGCTAGAACTGAATCCCAGAGCGTCTCCTTCCCAGGCGGCAGCAGAGCGGCGCCATCTGTTGGAGCGCAGCTGAAGCGGTTGCTGGGGAACGGTAACTCAAGGTAGTTTGGTAGCCGCACCGCCACTAGCATAGGCGACGCGCCGAGCTGGGCTCCAGTGGTGTTGTTTTCGCAACAAAAATTGATCGCGAAAACCAGGTCAAAGGATGTCGAAATGGAAGAAAAGGAACAACTAAATAGTGCTCCTCCAACCGATGCAGCCACCGCGGTAACGCAGTGGTTATGGTGCTCGCCTGCTGACCCGAACGACGCGGGTTCGATCCCGGCCGCGGCGGTTGAATTTCTTTGGAGGCGAAATTCTAGAGGCCCGTGTACTGTGGGATGTCAGTGCACGTTAAAGAACCCCGAATGGTCGAGATTTCCGGAGCCCTCCACTACGGCGTCTCTCATAGCCTTAACCGCTTTGGGACGTTAAACCCCATAAACCAAACCAAACCATCAAACCAATACAAATACTATGTTCCGAATATTAAATGAATGAAAACTGGAAACATATGTTAGGATGGACAATAAAAAAAGGAACTCTCCTGGTCAAAGAGCATAACGTCAAAGAGACAAGTCCCTGTGGGAAAAATCGCCCACTTTTGCTTCTAAACTGGTTTTGCATGAGTCAATCATGTTCCCGCCGCCTTCCTTCTCCCGATTAGAGACGCCTTGGTAAGTGGGTATGAGTAGCACCTGCTGCCCCTCCCGGTCAGAAGCCACATGATTTGCCCGTCACACCAGAGACACGTGCGCCGATGACGTATGCAGGGAGAGGTGTATTGAAAGTGGGCGTTTTCTTTTTTGGTTTCTACCTCAGCAGGTAATATGGAAAGGCGCAGCACAAAGATGCGGCTCTGGATGCACGTGAGAAAGGAAGGAACGGGTGTTGGGCATTCTAGGACACAATTATTATGTGGTGCGGGGCGACTGGTTGTGGGAGGGAGGGGCTCTTGAAGGAGCGTGGCGACGCCTTGTGTTGTTGTGAGCCATGCCATACACTCACTAGTTCTCTATTTCGTTTCTGCGAGCTCCGAGGAGCATGAGGCATGTCTCGGAATTCCGTACAATGTTTATGTTCTGGGTTAGCTAAAAAGGCGATTGCAAAAGTGTAAAACTTGGACTGAAATTTTGGTCATGTGTCGGGTACCTTTGTGGTCGGTGCAATCTGGATGACCGGTAGCTCCGTGCGCTCTGTCAAGAAGCTCCGAGCGTAGTTCTTGCGCTGATTATATTTTTCAGCTTTTCGTTACTGCAGTGCACGTCGTCAGGCACTTCCCAAAGAAGATTTCGTTCATTAGGCCTTCATCTCTTTCTATTTGGGGGAGCGAGGAATATTTGTGTTATGAAAAAGATGCCCACAAATCAAGCTAGAACAATGCATAGCCGAGTGCCCCACTGGAGAGACATTTAATGGACAACAATCATCGCGTCCTGAAGAGCAAACCGTGTGTCCTTACTCTTCTCCGCAAATGAGGGGTATACCAAAAAAAAAACACGAAATATAAACGCAGAGAAAAAATTATGGGGGCATCTGAGCAATTCTTATGATTAATAACTGCCAGGGCTCTGCTTTTTGCTGAGTTGTTTTTAGGGGCTCGGGCGCTGAACGTTCTGTCGCTGCAGCAGCTAGCTTAGCACGTTTCGCTGCGTTAGGTTCGCCACGTATTTCATCGGCAGTGAACTGCCGCCTCCGGCCACGCTTTGCTGTCTCGCCTGTCGGTGTAGATGCGAGCGATTGAACTTGGACGACGAAGGCCTAATAGCGCCGCAACCTCACTCACCGAAAGCTGAAGGCCAAATGTCGGCGGCGCCAGGGCTTCTCTTTTGTCTAATATCTAGCCGCGTTTACACGAATACGACAGTGGAGCATCGTATTTCCTAGCGTATCTCGCGGAGGCGACCCGCCATTGTTTACATGTACATCAGGTCAGGCGGTACAGTGGCATCTCGCCCAGTGCCTGAGCCTGGTCTTTGTTGTACAGGTGAGGGTTATTGTATAACGACGCGAGGCATGCGATGGGGTGCCGAAATCTGTTTCTGTTCATCACGGAAGTCGTCTTTCCCTTCTCGGAGGGGGAGAGTCGCATTGATGACGTAACTCGCGTGCGGCGTCTCTGCCACGCGTGCCTTCCAGTCTAGGTAGTTGTGGCCTGCCATGGCTTTCTGGCTACGTCGGGGTTTCGGTATAACGAGCCAAGTGGCTTGTCACACAGGAAGGTTTCGTGACACTTTCACGAAGGGCACTTCTCTTGAACGAATGACACTTCTGGTGCGCGCGCCACCGCGGTGGCTCAGTGGTTACCGTGCTCGGCTGCTGACCCGAAAGACGCGGGTTCGATCCCGGCCGTGGCGGCTGAATTTCGATGAAGGCGAAATTATAGAGGCCCGTGTACTGTGCGACGTCAGTGCACGATAAAGAACGCCAGGTGGTCAAAAATATCCGGAGCCCTTCACTACGGCATCCCTCAGAGCCTGAGTTGGTTTGGGACGTTAAACCCCATAAAACCACCAAGCTTCTGGTGCACGCTGTCACACGGCAAAAAGGAGTGTTATATGGCAATGATGGCAGTGACGAGGGATGTTGCAGCAGCTTTGAGAGGTTTTTTTTTGTGTTATTACCTACAAAATATAATTTTTTCGCAAATGTAGTTACTCCGAGTCAATTTTCAGATTTATTTCCACATCTGAATACATGTTCACGACGAAAAGCATCACGATCCGTTACAAGTAATACCCCTGCTACACGGGCGTTTGGAATGCCTTCCAACTGAATGTCAATCGACTCGACTGCCGCATTGTGCTGCTAGACAAGTTTTTTAACAGCATTCGGCTGAGATACATTCCAGTTAACGGAGCTGCGCGAATTCATTCGAGATATTGGGATGCCTCCGAAGCTCGAACACAGCCCGCACTACCCGCACTGACCAACAGCCGCCGCCATCGCTTAGCGCCCCCCCCCCCCTCGGCCCTCCCCCCACAGCAACACCGGAGTGCTCTGGTTTTGTGGTTGTTGATTTTAATAATAACTCCTGTATTCGTGTCTCACACGGTACAGAACCGTGGAGGCCGACAGTCAAAGTTGTCATAAATGACAGCTTGACAAAGTCGCACGCCCCAAGCACTAGACAGTGGTACAGTGTGTGGGATATACAAATATCCTTCATCGCCCCCGCGCCGTGTCACGCGACGAAAGCGCGCGCCGCCGGGCGTGGGGAGAGGGGGCACCCGGCCACTCTCCTCACTCCCAGCTCGGACGTGACGTCACGCCTACGCCCTGGCGTCTTAGGGACGGGGTGAACGACACTCCTTGGAGGTAACCGGTTGCCCAAGGGGGTGGCCATGTCAGTGGTCAAGGCAGCCAGACGATGCAGCCGCATCTAAACTTCCTGGTCATCTCTGTGCAGGTCCTTGCAGCGCAAATTTTCCCGGTTGCCTATGAAGATTCTGGCGAATACTCACGCTGCGACAACACAGCAGCGTTTGTGACAACACAAACGCCTACAGGGAACCCCAACGACATTGGCAGTGGAAGTTACAACGGCAGCAGCGGAACCGCTTTTGAACTTTTCCCGCCCTTACATGTTCTCCGCTCAACAACACTGACAGTCACGGAACCTTCGAGCACCGCCCACCAAAATTTCTGTGCCAGTGGGCAAGGCAGCAGCCGGACGATGCAGCCGCATCTAAACTTCCTGGTCATCTCTGTGCAGGTTAGTGCTAAACGTGCAGTGTGTGAATTCAAGAGTGATTCATTGTGCCTTATTGTGCTGCCTTGCCCACAAGTGTTGTGTGAATGCGTTGCGGGGTGCTTTGAGTCTTTGTGCGTAATTCGTCTCCTCTTGAGTGGAGATGTAGAATTGAATCCTGGCCCCTCGACGCAAGATCAACTGGCCGCTATTCTTGAGAACCAGATAGCTTCAGCGGCAGAAATCAAAGCAATTGGAAAAAAACTTGCCCACATTTTGGACACCAACAAAAGGTTGAGCTCAATTGAAGCCAGTATTGAATCCCTAGTGCAAACAGCCCAAAAAGTGGAAGAGTGTGAACGGTCAGTTGGTTTGCTTCGTGGGGAAATTGCTGCGATGACACGTAGAATTGATTACCTTGACAGTTACAGCCGTCGGAATAATTTGATTGTATACGGCGTGAAGGAGCAAGAAACAGAGACAACGGAGTCTCTTATGGAGGCAGTATTAACGGGAATCTTCCAAAAAACGCTGGGAATCAATGTGACCAGTCTCGAGCGAATTCATCGAATTGGGCAGAAAACAGCGGACAAAACAAGGCCAGTGATTTTGAGGCTATATGACTTCTCTGAAAAAATACTGCTGTTTAGTAATGCGAAGAAGTTAAAAGGCAAAAACGTGTCCTTGTCCGATGACTACACGCCTCGAATCCGGAAAATAAGGAAGTTGCTATGGTCGACAGTTGATAGTACTACGGAAACAGCTCATCTCAGGCGCGATAAGCTCGTTATCGGGAACGATGTTTACGTGTGGGACGAAGAAAAGAACGAGCGTCGAAAACTCGCCAACTTTGAGGACCAAATCGCAGATGCGTCAAGTTCCATCGGGAACGATGCCGATGTTCCAAAAGTGAATAAACATAGAGGCCGTAAGCAGAAAAAAATCGCCGACATGGCACCGAAGTGACAGTCCAGGGAAACAAAGTCTATGCGATTGGTGTCTTTGAACGCGCGCAGTGTCATTAGCAAAACAACCGATATTGAAGGTTTACTTTACGATCTTGATCCCCATGCTATGTTGTTAACTGAAACATGGTTACATAACGATGTACCGGACAGTGATGTTGTACCGCCTTCGTACAAAATAGTACGGCGTGACCGGCCGTCTCGTGGGGGAGGAGTGGCTATTATTGTAAAGAACTCCATAAATCTGACACCACTCGATGGCATCCCTGGACATGAAAGCTTGTTCTCCAAGGTAGAAGTTTTTGGTAATACTGTTGTTATCGGTGTTGCGTATCGCCCACCTAACGCGGACACTCTTTTTCTTGAGCAGTTTTGTGACTATGTGCAGCGTTTCAGGGGAGTTCATACAAAGTTGATTATAGGCGGTGATTTTAACTTGCCTCATATTGACTGGCTAAATATGACAGTACCGGGTGGCGATTTAAAACATTCTAACTTGCTTCTAAGTGTTACTTTTTCATGTGACCTCACCCAGGTTGTTCACGTGCCTACACGAATCACACCTTCATCGCGGTACACTTTAGATTTGTTGTTCGTTAGTCCTGCTATTTCCTGCACTCATGTTGATGTTATGAGTGCTGTGTCTGACCATGAACTAGTATCGGCAACTTTTCATCTCCAAAGTAGGTCTGAAAGCAATAATTCACCTGTTATTGTTAAAGACTTTAATAGAGCAGATGATGTGAATATTCTTGACTACCTAGAGACACGTTACCAGGGCTTTGAGAACCACGAGGACGTAAATATGTTATGGTCCAGGTTTAAAACATTGTGCTTCGAATGTCTGGAACGGTTTGTTCCGAACAAGCTCAAAAAGAAAAGACATAATCCATGGATTACAAGAGATATTATACATATGCAGCGGAAGCTAAAACGACTCCGGCGAATGCCTTCTCGGCCACTAGCTGTCATTAGAAGCTTACGAAATGAGCTCAAGAATAGGATAAAGCAAGCTAAAGACAACTTCTCTTCCGTTACCCTCGGAAACTTTCTCCAACAGGCACCGGCAAAATTTTGGAGATTTATAAATGACAACAGGTCAAATGAAATTTCTTTATGTGTTAATGGCATACAAGTTACAGATTCTACATATGTAGCCAATGAATTTAACAAGTATTTCCACTCAGTGTTCGCGCCTAAAGACCAGAGCATTGGTTTTGCACCCGAGGAGTTCCAGACGACAATGCACGACGTAGTTGTGACTTGAGAAGGTATTGTTAATTTACTCTTAAACTTGGACGTGAAAAAAGCAGTGGGGCCAGACAATATTCCTACAGCATTTCTGCCCCGTTACGCAGAGGGGATATCGCACTACTTGCACGCAATCTTTACTGCTTCGTTGTCAAGCTCAGCACTGCCTGCCGACTGGAAAAACGCGCCTGTTGTCCCTATTTTCAAATCCAGTGATCGTACAACGGTATCCAATTACCGCCCCATTTCCTTAACTTCAGTTAGTTCGAAGCTATTGGAACACATAATTTGCAGAGAACTAGTTCAATATTTAGAAGAAAACCGCTTATTGTCAGATGCCCAGCATGGGTTTGGGCACGGGCTCTCCACCATCACACAGTTAATTACTACCTGCCATACCTTTTTTCTTGCAATTAATGACAGAGGCCAAATCGATGCAGTGTTCCTTGACTTTGCCAAGGCTTTTGATAAGGTGCCACACAATAAACTGATACAAAAGCTTTATAACTTTGGAATAAACAGAATACTTATTGACTTTATAAAAGCCTATCTTGACAACCGAGCACAGTATGTTAACGTAAATAATAGTTCTTCAGATAGCCTTCCAATGACATCAGGTGTACCCCAGGGGTCTGTCCTGGGCCCGGTTTTGTTCCTTATTTATATCAATGATATTGTTACCGAGATAGACCCTGGAAAAGTAGTTAAACTTTTTGCGGACGATTGTGTTGTGTACACAACGGTCAGGTCACCACACGATCAAGAACTCCTTAACGCGAATCTTGGCAATATTTACACCTGGTGCGAAAAGTGGGAAATGGCTCTGAACATAAAAAAATGCTCTGTTCTTCGTGTCTCAAACAAGAAGCAAACATTCGCGGTGGCTCAGCGGCTATGGTGCTCGGCTGCTGTCCCAAAAGACGCGGGTTCGATCCCGGCCGCGGCGGCTAGAATTTCTTTGGTGGAGAAATTTTAGAGGCCCGTGTACTATGCGATGTCAGTGCACATTAAAGAACCCCAGGTGGTCGAAATTTCCGGAGCCCTCCACTACGGCGTCTCTCATAGCCTTAGTCGCTTTGGGACGTTAAACCCCATAAACCAACCAAACCAACCAAGAAGCAAACATTAGCTCACACATACAATATTGGTCGGGATGTAATTAACGAAGTATCAGTTGTAAAATATCTAGGAGTCACAATAACATCAACTTTAAACTGGAACAAACATATTGACAACATATGTTGTACCGCACGTAAGGCCTTATGGGGGATTCGAAGAAAATTGGCGACAGCCCCAACACAGGTGAAGCTCACTGCATACAAATCCTGGTTAGACCGATTTTGGAGTATGCGTCATGCATATGGGACCCCTACACCAAAACAAATATAGATAAGTTGGAAAAGGTAAAGTGAATGGCCGTCCGTTTTATTTGCAACCGCTACAGACGAACAGATAGCGTAACAAAGATGATTAATCTCTTGGATCTTCAGACCCTCCAATCCAGACGCACAGAATACAGGCTTAAGTTCTTGTACCTCCTGTACAATAATAAGCAAAAATAAACAAGACTCTCTACCTTACCCCTGCACCTCGAGCTAACACACGGTTTAACCACGGGAAAAATCTTAAAAGAATACCAGGCTTGCATCGATTCATTTAAATATTCCTATTTCCCTACGACTGTGTCCGACTGGAATAAGCTGCCTCAGAATGTTGTCGATTCTCCTGACGAAGTGGAATTCATTGCTGCTTTGAAAAGTTTGAATGTATGACCTTTTTCTTTGACTTCATTTTGTATTTTTGGTATTATTCATGTGTGTTTCCCACTCCTGCTTGGACTACCGAAGGAGTCTGCAGTATTCCTAAATAAAAAAAAAGGTTAGAAAGGGAGCCGCGCGCGGCGGGAAGGGCTCTCTAAGCTCTCTTCTCGCCGCGGTGTTACTGCCGTTTTTGCCCAGCCGACGCCCTGCCTGCCCGCGCCTCCCGGACTACCCAACGCCGGTCGACGTCGACTTGGTAAGGATAGAACATTCTTCCGCAGTGTGCTTTGCCTTGCGCTAGGTTAATAAACGGTTTCCTAGCGTACTCTGTTCGTTGCCTACTTCGTCCGAACCCGCCGTGGCTGTGACTTTGCGCCACGGGTTGGGGACACGAGAACGCCTGCGCATAGCTGGCACGGAAGCTCGCCTTTCCGACCGGCTGCACGCGGAGTGACCCCATATCTTGGCACCCGAACGTGGGGCGAACTAGGCATTGAGCAGTGTACTTTGTTGGAGCGAACGACTGTCGACGCGCTAACAAAGGATGGCAGCTGATAGGCCTGACTTCCAGTCTTTGTTCATGCTGTCAGAGCTAGCGGCACAGAGCCAGGGCTCCCTACTTGACTTGCCTTTGGAAGGTGTAAATCTTGAGTGTTCCACGCGGAATAGCCGAGTTGCTTTCCCGGGCGCGTCGGCAGGACTCAGGCCTGGTACGGAGGGCACCTCGCCGCTCCGTGGTGCTAACAATGGGACACCTAGGCCTCATCATTCGACACCATCAGCGGCTGCGCCCAACTCCGGGGGCATTAGTCCGCAGTCATCCGAGGTGCTCTTGCAGAACGCGATGCAAGTTGTGCAGAGCTTAGCGGGTATGTTGCAAAACAATTTGCAAGCCCCGGCCCAGGCACCCCGTCTTAGGATAGACGTACCTACCTACACGGGGTACCATGACAGAACAGGGGCTAATGAGTACCTCGACCGTCTGCTGCATTATCAGCAAGCGACAGGAATCGCAGACGCCGAACTTCTCGCGCGTGTTCTGCCTGTCTCTTTGACGGAGCAAGCGGCCCGCTGGTACCGACTAACCGGCAACCGAGCGAGGACAATGGAGGAGTTTAGCGCAAGCTTCCGCGACGAATTCTTTCCCGCTAACTACGAGTGGCGTTTGAGGAGAGAGCTGGAACTGCGCACCCAGCACCCCGACGAGTCTTTGTTAGAGTACGTCCGAGCGATGGACAAACTGTATCGCCTCGCTGACCCTCGCGCCACGAACATGGAGAAAGTTGAGCGTGTCACACGACAAGCGCACCCGTCTTTCGCGGCCTACCTGAGAGGAGGCAGGTTTAGAGACCTGGACGAGCTAGCTGCTGAGGCGAAGCGCATTCAGGGAGACATCCTCTCAGCGCGAGCGTATCGGCCGCCACCACCCTCATCGCAGTCACTTGAGCCGCGCTGCGCGTGGAATGGCAGCTCAGCGCGTAGTCCGTCTAGAGCTGAAGCGACAGCACAATTTGCTGACGAGCGTGTCCCGAGGGGTTGGGAGTTGTCCGACCGCGCTTTGGACCCATTCAGCTACGCGTTGCGAACAGCACACGCTGCCGCAGAGCGCAACACACGTAGCCGAGATTGCGAGGCCGACACGTGGCCGCGCGAGCGGCCCCCACCGTCCGCACCGCGAGATCGAGATCGAAACGACCGACCGGAACGTGGCGACCAGCGCCTAGCCCGTCGGAGCCCGAGCAACCGCTGCTACAGGTGTGACCAACCGTGGCACTTCGCCCGCGACTGTGGCCGCCTCCCCGCCCGTGAGCAAACACGGTCGGGAAACGGCCACAGCCGCCGGTGATCGACCTTCGATCCCGCGCGGCGTACACAGAGAAACCCGGTTTATTAGTGCCTTTGGCATGTCGCGTAGGAAGTTCTGTTGACTTACCAGCGCCGTTCATTGAGCTAACGATAGCTCGAAAGAAATTCACCGCGTTACTCGATACAGGGGCAAGCGCTTCTTTGTTCGGTGACGAGGTGCTAAACCATCTCCGCCAGAACAAAATCCGGTAGAGAAAGTGCGATACCACTTTTCGCCTCGCGAGCGGCACAGCGCGATCTAGCGGTGCGGCTAGGATAGTGGTTCGCTGGGAAAGACGCGTGCGGCGACAACGCCTCGTTCATCTTCCCTGTTTATCCGTTCCTGTAATTCTTGGGCGAGACTTCCTAGCCAAGACAGGCATTGTGATAGACATAACCAGCGGAGGCTATCGGGAGCGCACCGCCGGCGCCTTGAAGCTTTTTGCGAAAGCGCCCGCGGCCTCGCAGTCAATTACGGCTCGGAACGCGAAGCGAGCGGGGAGAGACCGTGGAAAATAACCCCCGCCGGCCCGGAAACAAGCATGCGGGCGGACAGTCGCCGCTGAGAGAGGGCCCACAGAGAATGTTGTCGCGGTAGAAATCTGTTCTACCGTGCCAGGGAGGGCAATGCACCCTTTGTTGTCGGAGGTGAACAGCGTATCGGAGAGGGAGAAGGCACGCTTGTCTACTCTCCTCTACGAATTCAACGCCACATTCACGGACCGGCCTGGCCTCCCTACACTAGTAAGGCACAGAATAGACATGGGTGATGCACTGCCGTGGAAGTGCAATCCTAGACCAATTAGCTTGGCTAAGAGAAAAGCACTAGACGACGCCTTAGACGAACTTATCGACACTGGCGTTGTGGAGAGGTCTAACTTCCCGGTAGTCTTAGTTCCAAAGAAAGACGATACATATCGGCTTTGCGTGGACTGCCGCAGACTGAATGAGGTTACGACAAAGGATGCGTACCCTCTACCAACCATTTCTTCCCTAGTGTCGAACCTAGGTGGGGCGAAGTACTTTACTACGCTCGATTCTAGCCGCGGATACTTTCAGGTAGAAATGGATGAGCGTGATAAGGAGAAAACTGCTTTCACTTGTCACAGAGGTCTTTTCCAATTCAATAGAATGTCTTTTGGCTTGGTAGGAGCACCCGCTACTTATCAGCGCCTAATGGACCGTGTTCTGGGAGATGCGAAGTGGCAACACGCGCTCGCATACCTAGACGACATCGTGGTGTGCTCGCAAAAGTTCGAGGAACACCTGCGCCACTTGAGGGACATCCTAGGGAGGCTGAGGTCCGCGGGAATCACTTTGAACCCGAAGAAGGCGCAGATCGCCGCGACCCGAATAACACTGTTGGGGTTCACGATCGACAAAGGCCGCATTCTGCCGTGCGAGGATAAACTCGAGGCTTTTCTGAAGTTTCCGTCGCCGTCAGATCTAGCCGGTCTCAGACGCTTCCTGGGAATGGCGAACTTTTATCGTCAGTTCATCCCAGATTGCACAGCGCTGTAGGCACCTTTGACAAAGCTTTTGCAGAAGGGCGAGCACTGGAGTTGGGGTCACGAGCAAGAGGCTGCACTGCGCAACCTCAACAAGGTGCTCGCGGACACGGCTGAGTTGCAGCTACCTGACCTGAACAGGGAGTTTGTGATTCAAACAGACGCAAGCGACCTGGGCTTATGAGCAGTGTTGCTTCAGGAGCATGAGGGTGTCCTCCGACCGATAGCGTTCGCGAGCCGTTCACTGACGCCGGCAGAGAGAAACTACTCGGTGACAGAGAAGGAATGTCTCGCGATAGTTTTTGCTCTGCGGAAGTTCGACTACAACGTCGACGGGGTGGCATTTGTGATCGAGACGGATCAAATGGCGCTCACATGGCTGAGACGACTCAGCGAACCGAGCGGCCGCCTGGCGCGTTTGGCCCTGTTGCTGCAGCGTTACAACTTTACCGTGCGCTACCGCAGAGGGAAGAACAACGCCGTGGCTGACGCACTCTCGCGAGCGCCTGTCCAGAGCGAGGAAGGTCACGCGACCGACCGCCCGACAGAGAGAGAGAGTGAGGGATTGTCCCCAGCCGTAGCCGATGTAAGGGACGCGGACCGACCGTTGACCCCGGGCGAGAGCGTGAACCACGTGGACTACGCGAGTTCCGTGGGGATTGTGTTCAGCAGAAAGGAGTTGCTCGAAGCTCAGCAGATGGATTCGTTTTGTCGAAAAGTGTTCGACGGGCTCCGGTAGCCGGAGGGCCGGGCCGCCGCGCACACGGGGACAGCTGGTTTTGCTGTCGGTGCGGAGCGCCTGGAAACAGCTGGTAGTGCTGTGAGCGCGCTGGATTCTTATCTGCTGGATTCCGACGGCGTCTTGCTGAGGTATATCCCCTCCGAGAACGACACAAGCGAGGCGTTCAAGGTGGTGATACCGCGAGTGTTGAAAGCGGCACTGTTAAGTTACTTTCATGACTCGTGCATCGCTGGGCATACAAGCGGCCCCAAGACTTACATTAAGTTGTGTTGCTTTGCTACCTGGCTTGGCATGAAAAGGGACGTAACACGCTACGCCCGTTCGTGCCATGTGTGCCAATGCGTGAAGCCCCGGGGTGGACGACCGCCCGGCCTCATGCAGCCGATTAACAGCCAGACTCCCTGGCAAATCGCGGCGTGTGACATCATGAGACCGTATCCCACGACACCGAGTAGGAACAAGTTCCTGCTGGTGGTCACGGATCACTTCAGCAAGTGGGTTGAACTTTTTCCCCTTAGAAAGCTGACGGCACAAGTGATCATGGTGAAGCTGATGGACGTATTCACCAGGTTCGGTTTCCCAGAGCAGCTGAAAACGGACAACGCGTCCTACTTCACTGCGAAGGTGTTCGTAGATTCGTGCGCTGCACTCGGCATTAAGCACAAGAAAACGACCACCTATCATGCTCAGTCGAACCCCACGGAACGGGTGAACCGCAACATCAAGCACATGCTTGTCGCGTACTCTGAGAGGCACAAAGATTGGGACTTCTACCCGCCGGAGATCGCGTTCGCTTTTCGCTCGACCGTTAACCGCTCGACTGGGTATGCGCCGTCTTCTCTCAATCTGGGTAGAGAGCTGCTAAATCCGATGGACCGGGTTCTAACGGACAGCAGGAAGACGCCAGTCGCTTAGTCAGCACGAGCTGAATACGCGACGCAGCTGCGCGCTAAAATGACGGAGGCCTTACGCAAGGCTCGCCGCAACTTGAGTACTGCTAGGGCGCAGCAGAAAGCACAGTACGACCGCTCGCACCGAGATGTTCACTACGAAGTGGGCGATCTGGTGCTTCGGCGCCAACACGTTCTGAGCGATGCTAGCAGACAGTTCGCGGCCTCGTTGGCACCGAAATGGATCGGGCCGTTTCGCGTGCGAGAGAAGCTTTCCTCGCTCGTTTACAGGCTCGAGGACTTGCGGTCGAAACCGACAGGCGGACCGGTGCACGTATGCGACTTGAAACGTTACGTGCAGCGAGATGAGTGGGTCCAGGACACAGCCCGATCCGCGCCGCAGTCGGAAAACGAGCGCTGCGATCAGCCGGCGAACTCCGCGTCCCGCTATAACTTGCGCCGTAGGCAGAAATAAAATCTGCCTGCGCGGACTAGAGCGAGGGCGCAGGCCGACACGCAGTCTCGTTAGATGCATGAACGTACGGGCCGCTCATGCCGATCGATGTTACGTAAGGCTTACTTGCGTTAACCCTCATGACTCTCGTGACGGCCGTACAGCTACGTAGCACTCGCTGCGGGAGTTGGCTACATCTGTGTTGGCCTTTTTCAGCGCAGATGGAAAAGAAGCAGGGCACATCAGAACGACATCGTTCACCACTACCGCCAACAAGCCACCATCCAGCTTCGGCAACGCGCCGCGCCCATGGCCCGCCGCTACGCCCAGCCCGCGACCTGAAGCCGCCACCCTGCTGCCACCTGGGCGCCCCTGCTACCTGCCACACCGCATCGGAGCTAACCGCCTGCCTAACGCCTGCCGACTGTACGCCGCTGCACCCGCCTACCCAAGAACAAGCTGGTCAAAACACAGAGAGCGCAGCCGTGGCCCTATTACCACCTCAACCCAGGGCGCTCGCCAGCTAACCAGGCATGCCAGGGCAGCCCAACCGGGGCCCTCGCCACTGTAGTCGCCTGACACAGCATCTCAGGGCGGCGCAGCCACGAACCTGCAGCCTCCAAGCCTTCTCGGCCGTTGCCACGGAGGCGGTCAACCACCTTGACCGGAGCGGCGCAGTCGCGCGTGCTCGGAGGACGGCGACAGGTGGCAAGCTAACGTCTGGCATCGGCATCACCATCTCGCGGGTGGCCAAACCTACGGACCAGCTGATCGGTGCGGGCGTGGCGCGGACGGCAACAAGTGTACGGGAGCCGAAGACCTTCGACCCCTGGATGGCGGAGAAGATTAAGTAACGTTGCGCCTACTTCTCTGTTCGGGAGGCTTCTTAAGGAGGGGAGGATGTGGGATATACAAATATCCTTCATCGCCCCCGCGCCGCGTCACGCGACGAAAGCGCGTGCCGCAGTGCGTGGGGAGAGGGGGCACCCGGCCACTCTCCTCACTCCCAGCTCGGACGTGACTTCACGCCTACGCCTTGGCGTCTTAGGGACGGGGTGAACGACTCTCCTTGGAGGTAACCGGTTGCCCAAGGGGGTGGCCATGTCGTAGGGGTTAAAAAGGGAGCCGCGCGCGGCGGGAAGGGCTCTTAAGCTTTCTTCTCGCCGCGGTATTACTGCCGTTCTTGCCCAGCCGACGCCCTGCCTGCCCGCGCCTCCCGGACTACCCAACGCCGGTCGACGACGACTTGGTAAGCTACTGAACCTTATATTATCGGATAGAACATTCTTCCGCAGTGTGCTTTGCCTTGCGCTAGGTTAATAAACGGTTTCCTAGCGTACTCTGTTCGTTGCCTGCTTCGTCCGAACCCGCCGTGGCTGTGATTTTACGCCACGGGTTGGGGACACGAGAACGCCCGCGCATAGCTGGCACGGAAGCTCGCCTTCCCGGCCGGCTGCACGTGTAGTGACCCCATAAGTGGTATTGCGAATTAAAAAAAGAAAACACAGTACACAATACGCCCTGATCAATGAAATTCCACCCTTGCAGAGTGAATAGAGCACATGGAATTAGCTTGTTATAAGGCAGAAAGGAAAGACAAAACAAATTCACTGAACGCACAAAAGTTACAAAACTGCATACACAATTGAAGTAGAGTGAGGCTGGAGAGAACAATCGTAATTACCATCCACTCGCCCTATGGCAAGGAGGTTATATTAAAACTCCCTATGGAAACAACTTGAGTGCATATACAATTACAACGGCTAAACCAAGCATGGTCACAAGGAGAAAGGACTTAACGGAAAGGGAAGTAGATTGAGAACAAAAAAAAGCCTAAAAAACAGGCCTAAAATGAAGTAGTCCAATTGCGGCTCGTCACTGACGAAGCCAAAGACAATCATTCGGAGATGCAATATTTTCATGTGTGTTGTTCGCTTTTTTTTGCTTCTCGTTAGCGAATATTTTGTGCACACGCTAAATGAGTGCTTGAAGACCATAATACATGACTGAACATTAACTGTATAAGCGTGAAATTTCCCCAGAAATGCACAGGTGAGGTCGACTGGACTCCTGTACTGTTGTTTACGTCGCTGTGTACAAACTGCTACTGCTCGTTTGCATGACATAATACACTAGCTGCGCATCACTTATCTTAATTAATCTCACTGTTGTACCGGTTGTACTCTTGCTTATTTACAAAGTTCGACAACTCTGTAGGAAGCGCCGATGCGACTGCACGCTGGGAAACACTTGGTAGCCTGGTTGCTGATATGGCGTAGGACCGGCGCTTCTCGGTAATCGTTCCTTTCTCCGATAAGAAGAGTAGCTCATTTTGAATCAGTTTACGCAGAAACATATTCGGTTACCATTCGCATTCATTGAAGCGGCCTTATTTTTCACCCAGAAGCGGCGGCAGCGATTGTTGCCAGCTGCCGAAAGCACTGAGCGGCAGTCTGAGTTCCACCGGCGCTTCCCGTTCAGCGCATGCGCGTCCTGTAAAGGAACCGACAGTCGATTTCCGATCACTTTTGGTAAAACTACACTCGCTGTCCATTTGGGTTCGCTGAAACTAGAGAATTCGCTCTCCAGAATCGCCGAAATTCAGTACACATACCCTGTGGACTCATCAGGCCTACCTCGGAAGGGGGTCGTCATCTGCAAAGCGGGAGTAGCTGTTCAAGTGTGCGCATTATTTTTATTTGCATATGAATTAAAACATGGTTTCATTAAAAGGCGCTACCAAGGAAATGAAACGGAGGTTTTTAATTCCCAAAACAAAATTTCTGAATGTCGGAGAACTGCTGTTCAGGCTACGCATTCGCCTTGCCAGACCAAGTGGAGTTAGCCCAGCAAACTCACTACGAGGAAAGTATGTTCTGAAGCGAGTGTCACTGAAGCTCATCGTGTGCCAGTGCGCAAATGACACGTTAAGCGAATGCCACTTCCCACGAAACACAAAACGTCTTACAAACTTCTCGGAACAGCTCCAAATGACTACAAACGTCTTGCGCTGCGTTCAAACGTCTCATAGATGTCGACAAGAAGTTTACTCTGCGACGTCTCTTATACATCTGCAGTAAGACGTTTGCTGTGAAACTTCTGTGAAACATTTGTAGTGAGATGTTTTCTAGACGTTTCTAACACGTGGAACTTAAGACCACGTCAAGGAGACGCGCTATAGCAATCAGCAGAGAGTTGCCGCCGTGGATTAAACATGCTGTAAATCACGGCACGTAAATTAGATGGTTCTCCTGCTTGACATTTCGAAGAGCAGGCGCGCCGGTGCAAAGACCGCTCTTTGTACTCGAACAATGACAGCGCGTTTTCTCCTACGGAGCCCGAATCACGTTCCACATCGAGTACAGCTAACCCGCCACTCGTAAGGCTGAATTTAAGTAACATATAATTTTCCTGAAAGCCGACGGTAATTACGCAAGTAAAAAAATTTTCCTTCATGTTGCAAACGCCTCTGTTACGCCTCGGCTAGCCGGCGGCAGCACGCGGATTGTCAGGCGCCCGCCGCCTTCGCTGAGCTCACTTGTGCGCAATCTTTTCATGGCCTCCGAGATTACCCGCTGCGATCGTCTCGGGGGGGGGGGGGGGGGGGGGCGAATCTTGGAGGCAGTAATCTTTCTTGAGTCACGCCGCAGCTTGGTGCTTGGTGTCGCTGTGTATGCTGGCGATGCAAGCTAGTTTTCCAAAGTGGTTTTAACCGTTTCAAGCACAAATAAATCTTAATGGAAGCTGAAAGTGCTTAGTTTAACATTAAAGTATGAGATTTAGTTTGTTTTTTTTTGGTTCTTTGAAGGTTTGTTTATATTTACGTTTAGAAATTTAGTACTTCATTTGGCCATTTGGCGTTTCAGACGCTAGCGAAAGCTACGCGCGCGAAGTGGATGCTTCGTAGGTTGCACATTTCGCTGCGGTCTATTTTGCTCGCTGGTTGGCATTTCATGCCGCTGCAGTTTGCAGTTTCCCCTTTTTCTGCGGTACCGTCTACTACCAGTGTTGCACTGAGATGTGAGCCTCGTTTTCCGCAAAAGTGTGTAGCCTTCCATTTCTCTTGTGTGGTGAAAGTCTCGGCCTTGCTGTAGGAAAGCCACTATCGCGCCTGATTGAACGGCCGGCTAGTGTGTCACTCCTTTAGTTTATAAATCACAAAACAGTATCAGCCAGTGTTCTACATACCAAAGTGCAGCGTTGAATGCATTAAAACAGGGCATTTGCATGTATTTGAGCTTTTGTTAAGTGGATACAGCTAGGCTGCCCTCGCATGCGAGTTGCTTTCTTTACCAAGGCGGTGACAAAGTGAACGTGACAAAGCTTCAAACCAACCAGCTTTGTTTAAGCGTAGGTTAATAAGACGCGAATTTTTTCCTACATAATGATTAAAATTCTTGCTAAAGACTCTCTTCTGGCCACCTGTGTGCTCCAATTCTCCTTGCTGTGATTGCCGTCAGTGAAACTCGCGTTAAAAAGGCTTTCGTTATCTTAACTGCGGAAAGGACTCTGCAGTATTAATTATCACGAAGTAAACATGAGGCCCGTCGTGACGGCTGTGTGGCATTGTCGTTCGGCTGCTGATCCCAAGGTCGGAAGTTTTTCGATGCCGGCCGCGGCGGCCGTATGTCGATGGAGTCGAAATACAAAAACGTCCGCGTACTGTGCGAAGTCAGCATATCTTAAAGAACCGCTGGTGGTCCAAATTAACCCGGCGACTTCCACTACGGCGTACCTCAAAGTCAATTTGTCGCTTCGGTACGGTAAACCCCACAATTTACAAGTGATCATGAAGTGGAAGTTGTATCGATTTCATGACATTCAATGACTGCATGCGTAAACTAAGCAAACCACTGAAGCAATACAGTTGCTGACTGTTTTTGTTGCAGGTCATGATGAAAATATGGGAGAATACTTTGTAGAAAAACTGTGATTGCCTAATTTTAGTTCATTTGTGCGGAACTGCCCTGAGCTATTTCTTCTGCTATGTGGCCTTTTGTATGCCTAGCTGCTGCAAGCTTTGTGATTTGCCTGAGGTCTGTGGTTGGTTATTCGCCCATAGTATTAAAATGAAACGAGAGAATCTTGACAATCCGGGTGTGTTACTGCACTGACTTGTCAAGCTTTTGTTTCATTACGATTGAGAGCCCTGCACTAAGGTAGTTTACTCAGTGGTGCTGCTCTGTATGTGTGCAGGCTGTTTGACTGTGCAGTGAAGTACTACGGCTCTTTGCAGGCATGGCTGCTTTTATTTTTTGGCAAACCATTGCACCGTGGACAGCTGGCGTTGTCCCTGCTTCACTGTGTACATTTCGTTATGGGTGCAGCCTGTTCAACAGTGGTTTTCAGAGGTCCTCCTTGCCTGCTGAACTCCTCAAGTTTTGGAAAGCACTCTTTGCAGCTGACACTTTTTCTTTCACTTCATGATTTCTTGTATAGGTGTAGGCTGTTTGCTAATCATTCCACAAGCCCCATTATTTGTTTGTCCTTTAGAACTCCAACTGTTGGCCGGAGGAGCAAGGACCTGGTCTAGTTTCACGCAAATTAATCGCAGCACCTTGTACTTGGTTGTTCAGACGACTTGGCCTGGAGATTGTTTCAGTTCTGAGGGGAGCATATGGACTAATGCTTCTTGTGCAGTGGTGTAAGTAATCTCTTGCCCGCTATTTGAGCTTCATCGTACAGATTAGAATGGGCTTGTTTGGCAATGCAGTGTTAAAAACCTTATACACGCGCACTTTTATTTGTCTTATCTTTCAAATGTGCCCCTGTGTGGCTGTCAAAGTAAGGTCCAAGATTTAACCCATCTCTGGTGTATACTGAAGTGATGCAGGTATTACCAGGGCAGCAGAATCTCTGCTGTGTTTTCGTGCGACGGTGCAAGTTGTCAACCATCAACCACTTTTGATTCAGCCGCATCTTGCCGGTAAGAGAATGCCTGTTTGCAAGATGCAGCTTAGGAGGTTCAGTGAGTACAGTGTGCATCACAGTAAGGCAGTGCACTTGCTATTGACTGCTTGGCTTTCAGTGTCCATGCACGCTGTTTGAATTTTGCTTCTGTTAAAGGCCTCCACAGTGATTGACTTCTTGAGTTTATGGTGAACCGTAGCACTCTGCTGAAATGCCACTTGTAATGCCATCATATGCATCTATGTTTTTAGCAAGCTTATGTTATTGCCTGTGCCATCACTCCTTGCCATTTCCTGGTCTTATTTGCTTCCGACTCCTCACTGGCCATTCTACATGCACCTGACTGACTGTGCTTTTGGGGAATCTAATATTTTTCACTTCTGCAGGCTGTTGAACAGAGCTGGATTTGACTTCCCCTTGTTACCATCTAGTTGGCATCCTTCTTGCAAGAAAAGCGATTTTTGGAACACCTAGCGAGCTCTTCACTGCCATCCACATCACAGCAACAAGGCCCGGTGCCGAATTAATTTTTGATTTAACAATTTGTTGCTGCTCAACACTTTCCCGCCATCCAAGTGCTTACCGTTGTAATGTCAGCCAAACCAGTGAAGCTACCTCCTCCGTGGCTTCTAACATTAATTTCCTGGTGTGTGTGGGGGTGTATGCACTGGATTCAATAAACAGTAACACAGTGACTGAAAAGTGTGCTAGCACATGCATTTATGGTTGATTACTACAGCCATACATCCCTTGAAATGTGGGCTCAGTGTTCAGGTCATTGCAAATCAGCTTTGAGTTCATTTTTGAGTGGTGTATACCAGAAAAATGAGCTATAACATTTTTAAAGCTTTAGAGGGTTTACAGGCAGCACTAAAATCAGTCTTCAAATGCGTAAAATAATCCAGGCACCTTTTTCGGAAAAAAAAAGGAACGTCTAAAAAAATTCTAGAAAAGTTCTACCTCAGAAGTTTTCTAGCCGTATACAAGCGTAGCGTTAGCAGAGCTAATAGAGGGCTAGTCAATGTCTTAAGTCTAAAAAACTGCTTAGATGAAACTTCTTTTAGATGTCAAGCTTTTTTACGAAGACATTTTTTAGACGTCTATTAGCGCTTTTTGTGTTCCGTGGGTTGTTGAAAGTGGCACTAAATGCGCCATTGAGGCAGGAGTATAATGCTCTCGCGTTAAAAACTGTTCCAATCCGTGCTAAATCTGGAATACCATATTGCAGTAATGCATGCGTTGTGTGCCGTGTTTTGTAGCAATGTATAGATATCGAGCGGTGTCACTACAGAAAGCTTTATGAATTTGTCTCGTTGCGCTTGCATTTCGTGCTGTCGCCCAGGACGCCTTCCGCGTGAAGTCTTCAAGAGAAACTTCATTTATTGTTCTGGCTTCTGTGGCCAAGTGTTCAAGGGCGTGTGGTGATGGCTTGGCTAGACTACATGCTGGGAATGCTGCTGCATGAAATGAACGTCGCTCTTCAATTCTCGGTCGCTGTTTGCGAAGGGGATCTCGGCGCCTCTTTACCGCGACAGATGCCCCGGCCCGCTGTCGTCTTGTCGTGGCGTCTGTGGCGCCAGGCGAAAGTGCGCCTCTTCGGACGGCTTCTTCCACCTCTGTTCCCATTCATGTCGCAAACTCCGCCTTACTGTGCACCCTAGGCCATCCATTTACTGTTTATGTCTCTTCGCTCAGTTTCTAGTCTTTTCGTCTTGCTTTTCTGCCATGAAGAAGTCGCTTCCCACCGCTCAGCATAGAGCGCTAATTTTTGCAAGTATAAATTCCTCCTAGAGACATGCACTGGTGACTTATGGCGATAGTCGAGCTGTTTACAAAGCCACACACTTTTTTCGTTGCGCCTTAAAGGTTATAAACGCGGTGAAACTTAACATTATCCCACATGTACTTTTTTCGGGTGGCTTCTTGCGTCAAGTCGAAGGTGTAGCCTCGAAATGCATGCCTGTATTAGTACACGCTTGAAAATACTCATGGCCACAAGTGAAGAGCATCGCACAAAAACAAAATATATCAACTCTTCGCATTGATGGAGTGTAGGAAACTATCTCCTCGTTTTCCGTCACTCTATGATTTTCTGAGTTCTGTTTCTATAATTTTACTTGGTCCATGGGGCAGACAGCGTGCTCACTTATTCCTCAGTCAAGGTTGCCATAAAGGCCATAAAGAACAATACTTCTCTTGCATTCTTGATCACTGATTTTGCGAATATAGTTTTCTCAAAATTCAGCGCATGTTGCCAGCGCGATATTCGCTCAATCGGTCGCATGACACGACGCAGTTATGAAGACGCCCGCTACGTGCGCTTTCGGGGCTCGTGCTTGCGTTCGTGCGTGGTGCGTGGGTGTGTGCAAACGTGTAGCATAACGCGTGTGTAACGAAAGATATGCACAACGTAGCACAACGTAGGGACGTAGCACAATGTATATTGCCGCGAATCTTTGTAGCGTTTGTTTGTAGTGTTTGTTTGTTCATGCTTCAAGGCTGCCGGCACGCCGCTTTATCGCTTCGTTTGTGACGCAAGACGCGCCTAGATGTATCTCGATTGATCGCATCCAGGCGGAGCCGATTCTACGCCCGAATGTTCTAGTAACTTTCCAGCACGGCTGACACCGGCAATGATTCTGTTCGATGACCGCCGAGCACGCTTGTTGCTACGCCGGTGCCGAGTGATTCAGTTCCTTGCGGGCGCAAGTCAGCCCAAATAAAGAGTTCCGTTTCGAAGACATTCTCGCTGTTTTCCTGTTTGCCCTACTGCAGTCACCACTACGTGACATCTGGTGGAGGTGCTAACGGATGTCCCGGTCGCCCTCACACCCTGGGAGACGTCAAAGCAGCCCGAGCTGTCTCGAAGAAGATCCCGAGAAAGCCGCAGAAGTCGTCCCAACCGAAGGCGAAGGGCGAAGCAGCCGTCGTCTCTACAGGCGTCCACTAGAATTCGGACTGCTACCGGACAACACGCGAGCGATGAACGACCCCTCAATTTCGACGTCAGCCATGGCTACGACACCAGCCCCTATTATTTTACACCAGCCCCGACTGCCGCCAACGTTCAACGCTTCACCGGGCGAGGATCCCGAAGAATGGCTGGAACAGTTCGAGCGTGTCGCCGTGTTCAACAGTTGGGACGACCAGACCAAACTGAGCCATGTTTTCTTCGCCTTGGAAGGACCCGCGAGAGTTTGGTTCGAAAACCGCGAAGCTTCTCTAGCGACGTGGGAATTATTCAGGCCGGAGTTCCTGAAGGCCATCACGAGCAACATCAGGAAAGAAAGAGCTCAGCTCCTTCTACAATCACGCATACCACACCCGAATGAGACTAACCGCGTACGTAGAAGACATGAAGCGCCTTTTTCGACGGGTCGATCCTGACATGACAGAATTTGATGCGTGATGCTAAACAGGCACTTTTCGGCGCTCTCACCCGCAATCCACCGACGACGGTCGCGGAATTCACCACTGAAGCAGTCGCCATTGAGATAACCTTGCAAGCACGAGCCCGTCATTTTCCTCGACTGCCCCAAGTGACCTCGACTGCCCTCTCGGATGGCGAAGCATTCGGAGGCAACCTGCGGGATGTTATCGGCGAAATTGTACGGGAAGAGCTGCGTCGCCTACTACCATCTTCCAACCAGCCTCAAGTAGCGACCCTTGAAATCGTACGCGAAGAATTGCAGCATGCGCTTGGCACCCCGTCATCTTCGCCTCCTGCTGAAGCTCCAGCCTTAACCTACGCCGCTGCACTGCGCAGTCCTCAGCCCAACGCAAGAGCCAAAGTCCGCCTCTTCGACGTGAACCAGCTGTTCCCGAACGCCGCGCAAGCCCCAGGAAGTGCGACGCCTGGAGGACTTCCAACGACCGCCCACTGTGCTTACATTGCGGCGAAGCCGGTCATATACTTCGTCCTTGCCCGTACATACGCATCGGCCTGCGAGGTTTCACCATCGAAGCCCCACGACCATTCCCTGGTCAGCGACCACGGAAAATTGACGACTACCTGCACAGAGGGGAGTACGTGTCCTCAAGCCGTCTGTCCCGCTCGCCGTCGCCGTACACCGCACGTTTTGCATCACCGGGCCGCAGCTACGCCACGGCTGTCCGAGGAAGGTCCCCTAGCCCCCGTAGGGGAAACTAAACAAAGCAACCTGTGGAGGCCAGGTTGCTTGCCGAGGAAACGACGAAGATCCTCCAGCGACCATGCCGTATCAAGACGTCGCACCCACTACGCCAACGCCGCATACAATGACAACCTCGATCACGACGCGAACCACCTTTAAAACGACGCCGTCATCGGGAAAAGCTTCGACCACACGCCCCACCCACAATTCACATACGTACCCGACGAAGCCGCAACCCGACGCCGAAGACTACGTGCAACGCCAGAGCCAGGACATCCGACTTAGAAGTCGTTATCGACGGCCGGAAAGTTACCGCTCTCGTCGGCACAGGAGCTGATTATTCGGTGATGGATGGACCATTCACTGCGCAGCTGAGGAAAGTAACGACCGCTTGGGACGGCCCGCAAATTCGCAACTCAGGGGGCCACCTCATTACGCCATCAGGACGGTGCTCAGCGCGAGTGACTCTCAAGGGACATACCTATCGCGCAACCTAGTAGTGCTACGGCAATGTTACCGCGAAGTGATCTTGGGCATGGATTTCCTTAATGAGCATCAGGCAATCATCGACCTGCGATCCAAGCTGATCACACTTTCCACGGACGAGGCCATCCCGTCGATGAGGACTCCGGAAATCACGTTGCACTTAGTGTCCAGGAGGAACAAGTGAGTGTCCCACCCCGCTCAAGCGTCATCGTCACCGTAGGCTTTACAGAACCGAATAACACTGAAGCCATTATCGAGGGGAACATGCAGGTGCTTCTCGACCGAGGAATCGGCATCGCAAGAGGCATCGCACATTTCCGCAAAGGACAAGCCGATGTACTGCTGACTAACTTGAGCGAAGAATACCGGCACGTTAACAAAGGAACGGCGATTGCTTTCCTCGACGAAATATCCGGCGTACGAGACTTCTTCGCCCTCTCCGACCAATTCGAAGAAGATTCGCCTGACCAAAAGAACTCGCCCTCTTTCGACATAAACCCAGCCCTGCCCCGGAACAGACCCGACCCGATCCGCTATCTCCTTCGAAGCTACAGTGAGTGTTTTTCGTCATCGCCGAAGGTCCGACAAACGCCGATTGCCAAACATCACATTACAACCGACCAGCACGCTCGACCACTCCGCCAAAGCCCCCACCGAGTGTCACCACGAGAACGACAAGCCATCCGGGACCAAGTGGAAAAAAATTAAAATGCTTCACGACGACGTCATCCAAGCTTCAACCGGTGCAGCCCCTGGGCTGCACCAGTTGTTCTAGTGAAAAAGAAAGAGAGCACACTTCGATTCTGTGTTGATTACCACCGCTTGAACAACATCACAAAGAAGGACATTTACCCCATCCACCGCATCGGCGGCACACTGGACCTGCTCTACAACGCTAAGTATTTCTCAACGATGGACCTCAAGAGCGGCTACTGGCAAATAGAGGTCCATGAAAGAGATCACGAGAAGACCGCATTCGTCACTCCAGATGGCCTCTTCGAGTTCAAGTTGATGCCGTTTGGTCTCTGTTCCGCACAAGCGACATTTCAGCGAGTAATGGATACAGTGCTGGCAGGCCTGAAGTGGCGGATTTGTCTGGTATATTTAGATGACGTCGTTGTCTTTGCCTCGAACTTTGAGGAGCACCTAAAAAGCCTTCGAACAGTACTATATAGACGCAATCAAATCGTCCGGCCTAACTTTGAAAGCAGAGAAGTGCCACTTTGCCTATGAAACGCTGCTTTTTCTAGGCCACATTGTTAGCAATAAGGGATTACGCCCAGACATGACTAAGCGGAGCGCGCCTCCGGCGCCCCATTTATCTTCTCCTAGCGAGCGCCCTCACGCGGCGGCCTGAGGAGGCCGTCACGTGGTAGCCGCAGCGCCGAGCGAAGGAACGACTACGGCCGAACAGACGAGTTGGGGCCCCTGCTCTCCTTTGGTCGTGACGTCACGCTGTCACGTGAGCGAAGGAACGACCTCCACCGACGGCAGAAAAGTGCTAGCAGTATTGCTTTCGCAATAAAAGACTTCGAACAGTACTAGACGCAATAAAATCGTCCGGCTTTACTTTGAAAGCAGAGAAGTGCCACTTTGCCTATGAAGAGCTGCTGTTTCTAGGCCACATCGTTAGCAAGAGGGAGTACGGCCAGACCCGCAGAAAACCGCTGCTATCGCAATGTTTCCGCCACCGGCCGATAAGAAAGCTGTGCGCAGATTCCTCGGACTGTGCGCATACTGCCGAAGATTTGTGAAGAACTTTTCGCGCATCGCCGAGCCACTGACCCACCTGACAAAGGCAGCCGAGCCATTTAAATGGGAAGTGTCGTGTATAGTGGTTGAATGCGGGCGCGAGAGATGGCGCCACCACCCCGTGTGGGGACTGGGGTGAACGCACAGAGCGGCGGGAAACGAGCGCGGGCAATTGCCCGGTGGCCGGCGCCATGGTTGGAGCTACGGCAGTGCAATAAATGTGTGTGTGCTGTTAACAAGGGTCGTCATTTCCTCGGTAACGCGACATGGTGGCAGCGGTGTGTCAACGGTGAAGTGAACACGGAAGACGACCGAGAGGTGAGCGACCACGCAGCCCTTAGTGATTTCGGCAAGGCTAGCGGCCAATTCTATTCTTTACGCCACAACAAATTGATCATAGGTAAAATATGCTACGCTTATTGTGCAGCTACTGACGAAGTATGCGAAATCGGACCAGCCAGGAGTGCAATTACCCCAAAAAGAGACATCACACCACCAGGTTCACCCACCGCACATTCAAGCTCAGCATAGCTATCTCATGATCGAACGCAAACAGACTACATATCGCTTCTTTTCACTAATGTCCGAAGTGTCATCAACAAACGTACATCACTATCGTCACATATCGATGCATGCTCGGCTGATATTGCTGTGCTCACCGAAACTCGGCTCTCAGCAAAAATAAAGAATAGCGAAATACTAGACTGCGAAAAAACATGCAAGTTTTACAGATACGACCGCGATTTCCGAACAGGCAGAGGTGTACTGATAGCCGTGAGCTCTGCTATCAATTCCTTTGCTATCTCTATGGATTCACCACTAGAAATCGTTTGCATCCATGTTAACTTTCCAAAGGGTGACCTTATCTTTTGCGCTTGTTATAGATCCCCATCCTCACCTACTACTTTTTGCGCCGACCTTCATGATGCCCTGAATAAATTAATTGTTCGACACCCGAAATCACACTTATTCCTACTGGGTGATTTTAACTTCCCAAACATAGTGTGGCGAAACTGTATTCCCTCCCTTAAGCACCCATCCTCCGAGTGCACTAATTTTTTAGACACCTGCGCTGATTTTAATCTAACCCAGCTAATTAACAAACCCACACGTACCACCAGCACATCGTCTAATATTTTAGACCTCTGTTTTACTACAGCTCCAGATTTGGTCTCTCCGCCAACGTGCCTAGAATGACTGAGTGACCACTCACTGCTTCACATCACAATTAGGAAGAATGTTCGTCCTAAGAAAATAGTTAAGACCATATGTGATTACAATGCCGCCGATACCACGTCCATCACAGCTGAACTAGCCTCATTCATTGCCGACTACACTGAGAACTTTTCCGAACTTACTATTGAAGAAAACTGGTCATTGTACAAAAATAAACTGATAGAATTAATAGATAGATACGTACCTAAAATTAGGATTGTCTCAAATACTACCTCTCCGTGGTTTACCAAAACCCTACGCCGCTTATGCAACAAAAAGAAGCGTATTTTTCGTCGCGCTAAAGCATCTAACCTTCCTGAACGCTGGGCAGCATATCATCGCATTCATGCTGAATATTTAATAGCTGTTAAAGATGCTAAACAGAACTTTTTTGACAACACCCTCCCATCACTTCTGCAATCTAATCCGCGTAAATTCTGGAATATTGTTGGGGGCAAAGAAGATAAGGTAATTCAACTAACCCGTTCTGACAATATTTCCATTCCTCCGAACCAGTGTTGTTCCGTTTTAAATGATGTGTTTGCTTCCGTTTTCCAGAAAAGTGCTAATATTTTATCGTCTGTAACTACTTTCTCTTATTTGCCTATGGACCCTATCAGTATTGACTGGGTCGGCGTGCAAAAGTTGGTTGAAAACTTGAAAATGTCTTCTTCGCCCGGTGACGATGCAATCAGCTCTAAAATGCTGAAACTCTCTGAACCCTACTCTTCTATTATGCTTTCAATGTTTTTTTCCCAGTCACTCTGTTCCTCAGTACTTCCAGGCGATTGGAGGGTTGGCAAGGTTGTTCCAGTACCAAAATCAGTTAACACTCATTCTCCCGATAACTATCGTCCTATATCATTCACAAGTATACCATGTAAAATTTTGGAGCATATCTTATACTCTCATCTGAATGATTTCCTTGAGTCTAATTCTTTCTTTTCAGCAGAACAACACGGTTTCAGGAAGACATTTTCATGTGAAACACAGCTTGTATGTTTTACTAATGACCTTTTTGCTTACACTGACTTGAACATTGATGTAGACTGTGTGTTTTTGGACTTCAACGAAAGCTTTTGATACTGTTTCCCACGATCTCCTAATTCTTAAGCTTAGCATGCTTAATATTGACCCTAACGTACTGAATTGGATTAAAATCTTCTTATCGAATCGAACTCAATATGTCTCTGCTAACGGCTGTTCCTCCTCTCACACCTCTGTGACATCCGGTGTACCACAAGGGTCGGTACTGGGACCTCTTCTCTTCCCAATTTACATTAACGATATTCCTGAATGCATCTCTCATGCTTCTATCAGGCTTTTCGCAGACGACTGCGTCATCTATCACAAAATATCTAGCCAAACTGATTCTATTTATTTTCAGGATGGTCTCACAAGCGTATCTAACTGGTGTGATCAGTGGTGCATGCGACTAAACGTTAATAAATGTAAAACGATGCATGTGTCACGTCGCGCTAACATCACTGATAACAAGCGTACTTATGTTCTTCACGACATTCCACTTGAATCAGTGAACTCCTACAAATACCTAGGCGTTCATATCTCACGTAACTTATCATGGCATAGACACGTCGAACATGTCGCAAATAACGCCAACAGGACTCTTGGATACTTGCGCCGAAATTTCTCTACCGCGCCTCTGCCGATAAAACTAACCCTTTATAAAACATTAGTACGACCAAAGTTAGAATATGCATCTGCAGTTTGGGATCCTAATATAATCACACTGATAAACACACTAGAATCCATTCAAAATCGTGCAGCACGTTTCATCTTAACTAACTATTCCCGTTACGCCAGCATTACTTCTATGAAAAACACACTTGCCTTACCAGACCTTTCTTCGCGCCGGAAGTGTTTTCGACTATGTCTTTTCCACAGACTGTATCACCATAACCCTCTTTTAAAGGATCATCTTTTTTCGAGCCCTTCATACATTTCATCCCGTTCTTCCAATCATATATTTAAAGTCGGTGTTCCATTTTCGAGATCAAAATTGTGTCATGATTCTTTTATTCCTAAACCAGCGTTGACTAGAACGACCTTCCTCCCTCCATCGCTGCCATTACCGATGTTGAGAACTTCAAGAAAACTGTTTTCTGCCATCATATAACTTGTTTTGTATAACTATGCACTGTATTTTTTTTTGTTGTACCACTCCTTTCTGTAATGCCTTCTGGCCCTGAAAGTATGTGAAATAAATATATAAATAAATAAATCAGCCTCCAGCATGTCTGACGAGAGAGAAGACGCCACAAAAAGGGCCGCCGCAGCGCAGCATGAAAATGGCGGGAATTTCTTCAATCCCGTCGCCATCGAGCTTCCCGAAAAGTTGGACTTCCGCGACCCAGCGGACTGGAAACGCTGGATTGCAAGGTGGGAACGCTACCGACTCGTCTCTTCACTCCACCTCCGTGACGAAACAACGCAAGTAAACACCTTCTTGTATGCAATGGGGAAGGAAGCTGAAGATATTCTAGCGTCACTGAAGTTGACAGGCGCTGAAATGGCGAACTATGCTACTGTTAAAAGCAAGTTTGAGGAGGATTTCATACCCTGCACGAACATAATTTACGAGAGGGCAAGGTTCAACCGTCGGGTTCAGCAAAGCAGTGAGTCGGTCGAGGCGTTCATTATAGACTTGCACAAACTTGCCGAGACGTGCGAATGCGGCAAACTCAAG
The DNA here is from genome assembly GCF_055824585.1 of Amblyomma mixtum. Taxonomy (NCBI): domain Eukaryota; kingdom Metazoa; phylum Arthropoda; class Arachnida; order Ixodida; family Ixodidae; genus Amblyomma; species Amblyomma mixtum. Next base: position 155,452,955 of record NC_143021.1, on the reverse strand, counting down.
GATGAGCTCATTCGTGACCGCCTCGTAGTAGGACTTTTGGACGTTGGGCTTAGCGAGAGGATGCCACTCGATCGCAAGCTTACTCTACAGTCTGCAACAAAAATGGCGCGAAACTCAGAGGTTGTGAAAAGGCAGCAGAACGAGTTGCACGAGACGGCTGAACAAAACGCTGCAGTTGAGGAGCTACGACGCCCGAAAGGACGACCAAAGAACAAATACGCGCCACAGAAAGCAGCCAAGCCTCCAGGCGGACAGGAAACCGGCCAGAACGTGTGCAAATGGTGCGGCAGTGCACAACAGCACTTCAAGACAGTGCCCGGCATCGGGGAAAGTGTGCAATAACTGTGGAAAAACCGGTCACTTTGCCACAGTGTGTTTGTCTGCACGCCAGCAGTTATCGAGACGGCCATCGACGAGTATTCCTTGGGGAGATCAACAATACCGATGGTCAGGAACCTTGGTTCATCACAGCATTTGTTGATGGAAGTCCCGTCCAGTTTAAGGTCGATACTGGAGCAGATGTTACTGTCATCCCATCCTCATAGTATTGCCACGTATCATTGTAGTGTCCGTTCGTTCGCGCAAGGCCGCAGGAAAGTAGTGTTATCATTTTTGTTCTTGACGCGAGAAGCGACCGTTCTAATCTCGAATTTTCGCAGCCATGAACAGCTGCATCTACGTGTTTCCAGATTACTCTAGATGATCTCGACCTGTTATCTCGAAGTTTCCTTGCCGACTTTAAATTGAACGATGCCGTGAGCAGCGGGCATTCGTAGATCGACGATTGACGAGCACGCTTGTTGCTTACGCCGCCACCGAGTGATTCAGTTCTTTTGCGGGCGCAAGTCAGCCCAAATAAAGAGCTTCGTTTGCAAGTATTTCTGGTGTCTTCCTGACCGCTGGACTGCCGTCACTACAACGTGACATCTGGTGGAGGTGCTGGGTAGCCTTCCATGTTCCGGACACCCCCTACAAGTCGTGACGCAAGCCCTCTGAGTCATCTACCGCAGGACCTGAGTCCAGTCCACCGCGCAAGCCGATGCCTGCAAGGGGACGCACCTGAGTTCGGGATTCTGCCGAACCCTACCCGGAAGCGAAAGCCAGCAGAAACGTCTACCATGAGCTTGCCCCAGACGACGACTCCAATCATTCTTCAGCAGCCCCGAGTGCCACCAACCTTCGACGCTTCGCCTAGCGCCGACCCCGAAGAATGGCTGGAACAGTTCGACCGTGTGGCTGTCTTCAACAACTGGGATGATGCTACGAAACTTAGGTACGTCTTCTTCGCCTTGGAGGGACCAGCAAGAATCTGGTTTGAGAATAAGGAAGCTAGCCTCACGAACTGGGAAACCTTCAAGGAGCAGCTTCTGAAGGTCTTCACGAACGTCGTGCGAAAGGAGAGAGCCCAGCAGCTGCTACAGTCTCGCATGCAACATCCAAACGAGACCGTTGCAATGTACACTGAGGAGATGAAGCGTCTCTTCCGGCGTGCCGAGGCAGACATGAAAGAAGAAGAAAAAGTAAAGCTTCTTATGCGAGGAGTCAAAGAGAGACTCTTTGCCGGCCTCGTCCGCAACCCACCGAAAACCGTCGCGGAATTTGTAGAACAGGCATCCACGATGGAAAAAACTCTTGATGCCCGAGCCCGCCAGTATGACCGCCAGCAGCGCGTTTTTTCAGCAAGCTGCCTGGACAACGCTAACAGCAATGACCTGCGGGAGGTTATACGTCAAGTTGTGCGTGAAGAGCTCCGACGATTGCTGCCAACGGGAACGCAGCCGCAGCTTACTTCGCTCACTGACGTCATCCGGGGCGAAGTTCAGCAGGCCTTGGGTGTGACGCCATCATCCACGCAGCCTCTGCAGCCCCCAGTCATGACTTACGCCGCAGCAGTGCGCCGTCCTGCACCTCGACGACGGGACCCAAGCCCCTATCGCTCACAGCAAGCTGCGTTGGACCGCTGCCCTCTCGCCCCAACCCGCCCGTTCTACGAGCGCCGCACACAGACGAGGAAATGCGACGAGTGGAGAACTCCCGACCAGCGCCGTCCACTATGCTTCCACTGTGGCGAAGCCGGTCACGTCCTCCGGCACTGTCCATACAGAAGACTGGGCATCCGAGTGTTTTCTTACGACGCTCCACGACCCCGACCCGGCCAGCGACCAGCCGAAATCGAGAAGTTTTTGCGTCGGGAAGGATGCTCATCGCCGAGCCGCCTATCACGTTCTCCGTCGCCATCTTCACCGCGCTTTGTATCTCCTAGCCGAGGTTACGCGATGCGTGGACGCTCCCCCAGCCCCCGAAGGTTAAATTGAATAAAGCAGCCTCTGGAGGTGAGGTTGCTTCTAAGCGCAAGGACCAAGATTCTCCATCAACGAAAACACAAGACTATGCCTCAACTACGACGACCCCTACGACAACGACGACCCCTACGGCGACGACGACGACCCCTACGACAACGACGACCACTACGACAACGACGACCCCTACGACGACGACGACCCCTACGACGACGACGACCCCTACGATGATGACGATCCCTACGATGACGACGATCCCTACGACGACGACGATCCCTACGACGACGACGATCCCTACGACGACGACGATCCCTACGACGACGACGACAACTACGACTATGACGACAAATACGACAAAAACTACAACACCGACGACGACGACTACGACGACACGGCCAGACTTGAAGCTTTTACCGCTGTTCTTACACCTTATTAGGAACGCTAAAGGACTCTAAGTTCTCGAAGCATTCTCCGAGTTGATTTTCATTTTAAAGCATCGAGACGATGCTTCTTTGGGAGGGGGGTAATGCCACGTATCATTGTAGTGTCCGTTCGTTCGCGCAAGGCCGCAGGAAAGTGGTGTTATCATTTTTGTTCTTGACGCGAGAAGCGACCGGTCTAATCTCGAATGTTCGCAGCCATGAACAGCTGCATCTACGTGTTTCCAGATTACTCTAGATGATCTCGACCTGTTATCTCGAAGTTTCCTTGCCGACTTTAAATTGAACGATGTCGTGAGCGGCGGGCATTCGTAGATCGACGATTGACGAGCACGCTTGTTGCTTACGCCGCCACCGAGTGATTCAGTTCTTTTGCGGGCGCAAGTCAGCCCAAATAAAGAGCTTCGTTTGCAAGTATTTCTGGTGTCTTCCTGACCGCTGGACTGCCGTCACTACAACGTGACAGTATATGGACAGCCGCATGGAGAAGCTTAAACTGCCAGACAAGAGACTCTTCGGACCAGGCAGAACGCCGATCATGTCAAGAGGAATGTTCAGTGCTACCATTGCTTGGCGAAACAAAGCTCGTCAAAGAGTTTTTGTAGTGGAAGGTCTGCAAACGGCGTTGCTGGGACGACCCGCCATACGTGTTTTAGATGTCCTAGCACACCTGGATGCTGTGGATGCAAACATTCAACAAAGGCCTGCTCAAAATGGTGAGCTACCCGAGGCTAGAGCATAGTTCCGCTCGTTGTTCACTGGGCTAGGGGAAATGAAGACGGCATACGAAGTGACACTCGAGCCAAAGGCTACACCTTGTGCTGTAGCCGTGCCTCGACGAGTGCCAGTTCCTCTCTTGCCCAAAGTAAGAAAAGAACTTGACAGAATGCAGAAGCTGGGGGTCATCAAGCAAGTGGACCACGCAACGGCATGGTGTGCACCGATGGTGATCGCTAAGAAGAAGAACGAGATACGAATCTGCATAGATTACACTTAGCTATACCAGCAGGTGATACGTGAAAGAGTCATCATGCCCACAGTCGAAGAGAACCTGGCAAACCTGGCAAATGCAAAAGTGTTTAGCAAGCTGGATGCAAATGCCGGCTATTGGCAAACACCGCTTGCACTGGAATCGCAAAAACTAACCACATTCATCACGTCATTTGGAAGATTTCAGTTCTTACGACTACCCTTTGACATAGCCACAGCGCCGGAATTTTTTCAGAGGAAAATGCTCCGCATCCTAGAAAGGCTACCAGGGCAGGCTTGCCACCAAGATGACATAGTCGTGTACGGCAAAGACCGGGGGGACCACGATGCCAAGCTCGCAGCAGTGCTCCGATGCCTCAAGGAGGCTGGAATGACACTGAATCCGGACAAGTGGGAACTCCGGAAATCAAGAGTGATGTTTCATGGGCACATTCTCGACAGTGATGGCATCATTGCTGACCCAGAAAAGACAGAAGCCATTAGAAGGATGCCACCGCCAGAGAACACGGCCGAACTAAGGTCGTTCCTGAGCATGGTTAATGGGCATGGTTGTTACTGCTGCGCTCCAATTTTCCAGTATGGTTAATCAACTGGCAAAATTTCTCCCGAAGCTGACTGAGAAGACCCAGCCACTGCGAGAACTGCTACACAGTGAAGCGAGTTGGTGTTGGTCCCAGGTTCAACAGAGCATTCGAAGCAATCAAGGGAGACTTGATGTCAACTCCGGTATTATGATACTATGGTCCACAGAAGCTTTTGACCATATCAGCGGACGCATTGTCTTATGACATGGGAGCCGTACTCCTCCAGACAGACAGTGAAGGCAGGCGGCAGCCTGTAGCCTATGCCTCACGAGCGATGACATCGACAGAGCAAAGGTATGCTCAAGTGGAAAAAGAAGCACTTGCGACAACATGGGCGTGTGAACGCTTCAGAATGTGCGTTCTGGGACTGCGCTTTCACATGGAAACCGACCACAAGCCATTAGTGTCTCTGTTCACAACGAAGCGTATTGATGAAATGACTCCAAGACTTCAACGTTTCCGCATGCGTGTGCTCGGGTACGATTTCACCATCACACACACACACCGCGGAAAGACATGCACACAGCAGACGTGCTATCACGCAAGCCACTACACTGTTCAAGTGGAGACCTTGCATCAGCTGTTCAAGACTACGAGCTCCTGACAGTCTAACTACTGCCAGCCTCAGCTGAGATGTTGGAGAGAACCAGAGTTGAGCTCACAAAGGATGCTGCAATCTCATTGGTTATTCACTACTGTAAAACCAAATGGCCTAAAACAGAAGGATTGACTCCGGAAGTACGGAAATATGCAAGTGTGGCTGACGATTTGTCTGTTGTGCATGGACTGCTGCTTAGGGGGACAAGGCTCGTCTTTTCACCAAGTCTACGCCAAGAAGTTCTGGAACGACTGCATACTGGACATCAGGGCATAGTTAGATGCCGATCCAGAGCACGTGAGGCTGCATGGTGGCCAGGGATCAGTCATGACATTGAGGTATTCGTGAGCAGATGCCCAACCTGTACCAAGCACCGCCGAGTACCAACCGAGCATCTCCTTCAGACTGACCTCCCAGAGCGCCCATCCATGGCAAACAGTTGGCACCGACTTGTTCCACCTGGATGGTAGGAACTACATCATCGCAGTCGACTACTACTCAAAGTTCTTCGAAGCGGAAGAGCTACATGGAACGCAAAGCAAGCGGGTTGCTAATTTCTTCAGCCAACAATTTGCTCGCTATGGCATCCCAGATGTGTTGCGGTCAGATAACGGCCCACAGTTCACTTCGCTAGAGTTTGCACAATTTCTGAGCAGGTGGGGTGTCAAACACATAACTTCCAGCCCTCACTATGCTCAAAGTAATGGGGAAGCCGAAAGAGCTGTACAGACTGCAAAAAACATACTTCGTAAGTCAGAAAGTATCGCTGAAGGCCTTCTTGCTCATAGAGCAACACCAGGACAGGAGGGATACTCACCATCTGAATTCCTCATGGACCGCAAACTGAAAACAACTGTTCCTACACTGCCCCAAGCACTTTTACCAGAGTGGCAGTACAGTGAGTGTTGTTATCATCGGGGCTATGTCGAGATTCCACCCCTAGCTGTACGGACGACTGTTAAAGGGGGTCAGCGATCGCCACGCACTGTGCTGGCTTGCCAGTTTGAAGGACCCCTCCGGCCACCTCGCTCGATGGAGCCTGCGGCTCCAGCAGTTTGACGTAGCCGTCGTTTACAAGACCGGACGCGAGCACTCTGACGCCGACTGCCTGTCACGAGCCCCTGTAGATGCAGTACCACCGCCGGACGACGATGAGGACGCCTTCCTGGGACCCATCAGCCCCAGCTCTTTTGAACAACAGCAACGCGCGGACCCCGACATAAAATGCATCATCGAATACTTGGAAGGCAAGGTTTCTTCACCGCTGCCTCGTTCAAGCGAAGATTGTCTTCGTTCTGTTTACAAAACGATGTCCTCGAAGAACTTTGCAGCAAACAAGACAGCCTACCTCCTTGTTGTACCTGTTAGTCTGCGCGGAGAAGTTCAGGCCTCAAACGACGAGCCGACAGCTGGACATCTCGGGTTTTCTCGCACCCTTCGCCGCATTCAAGACAAGCATTACTGGCCCCGACTATCTTCTGATGTCGCACATTATGTGAAAACCTGCCGAGATTGTTAGTGACGTAAGACCCCTCCAACTCGACCAGCAGGATTTCTGAACACCATTGAACCCCCCTCAAGGCCCTTTCAGCAGATCTCCATGGACTTGCTTGGCCCTTTCCCGAAATGAACATCTGTAAATAAGTGGATCATCATAGCGACCGACTACCTGACGCGATACGCCGAGGCTAGAGCCCTACCGAACGGAACAGCAGCAGAGGTCGCCAAATTTTTCGTGGAGAACATTCTTCTGCGACACGGCGCCCCCGATGTGCTCATCACTGACAGAGGAACAGCATTCAAGGCGGAACTGACGCAAGACATCCTCCATTACAGCCAAACCAGCCACCGGAGAACAACTGCATACCACCCGCAGACCAAAGGACGGACCGACCGCCTCAACAAAACCATCGCCGATATGCTCGCCATGTATGTTGATGCCGAACACAAGAGCTGGGACGTCATCTTGCCTTACGTAGTCTTCGCCTACAACACCGCAGTGCAGGAGACCACCCAGATGACACCATTTAGGCTCGACCGTGGCAAAGAGGCCACGGCCACGCTAGACGCCATGCTGCCGAACGTTACCGAGGAAGATAACGTCGACGCCTACTTTCAACGCCTCGCAGAAGAAGCCCGGAGACTTGCCCGATTATGGATCAAAAACCAGCAGCGGACCAACGCCAGACGCTACAACCTACGAAGAGACAACACGGACACCGATTCGCCGCCGAGGATTGAGTGAAAAATTTTTGCGCCGCTATTTCGGCCCGTACAAGGTTCTTCGTCGGCTAGGTGAATTGGACTATGAAGTCGTTCCTGACCAAATGACTGCATCCCAGCGACGCCGCGTGCGACCAGAAGTAGTCCATGTCGTACGCCTAAAGCCCTATCATGCATGCTAAAAGACGCCGTGTTTCCACATTCGGTGTTTATTTTTGCACAGTCAGTTTATCATTATTTATAGCCGCATTATGTTCTAACGCATCAAGTCTATGCTTCTTTGAGAGGGGAGTAATGCGGCGAATCTTTGTAGCGTTTGTTTGTAGTGTTTGTTCATGCTTCACGGCTGCCGACACGCCGCTTCATCGCTTCGTTTGTGACGCAAGACGCGCCTAGATTTAGCTCGATTGATCGCATCCTGGCGAAGCCGATTCTGCTTTGAGCCAGAATGTTCTAATGTTCGCTATCAGCTTTGAAAAGAGCACGGCGGACTGCGGCGGGGATTGTGTTCGACGACCGCCGAGCACGCTTGTTGCTATGCCGCCGCCGAGTGATTCAGTTCTTTGCGGGCGCAAGTCAGCCAAAATAAAGGGTTTTGCTTCAAAGACATTCTCGCTGTTTAGCTGTTTGCCCGACTGCAGTCACCACTACGTAACAATATCACCGGGATGTATCGTTTTCTTTTCTCTACATTCTGGAGGCACCTTTTGGAAACATTATACCTTAGTTTCTGTAGAGTTCAATAGATTCACTATAGACCTCAATAGGTTTTCTATAGAGTTCAATAGATTTTCTGTAGAGTTCAATAGGTAATATCTATAGGAATAGATTTTCTATAGAGTACATTAGATATTCTATAGATTTTCTATAGAGTTCTATAGATTTCTATATGTATTCTATATATTTTCTATAGATTTCTATAGGTATTCTGTAGGTTTCTATGTTTTTATAAATTTTCATAGCGTTCTATTGATTTTCTATAGAGTTCCATAGATATTCTATAGATTTTATAGAGTTCTATAGATTTCCTATAGAGTTATATAGATTTCCTATAGAGTTCTATAGATTTTTTATACAGTTCTATAGATTTTTATAGAGTTCCATAGATTTCCTATAGAGTTCTATAGATTTCGTATAGGGTTCTGTAGATTTCTATAAATTGACATACTAGAGAACCTAACCTAACCTTACCTGACCTGACCTGACCTAACCTAACCTCCCCTCATCTAACCTAACCTAGCCTAGCCTAGCCGAACCTAACCTAACCTAACCTAACCTAACCTAACCTATGGAATGAAGATGATGATTCAGCACCGCCACCAACGACGACGAAGCGCTAGCGCCGCCCGTGAGAGGCTCGTGCTGGAGAACTGCCGCTTGTGTGCCGGGCTCTCGCCTCGCTGGTTCCTAGACGACTTGCGCCCGGGTCTTCGTTGCCGGCGCTTCAACGTGCCAATAAACCACTCTTCATTTGGTGGAGGTTGCTGCGTTCACCGTTCCCCATCACCGTGGACCTTCGCAGCCGCACCATCCCGATGTCCAAGACCAGTCAACAGCCCGCCCCCCCGCCGCAGCCCGTCATCTGCTCCGGTGCAGTCCGGAAGCGCGACCCCGCTGTTTTCAGCGGCCACAGCGACCAGGATGTAGAAGATTGGCTGGAATCATACGAACGGGTGAGCCGCCATAATAATTGGGATGACAACGTCAAACTGACCAACGTTATATTCTACCTGAGCGACGTAGCGAACCTGTGGTTCCGAAACCACGAGGCCGACATCCCCACCTGGACTGTTTTCAAGAGCACACTTGCGGAGGTTTTCGGCCGTCCCGCCGTCCGGAAACTGCGCGCTGAGCAAAGCCTGCGTGTCCGAGCTCAGCACAAGGACGAGACTTTCACGAGCTACATTGAAGATGTAGTTGACTTATGCAAGCGTGTTGATCCGGCTATGTCCGAAGCTGACAAGATTAAGCACGTCCTGAAAGGCATCGACGACGACGCTTTTCAGATGTTGCTGGCGAAGAGCCCCACCACCGTCGCCTCGGTTTATACACTGTGCCAAAGTTTTGACGAGTTGCGTGAGCAACGCCTTTGCGCTCGTCGCCCTCCCCTGCCTGCCGACTCCATCTCCGGCCTGGGCATCAACCACGACTTGCTAGCCACAATCAAAGACTTCGTGCGGGAAGAGGTCGCCCGGCAGCTATCGCTCATATCTAACCCACACCCGTCACCGCCCGTCCTCAGTCCTGAGATCTGGAATGCCATCACGCAGGAGGTCGCCGATGCACTTCCTAGTCTTCGGCAACCGGCACCTTTGGCTCCCCAGGCCGGTCTACTTCCGATCCAACCTACCCCAGTTGCCGCCCCGTTAAGCTACGACCCTCCAGTAAGCGTGCCGCCTGCGCCCGCACCCGTGCCTCTCACGTATGCAGAGGCTGTCAGAAGACCACCGCGGCCGCAGGCCTATGCCTATGCTCCTCCTGCGGTGCCTGCGCCTGTTGTTTCCCGACAGCGTTTCGCGCCCGCTGCCTACAATCCTTGGCGCACGGCTGACAACCGACCGATCTGCTACGCCTGCGGTTTTCCAGGCCACGTCGCTCGCCTATGTCGACGTACTCTGCCTGCGCCTCTCCACCCCCTGCCGGACTACCGCGATACAGATCGCACCTTTCGCGCATATTTCGAACCACCGCATCAGGGGACCTCACCTGACCGCGCGCTTGGTCGCCAGCCCTACGTTTCCCACCGCTCGCCCTCCCCTCGCCGCCGCTCCTTGTCGCCCATGAGGCGTCGCCCCGTCCCCGCCGATTCGGAAAACTAGCAGCCGCAGTTCCTGGGGCACGAACTGCGCTATCATCGCCCTGCTTAAGTCCTCGCCTTTCACCGCCGAATTTTCTTGACGTGTTTGTAGACGGCGTCAAGACACTTGCGCTTGTGGACACTGGGGCCTCCGTTTGTGTCATTAACGAAAACTTCTGCCGTTCGCTTCGAAAAGTTACCACCCCATCTTCTGGACTCTCCCTCCGTACAGCTAGCGCCGAGCCCGTTCATCCGTCTGCCGCTTGCACAGCACGCGTAGTCATCGCCGATGTTTTATATTGCCATGGACCTGGCTCGAGCTACCTGCGCGCTAAGCCGTGACGAGGACGAAGTGGTCGCGTCGCAAGTGACCCTAGCCAGAATACTCGCCCGTGGAGGCACCGTTAAGGCATCGTCGGATATACGCAGTGCGGCTCTGCAATTCTCGGGGGCGGGTTTGGTGGCGGCGAGTTCAGTTGAAAATGTAACCAATCGATATCGAAGGTCTATAGTCGCACCATTTTCTCGAAGAAAGTCGAGACCGAGAATGACGTCTCGTGAGCATTCAGGCAGAATGAGGAACGTTGCCACGAACGTGCATCCGCGCACCGTAATTCTGGCCGTACACATTCCCAGCGGCGTAACCACGTGGCCACCAGCCGTACGTATCTGTGACCCTGCCCACGGCATCATAACTTTCTTCAGTTCCTTAGCCATCCTACCGCTCATTATCGAGTAGTCCGCATCCGTATCCACTAGTGCGCTAACCTCCTTAGAGTCAATCAGCACGGGTATGTCAAGGGAGACCTTGGTCTTACCAGACCCAGTCGTCGGCGCCGTCTTCGTCGTCGTTGTCGTCGTCGTCATCGGTATCGTGGTCGTCAATTCGGGAAGGGTCAGTCGGCGCGTCGGTGGAAGCTTTTCGGCATGCGGCGTTCGGCGGCCTCGCCTCCAAAGGTCGCCTGTTCTAGTTTTCCCGGTGCGGGCTCGAGGACCCACGCTGTGCACCAGGTCCATAACCGGACTGATGAGGCGACGAATGGCGAGGTGAAGGCGATCGGGACGTTCGGCGCGGAGGAGGTGGTGAACCACGCCGGCGGGTGACGTATTCGTCAAACTCCTGAGGCTGTTCGGCATGCCGCGGACGGGGACTACCTGCAGACAAGCCTCGGAATCCCAGAGGCCGATATGGACACCGCCGGAAGACGTGACCGGCCTCGCCACAATGGTAACACAGGGGACGTCGGTCTGGCGCACGCCAAATATCGGTCTTTCTCGGCGCCTGTCCTCGAGCTTGCCAGTAGGGAACCGGCTGCTCGGCGTGTACTGCGACTACCGAAGGGGCATACGGTGGCGCGCAGGGAACCGGCGCAGGACGGCGCAGCACGTCCGCATACGTCGCTGGCGGCCAAGCAGCTGGCTGTGGTGGCGGCTCTACTGGAGCGACGGGTGGTCTGAGCGCGTGCTGAACTTCCTTCCGAATGGCGCTAGTCAGAGAGTCCACAGGAAAAATCCCCCGAAGTTTCTGCAGCTCCTCACGGACCACAGAACGCACGATGTCCCGAAGGGAGCTTGTATTGGCCCCCGAAGCAGCATCCAGGGGGTGTAGAGCCGAGATAGGGTTTAGCTGCCGGTCGTAGAAATTGTACCGTTGCTGGATCGCCCTCTCCATGAGCACAGCCTCGGAGAGGAACTCGGCGACTGTTCTGGGCGGGCTTCGCACAAGACCGCAGAACAATTGCTCTTTCACGCCTCTCATCAGGTGTCTGAGCTTTTTCTCTTCCGTCATGGTCGGGTCCGCTCGGTTACAGAGGCGCGTCACTTCCTCCACGTACATCGCTACGTTCTCATTTGGTAGCTGAATGCGAGCGGTCAATTCACGCTCGGCCCGTTCACGGCGATCGCTGCTGGTGTAAGTCTCCAACAGCTGGCGACGAAAGTCCTGCCACGTCGTTAGACTCGTCTCGCGGTTTTCGTACCAGATACGAGCGGCGTCTTCGAAGCTGAAGTAGACGTTCCGGATCTTAGCACTGTCGTCCCAGCCGTTGAAACGAGCAACGCGCTCGAACTGATCAAGCCAGTCTTGGGCGTCCTCCGAGTATCCGCCGTAAAAGGGCTTCGGGATCCGGGGATTTTGCAGGCTCACAAAAGAAGCAGGTATGAACGGGGCGCTGTCTGACCTTGCTGCCGTGGTCGTAGCCATGGGTGCGCTCTCTTGAGGCCGGAGTCCGAATTCTGGAGACAAGCCGCGGAGCCTGCGGCTGACACGATGGACGGGGGTTCGCACAAGAGGCACCGGGCTTGTGCTTCGGCTCTCCGAGGAAGGATGGAGCATCAGCCGAGAATACCCAAGCGACCTCCACCAGATGTCACAGGCCAGACGGAGAACAGTCGTAGACGTAGAGGGGGACCGCAGAACGGCCGAGGGTTTTGCCACGGACCTGGCTCGAGCTACCTGCGCGCGAAGCCGTGACGAGGACGAAGTGGTCGCGTTCGCGTGAGGCGCGCTCGAGCTGGCTCTGTTCTGGGCGATGAAAACCCTCGGCCGTTCTGCGGTCCCCCTCTACGTCTACGACTGTTCTCCGTCCAGATGGATAGCTGTTGCAACCGATTACCTGACGCGTTACGCCGAAACGCAGGCTCTCCCTCAAGGCACAGCGTTCGAAGTTGCGCACTTCTTTATGCGTGCAATAGTGCCTCGACACGGCGCTCCGTCCGTCGTCATTACAGACCGAGGGAAGGCATTCACAGCTCAGCTTGTCCACGACATCTTTGAGCTGAGTCACACCAGCCATCGAACAACGACAGCATACCATCCCCAAGCAAATGGGCTCACAGAACGCCTGAATAAAACACTGGCCGACATGATTTCCATGTACGTGGATGTGGAACACAGAATCTGGGACCAAATACTCCCGTACGTCACATTCGAGTACAACACTGCGACTCAAGAAACAACCCGCTTTACACCATTCCGTCTAGTCTACGGCGGAGAAGTGCGGATGATGCTGGACGCCATGCTCCCGTGCGTGGATGATGACTTGACACCAGATGCGGGCTCCTTTGTCGAACAAGCCGAGCAAGCTCGCCAGCTTGCTCGTTTGCACATCACAGCTCAACAAGACACGGACTCCAGACGTTACAACCGGCGCCACAGGGAGGTTACCTACAACATCGGTGACCGTGTGTGGGTGTGGACCCCTGTCCGCCAAAAGGGATTGTCCGAAAAACTGCTGCACCGATATTTCGGACCTTATGAGGTGCTCCGTCGTGTTGGAAACGTGGATTATGAGGTTGTTCCACGTGGAACTGTGTCTACCGGTCGTCGGCAACCACGGACTGACATTGTGCATGAAATGCGACTTAAGCCATACTTCTCGCGTGAGAGCGATGACGCTCCACTTTAAACTGTGTTCGGGTTCTGCGTTTTAATTTATTTCTTTTTGTTCGTTTTCTTTAACATTGTCTTCCTGCTTTTCCTGTTCGTTTTCTGCTTTGTACATACCCTCGCATCGGGACGATGCTCTTCTTTTTCGGGGGACTAATGCCACGGACCTGGCTCGAGCTACCTGCGCGCTAAGCCGTGACGAGGACGAAGTGGTCGCGTTCGCGTGAGGCGCGCTCGAGCTGGCTCTGTTCTGGGCGATGAAACCCCTCGGCCGTTCTGCGGTCCCCCTCTACGTCTACGACTGTTCTCCGTCTGGCCTGTGACAATATGTTGTCGAATTTTTAGTTCTCCGTGCAAGCTCCCATGACGTCATCCTTGGCTGGGATTTTCTATCCCGCCACAGCGCCGTCATTGACTGCGCCCGTGCGCATGTCTTTTCTACGCTCTGTGATGCGCCCCTCGACGAGCCTTCGATTCGCCGTGATGCTAAGTTTGTTGTCGCCGAGGACACTCACATTCCCCCTGACAGTGCTGTGCTTGTCCTTGTTTGCGCGCCTCTGTTTCTGACGCCACCGTTCTCTTCACGCCTTCCCCCATCCTTGCTTCTCGCCGACGCCTCTCTGTTCCCTTCGCCGTCATCGACATTCAACATGGTACTGCCGCCATCCTCGTCTCTAACACCTCCTTCTCTGCCCTCTCCCTGCTCCGTGGCGAGTGCCTTGGCCATTTTGAAACCGCTACCTTGATCATTTCCTTGGACACCGATGTGACCTCCTCCAGTCCCGACATCGCTGCCCTCACCCCACGTAGCCCTACTCCCGATCACCCACTGCCTTCGGACATTTTCGACCGCTCTATTGACCGCGCCCTCGACACAGCTCAACACGCGCAGCTTCTTGTCCTGCTCAACCAGTTTCGCTCATCGTTTGACCACCAGTCCTCTTCTTTCGGCCGTGCGACCAATGTCGAGCACCACATTGAAACCGGTACCCATACTCCTCTCCGCCAGCGCCCCTACCGTGTGTCACTTCACGAGCGCCGCCTCATCGCTGAGCAAGTGGACGACATGCTACAACGCGGCATTATTCAGCCATCTGCCAGTCCTTGGTCATCCCCAGTTGTCCTGGTGAAAAAGAAGGACGGCTCGATACGATTTTGCGTGGACTATCGCCGGCTCAACAAAATTACGCGGAAAGACGTCTACCCGCTACCCCGTATTGACGACGCCCTTGACTGCTTGCAAGGCGCCGAGTTCTTCTCATCTCTGGACCTTCGTTCCGGCTATTAGCAAGTTCCGATGTCTGCGTCCGACCGTCCTAAAACGGCATTCGTTACGCCTGACGGCCTATATCAATTCACCGTAATGCCATTCGGTCTGTGTAACGCTCCCGCCACGTTCGAACGAATGATGGACAACATCTTGCGCGGCCTCAAGTGGAACATTTGTCTTTGCTATTTAGATGATGTTGTGTTTTCGCCAGATTTTCCAACGCATCTCCAGCGCTTGCGCCAGATATTGAGCTGCCTGACACGTGCTGGCCTTCAGCTTAACCTCAAGAAATGTCACTTTGGTGCCCGGCAACTGACAATACTCGGCCACCTCGTATCCAAAGATGGCGTCCTACCTGATCCTGCCAAACTACGGGCTGTGGCTGAATTCCCTAAACCAACCTCTACGAAACAGGTGCGCCGATTTGTGGGCCTCTGCTCCTATTTTCGGCGCTTTGTCCCTAATTTCGCCTCTATCGTCGCGCCCCTTACGAAACTCCTCAATGGTCCCGCCGACCTGTCTACGTGGGACTCTGCCTGCGATGAAGCTTTTGCTGCGCTCCGTCGCCTTCTTACTTCGCCCCATATTCTTCGGCACTATGACCCCAGTGCTCCTACTGAGGTGCACACCGACGCAAGCGGAGTCGGCCTCGGTGCTGTTCTGGCCCAGCGCAAGCCCGAATTTTCTGAATACGTTGTTGCGTACGCTAGCCGTGCTCTCACCAAAGCAGAGTCGAACTACACCGTGACTGAAAAGGAGTGTCTGGCCATAGTGTGGGCTCTCACGAAATTCCGCCCATACTTATACGGCCGCCCGTTCACCGTCGTTACTGATCACCACGCCTTGTGCTGGTTGGCCTCCCTCAAAGATCCCTCAGGACGCCTTGGCCGCTGGGCACTCCGTCTTCAGGAATTCGATGTTACCGTTGTC
Organism: Amblyomma mixtum; assembly: GCF_055824585.1. NCBI lineage: Eukaryota > Metazoa > Arthropoda > Arachnida > Ixodida > Ixodidae > Amblyomma > Amblyomma mixtum. The sequence continues at coordinate 155,437,435 of NC_143021.1, read as the reverse complement.
TATCGATCGGGCCGCAAGTACTCCGACGCCGACGCCTTGTCACGCTAGCCACTGCCCTCTCCTGCGCCCTCTTCCATTGTATCTGATTCCCCACTCGCAGCGCTCACTGCTACCGACATGCCCAATCAACAACGCCAGGATACATGGATTTCTTCCTTGCTGGATGCCCTTCGTGCGCACTCTACGTCCTCCTTCCCTCGGGCCCTTCGTCGCCAAGCTTCCCATTTCGCCATCCGCGATGATCTTCTGTACCGCCGCAACTATCGTCCGCACGGCCGAAAGTGGCTCCTCGTGATTCCCCGCCATCTTCGGTCTGAGATCTGTGCGCACTACCACGCCGACCCTCAAAGCGCTCACGCTGGATCGCTAAAAACCTACGAGCGGCTACGCCAGAGGTACTACTGGCGGGGCATGTACAACTTTGTTCGTCGATACGTTCGCTCCTGCACAGCCTGTCAGCAGCGGAAGTCGTCACCTCGACCCTCGACTGCCCCGTTACAGCCATTACCGTGCCCGGCTCGCCCTTTCGATCGTGTGGGCATCGACCTATATGGGCCGCTCCCCTTCACGACCGCCGGCAATCGATGGATTATATTCGCCGTGGACCACCTCAGTCGGTATGGAGAGACCGCTGCCCTACCTGCGGCTACTGCTCGCGACGTCGCCCTCTTCCTTCTTCATCACTTCGTCCTGCGTCACGGCGCTCCGCGAGCACTTCTCAGTGACCGCGGCCGTGTTTTCTTGTCTGAAGTTGTTCGCGAGCTTCTCGATGCGTGCCACTCAGTCCACCGTACCACTACCGCTTACCACCCCCAAACTAACGGCCTCACCAAACGATTCAGCCGGACTCTTGGGGACATGATCGCCATGTACATTAGCTCCGACCGCTCTAATTTGGATCAAGTCCTTCCGTTCGTGACCTATGCATATAACACCGCATCCCTGGCAACCACCGGCTTTTCCCCTTTCTTTCTTTTATTCAGGCGCGAGCCTTCCTGCCTCCGGGACACCATCCTTCCCTACAACCCAGACAGCTCAGAACTATACTTCCCTTTCTGACATTACCCGTCATGCTGAGCAGTGCCGCCAGTTGGCTCGCTTCTTCACCGCCGAACGTCAAGGGCTCCGGAAACATGAGTCGGACCAAGACACGCCCGCTACATACTTCTCCTCTGGATCATTGGTCTGGCTCTCTGTTCCGGCTGCGTCCAAATTTTCGGCCAAGCACATTGGTCCTTACCGCATCTTAGAGCGTACGTGACCAGTGAACTATATAATCGAACCGGTACACCTTCTTTGGACCATCGCCGCCGTGGTCGCGACATCGTTCATGTCAGCCGCTTGAAGCCTTATTACAGCCCTCTCGTCGTCTCCTCGCCTTGAGTCGCCAGGATGGCTCCCTCTTTCCGCCGGGGCAGTTGGAATGAAGAAAATGATCCAGCACCGCCAGCAACGACGACGAAGCGCTAGCGCCGCCCGTAGCAGGCTCGTGCTGGAGAACTGCCGCTTGTGTGCCGGTCCCTCGCCTCGCTCGTTCTTAGACTTCTTGTGCCAGGGTCTTCGTCGCCGGCGCTTGAAGGTGCCAATAAACCGCTCTACAAATGTATTGCGCGGGCTCAAGTGGAACATTTGTCTCTGCTATTTGGATGATGTTGTGTTTTCGCCCGATTTTCCGACGCATCTCCAGCGCTTGCGCCAGATATTGAGCTGCCTCACCCGTGCTGGCCTTCAGCTTAACCTCAAGAAATGTCACTTTGGTGCCCGGCAACTGACAATACTCGGCCACCTCGTATCCAAAGATGGCGTCCTACCTGATCCGGCCAAAGTCCGGGCTGTGGCTGAATTCCTTAAACCGACCTCTACGAAACAGGTGCGCTGATTTGTGGGCCTCTGCTCCTATTTTCGGCGCTTTGTCCCTAATTTCGCCTCTATCGTCGCGCCCCTTACGAAACTCCTCAATGGTCCCGCCGACTGTCTACGTGGGACTCTGCCTGCGATGAAGCTTTTGCTGCGCTCCGTCGTCGTCTTACTTCACCCCCTATTCTTCGGCACTATGACCGCAGTGCTCCTACTGAGGTGCACACCGACGCAAGCGGAATGGGGCCTCGGTGCTGTCCTGGCCCAGCGCAAGCCCGAATTTTCTGAATACGTTGTTGCGTACGCCAGCCGTGCTCTCACCAAAGCAGAGTCGAACTACAGCGTGACTGAAAAGGAGTGTTTGGCCGTAGTGTGGGCTCTCACAAAATTCCGCCCTTACTTATATGGCCGCCCTTTCACCGTCGTTACTGATCACCACACCTTGTGTTGGTTGGCCTCCCTCAAAGATCCCTCAGGACGCCTTGGCCGCTGGGCACTCCGTCTTCAGGAATTCGATGTTACCGTTGTCTATCGGTCGGGCCGCAAGTACTCCGACGCCGACGCCTTGTCACGCTAGCCACTGCCCTCTCCTGCGCCCTCTTCCATTGTATCTGATTCCCCACTCGCAGCGGTCACTGCTATCGACATGCCCAATCAACAACGCCAGGATACATGGATTTCTTCCTTGCTGGATGCCCTTCGTGCGCACTCTACGTCCTCCTTCCCTCGGGCCCTTCGTCGCCAAGCTTCCCATTTCGCCATCCGCGATGATCTTCTGTACCGCCGCAACTATCGTCCGCACGGCCGAAAGTGGCTCCTCGTGATTCCCCGCCATCTTCGGTCTGAGATCTGTGCGCACTACCACGCCGACCCTCAAAGCGCTCACGCTGGATCGCTAAAAACCTACGAGCGGCTACGCCAGAGGTACTACTGGCGGGGCATGTACAACTTTGTTCGTCGATACGTTCGCTCCTGCACAGCCTGTCAGCAGCGGAAGTCGTCACCTCGACCCTCGACTGCCCCGTTACAGCCATTACCGTGCCCGGCTCGCCCTTTCGATCGTGTGGGCATCGACCTATATGGGCCGCTCCCCTTCACGACCGCCGGCAATCGATGGATTATATTCGCCGTGGACCACCTCAGTCGGTATGGAGAGACCGCTGCCCTACCTGCGGCTACTGCTCGCGACGTCGCCTTCTTCCTTCTTCATCACTTCGTCCTGCGTCACGGCGCTCCGCGAGAACTTCTCAGTGACCGCGGCCGTTTTTTCTTGTCTGAAGTTGTTCGCGAGCTTCTCGATGCGTGCCACTCAGTCCACCGTACCACTACCGCTTACCACCCCCAAACCAACGGCCTCACCGAACGATTCAACCGTACTCTTGGGGACATGATCGCCATGTACAGTAGTTCCGACAGCTCTAATTGGGATCAAGTCCTTCCGTTCGTGACCTATGCATATAACACCGCATCCCAGGCAACCACCGGCTTTTCCCCATTCTTTTATTTTGGCGCGAGCCTTCCTGTCTGCTGGACACAATCCTTCCCTACAACCCCGACAGCTCAGAATATACTTCCATTTATGACATTATCCGCCATGCTGAGCAGTGCCGCCAGTTGGCTCGCTCCTTCACCGCCGAACGTCAAGGGCTCCGGAAACATGAGTCGGACCAAGACACGCCCGCTACACACTTCTCCACTGGATCATTGGTCTGGCTCTCTGTTCCGGCTGCGTCCAAATTTTCGGCCAAGCACATTGGCCCTTACTGCATCTTAGAGCGTACGTCACCAGTGAACTATATTGTCACGGCTATACAGTCGGGACAGCCAGGTCACGTTTTACTGAACAGCGCCAGGTAGCAGCGAACTCCCGAGCGGAACCCGAAGAAGAGACGACGAAGAAGCCCCGCCCGCCACCATGGCTAAGGCTAGCCAGGATGGCGGTTGAGACAGTTCGGCCAGGAGACGGCGCCACGAGAATGTCCAGGAATGTGGCATTGCTCCCCCCCTCTGGAAAGCGCCGCCCGCGGCGCTGGAGGGCGTGTGGTCCGGCAGCCGCTTCCCCGGGCACAGGCTTTTGGGGCACGAACATCCGCTGATCATAGAGTGCCCTTGCAGAGGCGCAGTAGTCCTGGTGTATATAGTAGGTATCGTCGACGGGCGCGGAATCCACTTTCTCGGCCGTCGTGATCTCGTACGCGAGGAGAGGGAGGCATTAAGACAATCATCATAGATGCGGATAGCTGGAGCATATGGACGGTCAGGATGGAGAATGCCATGATCTTTGCGCTCTTAGTCGTCTGGACATAGGCTACTTCCAGTTGGAGCAGCACGCGGTCGTTCAGCGTTCGCGACAGTGAAGCGTGGGTACTCCGTCCGACGAAATATTCAAGCTGCAGCGTGTTATGCTTGAACAGCACGGCAAGTGTGGAATGGATGCTGACGTTGCCGAATTCCATGTGGCGGTTCTGGCCGATCACCATCTCGACGGGTGCGCACGGTGAAGAGCTGAGTGGAGAGAGAGAAGGTAGAGACGAGTGAGCTGCTAGCGGGCGTGGTAAGGCTTCATTCGGGCGACGTGCACAACTTCGGACGTTGGTCGCCTAGAGGAACGAACAGTTCCTTGAGGGAGAACTTCATAGTTTACCTCGCCGAGTTGGCGTAACACTTCATAGGGGCCAAAGTACCGCCGAAGAAGCTTTTCAGAGCGCCCTCGTTGACGGACTGGGCTCCACACCCAAACATGTTCTCCGGGCTGGTAAGTGACATCCCTGTGGCGATGGTTGTAACGGCGAGCGTCTTTTTCTTATTGATGTCGGATATGCTGCCGAGCAAGTTGGCGGGCGGCCTCGGCTTCGTGAACAAAGCGGTCGGCCCCCACGACAGTGGAGTTTTCACTACCAGGAAGCAGCATGGCGTCGAGCATTGTCACGGCCTCGCGACCATGGACTAAGCGAAATGGTGTGAAGTGAGTAGTCTCTTGCAGCGCGGTGTTATATGCGAACGTAACGTAAGGGAGTACTGCATCCCAGTTGCGGTGGTCGTCGTCGACATACATGGAAATCATGTCGGCGATCGTCTTATTTAGGCGCTCAGTGAGTCCATTAGTTTGGGGGTGATAAGCTGTTGTTCGTCGGTGACTCGTGCCGCTGAGTCGCATAACTTCCTGTGTCAGCGCCGAGGTAAAGGCCGTGCCTCTGTCAGTTATAACGACCGTGGGTGCGCCATGACGAAGCACGATGTTGTGCATGAAGAAGGTGGCAATTTCCGCAGCTGTTCCGCGGGGAAGAGCTTTCGTCTCACAGTATCGACTGAGGTAGTCGGTGGCGACCACAATGTACCGGTTACCCAGCGAAGACTCCGGAAAGGGGCCGAGTAAATCCATGCCGACTTGGTAGAAAGGAACTTGTGGTGGATCAATAGGCTGCAAAAGTCCGGCCGGCTTAGTCGACGACGTCTTGCGACGTTGACACTCGCGGCAAGTTCGGACGTAGCGTTTCACAACCTCCGCGAGCTTGGGCCAGTAATATTTTTGCCGTATGCGGGCCAACGTTCGGGAGGAACCAAGGTGACCAGAGGAAGGATCATCGTGGGACGCCTGCAAGATTTCATCGCGAAAGGCATTAGGGATAACGAGCAGATAGGCAGGCTCCGTCGACCTATAGTTCTTTTTGTACAGGATACCTTCCCGTAAGCAGAATGATGACAGGCCGCGTGAAAAGATGCGGGGCGGAGTCTGAGCGCTTCCTTCGAGATAGTCAATCAGGGACCGTAATTCAATGTCGTCTCGTTGGCGGTGAGCCAGGGTGGACGCGGAAATGACCCCAAGGAAAAGGGAATCGTCATCGAGGTCCACGGTACTGGCAGGAAGTGGGGCACGGGACAAACAGTCTGCATCACTGTGCTTTTGCCCTGATTTATACACGATGGTGACATCAAATTCTTGCAGTCGGAGGCTCCAGCGTGCGAGTCGCCCTGAGGGATCCTTGAGATTTGCCAAACAACACAGCGAGTGGTGGTCGCTCACCACTCGGAAAGGGCGGCCATACAAATAGGGTCGAAATTTCGTTACTGCCCACACAATAGCTAGACATTCTTTTTCGGTGGTGGAATAGTTCACCTCAGACCGTGATAACGTGCGGCTTGCGTAAGCGATTGCGCGTTCGACACCATCCTGCCACTGTACAAGTACCGCACCAAGGCCAACGTTACTCGCGTCTGTGTGCAGTTCTGTGTCAGCGGCCTCATCGAAGTGCCCAAGTATGGGTGTATTCTGAAGACGCGTGCGTAGCTCTTCAAAGGCATGTTGTTGCTCCCGACCCCAGACGAACGGTTCGTTATCTTTGGTGAGGCGAGTAAGGGGCTCAGCTATTCGGGAGAAGTTCTTCACAAAGCGCCGATAGTAGGCGCAGAGACCCAGAAAACGGCGCACACTTCGCTTGTCAGCAGGAATGGGAAAAGAAGCGACGGCGGCAGTCTTGTCGGGGTCTTGACTAACGCCCTTGGCGCTCACAATGTGGCCCAAAAACCTCAGCTCCTGGAAAGCGAAGTGACATTTCTCGGGCTTAAGGGAGAGACCAGCTGAACGGATAGCTTCGAAAACAGCGCGTAAGCGGCTGAGGTGTTCTTCGAAAGTGTCGGAGAAGATGACAACATCATCCAGGTACACAAGACACGACTGCCATTTGAGATCAGAAAGCACAGTGTCCATCATCCGTTGGAAAGTTGCCGGAGCTGAGCATAGGCCGAAGGGGAGCACCCTGAATTCGTACAAACCGTGCGGGGTAATAAATGCGGTCTTCTCCCGGTCACGTTCGTCCACCTCTATCTGCCAGTAGCCGCTGCGTAAATCGAATGATGAAAAGTATCTGGCGTGGCGCAGACGATCTAGGGAGTCATCAATGCGCGGCAAAGGATAAACGTCTTTCTTAGTGACTTTGTCCAGACGTCGGTAATCAACACAAAACCGGAGGGTCCCATCTTCCTTTGCAACTAGGACCACAGGCGACGCCCACGGGCTCTTCGATGGCTGGATCACGTCGTCGCGGAGCATTTCTTGAACTTGCCTTCGAATTGCATCCCGTTCCTTTGAAGATATCCGGTACGGCGACTGGCGTAATGGTCTCTGGCTTTCATCAACTATAATTCGATGTTTTGTTATCGGCGTTTGCCTAACTCTGGAGGTTGACGCAAAACAGTCCTGGAAAGAGTCAATGACAGTCTGCAGGTTGCGTTTTTGACTAGGCAGGAGATTCGGGTTCACGTCGAGTTTAACCGGAGCATTCGTTGATTCCACGGACTTCGTAGTCCCTGTCAACGCGTACTGTCCGGCGCATTCCCCGAGTTCTTCAAAATAAGCAATCGTTGTGTTGGCCGCTAAACGTTGGGGTTCACAACTGAAATTTGTTATCAGTAGTTCGGCTCGCTTATTGTTCAGTTCTATAAGCCCGCGAGCTACACACACTTGCCGACCCAGGAGCAGTGACATGTTGGCTTCAGCGATGCCATGAGTGCCGGCGCTGTCATCGCACTCCACAGTTACTAGCATGGTGGTTCTCGACGGAATCACCACGTTATCATCGCAGACCCGCAACTTAGTCCTGCGTTGCTGCGGTTCGTCGCCAACAGTACGGTGTGCGGCAAACGAGACGATCAGCTCCTTAAAGTCGATGACAGCCCCATATTCCTGTAGGAAATCCAGACCGAGAATCAGGTCTTTAGAACACTCAGGAAGCACAGCAAAGCAGCCGGGGAAAGTGACGCCGCGGATCTGAATTCGTAAGGTGCAAACGCCGGTCGGCGTCACAACATGGCCGCCGGCTGTGCGGATCTGGGGCCCAGTCCAAGGTGTCAAAACCTTTCTAAGGGTCGTGGCTAGCCGGCTGCTTATCACAGAGAAATCAGCGCCGGTATCTACCAGTGCGGTTACTTCACAGTTATCGGCGGTTACTGGAATTTCCGTAGAAGCCAACTGCTGGCTCTTCGTCGGCGGTGGGCTCGTCGGGTCAGGTGGTCGTTGGTCTCGTCGTCGCTGCAGATCGTCGAGTGGAGGCTCTTGTTTCTTTCTAGCTGCGGCGGCCCTACCGCCAGAGGACGCCGTCTTCAGTTTTCCCGCCGTGGGGACCTGCCTCTGAATTCGCCAGAGGTCGACGGGCGGCTGGGAGAAGAGAGTCTCCTGGGCGATGGGGATCGAGACTGGCGTCGCGGCACGGTCTGAGCCTGCACGTTGGACGTCAGGTATTGTTCAATCTCCTGGGGTCGCTCGCCGTAGCGTGGTCGAGGAGCGTCTGAAGCGAAACCCCTTAAACCCATCTGACGGTAGGGGCAGTGGCGCAGGATGTGGCCGGGCTCACCGCAGTGGTAGCAGAGTGGCCGGTTCCTCGGCGTTCGCCACATGTCCGCTTTACGCATGGCGGGCCGGAATTCCTGCGGCACGGTGGTGGGCACAGTTGGACGTGGGTACTGCACAGCCGGCACAGGTGAAAAAGCTTGTGCCACTGCCGCAGGCCGTCGAAGTGCCTCGCTGTAGGTCATGATGTAGGGTTGCGGCTGCGGCTCCGGAACAACTGGTGCTGGCTGCACCACTCGACGGATTTCATCCCGTACCACGTCCGACAGGGCTGCGACGCTGGCCTGTGGAGCTGCGAAGCGGAGTTTCGCGAGTTCTTCGCGAACGATGCTCCTTACAAGGTCTCGAAGATCTTCAGGAGGCAGCGTCGTAGGCGTGCAGGTTTGAGCGGCTGCCATACTAGCCTGCCGGCCGTACTGTGCACCGCGTTCCTGCAAGGAGCGTTCCATGCTCACTGCCTCCTTCGTAAAATCGGCCACTGTCCTTGGAGGGTCGCGGACAAGTCCAGCAAACAGCTGCTCCTTAACGCCCCGCATCAGGTGCCGCACTTTCTTTGCCTCGGCCATAGCATGGCCTGCTCGACTGAAGAGGCGCGTCATGTCCTCAACGAACATGGTGACGCTCTCATTAGGCTGCTGCGATCTCGAGTGCAGAGCGACTTCCGCCTTCTCTTTTCGTTCACTGCTGCGGAATGTCGCCAGCAGCTCGCGAAGAAAAACCTCCCAGGTGGCAAAAGAGGACTCGTGGTTCTCGAACCAGATCTTTGCCGAGTCCTCTAGCGCGAAGTAAACGTTCCTCAGCTTGCGCTCACCGTCCCACTGGTTTAAGGCTGCCACATGGTCGAAACTGGCCAACCAGTCTTCAACATCCTCGAACCTGTCACCGTGGAACGTCGGCGGTGACCTGGGCGCGTGAAGTACGAAGGGAGTGTCAGCTCCAAAATGTTGAGTGGTCTGGCTAGCTGTGGTTGATGTCATATCTCTTGCCGGTTTTGTCAGGCCGCTGAACTCCGGCTGTAGGCCTCGCAGGCGGCGGCTCGCTTTGTGGACGGGGGTTGTGTCCACGCACTGAGGGCTGGCTTCAAAGGTGTCTTCAGAGTCAGTGTACATGGGACATTACCCAGCCGGCTCCACCAAATATGTCACGGCTATACAGTCGGAACAGCCAGGTCACGTTTTACTGAACAGCGCCAGGTAGCAGCGAACTCCCGAGCGGAACCCGAAGAAGAGACGACGAAGAAGCCCCGCCCGCCACCATGGCTAAGGCTAGCCAGGATGGCGGTTGAGGCAGTTCGGCCAGGAGACGGCGCCACGAGAATGTCCAGGAATGTGGCAATATCATCGAACCGGTGACACCTTCTTTGGACCATCGCCGCCGTGGTCGCGACGTCGTTCATGTCAGCCGCTTGAAGCCTTATTACAGCCCTCTCGTCGTCTCCTCGCCTTGAGTCGCCAGGATGGCTCCCTCTTTCTGCCGGGGCAGTTGGAATGAAGAAGATGATCCAGCACCGCCACGAACGACGACGAAGCGCTAGCGCCGCCCGTAGCAGGCTCGTACTGGAGAACTGCCGCTTGTGTGCCGGTCCCTCGCCTCGCTCGTTCCAAGACTTCTTGCGCCAGGGTCTTCGTCGCCGGCGCTTGAAGGTGCCAATAAACCACTCTTAACCTAACCTAACCTAACCTAGCCTAACCCAACCCAACCCAACCCAACCCAACCTAACCCAACCTAACCCAACCTAACCCAACCTAGCCTAACCTAGCCTATATTAAAACTTCCTGTTGGGCGAGTTGGTAGTTCATATTGAATTAGAAATATTATAACAGCAGCACGACAGCACGGATAAGCCTAGAAGCCTACCACATACAGAAACTTGGCAGCGAGTGCATCAGCGAACCTTCTTTATCTCTGTTCCAGGCTGAGATTGACTATTTTAATGCAGCTACTTAGATGGAAGATAAACCGAAGTGTGATGCACTTGTCTACCCGCGCATGCGCTCGCGATTTGATGGCTCTGACTCAACCTTTTTGTTTTTTTGTCATTTTTTCTGACGATCCTTCGGCTTATAAAAGGTGTGGCTTTCACCGAATAAATTCAGTGGACAGTTAGCGCTTGTGTGTGTTTCCTCTCTTTTTTGTCCGTGTCTTTGTTTGCGCTATAATATTTCTAACCGAGCCTAACCTAGCCTAACCTGACCTAACCTGGCCTAACCTAGCCTAGCCTAACCCGACCCGACCGGACCTAACCTAACCTAACGTAACATAACCTAGCCTAGTCTAGCCTAGCCTAGCCTAGCCTAGCCTAACCTAAGCTAAGCTAAGCTAAGCTAAGCTAACCTGACCTGACCTGACCTAACCTAACCTAACCTATCCTAAGCTAACCTAAGCTAACCTAACCTAACCTAAGCTAAGCTAACCTAACCTGACCTGACCTGACCTGACCTCACCTGACGTGACCTGACGTGACCTGACCTGACCTGACCTGACATAACTTGACCTGACGTGACCTGACCTGACCTGACGTGACCTAACCTAACCTAACCTAACCTAACCTAGCCTAGCCTAGCCTAGCCTAACCCAACCCAACCCAACCCAACCCAACCCAACCCAACCCAACCCAACCTAGCCTAGCCAACCCAACCCAACCCAACCCAACCTAGCCTAGCCAGCCTAGCCAGCCTAGCCTAGCCTAACCTAACCTAACCTAGCCTAACCTAACCTAGCCTAACCAAACCTAGCCTAACCAAACCTAGCCAAACCAAACCTAGCCAAACCAAACCTAGCCAAACCAAACCTAACCTAACCTAACCTAACCTAACCTAACCTAACCTAACCTAACCTAACCTAACCTAACCTGACCTGACCTGACCTGACCTGACCTGACCTAACCTAACCTAACCTAACCTAACCTAACCTACAGGCCACCAAAAAAGGCTGCCTGCATACTTTGGAGGTGCTTGCAGGCAAAGCAACCTCTCCAGTGCATGTGTCTCTGCATCACATGTCTCGCGCCTGTCTTGCCCATTATGCTAACATTTGCGCACGTTTTCTGAGGCTGCATCACCTGGCATCGACGCATCTGCTATAAAGCTGCGGCATCGCATCCAAGAAGGCACTTTGGCAGCAGCATTGTTCAAAAGAGAGTTTTCCTAAATGCTCCTGCATACTGTTACAGGTTTTTTTGGGGGGTGTTATTGTGTTACTGCCACTGCTGCTGCCAAAGGAGCGAACCTTGTTTCTGTCAGTATGGAGTGTGTTGAGTGTGAACAGGAAATCTTGGATCCCAAAGAGAGTATATCTTGCATGCTTTCGTACCATGTACGAAGCTGCGCAGGAGTGTCCGAGGCAACAATAAAATCTAAGAAATCAGCCTACCAGAAATGGAAATGCCCATGAGAAAGAAAAAGCACCGTTGACCCTAGAAGATATGTTGGTCGTACTTCAGGAGATTAACCGAAAACTTGATGTTTTGTTGCCACTGAAACTGTCGATGGAATTGAGCAATCGGGGCAGTTTATGTCCGAACAGATGACAGTCCTGATGACGCGCACAGAACAAAATGAGCGAGATATTAAAGCAATCCAGACTAGGCTCGCAAAAATGGAAATGAACAAAGAGCAGCTTGAATCGCTCAGTGTCCAACTTGATGACCTCGAATGGGGCAACCGAAAACTGAACTTAGAAATTCATGGTGTACCACAAATGGAAGGCGAAAATCTTTTGTCAAAACCTAACCTTGCCATAAAAACGCTCTCGCCAGTGAAAGTGAATAGCCCCAGCTATCAGAACACGACATCACGGCAATTCATCGATTGCCGGCAAAGCGTGACAAAGTGCCTGGCATCATCTGCCGTTTCACGAGACAGAGCATGAGGGACATGAGACAGACAAATTACTAAGCTTTATGATATGAGCAAGTGTCTGAGCATGTGTGTGAAAAACGAGGTGTTGAACAATATATCTTTTCTATCCAAATTAGCTGGTTTAGAAAAACGAGATGCAATGTACAGCACAAGAAATATAGCGCAATTGAACGTAAAAACATACAGAACTTTCTATGGTAATCAAACATTAGAAAATAAACTACCGCGACTTCTTAACAAACTCGCACAAAACGATATTGATCTCCAAAATACAACACGCCACAAACTGTTCGAGTATTTTTTACACTACACCTAACCTTTTTTTTTCTGTGATTTGTTTACCTAATTCTTCTTTCTTTCACCATCATTGCAAGTTTTCTTTCCAGTCAGGACAATGCTGTTGATTTTATGCTGACTACTATAACCTGATAAGAGCTCTGCTATGTGTATTTTTTTTCCTTTGTTACCTGTATTTCCTGTATTTTCTTTTTTTTGCGTGTGTGTGAAACCAGACCACTGCATTCCTGTCAAAGTGGAGGCCCGTTGCTCTTTCTAGCACGAGTCTGCCAGTGATTAATTTAACTGCCACGCAGTTTGCTCACAATGCAGTGGGCAGGTTGTGGTGATGAGCACACCTGCCTCGGTTGGGTTGATCCCCTTAAGCTTTATTCTGATGTACAGAGTCGATCACACTCGTCTAGAGCAGATTAGAGACGTGAACGCACAGGCACCAGTGCCTGCGAAGCAGCTGCGAAAAGATTTCAGTTCATTTGCAGCACACCGTCTGAGCACCCTAGACAAGTGTGATGGACTCTCTGCTACACTGTTGTACTGAAAACACCCTGTGCCCTGTAGTGGAAACCAACTCACGGCCAGCTGACAGCCGCCGGTCAATGTAGGACTCAGTGCTAGTGCAACCGTTGGGGTCTGTTTAGCACAAATTTTATTCCTTTTGTAAAGACGAAGACGAACATTCTGTGCAGCGGCGGCAGTGCCATCGCTGCGCGTGCTTTGGGCTCGCTTTGGCTGACCGCAGACCTGTCGCCACGCCTCTGAGTTATGCCAACGTCGCCCCAAGACCTGCCGCCCGTCCACTGACTTACGCCGAGGTCGTTGCTCAAACTCAGCCGCCTACGTACCCTATAGTGTCAGTGCCCGTACCAGCGCCGGCACCTTATATGCGACCCTCTCCACGAGGCCGAGACCCCTGGCGCACGACGGATAACCGGCCTATTTGCTACACCTGCGGATTGCCTGGGCACGTAGCCCGCTATTGTCGTCGCCGTCTCCCAGTCACGACACCGCCGGTCGGGTACTGGCCTCCAGCGCATCAGTACTCTGCGTCTGCTGAGCCCCGTCCGTCGACTCGTCCGTTCTCCCCCGACCGCTCACCTCTTGCCGATCGCCGTTCCCCTGCGCCGCGACGCCGCTCCATCTCTCCGATGCGTCGTCGACCTAATAGTTCTCAAGAGGAAAACTAGATGCCGCAGTTCCTGAGGCAAGAACTGCGTCCCCATCGAACTACCAAAGACCTCAGCTGTCACCTGCGAACCTTATTGACGTTTAGGTCGAGGGAATTTCTGTCATGGCCCTTGTCGACACTGGCGCCGCAATTTCAGTGATAGACGCACAACTTTGTCGCCGCTTGAAGAAAGTTAAGACGCCAATTGCCGGTCTCTCGCTGCGCACGGCCAGCGCTCAGTACATCAAGCCGTCAGCAGCCTGCACACCACGAGTTTTGATTCAGGACGTCCTATATACAATCGAGTTCGTCGTCCTGCCGTTTTGTTCCCACGATGTTATTTTGGGCTGGGATTTCCTGTCTCGTCATGCTGCGGGCATAGATTGCGCTCGCGCTGAAGTCGGATTCTCTACCTCGCCCCAATCGCTGCCGGACGCTGCTCTCTCGTCGCCATGTATTAAAGCCGTCGCCGCCGAAGACATCGACCTGCCTCCGTGCTCTTCCGTCCTTGTGCGCCTCTGTTGTGACCCTCTCCGTGATGACACTGTACTTTTCACGCCCGCTCATACTTTTCTCCGCCGGAAGTGTCTTCCCCTGCCTTACGCCGTTCTGACTATTTCTGCTGGCCTATCCGTACTGTGGGTTTGTAACCCGTTCTCCGGCCCTAGTGCTTTGCGCCGTGGCGAATGTGTCGGCAGTGTCCAACCCATCGCGTCTATTATAACCCGTGAGGAGACTGACGAAATATCGCACATCAATCTCACTGCGCTCAGCCCACCATCTTCTATGCCCACTCCTTCCTCTACAAAACTGTTTCTCCGCTCCATCGACGCAGATCTTCCTCCGCCGCAGCGCAAGCAGCTTCTCCACTTGCTCCACCAGTTGAGCGCCTCCTTCGACTGCCATCACAGCTCCCTTGGCCAAACCTCGACTGTCACACATCGCATCGACACAGGTGCCCAGGCTCCTCTACGGCAGCGCCCCTATCGTGTGTCGACAACCGAGCGCCAAGTCATTGAAGATCAAGTCGACCAAATGCTCAAGAGCGGCGTCATTCAGCCCTCAAGCAGTCCTTGGGCTTCGCCAGTTGTGCGTGTCAAAAAGAAAGACCGCTCCATCCATTTCTGTGTAGACTACCTCCGCCTTAACAAGATCACGCGCAAGGACGTATATCCCCTGCCTCGCATCGATGATGCGCTAGACTGCTTGCAAGGTGCCGAAATATTTTCTTCTTTAGATTTACGCTCCGGGTACTGGCAGGTACCCATGGAAGAGGCCGATCGCCCAAAAACAGCCTTTGTAACCCTTGACGGCCTATATGAATTTACTGTGATGCCTTTCGGCCTTTGTAATGCTCCTGCCACCTTTGAGCGGATGATGGATACCATTCTGCGTGGGCTGAAGTGGAAGACCTGCCTCTGTTATCTCGACGACATCGTCGTGTTTTCGCCTGACTTTGACACTCACCTCTCCCGACTGAAGCACGTTTTGACCTGCCTCTCTGACGCCGGCCTTCAGCTCAACTTAAAGAAGTGTCATTTTGCCGCCCGCCAACTTACCATTTTAGGCCATGTTGTCTCTAAGGACGGTGTCCGTCCGGACCCGGCTAAACTTCGTGCTGTGGCTGCGTTTCCTCGACCTACTTCTATCAAAGATCTGCGCATCTTCCTGGGTCTGTGCTCCTACTTCCGTAGGTTTATACGCAACTTTGCCTCAATTGCTGCACCTTTGACACAACTTCTGTCCGGCAGTTCCGATCTTTCTCAGTGGCCGCAAGTTTGTGACGACGCCTTCGATTCTTTGCGCCGTATCCTCACCGCACCGCCGATACTGCGCCATTTCGACCCAAACGCACCTACCGAGGTCCATACTGACGCCAGTGGGGTAGGCATCGGCGCCGTACTCGCACAACGCAAATCTGGCTTCATCGAATACGTCGTTGCCTATGCCAGCCGCACGATAACAAAGGCTGAATCTAACTACTCGGTCACTGAAAAAGAGTGTCTGGCGATAGTTTGGGCCCTTACCAAGTTCCGCCCTTACCTCTACGGACGCCCGTTTGACGTCGTGACCGACCACCATGCGCTATGCTGGCTTTCCTCTCTGAAAGATCCATCCGGTTGCCTCGCAAGGTGGGCCCTTCGCCTCCAGGAGTACGATATCCGCGTCGTGTATCGTACTGGTCGCAAACATCAAGACGCCGATGCTCTGTCCCGCTGCCCACTTCCAGCCAATATTTCCAGCCTTTCCGCCTTCGACGCCTCCTCACCTATGCTTCACATCAGCGCCATGCCTTCCTCGCAGCGTGCCGACTCATGGATCTCTTCTCTTATTGACTTCCTCGCCAACCCTACGGCTGCTTCGCCTTCGCGCGCTCTTCGCCGCCATGCTTCCCATTTCTCAATACGTGATAACCTCCTTTATCGCCGCAACTACACCTCAGACGGCCGCAAGTGGTTGCTAGTTATTCCTCGTCACCTTCGCTCGGAAGTCTGCGCCCATTTTCATGCTGACCCGGAGTGTGGTCATGTCGGAGTGTTCAAGACCTACGATCGCATCCGACTACGATATTATTGGCGTGGCATGTACACATTCATCCGCAAATACGTGCGGTCATGCCTTACCTGTCAACGTCGCAAGCCACCTCCTCATCGTTCTGCTGGAGAATTGCAGCCGCTACCTTGCCCGCCACGCCCATTTGACCCCGTCGGCATTGACTTATACGGTCCCCTCCCGTACACTTCGGCCGGCAACCGTTGGGCTATCGTCGCGGTTGATCATTTGACAAGGTATGCCGAAACCGCAGCCCTTCCAGCCGCCACAGCCTCAGAGGTGGCCTCGTTTATTTTAAACCGATTCATCCTTCGTCACGGCGCCCCTCGCGAACTGCTGAGCGACAGAGCAGTTCTGAAAATACATGTTCTGAAAATACTGAATAAATAAAGATGTTTTCAATCAATCAATCGCCTACGGCCGCTGAATAATTTAGAAAATAATTTATTTCAGTCTGTTTCAGTTTCATCAACCGAGAAATGTTGTGACTAGCAGTTGAACTGTCACGTGAAACGTGCAAACCTGTGATATAGACGCTGATACTTTGTTTTGACTCGCTACTGCACATAAACCAGCCTGCGTCAAAGGCTAGAATTACAACAAACGAGTTATTGCCGTTTTATTTCGTGCCTCATGTAACCTAAATTCAACTACAGGTAACAGCACTCGTTCTGCCGATGAAATTAAAACAACGTCACGAAGAAATTCGCATATAAATTATTTATTTGCTGTAGGCAAATACCACAGGGTGCTCCATGTATACGAATGTCGAAATCGTCGTTTGAAAAGAGAAAATACGCAAGCAATAATTTGGTATCTATAGTGCTTTATTGAATTAGATCAGGGCTAACAATTTGATTAAAGCCATACACAAACATGAAAAGGAGAAGTAATCACTCAAGATTTCACATAAACCTGACTTACAATGCTTTAGAATTGGCGCTAGTACATTACAGAAGAGTCAATTAGGTTTCTTCCCACACATCATACTTCATTCAATTTTGTTGTGCCGCCGCGGTGGCTCAGTGGTTATGGTGCTTGGCTGCTGACCCGAAAGACGCGGGTTCGATCCCGGCTGCGGCGGTTGAATTTATTTGGAGGAGAAATTCTAGAGACCCGTGTACTGTACGATGTCAGTGCACGTTAAAGAACCCCAGGTGGTCGAAATTTCCGGAGCCCTCCACTACGGTATCTCCATAGCCTTAGTCGCTTTGGGACGTTAAACACCATAAACCAAACCAATCAATTTTGTTGTCTCATAAACTGGGCGCCATTCTCCCACTTTCCAGCGCAGACAGCTTCGGATGGGTAAACCTACGCGCTAGGCTATCTGGTTGGTTTGGTTTATGGGGTTTAACGTCCCAAAGCGACTAAGGCTATCAGAGACGCCTTAGTGGAGGGCTCCGGAAATTTCGACCACCTGGGGTTCTTTAACGTGCCCTGACATCGCACAGTACACGGGCCTCTAGAATTTCTCCTCCAAAAAAATTCAGCCGCCGCAGCCGGGATGGAACCCGCGTCTTTCGGGTCAGCAGCCGAGCACCATAACCGCTGAGCCACCGCGGCGGCTCGCTAGGCTATCTCATTTTGTCTGAAAAAAAGAAAGTGTGCCGGGTTGCAAAAAAAGTGGGGCTGAACCGAGCTCCGAACCGGTTCGGAACGGTTCCTTTGAATCGTTCCGGTTCGGGTTCAGTTCCAAGATGGCGAATAAAATATGGGTTCGGTTCGTCGGCTCCGGTTCCGGGTGGAAATTCGGTTCCGGTTTCGGGTTCAGGTTAGGTTCCGGTTCGACACCCTGCCCAAAACTAGCAAGGCTAGAACCGTTTATCCCCCTGATTAACAAGTACAAATAATACACCTGTGCTTAAGAATACACTTGAAAATCACCTTTTGTGAAGTTTTGAAAATCTCTTTTGTATACGTGTACGTAATATTCTATATTTCAGTGTTTTCGTTGTTATGACTGTCAAGATGCTACAAATGAATTTCGGGCTCCTGCCGCGCTATTTCTTGTCAAATTGCAATTTTCCTTCGTGTTCATTACATATGCGTTTGTATCCTTTGTACCTTTGTGCTTGTCATCAACAGATGTCAACTCGAAATTTGCAATCCCTTCTCTTGCGTTGTCTTGTGCGAGTTTTTACTGATGACTCTCTTAGTCCCTCCCCTCTCTAATGCGCAGAGTACCTTAAGGGCAGAAAAAAACGAAATTAAATTTAACGTTCATTTGCACTGCACGGCACATAAATACCCCCGAAAGGAGAAGATTGGATAGTCGTCGCCGTAGCTGAGTTGGTAGAGCACGGGACGCGAAATTCGAAGGCAGTGGGTTAGGATCCCACTGGCAGATTGTGGTTGTATTTAAGGCGAAAGCCTTCGATGTCTCATACTGTCGTCAGCAGCCGTGTCGGCAGACTTGTCCGCATTTTAAAAAGAATCTGCGTCGAGGTTTGGAATCGAACCAGGGCCTTTCGCATTTGAAGCAGAGACGCTACCACTCCGCCAGGAAGGCTCTTTTTTTTCTTTATTGCATGGAAGAACTTCCGTAGAAAGGAGGAAAACTTCAATCAGACTGGTTCGCGTCTCAAGTTACCGGGCTGCTTAATAGGAGCCCGCCATAGCCCTAACTCAACACTGCATCCCCATCAAAACATCAAAATTCAGGGAGGCACACACATGCATCTAGGCACGGCAGCCAGCTTGGAGGTTCTTCGCGTGCAGCATATATACACTCCTCACCAAAGCACACTGTTCACGAAACACAGATTTGGACGATCTTGGTGGCTCGGCATTTCTGTCCATCATACGGCTTTTCCAAAGACTGAATAGTCCCATCAACATAAACAGATCATAAGGCATAGCAGAGTTTTTGTCAACAGGCAGAAATCTAATAGTGTATGGTGTAATTTCAATGTCCTTCTTAAGAGTTCGTTGTAGTATGTCCCAAAAGAACATGGCATCACGGCACAGGATGAAGCAATGATCAATTGTCTGAGGCACGTTACACAGACGGCAATTCACATTCCAGGGTGCAAACATCCCCTTGTCATTAAGAAATGTCTTGACAGGCAGCGTCGCTGTGTGTAGTTTCAAAAAGAACGTTTTAGCGGCTGCCTGAATGCACATCCGCCTAACACGCTTTAGAACACTGATGTCCAAAGACCCCAGATAAGGCTGCCGATACAATGGTGTAGGGAACAAAGACTCAGTGAGGGCCTGGGTCATCTGTTTTCTCGAGAGGCTATGCAGGTAACCTAAAGAGAAGCGCACAGTGAGGAAATTGAAAGTGTCGGCAACCTCCTTAAGGAATCCCCATAAAGTCCCCTCACAAGCCTGCACAGTCGGTGCGAATAAGTAAGGGAAATGAAAACTAAGCCGCCTAATGAGCACAGCTACCAGAAACGGGTGGTTTGTCGATTTTAAAAAGAAAAAACGGGAAACAAGTTGATGCACGAACAGGTGAACAAGACCCACTCCACCACCCTCTAAGGGAAGGAACAAGTTGTCTCGCCTCATGGGCTCCCATTGAGAGCGCCAAACGAATGTTGCAAATATTCTGTGTATTGCTTGCACCTTCCTCCTCGCACAATGCAGGACTTGAAGGACATACGCGAGCTTTGCAAACAAAAATATGTTACAGACCTGTGCCCTCGCAAACACTGAGAGTTCCCTACCCATCCAAGCCTGTGTTGGCCGCCGTAGAGTTACAAATTGTGAATCCCAGTAGGCTGTACTGTTGCGAACTGGGCGCAGCGGAACGCCTAGGTACTCAAGAGGGCTACTGTCCCAGCATATGCCACCGAACTGGCTTCGCCTAGTTCCCCAATAACCCAACCAAAAACCTTTGGATTTCTCTAAATTAAGAGCCGCGCCTGATACAACACAGAACTGTTTAGTCAAGTTTAGAGCCTCAAGTACACTCTTTTTGTCAGAACAAAAGAGGGCGACATCATCAGCATAGGCTAAAACTTTAACTTCACATTGAGCCAGAGAGAAACCGCGGATAGCTGCGCTGTTACTTATACTGAGACAGAGGGGTTCCAGATATAGGGCAAACAACAATGGAGACAGTGGACATCCTTGACGAACGGATGCTTCCAGTGGTATTGGTTTCGTTAGCTCCTGATTAACAATAACCCTTGTATAGGAGTTCTTATAGCACAGCCTTATGCGTTTGAGCAAGACGTCACCAATATTAGCATACTCCAAGACCACGAACAAGAAATCGTGCCGAACTTTATCAAACGCCTTCGCCAAGTCAATTTGAATCAGAGCTACTTGGCCTGTCTCATCTGATACTGTCTCTAATACTGAACGTGCAATATGGATATGTGTTTTAATACTGCGGCCTCTAATACCACAGACCTGATGCGAACCTACCAAGTCCATAATGACTAGCTGCAGACGACTGCTAATAACCTTGGCACAACTTTTGTAATCAACATTGCAGAGGGAAATTGGACGATATCCCTCAACAATTTTCAACCGATTAGTATCTTTGCTTTTGGGAATTAATATTGTGTGCCCAGAATAGAAAGTGGGAGGCAGGACACTCACATCATAAGATGCTTGGAAAACTTCCATCAAAACAGACACTAGGTAAGGCGAAAAGGTTTTATAGAATTCGCTAGTAATACCATCTGGCCCAGGAGATTTCTGGCTCCGCAGGGCAGAAATGGCTGATTGAATTTCATGAAAAGTGATAGGTTCCTTCACTATAGCACACTTCTCATCGTCAAGTCGAGGGAAGTTTCCGAGTAAGGAACTGTAATCGAAACCCTGATTTGGATCTTCGCAACTGCCAAACATCTTTCGATAATAGTCAAAGAAAGCAGCAAGAATACCAGGCGCATCGTTGTATGTGCAATCACCATACTGAATTTCCAATATTTCCTTCGCAAGAGCATTCTCTTTTTCACCACTCAGGGCCCGACGAGAAGGTTGCTCATCAAGAAACCTTCGGGACCTAGATCGTATCAAGGCCCCCTTAGATCTTTCTGTCGCAAATTGTTGAAGCTCTGCTTTTACGTTATAAATCTCTTCGAGATAGGCACCGGGCTTATCCTCTCTAGCTCATGTAGCTCCGTTAGGGTACGCCCAAGCTCACGAAGGTGGTGTCTCTTCAGGAAAGCGATTCTTGCTGAGGCCTCAATTGCCAAGTTTTTGATCTCCTGTTTAAACAAATCCCACTTTTGAAAAACGGACAGATCACGGCGTGACCATACGTCCTTCAAACAAGTAGGTACAGCACGCTGAAAGATTTCGTCTGAGAGCAGACAGTTATTCATCTTCCACAACTCCCATCGAGGGTGAAGTACATGCCGAGTGTACCTCCCTATCTGAAGAGACACCATACAGTGGTCACTGAAGAAGATCGGCCGCACCCAGTAGCCAAACACACTTGCTAACGCGTCTACAGAAACGTAAATTCTGTCAAGGCAAGCATTAGAGGAAAACTGAGAATGAGTGAAATGCATACTGTCGCCTTTTTCCTGTCCCACGTCCACAAGACTATATTCAGAAACCAAGTCGGTAAGTAATGCAGCACTAGGGTCGTATCTCTTACATACCACTGATCGGTCCTCATCCCTACAAACGCAATTAAAATCTCCCAACAATATAATTTTGCGGTCCGTGCACAAATGTTCAACTAATGACAGAAAGAAAAGCCTTCTATCGCGCTGCTTTGTGGGGGCGTAAACACAAATAATCCGCCACTGTACACCTGAAATTGTGAGATCACAGCATATAAGTCGCCCCTCGTCATCTATGCAATAAGACATGGCTGTTATCTCTAGCGTGTTCGCCAGGAATAGCATACAACCTCCTGATAAGCCTCTCGCGTGGCTAACAATAATGTTGTATTCCGACAAAAAAGGCTCCAGAGCAGCTGCTGTATCTTCATAAGAGGACAACTTTGTTTCCTGGATAGCGGCCATACACACACTCCATTTGTTTAAGAGATGCCGTACCTGCTGTTGCCTCCTACGATTACGCATACCCCTAACGTTAAGGGTAGCGACTTGATATGCTGCGACGCTCGCCATTTTTGGTGCCAGTCTTAACAAACGCCATCCCCTGGAATGGGGTGGCCCGCCTCCAAATTGGCAGCCTCTCGGGCAGACATCGCCCTCCTCTTTAACGCCACCCTTCCCGTGGCCTCTACACATTGTGCCTTGTGGTCAGCGCCATCGATACACACCTCGTCAGCATCTGCTGGACGTTTCAAAGGTGCGGTGCTGTCCATGTCTTCCTCTGAAACAGCCAAGGCCTCGGCCCACGAACCCGAGGGGAGCACATCACTCGCTGCCACACTAACAGCCGACAGAGAACCGGACACGCCAGAGATCGACGCCACACACGGCTCACCGTAACCCTTCAACGACGAAGCAGAATCAGCAACAGAGGAGGATCGGCGAGCATTCACTGGCTGTATCGCCTCGTCTGACTCCACAGGAGGCATATCTGGACGTTGGCCTGTGGCGACGAGGTGTTCCTGTGCAGCAAGCACAGCAGTCTCTGTAGCGCTCACGGGGGGGGGGGGGAGGGGGGGGGCCGGGTCCGGCGGTTTTCGTTCTGGAGGCGCGGATGCTAGATGGCCAGTCGCTTGAGATTCCGTGTTGATTTGAGGTGTTGAAGCCTTCTGTTCCCTATCTATTCGATGCTCACGACTTAGTTCTCCGGTCGCGTCGACAACCTCAGACACATCCATGATGTGTTCTGATGCCACGTCATCTTCCCGTGACCACTGGCCTTGACGCAGCCTGTCAGCGTACCTCAAGACACAGTTCTCCGCAGTATGGCCAAAGCGTCGGCACTGGGTGCACCGAGGCGTGCGACACTGGCGCCGTACATGCCCAACCCGGCTGCATCGGAGGCACAGTGGAGGTCTCCCTGGGATAAGGACTAATGCCTGCACTCCATAAACATTAAGTGTGTGTGGGATTGTGCTTGCTGACACTCCATCCTTGAGTGTGAGGGAGATTTCACGGTTCGACGTTTCCATATGCTCCATCCCTGGGCACCGCCACTTTTCACGCTCCACAGACTGAATCGTGCCATAAGGCTCTAATGCTTCCACAATCATCCGGTGTTCCATATAGCGGGGAAGCCAAAGGAGCTTAACCTTGACGTTCTTAGTATCCGGGTCAAACACCATGCACCGCAGTCCTTTGACAGGAAACTCCGCTTTGTTAACAAGCTTCTGTTTGGAAGAACTACTCTCGCAGGTAACCATCCACACGTGGCTCATTTGGTATTGACCAATGCACAAAATTTCCCGGAGATCCAATATCTGTGCGAGTGCGTCACGGAAGTCAGGCGCTCGGTACGGGCGACCCTTAAGGTCAGCATGCAGGAAAATGGTATTAAGGACAACATTACCGGTAGGCAATCGGGGAAGTACAACTTTGTACGAGTCCGTAGTGTCCTGAGACGTCGCTAGACCTCGGCCAACGGCCGATGCGCTGTTTCCAGCAAGGAGCACGTTGAAGCACAGCCGCACAGGTTTGAGCGTGAGTAAAGGTGCATCTAGTGAATACATGGCTCTCGTAAATGAAATATACCAAAATAAAAAATAAAAATAAGAAAAGGAACAAAAATAAACAGTAAAATAAAATAAAAATATAAAAAACAAAAATAAAAAAAACCAAAATAAAAAATAAAGTGAAAAATTAAATGGGAAAGATAAAATATGAAAAAAAACTGTGAGCCAAGAATAGGTTTCGTTTTGCGGCAATTTAGAGACGCAAAGTGCCCCTGAGTTTTTTTCTCCTGCTTCCTAATAAAATATTAGTTACTTCAACTATTGATCTCCCATTGATAAACATCGCCAAATTGAAAGAATTAGAGGTCCTTACTCTCCTTTGTTTGGGAGACTGTTGGCGTCCGTCGTGTAGGTCATAACGACCACCTCTTTTTTTTTTCTTCCCTGGTCTGTTCAATAGCTTAACGACGGCCGTGGTTCTGGCTGTCTTAGTGTCATAGGTAGCAAAAGAGGACTTTCGCGCACCTACCGCCCCCCATCGTTCGATCACGTTTCACGTGTGGCACTCGGGGTAATAGAGGACGTACTACGTCCGCTCCTGTGGACGAGTGTGGCGCTGGTGAACACTCTCAAGGCTTGGTTGCACTGCCCATAATTACCACCGAAAGCAGAAGATTGGACAGCTGTCGCCATAGAAATACGCAGATAGTGGCTTCAAATCCCACTGGCAGATTGTGGTTGTTTTTGTTCTGATTTCTATTTAATTATTAATTATTTAAACGGTTCATTTTCCACTGATCAACGCCACAAAGCAGAAAAAAATCCCCTATATCTGACATGATAAAATTCCGGCAAAAGAGCACTCTCCACACGAGACATGGTACAGTACGAGCGCAAACTGACAACTAATTTTGTTCGTAGAACGCGCCACTATGTAGAGAAACAGAAAAAAAAGCATGCGCTGTCAATACCGCGCATGTTACAAACTATAGACAGCAAGGCCGAATCTTACAACTTCTTATCAAGAAAGGCCATTTCACTGTTTTACAGCTCAGCAGAAGAATCGTCGATACAATCACGCTCATTTTTCTTTATGATATAGGCTTCCATCAGTTCTGGAAAATGTTTAGTTGGGCTAGTTGGTATGGATGTTTAATAAAACAGCGCAAAAGACGACGCACCAGAGAAAGGAGAACACAGGACTGCGCTCGTCCTCTGTTCTCTTTTCCGTCGTTTTTTGCGCTGTTTTATTAAGCATCCATCAGTTCACGTGCGATTGTGCTGCGGCTCATGCTCAGAATTCTTCTTTCACCCAGCAGCGGCCTGCAGTCCCGGCAAGTCAGAGAATGTTCAGGCAAGTTTGAACCCACCCCAGTTGATAACGATAGGTCATGTTCCCGTGCACGATCGTTAACGCAGCGTCCAGTCTGGCCTACGTACTTTTTACCACAAGTTAATGGTACCTCTTATATGAGAGCGACGGCGCGTTCCCCAAAATGCTTAGCGTGCTTCTTGCCACAAGAACTTTCCTATGTTCCTTGTTTGGTGATGCGGGGGCATAGCTTTACCCGCTTGAAAGCTGCAGTAAACACCATTGGCACCCTGAACTTACCCCGCAACATTTATGTTGTGGGACGCCCATAACAAAAGGTTTGGTTTGGTTTGGTTTATGGGGTTTAACGTCCCAAAGCGACTAAGGCTATGAGAGACGCCGTAGAGAAGGGCTCCGGAAATTTCGACCACCTGGGGTTCTTTAACGAGCATCGACATCGCACAGTACACGGGCCTCTAGAATTTCGCCTCCATCAAAATTCCACCGCCGCGGTCGGGATCGAACCCGCGTCTTTCGGGTCAGCAGCCGAGCACCATAACCACTGAGCCACCGCGGCGGCCCCATGACAAAAGGAGCGCGAAAACAAGACGACGGACGGAGACAGAACAAACACCACGAGCGCTCGTGATGTGTGTTCTGTCTTCGTGCATCGTCTTTTTTTTTTGGCCCTCCTTTTGTCATTTATGAGAGATGTTGACTTGCCAAACCTTCCACCTTTATGCACATAAACACCATACATAAACACCATGAACAACATACAAATATTGCAAACGCGAAGAAAACTTCAGCGATTGAAATTTTTTTTCCTACTCAAAAATAACAATCTCTCCATGAGCCCTGATTTCTTTCTTAAGCCGATCACAACCCGACTAACACGACATCGTCACACGGAATCACTAACACCGTACAGCGCTAGAATCAATGCTTTTAAATACTCTTTTTTTTCCCCCACAAAATAACTCAATGGAATGAACTCCCCCCTGAGGTTGTAAACAGCATCGATGCCATTAACAAAATTGCTTATTGATAATTGCTGAGTTGTTTTTCCTTGTTCTTCACTATGTTCTATTACTGATATGTTAGTTTCTTCCATGTTATTTGCCGCGCTTCTTTTTATGCTATTTTGCCCCTACAGCTTAGACCTATCTTTGGGTCTGCAGTATTCTATAAATAAAAAATAAAATAAAATAAATACGGAGTCGCTATCGGCCTGCCTTTGCATTCCGACCTTTTTGCACGCTTTTCCTTTCATCCTTTCGCGCAATTTTACCATGTCAGAGTAATTCACCAGCTAGCCCGACAGCTTGTTCTACTTAAAGATCTCTATGCTCCACGGTTTCGGTGACTGCTGGCTTCCGTTTATTGCAGAAGTCAGCAATAAAAAGTAAATAAACCATCGTGATTAATACGTTAGCGTTAGAAGTATCCGTGCAAACGAAAATGGTGATGGCCGTAACGCGTGACGTGCGTGGAACCTTCTGAAAAATTCAGGGGGCACTTTGACTGTCTAAAGTGCGTAGAGGCGAAAGCCTTTTCCGCACCACTTTGACTGCTTCTGGGGCACTGGTGGCGTCACATATAATTGAGTACTAATTACTAAGTGATAACGAATCACTAATTAACGGTTAATTACTGAGTAATGTCTGAATGCTAATTAACTGCTAATTAATGACGCTTAAGCTTCGCATTTAGGAGCGGAACACGACGGCGTGTTTGTAGCGCTGCCAGGGAGTCCACGGAACAGAACGCCACCACCCGTTCGGTGCGATTGATTGATTACAAACATCTTTATTTCTTCAATGTTCTCAGAGCATGTGGGTGGGCCGCCTAGTCCGGTAGTCCACTGGCTGCTGCTGCTGCGCTGGCCCTCCCCACCAGCCAGTGCTGACGGTCAGGATCATCGCTGAGCAGAATAGCCTCCCACTGCTCCTCCGAGGGGATGGGAATGGGGTCAACGAAGGAATTATATTGGCATGCCCACACCATATGGTAGAGGTTACCTACCGCTCCACAATGTGGACACTGCGGAGAGTACAGTGTAGGGTACCACTGGTGTAATTTAGCTGTTGTTGGGTATGTGTTGGTTTGTAGTCTCCTAAGGGTGTTCTCTTCTAACTTGTTGAGGGATTTGTGTGGTGTTGGGTACTCCTTTCTGGCTGTTCTGTATGGCGCAAGATTGTCAGCATACACTGCTAAACCTATTAGGTCGCGGCACCTTTCATGGTCATCAGGGGGAGACGCCCGGTATAGAAGAGCTCGGGCATGCCTGTGGGCGGCTTCGTTTCCTCCTGGTAGTTCCAGGTGACCGGGGAACCAGATGACTGAGACCTGGTTGGGTGGATGCTTAGTCAGCAATGACAACCCTGACTTGTGAATTAATCCGTTATTGAAGTTGCGACAGGCGTTCTGGGAATCAGTGAGCACAACGGCGTTGGGGTTAGATGCTACAGCTAATGCAATAGCTGCCTCCTCTGCGTGAGTGGGGTTAGATGTTTTCACTGAGGCGCAGTTTTTTCACTATCGACCCTGAAGGCGTTGAGACCACAATAGTCATGACTCCATTCTTTGGTCCTGCTGCGTCCACGTAAAGGGTGTTAATTTCCTTGTCCCATTTCTTCTGCAGGGCTTCACCTCTTGCTTTCCTCCTCTCGGTGTTATATGCGGGATGCATATTCCGCGGAATGGGGTGCACGTTTATGCGTCTTCTCACATCGCATGGGACCTCTTCCCTTTGGTCAATTGTATAGGGCAGATTAACATGGATTTTATCGAGCAGTTCTCTGCCGTGTTTTGTAAGTGCGAGCCGATTCAGTTGTGAGAGCCATTGTGCTTCCCACATCTCTTTGAGGGTATTATGTACTCCTAGAGCCATGAGCTTTGCCGTTGGCGTGGAGTTCGGTAGGCCCAGTGCCGTCTTGTAGGCTTTCCTGATGAGTACCTCCAACTTTTCAATTTCCGACCTGGAGAGGTTAAGGAATGCCGTCCCGTACATTATCCGAGAGATCACGAAAGCTTGCACTAAGCGGATGGTGTCCCTTTCCTTCATGCCATGGTGTTTATTTCGGATACGATGTCAGCGCACGTTAAAGAACCCCAGGTGGTCGAAATTTCCGGAGCCCTTCTCTCCGGCGTCTCTCATAGCCTCAGTCGCTTTGGGACGTTAAACCCCAATAAACCAAACCAAACCAAACCGATGTATCATGCGGAGGATTTGCTCGGTGGATGTTTTAAGCCTCTTCATAGTGGTGGTGTTCAGTCGCCCCTGCGGGATATACTGCCCTAGGATCTTGATCTCCGTGCGTTTCTGTACTGGGTGGTTCTCTATATACACCGAGATGTTCTGCGCTAGGGGTGTCCTCGGGTTCTTCAGGATTAGCAACTCGGACTTTTCCGGCGCACACTGGAGGCCTCTCTCCCTGGCGTACCGGTCCACCGTGTCGGCTGCTGCTTGAAGACGCTTCTAGATCTCGGCGTCACTCCCCGAGTTGCACCAGACAGTGATATCATCCGCATACAATGTGTGTTTGATGCCGGGGATTTCTGAAAGAAGGCCTGGTAGATCTTTCATAGCCAAATTGAACAAGAGAGGTGACAGTACCGCCCCTTGCGGAGTTCCCCTCGGGCCTAGAGTGATGGGATCTGATTTTATTCCACCGAAGTTTATAGTGGCTTGCCAGGCTTATAAGAAGTTTTTGATATAGTTGTAGGTTCTTGCGCCACAGTTGATATCGGCGAGGCTTTGCAGGATGTTTTTATGTAGAACGTTATCGAACGCTCCTTTCAAATCAAGTGCCAGGATGGCCCTTGTCTGTGACTTGGGAGGTGTCTCAAGGAGGTCATTGTACAGGTACAAGAGGGCGTCCTGCGTCGATAGGTGAGGGCGAAAGCCGAATTGAATATTAGGTAGGAGGTTGTTTTTTCTAAGTATCTACTCAGTCTCGTGTTGATGACCCTCTCTATGAGCTTCCCCAAACACGAGGTCAGCGATATCGGTCTTAGATTATCCAGTTTAAGGGGTTTGTTCGGCTTCGGAATGAACCGAACCTCGGCTGTCTTCCAGGATATTGGTAACGTTCCTGTAGCCCAATGCTGTTCGTTGACGCATTCCACCAGCGAGGCGATGCCTTGCACTTTGAACGCAACGCTTTTTGAGGAAAGGAAATGGCGCAGTAATTCTCTGTCATCTCGGTGGACACCTGAACCGCAGCGTACAGGAAGGGAGGAAGTGGGAGTGAAAGAAGAAAGACAAAGAGGGCCCGTAATGAAGAAAATGAAAACTGTATTTGAGGAAAGGAAATTACGCAGTAACTGTCTTACGTATCTCGGTGGATACCCGTCATATTTCAGTCGGGCACTTTTGTGACCTAAAGTGCGGTCACTGATGTGTGGTTAAGATGTTAAGCTTCGCCTATAAGAGTGGAACGCGACAGCGTCTTGCAACGCTGCCAGGGAGTCCATAGAACCATAAGCCTCGTGTCCGCGATTTTTCGCCTCGTGTCCGCGAATTCAGAAAAAAGCTATGGAAATACGGGAAACCAAGAAAAGATTGGGGTGAAAAAGTGTCGCTGGTTTTCAACAAACTAGATAAACGGTGAATTGTACTTTTGGGACAACGAGAAATGTGAAGTGTCACCAATTGCAGCTCATCCGGTTACACCGGTACCTTTACTAACCGAGGCAAAAAAACCAAAACACAAGTACACGGGCTGTATACGCAAGCACCGTCCACAACGTCCCAAATAACTTTCGTGAACATTAATGCGCGTAGTATTATCAATAAGCTCGGTCCCTTGGAATCTTTATTATTAGGTTTAAAGCCAGAATTCATGGCTATAACAGAAACTTGGCTGACAAGCGAAATCAAAGCCTTTGAAGTAATTCCCCCCAACTACTCCATAGCACGCAAGGACAGGCTGATGCGGGGCGGAGGCGTGGCATTAGTGATAAGAAAAGATATACATTTCGTTACGTTACCTGAAGTTGAGGGGGTTGAAGTAATTTTTTGCAAACTCTGCTTTTCTGATTCTGCAATCGTTGTGGGTTGCGTCTATCTTAGTCCTTGTTCTGATCCTATCATACTTCATTCATTGTATAAGTATATGCAACATCATGTTAAGGGGGTGAGACTAATACTTTTAGGGGATTTAAATCTTCCTGATATTAACTGGAATACACTGCACCACACCTCACTCAATCTTCCTGATATTAACTGGAATACAATGCACCATACCTCACCTTGCTCTGATGTTGTTTTTGATATAATGCTTTCTTTTAACCTCTCGAAAATTGTAACAGATCCCACACGTGTGCAAGGAACCAGCTCTAATGTTTTAGATTTATTTTTCCTGAGTAGTCACTTCTCCTGTCGAGAAACAAAGGTTGAAATTTTAAATGGCCTGTCTGATCACAAACTTGTAATGTGTTCTGTCCCGCATCACTATCGTGCCCCTTGTTTTCCATCTACAATAACGTACCCAGACTACAACCGAGCTGACGACACTACCATGCTTGATACTTTATCACACGAACTAACACCATTTCAGCAACTCTCAGATGACATAAATACTGACATAGAAACATTGTGGCAGATATTCAAAAACGTGTCATATTGCGTTACTAATTATGTGCCAACCAAGACTAAGAGAATACGCAAACGTAATCCATGGATAACTCGAACCGTAATTCATGCCAAGCGAAAAGTTCGACGGCTGAAAAAAGTGCAGAAACGCCATCCATCACCAAAAACAATTGAAAAAATAAACTCGGCCATCACTGATTTGAAAACCAAAATAAAAACAGCTAAAACATTTTACTTTACTAATACGCTGACTCGTTTCTTAAAAGATGCTCCCCAAAAGTTCTGGCGTCACGTGAACCCTAAATCACGAAAAGATAACCAAGCTTCTCCAGAGGAAAACAGAAATATTGCAACCACGCTGAATACCTACTTTACTTCTATTTTCACTACAGACAACGGAATTAAGCCTCGTATTAGTTTTTGCTCAGGAAATAAATTAGAGCCCCTTACTGTAACAGAAACAGGAGTCTTAAACCTCTTATTAAACTTGGACACAAAGAAAGGATCAGGACCTGATGGAATCTCTAACATTTTCTTGCGTAGATATGCCGAATGGGTAGCAAAATATTTAGTAATACTTTTTAAAAAGTCATTGTCATCGCACACCATTCCTAAAGAATGGAAAATAGCTAAAGTGACACCTATACACAAAACAGGAAGCATATCAGATCCCTCAAATTTCAGACCAATTTCACTAACAAGCACTGTATGCAAGTTACTAGAGCACATTATCTTAAAGCACACAACAACCTACTTAAAGGAAAATCAAATTTTAATACATTTTCAGCACGGCTTTCCGAAAGGAGTTTCTACAGTCACACAACTAATCGAACTTACACATGACATATCCTTCGCTATTGATCAACAGAAACAAATTGATCTCATTTTCATAGACTTTTCGAAAGCTTTCGACCGCGTATCACATTCCAAGCTTATTATGAAACTTAATGCAACCCTTGGAGCTGGCCCTATAGTAGATTGGATCGCTGATTATTTGACTGACCGTAATCAATTCGTCGAAATTAACAATGCTAAGTCCGAAACAGCTAATGTTACATCCGGCGTGCCACAAGGAAGTGTTCTTGGCCCAGTATTATTTTTAATTTTTATAAACGACTTACCTACTAGTATTTCTCACAATATTAAACTCTTTGCCGACGACTGTGTACTTTACCAGAAAATTAACTGCGTCAATGGCTATATAGCTTTAAAGAACGCTTTAACAGCAGTGACCAAGTGGTGTGAAGAATGGCAGATGACTATTAATGTTAAAAAATCAGTTTCTTTATCCCTAACCAGAAAGATACACCAATCAAATTTCCAGTACACATTAAGCAACATTCCTCTTGATTCGGTGTCCGAATATAAATATTTAGGCATAACACTGACCTCTGACCTCAGATGGGATTCTCATGTTAACAA
Source organism: Amblyomma mixtum (assembly GCF_055824585.1). Taxonomy (NCBI): domain Eukaryota; kingdom Metazoa; phylum Arthropoda; class Arachnida; order Ixodida; family Ixodidae; genus Amblyomma; species Amblyomma mixtum. Next base: position 155,405,538 of record NC_143021.1, on the reverse strand, counting down.
TGTCACATCAACCGCCTTAAAACAGTTATTTTTCATACATGTGTTGCTCGATTTCTTTGCCTCAATCTATCGAAAAGGTGAAACAGCTTATTTGCTGCGCTCAAATTTCGCATTAGGAAGTAACGTAATCGTCGGTAATTTTTTCATTAACAGACGCCTCAAACTAGCACCATCAGAAACAAAGCTCCCAGGGTATAACACATATGTCAGACCAATTCTAGAGTATGCTAATGTTGTTTGGTTTCCTTTCACTAACAAGCTTACTAAACAAATAGAAGCAGTGCAGAGGAAGGCGGTCAGATGTATATTTAATAAACACAGGTTGACAGACTCACCAACAGAACACCTCAAACACGCAGGACTACTAACCCTTCAAAACAGAGCAAAACTAGCGCGCCTTAAAACCATGTATCAACTCGTACACAATCAATTAAAAGTCGACACTTCAAGATACATATCAAAATCACAAACGCGACAAACACGTAATAAACACATACACACTCTAAGCGAGTTTTCATTCCGTACTGACACTTTCAAATATTCATACTTCCCTCGTGCTATACGTGAATGGAACACCTTGAACACATCCATTGTTAGTAATCCATCATTAAATTTCTTTAGCACACGTGTGGAAAATCAACTACTTATATCTTAGTATTTATTGAGTTCATATATGTCATTACGAAGTTATTCCTTCCGTTTGTGTTTTCACTTGTGGTATTATTTGTCCGCCAAAATCTTGTCACATGCTCCTCATTCTGGTTTATTTGTTATACGTATCTTCTAATGTATAATCTTGTGTCATATTTTTTATGTACTTTGATTAATTACCATTGTAATTTTTTTGTGTGCCTCTGTACTTTTGAATGCCCTACCTGTTACGATCGCTGATGGGATTGACAGTATCGAATAAATAAATAACAAATAAATAAATATTATTTGGAGACCTCACCAGAATATTTAATAGGCAAATTAGAACGAATTTAGAAACTATTCAAACATATCCAAGAAAACAGACCTTCACTCCCGGCCTAGCTGAGCGTAGAGTTTTTGTACCTGCTTTATCACGGACGCTTCTACATGACAAAAGCAGAATACCTTCAGGAACCATTCTGCCACTCCTCGAAAACTAACAGTGCGAAATCCATCACTTCTCAAACAAATATCCTGGTTCCCTTTAGTAAGGTATCTCTTAAAAGAACAATAGAAAACACTTCACCATCTAGTGTTGTGAACTGTACCTCAGCCGAATCCTTTAGAGAATGTTAATCACCTTGAATTGACATCATTACCATCCGATACCCCTGTGATCACAAATTGTTATCCGCTATTGACATTTTCCTACCTTGCATCTACTCCTGCGTGGGTTCATTACCCTGAGTGTTTATTTGCAACTAAAAAATAAATTGTAAGACGGGGGTTTATTAAAGGCACTGGGACCTTATTGAAGGAGCAGGGCGGCAACAGTCTGCGGTCAGCCAAAGCGAGCCCAAAGCACGCGCAGCGATGGCACTGCCGCCGCTGCACAGAATGTGTTCGTCTTCGTCTTTACAATTGCCCCCGGGGAGAAAAGGAGCCAACCTGGCGACTCAGGGCGCAGGCAGGACGGCTGGGTCGTAGAATGGCTTGAGGCGCTGGACGTGAACAGTCTCGCGTCCACGGCGGCGGCGATCAGAAGATGGGTTGAGAGGTTCTACAGTGTAATTAACTGGAGATGTGCGCTCCAGTACGCGGTATGGGCCATGGTACTTGGCAAGAAATTTTGATGACAAACCCGGAGTATTCGTCGGAATCCAGAGCCACACAAGGGAGCCGTTGGCGAAGTATGGTGTTGTTTGGCTGAGGTCGTGGCGGGATTTCTCTCTGCACTGGGTGTCAGTCGTGAGGGCACGGGCGATGCGGCGACAGTCTTCGGCGTGCTGGGCGGATTCAGATAGAGGCGTATACTCGGAAGCATCGGGTTGGTACGGGAGAATGGTGTCGATGGTAGCAGAAGGGTGACGGCCGTAAAGGAGAAAGAAAGGAGAAAATCCGGTAGTGGACTGCGTTGCAGTGTTGTACGCGTAGGTCACGTACGGAAGGACAAGATCCCAGTTTGACTGATCTGAAGAGACATACATAGACAACATGTCACCGAGGGTACGGTTAAAGCGCTCGGTGAGACCATTGGTTTGCGGATGATATGCGGAGGTGCTTCGGTGAATTATATTGCACTTGGTGAGCAGTGCTTTCACAACATCCGACAGAAAGGCGCGGCCTCTGTCGCTCAGCAGTTCGCGAGGGGCGCCGTGACGAAGGATGAATCGGTTTAAAATAAACGAGGCCACCTCTGAGGCTGTGGCGGCTGGAAGGGCGGCGGTTTCGGCATACCTTGTCAAATGATCAACCGCGACGATAGCCCAACGGTTGCCGGCCGAAGTGTACGGGAGGGGACCGTATAAGTCAATGCCGACGCGGTCAAATGGGCGTGGCGGGCAAGGTAGCGGCTGCAATTCTCCAGCAGAACGATGAGAAGGTGGCTTGCGACGTTGACAGGTAAGGCATGACCGCACGTATTTGCGGATGAATGTGTACATGCCACGCCAATAATATCGTAGTCGGATGCGATCGTAGGTCTTGAACACTCCGACATGACCACACTCCGGGTCAGCATGAAAATGGGCGCAGACTTCCGAGCGAAGGTGACGAGGAATAACTAGCAACCACTTGCGGCCGTCTGAGGTGTAGTTGCGGCGATAAAGGAGGTTATCACGTATTGAGAAATGGGAAGCATGGCGGCGAAGAGCGCGCGAAGGCGAAGCAGCCGTAGGGTTGGCGAGGAAGTCAATAAGAGAAGAGATCCATGGGTCGGCACGCTGCGAGGAAGGCATGGCGCTGATGTGAAGCATAGGTGAGGAGGCGTAGAAGGCGGAAAGGCTAGAAATATTGGCTGGAAGTGGGCAGCGGGACAGAGCATCGGCGTCTTGATGTTTGCGACCAGTACGATACACGACGCGGATATCGTACTCCTGGAGGCGAAGGGCCCACCTCGCGAGGCGACCGGATGTATCTTTCAGAGAGGAAAGCCAGCATAGCGCATGGTGGTCGGTCACGACGTCAAACGGGCGTCCGTAGAGGTAAGGGCGGAACATGGTAAGGGCCCAAACTATCGCCAGACACTCTTTTTCAGTGACCGAGTAGTTAGATTCAGCCTTTGTTATCGTGCGGCTGGCATAGGCAACGACGTATTCGATGAAGCCAGATTTGCGTTGTGCGAGTACGGCGCCGATGCCTACCCCACTGGCGTCAGTATGGACCTCGGTAGGTGCGTTTGGGTCGAAATGGCGCAGTATCGGCGGTGCGGTGAGGATACGGCGCAAAGAATCGAAGGCGTCGTCACAAACTTGCGGCCACTGAGAAAGATCGGAACTGCCGGACAGAAGTTGTGTCAAAGGTGCAGCAATTGAGGCAAAGTTGCGTATAAACCTACGGAAGTAGGAGCACAGACCCAGGAAGATGCGCAGATCTTTGATAGAAGTAGGTCGAGGAAACGCAGCCACAGCACGAAGTTTAGCCGGGTCCGGACGGACACCGTCCTTAGAGACAACATGGCCTAAAATGGTAAGTTGGCGGGCGGCAAAATGACACTTCTTTAAGTTGAGCTGAAGGCCGGCGTCAGAGAGGCAGGTCAAAACGTGCTTCAGTCGGGAGAGGTGAGTGTCAAAGTCAGGCGAAAACACGACGATGTCGTCGAGATAACAGAGGCAGGTCTTCCACTTCAGCCCACGCAGAATGGTATCCATCATCCGCTCAAAGGTGGCAGGAGCATTACAAAGGCCGAAAGGCATCACAGTAAATTCATATAGGCCGTCAGGGGTTACAAAGGCTGTTTTGGGGCGATCGGCCTCTTCCATGGGTACCTGCCAGTACCCGGAGCGTAAATCTAAAGAAGAAAATATTTCGGCACCTTGCAAGCAGTCTAGCGCATCATCGATGCGAGGCAGGGGATATACGTCCTTGCGCGTGATCTTGTTAAGGCGGCGGTAGTCTACACAGAAATGGATGGAGCGGTCTTTCTTTTTGACAAGCACAACTGGCGAAGCCCAAGGACTGCTTGAGGGCTGAATGACGCCGCTCTTGAGCATTTGGTCGACTTGATCTTCAATGACTTGGCGCTCGGTTGTCGACACACGATAGGGGCGCTGCCGTAGAGGAGCCTGGGCACCTGTGTCGATGCGATGTGTGACAGTCGAGGTTTGGCCAAGGGAGCTGTGATGGCAGTCGAAGGAGGCGCTCAACTGGTGGAGCAAGTGGAGAAGCTGCTTGCGCTGCGGCGGAGGAAGATCTGCGTCGATGGAGCGGAGAAACAGTTTTGTAGAGGAAGGAGTGGGCGTAGAAGATGGTGGGCTGAGCGCAGTGAGATTGATGTGCGATATTTTGTCAGTCTCCTCACGGGTTATAATAGACGCGATGGGTTGGACACTGCCGACACATTCGCCACGGCGCAAAGCACTAGGGCCGGAGAACGGGTTACAGACCCACAGTACGGATAGGCCAGCAGAAATAGTCAGAACGGCGTAAGGCAGGGGAAGACACTTCCGGCGGAGAAAAGTATGAGCGGGCGTGAAAAGTACAGTGTCATCACGGAGAGGGTCACAACAGAGGCGCACAAGGACGGAAGAGCACGGAGGCAGGTCGATGTCTTCGGCGGCGACGGCTTTAATACATGGCGACGAGAGAGCAGCGTCCGGCAGCGATTGGGGCAAGGTAGAGAATCCGACTTCAGCGCGAGCGCAATCTATGACCGCAGCATGACGAGACAGGAAATCCCAGCCCAAAATAACATCGTGGGAACAAAACGGCAGGACGACGAACTCGATTGTATATAGGACGTCCTGAATCAAAACTCGTGGTGTGCAAGCTGCTGACGGCTTGATGTACTGAGCGCTGGCCGTGCGCAGCGAGAGACCGGCAATTGGCGTCTTAACTTTCTTCAAGCGGCGACAAAGTTGTGCGTCTATCACTGAAATTGCGGCGCCAGTGTCGACAAGGGCCATGACAGAAATTCCCTCGACCTAAACGTCAATAAGGTTCGCAGGTGACAGCTGAGGTCTTTGGTAGTTCGATGGGGACGCAGTTCTTGCCTCAGGAACTGCGGCATCTAGTTTTCCTCTTGAGAACTATTAGGTCGACGACGCATCGGAGAGATGGAGCGGCGTCGCGGCGCAGGGGAACGGCGATCGGCAAGAGGTGAGCGGTCGGGGGAGAACGGACGAGTCGACGGACGGGGCTCAGCAGACGCAGAGTACTGATGCGCTGGAGGCCAGTACCCGGCCGGCGGTGTCGTGACTGGGAGACGGCGACGACAATAGCGGGCTACATGCCCAGGCAATCCGCAGGTGTAGCAAATAGGCCGGTTATCCGTCGTGCGCCAGGGGTCTCGGCCTCGTGGAGAGGGTCGCATATAAGGTGCCGGCGCTGGTACGGGCACTGACACTGTAGGGTACGTAGGCGGCTGAGTTTGAGCAACGACCTCGGCGTAAGTCAGTGGACGGGCGGCAGGTCTTGGGGCGACGTTGGCATAACTCAGAGGCGTGGCGACAGGTCTGCGGTCAGCCAAAGCGAGCCCAAAGCACGCGCAGCGATGGCACTGCCGCCGCTGCACAGAATGTTCGTCTTCGTCTTTACAAAATGAATAAAATTTGTGCTAAACAGACCCCAAAGGTTGCACTAGCACTGAGTCCTACATTGACCGGCGGCTGTGAGCTGGCCGTGAGTTGGTTTCCACTACAGGGCACAGGGTGTTTTCAGTACAACAGTGTAGCACAGAGTCCATCACACTTGTCTAGGGTGCTCAGACGGTGTGCTGCAAATGAACTGAAATCTTTTCGCAGCTGCTTCGCAGGCACTGGTGCCTGTGCGTTCACGTCTCTAATCTGCTCTAGACGAGTGTGATCGACTCTGTACATCAGAATAAAGCTTAAGGGGATCATCCCAACCGAGGCAGGTGTGCTCATCACCACAACCTGCCCACTGCATTGTGAGCAAACTGCGTGGCAGTTAAATTAATCACTTGCAGACTCGTGCTAGCAAGAGCAACGGGCCTCCACTTTGACAGGAATGCAGTGGTCTGGTTTCACACACACGCAAAAAAAAAGAAAATACAGGAAATACAGGTAACAAAGGAAAAAAAATACACATAGCAGAGCTCTTATCAGGTTATAGTAGTCAGCATAAAATCAACAGCATTGTCCTGACTGGAAAGAAAACTTGCAATGATGGTGAAAGAAAGAAGAATTAGGTAAACAAATCACAGAAAAAAAAGGTTAGGTGTAGTGTAAGAAATACTCGAACAGTTTGTGGCGTGTTGTATTTTGGAGATCAATATCGTTTTGTGCGAGTTTGTTAAGAAGTCGCGGTAGTTTATTTTCTAATGTTTGATTACCATAGAAAGTTCTGTATGTTTTTACGTTCAATTGCGCTATATTTCTTGTGCTGTACATTGCATCTCGTTTTTCTAAACCAGCTAATTTGGATAGAAAAGATATATTGTTCAACACCTCGTTTTTCACACACTTGCTCAGACACTTGCTCATATCATAAAGCTTAGTAATTTGTCTGTCTCATGTCCCTCATGCTCTGTCTCGTGAAACGGCAGATGATGCCAGGCACTTTGTCACGCTTTGCCGGCAATCGATGAATTGCCGTGATGTCGTGTTCTGATAGCTGGGGCTATTCACTTTCACTGGCGAGAGCGTTTTTATGGCAAGGTTAGGTTTTGACAAAAGATTTTCGCCTTCCATTTGTGGTACACCATGAATTTCTAAGTTCAGTTTTCGGTTGCCCCATTCGAGGTCATCAAGTTGGACACTGAGCGATTCAAGCTGCTCTTTGTTCATTTCCATTTTTGCGAGCCTAGTCTGGATTGCTTTAATATCTCGCTCATTTTGTTCTGTGCGCGTCATCAGGTCTGTCATCTGTTCGGACATAAACTTCCCCGATTGCTCAATTCCATCGACAGTTTCTTTCAGTGGCAACAAAACATCAAGTTTTCGGTTAATCTCCTGAAGTACGACCAACATATCTTCTAGGGTCAACGGTGCTTTTTCTTTCTCATGGGCATTTCCATTTCTGGTAGGCTGATTTCTTAGATTTTATTGTTGCCTCGGACACTCCTGCGCAGCTTCCTACATGGTACGAAAGCATGCAAGATATACTCTCTTTGGGATCCAAGATTTCCTGTTCACACTCAACACACTCCATACTGACAGAAACAAGGTTCGCTCCTTTGGCAGCAGCAGTGGCAGTAACACAACAACACCCCCCAAAAAAACCTGTAACAGTATGCAGGAGCATATAGGAAAACTCTCTTTTGAACAATGCTGCCGCCAAAGTGCCTTCTTGGATGCGATGCCGCAGCTTTATAGCAGATGCGTCGATGCCAGGTGATGCAGCCTCAGAAAACGTGCGCAAATGTCAGCATAATGGGCAAGACAGGCGCGAGACATGTGATGCAGAGACACATGCACTGGAGAGGTTGCTTTGCCTGCAAGCACCTCCAAAGTACGCAGGCAGCCTTTTTTGGTGGCCTGTAGGTTAGGTTAGGTTAGTTTAGGTTAGGTTAGGTTAGGTTAGGTTAGGTTAGGTTAGGTTAGGTTAGGTTAGGTTAGGTTAGGTTAGGTTAGGTTAGGTTAGGTTAGGTTAGGTTAGGTTAGGTTAGGTTAGGTTAGGTTAGGTTAGGTTAGGTTAGGTTAGGTTAGGTTAGGTTAGGTTAGGTTAGGTTAGGTTAGGTTAGGTTAGGTTAGGTTAGGTGAGGTCAGGTCAGGTCAGGTCAGGTCAGGTCAGGTCAGGTCAGGTCAGGTCAGGTCAGGTGAGGTGAGGTGAGGTGAGGTGAGGTGAGGTTAGGTTAGGTTAGGTTAGGTTAGGTTAGGTTAGGTTAGGCTAGGCTAGGCTAGGCTAGGTTAGGTTAGGCTAGGCTAGGCTAGGTTAGGCTAGGCTAGGCTAGGTTAGGTTAGGTTAGGTTAGGTTAGGTTAGGCTAGGCTAGGCTAGGCTAGGCTAGGCTAGGCTAGGCTAGGCTAGGCTAGGCTAGGCTAGGCTAGGTTAGGTTAGGTTAGGTTAGGCTAGGCTAGGCTAGGCTAGGCTAGGCTAGGCTAGGCTAGGCTAGGCTAGGCTAGGTTAGGTTAGGCTAGGTTAGGTTAGGTTAGGTTAGGTTAGGTTAGGTTAGGCTAGGTTACGTTAGGTTAGGTTAGGTTAGCTTAGGTTAGGTTAGTTTAGGTTAGGTTAGGTTAGTTTAGGTTAGGTTAGGTTAGGTTAGGTTAGGCAAGGTTAGGTTAGGTTAGGTTAGGTTAGGGTAGGTTAGGTTAGGTTAGGTTAGGTTAGGTTAGGTTAGGTTAGGTTAGGTTAGGTTAGGTTAGGTCAGGTCAGGTCAGGTCAGGTCAGGTCAGGTCAGGTCAGGTCAGGTCAGGTCAGGTGAGGTGAGGTGAGGTGAGGTGAGGTGAGGTGAGGTGAGGTGAGGTTAGGTTAGGTTAGGTTAGGTTAGGTTAGGCTAGGCTAGGCTAGGCTAGGCTAGGCTAGGTTAGGTTAGGTTAGGTTAGGCTAGGCTAGGCTAGGCTAGGCTAGGCTAGGCTAGGCTAGGTTAGGTTAGGTTAGGTTAGGTTAGGTTAGGCTAGGCTAGGCTAGGCTAGGCTAGGCTAGGCTAGGCTAGGCTAGGCTAGGCTAGGCTAGGCTAGGTTAGGTTAGGTTAGGCTAGGTTAGGTTAGGTTAGGTTAGGTTAGGTTAGGTTAGGTTAGGCTAGGTTACGTTAGGTTAGGTTAGGTTAGGTTAGGTTAGGTTAGTTTAGGTTAGGTTAGGTTAGTTTAGGTTAGGTTAGGTTAGGTTAGGTTAGGCAAGGTTAGGTTAGGTTAGGTTAGGTTAGGGTAGGCTAGGCTAGGTTAGGTTAGGTTAGATAAGGTCAGGTCACGTCAGGTCAGGTCAGGTCACGTCAGGTCAGGTTAGGTCAGGTCAGGTCAGGTCAGGTCACGTCAGGTCACGTCACGTCAGGTCAGGTCAGGTCAGGTCAGGTTAGGTTAGCTTAGCTTAGCTTAGCTTAGGTTAGGTTAGGTTAGCTTAGGTTAGCTTAGGATAGGTTAGGTTAGGTTAGGTCAGGTCAGGTCAGGTCAGGTCACGTCAGGTCACGTCACGTCAGGTCAGGTCAGGTCAGGTCAGGTTAGGTTAGCTTAGCTTAGCTTAGCTTAGGTTAGGTTAGGTTAGCTTAGGTTAGCTTAGGATAGGTTAGGTTAGGTTAGGTTAGGTCTGGTCAGGTCAGGTCAGGTTAGCTTAGCTTAGCTTAGCTTAGGTTAGGCTAGGCTAGGCTTGGCTAGACTAGGCTAGGTTATGTTAGGTTAGGTTAGGATAGGTCGGGTCGGGTCGGGTCGGGTTAGGCTAGGCTAGGTTAGGCCAGGTTAGGTCAGGTTAGGCTAGGTTAGGCTAGGTTAGAAATATTATAGCGCAAACAAAGACACGGACAAAAAAGAGAGGAAACACACACACAAGCGCTAACTGTCAACTGAATTTATTCGGTGAAAGCCACACCTCTTATAAGCCGAAGGATCGTGATAAAAAATGACAAAAAAACAAAAAGGTTGAGTCAGAGCCATCAAATCGCGAGCGCATGCGCGGGTAGAGAAGGGCATCACACTTCGGTTTATCTTCCATCTAAGTAGCTGCATTAAAATAGTCAATCTCAGCCTGGAACAGAGATAAAGAAGGTTCGCTGATGCACTCGCTGCCAAGTTTCTGTATGTGGTAGGCTTCTAGGCTTATCCGTGCTGTCGTGCTGCTGTTATAATATTTCTACTTCAATATGAACTACCAACTCGCCCAACAGGAAGTTTTAATATAGGCTAGGTTAGGCTAGGTTGGGTTAGGTTGGGTTGGGTTGGGTTAGGCTAGGTTAGGTTAGGTTAGGTTAAGAGTGGTTTATTGGCACCTTCAAGCGCCGGCGACGAAGACCCTGGCGCAAGAAGTCTTGGAACGAGCGAGGCGAGGGACCGGCACACAAGCGGCAGTTCTCCAGCACGAGCCTGCTACGGGCGGCGCTAGCGCTTCGTCGTCGTTGGTGGTGGTGCTGGATCATCTTCATTCCAACTGCCCCGGCGGAAAGAGGGAGCCATCCTGGCGACTCAAGGCGAGGAGACGACGAGAGGGCTGTAATAAGGCTTCAAGCGGCTGACATGAACGACGTCGCGACCACGGCGGCGATGGTCGAAAGAAGGTGTCACCGGTTCGATGATATTGCCACATTCCTGGACATTCTCGTGGCGCCGTCTCCTGGCCGAACTGTCTCAACCGCCATCCTGCCTAGCCTTAGCCATGGTGGCGGGCGGGGCTTCTTCGTCGTCTCTTCTTCGGGTTCCGCTCGGGAGTTCGCTGCTACCTGGCGCTGTTCAGTAAAACGTGACCTGGCTGTCCCGACTGTATAGCCGTGACATAATTGGTGGAGCCGGCTGGGTAATGTCCCATGTACACTGACTCTGAAGACACCTTTGAAGCCAGCCCTCAGTGCGTGGACACAACCCCCGTCCACAAAGCGAGCCGCCGCCTGCGAGGCCTACAGCCGGAGTTCAGCGGCCTAACAAAACCGGCAAGAGATATGACATCAACCACAGCTAGCCAGGCCACTCAACATTTTGGAGCTGACACTCCCTTCGTACTTCACGCGCCCAGGTCACCGCCGACGTTCCACGGTGACAGGTTCGAGGATGTTGAAGACTGGTTGGCCAGTTTCGACCGTGTGGCAGCCTTCAACCAGTGGGACGGTGAGCGCAAGCCGAGGAACGTTTACTTCGCGCTAGAGGACTCGGCAAAGATCTGGTTCGAGAACCACGAGTCCTCTTTTGCCACCTGGGAGGTTTTTCTTCGCGAGCTGCTGGCGACATTCCGTAGCAGTGAACGAAAAGAGAAGGCGGAAGTCGCTCTGCACTCGAGATCGCAGCAGCCTAATGAGAGCGTCACCATGTTCGTTGAGGACATGATGCGCCTCTTCAGTCGAGCAGACCCTGCTATGGCCGAGGCAAAGAAAGTGCGGCACCTGATGCGGGGCGTTAAGGAGCAGCTGTTTGCTGGACTTGTCCGCGACCCTCCAAGGACAGTGGCCGATTTTACGAAGGAGGCAGTGAGCATGGAACGCTCCTTGCAGGAACGCGGTGCACAGTACGGCCGGCAGGCTAGTATGGCAGCCGCTCAAACCTGCACGCCTACGACGCTGCCTCCTGAAGATCTTCGAGACCTTGTAAGGAGCATCGTTCGCGAAGAACTCGCGAAACTCCGCTTCGCAGCTCCACAGGCCAGCGTCGCCGCCCTGTCGGACGTGGTACGGGATGAAATCCGTCGAGTGGTGCAGCCAGCACCAGTTGTTCCGGAGCCGCAGCCGCAACCCTACATCATGACCTACAGCGAGGCACTTCGACGGCCTGCGGCAGTGGCACAAGCTTTTTCACCTGTGCCGGCTGTGCAGTACCCACGTCCAACTGTGCCCACCACCGTGCCGCAGGAATTCCGGCCCGCCATGCGTAAAGCGGACATGTGGCGAACGCCGAGGAACCGGCCACTCTGCTACCACTGCGGTGAGCCCGGCCACATCCTGCGCCACTGCCCCTACCGTCGGATGGGTTTAAGGGGTTTCGCTTCAGACGCTCCTCGACCACGCTACGGCGAGCGACCCCAGGAGATTGAACAATACCTGACGTCCAACGTGCAGGCTCAGACCGTGCCGCGACGCCAGTCTCGATCCCCATCGCCCAGGAGACTCTCTTCTCCCAGCCGCCCGTCGACCTCTGGCGAATTCAGAGGCAGGTCCCCACGGCGGGAAAACTGAAGACGGCGTCCTCTGGGGGTAGGGCCGCCGCAGCTAGAAAGAAACAAGAGCCTCCACTCGACGATCTGCAGCGACGACGAGACCAACGACCACCTGACCCGACGAGCCGACCGCCGACGAAGAGCCAGCAGTTGGCTTCTACGGAAATTCCAGTAACCGCCGATAACTGTGAAGTAACCGCACTGGTAGATACCGGCGCTGATTTCTTTGTGATAAGCAGCCAGCTAGCCACGACCCTTAGAAAGGTTTTGACACCTTGGACTGGGCCCCAGATCCGCACAGCCGACGGCCATGTTGTGACGCCGACCGGCGTTTGCACCTTACGAATTCAGATCCGCGGCGTCACTTTCCTCGGCTGCTTTGCTGTGCTTCCTGAGTGTTCTAAAGACCTGATTCTCGGTCCGGATTTCCTACAGGAATATGGGGCTGTCATCGACTTTAAGGAGCTGATCGTCTCGTTTGCCGCACACCGTACTGTTGGCGACGAACCGCAGCAACGCAGGACTAACTTGCGGGTCTGCGATGATAACGTGGTGATTCCGTCGAGAACCACCATGCTAGTAACTGTGGAGTGCGATCACAGCGCCGGCACTCATGGCATCGCTGAAGCCAACATGTCACTGCTCCTGGGTCGGCAAGTGTGTGTAGCTCGCGGGCTTATAGAACTGAACAATAAGCGAGCCGAACTACTGATAACAAATTTCGGTTGTGAACCCCAACGTTTAGCGGCCAACACAACGATTGCTTATTTTGAAGAACTCGGGGAATGCGCCGGAGAGTACGCGTTGACAGGGACTACGAAGTCCGTGGAATCAACGAATGCTCCGGTTAAACTCGACGTGAACCCGAATCTTCTGCCTAGTCAAAAACGCAACCTGCAGACTGTCATCGACTCTTTCCAGGACTGTTTTGCGTCAACCTCCAGAGTTAGGCAAACGCCGATAACAAAACATCGAATTATAGTTGATGAAAGGCAGAGACCATTACGCCAGTCGCCGTACCGGATATCTTCAAAGGAACGGGATGCAATTCGAAGGCAAGTTCAAGAAATGCTCCGCGACGACGTGATCCAGCCATCGAAGAGCCCGTGGGCGTCGCCTGTGGTCCTAGTTGCAAAGAAAGATGGGACCCTCCGGTTTTGTGTTGATTACCGACGTCTGGACAAAGTCACTAAGAAAGACGTTTATCCTTTGCCGCGCATTGATGACTCCCTAGATCGTCTGCGCCACGCCAGATACTTTTCATCACTCGATTTACGCAGCGGCTAGTGGCAGATAGAGGTGGACGAACGTGACCGGGAGAAGACCGCATTTATTACCCCGGACGGTTTGTACGAATTCAGGGTGCTCCCCTTCGGCCTATGCTCAGCTCCGGCAACTTTCCAACGGATGATGGACACTGTGCTTTCTGATCTCAAATGGCAGTCGTGTCTTGTGTACCTGGATGATGTTGTCATCTTCTCCGACACTTTCGAAGAACACCTCAGCCGCTTACGCGCTGTTTTCGAAGCTATCCGTTCAGCTGGTCTCTCCCTTAAGCCCGAGAAATGTCACTTCGCTTTCCAGGAGCTGAAGTTTTTGGGCCACATTGTGAGCGCCAAGGGCGTTAGTCAAGACCCCGACAAGACTGCCGCCGTCGCTTCTTTTCCCATTCCTGCTGACAAGCGAAGTGTGCGCCGTTTTCTGGGTCTCTGCGCCTACTATCGGCGCTTTGTGAAGAACTTCTCCCGAATAGCTGAGCCCCTTACTCGCCTCACCAAAGATAACGAACCCTTCGTCTGGGGTCGGGAGCAACAACATGCCTTTGAAGAGCTACGCACGCGTCTTCAGAATACACCCATACTTGGGCACTTCGATGAGGCCGCTGACACAGAACTGCACACAGACGCGAGTAACGTTGGCCTTGGTGCGGTACTTGTACAGTGGCAGGATGGTGTCGAACGCGCAATCGCTTACGCAAGCCGCACGTTATCACGGTCTGAGGTGAACTATTCCACCACCGAAAAAGAATGTCTAGCTATTGTGTGGGCAGTAACGAAATTTCGACCCTATTTGTATGGCCGCCCTTTCCGAGTGGTGAGCGACCACCACTCGCTGTGTTGGTTGGCAAATCTCAAGGATCCCTCAGGGCGACTCGCACGCTGGAGCCTCCGACAGCAAGAATTTGATGTCACCATCGTGTATAAATCAGGGCAAAAGCACAGTGATGCAGACTGTTTGTCCCGTGCCCCACTTCCTGCCAGTACCGTGGACCTCGATGACGATTCCCTTTTCCTTGGGGTCATTTCCGCGTCCACCCTGGCTCACCGCCAACGAGACGACATTGAATTACGGTCCCTGATTGACTATCTCGAAGGAAGCGCTCAGACTCCGCCCCGTATCTTTTCACGCGGCCTGTCATCATTCTGCTTACGGGAAGGTATCCTGTACAAAAAGAACTATAGGTCGACGGAGCCTGCCTATCTGCTCGTTATCCCTAATGCCTTTCGCGATGAAATCTTGCAGGCGTCCCACGATGATCCTTCCTCTGGTCACCTTGGTTCCTCCCGAACGTTGGCCCGCATACGGCAAAAATATTACTGGCCCAAGCTCGCGGAGGTTGTGAAACGCTACGTCCGAACTTTGCCGCGAGTGTCAACGTCGCAAGACGTCGTCGACTAAGCCGGCCGGACTTTTGCAGCCTATTGATCCGCCACAAGTTCCTTTCTACCAAGTCGGCATGGATTTACTCGGCCCCTTTCCGGAGTCTTCGCTGGGTAACCGGTACATTGTGGTCGCCACCGACTACCTCAGTCGATACTGTGAGACGAAAGCTCTTCCCCGCGGAACAGCTGCGGAAATTGCCACCTTCTTCATGCAGAACATCGTGCTTCGTCATGGCGCACCCACGGTCGTTATAACTGACAGAGGCACGGCCTTTACCTCGGCGCTGACACAGGAAGTTATGCGACTCAGCGGCACGAGTCACCGACGAACAACAGCTTATCACCCCCAAACTAATGGACTCACTGAGCGCCTAAATAAGACGATCGCCGACATGATTTCCATGTATGTCGACGACGACCACCGCAACTGGGATGCAGTACTCCCTTACGTTACGTTCGCATATAACACCGCGCTGCAAGAGACTACTCACTTCACACCATTTCGCTTAGTGCATGGTCGCGAGGCCGTGACAATGCTCGACGCCATCCTGCTTCCTGGTAGTGAAAATTCCACTGTCGTGGGGGCCGACCGCTTTGTTCACGAAGCCGAGGCCGCCCGCCAACTTGCTCGGCAGCATATCCGACATCAACAAGAAAAAGACGCTCGCCGTTACAACCATCGCCACAGGGATGTCACTTACCAGCCCGGAGAACATGTTTGGGTGTGGAGCCCAGTCCGTCAACGAGGGCGCTCTGAAAAGCTTCTTCGGCGGTACTTTGGCCCCTATGAAGTGTAACGCCAACTCGGCGAGGTAAACTATGAAGTTCTCCCTCAAGGAACTGTTCGTTCCTCAAGGCGACCAACGTCCGAAGTTGTGCATGTCGCCCGAATGAAGCCTTACCACGCCGGCTAGCAGCTCACTCGTCTCTACCTTCTCTCTCTCCACTCGGCTCTTCACCGTGCGCACCCGTCGAGATGGTGATCGGCCAGAACCGCCACATGGAATTCGGCAACGTCAGCATCCATTCCACACTTGCCGTGCTGTTCAACCATAACACGCTGCAGCTTGAATATTTCGTCGGACGGAGTACCCACGCTTCACTGTCGCGAACGCTGAACGACCGCGTGCTGCTCCCACTGGAAGTAGCCTATGTCCAGACGACTAAGAGCGCAAAGATCATGGCATTCTCCATCCTGACCGTCTATATGCTCCAGCTATCCGCATCTATGATGATTGTCTTAATGCCTCCCTCTCCTCGCGTACGAGATCACGACGGCCGAGAAAGTGGATTCCGCGCCCGTCGCCGATACCTACTATATGAACCAGGACTACTGCGCCTCTGCAAGGGCACTCTATGATCAGCGGATGTTCGTGCCCCAAAAGCCTGTGCCCGGGGAAGCGGCTGCCGCACCACACGCCCTCCAGCGCCTCGGGCGGCGCTTTCCAGAGGGGGGGAGCAATGCCACATTCCTGGACATTCTCGTGGCGCCGTCTCCTGGCCGAACTGTCTCAACCGCCATCCTGGCTAGCCTTAGCCATGGTGGCGGGCGGGGCTTCTTCGTCGTCTCTTCTTCGGGTTCCGCTCGGGAGTTCGCTGCTACCTAGCACTGTTCAGTAAAACGTGACCTGGCTGTCCCGACTGTATAGCCGTGACAATATAGTTCACTGGTGACGTTTGCTCTAAGATGCAGTAAGGGCCAATGTGCTTGGCCGAAAATTTGGACGCAGCCGGAACAGAGAGCCAGACCAATGATCCACTGGAGAAGTGTGTAGCGGGCGTGTCTTGGTCCGACTCATGTTTCCGGAGCCCTTAACGTTCTTCGGTGAAGGAGCGAGCCAACTGGCGGCACTGCTCAGCATGGCGGATAATGTCAGAAATGGAAGTATATTCTGAGCTGTCGGGGTTGTAGGGAAGGATTGTGTCCAGCAGACAGGAAGGCTCGCGCCCAAATAAAAGAAAGAATGGGGAAAAGCCGGTGGTTGCCTGGGATGCGGTTTTATATGCATAGGTCACGAACGGAAGGACTTGATCCCAATTAGAGCTGTCGGAACTACTGTACATGGCGATCATGTCCCCAAGAGTACGGTTGAATCGTTCGGTGAGGCCGTTGGTTTGGGGGTGGTAAGCGGTAGTGGTACGGTGGACTGAGTGGCACGCATCGAGAAGCTCGCGAACAACTTCAGACAAGAAAAAACGGCCGCGGTCACTGAGAAGTTCTCGCGGAGCGCCGTGACGCAGGACGAAGTGATGAAGAAGGAAGAAGGCGACGTCGCGAGCAGTAGCAGCAGGTAGGGCAGCGGTCTCTGCATACCGAGTGAGGTGGTCCACGGCGACTATAATCCATCGATTGCCGGCGGTCGTGAAGGGGAGCGGCCCATATAGGTCGATGCCCACACGATCGAAAGGGCGAGCCGGGCACGGTAATGGCTGTAACGGGGCAGTCGAGGGTCGAGGTGACGACTTCCGCTGCTGACAGGCTGTGCAGGAGCGAACGTATCGACGAACAAAGTTGTACATGCCCCGCCAGTAGTACCTCTGGCGTAGCCGCTCGTAGGTTTTTAGCGATCCAGCGTGAGCGCTTTGAGGGTCGGCGTGGTAGTGCGCACAGATCTCAGACCGAAGATGGCGGGGAATCACGAGGAGCCACTTTCGGCCGTCCGGACGATAGTTGCGGCGGTACAGAAGATCATCGCGGATGGCGAAATGGGAAGCTTGGCGACGAAGGGCCCGAGGGAAGGAGGACGTAGAGTGCGCACGAAGGGCATCCAGCAAGGAAGAAATCCATGTATCCTGGCGTTGTTGATTGGGCATGTCGATAGCAGTGAGCGCTGCGAGTGGGGAATCAGATACAATGGAAGAGGGCGCAGGAGAGGGCAGTGGCTAGCGTGACAAGGCGTCGGCGTCGGAGTACTTGCGGCCCGACCGATAGACAACGGTAACATCGAATTCCTGAAGACGGAGTGCCCAGCGGCCAAGGCGTCCTGAGGGATCTTTGAGGGAGGCCAACCAACACAAGGCGTGGTGATCAGTAACGACGGTGAACGGGCGGCCATATAAGTAAGGGCGGAATTTTATGAGAGCCCACACTACGGCCAGACACTCCTTTTCAGTCACGCTGTAGTTCGACTCTGCTTTGGTGAGAGCACGGCTGGCGTACGCAACAACGTATTCAGAAAATTCGGGCTTGCGCTGGGCCAGGACAGCACCGAGGCCCCATTCCGCTTGCGTCGGTGTGCACCTCAGTAGGAGCACTGCGGTCATAGTGCCGAAGAATAGGGGGTGAAGTAAGACGACGACGGAGCGCAGCAAAGCTTCATCGCAGGCAGAGTCCCACGTAGACAGTCGGCGGGACCATTGAGGAGTTTCGTAAGGGGCGCGACGATAGAGGCGAAATTAGGGACAAAGCGCCGAAAATAGGAGCAGAGGCCCACAAATCAGCGCACCTGTTTCGTAGAGGTCGGTTTAAGGAATTCAGCCACAGCCCGGAGTTTGGCCGGATCAGGTAGGACGCCATCTTTGGATACGAGGTGGCCGAGTATTGTCAGTTGCCGGGCACTAAAGTGACATTTCTTGAGGTTAAGCTGAAGGCCAGCACGGGTGAGGCAGCTCAATATCTGGCGCAAGCGCTGGAGATGCGTCGGAAAATCGGGCGAAAACACAACATCATCCAAATAGCAGAGACAAATGTTCCACTTGAGCCCGCGCAATACATTTGTAGAGCGGTTTATTGGCACGTTGAAGCGCCGGCAACGAAGACCCGGGCGCAAGTCGTCTAGGAACCAGCGAGGCGAGAGCCCGGCAAACAAGCGGCAGTTCTCCAGCACGAGCCTTTCACGGGCGGCGCTAGCGCTTCGTCGTCGTTGGTGGTGGTGCTGAATCATCATCTTCATTCCATAGGTTAGGTTAGGTTAGGTTAGGTTAGGTTCGGCTAGGCTAGGCTAGGTTAGGCTAGGCTAGGCTAGGCTAGGCTAGGCTAGGCTAGGTTAGGTTAGATGAGGTGAGGTTAGGTTAGGTCAGGTCAGGTAAGGTTAGGTTCTCTAGTATGTCAATTTATAGAAATCTATAGAACCCTATACGAAATCTATAGAACTCTATAGGAAATCTATGGAACTCTATAAAAACCTATTGAACTGTATAAAAAATCTATAGAACTCTATAGGAAATCTATAGAACTCTAGAAAATCTATAGAATATCTATGGAACTCTATAGAAAATCAATAGAACGCTATAAAAATTTATAAAAACATAGAAACCTACAGAAAGCCTATAGAAATCTATAGAAAATATATAGAATACATATAGAAATCTATAGAACTCTATAGAAAATCTAAAGAATATCTAATGTACTCTATAGAAAATCTATTCCTATAGATATTACCTATTGAACTCTACAGAAAATCTATTGAACTCTATAGAAAACCTATTGAGGTCTATAGTGAATCTATTGAACTCTACAGAAACTAAGGTATAATGTTTCCAAAAGGTGCCTCCAGAATGTAGAGAAAAGAAAACGATACATCCCGGTGATATTGTCACGTAGTGGTGACTGCAGTCGGGCAAACAGCTAAACAGCGAGAATGTCTTTGAAGCAAAACCCTTTATTTTGGCTGACTTGCGCCCGCAAAGAACTGAATCACTCGGCGGTGGCATAGCAACAAGCGTGCTCGGCGGTCGTCGAACACAATCCCCGCCGCAGTCGGCCGTGCTCTTTTCAAAGCTGATAGCGAACATTAGAACATTCTGGCTCAAAGCAGAATCGGCTTCGCCAGGATGCGATCAATCGAGCTAAATCTAGGCGCGTCTTGCGTCACAAACGAAGCGATGAAGCGGCGTGTCGGCAGCCGTGAAGCATGAACAAACACTACAAACAAACGCTACAAAGATTCGCCGCATTACTCCCCTCTCAAAGAAGCATAGACTTGATGCGTTAGAACATAATGCGGCTATAAATAATGATAAACTGACTGTGCAAAAATAAACACCGAATGTGGAAACACGGCGTCTTTTAGCATGCATGATAGGGCTTTAGGCGTACGACATGGACTACTTCTGGTCGCACGCGGCGTCGCTGGGATGCAGTCATTTGGTCAGGAACGACTTCATAGTCCAATTCACCTAGCCGACGAAGAACCTTGTACGGGCCGAAATAGCGGCGCAAAAATTTTTCACTCAATCCTCGGCGGCGAATCGGTGTCCGCGTTGCCTCTTCGTAGGTTGTAGCGTCTGGCGTTGGTCCGCTGCTGGTTTTTGATCCATAATCGGGCAAGTCTTCGGGCTTCTTCTGCGAGGCGTTGAAAGTAGGCGTCGACGTTATCTTCCTCGGTAACGTTCGGCAGCATGGCGTCTAGCGTGGCCGTGGCCTCTTTGCCACGGTCGAGCCTAAATGGTGTCATCTGGGTGGTCTCCTGCACTGCGGTGTTGTAGGCGAAGACTACGTAAGGCAAGATGACGTCCCAGCTCTTGTGTTCGGCATCAACATACATGGCGAGCATATCGGCGATGGTTTTGTTGAGGCGGTCGGTCCGTCCTTTGGTCTGCGGGTGGTATGCAGTTGTTCTCCGGTGGCTGGTTTGGCTGTAATGGAGGATGTCTTGCGTCAGTTCCGCCTTGAATGCTGTTCCTCTGTCAGTGATGAGCACATCGGGGGCGCCGTGTCGCAGAAGAATGTTCTCCACGAAAAATTTGGCGACCTCTGCTGCTGTTCCGTTCGGTAGGGCTCTAGCCTCGGCGTATCGCGTCAGGTAGTCGGTCGCTATGATGATCCACTTATTTACAGATGTTCATTTCGGGAAAGGGCCAAGCAAGTCCATGGAGATCTGCTGAAAGGGCCTTGAGGGGGGTTCAATGGTGTTCAGAAATCCTGCTGGTCGGGTTGGAGGGGTCTTACGTCACTAACAATCTCGGCAGGTTTTCACATAATGTGTGACATCAGAAGACAGTCGGGGCCAGTAATGCTTGTCTTTAATGCGGCGAAGGGTGCGAGAAAACCCGAGATGTCCAGCTGTCGGCTCGTCGTTTGAGGCCTGAACTTCTCCGCGCAGACTAACAGCTACAACAAGGAGGTAGGCTGTCTTGTTTATTGCAAAGTTCTTCGAGGACATCGTTTTATAAACAGAACGAAGACAATCTTCGCTTGAACGAGGCAGCGGTGAAGAAACCTTGCCTTCCAAGTATTCGATGATGCATTTTATGTCGGGGTCCGCGCGTTGCTGTTGTTCAAAAGAGCTGGGGCTGATGGGTCCCAGGTGGTGCATCTACAGGGGCTCGTGACAGGCAGTCGGCGTCAGAGTGCTTGCGTCCGGTCTTGTAAACGACGGCTACGTTAAACTGCTGGAGCCGCAGGCTCCATCGAGCGAGGCGGCCGGAGAGGTCCTTCAAACTGGCAAGCCAGCACAGTGCGTGCCGATCGCTGACCCCCTTTAACGGTCGTCCGTACAGCTAGGGGTGGAATCTCGACATAGCCCCGATGATGACAACACTCACTGTACTGCCACTCTGGTAAAAGTGCTTGGGGCAGTGTAGGTACAGTTGTTTTCAGTCTGCGGTCCATGAGGAGTTCAGATGGTGAGTATCCCTCCTGTCCTGGTGTTGCTCTATGAGCAAGAAGGCCTTCAGCGATACTTTCTGACTTACGAAGTATGTTTTTTGCAGTCTGTACAGCTCTTTCGGCTTCCCCATTACTTTGAGCATAGTGAGGGCTGGAAGTTATGTGTTTGACACCCCACCTGCTCAGAAATTGTGCAAACTCTAGCGAAGTGAACTGTGGGCCGTTATCTGACCGCAACACATCTGGGATGCCATAGCGAGCAAATTGTTGGCTGAAGAAATTAGCAACCCGCTTGCTTTGCGTTCCATGTAGCTCTTCCGCTTCGAAGAACTTTGAGTAGTAGTCGACTGCGATGATGTAGTTCCTACCATCCAGGTGGAACAAGTCGGTGCCAACTGTTTGCCATGGATGGGCGCTCTGGGAGGTCAGTCTGAAGGAGATGCTCGGTTGGTACTCGGCGGTGCTTGGTACAGGTTGGGCATCTGCTCACGAATACCTCAATGTCATGACTGATCCCTGGCCACCATGCCGCCTCACGTGCTCTGGATCGGCATCTAACTATGCCCTGATGTCCAGTATGCAGTCGTTCCAGAACTTCTTGGCGTAGACTTGGTGAAAAGACGAGCCTTGTCCCCCTAAGCAGCAGTCCATGCACAACAGACAAATCGTCAGCCACACTTGCATATTTCCGTACTTCCGGAGTCAATCCTTCTGTTTTAGGCCATTTGGTTTTACAGTAGTGAATAACCAATGAGATTGCAGCATCCTTTGTGAGCTCAACTCTGGTTCTCTCCAACATCTCAGCTGAGGCTGGCAGTAGTTAGACTGTCATGAGCTCGTAGTCTTGAACAGCTGATGCAAGGTCTCCACTTGAACAGTGTAGTGGCTTGCGTGATAGCACGTCTGCTGTGTGCATGTCTTTCCCCGGTGTGTGTGTGTGATGGTGAAATCGTACCCGAGCACACGCATGCGGAAACGTTGAAGTCTTGGAGTCATTTCATCAATACGCTTCGTTGTGAACAGAGACACTAATGGCTTGTGGTCGGTTTCGATGTGAAAGCGCAGTCCCAGAACGCACATTCTGAAGCGTTCACACGCCCATGTTGTCGCAAGTGCTTCGTTTTCCACTTGAGCATACCTTTGCTCTGTCGATGTCATCGCTCGTGAGGCATAGGCTACAGGCTGCCGCCTGCCTTCACTGTCTGTCTGGGGGAGTACGGCTCCCATGTCATAAGACGATGCGTCAGCTGATATGGTCAAAAGCTTTTGTGGACCATAGTATCATAATACCGGAGTTGACATCAAGTCTCCCTTGATTGCTTCGAATGCTCTGTTGAACCTGGGACCAACACCAACTCGCTTCACTGTGTAGCAGTTCTCGCAGTGGCTGGGTCTTCTCAGTCAGCTTCGGGAGAAATTTTGCCAGTTGATTAACCATACTGGAAAATTGGAGCGCAGCAGTAACAACCATGCCCATTAACCATGCTCAGGAACGACCTTAGTTCGGCCGTGTTCTCTGGCGGTGGCATCCTTCTAATGGCTTCTGTCTTTTCTGGGTCAGCAATGATGCCATCACTGTCGAGAATGTGCCCATGAAACATCACTCTTGATTTCCGGAGTTCACACTTGTCCGGATTCAGTGTCATTCCAGCCTCCTTGAGGCGTCGGAGCACTGCTGCGAGCTTGGCATCGTGGTCCCCCCTGTCTTTGCCGTACACGACTATGTCATCTTGGTGGCAAGCCTGCCCTGGTAGCCCTTCTAGGATGCGGAGCATTTTCCTCTGAAAATATTCCGGCGCTGTGGCTATGTCAAAGGGTAGTCGTAAGAACTGAAATCTTCCAAATGACCTGATGAATGTGGTTAGTTTTTGCGATTCCAGTGCAAGCGGTGTTTGCCAATAGCCGGCATTTGCATCCAGCTTGCTAAACACTTTTGCATTTGCCAGGTTTGCCAGGTTCTCTTCGACTGTGGGCATGATGACTCTTTCACGTATCACCTGCTGGTATAGCTGCGTGTAATCTATGCAGATTCGTATCTCGTTCTTCTTCTTAGCGATCACCATCGGTGCACATCATGCCGTTGCGTGGTCCACTTGCTTGATGACCCCCAGCTTCTGCATTCTGTCAAGTTCTTTTCTTACTTTGGGCAAGAGAGGAACTGGCACTCGTCGAGGCACGGCTACAGCACAAGGTGTAGCCTTTGGCTCGAGTGTCACTTCGTATGCCGTCTTCATTTCCCCTAGCCCAGTGAACAACGAGCGGAACTATGCTCTAGCCTCGGGTAGCTCACCATTTTGAGCAGGCCTTTGTTGAATGTTTGCATCCACAGCATCCAGGTGTGCTAGGACATCTAAAACACGTATGGCGGGTCGTCCCAGCAACGCCGTTTGCAGACCTTCCACTACAAAAACTCTTTGACGAGCTTTGTTTCGCCAAGCAATGGTAGCACTGAACATTCCTCTTGACTTGATCGGCGTTCTGCCTGGTCCGAAGAGTCTCTTGTCTGGCAGTTTAAGCTTCTCCATGCGGCTGTCCACATACTGTCACGTTGTAGTGACGGCAGTCCAGCGGTCAGGAAGACACCAGAAATACTTGCAAACGAAGCTCTTTATTTGGGCTGACTTGCGCCCGCAAAAGAACTGAATCACTCGGTGGCGGCGTAAGCAACAAGCGTGCGCGTCAATCGTCGATCTACGAATGCCCGCTGCTCACGGCATCGTTCAATTTAAAGTCGGCAAGGAAACTTCGAGATAACAGGTCGAGATCATCTAGAGTAATCTGGAAACACGTAGATGCAGCTGTTCATGGCTGCGAACATTCGAGATTAGACCGGTCGCTTCTCGCGTCAAGAACAAAAATGATAACACCACTTTCCTGCGGCCTTGCGCGAACGAACGGACACTACAATGATACGTGGCATTACCCCCCTCCCAAAGAAGCATCGTCTCGATGCTTTAAAATGAAAATCAACGCGGAGAATGCTTCGAGAACTTAGAGTCCTTTAGCGTTCCTAATAAGGTGTAAGAACAGCGGTAAAAGCTTCAAGTCTGGCCGTGTCGTCGTAGTCGTCGTCGTCGGTGTTGTAGTTTTTGTCGTATTTGTCGTCGTAGTCGTAGTTGTCGTCGTCGTCGTAGGGATCGTCGTCGTCGTAGGGATCGTCGTCATCGTAGGGGTCGTCGTCGTCGTAGGGGTCGTCGTCGTCGTAGGGGTCGTCGTTGTCGTGGTGGTCGTCGTTGTCGTAGGGGTCGTCGTCGTCGCCGTAGGGGTCGTCGTAGTTGAGGCATAGTCTTGTGTTTTCGTTGATGGAGAATCTTGGTCCTTGCGCTTAGAAGCAACCTCACCTCCAGAGGCTGCTTTATTCAGTTTAACCTTCGGGGGCTGGGGGAGCGTCCACGCATCGCGTAACCTCGGCTAGGAGATACAAAGCGCGGTGAAGATGGCGACGGGGAACGTGATAGGCGGCTCGGCGATGAGCATCCTTCCCGACGCAAAAACTTCTCGATTTCGGCTGGTCGCTGGCCGGGTCGGGGTCGTGGAGCGTCGTAAGAAAACACTCGGATGCCCAGTCTTCTGTATGGGCAGTGCCGGAGGACGTGACCGGCTTCGCCACAGTGGAAGCATAGTGGACGGCGCTGGTCGGGAGTTCTCCACTCGTCGCATTTCCTCGTCTGTGTGCGGCGCTCGTAGAACGGGCGGGTTGGGGCGAGAGGGCAGCGGTCCAACGCCGCTTGCTGTGAGCGATAGGGGCTTGGGTCCCGTCGTCGAGGTGCAGGACGGCGCACTGCTGCGGCGTAAGTCATGACTGGGGGCTGCAGAGGCTGCGTGGATGATGGCGTCACACCCAAGGCCTGCTGAACTTCGCCCCGGATGACGTCAGTGAGCGAAGTAAGCTGCGGCTGCGTTCCCGTTGGCAGCAATCGTCGGAGCTCTTCACGCACAACTTGACGTATAACCTCCCGCAGGTCATTGCTGTTAGCGTTGTCCAGGCAGCTTGCTGAAAAAACGCGCTGCTGGCGGTCATACTGGCGGGCTCGGGCATCAAGAGTTTTTTCCATCGTGGATGCCTGTTCTACAAATTCCGCGACGGTTTTCGGTGGGTTGCGGACGAGGCCGGCAAAGAGTCTCTCTTTGACTCCTCGCATAAGAAGCTTTACTTTTTCTTCTTCTTTCATGTCTGCGTCGGCACGCCGGAAGAGACGCTTCATCTCCTCAGTGTACATTGCAACGGTCTCGTTTGGATGTTGCATGCGAGACTGTAGCAGCTGCTGGGCTCTCTCCTTTCGCACGACGTTCGTGAAGACCTTCAGAAGCTGCTCCTTGAAGGTTTCCCAGTTCGTGAGGCTAGCTTCCTCATTCTCAAACCAGATTCTTGCTGGTCCCTCCAAGGCGAAGAAGACGTACCTAAGTTTCGTAGCATCATCCCAGTTGTTGAAGACAGCCACACGGTCGAACTGTTCCAGCCATTCTTCGGGGTCGGCGCTAGGCGAAGCGTCGAAGGTTGGTGGCACTCGGGGCTGCTGAAGAATGATTGGAGTCGTCGTCTGGGGCAAGCTCATGGTAGACGTTTCTGCTGGCTTTCGCTTCCGGGTAGGGTTCGGCAGAATCCCGAACTCAGGTGCGTCCCCTTGCAGGCATCGGCTTGCGCGGTGGACTGGACTCAGGTCCTGCGGTAGATGACTCAGAGGGCTTGCGTCACGACTTGTAGGGGGTGTCCGGAACATGGAAGGCTACCCAGCACCTCCACCAGATGTCACGTTGTAGTGACGGCAGTCCAGCGGTCAGGAAGACACCAGAAATACTTGCAAACGAAGCTCTTTATTTGGGCTGACTTGCGCCCGCAAAAGAACTGAATCACTCGGTGGCGGCGTAAGCAACAAGCGTGCTCGTCAATCGTCGATCTACGAATGCCCGCTGCTTACGGCATCGTTCAATTTAAAGTCGGCAAGGAAACTTCGAGATAACAGGTCGAGATCATCTAGAGTAATCTGGAAACACGTAGATGCAGCTGTTCATGGCTGCGAACATTCGAGATTAGACCGGTCGCTTCTCGCGTCAAGAACAAAAATGATAACACCACTTTCCTGCGGCCTTGCGCGAACGAACGGACACTACAATGATACGTGGCAATACTATGAGGATGGGATGACAGTAACATCTGCTCCAGTATCGACCTTAAACTGGACGGGACTTCCATCAACAAATGCTGTGATGAACCAAGGTTCCTGACCATCGGTATTGTTGATCTCCCCAAGGAATACTCGTCGATGGCCGTCTCGATAACTGCTGGCGTGCAGACAAACACACTGTGGCAAAGTGACCGGTTTTTCCACAGTTATTGCACACTTTCCCCGATGCCGGGCACTGTCTTGAAGTGCTGTTGTGCAATGCCGCACCATTTGCACACGTTCTGGCCGGTTTCCTGTCCGGCTGAAGGCTTGGCTGCTTTCTGTGGCGCGTATTTGTTCTTTGGTCGTCCTTTCGGGCGTCGCAGCTCCTCAACTGCAGCGTTTTGTTCAGCCGTCTCGTGCAACTCGTTCTGCTGCCTTTTCACAACCTCTGAGTTTCGCGCCATTTTTGTTGCAGACTGTAGAGTAAGCTTGCGATCGAGTGGCATCCTCTCGCTAAGCCCAACGTCCAAAAGTCCTACTACGAGGCGGTCACGAATGAGCTCATCCTTGAGTTTGCCGCATTCGCACGTCTCGGCAAGTTTGTGCAAGTCTATAATGAACGCCTCGACCGACTCACTGCTTTGCTGAACCCGACGGTTGAACCTTGCCCTCTCGTAAATTATGTTCGTGCAGGGTATGAAATGCTCCTCAAACTTGCTTTTAACAGTAGCATAGTTCGCCATTTCAGCGCCTGTCAACTTCAGTGACGCTAGAATATCTTCAGCTTCCTTCCCCATTGCATACAAGAAGGTGTTTACTTGCGTTGTTTCGTCACGGAGGTGGAGTGAAGAGACGAGTCGGTAGCTTTCCCACCTTGCAATCCAGCGTTTCCAGTCCGCT
This sequence comes from Amblyomma mixtum, assembly GCF_055824585.1. Taxonomy (NCBI): domain Eukaryota; kingdom Metazoa; phylum Arthropoda; class Arachnida; order Ixodida; family Ixodidae; genus Amblyomma; species Amblyomma mixtum. The sequence goes on along the minus strand of NC_143021.1, from coordinate 155,378,502 downwards.
GGGTCGCGGAAGTCCAACTTTTCGGGAAGCTCGATGGCGAAGGGATTGAAGAAATTCCCGCCATTTTCATGCTGCGCTGCGGCGGCCCTTTTTGTGGCGTCTTCTCCTCTCTCGTCAGACATGCTGGAGGCTGATTTATTTATTTATATATTTATTTCACACACTTTCAGGGCCAGAAGGCATTACAGAAAGGAGTGGTACAACAAAAAAAAATACAGTGCATAGTTATACAAAACAAGTTATATGATGGCAGAAAACAGTTTTCTTGAAGTTCTCAACATCGGTAATGGCAGCGATGGAGGGAGGAAGGTCGTTCTAGTCAACGCTGGTTTAGGAATAAAAGAATCATGACACAATTTTGATCTCGAAAATGGAACACCGACTTTAAATATATGATTGAAACGGGATGAAATGTATGAAGGGCTCGAAAAAAGATGATCCTTTAAAAGAGGGTTATGGTGATACAGTCTGTGGAAAAGACATAGTCGGAAACACTTCCGGCGCGAAGAAAGGTCTGGTAAGGCAAGTGTGTTTTTCATAGAAGTAATGCTGGCGTAACGGGAATAGTTAGTTAAGATGAAACGTGCTGCACGATTTTGAATGGGTTCTAGTGTGTTTATCAGTGTGATTATATTAGGATCCCAAACTGCAGATGCATATTCTAACTTTGGTCGTACTAATGTTTTATAAAGGGTTAGTTTTATCGGCAGAGGCGCGGTAGAGAAATTTCGGCGCAAGTATCCAAGAGTCCTGTTGGCGTTATTTGCGACATGTTCGACGTGTCTATGCCATGATAAGTTACGTGAGATATGAACGCCTAGGTATTTGTAGGAGTTCACTGATTCAAGTGGAATGTCGTGAAGAACATAAGTACGCTTGTTATCAGTGATGTTAGCGCGACGTGACACATGCACCGTTTTACATTTATTAACGTTTAGTCGCATGCACCACTGATCACACCAGTTAGATACGCTTGTGAGACCATCCTGAAAATAAATAGAATCAGTTTGGTTAGATATTTTGTGATAGATGACGCAGTCGTCTGCGAAAAGCCTGATAGAAGAATGAGAGATGCATTCAGGAATATCGTTAATGTAAATTGGGAAGAGAAGAGGTCCCAGTACCGACCCTTGTGGTACACCGGATGTCACAGAGGTGTGAGAGGAGGAACAGCCGTTAGCAGAGACATATTGAGTTCGATTCGATAAGAAGATTTTAATCCAATTCAGTACGTTAGGGTCAATATTAAGCATGCTAAGCTTAAGAATTAGGAGATCTTGGGAAACAGTATCAAAAGCTTTCGTTGAAGTCCAAAAACACACAGTCTACATCAATGTTCAAGTCAGTGTAAGCAAAAAGGTCATTAGTAAAACATACAAGCTGTGTTTCACATGAAAATGTCTTCCTGAAACCGTGTTGTTCTGCTGAAAAGAAGGAATTAGACTCAAGGAAATCAATCAGATGAGAGTATAAGATATGCTCCAAAATTTTACATGGTATACTTGTGAATGATATAGGACGATAGTTATCGGGAGAATGAGTGTTAACTGATTTTGGTACTGGAACAACCTTGCCAACCCTCCAATCGCCTGGAAGTACTGAGGAACAGAGTGACTGGGAAAAAAACATTGAAAGCATAATAGAAGAGTAGGGTTCAGAGAGTTTCAGCATTTTAGAGCTGATTGCATCGTGACCGGGCGAAGTAGACATTTTCAAGTTTTCAACCAACTTTTGCACGCCGACCCAGTCAATACTGATAGGGTCCATAGGCAAATAAGAGAAAGTAGTTACAGACGATAAAATATTAGCACTTTTCTGGAAAACGGAAGCAAACACATCATTTAAAACGGAACAACACTGGTTCGGAGGAATGGAAATATTGTCAGAACGGGTTAGTTGAATTACCTTATCTTCTTTGCCCCCAACAATATTCCAGAATTTACGCGGATTAGATTGCAGAAGTGATGGGAGGGTGTTGTCAAAAAAGTTCTGTTTAGCATCTTTAACAGCTATTAAATATTCAGCATGAATGCGATGATATGCTGCCCAGCGTTCAGGAAGGTTAGATGCTTTAGCGCGACGAAAAATACGCTTCTTTTTGTTGCATAAGCGGCGTAGGGTTTTGGTAAACCACGGAGAGGTAGTATTTGAGACAATCCTAATTTTAGGTACGTATCTATCTATTAATTCTATCAGTTTATTTTTGTACAATGACCAGTTTTCTTCAATAGTAAGTTCGGAAAAGTTCTCAGTGTAGTCGGCAATGAATGAGTCTAGTTCAGCTGTGATGGACGTGGTATCGGCGGCATTGTAATCACATATGGTCTTAACTATTTTCTTAGGACGAACATTCTTCCTAATTGTGAAGTGAAGCAGTGAGTGGTCACTCAGTCATTCTAGGCACGTTGGCGGAGAGACCAAATCTGGAGCTGTAGTAAAACAGAGGTCTAAAATATTAGACGATGTGCTGGTGGTACGTGTGGGTTTGTTAATTAGCTGGGTTAGATTAAAATCAGCGCAGGTGTCTAAAAAATTAGTGCACTCGGAGGATGGGTGCTTAAGGGAGGGAATACAGTTTCGCCACACTATGCTTGGGAAGTTAAAATCACCCAGTAGGAATAAGTGTGATTTCGGGTGTCGAACAATTAATTTATTCAGGGCATCATGAAGGTCGGCGCAAAAAGTAGTAGGTGAGGATGGGGATCTATAACAAGCGCAAAAGATAAGGTCACCCTTTGGAAAGTTAACATGGATGCAAACGATTTCTAGTGGTGAATCCATAGAGATAGCAAAGGAATTGATAGCAGAGCTCACGGCTATCAGTACACCTCTGCCTGTTCGGAAATCGCGGTCGTATCTGTAAAACTTGCATGTTTTTTCGCAGTCTAGTATTTCGCTATTCTTTATTTTTGCTGAGAGCCGAGTTTCGGTGAGCACAGCAATATCAGCCGAGCATGCATCGATATGTGACGATAGTGATGTACGTTTGTTGATGACACTTCGGACATTAGTGAAAAGAAGCGATATGTAGTCTGTTTGCGTTCGATCATGAGATAGCTATGCTGAGCTTGAATGTGCGGTGGGTGAACCTGGTGGTGTGATGTCTCTTTTTGGGGTAATTGCACTCCTGGCTGGTCCGATTTCGCATACTTCGTCAGTAGCTGCACAATAAGCGTAGCATATTTTACCTATGATCAATTTGTTGTGGCGTAAAGAATAGAATTGGCCGCTAGCCTTGCCGAAATCACTAAGGGCTGCGTGGTCGCTCACCTCTCGGTCGTCTTCCGTGTTCACTTCACCGTTGACACACCGCTGCCACCATGTCGCGTTACCGAGGAAATGACGACCCTTGTTAACAGCACACACACATTTATTGCACTGCCGTAGCTCCAACCATGGCGCCGGCCACCGGGCAATTGCCCGCGCTCGTTTCCCGCCGCTCTGTGCGTTCACCCCAGTCCCCACACGGGGTGGTGGCGCCATCTCTCGCGCCCGCATTCAACCACTATACACGACACTTCCCATTTAAATGGCTCGGCTGCCTTTGTCAGGTGGGTCAGTGGCTCGGCGATGCGCGAAAAGTTCTTCACAAATCTTCGGCAGTATGCGCACAGTCCGAGGAATCTGCGCACAGCTTTCTTATCGGCCGGTGGCGGAAACATTGCGATAGCAGCGGTTTTCTGCGGGTCTGGCCGTACTCCCTCTTGCTAACGATGTGGCCTAGAAACAGCAGCTCTTCATAGGCAAAGTGGCACTTCTCTGCTTTCAAAGTAAAGCCGGACGATTTTATTGCGTCTAGTACTGTTCGAAGTCTTTTATTGCGAAAGCAATACTGCTAGCACTTTTCTGCCGTCGGTGGAGGTCGTTCCTTCGCTCACGTGACAGCGTGACGTCACGACCAAAGGAGAGCAGGGGCCCCAACTCGTCTGTTCGGCCGTAGTCGTTCCTTCGCTCGGCGCTGCGGCTACCACGTGACGGCCTCCTCAGGCCGCCGCGTGAGGGCGCTCGCTAGGAGAAGATAAATGGGGCGCCGGAGGCGCGCTCCGCTTAGTCATGTCTGGGCGTAATCCCTTATTGCTAACAATGTGGCCTAGAAAAAGCAGCGTTTCATAGGCAAAGTGGCACTTCTCTGCTTTCAAAGTTAGGCCGGACGATTTGATTGCGTCTATATAGTACTGTTCGAAGGCTTTTTAGGTGCTCCTCAAAGTTCGAGGCAAAGACAACGACGTCATCTAAATATACCAGACAAATCCGCCACTTCAGGCCTGCCAGCACTGTATCCATTACTCGCTGAAATGTCGCTTGTGCGGAACAGAGACCAAACGGCATCAACTTGAACTCGAAGAGGCCATCTGGAGTGACGAATGCGGTCTTCTCGTGATCTCTTTCATGGACCTCTATTTGCCAGTAGCCGCTCTTGAGGTCCATCGTTGAGAAATACTTAGCGTTGTAGAGCAGGTCCAGTGTGCCGCCGATGCGGTGGATGGGGTAAATGTCCTTCTTTGTGATGTTGTTCAAGCGGTGGTAATCAACACAGAATCGAAGTGTGCTCTCTTTCTTTTTCACTAGAACAACTGGTGCAGCCCAGGGGCTGCACCGGTTGAAGCTTGGATGACGTCGTCGTGAAGCATTTTAATTTTTTTCCACTTGGTCCCGGATGGCTTGTCGTTCTCGTGGTGACACTCGGTGGGGGCTTTGGCGGAGTGGTCGAGCGTGCTGGTCGGTTGTAATGTGATGTTTGGCAATCGGCGTTTGTCGGACCTTCGGCGATGACGAAAAACACTCACTGTAGCTTCGAAGGAGATAGCGGATCGGGTCGGGTCTGTTCCGGGGCAGGGCTGGGTTTATGTCGAAAGAGGGCGAGTTCTTTTGGTCAGGCGAATCTTCTTCGAATTGGTCGGAGAGGGCGAAGAAGTCTCGTACGCCGGATATTTCGTCGAGGAAAGCAATCGCCGTTCCTTTGTTAACGTGCCGGTATTCTTCGCTCAAGTTAGTCAGCAGTACATCGGCTTGTCCTTTGCGGAAATGTGCGATGCCTCTTGCGATGCCGATTCCTCGGTCGAGAAGCACCTGCATGTTCTCCTCGATAATGGCTTCAGTGTTATTCGGTTCTGTAAAGCCTACGGTGACGATGACGCTTGAGCGGGGTGGGACACTCACTTGTTCCTCCTGGACACTAAGTGCAACGTGATTTCCGGAGTCCTCATCGACGGGATGGCCTCGTCCGTGGAAAGTGTGATCAGCTTGGATCGCAGGTCGATGATTGCCTGATGCTCATTAAGGAAATCCACGCCCAATATCACTTCGCGGTAGCATTGCCGTAGCACTACTAGGTTGCGCGATAGGTATGTCCCTTGAGAGTCACTCGCGCTGAGCACCGTCCTGATGGCGTAATGAGGTGGCCCCCTGAGTTGCAAATTTGCGGGCCGTCCCAAGCGGTCGTTACTTTCCTCAGCTGCGCAGTGAATGGTCCATCCATCACCGAATAATCAGCTCCTGTGCCGACGAGAGCGGTAACTTTCCGGCCGTCGATAACGACTTCTAAGTCGGATGTCCTGGCTCTGGCGTTGCACGTAGTCTTCGGCGTCGGGTTGCGGCTTCGTCGGGTACGTATGTGAATTGTGAGTGGGGCGTGTGGTCGAAGCTTTTCCCGATGACGGCGTCGTTTTAAAGGTGGTTCGCGTCGTGATCGAGGTTGTCATTGTATGCGGCGTTGGCGTAGTGGGTGCGACGTCTTGATACGGCATTGTCGCTGGAGGATCTTCGTCGTTTCCTCGGCAAGCAACCTGACCTCCACAGGTTGCTTTGTTTAGTTTCCCCTACGGGGGCTAGGGGACCTTCCTCGGACAGCCGTGGCGTAGCTGCGGCCCGGTGATGCAAAACGTGCGGTGTACGGCGACGGCGAGCGGGACAGACGGCTTGACGACACGTACTCCCCTCTGTGCAGGTAGTCGTCGATCTCCCGTGGTCGCTGACCAGGGAATGGTCGTGGGGCTTCGATGGCGAAACCTCGCAGGCCGATGCGTATGTACGGGCAAGGACGAAGTATATGACCGGCTTCGCCGCAATGTAAGCACAGTGGGCGGTCGTTGGAAGTCCTTCAGGCGTCGCACTTCCTGGGGCTTGCGCGGCGTTCGGGAACAGCTGGTTCACGTCGAAGAGGCGGACTTTGGCTCTTGCATTGGGCTGAGGACTGCGCAGTGCAGCGGCGTAGGTTAAGGCTGGAGCTTCAGCAGGAGGCGAAGATGACGGGGTGCCAAGCGCATGCTGCAATTCTTCGCGTACGATTTCAAGGGTCGCTACTTGAGGCTGGTTGGAAGATGGTAGTAGGCGACGCAGCTCTTCCCGTACAATTTCGCCGATAACATCCCGCAGGTTGCCTCCGAATGCTTCGCCATCCGAGAGGGCAGTCGAGGTCACTTGGGGCAGTCGAGGAAAATGACGGGCTCGTGCTTGCAAGGTTATCTCAATGGCGACTGCTTCAGTGGTGAATTCCGCGACCGGCGTCGGTGGATTGCGGGTGAGAGCGCCGAAAAGTGCCTGTTTAGCATCACGCATCAAATTCTCCACATTCTCCTCCGTCATGTCAGGATCGACCCGTCGAAAAAGGCGCTTCATGTCTTCTAGGTACGCGGTTACAGTCTGATTCCGGTGTTGTATGCGTGATTGTAGAAGGAGCTGAGCTCTTTCTTTCCTGATGTTGCTCGTGAAGGCCATCAGGAACCCCGGCCTGAATAATTCCCACGTCGCTAGAGAAGCTTCGCGGTTTTCGAACCAAACTCTCGCGGGTCCTTCCAAGGCGAAGAAAACATGGCTCAGTTTGGTCTGGTCGTCCCAACTGTTGAACACGGCGACACGCTCGAACTGTTCCAGCCATTCTTCGGGATCCTCGCCCGGTGAAGCGTTGAACGTGGGCGGCAGTCGGGGCTGGTGTAAAATAATAGGGTCTGGTGTCGTAGCCATGGCTGACGTCGAAATTGAGGGGTCGTTCATCGGTCGCGTGTGGTCCGGTAGCAGTCCGAATTCTAGTGGACGCCTGTAGAGACGACGGCTGCTTCGCCCTTCGCCTTCGGTTGGGACGACTTCTGCGGCTTTCTCGGGATCTTCTTCGAGACAGCTCGGGCTGCTTTGACGTCTCCCAGGGTGTGAGGGCGACCGGGACATCCGTTAGCACCTCCACCAGATGTCACGTAGTGGTGACTGCAGTAGGGCAAACAGGAAAACAGCGAGAATGTCTTCGAAACGGAACTCTTTATTTGGGCTGACTTGCGCCCGCAAGGAACTGAATCACTCGGCACCGGCGTAGCAACAAGCGTGCTCGGCGGTCATCGAACAGAATCATTGCCGGTGTCAGCCGTGCTGGAAAGTTACTAGAACATTCGGGCGTAGAATCGGCTCCGCCTGGATGCGATCAATCGAGATACATCTAGGCGCGTCTTGCGTCACAAACGAAGCGATAAAGCGGCGTGCCGGCAGCCTTGAAGCATGAACAAACAAACACTACAAACAAACGCTACAAAGATTCGCGGCAATATACATTGTGCTACGTCCCTACGTTGTGCTACGTTGTGCATATCTTTCGTTACACACGCGTTATGTTACACGTTTGCACACACCCACGCACCACGCACGAACGCAAGCACGAGCCCCGAAAGCGCACGTAGCGGGCGTCTTCTTCATAACTGCGTCGTGTCATGCGACCGATTGAGCGAATATCGCGCTTGCAACATGCGCTGAATTTTGAGAAAACTATATTCGCAAAATCAGTGATCAAGAATGCAAGAGAAGTATTGTTCTTTATGGCCTTTATGGCAACCTTGACTGAGGAATAAGTGAGCACGCTGTCTGCCCCATGGACCAAGTAAAATTATAGAAACAGAACTCAGAAAATCAAAGAGTGACGGAAAAACGAGGAGATAGTTTCCTACACTCCATCAATGCGATGAGTTGATATATTTTGTTTTTGTGCGATGCTCTTCACTTGTGGCCATGAGTATTTTCAAGCGTGTACTAATACAGGCATGCATTTCGAGGCTACACCTTCGACTTGACGCAAGAAGCCACCCGAAAAAAGTACATGTGGGATAATTTTAAGTTTCACCGCGTTTATAACCTTTAAGGCGCAACGAAAAAAGTGTGTGGCTTTGTAAACAGCTCGACTATCGCCATAAGTCACCAGTGCATGTCTCTAGGAGGAATTTATACTTGCAAAAATTAGTGCTCTATGCTGAGCGGTGGGAAGCGACTTCTTCATGGCAGAAAAGCAAGACGAAAAGACTAGAAACTGAGCGAAGAGACATAAACAGTAAATGGATGGCCTAGGGTGCACAGTAAGGCGGAGTTTGCGACATGAATGGGAACAGAGGTGGAAGAAGCCGTCCGAAGAGGCGCACTTTCGCCTGGCGCCACAGACGCCACGACAAGACGACAGCGGGCCGGGGCATCTGTCGCGGTAAAGAGGCGCCGAGATCCCCTTCGCAAACAGCGACCGAGAATTGAAGAGCGACGTTCATTTCATGCAGCAGCATTCCCAGCATGTAGTCTAGCCAAACCATCACCACACGCCCTTGAACACATGGCCACAGAAGCCAGAACAATAAATGAGGTTTCTCTTGAAGACTTCACGCGGAAGGCGTCCTGGGCGACAGCACGAAATGCAAGCGCAACGAGACAAATTCATAAAGCTTTCTGTAGTGACACCGCTCGATATCTATACATTGCTACAAAACACGGCACACAACGCATGCATTACTGCAATGTGGTATTCCAGATTTAGCACGGATTGTAACAGTTTTTAACGCGAGAGCATTATACTCCTGCCACAATGGCGCATTTAGTGCCACTTTCAACAACCCACGGAACACAAAAAGCGCTAATAGACGTCTAAAAAATGTCTTCGAAAAAAAAAGCTTGACATCTAAAAGAAGTTTCATCTAAGCAGTTTTTTAGACTTAAGACATTTACTAGCCTTCTATTAGCTCGCCTAACGCTACGCTTGTATACGGCTAGAAAGCTTCTGAGGTAGAACTTTTCTAGAATTTTTTTTTAGACGTTCCTTTTTTTTCTCAAAAAGGTGCCTGGATTATTTGACGCATTTGAAGACTGATTTTAGTGCTGCCTGTAAACCCTCTAAAGCTTGAAAAATGTTATAGCTCATTTTTCTGGTATACACCACTCAAAAATGAACTCAAAGCTGATTTGCAATGACCTGAAAAATGAGCCCACATTGCAAGGGATGTATGGCTGTAGTAATCAACCATAAATGCATGTGCTAGCACACTTTTCAGTCACTGTGTTACTGTTTATTGAATCCAGTGCATACACCCCCACACACACCAGGAGATTAATGTTAGAAGCCACGGAGGAGGTAGCTTCACTGGTTTGGCTGACATTACAACGGTAAGCACTTGGATGGCGGGAAAGTGTCGAGCAGCAACAAATTGTTAAATCAAAAATTGATTCGGCCCCGGGCCTTGTTCACAACGGATGCGTTGATTAGCAAGTTGCTGTGATGTGGATGGCAGTGAAGAGCTCGCTAGATGTTCCAAAAATTCAAACAGCGTGCATGGACACTGAAAGCCAAGTAGTCAATAGCAAGTGCACTGCCTTACTGTGATGCACACTGTACTCACAGAACCTCCTAAGCTGCATCTTGCAAACAGGTTTTCTCTTACCTGCAAGATCTGGCTGAATCAAAAGTGGTTGATGGTTGAAATCTTGCACCGTCGCACGAAAACATAGCAGAGATTCTGCTGCCCTGGTAATACCTGCATCACTTCAGTATACACCAGAGATGGTGTAAGGAGATAGCGCCACCCAGCGGCGTTCGTGAGGAGAAGAAGACAAAGCACGAGGAGCGCGTGCGGAGGGGTACGCGGGGCTGGTCGAAGAGGATTACGTGGCAGAGAAGAGAAGAGCGCGGTGGACGACGGACGTGGACGAGTTCTGCTGGCTCCCCGAGTTCCGGGCATGGGCCTCAGCCGCAGACGTCCGGGCCACCAGACCTGGACATCCATCGTCGAGAGCCTCAACCACCAGGCCCAGGCGCCACTCTTCTCCGTCCATCCGTCAGCTGCTCCACACAGGCCGCCTCTGGCGCCTACGTGACCTTTTCCGGGATACCGGACCTGGGAACCGTGCCGGGAGCCCACGAACGCTGACGCTGCGGTAGCGTTGCATCGACGTTGGAACGCCAAGAGACTCCTTGACTGACCGACACCCAGCCGGTCCTCCCCGCTCGTTGCTCGAATAAGAGACAAGTAGTGTGACTTTCCTCTTTGACTTTCTTTTCCCTGTATTGTCCGTAAGCATTTTGTTCTGTTTCCCCGTGTGTTTTTCCCGTGAGTTGTTGCCTTGCTCTCTTGTTCCTTTCCTTTCTTCACTCTCATAATGAAATTGGTATCCTTTCCTATAAAACCCGCCTCGTTTATTGTTTGTACTTTTGTATTTGTGTAAAATAAGACCTGCAATCCCACAGATCCTCACAAATTTGGCGTCCACTACGACAGGACGAGGTCGGTTTTTATTTATTTGCCTGTTGTGTTAATTTAGGAACAATATGAGCGCTTCAGATTTGGTTGCTTTAGGCGAGCGCATGGGCTTGTGCGGCGCGGAGGTACGAGCGTGGGTGGAGGACGAGCTTCGTAAGGCACGGGAAGAGAGAGCCGCTGAGCGTGAAGCTGCGAAGCAGAAGCTGGAGTTAGAGGCACGGAATTTGGAGACGGGTCGTGAAGCTGCGAAGGAACGTTTGGAGTTAGAAGCGCAGAACTTGCAGCTACAAATAAGGCTCAAGGAGGATGGCGCAAATCCTCCGAGTGACCGTGGAGAGCGTAGCGCCTCATCGACCAGCTCCATTAACCCGCACAGCCTCATACCACAGTTCAATGAGGCGCGGGATGACCTCGATGCCTACTTAAAGAGGTTTGAGCATGTGGCCACGGGGCAGGGTTGGCCAAAAGAAAAGCGGGCAACGGCGTTGAGCTTGTGCCTTGGTGGCGAAGCACTTAGGGTCTTCGGTCGGATCTCGCCTGAGGATTCCGTGGATTATGACAAAGCGAAGCTTGCCTTGCTTCAGAGGTTTAGGTTCACCGCGGAAGGGTACCGAGAGAAGTTTCGCCAGAGCAAGCCCCAGGATGTAGAAACGGCCTCGCAATATGCTGCCAGGTTGTTTAGTTTCTTTGACCGTTGGGTCGAGATGCGGAGAGAAGGCCGCACTTATGAGGTGGTTCGCGAGATGGTCGTGAGCGAGCAATTTCTGAACAACTGTCATTCTCGTTTAGCCCTTTTCTTACGTGAGCGGGAGGGCAAGACAGTTTCCAAGCTGGCGGAGGCTGCCGATTATTTTCTCGAAGCACAGCGGCAAAATAACTTGTTGTTCTTCAAAGAACAGAGGGAGCATACGATGAATAAATCCAAGGACGAGGTTTCAGGTTCACAATCTCGCCTGCGGTGTTTTCTTTGCGAGAAGACTGGGCACAAGGCGGCGGATTGTCGGACGAAGCCGAAGCAATCGTATTGCACCTGGTTCCGCGAGGTAGGACATGATGCCCAGTCATGCAAAGCTAAGAGGCCAGGAGACCGTGAGGAGTCCGCCTGTTGCATGACACCTCGATATTCACACCCCGATAGCACTGCAGTGGTAACGCGCGTAGAGGGCCAGTTGGGGGAGATGGTCTGTCCTTCCAACCCGGTGGAAACTGCTATGCCCGTGGCGCACGGTGAGGTGTTCGGCCAGCCTGGTTCGGTATTACGGGATACGGGTAGCACCGGCATTGTTGTGCGTGAGTCCCTTGTACCGGCAGCGGCACTTACAGGGAAGCAGGCTACATTATTCTTGGTCAATGGGACCCGTGTAGAAGTTCCGGAAGCGGAGGTGGTGATTTCCTCACCATACTTCTCGGGTAAGGCCATCGCGCGGTGCTTGTCTACACCCCTATACGACATCATAATAGGCAATGTCCCCGGGGCTAAACCTCCATTCTCTGTCGACCCGCCAGTTCTAACTGATCAGGCAGTTTCCCTTGCCATGACGGGTGCGGTCGATGTTCCTTCCCTTACGGTGACAGCAAAGGTTTCAGAGAGTAGTAAAAGCCCCACTCTGAACACACTCTACTTGTCACGGCCGGAGTTTCGCCTCAAACAGGAAGAAGACCCGACCTTAGAGGTGTGTCGCAGGAAGTTTTTAACGCCTTTAACTTTTCTCCGCTCCCACGTGCTATATATCTATGGAACGATCTTCCAAACTGCATTGCATCGCAGCGCAACCACGGCACGTTTCATAATCATCTGGTCAAACATTATATAGATAACACCTAGCACGTTTTCTTTGCCCGAGTCATGCCTGTTTTTTTTGTTTTTTTTTTGTTTTTTTTTTCACACCCTGTTTATCAGCCCATTCGCCTTCCTGTGTATTTGCTCATGTTCTTTTTTTTCCGTTACTATTATGTCGTATTTATATTCTATTTTTTATTTAATGTTTTTCTGCATGTATTTTGTACTGTCGTGATAATTTGTAATCAGCTTTTAGAATGTAACAGTGTTTGTTTCTACGCATTTTTGGTTTCTTCTAGCTACTGTTGCACATATATATTGCTCCCCCCTTACTCAATGCCTCCCTGGAGGCCTGTAAGGTACCTGTAAATAATAATAAAAAAAAATATTTCGTGGCAAGGGACAGACCGCCCACTCTTTTTATACAGATCACGGTGTTCTTTTCCGAACATACCAAGTGTGTCCCGGCCGAGTCGTTGAGCAAGCGGTGGTACCGAAGGGCTTACGCACGCAAGTCCTTATCTGGCGCATAAGAGTGCATTATCCGGCCATCAAGGAATACGGAAAACAATAGCAAGGGTGCTCAGTCAGTTTTATTGGCCCGGTGTACAGGCTGACATTAAGAGTTATGTCAGATCGTGTGCTAAGTGTCAACCGACTGTGTCAAAGGAAAGGGAGAACAAAGTAAATGACGCCGTTGTTCCATCGGTGCCGGCGGACAACGGCCGGCACAGAGTGTATAACATCGTAGGACGGGGGCATTTAAAACCATGGTGGAGACCGAGGTCGGTTTGGAGAAACCGGTTTCACAAAGGAAAACGGAAGTACTAGTTGAAAGAGTTCTCGCGACGGTGAAGTGGTTTGATGTGAAGAATGGAATACGGAAGAATATAGCCCACACCTGTTCTTGTTGGCATTATCTGTGTTCATGTTTGTTTTTGAGTGTCGGCTACCTAATTTGTATGCCTTCCGTGTTTCTTCGCCCTTCTATAGACGCTTCACGTTGACTTTCCATGTGCTCTCTGTGCTGTGTGTGCGAATGTCTGTGAACGCTTCGAACATTGACGACCGTCGTATTGTGTGTGGTGTGTAGTGTGCGCGCTGTGTTCTGTGTTGCGATCGTCGAACGCGTCTGGTGTCGCTCTCCTGAAGTTGAGTTTTTTCCCTTCCGAAGAGGGGGCCTTCTGTAGGGAGATAGCGCCACCCAGCGGCGTTCGTGAGGAGAAGAAGACAAAGCACGAGGAGCGCGTGCGGAGGGGTACGCGGGGCTGGTCGAAGAGGATTACGTGGCAGAGAAGAGAAGAGCGCGGTGGACGACGGACTTGGACGAGTTCTGCTGGCTCCCCGTGTTCCGGGCTTGGGCCTCAGCCGCAGACGTCCGGGCCACCAGACCTGGACATCCATCGTCGAGAGCCTCAACCACCAGGCCCAGGCGCCACTCTTCTCCGTCCATCCGTCAGCTGCTCCACACAGGCCGCCTCTGGCGCCTACGTGACCTTTTCCGGGATACCAGACCTGGGAACCGTGCCGGGAGCCCACGAACGCTGACTCTGCGGTAGCGTTGCATCGACGTTGGAACGCCAAGAGACTCCTTGACTGCCCGACACCCAGCCGGTCCTCCCCGCTCGTTGCTCGAATAAGAGACAAGTAGTGTGACTTTCCTCTTTGACTTTCTTTTCCCTGTATTGTCCGTAAGCATTTTGTTCTGTTTCCCCGTGTGTTTTTCCCGTGCGTTGTTGCCTTGCTCTCTTGTTCCTTTCCTTTTTTCACTCTCATAATGAAATTGGTATCCTTTCCTATAAAAGCCGCCTCGTTTATTGTTTGTACTTTTGTATTTGTGTAAAATAAGACTTGCAATCCCACAGATCCTCACAGATGGGTTAAATCTTGAACCTTACTATGACAGCCACGCAGGGGCACATTTGAAAGATAAGACAAATAAAAGTGCGTGTGTATAAGGCTTCTAACGCTGCATTGCCAAACAAGCCCTTTCTAATCTGTACGATGAAGCTCAAATAGCGGGCAAGAGATTACTTACACCACTGCACAAGAAGCATTAGTCCAATTCCCACCTCAGAACTGAAACAATCTCCAGGCCAAGTCGTCTGAACAACCAAGTACAAGGTGCTGCGATTAATTTGCGTGAAACTAGACCAGGTCCTTGCTCCTCCGGCCAACAGTTGGAGTTCTAAAGGACAAACAAATAATGGGGCTTGTGGAATGATTAGCAAACAGCCTAGACCTATACAAGAAATCATGAAGTGAAAGAAAAAGTGTCAGCTGCAAAGAGTGCTTTCCAAAACTTGAGGAGTTCAGCAGGCAAGGAGGACCTCTGAAAACCACTGTTGAACAGCCTGCACCCAAAACGAAATGTACACAGCGAAGCAGGGACAACGCCAGCTGTGCACGGTGCAATGGTTTGCCAAAAAATAAAAGCAGCCATGCCTGCAAAGAGCCGTAGTACTTCACTGCACAGTCAACAGCCTGCACACATACAGAGCAGCACCACTGAGTAAACTACCTTAGTGCAGGGCTCTCAATCGTAATGAAACAAAAGCTTGACAAGTCAGTGCAGTAACACACCCGGATGTCAAGATTCTCTCATTTCATTTTAATACTATGGGCGAATAACCAACCACAGACCTCAGGCAAATCACAAAGCTTGCAGCAGCTAGGCATACAAAAGGCCACATAGCAGAAGAAATAGCTCAGGGCAGTTCCGCACAAATGAACTAAAATTAGGCAATCACAGTTTTTCTACAAAGTATTCTCCCATATTTCCATCATGACCTGCAACAAAAACAGTCAGCAACTGTATTGCTTCAGTGGTTTGCTTAGTTTACGCATGCAGTCATTGAATGTCATGAAACCAATACAACTTCCACTTCATGATCACTTGTAAATTGTGGTGGTGGTGGTGGTGGAAAACATTTATTTACACATGCACTACTGGAGGTATTGCATGAGCTGACCCAGAGGGGGCCAGCCCTTACAAGTACTAGGTGGAGGTCCCTAGTTCGGGACCCCAGTGGCGTCGGCCGCCGCCCGGGCTCGCGCGACCAAGGCCCGTTGGGCCTGCAGGTCAGAGCAGCCGAGCAGGGTCGCCTCCCAGTCCTCCCGGGTTGGGTTGGGGTGAGGGGGGATAGCAGGGTTGGAGGGGCAGGCCCACACCATGTGGTAAATGTCCGAAGACTTCTCCGCACAGTGCGGACAGCTGCCCGAGAAAGAAGGGTCGAAGTGTTTGAGAGCTGCTGGGCACAGCAAAGTATTGGTATACAGGCGAAGCAAAAGCCGCTCCTCCGCCTTTGAGAGACCTTTACACGGGCTGGGATAAAGACCATGGCCAGATTGATAATGTAAAACAATGTCTTTAAAGGAGTAAGCGGGAGAGAATTCGAGTTCCTGATCGTCGGGGTCGGAGGGGAATGTCCGGTGAGAGAGCGCGCGGGCGGCGGCGTCAGCTGCCTCATTTCCCTCAAGGCCCATGTGAGCAGGAGCCCAAACGATACGCCGGTGCGCGGGGTCCCCGGTGTAGACGCTGTTTTGGAGAATGCGGTAGGCTAGATATGGTACCCAGCCCTGCTCGACGTTCCGACATGCCCCTCGCGAGTCGGAAATAATTGTTTTTGAATTGGAATCAGATGCAGCCAACACAATGGCGACCTCCTCCGCGTGTGTTATGTCACGGGCTCGGAAAGTAAGGCCGTTCACTGTTTTGGATTGGTGGACGACTGCGGCCGTGTACAATCCCCCGTGGTGGGGGCCGGAGGCATCCACGTAGAATACGCCGAGTTTCGATCCATAGTGGCGGGCCAGGGCTTCCGCCCGCGCCAGGCGCCGGCCATTATGGTCTTCATGGTTCATGTTCGCGGGAAGAGGGCGCACGTGGAGGGCGCATCTCCACTGGGATGGAATACGTACGCGCTCTTCCATAAGAGTGGTGTGTTGGATGTGCAGTCGGGCAAGCAGGCGGCGACCCGACGATGTCTTTGAGAGACGTGTGTATTGGTTGGTCAAGTAGGCTTCCCGGAGCTCCCTAAATGTGTTCACCATACACAGCCCCAGGAGGCGCTTGTTGGAGGTGTTCACGGGGAGGCCCAGAGCTCGCTTAATAATTTTGCGGAGGATGACTTCGAGTGAATCATCGTCTGGCTTCCGCAGGTGGAGGTATGGAGTCGAGTATAGAATTCGACTGGTTACAAAAGCATGCGCCAGCCGCAAGGCGTCCTTACATCGTAACCCCCCGCGCTTGTTAGAAACCCGGCGGACCAAGCGGCCCACCTGGTCCCCCACCTGACGGAGTTTGGCCAATGTTGTTTCTGACCGTCTGTTTTGATGTATGAAGAGCCCCAGTACCCGGACTTCGATATTTTCAGGAATTGGACCTGTCTCAAGAGACAATGAAATTTTGGCTGTGCACTTTGGTGAGGGGCGTATGTGCACAAATTCAGACTTTTGGGTGGAGCATTGGAGGCCGCAGCGGCGAGCATAACGGTCCACTATGGTCGCCGCCTCCTGCAGGTTGGCCTCAATGTCTCCAAGGGAACCCTGTGTAGCCCACAGGGTGATGTCATCGGCGTACAGCGCATGTTGCACACCGGCGACAGCGCCCAGCTGGGCCGGTAGGCGCATCATAGCCAAATTGAACAACAGGGGAGACTGCACCGCGCCCTGGGGTGTACCCCTGGTTCCTAAATGAAAAAGGCCATGTTCTTTATCCTGGACTCGAATGTAAGATTGTCTGTCGGTTAAAAATTGCCGAATGTATTGAAAGGCGTTTTTGCCGCAGTTAGTTTGAGAGAGGTGGGTGAGAATGATCTCGTGGGTAACGTTGTCGAATGCACCCTTCAAATCCAAGGCGAGTACGACCTTGTCATTGTGAGGGCATTCGACGGGGTCGAGGACATCCCGATTTAGTTGTAGCAGGACATCCTGTGCAGATCTTTGTGGGCGAAACCCGAACATGGTGTCTGCGAAAAGGTGTTTGGATTCCATGAACTCGGACAACCTGTCACGTACCATCGTCTCCATGGGTTTGCCCACACAGGAAGTCAGAGAGATGGGGCGGAGGTTGTCCGTGTTGATGGCCTTGACAGCTTTAGGAATGAAGGTGACCAGGGCGGTCTTCCACTCGATGGGGAGTGGCACTTCCCCAAGCCAGATTGAGTTAATGTAATTCAATAAAGACAGGTATGCCAGGTCGGGGAGGTTGGCTAACAATTTGACTAATTTTGTCCCGACCCGGAGCGGTGCCGCGTTTCATTTTTGCCAGGGCCGCCCTCAGGTCGTGGAGCTGGAACGGTTGATCCAGCTCAACGTTCTCAGAACCTGCATAAGAGTACGCCGGCCCGCGGGGGTCCTGTGTGGTGCACAAGTACTGGTCCCGGAGCTTGTGCGCCAATTGAGTTGTGTTGCCCTGAAAGCTGTGTATTGCTCTTTGGAGGTGTTTTTGAGTTTCCATGCGTGTTTGCGTTGGGTCAATTAGGGCGCGAAAGAGCCGCCACGTGTTCCGGCTGGACATTTGCCGCGCGGCCGTATTGCATCGGGACACCCAGTTGGAGTCGGCGAGTTGGGCCGCATACTCAGCCGCTCGTTGAGTGAGCTCGGCGATGCGAGCTTTAAGTTTTCGGTTGTGCTTTTGCCGGCGCCACCGGCGGACGAGGCAATGCCGGGCCTCCCAGAGGTGGAGCAGGTGGTTGTCCACATCCGAGACCGCCTCTGAGAGTTGAATTTGAGTTTCGGAGGAGCGAAGGCAAGAGACCAAATTTTGTGACCAAGACTGGTAACCTTGCTCATGTATGGGTGTGGTAGTGTTATAATTTTGCCTGAACTTGGTCCAATCTGGGAGTCGGGCTTGCGTTGTTGGTCGTGCGAAAGGATGGGTCCTAATCATTGTGTTCAGGAGGCAGTGGTCGCTGCCGAGGGTTTCCTCGGTGTTGACCCAGTCTGCATACTGAATGTTGCGGGTGAAGGTCAAGTCCGGACAGGTATCCCTATTCACGGAGTTGCCTATACGAGTTGGATGGAGGGGGTCAGTGTGAAGAGTGAGGCCCAGCGTTGACGCAAGCTCCGCCAACTTGCGTCCCCGCTTCTCTTCACGACAGTAACCCCACATCCGAGCGGGAGCGTTGAAATCGCCCACAATCAGGAGGGGGTCCCGACCCGCAACTCTCAGCGCGCGGCTAAAGAGGTCCGCGAATGATACATTCGGCAATTTCGGATTGCAGTATACATTGAGTATGTGTAGCGGTGCATCCTGCTTGCGCAGTGGGAGGAGGGTCACCATTACATAGGAGTATTCAAGTTGTATGTCTAAGTCGACCTGGTTGGCTGTATAATTTCTATGGACTAACAGACAAGACGAGGGGTCCTGCTGGAACGTCGTATAATTTGTTAGTGCGGCGCCTTTCCCTGGCTCTTGGAGGGCAACCACGGCTGGCAAATGCTCAAAGGTTGAAAGGAAAAGTCGGAGGTCGGCCCGCTTGGAACGGGACCGGAGCCCCCGACAGTTCCACTGAGTAATCGTAATGGGGGAAGCCGATTTGGAAAGGGGGGAGCGCCTACACCGGGGGTGTCTCGCCATGCTCAGATTTAGAGGTGGGAGGTGGAAGTGAGGCTGCCCCCGAGCCAGATACCAGGGGCTGAAGCTCAGCACCTAGAGGGGGGCAGCTGTCTTCGTCATCGTCAAGGTCATTTACTCGGCGGGACAATCTGGAGGGCCGACCAGATACGTCCTTAAGAGGACCGGCTCTGCGAGAAAGGCGGGTGTTAGTCGCGACGTGTTGAGCGATCATAGAGGGGATAGCCTCCATGACTCTAGCGATGAGGCGTCCCATCGCTGTCTCCAACAGGGTGTCAAATTTGGAATTTAGACGGGCTTCGAGTTCGGCAAGGGAAGGTTCCAGAGCCGGCGTCGCCGCCGTCTCGCTCTCCATAGCGTCCGTGTCGGAGTTACTAGGGGGAGGGGGAGTTGTTTTAGCCTCTAAGGCTTCAATTTTGGCAAGTAGCATCTCGTTTTGTGCTCGGAGAGAAGCTACAATGTTGTGGAGCTCAGCGTCAGCCGCCGAGCGAGGGGGAGGGGAGAGGAGGTGGGAGGAGGAGGCAACCCTGCCTGAACCGCTCACCTGTTTGCCATTTTTGACGGCGTTGGCCCAGGAGCCGGTCGCGCCATTGTTGTCTTGGGAGCGAGCTTGCTTCTCCTGGCCGCCGTGTGGGGGCGTTGGTGGCACTTGACAGCTAGAATAGTAGGAAACCGTAGGCAAAGTTGATGGAGAATCTTAATGAGAATTGCCAACACAGTAAACAAAAAAATAATAAAGAAAGAAAAGCTGAGCATGGTGGCAATTGCCACCACCCCGTTTCAAAGGGGGCGCTCCTATCCATCCATCCATCCATCAGCTCTTGGCGTCCTTCCCGCTGGTAGGCGTCTGCCGTTTTGAAGCATCGCTGCCGATGCTGCTTGGGTGACGTGGCTGCCTGCCCGTCCCGCTGGATTTCCCGCCCTTAGGGGCGGCTGGCTTGGTATGGCGATATTTTGCAGTGCAGTCCCGCGAGTTCGTGGCATGGCCACCACCACAAACCGCACATTTTGGCTGACACTCGTGAGGGGTCCGCACCCCCTCTTTTACGGGTGCCTGCTGTCCACACAGGCCACACTTGTCTTGGGTTGGGTTGGGGCAAGAGTCCACCCGATGGCCGACAGTTCCACACAAGCTGCAGGCCGGAATAGTGCGGAAATATGGCTGCACTGTGACAATCTCGGAGTTGTAGTGCACGTATCGAGGCCTCACCGTGCCGGCAAAGGTAAGCCTGGCCTTGTTTGAGGAGCCGAACTTGCGGATATCTAGTAAAGTGCCGCTCCTCCACTGCACGCAAGGTTGGAGAGACTCAGACGTCTCTTGGTTGGCCACCGTAATGACCCCATAGCAGACGTCCTCTTGATGTTCTTTCAGATGGCCGGCGAGAGGCACATCTCCTTTGGTCGATTTGATGGAAAACTCGCCTAGCAGACGGTCTGCGACGTGAGCGTTCCGGGTGGTAGCTAGGATCAAATTTTGCTCCTTGCAAAGGAGGAGGCTCAACTCGGCCGCGTTAGGCGCCCCGAGGAAAGCGCCGAACGCTGCACCGAGTTCGCCGTATTCAAAGGCGTCCCGGATGGCCAATGATTTCCGGGGCTTGATGACGATGACAAAGTCGTCTTGGTTGAATTTTGGTAGAGGCTTGGGCCTCCATTTGGTCACGGGTTTGCGGCCAGCTTGGCGGGTAGCAGCAGCCTTGCCGGTGGTTGGCGTGGCGTTCGCCTCTACCTTGGTCTCTCGTCTGGAGCGGCGCTCATGTAGACGGAGGGGAGATGCATTGCGGATCGGGTCCGCGGGCGCCGATTTGGGTTCCACAGTGACGGGAACGGTCGACCAAGACATGGCGTCCGGGTCATAGCCGCGTTGCAGAAGCGTTTCTGCCACCTTGCCGAAAGCGGCTCCCTTGCAGCCGAACGCCGGCGCAGCTGTTAGGCTTAGCGTCGGCGCCGGAGGCGGGTAGGAAAAACCGCTCTAAAATTTGTAAAAGTGGGCCCACCTAGATGAAATTGGTGTCCACAGATGCCGATGAACTTGCCAAATCCAATGGGAGCAAAATTGATGGGGTCCGATGACTTGAGCCGTGGCTCCTGCCAAAAAATGACGGAGCCGAAGCGCCGCACGTCTGGCAAACGCTGGCTGCCTCGCAAGGCCTCTGTAAATTGTGGGCTTTACCGTACCGAAGCGACAAATTGACTTTGAGGTACGCCGTAGTGGAAGTCGCCGGGTTAATTTGGACCACCAGCGGTTCTTTAAGATATGCTGACTTCGCACAGCACGCGGACGTTTTTGTATTTTGACTCCATCGACATACGGCCGCCGCGGCCGGCATCGAAAAACCTCCGACCTTGGGATCAGCAGCCGAACGACAATGCCACACAGCTGTCACGACGGGTTTCATGTTTACTTCGTGATAATTAATACTGCAGAGTCCTTTCCGCAGTTAAGATAACGAAAGCCTTTTTAACGCTAGTTTCACCGACGGCAATCACAGCAAGGAGAATTGGAGCACACAGGTAGCCAGAAGAGAGTCTTTAGCAAGAATTTTAATCATTATGTAGGAAAAAATTCGTGTCTTATCAACCTACGCTTAAACAAAGCTGGTTGGTTTGAAGCTTTGTCACGTTCACCTTGTCACCGCCTTGGTAAAGAAAGCAACTCGCATGCGAGAGCAGCCTAGCTGTATCCACTTAACAAAAGCTCAAATACATGCAAATGCCCTGTTTTAATGCATTCAACGCTGCACTTTGGTATATAAAACACTGGCTGATACTGTTTTGTGATTTGTAAACTAAAGGAGTCACACACTAGCCGGCCGTTCAATCAGGCGCGTTAGTGGCTTTCCTACAGCAAGGCCGAGACTTTCACCACACAAGAGAAATGGAAGGTTACACACTTTTGCGGAAAACGAGGTTCACATTTCAGTGCAACACTGGTAGTAGACGGTACCGCAGAAAAAGGGGAAACTGCAAACTGCAGCGGCATGAAATGCCAACCAGCGAGCAAAAAAGACCGCAGCGAAACGTGCAACCTACGCAGCATCCACTTCGCGCGCGTAGCTTTCGCTAGCGTCTGAAACGCGAAATGGCGAAATGAAGTACTAAATTTCTAAACGTAAAAATAAACAAACCATCAAAGAACAAAAAAAACTGAATCTCATAATTTAATGTTAAACTAAGCACTTTCAGCTTCCATTAAGATTTATTTGTGCTTGAAACGGTTAAAACTACTTTGGCAAACTAGCTTGCATCGTCAGCATACAGAGCGACACCAAGCAGCAAGCTGCGGCGTGACTCAAGAAAGATTATTTCCTCCAAGATTCGCCACCCCGAGACGATCGCACGCGGGTAATCTCGGAGGCCATGAAAAGATTGCGCGCAAGTGAGCTCGGCGTAGGCGGCGGGCGCCTGTCAATCCTAGAGATGTGAAGGCCTGAAAAAAACACTGCAATTTTGAAAAAAAAAAACGGTTTTTTTCGTTTTTTTTTCAGACGAGAAAAATGGAAAGAAACATCGAATATTTCACAATGCAATTTCAAGGTCTTATGATTGCTTGCTTTCAGATTAGGTTTTTGTTTTTCCTTTGATAACCATTACAGTGTGCATCGTTGAATGATTGGAGAGCAGTCGTCATCGCCGGTGCCAGGTAGTGCTTTTAAACTGTTCGTGCTGCGGGTACGCGGGTTGAAGGCCAGGTCACATATAAGGTCCAGGCTTGACTTAAAAACACACTAATACTTGAACTCACGGTTGAAGTAGTACAAAATGGCTGCAAATTTTACAGTGCGACACACACAGCATAAATAACATAGGCTGCTGTGCACGTAAGCGGTTTTAGCCAAATACAAGCCTAGCTTCTTGATTTCCAACGTAGCAGAGTACAGGACATCCGCAGGAATTTGATTCAGGACAGCGGTCTGGGACTCAGCGAAGGACATGGCCCCATCTACCTGGTGGCAAGGCCTTTGCACCAACCAGCCGCTAACTCACTGGCTTGCGGACTGCTGCAGATGCCACAATCAACCGCCAGCTGCGAACGAAACTGGTCACGTTTCGGAAACGTGCGAACAAGGATTCGCAACAGGCTTTCAGGGGAACGCGTTCGAAAGCTCGTGTATGTGCAGTCGAACCTAGCTGTGGACACAACTTCAATCCATGCTGCTGCGCGTAGTGCCGCATCCAGCGACAGTGACTATGAGTCGAATATGGAGTGACTTATAGATCAGTTTTCATGTTCCCTTTGTCGGTGCAATAGAACAAGAAATTCTTTCGACAAATATAATATTTAGATCTCCATATTCGCCTGAAGTGCAAATCATTATTTATCTTCTCGGTGCAAGTTCGTTTCACAATATGTCATCTATAACTGCATATTCGACTGTACTTCGGAGCATTATTATTGATCGTTGTGCTGTTGCAAATAAATCTGTTTTTGACATGTTTTGCAAAATTTCCAATTTTTCATCAAAAAACTCTGAAAAGAATGGTTTTTTTCATGCCATTCAAAATTTCTTGAAATTTTACATCTCTAGTCAATCCGCGTGCTGCCGCCGGCTAGCCGAGGCGTAACAGAGGCGTTTGCAACATGAAGCAAAATTTTTTTTCTCGCGTAACTACCGTCGGCTTTCAGGGAAATTATATGTTACTTAAATTCAGCCTTACGAGTGGCGGGTTAGCTGTACTCGATGTGGAACGTGATTCGGGCTCCGTAGGAGAAAACGCGCTTTCAGTGTTCGAGTACAAAGAGCGGTCTTTGCACCGGCGCGCCTGCTCTTCGAAACGTCAAGCAAGAGAACCATCTAATTTATGTGTCGTGATTTACAGCATGTTTAATCCACGGCGGCAACTCTCTGCTGATTGCTATAGCGCGTCTCCTTGACGTGGTCTTAAGTTCCACGTGTTAGAAACGTCTAGAAAACATCTGACTACAGATGTTTCAAAGAAGTTTCACAGCAAACGTCTTACTGCAGATGTATAAGAGACGTCGCAGAAGAAACTTCTTGTCGACATCTATGAGACGTTTGAACGCAGCGCAAGACGTTTGTAGTCATTTGGAGCTGTTCCGAGAAGTTTGTAAGATGTTTCGTGTTTCGTGGGAAGTGACATTCGCTTAAAGTGTCATTTGCGCACTGGCACACGATGAGCTTTAGTGACACTCGCTTCAGAACATACTTTCCTCGTAGTGAGTTTGCTGGGCTAACTCCACTTGGTCCGGCAAGGCGAGTGCGTAGCCTGAACAGCAGTTCTCAGACATTCAGAAATTTTGTTTTGGGAATTAAAAACCTCCGTTTTATTTCCTTGATAGCGCCTTTTAATGAAACCATGTTTTAATTCATATGCAAATAAAAATAATGCGCACACTTGAACAGCTACTCCCGCTTTGCAGGTGACCCCCTTCCGAGGTAGGCCTGATGAGTCCACAGGGTGTGTGTACTGAATTTCGGCGATTCTGGAGAGCGAATTCTCTAGTTTCAGCGAACCCAAATGGACAGCGAGTGTAATTTTACCAAAAGTGGTCTGAAATCGACTGTCGGTTCCTTTACAGGACGCGCATGCGCTGAACGGGAAGCGCCGGTGGAACTCAGACTGCCGCTCAGTGTTTTCGGCAGCTGGCAACAATCGCTGCCGCCGCTTCTGGGTGAAAAATAAGGTCGCTTCAATGAATGCGAATGGTCACCGAATATGTTTCTGCGTAAACTGATTCAAAATGAGCTACTCTTCTTATCGGAGAAAGGAACGATTACCGAGAAGCGCCGGTCCTACGCCATATCAGCAACCAGGCTACCAAGTGTTTCCCAGGCGCGCAGTCGCATCGGCGCTTCCTACAGAGTTGTCGAACTTTGTAAATAAGCAAGAGTACAACCGGCGCAACAGTGAGATTAATTAAGATAAGTGATGCGCAGCTCGTGTATTATGTCATGCAAACGAGCAGTAGCAGTTTGTACACAGCGACGTAAACAAGAGTACAGGAGTCCAGTCGACCTCACCTGTGCATTTCTGGGGAAATTTCACGCTTATACAGTTAATGTTCAGTCGTGTACTATGGTCTTCAAGCACTCATTTAGCGTGTGCACAAAATATTCGCTAAAGAGAAGCAAAAAAAGCGAACAACACACATGAAAATATTGCATCTCCGAATGATTGTCCTTGGCTTCGTCAGTGACGAGCCGCAATTGGACTACTTCATTTTAGGCCTGTTTTTTAGGCTTTTTTTTTGTTCTCAATCTACTTCCCTTTCCGTTAAGTCCTTTCTCCTTGTGACCATGTTTGGTTTAGCCGTTGTAATTGTATATGCACTCAAGTTGTTTCCATAGGGAGTTTTAATATAACCTTCTTGCCATAGGGCGAGTGGATGGTAATTACGATTGTTCTCTCCAGCCTCACTCTACTACAATTGTGTATGCAGTTTTGTAACTTTTGTGCGTTCAGTGAATTTGTTTTGTCTTTCCTTTCTGCCTTATAACAAGCTAATTCCATGTGCTCTATTCACTCTGCAAGGGGGGAATTTCATTGATCAGGGCGTATTTTGTACTGTGTTTTCTTTTTTTAATACGAAATACCACTTATGGGGTCACTACACGTGCAGCCGGCCGGGAAGGCGAGCTTCCGTGCCAGCTATGCGCGGGCGTTCTCGTGTCCCCAACCCGTGGCGCAAAGTCACAGCCACGGCGGGTTCGGACGAAGTAGGCAACGAACAGAGTACGCTAGGAAACCGTTTATTAACCTAGCGCAAGGCAAAACACACTGCGGAAGAATGTTCTATGCGATAATATAAGGTCCAGTAGCGTACCAAGTCTTCGTCGACCTGCGTTGGGTAGTCCGGGAGGCGCGGGCAGGCAGGGCGTCGGCTGGGCAAAAACGGCAGTAATACCGCGGCGAGAAGAAAGCTTAGAGAGCCCTTCCCGCCGCGCGCGGCTCCCTTTTTAACCCCTACGACATGGCCACTTCCTTGGGCAACCGGTTACCTCCAAGGAGAGTTGTTCACCCCGTCCTTAAGACGCCAGGGCGTAGGCGTGAAGTCACGTCCGAGCTGGGAGTGAGGAGAGTGGCCGGGTGCCCCCTCTCCCCACGCACGGCGGCGCGCGCTTTCGGCGCGTGACGCGGCGCGGGGGCGATGAAGGATATTTGTATATCCCACATCCTCCCCTCCTTAAGAAGCCTCCCGAACAGAGAAGCAGGCGCAACGTTACTTAATCTTCTCCGCCATCCAGGGGTCGAAGGTCTTCGGCTCCCGTACACCTGTTGCCGTCCGCGCCACGCCCGCACCGATCAGCTGGTCCGTAGGTTTGGCCACCCGCGAGATGGTGATGCCGATGCCAGACGTTAGCTTGCCACCTGTCGCCGTCCTCCGAGCACGCGCGGCTGCGCCGCTCCGGTCAAGGTGGTCCGGTCAAGGACCGCCTCCGTGGCAACGGCCGAGAAGGCTTGGAGGCTGCAGGTTCGTGGCTGCGCCGCCCTGAGATGCTGTGTCAGGCGACTTCAGTGGCGAGGGCCCCGGTTGGGCTGCCCTGGCATGCCTGGTTAGCTGGCGAGCGCCCTGGGTTGAGGTGGTAATAGGGCCACGGCTGCGCTCTCTATGTTTTGACCAGCTTGTTCTTGGGTAGGCGGGTGCAGCGGCGTACAGTCGGCAGGCGTTAGGCAGGCGGTTAGCTCCGATGCGGTGTGGCAGGTAGCAGGGGCGCCCAGGTGGCAGCAGGGTGGCGGCTTCAGGTCGCGGGCTGGGCGTTGCGGCGGTCCATGGGCGCGGCGCGTTGCCGAAGCTGGATGGTGGATTGTTGGCGGTAGTGGTGAACGATGTCGTTCTGATGTGCCCTGCTTCTTTTCCATCTGCGCTGAAAAAGGTCAACACAGAAGTAGCCAACTCCCGCAGCGCGTGCTACGTAGCTGTACGGCCGTCACGAGAGTCATGAGGGTTAACGCAAGTAAGCCTTACGTAACATCGATCGGCGTGAGCGGCCTGTACGTTCATGCATCTAACGAGACTGCGTGTCGGCCTGCGTCCTCGCTCTAGTCCGCGCAGGCAGATTTTATTTCTGCCTACGGCGCAAGTTATAGCGGGACGCGGAGTTCGCCGGCTGATCGCAGCGCTCGTTTTCCGACTGCGGCGCGGGTCAAGCTGTGTCCTGGACCCACTCATCTCGCTGCACGTAACGTTTCAAGTCGCATACGTGCACCGGTCCGCCTGTCGGTTTCGACCGCAAGTCCTCGAGCCTGTAAACGAGCGAGGAAAGCTTCTCTCGCACGCGAAACGGCCCGATCCATTTCGGTGCCAACGAGGCCGCGAACTGTCTGCTAGCATCGCTCAGAACGTGTTGGCGCCGCAGCACCAGATCGCCCACTTCGTAGTGAACATCTCGGTGCGAGCGGTCGTACTGTGCTTTCTGCTGCGCCCTAGCAGTACTCAGGTTGCGGCGAGCCTTGCGTAAGGCCTCCGTCATTTTAGCGCGCAGCTGCGTCGCGTATTCAGCTCGTGCTGACTAAGCGACTGGCGTCTTCCTGCTGTCCGTTAGAACCCGGTCCATCGGATTTAGCAGCTCTCTACCCAGATTGAGAGAAGACGGCGCATACCTAGTGGAGCGGTTAACGGTCGAACGAAAAACGAACGCGATCTCCGGCAGGTAGAAGTCCCAATCTTTGTGCCTCTCAGAGTACGCGACAAGCATGTGCTTGATGTTGCGGTTGACCCGTTCCGTGGGGTTCGACTGATCATGATAGGTGGTCGTTTTCTTATGCTTAATGCCGAGTGCAGCGCGCGAATCTACGAACACCTTCGCAGTGAAGTAGGACGCGTTGTCCGTTATCAGCTGCTCTGGGAAACCGAACCTGGTGAATACGTCCATCAGCTTCTCCATGATCACTTGTGCCGTCAGCTTTCTAAGGGGGAAAAGTTCAACCCACTTGCTGAAGTGATCCGTGACCACCAGCAGGAACTTGTTCCTACTCGGTGTCGTGGGATACGGTCCCATGATGTCACACGCCGCGATTTGCCAGGGAGTCTGGCTGTTAATCGGCTGCATGAGGCCGGGCGGTCGTCCACCCCGGGGCTTCAAGCTTTGGCACACATGGAACGAACGGGCGTAGCGTGTTACGTCCCTTTTCATGCCAAGCCAGGTAGCAAAGCAACACAACTTGATGTAAGTCTTGGGGCCGCTTGCATGCCCAGCGATGCACGAGTCATGAAAGTAACGTAACAGTGCCGCTTTCAACACTCGCGGTATCACCACCTTGAACGCCTCGCTTGTGTCGTTCTCGGAGGGGATATACCTCAGCAAGACGCCGTCGGAATCCAGCAGATAAGAATCCAGCGCGCTCACAGCACTACCAGCTGTTTCCAGGAGCTCCGCACCGACAGCAAAACCAGCTGTCCCCGTGTGCGCGGCGGACCGGCCGCCCGGCTCCCGGAGCCCGTCGAACACTTCCCGACAAAACGAATCCATCTGCTGAGCTTCGAGCAACTCCTTTCTGCTGAACACAATCTCTACGGAACTCGCGTAGTCCACGTGGTTCACGCTCTCGCCCGGGGTCAACGGTCGGTCCGCGTCCCTTACATCGGCTACGGCTGGGGACAATCCCTCACTCTCTCTCTCTGTCGGGCGGTCGGTCGCGTGACCTTCCTCGCTCTGGACAGGCGCTCGCGAGAGTGCGTCAGCCACGGCGTTGTTCTTCCCTCTGCGGTAGCGCACGGTAAAGTCGTAACGCTGCAGCAACAAGGCCCAACGCGTCAGGCGGCCGCTCGGTTCACTGAGTCGTCTCAGCCATGTGAGCGCCATTTGATCCGTCTCGATCACAAATGCCACCCCGTCGACGTAGTAGTCGAACTTCCGCAGAGCAAAAACTATCGCGAGACATTCCTTCTCTGTCACCGAGTAGTTTCTCTCTGCCGGCGTCAGTGAACGTCTCGCGAACGCTATCGGTCGGAGGACGCCCTCATGCTCCTGAAGCAACACTGCTCCTAAGCCCAGGTCGTTTGCGTCTGTTTGAATCACAAACTCCCTGTTCAGGTCAGGTAGCTTCAACTCAGCCCTGTCCGCGAGCACCTTGGTGAGGTTGCGCAGTGCAGCCTCTTGCTCGTGACCCCAACTCCAGCGCTCGCCCTTCTGCAAAAGCTTTGTCAAAGGTGCCTGCAGCGCTGCGCAATCTGGCATGAACAGGCGATAAAAGTTCGCCATTCCCAGGAAGCGTCTGAGACCGGCTAGATCTGACGGCGACGGAAACTTCAGCAAAGCCTCGAGTTTATCCTCGCACGGCAGAATGCGGCCTCTGTCGATCGTGAACCCCAACAGTTTTATTCGGGTCGCGGCGATCTGCGCCTTCTTCGGGTTCAAAGTGATTCCCGCGGACCTCAGCCTCTCTAGAATGTCCCTCAAGTGGCGCAGGTGTTCCTCGAACTTTTGCGAGTACACCACGATGTCGTCTAGGTATGCGAGCGCGTGTTGCCACTTCGCATCTCCCAGAACACGGTCCATTAGGCGCTGATAAGTAGCGGGTGCTCCTACCAAGCCAAAAGACATTCTCTTGAATTGGAAAAGACCTCTGTGACAAGTGAAAACAGATTTCTCCTTATCACACTCATCCATTTCTACCTGAAAGTATCCGCGGCTAGAATCGAGCCTAGTAAAGTACTTCGCCCCACCTAGGTTCGACACTAGGGAAGAAATGGTTGGTAGAGGGTACGCATCCTTTCTCGTAACCTCATTCAGTCTGCGGTAGTCCACGCAAAGCCGATATCTATCGTCTTTCTTTGGAACTAAGACTACTGGGAAGTTAGACCTCTCCAAAACGCCAGTGTCGATAAGTTCGTCTAAGGCGCCATCTAGTGCTTTTCTCTTAGCCAAGCTAATTGGTCTAGGATTGCACTTCCACGGCAGTGCATCACCCGTGTCTATTCTGTGCCTTACTAGTGTAGTGAGGCCAGGCCGGTCCGTGAATGTGGCGTTGAATTCGTAGAGGAGAGATGACAAGCGTTCCTTCTCCCTCTCCGATACACTGTTCACCTCCGACAACAAAGGGTGCATTGCCCTCCCTGGCACGGTAGAACAGCTTTCTACCGCGACAACATTATCTGTGGGCCCTCTCCCAGCGGGGACTGTCCGCCCGCATGCTTGTTTCCGGGCCGGCGGGGGTGATTTTCCACGGTCTTTCCTCGCTCGCTTCGCGTTCGGAGCCGTAATTGACTGCGAGGCCGCGGGCGCTTTCGCAAAAAGCTTCAAGGCGCCGGTGGTGCGCTCCCGATAGCCTCTGCTGGTTATGTCTATCAAAATGCCTGTCTTGGCTAGGAAGTCTCGCCCAAGAATTACAGGAACGGATAAACAGGGAAGATGAACGAGGCGTTGTCGCCGCACGCGTCTTTCCCCGCGAACCACTATTCTAGCCGCACCGCTAGATTGCGCTGTGCCGCTCGCGAGGCGACAAGTGGTATCGCACTTTCTCAAACGGATTTTGTTCTCACGGAGATGGTTTAGCACCTCGTCACCGAACAAAGAAGCGCTTGCCCCTGTATCGAGTAACGCGGTGAATTTCTTTCGAACTATCGTTAGCTCAATGAACGGCGCTGGTAAGTCAACAGAACTTCCTACGCGACATGCCAAAGGCACTAATAAACCGGGTTTCTCTGTGTACCCCGCGCGGGATCGAAGGTCGATCACCGGCGGCTGTGGCCGTTTCCCGACCGTGTTTGCTCACGGGCGGGGAGGCGGCCACAGTCGCGGGCGAAGTGCCCCGGTTGGTCACACCTGTAGCAGCGGTTGCTCGGGCTCCGACGGGCTAGGCGCTGGTCGCCACGTTCCGGTCGGTCGTTTCGATCTCGATCTCGCGGTGGGGACGGTGGGGGCCGCTCGTGCGGCCACGTGTCGTCCTCGCGATCTCGGCTACGTGTGTTGCGCTCTGCGGCAGCGTGTGCTGTTCGCAACGCGTAGCTGAATGGGTCCAAAGCGCGGTCGGACAACTCCCAACCCCTCGGGACACGCTAGTCAGCAAATTGTGCTGTCGCTTCAGCTCTAGACGGACTACGCGCTGAGCTGCCATTCCACGCGCAGCGCGGCTCAAGTGACTGCGATGAGGGTGGTGGCGGCCGATACGCTCGCGCTGAGAGGATGTCTCCCTGAATGCGCTTCGCCTCAGCAGCTAGCTCGTCCAGGTCTCTAAATCTGCCTCCTCTCAGGTAGGCCGCGAAAGACGGGTGCGCTTGTCGTGTGACACGCTCAACTTTCTCCATGTTCGTGGCGCGAGGGTCAGCGAGGCGATACAGTTCGTCCATCGCTCGGACCTACTCTAACAAAGACCCGTCGGGGTGCTGGGTGCGGAGTTCCAGCTCTCTCCTCAAACGCCACTCGTAGTTAGCGGGAAAGAATTCGTCGCGGAAGCTTGCGCTAAACTCCTCCATTGTCCTCGCTCGGTTGCCGGTTAGTCGGTACCAGCGGGCCGCTTGCTCCGTCAAAGAGACAGGCAGAACACGCGCGAGAAGTTCGGCGTCTGCGATTCCTGTCGCTTGCTGATAATGCAGCAGACGGTCGAGGTACTCATTAGCCCCTGTTCTGTCATGGTACCCAGTGTAGGTAGGTACGTCTATCCTAAGACGGGGTGCCTGGGCCGGGGCTTGCAAATTGTTTTGCAACATACCCGCTAAGCTCTGCACAACTTGCATCGCGTTCTGGAAGAGCACCTCGGATGACTGCGGACTAACGCCCCCGGAGTTGGGCGCAGCCGCTGATGGTGTCGAATGATGAGGCCTAGGTGCCCCATTGTTCGCACCACGGAGCGGCGAGGTGCCCTCCGTACCAGGCCTAAGTCCTGCCGACGCACCCGGGAAAGCAGCTCGGCTATTCCGCGTGGAACACTGAAGATTTACACCTTCCAAAGGCAAGTCAAGTAGGGAGCCCTGGCTCTGTGCCGCTAGCTCTGACAGCATGAACAAAGACTGGAAGTCAGGCCTATCAGCTGCCATTCTTTGTTAGCGCGTCGACAGTCGTTCGCTCCAACAAAGTACACTGCTCAATGCCTACTTCGCCCCACGTGCGGGTGCCAAGATATGGGGTCACTCCGCGTGCAGCCTGCCGGGAAGGCGAGCTTCCGTGCCAGCTATGCGCAGGCGTTCTCGTGTCCCCAACCCGTGGCGCAGTCACAGCCACGGCGGGTTCGGACGAAGTAGGCAACGAACAGAGTACGCTAGGAAACCGTTTATTAACCTAGCGCAAGGCAAAGCACACTGAGGAAGAATGTTGTATCCTTACCAAGTCGTCGTCGACCGGCGTTGGGTAGTCCGGGAGGCGCAGGCAGGCAGGGCGTCGGCTGGGCAAAAACGGCAGTAACACCGCGGCGAGAAGAGAGCTTAGAGAGCCCTTCCCGCCGCGCGCGGCTCCCTTTTTAACCTTTTTTTTATTTACGAATACTGCAGACTCCTTCTGGAGTCCAAGCAGGAGTGGGAAACACACATGAATAATACCAAAAATACAAAATGAAGTCAAAGAAAAAGGTCATACATTCAAACTTTTCAAAGCAGCAATGAATTCCACTTCGTCAGGAGAATCGACAACATTCTGAGGCAACTTATTCCAGTCGGACACAGTCGTAGGAAAATAGGAATAATTAAATGAATCGATGCAAGCCTGGAATTCTTTTAAGATTTTCCTGTGGTTAAACCGTGTGTTAGATCGAGGTGCAGGGGTAAGGTAGAGAGTCTTGTTTATTTTTGTCTTATTATTGTACAGGAGGTACAAGAACTTAAGCCTGTATTCTGTGCGTCTGGATTGGAGGGTCTGAAGATCCAAGAGATTAATCATCTCTGGTACGCTATCTGTTCGTCTGTAGCGGTTGCAAATAAAACGGACGGCCATTCTATTTACCTTTTCCAACTTATCCATATTTGTTTTGGTGTAGGGGTCCCATATGCATGACGGATACTCCAAAATCGGTCTAATCAGGGATTTGTATGCAGTGAGCTTCACCTGTGTTGGGGCTGTCGCCAATTTTCTTCGAATCCCCCATAAGGCCTTAGGTGCGGTACAACATATGTTGTCAATATGTTTGTTCCAGGTTGAAGTTGATGTTATTGTGACTCCTAGATATTTTACAACTGATACTTCGTTAATTACATCCCGACCAATATTGTATGTGTGAGCTAATGTTTGCTTCTTGTTTGAGACACGAAGAACAGAGCATTTTTTTATGTTCAGAGCCATTTCCCACTTTTCGCACCAGGTGTAAATATTGCCAAGATTCGCATTAAGGAGTTCTTGATCGTATGGTGACCTGACCGTGGTGTACACAACACAATCGTCCGCAAAAAGTTTAACTACTATTCCAGGGTCTATCTCGGTAACAATATCATTGATATAAATAAGGAACAAAGCCGGGCCCAGGACAGACCCCTGGGGTACACCTGATGTCACTGGAGGTCTATCTGAAGAACTATTATTTACGTTAACATACTGTGCACGGTTGTCAAGATAGGCTTTTATAAAGTCAATAAGTATTCTGTTTATTCCAAAGTTATAAAGCTTTTGTATCAGTTTATTGTGTGACACCTTATCAAAAGCCTTGGCAAAGTCCAGGAACACTGCATCGATTTGGCCTCTATCATTAATTGCAAGAAAAAAGTCATGGCAGGTAGTAATTAACTGTGTGATGGTGGAGAGCCCGCGCCGAAACCCATGCTGGGCATCTGACAATAAGCGGTTCTCTTCCAAATATTGAACTAGTTCTCTGCAAATTATGTGTTCCAATAGCTTCGAACTAACTGAAGTTAAGGAAATGGGGCGGTAATTGGATACCGTTGTACGATCACTGGATTTGAAAATAGGGACAACACGCGCGTTTTTCCAGTCGGCACGCAGTGCTGAGCTTGACAACGAAGCAGTAAAGATTGCGTGCAAGTAGTGCGATATCCACTCTGCTTAACGGTGCAGAAATGCTGTAGGAATATTGTCTGGCCCCACTGCTTTTTTCACGTCCAAGTTTAAGAGTAAATTAAAAATACCTTCTCGAGTCACAACTACGTCGCGCATTGTCGACTGGAACTCCTGGGGTGCAAAACCAATGCTCTGGTCTTTAGGCGCTAACACTGAGTGGAAATACTTGTTAAATTCATTGGCTACATATGTAGAATCTGTAACTTGTATGCCATTAACACATAAATAAATTTCATTTGACCTGTTGCCATTAATAAATCTCCAAAATTTTACCGGTGCCTGTTAGAGAAAGTTTCCGAGGGTAACGGAAGAGAAGTTGTCTTTAGCTTGCTTTATCCTATTCTTGAGCTCATTTCGTAAGCTGCTAATGACAGCTAGTGGCCGAGAAGGCATTCGCCGGAGTCGTTTTAGCTTCCGCTTCATATGTATAATGTCTCTTGTAATCCATGGATTATGTCTTTTCTTTTTGAGCGTGTTCGGAACAAACCGTTCCAGACATTCGAAGCACAATGTTTTAAACCTGGACCATAACATATTGTTACGGGGAAATACTATTTACATTTATTTACAAGCCGTAGGTGAATAAGTCCTAGCCGGGAGCACCAGCGCGAACAGGAAGCACCATCAACCTCTTCTTCTTCGTTAGTCCCTTTCACGCGGGAGTCCACTTCGTCTTCCACTTCCACTGCGTCGTAACATGACCCCCGGCGGCACAAGCGCCGTCCCGGTGCTAGGCCGATGAGAGAGGAGCTGCGTGATAGGGCTTGAGGCGCGTAACGTGAACAATATCGGTGGATGGTCGACATGATGAGGACGCAAGTGTATGAGGTGCAACTTCATACGTGACGTCGGTGACCTGACGCACAACGCGATAAGGACCATGGTAGGGGGACAAAAGTTTCTCAGAAAGACCGACGCGGCGGGGAGGGGACCACAGAAGAACGAGCGACCCCGGCTCGTAAGTGACATGGCGATGGTGATGATCATACAGAGACTTCTGTGCTTGCTGGGACGCTTGTAGCCGAGTACGGGCGATTTGGCGAGCGTCTGCAGCTTGAGCAATGGCGTCACGGGCATAGGCGGTGACTGGACGGTCAGCAGATGGGACGAGTGTATCCAAAGGCAGGACGGCGTGTCTCCCGTACAAGAGATAAAAAGGAGAGTAACCAGTTGTGTCATGCCGCGAGGTGTTGTAAGCGAACGTGACGTAGGGCAAGGCGAGATCCCAGTCTTTGTGGTCGGGGGAGACGTACATAGACAACATGTCTGTCAATGTTCGGTTCAAACGCTCGGTTAGCCCGTTGGTCTGCGGGTGGTATGCTGTGGCAATCTTATGCTTGGTAGAACATGAACGCAGGATGTCGTCAACAACTCTGGACAGGAAATAGCGTCCGCGGTCTGTGAGTAACTGACGAGGGGCACCATGTTGCAGAATGAGATTGTGCAAAAGAAAGTCTGCCACATCGGTCGCGCAGCTCGTAGGCAATGCACGGGTGATCGCATACCGAGTCGCATAGTCTGTGGCTACCGCGATCCACCTATTTCCGGAGTCCGAGGTCGGGAATGGCCCAAGGAGGTCGAGCCCTACACGGTGGAACGGTTCCACAGGCACGTCTATAGGATGCAGAAGACCAGGAGGTGGTACCGAAGGCTTCTTCCTGCGCTGACAGAGGTCGGAAGTGGTGACGTAATGCCGGACTGTACGGTATAATCCAGGCCAAAAGAAACGGCGCCGTATCCGGTCGTAAGTTCGTGCCACACCAAGGTGGCCAGCGGCAGGCAGGTCATGGAGTGCTGCAATTATAGAAGACCGCAGCTGCTGGGGAATGACTAGAAGGAGTGAGGGCCCGTCAGGACGGAAGTTGCGGCGATAGAGAATGTCATTTTCAGTAACGAAGAGCTGCAGGGAGCGCTTCAAGCTTCCAGAGCTGAGGCCCTCGATGATGGTTTGCAAATATGGGTCTTTGCGCTGCTCCTCGGCGATGTTGTGTAGATCAGAAATGCCAAACAGGGAAGGGATATCGTCAGTGTCACTGAGAGCAGGTGGCTCGACAGGGTACCGAGACAGGCAATCAGCGTCTTGGTGGAGACGTCCAGACTTGTACACGACAGTGTACGAATACTCCTGAAGCCGCAGCGCCCAGCGGCCAAGACGCCCGGAAGGGTCTTTCAGCGAGGACAGCCAGCAAAGGGCATGGTGATCCGTGACAACAGAAAAAGCACGCCCGAACAAGTATGGCCGGAATTTAGCTACAGCCCAAACCAGGGCGAGGCACTCACGTTCGGTGATGGAGTAATTTCGCTCAGCAGGTGACAACAGGCGGCTAGCATACGCAACCACGCGGTGTGGGCCCCGGGAGCGTTGAGCCAGCACGGCTCCGATCCCGTAGCCACAGGCGTCCGTGCGGAGTTCAGTTGAGGCCGCAGGATCGAAATGTGCCAGAATCGGGGATGATGTCAGCAGGCGGACAAGCGTGGAAAACGCACGTTGTTGATCAGTGCCCCAGGTAAAGTCTGTGTCGGTCTTCAGGAGGTCAGTGAGGGGACGAGCGATAAGAGCAAAATCTTGAATAAAACGGCGGAAGTAGGAACACAGCCCAAGAAAACTGCGCACGTCTTTCTGGGAATGTGGACGAGGGAAGTGTTGCACCGCTGCAATTTTAGCTGGATCAGGACGTACACCGGAGGCGTCGACGAGATGTCCAAGAATGGTGAGTTGGCGGTGGCCGAATCGGCATTTGGACGAGTTGAGCTGTAGCCCAGCCGTACGAAAGACAGTCAGGATACTCCTGAGACGCTCAAGGTGCGAGGCAAATGTGGGCGAGAAGACAACATCGTCAAGGTAGCACATACACGTTGTCCACTTAAATCCGCGAAGTAGTGAGTCCATCATCCGTTCGAAAGTAGCTGGCGCATTACAAAGTCCGAACGGCATGACTTTGAACTGGTATAAACCATCAGGCGTGATAAAAGCTGTTTTTTCGCGGTCCTGCTCGTCAACGGTGATTTGCCAATAACCGGAACGAAGATCAATGGAAGAAAAGTATTGAGATCCGTGGAGGCAGTCGAGAGCGTCATCGATCCTAGGGAGCGGGTATACGTCTCTTCTTGTGATGCGGTTCAGGTGGCGATAGTCGACGCAGAAACGCCAACTGCCGTCTTTCTTTTTAACAAGGACGACTGGAGAGGCCCAAGGACTGGACGGCGGTTCGATGATGTCCTTAGTGAGCATCTTTTCGACTTCCTGTTGTATCACTTGGCGTTCGGAACTGGACACCCTATAAGGCCGGCGGTGCAGAGGAGCGGCGTCACCAGTGTTGATACGATGCTTCACAATAGTCGTACGAGCCAAAGGGCGGTCATTGAAATCAAATATGTCCTGAAAAGATGCCAGAAGATGAGTAAGCGCCTCTGCTTGGTCAGAAGAGAGATCGGAAGCGATCATATTGGCGAAGTGGTCAGGTCTCGAAAGAGCTGTGACATGATCGTCCAGAGAGGACGATACACAGTTTGTGTCTGCGGAGATCACGTAGTCGTCGGTAGGGGACACCGTGGCGAGGCACATGCCTTGAGGAAGCGTCTGGACGTGCGTGCTGAAGTTGAGAACAGGTAGACATGCGCTGTTTGCCGAGGCTGTAACAACTGTATGGGCAAGGGCAACATTCTTCGTGACGGGCAAATCAAGGACAGGAGTGATGATATACTGGCCGGTAGGAAGAGGTGGAATAGATTTAAACAATACGTAAGTTGCGGCTTCAGGTGGCAACCGGATGAACTCGGCAGTAAAGAGACGGTGCACAACTGGGGCAGGTGGGTCAGAGAGGAACGGCAGGTCCAACTCAACCACACTTGTAGCACAGTCAATAAGGGCTGCGTGCTCACCAAGGAAATCAAGGCCGAGTATGATGTCATGAGGGCACTGATTCAGAACGGTAAAGAGCACGGTGGTTTGTCGGTCAGAAATCGTCACACGAGCAGCACACAGGCCGAGGACTGGGGACGTTGTACCATCGGCAACTCGAACAACGGCTGTAGGAGCAGGCGTCAGTACTTTGCGAAGGCGGCGTCGTAGGTCGGAACTCATCACAGAAATGTGGGCGCCCGTGTCAACCAGAGCAGAGACGGCAACGCCATCGACTTGTATGGTCAGTAAATTGCGCGGGGCACTAAGAACTAAACGAGGATTTTGGGCCCGGGTCGTCACTGCAGCATCACCTCTAGACGCTGCAGAAACTAGTTTTCCGCCTGTGATCGTCCGTAGGGGCCAGGAGAGGAAGCGCGCGGTCGTTGCGGCGAACGGGACTGGCGGCGCTGTGGGGACGGTGAGCGGCTGAAGCGGGCCGGCGAGACGTCGGTGGTGGGGCTTGATGGGTTCAAGGGTCGCGAGAAAGAGCTTGAGTCTGGAGCGTCGGGGCGATAATGTGGGGCCGAGTAACGGGTCCGCTGGGAGGAATACCATCGACTACGGCAATGACGGGCGATGTGGCCGACACGGGAACAGTTGAAACAGATGGGCCTGTCGTCAGGTGTACGCCACTCGGAGGGGTTGCGCGGTCGAGGAGCGGTGTAAATAGGCCGGACAGGGTAGAGAGGAGGGACTTCAGGTACTTGGGAGGGATGAAGAGCGGCGACAGAGTTTAAACCTAAGTTAGCAATTTCCTGTCCCACGACGGCTTGAATAAGTGGAAGGGACAGGGGCTGGTTGGCTACGGGTGTTGCTAAGGAAGCCGGAGCAATGGCTTCAAGCTCACGGCGTACAATACGGGTCACGTTCTCAGGTGAGGTCGGCTGGTTCCGAGAACAAAGATCTTGGCACGACGAAGACGCAGCCGTGTTGGGCAGGCGTGCGATATGCTGGGTTATCCGGCGGCTTTTGGCGTCCTCGAAGCGGCGGCATTCCTTTATGATGTCTGCAATCTTGTCAAAGTTTTTGTAAACGAGCAGATTGAATGCGTCGTCTGCGATGCCCTTGAGCACATGGCCCACTTTGTCAGCCTCGCTCATCTCTGTATCGACGGTGTAGCAAAGAGCCAACACATCCTGAATATAAGAGACGTAGGACTCCGTGGATGACTGGGCGCGACTTGCGAGATCTCGTTTTGCGGCAAGCTGCCGGCCGAGTGGTCTGCCGAAAAGGTCGATAAGTTTCTGCTTACAGTCATCCCAACTGGTCAACGTCTCTTCGTTGGTATCGTACCCCTTGAGCGCCGTGCCCTTAAGGTAAAAAACGATGTTCGCAAGCATGAAAGTTTGGTCCCACCGGTTGTTAGCGCTGCACCGTTCATACTTGCGAAGCCAAGTCTCGACGTCAGCGTCGTCGTCCCCAGAGAAGGGTCCAGGATCACGAGGGTGAGTGAGGACGACGGAGGACACCGATGCTGCCGAATCTGGAGGAGTTGTTTCCGTCATTGTCGGCCGTGGAAGGTAGCGGCGGCGTGAAAGGTAGGTCGGGGGTGGAAGGTAGCGTCCGCTGCGTAGTTCCGTCTTGTCGCACCTCCACCAAAGATGTTACGGGGAAATACTATTTACATTTATTTACAAGCCGTAGGTGAATAAGTCCTAGCCGGGAGCACCAGCGCGAACAGGAAGCACCATCAACCTCTTCTTCTTCGTTCGTCCCTTTCACGCGGGAGTCCACTTCGTCTTCCACTTCCACTGCGTCGTAACAATATTTACGTCCTCGTGGGTCTCAAAGCCCTGGTAATGTGTCTCTAGGTAGTCAAGAATACTCACATCATCTGCTCTATTAAAGTCTAACAATAACAGGTGAATTATTGCTTTCAGACCTACTTTGGAGATGAAAAGTTGCCGATACTAGTTCATGGTCAGACAGACCACTCATAACATCAACATGAGTGCAGGAAATAGCAGGACTAACGAACAACAAATCTAAAGTGTACCGCGATGAAGGTGTGCTTCGTGTAGGCACGTGAACAACCTGGGTGAGGTCACATGAAAAAGTAACGCTTAGAAGCAAGTTAGAATGTTTTAAATCGCCACCCGATACTGTCATATTTAGCCAGTCAATATGAGGCAGGTTAAAATCACCGCCTATAATCAACTTTGTATGAACTCCCCTGAAACGCTGCACATAGTCACAAAACTGCTCAAGAAAGAGTGTCCGCGTTAGGTGGGGGATACACAACACCGATAACAACAGTATTACCAAAAACTTCTACCTTGGAGAACAAGCTTTCATGTCCAAGGATGCCATCGAGTGGTGTGAGATTTATGGAGTTCTTTACAATAATAGCCACTCCTCCCCCACGAGACGGCCGGTCACGCCGTACTATTTTGTACGAAGGTGGTACAACATCACTGTCCGGTGTTGGGACTGGGGCATCCCACCGCTGACGCCACTGTTGGGACTGGGAGTCCGAGCCATGAAACGGTCGAGGCGACGGTGAGTCAAATGAACTTTTATGTACAGTATGTACAAGGGCTTTTACATGATACAAGGGCCAAGAGCACCACGGGCAGGCACACAGAAGAAGGGCGGCCCCGGCGGCGAGCGTAGCTCCGGCGTGATGGCTCTTCTGCTGCCCGTCTGCTGCTCGGGTTCAGCGCGGCTCCGTTTTTATAGCCGCTGGTAACGGTTACGGCAGCCAGCCGTTCAAATCCTCCAATCACTGGCCACCGTTAAAATTAGACCAATGGTCGAGAGCCGGCGAGCGTCGGAGGAGTTCGCACCGACGGAGAGGAGGAGAGGAGGAAGGGCCCGTGTCGGCGGGATGAGTCACGCTGCACGTCGCGACTTGTCCGAGAAAGTCTGGGCCTGCTTTGAGCGCCGGCGGGCGCGCAGCGCTGGTTTAGACAGGCCCGCCAGCGAAATGTGGGCGCCGGCACTACACCGGTACATCGATATGTAACCATGTTTCAGTTAACAACATAACATGGGGATCAAGATCGTAAAGTAAACCTTCAATATCGGTTGTTTTGCTAATGACACTGCGCGCGTTCAAAGACACCAATCGCATAGACTTTGTTTCCCTGGGCTGTCAGTTCGGTGCCATGTCGGCGATTTTTTTCTGCTGACGGCCTCTATGTTTATTCACTTTTGGAACATCGGCATCGTTGTCACTTGACGCATCTGCGATTTGGTCCTCAAAGTTGGCGAGTTTTCGACGCTCGTTCTTTTCTTCGTCCCACACGTAAACATCGTTCCCGATAACGAGCTTATCGCGCCTGAGATGAGCTGTTTCCGTAGTACTATCAACTGTCGACCATAGCAACTTCCTTATTTTCCGGATTCGAGGCGTGTAGTCATCGGACAAGGACACGTTTTTGCCTTTTAACTTCTTCGCATTACTAAACAGCAGTATTTTTTCAGAGAAGTGATATAGCCTCAACATCACTGGCCTTGTTTTGTCCGCTGTTTTCTGCCCAATTCGGTGAATTCGCTCGTGACTGGTCACATTGACTCCCAGCGTTTTTTGGAAGATTCCCGTTAATACTGCCTCCATAAGAGACTCCGTTGTCTCTGTTTCTTGCTCCTTCACGCCGTATACAATCAAATTATTCCGACAGCTGTAACTGTCAAGGTAATCAATTCTACGTGTCATCGCAGCAATTTCCCCACGAAGCAAACCAACTGACCGTTCACACTCTTCCACTTTTTGGGCTGTTTGCACTAGGGATTCAATACTGGCTTCAATTGAGCTCAACCTTTTGTTGGTGTCCAAAATGTGGGCAAGTTTTTTTCCAATTGCTTTGATTTCTGCCTCTGAAGCTATCTGGTTCTCAAGAATAGCGGCCAGTTGATCTTGCGTCGAGGGGCCAGGATTCAATTTAACATCTCCACTCAAGAGGAGACGAATTACGCACAAAGACTCAAAGCACCCCGCAAAGCATTCACACAACACTTGTGGGCAAGGCAGCACATTAAGGCACAATGAATCACTCTTGAATTCACACACTGCACGTTTAGCACTAACCTGCACAGAGATGACCAGGAAGTTTAGATGCGGCTGCATCGTCCGGCTGCTGCCTTGCCCACTGGCACAGAAATTTTGGTGGGCGGTGCTCGAAGGTTCCGTGACTGTCAGTGTTGTTGAGCGGAGAACACGTAAGGGCGGGAAAAGTTCAAAAGCGGTTCCGCTGCTGCCGTTGTAACTTCCACTGCCAATGTCGTTGGGGTTCCCTGTAGGCGTTTGTGTTGTCACAAACGCTGCTGTGTTGTCGCAGCGTGAGTATCCGCCACAATCTTCATAGGCAACCGGGAAAATTTGCGCTGCAAGGACCTGCACAGAGATGACCAGGAAGTTTAGATGCGGCTGCATCGTCTGGCTGCTGCCTTGACCACTGACATGGCCACCCCCTTGGGCAACCGGTTACCTCCAAGGAGTGTCGTTCACCCCGTCCCTAAGACGCCAGGGCGTAGGCGTGACGTCACGTCCGAGCTGGGAGTGAGGAGAGTGGCCGGGTGCCCCCTCTCCCCACGCCCGGCGGCGCGCGCTTTCGTCGCGTGACTCGGCGCGGGGGCGATGAAGGATATTTGTATATCCCACACACTGTACCACTGTCTAGTGCTTGAGGCGTGCGACTTTGTCAAGCTGTCATTTATGACAACTTTGACTGTCGGCCTCCACGGTTCTGTACCGTGTGAGACACGCATAAAGGAGTTATTATTAAAATCAACAACCGCAGAACCAGAGCACTCCGGT
Source organism: Amblyomma mixtum (assembly GCF_055824585.1). Classification (NCBI taxonomy): domain Eukaryota; kingdom Metazoa; phylum Arthropoda; class Arachnida; order Ixodida; family Ixodidae; genus Amblyomma; species Amblyomma mixtum. The sequence continues at coordinate 155,336,089 of NC_143021.1, read as the reverse complement.
GTTGCTGTGGGGGGAGGGCCGAGGGGGGGGGGGGCTAAGCGATGGCGGCGGTTGTTGGTCAGTGCGGGTAGTGCGGGCTGTGTTCGAGCTTCGGAGGCATCCCAATATCTCGAATGAATTCGCGCAGCTCCGTTAACTGGAATATATCTCAGCCGAATGCTGTCAAAAAATTTGTCTAGCAGCACAATGCGGCAGTCGAGTCGATTGACATTCAGTTGGAAGGCATTCCAAACGCCCGTGTAGCAAAGGTATTACTTGTAACGGATAGTGATGGTTTTCGTCGTGAACATGTATTCAGATGTGGAAATAAATCTGAAAATTGACTCGGAGTAACTACATTTGCGAAAAAATTGTATTTTATAGGTAATAACACGAAAAAAAAACCTCTCAAAGCTGCTGCAACATCCCTCGTCACTGCCATCATTGCCAAATAACACTCCTTTTTGCCGTGTGACAGCGTGCACCAGAAGCTTGGTTTGGTTTTATGGTGTTTAACGTCCCAAAGCGACTAAGGCTATAAGACACGCCGTAGTGGAGGCTCCGGAAATTTCGACCACCTGGGGTTCTTCAACGTGCACTGACATCGCACAGTACACGGGCCTCTAAATTTCTCCTCCAAAGAAATTCAACCGCCGCGGCCGCGATCGAACCCGCGTCTTTCGGGTCAGGAGCCGAGCACCATAACCACTGAGCCACCGCGGCGGCGCGCACCGCGGCTGCGCGGCGCCCTTCGTGAAAGTGTCACGAAACCTTCCTGTGTGACAAGGCACTTGGCTCGTTATGCGGAAACCCCGACGTAGCCAGAAAGCCATGGCAGGCCACAACTACCTAGACTGGAAGGCACGCGTGGCAGAGACGCCGCACGCGAGTTACGTCATCAATGCGACTCTCCCCCTCCGAGAAGGGAAAGACGACTTCCGTGATGAACAGAAACAGATTTCGGCACCCCATCGCATGCCTCGCGTCGTTATACAATAACCCTCACCTGTACAACAAAGACCAGGCTCAGGCACTGGGCGAGATGCCACTGTACCGTCTGACCTGATGTACATGTAAACAATGGCGGGTCGCCTCCGCGAGATACGCTAGGAAATACGATGCTCCACTGTCGTATTCGTGTAAACGCGGCTAGATATTAGACAAAAGAGAAGTCCTGGCGCTGCCGACATTTGGCCTTCAGCTTTCGGTGAGTGAGGTTGCGGCGCTATGAAGCCTTCGTCGTCCAAGTTCAATCGCTCGCATCTACACCGACAGGCGAGACAGCAAAGCGCGGCCGGAGGCGGCAGTTCATTGCCGATGAAATACGTGGCGAAACTAACGCAGCGAAACGTGCTAAGCTAGCGGCTGCAGCGACAGAACGTTCAGCGCCCAAGCCCCTAAAAACAACACAGCAAAAAGCAGAGCCCTGGCAGTTATTAATCATAAGAATTGCTCAGATGCCCCCATAATTTTTTCTCTGCGTTTATATTTCGTGTTTTTTTTGGTACACCCCTCATTTGCGGAGAAGAGTAAGGACACACGGTTTGCTCTTCAGGGCGCGATGATTGTTGTCCATCAAATGTCTCTCCAGTGGGGCACTCGGCTATGCATTGTTCTAGCTTGATTTGTGGGCATCTTTTTCATAAGATAAATATTCCTCGTTCCCCGAAATAGGAAGAGATGAAGGCCTAATGAACGAAATCCCCTTTGGGAAGTGCCTGACGACGTGCACTGCAGTAACGAAAAGCTGTAAAATATAATCAGCGCAAGAACTACGCTCGGAGCTTCTTGAGAGAGCGCACGGAGCTACCGGTCATCCAGATTGCACCGACCACAAAGGTACCCGAGAACATGACCAAAATTTCAGTCCAAGTTTTACACTTTTGCAATCCACTTCTTTGCTAACCCAGAACATAAACATTGGACGGAATTTCGAGACATGTCTCATGCTCCGCGGAGCTCGCAGAAACAAAATAGAGAACTAGTGAGTGCATGGCATGGCTCACAACAACACAAGGCGTCGCCACGCTCCTTCAAGAGCACCTCCCTCCCACAACCAGTCGCCCCGCACCACATAATAATTGTGTCCTAGAATGCCCAACACCCGTTCCTTCCTTTCTCATGTGCATCCAGAGCCGCATCTTGGTGCTGCGCCTTTCCATATTACCTGCTGAGGTAGAAACCAAAAAAGAAAACGCCCACTTTCAATACACCTCTCCCTGCATACGTCATCGGCGCACGTGTCTCTGGTGTGACGGGCAAATCATGTGGCTTCTGACCGGGAGGGGCAGCAGGTGCTACTCATACCCTCTTCTTACCAAGGCATCTCTAATCGGGAGAAGAAAGGCGGCGGGAACATGATTGACTCATGCAAAACCAGTTTAGAAGCAAAAGTGGACGAATTTTCCCACAAGGACTTGTCTCTTTGACGTTATGCTCTTTGACCAGGAGAGTTCCTTTTTTTATTGTCCATCCTAACATATGTTTCCAGTTTTCATTCATTTAATATTCGGAACATAGTATTTGTATTGGTTTGATGGTTTGGTTTGGTTTATGGGGTTTAACGTCCCAAAGCGGTTAAGGCTATGAGAGACGCCGTAGTGGAAGGCTCCGGAAATCTCGACCATTCGGGGTTCTTTAACGTGCACTGACATCGCACAGTACACGGGCCTCTAGAATTGCGCCTCCAAAGAAATTCAACCGCCGCGGCCGGGATCGAACCCGCGTCGTTCGGGTCAGTAGGCGAGCACCATAACCACTGCGCCACCGCGGTGGCTGCATCGGTTGGAGGAGCACTATTTAGTTGTTCCTTTTCTTCCATTTCGACATCATTTGACCTGGTTTTCGCGATCAATTTTTGTTGCGAAAACAACACCACTGGAGCCCAGCTCGGCGCGTCGCCTATGCTAGTGGCGGTGCGGCTACCAAACTACCTTGAGTTACCGTTGCCCAGCAACCGCTTCAGCTGCGCTCCAACAGATGGCGCCGCTCTGCTGCCGCTTGGGAAGGAGACGCTCTGGGATTCAGTTCTAGCGCGACTAAATCAGGTGTGATGATTTTTAACGATACAACTGACCAGGTTCTTACAATACAAGGCCACGAAATACCCAAAGTGGCCGAATACAAATACCTCGGGATATGGCTAAACGAAGGGCAGATATACACGGAAAAGCACGAGCAGGCTCTTAGGGCAAAATGACGAAGAGACGCCGGGATATTGAAACGTAAGACATTATGGGGGTACAACAAATGTGAAGTACTAAGAGGTATTTGGAAAGGAATAATGGTGCCGGGGCTTACTTTCGGCAATGCGGTTCTGTGCTTAAGGGCAGAAGTTCAGTCGAGATTAGACGTAAATCAGAGAGTTGTTGGAAGATTAGCACTAGGTGCCCACGGCAAAACCACAAACGAGGCAGTACAAGGGTATATGGGCTGGGCATCATTCGAAGCACGGGAAGCTAAGAGTAAAATACTACATGAAGAACGCCTGAGGAATTTGGACAATAACAGGTGGGCAGCTAAGGTATTTAGATATTTATACAGGAAGAGCGTGTACTCAGGCGGAAAACAACTAGAAAACTAACCAGTAAGTATGCCGGTCATGAGGACGGAGAAAGAAAGAGCATTAAACGACAGGTTAAAAACGCGGCAGTTAAAATTGGATTAATGCAATGGAAAAGAAACAGTGTAGGACTATATCGATACTGGAAAAGGCAGATCAGGAAAGAATTGTTCTATGATAACTCAAGAGGCAGTGCCCTACTTTTTGAAGCTAGGTCAGGGTTTCTTCGAACGCGCAGCTACGAAAAGAAATTTAACGAAGAAGATGACACATGTGCAGTGTGTGGTAGATCTGTGGAAACAATTGAACACCTCATAATCAAATGTGATTTTATCCATCCGGATGTCGATGCAGGCGCAGTCACTCTTCCTGAGGCCCTAGGGATTAAAGATAACAATGTTTATGTAAATAAATCTGCAGTGGAAGTTAGCAAAAAGCGATTCGAGGATTGGTGGCTGAAAAGCAGAGATGTGGCATAGGGTTAGAATTGTAGGAAACCCTAGGTAAAGATGATGGCGATTCTTAATGAGAATTGCCAACACAGTAAAGAAAAAATAAAAAAAGAAAAGCTGAGCATGGTGGCAATTGCCACCACCCCGTTTCAAAGGGGGCGCTCCTATCCATCCATCCATCACTACAGAGGGAGGAATCGTGGAAAAAAGCTGCCCTTGGGCAGCTTGACGAGTCTACAATCCTAATTATTGACAGGGAGGCAACACAAGAGTTTATACAATTTTAAAAAACAAGCACAGCAAGGAAGCACCGGAAAATACACGAAACAGCAATATGTATACATAATGAAACTTAAACAATGTTATTCAAAAACAAACAGGCTATCATCTAAGCGCCTACCCCACCCTGCACCCTGGTGGAATATGGAAATTAAAGAGGCCATCGAACAACGACGGGTGGCGTCAAGGGAACACAGAGAAGCAAAGAGGTCGCAGTTATGTGAAGAGGAAATAGGCTAAAAATGGGAATCTTATCGACAAAAGAAACAGCAAGTCCAGGTCCTAGTCCAGGCTAAAATAAAGCAGTCCTCTGATGAAAGGCTGGCTGAAGTTCGCGAGACAAATAAAGGGGGGCCAAGAAAATTCTGGAACCATATAAGCTGGTTGGGAAAAACAAATCAAAGAACGCAGGAACAGATTATAGATGCTGAGGGAAAATGTTTAGAGGGAGATGATGCTGTGAACAACGTTACGTAATTTATAGCTTCGTCTTTTAGCAACGGCAATGGGGTAATCTCCCCAAGTGAGGCGGCAATACAGGACAGCACAATAGAGAACAGCTTAGAACAGACGAGTCTTAACTGGAAAAGGCGGAAGCAAATATTCCTAAAACCACATCCGCAGGGATAGACGAAATTCCAATTATGCTGATTAATGAACTTGGCCCAAGAAGTAAGGAAGCGCTGATAAAAACATTGGAGACAGTCATAACAAATCAGCTAATTCCGCACAGCTGGAGACAGAATAAAATGAATTTCATTTATAAAGGGAAAGGAGATAAGATGAACGTAAAATCCTTCTCTCCGATTACGATAACATATGTTATGTACAGGCTGGCAATGCAGGCGGTTCAATTAAAAATGGAGTCATGGGTAGAAGGTAGTCGGATACTCAGGGAACTTCAGAATGGGTTCAGAAGGGGTAGGCGCTTAGATGATAGCCTGTTCGTGCTTACCCAATGAATAGAAATAGCTAAGGCGGAAAACAGACCTCTGTATTTACCCTTTATGGACATAAGCGCTGCATACGATAACGTGAACAGGGAACTTTTGTGGAGCATATTAAACGAATTAGTTATCGGCCATGAGGTAATTGATTTTCTGCAGGAAATCTACCGAGATAATAAAATTGAAATTACATGGGAAGGGAAAAAAAGCACCACAACTGTGGGGGTGAACAATGGATTAAGGCAAGGTTGTCCTCTATCACCGCTGCTGTTCATGTTTGATGTGATAAATATGGAAAGAAGGCTAGAAGAAAGTAATCTAGGTTATAATCTGTGGTACAGATTAGGTGGAAATGTAGTTGAGCAGCGACTCCCGGGTTTAATATATGCGGACGATATTGTACTGTTAGCAGATAGCCAGGAAGATTTACAAACTTTGGTTAATTGCTGTGGAGACGAAGGAGACGCTCTAGGATTCAGGTTTAGCGCAACTAAGTCAGGTATGATGATTTTCAAAGATACAAGTGATGAGGTGCTTACTATACAAGGCCACGGAATACCCAAAGTGGCCGAATACAAATACCTCGGGATATGGCTAAACGAAGGGCAGATATACACGGAAAAGCATGAACCGTCTTTTAGGGCAAAAGGACGAAGAGATGCCGGGATAACGAAACATAAGACATTATGGGGGTACAACAAATGTGAAGTACTAAGAGGTATTTGGAAAGGAATAATGGTGCCGGGGCTTACTTTCGGCAATGCGGTTCTGTGCTTAAGGGCAGAAGTTCAGTCGAGATTAGACGTAAATCAGAGAGTTGTTGGAAGATTAGCACTAGATGCCCAAGGAAAGATCACAAACGAGGCAGTACAAGGAGATATGGACTGGGCATCGTTCGAAGCACGGGATATGAGCTAAGAGTAAAATACGGTATGAAGAACACCTGAGGAAATTTGACGATAACAGGCGGGCAGCTCAGGTATTTAGATATTTATACAGGAAGAGCGTTGACTCAGAGTGGCGGAAAAGAACTAGAAAACTAACCAGTAAGTATGCCGGTCATGAGGACGGAGAAAGAAAGAGCATTAAACGACAGGTGAAAAACGCGGAAGTTAAAAATTGGATTAATGCAATGGAAAAGAAACATAGTGTAGAACTATATCGGTACTGGAAAAGCCAGATCAGGAAAGAATTTTTCTATGATAACTCAAGAGGCAGTGCCCTACATTTTGAAGCTACGTCAGGGTGTCTTAGAACGCGCAACTACAAAAAGAAATTTAACGAAGAAGATGACACATGTGCAGTGTGTGGTAGATCTGTGGAAACAGTTGAACACCTCATACTGAAATGTGATGGTATCCATCCGGATGTCGATGCAGGCACAGTCACTCTTCCGGCGGCCCTAGGGTTTAAGGATAACAATGGTCACGTAAATAAATGTGCAGTGGGAGTTAGCAAAAAGCGATTGGAGGATTGGTGGCTGAAAAGCAGAGATGTGGCATAAGGTTAGAGGTGTAGGAAACCGTATTTAAAGAAGATAGCGAATCTCAATTAGAATTGACAATACAGTTAAAAAAATAAAGAAAGAAAAGCTGAGCATGGTGGCAATTGCCACCACCCCGTTTCAAAGGGGGCGCTCTTATCCATCCATACATCCTGTCGCCTACACACCCAGAGGGCACCACCCTCGCACAGGCGTAGGGTTTCACACATGACGGCTTCGTGCCGGCCTCTAAACCAAACGCTTAACCACAAGCTAACACCCCAATCGTATTGGTGAAAATGGCACGTACGATCTTGTGCCGTTACCTAGCAACCCGAGTTACTACCCGAGCTTACACGAGTTGCTCGGGTAAGTTCGGACGAGCGTCGTGCCATATTCGAGAGAGGTTTTATTCGTTTTCATTGCATTTTGAGCAAGAAGATGAATAGTAAAAGAAAGCTGTGCGCGACAATGCAACTAATCTCCTGTACCCTGATAATTTTTTAAAAATTGATTACCGCACAGCTTCAAGAGTACAGATGCAAACGCTCCTCAAAGGAGGCCCTCAAGCCATTGGCGTCAGCCGAATGACATGACTTCGCGGCTGATCTTGTTAATCCGCGGTTAAGCCTCTTGCACCTTCCAGCCCTCTGCAGTGTAACTGTACGAGGTGCGGTGGGACTAGCTGCAGCACCATGACAATCAGCCGCTGCCATTCACTGGACGGTGATATGTTTTGCCGTACTAGTAGCGTGTCCCACCAGGCATCGGGTCCAGGAGCACCGCCGCAGTGCCGAAGAAGGAAGGAACGTGGGCCGGAGACGGGGAGCAGGGGAAGTGAAGGAAAAACTGCATTTACATATTTACATGATTATTTACAAAAATGACAAACAAGGTAAAAACTGAGAAGTCTCAGGGAAACGTTGAGGGAATCGCTCAAGGAGTCGCTCCGGGAATGGCTCCTCGATGAACGTGTCGAGCGCTTTAAATAGACCCTCCCGAGATATTCCCGCCTTTTCCAACCAATCGTAGGGACTTCGTCCGGGTGCTCCAAGGTCGTTCACCGCTTCGTCGTCTTCCTCGGCTGAGGCCCCTGGGTACTCAGAAGTGGCCCGTCAGGCCAGGTGGATTCCATATCTTGTTTCCAGGAAACACCAAGGGCGAACACCTGCAGCGTCCTCACCTCGCTTCATCCGCTGAGGCCATTGGATACTCGGAAATGTCCAGAAGAGCGTGTTGACGGGCTAGTGGTTTCCGGCCAGGTGGATTCCATATCTTGTTCCAAGGAAATGCCCCAAAGGCGAACACCTGCTGCGGCGTCACCCCGCGGTTGACAAAAGAGCCAGGCGCGGTTGAATGGCAGACGCTTGGCAGACGCTCGTATCCGCAGGTGGCAGCAGGTGATGAGACATGTCACCCTGACAGATGCACACACACAAAGTCGCAGGGTCAATACTGCTGCCTTGGGTGCCGTTTAAGGGGAACTCCGGAAAACATGTCGGGGCAATTAGGCAGAAGTGGTGGTACGTGGAAACCAGGAGTCGAATGCGTCCCTCGTGTTCGGTTCCACCTGTCAGGAGGTTGCATGGGAGCGCGTGCATGAAGAAAGACCCCTTTCGCAGAATCACGCACTGCGTCTGGGCATGGCCTAAGTGGAGACAGGTGTGACGGGAACACACAAAGAGAGTTATGGGGGGGGGGGGGGTAGAAACACAACAAGGGTCTGTTTTGCCGGGCATTTGCCGCTGAATTCTTCAGCTGTATCCGACTGTATGCAGGCAGTGTAGCAAAATGCTACAGCCGCTATACTTACCGTTAGTGTTACGCTCGACTCCTTCCGCTAAAGCGCCGAAGCATCGGGACGGCTCCTTGGTGCTGTTGCTACTATGTGTTAAAGACGGGAAGCGCCAGACAACAAAGAATCTCCAGACATCTGGAAACTGTCAATAGACAGGACTTCGGAGAGGCGTCGGCGTGGCTGCTCCGGCACCCCGAAAGCAGGGGGCGGCGTCAACTAGTGTGCCCCCTGGTGGTTTATGGGGTGGACATCCGCTGAGCGGGGACGGTCCTCGGCTCAACTCCCATTAGCGGTGCCAAACCCAAAACGAAACGCAACGGCATGGTGTGTCGGCGGCTGCCCTGTGTTGTTTGTGGCCAGCGCGGGTGCTGGCGTGCTCGCGCTTCAGTAAGGACTTCCGGTCTTCCTGGAACCGTTCGACGCAGTGCGACGCCGGCCCTCCGTCCCCGCGTTTCGCTGTGAAGTGCAGGTGTCAGACTTGCGTTTCGGCTGACGAATGGCTCGACTTTAACGGCTTGTCATCGTTGCTGCTAGGGATCGGCCGGACAGCATCTTCGAGGAAGTGGCGAGGGTGAACTGGGGGACGTCCTTGTGGGCGGAACACTACAAATGGACACGTGACCCAATTCGCAGTGATTGGACGCATTTTTGATTAACCAAATTCGCCAACTAGGGAAATGGGGACAGGACACCCTATTTAAGCCGCTGTTCGGCGTGGAAAGAGGCTTGTTCTTCAACCTTGTAACCTTGTCTCCCTACTTTACCTTCTTGTCTTACTTTCTTCATGTAATTAAACCTTTATATTTTACCTGTTACCTTGTCTGGGAAGTTCGTTCTATGTGCCGGCAGTCTGAGGGAAATTATGGTAGGGAACACAACTGTTAGTATCTATCATTTGTCAACTGCTTTTTTGCCAAGGCCCATATGAGAGCTTTTTCGTAGGAAAAGGTCGACATAATTCCATTCACGACTTTCTTCGCAACAATTAAACAAATATGGTGGTAAATCTTGTGGTGTAAGGGAAGTTTGGTGACTAAAAAGCGCCGCCTCATTTCTGCAGTGATACCCCAGATAGGATTGCGGCTATACATCATATAAGCATATGATAAAAGTGAATGAAAGAACACCAAAAAGAAGTAGCCTATAGTTGCTTTAATAAATGCACGAATGGTTAAAATGCGTATAATTTTTCATTGACACTAATACATTTTCGAGGTCTTGAAACGGGAATTGTTTATTAAAATTGAAAAAAAAAGGTACTGAACACAGGTTAGTATCCCAAGTGCAAACCCCAGTCACCATAATCCGACAATGTTACAATCACTAATTTGAAAGCATCACAGGTGGAAGCGACAGTTGACCTAACCAGAGGCCGTCTGCTTCTACACTTATAGTTCTCTATTATTTCCGACGACATGTACTAAGCTGAACACGTACAGAACATCTCTGAGTAAAGCTCCAACAATCTTCTTGCATCAGCATTAAGAGAATAAACTAAAGCACTTACATCCGACAATACTTTTTGGTGCCGGCCGTTTGGTTTCCGCTAGGCTCTTCCAAAGTAACAAGAATATCCAAATTCAAACAAGCTAGCTTTCATAGCCTATTTTACCATAATCACAGACGCAAGTAAACTTTATGAATAATAGCACAGGGCTGGCAATTCGCGAATTTGCCCCACTACAAGGATTATGAACACCCACGCGTACTTTTTGTACCTACGATAATTTTCATGCCAATAACTTTCTTAGTTCAAAACTCCGGTTCATACACTAGGTTCGAACTCGCGCATGTCACCTGACAAAAATATAAAATATAAATCAAAACGGACGGAAATTCATCGCTTCGAACCATTTCTGCGGCGTAACTAGCTACCAGGCGCCATCTTTCGTATGTTAGGCAATACCAGGTTTCAGATAAAAAGGCCTCGGGAAGCTTCTGGATCAAAACTAGGACAGATCGACACACCATTTTCAACAGCATATGTTAGGTTACCTAAAATTGGTAGTAATTTTCGATATCTATCTTTGCCACGACGCTATACAGTTTTAAAGTCTGAAAAAAGTGCAAAATTTGGCCCCCTCCGAAAGGCATCATATAATATTCAAATGCGCTGGGAATGTCGTGTATGAAGAGCACAGAACTGGTTGGTTTATTGGGGTTGAGCGTCTGAAAGCGACTGGGGCTATGAGGAACGCCGCAGTGAAGGGCTCCGGAAATTTCGACCACCTGGGGCTCTTTAACGTGCACTGACACCGCACAGCACACGGAACTCTAGAATTTCGCCTTGAAGAAATTCAGCCGCCGCGGCCGGGATCGAACCCGCGTCTTTCGGGTCAGCAGCCGAGCGCCGTAACCACTGAGCCACCGCGGCGGTGCAACAGCACAGAACTGAAACTTTTGTTAACTGAAACATTTCTGATCTAAGTGTATACTATACAAATCCCCGACTCATTTTTTGTAGGTGCTTTTGTTCACGTTTTACGATTTTGTAGTACCCATACCATTCAGTTACACACCGTGTGACCGACAGATGGCGCAAGTAGTACATGTCCCGGAATGCTGGGCGTGAGCATGACGATGGCACCGAAAGAGGGCTGCTAATAAAAGAGTAATTACTGGCATCCACACAAGCGCAGCCAGAAACGCTGCCAACAGTCAGGGTGGGTGGGGAATATAATGTAGATATAAAAACAAAAAAACGAATTCCTTACCACTTATGCAGGAGAACATCCCGTTCCTCTACCTCTTAACGCCTCGCACGGCTGTGACAACTTCGCGAAATAATTACATAGAACTCGTCTTTGAGAACCAGGCATTTGTGCAGCAAGTCGGGCATATATCCATCAATTTTTCTGACCACCAAGCTTCCTTCATGACAATCAAAAACTTAGTGGTGCGTATCTTCAAGAAAAAAATCTGAAATATTGTACGTACATGTCTTGCTCGAATTCTTTGCCTAAATCTATCGAAAAGCTGATACAGCTGACGAGCTGCGACCAAATTTCGCATTAGAAAGTAACGCAATCGTCAGCAATTTTCTGTCTGCCGTCTATCTCACTTAGATTGAGTTACTCTTTTAATGACAACACCCATTTCTTCTTCAAGCACAGATACAAGTACTACCACCAACCATTTGCGCGCTTATTACCGGTAAATAAAGTGTGCATGACGACAAAAACACCGAGAAATTCTTGATTTTGCTTTCAAGCACCCCGAAAATGCTGCATTAAACCACTGAAAACCATTATTTCATTCGTTGCAAATAACATTCGCCAAATAAAACCGGAACTTAGATTCAGAAGTAAAAACAAGAATACGTGCACCGGATTTTCAAATACTGAAAGCTGAAAAATTCCACCTCTTTCTGTAATGTTATCCGACTTAAAGAGACACTGAGGAGAAACAGAATTTGGCTTGTATCGATAGATTACGAGCTCCTCAACAGAACAACACCACTCTTTGTGAAAACAAAGCTCTTGTAAGGCAGAAAACAGCAAGACCTGAAGTACAAGTATAGCCGCCACAGGCCAGTCTCCGAAGTACAAGCGCGGTGATGAAATAAGAGAACAGACTCCGCAGATATCCGAGGCTGACGAAGGTGCATGAAGGTTACGTGTTTGATCGATACTGAAGGACATAAGTTTTGTTTCGAAACCACCAGTGCACGTTTATCACATGAGGAAGACTGAAAACGACCTGAATGTTGGAAGTCGAAGAAAACCTGCAATTGGCGGCGCAACAGGCGCCAGCTGAGTTTCGGTGTCTCACGGCTATGCGTTCTGCGTGGTTTACCAAGCACCTCGATTTACAAGGGAGAAGCAGCAGAGGGCCTCCAAGTGCCCCTTGGACGAAGTTCGTGGAACAGCATGCCACAAGGAAAAACAAGAATTTACAAGGAAGAAAAAAGCTGTGTAGAGTCAGTTTTCAACGGGTCTCCATTTAGCAAATGCACCGCTCGGAGTGTTCGCCTCGTCAGCGTACCAAGACGCTAAGCTGCATGACCAGCAATATGAGGACTATTAGAGAATTTAAATATGCCCTCATGTGCCAGTCGCTACACATCAGTTGTGACGCTGGCTCATCGGCGCTAGGGACTTTCTTGCAAGACCCGCAGCCTCAGTCCTCAAAAGCACCGTATGCTTGGTGGGGTTGCCTTCGCTGAATGCACTCCGGAGTTCTTTTCGAGAACTTCTTTGTTGGAATCGGGATCCGTCGCAACGTTGGTGAAAACGAAGCGACGACGGCTGACAAAGGCCTTCATCATCCGGCCGGCAGTAGTTTTCATTTCGGTTGCTCGCTGCCGCCAGCAATCACAGAGTCCGTATTTGTTTCCGCCTCTTTACGCCACTCTATGTCGTCATCAGAGAAGCGAGTCTGAATCTTAGCGGCGGGAAAAAGCTTTCAACTTCGAATCCAAACCTCTTAGCAATAAATGCACCTTTGGTTAACGGACAGCCACAAAATGCCAAACTATCAGATTTTACCAACAAAAAATATTGATAGCGTTGTCCTTAGTGTCCCTCCAAGAGCGTTGAAACCGAAACAGGATGGGAGAAAATTTTGATTATAAATTATTTAGCGGCCTTAGGCGAATACCACGTGGTGGTTCATGCGTGGTTCCGATTATGAGTTAACTTTCCAAAACGACTTAGGCTATGAGGGGCGCTGGAATGGAAGACTGGATAATTTCGATCACCTGGGTTTCTCCAATCCAACGTGCAGTGACATCGCACAGTGCACGTGTCTCTCGCATTTCGCCTGCATCAGATTGTGATCACAGCGGCCGGGATCGAAACCTCGTCTTTAGGGTCAGAGACCAAGCACCATAACCACTTTGCCATCGCGAAGGCGGTAGTAATGCATAGTAATGTCTTACGCATCAGTGCACGAAAGAAAACATATCACAGAAATTAGGTGTCTTTACCCCTTTAACTTTAAGCGCGCGCTTAGGGCAGTTACTCGGTTAAGCAGATTTCCACTGCACATCTCCTGAAAGTTTCATGTTCAGGCAATCGCAACAGTCGAGTGGCAGTTTCATCACTGCCGTCAACACGCTGACTGCATTATGTATCGTACTGTCGCCCAACCCTGGACATCTTAAATATAACATGACATCATTGCTCTTCACATGCCACGGCAGCCTCTGTTGTGTCGGACTGTGGTACACAACAGAGAGCAGTCATTCCGCAGGGGTTTGCGTTTTTTTTTGCAAACATAGTACTATTCTTGATTTTGCTATTGTTACTTTCCGGCCATGTGGAGCTTAATCCTGGCCCCCTCAGTGAAGCAGATCTTGAATTGCTGAAAATTTGCAGGCCGGCCAGAGCACAATCACGAACAAGCTGGATGCCATCGAAGCAAAATTTGCTAAACATGAAGCTATGCTCGCCGAGATAAATTCCAAAATGGGAACTGAAGGTCAGATTGCAATTCTTAATGATGCACTGGAAGAACAAGGAATTTCAGTTGAACAGCTCTAAAACAAGTCAATACCTGCAAACAAGAAGTACCGATCTTGAAAGCAGAAGTCGAAGGATGAATCTTGTTTATGGTGTCGAAGATGACGAGGTAGAAAGGTGGAATCAGTCAGAGCAATTGATTAAAGCAATCTGTAAGACCCATTTTGCAAGAGAACTGAAGACAGTGCAAAGAGGGCACTGTTCCGGTCAATTCAACAAGAAGTTCAATCGAGAAGTTAATTTTCTTTCCGAGAAGGTAAAAATGGCTGCTCTTAAAAGCACCAAAAATTCAAGGGGTCTGAATACAGTGTAGACCAGGACTACGCACCGGAGACAAAATGTCCGGAAACAATCATGGAAATATGCTGAAGCGGAAACAACGGACAGCACCAGTCAGGTTAATCTAAGCTGTGACAAGCTGATTGTTGACGGTAAGGCCTTCACTTGGGACAAAGAAAAAGAGAAAGTGGCCCCAGTCCTGAAAAAGTGACATCATGCGACTAAAAAGGCTGTTCCCTCGCACAATCTAACGGCTGTTGTCGTAAGCTGCAGAAGCATTGTAACAAAGTAAACGAATTCGGGGGCCTCATTGAATCACTGAAGGCTGGTATTGTGTTTGGAAGAGAATCGTGGCTGATCCCCGTCCATCAATGACAGTGAGGTGTTTCCTAATCCCTCTACCGCTCATCGAAATGATAGGGCACGAACGGGTGGTGGTGTCTGTGTTAGTTCATTCTTTTTTACGGTCAACTTTGTTGGATATTGGATAAGATACCATGGAATCAATCTGGTACAAAGTGACTTCTGCCGATAATACAACATTTATTGCTGGATCATGTCGCCCTCCAAATTCTGATGCAACTACGTTGGAGCGTCTGTACGAGAGAGAGAGAGAGAGGGAAAGGCAGGGATGTTAACCAGAAAGGATTCCGGTTGGCTACCCTGCACAGGGGAAGGGAATGAGGGGAATTAAAGAGGAAAGAGAGAAGTAACGAGAAATAATCACAGTCTGTCAATTAAGGCAGTCGCTCTCAAAAAGCGAAAGAGTGCCTTGTAAGCCTTGATGGCAGTTGACTGTTGTGGCCACGGACCGAGGATCTTGGCCTCTGTGAAAGGGCGAGGGTCCAGGCGGTCCAGAGCACATCGCAGCTCATGTCTTTCGGCTACAAAGGCAGGGCACTCACACAAGATATGGGTGACTGATTGTCTGTAAAACATCGGATCAGATAATTCTTGCCGGAGATTTAGAACTACCGGACTTGAACTGGTCTAATAGAACCTGTACAACTGACTGGCTGCTGCGAAAATTTTGAGATGAAAAACTTTGTTGACACATTCGGCTTCACTCAATACGTGAGTACGCCTACACGCAATAACAGCGTTTTGGACCGGTTGCTTTGTAACTCGCGTAATTTGGTAGATTTTGTCACTTGAATCCTAGGAATAAGTGACCACTCGCTGTCGTATCTAGCATTAAACTTGAGATCAAGCGAATGAAAATATGCAAATCAGGGAATATTTTTTGATAAGCGTGATTATTCCGCTACTTCTAGCGAACTTTTTGATTATTTGTCTGCTTTCGATTGCCTTTTACGCTAATATTTTTGTGCAACAGTGGCAATTTTTTTAAAAGAAAAATGATAGAACTGACAGAAAAGTATGTGCCGTGCATTCATTCAGTTAGGCTGAAAAAGGTGCATGAAGCCATGGGTGACACCAAATACCTTGAGACTAATAAAGAAGAGAAGATGAGCATAACCGACATTCAAAAGAACACAGTAATTATCAGTTCAGAAGGTTAACTCAGGTAACTAATGAGTACAAAACTAAAGTACACAGTGCGAAGGAACGGTACTTCAGTCGACTCAGTGACAATATGAAAACGAATCTCAAGCTTTTCTGGAAATATGTGAAAGGATTTGAATCTGAATCGTCTGGAATAAATGAAATCGTTCACAATAATGGAGTCCTGTATGATGATAAGCTAAGGCAACTTTTATTTTCAGTGTGTATTTTTCCCGAAAATAAGTTTTATGGATACATGTGTGAGTGCTGCGATATTAATGCCCCCTGTGGAGCTTAGTGCGAGTGGAAATGAATCATTGCCAAAAGGAATAGATGAAACGAAGCCACTCGGTCCCGATGGTATTTCTACCCGCGTGTTGAAAGCGCTTTGCATGGCCAGTCGGATCTTAGCGGTATCTTATATACACCAAATGTCTATTGTCTTGCTACCGCATAACTGGAAATTGGGACATGTAGTTCCAGTTCACAAGGAGGTGGTTCAAAAAAAAGGACGCAAGCAACTATAGGCCCATATCCTTACCATCAATTTCTTGCAAAATACTAGAGCATATTTTATAGAAGGAAATAATGAAACATTGCTTAGAGCACGGGCTATTAACTTAAGAGCAACGAGGGTTTGGTAAGCGGCTATTCTGTAATACACAACAGATTGAAATTTCTGGAGCCCTTCACTACGGCGTTCCTCATAGCCTGAGTTGCTTCGGGACGTTAAACCCCAATAAACCAAACCAAACCAAACAACTGATTGAATTTTATCATGACTGAATATCTGAGGTAAACGAAATCGAATTACAAACTGACCTTAGTAAAATTGTCTCATGGCGTGAGAGGTGGAAAATGCAACTGACTGCAAAAAGTGTACCCATCTGTCCTTTACGAAAAAAAAAATTGACACTTGCTATTGTTCGAAGACATATTATTAACAAGTCAGCTCTGTATAAATATTCGGGAGTGACTTTTCCATCTGATTGTTCCTGGCGTGCCCATATCAGTAATGTTGTTTCAAAGGCTGCCAGAGCATTATATTTCATTTAGCGAAATCTGATATCCTCAAAATTTTTACTGAAACACACTGCCTATATTTCCCACGTTCGACCGATCCTGCAGTGTGCGTGTTGTGTTTGGAATCCTCAGCAGAAAACCTTGATTGATCAAGTAAAGAGAGCGGAGGACACAGCAGCAAGGATCGTTCTGGGACGGTACAAGCGAGGGGAGAGCTGCACTGAAATGAAAAGGAACTTGAAATGGGAAGCGCTGTCCTCGCGACGGAGCAAATTGTGCTTGAAGTTACTATTTCGAATTTATAACATGACCGGAATTTACAAATATACTTATTTTCAGCAACCACACTACATATCCAAAAGCAACTAAAAGCAAAAAAATACGAGAATACCGCGCTAGAACGAACCGTTACGCTAATTCATTTTTCGCAAGAACTTTTGCTGAGTGCAATCAATTGCCCTGTAAAGAAGTTTGCTGTACTAATGAAGATTTGTTTTTGTCCAACTTGTAAACCCTCCTTGCTCATACGCCCTTTGGCCAAGCGGGGTACCTCTGAATACAGAGAGAAAACAAACTTCCACTCACATTATTATCAGCATTATTTCATCACCTTTAAAATAGCGCTAACACTCGTGTGGAAAATACAAGGGGGGGTACTGCGCACAAAAAGACAAGGACAAGAAGATAACACAACAAGCGCAGACTCGCGACTAACTTTATTTGAAAACACGATAGTCCTTTTATAGTTTCAAACTGTCACATCACAAACATGTGGAAACCAAAAACCTTTCTTCATTCTGATACAGTTTGATAGACGGGTCACTTACGTAATCTTTATCCTTCTGTTTGATACAGAACGCCTCCGCCAACTCACGCGCCACCTGGTCACGGCTCCTCCTCAAAACTTTTGTATCTGTCAGCAAGGGCAGGCAAGGGTTATTGCGCGTAGCATCCGGGCATGCGCCACAATGCAGGGGTAAATTCGACCCTGTCCCTGATTTCATGGAAAGCTGGTGCTCTCTTAAGCGCTCATTCAGACATCGGCCTGTCTGGCCGATGTATACCCTGCCACAGGTGAGGGGAATCTGGTATACGACACCCGTCTGGCACCTGACAAATCGAGTGGCATGACGCTTCTCGCAGTCCGCTTTCCTCTTCCCTCCGGACACGACCTGAGGGCACAATGAGGCCAACTTGCATGGGGCGGTAAAAACTACCGGCACGCCGTAGCTTTTCGCCACGTTCTTCAAGTTGTGGGAAATTCTGTGAATATACGGTAGAACCGCTGGCCTCATTTCCTTAGAACGGCCACTATCCCGGCACGTCCTATCTTTCAGTTTGCGCAGAAGCTGCTCTGCCACTGCAACAATGATTGAAGCAGGAAAACCAGCCTTCGTCATCCTAATTACCTGATTATTGAGGCTCTCGTGCACCAGGTGAGCGCAAGACTTAGACAAGGCGCCCTGCAGGCAATACGTTCCAATAGCCCGTTTGACTGTCTTGGAATGTGCTGACCTGAACGGCAGCAGGTCTTTCCGTGCACGTGGTAAGTACATCCAGCAAACGTGATCTGGTGTTAAAGTCAGGTTAATATCTAAAAACTGTAGCTTGTCATGTTCCAGTAACTCGTGAGTAAAGGTTAGACCCTTCCCATGTCGTCTAAAAATCGATAAAAATTCTTCCACAATCACAGTGTGCGTCGCGCCAGGTCGATCTTTAAGAAACACTAAATAGTCATCAACGTACCTAAATATTTTCAGAGTTGTCTCATCGTCAGCCCAGCTGTAGGTAAGAAAGACTCTTTGAGCATTAATTACTTTAAAATCGACTGCTCGTGATGATAAAAAGGTCATGATAGACTACAAGTGATTTGAACATATAGTTAAGGAAAGCGATATTAGCGAGAACAAAAACCGGAGTTCCTTCAGAAATAAACATCGAAGAAAGTCGACTGAATTGTCGGCAATTCAATATAGAAAACTGCAACCCCTCGGAACCATACTCACGACGAAGCGAGCGTCACGCAGCGTTCCGCTGAAACTAAGCAAGAAAAACGAACTTTCCTCGCAACCTAGATCGGAAGTCGGGCGCCCGCAATGCTTTCTGCCTCGCGAGTGGCTTCCGGGCAGTGGCTGAAATCTTCCTCAACCCCAGAACCGGAGCCATCAGCGACAGCAGCTCCCAGGCCACCGCGCGAAGACATCGCGCGTCGCGTCGCACAGAATTATTACCTCGTTCAGTCAGCGCTGGATAGCGATGCATCTATTGTGGTATACCGGCACGAACGCAGTGTGTGCAGTGTACAGTAAACACGGCCGTCGAAAAAAATCACCTTCAAATTCTTTCTCAACATTACGGAACGGATGTCAATTCTATATTCAATTACCCCTTACCATACATGTCAATGTGACAGAGCCGATTCTTTGCACTGACAACCATATTAAATTGCGGATTCAAAAGCGTTCACGAACGTGAGTAGCGGTCCCGTGAGTAGCGAACGTGAGTAGCGGTCAATTTGATATCAAAACGACGTATAACTGGCGCCGGTCCCAGCTGTCCTACTGCGAGAAATACTTCGTTTTAACCGCGACCTTTTCACTCAACTAACCCTGCTTCCAGGCGGCGACTGTACCAACTTTTGTCTAGTTTGAAAGCCCACCCAGCACTACACAACGCCGGCGGCCATGAAGGAACTCGATCTCCCCTCCCGCTACTTTAAAATTGCTCAGCGCCCTCCTGTTTGGCCCATCCTTTGTCATGGGCCTCGTCTTCTGCGGTCTGGACGCGTCGCGGAATGAGCGCGACAGCCTGAAATGATTCCGCACGAGTTTCGGACCACGGCAGAAAAGTTTTAGAGTTGCTCGTGCGAAGACGCTGGCGTTCTTTTCGACGAGCCAAAAGAGTGATCCTATATTGATGGTCGCAGAAGGGCAATTCTTGTGGGATACAACCCACTCTAATTACCAACCTCTTGATCTCAACAGCAGATGATTCGAAGACATCGTTACAAGGTTGGCCCCGCATTGCACAGGTGAGCGCGAGGCGCTTGTCCTGCTGTCTTGAAACTTTCAAATTCTTTGACGGAGCACGTCTCGCGCAGGCAATGCAATCTGCACCGCACTCTCTATCGTATTGAGAATGCTAAATGTGTCAGCGCATTATCAGTCACGAGCATGCGGTCTCCAAGTCGGAATCGACGGCCCGAATCAGCACCAAAGCTTTTTCGGCAAAAACTGCACACGAGAGTTCCTCGACCGACATCATCGGTGCAAAACGCACGTCGTATTGGCGAACAGAGTCGAATTGCGACAGTACCTCCGTCCCTTCCCGAGCCTTGCAAAGCTGCGGCCGTGATGTGTTAGAATGCCGTACTCGGCTACACGGGATGGTGAAGCTTTTCTGCTGTCTCGTTGGGTCGCACTGCTTGTTTTTTTTTTTTCGATTTGCACGTGCTGTTATCTTTTTTTTTATTCGGCCAGCCGTACCGCTCTCGATCGTGGGAGGTGGTACAGTCCGTGTCAGCTCTCTTTCGGTGTTTAAGTATAGGCATTGTTTCTCGATGGCAGAGCATAATGCGGGACTGAAGGGGCTATACAAGTGACCCGTCAACACAATCGAACAGTCACTACACTGCACGGAGGGGAGTTATGACCGGAGTAAATTGAGACTTGCAGGCGGCCATCTGGTTGTAGTGAGAGCTGGTATTTCAAAGAAAGGAATGAAAAGACACTCTTTAGCTGTACAACTTGGTGCGCACGCTTAATTTCATCAGAGGCTTAATGAGGAATGATGAGTAATTCCTTGCCGCGAAAATAGCTTCATTCTTGTAGGTAATATACATTGTTCATTGTGGGCATCGCGGTAATATAACAAAGCGCTATCATTTTTTTTTTTAAGAGAAAAGCTTCACTACTTGCACCATCACCGCGCTTCGCGCGAGCCCACGTTCTGGGGATGAACGGTGGTCCACGTCATCGGCTCCGGGTCACATCCCTGGCTGCCGCGGTAGCTCGTCGAGCTCAGGGCCGTGCCCTAGAAGCGGCGTCCGTCGACGCGGCCTCCCCTGCAACTCCGCTCAACGCACAACGGGCCGGCCTCTTACGACGTGGAGGCCGCAGCCACTACCCAAACCGACAACCGAAGACTTCGTGGCTCCTCAAGCCGCAAACTCGAGTATAATTGTAAGAGGTATTTGAGGAGAACGGATACGGACGGGTGTTCATAGCCTACCTCGGACCGGACTCCTCGCAATCCTTCACAGTTCTTCCGGTACGCGATCAGAACTTAATTCTAATTTACACTCCAAAAGCCGAAATTGAAGACAGTTATCGCAGACTTCGAGATAAATCTGCAGAATAAGGAAGTCCCACTTACGGGCCACCTGAGGCACGACGGTGGTAACGTCTGTTACGGCGTGGTAACCGTACGAAATACAGATACATCGGAATCCCTCCGCTCAAGTCTCGAGTGGCGCCACGGCGAAATTCTGGAGATACGCAAATTTGGCACTTCAAAGAAGGCCCGAATAACATTTTGCGGGAAGCAGAAATCGCGCCACGTACATTACGAGTGCATGCTCGTTCAAGTCTGCAAATACCAGCGCACCATCCCGGTCTGCGGTCACTGCGCTGTTGCCGGTCACTGTATGGACGCCTGCCCCGGCCCAAGACCGGACACATGTGATGTGTGCGGCCAACAAGCCCAGCTCGCTGAGGGGGTGCGGGTCCCTCACGAGTGCGTTCCGTGTGAGTGAGTGAGTTAGTGAAAAACTTTATTAAGCTCTAGATTTGCTTTTCTTCGGCGGCTGTCAGATGGCTTCGTCCATCTACTTGTACAAAGGTCGGCTGCCCTTAGTCCAGGGCTCCGCTGGAAGCTGCTGCCAGTTGTGCTCGCCGAATCAGACCTTCTTGGTCGATTCGGCGATCGCTGTAAAGCACTCCCTCCCATTGCTCCGCACTCGGGTTTGTTATAACGGGTACCACGCTTATCCTCTGACATGCCCACGTTATGTGGTACAGCGTGGGTGGTTCTTGGCACCAAGGGCATTTGTCTGTATTGTGTGGGGTACATTTTGTTGAGCACGTGTAGGTTCGGGTATGAGTCCGTTTGTAGCTGCCTCTAGGCGAGAGTTCTCTCTGCTCAGGGCGTTGTGTGGTGGTGGATACCGCTTTCTGTAGCCCTTGTAATAGTTTAGTATCGCCGAATAATCTTGGGGTACAGGTTCGTTCCCCTCGAGGTCGCCTACTTTGGATGCTCGGTAATAATTGCACCCTCGAGCTATCCTGTCCGCCTCTTGGTTCCCTGTTGCTCCCGCGTGTCCCGGCGTCCATACTGTCACATGCCAGATTGGTTCTTCGTTTGGTTGTCTTTGTGTTATGTGGCCCCCAGAGCGGAGTATGCGGAGCGCTCTGTGCCCTATTCTGCCGCGTAGGTAGTTGCGGCATGCTGTTTGTGAATCTGTAAGGATTGTTAGAGACCGTTTAGATCGATAGCCCTCCGCTGCCGCTAGAGCGACGGTCGCTTCCTCAGCCTCGACTATCGTGCAGTCTTGTAGTGATGCACTCGTGATCTCGCATAGGGTCGAGTCAATCACCGTTGTTACCGCATTGCTGTTGTGCTTCCCCGCTGTTCTGGTGTATGTGGCTGTGTCCACGTATACCGTCGTTTCTTGGGGTGCTAATGTATTTTGTAGGTATTCAACCTTTGCCTCTCTGCGTGCTTTGTGCAGGTTGGGATCCATGTTCCTGGGTATGGGCGTTACTTTTAGTGTTTTGCGATATTGGTCCGGAATTGATTCTGTCCTCTGTATCTCTTGAATTTGATCGGCGCGGCCCAGTTTCTTTAGGAGTTCCCTGCCAGGTGGGTTCTGCTGTAGTCTGCGCAGTTGGGAGACTAGTTGTGCCTCTCTCAATTCATCGAAAGTGTTGTGTAGTCCTAGGGCTAGGAGCTTTTCGGTTGAAGTGCTGTGAGGAAGGTGGAGTGCGGTTTTGTAGGCTTTGCGTAGGATCACGTCCGCCTGTTGTACCTCACTCTTGATGGGATTGTAGTAGGGGAGGCTGTATGTCAGTCGGCTGACTACCAGGCTTCTAACAAGCTAGAGTGTGTCCTCCTCTCGGATGCCATGACGTTTGTCTGAGATGCGCGTGATCATGAAGGCCACTTGTAGAGTGGATGCTTTGAGTAGGGCAAGGGTGTGGGTAAAGCGTTGAGTTGACTGTATCGACATCCCCAAGATTCTGATGACTGTTTTTTCTGGTATCGAGGTAGGCTTAATTTTAAGGCGTCGCTAGTGGTGACTGTGCGATTTTGTTTTCCTCTCCAAACTCTTAGGAGCTCGGATTTCTCGGTGGAGCATGCTAGCCCTCTTGCTCTGACGTAGTTCTCTACGCAGGTGGCTGCCTTTTGGAATTTCTCTTCTTTCTCTCCGAGCGAGCCTGTGTCGACCCATATGGTGATGTCGTCGGCATACATGGCATGGTGTATGCCGTCGATTGCTTCTAACTGTTTTGCCAAGCCAATCATGGCTATGTTGAAGAGCGTAGGGGAGATGACCGATCCTTGAGGTGTTCCTTTATTTGGAGTAAGGAATTTGTCTGATCTGAGCTCCCCCAGGCCAATAGTTGCCGTTCTGTTTGAGAGGAAGGCTTTGACGTAGCCGTAGACTCTTCCCGCAGTTCAGGTCGTTCGTACCCGTAAGCATAGCCTCGTGACTTACAATGTCAAGAGCCCCCTTAATGTCCAATGCCATTATTATTATGTTCTCTCCGCTCTTGGGGACGTTCCCGAGAACCTCTTCTTTGATTTGAAGTAGTACATCTTGGGTCGATAGTTTTGCTCTGAAACCGAACTTTCTGTGGGAATACAGTTCGTTGTCCTCCATGTACTATTGTAGTCTCAGTGTCACCACTCGTTCGTACAGTTTTCCTAGGCACGATGTGAGCGAGATCGGTCTGAGGTTCTCAATTTGTAGTTTCTTGCCCGGTTTAGGAATCATGACTACCTCCGCATGCTTCCACTCCTCGGGGACGGTCTCTGGTTCCCAATGTTTGTTAAGAAAGTCGGTGAATTCTGCGACTAGCTCATCTTTGATGCTGCGGATGAGTGCGTTATTGATCTTGTCTGCACCGGCGGCCATGTTTCTGGTTGTGTTTCAAATCGCTGCGTAGACGTCTTCTCGCGTCATGGGTCTGTCCAGCGTATCGTTTTCCCTTCCCTGGTAGCGCTCTGCGTAAGCTTCTGGGTTTGTGTCCCCGAAGCACTTAACGCGTACTTTCTCCAGGAGTTCTGAGTCTGGTCCCTCGAACTGGTGGATTAACCGGTAGATGGCTTTGTTATTTTCTGCCTTGGTAATGGTTGGATCTATGAGAGCCTTGAGGATATGCCACGTCCTCGCTGTGCTCAAAGTTCCGTTGAGAGAGTCGCTGAGTTGTTGCCAATTTTGCCGCGTACTTCTCTGCTTTCGCTGTGACTTCTACGATCTTAAGTTTTAGTTTCCTGTTGTACTTTTGTTTCTTCCACCTCTTGGTGAGCCCGCGTCTAGCTTCCCACAGCTTGAGCAGCCTGGCGTCTACCTCAGGTGTCTGCGTCGTTTGCGCGATTTCTTTAGTGTACTTGCGCTGTTTTTCTTTCAGCATGTTTCCCCATTTTTCTATTGATTGGATCCCGTTCGCGGCGAGATTCCCGTCGCATGCCTGTTGAAAAACGCTCCAATCCGTGATTTTTGCCGATCCCAGCTGGCGCTTTAGCCTGTCTGAGGTTGCTTGCGTTTTGAGTATGTAGTGGTCACTGCCCAGATTTTCTAACAGATTCTCCCACACTGCCTGTTCCTCTCCCCGTATGAATGTGAGGTCGGGGCACGTGTCGTTAGTGGCGCTGTTTCCGATTCTGGTTGGAGTGTCTGAGCATGTGAGGAGGTTGCAGTCAGTGTTTTCTGCTGCCTCTGCGAGTGCTTTAAGTTTTGGGTTAGCTGTTTTTATCCCTAGCTTTTGTCCATGGCATTGAAGTCTCCTAGTCTGATTAGCGTGTTTCTTGCTAGTTTGCGTGCGCTAGGAAAAAGTTCGTGGAATTTCGCTTTCCTTTGTTTTGGAGGGCTGTATGCATTCACAATTTTTTTCTTCTTTTTCTCTTTCTTTTCTTCTTTGGTATAATTTTTACTATCACGTGTTCTACGTCGGTGTCGGCTATCCTGTCGTGGTTTATGGCGATGAGCCCCTTACTGACTAGGGTTGCCGGTCTTCCTTTTTATTGAGTCTCGTAGCACGTATATCCTGCTAGTTTTGGCGTAGTGCCCGTCTCTTGAAGCGCTATGATGTCGGGTGGTCCTTGTTGTGTATGAATGTGTTGTTGGAGTAGGCCTTGCTTCTTGCGGTAGCCTCTGCAGTTCCATTGCCATATATCTAGGGTTTCTTGCTTGCCTAAGTTTTTGTTGGCCATATTTAGGCTTCAGTGTTGTTTGCGGGCGAGTTGGCGAGGGCTGCCAATGCAGGGTGGTGGTAGGCCTTTTCTCTAATGTTCTCGGTGAATTTCTGCTTGCGGATGCTACACCGGAGTTCTGTGG
Organism: Amblyomma mixtum; assembly: GCF_055824585.1. Lineage (NCBI taxonomy): Eukaryota > Metazoa > Arthropoda > Arachnida > Ixodida > Ixodidae > Amblyomma > Amblyomma mixtum. The sequence continues at coordinate 155,310,762 of NC_143021.1, read as the reverse complement.
CTTGCAGTTGCACTTGCTGGATCATCTGCTGCATGATCTGCTGCATCATCTGCCTTAAATTTAGTGAGATGCTCTTTGCCTGTTTGCGACGGGGCTTGGGTTTGTAATGTTTGTGGCTGCGGAGGGCTGTTCGATTTGAGGTCTCGTACTGCCTTCGTGAGCTCTGCTATTTGGCGCTCTAGCTGTCTGCCCAGCGCGTGATAGATCTAATTCGCGTCTCAGCGCTGTTTTCTCCGCGTCCTCGTGTCTAGGTTTTTCGCGGTTGCTGTTTGTGTTTGTGCTGTCAAATCCGAACACGCGAACAAACTCTTAGTCGTGCCATTTGACACAGCGAACTCAGTTGTTCGTGCCGATACATCGGCACAACCAGCATGCGTTTGCCTATGTGGCAGACACGCCACGAGGCAGTCACGACAACAACGCCACATGCACCCAAATCGTAGGGACCGACCCGTGTAAACAATGATTGTCTCTGTTAAGGAAAGGGGAAAAAACTCATTGTCGCATGTATCTCTGCATGTGTATAAGTTTTCTTGCTGTTCTTATTCCCAGAATTTGCAAATACGCATTTGCGTGCCTCTGTCCTCACGGTCTGCCTGGATAAAACTGTACAACATAAAAAATGCAACGTATGTCACGAAATCACGGCTTTGATTAGCTAAGAGGTTGGCGTGAAAGAATGGCGGCGAGAGAATGGAGCACGTCGGCTGTCAAAATATTGGTTGAAGATGTCCACGCCGTTGAGGAGCAAGCACTACCGCCCATTCTGTCTTTCTTGTAAACTCATGATATGGCTGATGAAAGGGGAGACATGAAAATTACGACTGCAGTTTCTTTTTTTTAATCCTGCATACGCTCTACGCACGAATAAGCATATATTTGAATACCACGCATGTCGATCGATGTTCTCTAATTTGTTTTTGCAAGTTGCTCTGTGGAGCATCTCTCGGAATTCTGTCCTGTCAAATCAGGCCCTAGAGTGGCATCTCGCCCAGTGCCTGAGCCTGGTCATCTTTGTTATACGAGTGATGGCTATTGTATAACGACGCGAGGAATGAGGTATGGCCCCCCAAATCTGTTTTCGTTCAACATGAAAGTCGTCTTGCCCTTCTCGGAAGGAGAGAGTCGCATTGATGATGATGACAGCACTCCCGCGCGGTTTCCACACGTGCCTTCCAGCCTATGTAGTTCTGGCCTCCATGTCTTTCTGGCTACGTCGGGGCTATCGCATATCGAAAATTTCTCGTGAACGAATGACTTTCCGTGCACATGGTGAAAAGGCATAGAATTATGGAATTTTCGAAATGATGGGCATGATGAAAACGGTGGGCATGATGGAAATGACGGACATGGTGGAAATTTCATTTTTTCGTTTCATTTATTGAACCCTCAAGGCCAAAGGCTTTAAAGAGGGGAGTGGTTACAGAAATAAGCAAATACATAAACAGATGCAATACATGATACAAAACAAAGTATTATCATATTCCTGTTATACAATGTTAGCTAGCGCAGAACGAAAATGCTGGTTATCACTTATGTCGACGATATCTGCGGGAAGACGGTTCCATTCGCGTGATGTACAAGGCAAGAAAGACTGAAATGCAGTTACAGTGCTACACGTTTCAATGCCAACTTTGTGACGATGATCAATGCGGTTTGACAGGTATCTGGGGGAGGAAATGAGGGCATCATGTAGCATGGGATGACGGCATAGTTTATGAAAGAGGCTCAAACGAATTGTCTGCGGGCGGGATGCCAAAAGAGGCAAAGAAAGATTAGCTTTCATGCTTGTTACACTTGCGGTACGGTTAAAGTTGGACGGGATAAAACGAGCAGCGTTATTTTGAACTAGCTCAAGCAAGGTTATCAGTTTTTCATGATGGGGATCCCATATGGCGGCGGCGTATTCCAGATTAGTTCGTATTAGTGTTTTATAAAGCAATAATTTTAAGGAAGACGGAGTTTTTGAAAAGTTACGGCGCACGTAGCCCAACATGCGGTTAGTTTTGTTAGCAATGTACTCAATATGGCGCGTCCAGTTAAGGTCAGCAGAAATATGGACCCCCAGGTATTTATATGAAGTAACCGCTTCTAAGGGAACGTTATTTAGGTTGCACACAGGCGGAGCGTTAGCACTTCTTGATATTTGCATAATTTTGCACTTATTAGTGTTAAGATCCATAAGCCATTCATTACACCAAAGAGAAATGTTAGAGAGATCACGCTGAAGAAGGTTAGCATCGTCGGGGGATTTTATTTCGCGGAAAACAACACAGTCGTCCGCAAACAAAAGAATGTTAGATGATACAATGGAAGGGAGGTTGTTGGTGTAAATAAGAAATAAAAGGGGTCCGAGCACTGAGCTTTGTGGCACGCCCGAGTAAACTTCGCCGAAAGGTGAGTTAAAGCTATTAGTGGAAACGAACTGCGATAGGTTAAGAAGAAAGTTTTTCAATCAATTTCAGAACGCTGTATTCGATGTTCAGTTGGTTTAGCTTTAAAAATAATAAATGCTGGCCGACTTGACGTGCTTTACACAGACGTGGCAGACCGTCCTACTCGGACTGCTGCAACAGCGGTTGCAACAGATGAGAACATGACTCTTCATGCCTCCTGCTCCGTACGCACTTCACATATCACTACAGCGGAGGAAGTAGCTATTGCTCTCGCGCTCTCCACTTCTAAAGCTAGAGTAGTCATAAGTGACTCACAGCGTGCCATTCTTAATTTTACTCATGGCCGTATTTCAGTCCAAGCGTTTCGCGTACTCGTATCAAATCCTCCTAAACACCTGACCCTACTGATATGGGCTCCAGCCCACATGGGTCTGAAGGGTAATGAGGGGGCACATGACCTAGCTCGAGGGCTCACTTTCCGAGCAGCTTATCACCCCGCCCCCAACATGCCCGCCTTGGTCAGGAAGGACACCATAATCACTTCACGCGATCTGCTCCAGCACTATCGTCTTTCTTGCCAACTCTATCCAGGTCTGCACCAAGAACTTACAAAGGCAGAGGCCATCACATGGTGCCAACTCCAGACGGACACTTTCCCCAATCCCAAAAGATTCCATAATATATTTCCTGAACGGTATATGCCGATGTGTAAACACTGCAATATCCCAGCAGACCTCCTTCATATGGTCTGGACTTGTCCACGACAACACATGCCAACACCAACACAACATACCTGGGAGGCTCGTCTACGCAGCTCTACCCTAGACGACCAACGGACACTTATCAGTCTTGCTCTAGAGGCTGCCAGATTCCAAGGAGTCTTGGCCGACCCCTAGATCTGGGTCTTCGGCCCCTTGACTGTTTTAATAAATGTTTACCACCCAACCAAATCCCGGCTTTCCATTGTGTTGGCAGAATGGAATTATTGAGTCTGCTGAAAAATCGTTAGTATCAAGCTGGAGGCAACTGCATTTTTATAAAATACACTTGACGGGCATGTTGGGCCATGTTGGGAATGCCGGGCTTGCTGGAAATGCCGGGCTTGCTGGAAATGCCGGGCTTGCTGGAAATGGCGGGCATGGTGGAAATGGCGGGCATGGTGGAAATGACGGGCATGGTGGAAATGACGGGCATGGTGGAAATGACGGGCATGGTGGAAATGTCGGGCATGGTGGACATGACGGGCATCTCCACCAGTGGCATCTCGCCCAGTGCCTGAGCCTGGTCGACAGGACACAGTCGAGCAACACGCAGACACAGCAGTCTGCTGTGTTTCTCGACTGCTGTGTTTCTCGAGCACTGTGTCTGCTGTGTTCCTCGACTGTGTCCTGTCCCTGCGCACTGTTTGAAGTAGAAAAATGAACCAACTGGATCCACTACTTCCCATGATGGCTATTGTATAACGACGAGAGGAATAAGGTGGGGCCCCCAAATCTGTTTTTCGTTCATCATGAAAGTTCTCTTGTCCTTCTCGGAAGGAGAGTGGGCTGGAAATGCTAGCCATGGTGGAAATGACGGGCATGGTGGAAATATTGGGCATGTTGGAAAGGCTGGGCATAGGGGAAATGCTGAGCATGATGGATATGTTGGGCATGATGGAAATGTTAGTTAGTTAGTTAGTTATATTGATTTTTATGGCGCAAAAGCAACTGAGGCTATGATGCGCCAAACACAAGGTTAGAGTTTTTGTTAAAGGTGAAGCTTTTTAAAATACTTAGAGTTTGTTTAAAACGTTGGCTTCCTTGAGAAACCTAAAAATACATGAAATGTCAACCAGTGCTCGATCACCTAAGAGTAGCATGGGGTGTAATGGGATGCTTTCCCTGTAAAATGTTGTGAAATATTTCTTAATTCTTCTAGTTTTATACATGAAATTAAAATGTGGTTCACTGTGAGTTCAGCACCACACATTTCACAGAGAGGTTTGTTTTGTTTGGTTAGCAGAAAGCTGTGCGTGAGGTGAGTGTGTCCAATGTGGAGCCAACATAAAATAACTTCGGTAAAACGTTCTTGATGCCTACATGATTGCCATTCCCCTAAAATTGGTTTCACAGAATGTAATTTGTTGTTTACGTGATCTTGCCATGCAGCCTGCCACTTATTTCTGAGTTTACTGTTGATAAACTTTAAACAATCTCTGTACGGTATGTTCACTTGCTTTATTTGGCCATTCCGGGCTTGTGCAGCGCATACATCTGCTTTCTCATTACCTACGATTCCAACATGGCTAGGAACCCAGCAGAATATAATGTTATGCTTTTGTTTTGTGATTTTAACAATGTTATGTATGATGTTACCTATTATGGGTTCAGCAGCATTTCTGGAGTGCAGTGCTTTGAGCATACTGAGGGAATCGGTGTAAATGATGCTATTTTTGATGTTCTCTCTTACTATTTTTTCTACAGCTACAAAGATGGCATAACACTCAGCAGTAAAATCCGATGCGCATTCTGGAAGTCGCATTATCTGTTTAGTATTTTCTTGGATTACTGCACTTCCGACGTGGCTTTGTTTTTGAGCCATCAGTATAAAATTCAATGTATGTGTCATACTTTTCTTGCAGTGCCAAGAATTCCTGTAACACGTAATCGTTTGGCGTTTGCTTTTTATCTAAATGTGTCATTGTGAAGTCACATGCTGGAGGCAGGCTGTACCATGGTGGAAAATATTCATTCCTTTGTGCAATATTCGGTAGGGCATCTAGTACTGTTAGCTCTTCACATTTATCTTCAAAGCGCAGTAGTAATGGCCTGATAGAATGTGGTTTGTTGATGAATAATCTTTTAGGTGGGCACTTGGTGACAATTGGATGGCAGAGATGTTTCGGAAGAGAACGGATTTTTAAGACATATGAGCATGTAAGGGCGATTCTTCGATCCTCAAGAGCGGCTTCATTAGTTTCAACGTAAAGGCTAACTACTGGTGATGTTCTGTATGCTCCAGATGATAGGCGCAGACCAAGATTATGAATGGGGTCTAATCTTTTTAAGTACGATGCTCTTGCCGAACCATATACTATGCACCCGTAGTCCAGCTTGGAGCGCACCAGAGAGCGATATATTTGTAAAAGACTTGCTCTATCGGAGCCCCACCGCTTCCGTGAGAGAACTTTTAAGATATTGAGGGCTTAGAAGCTTTCTTTTTAAGGTTGTTAATGTGTGGTAGAAATGTGAGTTTCTTGTCGAAAGTTAGGCCTAAAAATTTGTGTTCTTGTTTAATTGGTAGCGCAGTGTGATTCAGGTATAGATTGGGATCGACCTGTAGGCCTCGTCGCAATGAAAAAAGAACAGCTACTGTTTTTTGAGGAGAAAATTTAAACCCATTTCTGTCTGCCCAAGCACCTAGTTTATTTAGTGTGATTTGTATTTGTCTCTCACAGGTTGATATGCTAGAGGACGTGCATGCTATTTGTAGGTCATCTACATAAACTGAATACATTATGGATTTGGGTATTACTTTAGCTAAGGAATTCATTTTTACTATGAAGAGTCGTGCTTAGAATGCACCCCTGGGGTACGCCGTTCTCTTGGGTGAAAGTCATGGAGAGAGTTGCTCCTAGGCGGACTCGGAATGTGCGGTTAGCCAGGAAGTCGTTCAAGCAGTTCAACATTCTGCCGCGGATACCTAGCTCTGCTAGGTCACGGAGGATGCCGAACTTCCACGTAGTATCGTAGGCCTTCTCCAAGTCGAAGACCCCAATACAGTGCTGCTTGTGGATGAACGCCTCCCGGATGGTGTTTTCTAGGCGGACAAGGTGATCTGTGGTCGAGCATGCTTTTTTAAACCCACATTGGTGTGTATCTAATAGTTGCCGAGATTCAAGTATGAAGGTCAATCTAATGTATATTACACTTTCGAAAGATTTAGCAATGCAGCTGGTGAGGGCTATTGGTCTGTAACTGCTAGGACTTGTTGGTGGTTTTCCGGGTTTAAGAAAAGGTATTATGACTGCTTTTTTCCACTCGTTAGGTATATTTCCAGTTATCCAGATTTTATTAAAGAATTTTAACAGTGCCTCTACAGCAGCCTCGGAGAGATGTGCAAGCATAGCGTAATGCACATTGTCTGGTCCTGGTGCTGTCTTTTTTCCAGAAGATAATACTTTATTTAATTCTTGTAGTGTGAGAGGCTGGTTACAATCCTCATGTACACCTGCTCCAGATGGAAATTTTTGTTTTTCAGCTATTGCTTTGTGTTTCTGAAATGTGTTTGTGTAGTTGAATGAGCTTGAGATCTCAGCAAAATGCTCGCCCAGTATGTTGGCCTGTTCTTCTAAAGATGTCCCGGGTGCTGTCAAGAGAGGAAGTGTGAAAGGGGTATGGTCACCAGTAAATTTACGAACTTTTTCCCACACTTTCTTTGATGTTATTGAACTATTTATTGAGGAGACATATTTCTGCCATGAGGTTTTCTCTGCATTTCTTCGCACATAGCGCGCTCTGGCTTTTGCCTTCTTAAAGGTAAGTAAGTTCTCTGCAGTGGGATATCGACGCAGAGCGCTCCAGGCTTTGTTTTGTTGTTTTTTTGCTAATGTGCATTCTTTTGTCCACTACGCTTTGTGTTTCTTTTGTGCAAGTCCTGTTGTTTGTGGTATAGCGAGTGTTGCAGCCGATATTATGCATTCAGTAAACTTCTCATTAATTTCATCTGTGCTAAGGTCGTCACAAAATTCCTTTTCCAGAGTGGCACTTTTTGTAAAAAGTGACCAGTCGGCGAGCTGAATTTTCCAGCGCCGTGGCCTTGTGGGGATGATTGGAGTGGACGATGAGAGCCTGATGACGGTAGGTAAGTGATCGCTGCCCATGGGGTCATTAAAAACATCCCATTTAAAATCGTTAAAAAGTAATGGTGATGCGAAAGCTAAATCGAGAGAGCTCATTTTTGCTGAGCTTGGGCAGCAATATGTGGCTTTTCCCGTATTTAAAAGACAGATTATTATTCGAAAATATAAAATCTTCGATTGCTTGGCCTCTAGAGTCACAGCGTTCGCTTCCCCAAAACGGAGAGTGAGCGTTAAAATCGCCAACTACCAGAAATGGCTCCGGCAGTTCATCGATCAGGCCTTCTAGATCTTGGCATGTTAATGCGATGTTTGGGGGAAGATATACAGAACATATTGTAATTGTTTTGTAGCTGATGACGCTAACCGCAACCGCCTCAAGTTTTGTTTTCAGTTTGATTTCTTGAGCCGGGACGCCGCTTTGGATGATGATTGCGACGCCTCCCGAGAGTCTATTTGCATGTTCGCGATCACGCCTAAAAGTTGTATAATGTTTTAAGATATTTGAATGTTGTGGACCAAGATTGGTCTCCTGGAGACATAGGGCTAGAGGCATAACTGACCCTAGAATATGAGTTATATCACTGTAGTACCTCAACATTCCTCTACAGTTCCATTGTATTATGAAAGCCAACTTAGTTTTGTGTTTGTACTGATTGAAAAAACTAGATCAAGTTGTTTATGGCCCCGTGACTCAGTGCCTGTCTCTTTTTGACCGATCCAGGGAGCTCCGCCGACCATCCGACGTGGACGGCGAGGGGCTGCCCGGGGTCGTGTCCATCGCCTCTGCGGAGGCACTAGACGACCGTGCAGGAGGCACATTGATTTTCGAATTTGACCTCGACCTGTGGGCAGAGGTCTTTGGGCCCGCCGACCCGGGGGTCTGCGGCCCCTCCTTTGGGGTAGGCGGAGTAGCGTGAGCTACTCCACCAGACGGCGCGGATGGCCCCGCCACAGGCTCACTACGTGTGGCCTGGACAGGTGCCGAAGCCTGGTGTGGTGCGCCGCGCCCACGCACCACATCGGCGAAGTTTGTTTTTGCAGTGAAGGAGAATTTGTCTGAGAGTATATTGCCTTCTTGCTTCTTTGAAAGAAATGTTTTGCGTAGACTTGAAAGTAATGATTTCTTTCTCTTTCTTCCAGGACGGACAAGCCCTGGAGTAGGCAGCATGGTCGCCTTCACAGTTTGCACACCGTGGGTTAGCAAGGCATTCTTCGGATTGGTGGTCCTTCGAAGAGCATTTTGCGCAAGTTTTGCGGCCGCGACAACTCTGTGAGCCGTGGCCAAATCTCTGGCAGTTGAAACATCTGCGTGGGTTGGGAATATACGGTCTTACATTTATTTTCAGGTAGCCTACTTCAATGGATTCCGGTAATGTGCTCACGTTGAATGTCAAGATCAGGTGTTTGGTGTGCACTTCTTTGCCATCCTTCCGGATCTTGATCCGGTGGACATCTATAACTTCTTGGTCAGTAAGTCCTTCGAGCATTTCCTTTTCAGAAAGGTGGACAAAATCTATTTCAGAGATGATGCCTCGTACAGTATTCAGAGACCGATGTGGGGTCACAGAGACAGGGATGTCCCCAATGGATACAATTGTTGCAACTTTTGAGTGTTGTATGCTGTCGCGCAGTTCAAGAAGTAAGTCGGCACTGGCCATTTTTGACACCTTGTAGCCAGGGCCTAAGGCATCTGTCAAGCGTTTTGAGACTTGGAATGGGGATATTATCCTTGCTTGCGTTTGTTCTGCTTTGCTATGGATAACGTGAAATTTTGGAAATGATACTTTTCTTTTTTGAAAAAAGTCATCTGCTTCGGTCCGCTCTCTCTTGAGAGAGCGATCAAGTTTTGAAAGGGGGGGGAGCCATAAAAAATTGAGGTTTTTCGGTCATGGTGCCAGCCACCCACCATGGAGCCCAACCGGGGGACGCGACAGGAACTTGAAAGCAAGTCCTGCCCACGCCAGCTGTACACCTTAACTATAACCTATAATGACTCAAATCAGGGTAGTTGGTCACACACGGTTAACCCTCGCCGCCAGGAAAAAGAGGAAAAAAACGAAGAAGAGAGGAGGATACAGGAAAGTTGTAAGAAAGGAAATAGGAAAGTGAAAGATAGAGGGGAGGACAGGAAAAGGCGACTGCCGATTTCCCCGGTCGGGTCAGGCCGGAGGTGCCGTCTACAGGAAGCTGGGGCCAAAGTGGTGTGTTGCCTCCGCCGAGGGGCCTTAAGGGTCCAAACGCTCGGCATCGGCTCAACCACCAGGATCCCCTTTTCCCCGGACACGGCGATGCCACGCACGGCTAAGCGCGGATGCTCGGGTCCGTGGTGACGCATTGTTCACCATCATCCCCCTGTGGGGATGTCCCTGCGGATGCTCGGGTTAACCCCGTGGTGTCGCCACTCACCAACGTCTGCATGCTGCAGACGCCTCCCTGCGGGGGCATGATGGAAATGCTGGAGACTGGGTGTTGTGTTGGGTTTTATGGCACTAGGCAGGTTAGGCCATCTTGTGCCAAGCTCAAGGTTAGGATATGTTTACTGTAGAATTTTCAGAAATGATAAAAATCATCGCTGCTGTAGATGGCCTGTAGTAAGAAACTGGCAAAAGTTGGGAATGAAGAAGGTCAGGTCATCTCAGCACCAATCTTTGGCTGGGCAAGGATCCCGAGGCTCCCAAACAGGTAAATAAAAACCTCAGCCTTCTTATGAATGAGAAAGTAGCTGAGGTGTGTCATGCAATAAAGTGTACGAGCGGATCAAAATTTAGTTTTTCATGTATGCCTGCTTCTTTCAAAAAGCTAAACGAGAAGGTCTGTAGAAGAGAGACTGCAGACTGCAGAAAAGAAAAGTATCCATGTGGCATGAAGCCTTTTCCGCACCGGCCATACACATGCTGAGTAGTCTGATAATCTCATAACTCATTAGCAGCGCTAATCACTGCTAATTTCTGCCTTCATGTTAAAAGTGTGTGCAAACTGTGAAGCAATAACGAAGAGTTCATAGAACGGCATGTTGTGAGCTATTCTGACAAATTTTGTCAGAAAACTGCAATACAGAGGCAAATCCAATTTAAATTTTATGATTATAATTTCCATTTAACTGAGAAGTAAACGCCAGCTAAATAAGTTCTTGTAGAATAACACGATGTTTCAAAACTGGCCCTGTTTCTGCTTTAAGGCAGCAACTGGGCGCTCCAACCGGGCCACTTGCGCAATGCGCCGCTCACACTGTCCATTAGGGACAGGACGCGACATGCACGCGGCCTTGAATATGCAGTGCTTTATGCGTGTTGTAAATGTGTACAACAATGCTTAGGCACTAGCTTGCGAGCGGCGCGAACTTGATACTTTTTTGTATTTTGTTAATATACCTCTCCCTGATGTAAATAGTGTGACATTAAAAAGGTGTGCCCCGATAGGCAAAATCGTCCACTTCGGTTATGAACCGGTTTTTCTGGTGCCGAGCGCTCCCCCACCTCCTTTGTTCCCCGATTCGAAACGCCTCGCAGCCTTTCTTTTCTCGGTGTGAGCCTTCTCGGTAGGGCGCATGTTTTGCCCATTGGACCAGAAACACGTGCGCTGGGAGAGGTCTATTGTGTGGCCGGGAGAAGTCTATTGTGTACAAAGCTTCCCCGTCTTTTCTGCCGGTCGCTGTCCTGTGTACTTTTCTTCCCTATGCTCTCCCTGTGACTTCCGCCCGCTGTGAATTCCGTGAATTCCGCCGTGAAGTGCCGTCAAAGTCACCTCTGTGGTGGCATGGCTGGGAAGTACGACCACTGTGCTGCTGTTCATTTGCTTGGCATAAGCTTTGTGCTGCTTCACCCTTTCCGTCATATTGTTGGTGTCCCCAGCCTAAGCGTTGTTTACATGAACCGGACTGTGGTAGATTGAATCGGGGGGTCGAGTTGTGTAAGGTCAGCCCGACTCGACGATTGCGTGTTTGCATGAACTAGATTTTAGCGAGTCGAGACCGGTTCGAATGCAGCGACACCAAGCGTCGAGCAGCGTAGTGGTGAGGGCAGTGGCAGCCTCCAAGATTGCGGCATGTCACCGCTGTCTCGCAGGCGCGATGGCACAAGCGTAAAAACAGGATCGCAATTTATCCTCTCCCCTCCTGCTAACCCGACTCTTCATCTCGATCTGGTTTACGTGCTATCTTCCGTTGGGGTTGAGCGAGTCAGCCCACCCCCCTTTGGGAGCGGAGTCGACTCTACGCACTTCCTCGACTCCCGGACCCGACTGTGCGATGTTTACATGAAACCAGTAACCGGTTTTCAACCCAACTCCTCAACTCAATCCCGTCAAGTAAACGCCACTCTAGACGCCAAGCACTCGAGCAGGGTTTTTGTGTACCACGCCTTGCATCTTTTCTGTAGGACAATGAGTCTTTGGGACAGTGGAGGAGGCGCCTGATAATGGTGTCCGGCTGGTACCCAGTTTGCACTGCTTCCTTTCCGAGAATGCTGGCCAAGGTTTTGCTGACGCCTTTTACCTACGGATTGCAAACGCGTTTTTGCTCCTGGTGCATACTTAGCGTATGCGTAGAATTGTTTTCGTTTCGTGTCTTTCTATAAGGATGTTTTCTTTTGTCGACGAATTCTAATGGTGCAAGGGCAGCCTTGCACCAAACAGCGCTATGGAACAGTGTTTTCTTCTACATAAGGTTAGGTGAAAGACTTTTTTTGAATCATTTCACCTAAGAGAAACCACGAGAAAATTTGTATGCATTGGAAACTGATAGCTACCCGGCGACACTGGGAATCGAACAACCAAACCGCCCGCGAACCGCATGCGCAAAGCACTGCTGTCGCTGATTTCAAAATGAATAAGGAAGAATTGGGAATCGCTTTCAACCTAAACTTGCTTGAATTTCACCGTACCCTTCCGACACAACTCTTTGACAAAGTTCCTCTCAAAAAGGCTATGACAACGCGACACAAGATTCGCAGAATTAAATGGATGACAAATAGGGAGGGGCGATGGTGTTAAGCGCGAAGAAGGACGTGAGCAGAGCCACAGGGAGAAATGGGCGTTATTCAAGACTTGGCAGCGGCGACGGCAGTGGTGGCTTAGTTACGCAACGCTGAGCACTTTTCTGCTTCTTCACTGCAGATAGCCTATCTGGGAAGCTGCAAGCCGGACCCACCACCAGTAGAGCTGTTCGCACGTGCTCACAAGCAACTGACCTGGTGCGATATCAACAGTCATCAGAGGGCGCGGCCGTCAGCGATTCCTATCAACGGCATTGTAGGCGGAAACGTCACAGCTTCGCAGCTACAAAAGGAGACATCCATGGTCCCATCGGTTCACTTGGCAGCGGCGACGGCAGTGGTGGCTTAGTTACGCAACGCTGAGCACTTTTCTGCTTCTTCACTGCAGATAGCCTATCTGGGAAGCTGCAAGCCGGACCCACCACCAGTAGAGCTGTTCGCACGTGCTCACAAGCAACTGACCTGGTGCGATATCAACAGTCATCAGAGGGCGCGGCCGTCAGCGATTCCTATCAACGGCATTGTAGGCGGAAACGTCACAGCTTCGCAGCTACAAAAGGAGACATCCATGGTCCCATCGGTTCACTTGGCAGCGGCGACGGCAGTGGTGGCTTAGTTACGCAACGCTGAGCACTTTTCTGCTTCTTCACTGCAGGTTGGTTATTCTTGATAACTTATCTTGTATATTTCTGGTTATCATTCTGTCGTCGCTGCTGCCAACTTTTTGTACTGAGTGTGTTGTATTTTGATCACTTTTTTTGTACCGAGCATGACGAAAGATCTAGCGAAAATGGAAAAAGAACTAAAGGCAGAATTTGCTCGCTTTAAAGAAGAATGCAAACAAGAACTGAAATCCTATAAAGAAGCATTAGAAAGAGATTGCAGAGCTGAAATCCGGGAACTGAAGACCGAGATAAACAACATGAAAGACAGTTTGGAGTTTGCTTATACGTCAATTAACGAGCTGGAAACTAAGGTGAAAGCTCTAGAATCAGAAAAACAAAAGGTAGTACTTGAAAACGAGGCCCTGGAGGCCAAGATCTTGGATCTGGAAAGCAGGCATCGAGAGCATGAAACTCGCATTGTTCACATGGAACAATATAGCAGGAATAAGAACCTCGAAATTCAGGGCGTAACAAAGCTTGAGGATGAAAATGTTGTGAGCATTGTTTCACAAATTGGCCGTGCCATAAGTGAGGAAATCACAGAAAGTGACATTGAGGCATGTCATCGTGTGCCCACTCGGAACCCTGATAAGCACAACATTTTAGTTCAGTTTAAATCCCGGTCAAAGCGAGATGCTGCATTAACAAAAGCGAAACGCCTGCGTTTGACAAACGAAGACATCGGCATTGAAAGCAAAGAGCCATTTTATGTCAATGATCATTTGTGTCCGTCGCTGAAACGACTTCTAGGAACGGCAATACAGAGGAAGCGCGAACATGAATGGAAGTCAGTTTGGGTGTACAATGGCCAAATTTTTGCAAGGAAGTGTGAAGGTGCACCTGTCATTAAGATTCTGCATAACGCAGATATCTACAAAATATGCTAGTCATTTGTTACTGCGTGTAAGCCATCACCATGAAGTACACTGAATTTGTCTTTCCCAATCATCTTAACCTTCAGGACCCCTCGCATAAGTCTGTTTTGCATTTCAACGCCCGCTCAGGTACAAACAAACACGACCAGATAGTATGCTTCCTAAGTCAATTCCAATTTTGCTTTGATATCATAATGATATCAGAGACGTGGTATCAAGAAAACTGTAATCCACTCCTCCTTGATGGTTACAATCATTATTTCATAAATAGAGAAAATAGGAGAGGTGGTGGTGTGGCAATTTATGCTAAAAAATGTGCACAGTGCACTGTGATACCAGAATTTAGCCTTATCACGAATGAATATGAGATACTGACTTTGAGGAGCAGAGGTGAAGTGATATCTGTTTTATACCGGCCCCCTGATGGAAATATTAACGAGTTCTTGAAGTTCTTCGATGTTTTTCTGCAATATGTTTCACTAAACAACTTCCATCTTATTTGTGCTGGTGACTTTAACATCAATATCCTTGAAGACAATAACAGAACATATGATCTTGTAACTACGCTGCAGTCATCTGGTTTTTCAAACGTCATTACGAGTCCCACAAGAATTACTGCCAGTTGCTCATCTGCCCTTGATCTTCTCATTACAAATATGGAAACCAGTATTTCTGACGCCGGCACTATAACTTCCGATATTAGCGACCACTGTCCGATCTTTATGTTCTACTCCAGTAACACCGGGAAATATGCATTTCATAATGAGGCCTTCTGTTTCCAGCCTGTCTCTGATACGGCACTCGAAGCGTTCAAATATGAGATAAGCTTACATGACTGGTCTACTGTTCTCGGCGAGAAAGATGTCAACAAAGCGTATTCCAAATTTATTGAAGCCTTCGCACGTATTTACGCTAAGCATTTCCCTCTAAAAACTAGTAAGCGATCGAAAAAGCATAGAAAACCCTGGATTTCACACGAGCATATCTGCATGATCAGAAACAAAAACCGTCTTTACCACAGATTTCTGCTCTCAAGGTCAGAAATGGCATTGAAAGAATTTAAGACTACTAGGAATAAGTTAAATTCTACACTACGACAAGCGAAAATGACCTACTACCAGCAGCTGTTCGCCGATGTTTCTAGAAAGCACCCCACTGCTATCTGGAAAATATTAAATAGGGTCTTAAATCGCGGAAACATTGATCAAGCCCCGAAATTCATATTACATGCCAATGAAAACTTATCTGGAAAAGAGCTTGCTGACCATTTTAATCATCACTTTGTAAATATAGCAGGGCCTATCAGTAATGCCACACACGTGCCCCAAAACACAGTCAATATCAGTAACGTTCCTTTGGGAAGTATTTTCTTCGAACCAACAAATGTATCTGAAGTTTTCAGTTCATTTCTGAACCTTAGAAACAGTAGAGCCCTCGACTTTGATAACTTGCAAATCAAGCCAATCAAATATGTCCTTGAATATATTACTCCTGTGCTTGTCCACATATTTAATTTGGCAATTGCAACACATACATTTCCAGACGCTATGAAAGTAGCCAGAGTATCGGTAATTTACAAAAGCGGCGACAAAAACCTAATGTCTAACTACCGGCCAATTTCAGTGCTTCCCGTCTTTTCAAAAGGACTTGAAAAAGTAATTCTTTTCCGCATAACAAAATTCATAGAAAAATTTCATATTCTTAACGATGCGCAATTTGGATTTCGAAAGGGTAGATCAACAGAATCAGCGTTATTGGAAATAAAAGAAGAAATTGTACAAAACATTGACAGCAACCAATTTACACTAGGCGTTTTCATTGATTTTAGTAAGGCCTTCGACTGCCTAAACCATAACATTCTTCTTGGCAAGTTACATTCATACGGCATTCGTGGAGAACCGCTAATGCTGCTTGAGTCCTACCTGAGTAACCGAAGACAACGCGTATCCCTAGACAGCCAACAATCTTCCTTGTTACCTATTGTCTGCGGCGTGCCGCAGGGAAGTATATTGGGCCCCGTTCTTTTTAACATGTACATTAACGATTTAGTGGAAATTGACAAAACAGTTAAATTTTTCATTTATGCCGACGACAGTAGCTTTCTAATTACCGGTAGTGACCCAAACACACTAGTTGTAAAATGTAATGAAATACTCGGTAAAATATGCATGTGGTCACAGTCTAATTTTCTTAAACTTAATGCTACCAAAACCAAAGCAATATTATTTCGCGCCCGAAATAAGATTTTTAAAATGAACAGCGTACTACAATATCAAGGCCAACCTATCGAACTCGTCGAACAACATAAAATCCTAGGCGTAACGTTTCACAGCGATTTGAGCTGGAACAATCATATCGGTCACATCTGTAAGAAGCTTTCTGTCGTTGCTGGCGCGCTATCCCGCTGTCGAATGTTACTTCCTGTAAAAGCTAGGCTTCAAGTATATTACGGTTTATTTTTCTCTCAAATAAACTATTGCAATCTAGTTTGGGCTACCACAACACAAACCAACATAAACAAAATCAGTATCCTTCAAAAGAAAATTATGCGCCACATCGCAAATATTGATCCTGGCTTGACCACCGCCGATAGTTTTCCTGACTACAATATTATCCGAATTCATCACTTTTATGAGTATCGCATCTTGAAGTCATTTCTCTTTTCCACAAAAGAGTTCCAATCTTTTTTTAAACGTGTATCTTCATTGACACGCCACGAACACAATGTTGCTACCCGTAACACCGATCCTTGGCTCGTTCCTCATTTTCGCACCAATTATAAATTGCAGTCCATAAAGCACAATCTACCTGTTATATTAAATCGCCATAAAGATATGAATAACCTTTCGCGTAAAAAACTACACGAATACTTTAGTAAATTGTAATTGCCTTCTTCCTCGCATTTTGTTGTTATATAACTCTGTATAAGTGTCCTCTTTTGTGTGCTTTGTATATATGTATGTACTTTTTATATGTGTATACTCTGTTTAACTTTTGTATTGCATAGTATTTCTCCGTATGTACTGCCTGTCGCTGCTCTGTAAACGTCTCCGGGACTCAGTCAAGGCCCAGTCGGTCCTTTTAGCCCGGAGAACGTTCCAGTGTATAACTGGAGAATAAAATTGAATTGAATTGAATTGAATTGAATTTTCAAGAGGTACGTGGGTGACCGGTTGCGGGGGTAAGGGGGAGGAGAGAGCAAAGGGCAGTAGGGAGAGGGTGCTGTCTCCTGCTGTTCCTTTGCGTGCGCCTTTCTCTTTTTCCCCTTTTACTTTTCCTCGAGCCGTGGACCGCAGGCCGAGAATTCTTCTAAAGTGTGCTGTTTTTTTACTTCAGACGCTGAAGAACGACAAAGCTGGCGCGTCTGCCAAACCGGCCCTGAGAGGTCTCATGCATGAACGCATCCTTGCCGGCTCACATAAAAAAAACCTTACAGCGGCTAATGTGTCACTCCTGGCGAAGGGTCAGTCCTGAAGCGGTCAAAAATTACTGAAAAATCACATCAGAGTTTTTGGAGAGAATCAGTTGCATTCTTTGACGTCCTGGTTACGCAGGCCTGCCACCAGCTTTGTGAAGAGCGCAGTGCAAGGCACAAAGAGTGGCAAAAAAACAAATTTTGGTCGATTTGGCGAGGCTACGGCAAATGCGAATTAGGTGTGCTAGCTCTGCAGTTTCGATTTGGGATCCACTGCTCACGGCTGGAAGTTGATGCAGAAGATAAAGCACAGCGCAAGAGACTGGTAGTTTAGGACACGGGATGATCGGCTGCGGCGATGTAAGAGCGAGTGCTGTGCTGCTGTAGAGTGTCGTATTACGTGTCATGTCCATCTGCCACTGTTTTCTGCATGGTTTGTACATGGTTCATGTACATAGAACAAAAGGCGATGATGTAGTGGTCTGATGCAGTGGCCAGCAAAACTAATCTAATCGCGCCGTCCGTATTGGAAACCCACCCATATATGCAACAGGGAAGCTCTATCAGACCCCCAGCGTTTTCTTGATAGTATTTTCAGCACATTGAGGGCCTGGGAAGCTTTTTTCTTTAAGCTGTTTATATGTGGCAAGAAAGTGAGCTTTTTATCGAAAGTTATCCCTAGAAATTTGTGCTCTTGTTTGAACGGTAATGGGGTTTGGTTTAAATATAGTGTGGGGTCGGCCTGTAGGCCTCGTCTCAAAGAGAACAGAACCGCTACTGTTTTCTGAGGGGAAAATCTAAATCCGTTTCTATCTGCCCATGTAGCCAGTTTATTTATTGTTATTTGTATTTGCCGCTCACAGGTAGGTATGCTGGAAGACGTGCATGCTATTTGGAGGTCGTCTACATAAACTGAGTACATGATGGATTTTGGGATTACTTTTCCTATGGAGTTCATTTTGATGACAAATAAGGTCGTGCTGAGGATGCACCCTTGGTGTACACCAGCTTCTTGGAAAAAAGTCTTGGAGAAGGTTGCGCCTAGGCGGACTCTGAACGTGCGATTGGTCAGGAAGTCGCTCAAACAGCTCAGCATCCTGCCACGGATACCTAGGTCCGCTAGGTCACGGAGGATACCGAACCTCCACGTGGTATCGTAAGCCTTCTCCAGGTCGAAGAAGACCCCGATACAGTGTTGGTTGTGGATGAACGCTTCCCGGACTGTGTTCTCGAAGCGGACAAGGTGATCGGTTGTGGAACATGTCTTTTTAAACCCGCATTGATGTATATCTAAAAGTGGCCGAGACTGAAGTATGAAGGTTAGTCTGATGTTTAGAATGCTTTGGAATGATTTTGCAATGCAGCTAGTGAGTGCTATTGGCCTGTAACTGGTGGGACTAGTTGGTGGTTTGCCAGGTTTTAGGAAGGGTACTATGATGGCTTCTTTCCATGCATGCGGGATTTCTCCACTCATCCATATTTTATTGAAAAATTTTAGGAGAGCCTCTATGGCAGTCTCAGAGAGGTGAGCAAGCACGGCATAATGTATATTGTCTGGGCCTGGTGCTGTCTTTTTACCGGATGTTAGTACTGTGTTTAGTTCCTGCATTGTAGTAAGGTGATTGTAGTCATGTATGCATGTCCCGAAGGCAAGTTTTTGTTTTTCTACTATTGTTTTGTGCTTTTGGAAGGTGTGTGTGTAGTTGGATGAGCTAGAAACTGTAGAGAAATGCTCACCCAATGTGTTGGCCTGCTCTTCTAATGTTCTTTGAGTACCGGGTGTTGTTAGCATTGGAAATGTAAAAGGAGTAAAATTCCCTGTGAATTTCCGCACCTGCTCCCACATTTTCTTTGATCACATTGAGCTGTTTATCGAGGATATGTACTGTTGCCATGATGCCCTTTCTGCGTTGCGTCTAATGTATCGTGCTTTGGCTCTAGCCCTTTTGAAGATGAGCAAGTTTCCTGCTGTGGGATATCTGCGAAGGTTGCCCCAAGCCTTGTTTTGCTGCTTTTTGGCCAATTAGTATTCATTTGACCACCAAACTTTGTGTTTTTCGTGCAATTTCAGAAGTTTGTGGGATTGCTTCTATTGCTGCAGATGTTAAGCATGTCAAAAATGTTCCATTTATTTCTTCTATTGTAAGGGTTTCGCCATATTCTTTTTCCAGTGTGGCCTTCGTTCTGAAAAGTGCCCAACCGGCGAGGTGCATTTTCCATCGCCGTGGCTTCGTAGGGAAGATGGATGTAGCTGACGTTAGATTTAAAACCGTAGGTAAGTGATCACTTCCCCGAGGGTCATCTAAAACATCCCAAATAAAATCATTAAAAACCGATGGTGATGCAAACGCTAAATCGAGGCACGTCATTGTTCCAGAGCTGGGGCAGCAGTACGTTGCTTTTCCTGTGTTCATTAAACATATGCTATTTGAAAGAATAAAATCCTCGATGAGCTGACCCCTGGAATCAGTATGCTCACTTCCCCAGAATGAGGAGTGTGCGTTAAAATCCCCAATTATCACATATGGCTCAGGCAACTGTCCCGGAAGTTCTAGGTCATGCATGGTAATTGTGTTGTGTGGTGTGGCGGTATGTACACAGAGCATATTGTTATTGTTTTATGGCTAATGATGTTTACTGCGACCGCTTCTAAGTTTGTCTTTAATGATACCTCTCTTGCAGGGACATCGCTTTGCGTAATGATAGCGACGCCTCCCGAGAGTTGGCTAGCTTGCACTAGGTCTTTCCGGAAAATATTCTATCTTTTTAGGATGTTTGTGTGCTGTGGCCCAAGGTTCGTTTCCTGCAGGCACACAGCTGTAGGTGCCATTGTTTTTAGCATATCGGCTATGTCTGTAGTTTCTGTGTGGACCTCTACAGTTCCATTGTATTAGATATGCCATTGTGATAAGCTGGGGGTGGGGAAAGTTACTTATTTTCAGGAGCAGTGATTCGTCGTTTCCCTTTCTTCTCTAGGGAATCTCGCCGCCGCTGCAGCGGTGGCGAACCAGGAGTTAAATCCGTCGCCACGTTCATGGTGCCGGATTTCCGCGGAGACGCCGCGGATGTGTGAGTTTTGGATGTCGGCGGACTTTCGCGGACATTCACGTCCTCCACGGTGGACGTGGAGGATGCTTCTTGGTTGCGATGGCCCGTGGCCTTCGCATTCGCCTTTATTGCTGGCAGCGCTGAACCAGGCCCTGCTCCAGCGGCTGAGTCTCTTGGGCCAGCAGTTGCCTTCTTAGAGGGGTGGGGCGATAGGTCCAGTTCAGCAGAACTGTTCTGGGTGTCTGTCGCCGAGGATGCCGCAGCTGAAAGTGGGGCCTGAGGGCCTCCGGCGAGGATCGCGTGGTCTTCCCGCGAAATTTTCAGCCCTGTAGACTGTGTCACCGACTTCTGTGGTGGGGACTTGGTTGTCGACCCCAAGTCCTTCGGATCGACCTGTGTGCCGACAGAAACCGAAGGCGGCGGCGGTCCCCGCGTCACCGCTTCGGAGTATGTCCCTTTCTGTTGGAAAGAGACGCGTCTTTTTGCCTCAAGGTAGGGCAGGTTTTCTGTGGTCTTCAAAGTTATGATTTGTTTTTCTGTTTTCCAGACTGGGCACGACTTGGAGTACGCGCCATGTGCGCCATTGCAGTTGATGCATTTTGGTGTACGTTCGCATCTTTCCTCTGTATGGGCGTCTTCTGCTCATGTGACACTAGTGGGTTTACCTCGGCAAGCGAACATGATGTGTCCAAAGCGCTGGCACTTGAAACATCGCCTCGGATTTGGTATGTATGGGCGGACTTTACAATGGAGGTATGCAGCGTGGATGGAATCAGGGAGAGTTGTGCTATTGAAAGTTAGGACATTGTGTTTTGTCTTGATTTCAGCATTATTTCTCCGGATCGTTATTCGTCGGGCTGCTATTACTCCTTGTTCAGCTAGTTCTTCCATTTCAGTATCGTTACTCTGCAGGAGTTCATGTTCGGATATGTCCCCCTTTGAGTGGTTGAGGGTGCGGTGCGGGGTTACCTGTACACTCATTTCTCCAAGATTCTGTAATGACATCAGTTTGGTGCTCTGTTCTTTTGTGTTTTTAATTCTACAAGGAGATCTCCGGTTCGCTGCTTTTTTGCTTTGTAGTTTCTGCCTACACAGTTCTTTAGAGTGTTGGCGATCACAAATGCAGACAAGTTTGCTACAGGTTCATCTGTATTTGAGTGAACCATGAAAAAGTTCGGAAATGTTCCTGGTTTCTTTGGCATCAATTTTTTCGCATCGGTGCGACCCCTTTTGGGGGGCCGATCAGATTTTTTGAAATTTTTCCATACGGCATGTACTGGCTAAGGGTTCCTAATACTCTGTCGCCTCTGATTCACCCTTATACACAGAGGATGATCCCGGGACTCCCCGCCTGGTAGAGAAACGAGGAGCCCATCGGCCGAGGATTGACCACTTCCTCGACCGCCACCGTTCATGGTTTCTTCCCTCCACCTTTCAACCTATCGCCACGGTACGGAAGACAGCTTCAGTATGGGGGCTAAGGGTCCGTGGTGGCGCCAAGCACGAACACCTCGTTTCAAAAGGTGCCCCTGCGGGGTGACAATATTAGTCAAATAATCTAAATTGCCTTATGTATTTTTGCAGGCCCTATAGGAAAGAACTTGCTCTGCCCACGAAAAAAAATACTCCCAGAAATCACTTGCATTTTCTGTGGTTTAGACCCGAAGTCTACAACTGATTACAATGGTGTAGTTCCCTGGCCCGCTGCTGACAGTATTAGGGGTAAAATACGCGTAGCATTAGGCGCTGTCAGGGCGTACATGTTGAAAAAGAAGCTATGCGACACACAAATCTGGCTATAGAAATGCTACAATCAGAAGCCATGCAGCACCAACATATTGAGCATGCATCCACAGAACGAAGAATTTCCTCGTGTTTATATGCTCCAGGCCCAAGCTTCCTTTTGAAGCGAGTGGCTTCCACTCGTCAAGCAATATTTCATTCAAATGTGAACCTGATTACACAAACAAGAAATGAAAATGAACGGACTACGTTGAAGATATCTTCTATCAGAAAAAAAAAACTGAAAGGTCCACTCTGCTATCTTTGTAGAGAACTATGCAAGCATAATGGGTCGTGATTGAAGCAGATGTCCTTGATATCAACCGAACGGGGTATCCACCGGTTATCATGCGGGCTTTAGTCAAGTCGCTTGTTGTCAAGCGGCTTTTATCCGCAGTCTCCCCCATCATTGATGGAAATAAACAAGCTAATATTATTATAACACGATGGGACATCTATAACAAGAACTTATTACGAACATCCCTCACAAGTATTAAAAAGTGTTTGGATATTTGGCTCCGATTCTGATATCCATGGGATGTGGTGTTTTCCCTAAGTTTAAAAGTGCCGTACCATCCTGCTTTGTTTGCTCCGGCTCTTTTGCCTCCGCAAGGCGCATGCAGCAGCGCGAGATGGAATGTTGCTGATAGTCGGAGACATTAACGCGCTCCATGCAGAATGGGGCTACCCAACTAGCAGTAGAAAGGTAACTGAAATATGGGAGACTGCTCAGGCGCAAGGGCACACCTCACTTATCGACCGTGAAAAACCTACGCGGATTGGTAACAGTGCAACCCAAGGACACGTGCCCCGACCTTGCCTTTACAAAAAATATCCCCGATGGGACATGGGAGAATCTCATCATCACCACAGGAAGCGATCACTATGTGTGGTGTACCACTTTCCAAGCAACGCATTGCAGAATGCGTAACCGGGAAGTGAAGCACGAGAATTGGGACGCCTTAAGATATGTCCGCTCGCAAAGGCCGACGGAGGGGCTAGTAGATTTACGACAGTGGACGGAGCGTCTGCTTCAAGACGCCGCCAACACCTCGAAAACTGTGACGCAGAAGGAAAACGGTCCCCTTCCAGACGCTAAGCTAGCACACATGATGGAAGCACAACGCAGTATACACGCTCGATGGCGCAAAAATAAGCCTAACCGGCGCTTAAAAACTCGACTAACCCGACTTGAAAAGGATATCGAGGCATGCACGTGGGAGCTTAGCCGAGAGCAGTGGCATCAGACATGCGACCGCCTTAATGGGCAACTGGGCAATAAGAACACATGGTTTCTGCTCAAGCATTTACTCTGATGCCACGAAAACTAAGACTGAATCTCAAAAGACCCCACAGAGGATCGCGCAAGCTTGCCAGGGCAGCCATGAAGAGCTCATGATCACATTAAAAAATCAGCAAGTAAACGCCTCCCAGGATATACCCACGTTAGATGGGTGTTCAGGGTCGGCTAATGCTCACATAGATAGGGTTTTTATCGTAGCGGAGGATACAGCTGCTCTGAATCATATTACGGAGTGTCTAGCGTTCCGTCCAGACGGAACATTTGCTGCTGGTGCAGTTCCGTCCAGACGCAATATTTACTGCAGCTAGAGTTCCGTCCAATCAATAGACAGTTTTAGTTTCGCGTACGTAGAAGTTTCACGTAAGTAGCGAGCTTACGGGTCACCAGTGCGCATGCGCAGAACGTGAAGTATCTGCGTAGGTTGCACGGACGTACGTGCATGAGATTCGGATCTTTGCGTTGCGGTCTTCACGTTGCTTGCGTACGTGGCATGGAGGAAGGAAAAAGAGAGGAGAGGCCCTTTCCACACAACACCATGGGAGAAAAATGTGGAGGAAATCACGTGGTTTTTTTCGCGATCGGGAGGCCACCTAGTCCGGGCAGCTTAGCAACGGCGTCGTAGTTGCTGCTTGCAAGCCGGGCGGTAGCAGACGACCGCGGCGTAGCAGTTGCGGTGCGGCGTACTTTTCTCAACTGCTCGAGTTTGTTTTTGATCGTGCTCACAAGCTTACGTTGGCGCCGTTCACTCATATCTCAGGCGGAATTCGCTGCAAAACTCTCGTTGTTGCATGCATTGATTTCAACGTGCTCGACCACGATCGCACGGGCATTTCGTCAACTGCGTCACTGCTCGGAGCCGTCGGGAGACCGCCGCTGCTTACTGAGGAGCACTCGCGCTGTTCGTTTACCAGCGATTCAATACGCCGTGCGCTAGAGAGGTCGTCGGCGTATTGCGCGGACGTTTCGCTTCCTGTGCGTGCAGTGTGCGTGTGCCATTCGCGCTCCCGTTTCCATCGGCAGTGAAACCTCGTTGCTATTAGGCGTGCTCTTGCAACGCTCTAGTGATCGTCACTGGTGTTAGTGTAACTATTTTCGTTTTTCGCGATTGCGCTTGTGTGAGCAGCGGGGGCCATGACATCGGTGGAGGGCGATATTTTAAAGGAAGCCGCTGCGCTGGCTTTGCATGCTTGCACGCCCCTGTTATACGCCGCCGGTAAAAATGAAAAGATAGAGACCCTGCGCTTAAACAATACCTTAGAGATTTTTTTTCTTTAATAAATGCGAAGGGTTAGTTTTGTTTACTGCAATATCTACATAAAGATACGAATGCACACAGGATGCCGAGAACTTCATTTGTAAAAAACATTTATTTTCTCACAAAAAAACAACTCGCACGAAAAAACGTGGCTATTTACAATATCTTCACATCATATACAACAACACAAAAGCTTCTGCTCTATAACAAAGTCATCGACTGCAAACAAATGACATTTGTCAAAACTTCAACCCCATACGCAAACCTGCGCTCGGCTGCAGGTCCTTTAAAAAAAAAGCACTTTTTATTTTCGCGATACCTTCATTTGAGGAGAATGCAAAGGATTAAAAAGTAAACTGACGTAAAAGGTCTGTTAATAATGGGGTGAACTGTGCCTATAGAATTAAAAGGAGTGCTATACGCCGTGCGACGGTGAAGAATAAATGGGCACTCTTATTTTCGTTTCCACATTTCGTTTCCACATTTATTTTCGTTTCCATTATTTTCGTTTCCAATAAATAAATAAAACATGTGACCCCCTCGAAAAAAATTTCTGGCTACACCTGCTTAGTTGTCCTTCGCCCACCGCAGTAATTGAAAGCGACGGTCACTTCCCGTGCTTACAAGAGTTGAGGAACAGGGAGGAGATTTTCGATACCGGACGAATGCCCTTCCCGGGCATCGGTGGCCGTCGTGTGGTTTCGCGCGACGAGGGGCCCACGTTTCTCGCGTGTCCTTCACCTTACCCGGTGAAGGCTAATTTCGAGCGCTGAGCTAAACAAGCAAGTATACTAGTTTCATCGAATGCAGCCTTCAACTTCAGAGTCCCAGGGACGGGCGTTGCCAAAGGGGGGCCACCGCAGATAACCACCGTAAGATGGGCCACCGCAGTAATTGAAAGCGAAGGTCACTTCCCGCGCTTGCAAGAGCTGAGATAAGTATTTTTCTCGGCTGCTACTAATTGTGCCCAGGGCCGAGCAGTTGGAGACGGCGCGGAGACGACGCAGTACGAAGCAGTAACTGAAAGTAGCCACCTGTCTCACACGGGTATTTCCGCTTTATTAACTTCTCCGCTGACGAACACAGGCATAGGGTGCCCTAAACCGGCCGGTAAGCAGCCAAGCGCCACCAGCGCGGGGATCTGTGCCCCTGCGGTAGCATGCTCCTTCGTTGGCTTTGAAACGCGCGCGCAGTAGTCGAGGGCGGAACTTATGCGATGACGTCAGCCCGGACAAGATGGCGCCGAGCTGGTTTCCGGCTTCACAAAATGTCACGTGACGGCCTCTCCTCTCTTTTTTCTTCCTCCATGGTACGTGGCGTTGGCAAGATGGCGGCGCCCTGCCCTTCCGCTTCACAACGATAACAGCTTCGTCGCTAACCCCTCGACGTGATATCGTGCTGTAAACTGCCGTATTTGCCTTCAGTTGGTCTATTCTTGCTATTGCATGAAGTTTTAGGTGAGAACTAGCTTTTGTTTTTCAGGTAGAAACTCGTTTTAGCTGCTCCTAAACCTGGCGGAGAAGCATTTGTGGTCGTCATAGCAACGAGTGTGCCGACGGTCTCGCAAGACCACGCGAAGCTTGAAGTCTCGCGGGATATCGCGAGACCCTCGGCACAGTCAGCGGGAAAAGCAAAACGGTGCACGTTTTGGCTCCATACGCACACGACGTCAACATAAGTGGGACACCAGCGCGCCTTCGCTTCTCGAAAAGCGATGATTTAAATATGCTGCGGGACGTGAAGGAATGCAATCCCTTTGAAGATAACATGCAACATACAGTTGGGTGGAATGAAATCGCTCAAAGTTTGTCAGAAGAAAGGGGGAAAGTATTTAGCGCCCGCACTGTGGCTTGCCCTGGCTCCGCTCCAAGCAGCTCGACTAAACAAAATTAGTTTTCTTTACCTGTACTAGAAGGCGCGGCACAGCATGCTAGCGCATTTTTTAGGTTCTATGGCAGATCTACACAGTTTGCGTCCCGTACAGTACTTGTAGCTAATACTGTACGAAGCGACACGAGCGTACGCTACGTAAACTGCCCACGTGTACGTGCGTGAAGGTTCTACGTACGTAAAACTAAAACTGTCTGTTGTCCGTACTGTCCATACTATACAAAATGGGTGATTTCTACCCACATAAAGCATTTTTTTTGCCTCTGGAATAACCAGTTTACAAAGCTGTATCCAGATGTTCTGTCTACGCATGTATACGGCACCAAAATATCTGTCCGTGCATGTACTGCGTTTAGTTACATCCTCGAAGGTATAATTTCCGTGCATGCATGCAGGATGTGGAAAATGACACTGTTAGAAGCAGAGCGCAGAAACTTTTCGCGAAGTGATGTGAAGGCCTGTCGCTATTTGTGCTGCAAAATGACGTAGCGCGAAAAAGACTAAGACGTACACAAACGGTCAACAAGCATTATGTAAGCGCACCAACAAACCCAAGCCAAAACCCGTTCTATTGCCATTTCTCACTGACTGCTTGGGAATTAAAATTAAGCAGCAGAATATCCTGTCACACATTAGGCGGAACCGGATTACCACTTTTTTAAATGGACATGCAAAAGTCTGCAAGCAAACTGGTTTCCCAATCCCTAACGCCAGCTTTAATTCCGTCTTGACATAACTCTTGTGGCAGATAATGCTCGACGGAACTGTGTGGTGTCAGATACAGTTCCGTCTGGACGGAACCCCATCGTTACATGCAGTTCCGTCTGGACGGAACCCCATCGTTACATGCAGTTCCGTCTGGACGGAACTTTAGAGCAAATTGTAGTTCCGTCCGGACGGAACTCTAGCGCAAATTGTAGTTCCGTCCGGACGGAACTCTAGCGCAAATTGTAGTTCCGTCCGCACGGAACTCTAGCGCAAATTGTAGTTCCGTCCGGACGGAACTCTAGCGCAAATTGTAGTTCCGTCCGGACGGAACTCTAGCGCAAATTGTAGTTCCGTCCGGACGGAACTCTAGCGCAAATTGTAGTTCCGTCCGGACGGAACTCTAGCGCAAATTGTAGTTCCGTCCGGACGGAACTCTAGCGCAAATTGTAGTTCCGTCCGGACGGAACTCGAGCGCAAATTGTAGTTCCGTCCGGACGGAACTCTAGCCACAGCCATCATATTAACACCACCTCAGCAGGCGGGGACGATCGCATTACCAATAAGATGTTGCGCAACGTAGAGGACAAATCAGTAAAGGACCTTACGGACCTCTTCAACAGATATTGGACATTGAATAGGTTGGGGCAACCGAAAAGGAAATAAAAATAATAGGCCCCTGCCTGCACCGTTTACACACAACAGGCTTAACCCAATTGAAAAATAAAAGAGGAGGCCCGTAGGCAAGTTGTAATTTGACCACCCGTGGGTGGAAAAATAAAATAATAGGGAAAATGCTACATTAGCGACCCACAGCCGAGAGAGCGGGCCCGGGGAGGCTCCCCTGACCTCCCCTGGGAATTAGCGGAAAGGGAAATGGGACGTGGGAAGGGAATGGGGACAGCGAGTTTTTTGCTCTGATCCTTCAATTATCTCGACTCCATTACTGGCCCGCCTGGCCAGGACAGGGAGAGCATCGAGATTGCCCAATGGTGCGGCCACACTCACGGGATGCCCGACCACCCACCATACGCAACGGGCTCCGACCGTCGGAGACAGGAAAACCTAACACGGGGTCAGTAGCTACCTGGGGCTCCTCTCGCACACTAGAAGGCCTTTCCCACCTGCCGGCTACTAGCCGTCGAAGGTTTTTCGCGGTTTTTCGGACACCGGAAGTATGTGTGATAGTCCCGAGCCAGTGGAGGTCCAGAACGTCAACGGCCTCGCGGCCTCAGAACTGGTCGCTCCGGGGGGTCCATCTGTGCTTCCTCCAACCATCCATGCACTTATTTCCTCTCCTAGCTTACTCTTCTCCTACCGAGGAGAGAGTGTTCAAGGCTGGGCGACCGGGCCACTAACCAAGAACGTGGCTTAGGATGAGATGACCCGGGCCTACTCCACCGGTACTCCACACATCTTCGGTTTTCGCCAGACTCTTACGAGGCAGTACTAAGCCCTCATCCCCCGGCATCCCGCAGGCGGTTAAGCCTGCGGCCGGCCGTAAGGCCGCTTCCCCGAGGCGGCGGTCCTCAGAGCCTGGCCACTATGAACCCCCGCGCGGACCTGGTTTCTCCGTAACCAGAAACCGACGCGTCGGTAGCCAGACTTGCACGCCCCCGCGCGCAGAGGAAGGAAGGTAGCATGTATTTGAAAACCTTTTGGCGTTTTGACATGCCTTCCGGGCCGGATTTCGTGGGTCCAACCTGAGTATAAACCCAGACCTGCCTCCGCTCAGGCATCGGACCTCACGTGCACGACTGGCCCTCACAGTCGTCTGGGAGTCGCTGCCACTCCCATTGGGGGTTTGCATCCCCAGAGGATGGGTCCCGGCCATCCCATCCCCACTGCTGGCATTGCACCGAAACAAAGCATAGTAGCCGAAACTACACCGGCCCGTATTCGGTGGCGGGGGGGGGGGGCACGAGCAGGCTGCACAATTAGAATCCCCCCCCCCCACACAGATATTGGACAGAAGGCAGCACCCCCAACGAGTGGAAGCACGCTAAAATCGTTTTAATTCCAAAACCGGGAAAAAGACTCGGGATTGGGAACCTCCGCCCAGTTTCGCTAACGTCATGTCTAGGAAAGGTAATGGAGCGTATTGTCTTAAACAGGCTCCAAATGCACGCCGACGCAGAAGACACGTTTCCCCCGTCCGTGATTGGGTTTCGAGCAGGCCTGCGGACTCAGGATATCATGTGGCAGCTACAACAAGACATTCCAGATCTAAATCGCATAAGAGCCACGCGTATCATCCTGGGACTCGATGTGAGTAAGGCCTTTGACAATGCCACACGCTTCCATCCTCTCACCTGTCGCTGATGAAGGTAGGCAAATGGTAGGCAATCGCCACCTTTCTTAACCAGCGCGCGGCTACGCTCCATTTCGGGAACAAAAAAAAATGGCTGTGGCTTAGCTTGGTTAAGCCCGGTAATAGACCCTTTAGAAAATTCAGCGCCATCTGGTGTGTGGTGCGCAAACCGCGGTGCCTCCGCCATTATTTGGGCATACGCCTGCCGGTATGCGCTCGGGCCAGATTGAAAAGTACGGCGCCCGGTGAAGCCACAACAAGCGCAATTTTCTTGTTTCTGTGTCCTAGCCTTGTTCTTTGACATTGGCTCTCTGCACCAAGCTATAGTCGCGATGCCGGCATGCTACTGTGTGCCTTTCTGCAGCCAGCGCGGCGAAAAGACGCGCACGGTAACAAGCTGTGTTTCCAGAGCACGGAGCGCACGGAGTAGCTGCATGCTTCTTTCTTCTCGTCCGTGACCTGTTCGTTTTCACATTAAAATAAATGATATAAGTATTGAAAGAGCAGCGAAAAGTTCCTTCTACCGTGTAGTCGCTCCGCTGTATAGTGAGCACAAAAAAAAAGGTGCCACCTTCGGCGCACTCGAGGACATGCTTTCCGATGCTGGCGACTGTTTCGGCGCGTCACAAAATCAAAACGTAGCTCAAACCCGCTTGTTTTGGATTTTCAAGCATCCACGTCCATTCATAGAGAGCCGTGTGCGCGAAAAAGAGCACGACGATGCGGCGCGGCGAGGTGCACCGTCGTTCTCTCCGTTGCGAACATGCAGCAAACGACGGCGACATAGGCCGAGTGCAGCAGCAGCAGCTGTGTGTTTTCGTTCGGTCAGGGCCTGTGCACTCTGGCTAAGGCAGGAGACACATGTCCGGCAACACGTCCGGCGCGCCGCTCCGGTCGCCGCTTCCGAACTACCACACCACAGCAAGCAGGGACACACGCAGCGGCAAGCACTGCTGCGCCGCTCTACTCAAGCTCCGCCCACAACCGGCGTCGCACTTCGCCGCAGAGCGACGCACTTGGCTTGGCATCGCCTTGTTATCACAAAGACTGCCAGCTATACTCGAGCGGCGACAAAGCATGCCAGCTGATGTTGCGAGCTTTCGGCAACGGCACCGCTCGCGGGCGCTCCGGGCAAAGAGCTCTGCGGCTGCCTGTCTGCCGTGGTCGTCGCTAGGCCTATAGGTTGCTTCGCATCGAAGTGGCAGGGGCCGGCGCTTCGGAACTCGCCCGCGCTATAAGTGAAGGCCTATTCTTCACTCCGTTTTGCTGTCAACAGCATCATCTCACAATAAAATAATAGTATGGTCAATTTCTACGGCGCCTTCAGCAGCGGAGCTAGCGGGCGCCAGTCGAGCCGGACCCCAGCGTCGGGCTAGCGGCAGCTTCGAGGCGGTTCTCGCAACAAATTCGCTCGTAATACAGTTGTCACTTTTACCTGCAACTCGGTATTGACCAATGGCCCAGAAAAATGATATAATTTCTCATTTCCCTATCCCAGGGTTTATTATTTACGTCGATAATACTCATTAGCTCGTTTTTATGACGCCGGCAGACGGGATCCAGGCTGGCCGGCCGGCAGGCTCGGCTCACTTCACGTTCGCACAAGAAAATACAAAGCAGCCATGCTACCAGAAAGGATGCTTGCTAGATTCTAGCAACGACAGCATGCCTGTGCTAGAGTGGAGCTTTCGGCAACGACACCGCCTGCGGCAACGCCGGGCGACGAACTTCGCGCTGGTCCCCGACTGCCCTAGTCGTCGCTAGGCCTAGATGGTGAACAACTACAACGCGACTGATTTCGCACCGGCACTGCTGATCGAGCGCCCGTATCCGGATCCACACGCATTTCGCCCTGCAGTGCGCCTGCTCGTAGTCGAGTCCGGTCCAAGTGTTGTTAGCCCTCTTTTATCGACAGTAGATTCGACCTGCAGGGGGACACGACAACGCGCACTGTCGACGGATCGCAGTGATACCGGCTTGTAGCTTCGCTGAGAGGTGCGGCCGGACGACAGGAGTCCAAAAGCCTTTCCGAAAATCCGCCCAGAATGACAGTCAGGTCCCTCGACCACTGCAAATTTTCCGCCATCGATTTCACAAACGCAACCAGACATGCCACAAGGTAGAAACTAGTGCAAAGGCTGTGCAGCTGCGCGTCTTCCAGCCAAAGGTGCCCAAAATATGGCACCCGGCGCCGACGAAAGTTGCTGATGATGATGCCTGCCGAGTTGCCAGACTGAATTTTCTAAAGGGTCTATTCCGAAAGCAATATCCGTAGCTACGCCATGGTTCAGCTGGTAGTATAACTGGTGGTGGTGCTTGTGGTTAGACTTGTGGTGATGCATCGGTCATACAATCCAATCCAATCCAATATGATAATATGGTAGCTACCGGCCTCGCTACGCGACGGGCTGAAAGTGCAACTAGTATCCAAACCAATGCAATCCAATCCAATATGCTCATTTGGTAGCTACCGGCCTCGCTACGCGACGGGCTGAAAAAGCAAGTAGTATTGCTTTCGCAATAATAGTGGTAGCTACGCCATAAGTCCGCTGGTAGTGTAGCTGGTGGTGGTGCTTGTGGTTAGACTTGTGGTGATGCATCCGTTATACAACCCAATTCAATCAAATCCAATCCAATATGATAATATGGTAGCTATCGGCCTCGCTACGCGACGGGCTGAAAGTGGAACTAGTATCCAATCCAATGCAATCCAATCTAATCCAATATGCTAATTTGGTAGCTACCGGCCTCGCTACGCCACGGGCTGAAAGTGCAAGTAGTATTGCTTTCGCAATAAAAGTAACAACAAAATTACACTCGACACCAGAGGAACTCCGCAAAGCGCTGTACTTTCACCGTTTCTCTCCAACCTTACTATGAGTGGCATCCCACGTCTGTTAGATGCTATCGCACATATACATCATTCTACACGCACCGACATCACCATATGGACCAACTCCAGATCCAATCGAGAGATTGCAGAGTCATTACAACGATCTATCGACACGGTACACTCTTTTGTGCAGGGCAACGACCTTGCGTGTTCACCGGCTAAATCCGAACTCTTCGTTATCAGGAACAAACTAGCCTCACAGGCAGCACCCGACGACCCTCGGGAACCCATCGAGTTGCACATTGACAACCATCCAATACCCCCGGTAGCCACGGTCAGGGTTCTTTCTATGTTTATTAAGAAGAATACTCTCAACACGTAAGCGATCCGCCATCTACGCGTTACGGTGCACCACATACGCGGGCTGGTGAGGCGCATTGCCATCCGTCGCAGGGGCATGAGAAAAGCCTACCTATGCAGGATCATGCTACCATTCATGATAAATCGAATCACGTACGCCTGTCCGTACTATCATCTGCATTGCAGGGACGAAGACGCACTTAATAGCATCATTATAACAGCGTACAAGGCGACCCTTGGCCTGCCGGCATACGCCATCTCAGATAAACTGCTGCAGTTGGTAATTTTTAACACGCTCGCTGAGCTAATAGAAGTCCATAAGACGGCACAAGTGACCCGATTGTCGCGCACGGCTGCAGAAGCGTAATTCTTGACACCTCCACATCTACCCTGCTAAGGAGGTGTGTGCAACATCACATTTATCAGCCGACATTACCAGTAGACTAGTTGTTAAACCAGTAGGGAAGAACATGCCGCCAGAAAAACACGGCGCCCGCAGGAAAGCAAGGGCACAGGATCTTGTGAAACAGTACGAGAAGGAACCACGAGCAGTGTCGTGGACGCAGCTCAACACATCAAAGGCGGAACATACGTGGCATGTATGGCCACTCCAACGTCAGCCCCCGTTATCGCCACAACCTTTCACGCTGGCTCTGTACGCGAGACAGAGGAAGTAGCTCTCGCACTGGCCATCGCGGATCCCCGCACCAAAACTATTCTAAGCGACTCTAAGGGCGCCGTTCAAAAGTTCACCAAAAACTCCGTAGGCTCGCTCGCGATGCGAATTCTGCGCAACCGGGCTCTAAATCACAACATCAATCCCGTATGGGTTTCGGCTCACGCAGGTAACTCCGGAAACGAGGGGTCGACCGTCTAGCCCAAGGTTTAACCAACCGCCGAGGCGCCTCGCTCGTATGCGGAGGTTACAGACTCTTATCACGAGCAAAGATGCACGTATCACGCCCCTCACCTCCACCTGGACAGTGCGCAAGCCACGACATTCAGATGATGTCTACCGATGATGTCTAGTCACAAACGGTGAATACAACCCTGCATGCCCGCACTGCGGTGACGCGACGCACTCCACCCAAGAGATTTTATTGGAATGCGCTAGCAAACCCCCTCTGGCGACACTTCTGCCAGCTCCCTTAGCGGAGGAATGGGGCCGGTTCTCGGTCAGTTCAAGAAAAACAACCCCAGTAGCCCTCATCACGCGAGGTCAAGAGGTCGCCTCCGACTGGAGGCCACCCTGCACTCGCCCCAGCTCTAACTAATCCCTCCCCTTTTGTGGCAGTAAAGTTGTGACCCCCCCACCATGTCCTCGCTCCATTTGTGCTGCGAATTTTTCTACACTAATTAAGGTGATAAGGGTGCACAAAATGTGAAATGGCCAAGCTTTCCCACAGAAAGATGGCCCCGGGGGTCGGCAAATAACCCGTCATTGCGTCCCTCCTACTTCAGCTTGCCATTCGCTCTAAGAAGTCATCTTTCACGCGCAGGGGCTCGCTGAGCCTGCGTGAAGGTGGCTTAAAGTCATCTCCACCGACAACTGAAAATTCAAGCTAGCTACGCAAACACGACAGTAACTTTGCGCAAGATTGACTGCCGCGGTCTGATAGGACGTCATCGTGAGTCCCAAAAGGAAAAGTTATACGTACAGTCACCCACAGACTGAACACTAATGAAGAAATGCGTGGCCCACTGCCGTCAGCGCCCCGAAGAGAGTCATCGGTGCGGGATAATGCTCCCTGTATGTTTACGGTGGCTGACGTCAGCTGGTGCGCAGTTCGCTTTGACTGATTTTTCGATTCTGCCTGATCGCCGCTTAGACAGCGCGTTCGTCGCGGGGGCGTTTCTGCGGTTTTTGCTCGCCGACGCTGCCTCCACGCCCCGCAACGCTCTTTGCAGTTTTCTTTTCGCGGGTACCAAAAATGCGGGCGAAGCTGCCGCGGTTCGCCGTAAACATACCGTAAACCGCTACCGTAAACATACCGAGAGCATTATCTCGCACCCGATTACTATCACCTCGTGCCGCTGACATCAGACCAGGGCATGCGTTCCGTCACTCGCGTTAAGTCTGTGGGCCGCCGTACCACGCGACCAATGCGCCAGCGGCTTTTCGAATCTGAGCCGGAGCGCGAGATCCGTCTGCATGACGGCGAGCGCGCTCCCTCGAGCTGCTTACGACGGGAGTCGTAAACAGGACACGCAAGTCAACAATACCAAAAAGAAATCCGTGCTTCTTAGGGCGGCTTACACGCTGAAAAATTGCGGTATCTCTATGGACAGGACTTTGAACCCCGAAAAATCAGAGAGCGGTTCAGGACACGAGCCATTACTTTCAGGCGTGAACCTCACTTGATTAGCCGCGTGCTTAGGAAATACAATGCAGCATATACCACTGGTAATGACATCACCAGGACAGCGCAGGAACCGTAATTTTGTAGTGAAATCGCAGTTCCACGCGCGTTCAGTTGGTTGACAACAAGGTTGTGGGTGCAAACGTATTTTATCTCGAAGCGGCGGGAGAACAGCTGCTTTTATCTTTCGAACACTGCATAGGAATGAAATAGTCTATTGAAGCAGAAACATCGGATTACCACATCTGGACTTGAGCTGAGCGTTCCCCTCGCGAAGCTCCTAAGCAGTCTTCGTGCCCGCGCTGCGCAAACTCCGACTTTGTACTGGCTTGACGAGTGGATGGCGACTGGAGCGGGATGCTGGGCGGACGATGTCTCATGGATGAGTAACGCGCGAAATGGTTGAGGGGCGTTTTTGAAGTGAACGCAAGTAATCACAGGAAAATGGTCTGCCAGCTACTTCGGGTTCCACTTTTCGCTCACTCACTACAGTCGCCACGCGTGGTGCCATCAATCATTCATTTATTTGTGCTGTGACATGGTTCATTGTACAGCATCGTAAGATCAGCACGTGCTGCGTATGTGCTTGCCCTGACCGCAGAAATCGACAATCCCGACAGATAAGCGTGTTCTGTCGTGGCTTTGCAACACACATTCGCTCCCTGTCAAAGCAGTAAAGTTGATCAGATTGCGTCTCCTCTGTGCAGCGTGCGATATCGACAATCATGTGGGAAGTGCTCGAAGGCTCACACTGACTCGCGCGAAATGGGGATGTCGCATCGGGAATGATTTCAAACATCCGGACTCGGCAACTGTCAGTGTCATTGTGATGTGTCCGGGGAGCATGCCAGTGGAGCGGGTGGTCCGGGCGCACACGAAACGCCCGGCGGCCATTATGAGCGCACTCAGGGGACACTGAAACACTGACAACAAGCAGTGCGGATGAATGTTACAAGAGAGACAGGCCCCCGTCTCTCTTGCCGTGTCTACGTCAGCCACCAGGGCACTAGAGGAGCCGGGAGGAGGGCGTGAGATAGGTGGGCGTTCAGGACACGCACATACGCAGCACGCGCTGATCTTACGATGCTGTACAATGAACCATGTCACAGCACAAAGAAATGAGTGAATAAACGATGCCACCACGCGTGGCGACTGTAGTGAGTGGGCGAAAGTTGGAACCGGAAGTAGCTGGCAGACTATTTTTCCGTGATTACTTGCGTTCAATTCAATAACGCCCCTCAACTATTTCGCGGGTTACTCAACCATGAGACATCGTCCGCCCAGCATCCCGCTCCAGTCGCAATCCGCTCGTCAAGCCAGTACAAAGTCGGTGTTTGCGCAGCGCGGGCATGAAGTCTGCTGAGGAGCTTCGCGAGGAGAACGCTCAGCTGAAATCCAGATGTGGTAAGCCGACGTTTCTGTCCAACAGAATATTTCATTCTTCTGCAGTATTCGAAACATAAAAGCAGCTGTTCTCCCGCCGCTTCGAGATCAAGTACATTTGCACCCACAACTTTGTTTACGCCTACTTCGTTGTAAACCAACTGAACGCGCGTGGAACTGCGATTTCACTACAAAATTACGGTTCCTGCGCTTCATTCAACTTTCGGGCAGTTATTACCAGCGGTATATGCTGTATTTTATTTCATAAGCACGCGGCTAATCAAGTGAGGTTCACGCTTCACAGTAATGGCTCCTGTCCTGACCATTGCTAAACCGCTTTCTGATTTTTCTGGGTTCAAAGCCCTATCCTTACAGGTACCGTATTTCTTCAGCGTGTAAGCAACCCTAAGAAGCACGGATTTCATTTTGTTGTTGTCGACTTCCGTGTGCTGTTTACGACTGCCGTTGTAAGCAGGTCGAGGGAGCGCGTGCGCCGTCGTGCAGACGGATCTCGCGCTCCGGCTCAGACTCGACAAGCCACTGGCGCATTGATCACGTTGTAGAGCCGCCCACAGACTTAACGAGAATGACGGAACGCATGACCCGGTCTGATGTCAGCGGCACGGTGTGATAGCAATCGGGTGCGAGATAATGCTCTCAGTATATTTACGGTGGCTGACGATAGCTGGTGCGAACCGCGGCAGCTTAGCGCGCAATTTTTGGTACTCGCGGAAGGAAAACTGCAAAGAGCGTTGTGGGGCCGTGGAGGCCACGTCGGCGATCAAAAACGGCAGAAACGCCCCCGTGACGAACGCGCTGTCCACGCAGCGATCGGACAGAATCGAAAAATCTGTCAAAGCGAGCTGCGCACCAGCTGACGTCAGCCACCGTAAACATACAGGGAGCATTATCCCGCACCGATGGCTATCGCTTCGGGGCGGTGACGGCAGTCCGGGCCACGCATTTCTTCATTAGTGTTCAGTCTGTGGGTGACTGTACGCATAACTTTTCCGGTTGGAACTCACGAAGCCGTCTTATCAGACCGCAGCAATCAGTGTTACGCAAAGTTACTGTCGTGTTTGTTGTAGCCATCTTGAATTTTCAGTTGTCGGTGGAGATGACTTTAAGCCACCTTCACGCAGGCTCAGTGAGCCCCTGCGCGTGAAAGATGACTTCTTAGAGCGAGTGGCTAGCTGAAGTAGGAGGGACGCACTGACGAGTTATTTCCCGACCCCCGGGGCCTTCTTTCTGTGGGAAAACGTGACCCTTTCAGGTTTTCTGCACCTTTATTACCTAGAATTAGTGTAGAAAAATTCGCATCACAAACGAAGCGTAGACATAGTGGTAGTGGTTACAACTTTATTGCCACAAAAGGGAAGAGATTAGTTGGGGAAGGGGCGAGAACAGGGTGGCCTCCAATCGGGGGCGACCTATTGAGCTCGCGTGATGAGGGCCAGTTGCCAGTTTTTCCTGAACTGGCCGATAGCCTGTCCCATTCCTCCGCTGAGGTAGCTGGCAATAGTGTCGTCGGAGGGGTTTTGCTAGCGCATTCCCGTAAAATATGATCATGGGTTTCTTGCGTTCCGTAACCGCAGTGCGGGCATGCGGGGTCATGTTCACAGTTTGTGATTAGATATTATCGGTAGGGGCTAAGAATTGGCTTCGTTTGCTGGCGTCTGAGTGTCGTGGCTTGCACCCTGTCCACGTTGAGATGAGGGGCGGGATAAGTGCATCTTTGCTCGCCATAAAAGTTTGTAACCTCCGCGTACGAGCGAGGCGCCTCGGCGGGGGCGTCAGTTCTCAAGTAGTATCCTGTCCCCCGGTTGGGTAAACCTTGGGCTAGCTGGTCGACACCCTCGTTTCCGGAGTTTCCCGCATGAGCTGGAACCCTTACGAGATTGATGTTGTGATTGAGAGTTCAGTTGCGCAGAACTCGCATTGCTAGTGCGCTTACCGAGTTTTTGGCGAAATTTTGAAAGGCGCTCTTAGAATAGCTTAGAATAGTTTTGGTGCGGGGATCCGCGATGGCAGTGCGACAGCTAATCCCTCTGTGCCGCCGCGGTGGCTCAGTGGCTATGGTGCTCGGCTGCTGACCCGAAAGACGCGGGTTCGATCCCGGCCGCGGCGGCTGGAATTTCTTTGGAGGAGAAATTCTAGAGGCCCGTGTACTGTGCGATGTCAGTGCACGTTAAAGAACCCCAGGTGGTCGAAATTTCCGGAGCCCTTCACTACGGCGTCTCTCATAGCCTCAGTCGCTTTGGGACGTTAAACCCCATAAACCAACTAAACCAACCAGCTAATCCCTCTGCTTGGCCTTTAGAGCCACCGTGAAAGGTTGTGGCGATTACGAGGGCTGACTTGGGAATGTCCATACATGTTACGCCTTTGTCGTACTGTTTCACAAGATCCTGCGCACTTGCTTTACTGCGGGCGTCGTTTTTGTCTGGCAGCATGTTCTTCGCAACTGGTTTAGCAACTAGTCTACTGGTAGTGTCGGCTGATAAATGTGATGTTGAACATACCTCCTCAGCAGGGTAGATGTGGAGTCCCTCGAGAATTACGCGTCCTGCAGCAGTGCGCGACAAGCGGGTCACTGGTGCCGTCTTATGGGCCTCTAGTAGCTCAGCGAGCGTGTGAAAAAATTCCCAACTGCAGCAGTCGATCTTAGTTGGCGTATGCCGGCAGGCCAAAGGCAGCCTTGTATGCTCTTATAATAATGCTATTAAGTGCGTCTTCGTCCTTCCGACGCAGATGATAGTACGGGCAGGCGTACGTGATTCGACTTATCATGAATGACTGCATGATCCCACATAGGCAGGATTTTCTCATGCCCCTGCGACGGGTGGCAACGCGCCTCACCAGCCCGCACGTAATTGTCTCCAAGTGACAGCTTCCTCTCTGCTGAGAGATTTGTGCGGTGGGGGATATCGCATTCTTCTTCCTCTATAGTTTTGTAGTATGGCCGAATATTCCCTGGGTGCTGGCGCGAGTTCGGCGGTCTCGTCGGATGCTCGGAAAGTAATGTATCCTCGAGCTATCCTGTCGGCCTCTTGGTTCCCTGCCACCCCCGCGTGCCCCGGTACCCACACAATTCAGTGTGGGATCTTGTCGTTTTGTTCTTCCTGGTTTTTAATTCTGTCGCTCGCTGCGAGGAGTATACGGAGCCCGTGACGACCTATCCTGCCATTCATGTAATTTCGGCAGGCTGTTTGAGAGTCCGTGAGTATTGTTAGTGACCGCCCGGTTCTATAGCCCTCCGCCACCGCTAGAGCAACGGCTACTTCCTCGGACTCTGCAGCTGTGCAGCCTCGGAGAGACGCGCTGGTCATTTCGCGTAAAGACGAATCGACCACCACCGCTACAGCGATTTTGGTATCTCCTCCTCTCCAAGACGCGTCTGTATACACGGTTGTGGCTTGAGGGGCGTATGTTTTCTCAATGAATTCGGCCCTCGCTTCTCTTCTTCCTCGATGGAGGTTGGGATTCATGTTTTTTGGTATTGGAGCTACCTTGAGGGTCTTGCGAAGCTCGTCGGGGATCGTTGCCGTCGTCGACATTTCTCGCATCTGCTCGCGGTATCCGAGCCTCTGCAGGAGCGCTCTTCCAGTCGTTGTTTACAACAGCCTGAGTTTTTGCGACTCAGGCTGCGCCTCTCGTAGCTCCTCAAAGGTGTTATGTAATCCCAGGGCCATGAGTTTTTCTGTAGACTTGTAGCGTGGTAGTCGGAGCGCTGTCTTATACGCTTTGCGTAGCAGGGCATCTGCTTGTTGTATTTCGTTTTTTTTTTGAGGCACTGGTAGGGTAGGCTGTACGTGATTCGACTAACTACTAGGCTTCTGACTAGTTTTAGTGTGTCCTCTTCACGCATGCCATGTCGCCTGTTGGTGATGCGGGTGATCATGCCTGCGACTTGTAGCGTTGTTGCTTTTAGTAGGGTAAAAATGTGAGTACTGCGCTGGTTGGATTGAACCCACATGCCCAAAATTCTTATTGTTGTCTTTTCGGGTATGGGCGTCCCTTCTAGGTAGACGTTGAGTTTTAGGTCCTCGTTGGTTGGAACGGTCCGGTTTTGCTTGCCTCTTCAGACTCTCAGCAGTTCCGATTGCTCGGTCGAGCATGCGAGTCCTCTTTCTGCGAGGTATTGCTCTACACAAGAGGCCGCTTGCTGTAGCCTTTCTTCCTTCTCTGCGAGACAACCCGTGTTTGTCCAGACTGTTATATCGTCAGCATAGATTGCATGCCTGATGCCTTTGATGTTCTCTAGTTTTCGAGCTAGGCCTTACATATCTATGTTGAAGAGTAGGGGTGAGATAACTGACCCTTGGGGTGTTCCCTTGTTTGGAGTGCGAATTTTGTCCGATCGAAGGACTCCTATGCCGATGGTGGTAGTTCTATCGGACAGGAAGGCTTTCACGAAG
Source organism: Amblyomma mixtum (assembly GCF_055824585.1). Taxonomy (NCBI): domain Eukaryota; kingdom Metazoa; phylum Arthropoda; class Arachnida; order Ixodida; family Ixodidae; genus Amblyomma; species Amblyomma mixtum. The sequence goes on along the minus strand of NC_143021.1, from coordinate 155,269,929 downwards.
CCGTGGATTCTGCGTCCGCAATCCAGGTTGTCTAAGCCTGTAAGGATCGCTTCGTGGCTGACGTTATCGAACGCCCCCTTGATGTCCAGGGCCATTATGACATTTTCTCGCGTCCGAGGTACGTTTCGGAGGACATCTTGTATCTGGAGGAGAACGTCCTGCGTCGAGAGCTTCGCTCTGAAGCCGAACATGGTATGTGGTACACAGTCGTTATCTTCCATGTAATTTTGCGGTCTTAAAGTTACAACCCGTTCGTAAAGCTTGCCAAGGCACGACGTGAGTGATATGGGCCTGAGGTTTTCAGTTTGTAGCTTTTACCAGGTTTAGGTATCATTATTACTTCGGCGTGTTTCTAATCTTCGGGAACCGTCTCCGCCTCCCAATGTTTGTTAAGAAAGGTGACGAGCTCTTGTATGAGGTCGTCGCTCAGGTTGCGGATTAGGGCGTTGTCGATTCTGTCCGCTCCGCCTGCCGTGTTTCTGGTGGTGTTTCTTATGGCCGCGTAAACTTCTTCCACAGTTATGGGGCGGTCGAATTTCTCGTTTTCGGCTCCTCGATACGTTCCTTGGTATCGCGGGGAATTGTGATCGCCGAAACATTTTTCTCGTCCCTTCTCCAGTAGGGCGATGTCTGATCCCTCGAAGGAGTGGATGAACCTGTGGATGGCTTTATTGTTTTCTGATTTTATTTTGGTCGGATCGATTAGTGCTCTTAACAGATTCCAGGTTCTGGCCGTGCCTAGAGTTCCCCTAAGCGAGTCGCTGAGTTGTTCCCAATTTTTTTTAGCGAGTTGCATCGCGTATTTTTCTGCCTGTGCCGTAATTTCTGCTATCTTTAGTTTTAGTTTCCTGTTGTGTTTTTGCTTCCGCCATCTTTTGGTCAGACTGCGTTTCGCTTCCCATAGTCTGAGGAGGTGGGCGTCGACTTCGGGCGTTGCTGTCGTTCTCCTTAGACTTTTTGTGCACCGTTGTCGCGTTTCTCTCAGCATGCCGCTCCATTTAATGAACATTTTTCGAGTATCACAAAAACCCTACTCTCTTCCACCGCACCGAATCCCGGTTACGCTTTGCAAACACCAATTGTTGCCGAGTCTATATTCCGTTTTCCCACAACTGAAGCTGAAGTCGTAACAGTTTTTAGCAACCTAAAATGTAGCAGTGCAGAGGAAAAAGATAAATTGCGCATTAAACCGTTTAAGTTTATTATTGACTTACTTGCTGCACCGTTAACTCACATTTACAACATTGCTCTCGCTACAGGGATCTTTCCGGCAGAAATGCAAGTCGCAAAAGTTATTGCCATTCATAAAGGAGGCGACACATTAGAATTATCAAATTACCGGCCGATCTCGATCCTGCCTGTGTTATCAAAGGGTTTAGAAAAAATGATGTGTTCCAGATTAACTAAATTTTTAGATAAGCATGGTGTCCTATCTGACCAACAGCTTGGCTATAGACCTGAAAAATCGACAGAGACAGCTTTGATTAAACAAAAAGAACTAATAGTTGAAGCCTTTGAGCAGAAATGCCTGATCTTTGGCATTTATGTAGATTTTTCAAAAGCATTCGACTTGCTCAACCATAATCTGCTGCTGCAAAAACTGGAACACTACGGAATTAGGGGAGTCACTTTGTCTCTGCTCAAATCATACTTAGCTCATCGCAGACAAATGGTTTCTCATAATAACAAGTTATCTAGCCTTGAGCCACTTCTCCCTGGTGTTCCCCAGGGCAGCATAATGGGGCCCTTACTATTTCTTGTTTACATTAATGACATCTTTTCTACCCCTGCCGTTGACCTTGTGGGCTTTGCTGATGATATTACAGCACTGTTGTCGGGTAGCACAGAAGCCGAATTATTTTCGCGAGCAAATAAGTATATTTATTTATTCACAATACCTTACAGGGCCCAGAAGGGCATTGAGTAAGGGGGGCAAAGAGCGAGAAATGTACAAAAGAAACTAATTAATACAACATGAGATACAAGAGATTAAGTAAAAGAAACTAATGTACTTAAAGGCGAAATTATACATAGGATACAAGGTACTTATTAGTAGCATGAATGCCGGACATACGGCCAAAACAAAACGTAATGGCAACGAAGGAACGAAAGTCCACTGCGACAACAAAAAAAAAATCAGATAGGAGGAAAAGCGATGTCATGTGAGATATCTACGTAGCTGATCCTGGAATGGTTGATGATTGACGATGGATGCGATATTGTCAGGAAGATCATTCCAAAGAGCGATGGCACGTGGAAGTGCAGATGAATTAAAAGCGAGGGTTCTACCGTGAATTCGTTTTATGCTCTTCTGGTTATGTAGGCGGCGTGAAATGCGTGTAGGCGTTTCAAGAGGTAATGGAGATGGCCTTGTGCTGAAAAGATATTTATGAAATAAGCACAAAAGAGCAATGGAACGGCGAATGTCTAAAGGCTCGAGACCGATATCAATTTTTATTGCTGTTATGCTGCAGTGAGGGCTGTATTTGCGTGTAATGAAGCGAGCGGCTCTGTTCTGGATGGATTCTAACATGCTGATTAAGTATTTTTGATATGGAGACCATGTAGGTGATGCAAATTCTAGTTGCGGCCGTACGATTGTGAGATATGCCAGTTTTCTTACGCTGTTAGGGAAGGTTAGCAAATTGCGACGCAGGTACCCTAGTGACCTGCTGGCTTTGGCACAGATGGCTTGAATGTGCGTGGCCCATGAAAGATTATGCGTCAGATGAATGCCTAAATACTTGTACGATAATGCCTGAGACACTGTAGTGCTATCTATGATGTACGAAAAGCTAGAGTTTGTATGCTAGCGGCTGAACGAGATAATTTTGCATTTTGTAGAGTTAAGCGACATTTGCCATTTAGTACACCAGTCCGAGATGAGGTTCAGGTCACATTGGAGAGTGAGGTGATCATTCATGGAATTGATAGGACGGTAAATGATGCAGTCATCCGCAAAAAGTCGCAGGGAAGAAGATATGCCAGCGGGTAGATCGTTAATGTATATTAGAAACAATAAAGGACCAAGAACACTGCCTTGAGGCACACCAGATGTTACGTCACAGAGTGAGGAGGAGAAATTGTTAACTGTTGTAAACTGGTGACGAAAAGAAAGAAAGTTGCGAAGCCATGTCAGTGTTAAAGAATCTAGGCAAAGAGCAGATAATTTCGAGAACAAGCGGGAATGTGCAACACGGTCAAAAGCTTTAGCAAAGTCCAGAAAGATGCAATCAGTTTGTAGGTTAGCGTCCATGTTGAAGTGCAGGTGAATCGTGGATTCTAGTAGTTGCGTATTACAAGAAAATCCTTTTCGGAAACGATGCTGTTTAGTGAAAAAGAAAGAATTAAGTTCCAGGTGGTCGTAAATGTGAGAGGCGATAATTTGCTCAAGTAACTTGCCGCATATGCATGTGAGCGAAATGGGGCGATAGTTTTCTGGCGAATTTCTATGTCCGTTCTTGAACACAGGGACGACCTTGGCAATTTTCCAGTCTGCGGGGAGCAAGCCAGATGATAATGACTGCTGAAAGATATGGCAAAGAATTTGACTAGAAGTCGATACAGTGTTCTTTAATATTTTAGAATTAATGTCAACACCAGCGCTAGTGGAGAGCTTGAGGTTTGTAATGAGATGGGATATACCTTCAGTGGTGATGTTAATAGGAACCATATATGGATAATCAAGGTCAGGAACACTGGGTACGTTGGAATGATCTTCCTGAGTAAATACAGACGCGAAACATCTGTTGAATTCATGCGGGCATTCACTGTCCGAAAATGGTGTGAGGTCGGCATTGCACAATGAAATGTGGTTACGAGTCCCGTCAGGAGATATCACACGCCAAAATTTTTTCGGATTAGATTTTAAGAGAGCAGGCAGGTCATGAGAAAAGTATTTGTTTTTAGAAGCGCGAATAGCACTACAGTAAGATTTTAGGCATTGACGGTATTTTTGCCAAGCAAATGGCGTGGACACAAGTTTAGCCCTTCGGTACAAACGCTTTTTTTTGTTTCGGTGACGGCGCAGAGACCTATTGAACCAGGGGCTGGATTTGTCGTTTGAGATAGAAACCAACGGAACATATTTATAAACTAAATTTGTTATAGTGTTCTTAAAAAGCATCCAGTTTTGTTCAACAGACCTGTCCGAAAATGAAGGCAAGAAGGTTGTAGTGAAAAATTCGTTAAGTGCGATATTCATATCACTATAATTGGCTCTATTGTAATCCCGAATTTGCCTAGATGTAGTACCTTAAAATTTTAATGGGACCGTAAGCTGCAATTGGATAAGCTTATGATCGCTAAAACCATCTAGGAATAGCACTTCGCGGACCGTTTCAGGCGCGCTGCAGAAAACTAGGTCTAGGATATTGGAACCACGAGTTGGTTGATTGATAACTTGAAAAAAATTAAAATCTAACATGAGGTTGATAAGCTCAACTGAGATGTGGCATTCGGATGACAAACTTGACCAGTCTATCCGAGGGAAATTGAAGTCGCCAACCAGGTAAATGATTTCAGGTGGGCATTTTTGGATAGCGGACGTAACACTGATATGAAGCCGTGAAATGAAGGAATGATCAGAATCAGGTGGCCGGTAGCAGACATCAACCAAAACTTTCTTTGATGATGTTGTACATGCAGCCCACACTATTTCAAGGATGGAATCAGTGCTGACGAGAAATGAAGGCAATGCTTTCTTGATGGCGACAAGGACGCCACCACCTCTTTTAGTGGAACGATCACCTCGATAAATATTGTATTTATCAAGACTGGGAAAAATTTCATCATCCGCTACATCTGGATGCAGCCAAGTTTCTGTGAGTGCCACGATATCGCTGTCAGCATCATCCAAGAAAGAACATAGTTCGTCACGCTTAGGGAGCAGGCTTCGGATGTTTCTTAAAGAAAGTGATAACTGTGGATCAGTGACAGATGACCTGGGCAATGGCGGAATGTTTGTGCTCCTGCCTAGCTATCTTGAGGACAATACAACTGAGTCAGTCGCGCTGTCGTACATGTATATGCTCTTGTCAATGCGCAGTTTATCAGCAACCAGCCTTCCCTTCTTACCCTGTTGTTTGGCAAACTCGAGCAGTTTTTTCCTTGCTATCCTGGTTGACCATGAAAAGTCCTCTTGGATAGAGTGACTCGTGCCTTTCAGCTTGTGCGCAGACGCAATAATTTGCTGCTTATCTTAAAAAAGTGAGAATTTTGCGATGATGGGCCTAATCTTCTCGACGTCGTACTTTCCCAGCCGATGGACACGTTCAAACTGGGCATTCGTAACCGTAATTCCCAGCTTTTCGGAGCAGAAGGTGATTATTTTTTGCTCGGAATCATCTCAGCTCTCATTCTCCTCGTCCTGAAGTCCGAAAAACAGCAAGTTCGAGCGCCGAAGCCTGTTCTCTGCATCATTGCATCTCACGGTCCAGCTTTGCTGTGATTTCTTGCAAACCAGGGTCAGGAATGCTGGCATCGGTTTTGCTATACACTTCTGTTATGGCTTCAAGCGCTGTAACTCTGTCGGTGAGCTGTTTTATTGCAACATCTGCAGCATCCTGTTTTTCCCTGACACCCTTCAGTTCATTTAGTATCGTTGTTTGACCAGACTCAATCCTTTGCACTGTTTCCAACACAGAAGCAAGCAATACCTCTTGAGTTATTTGCTCAGGAGGAGGACCAGGGTTTGTCTCCACATCACCAGCAAGTAGGAGCAGCAAGGATCGGGCAAAGGAACAACATCGCGACACAGACAATATCAAGCGCTTCACCTTAACGCAGAACTCTGTTGGGCACGACACCGCAAGCATACAGTAATCAAAACTCATAGGACAAGTAGCACCTTCCATGTAACTAACCTGCGCAATCAGGACGGGTAAATGATGCATGCCTGACGCGGCGTTGTGCCCAAATCCACTGCTTGCTCCGTCGCTGTTATTCCCCGGCTGGCTGTGACGTGGATCGCTGTCGAAGACGTATGTTGCCTGATGAAACGGTCGGTGGCGTCCGAATTCAGTTGCAGCGGCGGTGAGCCAGGAGTAGGCGGTAGCGTCGCTTCATGACCAAGCTCACGGTAGGTTGCCGGCCAGCAAGCGATGCCACATAGGAAAGCACCCTGCGCAATCAGGACGGGTAAATGATGCATGCCTGACGCGGCGTTGTGCCCCTGGAATATCTTCACGAGTGGTCAAGAAATAATCATCTAAAAGTTAATTCTGCAAAAACGAAGGCCGTCTTATACCGAACAAGAAACAAAACTGTTCACACCAATTTCACCCTATCACTAGGAGGCAAAACAATTGCAATCGTGAAAAACATAAAATGCTTAGGGGTTATCTTCTCAGAGTGTCTCACCTGGGACGAACAGGTCAATCATGTTCGGAAAAAACTGAATCGCTTCAACGGTCTTATTTGCCAACATAGGGACACACTTCCGTCTCGAGTAAAGGTCCTCATTTATCAAGCATTCTTTCTCCCATCACTGACTTACTGTCTCACAGTTTGGGGAACGACGACCCAGCACAACATATCCAAACTAATAACAGTACAAAAGCGGGCAATTAGATTCATAGCAAAGGTATCGTGGCAGACCCACACACATCCATACTTCATTCAATTTGGCATTCTAAAGATCACTTCTTTGTTTCCTTTAAGATTCCTATCAATGTACGAAACTGCGGTTTTTACTAACAATGAAACCACTCTCTCGCTTCTAAAAATGCCTCGCTATTCAACCGTCCACGATACCCGCTCTCATTTTCATTGCTCACTGCCTCTTTGTCGGACCAAATACAGTATGCAATCTTTATCTTTTATTCTGCCAAAATACCTAAACATTTTAGAAAATAACAACATATCGCCAAAAGACACCACGGTAAAGAGCCTAGAAACCATTTTGTATCTTCTTGAGGGCGTTTAATTGCAACTTGTTCTGAACTGTGACTAAAGCTGTGTGAATTATGCTTACGTTGTACACCTGGATGATGTGATGCTTTTGGTTTTTGAGTATTTATGACGCTTTTTGTTGTGATTGTGATGCTAATGTTGAAGTGCCACTGTAAATATTCCATTCATGTTGATACTTTATTCATTGTTTTCGAGTGCCTCACCTGTAGCTGTCTTGTAAACTAACAACTGCGGCAATACGTTGCCTCAGCAGTGTGGGCGCAGGGTGCCTCTCAAGCTGCATTCAAGCAGCTTTTTTCCCTGCGTCCTCTCTCTCTGTGATACCTGTACCACTAAGAGCGACAAATAAACTTCAACTTCAACTTCATTCCTCTAGTGATTGGAAACCGCCTTCAGATTTGTTGCAAGCCCCGCGAAACGCGTTCCAGTTAGTGATTTTCGCCTGTCCAATCTGGCGTCTTATGGTGTCGGATGCTATTCGTGTCCGGAGGATAAAGTGATCGCTGCCTAGATTTTCCATCATTTTTTCCCACTGTGACTCCCTGCTCCTCCTTACGGAGGTGAGGTCCGGGCATGTGTCCGTGCTCACGCTATTCCCGATTCTCGTGGGGGTCGCAGGATCTGTGATTAGACTGCAGCCAAAGTATTCCGCTACTTTCACTAATGTTCCTCCCTTGATGTCTTGTTTCTGGTATCCCCAACTCCTGTCCATGGCGTTGAAATCTCCTACGATGATGCGTGCATTTTCTTTGGCCAGCTTGTGCGCTCCATAAAACAGTTCAAAGAGTTTGGCATTTCTTTGTCTCGGCGGGCTGTACACGTTCAGTAAGAACGTGCTGCTTCCCCTTCGCTTTTTCGGAATGAGTTCAACAAGCGCGTGTTCAATGTCGGTGTCGGCGATGGTGACGAGCATGCTATCCACTCCGCCATGCCAGCTCGATGGTTTGGAATGAACATAGGTGCGTCTGAATACGGTGTCTTTGCTAACTCTCATTCTCCTTCCTTCCCTTCCGGCGAGGTTTAGGAGTCCACCGAGATATGAGAGAGATACATTCTCTCTCGTCAAAAAACAAATTACCGACGAGCGAGGCGTAGAACTGAATGGGCGATGGCGTTCTATGGACTCCCTGGCAGCGTTGCAAGACGCTGTCGCGTTCCACTCTTAGAGGCGAAGCTTAACATCTTAACCACACATCAGTGACCACACTTTAGGTGAAAAAAGTGGCCCCCAGAATTTTGACGGGTGTCCACCGAGATATGCGAGACAGTTACCGCTTAATTTCCTTTCCTCAAATACAATTTTCATTTTCTTCATTACGGGCCCTCTTTGTCTTCTTTCACTCCCACTTCCTCCCTTCCTCTACGGTGCGGTTCAGGTGTCCACCGAGATGACAGAATTACTGCGCCATTTCCTTTCTTCAAAGAGCGTTGCGTTCAAAGGGCAAGGCATCGCGCCGAACGGGTGGTGGGGTTCCGTGGACTCCCTGGCAGCGCTACAACATGCTGTCGCGTTCCACTCCTAAAGGCGAAGCTTAAGCGTCATTATGATGAGGATTGCTGGTCACTGGCCAAAGTCAATAAAGATGGAAAGACGTTTCGGGAGCGCAACGGCTCCCTTGTTCACTATCTTGTTCACAGATAGTGAACAAGCGAGCCGTAGCGCTCCCGAAACGTGAACAAGGGAGCCGTTGCGCTCCCGAAACGTATTTCCATCTTTATTGACTTTGGCCAGTGACCAGCAATCCTCATCACCATGATTCCTGACCAGACGGTATGCCGTCAAACCCTCGGCTACATTAAGCGTCATTAATTAGCAGTTAATTAGTATTCAGTCATTAACGAGTAATTAACCATTGATTAGTGATTTGTCATCACTTAGTAATTTGTACTCAATTATATGTGACGCCACCAGTGCCACAGAAGCAGCGAAAGTGGTCCGGAAAACGCTTTCGCCTCTACGCACTTTAGACAGTCAAAGTGCGCCCTGAATTTTTTGTTGAACTTGTTTGTTCACATTTTAAGCACAGACCTTCAATCTCCTTCAAAGTATTCCCCACTTGCAATGATACGCTTGTCGAATCTTTCATTCCACTTTACAAAACATTGCTTAAATTCATCTTTTGTGATGCTTGACAGTGCCTCCGTCATTTTTTTTCTTCCCTTCAGGAACATCAGCGAAACGCTTTCCATTCACCTATTTTTTTCATTCTAGGAAGCCGCCGCGGTGGCTCAGTGGTTATGGTGCTCGGTTGCTGACCCGAACGACGCGGGTTCAATCCCGGCCGCGGCGGTTGAATTTCTTTGGAGGAGAAATTCTAGAGGCCCGTGTACTGTGCGATGTCAGTGCACGTTAAAGAACCCCAGGTGGTCGAAATTGCCGGAGCCCTCCACTACGGCGTCTCTCATAGCCTTAGTCGCTTTGGGACGTTAAACCCCATAAACCAACCAACCATAAACCAACCTTTTCATTCTAGGAAACAAAGAAAGTAGCACGGGGCAAGGTCGGGAGAGTATGAGGGTTGAGGAATAGGGGTCATGCCATTTTTGGTCCAAAGTTGTCGTAGAGACAGGGCTGTGTGAGCAGGGGCATTGCCATGATGGAAAAACCAGTCACCCGACCGCCACAAATCTGGCCGCTGCCACCGCACACTGTTGCCCAATCTTTTCAAAACATCCAAGTAGAAAGCCTGGCTAACTGTCTGACCCTGCGGAACAAATTCTCAATGGACGACTCCTCTCACGTCGAAAAAACAAATCAGCATTGTTTTGAGGTTCGGTTTCACCTGGCGAGCTTTCTTGAGGCGAGGTGAATTTGAAGTTTTCCATTGGCATGATTGTTGCTTTGATTCAGGATTCGATTCAGGAACACTTGAGTTGTCCCCATAGCATCGTCCTTGTACGTCTTTCTTAATATTTCAAGAGTTTCCATTGAACTTTTTCCGCGCAAAAATCAGAATTTCACCGGCGCACGCTGTTCACGAAAATCAGCCATTGCAAAAACGACATTCACACAAAACAGTCGTCACTCTAAAACTCTGCCTAAACTAGTCTGACCTCCTTCAACGACGGCACTCGGCTTATTGACTCTGGAAAGTTTGTTCTATGCGCTCCTAGTGGCAAAACGCGCTACCACAGAAGCTTTGCCGACGAAAAAATTTAGTCCGGTTTCTTTTGGGTGCCCCCTCGTATGGTGATGTCGGCGCATATAGAATGATGTATATGTGGGATAGCATCTAACAGACGCGGGAGGTCACTCATAGTAAGATTGAAGAGAAACTGTGAAAGAACAGCAACTTGCGGGGTTCCTCTGGTGCCGAGTGTAATTTTGTTTCTACTTTCGTCCCCGAAATACAGCGTAGCCGAGAGCTGGTTCAGAAAGGTGGCGTTTGCTTCATTTCTTCAGGACATTTGCTTCATTCACGACCCATTATGCTTGCATAGTTCTCTACAAAGATAGCAGAGCGCACCTGTCAGTTTTTTTTCTGATAGAAGATATCTTGAACGTAGACCGCTCATTTTCATTTCTTGTTTGTGTATTCAGATTCACATTTGAATGAAATATTGCTTAACGAGCGGAAGCTACTCGCTCCAAAAGGAAGCTTGGATCTGGAGCATGTAAACACGAGGAAATTCTTCGTTCTGTCAATGCATGCTCAATTTGTTGGTGCTGCATGGGTTCTGCTTGTAGCATTTCTATAACCAGATCTGTGTTTCGCATATGCTTCTTTTTCAACATGTACGCCGTGACGGCACCTAATGCCATATAGATTTTTCTCCTAAAACTGTCAGCAGCGGACCAGGCAACTACACCATTGTAATCAGTTGTAGACTTCAGGTCTAAACCACGAAAAATACAAATTATTCTGGGAGTATATTTCACGTGGACAGAGCAAGTTCTTTCCTATTGGGCCAGTAAAAATATAAAGGGCAGTTTACATTAGTTGACTAATATGTCTAATATGCCTTTGTTAAGGGCTGTGAAATCCTCGGGGACTTCTTACAGACCTCGCTTGAATACAGAAAGCGCGGCCAAAACATGCGAGGGATGTCCGCGGCAGTTTACCACGCTTCCTGTGGTTATCGGCATGTCTTGTAAAGATTTCGCAGTGACAACCCTTGAATGTTCGTGTTGTCACTGTGAACTGATTTTATTTTAAAAGATTGGACGCTTAACTACCTTGTCGTGACGTAGAATCTAATTGCATGTCTCCAAAAAAAACCATTTCATTTTCAAGCAACGATAACGAATGCGTGCTGCCGTAGTTATGAGCCTTCTTGATAAAGAAAGCTCCAATGATTTCGTGCTGAAGCTTGCCATTAGCGTAGCTTGGAAACTGCGTCTTATTGTACATTTCGTGACATCTTCATTTCTAGCAAGCCTAAATTAATACCACCCTTTACTCGATTGAAGTTTTGTAGAGCTTTCATTGGAACATCAGCCTGTTTGTCTAATTTAGACTTTTTTACAAGCAATAGGAATACTGAAAACAACCTTTGTGACGGATTTTTGTGATCTTCGTGACGTGCTTAGTATTGTGGGGCGCATTCTTCTTTCTTGTTATCATCGGGCAAATTCTTTACTGCATGCTGCAGAAAAAGCGTTAACATTGTATCGATATTGATTGAAAATGGCTGAATCTAGACAACGGCCATATTTCATCCTTGACGACGCTGTTCCCGACATTGTCACGTCTTTATAGGTCGCTGAACGAGGCTTAATGTTCACGTACCAATTTCCATGTGTAAACAAGATATAGTTTTAGAAGTGAGAATTTTTTTCGTTGACAACTACATCTATTGTATGTGTAACCCTAGGTCACAAAATACCTTTCGTCTTATAACAGCTCATATTATAAAATAGAAAGAAACCTGGGGTTGCTATGAATTGCATCTAAGCCGCCTTGGAAAAAAACAAAATCGCCCACATATATTAAGCGATAGTGTCGAATCAGGCCAAGCGGACACGCATGTCTGCTTTCCCTGCTGACAGTATTTCAGCTGGCAGCTGTCTGCAGAAAAAAAGAAGTTTATTCCCCTGGCTTTTAAAAAATTGTAGATTGGCTAAAAAGGCCGATGGTTGAATGCAAGAGCGCTACATTTCTTCAATCTAGTATAAGGTGGTATTAGTGGCTATCTTGCTGTCCATTGCCAGAAATCCAAATGTCAACCCATCTGCAACACGACGCAGTTTGTAAGCTACGATAATTTAAGCTTTCTTTATTAAGAAGTCTGGTTTGTTTGATTCAACTTGACATCTGCTGAGGATGCATGTTTTGAAGAAAAAACACACCTTTTCTGTGTAGCCGTTACTTACTTTCAGGACTGAACTTTAGTGAATGTCTAGGAAAGAGTTGAGGGTGGATGCCCGGGCAGCTAGAGCCGACGAAGGCGAGAAAGAAGGAAGGCGAAGCTAACGAAGTTCGGGTTTGCGCTGACGGACGGCACCGGGACAGATGACAGGCTGGACAGGTTGGGCCGGTGTGTCGGACGCCGGTGTGTCGGAGAGCCTGATACCCTGGGCATCGTGGCGTAGATCCAGGGGGACAACAAGCAGCACCTCCATGACGTGTAATGTGGGAAATCACACAGTTATTGTGGAAGGCCACAGTCCTTGTTCCAGCGGTGCTGCTCAGCAGGCCGGCTGTTGTTGTTGTTGTTGTTGTTGTCCTTTAGATAATGGCGCGTACCCACTGCGGGGGATTGGCCAAGACACAGGCGGCAACTGATAGGTGCACAAAATGTTAAACAAGAAAATAATGGTTGGGAAAAATAAAATAATTATGATAATAATAGCAATTAGGAAATAAATGAAAGGATCTCAGATGTGTAATTCAAATAGGCTATAGAAATGCTGTGAGATCGGTGACTGAAATAGAGAACGGGGCTAAATATTCCACGTTTCAGAAAGCTTTCGTTCCAGAGGAATATTGACCATGAGAATGAGCAGAGCTTAATACGGCAGCCGTTTAGAGTCTGTAAGGAAGTTTTGCATGGCGGAGATCACATTCCAGTTGCTGTGCCCAAGGGAGGAAGCCCCAAGAGACAGAGCAACCCCGGCAGACAGACTTAGACGAAGCTGTCGTAACGGAAGCTCCAGCAGGCGGCTCCGTAAAGAGGAGAAACGGCGGCAGGTCAACAAGAAATGATCTATCGTTTCGGGTTCTCCGCAGAACGGGCACAATGGGTAGACCGCAAGACCAGATCTATAAAGGTAGAAGTTTAAGTGAGGCACGCGACAACGTAGACGCGTGAAGGAAACTTCAAGCTTGCGTGATCGCCATCCTTTACTGCACCACGGGTAAAGGAGATGCCGGAATTCGGGAGAGGTCAGAGCTGATGCTGCGAATTCTTTCAAGAGCAGATACCTGCGAAACCTGGCCGCCGTAATATATGCGCTGGGTGGAAGCACAGATACGACTGGGCCTTTAAGAGATGCCTTCGCCAGGGTATGGGCAACCTCATTCAAATGGATTCCTCTGTGCCCAGGCACCCAGACCAACCGTAATGAACACACGTGGGGTGGAACTAAGCATTTGAGTAACCGAAGTGCCTGAGATGATGTAGACGCGGTGAGAGAGGAACACAACGATAATGAATCTGTCATAATTATGACAGATGACAAGGAGCTGTTTAATTTGCGCAACGCTAAGACTACTGCTAGAAATTCGGCCAAATAAATAGGGGTGTAATCGGGAAGGCGGAGTGAGAATGACCAGTCAAGGGAGATGGAGAAAATGCCAACACCGGCCTTTTCTTCACACTGTGAGGCGTCTGTCGCTATGAGCACATGAGATTTAAAGCACAGCAGGTAATCCTGCAATAAACCGCTGAGCAAATGGAAAGGCATTAACTTTGCATGTTTTGGAAAGATGTCATCGAAGACAATCTGAATAGATGAAGAGTTGGCGCATAGCGGACGGATGTCCGAAACGCGGACGTTTAAGGGGTTAAGGAGGGATTGCACAAAACATATGAGGGGTACGGAAACGAGACCAGGATTCGTTGAAAAATGGCCGAGGCTGACGAAGGAAGATCAAATTGGAGTCATGAAGCGAATAATCGCACATTCTTACGAAGGCCGGCCGGCCGGCCGGCGCTCGGAAGCGCAAACCCGAACTTCGTCAGCTTCGCCTTCGTTCTTCTTTCTCGCCTTCGTTGGCGCTAGCTGCTGGGGCATCATACCCCAACTCTGTTTCTTACAATAGATTTTGAACCCATTTCTGTGAGTTTGTTTTAATCAGAGCTGGCGTTCAAGAGAGAAGCCGGCGTCCTTCCATCCGCTTCACAAAAGAGCAGACGGCTCACAGTGAGCAGGTGGCAGCCTTGGCACGGCACATGAGCTGACTGGTCGAGAGAAAAAAAGTCTCCCAAAGACTTATTTATGTAAATATGAGCCTTACGGCTGCTCCGAAAGAGCAACCTATCTCGCAAGATTCTCCAGAGGCTGTTTGAAACAGCCACCTGCCGGGGCAGTGGCACATTGCTTAACCGCTGCAGCGCTGCGACAGTAGTCGTATGAGGACTCCCCGCATGATATAAATCTATGAAAGAGGCTTTGCGTGGCAGGAATCTCGCATTGTGCTCTTAAGGGTAGGTTAAGCGTTGTCAGTTTTATTCTGTCCTGTCCATCAACACAAACCAGCAGCTTGAATTCTAATTATGGACAACAACCGCTTATTTGATTTTCCGCAGTGGCCAACTAGCTTGCGTTAAGAAACGCATACTATCGACAGCACTATAGCGTGATATTATTGCTTGAATTGAATGACAAGACGATTCTGGTTCATGTTCACATGTCTTCAGTGTTTTATGTTCGCTCCAGTACGACAATGACCAGTATGACTTTAATAAAAAAAATCGTAATCAAGATACAAGGAATTGAGTATATCTGGGCATATACACCTATATATACTGTCTTGTATATCGAGATTGTAAGGTATCGGTAGTGCACGCGGGGTCATTAGGACCGCCGCTAATCCCTTCTCAGCACCCCACAGCTGCCGTCTTCAATGGACCCCCGACCACTGCGGCGGGAGGGGACGGAGGGGTGCGCTCGAAGCGAAGTGTCACCTTTCGTGGAACTATGCGCGCGCGAAGGCGTCGAGGCCCTATTCAGCTAGCGGTGAGAGCCGCCGCACGCTGATCGCCCCCTCGTCTCGGCGGACACCAGATATGCGACACAAACTCGCGACGAACATGCGGTTTGAAGAGTCTGCGGACCTTCTGCAGATTAAGCACTGCCGGACGGGAGTTTGTCGGGGCGTCGTTGACGAGAGGGGGAAATAAAAATGACGAATAGCTGGCGACAGCGTGGCTAGCCGCGAGCAGCGAAGGCCTGAGTCGGGTGACGCGACTGGCCGGGTGTCGGTGAGGCGCCGGATAGCTACTAAGCCTCGGGAATGCTAAGTCGCCTTGGTACGCGGGTCCGAGCTCGCAGTGGCAATTACAGCGGTAACTGACCGTTTAAGCCCGATAATCCCCAATTCCGGGACGACGCCAAAGTTGAGGGTCATCGGAGGAAACCGATCGCACGTGCTGGCACGATTGTGTGTTTGCATTTGGTTTTTCTTTTATTTTTGCGAGGGAAAGGATGTTTCTCCTGGCACATGCTGGCACGACTTTGTGTTTTTGTTTGTTTTTATTTTTATTTTGCAATGGAGAGGGTGTTTTGCCCTACGGAAGCTGGAGGGTTGGCCATGCTCTCGATAAACCAATCATGTGAGCAGTGTAACATGATTGGGTGCTACGAAATCGGCCGGGCCTTTAGGGCTTTCAAACTGGGCCCGGAGCCGGAAAAAAGGGTTCTGAGCTAAGGTCAGGTGCTATGCATCTTCGGCTATGCCGTGTAGGGGCCTCCCCTAGTGTTAGCCAGTTCCACTTTTTGTTGTTTTCTCTTTTTGCTGGTCAATTTGTCTCCAGTGCCTAAATTTGTATGTGATGTAAATATCTGTATATAAATCTGCAAATATTCCCTTTATCCCTGCGTCTCTATTCATGATAAGACCGTCTCTGGCGGGCACCCCTGGTGCAAGGAAGGAAGGGAACCTGAACTTTACTCAGATGTACCCAATTCCCTATATATTCGCATCTGGATTTAAGTCATCTGTGGCAGTAAATATAAATATGGACCATATACGGCCTGATGTACCCAATTCATTATATATCTATATCTGGAAATTAGATCAGATATGCAAGTAAATGTAAATTACTACATATATATGGTCATATCTGCGCAGGAAAACTATATCTAGAACCATGCGTAAATATGCACGTAAAAAGCGAGGTACGCCCCTTCCCTGTAAGTTCACATAATGCTTTCCTCGCATTGAAATAGTTGTAGCTAAAGCTTTGTCTTTGGGCCATTAGTCAGATAGACTGCTGTCAATGCAACTGTATCAATTACAGCTCATTAGTAAATCAGAGGCGTCGTGCGAACTTGCTAAACGACGCCGAATTGTGAGTTTCATTCTCTATGACAGCCCTCCACTTTCGGCAGTTCCGGAACTTTTTTTCGCACCAGTGGTACGAAGTTGGGCAACTGCCAAAAGTCGGTCATCTACGTCCTCATTTACGTAGGTCCCCGCAGGGGGGCGTCTACAGCATGCAGACGTTGGTGAGTGGCGACACCACGGGGTATCCCGAGCATCCGCAGGGACATCCCCGCAGGGGGATGATGGTGAACAATGCGTCACCACGGACCCGAGCATCCGCGCTTAGCCGTGCGTGGCATCGCCGTGTCCGGGGAAAAGGGGATCCTGGTGGTTGAGCCGATGCCGAGCGTTTGGACCCTTAAGGCCCCTCGGCGGAGGCAACACACCACTCTGGCCCCAGCTTCCTGTAGACGGCACCTCCGGCCTGACCCGACCGGGGGAAATCGGCAGTCGCCTTTTCTTTTCCTCCCCTCTAACTTTCACTTTCCTATTCCTTTCTCGCAACTCTTCTGTCTTATACTTACTTCTTCGCTTTTTCATTTTTCCTGGCGGCGATGGTTAACCTTGTGTGGCCAACTACCCTGAGTTGCGTCATATTTGGTTATAGTTGGGGTGTACAGCTGCAACGGAAAAATAATGGCACAAGTGAATCATGACGAGAGCTAAAAAATCGCGACACGAGGCGCTATTAATGCCGAGTGCGCCGATAGCGAGAGTGCCAGGAACATTCCATTTCCTAAAGCGGGGGTGGCCGGCAGAAAGCAGCCCATCTAGACATTCGCCCATCAGAAATTCAACATTTTAAACGAAGGCCTGTAGATGTCTTATCAGCCTAACCATGTGCTAAGGCGACTAAGCCCATAATCTCGTTTTATTTACTTTTTTTGCGCTAGCGTGGCGAGCAACGTTATCTTTATCACCGTTTTCCTTTAAAAATATGTGTAGGATGCACTGTCAAAAGTAACATGTGGCAGTGCCTGCTTTCGGATGGGCTGCTTTCTGTCGGCCACCCCCACTTTGGAAAGTGGAATGTGCCAGGCACTCTCGCTCTCTGCGCATACGGCTACAATAGCGCCGCGTCTCGCAATTTTTCCGCTCCGGTCATGAGTAACTTGTGCTAATCTTTTTCCGTTGCAGCTGTACAGCTGGCGTGGGTAGGGCTTGCTCGCAAGTACCTGTCCCGTCCCCTTGTTGGGCTCCATGGTGGGTGGCTGGCACCGTAGCCGAACAATACACATATCCTATGGCTCCCCCTCCTTCATCAAACGATCGCCCTCTCAAGAGAGGGCGGACCGAAGTAACGAAGCAGTTTGTAAGCAAAACGAAAGAAGTCTTCCCGAAATATCACGTAGTCCACAGTGAAGATCCTAAAAAACCAGGAAAGAAAATATTGTGACGCCCATGAAAAGGCCTATTCTACCTATTCCTATTATACATGGTCGGCGTTGCTGACTCCGAAGATGAGGAGAACGAGGTTGGTGGTGTCTCGTGCTCGGCAAGCGGACCCAGCTGCTTTCAGTCCTCCGTCCCGGTCTTAATAAACCCAGGGCGTAACATCTTGGTGGAGGAGCGGGGTATACTGGTTCCCCGAAGACGAATCCTCTGCTGCAACCTCGCCGGAGTCGTCGCATTGTTGGTCTGCCGCCTTCTGTGCTCATGATGTCCCTGGACGGTGACGCTCCGAGGTCTGTGCCCAGCAGTTCATGGCAGCATTTCCGGGAGCCACGGCCATTCGCAGGCTCAACCAGCGAGGACGTGGATGAATGGCTTCCCCACTACCAACGGGTGAGCCGCTACAATAAGTGGAACTCTTCTGCCCGACTTGCCAACGCCGTCTTTTCCCTGACCGACACGGCCCTGACGTGGTATGACAACCACGAGGATTCATTTACGCCATGGGACCGCTTTGTAGAGGACCTAAAGAAGTGTTTCGGCGACTGTCACGAAGAAGAAGCGGGCTGAACAAGCGCTTGCGCAAAGGGCTCAGCTTCCCGGAGAGACCTGTACAAAGTACATTGAACAAAACATAAAGTTATGCAAGGTCGTCTCTCCTGGCATGACAGAAGAGGACAAAGTTGGCCACCTACTTAAAGGGTTTGCAGAAGACATTTACAATTTTCTTATCGGCAAAGCAAGTCTAGATTTCGTGTCTGACGTCATCCAGCACTGCCGCACGTTTGAGACTTTGATGACGCGCCGCATCACACCGAAATTCGGACGTTTGGCCGGTGTGACAACGGTGGCAGCCGTAGACACAACATCGTCGTGTGATCTGGCTTCCACGATCCGCCAGATCTTGCGCGAAGAGTTGACCAGGTCGCTGTAACTCACTCGGAATTCTTCAGTGCTTTCCCCTGAGTATCCCACGCGTCCTCCTCCGCCAACCGCAGTTAACGCAGCGGACTTTGAGGACCACCGGGTGCCCCGACAGCTGCGGCCGAGCAACGTACCGCGATCGCGTCCAGAGCACCGGCCCCCCTTTTACCAACATCCGCCGGCCACATACGACGAGACCTTTTGGCCCAATACTAGGCAAGAAGACTACTTGCCGGCTAAACGTGCTCCTGGTCCCTCTCTTGTATGTTATCGCTGCGGTCAGCCCGGTCACATCTCGCGATTTTGTCCCCACCGCCAACCATCGCGTTACTGCTCCTCAGGCTATCCCCCGCGGCCAGATTACCAACCTGTACGTTCTCGGCGCCCGTCGCACTAGCTTGATGTCGACAACCCATGGCCTGCACAAATGCGGAATAGTTCACCGGCATCGGATAGAAGCCTGACTCCACCTCCAGCTTCCCGCACTCGACAATCTCCATCACCCCAACGCGGACCATTTATGGTTGCGAAGAGTCTCAAAGAAGTCTTGGGCCCCGGTTACAAGGTGACGAAACTAGCTAGCGGAGACTTGCTCCTAGAGATACGTGACAAAGTTCAAGTTCCGAAACTTTCAAACATTCTGACATTTGGGGACATTCGTGTCTCCGTCACACCCCACAGGTCACTGAACACAGTCCGTGGAGTGATCTCTGAAATTGACTTACTGGATATCACCGAAGAGGAAATGCTGGATGGCTTAACCGATCAAAATGTTACCAAAGTTCAACGGATCAAAATAAGGAAAGAAAACAAAGAAATCCCAACGAAGCATCTAGTACTTACTTTCACTTGTTGCACACTCCCAGACTCCATCGAAGTGGGGAACACAAAGATTGCCGTGAGACCTTATATTCCCAACCCCAGACGCTGTTTCAATTGCCAAAGATTTGGCCATGGATCCCAGAGTTGCTGTGGCCGCAAAACGTGCGCGAAATGTGCTTCGAAAGAACACGCCTCCGAAAACTGCGAAGCAGCATTCCGCTGCGCTAACTGCGAAGGCGAACACCCAGCCTACTCTAGGTCTTGCCCATCGTGGAAGACGGAGAAAGAAATCATCACACTGAAAACGAAAGAGAACATTTCATTTAAAGAAGCAAGAACACGTATCAGAATGGCAAACAATTTTTCACCCTCTGTACATACAAGCTTTGTGCCGATGTGGTGCGACGGGGCGACCCATCACACCGGCCTCTGGCACCTACCCAGACCTCACGCAATGAGGCTGCGGCGGAGCCATCCTCGCCCCAGGTGGAAGTAGCTAACACTACTCCACCACCTCCAAAGCAGGTCATGCTGCCTCTCGATGCAACGGACCTCAAGACCTCTGCCCACGAGGCAAGGTCTGTCACAAAGAGCCACGTGGAGTCTGCACGATCGTCCAGCGCCTCTGAAGAGGTGATGGACAAGAGCCCGGGTAGCTCCATGCCGTCGACGTCACAAGTACGGCGGAACTCCCTTGATCGAAAAAAAGAGACAAGCCCCGAATCATGGGGCCAACCTAAACACAGGTCTTACCCTCCACACACAAGATGGCATTCATAATTCATTGGAACTGTAGGGGACTTTTAAATAATTTCATTGACATAAAGGACATTCTAACTTCATTCTCTCCTGTTGCGTTGTGGCTCCAAGAAACTAACCTAGGTCGGCAGCATAAAAATCTACTAAAAAAATATAAGTTATTCCGGCGTGACCGAGAGCATGCAAACAGGCTATCGGGAGGGGTAGCCATCATCATGCAAAATGGAATAGCAGGCCAAGAGGGGAAACTTACGACTAAATTAGAGGCTGTAGGAGCCACTCTACTTACATACAAAACTATTACAGTGTGCTCTGTATACCTGGAACCACACCTTAAGTCATGAACATAGGGCTACAAAACCTTTTAGCGCAGCTACTAGAGCCTTCTTTGGTAGTTGGCGATTTTAATGGACATTCCTCCTTCTGGCGAAGTGAAAAAACAGATACCAGAGGTCACATTTTAGAGGATCTTATTCTTAGCAGTAGTATTTGTTTGTTAAACTCGTGTAAAAGTACATATTGCTCCCCAACTTCGGGGAAAATGAGTTGTTTACATTTGTCTTTTAGTGCACCGTCTGTTTTTAACGATTTTAAATGGGATGTTATTGACAACCCATATGGCAGCGATCACCTTCTAGTACTAATCAGTCTAACATCTCCAACAGAAATCATCCCAACAAAACCGCGACGTTGGAAACTTCATTTAGCAGACTGGGAACTTTTTAGAACAGAAGCCACTTTAGAAAAAAAAACGTTAGATAATTTTAACATCGAAGAGATAAATAAAAATTTCACAAGTTGCCTTCTAGCTGCCGCACACTTATCTATACCTCAGTCTTCTGGAGTGGTGCGACAGAATCACAAGCTATGGCGGACACAAGACTGCAAGGAAGCGAAAAAACGACCAAACAAAGCATGGGGCACATTTCGAAGGTACCCGACACAAGAAAACCTCATAAATTTTAAAAAAGCCAGAGCTAAAGCTCGGTGCATTCGTCGCAGCGCCGAGAAAGCATCATGGCAAAGTTACATCTCATCCATAAACAGCCAGGTCACGTCCAAAAAAATGTGGGAGCAGGTTCGAAAAATGAACGGCAGCTTCTCACCGTTCTCAATTCCTCTTTTGACGACACTCGGTACACAAACAAGTATAAAAGAAGAGGCAGACATATTAGGGGAGCACTTTGCTGCCATTTCTAGTTCGTCACATTACACGCAGTCATTTCTAAATTACAAAAATATAGCTCAAAAGCGAAGACTCCCAACTAGTGGCAGCACTAATGAACAATACAATAGTCTCTTCACACTCTCAGAAATAAACAGAGTGCTGTCTTCCGGAAAACTAACTGCTCCGGGGCCTGACGAAATACACTATTCAATGCTGGCCCATCTCTCCGAGTCTGCTAAAGAAGCACTTTTGAAATTTTTCAACAAAATATTGACACTTGGGAGGATACCTGAAGATTGGAAGAAAGCTATAATTGTACCATTTCTTAAACCTGAAAAGCCACCAACCTCCCCAAGAAGTTATAGACCAATAGCCCTTACGAGTTGCTTAACCAAATCCTTCGAAAGTGTGCTTAATATAAGACTGAATTTTGTCCTTGAATCGCGTGAACTCCTTGATATCCATCAATGCGGTTATAAAAAAGGTTGCTCAACGACCGACCATCTAGTTCGCCTTGAAAATACTGTGCGTGAAGCTTTTATACACAAACAAGACTGCCTAGCAGTATTTTTCGATCTGGAGAAAGCAGACGACACAACATGGAGGTTTGGGATTCTTCGGGATCTTGCAGAACTTGGCATTCGCGGCAGGATGTTAAACTGCGTAAATGATTTCCTGTCGAACCGCAAATTTCAAGTACGCCTGGGATCAACCCTTTCCAGGAACTTCATTCAAGAGAACGGGGTTCCTCAGGGGTGTGTTTTAAGCACAACATTCTTTGTTGTAAAAATGAATTCCATAAGCAAAATAATCCCGAAGTCAATTATGTATTCTGTCTATGTCGATGATCTCCAAATAGCCTCCACGTCCTCCAACGTAACAACCTGTGAGAGACAAATACAGCTAACAATAAATAAACCGGCAACATGGGCAGACAAAAATGGATTCCAATTCTCCACACAGAAAACAGTGGGTGTCCTGTTCTCACTAAAACGAGGCCTACAATCAAACCCCACATTACATCTGAACAATACCGAACTACCTATAAAGAATGAAACAAAATTTCTAGGCATTACTTTTGACAAAAAACTAACTTTCCTACCTCATATTAACGGTCTCAAAAAGAAAGCCTCTCGATCCTTGAACATACTTAAGGTACTCTCTCGAAAACACTGGGGTTCCATTCCAATAGGACCTGCCTTTTAGCAATTTATCGCTCTGTAGTGCGCTCTACCTTAGATTATGGTTGTATCGTGTACGGGTCAGTGAGACCGTCGTATCTCAAACGACTGGATCCAGTACATAACTCAGGTTTACGTCTCTCCACTGGTCCATACAGGACATCGCCCATTAACGGTATGCATGCAGAAACTAACGAACCATCACTTACACACAGAAGAGCCATGCTCACATGCTCGTACATCCTAAAAATCCGGTCACTACAGAAACATCTATGTTATCCTACAGCCACAAAGTGTCCATATAGAATACTCTTTAACAACAAACCGCAAGCTACCAGACCACTACTACTGCGATTTGAAGAGATGTGCCAGGATCTCGGCGTACTAAACACATTTCCTGGTATTGCGCAAAGACGAAATCCACTGCCACCATGGTGCAATTTCCCTGCAGTCAGCGATTTCACCCTTACACAGTTCCATAAAAAACAAACTCCACAACAACATATATTGCAAGAATTTCTCGCACTTGAGGAAAAGTACAGTACTTTCACAGCATTTTACACAGATGGTTCAAAAACAGATCTCTATGTTGGAAGTGCAGTGGTACAAGGGGATTGGAATCAAATAGTAGGGCTTCCGCAGTGTACATCCATCTTCACTGCCGAATGTCACGCCATCTTTCTAGCCATAAAAAAATAGTAAATGAGAACCTCGCAAACAGTATTATATACAGACTCACTAAGTGTACTTAGAGCCCTCCACTCAAGAAATGCAAAATGTCCACTACTTAGTGACCTCATACACAACATAAAAACATCCATAGCTCAAGGACAAAACATAAAACTCTGCTGGGTACCTAGCCATATTGGAATTCAAGGCAACGAGAGAGCAGACTTGTGTGCTGCTAAAGCCCGTTGCAAGCAAATAAACAAAGTAAACATACCCTTTAATGATTGCATGCACTTAGTACACCGTAAATTAAGGAAAAAAATGGCAGTTAACTTGGAACAATGAAGTAAATAACAAACTACATTTGATAAAGCCAGTTTTAGATGAATGGAAATCTTGCGCACACCAGGAACGTTTGAAAGAAGTAATTCTCTGCTGGCTTCGTATAGGACATACACATCTTACTCATAAATTTCTATTGACAAAACAAGCAAAACCTCTTTGTGAGAAGTGCGGAGAGGAATTAACAGTAAATCTCATTTTACTGTCATGTACAAAAGTAGAAAAACTAAGGAAAAAGTATTTTACACAGTTTTATAATTACTACATTCCTATGCACCCGATGTTATTGTTGGGAGAAGATGCAGTTGTTAACACAGCTTGCGTGTTTGGTTTTTTAAGAGAAGCAGGTCTGCTCAACAATATCTAAATTTTTATCCACTGCCTCACTTTACCTTAAGATGCACTTCAGCCACCTTCTCATTCCTGAGAAAGGGAGTGAGGTTTTTATCTGGGTTGTTGGGGGCTCAACGTCCTTGCCCCGCCAAGGATGACCGCGGAGCCTACCTGACCTTCGTAACGCTTTTATCATTAGCCATTTACAATTTTTTTTTCATCTGCCGTCACTAGATGACACATACAAATGGCATAGGCTCTCTACACCAGCGATTATTTTAATATTCCTATAAAATTCTGCACAGGACAACTCCCTCATACCCCGTGCTTGGCGCATGATGGCCTCAGTTGCCTATGTGCCATAAAACCCAACAAACAAACAAGCAAACAAACAATCATTTACGTAGCAGACTACTTTTACGTCGAGCATTTGCCGAACAATGACTCCATGCGCGCCAGCCGGTTTACGCGGCTGTTTCCGGTTGTCGAGCGCAGCTGTCGCGAATACCATTAGCCCACCCGTCGATTGCTAAACATGCGAAAGTTTGCAACTAGCCGCGAAGGCCATCGTGGCATCAAGGGTTGCTTCTTTATTTGCAGCGCTCCGAAGCGGTATAGGGGTTCAACACAAAGCCATCGTCTGCTGAATCTAGCCACCACGCATCGCCACAACTAGTGGTGAGGCTTGACGGTCTCGATTTGTAGAAGCTGTCAGCTGCTTTCGGGATGACACGATATCCTGCGTGCGTCAACGTTCGTAATGCCCTCCGCTAGAGCCAAGCACACATTTTACTATCAAGCGAAGCAGCCGGCCCACGCCACACAACGGCTGGCGGGAGCTCAGCAATCGTCGAAAAATATTGCCACCCAATCGAGGAGATAGCAGACACGAACGTCGTTCGCAAACAGCGATTGCGGAGACTTCAAGCACACTAGAGTAATAGAACTTTACGATTATATTGTTTTTTAAGGGGTTATTCTTGGTGAGACATCGAATTTTTGTGTTACACACATGCGCAAACTTTCTTGGAACGGGTGATTCACTTCACGAGTTCTGCAATTTTTAAGAAGGGTTCTTCAGTTAGAAGAGCGCTGTTTTCGGCACAACATTGTGTGCGGTGTAGCGCATCAGACTAGAGCTAGGACGTGCTAGCTAGAAGTATAGTTAACTAATACTGAGTAGGGAACTTTATTACTGTGTGTCCTTATTCACTTAGAGGCATGTAACCATCCATAAGTAATATCCATGATGTAACAATAGCGCAAATGGAACGCGAGGAACGGAAAGGAAACGATGCAGACAAGCGCCGACTCGCAACTGTGGTTTTTCGCGCTATTGCTACACCACGAACGTTATCCAAATTGCGCAACTTTCGGCTTTGCGACAGTAATATCTGCACAACGTTTTTAGAATTTCGAAAGCGCAGTTGCCCTCGTCGCTGTCGCCGAACAAATTTACGCCACATCGGACCTAAATACATGCGCGCGAAAAGCAACCCCTCCAGTACAAGTAACTCGGTGAAATAGCCGAAATTTGGTGCGCCATGGTCCACCAAATTTCGGCTATTTGACCGAGTTACTTGTAATGGAGGGGTTGCTTTTCGCGCGCATGTATTTAGGTCCGATGTGGCGTAAATTTGTTCCGAAATTTTCCTTTCCCAAATTTTAAAAACTGATATGGATGTTACCTCCGGTGGCCTCCACGTTTCTCAATAAATAAGGAGATTGCCAGTAATACATCAAATGTTAAAAGCCGATATTAGTTACAAAGCCTACTAGTTAGCACGTCTTAGCTGTATTCTGATGCGCTGCACTGATCGCAATGCAATGCCGAAAAAAGCGTATTTTTGAAAGTTGCTTAACTTCTTAGGTGACACTCCCTGTATTATCTTCATGTAACGTTCCTTTAGCCGATAACTTTCGCGTAATGTTTATGGCGACCCACTGTACCGGCTCCGTGGTTTTGACGCTCGGCTGCTGATCTCGCCCGCAGCAGAGTATTTCGATGGATCGAAGCGAAATACAAAAATTCCAGTGTATTGTACCATGTCAGTTGTAAGTTTAAATTGCAGTTTTAAGGTGGTTAAAATTGAACCGGAGCCCTCCTTCGTAGCGACCATCGATCATAGCCGACCTGTCGTTTGGTGTCTTTGTAAACCAAGCAATTCTCAATGTTTGCAGCCGCTTAGACCGCGGAATCTCAACTAAAAAAATTAAGGACACAAGTTCCACCTTAAGGCTATGATGTGATAGCGTAAGGGGTTAATTCCCATATATAACCAAGGTCGATCCGTTTCTTTACATTCATAGATGCCCGGAAGTCCTCTTAGCGCAGTGATGCAGCGGTTAAGCGACGCGCCACTATCCCTGCGATGGCAGGCGCTCCCAGCAGTGGGCCTTGTGCCGCCCAGGTTGCTCTTCCCGAGCGAGCCGTCATTAATTTAAATGCCACGGTGGGCAGCTGACTCACTATCCGATGGGCAGGTTGCGATGACTCGGTGAAAGGTCACGCGACCTTGTGGCCCACCTGCCTCCTAGGTTGCTCTGTGGGAACCGCCTGCCAGAGCCAGGCTCGTGAGTTTTCGCTCACAGCGCCGGCAACGCCGACGACTGATTTTCTGCGTAACGGGGCCTTAAAACTCACGCGTTACGATAAAAACTGCCTTATAGTGCACTAACGTAGCAGAGCATATTGTCACCTTGTAGTGACGGCAGTCCAGCGGTAAGTAGGGCACCAACAAGACTTGGAAACGAAGCTCTTCATTTGGGCTGACTTGCACCCGCAAAAGAACTGAATCACTCGGCGCCGGCGTAAGCAACAAACGTGCTCGCCAGTCGTCGAAGTACGAATGCCCGCCGCTTGCGGCATCGCTCAATTTTAAACCCAGCAAGGAAACTTCGAAATAATCGGTCAAGATCATCTACAGTAATCCAGAAAAACGTAGATGCAGTTCTTCATGGCTGTGGTCAATCGAGATTAGTCCGGTTGCTTCTCGCGTCACAAACAAAAATGATAACACCCCTTTCCTGCGGCCTTGCGCGAACGAACGGACACTACAATGACACGTGGCAATATACAAGCGAAAAGCTGCAGTAGTGCTTGGTTTGACGTCATGGCTACCGTAGTTGGCGCACAATGCACTGGGAGCACCACGATAACGGTGGAGGCGTTCAGCCGTCCACACACTGCCTGTACGGAGGCAAAGGTGGAGACGCGCGTGTAGTGAGTATGGTGCTCTCTTAGAAGGCTGTTTTAGAGATATGTACTGGTGTGTCCATTCCTTTCGGGGGGAGAGCCACGAGCGTCGGTGACGGGAGCGGTCGCATGCCGCGTCGGCTCCGTGATAGATCGCAATCAATTGCGTTACATCAAATTTTCCCCCTGTAAGCCTGGTACCCGTCTACACCACCCGTCCCCGTCTACACCACGTTTGTAAAGGTGGGGCCAATCTTTGACCACTTTTCGGGCATTTGAAGTCTTCGTCGCGCCGCGGTGGTGCTAAGCCTAACGGCGCCGGGGCCTGCGATGGCCCCGGTCGGAGATCCCTCGGCTCCGACGGCTCCAAATCAAGTCACGGGTACGACCCGCAGTCCTTGCGGATCGTGACAATAGATACCAACCAATCCGAGGGTACGACACAAGGCGAGGATCCTCTACCAACTGAGGACGATTACCTTGAAGATATGGTCCGCGTCTCGCGCGGAAAGAAGAACGCGGCGGCGGCATCGCGGGACGCTGGTGCTGGTGCCACCCAGCAACAGGCGCCGGCTAGCTCTACGCATACGCAGGGTGGGAGTGCGCTGAACGCAGCCTCGAAGCGCTCCAAGCAACTCCGGTGGCGGCCGCAGAACACGCCTCGTAACGAAAAAGACGACATCGTCGCGGTGCTGAAACCGCGAAACACGGTCGACCTCAGAGCAACTTTTGGTCCTTGACAAGCCGGCGCTGCAATCCGCAGTATCCTCGGGGACGACGCAAATGCAGGACTTGCGGTGTGGCCTGTTTGGGACCAAAACGTGCTAGTATGTGCGTTGAAATCAGTCGACGCCGCGGAGAAGCTACTCCGGGATATTGTGCTGCGGGTTGGGGAACGCGAGCTACCGTTCCGGGGACACCCCAAACTCTCCGGTGCGTTCTGTCGCGGCGTCGTGAGTGTTTCGCCTGACGAAACGTCTGAAAGCGTTAAAAGAAAACTCTGTGCGGAACCAAATGTGTCTGTGCGCAAGCTGGGGGAACCCCGGTTGCGGTGATCACCTTCGCGGGGACTAAGGTACCACGGACGGTGTTGTACAGCTACGAACGGCTCCCTGTTCGCCTGTACAAGAAAACAGTGCCTGCATGTCACCGCTGTGGCACAGTGAGCCATCGGGCCGATGCGTGCCCGCGACCGCAGCCGGGGCGCTGCAAACGCGGCGGAGTCCAGGTTCCCGATGCCACTCCTGACGGCCCGGCGGAACATGACTGTGTTCCGAGCTGCCTCATCTGCGGAGGCGGCCACCCTACCGGTACCAAAATTGCATATGGGATACGGACCCCGCTCACCGTTACCTCATATGGGCCCCTGCTCATCAGGGGTTGGCAGGAAACGAGGCAGCACACGCAGACGCAGCCGCCCGCGCGCTCTCTCACCGGGCTGTTTTCTCCTCCCCACCTGATCAGGAACCCGATTTTAATCCGGTCTATACGTTCAAAAATATCGCTACCTACTATCAAGATAGCCATCGCCTTTACCCTAGCCCCTGTAAAGGCCTCAAGAAGGCGGATGAGCGGCTCCTTCTCCGCCTCTTCACCAATACATTGCTGTGCCCGGCAGCCCTAAAACATTTCGACTCCTCCTTTAGCGGCAACTGCCCGCACTGTAGTGCGGTGTCTTCGGACACCTATCACATGGTGTGGGCCTGCCGCTCCAACCCGGCCATTCCCCCTATCCCCAACCCAACCCGGGAGGACTGGGAGGCGACCCTGCTCGGCTGCCACGACTTACAGGCCCAACAAGCCTTAGTCGGGCGCGCCCAGGCGGCGGCTACCGCCACTGGGGTCCCAAACTAGGGACCTCCACCTAGTGTTTGTAAGGATCGGTCCCTTACGGGCTTATCCAAACACCTTCTGTCCGTTCTAAATAAATGTTTTCACCACCACCACCACCATACCGGAGCTCCTGGCTGTGCTGGGCGCTTCCGGAAAGCCATCAAACCCAGCTCCCCATCAGGATCCAAACCGAAGACAAAGATGGGGCCCAAGCAGGCTCCTCCGCCCAATGCCAAGAAAGCGCCAGCCGATAAGGAAACCAAGGCCAAACCGGGCCATCGAAACCTGTCAAGTCCGCGACCGAGGCGGTGCCCCCGGTCCTCAACGCCAGGGACTTCCCGCCCTTGGCACCCGTCCAACCACAGGCGAGCAGTTGGAATAGGGCAGTCTCCGGGCCCCCTACCCGTCCCTCCCTTCCCCCTCCCTCCCCTACCGAAACCGCCCTACAGCAGCAGGTAGAGGAGCTCAGGCGCCAGAACCAAATTCTAGCGCTCAAAATTCATGAATTAGAGGCCAAACAGGCCGGGTCATCCGAACCAATGCAAGAAGCTGAGCCAGACGACGAGGATGACGGATCATCCGTAACATCTTGCCTCACTAGCGTCTCGCGGCAGAGCGGAGACACGGTAGTTGGATCTACTGGTCGCGTTGCCGGCCTAGAGGCACTGCAGCGCCAAACCGAGCAACTGGAGAAGCAATTGGCGGCCCTCCCGAATCAAATCATGTCAGCAGTCCGCGAGTCCTTCCAGGACATGTTCAAGGCAGCTTTAACGCAAGCACTTCCCGACCTTATGGCCCAGGTCACTGACTCGGTCCTTAAAGCCGTGCAGCCCTGGGTCAACACCCAAATTAAGAACGCCATAAGCTGCGAATCCCCTCACCTCAACGTAAGACAGCTTCCCGCCAGGCAGCGGAGGAACATGGCTCAGGTTCGGCAGCTGGTGGGTCGGTGCGGCCCCTCACTGGGGTTGCGCCGACTCCCGGTCAGAGCTATTCCGATCACCCTTAAATAAATACGACAAGATGGCTAGCAGATGTAATAGGAATGCTAAAAACTTTGAAAAATTCCAGATCATCCAATGGAACTGCAGGGGTTTCAGAGCTTGGAAAAAGCGGTCATACCTCCAGCTTTACCTGCAGTCCCTAGGTGACATGCCGGCGCTCATTGCCCTGCAGGAGCCCGGCATAGACGCTAAATTATCCGGCTACAGCACCTTTCAGGGGGGCCCTCTACGTGAATCCTGGTGAATAAGGCTTACACCGTGGTTCAGGTCGACTTAGACTTGATTACCGAGCAAGAATATACAATGGTCCGACTACTGCCTCTCAGACGCCGCGACCCGTCAATACATATCCTCAACATATACTGCCCTCCGCGTAAACCGCGCGTAACTTTCAATGAAATCTTCCTTCGCGCGATAAAATTGGCAGCCAAAGAGCCTCTAGTGATCGCTAGAGACTTCAATGCTCCCAGCCTTCATTGGGGCTACCACTTCGAACAGGCAAGAGGACGTAAGCTGGCGGAGCTCATCTCCACCCTCAGCCTCACGTTGCTCACGGAACCGGCGTATCCCATTCGAGTGGGGAATTCGGTAACCCGCGACACGTGTCGAGACCTTTCTCTCGTTAAAAATGCTAGACCGGCTGCCTGGGAGAACTTGGGAGATTCTCTAGGCAGCGATCACCTCCTTCTCCGGATTACACTCGAGGCAAAGGCAGCGCGCAAAAAATGGGGTCAGGCCAAGCTGACCGATTGGCAGAAATTCCGGAATCACACTATCCCTCCCGTACTATTTTCCGGCGGCTACGCGGAGTGGGCTAACCACATATACAACATTCAGAAACAACACGTCACAACACTACAAACCACCGAAGAGATCCCCGCAGTGGACACCCATCTCCTGCATTTGTGGGAGGCGCGCCGGAGCTTAACTAAACGGTGGAAAAAGCAGAAAACTAATCGCAAATTACGCGACCGCATAGCCAAACTCACAGAGCAGGCTGCAGCGTATGCTACTGAGCTCTCAGATTCAACTTGGATAGCACGCTGCGGCGCCGCAGCTCATCAGATGAGCTCGAAGGGGACGTGGCGTCTCTTTCGCAGTCTAATCGACCCCTCCCAAGCAAGAGGCGAGACGCAAAAGCAGCTCCGGCGGGCTCTGCAAGGGTTCCAAGGTACGACGGCGCAACTTGCGGACACTCTGTGCGACAGATATCTCTGTCGTATGGAGGACCCGCCTGGGCCAGAGTACATGTACTCTGGCAGGCCTAATGAAACACTCGATGCCCCTTTTGAGTTGCACGACCTTAAGGCGGCCTTAGCAAAAATGTGCCGTTGTACGGCTCCGGGACGGGACCACATAACAGTGAACCTGTTAGCGAACCTACCGGACTCAGCCTACCTTCATTTATTAGAATACATCAACCAGATCTGAGACGGGCGTCCACTCTCTCCCGAGTGGAAAACGTCACTTGTGACGTTTATCCCTAAAACAGGTAAGGCCGTGAATACGGACAACCCGAGGTCCATATCACTGACCTCGTGTGCGGGCAAGCTTATGGAGACGATGGTACGGGATCGCCTCTCTCCATGCCTGGAGAGTAAGGGCTTCTTTGCAGTCACCATGTTCGGGTTTCGCCCTCACATGTCTGCACAGGATGTCCTTCTCCAGCTGCACAGGGATGTAATACGACCCACAACTATGCAACACAATGACAAAGCCATCCTCGCCCTTGATCTGAAAGGGGCTTTCGACAATGTGAAACACGGAAGCATCCTGGCCAACTTGAGTTCTACCGATTGTGGGGCTAGGACCTACGCGTATGTAAGAGATTTCTTGTCTAATCGCCAGGCCTTTCTTCGGATTGAGGACGAGGAATACGGCCCTTACATGATGGGAACACGGGGTACCCCTCAGGGAGCAGTGTTATCACCGCTCCTGTTCAACATTGCTATGATGCGCCTCCCAAGCCAATTGGCCCGTGTGGAAGGCATTCAACACGCGTTATATGCAGATGATATTACAATTTGGACCACTCAGGGGAGCCTTGGGGACATGGAGGACCGCCTTCAGCAGGCTGCTTCCATAGTCGATGCGACTGTGGGCTGCAATGTGCTCCAGCGAAATCAGAGCTTCTGCATGTCAGAGCGAACCCAAAGGGTAGGACATCAATACACCTCTCTCTGGCTGGAGGTCCTATTAGAGAGGTGGAGGAGCTCCATATTCTGGGCCTTTTCATTCACCAGAGACTTGACCGGACTCCACTATTGCGAAACTCAAGAGAGTAGGCGAACAGGTAGGGCGCATGATCCGCCGCGTTTCCAACAAGCGGGGTGGTCTGCGGGGCAGGGACGCGCTTCGGCTCGTCTATGCCTTCGTGACTAGCCGGATCCTCTACGCCGTGCCATATCTCCGCACTACTAAGCAAGACGAGGCGCGAATAGACGCCATCATCCGCAAGGCAACTAAGCGAGCCCTGGATCTCCCGGTGGCTACCTCTAATGCCAAACTCAAGGCATTGGGGGTGCTAAACTCCTATCAGGAGCTGCGGGAGGCCCACCTCGTGAACCAATACACGCGGCTCACGCAGACGGCTCCTGGGCGCCGCCTGCTAAACCGCTTACACATCCAACACGACAGCACTCCAGAGGAGGCGGAGCGTATCCCAGTACTATGGCGCCATATGCTCTGGGTCTCCCCGCTCCCCCGTAACATGGACACCGACATGCATGAAAACAGACGACAAGCGCGGGCTCGGGCTCTTGAGAGACAACACGGCTCCCGACCCGGTGTATATTATGTTAACGTAGCAGGGCCATCGCCCACGGGATTTTACTCGGCCGCTGTCGTTCACCAGGAAATGCACGTTGATGGACTCTCCTTTCGAGCCCCGAATTGAATGCGGGCCGAGGAAGTAGCGATAGCGCTTGCTGCCGCCCACGCCAATTCGAGAATAATCATCACAGACTCCCGAAAAGCATGTGAACATTACATGGCAGGGGAGATCTCCCCCTTAGCTGCTTGTATTGTACGACGGACTGCCACTGATCCAACACCCAAACGAATCATTTGGGCTCCTGGCCACCAGGGCTTACGAGGTAATGAGGCCGCTGACGCGGCTGCCCGAGCGCTTACTCACTGGGCTCCTCATCCCAGCTCTTCTGGCTCGGAGACTAACCAGCCGCTGCTACGATTCAGGGAAATATTAACACATTATAGCGACAACTACCGCCTTTTCCCGGCCCCTACAAAAGGGCTGAGTAAGACGGAGGAGCGAACTTTAAGGCGCCTGCAGACAGGTACTCTACTCTGTCCTGCAATAATAAAACATTACGATCCTAACACGGATGGGCGATGCCCACACTGTGGGGAGACCTGTGATATCTTCCACATGGTGTGTGCATGTACTCAAAATCCCCACCTCCCCCCTTCCCCTACCCCTTCCAGAGAGGCATGTGAGACTTCCCTCCTCAACTGCTCCTCGCTTGAGTCCCAAAGGGCTCCGGTGAAACGGGCGAGAGACGGGGCCTCGTCATGCGGTGTCCCGGACTAGGGACGCCGACAATGTAGCGGGGCCACTCTGTGGCTCCCAAACTCTTTTTCACAAAATAAGTTTTCACCACCACCACCACCACCATTCCTTTCGGGTGTACACCAAGATATGAGAGACAGGCATTTCATGTCCTTAAAACCAATTTTGATTTCATTTCATTTTCCTTAATGCCCTTATGGCACATACGGATATGCACCGAGATATGAGAGAGAGACAGGCTTTGCTTCCTTTCCTTAATTTCACCACCACCACCACCACCATTCCTTTCGGGTGTACACCAAGATATGAGAGACAGGCATTCCATGTCCTTAAAACCAATTTTGATTTCATTTCATTTTCCTTAAGGCCCTTATGGCACATACGGATATGCACCGAGATATGAGAGAGAGACAGGCTTTGCTTCCTTTCCTTAAAAGTAATTTTCTTTTCATTTGCCTTCCCTTACGGCTCGGTTCGGGTGTCCACCGAGATATGAGAGTTTCCTGGTTCACTGTTTGTCTTTTATTTTATTTGTGCCGGGTGTAACGTCACTCCTTTAGGGTGTACACAAAGATATGAGAGACAGGCATTTCGTTTCCTTAAAACAAAATTTCATTTCATTTTCTGACGGCCCTTGTGACGTGGTACGGGACTCCACTGAGATATGAGAAACAGGCGTCCTTTCCTTAAAACCAATTTTCTTTTGATTTTCCTTCCCTTACTGTGCGCTTTGGGTGTCCACCGAGATATGAATGTTTCCTGGCGCACTGTATATATTTGATTTATTTTTTTATTTTTGCCGCGTGTGACACAACTCGGTTTCGCGCATGCGCAGCTATGGCAAATCTTGGCTCGGATGGCTCACCCGAAGCGCGACTAGGGTGCAGGTAGTGGTGGTTTGGTTTATGGGGTTTGACGTCCCAAAGCGACTCAGGCTATGAGGGACGCCGTAGTGAAGGGCTCCGGAAATTTCGACCAACAGGGGTTCTTTAACGTGCACTGACATCGCACAGTACACGAGCCTCTAGAATTTCTCCTCTAAAGAAATTCTGCCGCCGCGGCCGGTATCGAACCCGCGTCTTTCGGGTGCGCAATGACTCTTGAAACGAATGTCACTTGTTGAAAGTGGCACTAAAAGCGCCAGTGTGGCAGGAGTATAATTCTCTCGCAAAAAAAAACTGTTCCAATCCGTGCTACACCTGGACTAGCACATTGCAGTTATGCATGGGTAGTGTGCTATGTTTTGTAGCAATTTATAGTTATCGAGCGTTGCCACTCCTGAAACCTTCATGAATTTGTATCGTTGCGCTTGCATTTCGTGCTGTTGCCCAGCACGCCTTCCACGTGAGGTCTTCAAGACAAACCTCATTTAGTGTTCTGGCTTCTACGGCCAAGTGTTAATGGGTGTGTAGTGATGGCTTTGCTAGACTACATGCTGGAAATGCTGCTGCATGAAAGTTATGTCGCATCTCAGCTCTCTGTCACTGTTTGCGGAGGTGATCTCTGCGCCTCTTTACCGCGACAGATGCCCCGGCCCGCTGTCACTTTGTCGCAGCGTCTGTGGCGCGAGGCAAAGTGTGCCTCTTCGGACTGCTCCTTCCACCTATGTTCCCATTCATGTCGCAAACTCCACTTTACTGTAGAGCCTAGGCCATCCATTTAATCCATTTTCTCTTAGAGACATGCACCGGTGGCTTATGGCGATAGTCGACACACTTTTAAGGTTGTGCACTTAAAGGTTAGAAACACGATGAAATTTAAAATTACTCCAGGTGTACTTTTTTTGGGTGACTTCTTGCATCAAGTCGAAGGTGTAGCCGCGAAATGCATGCCTGTATTAATACACGTTTGAACAATACTCACGGCCAGAAGCCAAACTAAGACTAAGAGCCAAATGGCAAGCTTCTTGGGAAAATGAAAGAAACAACAAGCTGCATACTGTAAAGCCTATTTTGAAAGAATGGAAATCATGCCGTCATAAAGAACGTTTTATCGAAGTAATTTTATGTCGTTTACGCATAGGCCACACACACATCACCCATAACTTCTTATTAACAAAAAAAGACAAACCTGTGTGTGAAATGTGTGGTGAGGAGCTCACAGTCAATCACATTTTAATCTCTTGTTCGCATCTCGAAGAACTTCGAAAGAAAATTTTTACGGTATTTTACAATGAACACATTCCATTTCATCCCGCATTACTTTTAGGCGAGGAAACACTCGTCGAGTTTTCACTTGTTCGTAAGTTTATAAAGAAAGCCAATGTTTTAAATTTAATATATTGTAACTTCTATACACTTAACATAACATCATCTAACCTTGTGTTTGGCGCATGATAGCCATAGTTGCTTATGCGCCAAAAAACCCCATATAACTAACTAACTAACAGAAGGGAACAGCATTGCACTAAAACAAAATATATCAACTCATCGCATTGGTGGAGTGTAGGAGGATCTCCTCATTTTCCGTCAATCTTTGATCTCTGCTACTATAATTTTACTTGATCGATGGGGCAGACAGTGTGCTCACTTATTCCTCAGTCGCTGTTATCATAAAGGAGGCTAACAATATTTCTCTTGCATTCTTGTTTCTTGATTTTGTGATT
Source organism: Amblyomma mixtum (assembly GCF_055824585.1). NCBI lineage: Eukaryota > Metazoa > Arthropoda > Arachnida > Ixodida > Ixodidae > Amblyomma > Amblyomma mixtum. Next base: position 155,233,829 of record NC_143021.1, on the reverse strand, counting down.
ATAGTTGTTTTCTCAAAATTCGGTGCATGCTGCCAATGCGATATATTCTCTCAATCAGCCACATGACATGGCGCAGATATGCAGAGGCATTCTACATGTGCTTTCGGTGCTCCAGCTTGCGTTCGTGTGTGGTGCGGGAGCGCTTGCGTATGTGTAGCATAGCGCGTGTGCAGCGAAAAATACGGCACCGGAGAGACATGGCACAATGTACACAATGTATATCACTGCGAAATGTTTTTACCGGGATGTAGCTTTTTCTTTTCTCTACATCCTGGAGGCGCTTTTTAGAAGCCTTAGAACTCGTCAAAAAAATTGCGGAAATAATCTTCGCCCTCTTAAGCGACCTCAACAAACCCGTCAACCATCTTGCCTTTTCTGCCCGCTCATTCGCTTCTCACCTTTCTTAATATCCGACTACTCAGCATGTGTATGGCAGGTGCGGAGAAGGCTTCATGCCGCATGGATACTTTTATTTTCTGCAGTCTGCAGTTTCTCTTCTACAGACCTTCTGTTTTAGCTTTTTAAAAGAAGCAGGTATACATGAAAAATTGTAAATTTTGATCCGCTGGTTCACTTTATTGCATGACACACCACAGCTACTTTCTCATTCATGAGAAGGCTGAGGTTTTTATTTACCTGTTTGGGAGCCTCGGGATCCTTGCCCAGCCAAGGATAGGTCCTGAGACTACCTGACCTTCTTAAGGCTTTTAACATTAGCCAGTTTCTTACTACAGGCCATCTACACCAGCGATTTTTCACATTTCTGAAAATTCTACAGAAAACTTATCTTACCCTTGAGCTTGGCACATGATGGCCTTATCTGCCTAGTGCCATAAAACCCAACACAACACCCAGTCTAGAGCAATCTCATCATGCCCCAGATTTCCATCGTGGGGCATTTCCAAAATTTCCAACATGCCCTACATTTCCAGCATGCGCAACATTTCCACTATGCCCGAACCATGCTCACCATGACCTGTGGCAGGACTGTTTAGGTTTTTTTTCTATTTCGACGTCTTTTGACCTGGTTTTCGCGGTCAATTTTTCTTACGAAAGGACCACTACTGGAGCCCAGCTCGGCGCGTCGCGTATGCTCGTGGCGGTACGGCTACCAAGCTAACTTGAGTTGCCGTTGCCTAGCAACCGCTTCAGCTGCGCTGCAAATGATGGCGCTGTGCTGCTGCCGCCTGGTTGACAGTTCAGCCATGCTGTGGAGAGCTGTCGTTTGATGCTCTTTCTTTCTCTGTCCTTGTGTCCTACATACTGGTTAGTTTCCTAGTTCTTTTCTGCCACTGTGAGTCAACGCTCTTTCTGTATAAATATTTAATTACCTTAGCTGCCCACCTGTTATGGTTACTTCGCTCAGGTGTTCTTTATAAGGTATTTAACTCAGCTTCCCGTGCTTCCAACGATGACGAGTCCATATCCCCTTGTCCATATCCCCTTGCCATGGGCACATAGTGCTAATCTTCCAACAGCTCTCTGATTTACGTCTAACCTCGACTGAACTTCTGCCGTTAAGCACAGAACCGTAATCCCGAAAGTAAGCCCCGGCACCATTACTCCTTTGCACATACCTCTCAGTACTTTAGCTGTACCCCCATAATTCCCTAAGCTTCTTCATCCCGGCGCCTCTTCGCCCTTTTCCTCTAAGATATTGTTGATGCTTTTCCGTGTATATCCCGAGGAATTTTTAATCAACCCCTCTGCGTATTGTGGCCTTGAATTGTAAGTACCTGATCAGTTGTATCGTTGTAAATCATCACACCTGAGTCAGTTCTGCTAAAACTGAAACCCAGAGTGTCTTTTTCGTCTCCACAACAATAACCAAAGTTTGCAAATATTCCTGGCTATCTGCCAACAGTACAATATCGTCCACATACAGCAAACCAGGGAGCACTGCTCAACTACACCATCAGCCTGACTATGCCCACTTTCCCCTGTCTCTCCAAATGTCCCTGTCCTTTGCCAGTAGCGGCGACTGTATTCCCGCAAATTTCTTAACCTCATCTACCCACCTAACTATCTGCCGCCCCCTGCTATGTTTGCCTTGTCTTGGAATCCGTACCCTTAAGGACCAGCGGCTATCTTGCCTTCGCATTACATGCCCTGCCCAAGCAAATTTCTTCCTTTTGATTTAAAATAGAATGCCATTCACCCGCGTTTGTTTCCTCACCCACACCACCCTCTTCCGATCTCTGAATGTTACACCAATCACTTTTCTTTCCATAGCTCGCTGCGTTGTCCTTAACTTAAGCTGAACCCTCTTTGTTAGCCTCCACGTTTCTGACCCATAGGTGAGTACCGGTAAGATACACCTGTTGTATACTTTTCTCTTGAGAGATATTGGTGAAATGCCATTCATGATCTGAGATAGCCTGCGATATGCGCTCCACCTCATTCTTATTCTCCTAATTATTTCCCTCTCATGATCTGGATCAGCTGTCACTACCTGCCCTATATAGACATATTCTCTTACTACTTCCGGCACCTGGCTACCAATTGCGAACTGCAGTTCCCTTGCTAGGCTGTTGGACATTACTTTATTTTGGTTTTCTGCATGTTAATTTTTAGCCCCACCGTTAAATTTTAGCTCTGCCTGTCTAATTCATTGATCATACTTTGCAGTTCATGTCCTGAGTGACTTAGCAAGGCAATGTCATCAGCGAATCGCAAATTACTTAGGTATTCTCCATTAACTTTTATCCCCAACTGTTCCCACTTCAGGCCCCGGAATACCTCCTGTAAACAGGCAGTGAATAGCATAGGCTAGATCGTGTCTCCCTGCCTGACACCTTTTCTTATTGGAATTTTATTGCTGACTTTATGGAGAACTACGGTAGCTGTGCAATCGTTGTAAATATCTTCGGATATTTTCACATAGCACTCTTCTACACCCTGATTCTGCAATGCCTGCATGACTGCTGAGGTCTCTACTGAGTCGAATGCTTTCTCGTAATCAATGAACCCTATATATGGGGGCTGGTTATATTCTGCTCATTTCTCTATCACCTGATTGATTGCGTGAATAATGTCCATTGTCAAGTATCCTTTACGAAAGCCTGCCTGGTCCTTTGGTTTATTGAAATCTAAGGCTGTCCTGACCCTATTAGCGATTTTCTTAGTAAATACCTTGTAGGCAACAGACAGTAAGCTGATCGGTCTGTAATTCTTCAAGTCCTTCAAGTCCTTTTTAGTCTCTCTTCTTGCTGTCTTTTGCAAATTTATCGCTCAGTAGTGCGCTCTTGCCTGGATTTATTAATTATGAATGTATAGTATTATGAAGGTATAGTATTATTAATGTATAGTATGAATGTGTAGTATATAACTCTCGGGGGTTGGTTTGGAAGGGGGAAAGTTAAGCACCTGAATGCGTTAATTTTGGCGTCTGACTGTGCTAACACTACTGACTTCGTGTTTGTATTTTTGGTTTATTGGGGTTTAAAGTCCCCAAGCGACTCAGGCTATGAGGGACGCCGTAATGAAGGGCTCCGGAAATTTCGACCACCTGGGGTTTAACGTGCACTGAAATCGCACAGTACACAGGCCTCTAGACTTTCGCCTTGATCGAAATTCAGCCGCCGCAGCCGGGATAGAACCCGCGTCTTTCAGGTCAGCAGCCGAGCGCCGTAACCACTGAGCCACCGCGGCAGGGCTGTTTGTATTTTTTAATGCAGACGTTCAAACACGAGAAATGAATTCCGACAGCTCATGCTCTATTGCAGAATAGGTTGTCTGCTTCATAGTGATCCTGAAGGTTTTTTCAATATTGCCAGTATTCATCAAAGATGATAAATAAGTGTAGCAGCTTCAGGATGTACTCTTACACTTGGATACGGACGCCCCATCCCGAAAGAGAGGCGAGTACCCATAGTGAACTCGTGAACCCCAAAGGGACCTCGGACAGCTTATCCCTTCAATTAGCGGGCAATCTTCCCCTCGCGGTATATGTAGCCAGATGTTGTCAAATCATTCCGTACAGCATCGCTTCGGCGGGCGCATCATAAGACCCTGCCCACGAAGCCTCTCTAACCAAGAGGTAAAGAACTGACGTTACCAGGGCGTACACGTGACGCATGTAAATTTCCACACGCCACTTGCCGGAATCATGGTCGTTCAGCCTGTCACGCGAAATTGTTGCGTATCGAATACCCAGCACAGTGGAGCGTACGGATATCGTGCTGGAGCTTGGCGGTGGCCTATAGAACACGATGACGTAGTTTATACCAGGATGCGGGGCGCCAAAGCTGTTAATATAAAAAAGAAAGCAATAAGGCCAAAGCTACGTGTAAAGGTGACTGGTAGAGATGGATCTAAATGAAAAACAGTACAGTGCCTCTAATTCAAAAAGTATTCCTCAAGCATGGTCTAACAAAGTGTAGTGTAGTCCAAAGCTCCCTGACATGGAAATGTGACGCTGGTGGCCACAAGAACAATTTACGTTGCCCGAATTACCTGACCTAAATGCTGTACATTATATCAAATAAATGACCGTATGCCGACCGGCGTGCACAGAACTCTGGGCCAAATACTGAAGCAGGTGCCTCGGGTAAAGCGAGGGGTTCGTGTATTGTCCCCGCCGATAACAGTATGCAGTCCTGGCCACATTACCACGACATTTCTATCATTGCCATTGTACGCTTCAGTTATTTGGAGACCGCCAGGCTGTGCTTGCAAAGGCATTCAAGCTCAGGGGATCGAGTGCTGCTATATCTGAAGACTTTTCCCGTACTCTCGGTGATAAGCGAAAAAAAATTGTGCAATTATGCCAAACAAAATGGCGAATAAATCGTGAAAGCAGTTCTGAATATAATAGGCTTCACTTGGGTAGTAGGCGTTTCCTATGGGACAGCGAAGCCAGCAACGTACGGGAGCAACGAAAAACTACTGTTCATTCTGCGATGTGCCCAGTCAGCATTTTGTCAATCAACTGCGGCAGAATAAAATATAAAGTCGATGACTTTCACTTTCTTCTGCGTACCGTCCAAGCAACCTTTCCTCTGGGAACAAAATCGTGGCTCAATCCGATTATCTCAACCGCTGAAATATTTCCTGACACGTGCCAGTGATTTCGACGCGACCGTTGTGTACGTGGCGGAGAAGTAAGGGTTTATTCTAGTCCATAAAAGTGTCCCATGCGCTCAAATGGATTTCTCTGATAGTGAAACTGAATTCGTTGTTTGCAAAGTAAGACTGCCGAACGAGAAAACAACGGGTCATTTTATAGGCCTCCTGGTCCTTCTGTAAACCCGCTAGTTGGCTTATCTAATTTTCTTCAAACTATTAACATTGAATGCCTTGTTTTAGGGGGGGGGGGAGCTTTAACCTTTTGGACATTGACTCGTCAGCTGGCGAACCAAGAGATACAGCTCGAGGGTGCTGCGAACAGCTAGCTGCTTCGTCAGCGCCACGTGTGCCCTCTTCCGCCCTGCTCATCTTATCACACAGCGCCACGGCCAAGCACTGCTTTCCTTTCCTTTTCTTCTCGTTTTCTTTGACTGGCTATGAAGACCAAAGCCACGAAATAAACCTGGTTCTTTTTGCTCCAGCCACCCGTCTCGTTTCGTTCTAGCGGGCTCCGCTGCCGACCCGTTGGCAGGCGTCCGCCAGCCGCCGGCCCGTTTGTAACAGAGGGAATCTATACTCAACATTTTGTGACATTTTAGATTCTAAAACTTTTTGTCAGTATGTGCATGAGCCATTGCGAACGGACGGAACTGGTCAGGTACTCGACCTCTTGCTCTGTAACGCGCCTGATGTTGTATGCAATGTACGTACAGGTGTTGCCTGGTTTGAGCGGCCACAATATTATTCTATCAGATTTATTAGTTCCCTTTGTGAATGTTGCGAAACCACCTAGGCGAAAGATTTATGCTTACAGCAGGGACAACTACGAGGCGATTAGCGCTGCTTTCTATTCGTTCTTCTCAACTTTTGATGAACTCGCGGATAACTTAAATATCGAATAGCTTTGGAATACTTTCACACATAAACTGTTTAAATTACGTGAAGCTTTTATTCCATCAAGCGTTATATCAAGTAGGAGAACTCGAGATGAACCCTGGTTTAACACCGAGTTACGTGCTCTTGTTCGAAGACAGCGACGAATGTATCTTAGATACAAGTCCTCGAATTCGCGAGAGTGCTTGGCCTTGTTGAGAACAATAAAAAGTGGATTTAGACAGAAGTCTCACGTCGCTAAGGACTTCTACTTTTCGAATCTAGGAGAAAGACTTGTCAGAGGTACCAAAGAATTTTTGAGGTATATGAAGTGTACTGGTAAGGATGACAGCTCCGTACCTGCTCTCAAAAATGATGAGGTAATCGTCCTTGATTATGAGTCTAAAGCTTAAATATTTAGCCTTTATTTTCATCTGTTTTTCAAATAAAATCAAATCAGTTTATTTAAACATCCTACGATGCTTATTGGCACGGACAAAAAGCCCTAAATGGGCTTGACGAGGTCCATGCCGCCTACAAGGCATACAGTGGAACGCATCTTTTACATCAATAACAGAAATACACCAGCAGAAACGCAGCTGCTCATGAACAGAAAACTATATAAAAGGAAAAAAGCGTGATGCGAATAACAATGACAAACTTTAGGTTATGAAACATGACAGATATGATGAACGAAAAATGCAAAGCACTGGGAAACACAGCCGAATGAGTACATATAACATAGACGAAGAAAGAAACTAACAATATTGCTGTATGTAGATGTGCAAAAATATATTACGCAAATCCCTGAAAGATTTGTCAGTGACCTCTGTGCCATTTTCTCCGGAAAATTTGTTAACGAGAGATGGCAAGCAAAACTTCAGCATTTGTTGTCCGTAATTGGTGCGGCAAACGTTAACTTTCCATCTCTCCGGTTTTCGCGTACAATACACAGAATCATTCACTGAGAGCCTGGCTAGTTCAGCTAATGAATTATTGTGTTTAATTTTTTTCTGATTTGTAATAGCGGATCAGTCTATAGGGGTATAGACACTGTATGCGGATGATGTTAAACGTATTGAACAATTCGGCTGTGTGTGAGTAAGGAGGCACTTTTCCAATTATGCGGATTGCACTTCTGTACATGTGAAAGTTTATTAATATTTCCGAGTGTAGTAGTTGCCCAGACAAGCGCACCGTAATTCATGACTGAGGAAAACAGGGAATTGTAAAGCAATATATTAATGGCAGTTGGAAACAGTGAACAGTGGCGGCGTAAATAGCCAATCGTGCGCTATACTTTGTTTACGAGGTAGGTAACGTGGTCGCCCCATGACATATTCTCAGTGAAAATTACTCCCAAAGTTTTAAATTTCAAAACTACTTCGATTTGGCTGTTATTGATCATAAGAGATGGAGAATGAAAAACTTATGACGTGGATGGAAGATAACTGCTTTGGTCTTATCAACGTTAATTTTTAGTTGGTTTGCTGTTGCCCAAGTGTTTATGAGCGCCAATGTCCTGTTTGCTCTTTCGGCTAAAGTGAGGCTTGATTGTCCGGAGAAAAACACAGTTGTGTCGTCGACGTATATAATATAGTCGGCAGACTTATTAATGTTAACAATATCATTGACGTAAATTAAAAACAGGAATGGCCCTAAAATGCTCCCCTGAGGAACGCCTGAAGCTACTGTTTTCACGGCTGAGCAATGCCTGTTTATATCAACGAACTGTGTACGGTGTTGTAAATATGAAGATAACAAAGAGAGTGCTCTGCCGCGAAAGCCATAGTGGTCCAATTTTCGAAGGAGGATTCGGTGGTTGATCAGATCAAAGGCTTTTGTGAAGTCTAAAAAAATGCAAAACACCATGTTTTTATTTTCAAATTTTGTAATATCAGCTCCTTTTGAGCAAGCAGAGCTAACTCAGTTGATTTGTTCATCTGAAAACCATATTGTGCCGGAGTTATGATGTTATGCTTATCGGAGAAAGCTTTTACGCGTTGAAGAGTGATTTTTTCGAAACCTTTGGACAAGACGGGAAGAATAGAAATAGGACGATAAATTGATAAGTTATCTCTGTTGCCTTTTTTAGGGATTGAGATAACTCTGGCAGATAGCATATTGCGCGGGAACACACGTGACGATAAGCAAATGTTACATACATGTGAGAGACAGTGTGCAATTACGTCAATAGCGTACTTGATTGGTGTTATTTGAAGGCTTAGTGCTTGTTCCGAATTACCGTTGCTGAGGGACACAAATGCTGCAATAACTTCATCCTTAGAGACTGGTTTTAAGAACATAGTGTGACCATTTCTTCGCTCCATGTAACATAAGTTATTATTCATATTTGTATTTTGTGCCGTGGCCACGGAAAGGAAATAATCGTTAAATGCGTTGGCTAGCTCAACGCCACTTAATTCTATGTTATCTATCGTTACCTTTGAAATTGTTTCGGGAGACTGCCCGATTAGAGAATTCAGGACCTTCCATACGTCCGCCGATCGCCCAGTCGATGCATTGAAAAGATTTGTGTGGTAACTCCTTTTGGCTGCACGTAATTCTTTGTTAACGAAATTTCGGCATTCTTTATAATTCTTCAATGTTTCAAGATCTCTAGTGCGCAAAATCGTGGCGAACAGTTTGTCACGTTTTTTAATAATCTTAAGTATATCGGTTGTGACCCATGGTTCACGAGCTTTTTTTAGGCCGCTTTACCATAACGAGTGGAAATGAGTTGTGGTAGACATCGATAATTTTTTCATTTATTTATTGTATGCGTCTTCGGGGTCATGTGGACGCAAGCACGTCAGCCCAATTTAAGCCAGCTAAACGATCGCGAAATGACGACAGCTTTTCTGGGTTTATAGCACGGTAATAGATAGATTGTCTTATGTGTTTGTTACTGTTAACGGTATGTTCAATGGACATGAAAATTGGAAGGGGATCACTTAGCGCGTAAATAATAACACCATATTTTAGACGGGGTATACCGAAATTTGTGATGAACAGGTCTAATAGAGTCTGAGAAGTAAGTGTTATTGTTGTGGGTGACTCTATAACATTCCAGCATAGGTGGCAATTCAACAGTGTTTCCAAACTTTCCTTTGCACTGTTATCAGCAAGCCAATTTATGTTAAAGTCCCCACCTAGTATCCCATGGTGTTTGTTTTTGTTAACAAACTCCAAAAAAGAAAACTCCAAGAAAGAAAAAAACCGGCATGTATATCCAGTGGGTGGACGATAACAGACGCAGAAAATGTTTGATCTGAACACCAGTGTTTCGTAATCTGGTGTGACAGCACAGAAGTCTGGAAGCAGTTAACAGTCAATGTTATTTGATGTTAGAGCACAAACGCCGCCCCCTCGACGGTCAGTACGATTCATAAAATATGATTGGCATTCGGGCATTCGGAACACATCATGCTCAGTGTCGAACCATGTTTCAGAGAATATTATTACAGCAAATTGTATTCCAACCTCGCGAAAGAAACATTCTAGATGGTATTTATTTCTACCGGATTGCAAATTGAAATGAATGCAGTTTAAACGCACCTGAGAACGGTTGTTGGCATACATGATCAGTTCTGATATATCTAGGTAATTCACATCGGAGAAACTTTAGTTTAGTTTAGTTTATGGGGTTTAACGTCCCAAAGCGACTAAGGCTATGAGAGACGCCGTAGTGGAGGGCTCCGAAAATTTCGACCACCTGGGGTTCTTTAACGTGCACTGACATCGCACAGTACACGGGCCTCCAGAATTTCTCCTCCAAAGAAATTCTAGCCGCCGTGGCCGGGATCGAACCCGCGTCTTTCGGGTCAGCAGCTGAGCACCATAACCGCTGAGCCACCGCGGCGGCACATCGGAGAAAGCCATGACGAAAATAGCAAAAGAGAAAAGGAACACAGTGGAGAATTCGATTGGGCATAAGGCAATTCTTTGCAGTTAAGGGTAGTTTTATCGACGCATACACCGATAGCTACCCAAAATTTAAACAACTCAGCGGCCGGTAAGTACGCGTGGGTCACACTTATCAGGTTATACCCAGACGCAGCAAAGAGGCATGTAGTACTTTCGCTATCAGCTGCAGTGATAGTCTGCCAAGATACATTCTGAAAGCACGTGATCGTTATCAGCTTGAAACTAAGTGTTAATTCTGCAGTAGCACTTTTCAGAATTTTAGGGCTGTTTTTTTTGTTTCAAGAGGTAATGCCGCCTAGTTCACGTTCTGTCTGCTTTGCATTACCTCTTGAGATATACGAGGGGGTACCCAAAAGAAACCGGACTAAATTTTTTGGTCGGCAAAGCTTCTGTGGTACCGCGTTTTGCCACTAGGAGCGCATAGAGCGAACATTCCAGAGTCAGTAAGCCGAGTGTCATCGTTGAAGGAGGTCAGACTAGTTTAGGCAGAGTTTTAGAGTGTCGACTGTTTTGTGTGAACGTCGTTTTTGCAATGGCTGATTTTGTAAACAGCGTGCGCCGGTGAAATTTTGATTTTTGCACGGAAAAAGTTGAATGGAAACTCTTGAAATATTAAGACGTACAAGGACGATGCTATGGGGACAACTCAAGTGTTCCTGAATCGAATCCTGAATCAAAGCAACAATCATGCCAATGGAAAACTTCAAATTCACCTCGCCTCAAGAAAGCTCGTCAGGTGAAACTAAACCTCAAAACAATGCTGATTTGTATTTTCGACGACGTGAGAGGAGTCGTCCATTGAGAATTTGTTCCGCAGGGTCAGACAGTTAGCCAGGCTTTCTACTTGGATGTTTTGAAAAGATTTGGCAACAGTGTGCGGTGGAAGCGGCCAGATTTGTGGCGGTCGGGTGACTGGTTTTTCCATCATGGCAATGCCCCTGCTCACACAGTTCTGTCTCTACGACAATTTTGGACCAAAAATGTCATGACCCGTATTCCTCAACCCTCATACTCTCCCGACCTTGCCCCGTGCTTTCTTTGTTTCCTAGAGTGAAAACATAGGTGAATGGAAAGCGTTTCGCTGATGTTACTGAGGTGAAGAAAAAAACGACGGAGGCACTCTCAAGCATCACAAAAGATGAATTTAAACAATGTTTTGAAATAGGGAATGAAAGATTTTGACAAGCGTATCATTGCAAGTGAGGAATACTTTGAAGGAGATTGAAGGTCTGTGCTTAAAATGTGAACAAATAAGTTCGAACAAAAATAAGTCCGGTTTCGTTTGGGTACCCCCTCGTATTGCATGCCGGAAGTAAATATTTGCGTTGACGGTGTGCGTAAATTATTGAAAGATTTGAACCAGGCTGTCTCCAATGATATGACTGTCTCCAATGCTTTTACCAGCGTTTCCTTGCTTCTTGGGCGAAGTGCATTAAACAGCTTAATTAGAATTTCGTCTATCCCTCCAGATGTGATTTTAGGAATATTTGCTTCCGCCTTTTACCAGTTAAGTCTGTCTTTCTGTCTGTTACCAGTTAAGTAAGTCTTTTACCACTTCTAAACTGTTCTCTATTGTGCTGTCCTGTGTTGCTCCCTCCCTTGGGGAGATTACCCTATTGTCGTTGAAAATGACGTAGCTATAACTGACGCAATGTAGTTCACTGCGCCGTCTCCTTCTAAACATTTTCCCTCGATACGATTTCAGCAGCGCGAACACGATTAGGAAAAGACAGAAGGCGGACAGGACAGAGCGCTGAACTATCAACTTTATTTCAAGAATGCCCAAGGCCCCGCTCTTCAATACACACGCCTCATAAAACGCCCACCTGGGGGATTTATTTAAGCACAACACAATCAGAGCGCGAACGAGTATATTATCACTTTTTCTTTGGTTATCAAGGATACAACGAGCATGAGTGCTAACAAGAAAAGACTAAAAACCAGTGAAAGACATTTAAAAAGCATGGAACAACAGGGCTGAGGGTGCATGAAGGTCTGAAGAAAACACGAGCAAAAAAGCTAAAAACATAGGAATGACATTGCTACAATTCGGTTTCTAGAGCTACAGTTAGTTTTCTCAAAAAAATCACGTGTGCTGGTCTTTTGATCCAAGAGCCAACAAGCCCATACTTCCTTACGATTCAGCTCACTCGAAACTGGTAAAAAAAAAAAACATTGTAAGATCAACCTTCAAAAGTTCTCTCACAAAATCCTGTGAGCACTTTTTGACAGTTTTTCCCGTCAAGTTATTAGGCTCACGCATTCGGGATACCCGCAGCCCCTCCTCACATCGGTAGCGGAAAAACTCCTGAAAAGCTTGAAGTGCGGACGTAGTAACTCGGACGAAACGCAGCAGCGGGAAAAAAGGGTTGCTGTCATTCCATATCTTCACCAATTGTCGCACAATCTCAAGAATATCGGTAAAAGAGCAGGCGTAGAAGTTGTTTTTTCTGCCCCGTCGCGTCTCTCGAGCCTCTGCAACAAAGTCAATAAGACAAAAAAGAGAAGAGGCTGTGCTGTTCGGCACCGGGATCCCTTTGTTGCTTGTGAAGAGGGTGTTGTGTAAAGGGTTCTGTTGACCTGTGGCAAGGCCTACATAGGCCAAACGGGAAGATGCCTCAACGAAAGGTTAATGGAGCACAGCAACGATTTATCAGGTTCCTCACAACGAAACCTACCCGCCCACTGTCAGGGATGTGATAGCAATTAGAAATGTGTTTATTTATACATTTATTTATACAAATACCTGCAGCGCCCAGGGGCATTATAGCAGGGGGGGGACAATAACAGTAAACATATACATAAAATGAGCATGTCACAAATATTAAAAATAAACAATAAGGCACAATTGTCTAAAGTAAAATAGTAACGCATCACTGAAATGGTGGTCTGAGAAAAGAAGTTCTGAAAAGGTGGGAAGTTTCTACGACAGATTGGCCGCCAGGAGAGAGTGAAAATGTTTATCTGTTTTACATTGTTCTATGCTCTTGGGAAACCTATTCCAATGTGAAGAAGTATGAGGAAAAAAGTATTACGAAACACATCAGTTCGACATCGCGGTACAAGAACTTTCAAGTTATGATCGCGGCGTTCGAAGATGAAATGTGGAGGTAGAATGTACGAGCTCTTCTTTATTCCCGTGAGATCAGAGTATATCTGGAAAAAAAGTTCTAATTTTGCGGTTAGTCTCAGGTGAGCCAGTGTTTTCCACCTCAGGTTTTCTTTAACTAATGTGATGCTACTACGGAAATTATAGTTGCCAGAAACAAACCTGGCAGCGCGGTTTTGGATGCGTTCAAGTTTTTCCACGAGATAAGAGCTTTGAGGGTCCCATGCCGCACAAGCACACTCGAGTATTGGACGAACATTAGTGACGTATAGCTGTTCTTTTGCTTTTTTTTTTGGGGGGGGGGCTTTATGAAAATTTCGTCGAATGAGGTTTAGCGTTCTAGATGACTTTAAGGTTAAATATTCTATGTGTCGGTTCCATGTCAAATTTTCTGAAAAATAGACCCCTAGATACTTGTAATGTTGAACCTTTTCAAGCGGTAGCCCGTCCAAATTATAAACTGATCTCACAGGAAGTCGTTTACGGGAAAAAGACACATACTGACATTTAGCGCTTTTTTAAGACATGCCCCATTTAGTACACCAACAATGAATTTTGTTCAGATCGCTCTGTATACTGTTTACATCATGGTAGTTTCTTATATTCCTGTAAATGGCACAGTCGTCGGCATATAATCTCACCTTACATTCAAGCCCTTCAACGATGTCATTTATAAACACTAGAAATAACAAAGGCCCCAAAACAGACCCTTGGGGCACGCCAGAAGTTACGGTGACATTTGATGAATTAGTGCCATTGATTAAAACATTTTGAGTTCGCCCAGATAAGAAATCTCTAATCCAGTCTACTATTGCAGGGTGTATACAGAGAGAAGATAATTTATATAACAACAAAGCATGAGGAACTGTATCAAAGGCTTTACGAAAATCCAAAAAGATGCAGTCTACCTGAAAACCAAGATCAAAATTATAAAAGAGATCATGGGAAAATTCTACCAGTTGAGTTGTGCACGACAGTCCAGGCCTGAAGCCATGTTGAGCATTTGAGAAGAAATTATTACTTTGAAGATGTTTCAGCACAGAGCTGTAAATAATGTGTTACATAGTTTTGCAGCATATGCATGTAAGAGAGATTGGTCTATAGTTTTGTAATGCCTTTTTGGGGCCACTTTTGTGGACTGGAATGACGTTGGCTACCTTCCACTCTGCAGGTAAAGAAATGCTGTATAATGATTTGTTAACCAAGGCTGCTAAGAAGTGCGCAATTTCTTGCGAGCAAGATTTCAATACATACGACGAGATAGTGTCAGGTCCGCTTGCTGATTTGTTTGTTAGGTTCGTAAGCAACTTGAGAACACCGTTATATGTGACAGTAACCGCGGGCATGTTCTCATAGGCTTTTTTTGTGTTTCAGGCAATTCGCCAGAATATGCGGCAGTAAAGACGGATTGAAAATAAGAATTGAAACAGCAAGCCTTCTCGTAATCGTCATACACTGTTTTCTCGTCAACCAACAAATTAGGGACAGAGGTCACCTCTTTACTATTGATTTTAACAAATTTCCAAAATTCCTTTGGATCTTCCCTTAACCTTGTGTCAAGCGATGACATATAATTATGTTTATTTAATTTTATTTCCTGCTTAATTTTGTAGCTTATCTGGCGCATTTCCTGGAAAACAGACTGCTTGTTGTTTCTTAAATATGTAGAATACAGACGGCGTTTCTTATTAATTAATGCCCGAATTTTCTTATCCACCCATGGCTTATCATTCCGGCGTCTACGTGTAATAATTTTAGAAGGGATGTATTGCTCAATTAGAGCCATTAGTTTATCTCTGAAAAGAATCCAAGCTTCATCTATATCAAGTGACTGGCTGACTCCATAAAATCTGTACTACTACTTTCAAAAGAAAATCTGTACTAAAAAAGCATACAAACCAGTTGACGCTCGAAATTGTTGAAGCTGCCTACATCAGGAAGTCTAGGGATGGTTGTGTTAGCACTACTTCAATATCCCTGTCCGAAAGAGAAGCCGCCTTTCTTTCTGGTTTTATTTGATTTCACCCGTTTTTAGTGGCATCCTTTACATGGTTTCTGACGTTTTAGCTGTGTTAGTTGTTGGCGTTCATCCTTAGTTAACCTTTTTAGCAGTTTTTCGCTATTTCACTTAACAACCTCCGCTTCCTCGGCTTTGTTATCCCATCGTGTTGTAGCAATGTCATTCCTGTGTTTTTAGCTTTTTTTGCTCGTGTTTTCTTCAGACCTTCATGCACCCTCAGCCCTGTTGTTCCATGCTTTTTACATGTCTTTCACTGGTTTTTAGTCTTTTCTTTGTTAGCACTCATGCTTGTTGTATCCTTGATAACCCGAGAAAAAGTGATAATATACTCGTTCGCGCTCTGATTGTGTTGTGCTTAGATAAATCCCCCAGGTGGGCGTTTTCTGTGGCGTGTGTATTTAAGAGCGGCGCCTTGGGCATTCTTGAAATAAAGTTGATAGTTCAAGGCTCTGTCTTGTCCGCCTTCTGTCTTTTCCTAACTGTGTTCGCGCTGGTGAAATCGTATGGATTCCCACCAACTAGCCCACCAGTTTGTGTTATTCATTTTCCCTCGGCATCTTTAATCTGTCCCGGCTCACGATTTGTTTTTTTCTAACCAGCTTATATGGTTCCAGAATTTTCTTAGCCCCCCTTTATTTGCATCGCGAACTTCAGCCAGCCATTTACCAGAGGACTGCTTTATTTTAGCCTGGACGAGGACCTGAACTTGCTGTTTCTTTTGTCAATAAGATTCGCATTTTTCGTCTATTTCCTCTTCAGATAACTGCGCCCTCTTCGCTTCTCTGTGTTCCCTTGAAGCCACCCGTCGTTGTTCGATGGCCTCCTTAATTTCCATATTCCACCAGCTTCGTGGCTTCCTCTTTCCTCTCCTGCAGTTTACTCCTTTCACTTGTTTCATTTTTGTAGCGATGAGTAGTTCTAACTGATCGTAATCCCACTTTCCCATGGGGAGTTTCTCGATTCCTTCCTCTATGTCGGCTGCTATTAGCGCTATTTGTTCGTCGTTCAGTTTTGCGTTGTTTTTAACTTAGCTGCATTTCTCTTTTGACTAGGGCTCCCAACTGTAGACTAATACGTTTATGATCACTTACTAGGCTGTACTTCCCCTCTCCGCCTATTTCCATTATTGCGAGCTTGCTATAGATGCCCTGCGACATTGGACAGTAGTCAATGGTTGTCTGCCTGTTACGGGATTCCCACGTGATTTGTCCCTCACATTCAGTTTCGCTATTGACGCTCACAGAAGTCGAGCAATAACTTCCGGTTACAATCTGTGTATCCATCCAGATCCTCGATGTGGCCATTCATGTCTCCAAGCAGAACAATATCGGCACCGTCTCCAAACTGCTTTATATCGTCATTGAGGCACTTGACTAGATCCTTGTTTCCTTGCCGGCATTTGTCCCCGGTCCCTAAATAAATTACCCCTAGCCATGTTCTTTTACCTGCAATTGTACCTGATACCTAGACATGTTCTTCGCAAGTTGATTTCATTCTTTGCCAATTTGTTCCTTGATGTATCAGCATACCTACTCCTCCTCCCTTGTTCTCCGTTGTTGTTCTGTTGCACCCTTCCCAGACATAGCCATCGATTAAAGGTGAATCTTCTATATCCCTCACGTGTGTCTCGCATAGAGCGCACACACCTACTTCGTCCTTTAACTGCTGTTCTATTGCCAGCCATTTCACTCTCTTTCTACCCCCTTGCATGTTTACGTAACTGATCCTAGCGTTAAATTTCTTTTTCATAGTTTTCTTTCTGAGCCTCCAAGTAGCCATTTTGTTGGGCTCAGCTGGCATTGTTAGATTTACTACTTCGCGTCTAGCTACCCCTACGCCCTGAGCCACCACGGTCCCCCTAAAAAAGCTACCGCTCGGCCTCCCAGGCGCCCGCCTATCTCTTCTCCTACCCTTCCACTGAAATGGATGCCATCTCGTCCAAAGTCTCTGCCCGAACCTGCTCTGTGCACTTCCTTGTTTATGTCTACCATCTCGAAGCCTTCCTCGAGGCTTAACATCCTTATCTCTCGATTAAGATTCACAACGTCGTTATCAACCTCTCCATCCCTTCCTTGTACCTCTGGCACTGTGCACACCACGATCTGCGCTTGCTGCGCTATCGCCCTTATACCGACAACTCTCTCAGCTAATCTTTTCACTAATTGTGGGGCGTCACTATTCAGGACATCATTTAGCCTCGCCGCTACCACTACCATGTTACGCCTTGCAACAATCTTAAAAAGTACTCTTTTTGTCCTTCTCAGTACCTCCTGCATTGTCCTGCCTGGGAATACCCCGACTGCTACCCGTCTATCACCCTTTACACGCTCCATTACAGCTCCTTTGCAGCTCTTCACGTTTCAGTCACCAGCGATAAGCACTATGGTACTCTCCCACTTCCTCCTAACTTCCGGATCTTGCTGCCTCTTATCTGTGACCTTGACATCATTCCTTGGGTTAAGCTTTTACCCCCCTTCTCTCTATCGCCTCTGGACTTCCTAGCTGCCACGTGTGCGTAGCTGTTCCTGTCTGGACATGTCTGACTTACTTCCTTATCGCTGTCCATGCGAGTGCAACCCCGCTGGCGCTGGAATGTCCGCCAATGTGGCTTCCAATGGCGGTGTCAGCCATTTTTGTCGCCAACTGACCAAGCTGTTCTTGAAATTTGCGCTTCTCTGCCCTCTCTACCTGTAACTCGGGCGATTTCCCTCGGGTGAATACCTGTAGGTATTCACCCGAGGGAAATCGCCCGATTATCTTCAGAGTTGGGGACTATAGGGACAAAGTAAAAATTTTGAGTAATTGTACTAAACTTAAAGATTCAGGAATAAGCATTAGTGAAGATTACTCCAAACGAGTAGTGGAAATTAGGAAAAAGCTTTGGGATTCAAGTGCAGAAGAAAGAAAAGATGGCCGTAAGGGCAAACTTGTCTTTGATAAACTAAAACTGAACAACGTGCTGTATGGCTGGAACGAAGTTAAGAATGAGAGATACAGAATTGCCAGCACCACCGGAAGCGGCAACAAGTGACACGATCAAAGCAAGCAGAATGAGTTTAAGATAGTGAATATAAATGCGCGGAGCATATTAAACAAATCCGACTCACTGGAAGTAATAGCTATGGAACATGAACCTGACGTTATTGTTATAACGGAGACATGGTTACATAAGAATATAAAGGACGCCGAGTTCGTGCCAGCTGGATATAAAGCATTCAGAAAGGACCGAGCAGGAAGAGGTGGTGGCGTAGCCATACTGGTCAAGCAAAATGTTTTGTGTACTGTCCTGCATCAATCGGGCGATAATGAAGCGGTATGGATCAAAACTAAGCTTACCGATCGAACCGTTTATATTGGAGCGGTATATAGACCACCAAATTCCTCACTTGACGTAATTACCAATATAAGGGAATTTATGGAAAGAAATATTAGAGGAGGAGAAGGAGTAATTCTCCTAGGCGATTTTAATTTACCGGGAATTAATTGGAGCTCCTACGCACCCGGGGAGATGGATGTGGCAAGCTCTGAACAACTTTTGGACTTGGTATTTTGTTATGATTTAGTACAAATAGTAACCGAATTCACAAGACTGTGTGATACAACATCATCTATTCTTGATTTAATTTTTGTGTCTCATGGCTTAATAAGGCACTTGAGAGATTGTCATGTTGAGGACGGATTATCAGATCATAAAATGGCAATAGCTTCATTCAATATGTCACCATCTGTCTCATCATCTGAACCAATAAGAGAGGTTTTGAATTTTCAGATCGCGGATGATGTCAGTGTGCTAGATTATCTTGAATCTTCTTTCGATGAATTCATGTACCTCTACCACTCAGAACTGAGCACTGATGCTTTGTGGAGTTTCTTTTTCAATGCCGTGACCCATTGTATCGAGCACTTTATACCAAAGAATAAAAAGAAGAGCAGGCGCAGGAATCCATGGATTAACAGAGAAATTATCCATTCGAAAAGGAAAATTCAGCGGAAACGAAAAGCATGTTCCCAAAATTGCAATGTGGGTGACACAGCTTGTATTCGCCGCATGAGACATGACTTGAAACAGCAAATTAGAGAGTCAAAAAACCGTTTTTTTAATGTTACGCTGAGGAAGTTTCTTTGCGAGGCACCGGCGAAATTTTGGAGGTATGTTAATCCACCAACCAAGCAACACTGTTCAAATCCTGAGGTTAACACTCAAGAAAGCACTGAACAATTCAACCTTCAGTTTTCCTCTGTTTTTACGAAGGATGATGGCACGTTGCCAGGCCATTATGACTTCTCTACCCGTCCTCCCATTTCAGATTTTGTGATAACCGAAGAAGGTGTTCTGAACCTGTTACTCAATATTAACACAAAAAAAAGCCCCGGACCAGATGGTATACCTAATGAATTTTTAGTCAGATATGCTGAGTGGGTGTCTAAGTTCCTTACGAAAATATTTATTTCCTCTGTTAGCAATGGTTACTTCCCTTCCGCATGGAAACTAGCCAGAATAGTTCCAATCCATAAAACCGGCAACACTTCAGACTTTAGCAATTACAGACCAATTTCTCTCACAAGTACGTGTTCTAAGCTACTAGAACATATCATGACCAAACACTTATCGAACTATTTAGAAACGTATAACTTGTTATCACCACTGCAGCATGGTTTCCGTAAAGGTTTGTCTACGATTACACAGTTAGTTGAGCTAGTTCATGATATTTCACAAACGATTAATTCCCGCGGACAGATGGACTTAATTTACCTAGATTTCGCCAAAGCTTTTGATAAAGTTTCCCACCCTAAACTTCTACTTAAAATCAATATTATGTTTAAAAATCCCAAGCTAACGGCATGGTTTACTTCGTATTTAGAGTGCCGCCACCAGTACGTTGAAATAGACGGACATACATCCAGCTTATTACCGGTCTTATCTGGTGTACCACAGGGCAGTGTCCTTGGACCGCTTTTATTTCTTATTTTTATTAATGACTTGCCAAGCCTTGTTTCTGTCCCTATAAGATTATTCGCCGACGACTGTGTCATTTACAATAGAATAAATTCTCCCAGCGATCAAATGAACATACAACATAGCCTAGACAATATTACTAAGTGGTGCGATGACTGGCAAATGACCATTAATCCCTCGAAATCTGTTTGTATGTCTACCACTAGGAAAAAAACTACCTTAGAATTTCCTTACCATATTCGTGATAATGTGCTCGGAAGGGTAGATGAACACAAGTATTTGGGACTAATATTTACTAGCGACTTTAGATGGAATAGGCACGTAGAGGAAACATGCAATAAGGCTAATAAAGTGCTGTGGAGTCTGAGGCGCAACTTACATAGTACAACTCCTGAAATTAAAACTTGGCTTATAGAACACTGGTCAGACCTATAATTGAATACGCTAAAATTGTCTGGGATCCTCACACGCAAAAAAACTGTAACAAACTAGAAAGGATTCAGAGGTTAGCCTCTCGATTCATATTTAATAAATATCGCCGAGTTCACTCCCCCTCAGAGCTGTGTCACCTTGCAGACCTTCCCAAGTTAGAATTAAGGACCAAATTCGACAGGCTCAAGTTTCTATTCCTTATTATCAGTAACGCAATTAAAATCAATAGGACCGATTATTTCGACATTCGTTCTAATGAATCATCTAGACATCGCCATAGCATGTATATTCCGCCTCCAGTAACTCGTAACGATGCATTTAAATATAGTTTCTTCCCCAGAGCAATAAAAGAATGGAACATGCTTCCCGATTCCGTAGTTCAATCTTCTTCGCTCAGTGCATTTTTGGTTAATTTAGACTCTTTTATTTATTCCGGGAGCGCGGTGTGCTAACATGACTGAGTTAAGTCCGTGTGTTGTGTTTCGTGTCTTTATATAGTGTTTTACTGTGTAGATGCTCTTCAGTGTGCGAGATTATGTTTTTTGTTGCTCTCTTCTACAATGTAATAGGGCACTGTGTATACTTCTTTCGTCCTCTTTAATGACTTGTAACGTGTACAATGCGCTTGATGACAGATTTGTTGGTATTTTTGCTGTCTTTTTTTTTCCTACCACTCCTGTAATGACCCTTCAAAGGGTTAACAGTATCAATAAACAAACAAACAAACAAACTCTTTCTAGAGCATCCATCCTTAGCACTAGTTTGCTGTTCGCCTGTTCAGCCCTGTCCAGGCGTGTACCTAATACGCAGAATATGCGCATAAAATCTGCGCCTTCGGCCTTCTCCACTGATTCGAACCGCGTTTCTTTTAAATTCACCGATGCCTCACACACCTTACATTTCACCTTCCGTAGCTTAACCATCTTAGCAGCACTCGATTATTACTACCACCAAATGCTAAGATATCTACAGGCTCAAAACAAAAAAACACTTGAAAACAGCGTACAAATAAAATAAAATTCTGCCTACCGCAAATGCCGATCGATCACTTAGAAAGGAATAACTATCTGTCTAAAATGCTAACGTAGAAATAAGCATTGAAAAACTATAGCTGGCGGCCAGAAAAGACCCGGCCGAGTACAGGTCACTGACCTAAATTCTATTCTTTATCCTGGACATCCCCTAACAGCCTAAAACCTAAACACACCCTACTTTAAAAATATTGAAAAAGTACTCATATATTTTGCACAGTAATATGAGTTGTGGGGCTAGTTGGTTCATACTCAGATTTCTTTTATGCGCACAGAAAGACGACACAATAAGACAAGGTAGACAGGATGGAGCGGTAGACAGGTCCGTCCTGTCTACCTTGTCTTATTGTGTCGTCTTTCTGTGCGCATAAATGAAATCTGAATTTTGCACAGTCGCGTCGCTCTCGCAGTCGTCAGTCGGTCCTGTCGCCGCGCGAGATCCAAGGAGCACCTAAACATGCGTCCGCACAGCACGAATGTAAACTGCAAACAGGCGGCAGTAGCGCGGCGCCCTCTGTTGGAGCGCATCTGAAGCGGTTGCTGGGCAACGGCGACTCAAGGTCGTTTGGTAGCCGCACCGCCATGAGCATACGCGACGAGCCGAGCTGGGCTTCAGTATTGTTGCTTTCGCAACAAACCAATACAAATGGTATGTTCCGAAACCTAAAAGAATGTAAACTGGAAACATATCCTGGTCAAAGAGCATGGCGTCAAAGGGACCAGTTCTTGTGGGAAAAATCACCCACTTTTGTTTCTAAACTGGTTTTGTATGAGTATTTTCCCGCCGCCTTTATTCCGATTAGAGACGCTTTGGTATGACGAGGGCATGAGCAGCACCTGGTGCCCCTTCTGGTCAGAAGCCACATGATTTGCGAGCCACACCAGAGGCACGTGCGCCGATGACGTATGCCGGGAGAGGTCTATTGAAAGTCGGCGTTTTCTTTTTTGGTGTCTACCTCAGCAGTTCTGGATAGGCACAGCACACAGAGGAGGCTAGGAACGAGTGTCGGGCATTCTAAGGCACAATTGTTACGTGGTGCGGGGCGACCGGGTGCGGGAGGCAGGGGCGCTTGAAGGAACGTGGCGACGCCTTGTGTTGTTGCGAGTCATACCATGTGCTCACTTATTCTCTATTCCGTTTCTTCGAGTCGCTCCGCGGAGCATGAGGCATTCCGTCCAATGTTTATGTTCTGGGTTGGCTAAGAAGTGGATTGCAGCAGTGTAAAACTTGAACTGAAATTTTGGTCATGTTCTCGGGTACCTTTGTGGTAGGTGCAATTCGGTTGACCGGTAGCTCCGTGCGCTCCCTCAAGAAGCTTCGAGCGTAGTTGTTGCGCTGATTATATTTTCCAGCTTTTTGTTACACCAGTGCACGTCGTCAGGCACTTCCCTCAAGGGATTTCGTTCATTAGGCCTTCATCTGTTTCTGTTTGGTGGAACTAGGAATATTTATCTTATGAAAAAGATGCACACAAATAAAGCTACCACAATGCATAGCCGAGTGCCCCACTGGAGAGACATTTAATGTATAACAATCCTCGCGTCTTGAAGAGCAAACCTTGTGTCCATATACTCTTCTCCGTAAATGAGGGGTAGAACAAAAAAATGCGAAATATGAAAAAAACACTCTCCCCCCCCCCAAAAAAAACAAAGATTACGGAGCCACCTGAGCAATTCCTACGGCTGAACTCCGTGCACGCGGAAACTAACGCCAAGGTGATGGCGGCAAGCGATTAGCGACGCCGCGCGCGAAGCGAAATGCCCGTGTTCATCAAGAAGCGACGGCAGCGACTGTTGCCCGCTGCCCAAAACATTGAGCGGCAGTTCCACCGTCGCTTCATGTTCAGTGCCTGCGCGTCCTGTAATGAAAGCGACAGTCGATTTCAGATCACCTTTTGTAGGAATGCATATATATCGAGCGTTGTCACTACAGAAAACTTTATGAATTTTTCTCCTTGCGATTACATTTCGGGCTGTCGCCAAGGATGCCTTCCGCGTGATGTCTTCAAGAGAAACCTCGTTTAGTGTTCTGGCTTCTATGGCCAAGTGTTCAAGGGCGTGTGGTGAAGGCTTGGCTAGACTACATGCTGGAAACGCTACTGCATGCAATGAACGTCACATTTCACCTCTCGGTCGCTGTTTGCGAAGGTGATGTCGGAGCCTCTTTAGCGCGACAGATCCCCCGGCCCGCTGTCGCTTTGCAGTGGCGTGTGGTGCCAGGAAAAAGTGTGCCTCTTCGGACGACTCCTTTCAGCTCTGTTCCCATTAATGTTGGAGACTCCACATTACTGCAGAGCCTAGGCGATCCATTTAGTGTTTATCTCTCTTGGCTGAGTTTCTAGTCTTTCCGCCTTGCTTTTCTACCATGAAGAAGTCGCTTCCCACCGCTCAGCATAGAGCACTAAGTTTTGAAAGTATAAATCCCTCCTAGAGGCATTGCACTGCTGACTTATGGCGATAGTCGAGAAACTTTTATGGTTGTGCAATTAGAGGTCAGAAACACGATGAAATTGAAATTCCAGATGTACTTTTTTTTCGGGTGACGTCTTGCATCAGGTCGAAAGTGTAGCCTCGAAATGCATGCCTGTATTAATACACTCTTGAACAATACTCATGGCCACATGAGAACAGCATCGCACAAAAGGAAGATATATCAACTCTTTGCATCGCCGGAGTGTAGGAAACGAACTCCTCGTTTTCCTTCACTCTCTGATTTCTCATAATATAATTTTACTTTAAAGAAGGCTAAAAATATTTCTCTTGCATTCCTGTTTCTTTGTTTTGTGATTATAGTTGTTCTCAAAATTCAGCGCATGTCGCCATTGCGATATTCGCTCAATCAGCCACATGACATCGCGCAGATATGCAGAGGCATGCTATGTGTGCTTTTGGTGCTCCAGATTGCGTTCGTGTGTGGTGCGGGCGTAGGCGCATATGTGTAGCATAGCGCGTGTGTGGCGAAAAATAGGGCACCAGAGAGACATGCCACAATGTATATCAGCGCAAAATGCTTCTACCGGGATGTATCTTTTTCTTTTCTCTGCATCCTGGAGGCACCTTTCGGAAACCTTAAAACTCGTCAAAAAGAATTGCGGAAATAATCTTCGCCCTCTTAAGCGACCTCAACAAACCCGTCAACCGTCTTGTCTTTTCTGCCCGCTCTTTCTCTTCCCACCTTTCTTAATATCAGACTACTCAGCATGTGTATGGCCGGTGCGGAAAAGGCTTCATGCTGCATGGATACTTTTATTTTCTGCAGTCTGCAGTATCTCTTCTACCGACCTTCTCTTTTAGCTTTTTTAAGAAGCAGGCATACATGAAAAACTCCATATTTTGATCTGCTCGTACACTTTATTGCATGACACACCTCAGCTACTCTCTCAATCATAAGAAGGCTGAGGTTTTTATTTGTCTGTTTGGGAGCTTCAGGATCCTTGCCCAGCCAAGGAATGGTGCTGAGGTGACCTGACCTTCTTATGGCTTTTAACTTTTGCCAGTTTCTTACTACAGGCCATCTACACCACCCATGATTTTTATGATTTCGAAACGCAGTGACTACAGTGAGGGGGCCCGTCACTTTAAAACCTAGGCTACAGTGAGGGGGCCCGTCACTTTTAAATCTAGGCTACAGTGAGGGAGCCCGTCACTTTAACATCTAGGCTACAGTGAGGGGGAAATAACAAATTGTTGTAACCATGACGTTTAAGTTTGCTTGCACTTACACGTAATTATATATTTTTATAATTTTGTTTGCTTCCTCCGTCACCTGAGCCGTTAGGTTAGTTAGGTTAAGTGTTGAGCCGTTGACAACGTACAGTGCAAGACGCGTCTCGCCTCACTAGTCGTTGGGTCCCATCACTGTAGTGTAGGTGTTAATGTGATGGGCCTCGTCACTGTAGCATAGGTGTTACAATGACGGGCCCCCTCACTGTAGTCACTGCCTTCTGAAAATTCTATAGTAAACATATCCTAACCGTGAGCTTGGCACAAGGTGGCCTAACCAGCCTAGTGCCATATAACCCAACACTACCCCAAGTCTCCATCATTTCCATCATGCCCAGCATATCCACCATGACCAGCATATCCACCATGCCCAGCATTTCTCCATGCCCATCATTTCCAGCATGCCCAAGATTTCCAACATGCCCATCATTTCCAGCATGCCCAATATTTCCAACATTTCCACCATGCCCAGCACTTCCACCATGCCCTGCATTTCTAGCATGCCCAACACTTCCGCCATGCCCAGCATTTCCACCATGCCCAGCATTTCCACCATGCCCAGCATTTCCACCATGCCCTGCATTTCCACCATGCCCGACGTTTCCACCATGCCGACATTCCCACCATACCCGTAACTTCCAGCATGCCCATAATTTCCAGAATTTCCAGCATGCCGCACATATCCATCATGCTCAGCATTTCCACAATGCCCTGCATTTCCAGCATGCCCAGCACTTCCACCATGCCCAGCATTTCCACCATGCTCAGCATTTCCACAATGCACAGCATTTCTACCATGCCCGTCATTTCCGCCATTCCCGTCACTTCCAGCATGCCCAACATGTTTAACATATCCATCATAATCAGCATTTCCACTACGCCCAGCATTTCCACGATTCCTGGAATTTCCACCATGCCGACCAGACCCATCACGCGAGAAGAGGTCTACGCAGCGATTTGAAACACAACCAGAAACATGGCCGCCGGTGCAGACAAGATCAATATCACTCATCCGCAACATCAAAGATGAGCTAGTCGCAGAATTCACCGACTTCCTTAACAAACACTGGGAAGCAGACCGTCCCCGAGGAGTGGAAGCATGCGGAGGTAGTCATGATTCCTAAACCAGGCAAGAAACTACAAATTGAGAATCTCAGACCGATCTAGCTCACATCGTGCCTAGGAAAACTGTACGAACGAGTGGTGACGCTGAGACTACAACAGTACATGGAGGACAACGAACTGTATCCCCACAGCAAGTTCGGGTACAGAGCAAAACTATCGACCCAAGATGTACCACTTCAAATCAAAGAAGAGGTACTCTGGAACGTCCCCAAGAGCGGAGAGAACATATTAATGGCATTGGACATCAAGGGGGCTTTTGACACTGTAACTCACGAGGCTATCGTTACGGGCATGAACGACCTGAACTGCGGGAGGAGAGTCTACGGCTACGTCAAAGCCTTCCTCTCAAATAGAACGGCAACGATTGGCCTGGGGGAGCTCAGATCAGACAAATTCCTTACTCCAAACAAAGGAACACCTCAAGGATCTGTCTACGCTCTTCAACATAACCATGATTGGCTTGGCAAAACAGTTAAAAGCAACCGACGGCATACACCATGCCATGTATGCCGACATCACAATCTGGGTCAACACAGGCTTGCTCGGAGAGAAAGAAGAGAAATTACAAAAGGCAGCCACCTGCATACAGAACTACGTCAAAGCAAGAGGGCTAGCATGCTCCACCGAGAAATCCGAGCTAATAAGAGTTTGGAGAGGAAAACAAAATCGCACAGTCCCCACTAGCGACGACTTAAAGTTAAATGTCTACCTCGAGGGGAAGTCGATACCAGAAAAAACACTCATCAGAATCTTGGGGATGGGGATACAAGCAAATCAACGCTGTACCCACACCCTTGCCCTACTCAAAGCATCCACTCTACAAGTGGCCCGCATGACCACGCGCATCTCGCACAAACGTCATGGCATCGGAGAAGAGGACTCACTCAAGCTCGTTAGAAGCCTGGTAGTCAGCCGACTGACATACAGCCTCCCCTACTACAATCCCATCAAGAGTGAGGTACAACAGGCGGACGTGATCCTACGCAAAGCCAACAAAACCGCACACCACCTTCCTCACAGCACTTCAACTGAAAAGCTCCTAGCCCTAGGACTACACAACACTTTCGATGAATTGAGAGAGGCACAAATAGTCTCCCAACTGCGCAGACTACAGCAGACCCCACCTGACACGGAGCTCCTAAAGAAACTGGGCCACGCAGATAAAATTCAAGAGATACAGAGGACAGAAACAATCCCGGACGAATATCGCAAAACACTAAAAGTAACGCCCATACCCATGAACATGGATCCCAACCTGCACAAAGCATGCAGAGAGGCAAGGGCTGAATACCTACAAAATACATTAGCACCCCAAGAAACGACGGTATACGTGGACACAACCACATACACCAGAACAACGCAGAAGCACAACAGCAATGCGGTAACAACGGTGATTGACTCGACCCTATGCGAGATCACCAGCGCATCACTACAAGACTACGATAGTCGAGGCTGAGGAAGCGGCCGTTGCTCTAGCGGCAGCGGAGGGCGATTGATCTAAATGGTCTCTAACAATCCTTACAGACTCAGAAACAGTATGCCGCAACTACCTACGCGGCAGAATAGGGCACAGAGCGCTCCACATACTCCGCCCTGGGGGTCACATAACACAACGACAACCAAACGAAGAACCAATCTGGCATCTGACAGTATGGACGCCGGGACACACGGGAGTAACAGGGAACCAAGAGGCGGACAGGATAGCTATAGGGTGCACTTATTACCGAGCATCCAAAATAGTCGACCTCGAGGGGAACGAACCTGTACCCCAAGATTATTAGGCGATACTAAACTATTACAAGGGCTGCAGAAAGCGGTATCCACCACCACTCAACCCCCTTAGCAGAGAGAACTCTGTCGCGTGAAGGCAGCTACAAACGGACTCGTACCGGAACCTACACGTACTCAACAAAATGTACCCCACACAATACACAGACAAATGCCCTTGGTGCCAAGAACCACCCACGCTGTACCACATAACGTGGGCATGGCAGAGGATAAGCGTGGTACCCGTTATAACAAACCCGAGTGCAGAGCAATGGGAGGGAGTACTTTCCAGCGATCGCCGAATCGACCAAAAAGGTCTGATTCGGCGAGCACAACTGGCAGCAGCTTCCAGCGGAGCCCTGGACTAAGGGCAGCCGACCTTTGTACAAGTAGATGGACGAAGCCATCTGACAGCCGCAGAAGAAAAGCAAATCTGGAGCTTAATAATGTTTTTCACTCACTGGCACACTCACTCACTCACTCGGAATGCACTCGTGAGGAACCTGCACCCCCTCAGCGAGGTGGGCGTGTTGGCTGCGCACACCACATGTGTCCGGTCTTGGGCCGGGGCAGGCGTCCATACGGTGACCGACAACAGCGCATTGACCGCAGGCCAGGATTGTGTGCTGGTATTTGCGGACTTGAATGAGCATGCGCTCGTAATGTATGTAGCGTGGCTTCTGCTTCCCTCAAAATGTTATTCAGGCCTTTTCTGGCGTGCCAAATTTGAGTAGCTCCAGAATTTCGCCGTGGCACCACTGGAGGCTTGAGCAGAGGGATTCCGCTGTATCTGTATTTCATATGGTTAACGCGCCTTAACAGACGTTACCACCGTCTTGACTCACGTGGCCCGTAAGTGGGACTTTTTTATTATGCAGATTTATCACGAAGTCTGCGATAACTTTGTCTTCAATTGCGGCTTTTGGAGTGTAAATTAGAGTTAAGTTCTGATCCCGTACCAGAAGAACTGTGAAGGATTGCGAGGAGTCTGGTCCGAGGTAGGCTATGAACACCCATCTGCATCCTTCTGAAATACCTCTTGCAATGATACTCGGGCATGGTGGAAATGCCCGTCATTTCCACCATGCCCGTCATTTCCACCATGCCCGTCAGTTCCACCATGCCCGTCATTTCCACCATGCCCGATGTTTCCACCATGCCCGATATTTCCACCATGCCCGTCATTTCCAAAATGCTCATATTTGAAAGGGTGTGCGCTAAAAAAGACATACACAGGAAAAAGAGACTACAGGAAAGAAGCGCAACTTCCAACTTTAATGACGACAAAAGAAGCCAGGCGCACATATATATCCGCTGATAAACAGATATGAGCTGCGTGATGGAGCGTGACCCCAACAACCAAACATAAGACAGCGCAAAAAATGCATATCTAAGTGACATTAAAAGAAACCCAAGAAAGTGAACATATCAAACACCTGCCGAGGTAAGGTAAAAAAGTGGGATTCATATCGGCTGGCAACAATGCATAACAACATGGGAAAACAGAGCTGTATGAAAGATGACACTGAAAAAGAGGATAACACCATAAAAAAGGCTAACAACATGACTAAATTTTTAACAAAGAACAAGTGAAAGATGGAGATAAAAACCGTGTAAAGGGCGGTAAATAAAGGCACATTAGAACATCTAAAAGGACACTAAAACATAGAGAGGCGAACGGGTTAATAGTCTAGATGTACCCATCCAGAAAGGAAGTTCATTTCTAAACAGGTTAATAGAAGGCGTGCTAACACTTGTCCTTCCTGAGGTGAATAAAAAAGGCCTCAATTACTTCTTTTCTGTCCTGTCCTGAGCCTTAGCTAGAAACATGGTTTCATTAAACTTGGGGTAGCAGTTCTGGCAACTGCTGCAGTGTAACGGAAGGTTACCTGCAGACCTGTTCTTCATGGTGACGTTGTGCCTGCGGGCGCGCTCATTGAAACATTTCCCGGTTTGACCCGCATACACTTTGCCGCACGTCAAGGGAATCTCGTACACAACATTTGCAGTGCATTGCGTGTACACGGTTTGATGCTTGATATTACAGGCCTTCTTAACACGCTTGCTGGTCACCATCGGACATAATTTCGCCAGTTTGCAAGGAGCCGAAAAAACCAGCCTAACCCCGTGACGAGACGCAACTTTCTTTAAATTGTGTGAAAGAGCATGGAGGTAAGGTATAACCTGCACAGGTTTTCGTTCTGTTTGATGTTTAGCATGCTCCGAGTTTTTAATTTTTCGCAAAAGGTTTTCAGACATGTTGATGACCAGATTTGCAGGGTAACCTGCAGCAGAAATTCGGCCGATCTGGCACTGGAAACTTTCACCTATCTTGTGGGCGCAGGATTTTTCTAATGCAGATTTCATGCAAAGAGATACTATGCCACGCTTTACCAGCTTGGAGTGGGCACTATCATAGGGCAAAAGTGACTTTTTTGAGCGCGGCTGATAAGACCAACACACATGATCATTTGTAAAAATAAGCTGTAAGTCAAGAAACTGGATGAATATGTACCAACTAGCCCGCCAAAAGCTTTACTATTCCACCATGCCCGTCATTTCCACCATGCCCGTCATTTCCACCAGCATTTCCAGCAAGCCCAGCATTTCCACCAAGCCCGGCATGCCCGTAGTTTCCAACATGCCCGTCGTTTCCAACATGCCCGTCGTTTCCAACATGCCCGTCGTTTCCACCATGCCCGTCTTTTCCAGCATGCCCGGCATTTCCAGCATGCCCGGCATTTCCAGCATGCCTAGCATTTCCAGCATGCCTAGCATTTCCAGCATGCCTAGCGTTGCCAGCATGCGCAGCATTTCCAGCGTTTCCAGCATGCCCTTCGTTTCCAGCATGCCTACCGTTTCCACCATGCCCATCATTTGCATCATTTCCAAAATTCCATAATTCTATGCCTTTCACCATGTGCACGGAAAGTGTCATTTGTTCACGAGAAATTTTCGTTATGCGAAAGCCCCGTCGTAGCCAGAAAGCCATGGTGGCCAGAAATACCTAGGCTGGGAGGCACGTGTGGAAACCGCGTGGCAGTGATGCCATCATCATCAATGCGACTCTCCCCTTCCAAGAAGGGCATGATAAACGAAAACAGGTTTGGGTGCCCCAACTTATTCCTCACGTCGTTATACAATAGCCATCGCTCGTATAACAAAGATGACCAGGCTCAGGCACTGGGCGAGATGCCACTGTAGGGCCTGACTTGAGAGAACAGAATTCCGAGAGCTGCCTCATTCTCCACAGAGCAACTTACAGAAACAAATTAGAGAACATCGATCGGCATGCATGGTATGACTCACAAGAGCACATGGCGTTGCCTCATAGCAATTGTGCCCTACAATGCCCAACACTCGTTCTTACCTTTCTGACATGCATCCCCAGCCGTCTCTATATGCTGCGCCTAACCATAACTACTGAGGTAGACACGAAAAAGAAAACGCCCACTTTCAATAGACCTCCCGCAGGGGCGCCTTGTGTAGCGAGGTGTTGGTGCTTGGCGCCACCACAGACCCTTAGCCCCCATACCGAATCTGTCATCCGTACCGTGGCGATAGGCTGAGAGGTGGAGGGAAGAAACCATGAACGGTGGCGGTCGAGCAAGTGGTCAATCCTCGGCCGATGGGCTCCTCGTCTGTCTACCAGGCGGGGAGCCCCGAGACCTTCCTCTGTGTATAAGGGTGAATCAGAAGCGACAAAGTTTTAGGAACCTTTAGTCAGTACATGCCGTATGGATAAATGTGCAAAAAAATCTGATCGGCCCCCCAAAACGGGTCGCACCGATGTGAAGAAATGAAATCCACAGAAGCCAGAAACGTTTGCGAAGTTTTTTATGGTTCACTCAAACACTGATGAACCGGTAGCCAACCTGTCTGCATTTGTCATCGCCAACACCCTAAAAAGCTGTGTAGGGAAAGACTACAAAGCAAAAACCAGCGAACCGGAGATCTCCTTTAGATGTAAACACAAAAGAACAAAGCATCAAACTGATGTCATTACAGAATCTTGGAGAAATGAGTGTGCAGGTAACACCGCACCACACCCTGAACCACTCAAAGGGCGTCATATCTGAATATGAACTCCTACAGAGTACCAATGCAGAAGTGGAAGAACTAGCTCAACAAAGAGTAATAGCAGCCCGACGAATAACCACCCGGAGAAACAATGCTGAAATCAAGACAAAACACATTGTCCTAACTAGCAGTAGCACAACTCTGCCTGATTTTATCCACGCCGCATACCTCCATTGTAAAGTCCGCCCATACATACCGGATCCGAGAAGATATTTCAAGTGACAGCGCTTTGGACACAGCATGTTGGCTTGCCGGGGTAAACCCACTTGTGTCACATGCGCAGAAGACGCATATACAGAGGAAAGATGCGAACGCACTCCAAAATGCATCAACTGATAATGGCGCACATGGCCCGTACTCCAGGTCGTGCCCAGTCTGGAAAACAGAAAAAGAAATCGTAGCTTTGAAGACCACAGAAAACCTGTCCTACCTTGAGGCAAAAAAACGCGTATCTTTCCAACAGAAAGGGACATACTCTGAAGCAGTGACGCAGGGCCCGCCGCCGCCTTCAGTTTCTGTGAGTAAACAGGTCGATCCGGTGGACCTGGCGTCGACAACCAAGTCCCCACCACAGAAGTCGGTGGTACAGTTCACAGGGCTGAAAATTTCGTGGGAAGACCACGCGATCCTTGCCGGAGGCCCTCAGGCCCCACTTTCAGCAGCGGCATCCTCGGCGACAGACACCCAGAACAGCTCTGCTGAACTGAACCTGTCGCCCCGCCCCTCTAAGAAGGCAACTGCTGGCCCAAGAGACTCTGCCACTGAAGCAGGGCCTGGTTCAGCGGTGCCAACAAAAAAGACGAATGCGAAGGCCACGGGCCATCGCAACCAAGAAGCATCCTCCACGTCCACCGTGGAGGATATGGATGTCAGCGAAAATCCGGCGACATCTAAATCACACGCATCCGCGGCGTCTCCGCAAAAATCCGGCGCCACACAAGTGGCGATGGATTCAACTCCTGTTCCGCCACCGCTGCAGCGGCGCCGAGACTCCCTAGAGAAAAAAGGGGAACCACAAATCACTGCTCCTGAGATTAAATAACCCCAATCCCCAGCTTATGACAATGGCGCATCTAAAAGGCGTATCTAATACAATTCCTTCAAACGCATATCTAATACATTGGAACTGTAGAGGTCTACACAGAAACTACACAGACATAACCGATATGCTGAAAACAATGGCACCTACAGCTGTGTGCCTGCAGGAAACGAACCTTGGGCCACAGCACACAAACATCTTAAAAATATTTTCCGGAAAGACCGAGTGCAAGCTAGCCGACTCTTAGGAGGCGTCGCTATCATTACGTAAAGCGATGTCCCTTCAAGAGAGGTACTATTAAAGACGAACTTAGAAGCGGTCGCAGTTAACATCATTAGCCATAAAACGATAACAATATGCTCTCTGTACATACCACCACACAACACAATTGCCATGCATGATCTAGAAGAACTTCTACAACGGTTGCCTGAGCCATATGTCATAATTGGGGATTTTAACGCACACTCCTCACTCTGGGGAAGTGAGCATACTGATTCCAGGGGTCAGCTCATCGAGGATTTTATTCTTTCGAATAACATATGTTTAATGAATACGGAAAAATTCACGTACTGCTGCCCCTGCTCTGGAAAAATGACCTGCCTCGATTAAGCATTTGCATCTCCATCGGTTTTTAATGATTTTATTTGGGATATTTTAGACGACCCTCGGGGAAGTGATCACTTTCCTACGGTTTTAAAGCTAACATCAGCTACATTCATCCTCCCTACGAAGCCACGGCGATGGAAAACTCACCTCGCCGATTGGGCACTTTTCAGAACGAAGGCCACACTGGAAAAAGGATATACCGAAAACCTTACGATAGAAGAAATAAATGAAAAATTTGTCACATGCTTAATATCTACAGCAAAAGAAGCAATCCCACAAACATCTGAAATTGCACGAAAACACAAAGTTTGGTGGTCAAATGAATGCTCATTGCCTAAAAAGCAGCAAAACAAGGCTTGGAGCAACCTTCGCAGATATCCCACAGCAGGAAACTTGCTCATCTTCAAAAAGGCTAGAGCCAAAGCACGATAAATTAGATGCAACGCAGAAAGGGAATCATGGCAACAGTACATATCCTCCATAAATAGATCAATATCATCAAAGAAAATGTGGGAGCAGGTGCGGAAATTGACATTAAATTTTACTCCGTTCACATTTCCAATGCTAACCACACCCGGTACTCAAACAACATTAGAAGAGCAGGCCAACATATTGGGTGAGCATTTTTCCACAGTTTCAAGCTGATCCAACTACACACACACATTTCAAAAGCACAAAACAATAGTAGAAAAACAAAAACTTCTCTTTGGAACATGCATACATGAAGACTACAATCAGCTTATTGCAATGCAGGAACTAAACACAGTACTAACATCCGGTAAAAAGACAGCACCAGGCCCAGACAATATACATTATGCCATGCTTGCTCACCTCTCTGAGACTGCCATAGAGGCTCTCCTAAAATTTTGCAACAAAACATGGACGAGTGGAGAAATCCCCCAAGCATGGAAAATAGTACCCTTCCTAAAACCTAGCAAACCACCAACTAGTCCCACCAGCTACAGGACAATAGCACTCACTAGCTGTAGAGCAAAATCATTCGAAAGCATTCTATACATCACACTAACCTTCATACTTCAGTCCCGACAACTTTTAGATGTACACCAGTGCGGGTTTAAAAAGACATGTTCCACAACCGATCACCTTGTCCACCTAGAAAACACCATCCGGGAAGCGTTCATCCACAACCAACACTGCATCGGGGTCTTCTTCGACCTGGAGAAGGCTTAGGATACCACGTGGAGGTTCGGTATCCTCCGTGACCTAGCGGACTTAGGCATCCGAAGCAGGATGCTGGGCTGTTTCAGTGACTTCCTAACCAACCGCACGTTCAGAGTCCGCCTAGGCGCAACCTTCTCCAACACTTTTATTCAAGAAACTGGCGTACCCCAGGGGTGCATCCTCAGCACGACCTTATTCATCATAAAAATAAACTCCATAGGAAAAGTAATCCCAAAATCCATAATGTACTCAGTTTATGTAGACGACCTCCAAATAGCATGCACGTCTTACAGCATACCTACCTGTGAGCGGCAGATACAAATAACAATAAATAAACTGGCTACCTGGGCAGATTGAAACGGATTTAGATTTTCCCCTGAGGAAACAGTAGCGATTCTGTTGTCTTTGAGACGAGGCCTGCAGGCCGACCCCACACTATATCTAAACCAAACCCCACTACCTGTCAAACAAGAGCATAAATTCCTAGGGATAACTTTCCGTAAAAAGCTCACTTTCTTGCCACATATTGCCACGCGCCTAACGCGCCGCGCGGCCTCCGCGCTGAATCGAAGACGACGACGAAGCGGCGGTGGCCTCTCGCGGCGCGCTTGTTCTGTTTTGGTGTCGTGGAAGCTGGCTCTATAATTAAAAGAAGGCTCCCAGTCTTGGGTTCTTGTGGACGCCTACCTTCGCGGCTCTTCTGGTCGTGACACTGGTGGAGGTGCGGGGACGGCCCCGACATACGCACGGCAGGCGGACATCTTGTCGCACCACTCGGCATGTGTGCGGCCCGGGTTACGGTTCGAGGCTGCACATTCGTTGCCACTTTTCTCGTTCTCCGCGAATGTTCTCGCGATGTCATCCTTGGCATCGACTTTCTTCGCGAGCACGGTGCTATCATAGACCTGCCGAACCGCTTGGTGACGTTTTCTACCGCAATGGCCACAGAAGAACCTGCGCACCAGGGTTCTCGGTCCGCCCTGCGAGTCGCCGACGATAACGTTACGGTGCCACCACGTGCCAGCATTCTCGCTAGAGTTACCTGCGACGAGCCACATAGGGGACTCCGGGTTGTCGAGCCTAATGTCTCCCTCGTACTCACTAAGGGGGTTGCGGTGGCACGGGGCCTTGGATCCCTTCATGACGGTTGTACAGAGGTCCTTGTCACCAACTTCTGCAATGAGCATCGACATCTGTTCCGTGGCACAGCCATCGCTTACGTCGACCATGTTCAGGAAGTGGCCGAATGCTTTACTTGCGAGGAGGACACACCTGGAGCTGACGCCGAAGCGGTCACCAACGTAGACATAAATCCAGGCCTTCCACCGACTGAAAAGAGGCAACTCCAGGACCTCTTGCGGGAGTTTGGTGCGTGTTTCACGTCGTCGTCTAAAGTGCGCCAAACGTCGATAGTTAAACACCGCATTATCACGCATGAAGGAGCCCGACCCATCCATCAGCAGCCCTATCGTGTGTCCCCTCGTGAGCGAGATGCTATTCAAACACAGGTCGAAGAGATGCTCACAGACGGCGTCATCCAACCGTCAAGCAGTCCGTGGTCGTCTCCTGTCGTCCTCGTGAAAAAGAAAGACGGGACACTACGGTTCTGCGTAGACTACAGGAAGCTGAACAGTGTGACCAAGAAAGATGTGTACCCGCTCCCGCGTATCGACGATTCCCTCGACCGACTTCGTCAAGCCAAGTACTTCTCTTCGGTCGACCTCAGAAGTGGTTATTGGCAGATAGAAGTTGATGAGAGGGACCGTGAGAAAACCGCCTTCATCACACCGGACGGGCTGTATGAATTTCGTGTCCTCCCATTCGGGCTCTGCTGTGCTCCTGCCACGTTCCAAAGAATGATGGACACCGTTCTCACCGGTTTGAAGTGGCAGACCTGTCTTGTTTATCTTGATGATGTCATCATTTTTTCCGCAACGTTCACGGAACATGTGCACCGCCTCAGGACTGTCCTCGAAGCCGTTCGATCCGCCAACCTCTCCCTCAAACCAGAAAAATGCCACTTTGGGTTCACCGAATTGAAGTTCCTCGGGCACGTCATTAGTGCTGACGGAATCCGCGCTGACCCAGAGAAGCTTGCTGCCGTTGCTGCCTTTCCGGTTCCCGCCCACAAAAAAGCAGTCCGACGCTTCCTGGGCCTGTGCTCCTACTATCGCCGCTTCATTAGAAACTTCGCCCAGCTCGCCAGCCCCCTGACACTCCTCACCCGTGATGACACGTCATTTTCCTGGGGCAACGAACAGCAGACTGCCTTCGACGAGTTACGACGCCGACTCCAATCGCCGCCCATCCTGGCACATTTCGACGAAGATGCTGACACGGAGGTGCACACGGATGCGAGCAACGTCGGTCTTGGCGCTGTTCTTGTACAGCGGCGAAATGGCGTCTACAAAGTAATTGCCTACGCCAGCCGCGCACTGTCGCGCGCTGAGTTGTACTCTACTACGGAAAAAGAATGTTTGGCGGTAGTCTGGGCCGCCGCTAAGTTCCGCCCATACCTGTATGGTAGACCGTTTCGTATCGTCACCGACCACCACTCGCTGTGCTGGTTGAAAAATTTAAAGGACCCTTGCGGCCGCCTAGCACGTTGGGCATTACGCCTGCAGGAATTCGATTTCACCGTCACCTACAAGTCAGGCAGGAAGCACATCGACGCTGACAGCTTGTCACGCGCTCCCGTCGAACCTCCTCCAGAAGGCACCACCGATGATGATAGCTTTCTTGGAGCGGTCAGCACGTCTGAGCTCGTTTCCAGACAGCGTGCCGACGCCGAGCTGGGTCTGCTCATCGAACATCTCGAAGGCGGGCGACCTGAAATACCACGATACCTAGCTCGTGGACTATCATCGTTCTGCCTGCGGAGAGGGGTGCTTTATAAAAAGAACTCTACTTCAAGTCCGACAACTTACCTGCTCGTCATACCGTCCGATCTCCGGGATGAAGTCCTCCTTGCCTGCCATGATGAACCGACTTCCGGCCACCTTGGAGTTACACGGACCTTATCCCGAATCCGGAAGAAATATTACTGGCCCAACCTAACTTCAAGTGTCAAGCATTATGTCCGGACATGCCGGCAATGCCAGCGGCGGAAAAAACCCGCGCTCAAGCCTCCTGGACTGCTTCAGTGCATCGAGCCACCACAAATACCATTCGACAAAGTCGGCATGGACCTTCTGGGGCCATTTCCTCTCTCGTCGTCCGGCCACAAGTGGATCGTAGTCGCCACAGACTACTTGACCCGCTACGCTGAAACAAAGGCCCTTGCTCGAGGTACTGCCGCCGAAGTTGCCCACTTCTTTATGCACGACATCGTGCTTAGACACGGCGCCCCATCGGCCGTCATTACTGACCGAGGCAAGGCGTTTACAGCCCGACTTCTACGCGACGTCTTAACGCTTAGCCATACTGCGCATCGCCCAACAACAACGTATCATCCCCAAACCAATGGTCTAACGGAACGGCTCAACAAAACATTGGCGGACATGATCTCGATGTACGTCGACGTTGAACACAAAACCTGGGATGAGGTCTTGCCGTACGTCACCTTCGCATATAATACCGCGACGCAGGAAACCACCCAGTTCACCCCGTTCCGTCTCGTGTATGGCAGAGAGGTCCGCATGATGCTAGACGCCATGCTGCCGTATGGCGGCGCAGAGCTCCCCCCTGAAGCAGGCCACTTCGTGGAACAAGCAGAGCAGGCCCGTCAGCTGGCCCGCTTGCACATCAAGGACCAGCAATCCGCCGATGCCCGACACTATAACCTTCGGCACAGGGACGTGCACTACGAGCCCGGCGACCACGTATGGGTGTGGACACCCGTGCGCCGCAAGGGATTGTGCGAAAAGTTATAAATAGGTACTTTGGCCCGTACAGAGTCCTGCGCCGCCTGAACAGCGTCAACTACGAAGTTGTACCCCACGGAACTGTGATCGTCGGCCCTCAGCGTCAACGGCCTGAAATTGTGCATGTAGTGCGCTTAAAGCCGTACTTTTCGCGTGACTGAGCGCTGCGTTCACGCTGTGTTTCTTACCTTTTTCCCCTTACCCCACGT
Source organism: Amblyomma mixtum (assembly GCF_055824585.1). Classification (NCBI taxonomy): domain Eukaryota; kingdom Metazoa; phylum Arthropoda; class Arachnida; order Ixodida; family Ixodidae; genus Amblyomma; species Amblyomma mixtum. The sequence goes on along the minus strand of NC_143021.1, from coordinate 155,194,819 downwards.
GTGACCTTGACTCTCGCCGCATTTCATTTAGCGCACGTTGTATAGTTCACCTCACCCCTATTCTTTTGTTTTTCTCTCCTCCTCCTCTCACTGTACATACCCCATTCCACATCGAGACAATGTTTGCTTTCGCGGGGGGGAATAATGCCACGCGCCTAACGCGCCGCGCGGCCTCCGCGCTGAATCGAAGACGACGACGAAGCGGCGGTGGCCTCTCGCGGCGCGCTTGTTCTGTTTTGGTGTCGTGGAAGCTGGCTCTATAATTAAAAGAAGGCTCCCAGTCTTGGGTTCTTGTCGACGCCTACCTTCGCGGCTCTTCTGGTCGTGACAATATAAACAGCTTACAGAAAAAAGCTTCCCAGGCCCTCAATGTGCTGAAACTACTGTTGTAAAGAGGAAGACGCTTAGCAGACGGAGCAACAGAACCGACGCGCGGCGCGAGGCGAGAAGACGACGATCGGCAGCTGCAGCAGCAGAACCGACGCGCGGCAAAAGCATCAACTGTTCTGGGACCGGACCTGCCCTTGCCCGCTCTGGACCGAATTTAAAACCTGGACCATCTGGACCGAATTTAAAACCAGCTTCACTGACATCTTCGGCCATCCGGCAGTACGCAAACTTCGCGCCGAGCAGCGTCTTCGCGTTCGCGCACAGCAGAGTGGTGAATCATACACCAGCTACATAGAAGATGTCGTCAATCTCTGCAAGCGCGTCAATGCGTCCATGGCGGAGGCCGATAAAGTTAAACACGTCCTGAAAGGAATCGAAGACGACGCTTTCAATATGCTTGTGGGCAAAAACGTCACATCTGTCACCGACATCTGTTTCCGAAGGTGCAAGTAAAGTTGAATTTGAACTGCGCTAGCCGCACAGTTTGGAAACTTGTACTCTGACATCAGTCTCTGCATGCCTCTGAGTTTAGAGTACAGTAACAACGATAGCAGCAGTGTGACTAATGGAGAGCAGCGGGAGAAACAGCGGGAGCAAGATGAAGCTGTGTGGTACGGTCTGTCTTTCCAAAGCGACGCGGATGTGCAACGCATCTTTGCAGTTGAAATCATTGCAACCCCAGGGAAGAGCCAAGGAGATGCAGAAAATGAATTTGTCGTCAGTGATAGAGTCGAGTACAGCATTTCTGAGGTTGGAATCCATCCCATAACCAGGAAACGGTACGTGAGAATTGTGGTGTCTGTCTACGCTAACAGCCTCAGGGGACTGCCGTCACTGGAGGAAGTAATTGGAGAAGAAGAAGCTGCCAGGATCATGCTGGGTGGTAGCGACTTGGAGCTGCAGCTGACGGACGTGCATCGCATCTTGAACACGCAAGACGACAAAGTGGGTAACCTCAAGGATTATATTGGAGCTGCCATTTCCATTGCATTAAAGTATACGTCTCCCCAAGACTGCGTGGATGCAAACGGCTGCACTTACTTACTGAGTCGCATTGGAAGGCTGTGTAGGAGCCACTTGGACAACTTTACCATTGCATGCAGTCACTATCAGAGCGAAGAGAAGTGCTACTTGTCTGAGTTTGTGGAGTGCACTTTCACTCACGCATTTTACAAAGTTGTCGTTGACTCTGTAACTTGCAAGCTGGGGAAAATGAGCACGGAATGGTTGGAGAATGTGGAGAAGAAATTGGTCAAATACAACGCGTGCATGCTGTTGAACGACAATGCAGCTCATCCTGTGGTCAGGGAGACTCTCAACTTGCTCAAGTATGTTCCCAGCATTTCCAAAGACATTGCTTACGAAGACTCGATTCTCACTGATCCCCTGGCAGTGCGCACGTTCGTGCAATCCAGCCCCCGAATAAAGTCTAACTCGCTGAGCCGTCTACTGACTGCATACTGGGGTCGAGATCGATTCGCGGGTCTCATGATGCCGCTCGCAGACTTGAACATGAATGCGATCATGTCTAACGATCCAGAGTTTCTGTTTGGAGATCTAATGTTTGCGCTCAGAAACCGAGCGTATCTGGTCTTTGAATACACTCAGCAGCAAAACACAGGGAACTGCTTTGCCATGGACAAGAACTTTGTAGACGACAGTTGTGAGGTCTGGATCCGAACGAGGAAAGGAGTGATGAGTGCGGAGGACATTGAGACGCGAGTGGAGAGGTGCACTATTGATAATTCCTCTTTGGAGCGCGCGCCGTTCCCTACCAGCGTGCCTGCCTTCTTGAGTGGTGAGACGACTGAAAAGCGGCTAAAGCGATGCACTGCGTCACCGCTCGTCGAGCCTGGAAATGCGAAGAAGCGTGTGCACATTGAGACTGCATCTTGTTCATCTTCAGATGAAGACGACGAGCCCAAGCCCAAACAAGCACCGGCATCGGTTACCACAGCTACGAGTCCTGGCAACGGCAACGACCCGATCGTGGAAGAAGAAGAAATGGAAGACGAGCCTAAAGAACAAGACCAGCGACAGCAGCAACTGAGCCGGAATGTCCAGATTAAAGTAATTGACAGTATTCTTCATGGTTGTAATGTAGAGGATGATTGTGCCACACTCATGACTAGCGTAGACTTAACGGATACTATCATAATTGACGCGTAATAGACTACTGAGCAATTGTAGACGCTTGTAAACTCCTGTACAGATGCAGCTATAAGAATATATGTGTACTGAATAAAGTGTGAAAATGTACAGTTCACTACATTCGTGTCTTCTTCTTTCTTCTTTCCTCCGTTTCTATTTGCAGATCATTGAGCAACACGAACCGGAGGATATTCTTCTTCTCGACGATTTTGCAGACGAGAGGACTGTTCTTGAAATTGCAAACATGAACTTGCCAGACATATCTAGAATTGTAACTCGTGAATTTACGAACGAAGACTTTGAGAGGTGTGAATTGGGTTCTACACAGAAGAAAGACGCGACTAAGACGCAGCGTCGGCGTCGGCAACAGCGGCGGTATAAAAATGGTCGTAAGATGTCTAGCAGCAACAACAACCGCAAACGAATTCCCACTTGTAAATATGTTAGAGAGAAAGACACCATGACGCCAGTGTTAAAAAAAAGAAAGCAGCAGCAGTCAAATTCCAACTTGCGAAAAATGAGTCTAAAAGAATTTGAAGAGTTCTTGCGATGCGACTCTGTACTCGAGAGCTCTGACGACGAAGGAATCGTGAAGACGACGCGTAGGTGACTGTTAATAAAGAATATTATTATTATATTACTCGTACAACATACGTGTCTGTATGCGTGGTGTGTGTTGTGTTGCTTGATCTGCATGCGCTGATGCTAGATTCGCTTCCTTCTTGTGGAGCTGAGTCGGCAGAATGCGCGAGCAGCATTATTGCTCGTGGTAGAGAATTGAATCTATAGCACAACACACTGAGCAAGACAGAGTTGACTAGACTCGCTTCTTGGAGCACAAAGCGGAGTCTCGGTAAGAAACATTCTGCGTGCTGACTAGACTCGCTTCTTGGAGCACAGAGCCTTCTTGTGGTGGTAAGAAACATTCACAGTAGTGCAGTAATTCTATTTATTCGGTACCATATTTTCCGGCATAATGTGGCAGACGTAAGGATTTGTCGTGCGAACGTATAGTTTGTACGTTGCAGGATCGTATTGTATCGTAGACTTCAGTAGGCGACCGCCAACGCGTTCGCGATATGAAACGCCGAACATATCCCAAACGCTTTCCTGATGTCTTAGTTTGGAGTAGTAAGGAGACGCCTGTAATTCCGAGACGATGTGCTTGTTCTTAGGATCGTAAGGACGCGGGTCGGGTGCGTTGCGCACGGGAGCTGCGTACGTAGTGTTCTGGTCGAAATAGGCATTTGTGCTCGTGTCGGCGGCTACTGCAGTAGCAGCAGCAGCTGCGGCAGTAGTTGTGGCGGTTGCGACGGTCGGTTTCTGTTCATGCGGCAACCGTTGTGCTGGTTGTTGCTGCGCCAGCTGTTGTTGGGTTCGTTCATGCACCAGACGTTGCTGTTGCGCCTGCTGTTGCCAACAGCAGGCGCTGTTGCCAACAGCTGTTGCTGTTGCCAACAGCCTGCTGTTGCTGTTGCAACAGCAGGCGCAACATGCTGTTGCGCCTGCTGTTGCTGCTTCCTTTGGGTTTCAGCGGCGGCGTGTTGCGCAGCATGACGCTTTTTTCCATGCGCCATATCTTTTAGCTACGCACCCTACTGTACCTCTAGGACATATCGGACATGCACACACCGTTACTTTTCCGCGTCGTAAACGCTCGCTAACGCATTCGTGACAAGTGCAGTAAGAACTTTTACCAACCGACGACGGTGGCACCGAAGATATTTTGAGACTCTGTACGTCTAGTTCGCAACACTCGCTGTGCGCGTGATGTGGATCACCCGTAAAGTTACCCCGAAACGAGTCTCCTATGAGATCCACTATTGCTCTGCGCACGTCTGATCGATGACAACGCTCGCAGTCCGTGTACATGCCGTTCAGGATGGTGCCACACGTCAGTTTAGCAGTGAAGTATTTCGTACGAGCGAGCATATTTCTGTCAAACGTTAAATGATCACACGGCGGTAACGTCCGCATCTGTGCTTGCGTTTGCGCCTGCGTCTGCGCCTGCGTCTGCGCCTGCACCGTTGTTGTAGCCGCCTTCGACATGGTGGTGGTGGCGGCGGATGATGATGGATGGCGCCGTGTTAATGTATATATATTACAGTTATGTGCCGAACCAGTTTTGGAGGAGGAAGAGAAGAAGATAACATGTATCTCGATTACATTATCGGGTTGCTGGAACGATGGGGGATATCATCGCGAGACAGACGCAGCCAGCGCTCAGTCGTGGTCATGAACGACCCGTGGTTAGACCAGACCGCCATATCATGCCCCGAATACTTCAGCATGGACGACTGCGGCGTACCCGGCTCCAAGGGAACCGTAAAGGGCGTCGGAAGATATCTACTCTCCACCGTCGTGTATCTGCTAAGTGCGTGGAGGAACAACGCTCAACTCCCTAATCACTTGCCCCAAAGACGTGGTGGACAGACTATGCATCGCGTATCCTCGTCTTTCACGCAAGAACATTTCGGATCACGTACAGTTTGTCACCTCGTCCTGCGCGGCGGCGTCAGCCACCACTGCCGCAGCAACCACCAGCAAGTCTAAAGTCAGCAACGACTCTGCCATCTCCTTCCACTATCGAGTGCTCAACAAGTACATGGGGAATCGCATAGCAGAAGTGATCAACGCCATAATCATGCGACCTGAACGCTCCACCCGGCATCCTTACATATGTGGCGGAGGCAACGCCGATCTGCTACCCATCGAGGCCAAAAATTGGTACGTCTATTCTCATGCTCATTTGGAACGAGTCATCGACCACGTCTTTCGGACGTGCGGCAGCATCGTCAACAGTAGCGGCGGCAGCAGCGGCGGCAGCAACAGCAACCCTCCCGTCGGCGTGGTTACCGGCGAATACAGCAATGAATTTTGCTCCGTTCACGTGAAAGGAGAGCAATACGTTACATACAACGTTCATACGCAACTGCAGCTGAAGAGGATGCTTAGAATGATGACTCCCAAGTGGTGGTGGGGCGGCTGCGACGAGAAAATTGTTGGAGTTTACGTCGACTATACCTACGCAAACAGCGCTTACGGACACCGAAACAACTACCAGTACGTCCCGCCCGCTGCTGGAGCCACAACTACTGCCGCGGACATCAATTTCGATAGCACCAGTAAAGTCGTGTACGAAGTAATCGTGAATGGAAAAGACAGAGTGCTTATTACGGACAGACTTGTAGACTCAAAGTTGCTGCAGAACGTCCTAGTCAACGAGTGGTTCGTTTTCCCAACCCAACAACGCTCACAACAACAGCAGCAGCAGCAACAGCAGCAGCAGCAGCAGCAACAACAACACAGCAGCAACCAGCCACTGTCTCAGCAACACAGGAAGAGAAAGAAGAATAATAAGAAAGACATTCTAGTTATTCTACTGCTATCGGACGATGAAGAGAACACTGCTGAACAAGAAAATGTTGAACAAGATGAGGCAGAAGACGAAAATGACGGAGAGTCAGAACCAGAAGAATACGTCGATGAGGAACAACAACAGCAGCAGCAGCAGCAGCAACAGCAGCAGAATCAGCAACAAGAAAGTGTGTGGCATAGGATATGTAGTGCCTTAGAAGCCGTCACACTGTCGTATGTTTTGCTCAACGACGAGAACTCACCTCCACCAGAGTTGCGGCTGCTCGCAGCCAACGGAAACGAAGTGTCGACACATTCGGCCGCTGCCACCGTGGTTGCTATGCTGGACAAGCAATCTTGCGTTGTAGCTACCGCAGACAAGAGAACGTTGGACTGCCATAGAGAATCTTCCTTACGCACCGCCACTACAAATTCGGCAAATTCAACCGCAACTACCCTCGGTGTTGCGACTGCGACAACCACAACCACCACTACAACGACGATTGCAGAATCATATGTGACCGTGTGTATATGCACTCGCTCGTTCCATTGCAACCGAACCCGGTTAGTGGAAGCGTTACGCACTCATTTGTTCGACAGAATATGGCCTAATCTGGCATCTCTCGACTCTGTGTCCATGACTAAGCGAGAATTCAAGGTGGTGGCACACTTGCTGCGGTACGGTTACGACGCTTTTGCTGTGATGGTAAAGCGGCTCAAGTGTGTGCACGTTCCGTACACCATTCCCGACTGCGACATTGAATACGTCAACATGGTGCTGAACAGCGTGTCTCAGCACAGCATATACCGCAAGAGGTTCGACAAGAACATCGTCACTACGTACTCGAGACGGGCTCGCATAGTGTGGTTCAACCATGTGGCTTCGTGCAGCCCCATCGTGCTGGTTGACTATGCAAACAGTGGAAACGTGTACTATTTCTATAAGACTTCAGCGCCATACCTACACACATTCGTGACTTACATCATTCCCAACGCTCACAGAGATTTGCTGAGATGCGGCCCTCACTGCAAATGCTGCTCTCACAGGGAGCTGGTGGTGGACGTCGGTCACACGTTTCTAGACTTCTTCACTCTAATCGTCGTCCACGCGTCTGTTATACACCAACGAAATGCGAGCAACAAGTCTAAGTCTTCTTCCTCTTCTGTCTCCACCAAGAGACAGAGAATAGACTTTGTGTTGTGGGAGGGGAAAGGAATGGAGAGCAACGAAGATTTCAAGAGTGCGTTTGAACGCTCTATATGCCTTCCCATGACTTGTCCCTCCAACCAGTCTCACGCCACAGTCATCCTGGACATGAACGACCCGGGTCGCATGCTGTTAGACCGCCGGATACGCTACAGTGTGGACACGCGTCCTCCGTCTTCTTCTTCCAACTCAACTGCTGTAACAACAACAACGTCAACAACAACGCCCACGGCATGGTGGACTTGCACTCGAAGTTTGCTCGGCGGCAGGTTCATGCCGAACGAAATGGTAGCAATTGGTAAAGTGTTTGCTACTGAAAGAGTTGGAGGAGGCAAGCAGTACGACGGGGCTAGAGCGGTGGTGTACGCTTACATGTCGACTCATCACAGCTCACACGTGTTCGAGGCAATTACGGTGACGTACGTGCCAAACTCTCCGACCAGGCGCTACTATTCTTCCTACAGAGACTTGGTCAGCGATAGCATGGGCTGGGCGGCTTCCATGCACAGGCGCCCGACCAACGAATGGACGCAAAGGGACGTGCTGCGAATCGTGACCGACACTGCGTGCGTGTTGTCCGACGGCATAGATCTGAACGCCCCGATCCAGTCCGTGACTCCAGTGACGTTCGAGACACTGGCCTACTTGAAGATCCTCACGAAAGAGAGACCCATCACCGTCGGCGAAAAAGCCTGCACTACCGGACTTCACGCTTTCGTACAGCATCACTACGAAGGAAACATGGACAAGCGGCGAGTGGACGGCCTGGCTCAAGTGCTCACCCGAAATGTAATCAACGGCGCGGCCGTGATTCAAGCAGTGCTAAACGACGACCCTAGCGAGAGCAAAACAGCTCGGTGGTGTAAAATTAGGGATCGAATCGGTGTGGACAACATGGAAGACTTGCTCGAAAGATTGGACGTCATGCTTTTGCAGCGTAAGGGGGTGGGTATGGTGTGTAAATAAAGAAATGTGTTGTTATTCTTACAGCAATGCCTATTCTTTATTTCTCTCTACCCACACACGTAGCGCCGTAGCAATCCGAACAGGATACGGTGCAACATAGCCGTTCTAGATTTAGATTTAGATTTCTTCATGAATCTTATCCTTATTCGTATGCGACGGCGGTATGACACCACAATCTTCATATGCGATCAGTGTCGTGTGTGTGTGTCTTGCACTGACTGCAGATACGCGACTGGTTTTAGAGCGGCGCGCGTGTGTACGTGACTGGAATTTGATAGCTTCGCCTATATATATAAGGCCGCATCGAACGAATCGTTTACTGCATTGCAAGGATGGACGAGTCGCACGACGACGGTGCCGACAGCAGCAGCAACGGCAACAGTAGCAGCCACAGCAGTAGCGGTGGTGACAGCCCAACGCCACCACCACCGAAACTCGTGCCATACTCGAGGTATTCTCCCGGTGCTGCTACTCCCTCAACATCTCGCCAACCTCCTACTCCTCATCGCCCTCCCTCTAGAGTAGTGCAGGAGACACTGGGCTTTCTCTTGAATAGCTTTCAATTGAATTGGGCGAAATCCATGAATGACAGGATAGCTGCGGTCAACCGGCCCGATTCGTGGCAAGTCGTGCAGCGCTTCGTGGAAGGTGCGGTTCGACAACTGGAGCGTGGCACGGCGCCGCGGTTCTCGAGAGGCAGTGACGACGATGAGCACGAAGAGGAAGAAGAGGAAGTGGAAGCTAACGGAGACACCAGCAGCAGTGACAGCAGTAGCAGCAACAGTATTGGACCGTTTCTGCTGGGCAGCATGCCTATTTTGCGAGCGTGGAAAGGAGGCTGGTGGGCGGTTCAACTAATTGGAGCAACTGCAGCCATTACGAACGAGGTGACCGACAGAATGGATCCGCGTCGCAAGAGGAAGGCGCTGGCGAGCACAGAAGAATTACTTGAGACGCTAGAGTCTGGACGCTTACCGAACGGAACGCGAGTGCAAGTCTTGGAAATTGTCATCGTGGAGTGGTCGGGCGAAATTGGGCGCTTGTTGAGCGCGTGGAACGAACGTCCGGACGCCGCAGTCATCCTCAAGTTTCGTTCGAGCGCAGCGTTCATAGCATCGGCGGACCAGCGCAGCAGCTGCTGCTGTTCTAACGTCACCACTCTTTCGATCCACACCGAAGAAATTAACAGTCACTTCGTAGACGCTCTGGACGAATGTTTCGGCTTCACACCCACTACGCTTCAGATCCATGCCAAGTGTTGGCGTCTGGAGAGTGCCGATCATCTGGTGCTATTCTCCAACGGACCCACTCAGCTAACTCTGTCTACTCCGTTTGTAAAGCAGGTCGCCAACTTTCTCGCAACCGTTCCGCCAGAGTGTACGCACATCATGCTGCCTCAATTTGGACTCAGGACCGTATCCCCGACGACGTTCGCGCGTCTGACTGCGAGCAAGTCTGGTGCGTTTGCGAGAGTGTACCTCGGAGAGTGTCGTCACCCCGTGCCTCCGGAGGTGATGGGAGCCGTTCGTAAATTGACTTCGGAGTGTGTGACGGTAGAGCACCGGTTCCCAAACACGCCACCAGTTCCGTTCGCACTCGCGCACAACGCGGCCGCCAACGCCCGAGCGCCTCATGTCAGATACGCGACCACGGTGCTCGCATCGTGCCACTGCAGCAACAGGAGAGCTGCCCACACTCTACTGACTCCGCTGACCTCGGTCATCGTGGCGAGCGTGCGTAGACGGTACTATATTTACGCGCCCACAAAGTGCTCTCGCTGCGGCGTCGTCGCTTACACCAAGCAGCAACCACCGCCGGATCAAATCTACACCCACGACGTCGAAACTTTGTTCGTTCAAGCTATCCCTCTGTTGGATAAAGACATGTTAACTTATCTCAGCAGCGGAGGGTTCTGCAACGTGAAGAATATTTACTTGGGTGAAACTAACGGCGCTGCAGACTCCACCATCGTAAAGTTCCTCGCGAACTTCAAACGTCTGACAAACCTGTTTACCTTGGCGCCGCGTTATTGCTCTCGCGCGTCGCGCAAAATTTTCATTAAAGCAATTTACGCCAAGTGCCCGGACCTGCACAGAATCTGCTTGACGCGCAGATACGATAGGAGAGACCCACGCTGTTTTGCGTACGGCGTAATCGCGCCACCGAGCTGCAAAGACTTCGTACTGACGAGAGTACAGTGGGGCGCTGCTGGAGGTGGCAGTGACGAGGACCCATCGCCGACAATCACTACAGCTGCTGCGGCTGCATTTTCGCGATGCACCCTGTCCTGCTCGTTCACCATGCCTTTCGCGACCGAAGCTCTGTACTTGTTCAAATGCAATGAGAAGAACGCAGTGTAACCATGGCACAATAGTATTCTTTATTGAATAAATGTTGTTCGTTTGCTCCGTAGTCTTACAGTTTCTTCGACTGTTATTATTACAATTCACACTTTATAGGAAAGTAACACATGTACGAACACTTGTTGCAGTAACACGTTCTGCTAGAGTAAAATTTTTCTGCATTGTCCTTGTCAGTAGGATGCAGCGACTGCAGACGAGGCAGTCTCGAGAAGCAACAGGACCGAAGCACAAAGTCGCCAAATGCACTCAAGTCCTTAGAAATTATCGTAGATGATGCTGCGACGGACAGTTTGGAAGGCAAAATTTCATCTGTCACAATCACTTCATGATCCTCTTGTTCGGTCATCACAACCCTTGTCAATGCAGACTGCAGATGCTTGTGTTGCGCTTGCATCTCCTCACGCGCGGCCGTTTTCAGTAGCTTGCAGTTTTCAGTGACGTGATGTCGTTGGCACGCATTTTCTTCTTCTACCTCTTCTTCGCAGTTTGCTGCTAGCCACGATGTAGATGCGCGATACGCATTCGTCAATTTTCCTTCCTTCTTACCGGTAGTTGCTGTTGGCACTGTTACTGTTGCAGCGGCAGTAACGCCCTTAATCAGTGTGTCCGACATGTCCACGTTTTCGACTATCGCACTCCAGATGGGACTTTGCATGCATGCGCAGGTGGTCAATGCGGCGATTTTGCGGCGCTTGGCTGCGATCGTGCTGTTATTGCTGCCATTGAAACATCTTCTTCTTCTCCTTTTCATCTTCTTATTCTGCGATGCATCGTTACTCAGCTGAACTATAGCACTTGAAAAGTCCTGAAACCTGTAGCGATGCTTGTTCATCACTGCAGTTACCTTGTCTTTCAGCTCTGAATCTGTTAGCGTCGAACCGGCAAAGTAAAGCCGCAGTTCATCAATCAGAGCGGGATGATTCCTGTAAGCCAGAATCGAGAGCCAGTCCCAGTTGCCTCTTTTTTTCCTCGGACGCTGCTGCTGCTGCTGCTGCTGCTGTTCTTGATCTGTTTCGATTGTTGTTTCGCGAATGATGGCAGTGACTGCCCTGCGAAATTCGGTCTTTTTACGCTGCACCGCGCTGAACACTGTCTGAACCGATCCGACGTCGAAATTGCATGCGGAAAATTCAGTCAGCACTGGCTTGGGTCCACCCTTGCGCAAAACAGCTTCGCAAAAGTCTTTCGTCTGTTCCTTAGAGCGCGTCCACATAGACACGGAGTAGAGATTCTCGTGGCCAGCGACCCAAGATCCCAACTCGAACGGCGCAGTCCGCCACTTTTCGTCCAGGACGTACACCAGTTTCAATTTGGTCAACTTCTCACCCACCTTAGTGGTAGTCAGTGCTGCGCTCAGTCTGCCTTCGAACGCCGCGACGTATTCCAGGTCCAACCATCTGTACCCGCACATGTTTTCGACCCTCTTGTCGTACGTGTCGGTGTCCAAGTGAAACACGACCTCAGAGGAGCTTCTCATCATGCACATCTGAAATGTGCGAAGCGTTTCGGAAAGACTGTCCACGTGTAAGATGTCCAGTACAGCATTCAGCATTTCTTCTAGCGCATAGTCCTCGTATGTTATGAACAACTCCAAAGACACCAAATGCAGGGCCGACGCAAGAGTCTTGTTCATCACATAGCGCACGTCTACCGGTGCGTACACGTGGCCGTTGCAGTCTGACACTATCGCCGCGGCGTCGTTGGCGTCCTCGGGATCGTATTCACTCAGAGGTACTGCGCTGCGAACCCTGACGTCGACGGCGCACCCGTTAATGCTCTCCCTCAGTCCCAAACTCGGTAGACACTGCACTCGCAGCAGCGGCGCGCGGCTCTTCACCTCTTTAATGAAATGCTCCCGTCCTCGCAGGGGAATCTCGTTGCACTCGAACGTGTGGACGCTCGCGGGCATTGCTTTGAGAAACGCCGTCAGAGCCGAGCAGTCCGCGCCGTCGTAATTATTGCGAGTAGAGGCGTGCTCCAACAGCGCCAGACACTTGAGGTTGGGTGCGCATTTAGCGATCAGCTCACCCAGTTGAATGTAGTCTACGTCCTCGACCTTACAGAAGCCATCCAATCTGATTATCTGTAAATTTGAGTTCTCCTTCTTTAAGAACAGGGGGACCAGAACGTGAGGCCGCACGGTGAACATGGGGCGACCGTTCATCTCCACTCGCTTCAGAGTTGCCGAGTCGCACTCCGCAACGACTGCCGCGAAATTATTCAACTCGCTAGCATTTTCCGGTTCGTTGATGCACATGGCGTCCACGAGCAGCGGGCGATTTTCGGCTGCATTCTTGAAGCGATTCAGCATTCGCTCGACCCAGACGTACTGTAAGCCAGAGTTGCGGACGCCCCGGTACGCATTGCCGTGCGAAGTGGCGTACGGACACGCATAGCGACCGACGTCCGCCCCTTGCAGAAATATGCGGTTTCTCACGTCCACTTCCACAATGTTCGCCGTGGTGGCCAAGTTGACTGCGCATGTAGACACGACTTGATCGTAGCTGCCACGCAGCACTCTGATCTGGGTGCACAGTCTCAGTCCCAGACGCAGAATGCAAGACGTGAATATCACGTTGGGCGTGTGGTCGATCAACCCCGTGGTGCGCACATCCAGCATCCGCACATGGTGGGAGTGGAGGCGCAGAAACAGGCACGTCGCGACGCGGCCCATCATCCGGCGCGTGTCCCTGCAAATCACGACGCCAGTGTCGCTAGCGTTCGCAGACACGATCAGACCGACTCCGTACGGCGCGTACGCGGTGCTAGCTTCACACGCCAGCTTCCAGTCCGCTACCACGGCCTCGGCAGTGTCTCGGTCTCTGCGCTTGAGCAGCTCTTCTTCCTCTTGTTGTTGTTGTCGGTTGCCATTGCGTTTGTGCAACTCGGCCAAAAGCCCGCAGTACTCGCCGTTCCAAACTTCAAAATTGTGATACCAGCGAACTGGAGGCGTGGGTCCAGAGAAGGCGTCGTCCGGTCTAATGTTGAGGCGTTGAATCTCCATTGTTCGAAGTAATACGTTCATTACGTCCTCGTCTTCATCGCAGTCCTTGGGATACGAACGCAGTTCAGCCTCACCCGGCATGTTGGGCTCGATGCGCGCACCGTCCCAGTGGAGCAACTCGTTCCACGCTTCCACGACACGCACTGTAGTCGGCGGCGCGGCCCAGTCGTTGGGACCGAGTGCATTCATGAGTCTCGTCACGCACTGCTGAACTTGCTGCACACACTCCTGTAGCACGATGTCGTTCCCGTACAACGGTATTGCTAATGGAAATTCCTTCGTCTTTTCCTCGTCTTCTTTCTTCTCCTTCTTTTCCCCGTCTTCTTCGTCTTCTTCTGCTTCTTCTTCACCAACCTCACCAACGTCATGAAACGGCGCCTTGGGAATGGAGCACATTATTCTGGACAAGTGTTCCTTTCTATACTCAACCACCGCCGGGTCGCACTCGTGTTCTATGATGTCGCGCGGCGTCCAGGAATCGTGATACACCACCATCTGCGCTTCTCCTCTGAATCTGCTCACTGCAATTTCGATGTCGGGGGGATCCACGGTTGACGTGATCAAGCTAGTACTGTACGGGTAGGGACGGCCCCAAATCTTGCACGCGTGTTTCTTCATGTCGTCCGGGTAGACCAGATCCACGTACAACCTCACCGGGTTGGACCTCGATTGAAGAAACGTCGTGTACACGGACAGTACCACGTTTCGCAGCATGCCGGCGCTTCCCCTGACAAAGTATAGATTCGTTTCCGCAAGAAGACGCGCCATTTGCTTGAGATGGTAAGAGCACTGCTTGGGCACCATACACTTCGGGAAGTTGTTGAGTGGAGAAATTGCCTCGGCAAATCCCTGACGTTGGTAGCGCCACCAGTCGTTATAGCGACAGCGAAAGGTTAGCTTCTCCACAACGTCTGAGTCTAAGGGAGGAATAGCGGGAATGCCGCACTGCCTAGCGACCGCCGCACACGCCCTACCATACGCAGGGCTGTCATCGCGCAGCTTGTGCAACGCAGCAAACATGCTGCCACCGCCTCCGTCGTCGGCTGCAGCGGCAGAACTAAGTGAGGCGCAGACTGCTCGTCGACCTATATATATATGTATATGCACCTCAGTGTGGCGCTCCGAGCAGCGGCAGCGTCGTCGCCGACGTCAGCGCTCGCTCAGGATGCAAGACCATAACCGGCGGTGCGATAAATGGAAGGAAGTCGTGTGACACATATACAATCATCTTTATTGATTCATCTTTCTTTCTTTCTTTCTTTCTTACCCACTGTTGGACTTGTACGAACGATAAAAGTCTTCACTGATGAGTCCGGTGCGGTTGTAGTTGCAATTTCGCACACAATCCTTACACACACACTTGTTCTTCACTTTTGAGGAGATGTATTTGCCCGGTCTATATGCGGTGCGCACACCTTCTTCAGTCCACTTGGAACCGATCACGTAGTCCCTGAATGCCGCGTGTGGGTCTTCCACCGAAGTCATAAAGTCTCGTAGGCACTGTACCGAAACCGATGCTGCCAGCGCATTGTCGTCGATCATGCCGCCCAGCAGCATGCGCGTGAGGACACTTTCGTTGTGTGCCCCGTTCAGGACGTCTTCGTTCAGTCTTTGGCCCACGAAATGGTTGGGAAACACTTCCGACGAGTACGGCTGCTCATTTACATTCTTAAACATCCGCAGTCGCTTGACGGACGTCTTCTTTGAGAACTTGGCCACGCACGTACTGCACTTTCTGTCGTTGCCGATCTCCGCCAGCATGTTGACAAGTACGGCGCCAGCGTCCATGCTGTCTCTAATGATTGCCCAAACGTGAGGCAGAGCCGCGCACACACTGCCTAGCTTGATGCTGCCGTCGTCGTTCGAGCAGTTTTCGCAGTCGCAGGGTCTGTTCAATCTGTACCACAGCGCTTCTATGCTCTCGGCAAACGCGTCGTAGCAAACATTGCTCACGGCCAGATCTATTTCATCCCTGGCATGACCGTCGGTCAGAATCCAAGACTTGCACGTGCGCCGAATGACCAGCGGTAGGTACGGATGATCCTTGTACGCCATCAAAGCAAGCGGGCCCCACTCGTACAAATCTCTGCCGTGCGACAAGACGTACGCAGCCGCTCTGTTCAGTTCCGTCGCGTTTCTGCGGACGGCGTTCATGATGGTGTCGTATGCGGGCGCGACTCCCGTGCTGCTAGTCATTGTGCAGAGCTCCACCAGTCTGTGGTTGCGTCGCACAAACTCCGCCATGCAGAGAGAGTTGTAGAACTCGTCCGTGGCGAACCGATCGGTCCAGAGCGTGAGGGAGCATAGTTGCTGCCGCGAAAGGTCCGCCACCCACTCGGCGAGCGCTCCGACCGTAAGAATGCTGCACACTCCAAACAGCCGCAGTTCCGTCAGGCGCGACGTTACATGACTCGAGAACAGCGAGCTCATTATAGAGTACTCTTCTCCCCTGCACAACCTCAAGCCGTTACACGCGACTTTGCGCATGTTGTCGGCGACGTACGGACGCCAATTGCACGCCAGTCCCCACGTATTGGAATGCACGTCGTAAGTTCCGAGGCATAGAGTGTCCACCTTTAGGGTTGGGTTGTCCAGAATTATGCTGATGGTGTAGCACAAGTTGTTGCCGCGGTTGCAGTCTGGAATCATTGGTGGCAGTATCAGGGACAATTTTCCAATGTACTCCATGTTCAGCACGCTCGGATCCATCAGTCCCGTTACTTGGACTTTGCACTCGGTGACTCGATCCACGTTGCGGTAAGCGTAGTCATCCGCTTCACACTCGAACGCTTCTGGTAGCCCAACAAACAGCTCTTTCATCTCAGAATACTCTTCGCTGTCGCGCAACTTCCGCACGTAAGCAGTGATAGAATTGTGCACGCTCAGAGACTTTGTCTTTATCCGCAGCAGAGAACTGTACTGATGCTGCTGCAGCAACATCTTCCTCTTATTTTTCACAGCGTTCCTTTTCATGGAGGCCTGGTGCAAGCGGGTCTCTCCGACCGCAATGACAAACTCTCGGTGGTCGACTCTCGCGTCTGCAACGTTTATAATTCCAGTCTCGAGCACTTCCAAAGAGTCCCGAAAGTGTCTAATGATCCGCGTCCACTGCTTACTGCAGACAGTGATGATGCTGAGACTCAGCGAACGAGTCGGAACTAAGGCGAACCTGCGCAGCGGGACAGTCACGTTCTCGCACACGAAATTCACGTCGATCTCGCGGATCGTGCGTACTCCGACGATGCGCAAAATCTCCAAGTGCTTCATGTTCTTGACGTTCATGCACTCGAACATATGGGACGCTGAAACGTGAACGGTGTATAATTCCACCACGTTGGAGCCGTACCTGTCGTCAACCAACTCCAATTGCTTCAGCTTCTCGTGGCACAACGCCGCCGCACTCATGAACATCCTGATAGCTTCCATGTCTTGAGGTTCCACCATGATCAGAGATGTGAGGTTCGGGTGAAACACGAGTTGGTCTGGGTTACAGAGCAGACTTTGGTGCATGGCCCGCTGATTAATGAAGTCGGACGAGTGCTCGTTGCTGAAACATTGCACGAAGCATCTCTTCATGTACTCTTCGGGCCATTCGTCCTCGTCGTCTTCTTCGCGCCGACACACGGTCGCAGTTCCCGCAACGTTCAGTACTCGCTGCGTCCAGTGCATGGTGAGGCCGGATGCCGCGATAGAGCTCTCTCTCGACACGCACCCATTGGCGAATGGAGCGGCGCAAGACGCGTCGGGCCCTTTCACTTGCATGGCTCCTCTGATTTTCACGTCCAGTATGTTGATGGTGCTGCCCATGCTGACCATGCACGCCTCGGCCAGCGCCGTGTCGGCAGCCTCGACGACTTGCACGCGAGTGCACATGCGCAGCGCTCGCAGAAGCACGATAGAGAAGACGTCGTCGTTGGCGGGATACTCTCCGTCGGAGCTCGCAACCAGTACTTCCAGTTTCCTCACGTGGTGGCCGTGCAAGTGCATAAACACGTATAACGCGCACAGCCCCAAGAGCTTGCGGGCATCTTGGCACGCAAACGTGTCTGCATCGGAGATGCCAGTTATGCGGAGACTCACTCCTCCCGTACCGGCGGCGTGCCACTGTTTCCTGGCAGTTGCTTCGTCCACGTACGCGGCACTTGCGTCGTTCAATTCAACCGATGGCTGAGGCGTGCCGGGATCAAACGCCTTCTCTCGAGCTCGGCGCCTGATCTGCAAGAAGTCTACGTGACTCTTGTCGTCGTCGGCGGCGGCATCTGGCTGCGCTTCGGCGGCTGCTTCATTTTGTGGCTGCTCGCCTTCGCCATCATCGCTGTCTTCTTCGCTGCTGCTGCTACTACTGCTGCTGCTGTCGCTACTACTGCAACTGCTAACAGTATTAACAGTGCTATTACTGCCGGTGCGGACTAATCTGCTGTTGCTGGCTGGATTTGATGAGTGATCATCGTCAAATCTGGATATACGTTGCATACGTTTCACGGCAATGGGATCGTCGTCTTCGCGGTCGGGATCCGAACTGATGTTGCCCATGTCGTCTTCATCACCATTCTCAACTCTTTCCTTGTATTCCCTGTATCTGTTTAGACGTTTGATGCCAGTCATATTTCTCAGGTTGTTCCAATACATGACCATGTGAACCGGCAGCCTCGTGGCATCCGTTAGCTTGAACTTGCGATGCACGAAAGGGAAGAATTGATGGTGTCTCTGCTCGGAATGCCTATTTCTTTCCGCTTTCTCTTCCTCGTAAGTGCCCACGATTTCAAAGTAGTACTGAATTGAGGCTCCACACAGCTTGAAGAGACTGTTCCAAGCACTCATGACGGCGTCGCAATCGGGAGTCGCACTCCACGCGCAGTCGGGGGGCAAGGCGTCCGACACCAATCGATACACTTCGAGTACGTGCGTCGCACACTGACGAAGCACGATGTCTATCAGAGACAGTCGTTCTGTAGTCTTCTTCATCTTCTTCTTACTCGGAGGATCTTGTCTATTTTCGCCATCGACGATAGTATCGCTGCTATTACCACTGCTGCTACTGCTGCTGCTACTGCTGCTGCTACTGGTGCTACTACTGTCGCTACTATTGCTATCGACGCTGCTCCTGCGCCGTTTCCTACCGGATCCACTCTTATGTTGCACGGTGACTTCTTGCACGGCAATGTGTACGGCACGGCTGCTGATCCATTCCGAGTCCATGTTGTGAACGGGTCTCTTCTCCAGCACAACGTCCATGAACTCCTTGCTTTGGACGACTGACAAATCCGCGTCGCACCTGGGTATAGACGTGGCCGGCAGCAGCAACGTGGTGTCTTTGGAGATGCGCGTCGCGTTGATCCGGGACAGCAGCAGAGTCAGGCCGACGGCCATGCGTCGGAGGAACGCCAATCCACCGGGTGGGACGAACGGCGCGAAGGTGTAGTGCTGAGCCAACTCCATTAAAGTCATGCCGATGTAGTTGTTCGGCATTGGATGGTGATGGACGCGACTATAAACATTCTGAAAGTTACTAACTTCAGTTTGCAAATGTCCGGCTATCATCCACGGAGTCGCAGGTAATCCGCAAGTAACTTGCGTGGTGTTATATTTAACTTTAGTAGTGGCATCTCTAATTTTACAGTCGTAAACTACACCGCGCCTAGGCCAGCCGCCCCAAACAGACATCTTCACTCACTACTCGCAAGTGTGTGTGCTGCATTCACTCAAGTGCGCTGCTGTATATATACACTAGTGCCGCTGCTGCCGCTGCCTCCGCGCGCGAGCAGTCAAAGCTCAAGGTCACCCATCCGTCTTATCGCTCGTTCGCTCGCTCGCTCACGCGTAGTTCCTTGCCAAGAGAAACACAATGGAAGCCCCGGAGGCTGTTGACGGCTCTGTGAAATGGTGCGAGAGTCCCCTATCGTACGGGTACATGTTTACGTCCTTCAAGATAGCAGGTCGCTCTGCATGGAGATTGCGACAACCATCGTCGTTGTCGTTAGACGCGTCGCGAACGCAAGAGAAGGACTTGATTGATGCGATTACAGCCATGAGCGGATATTGGTGCGAGCAAATTGTCTCGCACTATATCGTTTCAGAGCGATCGCCCAACAAGAGTACGCTCGTTGAGCTCACCGAAAACATTCGCCAAGTGTATTTGGACTTTGTGGATGCGTGGTTTCCGAAAGACAGTGTCGTCGGAGCGAAAGCCGAAGTTACACGAGTGCTAAGAAGCTTTGCAGAGCGAACAGACGGATTCCTGCCGCCGCCAGCATCCACGTTTGTGCCGAACGAAATCATGATGCATCCCGGAGTAAAGATCGCATACAAAGACCTCATCACGCAAGAAGCGGTGCGTCTCACAAACACTAGCGCATCCATCGCCCTGGGACCGGTCTTGTGGGAGATTGTGCGCCTCATCTACTTGCTCCGAGCCAACGCCGGACAGTGGCGCGGCGAGGCAGACGAACTGTCGCTCATTTACTGGGTCGGTCGGCTGTTTACGGTGTGCGTGTGTGGCCTGCACGCCAGGAACTACGTGATCCGATACATGACTCCCCTTCTGAAGAGAGCGGAATTAGAAGCCATTGAGAATTCCCACCCGAAGCCGATGCGCCCTCGCGACTTTACCGAGCGCATCGTTAACGGCGCATTTCTGTCTTCATCATCATCATCTTCTTCTTCTTCTCCTCAATACATTCACATGAGCATGATTAACGCGTTACACGAATCCATTAGACTGAACGCTCGGTCGTTGGACGGGCAGGCGCGACACGACACGTTCGGACTCGCTGCTCGCACGCCGCAATTCTCGGACGCATATTACGCGACTCTTTGCCTTCATTCGGTTCCCATTCTGTCTGCAGCTGACTTGGAGGACGTGCTGTTTTCTGCCTGCATAGCACCGAACGACGGTGACAAACAGCGGCTGCGTACGGTTCGCAGTGCGTACGACATAATCAGAACAATTTCGGCATCGTGGAAGAAGACAAAGTCTTACGTGGATATGAATGAGGGCAATAATTTCGACCCCATAGTTCACCCATCCCCTTACATTACCGTAGCCCACGAGGCGACCAAGGTGATCGAGAAGTCACTGTTCGAGTATCACCAAGTGAAACGCGCGCACGTCGCCCGCTCGATAGTCAACCTCCACGAACAGACTAGGTACATGTTGAACACACAGACGACTTGTACTACTAATGTTTCCGCAACTACCGCAACGTTGTCTCAACAGGAAGGTGTTCCCAACGACTGGTGGGCATGTTTCCTTCTGTTCTGGTCGATATACAGCAGCAGACTCAGTCCGGAGTTCTGCAAGACGTATATTGGTAAGACCAGCATCATCGCTCTATCCATGTCCAACTTGCAACGAGCTGCCATGCCGTCCAGCGACGGCAACAGTAACGCTCACTACTCTCATGTCAATCCCACCAGCGGCAAGCGCGCGCCAGTCGGGATGCTTGCGATTAAAGACTTCCTGACTTACGCCGCGAACGCGCCGTCGTTGCGCCGACACAGATGTGCTGAGGTAGCGCTCGTGACTGCCATAGTGCAATCGTACACCAGCGATCCCACGATGGACACCATGTTAGTCGTGCTCAAGGCGTGGCTCTATGCTGAAACTGGCATGACTATGTGCGACCTCATCCACGACCGCGTAAACGTGTTTGGGATTTACAATAAACGGTAATTAACGTTGTAGCGCACATATGCGCGGCGTCACATCTCTCCCAAGTGCTTCTGTAACTGCACGTTGTTGTTGTTGTATAGTAGTATGGTAAATGTCAATAATGTACAGAATGAATCGGGAGAACAGATGGCGGATTGGGTGCATATGACGCCAATATGGACCGCGTTGCGCGTGTATGCATTCTTCAATACGTTCGGAGAAGACAACGTTCCTTACTTCAAATTGAAACGGGACGGAGGTGGTCGGATCGCTGGATTCGAACGGTTCGAACGAGCGACGGGGGTGATCGGAACGTGGCTATTCCCGGAGTTCGACGGCGAATGTGAAGGCGCTCATCTCGCGTTTGTGCAATGGCTAACTCGAGCGGTGCAAGAATTTATGAGGACTCACTTTCTGATCGCGGAAGACAATAATAATGGGGAGCGCTATCTGTATTACGCGCACAGACCTACGGCTGTGCCCGCACTCGGAGGCGCGGCGCACACGTTTGTGCTGCCCAGTTTGGCTGCGAGCATTGCCGCGCTCGCGCGAAATATTGAAGGAGACGAGTACACCATAGAATTGCTAGCAAATTCAACTTTCTCCACGCTGTCCCACGCTTCGCCTACCGTGCCACCAATCGTCGACGACGTGCAAGCGACGTGGGTGCCCGGCGAGGGACTCAAAGTCATCGTGTACGAGCCCAACGAAACGAGCCGCACTGTAGCCGAAGTAATGTTCGACAACTCCGCCATTTCGTTCATGTCGCTCAATATTCTCGAAACGTTACTGTCTCTAGAGCACGCGGAGAGCATGCGCTACGCACTGTTTGTCAGCGCTGGCAAAAATTCCAAGATGCTTTCGGCAGCGAGTGCCAAAGAGCTGGCGGTCGTAGACGTCGTGCCGCGCATGCTGGTGCTTCGCGAATGGAAGGATCCGCTCGACGCGTTGCGCGAGGTATTGCGCGTGGCTCCGATAGTGTATTCTACGTATGCAGACGCCTCCTCGTACGCAGACAAGGCTCCGTCTGCCTCAGAAATGTTCGAGTGGCTCAGCGACAAGCCGCGGCGCGAGCAGGACGTCTCAAACGACGGCGGAATATACGTCGCCATGGCAAACAGAATGCTCACCGTGTTGGAAAACATGGCCACAGACTTTCTGTACACTTGTTCAATGCTCAATGATTTCGATATAACGCACGAAACTACGCCCAGATTCTCGTTCCAGAACTGCGACGCGCCACCCATGCATTCGTGGTACTACAATCTGCGCACGAAGCACACGCTCAAATTACGCAGCCGTCGTCATAATGCACAGTCAGAGGACGAACTGCCGCCGACGAGCTACCACTTCTTTCCGAGCGGCCGTCTAACCGCGTCCGACGCTCTAGTCAGGAAGGTATCGATGGCCCTATTCAATGCAGCGGCCGCAGACACTAAACATGAGGACGCTAAAAATTAAGGTTGTGAAAAAAAGAAAGAAGTTGTTAAGTACTGTGCAAAATGGCGTCGATAGACAACAACTACCACAAGTACAGGTTCCCTTCCAACGTTCAAATGGTCGCGGACGTGCTCCGCATGACCGTACTGAACACGCACATTCCCGTAAACTGCTCTCCCGTCGTGGAATCGCCGAAAGGGACTGGAGGCGGGCCGGTTCGAAGGTTCTCGCCCGACACCGCACACCCCGTGCAATTCACGCAGTACCTTAACAAGGCGTTGCGCGCGGCGAGATCCAGTCCCAGTCAGCGGCACTCTGCATACTTAGCGACTTTCAATACCGGCGTGTCCCCTTTGGTCTCGTATCAACTCGTAAACTCTCACGAGATACCCGCAGAATTTGCTCCCAACAATGTTATATACAATCCCATAACAGGCGAGCTGCGTTTCATCAATCGCGGCCTCACGGATCGCGAAAAGCGCACCATCGCTCAAATTAAGCGCGCTCGTCTGGAGGCGGGAGATCTAGGCACCGCACTTCCCGACCGCGCGTACTACCAGCGCATGATAGAGAACGGAATCTGTAACGTAGACGCGTCGGGATCCCGCCTGTCTGCCGCGGTAGACTCGTGTTTCGCAGACACTACTATGGACTTGCCCGGATATTTACAGACTCATCCCCTGTTCAGAGGAGTGCCGTCCAAGTATGTCCTCCCGACTCGCGGCCGATCGATCGGCGTCAACGACTTCGAGACGTGCAGTCGCGTCAAACCGCCCGCCGGCGTTGTCATCGGTTTGGACTCGACGCTCAGTCCCATCAACATGGTCGCTCGGCAGATGGCCACCGGCAACACAGTGACCAGATACGTGTCGAACGGGGTGTACACGCGCACCTGCGAACCCGGCTCGACCGACCCCAACTGCCTGAACACGACGGCCGCGACCGCCGGTGGAACGACGCTCGCTCCCAACGTGGCCGATTCTGTCGCCGCGATCGTGCGCGCTTGCATACGCGAGAGCGAACGCATAGGCGGAGGATCGCTCGCCTCGACGGCGTTCGGCGTGTCCAAGAGCAGCACCAACGAGACCGAGTTGGCCATTCACGATATTATTCGCTCCAGCTCCACTCCTAGCGCTCTAATCGGACAGACCATGCAACATTTACGCTCGCTACCCGACACTCCAGTCAACACGCGTGCAGCGAGATACTTCATGGCAATTTTAGTCAACATTGGCCATCTGAACCCCAACGACAGCGCGGTACGCAGAATACTTTCGGCAGACGCAGACATTTCGCTCGCCGCGTCGCAACCACCGAGAGGCGGTCGCGGTTCGTGGTGAGTGAAAAAAAGAGAGAGACTCACAAGACTCGCAAGAGTGAAGATGAATAAAGGTATCTTTTCTTTATTGAAACCCTCCCAAACCTTTAATCTAGACCGTCCGTATTTGTGGCTATGCGCTCGACGTGCTCTTTCGCCTGGATCATTGCAATGCGATGAACCTTGGTCATAGTCGGAGCGGCGGTGGTCCTTCTTCTCACGAGTTCCGAAGCGATGAAGTGTTTCTTTATATACTCTACATGACCCAGCAACGCTATGGGGTCCATAAACATCGGGGACGACACGCCGTCGGCGGAGTAGTTGGCTGCGCGAGGGGGACTGGGCGTTCCGAAGGCGCGTTCGCTGCACTTGTTCAACGCCATGTTCACTAGCGCGCAAGGAGAGATCTCCTCTTTCTTCCAATTGTAACACAGGGTGAGGCACTTGGCGTCGGGTTCTAGCGTGCGCTCAAACAGAGAGCGGTAGCGCAGTGGCATGTCGTACAGTTCCTGAACGCCCGGGATCGTTTCCAAGAACATCCGAGGGTCATCTATGCCGGCAATGTTCGCCAGCGCGGCAAACACATTGCTGTAAGTGATCTTCGCCAGTGCGGGAGCAGACTTGACCGGCTTGCACAGCGCCTCGCGCGCAGCCTCGCGTACATCTTCTCGCTCCTCGTCCGTGGTTGTCTTGTCGTCAAACCCGTCCATGACGTACTCACTGAAACGACTGCACTCGCTATAGTCCCAGCCCTCGAACACGTTCACGTACACTACACAAATCTTGGCTCGAGGAAATGGCAGAGACGGTTCGTGTAGCGACAACAGTTGCAGTTTCTCCAACATTGCGTCCGCAAACACTGCCGACGTTTGCTTAACACCCACGGTGGCGTCTCCGACCGAGGCAAGCGCCGCCACCGCGCTGTAATCTTTCCTTTCATGGCGCTTCTTCTTTCTGGACGAAGAAGTCTTTCCGCCGTCGTGAGTGGTGAAATGTTTCTCATACGTGGGATTCAACTGCTGAGGACCACACACGTACGAATAGACACCCCCGCGAGGTCTATATCCCACGTCGGTAAAGTACTCCATCTCCGCGATTATGTCGTCCGCAGCGCTGCGGTCCGCTTTCTCTTTCTTCTTTCTGAGCGCGGCGGTAATCGGTCTAGAAGAAGAAGATTTCCCGTCATCGCCGCTGTCTATGACAACGACGTCATCTTCTTCGTCTTCTCCCTCTTCGCGTTCACTGCCGCTGTAGCTGGGAAGGATGTTTGCCGCTGCTATGACATCTTTGTAGACGATTTCGTCGTCGTGGTGACTCGCAGCTTTCTTGCGCCGCTGCTGCGTTACGGTCCGTCTAACTGTCCCTTTCTCCTTCTTATTGCTATTATTAATTTTCCTTTCTTCTTCTAAATCTTCATCGCCTTCGTATTCTTCTTCATAATATTCTTCATCTTCATAATCCTCTTCTGCTGCTCCTCCTTGCTGCGGTCTTGCTGTTACCTTCGATTTCACTTTCCGCGGTGGTTTGCGCTTGTTGGACGCAGTCGTCTCTTTATTGGAACCTTTTAAACAACGCTTCGTCGATGGCGTCTTAGCCCGTCGCTTCGACGCAATTGCCGAAGACGACTGTTGTTTAGAGGTAGCAGAAGATTGCTGCTTAGCAGCAGCCGCTGCCGCGCGTTCTTCTCTGATTCTCAGCCCTTCTTCCATAGGAACTAGGAATCGCTTCATAGAGCCGGCAAGAGTTGTTGTTGCTGCTGCCGTTGTCGTTGTCTTGGGAACAGTTGCAGACATACCTCGTCGTCTGTCCGTCCGCCTGTCACAAAAAATAATGGCGTCGGCCGACGTCGAGATATACAAGCCGCCCGAGTTTCAGCCGACGCAGGAAGATGTTATTAATGCTGCGATATACGCGGAGTATCGGATGAGGGAGAAGTTCAAGACCCAGTCGCCGGTCGGGGCAGCGTTCGCCAGCAGGGGATTTGTAACGTGGAAGGAGCAGAGCGGTGATCTCAACAAGCCCGTTCCGTATCCTTGTATCTGGGACGAGACTATGCCGGACGAGAACAATCGAGTCGAGATACGTCGTAAGAAATGTCCGTACGGCAAGTACGTGTTCACCAAAGAGGGTTGTCTCGCAGTCAGTTGTCGGGCCGCAGTGGACGGGGTACCTGTAACGAAAGAAGCGTTTCTTAAGGAACAGAACGCCAGGGTGGGTAAATACACGTGGGGAGAGTTCTGTTACTTTAATAGCACAAATGTGGGCGTAAAAGATTATAAGCACCCTATGGACCGCATGCTCGAGCAAGACCCAGACTACAAGACTACTCGAAATCCGCCGTCGGCGGGCACCCACTCGTCTCTCACGTGGTGGGACGAAGAGGCCGGCGTCTGCAGACTGGCGCCTGCAACACTTGCACTCACTGACCACGAACTCGTAACTGCAGACTCTCCAAAGTACGATAAAGTGTACCAGTGGTATATCGAAACTGACAAGGACTGGTTCGGGCGACCCGAGTTGACTCGGAGCAAGAGATACTTGAAGAAGGGAATGCCGCTACTTAAATACGATAGGCCCTACTGCGAGGGTAAAGTCAAGATATCGTATAACCCAGAATCTATGGAGTGTTATAGGAAGCCTGGCCAGTTCATACTGGAGGAGTTCGTTATCGGGGGACTTTATCGGGAGATGTTCGGGTTCCACACTGATGACTGGAGACGTCGAGTGCCTCCGCGGCTGCCGTCCGAGTGAGAACTAGCTTCAGTCTATGCCTGGCGTCGCTCGGAAGCGGTAGCATGTCTCCTCGCAGCAGCTACGACAGCAGCGGCAACGGTCCTGCAGCCGGTGCAGCAGCGGCGACGACATTCGATCTAGCTTCCCATCTGAAGCAGATTCGTCGCCACCATCAATCACCGCGGAAACTCGATCACATCGCTAGCAACGGCGGCGGCAGCGGCAGCATCAACGGCAGCAATCAGTTAGACGTGACATACAGAGGATCAAATTGGACTCGCACTCGACAAAAGCTCGGAGACATCATCAACTCGTTCGTGTTTCGCATCGAGGTCTGTGCTGCGCACATCGAGAAACTGCTGGGCCTGTCTGCCACGAATGTTCGACGAACGTGGTACATCAACTGTTCCCGAAATAATCAGTTGGTTACGGTCGAAGACGCGGTGGCGCTAGTAGAGTCCCCCGATGGTTACAAATATTGGGTCAGTGTGGTGCCGACGTCAGACTGCAAGTACGTCGACAGTGCCTCGTCTGGAGCGTCGGCGTTACATTCGATCAAACGCTACTGCAACGTGAAGAAGGAGCGCAGGACAGCTTTCGCGGCGTCGCTGGATTTCGTCGGCAGCCCCGTGCGTTACAACAGATTCAAGTTTGCTGCTCGCCTGCTCTGGAACAAAGACCGGGTCGGGCCGCGCTGCCCGGACTGCGTCAAGAACTTTGTGTGGAGGACGTACCGCCGCGGATACGTGGAGTACATCGGTCGACGGCTAGCGGACATTTCGCCTCCACCAGTGGCACCCGGCAATGAAGCGGCGATCGACGCGTGGAACGACTTCTTCCGTCATCTATAATTGCATCGAGTGTGGTCGCCGCACAACCAACTCCTTGGACGACACTCTAATATCGCTAAAGGAAGCAATGGAACGAGTATCGGAGTCGACGCCTTATTTCGTGGATGGGTACCTCGCGAACAACAGTGCCGCCGGCAAAATTGACGACGGCATAGACGCAACGCCACCGTGTCGTCTGGCAGACCAGACAGCCGCCGCTGCGATCGAAAGCGGTGAAGATCATTACCTATTACCAATGCTTGACTCGATAGAAGTTGGACCTGCTTCTTCCTCCGACGGCATTCCAACAACGAAAGCAACGGCACCACTAGCCGAAGACGGTGGCAAGAGGTTGCTGGACGGGTCACAATTGAAGCTGTTGAATACTTTACTCGCCGGAGCAACTGCGGAAGAAGTGATTCACTGCAAGAGGAGACGTGTTGAAGCCTCTACTACCTACACCAGCAACAAACGGACAAGTAATGCATGCGTTATGCCTCATACGGGTGGTAGCGTAAATTCTGTGATGGACTCTATTGCAAACTCTTTAGACAAGGAGAACAACTGTGGACCAAAGAAGTTACCGTTCCTTTTCATTCGAGAGATGGTGTAATAAATGATGTATCTATTCACATCCTGTGTGTGTATGTATGTATTGTCTTTCTGAGTTACGCACACCACACGTACCTACATGGAACCCGAGTACGTACGGCTGCTGCTTTCGCAGCCTACACCGATACTAAAGGACCTGTGCTCGTACTACGGGCTGGCGTTTGCATACCCCGACGTGGATCCGGCGCGAGACTATCCGCTAGTGATAGAGCTAGACACTAGGTGCTGGCTATTTGAAACGATACACTCGTGTTTGCTGAAACATTTCAACGACGATCACTGCACGTACAAGTTCTGGGTCTACATACCGTGGTCGGTAGACGAATGCATGCGATCCTTTAGGAGTTTCATGGGATTCTTTTACGTGCGCGTAGAATACCCCGAGTACGGCACTTGCGTCGACGTCTTTCATGGCATCAACTACCTTCCCCTGGGGCCGTTTGTGCGAGACGACGTGGGTATGGGCATACTGGGACGCATAATGGTGAAGGGCAAAGAGAAATTCTTTACTGCGTTTGAGAGCATATCTCCAGACATGCCGTGCATCAGTAGAGACAACGTGCTTACCACGACCCGATACCGAAAGTATCTGCCGAGATGTCGCGACAATAACAGCAATAACAGTGGCAATGTTGGCAGTGGCAACGAAACCACCACGCGGCTCTGGGGCGCCAGTTCGTACGACGGGAAAAGGCCGCTGGACGATCGGGCCAAGCGCTCGATATGCTGCGTGTTCAAATCGTACGCAACGACCGAATACGTTCCCGTGAACATAGTTAGAGGATACCTATCCGGAGCCACAGTTCCAATGACCGTGGTATCCACATATTCGCCCCACAGAGAATGCACGGTATTAGACGAACGCGACGAACAATTTGTGGCTAACTACTGCCCTCGTCTCGCAGCCGCGTGTAAGATGGTTCGCATGCAATTGGATAGCTGCATCGCGGGCTACAAAGGAGTCAGTAACACAAATTCTTACGCGTACAAGACGGTAAAGCAACCGTCGCACGTATTCATGGATCACGTTCAGAAACAGCTAAGAAAGAATATACGCACGCTGCAGTGCTTCATTCTACCACCGCCTCAGCGCGGCAGCAATAACAGCAGCAGTCCGTACCATCAGCTAGGACTGCTGGCCACGACCATCCGAGTAGAGCATGCCAACACCAACGTCATGACGCCGCACTACTCCCGTTTCGTGCTGTCCGCTACGTCCGAAAGTCCCATAGCTAGTCTCATCAACGAATATCGCGTGATAGTCAATTTTCACAAGACTACCAAACAATCCTACATGCGCCAAGTACAGACCTCGCAGTACGGCTACGTGTCTCCCATCGCTACGCCGGATGGATCCGAGATTGGAATGACCAAACATCTCTTGCCAGAGACGGAATTTTCGTTCAGACTAGTGTCCCACGCGACCCAAATCGTGCGCAGAGCCGCGCTGCGATGGTGGGACCGATGGAACGCAGCTTCCCGCGATGCAGCCGCCGACGACGACAATGACGATGTGGACGTGGTCATGTGTTGCTTCAACAACGAACCTATAGACGGCATGACCGCGAGAGTAACGCAAGGGGCACTCGAGTCATTCTGCACGCAATTCAGACACGTCGCGGTACACTACGAATCCCGAGTCGCTCTGCTAATGTCCGTGTCGGGAGGCACACTGTACAACGCGAAGCGAGGCGGGACGCTATGCCACCCGAGCAGACCGAGCGACAACGACGTGGATTCGAGCGCCGGGTACTTTGGGAGACACAACGACGCTGCGCGCAATACGCTGGGTTTCGGCATGGTAAAGCAGGCCATGTCTCGCGGAGGCATGTGGATACGTAACGGGGAGACTAAGGCGCTGCTACTGGATCCTGCCCCATCGTATTCCACGGAAGCGGTCGTGTTACCCATGGCAATCGGGTCGTGCGTCGAGGACGGCATCGTGCTGAGGTCTTCGTTCGCGAGACGCGCCGCGTACATGCACGTCAAACGTCTAGTGGTCCCGGCGAATTCGTGCGGCTGCCTAACTTTTGCGGAGCGACCGGCCGAGTGCTCGGTGGCGTACGAGAAAGACGTGTGGGGCGTTCCTCCGGGCACGGCCATAGTCAAACGAGACCAGCCCATCGTGGTGGTGCGGACGGACGCAGACACGTACGTTAGCGTGTTCGCGGGGAAGCGAGGAGTCATAGGATACGCCTTTCAGCATTGCTACTGGATTCTGAATCACCAACAACGACTCGCCATCGCAGTGACAAAGTGCGCGATACCTACCTTGGGATACAAGTTCGCCACGCCGCACGGACAGAAAGGAGTCGTGTGTCGTATACTTCCCGACTGCGCAATGCCTCGCGGTGAGATCGACGGTCTGGTACCCGACGCAATAGTGCATCCCGTCACGATCTTATCGCGTTTGACAGTCGGCCAATTGAAGCGACCTGCGGGCACTCTGCAGCACTTCACGCTTCCTCCCGCGCTGTCGTCGGTCGGTTCGAGGACGTTGCACGCCATTCAGGCGCACTATACGCCAATGTTTCAGCAGCGGAACGTTCCGGAGGATAAGTTTCACTTTAGAGATCGAATAAATGTGTACAACATTTTCACCCGACAACCCACTGAAGGCCGCGCCAACGACGGTAGCGCTCGCATGGGGGAAATGGAGTGTTCTGCCATACACGCCACGGGCGCGACTCAATCATTGCTCAAGCTGGGCATGCACGTCGACACCATGAACAAGGCGGCTAACGTGTGTTTGGACTGCGGAATGATTTCTATATTCTGCGACTCTTGGCTGGGGGAAGGCCGTCGTGCGCGTTGCAAACACGTCAACTTAGCGAGCAGCGTGCACATAAAATACGCCGGCATTCTCACCGCTCACATTCTGGCTGCCATGCGCATCGCGGTTACGATATACGCCAAAGAATAATGTATATAGTAATAAATCTGACTCGTTGATTGAGTGTATCATACTGAATAAGGTCTCCGTCGCCTCTGAGATTCTCTTCACACAGCGACGATGAACTGCAACATCTGCAGCATAGTTCATCACATTCAGCAGTACACGACTGCTCCCATCGAGCAATTGATAGCCTACATGCATCGCATGCAGGGTGGCGATTACGACCCCGAGCAATGCAAGGATGTGCTACGTCTGACTGCCATCGGCCGCAAGTTGCTGTTCTCAAACCTGGGAAACCTGGGGGAACGCGAAACCGGCGGGAAAGCCGACGACGACACCACCATAGACTTGAGCGTAGAGTTCGAAGACCAGCAGCATGGATACGTCTCGCTCGAGTCCCGCCGCCTGTGCACGCTGGATTACGTGATATGCTCCTTTCTACCAATCGAGTCCAACACTCCTGTGCCGCTTCCGCAGCGATTGTCCGAGATCGTCTTTAGAGATTCCGTCCACACTGTGCTGCATTATTTTGCCGCAAGTCAGACTTTGCCGGATGATGTGTCCGCAACTGCCTGCGCGTACCTATACGCGTTCGCTCAAACGACCAGCATGAGAGAAAATTTGTGGTACTCCGAGTCGTGGGTGTCTCGGTTCCGAAGGGCGTTTGGTCTCAACAACGTTAGTTTGTTCACCTCTGCTTACGATGCTGCCACCACGGCCGTGGATATGTGGGTTGGTGACAATGCCTCGCTCGAGCTTATTGCCAAGATCGGCGTCGCAGTTGCAAATCGCGACGTAGAATTTGTTCTGACACAACTCGCCAATGAAAACAGAAACCTGGTGAAGAGTATGGCGCTGCTGCACGCCGCGGCAACACTTTGCATCAAAGCGCAACAACAGCCTGATAAGGACCTCTCCGAAGGAACGCAATTCTTACTGAAACCCATTCAGAAATACAGCCCCACGCCAGAGGACAGAATGGCTGCTCTCGAAGTCGGGAATGTTCAACAGAGACTGGAAGACTCCATAGCAGACTACGTTATAGAACTGTTACTGAGGAATCATTCTTTCAAGAGTGGAATGCTCAAACAAATGACCACGAACTCACCGCCTCGTCTTGAGGACATTCTGCAAGTGTTCCGTTCGTCGTTTCGACTCGGTAGTTACAACAACGGTACGGAAGAACAAGGAGAAATAGTAGCGCAAGAAGAAGACGACGAGAGCGATGAAGAAAAAGAAGTAGAAGCGTTAATCACAGCACTGGATCAGCGCAGACGAAACAGGGAATGCAGCTACACGGACTGCATGATCACGCTGTCGGCACTCTTCTCAGACTCTGTACTGTCCGGGGACTTGGCGTGCGAAGGAAACATGGATTCCCGCGGCAGGCTAGCCAAGGCAGATCCCTTGTTGTGTAGAGCATTGAGCAAACTGAAGCCCGCTCCACAAAGAAGGATGGCCCTGCTGTACGACCTCGCGGCGTCAAAGAACAACAATGTCCACACGTACATGACCACTTTCATCGGCACGGACCCCCTGGACGCTTACATGTTGCGAGAACTGATGGATACATACGGCCGCTCGACGGGAGATACCAGTTCAAACAGCGACGACGAGTTCGCGCGCATCATATTTTGCGACCGCGCTCTAACGCTCAAATGGTCCAAGCTATTGTACGCTGTATTGCGATGCCAGAGCAAACGATCGCATTTCATGATGCGCATGGCCAACTGGGCGTTGCTCGACGTAGCAGACAACGTATCGGTAGCGTCGTCTCGCCAGCTTCGCACTTCTGTCGTGGAGTATCACGCGGGCGAGGAAAACATCGTGCCAGTGGACGAAGACAACACTCGGGACTGGCATTGGTTCCGAGATGCCGTGTGGACTAGATACGCGACTCTGCTCTGCAACATGTCTGACATGTCCGACGGGGACGGCGTTCTCGTGTCGCGTGGCGATGACACCCACTCGAACGCGATTTTCGGACACGAACGAATGGACTTGCACGTGTATGAGTCCGGCATCGTTACCACCGTGCTGGAATACAGCAAGCCCACGTGCGAGCACTTGACGCTGCAGTGGGGTCGCTTCCCGTGCAGCAGTAAAGATACGATCACTTGCAGCTTTGACGAACATAAGGAAATACATCCCATGTTCTTACATTTCAAGAACGCCGTGCTGACACACACACTTTACGAAACGCATCGCGACCGAGCCGACCGACCGTGGAGATGGGGAGGAGCGCATCAAATGGCGATGGATCGCTGCGTCGCCGTCGCTTGCGAACTGTTGTGTTCGAAGGACGTGTTCGTGGACCCGTTGTTCGTCAAATGTTCAAATTCTAAAGTTAAGGTGCGCGGATCTTTCCGTCTGTTCCCACCTGCTCACCCAGACAACCCGACGTTGCAACTGTTCAGAAACATTCCCGGCGGAATCGCGGTGTCCGTACCGTTTGTCGTTCCGCGAAATTTGTTCCCGAGGACCGCGAGTGAACTGTGGGACAGAGTGTTTCGTCCAAACTCCAAGTGCAGAGTCACCAAGGAACAGTTTGTGTGGTACGTGCACCAAGTGGCCCAGTGCATAAGCGCCGAACTACACGCCGTCGAAAAGAAGCAATGGGATAGGGACAATGAATACAGCGGCGGTTACGACGAGGAAACAACTACCGCATCTGCCGGCGTGTTCGTGTACGCAGCCAAGACCTATTGCCCCGCGTTCATGCGAGACGATTTCTTCGTTCAACCAGAAAGTGAAGAGGAGTTGCGTCAATACAAAGAGTACGACCTCATGCTACGCACCATCGCCTGCGGAGCACTATGGCTTCCTCAGAGTCGGAACAGGTACGAAGAGTTCTGCGACGCAGTTACTGCCGTGCGCGACTACGTGGCCGTCGCATTGAACGACGAAACCATGGAAGTTGACGACATCCGAGACGGGTTGGGCGATGATGATGATTATGGTGTCAAAGAAGTAGAAGGTGATGAGCGTGCCGATGGCCAGCAGGAAGAACAGAATGAGAATAAGAAGAAGAAAGCCGATGATGCGAGAAGAAGAGCGGAGGCCGAAGCGGCCGACGAGCGTTTCTATCACGAACGCAAGAACAACGTACCCGCCGGAGCAATGGCGTGCTGTTCGGGGTACTGTACCGTGTTCGGCAAGGGGAACGCTGTTCCCGAGATAAAGATATTCGTGGATGAGATCATAGCACCCGCGTTCCCGTCACTGTTACCACCGACGACGCAGCAACAAGTAGATGCGGCGTCGACAGCAGTAGAAAAAGATGAAGAATATGAAGACGACGACGAGGAAGGAGTCCGAGACCAAGAACAAGAAGAAGAAGAAGAAGAAGAAGAAGAAGGAAAAGATGATCATAAAGAACGACACTAGACTCACACGTAGCACACACATTCTTTATTGAATAAAGATATAGTTGTTGTTGTTGTTGTACCTTGCGTAGAGTTGTTCTGTCCTTATATTAAGCACTGAATGCGCGATATCGCTTTCGCTCCCTTGGCATTTTGGACGTCTGCCGCAATTCTAGCAATGGCCATGCTTTTATCCGCGCCACCGCCCGTGCTGGCTGTTGTAACGGGAGTGGTATTGGCGTCGATGACTTTCCGTAACGCGGGTTGCATGTGTGGAGCCCAGATGCCCCACCAATCCTCCGTGGATATGGGAGGCGAGCGTTTAGGCACCACGGCTGCGTATCCCAGACAACTGCGCAACTTGGTCAGGAAGCCGCGAGACGGGCCCAATCCAGGCTCGGTAAACGCTATTACCCACGGACCATTAGTCTTGTTGGAGATCTTGCTTTCCGGGTAATTAATGTTCTGAGTGTGGGTAATGTGCGGTTCCGCCCATTTCAAAGTAGTGTTGTACCTATTCACGGCGACTGCTAAATTGTGTTCCAGTCCGATTGGTGGATGTACCTCGTTGGACAAGTCGGCGTACGGATTATTCCCCTGCATGCATCTTCGTCGGGCGTGATTGTAGAATGTGACGTTGTCTTCATTGATCCCGCGATTGCAAGGGTCGGGAACACACACGGGCTTGTTGTGTTTCATTGCCACCGGACATATGTATTGCAACTCGACAGTTTCGAATGCAGGACCAGGACAGGAAACGTATCCACGCGGACACAGGCACGTTGTGTTGACGTCTCCAAACGCGTCGCGCTCGTACTTGAGCCAATCCACGTTAACATTCTCGGCTGTCTTGCCGTACACCGCGTGCTTTATCGAGTCCGCGCGCCACTTGCGGACGCCCGGATAGCAGCTGTCCTTGGCACATCCCGTGCGTGTTTCTACGAAGCCCGGCGGGCATTGCGTGCAGATACATGCGGTAGGGTCGTGATAGCCAGGTATGTACGGAGTCGACGTCAGTTCGTGAATGAATAGACCCTGTCTACACGAAATGTTAAGTCCGTAATTGTTGACGAGACTGGGGTATTTGGATACGCACGTCCAGTGCACCACACCGTCAACGATGTGGGCCACATTATTGCCGAATATCGAGCTGCACGGTATGTACGGAATGGGCGTCTTCTTCTCCGCCACTCGGCCGCACACGCCGGCGTTCAGGTGCTTTACCGTCACCCATTGAGGATGTATGCACTTGAAAGTCTCGGCGCCGCAGCTCTTGGCGCAGTCGCTGTCGTACGTGCATTTCACAGGCTTAAAGTTACAGTTGCGCATCTTGCTAACCACATCGTCTGTGTGTGGTATGCTGCCGCCTTTCGCGGTAGTTACGTCCTCGTCTAATATCGTGTCGTCTTTTCTAGATGGCGCACTGCTAAACGCCATAGTTCCATGTCTCGCGAGTTGCGGCTGTCTTACCTGCTGTTGCTGCTGTTGTTGTTGTCGCGAGAACACGACTACGCGTTTCGATTCTGATTTAGGCGAGTGTCCGTATGTAGAGAGCGCTTGCGGTGTGGCAGTAGGCGGAGGACGAGAAATATTAGTGAATGAGACTCGAGTTCTGCTGCCATCCGAGAATATAGACCTTTCGTGTTTGAATGTTCGCCTCAAGTACAAGACGTCTCCTAAAGTTCGAGAGACGTCTATGTTTCTGGTGAGGTCCACGTAAATAGTGAGATCAGTCATAGTCTCGACGACAACCAGTAACGGTCTTTATTGGTTTCCAAATTCAGTGTAGTTACTCTTGCAATCACACGTGGGATAGCCTACCGTTTTGCTAAAGTGAGAGACTATCGTAACGTACGTGGCATGAAACAGCAGCACGCTGAAAGTGTTGCTGTTGTCAGCGAGTGCACACAGTAAGAAAATCATAAAGGCGCGCAGCCTTCCGAAGAGGCTTCGGTTCTTTCGCAGCGTCTTGTTCTCTTCCTGCCGCCTTCGATCTTCCAGCCTCGATTTTATGATCGCGTCAGCCATGTCGGTGTACGAAAAGGCAACGGGTGTCCGTTGTTGTTGTTGAGACGAATACCTCGAAGTCATCAGTGGAGTTCCGTCATCTTCATCATTATCGTCGTCTTCGTCACTGCTGTAGGTACGCCGACTTCTAGACGAAGTAGATGCTGTGGGTATTGATGATGATGGCGGCGGTGGCGGCGGCGGCAACACCAAGCTGTTTGGAATTGTAGGTGCCTGGGTATCTCCACCGACGTCAGTTTGTTCCACGGAAACCATCTTCGTTGTTGCTGCCGCTAGGGTTGCCGGTGTTTCTGCTGAAAACGTAGTTGTTGTTGTAGTAGTATTAGTAGTTTCTCCGTATGTGAACCCACTGCGTAAGATCATTACTGTTTGTCACCAAGTTTTGAACTGATATGGGTGGAGCGATAAAAATTGCGGTCGGAAAAGCGGCGCTGGCGCTCGTTCTGGACGCCGCATACGGCGAACTGCTACACAACGACTTTGGTTTGGTGGTCGACGTGGCCACGCTGAACAGGGATCACGGAATCATGCTCAAATGCGTCATGTGTCCGTACACGGTTCCTCTGTCGCAGGTGCGTCCCGGAGCCGCTAACCCGGCCGACGAGATTGCCAGCGCCTTCATGGCGCACAGACAAGCGTCCATGCACTTTGATAGGGAGTGCAGCTTCGTAGTGGCCAAAGAGACTGCTGCAGCCGCGGCAACTGCGGAAAAAAGCTTCACCAAGTTGCCCGACGATGCCGTGACGTTCCTGAAAGACTACGACGTGCTGACCACCGTGGGTGCTAGTAGATGCAAATAAAGTTGCGGACGTACTGCTATTAGGAGCATTTCTTTATGTAGTATTAGTAGTAGTCGTAGTAGTGTTATTAGTTCGACACAATAATTGTTGTAGGAATAAGTAGTATTAGTAGTAGTACGATGTCAGCACTGCTGCTGCAGTTACCAGTAGTATCATTGTTATTCATCGGCGTTACCGGCCACACGTACCCATACCATCCAAACCCACGCTTCTCATACTCTGAGATCGGCGCGAAACTTAGAGCCGTCACGTCGCAGACATGTCGCTCGTACTTCACATCTCACGTACTTGGCCTAGAGCCGGATGTCTCCAACACGGGGCTGTACTTGACGGACCTGAGTCTCATGCTCCCCTCGATACCAACCGTGTTCTTGCGAGCGTACTATTATTCGTTCGCCAAACGCGCGACTGGTTACTGTATCAACTCCAACAAGGATGACCCTCCAACTTTTCGAGACTACGAGAACTTGCTGCGGACAATAATGCCCTTCATAATGCTCGGTAGCAACACCGATACATGCATGCCGGACACGTACACTCAACCTACTAATAACGGAGTGTGCTACTTTCCGTTCGATTCCAATCCGATTGCACTGTCCCAAAGCGTGGATACATATATGACGAACTGCATGAAACCGTTCGACGATCGCGGTGCCGATCGCACGAACATGAAATTGGCAATGTACATCTTACTGGCGTACTTACACGAGAACAGACATGAAGTGCACTCCTAAACTCTTGGAAGGTCGGTTCATGGCTGCACACGCGACTCAGTACGTCCCGCGCTTCGAGTATGCACTGCGATACGTTCTGAAAATGTTTGACATAGGCGTTTTACCAACGTACGCGGTTCACGCGAAACAATGTATCGAGCTCGACGCGAGCAACGTCAGATTTTCTTGCTTACACAACGTGCAGTTGCGACGCGAAGGCCTGCTTCTGACGGACTACGAGACGTTCGCCACGACCGACCTCTCGCTGTACAGACACTACCCGTGGTTCCCCAAGTACTCGAGTTTGCTGAAGGACGTGATCCTTCCTCCGGCGGTGACGATGAACTTCGACGCGTCATACACGGATGCACAAACTATTGCAATGCTCAGCAATTACACTTTGCTGGAGTATAATCCGGATACCGTCGTAGACCCAATGTCTCGATTGTACGCGTTGAACACGTTGAACGAGTTTGTGCGATTGGACGAGTCGGACGCAGTCAGTCTCGTCGGTCTGAGGGAGGAGAAATATTACAACTACCTGTTCCTATTCGAACCTCCGAAACAGCTTCCATCGGGCGTCGTGGACGGCAGAAGCAGGTGCAGAAACGATTACCAAGACGAATTCATAACGCGAGTCGAGTGTGATACCCGTGTAAAGGAAGAGCAGCAGAAACGCCGAAAGGCGAGTACGTGCGACGTTACTAAATTCCTACCACGCGCTTGGTGCGAAGAACAAATCGAAGCCGCTCGAACTTGTTCACCGAACGAATACATCTCGCACAAACGTTGCAACGACACCATCGACTACATGATGATGCATGGGTGTAAGGAAAAGTGCAGTACCGATTTTAAGGACGAATTCATTACAGTAGACCTCCTAAACGCAACTTGTATGAAGACATTTCCTCCACCCGATATCAACGATTACAGATACAAGTGCACCACGGATCTCAAAGACGAATTTGTGCCCACGTCTGATTTCAATACGACGTGTAAGCTCAAATGCGGCACCGATTTCAGGAGCGAGTACGTCCCGATCACACAATTGGAAACTGAATTGAATAAGAAATGTAAATTGAAGTGTAGTACAGATTACAGAAGCGAATTTGTTCCCGTTAGTCAGCTTGAAACTCAATTGAATAAGACGTGTAGACGCAAGTGCAACAGTGATCTCAAGAACGAATTCGTATCCATGAAACAGTTGAATGCGACGTGTAAGAACAAGTGCGCCACAGAATTCAAAGACGAGTTCACTACAGTCGCGCAGTGCGACGCGAACTGCAAGGGTAGATGCGGCACAGACTTTAAAGACGACTTCACTACAGTAACACAGTGTAATTCAGACTGTAGAGGCAGATGTGCCACAGACTTCAAAGACGAGTTCACTACTGTAACGCAGTGTGATTCAAATTGTAGAGGCAGATGCGCCACAGACTTCAAAGACGAATTCACCACAATCGCGCAGTGTAAAGAGGACTGCAAAGACAGATGTATAACCGAATTCTCATCAGAGTTTGTGAGTGTACAACATTGCCGTTACAACATCAATCAAGAAAAGCAGAAGGCCGTGGACAACGTGGACTGTAAGAGAAAGTGCAGAGCGGACAGTGAATTTGTTACTGTGCAGCAGCGCGACGCCGATGTGCGTGCGGAGAGTGACCGTTGTAAGGACCGATGTGGTACGGAATTCATAGACGATTACATTAGTACTACAAAGTGCGACAACGATATAGACGCCGAGAAGCAGCGTTGCAAGAGCCGATGCTCGACAGAGTTCAAAGCGGATTTCGTGACGGTGGCCGACCGTAACCGAGACGTAGACGCCGAGAAACAGCGTTGCAAGAGCCGATGCTCGACAGAGTTCAAAGCGGATTTCGTGACGGTGGCCGATCACAACCGTACTTGCGACGAGAAGATGGAAAAGGCAAAGACGAGCGTAGATTGCAAGAGTAAATGTACTACAGACTTTAAAGAATTCTTTGTGACCAGAGAAGAGTACAACAACAAAGCGTGCAAATGTCCCGCTTGTCCCAAACCCATCAAGTGTGCATACAACAAGCACACTTGCAAGCGAATCATACAGTCCGAGTGCAACTTGAAAATGCGCGATTTGAACATTACGTGGGTTTCAGACGCGAAACGGTCTCGCTTCGACATAGAGACGTACCTAAATCAGACGTGGAGTCTCTTAGTTACGGATCGCGAAATGAAGCTCAATAACACGTGGAGCACAAATTCGTCGCTAGAACTGCAGCGTCTGAGCGACGAGTTGAATCGTACGTGGAGCGCGGCTATCACGAATCACGAGAACGAATTGAACGACACATGGAACAGAATGTGGGACGAAAGAGAGACCGCTCTGAACGCATCTTGGAGTAGCGCATTACTGAGCGAAAAGTCGGCGTTGAATTCGTCTTGGTTAGACGACATGTGGGACGGCAACAATTCGTGGCGAAATGCGTTGACTTCGAGAGAGACTGCGCTCAACTCTTCTTACTACGATAGAGAAGTCAAATTGAACGATTCTTGGCGAGCCGCGCGGTTCGATTGGGAAGTGAAGTTCAACGAGTCATGGAAGGCGTTTCACTATGACTGGGGCGTCAAGCTGAACGAGTCATGGAGCGACGCGCAAACTGACCGCGAGACGACTCTGAACATCTCGCGATTGCATTGGGCCATCGCGCTGAACGATACGTGGCTAAATCGAGAAGTGGCGTTGAACGATTCGTGGAGAAACGCGCGGTCGGCTCGAGAAGTTGAGTTGAACGTGTCTTGTACAAACTCGCTAACCACTCGAGAAGTTGCGCTGAACGCGTCGTGGGAAAATCGCGAGATTGCACTGAACAAATCGAGACTGGACAGAGAAATCTTGCTGAATGAAACGTGGAGAAACGCGCAGGCGGCTCGAGAAATTGAGTTGAACGCGTCTTGCTCGGCCACACTAACTACTCGAGAAACTGCTCGAGAAGGCGCGTTGAACGCGTCTTGTGCAGCCGCACTAACCACTCGAGAAACGACGCTAAACGCTTCGTGGGAAAATCGCGAGATTGCGCTGAACACGTCGAGTCTGAACAGGGAAATTTTGCTGAATACAACATGGAAGGAACGAGAAGCTGCGCTTAACGTGTCGTGGGAAGATCGCGAAGCCGCGCTGAACAAATCGAGACTGGACAGGGAAATCTTGCTGAATGTGACATGGAAGGGTCGAGAATCGGCGCTCAACGCGTCGTGGAAAGATCGAGAAATCTCAATACAGACGTGGTTGAACGAGTCGTGGATAGGAGACTGCACGACGCGGGAGATCGCTCTAAACGCTTCGTTACGCGACTGGGGAGTAAAAGTGAACGAGTCGTGGATGGAATCGCTGGCCACTCGTAACGCGTCGTGGATGGTAGCGTGGACCGATCGCGAATTGGCCCTCAACGCGTCGTGGTCGGCCGCGTTACTCGCTCGGGAAACGAAGTTGAACGAAACGTGGAACATGCGCGAACTAGTCTTGAACAATTCGTGTCTGGTTTCGCAGCTTCACGCGAACGACACTTACGAGCGAGAATTGGCGGTCCTGTCTCGCAGTTCCGTCGCGTCTCACAAATGTTCCAACCTGATAGACGCGTACGAATTGTGCGTGCATTCTAGACGAGTGTGCGATTGTGGCTTCAAAGACACCGAGGTCCTCAAGCTGAGCAACGCCAGCCGTCACTTGCAGCAGGACGTGGACGAACTGCGTCGTAAAGTGAGCTCGTTGGAACTCGAAAGGGACAAGCTGTCCAAAGACTTGACCGACGCGAGAAATCAGAACATGGAGCATCTGGTTACGTATCACACTCTAAAGCGGGTGTACGACGATCTTGCTATTAATGAACGTTCGTTGAAAGCAAAGTACAATGATTTGGAGCGAAGGTTCCGCGACAAGACGTCGACCACTAGCAGACCCAATATCAGCGTTACGACTCTAAAGTGCGACGACAATGAATTGAACAAGAAGTACAGAGATCTCGAAGCGAAGTACGACGCTCTCGCCGGCAAGTCATCCGTGCCCAAACTGAACGAAATCATTACGGCCAGTGTTATAGTGGAAAAGGTTAGAGACATAGTAGACGACATCTCTAAGCGAGGCATTTCAACTGCGCAGTACGTTTCCCGTCTCACTAACGTGCGCACGATTTACGACCACTTGGACGTGTTGCGCGACGCGGTCCTCAACGTGTTGAGCCAGCTCTCGCAGCAGCAGTCGGACATGAAGGCGATCGAGGAGAAGCAGAAGAAGCAAGGAAACTGCAATTGCTCCAAGTTGACCGAGCTGAACAATACCGTAGAATATTTGCAATCCGTACTTCGCGACAAGAGTACTGTTACCAATGCAAAGTCGTCCGGAGACGACACTGAAGACGTGAAATGTGAACTACAGGACTGCCTAAACGAAATCAAGTCGACTCAGGCGGT
The DNA here is from genome assembly GCF_055824585.1 of Amblyomma mixtum. Taxonomy (NCBI): domain Eukaryota; kingdom Metazoa; phylum Arthropoda; class Arachnida; order Ixodida; family Ixodidae; genus Amblyomma; species Amblyomma mixtum. Next base: position 155,152,549 of record NC_143021.1, on the reverse strand, counting down.
GTGTTCCGAACGCATATACAAGTTAGAGCAAGGAGACAGCGCAGAATATCAAGAAGAATCCGTCGAGTACATTGGCAAACGCGGATTTCGCGCAAAGTCTACGGGGGAGACGATGAAGGAATTGTACAAACGCCTACTGCAATGCACCGTTGCGCGAGTCAGAGACTGGGACCAGCGCTACGGAGCTTTGGGATCTTTGAACCGGTCGCTGCAAGACGTGGTGAACATGGGGAGTCGCGAATCGCGTCAGAACGCCGTGAACACCGTGACTTCGGTAATAGGAACTCGAAGACGTCAGGCTCAGACTGTGGCGTACGAAACCGTGCGCGCCTTCCACACCGACTGCTTGTGCTCGGAGAACCGAGACATTGCCGGATTTCCCTGCAGCAACGATTCGTTCGTACAGTCAGTCTACAAACGCAGCTCGGCGGCATTCACTAAGCAACTCTTGACTGCATCCAGCGTCGCGGCCGACGACGAAACGAAGAACAAGTTGTTGAACGCTTGCATCTTTGCGCTTGGCAAGAGAACGTCAGCGTCTCCGTGCGCCGTGCAGTGTCGCTTCAGCGCGTTACGGCCCGTGACTCCTCAGTCCAGTTGGCATTCTATGCTAGCGGACATCATAGACAGATCTGCTTTGGAAAACATTCGATTGAATGGTGGCGACCGAGACGACAAAGAAGAAGACGACAGTAGCAACGAACACGTTATCCCAACTATTACGACCACTTCGTGCCCCAGCGCTCCACCGTGCGTTTGCAACTGCAATAACAAGGATGGCGGCGGCAACGGCGGTTGCCGAAACAACAAGGGTGCTGATGATGACGACGATGGTAATGATGATGATGAGGACGATGATGAGGACGACGCCGATGATGACAAGACCGAGAATAAGAACAACGCGAATAGGCCGGACTGGAAATCTTTATTGAGCAACTCGGACGTGTATAAGATCCTGGCCGCCGTAATTGGTGGCATGACCGTCGTGTTCAGCGGATGTTGCATGTTTTTCAAGCGAAAGTGTTGCAGGAGTGATTTAGACGAGTATTGACGACGATGTGTGTGACGACGAGCGCGAATAAAATGTTGAAACGAGTGAGCGTGTGCAAGATTTTATCTTTCATTACCGGGTCAGACAATGGAGTTACGGTGGAAACTATTTCCAACCTCGATAAAGTATTCGACGCCAAGTGTCACTTGACGCTCGGCATCGCGCGAATACGCGAGCTATACGCCAGCGAAGAAAGTGCTACTGCTCTAGAATGGCAGAAGAAGCAGAATATACACGTATGTCCTAGCATACACGCACAGCATCAGCAGCGTAAGTACGACGAAGTAGTCGTGGTGCTGGTTACGAACGCCGACGACAACATTGAGAGAATGTATAGCTCATTCGAGGAATATTTATTTGGAACGGTGTATCCACACAACGTTTCATACAAGCCACTGCCCGTTCTTCTCACACACTTTTACATGCACAGACTTGCGTTAATCAGTACCATGAGTTCGCTGTTTGCTCGGTTACAATTGCAGCAAGTTCCGCCACCAGAAGAGCCGTATACCATCGAGAAAATGCTTAACGAAAGCGGCATAGAAGCCGACGACGATACAAAGGTCGTAGTGGGTGCAGTACTGTTCGCGAACGCTCTGAAATTAGCCGTCGAGATTAACGTCAGCGTCACCGTGTACAAATTCTTGACCGTCACGTTCCCGCAAGTAGTGAAGTTGTTCTCGGGACACGCAGTGGGACATTCATTGCAAGAGGAGCAGATTCAAAGATACAAAGCCATCGTAAATGCGTGTGTAATCGCGTTAGGCGCAGATGGGTCGACGCCTAATCGCAACGCGGACGTGTTCTCGCTTTCGGACGATGTGTGGGTATCCAAAGTTACTAGATGCGTATTTGTAGAGAGAGGACAATTCTTCATAGACGCGCCATTAATGTGGTATCTGCGACTGTTCGCGTCGCCTTTAGGACTCACGCGAACCTTTTCCACTCCTTTGCCGCACATATGCAAACGAGTCATTGGAGAACTTGAAACCGACGACATGCTCGTACAGTTGGCGTCGTACTACCTACTTAGAATATTGCTTCCTAACATACTTAAGTCTGTCACAGTACTTAACATATTCAAGATAACAGATGCGTACAACAGCCTTTTCAAAACGCAATACATTCCAGAAATTAGACAAATCGCAGTGAAACGCGAATTTGTAGACGTGTACGCTTCGTTCACTACGCACGCAGACAAGCGCGTGCCTACCCCATACACCGAACCAGCCGACGCAACCGAAGTGTCTGACGCTACGACGTTGGTGAAGCCGGCGCTGTTGCCGCACTCTGACTGCATGGAGCGCGCTTTCGGATCCGCCATCCAAGAACAGAAGACGGTCGTTCTGTCGAAACCTGGACTGGTTTCGTCACAAGTTTCTAACTTTACACACGCGTACATCGTCGCTCCTCTGAAGTTGGGGTACGTGAAACGAGTTTAGAACTTTATTGTCTTGACTTGTCTCATTGGGAATATGTTGTTGTAGTGGGGAGTAAGTGCCATGAGTTGATCAAACAAGCGATGTCCGCTGTTGCTAGTGGCGAATGCCCCCGTATTCGGTCTCTGGCCGGGGAAACACGTAAAGTAATACACCGGAGTGTGTGACGAGCTGTGCGGCATCTCGATCCGCAGAACGTCGTTCTCGTCCTTGCAGCGTTTGGTTCCCGTGCTTTTGTCGATCTCGTACATGCGAGGAAGGAAGTATGGACTACTCGTTATCTTGTGCTTGGGCGTGCAAAACAATTCCAGCGTGCCACCCTTGCGCATGATGCGAAACACGGCCATTTCGTTCGCGTCGCACTTTTTCCTTCCGTCGGTCTTACTCCCGTCTAACACTTTAGCGCAACGACGGATACCGCCGCCGTAGTCGAAGCACGTCCAGCGCTTACTGTTGTCTCCTCCGCCGTTGCAGCGCTGCGGCGAGCAGTCGCCGTCGTTCGTGCACGGCAAACTTTCTCGGGCGCAGTCCCACTGCGGCGTGTTCACGTAGGTTGCAGTTGCCATCATTATTTTAAACAACGAACAGATGTGTATATATGTATGTATCGATAAGAAGAAGAAGCAAGTAGAATTAGAATGACTACTCTACTTTCGTACCGAGCATCCTACTTGGCCACTTTATATATATTCGCTACCCTCCAGAACGGACCCTTTGACCATTTCGTCGGAGACAATGCAGAGCTGGACGCGCGACTCGCCTACTCCGACGGTATGGACGATTTCGAACCGGACGAATCGTGGTTCTGGCGCGGAGTGTGGAACGAGTACCCCACCGCAGTAGCACACTCGGTGTCGGACGTCTCCAAGATCGTGGCCAATCGTGATCTCGTAATCAAAGCGTGTCAGTTGTTCGACAACAACACTTTGCTGGCGGGAAACGCTCTCGAAGACACGATCCCTATCGCGCCTGGCTCGCCGTGGACTAGGCAGACTCACGCAATATTCAAGAAATCTCAATACTTGACGTTGGCGTGTGCTCTGAGAAATGCTACTCCTAAATTTATGTCGTTCCTGGCACGTCCCGCGCTATATTCGGCCTATCTTACTTCCAAGTACGGGCTGGGAGGCGAAAAGACGTTACGACCGTAGAAGCTTTCATAAACAGATGCGGCTTCTCCAAGGACTACTGCGGTCGATTCGATAAGGCGGAAGAGCACGACATCGACCGCATAGTGCACAAGACCGCGGACGAAATGTACGCCCGAGACATTTACGTGGGTAGCGTTCGCCACGCGACGAGCTTGCTGAAATTAATGTTGAAGAGAAATTCCGAGTACCTAAATTGTGCGAAAGTGAACACCGTGAGCAGCACGACTTTCCGAATGGACAATCGCATCGTTAGGTACGACATGCACGTTTACGCGCGAGACGCGCACAACTCTACGTCAGTAGTGTACAAGCACACCACGGTCTTGAATCCGTCCGCGCCGTACTACTCCCAGACGATGGGCGGGATCGGCGAATTCACCAAGGCGCGAATGGTGTACAGGCTGACCAGTCGAACCGACGGACGCGTGATTTCGCTGTGGCACCGAATCGGCACAAGTGAGACGATCGCTATCATGGAAGGACACAATTCCCGCATCGCGACTAAAGTGTGCACTTTCGACCATCCCGATGACAACGAAATCACCTCAGCGTGGCGAGCCGCGTCGTACATGGCGTACCCCGTACTCCCATCGGCGATCACGTACGTCAGTGAAAAGCGCACCATGCTACTCACTGTAGATTTCTCCTCGTTGTGTCAAGCGTTTCTAGCGATGGATAGGAACCTCACCGATCTAATCTCCGCGCACATGAAGAACGCCTTCGCATGTTTAGACGGCGACTCGTATCTCAGTCCGTGGATCGAGCTGGGTAAGGACGTGGTTCGTAAGGCGATGGACGCTCACGTGTACGATGTGTACGAAGAAAGTGATCATCGAGAAGTAGACCATGTCGCTACTACCCACTCTAAAGCCTCCGCTGCGGAAGATTATTATTCAGATTCTTCTTCAGCTCCTACCAATATTTCTGATCATACTACTGAATCATCTACTACTGATACTACTAATACTACTGCTTCTTCTTACAAAGAATACGATTCAAATAGTGAACCACACTATAGCAACAGCAACAGCAACGAAGAAGAAGTTGATGATGCCGTTGTTGCTGATGCTAAAGACGACGAATATGCGGGACTTAACGACCTCACAAATAGGACAGCGTTTAGGAAAAGTTACAACGAATTAAGTGATCGCATTAGAGCCATGGTACTGAACAGGACCAACGGCATCGACTCGAACGAGCTGAGATGTCTCAGGGACCGTCTCAATCTCGCTCGCGAACTTTACGACAAGACATTCGCGAAAGAGAATCAATAAATGTATGAATCTTTATTCATTCAACAACTCGTGCTGGCTTCTGTGTCTTCTTATTACTGTTGTTGGTGGTGGTATTGCTGCTGCTGCTGCAGTTGTTATTCTGGTGTACGAAGTATACCTTGCACGTCGTAGGGCATCTCCTTCAGCCTGTTCACACAGTCTATGTACATGTTCCGGAGTAGCTGCTCAGCGTTCAACACGGCGTCTAGGCGAGCACCGACGTGTTGAAGCGTCATGACGTCTCGAGGGTCGTGCGTGCAGCGGCTGTTCACGGAACACACACACGACTCGTCGTACGTCTCCAGGACTCTTTTCAGCTCGAACGCGTTAGTGGCATCGGTAGAGTCGAAATGATCGCTGAACATGCAGTATAGATACATGGCGTTTAGGAACTTGTTGCACGTGACAACGTCAGACGCGTTGCCGTCGAAGCGAGTGGTTACGACGGCGCACATGTCACTGCACAAGTTGATGCGACGCTCCTCGGGAACGTCGGCCTTTAGGTAGTCTAGAACGACGGTCAGAGGAAGTGGGCAAGCGTGAAACAGTTCTCTAGACTCGCACAGTGCATTGCACACCGACGGATCGGCGTACCATCTGATCTTCTTGTCTCCGCAAGCGTACAGCGTCGTCCAGTAGTACATGCGCAGATACGACTCGACCATGGCTTGAATGCGCTCTCTGCTCGTTCTGCTCCTCTCCAGCTTTCTCGCGCGCTGAAGCGTGGTAATCCGCTCGCTGGGCACAAACTGTTCAAGCGTCGCCACCAAGCAAGCGCGAAACTGCCCTTGGCGTCTCGCTTCCCGAGCACGTTCCTGAGCCAAGTCACGCTGCCGTTGCTCCTCCTCTTGCCCTCCATCGTCTTGTCGTCCAGCAGCAGCGGCGGCGTCAGTGTTAGTGGTTGTGGTGGTGGTGCAAATAGGTTCCCACGTTTCCACTCCCGGAATGGCGCAGCATGCAGCGATCGCCTTCCGCAGGGAGTTGAGTCTCTCTCCTTGAGCGGGAGCGATGTTTGGCAGAACTTCCATTCCTCCAAACATCAGAAGAGGTACAATCACTTGAAATGGATGAGAGTAACCCGACTGGGACACGTTGAGTGTGCGAATTAGAACGTCGTCAAACAGATGAAACAGTCCGTTGTGCGAGTGCGGTCCCTTGACCGTTCTCAGGTCCACCGGGGACGTCGTTCTACCGTCCAGTTCCTCCGGCAGCAGCACACTAGAGGCCGAGCTGGCTTGCCTGTAATCCGCTTGCAGCTGGGACATCACGTACAAGTCTCTGATGTGTGGCCGCAACTTGTGCAGTCGACCCACGGCTTGCACGAGCGCGTCAGAGTCGTCGGTCAGCATGATGGCCACGTCCCACGGAGTGTTTGGACTGTTGCGAAGTCTGGCGTACTGTACCACGTCTATCATCTTAACTTCTCCTTCTCCGGGAAACGAAGGTGGTATGACGGTGAACGAGTCTACCGTGGTTGCGAGAGATCGCGACAACTGAGTGTCTCCTCGGAGCAACACTTCGTTCACGTAGCTAGAGAAATGCAGCATGCAGTCTCCGCAAGCCGTCAGCTTGCACGCCTCCCACATGCGCGGTGGGTTGGCCGGGGCGTTGTTCCTTGCAGCAGCGCACGCCGCGTCCGTGATGCAGCCTCTCCTTCGTTTGATCTGCGCTCGCCACTTGAACACGTTGGGAATGCCGTCCATGACGACCACCACGCTGACGGTTGCGTTCGCGGTAGATCCCAGCACGCCGCTCTTGATCACGTACTCGATTTGACTGAGTATAGAGTGGAACACGGCGTTGAAGAATTCGTCGTACGTCGTGCAGCGAGTAGCGTTGACGTTGCTGCTGCCGTCTCCTCCTTCATCTCCTTCTCCTCCGGCAGTGCGAAACTTGCAAGTGAATAATTTGTTGGCAGCTTCCACGCGTTCACGCACTATAGGCGCAAAGGACACGACGGTACCGTCGGTAGACCACGTTATCATGGCGTCCTCGTCTTCTTCGGTGCGCATTCTCTTGTTACCACCGCTGCCGTCACCAAACTCGTCCGCAGCAGCGTCATCGTTGTTGTTGCCGGCCGCCGGGTCCCCACACATGAGCGCGTCCAGTTTCACGTTGGCCGCGTGTAACAAGGGCAGATGCTTGTACAGGAAAATGTTACCGTCTACCACTATTAGTACGCTGGTCGGATCTCTGTTGGACATTACAGTGGTAGAAACGTGCACGTCGTCAGTCAGACTACCGGTTGGCATCGCGGCAAACGCGTCCGCCGACACTCGCTCGATGTCTCCTCCTTCGGCGTGGCGCAGCGATAGTCTTCTGTGCGACGGTCTCTCGAAGGCGCATTTGCGCACGGCTATCCGGATTTCCTCGTCGACTCGAAACTCGTCTCTGTCGGGGCGCGTGTCTATGCCGAGCAGGTCCCTCTTGAAAGCTTCGATGATTTTCACGCGAATGGCGTGTCGAACGAGGGACCATAGCTGATGGACTCCCATTGTATTACGCGACTTTTACGCGACTGAAGGCAACGGGGGAACAATCAAGGCGTACAGGATCCGCAGGCACTCGGACGAAGTCAGTGGGATCGAGACGGGACTCGTGCTGTTCACAAGGGGATTTTTGCCGCCTCTGCCGTAAAGGGACGCTGCGAAGTAACTGGTCACCGAATTGACGGGCGGGTGGTAATATAGGCACGGGCGGTAAGTGAAAGGGCAAACGCCGATAGCATCTAGCACGTCTCGCGGAAGCCCGATAATGGGCGAGGGCTTGAATTCTATCCACCCTCGGGTTGTGTCACGCGACTGCTTATCCTCGAGCAGCTTAGTGATGACATCAGCTGCATTGTGCAATGCGAACAAATTCATCTGCACTACTTGTCGCACTACGGCGTCGGCATCTGGCACGTCTTTCCAGCGAAGCAAAGCTTCGGCTGCGAACGTGGGCAATCGCAATTCGTCGGCGACTGGAATTAACATCGCCGAAGCATCAATATGCAGAGCGTCAACCGCGACTTTCGTCAGCTCGGCGACGTCGCCGCTCAGAATCGGTAATCTGTTGCGAGAGTATTCTTTGTCGATACTGTCGTGTGCGCCCAGCGGAAAGAACAGACACCGGGAGTACACGTGATTGTACACTATGTTTGTGTGTTTGGCGTATTCGTTACCCCGCATGAAATTATTGAGCAGAATGAAGGTCATGGCTCCGATTCCCAGTGGAGGAACGTGTCCACTCGGGATGCCCGAGATGGACGACATGCACAACTGCCACATATGGAGCAATGCGTCGGCGCAGAGCCACGTCTCGTTGGCGAACTGATTTCGCTCCGCGTCGTAGGGGAACCTAACGGACGGGTGCCAAGCGGGTATCCGCTGCAGCGGCGCGTACACCCAGAAGTGGGCATATCCGGGAGAGACCTGCAGCAATTTCTTGACGATGGCCAGATTGATTTGGTTGGGAAACAGAACAGTGGGGTAGCGCTCGAACAGCACCTCGGCGGCGTGCTTGCCGCCGATGCGAACTGTGACCGGAACGGCCGAGTACTCGTGCACCAACTCTATGCAGCAGTCGCTCTGTGCTGACACCAAGTCGGGAAACGCGCGCTGAGCGACCACGTACAATTTCTTTTCCACATTCGACAGGGATTGCATTTCTTGAGGACCGTTGCCGCCGGAAAACACCGGACCTTTGTCAACGGTCGATCCGACGACGTTGAAATAGTACATGTTCTTTGTCGAGTTCCATATGTACTCTTCGAGAATGGAGAGTAATTCACCCACCGCATGTGGATCTGGTTGTTGAACGGCAGCCATAATAATAATTTTATACACAACACTGCTAACAACAGACACTGCACCAATATACATACACACGCAAAGTGTCTTTATTTTCAATTCCACATTTTACAATCGAGACATGTTGCGACCGGCTTCGATGGAAGCCTTAGTGGCGTTGCTGATGATGGCGTTGAGCGTTCGCGCGTTTCTCTTGCTGGGCTCGCTAATGTCCAGCTTTGTGCTCGGCTTCAGCAGACGCAGCAGGAACTCGATCTCGCTGGTGGGGCACATGAATCGAATGCCGTCTCCGTACATGTTGTAGTAACACTTGGACAGAAACAACCTGAAGCTAGCGGCATCTAGGAACCGACAGTGCGTCAAGTAGCTGCCCTGGAATCTGTCCTTGTAAGGAGCCAGAAAGTCCGGCTCGAGCAGCGACTTTGGTAGGATGGTCACTTCGGAGTCGTCCTCGATCATGCCGCGAATGGTCTGGTCCACGATGGCCCCGCACGCGCGCTGCTCCATCACTATTCTCGTGATCTGGTTGTTGTTCTCGGCGCCAGCGGTTCCGTCCACGATGCGCGGCATGTTGGACGCAAAGAGCAGCGCGCCCGACATCAGCAGCTGCGCGTGCTTGTATGCTATGGTTCCCTGAATAAAGTCTGTGCCCATCCACCAGTTGTTGAATGAGCCGAAAAAGTTGTTGTCCCAGCAATGCATCACCGGGTTCGTGGAGCGAGTTTCGGACATGTAGTGTTGGTAGAATATGTTCATAGCCATTCGCAGGCACGGTCTACTGGGCAGCAACGCCAGAGTCATGTCGGACGGCCGCGGAAGTCCGTCGCAAGACTTCATGGCTTCCACGATCGTCGCGAACGTGTGCGAGTCCATCATTTCAAAATTGAGACATCGCATAAAGAGGGAAATGTTGCTGGGGGACACGCTGCAGCCCTTGACGTAAAAGTTCTGCATGTCTTTGGTGTGCGCGTTGTGCTGGTAGAAGTAACGCTCCTCTCTAGACTTTGTCTCCCCGTTCAAGCCGTGAACTATGAGAGGAAGCGCCGATATGGTTCCAGTCTCGGCGTTCATAGTCTTCAGCTTAAAGTAATTGTGGTTGGACGAGAACACTGGTATGGTGTCTTGGGAATCTAATATCATCGTGTTGTGCATGTACAAAGATGTGGAGGTAGCCGGATCGACTATGTTGTGCATTAAATTCTCGTTGTTGCCGACTCCCGCTGCGGCGCCCATCATAGAACTGCCGCCGTCGGCGACCACCGTCGAGCACGGCATCTCCGACTTGATTGTGGGGAAGTTGGTATCGCAATGGCCGGGCATGAGACCCGACATGATGTCGTAGTCCGTGGACCTGCAGTCCGCAGCAAGTCTGTCCAGGATACTGTTGACGTCGTAGATGCTCTTGCATTGAGCCAGCATCATCTTGGTGTCTTGGGAGAGGTAACTGTTGTCTAGCATTCCTTCGTCCAACAATTTGCTGCGAGTTAGAGTGTCGTACTTGAACAGAATGTCCATCATGGTGCGGTGACTGCACACGGTACTCATGGGAATCGACTGCTTGGTTCCGCCAGTGGCCATCTTGTTGATGTTGTGTACGCATTTCAGGAGAGCGTACTGCGTGGCCATTCGCACGCGGTCCAAGTCTCCGTTCTGATACGTGTCGAAACCGCTGAGCAGCATGCTGCGGATCGAGTCCTCGTGCTTGATGAGCACGCGAAGTAGCGCGGTTCCGAACGCGTTGATGTACCTGCACATGTCCACCACGTAAGATCTGATGCTGGTACTAGTCTTGTCTATGGAGAATTTGCACAGCCACAGACACCGGGACAAAGAGAACAGAGCTCCGAATATTTCTCCGCGACCGTAAAGCCGGTCCGTATCTTTGCCCGATGGCGTGTAGTTTACGTTGCTCATGATGAGCAGGCATCGCGAGGCCACTTCCATGGCCGAGAATGCCCATCCCACGACTTTTCGCACCTCTTGCGAACTCGTTCCGCTGGGTGAACTGTTCACCAAGTGCATGAACACGTCGCATATTCCCTTGTACACGATTATGCCCAGCAACTGCTTGGTCCTACTCTCTAGCACAAACACCTGTTCGCGCTTGTGATACTTCTTCTTGTCGATGATTCCTCCTCCGTTCGCATCCAAGTAGTTCGGCACGTCGTTAAAGTTGTACAGAAAGCCGGCGTACCTGGTCATGAACGGTGTTATGGACAACATCGCTTCTATGTCGGACTCTAGCGTTATGGACTTTCCTCTGTACTGATACACGCGCAGAAACGCGGCATGGATAGAGTACATTCCCCTGGCTCTGCTAGTGCCCGTGATTGGCACGATGCTCGGATCCACTCCCGATTCCACGTCCGTAGTCATGTCTATGTCGTCGGTGTCGTCGATAAATGAGCGCGCGGTCGCCGCCATCATACCGCCGCCGCCACCGCTCATTGTGGGAACAGTGCCAGCGGTGCCCGGAGCCGGCATCGCCTTTGGTTCTGTGCCACCACCAGCAGCAGCCATATTTTGTGTGCTGTATGTTTATTGACTACATATTAATAGAATAGACGCTATTGCAACTATTCCCGTTGCGGCGATTGCCAAATCCGTTCCTACCCTACCTACCATCGCAACATCATCCTTCTCGGTCGCGCTCGAGAGCTCGGCGTGCAATGCCAGTTTGTTCAGCATGAGGGCCAGCTTGTTACGTATGGGGAACGCCAGTTCGTACGTGCCGTGGCGCGTTATTCTGAAACATATGGTGTACACGAGAGACCCGTGGTTCTGCTCGCAGTCCGTGAGCAGCGACTCGCGCAGCTCGCTCGTTTCACGCGCGAGACGAACTCTTTTCTGCTCTTTACTTTCGGCGACAGCGGCATCATTCTGCTCTTTCACGTCGCCACCCACCGCGGGCCACGCGATCCATTCTTTACACACGCGTCGCACGCACTCCACAACGTGGTCCTGCGACGGGGCGTACAGCGGCTCTTCCGCGAGGTGCCGCGCGACGCTCTCGTCGTGAGTGGCGGCGACGTCGTGGTAGCCTATGGGCAGCGTGGCCAGCGTGCTAATGTGGACTCCGCGTCGCAGAGTAGCACGCGTGTGCATCTGGAAGCCATACGCAGCTTCTATGGTCTTTGCGAGTCTGTCAATGATGGAATCCATATTATTTTTGGTCGGTGTATGCAGTGTGGAAAAATTATAATTTATTTGCACTCGTCGCGCATCCTCACACAATGTGCTGGTTGTGAAAGTACTGGGGCATCACGAACATGTTAGCCAAGACGCACTCTTCGGGCGGCGCCAACTCCTCGCTCAACGCGTCCGCGTCCGTCAGGTAGTCGATGATCTCGGGCGAGCTGTAGTAGCGGCATACGGTGCTCGGGCGCGACAGCACGACTTTGGCCTTGCGTCGAAGGGACCGCTTCACTGCGTTGCGAACCATGGTCATCGCATCGAAGGCGCGTTGCGCGATGTAAGCGTTCTCCTTCTGCACGCTCATGTTGTCGGGAATCTTCCAATCCGAGCCAACAATCTTGGTAACGTAAGGAGTTGAAAAAAGACAAAAGCAGTACTGCTGATTGTTGGTTGCCTGCTGTTGTTGATGATGGTGTCTATTGTAGACGTCACTTTCATCCACTTCTTCTTCGTCAAGAATCCTTGCGTTCTGATGCTGCGTGCGACGCAACACGTCCTCGTCGTACTCCGACAGCATTGGGAAGTCTGACGACGATTGTATCATTAGTCTCTTGGCGTACAATTTCTTGTTGCCACTGTTTCTCCGAAGCGTTCCACCGCCACTTCCGTCTCCTATCTGAATTACGCTCTGCAGTCGCTCGTGGAACTCTCGCGCAAGAGTCATGAGGTACACCGAGGATTGAATGTCTGAGACCGTGATGCTCTTGGGGAAGGTGCTGCGTTTCCAATCGAGCCATTTGATCACCTCGGGGAACACGCGTTGATGCGCGGCGTACGCCACTATAGACGACGACGACGTTGACGCCGACAGCAATGAAGAAGACGATAAAGACATTGGATGGCAGAAACTGTCGCGGTGCACATCGGCAAAAAGCACCTTAGACACGACGTTGTCCGGCGTGCAATCTACGTAATCGTAGTCGTCGGCGTCGGCATCGCATTGCCCGTAAGCGGCGATGCGCAAAAAGTCGGAGCGAGACCAGCGTTCGGGTCTGAACACTCGGGCTGGATATCCGAACGCGCAGAGCATGGGGCCGATGTAGGACCAAGTCCGCGGGAACAGCGAGGGTCTGTGTGTGTACAGTCGTATGGCGTCGAACACGTTCAGGTCGGAATTTCTGGACCAATTCTTGACTTGCGCGTCCGTAACGGCCATGCAGCTGACGGGTTCCAGAATGCGCAAGGTGGCGTACGCGACCGGGTCTATGAGAGGACCTTGCATTGAATTGGGTAGAGTGTGATCGTAAAATGGATTCTTCGCGTAACGCGAAAAGACGCAGTAATCGAGTAGCGCGACTTTGAGGGTGGAATACGCCAATGGCCCGTAAGCGCTGAGTGCAAAGCACACGTCGTCGACAGGTAGAACTATTTCGCACGCTTCGTCTTCATAATCTTCTTCGTCATAAGCGTCGTAATAATCTTCTTCGTTACGACGTTGCAGTCTGCGCCTGCCCACGCGCCGTTGCTGTTGACAGCGACGGTACTCGGACGACGAGGAGGGTGGAGGAACAGCAAACATGCAGCACGAAGAAGATTGTGCCTTGGGAACGGACGTTAGCGAAAGCGAATACTCCCAGGAGTTGGAGATTTCGTCGTGCGAAGACGATAGGAAATATTTGGACGGCATGGCAAATGCTGCCATCTTAAGAGCTGCTGCAGTCAGCATGTTCATGAACGTCATGGGTTTGGACGAGTACATTTCGCACAGAGCCAGTTCTCGTTTGAGTTGCATCGCGTCAACGTTAGTGTCGGACTTTGAGCAGATCAGTCTTGCATACTCTTCGCTTTCTGCTCCGGTCAGGCACTCGTAAAGCGGTCTGAACGACGGCATGTTTTCGATGATGGGTACATCGTTGGCATGCACGGTCACGAGAGCGCAAGGAGCGCACATGTCCACTGTGTACGTAAATTTCACGCGGTGCCAAGAGTAGCGATCCGATTTCCTATCTTACGGAGTCTGCACGAAATTACGCACAGAGATATTGTAATGGAGAACACCAATATTATACCGACGGCTATCGCGAATAAAGTTCCCGCAGACATGGCGTATGTTGCGATCGTCTCGTGAGTAGCGGTGGAGTTAGCTGCCGTCAACAGAGATACGATGCCCATGACGAAAGTTGATGATCACACAAAATGATGAACGTTGTCCCGTCCGATGTTCAACGGCAGCGGCGGCAGCAGCAGCAACAGCAGCAGGAGAAAAGGCAACGTCGCGACGTCCGCGCCAACAATGCTTTGACTCGGCAGTTTTCTGCACCGACAGTGGCGGTGGCTGCAGTACCTCCGCAGCAAACCCAATACGAGGATGACGGTCGTGGTAACGTGACGTACCGTTTCAACGATCAAAACACTTCGGTCGACTACTTTAAGCGACGGGATTCAGAAGGGAACGAGGAATCTGAGGGTATGGACGTCGTAGTCAGGCGGAGTAGGCGGCGGCGACGGCGACGTCTCGAGGACGACGACGCTGATGATGATGGTGACGACGATGGTGACGTGCAGTACGCCAGTAGTAGCAGGCGATGGTCGAAAATCGTTACTGCTTCCGATCGTCGCGATGACATAAATGACATAAATAAGCTGCTCGACGTGTCGGGTATATGGAAGACGGTACCGCAAGCTCTAGCGCGCGTGATACAAGGCGGTTGCTCGGTTGATTAATAAAGATATTGTATTCTTCTCCGTTTCGTTGTGCTCTCTTCTCTTTCTACCGTACCACTACGCTTGCGCGGCGTGGCCTTTGCCACCGCGTGTACGAGTGTTTCTAGAACGGAATCGAATTCAAAGTCCTTGAACAAGTGTGCGTTCGCTTCGTGTGCGTACGGGTTGATGTATTCGCTGGATCCAACTGGCTGTAGGCCTAGTAAGTGCCGGCGATCCGAAGACATCTCGGGATAGGTGAGATCTATCCACGCCACGAACGGAATATTTTCCTTTACGTATCGGATACACTTCAGTAAATCGAGTCTAAATTGTAGTATGCCGGCCGCTATTGTCTGTTCCTTACTCGCTGAGCGAGTAGCAGACGAGCCGCCGCTGCGAACGTTCAGCCAAGTTGTACAATTGTAGGTTAGTGTGGCGGTGCTGTCGTCTCTATCCGCCAACAGCAACCGTTTCTCGTCCAAGCTAGTTGCGTCGTCCGGAACATGTAATACGTTGTTTCGCAGGAACGTTATACTCGCTGTGTCAAATTCTGAATCGCTAGTGCCCATAACGATGGTCTCTGGTGCAACGTTCTTTCGCTTCAGTGTGGTGTATGCTTCGTTAACGAGCATGACTTCGTGTGCGTAACGCGACTCTACTGTATCGAAACGAGATGTTGCGGGAGACACAATTACTTTGAGATCGGTCCGCGAAAAGAAGCGTTTGCACCTGAACGACCACCGATTTCCTACGCATATTGTGAACGACTTGTCTTCATCGTCGCAATAGTCTATAACGCGCGCGTCACCACCGTTCCTAACGATAGCGCGAAACAACGGAAATAGCGCGCCTCGCACCCAATAATGACACTGGTGGTGAGTACGTCGTGGCTTTTGCACCAGCGAGCTAAGCGCTTCGTACGCAGCATCGTTGCTTCTGTTCCTGTCGACGCAACGAAGTATCAACGTCAACTCGGTCATTGGACCACATCGGGGGAACAAGTGGTTGTCTTCTTTCTGAATAAAGTGTAACACATTGCGCGAATACGTGGACCATTCCTTTCGAATGCAATACTCCAACAGTTCGTCGGGATTGAAGTACAGTACATCGTTCAACGCAGCGTCCCACATTTGTAGCGCATTAAGCGCGATGGAATTGTTCAATCGCACCTCGCGACGTCGAAAAGTGCATACCCCGGGCATGCAGTGTTTCTGCCACCACGAGGTGCGATTGGCTACGATTATAGTGGTCGCCGCTAGCGTGGACAGCGTAGTTTCTTTGTCTATTTCGTGTACGAAGACTCTATTCCATAACTCAAATTCATCATCTACGACGGATGAATTTTGGTCCAGTTCCAATAGGGCGGTAAAGAATTGTTTAACGTGCTTCACACTAATGTTCGTGATGACTTGATCATCTATAGACGAATCTTTCATTCGCATAAACAGTGCGCTTGCGATGTCTTTAGGTTTGGCACCAGTCGCATAAGACAAAGTTTGAATAACACACATGGCAATGCCGTTTACGGTATGTTCCGTTGGGGTCCATGTGTCATCTCGGTCAGTGCTACCGGCAGTCTGCAAAAATTTTCTGAGAGAGAATACAACGTCCATGAACGAATGAACGTTAAGTAAATCTGCACACTTAGATTTCAAACAAGCCGCTACGCTAGCAATTGCATTGCGTTTGTTAATGTTCTCGTTGTACAAATCGACCGCAGACTTCGCTTCTTTCAACTTAGTGGCATGCTCTTTGAGTGTCTTCGCTGTTTGCATATATTTATTACGCGAATCTGTGTATTGTGATTTTGCAGATTCATAAGCTGCATACGATGACAGTGCAGTGTATGCAGAGCCAGTTATTGAGGTGTCTATATCGTCAATAGTGGTTGTGCCCTCGTTATTACTAGCATCTGTATCAACTGTGTTTGGTATTGTAACCGTTTGTTCCAAGTCAGGATTAGATACGGATGGCGTAACAATAGCTCCGGGCAACTGCAATATATGTTGTATTACATTACTAGAAAGCGCAACATACTTCGACGATAACACCGATACGTGACTGCCTCCGAAAAGAAATTGTTTCACGTTCTTGTTAAGAGCCGTGGCGCATATTATGTTTTCGAAAGCGTGTTGTAAAATTAGAATGTTGGTTGGTACGTGCCTGGATGTTAGAGTTTGATCTTTATACCTATTTGCAAATGTAACAAACAGAAGAGCGGATTTCAACCACGAATGGTGTATTTCACCCGACGCTACTTTCTGTAGAATAGAATGTACAACGCTCGTTCCGAACGTTCGGTCTGTAGCAGTATGTAACAATCGGGCGAACCAATATTTATGTTGCATTGCATCTAAGTAGCGTGCCGCACATCTCAGTGTACAGTATAGCACGTCGCTCATACGATCATCGGTTTCCATCGTTACTTCTTTGGGGGTCACTGGTGTTGGTAGCACAGTCCATAATTGTTTTCGCAAGGTATCGAACGTTAGTACGCGAGTTGCGATCTGTGCAAAATTCAATAACGAGTACTTTCTACGTTCGATACCGAGTTGAGTACGTTTCTGCGAAGGAAGTGTTATAGCGTCGCGCTGAGCATCTACACTTTCAACCCACCAATTTGATGCGTTGATCAACAATTCATTGTTGAAATCATCGATATTACTCACCGGCAGTATGAATACCGAAATATAAGAATCGCGCAAAGTGTAAACTGTGGCAGTTTGCTTTGGTTGAGGTTGACTTGTGGCAGGACCGTTCGTAATGACTGAAAATTGAGATGACCACGGGGTTATACTATAATCATTATCCTGATTGTGGGCTTTCACTTCATGACCATTTCCAGTAACAATCGATATCTGTATTCCTACAATTTTATGGGACTTCGCGTATCTTTCTCCTAGAATATTTATAGCAGCCTTAGACAGGCGAACGTCACTGAAATTAGAAATTGTAACAGTCTTCTCATTAGTAGACTTATTATGCGCTGCTGCGCGTAACAATTCATCCAATTCGTGAGGAATTGCAATGAAAGACTCAAAGGCGCGTGCATTTAGCAATTCAAACGCCATATTTTATTCAATCATCCCTTGTTATGGTGTTGGGGAAGCGCTTTGTTTCTCTTGTTCGATCGTTTCCTTAGCAGCTGTGTAAGCCGCCTTCTTCTCTTCGAAGTCAGCCTTATCTTTGTCGTATGTAGACTTGGCCGAGTCGTACGACTGCTTTAATTGTTCAATTCGCTCCTTCTCGGCTTTATTATTTTCATCACATTTAGCCTTCATTTCTTCCAACGCTTTACTCAATTTCGGACGCATCCTTTCGACGTCACCAATCTCCACATTCACTTTACACTCTTCCAACTGTATAGGTTCGCCCACATTTGGTATGCTTTCTTCATTTACTTCGTAGTTTGCTACGTGTAACGGTAGTATAGCGCGGCAGTGCACGTCGTATGTCAATCCGTGTAAGGTGTTGCGAAGCGCATTTACAACGGCTTTCTTTTCGCCTGGCAACACATCTCGCTTTGTGGGACTATTACCTCTTGTGTACGTTATTTGATATTTGGTAACGTTCGATTCAATGACGGTCCTCAGTCGCTCGGTAAACTTTGCATTTTCGGCTAGTTTGGATAATGAAAGTCTAACCAGATCAGAGTAGGGAGCTTCGAAGTCGTACGACTCTTCATAGCTGTCCAATGCGCGTAGATATTGCCAAACGTTTATAAGGTCTTCTACCGTCTTGTTTGTCACGGTGGTGCGTTTTAGCATTGTAGCAAGGAGGATGGTATACACTATATGCAATAGCATACCACATACATTGACCGAGTTGTGTGGATGCGTGAGCATAAATTTTGCATCAACTTCACTATTTAACATGACATTCACCAAATTGTACATCTCCGCCGATGGAGGCGGAATCGGAAAGTTCTCCAACATAACTTCATTCTCTTCAAGTGGAATAGATCCTTCATTGGAATAAATGAAAATCCAAATTGCCGCATCTCGCGAAATGTGCATAAGTCTGGTACATTCTGCCACCATTGCAATGATACGGGCCGTTGCTTGTTCCGCAGACAACAATTTTACGGCCTCATTCTTTATCAACCAGTCGCGATGGGGGTTGAATACCGCTTTCAACATTGCACTCTCGTGGTTAGCATCAGATATCAAGTTTGAATCCAGTGTGTGCTTCCATTCCAACTTAGCATTGAAATTGTCGTATTCAAACAAGGTGTGCGTAATTGTTTTCAGACCGTTGCCGCCGTTCTTGGTATACACGGTGTAGGTTAGCTCTTCGATCGTTGGCTTGGATGCCTTGTCTTCAGTATCGGTATCTTCGTCCAGCCAGAAACAGTTTGCCAACGCCTCCCCGAAATTCTCCGGAACCCCGATCTTGGCCACGTACAGCTTCTTCTCTGCCTCGGTCTTGTCTCCATCGGATTTCACCTTAACGCTCACGCTCTTGACGGTGGATCTGTACTTATCGCTGCCGGTGTACCGTATCGCCTCAGCGACGTATTTCTTCGCCGCGTAAGTCGCCTTCACGTTGCCGCAAAACAGGACTCGCGCGAGTGCGAACATCGCTTCGGGGAAGTGCGTCTCCTCGAACGACTTAGACAGGAGTTGTGCGGCGATGGCGGATGCGGTGGGAGACTCTGCAGTTACCATCAACATTTGGTAGTTAGTAGACAGCCACATTTTCGCCTCCACAATGGCTCGGGTCCACACCCAGCTGCTGCCGCCGCACGTGCCGAAGAAAGCCAAGGCACCCAAGCCCCACGTCTGAACGGGAGCGTCATCGGCTTTGGTCGCTGCCGCTTGTCTGTCGTACTCCGCTTGAAACGCCTTTGCAACCTCAGAGGCATCTACCTACTGTACGTTGCGTGGGTGCACCACTGTACGTGCGCGCCTTCACCACTACGTCGGGGTAGGCGGCTGCGGCGTTCTGTGGAAACGGAACGATCGCTCGCAACGTAGCGTACCGAGTGGTCAAGTCGTTGAGCGTGTCCCACCGTCCAAAGTTCAGTATGTAACTCACGTTCAGTATGTAACTCGAGTTAGATATTCTCCTCAAGTTCAATATGTAACTCGAGTTAGATATTTACCTCAAGTACAATATTCACCTTACGTTCAATATTCTCCTTACGTTCAATATTCTCCTTACGTTCAATATTCACCTCAAGTTGGATATTCACCTTACGTTCAATATTCTCCTTACGTTCAATATTCACCTCAAGTTGGATATTCACCTCAAGTACAATATTCACCTCAAGTACAATATTCACCTCAAGTACAATATTCACCTCAAGTTGGATATTCACCTCAAGTACAATATTCTCCTTACGTTCAATATTCACCTCAAGTTGGATATTCACCTTACGTTCAGTATTCTCCTTACGTTCAATATTCACCTCAGGTTGGATATTCACCTTACGTTCAATATTCTCCTTACGTTCAATATTCACCTCAAGTACAATATTCACCTCAAATTGAATATTCACTTTGAACGTCAGTCTGGAGACGTGATCGACTTGAGCAACGTGAACTTGCGCAGCATTCCGAAATGAAATTGGCGAATAAAAGATCTTGCTACAATAGTGGTGGTTGTTTCTCGTGTCATTCTCTCACTTCGAGTTTCCGTAAGGTAATATATGCACCTTACGTTCAATATTTTCCTCAAGTACGATATACGGGCCGCGCTTACGGCCATTACGCGCTTACGGGCCATTGGCGTATTCCACCTTCAAAGTCGCGCTACTCGATTACTGCGTCTTTTCGCGTTACGCGAAGAATCCATTTTACGATCACACTCTACCCAATTCAATGCAAGGTCCTCTCATAGACCCGGTCGCGTACGCCACCTTGCGCATTCTGGAACCCGTCAGCTGCATGGCCGTTACGGACGCGCAAGTCAAGAATTGGTCCAGAAATTCCGACCTGAACGTGTTCGACGCCATTCAACTCCTTACGTTACCAAGATTGTTGGCTCGGATTGTACACACACAGACCCTCGCTGTTCCCGCGGACTTGGTCCTACATCGGCCCCATGCTCTGCGCGTTCGGATATCCAGCCCGAGTGTTCAGACCCGAACGCTGGTCTCGCTCCGACTTTTTGCGCATCGCCGCTTACGGGCAATGCGATGCCGACGCCGACGACTACGATTACGTAGATTGCACGCCGGACAACGTCGTGTCTAAGGTGCTTTTTGCCGATGTGCACCGCGACAGTTTCTGCCATCCAATGTCTTTATCGTCTTCTTCATTGCTGTCGGCGTCAACGTCATCGTCGTCTATAGTGGCATACGCCGCGCATCAACGCGTGTTCCCCGAGGTGATCAAATGGCTCGATTGGAAAGGCAGCACCTTCCCCAAGAGCATCACGGTCTCAGACATTCAATCCTCGGTGTACCTCATGACTGTTGCGCGAGAGTTCCACGAGCGACTGCAGAGCGTAATTCAGATAGGAGACGGAAGTGGCGGTGGAACGCTTCGGAGAAACAGTGGCAACAAGAAATTGTACGCCAAGAGACTAATGATACAATCGTCGTCAGACTTCCCAATGCTGTCGGAGTACGACGAGGACGTGTTGCGTCGCACGCAGCATCAGAACGCAAGGATTCTTGACGAAGAAGAAGTGGATGAAAGAGACGTCTACAATAGACACCATCATCAACAACAGCAGGCAACCAACAATCAGAAGTACTGCTTTTGTCTTTTTTCAAATCCTTACGTTACCAAGATTGTTGGCTCGGATTGGAAGATTCCCGACAACATGAGCGTGCAGAAGGAGAACGCTTACATCGCGCAACGCGCCTTCGATGCGATGACCATGGTTCGCAACGCAGTGAAGCGGTCCCTTCGACGCAAGGCCAAAGTCGTGCTGTCGCGCCCGAGCACCGTATGCCGCTACTACAGCTCGCCCGAGATCATCGACTACCTGACGGACGCGGACGCGTTGAGCGTGGAGTTGGCGCCGCCCGAAGAGTGCGTCTTGGCTAACATGTTCGTGATGCCCCAGTACTTTCACAACCAGCACATTGTGTGAGGATGCGCGACGAGTGCAAATAAATTATAATTTTTCCACACTGCATACACCGACCAAAAATAATATGGATTCCATCATTGACAGACTCGCAAAGACCATAGAAGCTGCGTATGGCTTCCAGATGCACACGCGTGCTACTCTGCGACGCGGAGTCGACATTAGCACGCTGGCCACGCTGCCCATTGGCTACCACGACGTCGCCGCCACTCACGACGAGAGCGTCGCGCGGCACCTCGCGGAAGAGCCGCTGTACGCCCCGTCGCAGGACCACGTTGTGGAGTGCGTGCGACGCGTGTGTAAAGAATGGATCGCGTGGCCCGCGGTGGGTGGCGACGTGAAAGAGCAGAATGATGCCGCTGTCGCCGAAAGTAAAGAGCAGAAAAGAGTTCGTCTCGCGCGTGAAACGAGCGAGCTGCGCGAGTCGCTGCTCACGGACTGCGAGCAGAACCACGGGTCTCTCGTGTACACCATATGTTTCAGAATAACGCGCCACGGCACGTACGAACTGGCGTTCCCCATACGTAACAAGCTGGCCCTCATGCTGAACAAACTGGCATTGCACGCCGAGCTCTCGAGCGCGATCGAGAAGGATGATGTTGCGATGGTAGGTAGGGTAGGAACGGATTTGGCAATCGCCGCAACGGGAATAGTTGCAATAGCGTCTATTCTATTAATATGTAGTCAATAAACATACAGCACACAAAATATGGCTGCTGCTGGTGGTGGCACAGAACCAAAGGCGATGCCGGCTCCGGGCACCGCTGGCACTGTTCCCACAATGAGCGGTGGCGGCGGCGGTATGATGGCGGCGACCGCGCGCTCATTTATCGACGACACCGACGACATAGACATGACTACGGACGTGGAATCGGGAGTGGATCCGAGCATCGTGCCAATCACGGGCACTAGCAGAGCCAGGGGAATGTACTCTATCCATGCCGCGTTTCTGCGCGTGTATCAGTACAGAGGAAAGTCCATAACGCTAGAGTCCGACATAGAAGCGATGTTGTCCATAACACCGTTCATGACCAGGTACGCCGGCTTTCTGTACAACTTTAACGACGTGCCGAACTACTTGGATGCGAACGGAGGAGGAATCATCGACAAGAAGAAGTATCACAAGCGCGAACAGGTGTTTGTGCTAGAGAGTAGGACCAAGCAGTTGCTGGGCATAATCGTGTACAAGGGAATATGCGACGTGTTCATGCACTTGGTGAACAGTTCGCCCAGCGGAACGAGTTCGCAAGAGGTGCGAAAAGTCGTGGGATGGGCATTCTTGGCCATGGAAGTGGAATCGCGATGCCTGCTCATCATGAGCAACGCAAACTACACGCCATCGGGCAAAGATACGGACCGGCTTTACGGTCGCGGAGAAATATTCGGAGCTCTGTTCTCTTTGTCCCGGTGTCTGTGGCTGTGCAAATTCTCCATAGACAAGACTAGTACCAGCATCAGATCTTACGTGGCGGACATGTGCAGGTACATCAACGCGTTCGGAACCGCGCTACTTCGCGTGCTCATCAAGCACGAGGACTCGATCCGCAGCATGCTGCTCAGCGGTTTCGACACGTATCAGAACGGAGACTTGGACCGCGTGCGAATGGCCACGCAGTACGCTCTCCTGAAATGCGTACACAACATCAACAAGATGGCCACTGGCGGAACCAAGCAGTCGATTCCCATGAGTACCGTGTGCAGTCACCGCACCATGATGGACATTCTGTTCAAGTACGACACTCTAACTCGCAGCAAATTGTTGGACGAAGGAATGCTAGACAACAGTTACCTCTCCCAAGACACCAAGATGATGCTGGCTCAATGCAAGAGCATCTACGACGTCAACAGTATCCTGGACAGACTTGCTGCGGACTGCAGGTCCACGGACTACGACATCATGTCGGGTCTCATGCCCGGCCATTGCGATACCAACTTCCCCACAATCAAGTCGGAGATGCCGTGCTCGACGGTGGTCGCCGACGGCGGCAGTTCTATGATGGGCGCCGCAGCGGGAGTCGGCAACAACGAGAATTTAATGCACAACATAGTCGATCCGGCTACCTCCACATCTTTGTACATGCACAACATGATGATATTAGATTCCCAAGACACCATACCAGTGTTCTCGTCCAACCACAATTACTTTAAGCTGAAGACTATGAACGCCGAGACTGGAACCATATCGGCGCTTCCTCTCATAGTTCACGGCTTGAACGGGGAGACAAAGTCTAGAGAGGAGCGTTACTTCTACCAGCACAACGCGCACACCAAAGACATGCAGAACTTTTACGTCAAGGGCTGCAGCGTGTCCCCCAGCAACATTTCCCTCTTTATGCGATGTCTCAATTTTGAAATGATGGACTCGCACACGTTCGCGACGATCGTGGAAGCCATGAAGTCTTGCGACGGACTTCCGCGGCCGTCCGACATGACTCTGGCGTTGCTGCCCAGTAGACCGTGCCTGCGAATGGCTATGAACATATTCTACCAACACTACATGTCCGAAACTCGCTCCACGAACCCGGTGATGCATTGCTGGGACAACAACTTTTTCGGCTCATTCAACAACTGGTGGATGGGCACAGACTTTATTCAGGGAACCATAGCATACAAGCACGCGCAGCTGCTGATGTCGGGCGCGCTGCTCTTTGCGTCCAACATGCCGCGCATCGTGGACGGAACCGCTGGCGCCGAGAACAACAACCAGATCACGAGAATAGTGATGGAGCAGCGCGCGTGCGGGGCCATCGTGGACCAGACCATTCGCGACATGATCGAGGACGACTCCGAAGTGACCATCCTACCAAAGTCGCTGCTCGAGTCGGACTTTCTGGCTCCTTACAAGGACAGATTCCAGGGCAGCTACTTGACGCACTGTCGGTTCCTAGATGCCGCTAGCTTCAGGTTGTTTCTATCCAAGTGTTACTACAACATGTACGGAGACGGCATTCGATTCATGTGCCCCTCCAGCGAGATCGAGTTCCTGCTGCGTCTGCTGAAGCCGAGCACAAAGCTGGACATTAGCGAGCCCAGCAAGAGAAACGCGCGAACGCTCAACGCCATCATCAGCAACGCCACTAAGGCTTCCATCGAAGCCGGTCGCAACATGTCTTGATTGTAAAATGTGGAATTGAAAATAAAGATACTTTGCGTGTGTATGTATATTGGTGCAGTGTCTGTTGTTAGCAGTGTTGTGTATAAAATTATTATTATGGCTGCCGTTCAACAACCAGATCCACATGCGGTGGGTGAATTACTCTCCATTCTCGAAGAGTAGATATGGAACTCGACAAAGAACATGTACTATTTCAACGTCGTCGGATCGACCGTTGACAAAGGTCCGGTGTTTTCCGGCGGCAACGATCCTCAAGAAATGCAATCCCTGTCGAATGTGGAAAAGAAATTGTACGTGGTCGCTCAGCGCGCGTTTCCCGACTTGGTGTCAGCACAGAGCGACTGCTGCATAGAGTTGGTGCACGAGTACTCGGCTGTTCCGGTCACAGTTCGCATCGGCGGCAAGCACGCCGCCGAGGTGCTGTTCGAGCGCTACCCCACTGTTCTGTTTCCCAACCAAATCAATCTGGCCATCGTCAAGAAATTGCTGCAGGTCTCTCCCGGATATGCCCACTTCTGGGTGTACGCGCCGCTGCAGCGGATACCCGCTTGGCACCCGTCCGTTAGGTTCCCCTACGACGCGGAGCGAAATCAGTTCGCCAACGAGACGTGGCTCTGCGCCGACGCATTGCTCCATATGTGGCAGTTGTGCATGTCGTCCATCTCGGGCATCCCGAGTGGACACGTTCCTCCACTGGTAATCGGAGCCATGACCTTCATTCTGCTCAATAATTTCATGCGGGGTAACGAATACGCCAAACACACAAACATAGTGTACAATCACGTGTACTCCCGGTGTCTGTTCTTTCCACTGGGCGCACACGACAGTATCGACAAAGAATACTCTCGCAACAGATTACCGATTCTGAGCGGCGACGTCGCCGAGCTGACGAAAGTCGCGGTTGACGCTCTGCATATTGATGCTTCGGCGATGTTAATTCCAGTCGCCGACGAATTGCGATTGCCCACGTTCGCAGCCGAAGCTTTGCTTCGCTGGAAAGACGTGCCAGATGCCGACGCCGTAGTGCGACAAGTAGTGCAGATGAATTTGTTCGCATTGCACAATGCAGCTGATGTCATCACTAAGCTGCTCGAGGATAAGCAGTCGCGTGACACAACCCGAGGGTGGATAGAATTCAAGCCCTCGCCCATTATCGGGCTTCCGCGAGACGTGCTAGATGCTATCGGCGTTTGCCCTTTCACTTACCGCCCGTGCCTATATTACCACCCGCCCGTCAATTCGGTGACCAGTTACTTCGCAGCGTCCCTTTACGGCAGAGGCGGCAAAAATCCCCTTGTGAACAGCACGAGTCCCGTCTCGATCCCACTGACTTCGTCCGAGTGCCTGCGGATCCTGTACGCCTTGATTGTTCCCCCGTTGCCTTCAGTCGCGTAAAAGTCGCGTAATACAATGGGAGTCCATCAGCTATGGTCCCTCGTTCGACACGCCATTCGCGTGAAAATCATCGAAGCTTTCAAGAGGGACCTGCTCGGCATAGACACGCGCCCCGACAGAGACGAGTTTCGAGTCGACGAGGAAATCCGGATAGCCGTGCGCAAATGCGCCTTCGAGAGACCGTCGCACAGAAGACTATCGCTGCGCCACGCCGAAGGAGGAGACATCGAGCGAGTGTCGGCGGACGCGTTTGCCGCGATGCCAACCGGTAGTCTGACTGACGACGTGCACGTTTCTACCACTGTAATGTCCAACAGAGATCCGACCAGCGTACTAATAGTGGTAGACGGTAACATTTTCCTGTACAAGCATCTGCCCTTGTTACACGCGGCCAACGTGAAACTGGACGCGCTCATGTGTGGGGACCCGGCGGCCGGCAACAACAACGATGACGCTGCTGCGGACGAGTTTGGTGACGGCAGCGGCGGTAACAAGAGAATGCGCACCGAAGAAGACGAGGACGCCATGATAACGTGGTCTACCGACGGTACCGTCGTGTCCTTTGCGCCTATAGTGCGTGAACGCGTGGAAGCTGCCAACAAATTATTCACTTGCAAGTTTCGCACTGCCGGAGGAGAAGGAGATGAAGGAGGAGACGGCAGCAGCAACGTCAACGCTACTCGCTGCACGACGTACGACGAATTCTTCAACGCCGTGTTCCACTCTATACTCAGTCAAATCGAGTACGTGATCAAGAGCGGCGTGCTGGGATCTACCGCGAACGCAACCGTCAGCGTGGTGGTCGTCATGGACGGCATTCCCAACGTGTTCAAGTGGCGAGCGCAGATCAAACGAAGGAGAGGCTGCATCACGGACGCGGCGTGCGCTGCTGCAAGGAACAACGCCCCGGCCAACCCACCGCGCATGTGGGAGGCGTGCAAGCTGACGGCTTGCGGAGACTGCATGCTGCATTTCTCTAGCTACGTGAACGAAGTGTTGCTCCGAGGAGACACTCAGTTGTCGCGATCTCTCGCAACCACGGTAGACTCGTTCACCGTCATACCACCTTCGTTTCCCGGAGAAGGAGAAGTTAAGATGATAGACGTGGTACAGTACGCCAGACTTCGCAACAGTCCAAACACTCCGTGGGACGTGGCCATCATGCTGACCGACGACTCTGACGCGCTCGTGCAAGCCGTGGGTCGACTGCACAAGTTGCGGCCACACATCAGAGACTTGTACGTGATGTCCCAGCTGCAAGCGGATTACAGGCAAGCCAGCTCGGCCTCTAGCGTGCTGCTGCCGGAGGAACTGGACGGTAGAACGACGTCCCCGGTGGACCTGAGAACGGTCAAGGGACCGCACCCGCACAACGGACTGTTTCATCTGTTTGACGACGTTCTAATTCGCACACTCAACGTGTCCCAGTCGGGTTACTCTCATCCATTTCAAGTGATTGTACCTCTTCTGATGTTTGGAGGAATGGAAGTTCTGCCAAACATGGCTCCCGCTCAAGGAGAGAGACTCAACTCCCTGCGGAAGGCGATCGCTGCATGCTGCGCCATTCCGGGAGTGGAAACGTGGGAACCTATTTGCACCACCACCACAACCACTAACACTGACGCCGCCGCTGCTGCTGGACGACAAGACGATGGAGGGCAAGAGGAGGAGCAACGGCAGCGTGACTTGGCTCAGGAACGTGCTCGGGAAGCGAGACGCCAAGGGCAGTTTCGCGCTTGCTTGGTGGCGACGCTTGAACAGTTTGTGCCCAGCGAGCGGATTACCACGCTTCAGCGCGCGAGAAAGCTGGAGAGGAGCAGAACGAGCAGAGAGCGCATTCAAGCCATGGTCGAGTCGTATCTGCGCATGTACTACTGGACGACGCTGTACGCTTGCCGAGACAAGAAGATCAGATGGTACGCCGATCCGTCGGTGTGCAATGCACTGTGCGAGTCTAGAGAACTGTTTCACGCTTACCCACTTCCTCTGACCGTCGTTCTAGACTACCTAAAGGCCGACGTTCCCGAGGAGCGTCGCATCAACTTGTGCAGTGACATGTGCGCCGTCGTAACCACTCGCTTCGACGGCAACGCGTCTGACGTTGTCACGTGCAACAAGTTCCTAAACGCCATGTATCTATACTGCATGTTCAGCGATCATTTCGACTCTACCGATGCCACTAACGCGTTCGAGCTGAAAAGAGTCCTGGAGACGTACGACGAGTCGTGTGTG
This sequence comes from Amblyomma mixtum, assembly GCF_055824585.1. Classification (NCBI taxonomy): domain Eukaryota; kingdom Metazoa; phylum Arthropoda; class Arachnida; order Ixodida; family Ixodidae; genus Amblyomma; species Amblyomma mixtum. Next base: position 155,124,219 of record NC_143021.1, on the reverse strand, counting down.
TGTTCCGTGAACAGCCGCTGCACGCACGACCCTCGAGACGTCATGACGCTTCAACACGTCGGTGCTCGCCTAGACGCCGTGTTGAACGCTGAGCAGCTACTCCGGAACATGTACATAGACTGTGTGAACAGGCTGAAGGAGATGCCCTACGACGTGCAAGGTATACTTCGTACACCAGAAGAACAACTGCAGCAGCAGCAGCAGCAATACCACCACCAACAACAGTAATAAGAAGACACAGAAGCCAGCACGAGTTGTTGAATGAATAAAGATTCATACATTTATTGATTCTCTTTCGCGAATGTCTTGTCGTAGAGTTCGCGAGCGAGATTGAGACGGTCCCTGAGACGTCTCAGCTCGTTTGAGTCGATGCCGTTGGTCCTGTTCAGTACCATGGCTCTAATGCGATCACTTAATTCGTTGTAACTTTTCCTAAACGCTGTCCTATTTGTGAGGTCGTTAAGTCCCGCATATTCGTCGTCTTTAGCATCAGCAACAACGGCATCATCAACTTCTTCTTCGTTGTTGTTGCTGTTGCTATAGTGTGGTTCACTATTTGAATCGTATTCTTTGTAAGAAGAAGCAGTAGTATTAGTAGTATCAGTAGTAGATGATTCAGTAGTATGATCAGAAATATTGGTAGGAGCTGAAGAAGAATCTGAATAATAATCTTCCGCAGCGGAGGCTTTAGAGTGGGTAGTAGCGACATGGTCTACTTCTCGATGATCACTTTCTTCGTACACATCGTACACGTGAGCGTCCATCGCCTTACGAACCACGTCCTTACCCAGCTCGATCCATGGACTGAGATACGAGTCGCCGTCTAAACATGCGAAGGCGTTCTTCATGTGCGCGGAGATTAGATCGGTGAGGTTCCTATCCATCGCTAGAAACGCTTGACACAACGAGGAGAAATCTACAGTGAGTAGCATGGTGCGCTTTTCACTGACGTACGCGATCGCCGATGGGAGTACGGGGTACGCCATGTACGACGCGGCTCGCCACGCTGAGGTGATTTCGTTGTCATCGGGATGGTCGAAAGTGCACACTTTAGTCGCGATGCGGGAATTGTGTCCTTCCATGATAGCGATCGTCTCACTTGTGCCGATTCGGTGCCACAGCGAAATCACGCGTCCGTCGGTTCGACTGGTCAGCCTGTACACCATTCGCGCCTTGGTGAATTCGCCGATCCCGCCCATCGTCTGGGAGTAGTACGGCGCGGACGGATTCAAGACCGTGGTGTGCTTGTACACTACTGACGTAGAGTTGTGCGCGTCTCGCGCGTAAACGTGCATGTCGTACCTAACGATGCGATTGTCCATTCGGAAAGTCGTGCTGCTCACTGTGTTCACTTTCGCACAATTTAGGTACTCGGAATTTCTCTTCAACATTAATTTCAGCAAGCTCGTCGCGTAGCGAACGCTACCCACGTAAATGTCTCGGGCGTACATTTCGTCCGCGGTCTTGTGCACTATGCGGTCGATGTCGTGCTCTTCCGCCTTATCGAACCGACCGCAGTAGTCCTTGGAGAAGCCGCATCTGTTTATGAAAGCTTCTACGGTCGTAACGTCGTTTTCGCCTCCTAGCCCGTACTTGGAAGTAAGATAGGCCGAATATAGCGCGGGACGTGCCAGGAACGACATAAATTTAGGAGTAGCATTTCTCAGAGCACACGCCAACGTCAAGTATTGAGATTTCTTGAATATTTCGTGAGTCTGCCTAGTCCACGGCGAGCCAGGCGCGATAGGGATCGTGTCTTCGAGAGCGTTTCCCGCCAGCAAAGTGTTGTTGTCGAACAACTGACACGCTTTGATTACGAGATCACGATTGGCCACGATCTTGGAGACGTCCGACACCGAGTGTGCTACTGCGGTGGGGTACTCGTTCCACACTCCGCGCCAGAACCACGATTCGTCCGGTTCGAAATCGTCCATACCGTCGGAGTAGGCGAGTCGCGCGTCCAGCTCTGCATTGTCTCCGACGAAATGGTCAAAGGGTCCGTTCTGGAGGGTAGCGAATATATATAAAGTGGCCAAGTAGGATGCTCGGTACGAAAGTAGAGTAGTCATTCTAATTCTACTTGCTTCTTCTTCTTATCGATACATACATATATACACATCTGTTCGTTGTTTAAAATAATGATGGCAACTGCAACCTACGTGAACACGCCGCAGTGAGACTGCGCCCGAGAAAGTTTGCCGTGCACGAACGACGGCGACTGCTCGCCGCAGCGCTGCAACGGCGGAGGAGACAACAGTAAGCGCTGGACGTGCTTCGACTACGGCGGCGGTATCCGTCGTTGCGCTAAAGTGTTAGACGGGAGTAAGACCGACGGAAGGAAAAAGTGCGACGCGAACGAAATGGCCGTGTTTCGCATCATGCGCAAGGGTGGCACGCTGGAATTGTTTTGCACGCCCAAGCACAAGATAACGAGTAGTCCATACTTCCTTCCTCGCATGTACGAGATCGACAAAAGCACGGGAACCAAACGCTGCAAGGACGAGAACGACGTTCTGCGGATCGAGATGCCGCACAGCTCGTCACACACTCCGGTGTATTACTTTACGTGTTTCCCCGGCCAGAGACCGAATACGGGGGCATTCGCCACTAGCAACAGCGGACATCGCTTGTTTGATCAACTCATGGCACTTACTCCCCACTACAACAACATATTCCCAATGAGACAAGTCAAGACAATAAAGTTCTAAACTCGTTTCACGTACCCCAACTTCAGAGGAGCGACGATGTACGCGTGTGTAAAGTTAGAAACTTGTGACGAAACCAGTCCAGGTTTCGACAGAACGACCGTCTTCTGTTCTTGGATGGCGGATCCGAAAGCGCGCTCCATGCAGTCAGAGTGCGGCAACAGCGCCGGCTTCACCAACGTCGTAGCGTCAGACACTTCGGTTGCGTCGGCTGGTTCGGTGTATGGGGTAGGCACGCGCTTGTCTGCGTGCGTAGTGAACGAAGCGTACACGTCTACAAATTCGCGTTTCACTGCGATTTGTCTAATTTCTGGAATGTATTGCGTTTTGAAAAGGCTGTTGTACGCATCTGTTATCTTGAATATGTTAAGTACTGTGACAGACTTAAGTATGTTAGGAAGCAATATTCTAAGTAGGTAGTACGACGCCAACTGTACGAGCATGTCGTCGGTTTCAAGTTCTCCAATGACTCGTTTGCATATGTGCGGCAAAGGAGTGGAAAAGGTTCGCGTGAGTCCTAAAGGCGACGCGAACAGTCGCAGATACCACATTAATGGCGCGTCTATGAAGAATTGTCCTCTCTCTACAAATACGCATCTAGTAACTTTGGATACCCACACATCGTCCGAAAGCGAGAACACGTCCGCGTTGCGATTAGGCGTCGACCCATTTGCGCCTAACGCGATTACACACGCATTTACGATGGCTTTGTATCTTTGAATCTGCTCCTCTTGCAATGAATGTCCCACTGCGTGTCCCGAGAACAACTTCACTACTTGCGGGAACGTGACGGTCAAGAATTTGTACACGGTGACGCTGACGTTAATCTCGACGGCTAATTTCAGAGCGTTCGCGAACGGTACTGCACCCACTACGACCTTTGTATCGTCGTCGGCTTCTATGCCGCTTTCGTTAAGCATTTTCTCGATGGTATACGGCTCTTCTGGTGGCGGAACTTGCTGCAATTGTAACCGAGCAAACAGCGAACTCATGGTACTGATTAACGCAAGTCTGTGCATGTAAAAGTGTGTGAGAAGAACGGGCAGTGGCTTGTATGAAACGTTGTGTGGATACACCGTTCCAAATAAATATTCCTCGAATGAGCTATACATTCTCTCAATGTTGTCGTCGGCGTTCGTAACCAGCACCACGACTACTTCGTCGTACTTACGCTGCTGATGCTGTGCGTGTATGCTAGGAGATACGTGTATATTCTGCTTCTTCTGCCATTCTAGAGCAGTAGCACTTTCTTCGCTGGCGTATAGCTCGCGTATTCGCGCGATGCCGAGCGTCAAGTGACACTTGGCGTCGAATACTTTATCGAGGTTGGAAATAGTTTCTACCGTAACTCCATTGTCTGACCCGGTAATGAAAGATAAAATCTTGCACACGCTCACTCGTTTCAACATTTTATTCGCGCTCGTCGTCACACACATCGTCGTCAATACTCGTCTAAATCACTCCTGCAACACTTTCGCTTGAAAAACATGCAACATCCGCTGAACACGACGGTCATGCCACCAATTACGGCGGCCAGGATCTTATACACGTCCGAGTTGCTCAATAAAGATTTCCAGTCCGGCCTATTCGCGTTGTTCTTATTCTCGGTCTTGTCATCATCGGCGTCGTCCTCATCATCGTCCTCATCATCATCATTACCATCGTCGTCATCATCAGCACCCTTGTTGTTTCGGCAAGCGCCGTTGCCGCCGCCATCCTTGTTATTGCAGTTGCAAACGCACGGTGGAGCGCTGGGGCACGAAGTGGTCGTAATAGTTGGGATAACGTTTTCGTTGCTACTGTCGTCTTCTTCTTTGTCGTCTCGGTCGCCACCATTCAATCGAATGTTTTCCAAAGCAGATCTGTCTATGATGTCCGCTAGCATAGAATGCCAACTGGACTGAGGAGTCACGGGCCGTAACGCGCTGAAGCGACACTGCACGGCGCACGGAGACGCTGACGTTCTCTTGCCAAGCGCAAAGATGCAAGCGTTCAACAACTTGTTCTTCGTTTCGTCGTCGGCCGCGACGCTGGATGCAGTCAAGAGTTGCTTAGTGAATGCCGCCGAGCTGCGTTTGTAGACTGACTGTACGAACGAATCGTTGCTGCAGGGAAATCCGGCAATGTCTCGGTTCTCCGAGCACAAGCAGTGGGTGTGGAAGGCGCGCACGGTTTCGTACGCCACAGTCTGAGCCTGACGTCTTCGAGTTCCTATTACCGAAGTCACGGTGTTCACGGCGTTCTGACGCGATTCGCGACTCCCCATGTTCACCACGTCTTGCAGCGACCGGTTCAAAGATCCCAAAGCTCCGTAGCGCTGGTCCCAGTCTCTGACTCGCGCAACGGTGCATTGCAGTAGGCGTTTGTACAATTCCTTCATCGTCTCCCCCGTAGACTTTGCGCGAAATCCGCGTTTGCCAATGTACTCGACGGATTCTTCTTGATATTCTGCGCTGTCTCCTTGCTCTAACTTGTATATGCGTTCGGAACACACCGCCTGAGTCGACTTGATTTCGTTTAGGCAGTCCTGTAGTTCACATTTCACGTCTTCAGTGTCGTCTCCGGACGACTTTGCATTGGTAACAGTACTCTTGTCGCGAAGTACGGATTGCAAATATTCTACGGTATTGTTCAGCTCGGTCAACTTGGAGCAATTGCAGTTTCCTTGCTTCTTCTGCTTCTCCTCGATCGCCTTCATGTCCGACTGCTGCTGCGAGAGCTGGCTCAACACGTTGAGGACCGCGTCGCGCAACACGTCCAAGTGGTCGTAAATCGTGCGCACGTTAGTGAGACGGGAAACGTACTGCGCAGTTGAAATGCCTCGCTTAGAGATGTCGTCTACTATGTCTCTAACCTTTTCCACTATAACACTGGCCGTAATGATTTCGTTCAGTTTGGGCACGGATGACTTGCCGGCGAGAGCGTCGTACTTCGCTTCGAGATCTCTGTACTTCTTGTTCAATTCATTGTCGTCGCACTTTAGAGTCGTAACGCTGATATTGGGTCTGCTAGTGGTCGACGTCTTGTCGCGGAACCTTCGCTCCAAATCATTGTACTTTGCTTTCAACGAACGTTCATTAATAGCAAGATCGTCGTACACCCGCTTTAGAGTGTGATACGTAACCAGATGCTCCATGTTCTGATTTCTCGCGTCGGTCAAGTCTTTGGACAGCTTGTCCCTTTCGAGTTCCAACGAGCTCACTTTACGACGCAGTTCGTCCACGTCCTGCTGCAAGTGACGGCTGGCGTTGCTCAGCTTGAGGACCTCGGTGTCTTTGAAGCCACAATCGCACACTCGTCTAGAATGCACGCACAATTCGTACGCGTCTATCAGGTTGGAACATTTGTGAGACGCGACGGAACTGCGAGACAGGACCGCCAATTCTCGCTCGTAAGTGTCGTTCGCGTGAAGCTGCGAAACCAGACACGAATTGTTCAAGACTAGTTCGCGCATGTTCCACGTTTCGTTCAACTTCGTTTCCCGAGCGAGTAACGCGGCCGACCACGACGCGTTGAGGGCCAATTCGCGATCGGTCCACGCTACCATCCACGACGCGTTACGAGTGGCCAGCGATTCCATCCACGACTCGTTCACTTTTACTCCCCAGTCGCGTAACGAAGCGTTTAGAGCGATCTCCCGCGTCGTGCAGTCTCCTATCCACGACTCGTTCAACCACGTCTGTATTGAGATTTCTCGATCTTTCCACGACGCGTTGAGCGCCGATTCTCGACCCTTCCATGTCACATTCAGCAAGATTTCCCTGTCCAGTCTCGATTTGTTCAGCGCGGCTTCGCGATCTTCCCACGACACGTTAAGCGCAGCTTCTCGTTCCTTCCATGTTGTATTCAGCAAAATTTCCCTGTTCAGACTCGACGTGTTCAGCGCAATCTCGCGATTTTCCCACGAAGCGTTTAGCGTCGTTTCTCGAGTGGTTAGTGCGGCTGCACAAGACGCGTTCAACGCGCCTTCTCGAGCAGTTTCTCGAGTAGTTAGTGTGGCCGAGCAAGACGCGTTCAACTCAATTTCTCGAGCCGCCTGTGCGTTTCTCCACGTTTCATTCAGCAAGATTTCTCTGTCCAGTCTCGATTTGTTCAGTGCAATCTCGCGATTTTCCCACGACGCGTTCAGCGCAACTTCTCGAGTGGTTAGCGAGTTTGTACAAGACACGTTCAACTCAACTTCTCGAGCCGACCGCGCGTTTCTCCACGAATCGTTCAACGCCACTTCTCGATTTAGCCACGTATCGTTCAGCGCGATGGCCCAATGCAATCGCGAGATGTTCAGAGTCGTCTCGCGGTCAGTTTGCGCGTCGCTCCATGACTCGTTCAGCTTGACGCCCCAGTCATAGTGAAACGCCTTCCATGACTCGTTGAACTTCACTTCCCAATCGAACCGCGCGGCTCGAAGTGAGAGAATGACACGAGAAACAACCACCACTATTGTAGCAAGATCTTTTATTCGCCAATTTCATTTCGGAATGCTGCGCAAGTTCACGTTGCTCAAGTCGATCACGTCTCCAGACTGACGTTCAAAGTGAATATTCAATTTGAGGTGAATATTGTACTTGAGGTGAATATTGAACGTAAGGAGAATATTGAACGTAAGGTGAATATCCAACTTGAGGTGAATATTGAACGTAAGGAGAATATTGTACTTGAGGTGAATATCCAACTTGAGGTGAATATAGTACTTGAGGTGAATATTGTACTTGAGGTGAATATTGTACTTGAGGTGAATATCCAACTTGAGGTGAATATTGAACGTAAGGAGAATATTGAACGTAAGGTGAATATCCAACTTGAGGTGAATATTGAACGTAAGGAGAATATTGAACGTAAGGAGAATATTGAACGTAAGGTGAATATTGTACTTGAGGTAAATATCTAACTCGAGTTACATATTGAACTTGAGGAGAATATCTAACTCGAGTTACATACTGAACGTGAGTTACATACTGAACGTGAGTTACATACTGAACATACTGAACTTCAACTTTGGACGGTGGGACACGCTCAACGACTTGACCACTCGGTACGCTACGTTGCGAGCGATCGTTCCGTTTCCACAGAACGCCGCAGCCGCCTACCCCGACGTCGCAGACATGTCGCTCGTACTTCACATCTCACGTACTTGGCCTAGAGCCGGATGTCTCCAACACGGGGCTGTACTTGACGGACCTGAGTCTCATGCGCCCCTCGATACCAACCGTGTTCTTGCGAGCGTACTATTATTCGTTCGCCAAACGCGCGACTGGTTACTGTATCAACTCCAACAAGGATGACCCTCCAACTTTTCGAGACTACGAGAACTTGCTGCGGACAATAATGCCCTTCATAATGCTCGGTAGCAACACCGATACATGCATGCCGGACACGTACACTCAACCTACTAATAACGGAGTGTGCTACTTTCCGTTCGATTCCAATCCGATTGCACTGTCCCAAAGCGTGGATACATATATGACGAACTGCATGAAACCGTTCGACGATCGCGGTGCCGATCGCACGAACATGAAATTGGCAATGCACATCTTACTGGCGTACTTACACGAGAACAGACATGAAGTGCACTCCTAAACTCTTGGAAGGTCGGTTCATGGCTGCACACGCGACTCAGTACGTCCCGCGCTTCGAGTATGCACTGCGATACGTTCTGAAAATGTTTGACATAGGCGTTTTACCAACGTACGCGGTTCACGCGAAACAATGTATCGAGCTCGACGCGAGCAACGTCAGATTTTCTTGCTTACACAACGTGCAGTTGCGACGCGAAGGCCTGCTTCTGACGGACTACGAGACGTTCGCCACGACCGACCTCTCGCTGTACAGACACTACCCGTGGTTCCCCAAGTACTCGAGTTTGCTGAAGGACGTGATCCTTCCTCCGGCGGTGACGATGAACTTCGACGCGTCATACACGGATGCACAAACTATTGCAATGCTCAGCAATTACACTTTGCTGGAGTATAATCCGGATACCGTCGTAGACCCAATGTCTCGATTGTACGCGTTGAACACGTTGAACGAGTTTGTGCGATTGGACGAGTCGGACGCAGTCAGTCTCGTCGGTCTGAGGGAGGAGAAATATTACAACTACCTGTTCCTATTCGAACCTCCGAAACAGCTTCCATCGGGCGTCGTGGACGGCAGAAGCAGGTGCAGAAACGATTACCAAGACGAATTCATAACGCGAGTCGAGTGTGATACCCGTGTAAAGGAAGAGCAGCAGAAACGCCGAAAGGCGAGTACGTGCGACGTTACTAAATTCCTACCACGCGCTTGGTGCGAAGAACAAATCGAAGCCGCTCGAACTTGTTCACCGAACGAATACATCTCGCACAAACGTTGCAACGACACCATCGACTACATGATGATGCATGGGTGTAAGGAAAAGTTCAGTACCGATTTTAAGGACGAATTCATTACAGTAGACCTCCTAAACGCAACTTGTATGAAGACATTTCCTCCACCCGATATCAACGATTACAGATACAAGTGCACCACGGATCTCAAAGACGAATTTGTGCCCACGTCTGATTTCAATACGACGTGTAAGCTCAAATGCGGCACCGATTTCAGGAGCGAGTACGTCCCGATCACTCAATTGGAAACTGAATTGAATAAGAAATGTAAATTGAAGTGTACAGATTACAGAAGCGAATTTGTTCCCGTTAGTCAGCTTGAAACTCAATTGAATAAGACGTGTAGACGCAAGTGCAACAGTGATCTCAAGAACGAATTCGTATCCATGAAACAGTTGAATGCGACGTGTAAGAACAAGTGCGCCACAGAATTCAAAGACGAGTTCACTACAGTCGCGCAGTGCGACGCGAACTGCAAGGGTAGATGCGGCACAGACTTTAAAGACGACTTCACTACAGTAACACAGTGTAATTCAGACTGTAGAGGCAGATGTGCCACAGACTTCAAAGACGAGTTCACTACTGTAACGCAGTGTGATTCAAATTGTAGAGGCAGATGCGCCACAGACTTCAAAGACGAATTCACCACAATCGCGCAGTGTAAAGAGGACTGCAAAGACAGATGTATAACCGAATTCTCATCAGAGTTTGTGAGTGTACAACATTGCCGTTACAACATCAATCAAGAAAAGCAGAAGGCCGTGGACAACGTGGACTGTAAGAGAAAGTGCAGAGCGGACAGTGAATTTGTTACTGTGCAGCAGCGCGACGCCGATGTGCGTGCGGAGAGTGACCGTTGTAAGGACCGATGTGGTACGGAATTCATAGACGATTACATTAGTACTACAAAGTGCGACAACGATATAGACGCCGAGAAGCAGCGTTGCAAGAGCCGATGCTCGACAGAGTTCAAAGCGGATTTCGTGACGGTGGCCGACCGTAACCGAGACGTAGACGCCGAGAAACAGCGTTGCAAGAGCCGATGCTCGACAGAGTTCAAAGCGGATTTCGTGACGGTGGCCGATCACAACCGTACTTGCGACGAGAAGGTGGAAAAGGCAAAGACGAGCGTAGATTGCAAGAGTAAATGTACTACAGACTTTAAAGAATTCTTTGTGACCAGAGAGGAGTACAACAACAAAGCGTGCAAATGTCCCGCTTGTCCCAAACCCATCAAGTGTGCATACAACAAGCACACTTGCAAGCGAATCATACAGTCCGAGTGCAACTTGAAAATGCGCGATTTGAACATTACGTGGGTTTCAGACGCGAAACGGTCTCGCTTCGACATAGAGACGTACCTAAATCAGACGTGGAGTCTCTTAGTTACGGATCGCGAAATGAAGCTCAATAACACGTGGAGCACAAATTCGTCGCTAGAACTGCAGCGTCTGAGCGACGAGTTGAATCGTACGTGGAGCGCGGCTATCACGAATCACGAGAACGAATTGAACGACACATGGAACAGAATGTGGGACGAAAGAGAGACCGCTCTGAACGCATCTTGGAGTAGCGCATTACTGAGCGAAAAGTCGGCGTTGAATTCGTCTTGGTTAGACGACATGTGGGACGGCAACAATTCGTGGCGAAATGCGTTGATTTCGAGAGAGACTGCGCTCAACTCTTCTTACTACGATAGAGAAGTCAAATTGAACGATTCTTGGCGAGCCGCGCGGTTCGATTGGGAAGTGAAGTTCAACGAGTCATGGAAGGCGTTTCACTATGACTGGGGCGTCAAGCTGAACGAGTCATGGAGCGACGCGCAAACTGACCGCGAGACGACTCTGAACATCTCGCGATTGCATTGGGCCATCGCGCTGAACGATACGTGGCTAAATCGAGAAGTGGCGTTGAACGATTCGTGGAGAAACGCGCGGTCGGCTCGAGAAGTTGAGTTGAACGTGTCTTGTACAAACTCGCTAACCACTCGAGAAGTTGCGCTGAACGCGTCGTGGGAAAATCGCGAGATTGCACTGAACAAATCGAGACTGGACAGAGAAATCTTGCTGAATGAAACGTGGAGAAACGCACAGGCGGCTCGAGAAATTGAGTTGAACGCGTCTTGCTCGGCCACACTAACTACTCGAGAAACTGCTCGAGAAGGCGCGTTGAACGCGTCTTGTGCAGCCGCACTAACTACTCGAGAAACGACGCTAAACGCTTCGTGGGAAAATCGCGAGATTGCGCTGAACACGTCGAGTCTGAACAGGGAAATTTTGCTGAATACAACATGGAAGGAACGAGAAGCTGCGCTTAACCTGTCGTGGGAAGATCGCGAAGCCGCGCTGAACAAATCGAGACTGGACAGGGAAATCTTGCTGAATGTGACATGGAAGGGTCGAGAATCGGCGCTCAACGCGTCGTGGAAAGATCGAGAAATCTCAATACAGACGTGGTTGAACGAGTCGTGGATAGGAGACTGCACGACGCGGGAGATCGCTCTAAACGCTTCGTTACGCGACTGGGGAGTAAAAGTGAACGAGTCGTGGATGGAATCGCTGGCCACTCGTAACGCGTCGTGGATGGTAGCGTGGACCGATCGCGAATTGGCCCTCAACGCGTCGTGGTCGGCCGCGTTACTCGCTCGGGAAACGAAGTTGAACGAAACGTGGAACATGCGTGAACTAGTCTTGAACAATTCGTGTCTGGTTTCGCAGCTTCACGCGAACGACACTTACGAGCGAGAATTGGCGGTCCTGTCTCGCAGTTCCGTCGCGTCTCACAAATGTTCCAACCTGATAGACGCGTACGAATTGTGCGTGCATTCTAGACGAGTGTGCGATTGTGGCTTCAAAGACACCGAGGTCCTCAAGCTGAGCAACGCCAGCCGTCACTTGCAGCAGGACGTGGACGAACTGCGTCGTAAAGTGAGCTCGTTGGAACTCGAAAGGGACAAGCTGTCCAAAGACTTGACCGACGCGAGAAATCAGTACATGGAGCATCTGGTTACGTATCACACTCTAAAGCGGGAGTACGACGATCTTGCTATTAATGAACGTTCGTTGAAAGCAAAGTACAATGATTTGGAGCGAAGGTTCCGCGACAAGACGTCGACCACTAGCAGACCCAATATCAGCGTTACGACTCTAAAGTGCGACGACAATGAATTGAACAAGAAGTACAGAGATCTCGAAGCGAAGTACGACGCTCTCGCCGGCAAGTCATCCGTGCCCAAACTGAACGAAATCATTACGGCCAGTGTTATAGTGGAAAAGGTTAGAGACATAGTAGACGACATCTCTAAGCGAGGCATTTCAACTGCGCAGTACGTTTCCCGTCTCACTAACGTGCGCACGATTTACGACCACTTAGACGTGTTGCGCGACGCGGTCCTCAACGTGTTGAGCCAGCTCTCGCAGCAGCAGTCGGACATGAAGGCGATCGAGGAGAAGCAGAAGAAGCAAGGAAACTGCAATTGCTCCAAGTTGACCGAGCTGAACAATACCGTAGAATATTTGCAATCCGTACTTCGCGACAAGAGTACTGTTACCAATGCAAAGTCGTCCGGAGACGACACTGAAGACGTGAAATGTGAACTACAGGACTGCCTAAACGAAATCAAGTCGACTCAGGCGGTGTGTTCCGAACGCATATACAAGTTAGAGCAAGGAGACAGCGCAGAATATTAAGAAGAATCCGTCGAGTACATTGGCAAACGCGGATTTCGCGCAAAGTCTACGGGGGAGACGATGAAGGAATTGTACAAACGCCTACTGCAATGCACCGTTGCGCGAGTCAGAGACTGGGACCAGCGCTACGGAGCTTTGGGATCTTTGAACCGGTCGCTGCAAGACGTGGTGAACATGGGGAGTCGCGAATCGCGTCAGAACGCCGTGAACACCGTGACTTCGGTAATAGGAACTCGAAGACGTCAGGCTCAGACTGTGGCGTACGAAACCGTGCGCGCCTTCCACACCCACTGCTTGTGCTCGGAGAACCGAGACATTGCCGGATTTCCCTGCAGCAACGATTCGTTCGTACAGTCAGTCTACAAACGCAGCTCGGCGGCATTCACTAAGCAACTCTTGACTGCATCCAGCGTCGCGGCCGACGACGAAACGAAGAACAAGTTGTTGAACGCTTGCATCTTTGCGCTTGGCAAGAGAACGTCAGCGTCTCCGTGCGCCGTGCAGTGTCGCTTCAGCGCGTTACGGCCCGTGACTCCTCAGTCCAGTTGGCATTCTATGCTAGCGGACATCATAGACAGATCTGCTTTGGAAAACATTCGATTGAATGGTGGCGACCGAGACGACAAAGAAGAAGACGACAGTAGCAACGAACACGTTATCCCAACTATTACGACCACTTCGTGCCCCAGCGCTCCACCGTGCGTTTGCAACTGCAATAACAAGGATGGCGGCGGCAACGGCGGTTGCCGAAACAACAAGGGTGCTGATGATGACGACGATGGTAATGATGATGATGAGGACGATGATGAGGACGACGCCGATGATGACAAGACCGAGAATAAGAACAACGCGAATAGGCCGGACTGGAAATCTTTATTGAGCAACTCGGACGTGTATAAGATCCTGGCCGCCGTAATTGGTGGCATGACCGTCGTGTTCAGCGGATGTTGCATGTTTTTCAAGCGAAAGTGTTGCAGGAGTGATTTAGACGAGTATTGACGACGATGTGTGTGACGACGAGCGCGAATAAAATGTTGAAACGAGTGAGCGTGTGCAAGATTTTATCTTTCATTACCGGGTCAGACAATGGAGTTACGGTGGAAACTATTTCCAACCTCGATAAAGTATTCGACGCCAAGTGTCACTTGACGCTCGGCATCGCGCGAATACGCGAGCTATACGCCAGCGAAGAAAGTGCTACTGCTCTAGAATGGCAGAAGAAGCAGAATATACACGTATCTCCTAGCATACACGCACAGCATCAGCAGCGTAAGTACGACGAAGTAGTCGTGGTGCTGGTTACGAACGCCGACGACAACATTGAGAGAATGTATAGCTCATTCGAGGAATATTTATTTGGAACGGTGTATCCACACAACGTTTCATACAAGCCACTGCCCGTTCTTCTCACACACTTTTACATGCACAGACTTGCGTTAATCAGTACCATGAGTTCGCTGTTTGCTCGGTTACAATTGCAGCAAGTTCCGCCACCAGAAGAGCCGTATACCATCGAGAAAATGCTTAACGAAAGCGGCATAGAAGCCGACGACGATACAAAGGTCGTAGTGGGTGCAGTACCGTTCGCGAACGCTCTGAAATTAGCCGTCGAGATTAACGTCAGCGTCACCGTGTACAAATTCTTGACCGTCACGTTCCCGCAAGTAGTGAAGTTGTTCTCGGGACAGGCAGTGGGACATTCATTGCAAGAGGAGCAGATTAAAAGATACAAAGCCATCGTAAATGCGTGTGTAATCGCGTTAGGCGCAGATGGGTCGACGCCTAATCGCAACGCGGACGTGTTCTCGCTTTCGGACGATGTGTGGGTATCCAAAGTTACTAGATGCGTATTTGTAGAGAGAGGACAATTCTTCATAGACGCGCCATTAATGTGGTATCTGCGACTGTTCGCGTCGCCTTTAGGACTCACGCGAACCTTTTCCACTCCTTTGCCGCACATATGCAAACGAGTCATTGGAGAACTTGAAACCGACGACATGCTCGTACAGTTGGCGTCGTACTACCTACTTAGAATATTGCTTCCTAACATACTTAAGTCTGTCACAGTACTTAACGTATTCAAGATAACAGATGCGTACAACAGCCTTTTCAAAACACAATACATTCCAGAAATTAGACAAATCGCAGTGAAACGCGAATTTGTAGACGTGTACGCTTCGTTCACTACGCACGCAGACAAGCGCGTGCCTACCCCATACACCGAACCAGCCGACGCAACCGAAGTGTCTGACGCTACGACGTTGGTGAAGCCGGCGCTGTTGCCGCACTCTGACTGCATGGAGCGCGCTTTCGGATCCGCCATCCAAGAACAGAAGACGGTCGTTCTGTCGAAACCTGGACTGGTTTCGTCACAAGTTTCTAACTTTACACACGCGTACATCGTCGCTCCTCTGAAGTTGGGGTACGTGAAACGAGTTTAGAACTTTATTGTCTTGACTTGTCTCATTGGGAATATGTTGTTGTAGTGGGGAGTAAGTGCCATGAGTTGATCAAACAAGCAATGTCCGCTGTTGCTAGTGGCGAATGCCCCCGTATTCGGTCTCTGGCCGGGGAAACACGTAAAGTAATACACCGGAGTGTGTGACGAGCTGTGCGGCATCTCGATCCGCAGAACGTCGTTCTCGTCCTTGCAGCGTTTGGTTCCCGTGCTTTTGTCGATCTCGTACATGCGAGGAAGGAAGTATGGACTACTCGTTATCTTGTGCTTGGGCGTGCAAAACAATTCCAGCGTGCCACCCTTGCGCATGATGCGAAACACGGCCATTTCGTTCGCGTCGCACTTTTTCCTTCCGTCGGTCTTACTCCCGTCTAACACTTTAGCGCAACGACGGATACCGCCGCCGTAGTCGAAGCACGTCCAGCGCTTACTGTTGTCTCCTCCGCCGTTGCAAGCGCTGCGGCGAGCAGTCGCCGTCGTTCGTGCACGGCAAACTTTCTCGGGCGCAGTCCCACTGCGGCGTGTTCACGTAGGTTGCAGTTGCCATCATTATTTTAAACAACGAACAGATGTGTATATATGTATGTATCGATAAGAAGAAGAAGCAAGTAGAATTAGAATGACTACTCTACTTTCGTACCGAGCATCCTACTTGGCCACTTTATATATATTCGCTACCCTCCAGAACGGACCCTTTGACCATTTCGTCGGAGACAATGCAGAGCTGGACGCGCGACTCGCCTACTCCGACGGTATGGACGATGTCGAACCGGACGAATCGTGGTTCTGGCGCGGAGTGTGGAACGAGTACCCCACCGCAGTAGCACACTCGGTGTCGGACGTCTCCAAGATCGTGGCCAATCGTGATCTCGTAATCAAAGCGTGTCAGTTGTTCGACAACAACACTTTGCTGGCGGGAAACGCTCTCGAAGACACGATCCCTATCGCGCCTGGCTCGCCGTGGACTAGGCAGACTCACGCAATATTCAAGAAATCTCAATACTTGACGTTGGCGTGTGCTCTGAGAAATGCTACTCCTAAATTTATGCCGTTCCTGGCACGTCCCGCGCTATATTCGGCCTATCTTACTTCCAAGTACGGGCTGGGAGGCGAAAACGACGTTACGACCGTAGAAGCTTTCATAAACAGATGCGGCTTCTCCAAGGACTACTGCGGTCGGTTCGATAAGGCGGAAGAGCACGACATCGACCGCATAGTGCACAAGACCGCGGACGAAATGTACGCCCGAGACATTTACGTGGGTAGCGTTCGCCACGCGACGAGCTTGCTGAAATTAATGTTGAAGAGAAATTCCGAGTACCTAAATTGTGCGAAAGTGAACACCGTGAGCAGCGCGACTTTCCGAATGGACAATCGCATCGTTAGGTACGACATGCACGTTTACGCGCGAGACGCGCACAACTCTACGTCAGTAGTGTACAAGCACACCACGGTCTTGAATCCGTCCGCGCCGTACTACTCCCAGACGATGGGCGGGATCGGCGAATTCACCAAGGCGCGAATGGTGTACAGGCTGACCAGTCGAACCGACGGACGCGTGATTTCGCTGTGGCACCGAATCGGCACAAGTGAGACGATCGCTATCATGGAAGGACACAATTCCCGCATCGCGACTAAAGTGTGCACTTTCGACCATCCCGATGACAACGAAATCACCTCAGCGTGGCGAGCCGCGTCGTACATGGCGTACCCCGTACTCCCATCGGCGATCGCGTACGTCAGTGAAAAGCGCACCATGCTACTCACTGTAGATTTCTCCTCGTTGTGTCAAGCGTTTCTAGCGATGGATAGGAACCTCACCGATCTAATCTCCGCGCACATGAAGAACGCCTTCGCATGTTTAGACGGCGACTCGTATCTCAGTCCGTGGATCGAGCTGGGTAAGGACGTGGTTCGTAAGGCGATGGACGCTCACGTGTACGATGTGTACGAAGAAAGTGATCATCGAGAAGTAGACCATGTCGCTACTACCCACTCTAAAGCCTCCGCTGCTGAAGATTATTATTCAGATTCTTCTTCAGCTCCTACCAATATTTCTGATCATACTACTGAATCATCTACTACTGATACTACTAATACTACTGCTTCTTCTTACAAAGAATACGATTCAAATAGTGAACCACACTATAGCAACAGCAACAACAACGAAGAAGAAGTTGATGATGCCGTTGTTGCTGATGCTAAAGACGACGAATATGCGGGACTTAACGACCTCACAAATAGGACAGCGTTTAGGAAAAGTTACAACGAATTAAGTGATCGCATTAGAGCCATGGTACTGAACAGGACCAACGGCATCGACTCGAACGAGCTGAGACGTCTCAGGGACCGTCTGAATCTCGCTCGCGAACTCTACGACAAGACATTCGCGAAAGAGAATCAATAAATGTATGAATCTTTATTCATTCAACAACTCGTGCTGGCTTCTGTGTCTTCTTATTACTGTTGTTGGTGGTGGTATTGCTGCTGCTGCTGCAGTTGTTCTTCTGGTGTACGAAGTATACCTTGCACGTCGTAGGGCATCTCCTTCAGCCTGTTCACACAGTCTATGTACATGTTCCGGAGTAGCTGCTCAGCGTTCAACACGGCGTCTAGGCGAGCACCGACGTGTTGAAGCGTCATGACGTCTCGAGGGTCGTGCGTGCAGCGGCTGTTCACGGAACACACACACGACTCGTCGTACGTCTCCAGGACTCTTTTCAGCTCGAACGCGTTAGTGGCATCGGTAGAGTCGAAATGATCGCTGAACATGCAGTATAGATACATGGCGTTTAGGAACTTGTTGCACGTGACAACGTCAGACGCGTTGCCGTCGAAGCGAGTGGTTACGACGGCGCACATGTCACTGCACAAGTTGATGCGACGCTCCTCGGGAACGTCGGCCTTTAGGTAGTCTAGAACGACGGTCAGAGGAAGTGGGCAAGCGTGAAACAGTTCTCTAGACTCGCACAGTGCATTGCACACCGACGGATCGGCGTACCATCTGATCTTCTTGTCTCCGCAAGCGTACAGCGTCGTCCAGTAGTACATGCGCAGATACGACTCGACCATGGCTTGAATGCGCTCTCTGCTCGTTCTGCTCCTCTCCAGCTTTCTCGCGCGCTGAAGCGTGGTAATCCGCTCGCTGGGCACAAACTGTTCAAGCGTCGCCACCAAGCAAGCGCGAAACTGCCCTTGGCGTCTCGCTTCCCGAGCACGTTCCTCAGCCAAGTCACGCTGCCGTTGCTCCTCCTCTTGCCCTCCATCGTCTTGTCGTCCAGCAGCAGCGGCGTTGTCAGTGTTAGTGGTTGTGGTGGTGGTGCAAATAGGTTCCCACGTTTCCACTCCCGGAATGGCGCAGCATGCAGCGATCGCCTTCCGCAGGGAGTTGAGTCTCTCTCCTTGAGCGGGAGCCATGTTTGGCAGAACTTCCATTCCTCCAAACATCAGAAGAGGTACAATCACTTGAAATGGATGAGAGTAACCCGACTGGGACACGTTGAGTGTGCGAATTAGAACGTCGTCAAACAGATGAAACAGTCCGTTGTGCGGGTGCGGTCCCTTGACCGTTCTCAGGTCCACCGGGGACGTCGTTCTACCGTCCAGTTCCTCCGGCAGCAGCACGCTAGAGGCCGAGCTGGCTTGCCTGTAATCCGCTTGCAGCTGGGACATCACGTACAAGTCTCTGATGTGTGGCCGCAACTTGTGCAGTCGACCCACGGCTTGCACGAGCGCGTCAGAGTCGTCGGTCAGCATGATGGCCACGTCCCACGGAGTGTTTGGACTGTTGCGAAGTCTGGCGTACTGTACCACGTCTATCATCTTAACTTCTCCTTCTCCGGGAAACGAAGGTGGTATGACGGTGAACGAGTCTACCGTGGTTGCGAGAGATCGCGACAACTGAGTGTCTCCTCGGAGCAACACTTCGTTCACGTAGCTAGAGAAATGCAGCATGCAGTCTCCGCAAGCCGTCAGCTTGCACGCCTCCCACATGCGCGGTGGGTTGGCCGGGGCGTTGTTCCTTGCAGCAGCGCACGCCGCGTCCGTGATGCAGCCTCTCCTTCGTTTGATCTGCGCTCGCCACTTGAACACGTTGGGAATGCCGTCCATGACGACCACCACGCTGACGGTTGCGTTCGCGGTAGATCCCAGCACGCCGCTCTTGATCACGTACTCGATTTGACTGAGTATAGAGTGGAACACGGCGTTGAAGAATTCGTCGTACGTCGTGCAGCGAGTAGCGTTGACGTTGCTGCTGCCGTCTCCTCCTTCATCTCCTTCTCCTCCGGCAGTGCGAAACTTGCAAGTGAATAATTTGTTGGCAGCTTCCACGCGTTCACGCACTATAGGCGCAAAGGACACGACGGTACCGTCGGTAGACCACGTTATCATGGCGTCCTCGTCTTCTTCGGTGCGCATTCTCTTGTTACCGCCGCTGCCGTCACCAAACTCGTCCGCAGCAGCGTCATCGTTGTTGTTGCCGGCCGCCGGGTCCCCACACATGAGCGCGTCCAGTTTCACGTTGGCCGCGTGTAACAAGGGCAGATGCTTGTACAGGAAAATGTTACCGTCTACCACTATTAGTACGCTGGTCGGATCTCTGTTGGACATTACAGTGGTAGAAACGTGCACGTCGTCAGTCAGACTACCGGTTGGCATCGCGGCAAACGCGTCCGCCGACACTCGCTCGATGTCTCCTCCTTCGGCGTGGCGCAGCGATAGTCTTCTGTGCGACGGTCTCTCGAAGGCGCATTTGCGCACGGCTATCCGGATTTCCTCGTCGACTCGAAACTCGTCTCTGTCGGGGCGCGTGTCTATGCCGAGCAGGTCCCTCTTGAAAGCTTCGATGATTTTCACGCGAATGGCGTGTCGAACGAGGGACCATAGCTGATGGACTCCCATTGTATTACGCGACTTTTACGCGACTGAAGGCAACGGGGGAACAATCAAGGCGTACAGGATCCGCAGGCACTCGGACGAAGTCAGTGGGATCGAGACGGGACTCGTGCTGTTCACAAGGGGATTTTTGCCGCCTCTGCCGTAAAGGGACGCTGCGAAGTAACTGGTCACCGAATTGACGGGCGGGTGGTAATATAGGCACGGGCGGTAAGTGAAAGGGCAAACGCCGATAGCATCTAGCACGTCTCGCGGAAGCCCGATAATGGGCGAGGGCTTGAATTCTATCCACCCTCGGGTTGTGTCACGCGACTGCTTATCCTCGAGCAGCTTAGTGATGACATCAGCTGCATTGTGCAATGCGAACAAATTCATCTGCACTACTTGTCGCACTACGGCGTCGGCATCTGGCACGTCTTTCCAGCGAAGCAAAGCTTCGGCTGCGAACGTGGGCAATCGCAATTCGTCGGCGACTGGAATTAACATCGCCGAAGCATCAATATGCAGAGCGTCAACCGCGACTTTCGTCAGCTCGGCGACGTCGCCGCTCAGAATCGGTAATCTGTTGCGAGAGTATTCTTTGTCGATACTGTCGTGTGCGCCCAGCGGAAAGAACAGACACCGGGAGTACACGTGATTGTACACTATGTTTGTGTGTTTGGCGTATTCGTTACCCCGCATGAAATTATTGAGCAGAATGAAGGTCATGGCTCCGATTCCCAGTGGAGGAACGTGTCCACTCGGGATGCCCGAGATGGACGACATGCACAACTGCCACATATGGAGCAATGCGTCGGCGCAGAGCCACGTCTCGTTGGCGAACTGATTTCGCTCCGCGTCGTAGGGGAACCTAACGGACGGGTGCCAAGCGGGTATCCGCTGCAGCGGCGCGTACACCCAGAAGTGGGCATATCCGGGAGAGACCTGCAGCAATTTCTTGACGATGGCCAGATTGATTTGGTTGGGAAACAGAACAGTGGGGTAGCGCTCGAACAGCACCTCGGCGGCGTGCTTGCCGCCGATGCGAACTGTGACCGGAACGGCCGAGTACTCGTGCACCAACTCTATGCAGCAGTCGCTCTGTGCTGACACCAAGTCGGGAAACGCGCGCTGAGCGACCACGTACAATTTCTTTTCCACATTCGACAGGGATTGCATTTCTTGAGGATCGTTGCCGCCGGAAAACACCGGACCTTTGTCAACGGTCGATCTGACGACGTTGAAATAGTACATGTTCTTTGTCGAGTTCCATATGTACTCTTCGAGAATGGAGAGTAATTCACCCACCGCATGTGGATCTGGTTGTTGAACGGCAGCCATAATAATAATTTTATACACAACACTGCTAACAACAGACACTGCACCAATATACATACACACGCAAAGTATCTTTATTTTCAATTCCACATTTTACAATCGAGACATGTTGCGACCGGCTTCGATGGAAGCCTTAGTGACGTTGCTGATGATGGCGTTGAGCGTTCGCGCGTTTCTCTTGCTGGGCTCGCTAATGTCCAGCTTTGTGCTCGGCTTCAGCAGACGCAGCAGGAACTCGATCTCGCTGGTGGGGCACATGAATCGAATGCCGTCTCCGTACATGTTGTAGTAACACTTGGACAGAAACAACCTGCAGCTAGCGGCATCTAGGAACCGACAGTGCGTCAAGTAGCTGCCCTGGAATCTGTCCTTGTAAGGAGCCAGAAAGTCCGACTCGAGCAGCGACTTTGGTAGGATGGTCACTTCGGAGTCGTCCTCGATCATGTCGCGAATGGTCTGGTCCACGATGGCCCCGCACGCGCGCTGCTCCATCACTATTCTCGTGATCTGGTTGTTGTTCTCGGCGCCAGCGGTTCCGTCCACGATGCGCGGCATGTTGGACGCAAAGAGCAGCGCGCCCGACATCAGCAGCTGCGCGTGCTTGTATGCTATGGTTCCCTGAATAAAGTCTGTGCCCATCCACCAGTTGTTGAATGAGCCGAAAAAGTTGTTGTCCCAGCAATGCATCACCGGGTTCGTGGAGCGAGTTTCGGACATGTAGTGTTGGTAGAATATGTTCATAGCCATTCGCAGGCACGGTCTACTGTGCAGCAACGCCAGAGTCATGTCGGACGGCCGCGGAAGTCCGTCGCAAGACTTCATGGCTTCCACGATCGTCGCGAACGTGTGCGAGTCCATCATTTCAAAATTGAGACATCGCATAAAGAGGGAAATGTTGCTGGGGGACACGCTGCAGCCCTTGACGTAAAAGTTCTGCATGTCTTTGGTGTGCGCGTTGTGCTGGTAGAAGTAACGCTCCTCTCTAGACTTTGTCTCCCCGTTCAAGCCGTGAACTATGAGAGGAAGCGCCGATATGGTTCCAGTCTCGGCGTTCATAGTCTTCAGCTTAAAGTAATTGTGGTTGGACGAGAACACTGGTATGGTGTCTTGGGAATCTAATATCATCATGTTGTGCATGTACAAAGATGTGGAGGTAGCCGGATCGACTATGTTGTGCATTAAATTCTCGTTGTTGCCGACTCCCGCTGCGGCGCCCATCATAGAACTGCCGCCGTCGGCGACCACCGTCGAGCACGGCATCTCCGACTTGATTGTGGGGAAGTTGGTATCGCAATGGCCGGGCATGAGACCCGACATGATGTCGTAGTCCGTGGACCTGCAGTCCGCAGCAAGTCTGTCCAGGATACTGTTGACGTCGTAGATGCTCTTGCATTGAGCCAGCATCATCTTGGTGTCTTGGGAGAGGTAACTGTTGTCTAGCATTCCTTCGTCCAACAATTTGCTGCGAGTTAGAGTGTCGTACTTGAACAGAATGTCCATCATGGTGCGGTGACTGCACACGGTACTCATGGGAATCGACTGCTTGGTTCCGCCAGTGGCCATCTTGTTGATGTTGTGTACGCATTTCAGGAGAGCGTACTGCGTGGCCATTCGCACGCGGTCCAAGTCTCCGTTCTGATACGTGTCGAACCCGCTGAGCAGCATGCTGCGGATCGAGTCCTCGTGCTTGATGAGCACGCGAAGTAGCGCGGTTCCGAACGCGTTGATGTACCTGCACATGTCCACCACGTAAGATCTGATGCTGGTACTAGTCTTGTCTATGGAGAATTTGCACAGCCACAGACACCGGGACAAAGAGAACAGAGCTCCTAATATTTCTCCGCGACCGTAAAGCCGGTCCGTATCTTTGCCCGATGGCGTGTAGTTTGCGTTGCTCATGATGAGCAGGCATCGCGAGGCCACTTCCATGGCCGAGAATGCCCATCCCACGACTTTTCGCACCTCTTGCGAACTCGTTCCGCTGGGCGAACTGTTCACCAAGTGCATGAACACGTCGCATATTCCCTTGTACACGATTATGCCCAGCAACTGCTTGGTCCTACTCTCTAGCACAAACACCTGTTCGCGCTTGTGATACTTCTTCTTGTCGATGATTCCTCCTCCGTTCGCATCCAAGTAGTTCGGCACGTCGTTAAAGTTGTACAGAAAGCCGGCGTACCTGGTCATGAACGGTGTTATGGACAACATCGCTTCTATGTCGGACTCTAGCGTTATGGACTTTCCTCTGTACTGATACACGCGCAGAAACGCGGCATGGATAGAGTACATTCCCCTGGCTCTGCTAGTGCCCGTGATTGGCACGATGCTAGGATCCACTCCCGATTCCACGTCCGTAGTCATGTCTATGTCGTCGGTGTCGTCGATAAATGAGCGCGCGGTCGCCGCCATCATACCGCCGCCGCCACCGCTCATTGTGGGAACAGTGCCAGCGGTGCCCGGAGCCGGCATCGCCTTTGGTTCTGTGCCACCACCAGCAGCAGCCATATTTTGTGTGCTGTATGTTTATTGACTACATATTAATAGAATAGACGCTATTGCAACTATTCCCGTTGCGGCGATTGCCAAATCCGTTCCTACCCTACCTACCATCGCAACATCATCCTTCTCGGTCGCGCTCGAGAGCTCGGCGTGCAATGCCAGTCTGTTCAGCATGAGGGCCAGCTTGTTACGTATGGGGAACGCCAGTTCGTACGTGCCGTGGCGCGTTATTCTGAAACATATGGTGTACACGAGAGACCCGTGGTTCTGCTCGCAGTCCGTGAGCAGCGACTCGCGCAGCTCGCTCGTTTCACGCGCGAGACGAACTCTTTTCTGCTCTTTACTTTCGGCGACAGCGGCATCATTCTGCTCTTTCACGTCGCCACCCACCGCGGGCCACGCGATCCACTCTTTACACACGCGTCGCACGCACTCCACAACGTGGTCCTGCGACGGGGCGTACAGCGGCTCTTCCGCGAGGTGCCGCGCGACGCTCTCGTCGTGAGTGGCGGCGACGTCGTCGTAGCCTATGGGCAGCGTGGCCAGCGTGCTAATGTCGACTCCGCGTCGCAGAGTAGCACGCGTGTGCATCTGGAAGCCATACGCAGCTTCTATGGTCTTTGCGAGTCTGTCAATGATGGAATCCATATTATTTTTGGTCGGTGTATGCAGTGTGGAAAAATTATAATTTATTTGCACTCGTCGCGCATCCTCACACAATGTGCTGGTTGTGAAAGTACTGGGGCATCACGAACATGTTAGCCAAGACGCACTCTTCGGGCGGCGCCAACTCCTCGCGCAACGCGTCCGCGTCCGTCAGGTAGTCGATGATCTCGGGCGAGCTGTAGTAGCGGCATACGGTGCTCGGGCGCGACAGCACGACTTTGGCCTTGCGTCGAAGGGACCGCTTCACTGCGTTGCGAACCATGGTCATCGCATCGAAGGCGCGTTGCGCGATGTAAGCGTTCTCCTTCTGCACGCTCATGTTGTCGGGAATCTTCCAATCCGAGCCAACAATCTTGGTAACGTAAGGAGTTGAAAAAAGACAAAAGCAGTACTGCTGATTGTTGGTTGCCTGCTGTTGTTGATGATGGTGTCTATTGTAGACGTCTCTTTCATCCACTTCTTCTTCGTCAAGAATCCTTGCGTTCTGATGCTGCGTGCGACGCAACACGTCCTCGTCGTACTCCGACAGCATTGGGAAGTCTGACGACGATTGTATCATTAGTCTCTTGGCGTACAATTTCTTGTTGCCACTGTTTCTCCGAAGCGTTCCACCGCCACTTCCGTCTCCTATCTGAATTACGCTCTGCAGTCGCTCGTGGAACTCTCGCGCAACAGTCATGAGGTACACCGAGGATTGAATGTCTGAGACCGTGATGCTCTTGGGGAAGGTGCTGCCTTTCCAATCGAGCCATTTGATCACCTCGGGGAACACGCGTTGATGCGCGGCGTATGCCACTATAGACGACGATGACGTTGACGCCGACACTAATGAAGAAGACGATAAAGACATTGGATGGCAGAAACTGTCGCGGTGCACATCGGCAAAAAGCACCTTAGACACGACGTTGTCCGGCGTGCAATCTACGTAATCGTAGTCGTCGGCGTCGGCATCGCATTGCCCGTAAGCGGCGATGCGCAAAAAGTCGGAGCGAGACCAGCGTTCGGGTCTGAACACTCGGGCTGGATATCCGAACGCGCAGAGCATGGGGCCGATGTAGGACCAAGTCCGCGGGAACAGCGAGGGTCTGTGTGTGTACAATCCGAGCCAACAATCTTGGTAACGTAAGGAGTTGAATGGCGTCGAACACGTTCAGGTCGGAATTTCTGGACCAATTCTTGACTTGCGCGTCCGTAACGGCCATGCAGCTGACGGGTTCCAGAATGCGCAAGGTGGCGTACGCGACCGGGTCTATGAGAGGACCTTGCATTGAATTGGGTAGAGTGTGATCGTAAAATGGATTCTTCGCGTAACGCGAAAAGACGCAGTAATCGAGTAGCGCGACTTTGAGGGTGGAATACGCCAATGGCCCGTAAGCGCGTAATGGCCGTAAGCGCGGCCCGTATATCGTACTTGAGGAAAATATTGAACGTAAGGTGCATATATTACCTTACGGAAACTCGAAGTGAGAGAATGACACGAGAAACAACCACCACTATTGTAGCAAGATCTTTTATTCGCCAATTTCATTTCGAAATGCTGCGCAAGTTCACGTTGCTCAAGTCGATCACGTCTCCAGACTGACGTTCAAAGTGAATATTCAATTTGAGGTGAATATTGTACTTGAGGTGAATATTGAACGTAAGGAGAATATTGAACGTAAGGTGAATATCCAACCTGAGGTGAATATTGAACGTAAGGAGAATATTGAACGTAAGGTGAATATCCAACTTGAGGTGAATATTGAACGTAAGGAGAATATTGTACTTGAGGTGAATATCCAACTTGAGGTGAATATTGTACTTGAGGTGAATATTGTACTTGAGGTGAATATTGTACTTGAGGTGAATATCCAACTTGAGGTGAATATTGAACGTAAGGAGAATATTGAACGTAAGGTGAATATCCAACTTGAGGTGAATATTGAACGTAAGGAGAATATTGAACGTAAGGAGAATATTGAACGTAAGGTGAATATTGTACTTGAGGTAAATATCTAACTCGAGTTACATATTGAACTTGAGGAGAATATCTAACTCGAGTTACATACTGAACGTGAGTTACATACTGAACGTGAGTTACATACTGAACATACTGAACTTCAACTTTGGACGGTGGGACACGCTCAACGACTTGACCACTCGGTACGCTACGTTGCGAGCGATCGTTCCGTTTCCACAGAACGCCGCAGCCGCCTACCCCGACGTAGTGGTGAAGGCGCGCACGTACCCACGCAACCCACGCACGTACCCACGCAACCTACAGTAGGTAGATGCCTCTGAGGTTGCAAAGGCGTTTCAAGCGGAGTACGCCAGACAAGCGGCAGCGACCAAAGCCGATGACGCTCCCGTTCAGACGTGGGGCTTGGGTGCCTTGGCTTTCTTCGGCACGTGCGGCGGCAGCAGCTGGGTGTGGACCCGAGCCATTGTGGAGGCGAAAATGTGGCTGTCTACTAACTACCAAATGTTGATGGTAACTGCAGAGTCTCCCACCGCATCCGCCATCGCCGCACAACTCCTGTCTAAGTCGTTCGAGGAGACGCACTTCCCCGAAGCGATGTTCGCACTCGCGCGAGTCCTGTTTTGCGGCAACGTGAAGGCGACTTACGCGGCGAAGAAATACGTCGCTGAGGCGATACGGTACACCGGCAGCGATAAGTACAGATCCACCGTCAAGAGCGTGAGCGTTAAGGTGAAATCCGATGGAGACAAGACCGAGGCAGAGAAGAAGCTGTACGTGGCCAAGATCGGGGTTCCGGAGAATTTCGGGGAGGCGTTGGCAAACTGTTTCTGGCTGGACGAAGATACCGATACTGAAGACAAGGCATCCAAGCCAACGATCGAAGAGCTAACCTACACCGTGTATACCAAGAACGGCGGCAACGGTCTGAAAACAATTACGCACACCTTGTTTGAATACGACAATTTCAATGCTAAGTTGGAATGGAAGCACACACTGGATTCAAACTTGATATCTGATGCTAACCACGAGAGTGCAATGTTGAAAGCGGTATTCAACCCCCATCGCGACTGGTTGATAAAGAATGAGGCCGTAAAATTGTTGTCTGCGGAACAAGCAACGGCCCGTATCATTGCAATGGTGGCAGAATGTACCAGACTTATGCACATTTCGCGAGATGCGGCAATTTGGATTTTCATTTATTCCAATGAAGGATCTATTCCACTTGAAGAGAATGAAGTTATGTTGGAGAACTTTCCGATTCCGCCTCCATCGGCGGAGATGTACAATTTGGTGAATGTCATGTTAAATAGTGAAGTTGATGCAAAATTTATGCTCACGCATCCACACAACTCGGTCAATGTATGTGGTATGCTATTGCATATAGTGTATACCATCCTCCTTGCTACAATGCTAAAACGCACCACCGTGACAAACAAGACGGTAGAAGACCTTATAAACGTTTGGCAATATCTACGCGCATTGGACAGCTATGAAGAGTCGTACGACTTCGAAGCTCCCTACTCTGATCTGGTTAGACTTTCATTATCCAAACTAGCCGAAAATGCAAAGTTTACCGAGCGACTGAGGACCGTCATTGAATCGAACGTTACCAAATATCAAATAACGTACACAAGAGGTAATAGTCCCACAAAGCGAGATGTGTTGCCAGGCGAAAAGAAAGCCGTTGTAAATGCGCTTCGCAACACCTTACACGGATTGACATACGACGTGCACTGCCGCGCTATACTACCGTTACACGTAGCAAACTACGAAGTAAATGAAGAAAGCATACCAAATATGGGCGAACCTATACAGTTGGAAGAGTGTAAAGTGAATGTGGAGATTGGTGACGTCGAAAGGATGCGTCCGAAATTGAGTAAAGCGTTGGAAGAAATGAAGGCTAAATGTGATGAAAATAATAAAGCCGAGAAGGAGCGAATTGAACAATTAAAGCAGTCGTACGACTCGGCCAAGTCTACATACGACAAAGATAAGGTTGACTTCGAAGAGAAGAAGGCGGCTTACACAGCTGCTAAGGAAACGATCGAACAAGAGAAACAAAGCGCTTCCCCAACACCATAACAAGGGATGATTGAATAAAATATGGCGTTTGAATTGCTAAATGCACGCGCCTTTGAGTCTTTCATTGCAATTCCTCACGAATTGGATGAATTGTTACGCGCAGCAGCGCATAATAAGTCTACTAATGAGAAGACTGTTACAATTTCTAATTTCAGTGACGTTCGCCTGTCTAAGGCTGCTATAAATATTCTAGGAGAAAGATACGCGAAGTCCCATAAAATTGTAGGAATACAGATATCGATTGTTACTGGAAATGGTCATGAAGTGAAAGCCCACAATCAGGATAATGATTATAGTATAACCCCGTGGTCATCTCAATTTTCAGTCATTACGAACGGTCCTGCCACAAGTCAACCTCAACCAAACCAAACTGCCACAGTTTACACTTTGCGCGATTCTTATATTTCGGTATTCATACTGCCGGTGAGTAATATCGATGATTTCAACAATGAATTGTTGATCAACGCATCAAATTGGTGGGTTGAAAGTGTAGATGCTCAGCGCGACGCTATAACACTTCCTTCGCAGAAACGTACTCAACTCGGTATCGAACGTAGAAAGCACTCGTTATTGAATTTTGCACAGATCGCAACTCGCGTACTAACGTTCGATACCTTGCGAAAACAATTATGGACTGTGCTACCAACACCAGTGACCCCCAAAGGAGTAACGATGGAAACCGATGATCGTATGAGCGACGTGCTATACAATTACTGTACACTGAGATGTGCGGCACGCTACTTAGATGCAATGCAACATAAATATTGGTTCGCCCGATTGTTACATACTGCTACAGACCGAACGTTCGGAACGAGCGTTGTACATTCTATTCTACAGAAAGTAGCGTCGGGTGAAATACACCATTCGTGGTTGAAATCCGCTCTTCTGTTTGTTACATTTGCAAATACGTATAAAGATCAAACTCTAACATCCAGGCACGTACCAACCAACATTCTAATTTTACAACACGCTTTCGAAAACATAATATGCGCCACGGCTCTTAACAAGAACGTGAAACAATTTCTTTTCGGAGGCAGTCACGTATCGGTGTTATCGTCGAAGTATGTTGCGCTTTCTAGTAATGTAATACAACATATATTGCAGTTGCCCGGAGCTATTGTTACGCCATCCGTATCTAATCCTGACTTGGAACAAACGGTTACAATACCAAACACAGTTGATACAGATGCTAGTAATAACGAGGGCACAACCACTATTGACGATATAGACACCTCAATAACTGGCTCTGCATACACTGCACTGTCATCGTATGCAGCTTATGAATCTGCAAAATCACAATACACAGATTCGCGTAATAAATATATGCAAACAGCGAAGACACTCAAAGAGCATGCCACTAAGTTGAAAGAAGCGAAGTCTGCGGTCGATTTGTATAACGAGAACATTAACAAACGCAATGCAATTGCTAGCGTAGCGGCTTGTTTGAAATCTAAGTGTGCAGATTTACTTAACGTTCATTCGTTCATGGACGTTGTATTCTCTCTCAGAAAATTTTTACAGACTGCCGGTAGCACTGAACCGAGATGACACATGGACCCCAACGGAACATACCGTAAACGGCATTGCCATGTGTGTTATTCAAACTTTGTCTTATGCGACTGGTGCCAAACCTAAAGACATCGCAAGCGCACTGTTTATGCGAATGAAAGATTCGTCTATAGATGATCAAGTCATCACGAACATTAGTGTGAAGCACGTTAAACAATTCTTTACCGCCCTATTGGAACTGGACCAAAATTCATCCGTCGTAGATGATGAATTTGAGTTATGGAATAGAGTCTTCGTACACGAAATAGACAAAGAAACTACGCTGTCCACGCTAGCGGCGACCACTATAATCGTAGCCAATCGCACCTCGTGGTGGCAGAAACACTGCATGCCCGGGGTATGCACTTTTCGACGTCGCGAGGTGCGATTGAACAATTCCATCGCGCTTAATGCGCTACAAATGTGGGACGCTGCGTTGAACGATGTACTGTACTTCAATCCCGACGAACTGTTGGAGTATTGCATTCGAAAGGAATGGTCCACGTATTCGCGCAATGTGTTACACTTTATTCAGAAAGAAGACAACCACTTGTTCCCCCGATGTGGTCCAATGACCGAGTTGACGTTGATACTTCGTTGCGTCGACAGGAACAGAAGCAACGATGCTGCGTACGAAGCGCTTAGCTCGCTGGTGCAAAAGCCACGACGTACTCACCACCAGTGTCATTATTGGGTGCGAGGCGCGCTATTTCCGTTGTTTCGCGCTATCGTTAGGAACGGTGGTGACGCGCGCGTTATAGACTATTGCGACGATGAAGACAAGTCGTTCACAATATGCGTAGGAAATCGGTGGTCGTTCAGGTGCAAACGCTTCTTTTCGCGGACCGATCTCAAAGTAATTGTGTCTGCCGCAACATCTCGTTTCGATACAGTAGAGTCGCGTTACGCACACGAAGTCATGCTCGTTAACGAAGCATACACCACACTGAAGCGAAAGAACGTTGCACCAGAGACCATCGTTATGGGCACTAGCGATTCAGAATTTGACACAGCGAGTATAACGTTCCTGCGAAACAACGTATTACATGTTCCGGACGACGCAACTAGCTTGGACGAGAAACGGTTGCTGTTGGCGGATAGAGACGACAGCACCGCCACACTAACCTACAATTGTACAACTTGGCTGAACGTTCGCAGCGGCGGCTCGTCTGCTACTCGCTCAGCGAGTAAGGAACAGACAATAGCGGCCGGCATACTACAATTTAGACTCGATTTACTGAAGTGTATCCGATACGTAAAGGAAAATATTCCGTTCGTGGCGTGGATAGATCTCACCTATCCCGAGATGTATTCGGATCGCCGGCACTTACTAGGCCTACAGCCAGTTGGATCCAGCGAATACATCAACCCGTACGCACACGAAGCGAACGCACACTTGTTCAAGGACTTTGAATTCGATTCCGTTCTAGAAACACTCGTACACGCGGTGGCAAAGGCCACGCCGCGCAAGCGTAGTGGTACGGTAGAAAGAGAAGAGAGCACAACGAAACGGAGAAGAATACAATATCTTTATTAATCAACCGAGCAACCGCCTTGTATCATGCGCGCTAGAGCTTGCGGTACCGTCTTCCATATACCCGACACGTCGAGCAGCTTATTTATGTCATTTATGTCATCGCGACGATCGGAAGCAGTAACGATTTTCGACCATCGCCTGCTACTACTGGCGTACTGCACGTCACCATCGTCGTCACCATCATCATCAGCGTCGTCGTCCTCGAGACGTCGCCGTCGCCGCCGCCTACTCCGCCTGACTACGACGTCCATACCCTCAGATTCCTCGTTCCCTTCTGAATCCCGTCGCTTAAAGTAAAGTAAAGGGGACGCTTTCGTCCCCTGCGTTCGCTTTCCCTCAACGCGCTAGTTCCCTGTGGTTAGCTCCTCCGCAAAGCACTCCTCTCGGTTCGGTGACTTTCCACTAACAGGGGAGGGCGCTCGCGTCGCAGCGACACCAGCGCCACGGATGGCGTTTTGTTGCGCGCTCGCGGGGAGCTACGGGGTCTCTTCTCCCTGGGATCGGGAAGCGAGCAGACGTTTCGCTCGCAACTTCGCTCTTCGTCGACGGGCGCCTCTTGGTCGGAACTTACTCCCGCCGAGCCCGTACCGCTCGACCTCGGAGTTTATCCCTTTGCCCTACCGTGGGCGGACGTTCGCTCGTAGCCGTGCTGGTGAGTCGGACATCCTAGATTCCTCAGTGTATTTTGTTGCTAGCTGGCGTTGTTGTAGCTATAGCAATAAATGCCTTGTTTGTGTCAGCCAGTGTGTCGTTCCTTTGTTCCCGCAGATCAAGGCCCGCCGTGGTCGGCGTGCGCTCAGTAGCGTACGCGACCACGGGGTGGGGTCCGCGCGGTTTTGAACTGTGTCAGCCGCGCTTAAACGGGGAGAACGTGTTTATCTCCCCCATTTAAACCCCATAACTACAATATATGAAAAGAAGTTATGGAATATTATTTACAAAGTAACTTTTAAATCATGTGGTTGGAGGTTATACATGCTAAGCTGGTTAGATTCGTAGCTGTTTAGAACATTAGGTATAAGGAAGTTAAGTGCTTGTTTGCCATAGTTAGTTCTAGCTCGTGGAAGTGTCCATTTTGCAGTTGATCGGGTTTGAACATACTTTTCTATGGGCTTTAACAATGCGATATTAAGCAAAAAATTACATATTGATGGTGAAGAAAATTTGAGATAGTATAATAGGCGGTACTCAAGAAAAACATTGACACGAATTACTTCATACTTAGTAAACAATTCAGCCGTATGGGCAGTAAAACTGGCACCTGCGATAATCCTGATAGCTTTCTTTTGGAGAATTAGTATTTTCTGTAGATTTGTTTTGGATGTGGTAGCCCAAACTATGTGGCAATAGTTAATGTGTGATTGGAATAGGGCATGATAAATCATTCGTTTTATACAGGGAGGAAATTCAGTGCGGTACCGAGCAAGAAAACCAACGGAAGGAGCTAATTTCTTGCGAAGATGTGTTGCGTGTGCGGTCCAGCTGATACAGGCGTCAAAAATTACACCGAGTGATCTGAAAGTGTCCACGATTTCTATTTTATGATTCCCAAGTTGAAGATCATCATTTAAGTTAATTTTGACGTTTTTAGGCCTGAAGAAAACAGCTTTAGATTTATTGGTATTAATAGACAACCCATTTTGAACGGACCACGAATGCAAAGTTTTAAGAACAGCATTGCCGCGATTTAATAACTGATCTCTTGAGGAGCCCGTTAAGAAAATACTGGTGTCATCTGCGTACACAATGCATTTAACGTTACTGTCAATGTTTACGAGATCATTGCTGTATACGTTAAAGAGAAAAGGACCTAAAAGGCTGCCCTGAGGCACGCCACAGTTTATAGCCTGAAGAGTGGATCCATGTCCATCACAGAAAACAGCCTGTTTTCGATCAGTGAGGTATGACCGTAGAAGATGGAGACACATTCCTCGAACACCATACATTTCTAGTTTAGCAAGCAAAATAGTGTGGTTAAGAAAGTCAAAAGCCTTACTGAAATCAACAAAGATACCGAGAGTTAGACATTTACGTTCAAAATTTTGCAAGATAAATTCTTTTTGTGAGAGGAGAGCAGATTCGGTAGAGCGTCCTTTTCGAAACCCGAACTGTGAATCTGTTAGCAAGCTGTGTTTAGTAAAAAAGCTATCCATTCTTTTTAGAATAATCTTCTCATATACCTTTGAAAAAACCGGAAGTACGGAAATCGGGCGGTAGTTGGTTAATACGGCTTTATTACCTCCTTTAAAGATAACTGTTACTTTGGCATTTTTCATTTCATTAGGGAAAATAGAGCATGAAAGCGACCGATTAAAAATGAAAGCTATATACGGGGCTATTAGGTCTGCAACAAACTTCAGCAGTTTAATTTGCAGCCCATCATAATCCACACAGCGTGTTGATTTCAGATTCATTAATACTGAGAACACTTCTTCTGAATCCGTTTAATAAAAGACTAGTGATTCATTAGGCATATTGCTAATTGTACCAGTGGCAGGTTTTACATCTCCGGTTGGCTTAAAGGCAGTAAAAAAACAGTTAAATTTCTCTGCAAGGGAGGTCCCGGATAAAAGCTCATTTTCGACAAATAGTTCACCTAGTGTTTGGTTATGTTTTTTGTGGACAAAAGCTTCATTCAAAACTTTCCATAGCTGTCGGGGATTGTGCTTGTTATTACTAACTAAGCGCTGCTGGTAAGCTTGCTTAGCGCTCCTTAGCTCACTTGTTAGATTATTACGATATTTTTTGAATGAAACTAAATCAGCAGGATCCTTAGTGAGCATAAAAGGCTTCAAAAGCTTACTTTTGCGGTTCATCATTTTCATGTGAAGGGGGGTTACCCATGGTTTTCGCATCTTAGATTTTTTAGTTTTTGTCTTCCATGGAAAGCAGCCTGTGTAGTGTACTTTTAATTTATTAAGAAAGTGCTTACAGCATTCGTCCGGCTGAGAGTAATTGAAAATCGAGCTCCAGTCTTCAGAAAGTATTGACAGCCTAAAACGGTTAAGGGATTCTTCATTAATGCACTGGTAAGTAAAGACGTTATGTTCACAATTGACAGCAGGTGTTTGGGCAACAATAGAAGCAAATATAGCGCAGTGATCCCTAATATCCGAAACTATAGTTCCAGCACAATTGACATACGAAGCGATGTCAACAATCAAAAGATTAAGTGTACTCGAAGAAGTAGCTGTAAATCTGGTAGGTGTGGTTATTAAATTCAAAAATCCATTGGACCAGACAGCTTCTAAAAAGGCACTGCTGTTACGACTATTATCTTCAAAGTTAAGATTAAAGTCGCCACCAATAAGCGTAGATTTTTCCCGAGAGCAATGTGAATCCAAAGGTTCACAAACAAAACAATGTTTATACAGCAATGAGACGATACAGAGGATTTCACAATCACTAGTACAAACACATACAAAGTGATTAACAAAACAATGTAACTCGTGAAAAGTTAAACTCGAGAAAGAATACAATACAAAGGCAATATTGCACATAAAGTGCACTAACACGAGAGAGAGGCAAGCAAACAAAACTCAATTCGTTCACCGGGCACTGCGACAGTCCGAAGACCAGAGGTACACGATGGTGCCGTCCCGCAGTCTGGCGCACTTTGCCTCGTTGGTCCGCTGCTGGTCGAGTGGTGCGGTCCCGGGAGCCAAGCGGGCATGCTTCTCCGAAGCATAACGGCGGCTTGGACTAATCTGATAGCGGTCAAAGACCTTCTTATATAGGCTTGGTCCGCGTCTCTTTGTTCTACGCGCAAAAGTACACTCTTAGAACTAAAGGAGTGCAGAGGAGTGCCCAGAACACACTTTGAAGGAGTATTCGCTTGTCCCATATTCCACTCCTTTTTCCAGAATAAAATTACTCCCTCTGGACAAAGAGTGATCCAACACCTACTCAAGGAGTACTGTACTACTCCTGCAATAGAGTACAGGCACTCCTCCGAGGGAGTAAAGCTACCACATTGAAACAGCATCCTACTACTCTTTCAGGTAGAGTTCCAGGACTCCGTTTGTTAGAGTGACTATACTCCTTCAAGGAGTATCAGCCCAGATCTTATTTTACTCCTTCAAAAGGAGTTTCACGTGTTTTCAATGTATCCTACTAATTTTCTTATTTCACATATTCTTCAGAGCTAGTTGGTCATATGTTTTGCAGGATCCACCTGCGCTACATCTACAAAAGAGTAATGAGCAAAAGGGATTATAATTTTTGCTCATACAACTACTTTATGGCTACATTACAGTTTGCACATTAGTATGGTGCTCTGTCTGCGTTGGGAATAACAATGGTTCAAGAAATAATGACACAAATGTACAACACTGATAACTTTTTTTTCTCAAGTCATTGCTGTGATTGCTGTGGCTGCCCAAAACACGCTCGGGAGGCACTCGCTAGGATCAAGCCCCATTAGTGTCTCAAGCAGCAGACAAGCCCGCTTTGTTTTTGGGGTGTACTTGACATTAAATGCCAAGAACACTGCCAAAAGCAAAGTAAACCCATCTACCAAATCCACCGCAGTGAGCTGTAAGCGCTCAAAAGAAACTAAGATGCTGGATGATGCCGTAGCTTGCTCGGCTGAGTGAAGGAGCTTTGGCTATGCGTGCATTTCTCCGGGTGCCTGCAAACATGAATGAAAATAATGCAAGTAAGCGTCAATTCCAATGCCCTTTTCACACTATCCTGCATATAACCCCATGAAAAAAAAAGAAAGAATACAACTAGAATGTACTGATCGTGTGTGTCATGTCGCCACTAGTGTGTACCTATATTATTACCAAGTGCAGACACCTTTCATTGCAAACCTTCATTCAGAGCTACAATTTTATGAAGCCCAATACAATTATCACTATGCTAGTCCTTTCAAAAGCTGTGTGCATGTAAAACAAGCACATATTTACCAAATGAAAATTTTAACATGAGCAACCTCTTCTGCAAGTATCATGATCAGCCTGACTACGCCCACTGCAGGGCAAAGGCCTCTCCCATGTTCTCCAATAACCCTGTCCTTCGCCAGCTATGTCCACCGTGTTCCTGCAAACCTCCGCCCATGGAACTTTTTGCTGCTTCCTGCTACGTTTGCCTTCTCTTGGAATCCACTCCGTTACCCTTAAGGACCAGCGATTATCTTGCCTTCGTCTTACATGCCCTGCCCAAGCACCCTTTTTTCTCCTGATTTCGACTAGGATGTCTTCAACCCGCGTTTGTTCCCTCACCCACTCGGCCCGCTTCCGATCTCTTAACGTTACACCTATCATTTTTATTTCCATAGCTCGTTGCGTTGTCCTTAACTTAAGCTGAACCCTCTTCGTTAGCCTCCACGTTTCTGCCCCATAGGTGAATACCGGTAGGATACAGCTGTTGTATACTTTTCTCTTGAGGGGTATTGAAAACTGCCATTCATGATCTGAGAGAACCTGCCTATATGCACTCCGCCCCATCCATATTCCTCTAGTTATTACCCTTCATGATCCGGATCAGCGGTCACTGCCTGCTCTAAGTAAATGTATTCCCTTATCACTTCCAGTCATTTCTAAAACCACACCTATTGTGCTTGACGGTTTCTTGTCACGTAATACATTGTGCAGTTTAAAATATAGGGTAACCTTATGTATCAGCAGCGCGAAACCACACAGGAAGAAGGAGAAGAAGGTAAAGAGCGCTGAACTTCCAACTTTTATTTGAGCAAAAATTGAACCCGCACTTTTCTACACATACCAGGTAAAATCCCACCAGGGGGGTAACCAAGGCGTGCTATCGAATTCGGACCAACACGATGTCCAGGGCATCAAAAAGATAACTACTATCGCACTATACAAAGACTTCCATTAAAAGCACGAATGACATGCGGAAAAAAAACATGACAATGTAAAGAACAGGGTTAAGTGTGCGCAAATGGAAAAATGGAAAAACATGGTTGAGGGCGCGAATTTTGCTAAAACCATGAGAAGGCAAGAACACGGTAAAAAAGTAAAAACAGGGTTGAGTGTGCGCAAATGGAAAAACAGGGTTGAGGGCGCGAATTCTGCTAAAACCATGAGAAGGCAAGAACACGGTAAAAAAGTAAAAACAGGGTTGAGTGTGCGCAAATGGAAAAAATGGAAAAACAGGGTTGAGGGCGCGAATTTTGCTAAAAGAAGAAAAAAAAAACATGAGAAGGCGAGACACGGTAACAACGTAAGCGATGCGAAGGGATGAGCGCCATCAATTAACACGGCTAGAACTAAAATGCAGTGTGCCCCTAAAAGCCAGGTAAAATCAGGTAAAACCAGAGGGAAAGATGATTTCTTTTTCAGATAATGAGATGGAAGGGGTGCTTACGCAACCTTCTTTGAGCCCTGAGATGTAGGTAGCTTCAATGATTTCGCGTGTTAGTTGGTTTTTATGTTTCTTTAAGACGGTTGCTTTCTTAAAATGAGGAATGCACTTCTTTTGGCTGTCACATACGCTGCAATGGGCGGGCAGGTTCCTCAACGGCGCCCCAGTTAGATCGTTCCTATGTTCCATTAACCTTTCGTTTAAGCATCTTCCTGTTTGGCCTATGTACGCCTTACCGCAAGCTAAAGGTATAGAGTATACAACACCCTCCGCACAAGGCACAAAAGGATCTCGGTGCCCGGTTGTACAGCTACTATTCTTTTTCTTTTTATTAACTTTGTTGCACAGGCTTGACAGGCGCAGAGGGGCTGAAAAGACTACGGCTACGCCTGCTTTTCTGCCAATTTTCTTCAGATTATGCGAGATTTGGTGCAGGTATGGCAGAACGGCGACCTTTTTGTTCCGCTGTCGCGTATCATCCGGGGCTTCACATTCATGCTTCATACTTATCAGGACTTTTTTTGCAACAGACGAAAGGAGAGATTGCGGGTATCCTGATTGCGTCAGCCTCAGCACTTGGCTCGAAAAACTGTCCTGCAACCTGTGTTCACAAGATTTTGTGAGTGCGTTCTTAAAAGTTGACTTCACGATGTTCCTTTTTACAAGTTTTGAATGGGCTCAATCGTAGGGTAGGATGGGGTTATTGGCTCTTGGTTCAAATAACCAGCACACATGGTCCTCTCCGAAAAACAACTTTAACTCTAAAAACCGCATGGCGTTTTGTTCTGGGAATTCATGAGTAACTTCAAGAGGTGATATAGTATTAGAAAAAGTGTGGAAGACTTGAGTTGCTTGTGTTTTAAAGGCTTCAGTGTCGCAATCTAAGAGGACCAGGAAGTCATCGACGTACCGGAAAATTTTTAGAACGCTTGAAGACCCAAGCTTGTCCTTCAAGGATCTGTCATGCATAGCGAGGAAAAGGTCGCTCAAAATGGGGGCGATGCATGACCCTATACATATGCCTTACTTTTGTATGAATCTCGAACCGTTCCACTCTGCCACTGTTGATTTTAGGTAAGCGCATAGCAATTCAATGAAGCCATCCGCAGAAACGCCACACTGCGGTCTTCCAAAATGAGTGTGGCGTTTCTGCGGATGGCTTCATATAGGCGCACACTATAACGCGTGCGAATAGAGATCAGAAGTAAAGAAACGTACACGGGACTCACCGTTCAGACGGCTCATCAAGGCTTAGCAAAACCGCACATTCTTCTTCGTTGCCTCTCCAGATGACAAGAAGTCGTAGCGCTACCTTTCTTCACGGCTTTACCCGTTCAAAATCACCAGTGTTGTCAGGGCGTAATTCTCGTCGTTGGTTTCCAAAACACACTTGTGTTCTTCATACACGTCCACCGCACGAGCACTCAAACAATGCTACGAAAACCCAAATAACACAAAACGTGACGACGGCTGCAGTTTTGCTTCGTTGAAAAAACCTACAAATGCGCGTTTTTTATTACTAATATTTGAATTGTGTTCGCAACAAAAACAAATTATATTTTTTCATTTTATTTCTTTATTAAATGCGAATACCAAAGCGCTTTTAGATACTTTTGCTGACATGTCGTTTGTAGAAGCTGCGGTCCTGTGATCCCATCCCCGGGTGTCCTAGCAGACGACGGCGCAGACGACGCTGTTGACGGAATGCAATTTCGATTGACGGCAGCGAAAATCCCTTAAATGCGACAAAAAACGCAAAGAAACGCACCGTATCGCAAACTGGTCCATATCAAGGATATGTTCGACGCGAGCGGTAGGACAAAGAGCTGCTGCGATGCATTACTCAACGCGACACTGGCATGCTCGACGGAGACATGAAACAGAGCTTAAATGTGACCCGTACAAGCGGATTACTGTGATATCAACTGCGTTACGGAACTACGACGATACTTGCTTCACACTTTAGCTTATATGCAACAGCGGCCCGCGCTCGCCGCATCCTGTTCGAGTGTACTTTCACTAGCAAGAGCCCACATGCATGGAAGCCGACAGAAGCAACTGTCTTTTCGAGTTCAGATTGTTCCGAGAAATACGAGCAGCTTACTTTAGCACGTACTCGAATTCAAGTTCTCAGCCTGTGTGTCACGTACGGTGACGATGGCGTCGAGGACGAGCTTAAGAATCGCCTTAACGTGGCCGCAACGCAGCCGGTATCCCAAGCATTCGTGCGCTAATTGTTGTTCACCTGTACTGCGAACGTGCGCTCAGTCGCAGGCCAGCCGCTAGCTGCTCGATTTACCAGCCTTGCGAGTACAATTCGCAAGTTTCTGATCCAATCTGTGAGCGAGCCGAGCTTTCAGCAATGACGCTGCTCGCGAGCGCGCCGCGCGACGAGCTTCGGCCTGCTCCCTGGCTGCCGTATTCGTAGCTAAGCCTAGGGGGTTTCACTTCGATGCCAGAGCTGAGAGCGCTTCGAAACTGGCTAGCGCTGAGGTGCTACTCTTTGCATTGTAAGTACGTTTTATTGTGAACTATGTCTCGTAGTGAAATAAAGATATGCTCGGGTCGACCCGAACGGTGATGATGGCGTCGAGGACGAGCTTAAGAATCGCCGCAACGCAGCCGATATTCCATGCATATGCATGTGTGCTAAATTTGTTCACCTGTGCTGCAAACGTGGGCATAAAGGCTCGCTCAATCGCAGGCCAGTCGCTGCTCGATTTTCCAGCCTTGCGTGCGCGATTCGCAAGCTACGGAGCGAATCATTGAGCGAGCCGAGCTTTCGGCAACGACGCCGCCCGCGGTCGCGCCGGGCGACGAACTGTGCGCTGCTCGCTGGCTGCCCTTGTCGTTGCTAAACCTAGCCGATTTCACATAGATGCTGTAGCTGAATGCGCTTCGAAACTGGCCAGCACTTAGGTGCTACCCTCGGCACCGTTTTACTCTGAACCCCGCGTCATAGGGAAATAAATATATGCTCGGTTTCCGCGACCCCTTCAGGAGCGGAGCTATAGCAGAGGCTAGGCGAACTCCAGAGCAGCAGCAAAGCGGCTATGGGAGGAAATTTGTATGGCTGTTATCGCTTCTACCAACAACTCGACATTGGCTAATGATACTCTATCCCAGAGCTTTGGTCGTGAACAAACAATACCAGTGCATTTTTCTGACGCCGGCATCCAGGCTGGCAGGCCGGCCCCGAGAAGCTAGCGCGCCCTTACGAATGTATGGCCGTAAGGGCGGAGGAGTAAAACAAGCACTGAACTCCCTTGAAGTACGCAGGAGTGGAAATGCCATTTTACTCTTTTGTCAAGAGGAGTGAACAGGACCTTTCACTCTTTCTCGTTTGTAGAGAGAGTAGATTGAGACCTGCAGGAGTAGCGAGGCTCTTTTACTCTTAATGGAGGAGTAGCAGTTCTTAGAGTGTAGGCGCGCACATACACGTAGTGTCGGCCGAGCAGTCTCCCTTCCTTTTTCTCGCCGGCCGCGCGTCCCCACTAGTCAGAGGTCGGGGGCCGCTTCTCGAAGGTTCGGGCTAGTTCTGGCGTGGCGCCCGACGTCCGAGTGCAGAGGAGGGGGACATGTCTTAGCGCACGCAAGGCTACCCCCTTTTCCCCC
Organism: Amblyomma mixtum; assembly: GCF_055824585.1. NCBI lineage: Eukaryota > Metazoa > Arthropoda > Arachnida > Ixodida > Ixodidae > Amblyomma > Amblyomma mixtum. The sequence continues at coordinate 155,082,558 of NC_143021.1, read as the reverse complement.
GGTTAGCAGTAGAAGCGACTCGGACGTTCGAGAGAAATCTTCGGCATGGATGACTCATTCCCTCCGCGCACGCTGTGTCGGTAAGCGGTGGTGGAGGGGGCAGCAACGCACAGCAGGCTAGTCGCATAGCGGGGGGAGACGACCGCGCTATGCGACTCCGTTTTACGACCGCGCCGGGGAGACGCGTCCATGCGGCGCTGATTTTGTTTGTTTGTTTCCAAAATGCGCCGAATTCTGTGACACCTGGATAGCAAGAGAATGCAGGCGTAGCAGGGAAAGACATAAAATTTCGATGGGGAGTGAAATAGAGATTTGTGAGGATAAGCTGGCACCAGCTGGCAAAGCACAGCGATAATTGGACAGGTATGGAAGAGGCGTTTGTCCTGCAGAGAACGTAGTCAGGCTGATAATTATGATTTGCTTGTTTGCTTGTCTGTAAGTCAGGAGCCTGTCTTGTGTTTTATTCGTTTAGTAGGGTTTAACGTCCCGAAGCGACTCAGGCTATGAGGGATGCCGTAGCGAAGGGCTCCGTTAATTTCGACCACCTGGGGTTCTTTAAGGTGCATTTACATCGCACAGCACACGGGCCGCTTGAATTTCACCTTCATCGCAACTCGGCCGCCGCGGCCGGGATCTCAACCGGCCTCTTTCGTGTCTGCAGCCGAGCGCCGTAACCACTGAGGCACCGCGGAGGGGTACCTGCCTACCTTGAGTCAGGCTGCCAACCGTCGCTCCGGGGTGTGGGCCACCCGCCAGGAGTGTATATAGCGGGTGTTTCAGCGAACATATTACAAATATTTCAAAAATAGGTTTTTTAGGGTAAAGAGATGGCCTTTGTGACTTATAGTATTATCAGAGTTGGCGGACACCATAAAACCGATGAATATTCTTAAGTAGTAAGCTGGTTAACTAGTTATTACTAATTAACTTTGCAACTAGTAAAACTATGTGCCTAGTCGCAACTGTAGCCGGTTGTTTTGTAGAGGGTCGTTGTGATAGCCCTATAAGAGTTTAGAATTTCAAAAACGCGGTTGCCGTTGGCACTTTGCCTCGAGAAAATTTGGCTTTTTCGACTAGTTACCTACACTGGAGGGGTTGCCTTGCATGCATGCTTTCGAAAGCGCATGTATTTGCGTACTGTGCAATGAAACTGCCGCTCTTTCTCATTCATATACACCGGTGGACTGCTGACACAATCGTCGACTCTCTCAGCAATTTCAGAAGCTTCCGCTATCTTCCTCGCCACTTTATTCACGTAGTTGTGAACTATCGGGGTTCTTCCAAGAGCGCCAGTTTTTTGGGAATGAAACCTGCAGTGAGTCAGGAATGTGGGGATTTAACTCCGGGCCTCTTGGGTTCGTGCGTGATAGTTTTTTACCGTGCATTTTGCTTCCCTGTTCGTGAGAAAGTTTGTCCTGGTGCAATGCGATGCCGGTGCCAGATAAAGCGTGACATCTTCCCTTTTTTCCTTTCGTTGCTGCGCATGTGCTCGATATGGTATATGTATACGCTACGTGCAGCAACAAAATGGAAAAGGGGTTAACGTAATGCTTTATCTGGCATGTATACGTTGCGCGCTGTAATAAAGTTTTGTTGAAGTCAGCGAATTAAGATGTTTCCGTACTTGTCCGTGTTTGTCTTTGCGCTCTGGAAGCATGATTTTCCAACACATCCAGCAAGTGGTGAAAAACTGATAATAGTTTGTCACAAAAGATATAGCTTTACTCCAAAAAGCCTTTCTTTATAGAAAATGTTAAGTCGTCCCTGACACACCTTGTATGTAGTATAAAAAGCAGATGCAGATTTGTGCCAAAGACGAAGATGAACCTACGCTTGAGCGGCATTGCCATCGCCGCGTGCTTCCGTGCTTGACCTGGCTTCTTTCGTTTCTTCCTTCTTTACGACATTTATCTTCCTGCTACAGTAGATATCACTCTCCCTCACCAACTCGGCGTCTACAAAATATACTCCTGTGTCTGAACTCGCGCAAGATGCCGATCACTGCCGCCAGATCTCCGGCTGAACCATGACTGACACCCAGCATCGCCAGAAATGCTTCTCTCCAAGCCCACTTGTGTGACTTTGGATGCTATCCAGCACCCTTGGACTGTCCTATACGCAGTGACCACCATGCCGGGTGGCAGCTCAGTTAATGTATGCTCGTGACAGGTGCTCGGGAAGAGGTAGCGAAGTCTCCCAATTTCCACGGTTGACTCATCTGCCAACGCACGGCTGGGCCCCATCGCATAGCCAGTGCACCAGTGCAATCATTGCCATCGTTCCAGTGTCATTTCCACTAAACATACTTATTCTGCCCGACTTTTCTCTGTGTCTCTACAACTTGCCCCGATGTCTTTTTCATAAAATGTACTTCTTTAATACACTCCTGAAAGAAACCCATTTCACCGCACCCAGCTACACCTCATCTCGCATCGACCATCAACACAAGGTTGGAGTGACAGCTTGCCGTACTAATTCGCCCCATTCTTCCTTTTGGCCAAGAACAGCTACTGAATGGCACCACCTTCTGGCCTACACAGTCTCCATTTGTGATGTCATTCACTTCAAGATTACGGTTGAAAGTGCCTTAGATTTTTGTTGTTGTTATTCTGCAACTAATGTTACAAACTCACCATTCCTTTCTGTAGTGCCTACGGGCCTTGAAGTATGCGTAAAAAAATAAAATGGTCAGTTTAGCCGTCGCCTGTGAACTGGCAGGAGCGATCTCGAGAGCTGTTTAGCGGTCTTGTAGTATTGGCTACAAAGCCTTAGCGATTGGCTTAATGGAGCCACCTGTCGCACCATCGGCAATAAGGGGATTGAAATAGAGAAGAAAATCCGCCACTCTCTCCCAATACTTGCAAATAACATCACAGGAATATCAGCCTGCCTACAAACAAATAGCTTAAGCAAGGACTTCCTGATATTTAGGAGGCTCCATTTTTCCGGAGCTCCTCCCCGATGTCCACCAGATCAGGCATCATCATATTGTGATCAATGCGTGATACATCAAAAAAAATTATTTCCGTTCTGCTCTGGAAACGACTTTAATATTCACCACACACTGCACAGACGGCCACACAAGTCTGGAATATTCCGTCAATTCGCAATCATGCACGATGCTGAAAAAGCAGCTAGTCCTTAACGGCACCGTTGAAGAAGAGTGGGGACGGTGAGGCCAAACACTTCATCCGCATTGTCTGGCAGCCAGAGGCACGCGGAATGCGCAACGCTGACGTGAAGAACACGCCTCACGTAATTATTCGTCATCGGTCACCAGCGTGGAATACGAAGCAATTTAGGGCTCACAGCTATCGCTCACTGCCGCTTCATGAAAAGTGAGCGTTCGTGCTCTGAAGGGAGAGGATCTGTAACCTTATATGACCACTTTATCCGCACCGATTGAGTATTAGTCGTGCTATTCGCTAGCTATTTCTGACAGCCTTATGTTCTCGTGGATTTTGATTACAGCTCCTGGAGTTTTACGATGGCAGTGTCTTTTGCAGTCGGCTTGGGAATATCTGTGGTTTATCTCGGCAGATCAGGGCTGTTGGTCCTTCCGAGCTTGTCCGAAGCTGCCTCGTGTACAGAGCCGAAGGCATAAAGTTTGCTACAGCTTGGGCGTCTCGCACCTACAGCCATCGGCTGATCCTGGTTCATATAGTGCCACATACAGTCCTTTCCAATCAACGTAATGATGCATGTCAGTGCAATAATAGTTCAAACGCTTTAACGGAACATCAAAAGACACTGGCCAAGCCATCGTGTGGGACGTGGCTCGTGTGACTGCCAAGGAAAGATTTATATCAGCACGCTTGCTCACGGAATTGTTCTGCATTCACATGAAACAACATACTATCAACCAACACGACACAATCTTCCAGGGAGAGAGAGAAAAACTTTATCATGGCAAGTGTGTTTAGACCCCCCTTGGGTCCCTGGACCACTGCACCACTGCAGAGTGGGACCGTGCAGTGGTCCAGGGACCCAAGGGGGGTCTAAACACACTTGCCATGATAAAGTTTTTCTCTCTCTCCCTGGAAGATTGTGTCGTTTTGGTTGATAGTATGTTGTTTCATGTGAATGCAGAACAATTCCGTGAGCAAGCGTGCTGATATAAATCTTTCCTTGGCAGTCACACGAGCCACGTCCCACACGATGGCTTGGCCAGTGTCTTTTGATGTTCCGTTAAAGCGTTTGAACTATTATTGCACTGACATGCATCATTACGTTGATTGGAAAGGACTGTATGTGGCACTATATGAACCAGGATCAGCCGATGGCTGTAGGTGCGAGACGCCCAAGCTGTAGCAAACTTTATGCCTTCGGCTCTGTACACGAGGCAGCTTCGGACAAGCTCGGAAGGACCAACAGCCCTGGTCTGCCGAGATAAACCACAGATATTCCCAAGCCGACTGCAAAAGACACTGCCATCGTAAAACTCCAGGAGCTGTAATCAAAATCCACGAGAACATAAGGCTGTCAGAAATAGCTAGCGAATAGCACGACTAATACTCAATCGGTGCGGATAAAGTGGTCATATAAGGTTACAGATCCTCTCCCTTCAGAGCACGAACGCTCACTTTTCATGAAGCGGCAGTGAGCGATAGCTGTGAGCCCTAAATTGCTTCGTATTCCACGCTGGTGACCGATGACGAATAACTACGTGAGGCGTGTTCTTCACGTCAGCGTTGCGCATTCCGCGTGCCTCTGGCTGCCAGACAATGCGGATGAAGTGTTTGGCCTCACCGTCCCCACTCTTCTTCAACGGTGCCGTTAAGGACTAGCTGCTTTTTCAGCATCGTGCATGATTGCGAATTGACGGAATATTCCAGACTTGTGTGGCCGTCTGTGCAGTGTGTGGTGAATATTAAAGTCGTTTCCAGAGCAGAACGGAAATAATTTTTTTGATGTATCACGCATTGATCACAATATGATGATGCCTGATCTGGTGGACATCGGGGAGGAGCTCCGGAAAAATGGAGCCTCCTAAATATCAGGAAGTCCTTGCTTAAGCTATTTGTTTGTAGGCAGGCTGATATTCCTGTGATGTTATTTGCAAGTATTGGGAGAGAGTGGCGGATTTTCTTCTCTATTTCAATCCCCTTATTGCCGATGGTGCGACAGGTGGCTCCATTAAGCCAATCGCTAAGGCTTTGTAGCCAATACTACAAGACCGCTAAACAGCTCTCGAGATCGCTCCTGCCAGTTCACAGGCGACGGCTAAACTGACCATTTTATTTTTTTACGCATACTTCAAGGCCCGTAGGCACTACAGAAAGGAATGGTGAGTTTGTAACATTAGTTGCAGAATAACAACAACAAAAATCTAAGGCACTTTCAACCGTAATCTTGAAGTGAATGACATCACAAATGGAGACTGTGTAGGCCAGAAGGTGGTGCCATTCAGTAGCTGTTCTTGGCCAAAAGGAAGAATGGGGCGAATTAGTACGGCAAGCTGTCACTCCAACCTTGTGTTGATGGTCGATGCGAGATGAGGTGTAGCTGGGTGCGGTGAAATGGGTTTCTTTCAGGAGTGTATTAAAGAAGTACATTTTATGAAAAAGACATCGGGGCAAGTTGTAGAGACACAGAGAAAAGTCGGGCAGAATAAGTATGTTTAGTGGAAATGACACTGGAACGATGGCAATGATTGCACTGGTGCACTGGCTATGCGATGGGGCCCAGCCGTGCGTTGGCAGATGAGTCAACCGTGGAAATTGGGAGACTTCGCTACCTCTTCCCGAGCACCTGTCACGAGCATACATTAACTGAGCTGCCACCCGGCATGGTGGTCACTGCGTATAGGACAGTCCAAGGGTGCTGGATAGCATCCAAAGTCACACAAGTGGGCTTGGAGAGAAGCATTTCTGGCGATGCTGGGTGTCAGTCATGGTTCAGCCGGAGATCTGGCGGCAGTGATCGGCATCTTGCGCGAGTTCAGACACAGGAGTATATTTTGTAGACGCCGAGTTGGTGAGGGAGAGTGATATCTACTGTAGCAGGAAGATAAATGTCGTAAAGAAGGAAGAAACGAAAGAAGCCAGGTCAAGCACGGAAGCACGCGGCGATGGCAATGCCGCTCAAGCGTAGGTTCATCTTCGTCTTTGGCACAAATCTGCATCTCCTTTTTATACTACATACAAGGTGTGTCAGGGACGACTTAAAATTTTCTATAAAGAAAGGCTTTTTGGAGTAAAGCTATATCTTTTGTGACAAACTATTATCAGTTTTTCACCACTTGCTGGATGTGTTGGAAAATCATGCTTCCAGAGCGCAAAGACAAACACGGACAAGTACGGAAACATCTTAATTCGCTGACTTCAACAAAACTTTATTACAGCGCGCAACGTATACATGCCAGATAAAGCATTACGTTAACCCCTTTTCCATTTTGTTGCTGCACGTAGCGTATACATATACCATATCGAGCACATGCGCAGCAACGAAAGGAAAAAAGGGAAGATGTCACGCTTTATCTGGCACCGGCATCGCATTGCACCAGGACAAACTTTCTCACGAACAGGGAAGCAAAATGCACGGTAAAAAACTATCACGCACGAACCCAAGAGGCCCGGAGTTAAATCCCCACATTCCTGACTCACTGCAGGTTTCATTCCCAAAAAACTGGCGCTCTTGGAAGAACCCCGATAGTTCACAACTACGTGAATAAAGTGGCGAGGAAGATAGCGGAAGCTTCTGAAATTGCTGAGAGAGTCGACGATTGTGTCAGCAGTCCACCGGTGTATATGAATGAGAAAGAGCGGCAGTTTCATTGCACAGTACGCAAATACATGCGCTTTCGAAAGCATGCATGCAAGGCAACCCCTCCAGTGTAGGTAACTAGTCGAAAAAGCCAAATTTTCTCGAGGCACAGTGCCAACGGCAACCGCGTTTTTGAAATTCTAAACTCTTATAGGGCTATCACAACGACCCTCTACAAAACAACCGGCTACAGTTGCGACTAGGCACATAGTTTTACTAGTTGCAAAGTTAATTAGTAATAACTAGTTAACCAGCTTACTACTTAAGAATATTCATCGGTTTTATGGTGTCCGCCAACTCTGATAATACTATAAGTCACAAAGGCCATCTCTTTACCCTAAAAAACCTATTTTTGAAATATTTGTAATATGTTCGCTGAAACACCCGCTATATACACTCCTGGCGGGTGGCCCACACCCCGGAGCGACGGTTGGCAGCCTGACTCAAGGTAGGCAGGTACCCCTCCGCGGTGCCTCAGTGGTTACGGCGCTCGGCTGCAGACACGAAAGAGGCCGGTTGAGATCCCGGCCGCGGCGGCCGAGTTGCGATGAAGGTGAAATTCAAGCGGCCCGTGTGCTGTGCGATGTAAATGCACCTTAAAGAACCCCAGGTGGTCGAAATTAACGGAGCCCTTCGCTACGGCATCCCTCATAGCCTGAGTCGCTTCGGGACGTTAAACCCTACTAAACGAATAAAACACAAGACAGGCTCCTGACAAACAGACAAGCAAACAAGCAAATCATAATTATCAGCCTGACTACGTTCTCTGCAGGACAAACGCCTCTTCCATACCTGTCCAATTATCGCTGTGCTTTGCCAGCTGGTGCCAGCTTATCCTCACAAATCTCTATTTCACTCCCCATCGAAATTTTATGTCTTTCCCTGCTACGCCTGCATTCTCTTGCTATCCAGGTGTCACAGAATTCGGCGCATTTTGGAAACAAACAAACAAAATCAGCGCCGCATGGACGCGTCTCCCCGGCGCGGTCGTAAAACGGAGTCGCATAGCGCGGTCGTCTCCCCCCGCTATGCGACTAGCCTGCTGTGCGTTGCTGCCCCCTCCACCACCGCTTACCGACACAGCGTGCGCGGAGGGAATGAGTCATCCATGCCGAAGATTTCTCTCGAACGTCCGAGTCGCTTCTACTGCTAACCGGGGGAAAAGGGGGTAGCCTTGCGTGCGCTAAGACATGTCCCCCTCCTCTGCACTCGGACGTCGGGCGCCACGCCAGAACTAGCCCGAACCTTCGAGAAGCGGCCCCCGACCTCTGACTAGTGGGGACGCGCGGCCGGCGAGAAAAAGGAAGGGAGACTGCTCGGCCGACACTACGTGTATGTGCGCGCCTACACTCTAAGAACTGCTACTCCTCCATTAAGAGTAAAAGAGCCTCGCTACTCCTGCAGGTCTCAATCTACTCTCTCTACAAACGAGAAAGAGTGAAAGGTCCTGTTCACTCCTCTTGACAAAAGAGTAAAATGGCATTTCCACTCCTGCGTACTTCAAGGGAGTTCAGTGCTTGTTTTACTCCTCCGCCCTTACGGCCATACATTCGTAAGGGCGCGCTAGCTTCTCGGGGCCGGCCTGCCAGCCTGGATGCCGGCGTCAGAAAAATGCACTGGTATTGTTTGTTCACGACCAAAGCTCTGGGATAGAGTATCATTAGCCAATGTCGAGTTGTTGGTAGAAGCGATAACAGCCATACAAATTTCCTCCCATAGCCGCTTTGCTGCTGCTCTGGAGTTCGCCTAGCCTCTGCTATAGCTCCGCTCCTGAAGGGGTCGCGGAAACCGAGCATATATTTATTTCCCTATGACGCGGGGTTCAGAGTAAAACGGTGCCGAGGGTAGCACCTAAGTGCTGGCCAGTTTCGAAGCGCATTCAGCTACAGCATCTATGTGAAATCGGCTAGGTTTAGCAACGACAAGGGCAGCCAGCGAGCAGCGCACAGTTCGTCGCCCGGCGCGACCGCGGGCGGCGTCGTTGCCGAAAGCTCGGCTCGCTCAATGATTCGCTCCGTAGCTTGCGAATCGCGCACGCAAGGCTGGAAAATCGAGCAGCGACTGGCCTGCGATTGAGCGAGCCTTTATGCCCACGTTTGCAGCACAGGTGAACAAATTTAGCACGCATGCATATGCATGGAATATCGGCTGCGTTGCGGCGATTCTTAAGCTCGTCCTCGACGCCATCATCACCGTTCGGGTCGACCCGAGCATATCTTTATTTCACTACGAGACATAGTTCACAATAAAACGTACTTACAATGCAAAGAGTAGCACCTCAGCGCTAGCCAGTTTCGAAGCGCTCTCAGCTCTGGCATCGAAGTGAAACCTCCTAGGCTTAGCTACGAATACGGCAGCCAGGGAGCAGGCCGAAGCTCGTCGCGCGGCGCGCTCGCGAGCAGCGTCATTGCTGAAAGCTCGGCTCGCTCACAGATTGGCTCAGAAACTTGCGAATTGTACTCGCAAGGCTGGTAAATCGAGCAGCTAGCGGCTGGCCTGCGACTGAGCGCACGTTCGCAGTACAGGTGAACAACAATTAGCGCACGAATGCTTGGGATACTGGCTGCGTTGCGGCCACGTTAAGGCGATTCTTAAGCTCGTCCTCGACGCCATCGTCACCGTACGTGACACACAGGCTGAGAACTTGAATTCGAGTACGTGCTAAAGTAAGCTGCTCGTATTTCTCGGAACAATCTGAACTCGAAAAGACAGTTGCTTCTGTCGGCTTCCATGCATGTGGGCTCTTGCTAGTGAAAGTACACTCGAACAGGATGCGGCGAGCGCGGGCCGCTGTTGCATATAAGCTAAAGTGTGAAGCAAGTATCGTCGTAGTTCCGTAACGCAGTTGATATCACAGTAATCCGCTTGTACGGGTCACATTTAAGCTCTGTTTCATGTCTCCGTCGAGCATGCCAGTGTCGCGTTGAGTAATGCATCGCAGCAGCTCTTTGTCCTACCGCTCGCGTCGAACATATCCTTGATATGGACCAGTTTGCGATACGGTGCGTTTCTTTGCGTTTTTTGTCGCATTTAAGGGATTTTCGCTGCCGTCAATCGAAATTGCATTCCGTCAACAGCGTCGTCTGCGCCGTCGTCTGCTAGGACACCCGGGGATGGGATCACAGGACCGCAGCTTCTACAAACGACATGTCAGCAAAAGTATCTAAAAGCGCTTTGGTATTCGCATTTAATAAAGAAATAAAATGAAAAAATATAATTTGTTTTTGTTGCGAACACAATTCAAATATTAGTAATAAAAAAAGCGCATTTGTAGGTTTTTTCAACGAAGCAAAACTGCAGCCGTCGTCACGTTTTGTGTTATTTGGGTTTTCGTAGCATTGTTTGAGTGCTCGTGCGGTGGACGTGTATGAAGAACACAAGTGTGTTTTGGAAACCAACGACGAGAATTACGCCCTGACAACACTGGTGATTTTGAACGGGTAAAGCCGTGAAGAAAGGTAGCGCTACGACTTCTTGTCATCTGGAGAGGCAACGAAGAAGAATGTGCGGTTTTGCTAAGCCTTGATGAGCCGTCTGAACGGTGAGTCCCGTGTACGTTTCTTTACTTCTGATCTCTATTCGCACGCGTTATAGTGTGCGCCTATATGAAGCCATCCGCAGAAACGCCGCACTCATTTTGGAAGACCGCAGTGTGGCGTTTCTGCGGATGGCTTCATTGAATTGCTATGCGCTTACCTAAAATCAACAGTGGCAGAGTGGAACGGTTCGAGATTCATACAAAAGTAAGGCATATGTATAGGGTCATGCATCGCCCCCATTTTGAGCGACCTTTTCCTCGCTATGCATGACAGATCCTTGAAGGACAAGCTTGGGTCTTCAAGCGTTCTAAAAATTTTCCGGTACGTCGATGACTTCCTGGTCCTCTTAGATTGCGACACTGAAGCCTTTAAAACACAAGCAACTCAAGTCTTCCACACTTTTTCTAATACTATATCACCTCTTGAAGTTACTCATGAATTCCCAGAACAAAACGCCATGCGGTTTTTAGAGTTAAAGTTGTTTTTCGGAGAGGACCATGTGTGCTGGTTATTTGAACCAAGAGCCAATAACCCCATCCTACCCTACGATTGAGCCCATTCAAAACTTGTAAAAAGGAACATCGTGAAGTCAACTTTTAAGAACGCACTCACAAAATCTTGTGAACACAGGTTGCAGGACAGTTTTTCGAGCCAAGTGCTGAGGCTGACGCAATCAGGATACCCGCAATCTCTCCTTTCGTCTGTTGCAAAAAAAGTCCTGATAAGTATGAAGCATGAATGTGAAGCCCCGGATGATACGCGACAGCGGAACAAAAAGGTCGCCGTTCTGCCATACCTGCACCAAATCTCGCATAATCTGAAGAAAATTGGCAGAAAAGCAGGCGTAGCCGTAGTCTTTTCAGCCCCTCTGCGCCTGTCAAGCCTGTGCAACAAAGTTAATAAAAAGAAAAAGAATAGTAGCTGTACAACCGGGCACCGAGATCCTTTTGTGCCTTGTGCGGAGGGTGTTGTATACTCTATACCTTTAGCTTGCGGTAAGGCGTACATAGGCCAAACAGGAAGATGCTTAAACGAAAGGTTAATGGAACATAGGAACGATCTAACTGGGGCGCCGTTGAGGAACCTGCCCGCCCATTGCAGCGTATGTGACAGCCAAAACAAGTGCATTCCTCATTTTAAGAAAGCAACCGTCTTAAAGAAACATAAAAACCAACTAACACGCGAAATCATTGAAGCTACCTACATCTCAGGGCTCAAAGAAGGTTGCGTAAGCACCCCTTCCATCTCATTATCTGAAAAAGAAATCATCTTTCCCTCTGGTTTTACCTGATTTTACCTGGCTTTTAGGGGCACACTGCATTTTAGTTCTAGCCGTGTTAATTGTTGGCGCTCATCCCTTCGCATCGCTTACGTTGTTACCGTGTCTCGCCTTCTCATGATTTTTTTTTCTTCTTTTAGCAAAATTCGCGCCCTCAACCCTGTTTTTCCATTTTTTCCATTTGCGCACACTCAACCCTGTTTTTACTTTTTTACCGTGTTCTTGCCTTCTCATGGTTTTAGCAGAATTCGCGCCCTCAACCCTGTTTTTCCATTTGCGCACACTCAACCCTGTTTTTACTTTTTTACCGTGTTCTTGCCTTCTCATGGTTTTAGCAAAATTCGCGCCCTCAACCATGTTTTTCCATTTTTCCATTTGCGCACACTTAACCCTGTTCTTTACATTGTCTTGTTTTTTTTTCCGCATGTCATTCGTGCTTTTCATGGAAGTCTTTGTATAGTGCGATAGTAGTTATCTTTTTGATGCCCTGGACATCGTGTTGGTCCGAATTCGATAGCACGCCTTGGTTACCCCCCTGGTGGGATTTTACCTGGTATGTGTAGAAAAGTGCGGGTTCAATTTTTGCTCAAATAAAAGTTGGAAGTTCAGCGCTCTTTACCTTCTTCTCCTTCTTCCTGTGTGGTGTTCGCGCTGCTGATACATAAGGTTACCCTATATTTTAAACTGCACAATGTATTACGTGACAAGAAACCGTCAAGCACAATAGGTGTGGTTTTAGAAATGACTGGAAGTGATAAGGGAATACATTTACTTAGAGCAGGCAGTGACCGCTGATCCGGATCATGAAGGGTAATAACTAGAGGAATATGGATGGGGCGGAGTGCATATAGGCAGGTTCTCTCAGATCATGAATGGCAGTTTTCAATACCCCTCAAGAGAAAAGTATACAACAGCTGTATCCTACCGGTATTCACCTATGGGGCAGAAACGTGGAGGCTAACGAAGAGGGTTCAGCTTAAGTTAAGGACAACGCAACGAGCTATGGAAATAAAAATGATAGGTGTAACGTTAAGAGATCGGAAGCGGGCGGAGTGGGTGAGGGAACAAACGCGGGTTGAAGACATCCTAGTCGAAATCAGGAGAAAAAAGGGTGCTTGGGCAGGGCATGTAAGACGAAGGCAAGATAATCGCTGGTCCTTAAGGGTAACGGAGTGGATTCCAAGAGAAGGCAAACGTAGCAGGAAGCAGCAAAAAGTTCCATGGGCGGAGGTTTGCAGGAACACGGTGGACATAGCTGGCGAAGGACAGGGTTATTGGAGAACATGGGAGAGGCCTTTGCCCTGCAGTGGGCGTAGTCAGGCTGATCATGATACTTGCAGAAGAGGTTGCTCATGTTAAAATTTTCATTTGGTAAATATGTGCTTGTTTTACATGCACACAGCTTTTGAAAGGACTAGCATAGTGATAATTGTATTGGGCTTCATAAAATTGTAGCTCTGAATGAAGGTTTGCAATGAAAGGTGTCTGCACTTGGTAATAATATAGGTACACACTAGTGGCGACATGACACACACGATCAGTACATTCTAGTTGTATTCTTTCTTTTTTTTTCATGGGGTTATATGCAGGATAGTGTGAAAAGGGCATTGGAATTGACGCTTACTTGCATTATTTTCATTCATGTTTGCAGGCACCCGGAGAAATGCACGCATAGCCAAAGCTCCTTCACTCAGCCGAGCAAGCTACGGCATCATCCAGCATCTTAGTTTCTTTTGAGCGCTTACAGCTCACTGCGGTGGATTTGGTAGATGGGTTTACTTTGCTTTTGGCAGTGTTCTTGGCATTTAATGTCAAGTACACCCCAAAAACAAAGCGGGCTTGTCTGCTGCTTGAGACACTAATGGGGCTTGATCCTAGCGAGTGCCTCCCGAGCGTGTTTTGGGCAGCCACAGCAATCACAGCAATGACTTGAGAAAAAAAAGTTATCAGTGTTGTACATTTGTGTCATTATTTCTTGAACCATTGTTATTCCCAACGCAGACAGAGCACCATACTAATGTGCAAACTGTAATGTAGCCATAAAGTAGTTGTATGAGCAAAAATTATAATCCCTTTTGCTCATTACTCTTTTGTAGATGTAGCGCAGGTGGATCCTGCAAAACATATGACCAACTAGCTCTGAAGAATATGTGAAATAAGAAAATTAGTAGGATACATTGAAAACACGTGAAACTCCTTTTGAAGGAGTAAAATAAGATCTGGGCTGATACTCCTTGAAGGAGTATAGTCACTCTAACAAACGGAGTCCTGGAACTCTACCTGAAAGAGTAGTAGGATGCTGTTTCAATGTGGTAGCTTTACTCCCTCGGAGGAGTGCCTGTACTCTATTGCAGGAGTAGTACAGTACTCCTTGAGTAGGTGTTGGATCACTCTTTGTCCAGAGGGAGTAATTTTATTCTGGAAAAAGGAGTGGAATATGGGACAAGCGAATACTCCTTCAAAGTGTGTTCTGGGCACTCCTCTGCACTCCTTTAGTTCTAAGAGTGTACTTTTGCGCGTAGAACAAAGAGACGCGGACCAAGCCTATATAAGAAGGTCTTTGACCGCTATCAGATTAGTCCAAGCCGCCGTTATGCTTCGGAGAAGCATGCCCGCTTGGCTCCCGGGACCGCACCACTCGACCAGCAGCGGACCAACGAGGCAAAGTGCGCCAGACTGCGGGACGGCACCATCGTGGACCTCTGGTCTTCGGACTGTCGCAGTGCCCGGTGAACGAATTGAGTTTTGTTTGCTTGCCTCTCTCTCGTGTTAGTGCACTTTATGTGCAATATTGCCTTTGTATTGTATTCTTTCTCGAGTTTAACTTTTCACGAGTTACATTGTTTTGTTAATCACTTTGTATGTGTTTGTACTAGTGATTGTGAAATCCTCTGAATCGTCTCATTGCTGTATAAACATTGTTTTGTTTGTGAACCTTTGGATTCACATTGCTCTCGGGAAAAATCTACGCTTATTGGTGGCGACTTTAATCTTAACTTTGAAGATAATAGTCGTAACAGCAGTGCCTTTTTAGAAGCTGTCTGGTCCAATGGATTTTTGAATTTAATAACCACACCTACCAGATTTACAGCTACTTCTTCGAGTACACTTAATCTTTTGATTGTTGACATCGCTTCGTATGTCAATTGTGCTGGAACTATAGTTTCGGATATTAGGGATCACTGCGCTATATTTGCTTCTATTGTTGCCCAAACACCTGCTGTCAATTGTGAACATAACGTCTTTACTTACCAGTGCATTAATGAAGAATCCCTTAACCGTTTTAGGCTGTCAATACTTTCTGAAGACTGGAGCTCGATTTTCAATTACTCTCAGCCGGACGAATGCTGTAAGCACTTTCTTAATAAATTAAAAGTACACTACACAGGCTGCTTTCCATGGAAGACAAAAACTAAAAAATCTAAGATGCGAAAACCATGGGTAACCCCCCTTCACATGAAAATGATGAACCGCAAAAGTAAGCTTTTGAAGCCTTTTATGCTCACTAAGGATCCTGCTGATTTAGTTTCATTCAAAAAATATCGTAATAATCTAACAAGTGAGCTAAGGAGCGCTAAGCAAGCTTACCAGCAGCGCTTAGTTAGTAATAACAAGCACAATCCCCGACAGCTATGGAAAGTTTTGAATGAAGCTTTTGTCCACAAAAAACATAACCAAACACTTGGTGAACTATTTGTCGAAAATGAGCTTTTATCCGGGACCTCCCTTGCAGAGAAATTTAACTGTTTTTTTACTGCCTTTAAGCCAACCGGAGATGTAAAACCTGCCACTGGTACAATTAGCAATATGCCTAATGAATCACTAGTCTTTTATTAAACGGATTCAGAAGAAGTGTTCTCAGTATTAATGAATCTGAAATCAACACGCTGTGTGGATTATGATGGGCTGCAAATTAAACTGCTGAAGTTTGTTGCAGACCTAATAGCCCCGTATATAGCTTTCATTTTTAATCGGTCGCTTTCATGCTCTATTTTCCCTAATGAAATGAAAAATGCCAAAGTAACAGTTATCTTTAAAGGAGGTAATAAAGCCGTATTAACCAACTACCGCCCGATTTCCGTACTTCCGGTTTTTTCAAAGGTATATGAGAAGATTATTCTAAAAAGAATGGATAGCTTTTTTACTAAACACAGCTTGCTAACAGATTCACAGTTCGGGTTTCGAAAAGGACGCTCTACCGAATCTGCTCTCCTCTCACAAAAAGAATTTATCTTGCAAAATTTTGAACGTAAATGTCTAACTCTCGGTATCTTTGTTGATTTCAGTAAGGCTTTTGACTTTCTTAACCACACTATTTTGCTTGCTAAACTAGAAATGTATGGTGTTCGAGGAATGTGTCTCCATCTTCTACGGTCATACCTCACTGATCGAAAACAGGCTGTTTTCTGTGATGGACATGGATCCACTCTTCAGGCTATAAACTGTGGCGTGCCTCAGGGCAGCCTTTTAGGTCCTTTTCTCTTTAACGTATACAGCAATGATCTCGTAAACATTGACAGTAACGTTAAATGCATTGTGTACGCAGATGACACCAGTATTTTCTTAACGGGCTCCTCAAGAGATCAGTTATTAAATCGCGGCAATGCTGTTCTTAAAACTTTGCATTCGTGGTCCGTTCAAAATGGGTTGTCTATTAATACCAATAAATCTAAAGCTGTTTTCTTCAGGCCTAAAAACGTCAAAATTAACTTAAATGATGATCTTCAACTTGGGAATCATAAAATAGAAATCGTGGACACCTTCAGATCACTCGGTGTAATTTTTGACGCCTGTATCAGCTGGACCGCACACGCAACACATCTTCGCAAGAAATTAGCTCCTTCCGTTGGTTTTCTTGCTCGGTACCGCACTGAATTTCCTCCCTGTATAAAACGAATGATTTATCATGCCCTATTCCAATCACACATTAACTATTGCCACATAGTTTGGGCTACCACATCCAAAACAAATCTACAGAAAATACTAATTCTCCAAAAGAAAGCTATCAGGATTATCGCAGGTGCCAGTTTTACTGCCCATACGGCTGAATTGTTTACTAAGTATGAAGTAATTCGTGTCAATGTTTTTCTTGAGTACCGCCTATTATACTATCTCAAATTTTCTTCACCATCAATATGTAATTTTTTGCTTAATATCGCATTGTTAAAGCCCATAGAAAAGTATGTTCAAACCCGATCAACTGCAAAATGGACACTTCCACGAGCTAGAACTAACTATGGCAAACAAGCACTTAACTTCCTTATACCTAATGTTCTAAACAGCTACGAATCTAACCAGCTTAGCATGTATAACCTCCAACCACATGATTTAAAAGTTACTTTGTAAATAATATTCCATAACTTCTTTTCATATATTGTAGTTATGGGGTTTAAATGGGGGAGATAAACACGTTCTCCCCGTTTAAGCGCGGCTGACACAGTTCAAAACCGCGCGGACCCCACCCCGTGGTCGCGTACGCTACTGAGCGCACGCCGACCACGGCGGGCCTTGATCTGCGGGAACAAAGGAACGACACACTGGCTGACACAAACAAGGCATTTATTGCTATAGCTACAACAACGCCAGCTAGCAACAAAATACACTGAGGAATCTAGGATGTCCGACTCACCAGCACGGCTACGAGCGAACGTCCGCCCACGGTAGGGCAAAGGGATAAACTCCGAGGTCGAGCGGGACGGGCTCGGCGGGAGTAAGTTCCGACCAAGAGGCGCCCGTCGACGAAGAGCGAAGTTGCGAGCGAAACGTCTGCTCGCTTCCCGATCCCAGGGAGAAGAGACCCCGTAGCTCCCCGCGAGCGCGCAGCAAAACGCCATCCGTGGCGCTGGTGTCGCTGCGACGCGAGCGCCCTCCCCTGTTAGTGGAAAGTCACCGAACCGAGAGGAGTGCTTTGCGGAGGAGCTAACCACAGGGAACTAGCGCGTTGAGGGAAAGCGAACGCAGGGGACGAAAGCGTCCCCACATCCCCCCAACCTTAAATAGACCCACGCGCCTGCAAGTTACATGCTATGGAGGAGTCTCCTGGTCTTCATGCACTTGAGGCAGGTCGTGCAGCGGAGGTCACGCCGACAGGGTGCACGCAGTCTTCCGCGGTATTCCGAAGGCGGCGTGAAGGTCTCCGCTGGCACGACTCGCATGGCCCGCGGGCTATGTGCCCGCAGGCCCGCGAAGAGGAGGGCCGGTTGACCACTGCAGGCCAAGATTCCGCAGTAGTCGCCAGGGCAGCAGCAGCCGGAGGTGGCTGCTGTCTGGTCTCGCCACGGCTGCCCCGGATGGATGCGGCGAACAGGATACAGGCCGCTCCGTCGCAGCAGGCGGCAGCGAGACGATGTGCACACGCCAGCAAGCCGGAGTGGCTCCACTGGATCTGAAAGATTGCCAAAACACACTCCGCATGCCTTTAACGTAGGTCACGGGAGGGGAAACGGCGTACACAAGGGCCACGTGGCTCAATGCTCAACTCGCCAGCAAAACGTGTCGGGCGGCTGTGCAACGCAAAGTTCGAGTGAACAAAGCTTGAGTTGAACGAGAATGCTCGGTTCATGGGAGCTTAAAAAAAACGGGTGGGCCAGCAAAGTGCGCCCCCTCTCAATACCACGGTCCGGTGGTCGTGTCACTACCACTGTGAAGGTCGACGACCCCCAACAAAAGAAAGACCCGAAACGGGTTTCGTGCGCGCAGCCGCGAGGAGACATCAGCGTTGTGGGGTGGTCCTCCCCGCTCACTGCACGAAGCAGCTGCTGAGTGATCGGCGCCCACCGTATCGGACGGTGTCGGAACGCCCGGTGCCGAGCTGCAATACCAGCGAGCTCGTAACGGCACCCGTGGCTCAGGCCACCCGGCTCCCGGAGCCGCGACTCCCAGAGTCGAAAAAGAGACAGCGAGAAAATATATACAGAAAATTCGGACCACCCACGCGGCTTCCGTACTCACTCGCTTCGGGCTCGGCAACTCCGCTGTCGCTAGGCCTCGCGCTCCCTCGATGCGGACCAAGTGGTTCTTGAAGCAACTCCAGGAAGAAAACTTCACAAAAAAACATGCTGAGCATATCGAAAAGTTCAAACATGCTGCAGCGCAATACACCTCGCACTCAAGAAAGCATGCCGCAGGTCCTAGCGATCAAAATTCACACTAGGCCTACCACTTGTCAAGTACGGACAAAGAGCGTTCCTCGAACCGAACTGACAGTTGTCCAATGTTCCAAGAGCATGCCCCACGTTGGGCTGCCAGATATGGGGTTTCAATGGGGGAGATAAACACGTTCTCCCCGTTTAAGCGCGGCTGACACAGTTCAAAACCCCGCGGACCCCACCCCGTGGTCGCGTACGCTACTGAGCGCACGCCGACCACGGCGGGCCTTGATCTGCGGGAACAAAGGAACGACACACTGGCTGACACAAACAAGGCATTTATTGCTATAGCTACAACAACGCCAGCTAGCAACAAAATACACTGAGGAATCTAGGATGTCCGACTCACCAGCACGGCTACGAGCGAACGTCCGCCCACGGTAGGGCAAAGGGATAAACTCCGAGGTCGAGCGGGACGGGCTCGGCGGGAGTAAGTTCCGACCAAGAGGCGCCCGTCGACGAAGAGCGAAGTTGCGAGCGAAACGTCTGCTCGCTTCCCGATCCCAGGGAGAAGAGACCCCGTAGCTCCCCGCGAGCGCGCAGCACAACGCCATCCGTGGCGCTGGTGTCGCTGCGACGCGAGCGCCCTCCCCTGTTAGTGGAAAGTCACCGAACCGAGAGGAGTGCTTTGCGGAGGAGCTAACCACAGGGAACTAGCGCGTTGAGGGAAAGCGAACGCAGGGGACGAAAGCGTCCCCTTTACTTTACTTTAAGCGACGGGATTCAGAAGGGAACGAGGAATCTGAGGGTATGGACGTCGTAGTCAGGCGGAGTAGGCGGCGGCGACGGCGACGTCTCGAGGACGACGACGCTGATGATGATGGTGACGACGATGGTGACGTGCAGTACGCCAGTAGTAGCAGGCGATGGTCGAAAATCGTTACTGCTTCCCATCGTCGCGATGACATAAATGACATAAATAAGCTGCTCGACGTGTCGGGTATATGGAAGACGGTACCGCAAGCTCTAGCGCGCATGATATAAGGCGGTTGCTCGGTTGATTAATAAAGATATTGTATTCTTCTCCGTTTCGTTGTGCTCTCTTCTCTTTCTACCGTACCACTAAGCTTGCGCGGCGTGGCCTTTGCCACCGCGTGTACGAGTGTTTCTAGAACGGAATCGAATTCAAAGTCCTTGAACAAGTGTGCGTTCGCTTCGTGTGCGTACGGGTTGATGTATTCGCTGGATCCAACTGGCTGTAGGCCTAGTAAGTGCCGGCGATCCGAAGACATCTCGGGATAGGTGAGATCTATCCACGCCACGAACGGAATATTTTCCTTTACGTATCGGATACACTTCAGTAAATCGAGTCTAAATTGTAGTATGCCGGCCGCTATTGTCTGTTCCTTACTCGCTGAGCGAGTAGCAGACGAGCCGCCGCTGCGAACGTTCAGCCAAGTTGTACAATTGTAGGTTAGTGTGGCGGTGCTGTCGTCTCTATCCGCCAACAGCAACCGTTTCTCGTCCAAGCTAGTTGCGTCGTCCGGAACATGTAATACGTTGTTTCGCAGGAACGTTATACTCGCTGTGTCAAATTCTGAATCGCTAGTGCCCATAACGATGGTCTCTGGTGCAACGTTCTTTCGCTTCAGTGTGGTGTATGCTTCGTTAACGAGCATGACTTCGTGTGCGTAACGCGACTCTACTGTATCGAAACGAGATGTTGCGGGAGACACAATTACTTTGAGATCGGTCCGCGAAAAGAAGCGTTTGCACCTGAACGACCACCGATTTCCTACGCATATTGTGAACGACTTGTCTTCATCGTCGCAATAGTCTATAACGCGCGCGTCACCACCGTTCCTAACGATAGCGCGAAACAACGGAAATAGCGCGCCTCGCACCCAATAATGACACTGGTGGTGAGTACGTCGTGGCTTTTGCACCAGCGAGCTAAGCGCTTCGTACGCAGCATCGTTGCTTCTGTTCCTGTCGACGCAACGAAGTATCAACGTCAACTCGGTCATTGGACCACATCGGGGGAACAAGTGGTTGTCTTCTTTCTGAATAAAGTGTAACACATTGCGCGAATACGTGGACCATTCCTTTCGAATGCAATACTCCAACAGTTCGTCGGGATTGAAGTACAGTACATCGTTCAACGCAGCGTCCCACATTTGTAGCGCATTAAGCGCGATGGAATTGTTCAATCGCACCTCGCGACGTCGAAAAGTGCATACCCCGGGCATGCAGTGTTTCTGCCACCACGAGGTGCGATTGGCTACGATTATAGTGGTCGCCGCTAGCGTGGACAGCGTAGTTTCTTTGTCTATTTCGTGTACGAAGACTCTATTCCATAACTCAAATTCATCATCTACGACGGATGAATTTTGGTCCAGTTCCAATAGGGCGGTAAAGAATTGTTTAACGTGCTTCACACTAATGTTCGTGATGACTTGATCATCTATAGACGAATCTTTCATTCGCATAAACAGTGCGCTTGCGATGTCTTTAGGTTTGGCACCAGTCGCATAAGACAAAGTTTGAATAACACACATGGCAATGCCGTTTACGGTATGTTCCGTTGGGGTCCATGTGTCATCTCGGTCAGTGCTACCGGCAGTCTGTAAAAATTTTCTGAGAGAGAATACAACGTCCATGAACGAATGAACGTTAAGTAAATCTGCACACTTAGATTTCAAACAAGCCGCTACGCTAGCAATTGCATTGCGTTTGTTAATGTTCTCGTTATACAAATCGACCGCAGACTTCGCTTCTTTCAACTTAGTGGCATGCTCTTTGAGTGTCTTCGCTGTTTGCATATATTTATTACGCGAATCTGTGTATTGTGATTTTGCAGATTCATAAGCTGCATACGATGACAGTGCAGTGTATGCAGAGCCAGTTATTGAGGTGTCTATATCGTCAATAGTGGTTGTGCCCTCGTTATTACTAGCATCTGTATCAACTGTGTTTGGTATTGTAACCGTTTGTTCCAAGTCAGGATTAGATACGGATGGCGTAACAATAGCTCCGGGCAACTGCAATATATGTTGTATTACATTACTAGAAAGCGCAACATACTTCGACGATAACACCGATACGTGACTGCCTCCGAAAAGAAATTGTTTCACGTTCTTGTTAAGAGCCGTGGCGCATATTATGTTTTCGAAAGCGTGTTGTAAAATTAGAATGTTGGTTGGTACGTGCCTGGATGTTAGAGTTTGATCTTTATACGTATTTGCAAATGTAACAAACAGAAGAGCGGATTTCAACCACGAATGGTGTATTTCACCCGACGCTACTTTCTGTAGAATAGAATGTACAACGCTCGTTCCGAACGTTCGGTCTGTAGCAGTATGTAACAATCGGGCGAACCAATATTTATGTTGCATTGCATCTAAGTAGCGTGCCGCACATCTCAGTGTACAGTAATTGTATAGCACGTCGCTCATACGATCATCGGTTTCCATCGTTACTCCTTTGGGGGTCACTGGTGTTGGTAGCACAGTCCATAATTGTTTTCGCAAGGTATCGAACGTTAGTACGCGAGTTGCGATCTGTGCAAAATTCAATAACGAGTACTTTCTACGTTCGATACCGAGTTGAGTACGTTTCTGCGAAGGAAGTGTTATAGCGTCGCGCTGAGCATCTACACTTTCAACCCACCAATTTGATGCGTTGATCAACAATTCATTGTTGAAATCATCGATATTACTCACCGGCAGTATGAATACCGAAATATAAGAATCGCGCAAAGTGTAAACTGTGGCAGTTTGGTTTGGTTGAGGTTGACTTGTGCCAGGACCGTTCGTAATGACTGAAAATTGAGATGACCACGGGGTTATACTATAATCATTATCCTGATTGTGGGCTTTCACTTCATGACCATTTCCAGTAACAATCGATATCTGTATTCCTACAATTTTATGGGACTTCGCGTATCTTTCTCCTAGAATATTTATAGCAGCCTTAGACAGGCGAACGTCACTGAAATTAGAAATTGTAACAGTCTTCTCATTAGTAGACTTATTATGCGCTGCTGCGCGTAACAATTCATCCAATTCGTGAGGAATTGCAATGAAAGACTCAAAGGCGCGTGCATTTAGCAATTCAAACGCCATATTTTATTCAATCATCCCTTGTTATGGTGTTGGGGAAGCGCTTTGTTTCTCTTGTTCGATCGTTTCCTTAGCAGCTGTGTAAGCCGCCTTCTTCTCTTCGAAGTCAGCCTTATCTTTGTCGTATGTAGACTTGGCCGAGTCGTACGACTGCTTTAATTGTTCAATTCGCTCCTTCTCGGCTTTATTATTTTCATCACATTTAGCCTTCATTTCTTCCAACGCTTTACTCAATTTCGGACGCATCCTTTCGACGTCACCAATCTCCACATTCACTTTACACTCTTCCAACTGTATAGGTTCGCCCATATTTGGTATGCTTTCTTCATTTACTTCGTAGTTTGCTACGTGTAACGGTAGTATAGCGCGGCAGTGCACGTCGTATGTCAATCCGTGTAAGGTGTTGCGAAGCGCATTTACAACGGCTTTCTTTTCGCCTGGCAACACATCTCGCTTTGTGGGACTATTACCTCTTGTGTACGTTATTTGATATTTGGTAACGTTCGATTCAATGACGGTCCTCAGTCGCTCGGTAAACTTTGCATTTTCGGCTAGTTTGGATAATGAAAGTCTAACCAGATCAGAGTAGGGAGCTTCGAAGTCGTACGACTCTTTATAGCTGTCCAATGCGCGTAGATATTGCCAAACGTTTATAAGGTCTTCTACCGTCTTGTTTGTCACGGTGGTGCGTTTTAGCATTGTAGCAAGGAGGATGGTATACACTATATGCAATAGCATACCACATACATTGACCGAGTTGTGTGGATGCGTGAGCATAAATTTTGCATCAACTTCACTATTTAACATGACATTCACCAAATTGTACATCTCCGCCGATGGAGGCGGAATCGGAAAGTTCTCCAACATAACTTCATTCTCTTCAAGTGGAATAGATCCTTCATTGGAATAAATGAAAATCCAAATTGCCGCATCTCGCGAAATGTGCATAAGTCTGGTACATTCTGCCACCATTGCAATGATACGGGCCGTTGCTTGTTCCGCAGACACCAATTTTACGGCCTCATTCTTTATCAACCAGTCGCGATGGGGGTTGAATACCGCTTTCAACATTGCACTCTCGTGGTTAGCATCAGATATCAAGTTTGAATCCAGTGTGTGCTTCCATTCCAACTTAGCATTGAAATTGTCGTATTCAAACAAGGTGTGCGTAATTGTTTTCAGACCATTGCCGCCGTTCTTGGTATACACGGTGTAGGTTAGCTCTTCGATCGTTGGCTTGGATGCCTTGTCTTCAGTATCGGTATCTTCGTCCAGCCAGAAACAGTTTGCCAACGCCTCCCCGAAATTCTCCGGAACCCCGATCTTGGCCACGTACAGCTTCTTCTCTGCCTCGGTCTTGTCTCCATCGGATTTCACCTTAACGCTCACGCTCTTGACGGTGGATCTGTACTTATCGCTGCCGGTGTACCGTATCGCCTCAGCGACGTATTTCTTCGCCGCGTAAGTCGCCTTCACGTTGCCGCAAAACAGGACTCGCGCGAGTGCGAACATCGCTTCGGGGAAGTGCGTCTCCTCGAACGACTTAGACAGGAGTTGTGCGGCGATGGCGGATGCGGTGGGAGACTCTGCAGTTACCATCAACATTTGGTAGTTAGTAGACAGCCACATTTTCGCCTCCACAATGGCTCGGGTCCACACCCAGCTGCTGCCGCCGCACGTGCCGAAGAAAGCCAAGGCACCCAAGCCCCACGTCTGAACGGGAGCGTCATCGGCTTTGGTCGCTGCCGCTTGTCTGGCGTACTCCGCTTGAAACGCCTTTGCAACCTCAGAGGCATCTACCTACTGTAGGTTGCGTGGGTGCACCACTGTACGTGCGCGCCTTCACCACTACGTCGGGGTAGGCGGCTGCGGCGTTCTGTGGAAACGGAACGATCGCTCGCAACGTAGCGTACCGAGTGGTCAAGTCGTTGAGCGTGTCCCACCGTCCAAAGTTGAAGTTCAGTATGTTCAGTATGTAACTCACGTTCAGTATGTAACTCGAGTTAGATATTCTCCTCAAGTTCAATATGTAACTCGAGTTAGATATTTACCTCAAGTACAATATTCACCTTACGTTCAATATTCTCCTTACGTTCAATATTCTCCTTACGTTCAATATTCACCTCAAGTTGGATATTCACCTTACGTTCAATATTCTCCTTACGTTCAATATTCACCTCAAGTTGGATATTCACCTCAAGTACAATATTCACCTCAAGTACAATATTCACCTCAAGTACAATATTCACCTCAAGTTGGATATTCACCTCAAGTACAATATTCTCCTTACGTTCAATATTCACCTCAAGTTGGATATTCACCTTACGTTCAATATTCTCCTTACGTTCAATATTCACCTCAGGTTGGATATTCACCTTACGTTCAGTATTCTCCTTACGTTCAATATTCACCTCAAGTACAATATTCACCTCAAATTGAATATTCACTTTGAACGTCAGTCTGGAGACGTGATCGACTTGAGCAACGTGAACTTGCGCAGCATTCCGAAATGAAATTGGCGAATAAAAGATCTTGCTACAATAGTGGTGGTTGTTTCTCGTGTCATTCTCTCACTTCGAGTTTCCGTAAGATAATATATGCACCTTACGTTCAATATTTTCCTCAAGTACGATATACGGGCCGCGCTTACGGCCATTACGCGCTTACGGGCCATTGGCGTATTCCACCCTCAAAGTC
The DNA here is from genome assembly GCF_055824585.1 of Amblyomma mixtum. NCBI lineage: Eukaryota > Metazoa > Arthropoda > Arachnida > Ixodida > Ixodidae > Amblyomma > Amblyomma mixtum. The sequence goes on along the minus strand of NC_143021.1, from coordinate 155,057,069 downwards.
GCGCTACTCGATTACTGCGTCTTTTCGCGTTACGCGAAGAATCCATTTTACGATCACACTCTACCCAATTCAATGCAAGGTCCTCTCATAGACCCGGTCGCGTACGCCACCTTGCGCATTCTGGAACCCGTCAGCTGCATGGCCGTTACGGACGCGCAAGTCAAGAATTGGTCCAGAAATTCCGACCTGAACGTGTTCGACGCCATTCAACTCCTTACGTTACCAAGATTGTTGGCTCGGATTGTACACACACAGACCCTCGCTGTTCCCGCGGACTTGGTCCTACATCGGCCCCATGCTCTGCGCGTTCGGATATCCAGCCCGAGTGTTCAGACCCGAACGCTGGTCTCGCTCCGACTTTTTGCGCATCACCGCTTATGGGCAATGCGATGCCGACGCCGACGACTACGATTACGTAGATTGCACGCCGGAAAACGTCGTGTCTAAGGTGCTTTTTGCCGATGTGCACCGCGACAGTTTCTGCCATCCAATGTCTTTATCGTCTTCTTCATTGCTGTCGGCGTCAACGTCATCGTCGTCTATAGTGGCATACGCCGCGCATCAACGCGTGTTCCCCGAGGTGATCAAATGGCTCGATTGGAAAGGCAGCACCTTCCCCAAGAGCATCACGGTCTCAGACATTCAATCCTCGGTGTACCTCATGACTCTTGCGCGAGAGTTCCACGAGCGACTGCAGAGCGTAATTCAGATAGGAGACGGAAGTGGCGGTGGAACGCTTCGGAGAAACAGTGGCAACAAGAAATTGTACGCCAAGAGACTAATGATACAATCGTCGTCAGACTTCCCAATGCTGTCGGAGTACGACGAGGACGTGTTGCGTCGCACGCAGCATCAGAACGCAAGGATTCTTGACGAAGAAGAAGTGGATGAAAGAGACGTCTACAATAGACACCATCATCAACAACAGCAGGCAACCAACAATCAGCAGTACTGCTGATTGCAGTACTGCAGTAACTCCTTACGTTACCAAGATTGTTGGCTCGGATTGGAAGATTCCCGACAACATGAGCGTGCAGAAGGAGAACGCTTACATCGCGCAACGCGCCTTCGATGCGATGACCATGGTTCGCAACGCAGTGAAGCGGTCCCTTCGACGCAAGGCCAAAGTCGTGCTGTCGCGCCCGAGCACCGTATGCCGCTACTACAGCTCGCCCGAGATCATCGACTACCTGACGGACGCGGACGCGTTGAGCGAGGAGTTGGCGCCGCCCGAAGAGTGCGTCTTGGCTAACATGTTCGTGATGCCCCAGTACTTTCACAACCAGCACATTGTGTGAGGATGCGCGACGAGTGCAAATAAATTATAATTTTTCAACACTGCATACACCGACCAAAACTAATATGGATTCCATCATTGACAGACTCGCAAAGACCATAGAAGCTGCGTATGGCTTCCAGATGCACACGCGTGCTACTCTGCGACGCGGAGTCGACATTAGCACGCTGGCTGCTGTTGGTGGTGGCACAGAACCAAAGGCGATGCCGGCTCCGGGCACCGCTGGCACTGTTCCCACAATGAGCGGTGGCGGCGGCGGTATGATGGCGGCGACCGCGCGCTCATTTATCGACGACACCGACGACATAGACATGACTACGGACGTGGAATCGGGAGTGGATCCGAGCATCGTGCCAATCACGGGCACTATCAGAGCCAGGGGAATGTACTCTATCCATGCCGCGTTTCTGCGCGTGTATCAGTACAGAGGAAAGTCCATAACGCTAGAGTCCGACATAGAAGCGATGTTGTCCATAACACCGTTCATGACCAGGTACGCCGGCTTTCTGTACAACTTTAACGACGTGCCGAACTACTTGGATGCGAACGGAGGAGGAATCATCGACAAGAAGAAGTATCACAAGCGCGAACAAATGTTTGTGCTAGAGAGTAGGACCAAGCAGTTGCTGGGCATAATCGTGTACAAGGGAATATGCGACGTGTTCATGCACTTGGTGAACAGTTCGCCCAGCGGAACGAGTTCGCAAGAGGTGCGAAAAGTCGTGGGATGGGCATTCTCGGCCATGGAAGTGGCCTCGCGATGCCTGCTCATCATGAGCAACGCAAACTACACGCCATCGGGCAAAGATACGGACCGGCTTTACGGTCGCGGAGAAATATTCGGAGCTCTGTTCTCTTTGTCCCGGTGTCTGTGGCTGTGCAAATTCTCCATAGACAAGACTAGTACCAGCATCAGATCTTACGTGGTGGACATGTGCAGGTACATCAACGCGTTCGGAACCGCGCCACTTCGCGTGCTCATCAAGCACGAGGACTCGATCCGCAGCATGCTGCTCAGCGGTTTCGACACGTATCAGAACGGAGACTTGGACCGCGTGCGAATGGCCACGCAGTACGCTCTCCTGAAATGCGTACACAACATCAACAAGATGGCCACTGGCGGAACCAAGCAGTCGATTCCAATGAGTACCGTGTGCAGTCACCGCACCATGATGGACATTCTGTTCAAGTACGACACTCTAACTCGCAGCAAATTGTTGGACGAAGGAATGCTAGACAACAGTTACCTCTCCCAAGACACCAAGATGATGCTGGCTCAATGCAAGAGCATCTACGACGTCAACAGTATCCTGGACAGACTTGCTGCGGACTGCAGGTCCACGGACTACGACATCATGTCGGGTCTCATGCCCGGCCATTGCGATACCAACTTCCCCACAATCAAGTCGGAGATGCCGTGCTCGACGGTGGTCGCCGACGGCGGCAGTTCTATGATGGGCGCCGCAGCGGGAGTCGCCAACAACGAGAATTTAATGCACAACATAGTCGATCCGGCTTCCTCCACATCTTTGTACATGCACAACATGATGATGTTAGATTCCCAAGACACCATACCAGTGTTCTCGTCCAACCACAATTACTTTAAGCTGAAGACTATGAACGCCGAGACTGGAACCATATCGGCGCTTCCTCTCATAGTTCACGGCTTGAACGGGGAGACAAAGTCTAGAGAGGAGCGTTACTTCTACCAGCACAACACGCACACCAAAGACATGCAGAACTTTTACGTCAAGGGCTGCAGCGTGTCCCCCAGCAACATTTCCCTCTTTATGCGATGTCTCAATTTTGAAATGATGGACTCGCACACGTTCGCGACGATCGTGGAAGCCATGAAGTCTTGCGACGGACTTCCGCGGCCGTCCGACATGACTCTGGCGTTGCTGCACAGTAGACCGTGCCTGCGAATGGCTATGAACATATTCTACCAACACTACATGTCCGAAACTCGCTCCACGAACCCGGTGATGCATTGCTGGGACAACAACTTTTTCGGCTCATTCAACAACTGGTGGATGGGCACAGACTTTATTCAGGGAACCATAGCATACAAGCACGCGCAGCTGCTGATGTCGGGCGCGCTGCTCTTTGCGTCCAACATGCCGCGCATCGTGGACGGAACCGCTGGCGCCGAGAACAACAACCAGATCACGAGAATAGTGATGGAGCAGCGCGCGTGCGGGGCCATCGTGGACCAGACCATTCGCGACATGATCGAGGACGACTCCGAAGTGACCATCCTACCAAAGTCGCTGCTCGAGTCGGACTTTCTGGCTCCTTACAAGGACAGATTCCAGGGCAGCTACTTGACGCACTGTCGGTTCCTAGATGCCGCTAGCTTCAGGTTGTTTCTGTCCAAGTGTTACTACAACATGTACGGAGACGGCATTCGATTCATGTGCCCCACCAGCGAGATCGAGTTCCTGCTGCGTCTGCTGAAGCCGAGCACAAAGCTGGACATTAGCGAGCCCAGCAAGAGAAACGCGCGAACGCTCAACGCCATCATCAGCAACGCCACTAAGGCTTCCATCGAAGCCGGTCGCAACATGTCTCGATTGTAAAATGTGGAATTGAAAATAAAGATACTTTGCGTGTGTATGTATATTGGTGCGGTGTCTGTTGTTAGCAGTGTTGTGTATAAAATTATTATTATGGCTGCCGTTCAACAACCAGATCCACATGCGGTGGGTGAATTACTCTCCATTCTCGAAGAGTACATATGGAACTCGACAAAGAACATGTACTATTTCAACGTCGTCGGATCGACCGTTGACAAAGGTCCGGTGTTTTCCGGCGGCAACGATCCTCAAGAAATGCAATCCCTGTCGAATGTGGAAAAGAAATTGTACGTGGTCGCTCAGCGCGCGTTTCCCGACTTGGTGTCAGCACAGAGCGACTGCTGCATAGAGTTGGTGCACGAGTACTCGGCCGTTCCGGTCACAGTTCGCATCGGCGGCAAGCACGCCGCCGAGGTGCTGTTCGAGCGCTACCCCACTGTTCTGTTTCCCAACCAAATCAATCTGGCCATCGTCAAGAAATTGCTGCAGGTCTCTCCCGGATATGCCCACTTCTGGGTGTACGCGCCGCAGCAGCGGATACCCGCTTGGCACCCGTCCGTTAGGTTCCCCTACGACGCGGAGCGAAATCAGTTCGCCAACGAGACGTGGCTCTGCGCCGACGCATTGCTCCATATGTGGCAGTTGTGCATGTCGTCCATCTCGGGCATCCCGAGTGGACACGTTCCTCCACTGGTAATCGGAGCCATGACCTTCATTCTGCTCAATAATTTCATGCGGGGTAACGAATACGCCAAACACACAAACATAGTGTACAATCACGTGTACTCCCGGTGTCTGTTCTTTCCACTGGGCGCACACGACAGTATCGACAAAGAATACTCTCGCAACAGATTACCGATTCTGAGCGGCGACGTCGCCGAGCTGACGAAAGTCGCGGTTGACGCTCTGCATATTGATGCTTCGGCGATGTTAATTCCAGTCGCCGACGAATTGCGATTGCCCACGTTCGCAGCCGAAGCTTTGCTTCGCTGGAAAGACGTGCCAGATGCCGACGCCGTAGTGCGACAAGTAGTGCAGATGAATTAGTTCGCATTGCACAATGCAGCTGATGTCATCACTAAGCTGCTCGAGGATAAGCAGTCGCGTGACACAACCCGAGGGTGGATAGAATTCAAGCCCTCGCCCATTATCGGGCTTCCGCGAGACGTGCTAGATGCCATCGGCGTTTGCCCTTTCACTTACCGCCCGTGCCTATATTACCACCCGCCCGTCAATTCGGTGACCAGTTACTTCGCAGCGTCCCTTTACGGCAGAGGCGGCAAAAATCCCCTTGTGAACAGCACGAGTCCCGTCTCGATCCCACTGACTTCGTCCGAGTGCCTGCGGATCCTGTACGCCTTGATTGTTCCCCCGTTGCCTTCAGTCGCGTAAAAGTCGCGTAATACAATGGGAGTCCATCAGCTATGGTCCCTCGTTCGACACGCCATTCGCGTGAAAATCATCGAAGCTTTCAAGACGGACCTGCTCGGCATAGACACGCGCCCCGACAGAGACGAGTTTCGAGTCGACGAGGAAATCCGGATAGCCGTGCGCAAATGCGCCTTGGAGAGACCGTCGCACAGAAGACTATCGCTGCGCCACGCCGAAGGAGGAGACATCGAGCGAGTGTCGGCGGACGCGTTTGCCGCGATGCCAACCGGTAGTCTGACTGACGACGTGCACGTTTCTACCACTGTAATGTCCAACAGAGATCCGACCAGCGTACTAATATTGGTAGACGGTAACATTTTCCTGTACAAGCATCTGCCCTTGTTACACGCGGCCAACGTGAAACTGGACGCGCTCATGTGTGGGGACCCGGCGGCCGGCAACAACAACGATGACGCTGCTGCGGACGAGTTTGGTGACGGCAGCGGCGGTAACAAGAGAATGCGCACCGAAGAAGACGAGGACGCCATGATAACGTGGTCTACCGACGGTACCGTCGTGTCCTTTGCGCCTATAGTGCGTGAACGCGTGGAAGCTGCCAACAAATTATTCACTTGCAAGTTTCGCACTGCCGGAGGAGAAGGAGATGAAGGAGGAGACGGCAGCAGCAACGTCAACGCTACTCGCTGCACGACGTACGACGAATTCTTCAACGCCGTGTTCCACTCTATACTCAGTCAAATCGAGTACGTGATCAAGAGCGGCGTGCTGGGATCTACCGCGAACGCAACCGTCAGCGTGGTGGTCGTCATGGACGGCATTCCCAACGTGTTCAAGTGGCGAGCGCAGATCAAACGAAGGAGAGGCTGCATCACGGACACGGCGTGCGCTGCTGCAAGGAACAACGCCCCGGCCAACCCACCGCGCATGTGGGAGGCGTGCAAGCTGACGGCTTGCGGAGACTGCATGCTGCATTTCTCTAGCTACGTGAACGAAGTGTTGCTCCGAGGAGACACTCAGTTGTCGCGATCTCTCGCAACCACGGTACACTCGTTCACCGTCATACCACCTTCGTTTCCCGGAGAAGGAGAAGTTAAGATGATAGACGTGGTACAGTACGCCAGACTTCGCAACAGTCCAAACACTCCGTGGGACGTGGCCATCATGCTGACCGACGACTCTGACGCGCTCGTGCAAGCCGTGGGTCGACTGCACAAGTTGCGGCCACACATCAGAGACTTGTACGTGATGTCCCAGCTGCAAGCGGATTACAGGCAAGCCAGCTCGGCCTCTAGCGTGCTGCTGCCGGAGGAACTGGACGGTAGAACGACGTCCCCGGTGGACCTGAGAACGGTCAAGGGACCGCACCCGCACAACGGACTGTTTCATCTGTTTGACGACGTTCTAATTCGCACACTCAACGTGTCCCAGTCGGGTTACTCTCATCCATTTCAAGTGATTGTACCTCTTCTGATGTTTGGAGGAATGGAAGTTCTGCCAAACATGGCTCCCGCTCAAGGAGAGAGACTCAACTCCCTGCGGAAGGCGATCGCTGCATGCTGCGCCATTCCGGGAGTGGAAACGTGGGAACCTATTTGCACCACCACCACAACCACTAACACTGACGCCGCCGCTGCTGCTGGACGACAAGACGATGGAGGGCAAGAGGAGGAGCAACGGCAGCGTGACTTGGCTCAGGAACGTGCTCGGGAAGCGAGACGCCAAGGGCAGTTTCGCGCTTGCTTGGTGGCGACGCTTGAACAGTTTGTGCCCAGCGAGCGGATTACCACGCTTCAGCGCGCGAGAAAGCTGGAGAGGAGCAGAACGAGCAGAGAGCGCATTCAAGCCATGGTCGAGTCGTATCTGCTCATGTACTACTGGACGACGCTGTACGCTTGCGGAGACAAGAAGATCAGATGGTACGCCGATCCGTCGGTGTGCAATGCACTGTGCGAGTCTAGAGAACTGTTTCACGCTTGCCCACTTCCTCTGACCGTCGTTCTAGACTACCTAAAGGCCGACGTTCCCGAGGAGCGTCGCATCAACTTGTGCAGTGACATGTGCGCCGTCGTAACCACTCGCTTCGACGGCAACGCGTCTGACGTTGTCACGTGCAACAAGTTCCTAAACGCCATGTATCTATACTGCATGTTCAGCGATCATTTCGACTCTACCGATGCCACTAACGCGTTCGAGCTGAAAAGAGTCCTGGAGACGTACGACGAGTCGTGTGTGTGTTCCGTGAACAGCCGCTGCACGCACGACCCTCGAGACGTCATGACGCTTCAACACGTCGGTGCTCGCCTAGACGCCGTGTTGAACGCTGAGCAGCTACTCCGGAACATGTACATAGACTGTGTGAACAGGCTGAAGGAGATGCCCTACGACGTGCAAGGTATACTTCGTACACCAGAAGAACAACTGCAGCAGCAGCAGCAATACCACCACCAACAACAGTAATAAGAAGACACAGAAGCCAGCACGAGCTGTTGAATGAATAAAGATTCATACATTTATTGATTCTCTTTCGCGACTGTCTTGTCGTAGAGCTCGCGAGCGAGATTGAGACGGTCCCTGAGACGTCTCAGCTCGTTCGAGTCGATGCCGTTGGTCCTGTTCAGTACCATGGCTCTAATGCGATCACTTCGAGGACGTTGCACGCCATTCAGGCGCACTATACGCCAATGTTTCAGCAGCGGAACGTTCCGGAGGATAAGTTTCACTTTAGAGATCGAATAAATGTGTACAACATTTTCACCCGACAACCCACTGAAGGCCGCGCCAACGACGGTAGCGCTCGCATGGGGGAAATGGAGTGTTCTGCCATACACGCCACGGGCGCGACTCAATCATTGCTCAAGCTGGGCATGCACGTCGACACCATGAACAAGGCGGCTAACGTGTGTTTGGACTGCGGAATGATTTCTATATTCTGCGACTCTTGGCTGGGGGAAGGCCGTCGTGCGCGTTGCAAACACGTCAACTTAGCGAGCAGCGTGCACATAAAATACGTCGGCATTCTCACCGCTCACATTCTGGCTGCCATGCGCATCGCGGTTACGATATACGCCAAAGAATAATGTATATAGTAATAAATCTGACTCGGTGATTGAGTGTATCATACTGAATAAGGTCTCCGTCGCCTCTGAGATTCTCTTCACACAGCGACGATGAACTGCAACATCTGCAGCATAGTTCATCACATTCAGCAGTACACGACTGCTCCCATCGAGCAATTGATAGCCTACATGCATCGCATGCAGGGTGGCGATTACGACCCCGAGCAATGCAAGGATGTGCTACGTCTGACTGCCATCGGCCGCAAGTTGCTGTTCTCAAACCTGGGAAACCTGGGGGAACGCGAAACCGGCGGGAAAGCCGACGACGACACCACCATAGACTTGAGCGTAGAGTTCGAAGACCAGCAGCATGGATACGTCTCGCTCGAGTCCCGCCGCCTGTGCACGCTGGATTACGTGATATGCTCCTTTCTACCAATCGAGTCCAACACTCCTGTGCCGCTTCCGCAGCGATTGTCCGAGATTGTCTTTAGAGATTCCGTCCACACTGTGCTGCATTATTTTGCCGCAAGTCAGACTTTGCCGGATGATGTGTCCGCAACTGCCTGCGCGTACCTATACGCGTTCGCTCAAACGACCAGCATGAGAGAAAATTTGTGGTACTCCGAGTCGTGGGTGTCTCGGTTCCGAAGGGAGTTTGGTCTCAACAACGTTAGTTTGTTCACCTCTGCTTACGATGCTGCCACCACGGCCGTGGATATGTGGGTTGGTGACAATGCCTCGCTCGAGCTTATTGCCAAGATCGGCGTCGCAGTTGCAAATCGCGACGTGGACTTTGTTCTGACACAACTCGCCAATGAAAACAGAAACCTGGTGAAGAGTATGGCGCTGCTGCACGCCGCGGCAACACTTTGCATCAAAGCGCAACAACAGCCTGATAAGGACCTCTCCGAAGGAACGCAATTCTTACTGAAACGCATTCAGAAATACAGCCCCACGCCAGAGGACAGAATGGCTGCTCTCGAAGTCGGGAATGTTCAACAGAGACTGGAAGACTCCATAGCAGACTACGTTATAGAACTGTTACTGAGGAATCATTCTTTCAAGAGTGGAATGCTCAAACAAATGACCACGAACTCACCGCCTCGTCTTGAGGACATTCTGCAAGTGTTCCGTTCGTCGTTTCGACTCGGTAGTTACAACAACGGTACGGAAGAACAAGAAGAAATAGTAGCGCAAGAAGAAGACGACGAGAGCGATGAAGAAAAAGAAGTAGAAGCGTTAATCACAGCACTGGATGAGCGCAGACGAAACAGGGAATGCAGCTACACGGACTGCATGATCACGCTGTCGGCACTCTTCTCAGACTCTGTACTGTCCGGGGACTTGGCGTGCGAAGGAAACATGGATTCCCGCGGCAGGCTAGCCAAGGCAGATCCCTTGTTGTGTAGAGCATTGAGCAAACTGAAGCCCGCTCCACAAAGAAGGATGGCCCTGCTGTACGACCTCGCGGCGTCAAAGAACAACAATGTCCACACGTACATGACCACTTTCATCGGCACGGACCCCCTGGACGCTTACATGTTGCGAGAACTGATGGATATATACGGCCGCTCGACGGGAGATACCAGTTCAAACAGCGACGACGAGTTCGCGCGCATCATATTTTGCGACCGCGCTCTAACGCTCAAATGGTCCAAGCTATTGTACGCTGTATTGCGATGCCAGAGCAAACGATCGCATTTCATGATGCGCATGGCCAACTGGGCGTTGCTCGACGTAGCAGACACCGTATCGGTAGCGTCGTCTCGCCAGCTTCGCACTTCTGTCGTGGAGTATCACGCGGGCGAGGAAAACATCGTGCCAGTGGACGAAGACAACACTCGGGACTGGCATTGGTTCCGAGATGCCGTGTGGACTAGATACGCGACTCTGCTCTGCAACATGTCTGACATGTCCGACGGGGACGGCGTTCTCGTGTCGCGTGGCGATGACACCCACTCGTACGCGATTTTCGGACACGAACGAATGGACTTGCACGTGTATGAGTCCGGCATCGTTACCACCGTGCTAGAATACAGCAAGCCCACGTGCGAGCACTTGACGCTGCAGTGGGGTCGCTTCCCGTGCAGCAGTAAAGATACGATCACTTGCAGCTTTGACGAACATAAGGAAATACATCCCATGTTCTTACATTTCAAGAACGCCGTGCTGACACACACACTTTACGAAACGCATCGCGACCGAGCCGACCGACCGTGGAGATGGGGAGGAGCGCATCAAATGGCGATGGATCGCTGCGTCGCCGTCGCTTGCGAACTGTTGTGTTCGAAGGACGTGTTCGTGGACCCGTTGTTCGTCAAATGTTCAAATTCTAAAGTTAAGGTGCGCGGATCTTTCCGTCTGTTCCCACCTGCTCACCCAGACAACCCGACGTTGCAACTGTTCAGAAACATTCCCGGCGGAATCGCGGTGTCCGTACCGTTTGTCGTTCCGCGAAATTTGTTCCCGAGGACCGCGAGTGAACTGTGGGACAGAGTGTTTCGTCCAAACTCCAAGTGCAGAGTCACCAAGGAACAGTTTGTGTGGTACGTGCACCAAGTGGCCCAGTGCATAAGCGCCGAACTACACGCCGTCGAAAAGAAGCAATGGGATAGGGACAATGAATACAGCGGCGGTTACGACGAGGAAACAACTACCGCATCTGCCGGCGTGTTCGTGTACGCAGCCAAGACCTATTGCCCCGCGTTCATGCGAGAAAGAAAGTGAAGAGGAGTTGCGTCAATACAAAGAGTACGACCTCATGCTACGCACCATCGCCTGCGGAGCACTATGGCTTCCTCAGAGTTGGAACAGGTACGAAGAGTTCTGCGACGCAGTTACTGCCGTGCGCGACTACGTGGCCGTCGCATTGAACGACGAAACCATGGAAGTTGACGACATCCGAGACGGGTTGGGCGATGATGATGATTATGGTGTCAAAGAAGTAGAAGGTGATGAGCGTGCCGATGGCCAGCAGGAAGAACAGAACGAGAATAAGAAGAAGAAAGCCGATGATGCGAGAAGAAGAGCGGAGGCCGAAGCGGCCGACGAGCGTTTCTATCACGAACGCAAGAACAACGTACCCGCCGGAGCAATGGCGTGCTGTTCGGGGTACTGTACCGTGTTCGGCAAGGGGAACGCTGTTCCCGAGATAAAGATATTCGTGCATGAGATCATAGCACCCGCGTTCCCGTCACTGTTACCACCGACGACGCAGCAACAAGTAGATGCGGCGTCGACAGCAGTAGAAAAAGATGAAGAATATGAAGACGACGACGAGGAAGGAGTCCGAGACCAAGAACAAGAAGAAGAAGAAGAAGAAGAAGGAAAAGATGATCATAAAGAACGACACTAGACTCACACGTAGCACACACATTCTTTATTGAATAAAGATATGGTTGTTGTTGTTGTTGTACCTTGCGTAGAGTTGTTCTGTCCTTATATTAAGCACTGAATGCGCGATATCGCTTTCGCTCCCTTGGCATTTTGGACGTCTGCCGCAATTCTAGCAATGGCCATGCTTTTATCCGCGCCACCGCCCGTGCTGGCTGTTGTAACGGGAGTGGTATTGGCGTCGATGACTTTCCGTAACGCGGGTTGCATGTGTGGAGCCCAGATGCCCCACCAATCCTCCGTGGATATGGGAGGCGAGCGTTTAGGCACCACGGCTGCGTATCCCAGACAACTGCGCAACTTGGTCAGGAAGCCGCGAGACGGGCCCAATCCAGGCTCGGTAAACGCTATTCCCACGGACCATTAGTCTTGTTGGAGATCTTGCTTTCCGGGTAATTAATGTTCTGAGTGTGGGTAATGTGCGGTTCCGCCCATTTCAAAGTAGTGTTGTACCTATTCACGGCGACTGCTGAATTGTGTTCCAGTCCGATTGGTGGATGTACCTCGTTGGACAAGTCGGCGTACGGATTATTCCCCTGCATGCATCTTCGTCGGGCGTGATTGTAGAATGTGACGTTGTCTTCATTGATCCCGCGATTGCAAGGGTCGGGAACACACACGGGCTTGTTGTGTTTCATTGCCATCGGACATATGTATTGCAACTCGACAGTTTCGAATGCAGGACCAGGACAGGAAACGTATCCACGCGGACACAGGCACGTTAGTTGACGTCTCCAAACGCGTCGCGCTCGTACTTGAGCCAATCCACGTTAACATTCTCGGCTGTCTTGCCGTACACCGCGCGCTTTATCGAGTCCGCGCGCCACTTGCGGACGCCCGGATAGCAGCTGTCCTTGGCACATCCCGTGCGTGTTTCTACGAAGCCCGGCGGGCATTGCGTGCAGATACATGCGGTAGGGTCGTGATAGCCAGGTATGTACGGAGTCGACGTCAGTTCGTGAATGAATAGACCCTGTCTACACGAAATGTTAAGTCCGTAATTGTTGACGAGACTGGGGTATTTGGATACGCACGTCCAGTGCACCACACCGTCAACGATGTGGGCCACATTATTGCCGAATATCGAGCTGCACGGTATGTACGGAATGGGCGTCTTCTTCTCCGCCACTCGGCCGCACACGCCGGCGTTCAGGTGCTTTACCGTCACCCATTGAGGATGTATGCACTTGAAAGTCTCGGCGCCGCAGCTCTTGGCGCAGTCGCTGTCGTACGTGCATTTCACAGGCTTAAAGTTACAGTTGCGCATCTTGCTAACCACATCGTCTGTGTGTGGTATGCTGCCGCCTTTCGCGGTAGTTACGTCCTCGTCTAATATCGTGTCGTCTTTTCTAGATGGCGCACTGCTAAACGCCATAGTTCCATGTCTCGCGAGTTGCGGCTGTCTTACCTTCGGTTGCTGCTGTTGTTGTTGTCGCGAGAACACGACTACGCGTTTCGATTCTGATTTAGGCGAGTGTCCGTATGTAGAGAGCGCTTGCGGTGTGGCAGTAGGCGGAGGACGAGAAATATTAGTGAATGAGACTCGAGTTCTGCTGCCATCCGAGAATATAGACCTTTCGTGTTTGAATGTTCGCCTCAAGTACAAGACGTCTCCTAAAGTTCGAGAGACGTCTATGTTTCTGGTGAGGTCCACGTAAATAGTGAGATCAGTCATAGTCTCGACGACAACCAGTAACGGTCTTTATTGGTTTCCAAATTCGGTGTAGTTACTCTTGCAATCACACGTGGGATAGCCTAACGTTTTGCTAAAGTGAGAGACTATCGTAACGTACGTGGCATGAAACAGCAGCACGCTGAAAGTGTTGCTGTTGTCAGCGAGTGCACACAGTAAGAAAATCATAAAGGCGCGCAGCCTTCCGAAGAGGCTTCGGTTCTTTCGCAGCGTCTTGTTCTCTTCCTGCCGCCTTCGATCTTCCAGCCTCGATTTTATGATCGCGTCAGCCATGTCGGTTGTACGAAAAGGCAACGGGTGTCCGTTGTTGTTGTTGAGACGAATACCTCGAAGTCATCAGTGGAGTTCCGTCATCTTCATCATTATCGTCGTCTTCGTCACTGCTGTAGGTACGCCGACTTCTAGACGAAGTAGATGCTGTGGGTATTGATGATGATGGCGGCGGTGGCGGCGGCGGCAACACCAAGCTGTTTGGAATTGTAGGTGCCTGGGTATCTCCACCGACGTCAGTTTGTTCCACGGAAACCATCTTCGTTGTTGCTGCCGCTAGGGTTGCCGGTGTTTCTGCTGAAAACGTAGTTGTTGTTGTAGTAGTATTAGTAGTTTCTCCGTATGTGAACCCACTGCGTAAGATCATTACTGTTTGTCACCAAGTTTTGAACTGATATGGGTGGAGCGATAAAAATTGCGTTCGGAAAAGCGGCGCTGGCGCTCGTTCTGGACGCCGCATACGGCGAACTGCTACACAACGACTGTGGTTTGGTGGTCGACGTGGCCACGCTGAACAGGGATCACGGAATCATGCTCAAATGCGTCATGTGTCCGTACACGGTTCCTCTGTCGCAGGTGCGTCCCGGAGCCGCTAACCCGGCCGACGAGATTGCCAGCGCCTTCATGGCGCACAGACAAGCGTCCATGCACTTTGATAGGGAGTGCAGCTTCGTAGTGGCCAAAGAGACTGCTGCAGCCGCGGCAACTGCGGAAAAAAGCTTCACCAAGTTGCCCGACGATGCCGTGACGTTCCTGAAAGACTACGACGTGCTGACCACCGTGGGTGCTAGTAGATGCAAATAAAGTTGCGGACGTACTGCTATTAGGAGCATTTATTTATGTAGTATTAGTAGTAGTAGTAGTAGTGTTATTAGTTCGACACAATAATTGTTGTAGGAATAAGTAGTATTAGTAGTAGTACGATGTCAGCACTGCTGCTGCAGTTACCAGTAGTATCATTGTTATTCATCGGCGTTACCTGCCACACGTACCCATACCATCCAAACCCACGCTTCTCATACTCTGAGATCGGCGCGAAACTTAGAGCCGTCACGTCGCAGACATGTCGCTCGTACTTCACATCTCACGTACTTGGCCTAGAGCCGGATGTCTCCAACACGGGGCTGTACTTGACGGACCTGAGTCTCATGCGCCCCTCGATACCAACCGTGTTCTTGCGAGCGTACTATTATTCGTTCGCCAAACGCGCGACTGGTTACTGTATCAACTCCAACAAGGATGACCCTCCAACTTTTCGAGACTACGAGAACTTGCTGCGGACAATAATGCCCTTCATAATGCTCGGTAGCAACACCGATACATGCATGCCGGACACGTACACTCAACCTACTAATAACGGAGTGTGCTACTTTCCGTTCGATTCCAATCCGATTGCACTGTCCCAAAGCGTGGATACATATATGACGAACTGCATGAAACCGTCCGACGATCGCGGTGCCGATCGCACGAACATGAAATTGGCAATGTAAATCTTACTGGCGTACAATGTTATGACTTACACGAGAACAGACATGAAGTGCACTCCTAAACTCTTGGAAGGTCGGTTCATGGCTGCACACGCGACTCAGTACGTCCCGCGCTTCGAGTATGCACTGCGATACGTTCTGAAAATGTTTGACATAGGCGTTTTACCAACGTACGCGGTTCACGCGAAACAATGTATCGAGCTCGACGCGAGCAACGTCAGATTTTCTTGCTTACACAACGTGCAGTTGCGACGCGAAGGCCTGCTTCTGACGGACTACGAGACGTTCGCCACGACCGACCTCTCGCTGTACAGACACTACCCGTGGTTCCCCAAGTACTCGAGTTTGCTGAAGGACGTGATCCTTCCTCCGGCGGTGACGATGAACTTCGACGCGTCATACACGGATGCACAAACTATTGCAATGCTCAGCAATTACACTTTGCTGGAGTATAATCCGGATACCGTCGTAGACCCAATGTCTCGATTGTACGCGTTGAACACGTTGAACGAGTTTGTGCGATTGGACGAGTCGGACGCAGTCAGTCTCGTCGGTCTGAGGGAGGAGAAATATTACAACTACCTGTTCCTATTCGAACCTCCGAAACAGCTTCCATCGGGCGTCGTGGACGGCAGAAGCAGGTGCAGAAACGATTACCAAGACGAATTCATAACGCGAGTCGAGTGTGATACCCGTGTAAAGGAAGAGCAGCAGAAACGCCGAAAGGCGAGTACGTGCGACGTTACTAAATTCCTACCACGCGCTTGGTGCGAAGAACAAATCGAAGCCGCTCGAACTTGTTCACCGAACGAATACATCTCGCACAAACGTTGCAACGACACCATCGACTACATGATGATGCATGGGTGTAAGGAAAAGTGCAGTACCGATTTTAAGGACGAATTCATTACAGTAGACCTCCTAAACGCAACTTGTATGAAGACATTTCCTCCACCCGATATCAACGATTACAGATACAAGTGCACCACGGATCTCAAAGACGAATTTGTGCCCACGTCTGATTTCAATACGACGTGTAAGCTCAAATGCGGCACCGATTTCAGGAGCGAGTACGTCCCGATCACTCAATTGGAAACTGAATTGAATAAGAAATGTAAATTGAAGTGTAGTACAGATTACAGAAGCGAATTTGTTCCCGTTAGTCAGCTTGAAACTCAATTGAATAAGACGTGTAGACGCAAGTGCAACAGTGATCTCAAGAACGAATTCGTATCCATGAAACAGTTGAATGCGACGTGTAAGAACAAGTGCGCCACAGAATTCAAAGACGAGTTCACTACAGTCGCGCAGTGCGACGCGAACTGCAAGGGTAGATGCGGCACAGACTTTAAAGACGACTTCACTACAGTAACACAGTGTAATTCAGACTGTAGAGGCAGATGTGCCACAGACTTCAAAGACGAGTTCACTACTGTAACGCAGTGTGATTCAAATTGTAGAGGCAGATGCGCCACAGACTTCAAAGACGAATTCACCACAATCGCGCAGTGTAAAGAGGACTGCAAAGACAGATGTATAACCGAATTCTCATCAGAGTTTGTGAGTGTACAACATTGCCGTTACAACATCAATCAAGAAAAGCAGAAGGCCGTGGACAACGTGGACTGTAAGAGAAAGTGCAGAGCGGACAGTGAATTTGTTACTGTGCAGCAGCGCGACGCCGATGTGCGTGCGGAGAGTGACCGTTGTAAGGACCGATGTGGTACGGAATTCATAGACGATTACATTAGTACTACAAAGTGCGACAACGATATAGACGCCGAGAAGCAGCGTTGCAAGAGCCGATGCTCGACAGAGTTCAAAGCGGATTTCGTGACGGTGGCCGACCGTAACCGAGACGTAGACGCCGAGAAACAGCGTTGCAAGAGCCGATGCTCGACAGAGTTCAAAGCGGATTTCGTGACGGTGGCCGATCACAACCGTACTTGCGACGAGAAGGTGGAAAAGGCAAAGACGAGCGTAGATTGCAAGAGTAAATGTACTACAGACTTTAAAGAATTCTTTGTGACCAGAGAGGAGTACAACAACAAAGCGTGCAAATGTCCCGCTTGTCCCAAACCCATCAAGTGTGCATACAACAAGCACACTTGCAAGCGAATCATACAGTCCGAGTGCAACTTGAAAATGCGCGATTTGAACATTACGTGGGTTTCAGACGCGAAACGGTCTCGCTTCGACATAGAGACGTACCTAAATCAGACGTGGAGTCTCTTAGTTACGGATCGCGAAATGAAGCTCAATAACACGTGGAGCACAAATTCGTCGCTAGAACTGCAGCGTCTGAGCGACGAGTTGAATCGTACGTGGAGCGCGGCTATCACGAATCACGAGAACGAATTGAACGACACATGGAACAGAATGTGGGACGAAAGAGAGACCGCTCTGAACGCATCTTGGAGTAGCGCATTACTGAGCGAAAAGTCGGCGTTGAATTCGTCTTGGTTAGACGACATGTGGGACGGCAACAATTCGTGGCGAAATGCGTTGATTTCGAGAGAGACTGCGCTCAACTCTTCTTACTACGATAGAGAAGTCAAATTGAACGATTCTTGGCGAGCCGCGCGGTTCGATTGGGAAGTGAAGTTCAACGAGTCATGGAAGGCGTTTCACTATGACTGGGGCGTCAAGCTGAACGAGTCATGGAGCGACGCGCAAACTGACCGCGAGACGACTCTGAACATCTCGCGATTGCATTGGGCCATCGCGCTGAACGATACGTGGCTAAATCGAGAAGTGGCGTTGAACGATTCGTGGAGAAACGCGCGGTCGGCTCGAGAAGTTGAGTTGAACGTGTCTTGTACAAACTCGCTAACCACTCGAGAAGTTGCGCTGAACGCGTCGTGGGAAAATCGCGAGATTGCACTGAACAAATCGAGACTGGACAGAGAAATCTTGCTCAATGAAACGTGGAGAAACGCACAGGCGGCTCGAGAAATTGAGTTGAACGCGTCTTGCTCGGCCACACTAACTACTCGAGAAACTGCTCGAGAAGGCGCGTTGAACGCGTCTTGTGCAGCCGCACTAACCACTCGAGAAACGACGCTAAACGCTTCGTGGGAAAATCGCGAGATTGCGCTGAACACGTCGAGTCTGAACAGGGAAATTTTGCTGAATACAACATGGAAGGAACGAGAAGCTGCGCTTAACGTGTCGTGGGAAGATCGCGAAGCCGCGCTGAACAAATCGAGACTGGACAGGGAAATCTTGCTGAATGTGACATGGAAGGGTCGAGAATCGGCGCTCAACGCGTCGTGGAAAGATCGAGAAATCTCAATACAGACGTGGTTGAACGAGTCGTGGATAGGAGACTGCACGACGCGGGAGATCGCTCTAAACGCTTCGTTACGCGACTGGGGAGTAAAAGTGAACGAGTCGTGGATGGAATCGCTGGCCACTCGTAACGCGTCGTGGATGGTAGCGTGGACCGATCGCGAATTGGCCCTCAACGCGTCGTGGTCGGCCGCGTTACTCGCTCGGGAAACGAAGTTGAACGAAACGTGGAACATGCGCGAACTAGTCTTGAACAATTCGTGTCTGGTTTCGCAGCTTCACGCGAACGACACTTACGAGCGAGAATTGGCGGTCCTGTCTCGCAGTTCCGTCGCGTCTCACAAATGTTCCAACCTGATAGACGCGTACGAATTGTGCGTGCATTCTAGACGAGTGTGCGATTGTGGCTTCAAAGACACCGAGGTCCTCAAGCTGAGCAACGCCAGCCGTCACTTGCAGCAGGACGTGGACGAACTGCGTCGTAAAGTGAGCTCGTTGGAACTCGAAAGGGACAAGCTGTCCAAAGACTTGACCGACGCGAGAAATCAGTACATGGAGCATCTGGTTACGTATCACACTCTAAAGCGGGAGTACGACGATCTTGCTATTAATGAACGTTCGTTGAAAGCAAAGTACAATGATTTGGAGCGAAGGTTCCGCGACAAGACGTCGACCACTAGCAGACCCAATATCAGCGTTACGACTCTAAAGTGCGACGACAATGAATTGAACAAGAAGTACAGAGATCTCGAAGCGAAGTACGACGCTCTCGCCGGCAAGTCATTCGTGCCCAAACTGAACGAAATCATTACGGCCAGTGTTATAGTGGAAAAGGTTAGAGACATAGTAGACGACATCTCTAAGCGAGGCATTTCAACTGCGCAGTACGTTTCCCGTCTCACTAACGTGCGCACGATTTACGACCACTTGGACGTGTTGCGCGACGCGGTCCTCAACGTGTTGAGCCAGCTCTCGCAGCAGCAGTCGGACATGAAGGCGATCGAGGAGAAGCAGAAGAAGCAAGGAAACTGCAATTGCTCCAAGTTGACCGAGCTGAACAATACCGTAGAATATTTGCAATCCGTACTTCGCGACAAGAGTACTGTTACCAATGCAAAGTCGTCCGGAGACGACACTGAAGACGTGAAATGTGAACTACAGGACTGCCTAAACAAAATCAAGTCGATTCAGGCGGTGTGTTCCGAACGTGTGTTCCGAACAAGTTAGAGCAAGGAGACAGCGCAGAATATCAAGAAGAATCCGTCGAGTACATTGGCAAACGCGGATTTCGCGCAAAGTCTACGGGGGAGACGATGAAGGAATTGTACAAACGCCTACTGCAATGCACCGTTGCGCGAGTCAGAGACTGGGACCAGCGCTACGGAGCTTTGGGATCTTTGAACCGGTCGCTGCAAGACGTGGTGAACATGGGGAGTCGCGAATCGCGTCAGAACGCCGTGAACACCGTGACTTCGGTAATAGGAACTCGAAGACGTCAGGCTCAGACTGTGGCGTACGAAACCGTGCGCGCCTTCCACACCGACTGCTTGTGCTCGGAGAACCGAGACATTGCCGGATTTCCCTGCAGCAACGATTCGTTCGTACAGTCAGTCTACAAACGCAGCTCGGCGGCATTCACTAAGCAACTCTTGACTGCATCCAGCGTCGCGGCCGACGACGAAACGAAGAACAAGTTGTTGAACGCTTGCATCTTTGCGCTTGGCAAGAGAACGTCAGCGTCTCCGTGCGCCGTGCAGTGTCGCTTCAGCGCGTTACGGCCCGTGACTCCTCAGTCCAGTTGGCATTCTATGCTAGCGGACATCATAGACAGATCTGCTTTGGAAAACATTCGATTGAATGGTGGCGACCGAGACGACAAAGAAGAAGACGACAGTAGCAACGAACACGTTATCCCAACTATTACGACCACTTCGTGCCCCAGCGCTCCACCGTGCGTTTGCAACTGCAATAACAAGGATGGCGGCGGCAACGGCGGTTGCCGAAACAACAAGGGTGCTGATGATGACGACGATGGTAATGATGATGATGAGGACGATGATGAGGACGACGCGTATGATGACAAGACCGAGAATAAGAACAACGCGAATAGGCCGGACTGGAAATCTTTATTGAGCAACTCGGACGTGTATAAGATCCTGGCCGCCGTAATTGGTGGCATGACCGTCGTGTTCAGCGGATGTTGCATGTTTTTCAAGCGAAAGTGTTGCAGGAGTGATTTAGACGAGTATTGACGACGATGTGTGTGACGACGAGCGCGAATAAAATGTTGAAACGAGTGAGCGTGTGCAAGATTTTATCTTTCATTACCGGGTCAGACAATGGAGTTACGGTGGAAACTATTTCCAACCTCGATAAAGTATTCGACGCCAAGTGTCACTTGACGCTCGGCATCGCGCGAATACGCGAGCTATACGCCAGCGAAGAAAGTGCTACTGCTCTAGAATGGCAGAAGAAGCAGAATATACACGTATCTCCTAGCATACACGAACAGCATCAGCAGCGTAAGTACGACGAAGTAGTCGTGGTGCTGGTTACGAACGCCGACGACAACATTGAGAGAATGTATAGCTCATTCGAGGAATATTTATTTGGAACGGTGTATCCACACAACGTTTCATACAAGCCACTGCCCGTTCTTCTCACACACTTTTACATGCACAGACTTGCGTTAATCAGTACCATGAGTTCGCTGTTTGCTCGGTTACAATTGCAGCAAGTTCCGCCGCCAGAAGAGCCGTATACCATCGAGAAAATGCTTAACGAAAGCGGCATAGAAGCCGACGACGATACAAAGGTCGTAGTGGGTGCAGTACCGTTCGCGAACGCTCTGAAATTAGCCGTCGAGATTAACGTCAGCGTCACCGTGTACAAATTCTTGACCGTCACGTTCCCGCAAGTAGTGAAGTTGTTCTCGGGACACGCAGTGGGACATTCATTGCAAGAGGAGCAGATTCAAAGATACAAAGCCATCGTAAATGCGTGTGTAATCGCGTTAGGCGCAGATGGGTCGACGCCTAATCGCAACGCGGACGTGTTCTCGCTTTCGGACGATGTGTGGGTATCCAAAGTTACTAGATGCGTATTTGTAGAGAGAGGACAATTCTTCATAGACGCGCCATTAATGTGGTATCTGCGACTGTTCGCGTCGCCTTTAGGACTCACGCGAACCTTTTCCACTCCTTTGCCGCACATATGCAAACGAGTCATTGGAGAACTTGAAACCGACGACATGCTCGTACAGTTGGCGTCGTACTACCTACTTAGAATATTGCTTCCTAACATACTTAAGTCTGTCACAGTACTTAACATATTCAAGATAACAGATGCGTACAACAGCCTCTTCAAAACGCAATACATTCCAGAAATTAGACAAATCGCAGTGAAACGCGAATTTGTAGACGTGTACGCTTCGTTCACTACGCACGCAGACAAGCGCGTGCCTACCCCATACACCGAACCAGCCGACGCAACCGAAGTGTCTGACGCTACGACGTTGGTGAAGCCGGCGCTGTTGCCGCACTCTGACTGCATGGAGCGCGCTTTCGGATCCGCCATCCAAGAACAGAAGACGGTCGTTCTGTCGAAACCTGGACTGGTTTCGTCACAAGTTTCTAACTTTACACACGCGTACATCGTCGCTCCTCTGAAGTTGGAGTACGTGAAACGAGTTTAGAACTTTATTGTCTTGACTTGTCTCATTGGGAATATGTTGTTGTAGTGGGGAGTAAGTGCCATGAGTTGATCAAACAAGCGATGTCCGCTGTTGCTAGTGGCGAATGCCCCCGTATTCGGTCTCTGGCCGGGGAAACACGTAAAGTAATACACCGGAGTGTGTGACGAGCTGTGCGGCATCTCGATCCGCAGAACGTCGTTCTCGTCCTTGCAGCGTTTGGTTCCCGTGCTTTTGTCGATCTCGTACATGCGAGGAAGGAAGTATGGACTACTCGTTATCTTGTGCTTGGGCGTGCAAAACAATTCAAGCGTGCCACCCTTGCGCATGATGCGAAACACGGCCATTTCGTTCGCGTCGCACTTTTTCCTTCCGTCGGTCTTACTCCCGTCTAACACTTTAGCGCAACGACGGATACCGCCGCCGTAGTCGAAGCACGTCCAGCGCTTACTGTTGTCTCCTCCGCCGTTGCAGCGCTGCGGCGAGCAGTCGCCGTCGTTCGTGCACGGCAAACTTTCTCGGGCGCAGTCCTACTGCGGCGTGTTCACGTAGGTTGCAGTTGCCATCATTATTTTAAACAACGAACAGATGTGTATATATGTATGTATCGATAAGAAGAAGAAGCAAGTAGAATTAGAATGACTACTCTACTTTCGTACCGAGCATCCTACTTGGCCACTTTATATATATTCGCTACCCTCCAGAACGGACCCTTTGACCATTTCGTCGGAGACAATGCAGAGCTGGACGCGCGACTCGCCTACTCCGACGGTATGGACGATTTCGAACCGGACGAATCGTGGTTCTGGCGCGGAGTGTGGAACGAGTACCCCACCGCAGTAGCACACTCGGTGTCGGACGTCTCCAAGATCGTGGCCAATCGTGATCTCGTAATCAAAGCGTGTCAGTTGTTCGACAACAACACTTTGCTGGCGGGAAACGCTCTCGAAGACACGATCCCTATCGCGCCTGGCTCGCCGTGGACTAGGCAGACTCACGCAATATTCAAGAAATCTCAATACTTGACGTTGGCGTGTGCTCTGAGAAATGCTACTCCTAAAATTATGTCGTTCCTGGCACGTCCCGCGCTATATTCGGCCTATCTTACTTCCAAGTACGGGCTGGGAGGCGAAAACGACGTTACGACCGTAGAAGCTTTCATAAACAGATGCGGCTTCTCCAAGGACTACTGCGGTCGGTTCGATAAGGCGGAAGAGCACGACATCGACCGCATAGTGCACAAGACCGCGGACGAAATGTACGCCCGAGACATTTACGTGGGTAGCGTTCGCCACGCGACGAGCTTGCTGAAATTAATGTTGAAGAGAAATTCCGAGTACCTAAATTGTGCGAAAGTGAACACCGTGAGCAGCACGACTTTCCGAATGGACAATCGCATCGTTAGGTACGACATGCACGTTTACGCGCGAGACGCGCACAACTCTACGTCAGTAGTGTACAAGCACACCACGGTCTTGAATCCGTCCGCGCCGTACTACTCCCAGACGATGGGCGGGATCGGCGAATTCACCAAGGCGCGAATGGTGTACAGGCTGACCAGTCGAACCGACGGACGCGTGATTTCGCTGTGGCACCGAATCGGCACAAGTGAGACGATCGCTATCATGGAAGGACACAATTCCCGCATCGCGACTAAAGTGTGCACTTTCGACCATCCCGATGACAACGAAATCACCTCAGCGTGGCGAGCCGCGTCGTACATGGCGTACCCCGTACTCCCATCGGCGATCGCGTACGTCAGTGAAAAGCGCACCATGCTACTCACTGTAGATTTCTCCTCGTTGTGTCAAGCGTTTCTAGCGATGGATAGGAACCTCACCGATCTAATCTCCGCGCACATGAAGAACGCCTTCGCATGTTTAGACGGCGACTCGTATCTCAGTCCGTGGATCGAGCTGGGTAAGGACGTGGTTCGTAAGGCGATGGACGCTCACGTGTACGATGTGTACGAAGAAAGTGATCATCGAGAAGTAGACCATGTCGCTACTACCCACTCTAAAGCCTCCGCTGCGGAAGATTATTATTCAGATTCTTCTTCAGCTCCTACCAATATTTCTGATCATACTACTGAATCATCTACTACTGATACTACTAATACTACTGCTTCTTCTTACAAAGAATACGATTCAAATAGTGAACCACACTATAGCAACAGCAACAACAACGAAGAAGAAGTTGATGATGCCGTTGTTGCTGATGCTAAAGACGACGAGTATGCGGGACTTAACGACCTCACAAATAGGACAGCGTTTAGGAAAAGTTACAACGAATTAAGTGATCGCATTAGAGCCATGGTACTGAACAGGACCAACGGCATCGACTCGAACGAGCTGAGACGTCTCAGGGACCGTCTCAATCTCGCTCGCGAACTCTACGACAAGACATTCGCGAAAGAGAATCAATAAATGTATGAATCTTTATTCATTCAACAACTCGTGCTGGCTTCTGTGTCTTCTTATTACTGTTGTTGGTGGTGGTATTGCTGCTGCTGCTGCAGTTGTTCTTCTGGTGTACGAAGTATACCTTGCACGTCGTAGGGCATCTCCTTCAGCCTGTTCACACAGTCTATGTACATGTTCCGGAGTAGCTGCTCAGCGTTCAACACGGCGTCTAGGCGAGCACCGACGTGTTGAAGCGTCATGACGTCTCGAGGGTCGTGCGTGCAGCGGCTGTTCACGGAACACACACACGACTCGTCGTACGTCTCCAGGACTCTTTTCAGCTCGAACGCGTTAGTGGCATCGGTAGAGTCGAAATGATCGCTGAACATGCAGTATAGATACATGGCGTTTAGGAACTTGTTGCACGTGACAACGTCAGACGCGTTGCCGTCGAAGCGAGTGGTTACGACGGCGCACATGTCACTGCACAAGTTGATGCGACGCTCCTCGGGAACGTCGGCCTTTAGGTAGTCTAGAACGACGGTCAGAGGAAGTGGGCAAGCGTGAAACAGTTCTCTAGACTCGCACAGTGCATTGCACACCGACGGATCGGCGTACCATCTGATCTTCTTGTCTCCGCAAGCGTACAGCGTCGTCCAGTAGTACATGCGCAGATACGACTCGACCATGGCTTGAATGCGCTCTCTGCTCGTTCTGCTCCTCTCCAGCTTTCTCGCGCGCTGAAGCGTGGTAATCCGCTCGCTGGGCACAAACTGTTCAAGCGTCGCCACCAAGCAAGCGCGAAACTGCCCTTGGCGTCTCGCTTCCCGAGCACGTTCCTGAGCCAAGTCACGCTGCCGTTGCTCCTCCTCTTGCCCTCCATCGTCTTGTCGTCCAGCAGCAGCGGCGGCGTCAGTGTTAGTGGTTGTGGTGGTGGTGCAAATAGGTTCCCACGTTTCCACTCCCGGAATGGCGCAGCATGCAGCGATCGCCTTCCGCAGGGAGTTGAGTCTCTCTCCTTGAGCGGGAGCCATGTTTGGCAGAACTTCCATTCCTCCAAACATCAGAAGAGGTACAATCACTTGAAATGGATGAGAGTAACCCGACTGGGACACGTTGAGTGTGCGAATTAGAACGTCGTCAAACAGATGAAACAGTCCGTTGTGCGGGTGCGGTCCCTTGACCGTTCTCAGGTCCACCGGGGACGTCGTTCTACCGTCCAGTTCCTCCGGCAGCAGCACGCTAGAGGCCGAGCTGGCTTGCCTGTAATCCGCTTGCAGCTGGGACATCACGTACAAGTCTCTGATGTGTGGCCGCAACTTGTGCAGTCGACCCACGGCTTGCACGAGCGCGTCAGAGTCGTCGGTCAGCATGATGGCCACGTCCCACGGAGTGTTTGGACTGTTGCGAAGTCTGGCGTACTGTACCACGTCTATCATCTTAACTTCTCCTTCTCCGGGAAACGAAGGTGGTATGACGGTGAACGAGTCTACCGTGGTTGCGAGAGATCGCGACAACTGAGTGTCTCCTCGGAGCAACACTTCGTTCACGTAGCTAGAGAAATGCAGCATGCAGTCTCCGCAAGCCGTCAGCTTGCACGCCTCCCACATGCGCGGTGGGTTGGCCGGGGCGTTGTTCCTTGCAGCAGCGCACGCCGCGTCCGTGATGCAGCCTCTCCTTCGTTTGATCTGCGCTCGCCACTTGAACACGTTGGGAATGCCGTCCATGACGACCACCACGCTGACGGTTGCGTTCGCGGTAGATCCCAGCACGCCGCTCTTGATCACGTACTCGATTTGACTGAGTATAGAGTGGAACACGGCGTTGAAGAATTCGTCGTACGTCGTGCAGCGAGTAGCGTTGACGTTGCTGCTGCCGTCTCCTCCTTCATCTCCTTCTCCTCCGGCAGTGCGAAACTTGCAAGTGAATAATTTGTTGGCAGCTTCCACGCGTTCACGCACTATAGGCGCAAAGGACACGACGGTACCGTCGGTAGACCACGTTATCATGGCGTCCTCGTCTTCTTCGGTGCGCATTCTCTTGTTACCGCCGCTGCCGTCACCAAACTCGTCCGCAGCAGCGTCATCGTTGTTGTTGCCGGCCGCCGGGTCCCCACACATGAGCGCGTCCAGTTTCACGTTGGCCGCGTGTAACAAGGGCAGATGCTTGTACAGGAAAATGTTACCGTCTACCACTATTAGTACGCTGGTCGGATCTCTGTTGGACATTACAGTGGTAGAAACGTGCACGTCGTCAGTCAGACTACCGGTTGGCATCGCGGCAAACGCGTCCGCCGACACTCGCTCGATGTCTCCTCCTTCGGCGTGGCGCAGCGATAGTCTTCTGTGCGACGGTCTCTCGAAGGCGCATTTGCGCACGGCTATCCGGATTTCCTCGTCGACTCGAAACTCGTCTCTGTCGGGGCGCGTGTCTATGCCGAGCAGGTCCCTCTTGAAAGCTTCGATGATTTTCACGCGAATGGCGTGTCGAACGAGGGACCATAGCTGATGGACTCCCATTGTATTACGCGACTTTTACGCGACTGAAGGCAACGGGGGAACAATCAAGGCGTACAGGATCCGCAGGCACTCGGACGAAGTCAGTGGGATCGAGACGGGACTCGTGCTGTTCACAAGGGGATTTTTGCCGCCTCTGCCGTAAAGGGACGCTGCGAAGTAACTGGTCACCGAATTGACGGGCGGGTGGTAATATAGGCACGGGCGGTAAGTGAAAGGGCAAACGCCGATAGCATCTAGCACGTCTCGCGGAAGCCCGATAATGGGCGAGGGCTTGAATTCTATCCACCCTCGGGTTGTGTCACGCGACTGCTTATCCTCGAGCAGCTTAGTGATGACATCAGCTGCATTGTGCAATGCGAACAAATTCATCTGCACTACTTGTCGCACTACGGCGTCGGCATCTGGCACGTCTTTCCAGCGAAGCAAAGCTTCGGCTGCGAACGTGGGCAATCGCAATTCGTCGGCGACCGGAATTAACATCGCCGAAGCATCAATATGCAGAGCGTCAACCGCGACTTTCGTCAGCTCGGCGACGTCGCCGCTCAGAATCGGTAATCTGTTGCGAGAGTATTCTTTGTCGATACTGTCGTGTGCGCCCAGTGGAAAGAACAGACACCGGGAGTACACGTGATTGTACACTATGTTTGTGTGTTTGGCGTATTCGTTACCCCGCATGAAATTATTGAGCAGAATGAAGGTCATGGCTCCGATTACCAGTGGAGGAACGTGTCCACTCGGGATGCCCGAGATGGACGACATGCACAACTGCCACATATGGAGCAATGCGTCGGCGCAGAGCCACGTCTCGTTGGCGAACTGATTTCGCTCCGCGTCGTAGGGGAACCTAACGGACGGGTGCCAAGCGGGTATCCGCTGCAGCGGCGCGTACACCCAGAAGTGGGCATATCCGGGAGAGACCTGCAGCAATTTCTTGACGATGGCCAGATTGATTTGGTTGGGAAACAGAACAGTGGGGTAGCGCTCGAACAGAACCTCGGCGGCGTGCTTGCCGCCGATGCGAACTGTGACCGGAACGGCCGAGTACTCGTGCACCAACTCTATGCAGCAGTCGCTCTGTGCTGACACCAAGTCGGGAAACGCGCGCTGAGCGACCACGTACAATTTCTTTTCCACATTCGACAGGGATTGCATTTCTTGAGGATCGTTGCCGCCGGAAAACACCGGACCTTTGTCAACGGTCGATCTGACGACGTTGAAATAGTACATGTTCTTTGTCGAGTTCCATATGTACTCTTCGAGAATGGAGAGTAATTCACCCACCGCATGTGGATCTGGTTGTTGAACGGCAGCCATAATAATAATTTTATACACAACACTGCTAACAACAGACACTGCACCAATATACATACACACGCAAAGTATCTTTACTTTCAATTCCACATTTTACAATCGAGACATGTTGCGACCGGCTTCGATGGAAGCCTTAGTGGCGTTGCTGATGATGGCGTTGAGCGTTCGCGCGTTTCTCTTGCTGGGCTCGCTAATGTCCAGCTTTGTGCTCGGCTTCAGCAGACGCAGCAGGAACTCGATCTCGCTGGTGGGGCACATGAATCGAATGCCGTCTCCGTACATGTTGTAGTAACACTTGGACAGAAACAACCTGAAGCTAGCGGCATCTAGGAACCGACAGTGCGTCAAGTAGCTGCCCTGGAATCTGTCCTTGTAAGGAGCCAGAAAGTCCGACTCGAGCAGCGACTTTGGTAGGATGGTCACTTCGGAGTCGTCCTCGATCATGTCGCGAATGGTCTGGTCCACGATGGCCCCGCACGCGCGCTGCTCCATCACTATTCTCGTGATCTGGTTGTTGTTCTCGGCGCCAGCGGTTCCGTCCACGATGCGCGGCATGTTGGACGCAAAGAGCAGCGCGCCCGACATCAGCAGCTGCGCGTGCTTGTATGCTATGGTTCCCTGAATAAAGTCTGTGCCCATCCACCAGTTGTTGAATGAGCCGAAAAAGTTGTCCCAGCAATGCATCACCGGGTTCGTGGAGCGAGTTTCGGACATGTAGTGTTGGTAGAATATGTTCATAGCCATTCGCAGGCACGGTCTACTGTGCAGCAACGCCAGAGTCATGTCGGACGGCCGCGGAAGTCCGTCGCAAGACTTCATGGCTTCCACGATCGTCGCGAACGTGTGCGAGTCCATCATTTCAAAATTGAGACATCGCATAAAGAGGGAAATGTTGCTGGGGGACACACTGCAGCCCTTGACGTAAAAGTTCTGCATGTCTTTGGTGTGCGCGTTGTGCTGGTAGAAGTAACGCTCCTCTCTAGACTTTGTCTCCCCGTTCAAGCCGTGAACTATGAGAGGAAGCGCCGATATGGTTCCAGTCTCGGCGTTCATAGTCTTCAGCTTAAAGTAATTGTGGTTGGACGAGAACACTGGTATGGTGTCTTGGGAATCTAATATCATCATGTTGTGCATGTACAAAGATGTGGAGGTAGCCGGATCGACTATGTTGTGCATTAAATTCTCGTTGTTGCCGACTCCCGCTGCGGCGCCCATCATAGAACTGCCGCCGTCGGCGACCACCGTCGAGCACGGCATCTCCGACTTGATTGTGGGGAAGTTGGTATCGCAATGGCCGGGCATGAGACCCGACATGATGTCGTAGTCCGTGGACCTGCAGTCCGCAGCAAGTCTGTCCAGGATACTGTTGACGTCGTAGATGCTCTTGCATTGAGCCAGCATCATCTTGGTGTCTTGGGAGAGGTAACTGTTGTCTAGCATTCCTTCGTCCAACAATTT
Organism: Amblyomma mixtum; assembly: GCF_055824585.1. Lineage (NCBI taxonomy): Eukaryota > Metazoa > Arthropoda > Arachnida > Ixodida > Ixodidae > Amblyomma > Amblyomma mixtum. Next base: position 155,027,230 of record NC_143021.1, on the reverse strand, counting down.
GCTGCGAGTTAGAGTGTCGTACTTGAACAGAATGTCCATCATGGTGCGGTGACTGCACACGGTACTCATTGGAATCGACTGCTTGGTTCCGCCAGTGGCCATCTTGTTGATGTTGTGTACGCATTTCAGGAGAGCGTACTGCGTGGCCATTCGCACGCGGTCCAAGTCTCCGTTCTGATACGTGTCGAACCCGCTGAGCAGCATGCTGCGGATCGAGTCCTCGTGCTTGATGAGCACGCGAAGTAGCGCGGTTCCGAACGCGTTGATGTACCTGCACATGTCCACCACGTAAGATCTGATGCTGGTACTAGTCTTGTCTATGGAGAATTTGCACAGCCACAGACACCGGGACAAAGAGAACAGAGCTCCGAATATTTCTCCGCGACCGTAAAGCCGGTCCGTATCTTTGCCCGATGGCGTGTAGTTTGCGTTGCTCATGATGAGCAGGCATCGCGAGGCCACTTCCATGGCCGAGAATGCCCATCCCACGACTTTTCGCACCTCTTGCGAACTCGTTCCGCTGGGCGAACTGTTCACCAAGTGCATGAACACGTCGCATATTCCCTTGTACACGATTATGCCCAGCAACTGCTTGGTCCTACTCTCTAGCACAAACACCTGTTCGCGCTTGTGATACTTCTTCTTGTCGATGATTCCTCCTCCGTTCGCATCCAAGTAGTTCGGCACGTCGTTAAAGTTGTACAGAAAGCCGGCGTACCTGGTCATGAACGGTGTTATGGACAACATCGCTTCTATGTCGGACTCTAGCGTTATGGACTTTCCTCTGTACTGATACACGCGCAGAAACGCGGCATGGATAGAGTACATTCCCCTGGCTCTGCTAGTGCCCGTGATTGGCACGATGCTCGGATCCACTCCCGATTCCACGTCCGTAGTCATGTCTATGTCGTCGGTGTCGTCGATAAATGAGCACCTTAAATATGCACCTTACGTTCAATATTTTCCTCAAGTACGATATACGGGCCGCGCTTACGGCCATTACGCGCTTACGGGCCATTGGCGTATTCCACCCTCAAAGTCGCGCTACTCGATTACTGCGTCTTTTCGCGTTACGCGAAGAATCCATTTTACGATCACACTCTACCCAATTCAATGCAAGGTCCTCTCATAGACCCGGTCGCGTACGCCACCTTGCGCATTCTGGAACCCGTCAGCTGCATGGCCGTTACGGACGCGCAAGTCAAGAATTGGTCCAGAAATTCCGACCTGAACGTGTTCGACGCCATTCAACTCCTTACGTTACCAAGATTGTTGGCTCGGATTGTACACACACAGACCCTCGCTGTTCCCGCGGACTTGGTCCTACATCGGCCCCATGCTCTGCGCGTTCGGATATCCAGCCCGAGTGTTCAGACCCGAACGCTGGTCTCGCTCCGACTTTTTGCGCATCGCCGCTTACGGGCAATGCGATGCCGACGCCGACGACTACGATTACGTAGATTGCACGCCGGACAACGTCGTGTCTAAGGTGCTTTTTGCCGATGTGCACCGCGACAGTTTCTGCCATCCAATGTCTTTATCGTCTTCTTCATTGCTGTCGGCGTCAACGTCATCGTCGTCTATAGTGGCATACGCCGCGCATCAACGCGTGTTCCCCGAGGTGATCAAATGGCTCGATTGGAAAGGCAGCACCTTCCCCAAGAGCATCACGGTCTCAGACATTCAATCCTCGGTGTACCTCATGACTCTTGCGCGAGAGTTCCACGAGCGACTGCAGAGCGTAATTCAGATAGGAGACGGAAGTGGCGGTGGAACGCTTCGGAGAAACAGTGGCAACAAGAAATTGTACGCCAAGAGACTAATGATACAATCGTCGTCAGACTTCCCAATGCTGTCGGAGTACGACGAGGACGTGTTGCGTCGCACGCAGCATCAGAACGCAAGGATTCTTGACGAAGAAGAAGTGGATGAAAGAGACGTCTACAATAGACACCATCATCAACAACAGCAGGCAACCAACAATCAGCAGTACTGCTTTTGTCTTTTTTCAACTCCTTACGTTACCAAGATTGTTGGCTCGGAATGGAAGATTCCCGACAACATGAGCGTGCAGAAGGAGAACGCTTACTTCGCGCAACGCGCCTTCGATGCGATGACCATGGTTCGCAACGCAGTGAAGCGGTCCCTTCGACGCAAGGCCAAAGTCGTGCTGTCGCGCCCGAGCACCGTATGCCGCTACTACAGCTCGCCCGAGATCATCGACTACCTGACGGACGCGGACGCGTTGAGCGAGGAGTTGGCGCCGCCCGAAGAGTGCGTCTTGGCTAACATGTTCGTGATGCCCCAGTACTTTCACAACCAGCACATTGTGTGAGGATGCGCGACGAGTGCAAATAAATTATAATTTTTCCACACTGCATACACCGACCAAAAATAATATGGATTCCATCATTGACAGACTCGCAAAGACCATAGAAGCTGCGTATGGCTTCCAGATGCACACGCGTGCTACTCTGCGACGCGGAGTCGACATTAGCACGCTGGCCACGCTGCCCATTGGCTACCACGACGTCGCCGCCACTCACGACGAGAGCGTCGCGCGGCACCTCGCGGAAGAGCCGCTGTACGCCCCGTCGCAGGACCACGTTGTGGAGTGCGTGCGACGCGTGTGTAAAGAATGGATCGCGTGGCCCGCGGTGGGTGGCGACGTGAAAGAGCAGAATGATGCCGCTGTCGCCGAAAGTAAAGAGCAGAAAAGAGTTCGTCTCGCGCGTGAAACGAGCGAGCTGCGCGAGTCGCTGCTCACAGACTGCGAGCAGAACCACGGGTCTCTCGTGTACACCATATGTTTCAGAATAACGCGCCACGGCACGTACGAACTGGCGTTCCCCATACGTAACAAGCTGGCCCTCATGCTGAACAAACTGGCATTGCACGCCGAGCTCTCGAGCGCGATCGAGAAGGATGATGTTGCGATGGTAGGTAGGGTAGGAACGGATTTGGCAATCGCCGCAACGGGAATAGTTGCAATAGCGTCTATTCTATTAATATGTAGTCAATAAACATACAGCACACAAAATATGGCTGCTGCTGGTGGTGGCACAGAACCAAAGGCGATGCCGGCTCCGGGCACCGCTGGCACTGTTCCCACAATGAGCGGTGGCGGCGGCGGTATGATGGCGGCGACCGCGCGCTCATTTATCGACGACACCGACGACATAGACATGACTACGGACGTGGAATCGGGAGTGGATCCGAGCATCGTGCCAATCACGGGCACTAGCAGAGCCAGGGGAATGTACTCTATCCATGCCGCGTTTCTGCGCGTGTATCAGTACAGAGGAAAGTCCATAACGCTAGAGTCCGACATAGAAGCGATGTTGTCCATAACACCGTTCATGACCAGGTACGCCGGCTTTCTGTACAACTTTAACGACGTGCCGAACTACTTGGATGCGAACGGAGGAGGAATCATCGACAAGAAGAAGTATCACAAGCGCGAACAGGTGTTTGTGCTAGAGAGTAGGACCAAGCAGTTGCTGGGCATAATCGTGTACAAGGGAATATGCGACGTGTTCATGCACTTGGTGAACAGTTCGCCCAGCGGAACGAGTTCGCAAGAGGTGCGAAAAGTCGTGGGATGGGCATTCTCGGCCATGGAAGTGGCCTCGCGATGCCTGCTCATCATGAGCAACGCAAACTACACGCCATCGGGCAAAGATACGGACCGGCTTTACGGTCGCGGAGAAATATTCGGAGCTCTGTTCTCTTTGTCCCGGTGTCTGTGGCTGTGCAAATTCTCCATAGACAAGACTAGTACCAGCATCAGATCTTACGTGGTGGACATGTGCAGGTACATCAACGCGTTCGGAACCGCGCTACTTCGCGTGCTCATCAAGCACGAGGACTCGATCCGCAGCATGCTGCTCAGCGGGTTCGACATGTATCAGAACGGAGACTTGGACCGCGTGCGAATGGCCACGCAGTACGCTCTCCTGAAATGCGTACACAACATCAACAAGATGGCCACTGGCGGAACCAAGCAGTCGATTCCCATGAGTACCGTGTGCAGTCACCGCACCATGATGGACATTCTGTTCAAGTACGACACTCTAACTCGCAGCAAATTGTTGGACGAAGGAATGCTAGACAACAGTTACCTCTCCCAAGACACCAAGATGATGCTGGCTCAATGCAAGAGCATCTACGACGTCAACAGTATCCTGGACAGACTTGCTGCGGACTGCAGGTCCACGGACTACGACATCATGTCGGGTCTCATGCCCGGCCATTGCGATACCAACTTCCCCACAATCAAGTCGGAGATGCCGTGCTCGACGGTGGTCGCCGACGGCGGCAGTTCTATGATGTGCGCCGCAGCGGGAGTCGGCAACAACGAGAATTTAATGCACAACATAGTCGATCCGGCTACCTCCACATCTTTGTACATGCACAACATGATGATATTAGATTCCCAAGACACCATACCAGTGTTCTCGTCCAACCACAATTACTTTAAGCTGAAGACTATGAACGCCGAGACTGGAACCATATCGGCGCTTCCTCTCATAGTTCACGGCTTGAACGGGGAGACAAAGTCTAGAGAGGAGCGTTACTTCTACCAGCACAACGCGCACACCAAAGACATGCAGAACTTTTACGTCAAGGGCTGCAGCGTGTCCCCCAGCAACATTTCCCTCTTTATGCGATGTCTCAATTTTGAAATGATGGACTCGCACACGTTCGCGACGATCGTGGAAGCCATGAAGTCTTGCGACGGACTTCCGCGGCCGTCCGACATGACTCTGGCGTTGCTGCACAGTAGACCGTGCCTGCGAATGGCTATGAACATATTCTACCAACACTACATGTCCGAAACTCGCTCCACGAACCCGGTGATGCATTGCTGGGACAACAACTTTTTCGGCTCATTCAACAACTGGTGGATGGGCACAGACTTTATTCAGGGAACCATAGCATACAAGCACGCGCAGCTGCTGATGTCGGGCGCGCTGCTCTTTGCGTCCAACATGCCGCGCATCGTGGACGGAACCGCTGGCGCCGAGAACAACAACCAGATCACGAGAATAGTGATGGAGCAGCGCGCGTGCGGGGCCATCGTGGACCAGACCATTCGCGACATGATCGAGGACGACTCCGAAGTGACCATCCTACCAAAGTCGCTGCTCGAGTCGGACTTTCTGGCTCCTTACAAGGACAGATTCCAGGGCAGCTACTTGACGCACTGTCGGTTCCTAGATGCCGCTAGCTTCAGGTTGTTTCTGTCCAAGTGTTACTACAACATGTACGGAGACGGCATTCGATTCATGTGCCCCACCAGCGAGATCGAGTTCCTGCTGCGTCTGCTGAAGCCGAGCACAAAGCTGGACATTAGCGAGCCCAGCAAGAGAAACGCGCGAACGCTCAACGCCATCATCAGCAACGCCACTAAGGCTTCCATCGAAGCCGGTCGCAACATGTCTCGATTGTAAAATGTGGAATTGAAAGTAAAGATACTTTGCGTGTGTATGTATATTGGTGCAGTGTCTGTTGTTAGCAGTGTTGTGTATAAAATTATTATTATGGCTGCCGTTCAACAACCAGATCCACATGCGGTGGGTGAATTACTCTCCATTCTCGAAGAGTACATATGGAACTCGACAAAGAACATGTACTATTTCAACGTCGTCGGATCGACCGTTGACAAAGGTCCGGTGTTTTCCGGCGGCAACGATCCTCAAGAAATGCAATCCCTGTCGAATGTGGAAAAGAAATTGTACGTGGTCGCTCAGCGCGCGTTTCCCGACTTGGTGTCAGCACAGAGCGACTGCTGCATAGAGTTGGTGCACGAGTACTCGGCCGTTCCGGTCACAGTTCGCATCGGCGGCAAGCACGCCGCGGAGGTGCTGTTCGAGCGCTACCCCACTGTTCTGTTTCCCAACCAAATCAATCTGGCCATCGTCAAGAAATTGCTGCAGGTCTCTCCCGGATATGCCCACTTCTGGGTGTACGCGCCGCTGCAGCGGATACCCGCTTGGCACCCGTCCGTTAGGTTCCCCTACGACGCGGAGCGAAATCAGTTCGCCAACGAGACGTGGCTCTGCGCCGACGCATTGCTCCATATGTGGCAGTTGTGCATGTCGTCCATCTCGGGCATCCCGAGTGGACACGTTCCTCCACTGGGAATCGGAGCCATGACCTTCATTCTGCTCAATAATTTCATGCGGGGTAACGAATACGCCAAACACACAAACATAGTGTACAATCACGTGTACTCCCGGTGTCTGTTCTTTCCACTGGGCGCACACGACAGTATCGACAAAGAATACTCTCGCAACAGATTACCGATTCTGAGCGGCGACGTCGCCGAGCTGACGAAAGTCGCGGTTGACGCTCTGCATATTGATGCTTCGGCGATGTTAATTCCAGTCGCCGACGAATTGCGATTGCCCACGTTCGCAGCCGAAGCTTTGCTTCGCTGGAAAGACGTGCCAGATGCCGACGCCGTAGTGCGACAAGTAGTGCAGATGAATTTGTTCGCATTGCACAATGCAGCTGATGTCATCACTAAGCTGCTCGAGGATAAGCAGTCGCGTGACACAACCCGAGGGTGGATAGAATTCAAGCCCTCGCCCATTATCGGGCTTCCGCGAGACGTGCTAGATGCTATCGGCGTTTGCCCTTTCACTTACCGCCCGTGCCTATATTACCACCCGCCCGTCAATTCGGTGACCAGTTACTTCGCAGCGTCCCTTTACGGCAGAGGCGGCAAAAATCCCCTTGTGAACAGCACGAGTCCCGTCTCGATCCCACTGACTTCGTCCGAGTGCCTGCGGATCCTGTACGCCTTGATTGTTCCCCCGTTACCTTCAGTCGCGTAAAAGTCGCGTAATACAATGGGAGTCCATCAGCTATGGTCCCTCGTTCGACACGCCATTCGCGTGTCCCGCCGGCACCCGGCGGCCGGCAACAACAACGATGACGCTGCTGCGGACGAGTTTGGTGACGGCAGCGGCGGTAACAAGAGAATGCGCACCGAAGAAGACGAGGACGCCATGATAACGTGGTCTACCGACGGTACCGTCGTGTCCTTTGCGCCTATAGTGCGTGAACGCGTGGAAGCTGCCAACAAATTATTCACTTGCAAGTTTCGCACTGCCGGAGGAGAAGGAGATGAAGGAGGAGACGGCAGCAGCAACGTCAACGCTACTCGCTGCACGACGTACGACGAATTCTTCAACGCCGTGCTCCACTCTATACTCAGTCAAATCGAGTACGTGATCAAGAGCGGCGTGCTGGGATCTACCGCGAACGCAACCGTCAGCGTGGTGGTCGTCATGGACGGAATTCCCAACGTGTTCAAGTGGCGAGCGCAGATCAAACGAAGGAGAGGCTGCATCACGGACGCGGCGTGCGCTGCTGCAAGGAACAACGCCCCGGCCAACCCACCGCGCATGTGGGAGGCGTGCAAGCTGACGGCTTGCGGAGACTGCATGCTGCATTTCTCTAGCTACGTGAACGAAGTGTTGCTCCGAGGAGACACTCAGTTGTCGCGATCTCTCGCAACCACGGTAGACTCGTTCACCGTCATACCACCTTCGTTTCCCGGAGAAGGAGAAGTTAAGATGATAGACGTGGTACAGTACGCCAGACTTCGCAACAGTCCAAACACTCCGTGGGACGTGGCCATCATGCTGACCGACGACTCTGACGCGCTCGTGCAAGCCGTGGGTCGACTGCACAAGTTGCGGCCACACATCAGAGACTTGTACGTGATGTCCCAGCTGCAAGCGGATTACAGGCAAGCCAGCTCGGCCTCTAGCGTGCTGCTGCCGGAGGAACTGGACGGTAGAACGACGTCCCCGGTGGACCTGAGAACGGTCAAGGGACCGCACCCGCACAACGGACTGTTTCATCTGTTTGACGACGTTCTAATTCGCACACTCAACGTGTCCCAGTCGGGTTACTCTCATCCATTTCAAGTGATTGTACCTCTTCTGATGTTTGGAGGAATGGAAGTTCTGCCAAACATGGCTCCCGCTCAAGGAGAGAGACTCAACTCCCTGCGGAAGGCGATCGCTGCATGCTGCGCCATTCCGGGAGTGGAAACGTGGGAACCTATTTGCACCACCACCACAACCACTAACACTGACGCTGCCGCTGCTGCTGGACGACAAGACGATGGAGGGCAAGAGGAGGAGCAACGGCAGCGTGACTTGGCTCAGGAACGTGCTCGGGAAGCGAGACGCCGAGGGCAGTTTCGCGCTTGCTTGGTGGCGACGCTTGAACAGTTTGTGCCCAGCGAGCGGATTACCACGCTTCAGCGCGCGAGAAAGCTGGAGAGGAGCAGAACGAGCAGAGAGCGCATTCAAGCCATGGTCGAGTCGTATCTGCTCATGTACTACTGGACGACGCTGTACGCTTGCGGAGACAAGAAGATCAGATGGTACGCCGATCCGTCGGTGTGCAATGCACTGTGCGAGTCTAGAGAACTGTTTCACGCTTGCCCACTTCCTCTGACCGTCGTTCTAGACTACCTAAAGGCCGACGTTCCCGAGGAGCGTCGCATCAACTTGTGCAGTGACATGTGCGCCGTCGTAACCACTCGCTTCGACGGCAACGCGTCTGACGTTGTCACGTGCAACAAGTTCCTAAACGCCATGTATCTATACTGCATGTTCAGCGATCATTTCGACTCTACCGATGCCACTAACGCGTTCGAGCTGAAAAGAGTCCTGGAGACGTACGACGAGTCGTGTGTGTGTTCCGTGAACAGCCGCTGCACGCACGACCCTCGAGACGTCATGACGCTTCAACACGTCGGTGCTCGCCTAGACGCCGTGTTGAACGCTGAGCAGCTACTCCGGAACATGTACATAGACTGTGTGAACAGGCTGAAGGAGATGCCCTACGACGTGCAAGGTATACTTCGTACACCAGAAGAACAACTGCAGCAGCAGCAGCAATACCACCACCAACAACAGTAATAAGAAGACACAGAAGCCAGCACGAGTTGTTGAATGAATAAAGATTCATACATTTATTGATTCTCTTTCGCGAATGTCTTGTCGTAGAGTTCGCGAGCGAGATTGAGACGGTCCCTGAGACGTCTCAGCTCGTTCGAGTCGATGCCGTTGGTCCTGTTCAGTACCATGGCTCTAATGCGATCACTTCGAGGACGTTGCACGCCATTCAGGCGCACTATACGCCTATGTTTCAGCAGCGGAACGTTCCGGAGGATAAGTTTCACTTTAGAGATCGAATAAATGTGTACAACATTTTCACCCGACAACCCACTGAAGGCCGCGCCAACGACGGTAGCGCTCGCATGGGGGAAATGGAGTGTTCTGCTATACACGCCACGGGCGCGACTCAATCATTGCTCAAGCTGGGCATGCACGTCGACACCATGAACAAGGCGGCTAACGTGTGTTTGGACTGCGGAATGATTTCTATATTCTGCGACTCTTGGCTGGGGGAAGGCCGTCGTGCGCGTTGCAAACACGTCAACTTAGCGAGCAGCGTGCACATAAAATACGCCGGCATTCTCACCGCTCACATTCTGGCTGCCATGCGCATCGCGGTTACGATATACGCCAAAGAATAATGTATATAGTAATAAATCTGACTCGGTGATTGAGTGTATCATACTGAATAAGGTCTCCGTCGCCTCTGAGATTCTCTTCACACAGCGACGATGAACTGCAACATCTGCAGCATAGTTCATCACATTCAGCAGTACACGACTGCTCCCATCGAGCAATTGATAGCCTACATGCATCGCATGCAGGGTGGCGATTACGACCCCGTGCAATGCAAGGATGTGCTACGTCTGACTGCCATCGGCCGCAAGTTGCTGTTCTCAAACCTGGGAAACCTGGGGGAACGCGAAACCGGCGGGAAAGCCGACGACGACACCACCATAGACTTGAGCGTAGAGTTCGAAGACCAGCAGCATGGATACGTCTCGCTCGAGTCCCGCCGCCTGTGCACGCTGGATTACGTGATATGCTCCTTTCTACCAATCGAGTCCAACACTCCTGTGCCGCTTCCGCAGCGATTGTCCGAGATCGTCTTTAGAGATTCCGTCCACACTGTGCTGCATTATTTTGCCGCAAGTCAGACTTTGCCGGATGATGTGTCCGCAACTGCCTGCGCGTACCTATACGCGTTCGCTCAAACGACCAGCATGAGAGAAAATTTGTGGTACTCCGAGTCGTGGGTGTCTCGGTTCCGAAGGGCGTTTGGTCTCAACAACGTTAGTTTGTTCACCTCTGCTTACGATGCTGCCACCACGGCCGTGGATATGTGGGTTGGTGACAATGCCTCGCTCGAGCTTATTGCCAAGATCGGCGTCGCAGTTGCAAATCGCGACGTGGACTTTGTTCTGACACAACTCGCCAATGAAAACAGAAACCTGGTGAAGAGTATGGCGCTGCTGCACGCCGCGGCAACACTTTGCATCAAAGCGCAACAACAGCCTGATAAGGACCTCTCCGAAGGAACGCAATTCTTACTGAAACGCATTCAGAAATACAGCCCCACGCCAGAGGACAGAATGGCTGCTCTCGAAGTCGGGAATGTTCAACAGAGACTGGAAGACTCCATAGCAGACTACGTTATAGAACTGTTACTGAGGAATCATTCTTTCAAGAGTGGAATGCTCAAACAAATGACCACGAACTCACCGCCTCGTCTTGAGGACATTCTGCAAGTGTTCCGTTCGTCGTTTCGACTCGGTAGTTACAACAACGGTACGGAAGAACAAGAAGAAATAGTAGCGCAAGAAGAAGACGACGAGAGCGATGAAGAAAAAGAAGTAGAAGCGTTAATCACAGCACTGGATGAGCGCAGACGAAACAGGGAATGCAGCTACACGGACTGCATGATCACGCTGTCGGCACTCTTCTCAGACTCTGTACTGTCCGGGGACTTGGCGTGCGAAGGAAACATGGATTCCCGCGGCAGGCTAGCCAAGGCAGATCCCTTGTTGTGTAGAGCATTGAGCAAACTGAAGCCCGCTCCACAAAGAAGGATGGCCCTGCTGTACGACCTCGCGGCGTCAAAGAACAACAATGTCCACACGTACATGACCACTTTCATCGGCACGGACCCCCTGGACGCTTACATGTTGCGAGAACTGATGGATACATACGGCCGCTCGACGGGAGATACCAGTTCAAACAGCGACGACGAGTTCGCGCGCATCATATTTTGCGACCGCGCTCTAACGCTCAAATGGTCCAAGCTATTGTACGCTGTATTGCGATGCCAGAGCAAACGATCGCATTTCATGATGCGCATGGCCAACTGGGCGTTGCTCGACGTAGCAGACACCGTATCGGTAGCGTCGTCTCGCCAGCTTCGCACTTCTGTCGTGGAGTATCACGCGGGCGAGGAAAACATCGTGCCAGTGGACGAAGACAACACTCGGGACTGGCATTGGTTCCGAGATGCCGTGTGGACTAGATACGCGACTCTGCTCTGCAACATGTCTGACATGTCCGACGGGGACGGCGTTCTCGTGTCGCGTGGCGATGACACCCACTCGTACGCGATTTTCGGACACGAACGAATGGACTTGCACGTGTATGAGTCCGGCATCGTTACCACCGTGCTAGAATACAGCAAGCCCACGTGCGAGCACTTGACGCTGCAGTGGGGTCGCTTCCCGTGCAGCAGTAAAGATACGATCACTTGCAGCTTTGACGAACATAAGGAAATACATCCCATGTTCTTACATTTCAAGAACGCCGTGCTGACACACACACTTTACGAAACGCATCGCGACCGAGCCGACCGACCGTGGAGATGGGGAGGAGCGCATCAAATGGCGATGGATCGCTGCGTCGCCGTCGCTTGCGAACTGTTGTGTTCGAAGGACGTGTTCGTGGACCCGTTGTTCGTCAAATGTTCAAATTCTAAAGTTAAGGTGCGCGGATCTTTCCGTCTGTTCCCACCTGCTCACCCAGACAACCCGACGTTGCAACTGTTCAGAAACATTCCCGGCGGAATCGCGGTGTCCGTACCGTTTGTCGTTCCGCGAAATTTGTTCCCGAGGACCGCGAGTGAACTGTGGGACAGAGTGTTTCGTCCAAACTCCAAGTGCAGAGTCACCAAGGAACAGTTTGTGTGGTACGTGCACCAAGTGGCCCAGTGCATAAGCGCCGAACTACACGCCGTCGAAAAGAAGCAATGGGATAGGGACAATGAATACAGCGGCGGTTACGACGAGGAAACAACTACCGCATCTGCCGGCGTGTTCGTGTACGCAGCCAAGACCTATTGCCCCGCGTTCATGCGAGAAAGAAAGTGAAGAGGAGTTGCGTCAATACAAAGAGTACGACCTCATGCTACGCACCATCGCCTGCGGAGCACTATGGCTTCCTCAGAGTTGGAACAGGTACGAAGAGTTCTGCGACGCAGTTACTGCCGTGCGCGACTACGTGGCCGTCGCATTGAACGACGAAACCATGGAAGTTGACGACATCCGAGACGGGTTGGGCGATGATGATGATTATGGTGTCAAAGAAGTAGAAGGTGATGAGCGTGCCGATGGCCAGCAGGAAGAACAGAACGAGAATAAGAAGAAGAAAGCCGATGATGCGAGAAGAAGAGCGGAGGCCGAAGCGGCCGACGAGCGTTTCTATCACGAACGCAAGAACAACGTACCCGCCGGAGCAATGGCGTGCTGTTCGGGGTACTGTACCGTGTTCGGCAAGGGGAACGCTGTTCCCGAGATAAAGATATTCGTGGATGAGATCATAGCACCCGCGTTCCCGTCACTGTTACCACCGACGACGCAGCAACAAGTAGATGCGGCGTCGACAGCAGTAGAAAAAGATGAAGAATATGAAGACGACGACGAGGAAGGAGTCCGAGACCAAGAACAAGAAGAAGAAGAAGAAGAAGAAGGAAAAGATGATCATAAAGAACGACACTAGACTCACACGTAGCACACACATTCTTTATTGAATAAAGATATGGTTGTTGTTGTTGTTGTACCTTGCGTAGAGTTGTTCTGTCCTTATATTAAGCACTGAATGCGCGATATCGCTTTCGCTCCCTTGGCATTTTGGACGTCTGCCGCAATTCTAGCAATGGCCATGCTTTTATCCGCGCCACCGCCCGTGCTGGCTGTTGTAACGGGAGTGGTATTGGCGTCGATGACTTTCCGTAACGCGGGTTGCATGTGTGGAGCCCAGATGCCCCACCAATCCTCCGTGGATATGGGAGGCGAGCGTTTAGGCACCACGGCTGCGTATCCCAGACAACTGCGCAACTTGGTCAGGAAGCCGCGAGACGGGCCCAATCCAGGCTCGGTAAACGCTATTACCCACGGACCATTAGTCTTGTTGGAGATCTTGCTTTCCGGGTAATTAATGTTCTGAGTGTGGGTAATGTGCGGTTCCGCCCATTTCAAAGTAGTGTTGTACCTATTCACGGCGACTGCTAAATTGTGTTCCAGTCCGATTGGTGGATGTACCTCGTTGGACAAGTCGGCGTACGGATTATTCCCCTGCATGCATCTTCGTCGGGCGTGATTGTAGAATGTGACGTTGTCTTCATTGATCCCGCGATTGCAAGGGTCGGGAACACACACGGGCTTGTTGTGTTTCATTGCCATCGGACATATGTATTGCAACTCGACAGTTTCGAATGCAGGACCAGGACAGGAAACGTATCCACGCGGACACAGGCACGTTGTGTTGACGTCTCCAAACGCGTCGCGCTCGTACTTGAGCCAATCCACGTTAACATTCTCGGCTGTCTTGCCGTACACCGCGCGCTTTATCGAGTCCGCGCGCCACTTGCGGACGCCCGGATAGCAGCTGTCCTTTGCACATCCCGTGCGTGTTTCTACGAAGCCCGGCGGGCATTGCGTGCAGATACATGCGGTAGGGTCGTGATAGCCAGGTATGTACGGAGTCGACGTCAGTTCGTGAATGAATAGACCCTGTCTACACGAAATGTTAAGTCCGTAATTGTTGACGAGACTGGGGTATTTGGATACGCACGTCCAGTGCACCACACCGTCAACGATGTGGGCCACATTATTGCCGAATATCGAGCTGCACGGTATGTACGGAATGGGCGTCTTCTTCTCCGCCACTCGGCCGCACACGCCGGCGTTCAGGTGCTTTACCGTCACCCATTGAGGATGTATGCACTTGAAAGTCTCGGCGCCGCAGCTCTTGGCGCAGTCGCTGTCGTACGTGCATTTCACAGGCTTAAAGTTACAGTTGCGCATCTTGCTAACCACATCGTCTGTGTGTGGTATGCTGCCGCCTTTCGCGGTAGTTACGTCCTCGTCTAATATCGTGTCGTCTTTTCTAGATGGCACACTGCTAAACGCCATAGTTCCATGTCTCGCGAGTTGCGGCTGTCTTACCTTCGGTTGCTGCTGTTGTTGTTGTCGCGAGAACACGACTACGCGTTTCGATTCTGATTTAGGCGAGTGTCCGTATGTAGAGAGCGCTTGCGGTGTGGCAGTAGGCGGAGGACGAGAAATATTAGTGAATGAGACTCGAGTTCTGCTACCATCCGAGAATATAGACCTTTCGTGTTTGAATGTTCGCCTCAAGTACAAGACGTCTCCTAAAGTTCGAGAGACGTCTATGTTTCTGGTGAGGTCCACGTAAATAGTGAGATCAGTCATAGTCTCGACGACAACCAGTAACGGTCTTTATTGGTTTCCAAATTCGGTGTAGTTACTCTTGCAATCACACGTGGGATAGCCTAACGTTTTGCTAAAGTGAGAGACTATCGTAACGTACGTGGCATGAAACAGCAGCACGCTGAAAGTGTTGCTGTTGTCAGCGAGTGCACACAGTAAGAAAATCATAAAGGCGCGCAGCCTTCCGAAGAGGCTTCGGTTCTTTCGCAGCGTCTTGTTCTCTTCCTGCCGCCTTCGATCTTCCAGCCTCGATTTTATGATCGCGTCAGCCATGTCGGTTGTACGAAAAGGCAACGGGTGTCCGTTGTTGTTGTTGAGACGAATACCTCGAAGTCATCAGTGGAGTTCCGTCATCTTCATCATTATCGTCGTCTTCGTCACTGCTGTAGGTACGCCGACTTCTAGACGAAGTAGATGCTGTGGGTATTGATGATGATGGCGGCGGTGGCGGCGGCGGCAACACCAAGCTGTTTGGAATTGTAGGTGCCTGGGTATCTCCACCGACGTCAGTTTGTTCCACGGAAACCATCTTCGTTGTTGCTGCCGCTAGGGTTGCCGGTGTTTCTGCTGAAAACGTAGTTGTTGTTGTAGTAGTATTAGTAGTTTCTCCGTATGTGAACCCACTGCGTAAGATCATTACTGTTTGTCACCAAGTTTTGAACTGATATGGGTGGAGCGATAAAAATTGCGTTCGGAAAAGCGGCGCTGGCGCTCGTTCTGGACGCCGCATACGGCGAACTGCTACACAACGACTGTGGTTTGGTGGTCGACGTGGCCACGCTGAACAGGGATCACGGAATCATGCTCAAATGCGTCATGTGTCCGTACACGGTTCCTCTGTCGCAGGTGCGTCCCGGAGCCGCTAACCCGGCCGACGAGATTGCCAGCGCCTTCATGGCGCACAGACAAGCGTCCATGCACTTTGATAGGGAGTGCAGCTTCGTAGTGGCCAAAGAGACTGCTGCAGCCGCGGCAACTGCGGAAAAAAGCTTCACCAAGTTGCCCGACGATGCCGTGACGTTCCTGAAAGACTACGACGTGCTGACCACCGTGGGTGCTAGTAGATGCAAATAAAGTTGCGGACGTACTGCTATTAGGAGCATTTCTTTATGTAGTATTAGTAGTAGTAGTAGTAGTGTTATTAGTTCGACACAATAATTGTTGTAGGAATAAGTAGTATTAGTAGTAGTACGATGTCAGCACTGCTGCTGCAGTTACCAGTAGTATCATTGTTATTCATCGGCGTTACCTGCCACACGTACCCATACCATCCAAACCCACGCTTCTCATACTCTGAGATCGGCGCGAAACTTAGAGCCGTCACGTCGCAGACATGTCGCTCGTACTTCACATCTCACGTACTTGGCCTAGAGCCGGATGTCTCCAACACGGGGCTGTACTTGACGGACCTGAGTCTCATGCGCCCCTCGATACCAACCGTGTTCTTGCGAGCGTACTATTATTCGTTCGCCAAACGCGCGACTGGTTACTGTATCAACTCCAACAAGGATGACCCTCCAACTTTTCGAGACTACGAGAACTTGCTGCGGACAATAATGCCCTTCATAATGCTCGGTAGCAACACCGATACATGCATGCCGGACACGTACACTCAACCTACTAATAACGGAGTGTGCTACTTTCCGTTCGATTCCAATCCGATTGCACTGTCCCAAAGCGTGGATACATATATGACGAACTGCATGAAACCGTCCGACGATCGCGGTGCCGATCGCACGAACATGAAATTGGCAATGTAAATCTTACTGGCGTACAATGTTATGACTTACACGAGAACAGACATGAAGTGCACTCCTAAACTCTTGGAAGGTCGGTTCATGGCTGCACACGCGACTCAGTACGTCCCGCGCTTCGAGTATGCACTGCGATACGTTCTGAAAATGTTTGACATAGGCGTTTTACCAACGTACGCGGTTCACGCGAAACAATGTATCGAGCTCGACGCGAGCAACGTCAGATTTTCTTGCTTACACAACGTGCAGTTGCGACGCGAAGGCCTGCTTCTGACGGACTACGAGACGTTCGCCACGACCGACCTCTCGCTGTACAGACACTACCCGTGGTTCCCCAAGTACTCGAGTTTGCTGAAGGACGTGATCCTTCCTCCGGCGGTGACGATGAACTTCGACGCGTCATACACGGATGCACAAACTATTGCAATGCTCAGCAATTACACTTTGCTGGAGTATAATCCGGATACCGTCGTAGACCCAATGTCTCGATTGTACGCGTTGAACACGTTGAACGAGTTTGTGCGATTGGACGAGTCGGACGCAGTCAGTCTCGTCGGTCTGAGGGAGGAGAAATATTACAACTACCTGTTCCTATTCGAACCTCCGAAACAGCTTCCATCGGGCGTCGTGGACGGCAGAAGCAGGTGCAGAAACGATTACCAAGACGAATTCATAACGCGAGTCGAGTGTGATACCCGTGTAAAGGAAGAGCAGCAGAAACGCCGAAAGGCGAGTACGTGCGACGTTACTAAATTCCTACCACGCGCTTGGTGCGAAGAACAAATCGAAGCCGCTCGAACTTGTTCACCGAACGAATACATCTCGCACAAACGTTGCAACGACACCATCGACTACATGATGATGCATGGGTGTAAGGAAAAGTGCAGTACCGATTTTAAGGACGAATTCATTACAGTAGACCTCCTAAACGCAACTTGTATGAAGACATTTCCTCCACCCGATATCAACGATTACAGATACAAGTGCACCACGGATCTCAAAGACGAATTTGTGCCCACGTCTGATTTCAATACGACGTGTAAGCTCAAATGCGGCACCGATTTCAGGAGCGAGTACGTCCCGATCACTCAATTGGAAACTGAATTGAATAAGAAATGTAAATTGAAGTGTAGTACAGATTACAGAAGCGAATTTGTTCCCGTTAGTCAGCTTGAAACTCAATTGAATAAGACGTGTAGACGCAAGTGCAACAGTGATCTCAAGAACGAATTCGTATCCATGAAACAGTTGAATGCGACGTGTAAGAACAAGTGCGCCACAGAATTCAAGGACGAGTTCACTACAGTCGCGCAGTGCGACGCGAACTGCAAGGGTAGATGCGGCACAGACTTTAAAGACGACTTCACTACAGTAACACAGTGTAATTCAGACTGTAGAGGCAGATGTGCCACAGACTTCAAAGACGAGTTCACTACTGTAACGCAGTGTGATTCAAATTGTAGAGGCAGATGCGCCACAGACTTCAAAGACGAATTCACCACAATCGCGCAGTGTAAAGAGGACTGCAAAGACAGATGTATAACCGAATTCTCATCAGAGTTTGTGAGTGTACAACATTGCCGTTACAACATCAATCAAGAAAAGCAGAAGGCCGTGGACAACGTGGACTGTAAGAGAAAGTGCAGAGCGGACAGTGAATTTGTTACTGTGCAGCAGCGCGACGCCGATGTGCGTGCGGAGAGTGACCGTTGTAAGGACCGATGTGGTACGGAATTCATAGACGATTACATTAGTACTACAAAGTGCGACAACGATATAGACGCCGAGAAGCAGCGTTGCAAGAGCCGATGCTCGACAGAGTTCAAAGCGGATTTCGTGACGGTGGCCGACCGTAACCGAGACGTAGACGCCGAGAAACAGCGTTGCAAGAGCCGATGCTCGACAGAGTTCAAAGCGGATTTCGTGACGGTGGCCGATCACAACCGTACTTGCGACGAGAAGGTGGAAAAGGCAAAGACGAGCGTAGATTGCAAGAGTAAATGTACTACAGACTTTAAAGAATTCTTTGTGACCAGAGAAGAGTACAACAACAAAGCGTGCAAATGTCCCGCTTGTCCCAAACCCATCAAGTGTGCATACAACAAGCACACTTGCAAGCGAATCATACAGTCCGAGTGCAACTTGAAAATGCGCGATTTGAACATTACGTGGGTTTCAGACGCGAAACGGTCTCGCTTCGACATAGAGACGTACCTAAATCAGACGTGGAGTCTCTTAGTTACGGATCGCGAAATGAAGCTCAATAACACGTGGAGCACAAATTCGTCGCTAGAACTGTAGCGTCTGAGCGACGAGTTGAATCGTACGTGGAGCGCGGCTATCACGAATCACGAGAACGAATTGAACGACACATGGAACAGAATGTGGGACGAAAGAGAGACCGCTCTGAACGCATCTTGGAGTAGCGCATTACTGAGCGAAAAGTCGGCGTTGAATTCGTCTTGGTTAGACGACATGTGGGACGGCAACAATTCGTGGCGAAATGCGTTGATTTCGAGAGAGACTGCGCTCAACTCTTCTTACTACGATAGAGAAGTCAAATTGAACGATTCTTGGCGAGCCGCGCGGTTCGATTGGGAAGTGAAGTTCAACGAGTCATGGAAGGCGTTTCACTATGACTGGGGCGTCAAGCTGAACGAGTCATGGAGCGACGCGCAAACTGACCGCGAGACGACTCTGAACATCTCGCGATTGCATTGGGCCATCGCGCTGAACGATACGTGGCTAAATCGAGAAGTGGCGTTGAACGATTCGTGGAGAAACGCGCGGTCGGCTCGAGAAGTTGAGTTGAACGTGTCTTGTACAAACTCGCTAACCACTCGAGAAGTTGCGCTGAACGCGTCGTGGGAAAATCGCGAGATTGCACTGAACAAATCGAGACTGGACAGAGAAATCTTGCTCAATGAAACGTGGAGAAACGCACAGGCGGCTCGAGAAATTGAGTTGAACGCGTCTTGCTCGGCCACACTAACTACTCGAGAAACTGCTCGAGAAGGCGCGTTGAACGCGTCTTGTGCAGCCGCACTAACCACTCGAGAAACGACGCTAAACGCTTCGTGGGAAAATCGCGAGATTGCGCTGAACACGTCGAGTCTGAACAGGGAAATTTTGCTGAATACAACATGGAAGGAACGAGAAGCTGCGCTTAACGTGTCGTGGGAAGATCGCGAAGCCGCGCTGAACAAATCGAGACTGGACAGGGAAATCTTGCTGAATGTGACATGGAAGGGTCGAGAATCGGCGCTCAACGCGTCGTGGAAAGATCGAGAAATCTCAATACAGACGTGGTTGAACGAGTCGTGGATAGGAGACTGCACGACGCGGGAGATCGCTCTAAACGCTTCGTTACGCGACTGGGGAGTAAAAGTGAACGAGTCGTGGATGGAATCGCTGGCCACTCGTAACGCGTCGTGGATGGTAGCGTGGACCGATCGCGAATTGGCCCTCAACGCGTCGTGGTCGGCCGCGTTACTCGCTCGGGAAACGAAGTTGAACGAAACGTGGAACATGCGCGAACTAGTCTTGAACAATTCGTGTCTGGTTTCGCAGCTTCACGCGAACGACACTTACGAGCGAGAATTGGCGGTCCTGTCTCGCAGTTCCGTCGCGTCTCACAAATGTTCCAACCTGATAGACGCGTACGAATTGTGCGTGCATTCTAGACGAGTGTGCGATTGTGGCTTCAAAGACACCGAGGTCCTCAAGCTGAGCAACGCCAGCCGTCACTTGCAGCAGGACGTGGACGAACTGCGTCGTAAAGTGAGCTCGTTGGAACTCGAAAGGGACAAGCTGTCCAAAGACTTGACCGACGCGAGAAATCAGTACATGGAGCATCTGGTTACGTATCACACTCTAAAGCGGGAGTACGACGATCTTGCTATTAATGAACGTTCGTTGAAAGCAAAGTACAATGATTTGGAGCGAAGGTTCCGCGACAAGACGTCGACCACTAGCAGACCCAATATCAGCGTTACGACTCTAAAGTGCGACGACAATGAATTGAACAAGAAGTACAGAGATCTCGAAGCGAAGTACGACGCTCTCGCCGGCAAGTCATCCGTGCCCAAACTGAACGAAATCATTACGGCCAGTGTTATAGTGGAAAAGGTTAGAGACATAGTAGACGACATCTCTAAGCGAGGCATTTCAACTGCGCAGTACGTTTCCCGTCTCACTAACGTGCGCACGATTTACGACCACTTAGACGTGTTGCGCGACGCGGTCCTCAACGTGTTGAGCCAGCTCTCGCAGCAACAGTCGGACATGAAGGCGATCGAGGAGAAGCAGAAGAAGCAAGGAAACTGCTATTGCTCCAAGTTGACCGAGCTGAACAATACCGTAGAATATTTGCAATCCGTACTTCGCGACAAGAGTACTGTTACCAATGCAAAGTCGTCCGGAGACGACACTGAAGACGTGAAATGTGAACTACAGGACTGCCTAAACGAAATCAAGTCGACTCAGGCGGTGTGTTCCGAACGCATATACAAGTTAGATCAAGGAGACAGCGCAGAATATCAAGAAGAATCCGTCGAGTACATTGGCAAACGCGGATTTCGCGCAAAGTCTACGGGGGAGACGATGAAGGAATTGTACAAACGCCTACTGCAACGCACCGTTGCGCGAGTCAGAGACTGGGACCAGCGCTACGGAGCTTTGGGATCTTTGAACCGGTCGCTGCAAGACGTGGTGAACATGGGGAGTCGCGAATCGCGTCAGAACGCCGTGAACACCGTGACTTCGGTAATAGGAACTAGAAGACGTCAGGCTCAGACAGTGGCGTACGAAACCGTGCGCGCCTTCCACACCGACTGCTTGTGCTCGGAGAACCGAGACATTGCCGGATTTCCCTGCAGCAACGATTCGTTCGTACAGTCAGTCTACAAACGCAGCTCGGCGGCATTCACTAAGCAACTCTTGACTGCATCCAGCGTCGCGGCCGACGACGAAACGAAGAACAAGTTGTTGAACGCTTGCATCTTTGCGCTTGGCAAGAGAACGTCAGCGTCTCCGTGCGCCGTGCAGTGTCGCTTCAGCGCGTTACGGCCCGTGACTCCTCAGTCCAGTTGGCATTCTATGCTAGCGGACATCATAGACAGATCTGCTTTGGAAAACATTCGATTGAATGGTGGCGACCGAGACGACAAAGAAGAAGACGACAGTAGCAACGAACACGTTATCCCAACTATTACGACCACTTCGTGCCCCAGCGCTCCACCGTGCGTTTGCAACTGCAATAACAAGGATGGCGGCGGCAACGGCGGTTGCCGAAACAACAAGGGTGCTGATGATGACGACGATGGTAATGATGATGATGAGGACGATGATGAGGACGACGCGTATGATGACAAGACCGAGAATAAGAACAACGCGAATAGGCCGGACTGGAAATCTTTATTGAGCAACTCGGACGTGTATAAGATCCTGGCCGCCGTAATTGGTGGCATGACCGTCGTGTTCAGCGGATGTTGCATGTTTTTCAAGCGAAAGTGTTGCAGGAGTGATTTAGACGAGTATTGACGACGATGTGTGTGACGACGAGCGCGAATAAAATGTTGAAACGAGTGAGCGTGTGCAAGATTTTATCTTTCATTACCGGGTCAGACAATGGAGTTACGGTGGAAACTATTTCCAACCTCGATAAAGTATTCGACGCCAAGTGTCACTTGACGCTCGGCATCGCGCGAATACGCGAGCTATACGCCAGCGAAGAAAGTGCTACTGCTCTAGAATGGCAGAAGAAGCAGAATATACACGTATCTCCTAGCATACACGAACAGCATCAGCAGCGTAAGTACGACGAAGTAGTCGTGGTGCTGGTTACGAACGCCGACGACAACATTGAGAGAATGTATAGCTCATTCGAGGAATATTTATTTGGAACGGTGTATCCACACAACGTTTCATACAAGCCACTGCCCGTTCTTCTCACACACTTTTACATGCACAGACTTGCGTTAATCAGTACCATGAGTTCGCTGTTTGCTCGGTTACAATTGCAGCAAGTTCCGCCGCCAGAAGAGCCGTATACCATCGAGAAAATGCTTAACGAAAGCGGCATAGAAGCCGACGACGATACAAAGGTCGTAGTGGGTGCAGTACCGTTCGCGAACGCTCTGAAATTAGCCGTCGAGATTAACGTCAGCGTCACCGTGTACAAATTCTTGACCGTCACGTTCCCGCAAGTAGTGAAGTTGTTCTCGGGACACGCAGTGGGACATTCATTGCAAGAGGAGCAGATTCAAAGATACAAAGCCATCGTAAATGCGTGTGTAATCGCGTTAGGCGCAGATGGGTCGACGCCTAATCGCAACGCGGACGTGTTCTCGCTTTCGGACGATGTGTGGGTATCCAAAGTTACTAGATGCGTATTTGTAGAGAGAGGACAATTCTTCATAGACGCGCCATTAATGTGGTATCTGCGACTGTTCGCGTCGCCTTTAGGACTCACGCGAACCTTTTCCACTCCTTTGCCGCACATATGCAAACGAGTCATTGGAGAACTTGAAACCGACGACATGCTCGTACAGTTGGCGTCGTACTACCTACTTAGAATATTGCTTCCTAACATACTTAAGTCTGTCACAGTACTTAACATATTCAAGATAACAGATGCGTACAACAGCCTCTTCAAAACGCAATACATTCCAGAAATTAGACAAATCGCAGTGAAACGCGAATTTGTAGACGTGTACGCTTCGTTCACTACGCACGCAGACAAGCGCGTGCCTACCCCATACACCGAACCAGCCGACGCAACCGAAGTGTCTGACGCTACGACGTTGGTGAAGCCGGCGCTGTTGCCGCACTCTGACTGCATGGAGCGCGCTTTCGGATCCGCCATCCAAGAACAGAAGACGGTCGTTCTGTCGAAACCTGGACTGGTTTCGTCACAAGTTTCTAACTTTACACACGCGTACATCGTCGCTCCTCTGAAGTTGGAGTACGTGAAACGAGTTTAGAACTTTATTGTCTTGACTTGTCTCATTGGGAATATGTTGTTGTAGTGGGGAGTAAGTGCCATGAGTTGATCAAACAAGCGATGTCCGCTGTTGCTAGTGGCGAATGCCCCCGTATTCGGTCTCTGGCCGGGGAAACACGTAAAGTAATACACCGGAGTGTGTGACGAGCTGTGCGGCATCTCGATCCGCAGAACGTCGTTCTCGTCCTTGCAGCGTTTGGTTCCCGTGCTTTTGTCGATCTCGTACATGCGAGGAAGGAAGTATGGACTACTCGTTATCTTGTGCTTGGGCGTGCAAAACAATTCAAGCGTGCCACCCTTGCGCATGATGCGAAACACGGCCATTTCGTTCGCGTCGCACTTTTTCCTTCCGTCGGTCTTACTCCCGTCTAACACTTTAGCGCAACGACGGATACCGCCGCCGTAGTCGAAGCACGTCCAGCGCTTACTGTTGTCTCCTCCGCCGTTGCAGCGCTGCGGCGAGCAGTCGCCGTCGTTCGTGCACGGCAAACTTTCTCGGGCGCAGTCCTACTGCGGCGTGTTCACGTAGGTTGCAGTTGCCATCATTATTTTAAACAACGAACAGATGTGTATATATGTATGTATCGATAAGAAGAAGAAGCAAGTAGAATTAGAATGACTACTCTACTTTCGTACCGAGCATCCTACTTGGCCACTTTATATATATTCGCTACCCTCCAGAACGGACCCTTTGACCATTTCGTCGGAGACAATGCAGAGCTGGACGCGCGACTCGCCTACTCCGACGGTATGGACGATTTCGAACCGGACGAATCGTGGTTCTGGCGCGGAGTGTGGAACGAGTACCCCACCGCAGTAGCACACTCGGTGTCGGACGTCTCCAAGATCGTGGCCAATCGTGATCTCGTAATCAAAGCGTGTCAGTTGTTCGACAACAACACTTTGCTGGCGGGAAACGCTCTCGAAGACACGATCCCTATCGCGCCTGGCTCGCCGTGGACTAGGCAGACTCACGCAATATTCAAGAAATCTCAATACTTGACGTTGGCGTGTGCTCTGAGAAATGCTACTCCTAAAATTATGTCGTTCCTGGCACGTCCCGCGCTATATTCGGCCTATCTTACTTCCAAGTACGGGCTGGGAGGCGAAAACGACGTTACGACCGTAGAAGCTTTCATAAACAGATGCGGCTTCTCCAAGGACTACTGCGGTCGGTTCGATAAGGCGGAAGAGCACGACATCGACCGCATAGTGCACAAGACCGCGGACGAAATGTACGCCCGAGACATTTACGTGGGTAGCGTTCGCCACGCGACGAGCTTGCTGAAATTAATGTTGAAGAGAAATTCCGAGTACCTAAATTGTGCGAAAGTGAACACCGTGAGCAGCACGACTTTCCGAATGGACAATCGCATCGTTAGGTACGACATGCACGTTTACGCGCGAGACGCGCACAACTCTACGTCAGTAGTGTACAAGCACACCACGGTCTTGAATCCGTCCGCGCCGTACTACTCCCAGACGATGGGCGGGATCGGCGAATTCACCAAGGCGCGAATGGTGTACAGGCTGACCAGTCGAACCGACGGACGCGTGATTTCGCTGTGGCACCGAATCGGCACAAGTGAGACGATCGCTATCATGGAAGGACACAATTCCCGCATCGCGACTAAAGTGTGCACTTTCGACCATCCCGATGACAACGAAATCACCTCAGCGTGGCGAGCCGCGTCGTACATGGCGTACCCCGTACTCCCATCGGCGATCGCGTACGTCAGTGAAAAGCGCACCATGCTACTCACTGTAGATTTCTCCTCGTTGTGTCAAGCGTTTCTAGCGATGGATAGGAACCTCACCGATCTAATCTCCGCGCACATGAAGAACGCCTTCGCATGTTTAGACGGCGACTCGTATCTCAGTCCGTGGATCGAGCTGGGTAAGGACGTGGTTCGTAAGGCGATGGACGCTCACGTGTACGATGTGTACGAAGAAAGTGATCATCGAGAAGTAGACCATGTCGCTACTACCCACTCTAAAGCCTCCGCTGCGGAAGATTATTATTCAGATTCTTCTTCAGCTCCTACCAATATTTCTGATCATACTACTGAATCATCTACTACTGATACTACTAATACTACTGCTTCTTCTTACAAAGAATACGATTCAAATAGTGAACCACACTATAGCAACAGCAACAACAACGAAGAAGAAGTTGATGATGCCGTTGTTGCTGATGCTAAAGACGACGAGTATGCGGGACTTAACGACCTCACAAATAGGACAGCGTTTAGGAAAAGTTACAACGAATTAAGTGATCGCATTAGAGCCATGGTACTGAACAGGACCAACGGCATCGACTCGAACGAGCTGAGACGTCTCAGGGACCGTCTCAATCTCGCTCGCGAACTCTACGACAAGACATTCGCGAAAGAGAATCAATAAATGTATGAATCTTTATTCATTCAACAACTCGTGCTGGCTTCTGTGTCTTCTTATTACTGTTGTTGGTGGTGGTATTGCTGCTGCTGCTGCAGTTGTTCTTCTGGTGTACGAAGTATACCTTGCACGTCGTAGGGCATCTCCTTCAGCCTGTTCACACAGTCTATGTACATGTTCCGGAGTAGCTGCTCAGCGTTCAACACGGCGTCTAGGCGAGCACCGACGTGTTGAAGCGTCATGACGTCTCGAGGGTCGTGCGTGCAGCGGCTGTTCACGGAACACACACACGACTCGTCGTACGTCTCCAGGACTCTTTTCAGCTCGAACGCGTTAGTGGCATCGGTAGAGTCGAAATGATCGCTGAACATGCAGTATAGATACATGGCGTTTAGGAACTTGTTGCACGTGACAACGTCAGACGCGTTGCCGTCGAAGCGAGTGGTTACGACGGCGCACATGTCACTGCACAAGTTGATGCGACGCTCCTCGGGAACGTCGGCCTTTAGGTAGTCTAGAACGACGGTCAGAGGAAGTGGGCAAGCGTGAAACAGTTCTCTAGACTCGCACAGTGCATTGCACACCGACGGATCGGCGTACCATCTGATCTTCTTGTCTCCGCAAGCGTACAGCGTCGTCCAGTAGTACATGCGCAGATACGACTCGACCATGGCTTGAATGCGCTCTCTGCTCGTTCTGCTCCTCTCCAGCTTTCTCGCGCGCTGAAGCGTGGTAATCCGCTCGCTGGGCACAAACTGTTCAAGCGTCGCCACCAAGCAAGCGCGAAACTGCCCTTGGCGTCTCGCTTCCCGAGCACGTTCCTGAGCCAAGTCACGCTGCCGTTGCTCCTCCTCTTGCCCTCCATCGTCTTGTCGTCCAGCAGCAGCGGCGGCGTCAGTGTTAGTGGTTGTGGTGGTGGTGCAAATAGGTTCCCACGTTTCCACTCCCGGAATGGCGCAGCATGCAGCGATCGCCTTCCGCAGGGAGTTGAGTCTCTCTCCTTGAGCGGGAGCCATGTTTGGCAGAACTTCCATTCCTCCAAACATCAGAAGAGGTACAATCACTTGAAATGGATGAGAGTAACCCGACTGGGACACGTTGAGTGTGCGAATTAGAACGTCGTCAAACAGATGAAACAGTCCGTTGTGCGGGTGCGGTCCCTTGACCGTTCTCAGGTCCACCGGGGACGTCGTTCTACCGTCCAGTTCCTCCGGCAGCAGCACGCTAGAGGCCGAGCTGGCTTGCCTGTAATCCGCTTGCAGCTGGGACATCACGTACAAGTCTCTGATGTGTGGCCGCAACTTGTGCAGTCGACCCACGGCTTGCACGAGCGCGTCAGAGTCGTCGGTCAGCATGATGGCCACGTCCCACGGAGTGTTTGGACTGTTGCGAAGTCTGGCGTACTGTACCACGTCTATCATCTTAACTTCTCCTTCTCCGGGAAACGAAGGTGGTATGACGGTGAACGAGTCTACCGTGGTTGCGAGAGATCGCGACAACTGAGTGTCTCCTCGAAGCAACACTTCGTTCACGTAGCTAGAGAAATGCAGCATGCAGTCTCCGCAAGCCGTCAGCTTGCACGCCTCCCACATGCGCGGTGGGTTGGCCGGGGCGTTGTTCCTTGCAGCAGCGCACGCCGCGTCCGTGATGCAGCCTCTCCTTCGTTTGATCTGCGCTCGCCACTTGAACACGTTGGGAATGCCGTCCATGACGACCACCACGCTGACGGTTGCGTTCGCGGTAGATCCCAGCACGCCGCTCTTGATCACGTACTCGATTTGACTGAGTACAGAGTGGAACACGGCGTTGAAGAATTCGTCGTACGTCGTGCAGCGAGTAGCGTTGACGTTGCTGCTGCCGTCTCCTCCTTCATCTCCTTCTCCTCCGGCAGTGCGAAACTTGCAAGTGAATAATTTGTTGGCAGCTTCCACGCGTTCACGCACTATAGGCGCAAAGGACACGACGGTACCGTCGGTAGACCACATTATCATGGCGTCCTCGTCTTCTTCGGTGCGCATTCTCTTGTTACCGCCGCTGCCGTCACCAAACTCGTCCGCAGCAGCGTCATCGTTGTTGTTGCCGGCCGCCGGGTCCCCACACATGAGCGCGTCCAGTTTCACGTTGGCCGCGTGTAACAAGGGCAGATGCTTGTACAGGAAAATGTTACCGTCTACCACTATTAGTACGCTGGTCGGATCTCTGTTGGACATTACAGTGGTAGAAACGTGCACGTCGTCAGTCAGACTACCGGTTGGCATCGCGGCAAACGCGTCCGCCGACACTCGCTCGATGTCTCCTCCTTCGGCGTGGCGCAGCGATAGTCTTCTGTGCGACGGTCTCTCGAAGGCGCATTTGCGCACGGCTATCCGGATTTCCTCGTCGACTCGAAACTCGTCTCTGTCGGGGCGCGTGTCTATGCCGAGCAGGTCCCTCTTGAAAGCTTCGATGATTTTCACGCGAATGGCGTGTCGAACGAGGGACCATAGCTGATGGACTCCCATTGTATTACGCGACTTTTACGCGACTGAAGGCAACGGGGGAACAATCAAGGCGTACAGGATCCGCAGGCACTCGGACGAAGTCAGTGGGATCGAGACGGGACTCGTGCTGTTCACAAGGGGATTTTTGCCGCCTCTGCCGTAAAGGGACGCTGCGAAGTAACTGGTCACCGAATTGACGGGCGGGTGGTAATATAGGCACGGGCGGTAAGTGAAAGGGCAAACGCCGATAGCATCTAGCACGTCTCGCGGAAGCCCGATAATGGGCGAGGGCTTGAATTCTATCCACCCTCGGGTTGTGTCACGCGACTGCTTATCCTCGAGCAGCTTAGTGATGACATCAGCTGCATTGTGCAATGCGAACAAATTCATCTGCACTACTTGTCGCACTACGGCGTCGGCATCTGGCACGTCTTTCCAGCGAAGCAAAGCTTCGGCTACGAACGTGGGCAATCGCAATTCGTCGGCGACTGGAATTAACATCGCCGAAGCATCAATATGCAGAGCGTCAACCGCGACTTTCGTCAGCTCGGCGACGTCGCCGCTCAGAATCGGTAATCTGTTGCGAGAGTATTCTTTGTCGATACTGTCGTGTGCGCCCAGTGGAAAGAACAGACACCGGGAGTACACGTGATTGTACACTATGTTTGTGTGTTTGGCGTATTCGTTACCCCGCATGAAATTATTGAGCAGAATGAAGGTCATGGCTCCGATTACCAGTGGAGGAACGTGTCCACTCGGGATGCCCGAGATGGACGACATGCACAACTGCCACATATGGAGCAATGCGTCGGCGCAGAGCCACGTCTCGTTGGCGAACTGATTTCGCTCCGCGTCGTAGGGGAACCTAACGGACGGGTGCCAAGCGGGTATCCGCTGCAGCGGCGCGTACACCCAGAAGTGGGCATATCCGGGAGAGACCTGCAGCAATTTCTTGACGATGGCCAGATTGATTTGGTTGGGAAACAGAACAGTGGGGTAGCGCTCGAACAGCACCTCGGCGGCGTGCTTGCCGCCGATGCGAACTGTGACCGGAACGGCCGAGTACTCGTGCACCAACTCTATGCAGCAGTCGCTCTGTGCTGACACCAAGTCGGGAAACGCGCGCTGAGCGACCACGTACAATTTCTTTTCCACATTCGACAGGGATTGCATTTCTTGAGGATCGTTGCCGCCGGAAAACACCGGACCTTTGTCAACGGTCGATCCGACGACGTTGAAATAGTACATGTTCTTTGTCGAGTTCCATATGTACTCTTCGAGAATGGAGAGTAATTCACCCACCGCATGTGGATCTGGTTGTTGAACGGCAGCCATAATAATAATTTTATACACAACACTGCTAACAACAGACACTGCACCAATATACATACACACGCAAAGTATCTTTATTTTCAATTCCACATTTTACAATCGAGACATGTTGCGACCGGCTTCGATGGAAGCCTTAGTGGCGTTGCTGATGATGGCGTTGAGCGTTCGCGCGTTTCTCTTGCTGGGCTCGCTAATGTCCAGCTTTGTGCTCGGCTTCAGCAGACGCAGCAGGAACTCGATCTCGCTGGTGGGGCACATGAATCGAATGCCGTCTCCGTACATGTTGTAGTAACACTTGGACAGAAACAACCTGAAGCTAGCGGCATCTAGGAACCGACAGTGCGTCAAGTAGCTGCCCTGGAATCTGTCCTTGTAAGGAGCCAGAAAGTCCGACTCGAGCAGCGACTTTGGTAGGATGGTCACTTCGGAGTCGTCCTCGATCATGTCGCGAATGGTCTGGTCCACGATGGCCCCGCACGCGCGCTGCTCCATCACTATTCTCGTGATCTGGTTGTTGTTCTCGGCGCCAGCGGTTCCGTCCACGATGCGCGGCATGTTGGACGCAAAGAGCAGCGCGCCCGACATCAGCAGCTGCGCGTGCTTGTATGCTATGGTTTATTTTATTTATTTATTTATCATCATACCCACAGCGCCATTGGCTGGCATTACAGTGGGGGGGTAGAAGAAAAAGTACACAAATGCCACCGCGTGCAGGTGGTTACAAAAAAAAAAAGATAACAATGAGATAGAAAGAACACGGAATTATTATACACAAAAAAATGTCACAGCATGGAAGAAAATGAATCATTTGATAATATGGACACTACTTCCTCAGGCAGCTTGTTCCATTCCGAAACGGTTTTGGGGAAAAAAGACATTTTAAAAAGGTCAGTCCGGCACCTGTATTCTTTAACTTTAAGTGAATGATCTCTACGTAAAGACACGTAATCAGGGTTGGCTATATATTTGGTTCTGTCTATTCCAGTTCTAGAATGAAATATATTATGAAATAATTTTAAACGCAGTACTTTCCTACGTTTTTGAAGTGAGTCCCAACCCAAAGATATGCTATGGTTCCCTGAATAAAGTCTGTGCCCATCCACCAGTTGTTGAATGAGCCGAAAAAGTTGTTGTCCCAGCAATGCATCACCGGGTTCGTGGAGCGAGTTTCGGACATGTAGTGTTGGTAGAATATGTTCATAGCCATTCGCAGGCACGGTCTACTGTGCAGCAACGCCAGAGTCATGTCGGGCGGCCGCGGAAGTCCGTCGCAAGACTTCATGGCTTCCACGATCGTCGCGAACGTGTGCGAGTCCATCATTTCAAAATTGAGACATCGCATAAAGAGGGAAATGTTGCTGGGGGACACGCTGCAGCCCTTGACGTAAAAGTTCAGCATGTCTTTGGTGTGCGCGTTGTGCTGGTAGAAGTAACGCTCCTCTCTAGACTTTGTCTCCCCGTTCAAGCCGTGAACTATGAGAGGAAGCGCCGATATGGTTCCAGTCTCGGCGTTCATAGTCTTCAGCTTAAAGTAATTGTGGTTGGACGAGAACACTGGTATGGTGTCTTGGGAATCTAATATCATCATGTTGTGCATGTACAAAGATGTGGAGGTAGCCGGATCGACTATGTTGTGCATTAAATTCTCGTTGTTGCCGACTCCCGCTGCGGCGCCCATCATAGAACTGCCGCCGTCGGCGACCACCGTCGAGCACGGCATCTCCGACTTGATTGTGGGGAAGTTGGTATCGCAATGGCCGGGCATGAGACCCGACATGATGTCGTAGTCCGTGGACCTGCAGTCCGCAGCAAGTCTGTCCAGGATACTGTTGACGTCGTAGATGCTCTTGCATTGAGCCAGCATCATCTTGGTGTCTTGGGAGAGGTAACTGTTGTCTAGCATTCCTTCGTCCAACAATTCGCTGCGAGTTAGAGTGTCGTACTTGAACAGAATGTCCATCATGGTGCGGTGACTGCACACGGTACTCATGGGAATCGACTGCTTGGTTCCGCCAGTGGCCATCTTGTTGATGTTGTGTACGCATTTCAGGAGAGCGTACTGCGTGGCCATTCGCACGCGGTCCAAGTCTCCGTTCTGATACGTGTCGAACAAGCTGAGCAGCATGCTGCGGATCGAGTCCTCGTGCTTGATGAGCACGCGAAGTAGCGCGGTTCCGAACGCGTTGATGTACCTGCACATGTCCACCACGTAAGATCTGATGCTGGTACTAGTCTTGTCTATGGAGAATTTGCACAGCCACAGACACCGGGACAAAGAGGACAGAGCTCCGAATATTTCTCCGCGACCGTAAAGCCGGTCCGTATCTTTGCCCGATGGCGTGTAGTTTGCGTTGCTCATGATGAGCAGGCATCGCGAGGCCACTTCCATGGCCGAGAATGCCCATCCCACGACTTTTCGCACCTCTTGCGAACTCGTTCCGCTGGGCGAACTGTTCACCAAGTGCATGAACACGTCGCATATTCCCTTGTACACGATTATGCCCAGCAACTGCTTGGTCCTACTCTCTAGCACAAACACCTGTTCGCGCTTGTGATACTTCTTCTTGTCGATGATTCCTCCTCCGTTCGCATCCAAGTAGTTCGGCACGTCGTTAAAGTTGTACAGAAAGCCGGCGTACCTGGTCATGAACGGTGTTATGGACAACATCGCTTCTATGTCGGACTCTAGCGTTATGGACTTTCCTCTGTACTGATACACGCGCAGAAACGCGGCATGGATAGAGTACATTCCCCTGGCTCTGCTAGTGCCCGTGATTGGCACGATGCTCGGATCCACTCCCGATTCCACGTCCGTAGTCATGTCTATGTCGTCGGTGTCGTCGATAAATGAGCGCGCGGTCGCCGCCATCATACCGCCGCCGCCACCGCTCATTGTGGGAACAGTGCCAGCGGTGCCCGGAGCCGGCATCGCCTCTGGTTCTGTGCCACCACCAGCAGCAGCCATATTTTGTGTGCTGTATGTTTATTGACTACATATTAATAGAATAGACGCTATTGCAACTATTCCCGTTGCGGCGATTGCCAAATCCGTTCCTACCCTACCTACCATCGCAACATCATCCTTCTCGGTCGCGCTCGAGAGCTCGGCGTGCAATGCCAGTTTGTTCAGCATGAGGGCCAGCTTGTTACGTATGGGGAACGCCAGTTCGTACGTGCCGTGGCGCGTTATTCTGAAACATATGGTGTACACGAGAGACCCGTGGTTCTGCTCGCAGTCCGTGAGCAGCGACTCGCGCAGCTCGCTCGTTTCACGCGCGAGACGAACTCTTTTCTGCTCTTTACTTTCGGCGACAGCGGCATCATTCTGCTCTTTCACGTCGCCACCCACCGCGGGCCACGCGATCCATTCTTTACACACGCGTCGCACGCACTCCACAACGTGGTCCTGCGACGGGGCGTACAGCGGCTCTTCCGCGAGGTGCCGCGCGACGCTCTCGTCGTGAGTGCCGGCGACGTCGTGGTAGCCTATGGGCAGCGTGGCCAGCGTGCTAATGTCGACTCCGCGTCGCAGAGTAGCACGCGTGTGCATCTGGAAGCCATACGCAGCTTCTATGGTCTTTGCGAGTCTGTCAATGATGGAATCCATATTATTTTTGGTCGGTGTATGCAGTGTGGAAAAATTATAATTTATTTGCACTCGTCGCGCATCCTCACACAATGTGCTGGTTGTGAAAGTACTGGGGCATCACGAACATGTTAGCCAAGACGCACTCTTCGGGCGGCGCCAACTCCTCGCTCAACGCGTCCGCGTCCGTCAGGTAGTCGATGATCTCGGGCGAGCTGTAGTAGCGGCATACGGTGCTCGGGCGCGACAGCACGACTTTGGCCTTGCGTCGAAGGGACCGCTTCACTGCGTTGCGGACCATGGTCATCGCATCGAAGGCGCGTTGCGCGATGTAAGCGTTCTCCTTCTGCACGCTCATGTTGTCGGGAATCTTCCAATCCGAGCCAACAATCTTGGTAACGTAAGGAGTTGAAAAAAGACAAAAGCAGTACTGCTGATTGTTGGTTGCCTGCTGTTGTTGATGATGGTGTCTATTGTAGACGTCTCTTTCATCCACTTCTTCTTCGTCAAGAATCCTTGCGTTCTGATGCTGCGTGCGACGCAACACGTCCTCGTCGTACTCCGACAGCATTGGGAAGTCTGACGACGATTGTATCATTAGTCTCTTGGCGTACAATTTCTTGTTGCCACTGTTTCTCCGAAGCGTTCCACCGCCACTTCCGTCTCCTATCTGAATTACGCTCTGCAGTCGCTCGTGGAACTCTCGCGCAAGAGTCATGAGGTACACCGAGGATTGAATGTCTGAGACCGTGATGCTCTTGGGGAAGGTGCTGCCTTTCCAATCGAGCCATTTGATCACCTCGGGGAACACGCGTTGATGCGCGGCGTATGCCACTATAGACGACGATGACGTTGACGCCGACAGCAATGAAGAAGACGATAAAGACATTGGATGGCAGAAACTGTCGCGGTGCACATCGGCAAAAAGCACCTTAGACACGACGTTGTCCGGCGTGCAATCTACGTAATCGTAGTCGTCGGCGTCGGCATCGCATTGCCCATAAGCGGCGATGCGCAAAAAGTCGGAGCGAGACCAGCGTTCGGGTCTGAACACTCGGGCTGGATATCCGAACGCGCAGAGCATGGGGCCGATGTAGGACCAAGTCCGCGGGAACAGCGAGGGTCTGTGTGTGTACAATCCGAGCCAACAATCTTGGTAACGTAAGGAGTTGAATGGCGTCGAACACGTTCAGGTCGGAATTTCTGGACCAATTCTTGACTTGCGCGTCCGTAACGGCCATGCAGCTGACGGGTTCCAGAATGCGCAAGGTGGCGTACGCGACCGGGTCTATGAGAGGACCTTGCATTGAATTGGGTAGAGTGTGATCGTAAAATGGATTCTTCGCGTAACGCGAAAAGACGCAGTAATCGAGTAGCGCGACTTTGAGGGTGGAATACGCCAATGGCCCGTAAGCGCGTAATGGCCGTAAGCGCGGCCCGTATATCGTACTTGAGGAAAATATTGAACGTAAGGTGCATATATTACCTTACGGAAACTCGAAGTGAGAGAATGACACGAGAAACAACCACCACTATTGTAGCAAGATCTTTTATTCGCCAATTTCATTTCGGAATGCTGCGCAAGTTCACGTTGCTCAAGTCGATCACGTCTCCAGACTGACGTTCAAAGTGAATATTCAATTTGAGGTGAATATTGTACTTGAGGTGAATATTGAACGTAAGGAGAATATTGAACGTAAGGTGAATATCCAACCTGAGGTGAATATTGAACGTAAGGAGAATATTGAACGTAAGGTGAATATCCAACTTGAGGTGAATATTGAACGTAAGGAGAATATTGTACTTGAGGTGAATATCCAACTTGAGGTGAATATTGTACTTGAGGTGAATATTGTACTTGAGGTGAATATTGTACTTGAGGTGAATATCCAACTTGAGGTGAATATTGAACGTAAGGAGAATATTGAACGTAAGGAGAATATTGAACGTAAGGTGAATATTGTACTTGAGGTAAATATCTAACTCGAGTTACATATTGAACTTGAGGAGAATATCTAACTCGAGTTACATACTGAACGTGAGTTACATACTGAACGTGAGTTACATACTGAACATACTGAACTTCAACTTTGGACGGTGGGACACGCTCAACGACTTGACCACTCGGTACGCTACGTTGCGAGCGATCGTTCCGTTTCCACAGAACGCCGCAGCCGCCTACCCCGACGTAGTGGTGAAGGCGCGCACGTACAGTGGTGCACCCACGCAACCTACAGTAGGTAGATGCCTCTGAGGTTGAAAAGGCGTTTCAAGCGGAGTACGCCAGACAAGCGGCAGCGACCAAAGCCGATGACGCTCCCGTTCAGACGTGGGGCTTGGGTGCCTTGGCTTTCTTCGGCACGTGCGGCGGCAGCAGCTGGGTGTGGACCCGAGCCATTGTGGAGGCGAAAATGTGGCTGTCTACTAACTACCAAATGTTGATGGTAACTGCAGAGTCTCCCACCGCATCCGCCATCGCCGCACAACTCCTGTCTAAGTCGTTCGAGGAGACGCACTTCCCCGAAGCGATGTTCGCACTCGCGCGAGTCCTGTTTTGCGGCAACGTGAAGGCGACTTACGCGGCGAAGAAATACGTCGCTGAGGCGATACGGTACACCGGCAGCGATAAGTACAGATCCACCGTCAAGAGCGTGAGCGTTAAGGTGAAATCCGATGGAGACAAGACCGAGGCAGAGAAGAAGCTGTACGTGGCCAAGATCGGGGTTCCGGAGAATTTCGGGGAGGCGCTGGCAAACTGTTTCTGGCTGGACGAAGATACCGATACTGAAGACAAGGCATCCAAGCCAACGATCGAAGAGCTAACCTACACCGTGTATACCAAGAACGGCGGCAACGGTCTGAAAACAATTACGCACACCTTGTTTGAATACGACAATTTCAATGCTAAGTTGGAATGGAAGCACACACTGGATTCAAACTTGATATCTGATGCTAACCACGAGAGTGCAATGTTGAAAGCGGTATTCAACCCCCATCGCGACTGGTTGATAAAGAATGAGGCCGTAAAATTGTTGTCTGCGGAACAAGCA
Organism: Amblyomma mixtum; assembly: GCF_055824585.1. Taxonomy (NCBI): domain Eukaryota; kingdom Metazoa; phylum Arthropoda; class Arachnida; order Ixodida; family Ixodidae; genus Amblyomma; species Amblyomma mixtum. The sequence continues at coordinate 154,990,990 of NC_143021.1, read as the reverse complement.
ACGGCCCGTATCATTGCAATGGTGGCAGAATGTACCAGACTTATGCACATTTCGCGAGATGCGGCAATTTGGATTTTCATTTATTCCAATGAAGGATCTATTCCACTTGAAGAGAATGAAGTTATGTTGGAGAACTTTCCGATTCCGCCTCCATCGGCGGAGATGTACAATTTGGTGAATGTCATGTTAAATAGTGAAGTTGATGCAAAATTTATGCTCACGCATCCACACAACTCGGTCAATGTATGTGGTATGCTATTGCATATAGTGTATACCATCCTCCTTGCTACAATGCTAAAACGCACCACCGTGACAAACAAGACGGTAGAAGACCTTATAAACGTTTGGCAATATCTACGCGCATTGGACAGCTATGAAGAGTCGTACGACTTCGAAGCTCCCTACTCTGATCTGGTTAGACTTTCATTATCCAAACTAGCCGAAAATGCAAAGTTTACCGAGCGACTGAGGACCGTCATTGAATCGAACGTTACCAAATATCAAATAACGTACACAAGAGGTAATAGTCCCACAAAGCGAGATGTGTTGCCAGGCGAAAAGAAAGCCGTTGTAAATGCGCTTCGCAACACCTTACACGGATTGACATACGACGTGCACTGCAGCGCTATACTACCGTTACACGTAGCAAACTACGAAGTAAATGAAGAAAGCATACCAAATATGGGCGAACCTATACAGTTGGAAGAGTGTAAAGTGAATGTGGAGATTGGTGACGTCGAAAGGATGCGTCCGAAATTGAGTAAAGCGTTGGAAGAAATGAAGGCTAAATGTGATGAAAATAATAAAGCCGAGAAGGAGCGAATTGAACAATTAAAGCAGTCGTACGACTCGGCCAAGTCTACATACGACAAAGATAAGGCTGACTTCGAAGAGAAGAAGGCGGCTTACACAGCTGCTAAGGAAACGATCGAACAAGAGAAACAAAGCGCTTCCCCAACACCATAACAAAAGATGATTGAATAAAATATGGCGTTTGAATTGCTAAATGCACGCGCCTTTGATTCTTTCATTGGAATTCCTCACGAATTGGATGAATTGTTACGCGCAGCAGCGCATAATAAGTCTACTAATGAGAAGACTGTTACAATTTCTAATTTCAGTGACGTTCGCCTGTCTAAGGCTGCTATAAATATTCTAGGAGAAAGATACGCGAAGTCCCATAAAATTGTAGGAATACAGATATCGATTGTTACTGGAAATGGTCATGAAGTGAAAGCCCACAATCAGGATAATGATTATAGTATAACCCCGTGGTCATCTCAATTTTCAGTCATTACGAACGGTCCTGCCACAAGTCAACCTCAACCAAACCAAACTGCCACAGTTTACACTTTGCGCGATTCTTATATTTCGGTATTCATACTGCCGGTGAGTAATATCGATGATTTCAACAATGAATTGTTGATCAACGCATCAAATTGGTGGGTTGAAAGTGTAGATGCTCAGCGCGACGCTATAACACTTCCTTCGCAGAAACGTACTAAACTCGGTATCGAACGTAGAAAGTACTCGTTATTGAATTTTGCACAGATCGCAACTCGCGTACTAACGTTCGATACCTTGCGAAAACAATTATGGACTGTGCTACCAACACCAGTGACCCCCAAAGGAGTAACGATGGAAACCGATGATCGTATGAGCGACGTGCTATACAATTACTGTACACTGAGATGTGCGGCACGCTACTTAGATGCAATGCAACATAAATATTGGTTCGCCCGATTGTTACATACTGCTACAGACCGAACGTTCGGAACGAGCGTTGTACATTCTATTCTACAGAAAGTAGCGTCGGGTGAAATACACCATTCGTGGTTGAAATCCGCTCTTCTGTTTGTTACATTTGCAAATACGTATAAAGATCAAACTCTAACATCCAGGCACGTACCAACCAACATTCTAATTTTACAACACGCTTTCGAAAACATAATATGCGCCACGGCTCTTAACAAGAACGTGAAACAATTTCTTTTCGGAGGCAGTCACGTATCGGTGTTATCGTCGAAGTATGTTGCGCTTTCTAGTAATGTAATACAACATATATTGCAGTTGCCCGGAGCTATTGTTACGCCATCCGTATCTAATCCTGACTTGGAACAAACGGTTACAATACCAAACACAGTTGATACAGATGCTAGTAATAACGAGGGCACAACCACTATTGACGATATAGACACCTCAATAACTGGCTCTGCATACACTGCACTGTCATCGTATGCAGCTTATGAATCTGCAAAATCACAATACACAGATTCGCGTAATAAATATATGCAAACAGCGAAGACACTCAAAGAGCATGCCACTAAGTTGAAAGAAGCGAAGTCTGCGGTCGATTTGTATAACGAGAACATTAACAAACGCAATGCAATTGCTAGCGTAGCGGCTTGTTTGAAATCTAAGTGTGCAGATTTACTTAACGTTCATTCGTTCATGGACGTTGTATTCTCTCTCAGAAAATTTTTACAGACTGCCGGTAGCACTGACCGAGATGACACATGGACCCCAACGGAACATACCGTAAACGGCATTGCCATGTGTGTTATTCAAACTTTGTCTTATGCGACTGGTGCCAAACCTAAAGACATCGCAAGCGCACTGTTTATGCGAATGAAAGATTCGTCTATAGATGATCAAGTCATCACGAACATTAGTGTGAAGCACGTTAAACAATTCTTTACCGCCCTATTGGAACTGGACCAAAATTCATCCGTCGTAGATGATGAATTTGAGTTATGGAATAGAGTCTTCGTACACGAAATAGACAAAGAAACTACGCTGTCCACGCTAGCGGCGACCACTATAATCGTAGCCAATCGCACCTCGTGGTGGCAGAAACACTGCATGACCGGGGTATGCACTTTTCGACGTCGCGAGGTGCGATTGAACAATTCCATCGCGCTTAATGCGCTACAAATGTGGGACGCTGCGTTGAACGATGTACTGTACTTCAATCCCGACGAACTGTTGGAGTATTGCATTCGAAAGGAATGGTCCACGTATTCGCGCAATGTGTTACACATTATTCAGAAAGAAGACAACCACTTGTTCCCCCGATGTGGTCCAATGACCGAGTTGACGTTGATACTTCGTTGCGTCGACAGGAACAGAAGCAACGATGCTGCGTACGAAGCGCTTAGCTCGCTGGTGCAAAAGCCACGACGTACTCACCCCCAGTGTCATTATTGGGTGCGAGGCGCGCTATTTCCGTTGTTTCGCGCTATCGTTAGGAACGGTGGTGACGCGCGCGTTATAGACTATTGCGACGATGAAGACAAGTCGTTCACAATATGCGTAGGAAATCGGTGGTCGTTCAGGTGCAAACGCTTCTTTTCGCGGACCGATCTCAAAGTAATTGTGTCTCCCGCAACATCTCGTTTCGATACAGTAGAGTCGCGTTACGCACACGAAGTCATGCTCGTTAACGAAGCATACACCACACTGAAGCGAAAGAACGTTGCACCAGAGACCATCGTTATGGGCACTAGCGATTCAGAATTTGACACAGCGAGTATAACGTTCCTGCGAAACAACGTATTACATGTTCCGGACGACGCAACTAGCTTGGACGAGAAACGGTTGCTGTTGGCGGATAGAGACGACAGCACCGCCACACTAACCTACAATTGTACAACTTGGCTGAACGTTCGCAGCGGCGGCTCGTCTGCTACTCGCTCAGCGAGTAAGGAACAGACAATAGCGGCCGGCATACTACAATTTAGACTCGATTTACTGAAGTGTATCCGATACGTAAAGGAAAATATTCCGTTCGTGGCGTGGATAGATCTCACCTATCCCGAGATGTCTTCGGATCGCCGGCACTTACTAGGCCTACAGCCAGTTGGATCCAGCGAATACATCAACCCGTACGCACACGAAGCGAACGCACACTTGTTCAAGGACTTTGAATTCGATTCCGTTCTAGAAACACTCGTACACGCGGTGGCAAAGGCCACGCCGCGCAAGCGTAGTGGTACGGTAGAAAGAGAAGAGAGCACAACGAAACGGAGAAGAATACAATATCTTTATTAATCAACCGAGCAACCGCCTTATATCATGCGCGCTAGAGCTTGCGGTACCGTCTTCCATATACCCGACACGTCGAGCAGCTTATTTATGTCATTTATGTCATCGCGACGATCGGAAGCAGTAACGATTTTCGACCATCGCCTGCTACTACTGGCGTACTGCACGTCACCATCGTCGTCACCATCATCATCAGCGTCGTCGTCCTCGAGACGTCGCCGTCGCCGCCGCCTACTCCGCCTGACTACGACGTCCATACCCTCAGATTCCTCGTTCCCTTCTGAATCCCGTCGCTTAAAGTAAAGTAAAGGGGACGCTTTCGTCCCCTGCGTTCGCTTTCCCTCAACGCGCTAGTTCCCTGTGGTTAGCTCCTCCGCAAAGCACTCCTCTCGGTTCGGTGACTTTCCACTAACAGGGGAGGGCGCTCGCGTCGCAGCGACACCAGCGCCACGGATGGCGTTTTGCTGCGCGCTCGCGGGGAGCTACGGGGTCTCTTCTCCCTGGGATCGGGAAGCGAGCAGACGTTTCGCTCGCAACTTCGCTCTTCGTCGACGGGCGCCTCTTGGTCGGAACTTACTCCCGCCGAGCCCGTCCCGCTCGACCTCGGAGTTTATCCCTTTGCCCTACCGTGGGCGGACGTTCGCTCGTAGCCGTGCTGGTGAGTCGGACATCCTAGATTCCTCAGTGTATTTTGTTGCTAGCTGGCGTTGTTGTAGCTATAGCAATAAATGCCTTGTTTGTGTCAGCCAGTGTGTCGTTCCTTTGTTCCCGCAGATCAAGGCCCGCCGTGGTCGTCGTGCGCTTAGTAGCGTACGCGACCACGGGGTGGGGTCCGCGCGGTTTTGAACTGTGTCAGCCGCGCTTAAACGGGGAGAACGTGTTTATCTCCCCCATTGAAACCCCATATCTGGCAGCCCAACGTGGGGCCTGCTCTTGGAACATTGGACGACTGTCAGTTCGGTTCGAGGAACGATCTTTGTCCGTACTTGACAAGTGGTAGGCCTAGTGTGAATTTTGATCGCTAGGACCTGCGGCATGCTTTCTTGAGTGCGAGGTGTATTGCGCTGCAGCATGTTTGAACTTTTCGATATGCTCAGCATGTTTTTTTGTGAAGTTTTCTTCCTGGAGTTGCTTCAAGAACCACTTGGTCCGCATCGAGGGAGCGCGAGGCCTAGCGCCAGCGGAGTTGCCGAGCCCGAAGCGAGTGAGTACGGAAGCCGCGTGGGTGGTCCGAATTTTCTGTATATATTTTCTCGCTGTCTCTTTTTCGACTCTGGGAGTCGCGGCTCCGGGAGCCGGGTGGCCTGAGCCACGGGTGCCGTTACGAGCTCGCTGGTATTGCAGCTCGGCACCGGGCGTTCCGACACCGTCCGATACGGTGGGCGCCGATCACTCAGCAGCTGCTTCGTGCAGTGAGCGGGGAGGACCACCCCACAACGCTGATGTCTCCTCGCGGCTGCGCGCACGAAACCCGTTTCGGGTCTTTCTTTTGTTGGGGGTCGTCGACCTTCACAGTGGTAGTGACACGACCACCGGACCGTGGTATTGAGATTGGGCGCACTTTGCTGGCCCACCCGTTTTTTTTAAGCTCCCATGAACCGAGCATTCTCGTTCAACTCAAGCTTTGTTCACTCGAACTTTGCGTTGCACAGCCGCCCGACACGTTTTGCTGGCGAGTTGAGCATTGAGCCACGTGGCCCTTGTGTACGCCGTTTCCCCTCCCGTGACCTACGTTAAAGGCATGCGGAGTGTGTTTTGGCAATCTTTCAGATCCAGTGGAGCCACTCCGGCTTGCTGGCGTGTGCACATCGTCTCGCTGCCGCCTGCTGCGACGGAGCGGCCTGTATCCTGTTCGCCGCATCCATCCGGGGCAGCCGTGGCGAGACCAGACAGAAGCCACCTCCGGCTGCTGCTGCCCTGGCGACTACTGCGGAATCTTGGCCTGCAGTGGTCAACCGGCCCTCCTCTTCGCGGGCCTGCGGGCACATAGCCCGCGGGCCATGCGAGTCGTGCCAGCGGAGACCTTCACGCCGCCTTCGGAATACCGCGGAAGACTGCGTGCACCCTGTCGGCGTGACCTCCGCTGCACGACCTGCCTCAAGTGCATGAAGACCAGGAGACTCCTCCATAGCATGTAACTTGCAGGCGCGTGGGTCTATTTAAGGTTGGGGGGATGTGGGGACGCTTTCGTCCCCTGCGTTCGCTTTCCCTCAACGCGCTAGTTCCCTGTGGTTAGCTCCTCCGCAAAGCACTCCTCTCGGTTCGGTGACTTTCCACTAACAGGGGAGGGCGCTCGCGTCGCAGCGACACCAGCGCCACGGATGGCGCTTTGCTGCGCGCTCGCGGGGAGCTACGGGGTCTCTTCTCCCTGGGATCGGGAAGCGAGCAGACGTTTCGCTCGCAACTTCGCTCTTCGTCGACGGGCGCCTCTTGGTCGGAACTTACTCCCGCCGAGCCCGTCCCGCTCGACCTCGGAGTTTATCCCTTTGCCCTACCGTGGGCGGACGTTCGCTCGTAGCCGTGCTGGTGAGTCGGACATCCTAGATTCCTCAGTGTATTTTGTTGCTAGCTGGCGTTGTTGTAGCTATAGCAATAAATGCCTTGTTTGTGTCAGCCAGTGTGTCGTTCCTTTGTTTCCGCAGATCAAGGCCCGCCGTGGTCGGCGTGCGCTCAGTAGCGTACGCGACCACGGGGTGGGGTCCGCGGGGTTTTGAACTGTGTCAGCCGCGCTTAAACGGCGAGAACGTGTTTATCTCCCCCATTTAAACCCCATAACTACAATATATGAAAAGAAGTTATGGAATATTATTTACAAAGTAACTTTTAAATCATGTGGTTGGAGGTTATACATGCTAAGCTGGTTAGATTCGTAGCTGTTTAGAACATTAGGTATAAGGAAGTTAAGTGCTTGTTTGCCATAGTTAGTTCTAGCTCGTGGAAGTGTCCATTTTGCAGTTGATCGGGTTTGAACATACTTTTCTATGGGCTTTAACAATGCGATATTAAGCAAAAAATTACATATTGATGGTGAAGAAAATTTGAGATAGTATAATAGGCGGTACTCAAGAAAAACATTGACACGAATTACTTCATACTTAGTAAACAATTCAGCCGTATGGGCAGTAAAACTGGCACCTGCGATAATCCTGATAGCTTTCTTTTGGAGAATTAGTATTTTCTGTAGATTTGTTTTGGATGTGGTAGCCCAAACTATGTGGCAATAGTTAATGTGTGATTGGAATAGGGCATGATAAATCATTCGTTTTATACAGGGAGGAAATTCAGTGCGGTACCGAGCAAGAAAACCAACGGAAGGAGCTAATTTCTTGCGAAGATGTGTTGCGTGTGCGGTCCAGCTGATACAGGCGTCAATAATTACACCGAGTGATCTGAAGGTGTCCACGATTTCTATTTTATGATTCCCAAGTTGAAGATCATCATTTAAGTTAATTTTGACGTTTTTAGGCCTGAAGAAAACAGCTTTAGATTTATTGGTATTAATAGACAACCCATTTTGAACGGACCACGAATGCAAAGTTTTAAGAACAGCATTGCCGCGATTTAATAACTGATCTCTTGAGGAGCCCGTTAAGAAAATACTGGTGTCATCTGCGTACACAATGCATTTAACGTTACTGTCAATGTTTACGAGATCATTGCTGTATACGTTAAAGAGAAAAGGACCTAAAAGGCTGCCCTGAGGCACGCCACAGTTTATAGCCTGAAGAGTGGATCCATGTCCATCACAGAAAACAGCCTGTTTTCGATCAGTGAGGTATGACCGTAGAAGATGGAGACACATTCCTCGAACACCATACATTTCTAGTTTAGCAAGCAAAATAGTGTGGTTAAGAAAGTCAAAAGCCTTACTGAAATCAACAAAGATACCGAGAGTTAGACATTTACGTTCAAAATTTTGCAAGATAAATTCTTTTTGTGAGAGGAGAGCAGATTCGGTAGAGCGTCCTTTTCGAAACCCGAACTGTGAATCTGTTAGCAAGCTGTGTTTAGTAAAAAAGCTATCCATTCTTTTTAGAATAATCTTCTCATATACCTTTGAAAAAACCGGAAGTACGGAAATCGGGCGGTAGTTGGTTAATACGGCTTTATTACCTCCTTTAAAGATAACTGTTACTTTGGCATTTTTCATTTCATTAGGGAAAATAGAGCATGAAAGCGACCGATTAAAAATTAAAGCTATATACGGGGCTATTAGGTCTGCAACAAACTTCAGCAGTTTAATTTGCAGCCCATCATAATCCACACAGCGTGTTGATTTCAGATTCATTAATACTGAGAACACTTCTTCTGAATCCGTTTAATAAAAGACTAGTGATTCATTAGGCATATTGCTAATTGTACCAGTGGCAGGTTTTACATCTCCGGTTGGCTTAAAGGCAGTAAAAAAACAGTTAAATTTCTCTGCAAGGGAGGTCCCGGATAAAAGCTCATTTTCGACAAATAGTTCACCTAGTGTTTGGTTATGTTTTTTGTGGACAAAAGCTTCATTCAAAACTTTCCATAGCTGTCGGGGATTGTGCTTGTTATTACTAACTAAGCGCTGCTGGTAAGCTTGCTTAGCGCTCCTTAGCTCACTTGTTAGATTATTACGATATTTTTTGAATGAAACTAAATCAGCAGGATCCTTAGTGAGCATAAAAGGCTTCAAAAGCTTACTTTTGCGGTTCATCATTTTCATGTGAAGGGGGGTTACCCATGGTTTTCGCATCTTAGATTTTTTAGTTTTTGTCTTCCATGGAAAGCAGCCTGTGTAGTGTACTTTTAATTTATTAGGAAAGTGCTTACAGCATTCGTCCGGCTGAGAGTAATTGAAAATCGAGCTCCAGTCTTCAGAAAGTATTGACAGCCTAAAACGGTTAAGGGATTCTTCATTAATGCACTGGTAAGTAAAGACGTTATGTTCACAATTGACAGCAGGTGTTTGGGCAACAATAGAAGCAAATATAGCGCAGTGATCCCTAATATCCGAAACTATAGTTCCAGCACAATTTACATACGAAGCGATGTCAACAATCAAAAGATTAAGTGTACTCGAAGAAGTAGCTGTAAATCTGGTAGGTGTGGTTATTAAATTCAAAAATCCATTGGACCAGACAGCTTCTAAAAAGGCACTGCTGTTACGACTATTATCTTCAAAGTTAAGATTAAAGTCGCCACCAATAAGCGTAGATTTTTCCCGAGAGCAATGTGAATCCAAAGGTTCACAAACAAAACAATGTTTATACAGCAATGAGACGATTCAGAGGATTTCACAATCACTAGTACAAACACATACAAAGTGATTAACAAAACAATGTAACTCGTGAAAAGTTAAACTCGAGAAAGAATACAATACAAAGGCAATATTGCACATAAAGTGCACTAACACGAGAGAGAGGCAAGCAAACAAAACTCAATTCGTTCACCGGGCACTGCGACAGTCCGAAGACCAGAGGTCCACGATGGTGCCGTCCCGCAGTCTGGCGCACTTTGCCTCGTTGGTCCGCTGCTGGTCGAGTGGTGCGGTCCCGGGAGCCAAGCGGGCATGCTTCTCCGAAGCATAACGGCGGCTTGGACTAATCTGATAGCGGTCAAAGACCTTCTTATATAGGCTTGGTCCGCGTCTCTTTGTTCTACGCGCAAAAGTACACTCTTAGAACTAAAGGAGTGCAGAGGAGTGCCCAGAACACACTTTGAAGGAGTATTCGCTTGTCCCATATTCCACTCCTTTTTCCAGAATAAAATTACTCCCTCTGGACAAAGAGTGATCCAACACCTACTCAAGGAGTACTGTACTACTCCTGCAATAGAGTACAGGCACTCCTCCGAGGGAGTAAAGCTACCACATTGAAACAGCATCCTACTACTCTTTCAGGTAGAGTTCCAGGACTCCGTTTGTTAGAGTGACTATACTCCTTCAAGGAGTATCAGCCCAGATCTTATTTTACTCCTTCAAAAGGAGTTTCACGTGTTTTCAATGTATCCTACTAATTTTCTTATTTCACATATTCTTCAGAGCTAGTTGGTCATATGTTTTGCAGGATCCACCTGCGCTACATCTACAAAAGAGTAATGAGCAAAAGGGATTATAATTTTTGCTCATACAACTACTTTATGGCTACATTACAGTTTGCACATTAGTATGGTGCTCTGTCTGCGTTGGGAATAACAATGGTTCAAGAAATAATGACACAAATGTACAACACTGATAACTTTTTTTTCTCAAGTCATTGCTGTGATTGCTGTGGCTGCCCAAAACACGCTCGGGAGGCACTCGCTAGGATCAAGCCCCATTAGTGTCTCAAGCAGCAGACAAGCCCGCTTTGTTTTTGGGGTGTACTTGACATTAAATGCCAAAAACACTGCCAAAAGTAAAGTAAACCCATCTACCAAATCCACCGCAGTGAGCTGTAAGCGCTCAAAAGAAACTAAGATGCTGGATGATGCCGTAGCTTGCTCGGCTGAGTGAAGGAGCTTTGGCTATGCGTGCATTTCTCCGGGTGCCTGCAAACATGAATGAAAATAATGCAAGTAAGCGTCAATTCCAATGCCCTTTTCATACTATCCTGCATATAACCCCATGAAAAAAAAAGAAAGAATACAACTAGAATGTACTGATCGTGTGTGTCATGTCGCCACTAGTGTGTACCTATATTATTACCAAGTGCAGACACCTTTCATTGCAAACCTTCATTCAGAGCTACAATTTTATGAAGCCCAATACAATTATCACTATGCTAGTCCTTTCAAAAGCTGTGTGCATGTAAAACAAGCACATATTTACCAAATGAAAATTTTAACATGAGCAACCTCTTCTGCAAGTATCATGATCAGCCTGACTACGCCCACTGCAGGGCAAAGGCCTCTCCCATGTTCTCCAATAACCCTGTCCTTCGCCAGCTATGTCCACCGTGTTCCTGCAAACCTCCGCCCATGGAACTTTTTGCTGCTTCCTGCTACGTTTGCCTTCTCTTGGAATCCACTCCGTTACCCTTAAGGACCAGCGATTATCTTGCCTTCGTCTTACATGCCCTGCCCAAGCACCCTTTTTTCTCCTGATTTCGACTAGGATGTCTTCAACCCGCGTTTGTTCCCTCACCCACTCCGCCCGCTTCCGATCTCTTAACGTTACACCTATCATTTTTATTTCCATAGCTCGTTGCGTTGTCCTTAACTTAAGCTGAACCCTCTTCGTTAGCCTCCACGTTTCTGCCCCATAGGTGAATACCGGTAGGATACAGCTGTTGTATACTTTTCTCTTGAGGGGTATTGAAAACTGCCATTCATGATCTGAGAGAACCTGCCTATATGCACTCCGCCCCATCCATATTCCTCTAGTTATTACCCTTCATGATCCGGATCAGCGGTCACTGCCTGCTCTAAGTAAATGTATTCCCTTATCACTTCCAGTCATTTCTAAAACCACACCTATTGTGCTTGACGGTTTCTTGTCACGTAATACATTGTGCAGTTTAAAATATAGGGTAACCTTATGTATCAGCAGCGCGAACACCACACAGGAAGAAGGAGAAGAAGGTAAAGAGCGCTGAACTTCCAACTTTTATTTGAGCAAAAATTGAACCCGCACTTTTCTACACATACCAGGTAAAATCCCACCAGGGGGGTAACCAAGGCGTGCTATCGAATTCGGACCAACACGATGTCCAGGGCATCAAAAAGATAACTACTATCGCACTATACAAAGACTTCCATGAAAAGCACGAATGACATGCGGAAAAAAAAACAAGACAATGTAAAGAACAGGGTTAAGTGTGCGCAAATGGAAAAATGGAAAAACAGGGTTGAGGGCGCGAATTTTGCTAAAACCATGAGAAGGCAAGAACACGGTAAAAAAGTAAAAACAGGGTTGAGTGTGCGCAAATGGAAAAACAGGGTTGAGGGCGCGAATTCTGCTAAAACCATGAAAAGGCAAGAACACGGTAAAAAAGTAAAAACAGGGTTGAGTGTGCGCAAATGGAAAAAATGGAAAAACAGGGTTGAGGGCGCGAATTTTGCTAAAAGAAGAAAAAAAAACATGAGAAGGCGAGACACGGTAACAACGTAAGCGATGCGAAGGGATGAGCGCCAACAATTAACACGGCTAGAACTAAAATGCAGTGTGCCCCTAAAAGCCAGGTAAAATCAGGTAAAACCAGAGGGAAAGATGATTTCTTTTTCAGATAATGAGATGGAAGGGGTGCTTACGCAACCTTCTTTGAGCCCTGAGATGTAGGTAGCTTCAATGATTTCGCGTGTTAGTTGGTTTTTATGTTTCTTTAAGACGGTTGCTTTCTTAAAATGAGGAATGCACTTCTTTTGGCTGTCACATACGCTGCAATGGGCGGGCAGGTTCCTCAACGGCGCCCCAGTTAGATCGTTCCTATGTTCCATTAACCTTTCGTTTAAGCATCTTCCTGTTTGGCCTATGTACGCCTTACCGCAAGCTAAAGGTATAGAGTATACAACACCCTCCGCACAAGGCACAAAAGGATCTCGGTGCCCGGTTGTACAGCTACTATTCTTTTTCTTTTTATTAACTTTGTTGCACAGGCTTGACAGGCGCAGAGGGGCTGAAAAGACTACGGCTACGCCTGCTTTTCTGCCAATTTTCTTCAGATTATGCGAGATTTGGTGCAGGTATGGCAGAACGGCGACCTTTTTGTTCCGCTGTCGCGTATCATCCGGGGCTTCACATTCATGCTTCATACTTATCAGGACTTTTTTTGCAACAGACGAAAGGAGAGATTGCGGGTATCCTGATTGCGTCAGCCTCAGCACTTGGCTCGAAAAACTGTCCTGCAACCTGTGTTCACAAGATTTTGTGAGTGCGTTCTTAAAAGTTGACTTCACGATGTTTCTTTTTACAAGTTTTGAATGGGCTCAATCGTAGGGTAGGATGGGGTTATTGGCTCTTGGTTCAAATAACCAGCACACATGGTCCTCTCCGAAAAACAACTTTAACTCTAAAAACCGCATGGCGTTTTGTTCTGGGAATTCATGAGTAACTTCAAGAGGTGATATAGTATTAGAAAAAGTGTGGAAGACTTGAGTTGCTTGTGTTTTAAAGGCTTCAGTGTCGCAATCTAAGAGGACCAGGAAGTCATCGACGTACCGGAAAATTTTTAGAACGCTTGAAGACCCAAGCTTGTCCTTCAAGGATCTGTCATGCATAGCGAGGAAAAGGTCGCTCAAAATGGGGGCGATGCATGACCCTATACATATGCCTTACTTTTGTATGAATCTCGAACCGTTCCACTCTGCCACTGTTGATTTTAGGTAAGCGCATAGCAATTCAATGAAGCCATCCGCAGAAACGCCACACTGCGGTCTTCCAAAATGAGTGTGGCGTTTCTGCGGATGGCTTCATATAGGCGCACACTATAACGCGTGCGAATAGAGATCAGAAGTAAAGAAACGTACACGGGACTCACCGTTCAGACGGCTCATCAAGGCTTAGCAAAACCGCACATTCTTCTTCGTTGCCTCTCCAGATGACAAGAAGTCGTAGCGCTACCTTTCTTCACGGCTTTACCCGTCCAAAATCACCAGTGTTGTCAGGGCGTAATTCTCGTCGTTGGTTTCCAAAACACACTTGTGTTCTTCATACACGTCCACCGCACGAGCACTCAAACAATGCTACGAAAACCCAAATAACACAAAACGTGACGACGGCTGCAGTTTTGCTTCGTTGAAAAAACCTACAAATGCGCTTTTTTTATTACTAATATTTGAATTGTGTTCGCAACAAAAACAAATTATATTTTTTCATTTTATTTCTTTATTAAATGCGAATACCAAAGCGCTTTTAGATACTTTTGCTGACATGTCGTTTGTAGAAGCTGCGGTCCTGTGATCCCATCCCCGGGTGTCCTAGCAGACGACGGCGCAGACGACGCTGTTGACGGAATGCAATTTCGATTGACGGCAGCGAAAATCCCTTAAATGCGACAAAAAACGCAAAGAAACGCACCGTATCGCAAACTGGTCCATATCAAGGATATGTTCGACGCGAGCGGTAGGACAATGAGCTGCTGCGATGCATTACTCAACGCGACACTGGCATGCTCGACGGAGACATGAAACAGAGCTTAAATGTGACCCGTACAAGCGGATTACTGTGATATCAACTGCGTTACGGAACTACGACGATACTTGCTTCACACTTTAGCTTATATGCAACAGCGGCCCGCGCTCGCCGCATCCTGTTCGAGTGTACTTTCACTAGCAAGAGCCCACATGCATGGAAGCCGACAAAAGCAACTGTCTTTTCGAGTTCAGATTGTTCCGAGAAATACGAGCAGCTTACTTTAGCACGTACTCGAATTCAAGTTCTCAGCCTGTGTGTCACGTACGGTGACGATGGCGTCGAGGACGAGCTTAAGAATCGCCTTAACGTGGCCGCAACGCAGCCGGTATCCCAAGCATTCGTGCGCTAATTGTTGTTCACCTGTACTGAGAACGTGCGCTCAGTCGCAGGCCAGCCGCTAGCTGCTCGATTTACCAGCCTTGCGAGTACAATTCGCAAGTTTCTGAGCCAATCTGTGAGCGAGCCGAGCTTTCAGCAATGACGCTGCTCGCGAGCGCGCCGCGCGACGAGCTTCGGCCTGCTCCCTGGCTGCCGTATTCGTAGCTAAGCCTAGGAGGTTTCACTTCGATGCCAGAGCTGAGAGCGCTTCGAAACTGGCTAGCGCTGAGGTGCTACTCTTTGCATTGTAAGTACGTTTTATTGTGAACTATGTCTCGTAGTGAAATAAAGATATGCTCGGGTCGACCCGAACGGTGATGATGGCGTCGAGGACGAGCTTAAGAATCGCCGCAACGCAGCCGATATTCCATGCATATGCATGTGTGCTAAATTTGTTCACCTGTGCTGCAAACGTGGGCATAAAGGCTCGCTCAATCGCAGGCCAGTCGCTGCTCGATTTTCCAGCCTTGCGTGCGCGATTCGCAAGCTACGGAGCGAATCATTGAGCGAGCCGAGCTTTCGGCAACGACGCCGCCCGCGGTCGCGCCGGGCGACGAACTGTGCGCTGCTCGCTGGCTGCCCTTGTCGTTGCTAAACCTAGCCGATTTCACATAGATGCTGTAGCTGAATGCGCTTCGAAACTGGCCAGCACTTAGGTGCTACCCTCGGCACCGTTTTACTCTGAACCCCGCGTCATAGGGAAATAAATATATGCTCGGTTTCCGCGACCCCTTCAGGAGCGGAGCTATAGCAGAGGCTAGGCGAACTCCAGAGCAGCAGCAAAGCGGCTATGGGAGGAAATTTGTATGGCTGTTATCGCTTCTACCAACAACTCGACATTGGCTAATGATACTCTATCCCAGAGCTTTGGTCGTGAACAAACAATACCAGTGCATTTTTCTGACGCCGGCATCCAGGCTGGCAGGCCGGCCCCGAGAAGCTAGCGCGCCCTTACGAATGTATGGCCGTAAGGGCGGAGGAGTAAAACAAGCACTGAACTCCCTTGAAGTACGCAGGAGTGGAAATGCCATTTTACTCTTTTGTCAAGAGGAGTGAACAGGACCTTTCACTCTTTCTCGTTTGTAGAGAGAGTAGATTGAGACCTGCCGGAGTAGCGAGGCTCTTTTACTCTTAATGGAGGAGTAGCAGTTCTTAGAGTGTAGGCGCGCACATACACGTAGTGTCGGCCGAGCAGTCTCCCTTCCTTTTTCTCGCCGGCCGCGCGTCCCCACTAGTCAGAGGTCGGGGGCCGCTTCTCGAAGGTTCGGGCTAGTTCTGGCGTGGCGCCCGACGTCCGAGTGCAGAGGAGGGGGACATGTCTTAGCGCACGCAAGGCTACCCCCTTTTCCCCCGGTTAGCAGTAGAAGCGACTCGGACGTTCGAGAGAAATCTTCGGCATGGATGACTCATTCCCTCCGCGCACGCTGTGTCGGTAAGCGGTGGTGGAGGGGGCAGCAACGCACAGCAGGCTAGTCGCATAGCGGGGGGAGACGACCGCGCTATGCGACTCCGTTTTACGACCGCGCCGGGGAGACGCGTCCATGCGGCGCTGATTTTGTTTGTTTGTTTCCAAAATGCGCCGAATTCTGTGACACCTGGATAGCAAGAGAATGCAGGCGTAGCAGGGAAAGACATAAAATTTCGATGGGGAGTGAAATAGAGATTTGTGAGGATAAGCTGGCACCAGCTGGCAAAGCACAGCGATAATTGGACAGGTATGGAAGAGGCGTTTGTCCTGCAGAGAACGTAGTCAGGCTGATAATTATGATTTGCTTGTTTGCTTGTCTGTTTGTCAGGAGCCTGTCTTGTGTTTTATTCGTTTAGTAGGGTTTAACGTCCCGAAGCGACTCAGGCTATGAGGGATGCCGTAGCGAAGGGCTCCGTTAATTTCGACCACCTGGGGTTCTTTAAGGTGCATTTACATCGCACAGCACACGGGCCGCTTGAATTTCACCTTCATCGCAACTCGGCCGCCGCGGCCGGGATCTCAACCGGCCTCTTTCGTGTCTGCAGCCGAGCGCCGTAACCACTGAGGCACCGCGGAGGGGTACCTGCCTACCTTGAGTCAGGCTGCCAACCGTCGCTCCGGGGTGTGGGCCACCCGCCAGGAGTGTATATAGCGGGTGTTTCAGCGAACATATTACAAATATTTCAAAAATAGGTTTTTTAGGGTAAAGAGATGGCCTTTGTGACTTATAGTATTATCAGAGTTGGCGGACACCATAAAACCGATGAATATTCTTAAGTAGTAAGCTGGTTAACTAGTTATTACTAATTAACTTTGCAACTAGTAAAACTATGTGCCTAGTCGCAACTGTAGCCGGTTGTTTTGTAGAGGGTCGTTGTGATAGCCCTATAAGAGTTTAGAATTTCAAAAACGCGGTTGCCGTTGGCACTGTGCCTCGAGAAAATTTGGCTTTTTCGACTAGTTACCTACACTGGAGGGGTTGCCTTGCATGCATGCTTTCGAAAGCGCATGTATTTGCGTACTGTGCAATGAAACTGCCGCTCTTTCTCATTCATATACACCGGTGGACTGCTGACACAATCGTCGACTCTCTCAGCAATTTCAGAAGCTTCCGCTATCTTCCTCGCCACTTTATTCACGTAGTTGTGAACTATCGGGGTTCTTCCAAGAGCGCCAGTTTTTTGGGAATGAAACCTGCAGTGAGTCAGGAATGTGGGGATTTAACTCCGGGCCTCTTGGGTTCATGCGTGATAGTTTTTTACCGTGCATTTTGCTTCCCTGTTCGTGAGAAAGTTTGTCCTGGTGCAATGCGATGCCGGTGCCAGATAAAGCGTGACATCTTCCCTTTTTTCCTTTCGTTGCTGCGCATGTGCTCGATATGGTATATGTATACGCTACGTGCAGCAACAAAATGGAAAAGGGGTTAACGTAATGCTTTATCTGGCATGTATACGTTGCGCGCTGTAATAAAGTTTTGTTGAAGTCAGCGAATTAAGATGTTTCCGTACTTGTCCGTGTTTGTCTTTGCGCTCTGGAAGCATGATTTTCACACACATCCAGCAAGTGGTGAAAAACTGATAATAGTTTGTCACAAAAGATATAGCTTTACTCCAAAAAGCCTTTCTTTATAGAAAATTTTAAGTCGTCCCTGACACACCTTGTATGTAGTATAAAAAGGAGATGCAGATTTGTGCCAAAGACGAAGATGAACCTACGCTTGAGCGGCATTGCCATCGCCGCGTGCTTCCGTGCTTGACCTGGCTTCTTTCGTTTCTTCCTTCTTTACGACATTTATCTTCCTGCTACAGTAGATATCACTCTCCCTCACCAACTCGGCGTCTACAAAATATACTCCTGTGTCTGAACTCGCGTAAGATGCCGATCACTGCCGCCAGATCTCCGGCTGAACCATGACTGACACCCAGCATCGCCAGAAATGCTTCTCTGCAAGCCCACTTGTGTGACTTTGGATGCTATCCAGCACCCTTGGACTGTCCTATACGCAGTGACCACCATGCCGGGTGGCAGCTCAGTTAATGTATGCTCGTGACAGGTGCTCGGGAAGAGGTAGCGAAGTCTCCCAATTTCCACGGTTGACTCATCTGCCAACGCACGGCTGGGCCCCATCGCATAGCCAGTGCACCAGTGCAATCATTGCCATCGTTCCAGTGTCATTTCCACTAAACATACTTATTCTGCCCGACTTTTCTTTGTGTCTCTACAACTTGCCCCGATGTCTTTTTCATAAAATGTACTTCTTTAATACACTCCTGAAAGAAACCCATTTCACCGCACCCAGCTACACCTCATCTCGCATCGACCATCAACACAAGGTTGGAGTGACAGCTTGCCGTACTAATTCGCCCCATTCTTCCTTTTGGCCAAGAACAGCTACTGAATGGCACCACCTTCTGGCCTACACAGTCTCCATTTGTGATGTCATTCACTTCAAGATTACGGTTGAAAGTGCCTTAGATTTTTGTTGTTGTTATTCTGCAACTAATGTTACAAACTCACCATTCCTTTCTGTAGTGCCTACGGGCCTTGAAGTATGCGTAAAAAAATAAAATGGTCAGTTTAGCCGTCGCCTGTGAACTGGCAGGAGCGATCTCGAGAGCTGTTTAGCGGTCTTGTAGTATTGGCTACAAAGCCTTAGCGATTGGCTTAATGGAGCCACCTGTCGCACCATCGGCAATAAGGGGATTGAAATAGAGAAGAAAATCCGCCACTCTCTCCCAATACTTGCAAATAACATCACAGGAATATCAGCCTGCCTACAAACAAATAGCTTAAGCAAGGACTTCCTGATATTTAGGAGGCTCCATTTTTCCGGAGCTCCTCCCCGATGTCCACCAGATCAGGCATCATCATATTGTGATCAATGCGTGATACATCAAAAAAATTATTTCCGTTCTGCTCTGGAAACGACTTTAATATTCACCACACACTGCACAGACGGCCACACAAGTCTGGAATATTCCGTCAATTCGCAATCATGCACGATGCTGAAAAAGCAGCTAGTCCTTAACGGCACCGTTGAAGAAGAGTGGGGACGGTGAGGCCAAACACTTCATCCGCATTGTCTGGCAGCCAGAGGCACGCGGAATGCGCAACGCTGACGTGAAGAACACGCCTCACGTAATTATTCGTCATCGGTCACCAGCGTGGAATACGAAGCAATTTAGGGCTCACAGCTATCGCTCACTGCCGCTTCATGAAAAGTGAGCGTTCGTGCTCTGAAGGGAGAGGATCTGTAACCTTATATGACCACTTTATCCGCACCGATTGAGTATTAGTCGTGCTATTCGCTAGCTATTTCTGACAGCCTTATGTTCTCGTGGATTTTGATTACAGCTCCTGGAGTTTTACGATGGCAGTGTCTTTTGCAGTCGGCTTGGGAATATCTGTGGTTTATCTCGGCAGATCAGGGCTGTTGGTCCTTCCGAGCTTGTCCGAAGCTGCCTCGTGTACAGAGCCGAAGGCATAAAGTTTGCTACAGCTTGGGCGTCTCGCACCTACAGCCATCGGCTGATCCTGGTTCATATAGTGCCACATACAGTCCTTTCCAATCAACGTAATGATGCATGTCAGTGCAATAATAGTTCAAACGCTTTAACGGAACATCAAAAGACACTGGCCAAGCCATCGTGTGGGACGTGGCTCGTGTGACTGCCAAGGAAAGATTTACATCAGCACGCTTGCTCACGGAATTGTTCTGCATTCACATGAAACAACATACTATCAACCAACACGACACAATCTTCCAGGGAGAGAGAGAAAAACTTTATCATGGCAAGTGTGTTTAGACCCCCCTTGGGTCCCTGGACCACTGCACGGTCCCACTCTACGTCGTAACGTTCATGCGGTGTTTGTCCATGCCGTCGGCACCCCGAAGCACCGCAGCAAGCTGCGATGGCGGGTCCGGAGACGAGAGCACGACCTCCCAGTCCTCCCAATTTGATAACGCGTGCTGTCCCTGCGGGGGAGGATCAGCAGGGCAGCCGAAAAAGATGTGGGAGAGTGTGGCGTGAGGGTCGCCGCACAGGGTGCATGCAGGGGAGGTGCCACAGTAGTGGGATAGCAGCTGAGGGGATGAGAGAGAGCGGGTCTGGAGGCGTCTCCAGAGGATCTGTTGGGAATGAGTAAGGGAGGGGTGTGGAGGAGGGTAAGTCCGACGGTGCAAGCGGGGCATTTGCGTGAGCTCTGCAAAGGTGTGCGCCCGCTCTCTCGAGAAACCTGGACCGAGGCCGTCCTGAGCCCGGCAAATCAAACCTCGGGCCAATTTATCGGCAGCCTCGTTTCCTGGATTCCCAGAGTGAGCCGGCACCCACTGGAGCTCTACCCTGCGTGGTAAGTTTTTGGAGGGGGTGTTCAACAACTTCCAAGCAGGGGCGTGAATCCTGCCTCTCGCGAAGTTGAACAGAGCCGTTTTGGAGTCGCTAAAGATGTAGTTTGCATTGGAATGTACAAGGGCTAGGGCGATGGCGGTTTCCTCTGCCTCCTCAGACGTACAGCCCGAGGGAAGGCGGTGTGTGAGGGGCTGTGCTAGGGCTGGATTGTAACCAACTGCTACAGCTTCATGAGTTGTGCACGCGGCGTCTACCCAAATGGCGTCCTGGGCTTGTCCGTAATACTTGTGTAGGGCCGTAGCGCGAGCCATGCGGCGAGGGATGTGGTACTGGGGATGAATGTTCCGGGGAAGGGGTTTCACAACGAGGGGGGTATGAATGTGTCGAGGAATGGCTATAAGGGATGTCTGATTAGCGGGAATGTTGATGCGAAGGGAAGCGAGGATATGCCTGCCAGTTGCGCTCGCGGCAAGTCTTAGATACTGTGTCTGAAGGTGCGCGTCTACTAGTTCCTGAATGGTGTTATGCATGCCTAATTCAAGGAGCTTGGCTGTGCTAGTGCTGCGGGGTAGGTTTAAGGCTGCCTTGGTTGCTAGACGAATCATGGCGTTCACTCGCTCTGTTTCTATGCGGTTCAGCTTAAGATATGGGGTGGCGTATAAAATGCGGCTAAGTGTAAAAGCATGCACTACTTTCATGCTATCCGCTTCGTCTAAACCTTTGTGCAGGGAGGATACGCGGCGTAGAAGTTGCAAAACGGATTGCGTGGAGGCCTTGAGTGTTTTAAGGGTATGATCATTGCGTCCGGAATCCTGCAAGTAAAGGCCAAGGATACGGAGGGTGGGGGTGACGGGGATAGGGGTTCCTTGTAAAGTGATTTGAATGGGCGAATTAGCTGCAGATTTCGGTCTTATGAGGAGAAGCGCGGATTTAGAGGGGGAGCATTCGAGCCCAATAGATGACGCATGAGCGGAGATGGTGTCAGCTGCTAATTGAAGAGTTTCCTCAATTTCTCCATCAGATCCGTGAGTGGTCCATGCCGTAATATCATCAGCGTACAAGGTATGCCTTAGGTGTGGGATGAGAGCGAGTTTATGAGCTAGGGGGATGAGAGCAATATTAAATAGAAGGGGGGAGAGGACCGCGCCTTGGGGTGTTCCAAGCTCGCCGAGTGTATAAGGTGGTGTGCTCAGCTCAGCTATGTGCAGGGAGGCAGTGCGGCCCGAGAGAAAGGCGCGAACGTAGTTGTAGGTATTTGAGCCTACCTGTAGTGCCTGTAGTTCTCGCAAAATGGCATCGTGTCGAATCCTGTCAAATGCCTTTGTGAGGTCAACCGCCAGAATAGCTTTAGTGAGGTGGGGGATCGTGTCATCAAGCACGTCATGTGTAATTTGTAGTAGGGCATCCTGTGCTGATAGATGCGCACGAAAGCCCACCATGCTGTGCGGAAAAAGGTGGTTGTCTTCCATGTACGTGGTTAGTCGGGCAAGAATTATGTGTTCGAATGCCTTGCCGAGACAAGATGTCAGAGAAATTGGTCGGATATTCTCTATGTTGATGGGTTTGTGAGGTTTAGGAATAAATATGATTTTTCCATGCTTCCAGGTGGCAGGGAGTGTACCTGACCTCCAGCACTCGTTAAAGTGGGTGACTAGATGAGATATGGAGGCATCGTCAAGGTTTCGGATGGCAGCATTGGTAATTTGATCTTCCCCGGGTGCAGTATTGCGTAATTTCAAAAGGGCTGCCCGAAATTCCGCCTCTGTAATAGGGGCGTCAAGCTGGGGTTGAGGTGGACCCGTGTACTCGGGGTGCTTGCAAGGGTCACCTGGGGTGGTATATGTTGATTTCACCTGCGCGAGGAAGGCGTTCGTGTCCTGCCTGTGGTTATGAGTAAGGCGGCGAATGCTAAGGCGTGTCTGGGTTTTAGATTTCGTGGGGTCTAGCATGTGGCGTAAGAGGTGCCAGGCACGGGTTGTGGAGAGATTGCCGCGGAGATTGTCACAAATCTGATTCCAGTTAGCTTTGCAAAGAGTGGTACTGTGGTGTTCTATTTGGGTCTGAAACACTTCCAGGGATACACATATTATCTTCCACAAAAATTGTCGGAACTTAAGGCAGTGGCCCATTTGCTCATCTTAGTTTGATCAAGGTAGCGGTAGGGGTGCCGAATTGTCCATTCTTTTTTTTTCCTTTGAAACGGTTGTAATGGAAGCATCCTGCCGTGACTTGACGTCGTCCCGTACGTCGTGTGCGCCTCTGTAGCACTAGCCCTCGCACTTAGGATGCAGCCGCCAGAGGCGACGTGGAACGAAAAGAGTTTTAAAGGATATCTCGCTTGACAGGCCCTACCTATGATGCCTACAGATGCTCTTATAGTGCCTACGGTGTCAAGACTGCCGAAATCAGCCTTTCGTTAAGGAACAGAGCCCAGAAGAGAAGGGAAAATAGGGGTTTGTTATGACGTACTTGAAGAATTCCAACAGTTACCGATAACCAGGGGATATAGAGGACCTTTAATATTTTTATTTTGCGGTGTTTATGAACAAAAAATTAATAGTGCAGTAATTTTATCGCCAAAATATACTTGTCTGAAATGCAGAAGACAAAACACAACATGGTACCGGTGATTTGCGAAACCACGACCTACAAATTTCCCTTTTCCTTTTCAGGGGGATTTATGTTGCGCGTTCTCTAACCCTGAAAGGATTCATACAGAGGGAGGAGAGGGCGAGGAACTTCCTTAGGGGCTTATTGGAATAACTTTCGCTTTAACTACATAAGCCATGTTTTATTCGAGCGAAAACTGCGACACATAAAAGAACACAAGCAGAGGACGAGCGCAAACTATAAACCGATTTATTCAGGGACCGATACCCTAAATATAGAAAACAGCCGCGCATGTGCGCAAGGTACATTCACGACAAGCCCTGATACACGTGTACACTCATCGAACCCTAAAAGACACAGCTCAAAAATGCCAGCTCCTTATTGTACAAGCCAACTGACGCACCACTTACACAATTCCTATCGTTCCTTATCAGAAACGCTTCCAAACTTTCGCGTGCAATGATGCTACTGCCCCTGCCAAGAATCTTTGCCTTGTGAAAACATGGTAGGTATTTGCAATCTCTGCAATGTTGAGAAATTTGTCCTGCTACCCTTGTCTCCTAATGAACGCCCACTTTCACCTGTACGATAATTTACGCAGCGCCCTGTCTGGCATATATAGGTTTTTCACATGTCAGTGGCATTTTGTAGCGAAAGCTGCATTGGCCAGGAACCTGCGATTTCCCTACGGGGGTGCTCCGAGGAGCCACAGAGACCGACCTTGAGCCGTTTCCTAGGAACAGCCGCAGCTGCCGGACGTCGCGCGCTCGCCGCGCCATCTGCCATGAGTTCGCACCGCGCGCCAATTTTTGTAAACCACTCCTGTCGCACAGTCTACAAAGTGCTTCAGGTGCCTTTTTCCACAACCACTTTTTCTCTCCTTATGCTTTGCCATGCGTGAGCACAGCTCTCCTAGCCTCTTTGGCGCTGAGAATTCCATCGGTACTTCGCACCTGTGAGGGGAATAACGCGCTACACACGGACAAAAACAGCAACTGAAGCGACGGACGCAGGACAAGCGCGCTTGTCCTTTATCCGTCGTGTCAGTTGCTGTTTTTTTTTCGTGTATAGCGCGTTATTCCCCTCAAATGTACAACCAACCTCCCCACATTGCTGCCTTGCTTACTTCGTACCTGCTTTCCACTTTCTTCAGTTTGTGCGCGATAATGTGTACGTAAGGCATCACAGCGGCTTGGGTATCATTGTTTGTAGCCCTTTTGCGCGCTTTTTTTCGACTTCTGGAACTTTTAGAGAAGGGATTCACATACCGCTGTCCCCATCGCACAGGGGTATCCTGCAGCGCCCAATCTTCAAATTTGGTTTCGAAAGCTATCACTCATTCTATGCTTGCGGAACCTTTTGATCGCTTACTCGAGACAAAGGGCAGCAATGCCTCTCTCTACCGTGTTCGAGTGAGCTGAATCGAATGGAAGTAAATCCTTCGCTACCCTGGGATGGAACATTAAACATAGGTGAAAATCGGACAGGTCCAGTTAGCTGCATGTCCAAATACTGTAAAGTGTTCGCGGTAGGGACTTCGTGCGTGAAGGTCACCCCTCAGCAAGTCTTCTGAATTGATCTAAAATATCAGCCTTCAAGTCCTCACCCTGCACATCATTCTTCCTTGCTAAAATAATTAAAAAGTCATCTACAACCCTCAATACTTTGAAAATTTGCAAGCCATCTAAAGCCGTCGTCAAAGACTGGTCAATGATAAAAAAATTGTTGAACAACACAGGTGCCACACCTGAGCCGATACATATACCAAGCCGTTGCAAGCAAAACCTGTTGACCTATGTTATAAAGGTTCTGTTCAGGTAAAATTCCAGCATAGCGATAAACTTGTCTGCCGTCATCCTTGTTGAGTTCTGATGGACACTTCTCCATTGTCCTCAATTCATGTTTTAACTCGCGCCAGCAGCTCAGCATGCGGGATCGAGTAAAAAATGTCCTCTACAACTACAGAAAACCTGTACCAGATATTATCCAGCTTTTTAGGTTGCCTACTACATCCTTCGAATTTTTGACAGCGAACGGGTCATGTATATGTACACGTATCAGCAGCGCGAACACAACACAGGAAGAAGAAGGAGAAGATAGTACAGAGCGCTGAACTTCCAACTTTTATTGTATGTATGTTATTATTTTATTGTCGTGTATGTTAAGCTTTTTCGAATGCTTTAGCAGACACAAGCTGATCTGGCTTTGCCAAGAACCTGTCTCGCTCAATACAGTCCCGAATTTATTATCTATTTCATGAGCATTTTCTGTGCGGGTTTCCATGCATGAGTTTTTCTAAAATTTAGGGGCTCTGCCCTGAATAAATCAGTTGATAGTTTGCGCTCGTCCGGTACTTGTGTTATTCCCTTATGTGTCGTAGTTTTAGCGCAATATAAGGTGGCTTATGCAGATCACCAGCTATCCCGACAACAGCTGTTGTTAAAGGGGTGGTGACACCAAATTTTTAAGGTATAAAAAGCCTGCTATGGGATTCCTATGTATGCAAGGGTACTCACAGCCAGTTGTTGGACACAACAAACGTTTAAAAAATATTTTAATTCGGTTTCAAAGATTACCTAAATGCTCACTCTCACGATCTAGACCCATCTCTAGCGCCATCAACGCTGACGACACAAGGTAGGTAGAAAAATTAAAGTTTTAGTGACGTCATACCAAGATACAGTGACGTACGATAAGCGGGCCAGAGCCGCGTGAGCGCAGTCGACGCACCAGCGAGCCGTATTTGCTGCTAACCGCCACTCGCTCGGTTTGCGGCGCGCCGTTGCGAACATTGGTGCAACGTCCGATTGCAGCTCGTCTCCTGCGTCCGGCCTACTACTACTAGATTTAAACGGCGTGCCGCTCGCGGCAAACGCAACGACGGGAAGCGGCAGCGTCATGAAGACATAGGGCGCACTCCTAGGAGCCGAGCGGCCTGCGCCAGTTTTTGTTCCGACCGCCGGCATCTGAAAAACGCGTTTGTTCACGTTCATAGCAAACCCTGGGATATATGAATATCAAAAATGCATCGTTTCTGACGATCGTTGGCAAATACCGAGTTCCTGGTAGAAGTGATGACTGCGATTCAAGCAAATTTCATCCCATAGCCGGTTTTGTGCTGCTGCAATCTGGTGCGGTTCGCCTGCCGTCTGCAAGCTCCGCTGCTGAAGACGTCGTGGAAATCGAACATATATTTTATTATGGGACGAGTTCACAGTAAAGGGGTGCCGAGCGGAGCACGTTTCTGAGCGCCGGCCAGTACCGAAGCGCCCTGAGCTGCGGAGTCGATGCGAAACCAGCTAGGCCTAGCGACGACTAGGGCAGTCTGGGACCAGCGCGTAGGTCGTCGCCCGGCGTTGCCGCAGGCAGTGTCGTTGTCGAAAGATCCACTTTTAGCACAGCCATGCTGTCGTATCTCGAATCTAGGAAGCATCCTTTCTGGTAGCATGGCTGTTTTGTATTTTCTTGTGCGGACGTAAAGTACGCCGAGCCTGCCAGCCGGTCGGCCAGCATGGATAACGTCTGCCGACGTCGTGTTCTTGACGTAAATATTGAACCATGGGACAAGAAATGTGAAAAAAGTGTCATTTTTGAGGATCGCTGACCAATATTCAGCTGCTGGTATAGGTAACAACTGTGATAGGAGCAAATTTCTTGCCACAACTGCCTCGCAGCTGCCGCTGGCCCGACGTTGGGGTCCGGCTCATCTGGCGCCCGCTAGCTCCGCTGCCGAAGGTGTCGAGGAGATTGACCATGCTATTATTTTATTGTGAGATGGTGCTGTGGACACTAAAGCTATTTGTAAAAAATAGGCCTTTTGTTATAGCGCAGGCGACTTCCGAAGCGCCGGCCGCTTGCGAAACAGGCTATAGGCCTAGCGGCGACCACGGCAGCCAGGCAGCAGCAGATCTCGTCGCCCGGAGCGCCCGCGAGCGGGGCCGTTGCCAAAAGCTCCCAACATTAGCACGCATGCTTTGTTGCTGCTCGAGTATAGCTGGCAGTTCTGATAACAAGGCGTTCTTGTCTTTTCTTGTGATATTTGTGCACCATCCCAAGCAGCGCCCAGGTACTGCTGCACGGCGGCGAAGTGTGACACCGGTTGTGGGCGCAGCTTGGGTAGAGCGGCGCAGCGATGCTTATTGGTATTTTGCTAAGTGTTGCGCATCCTCACGCGAACCTGCGAAGGCGATATTAGTGCGCGATCAAAAAAAAGTCGATTTCCTCACTCATTGGAATCAGATCGGTCAGAATCTGAGCTGCTAGTACGTGTGTGAGAAAGCAGACGATGGAGCAGTAGGTGCGTCACAACTTTTGTGGGCCCACGGGACCAAGCGAAGTAGTTGATCTTCCCCTTCTGTGACGTGACTGTCCAACTCCGCGTTCCGAAACCGAAACCGAAAATCGTTCACCTAAAAATGCGATAATAACTTATTCACTGTGGATATATGAATCTTTGAGTGTGCATCATGCTTCCTGGAGCCATAAGAAACGTTTGAAACTAAGAACGCGCGAACCACAAATTTCGTGTCTCCACCCCTTTAAAGCATATATCGCTTAAGCCGTAACGGCGCCTCCAGCCGTTGTGAACTTAAGTCAAGAAGTAATTGGCTCTAGCGGCTATAATAAGGACACAAGATCGAACCGCAAGAAGTTTCTGAAAGTAAAAAAGATCTCTCTTTCTCTCTATCCCTTTTGATTTCTGAGCCGCGCGGCCCTTGCAACCGTCACGCATCCATAGCGTGTTTCGCGAACTTGTTCAGTCGCATCATGTCGGGCGCTGGCGCCTGCTTTGCGGAACCGGTCGCAGACACTGGCGTCCTGTTCCTTCATGTATTAGTTATGTCGGTGCTGCGACAGCTACGGTCGTGTTCTAGTTTGTGCTCTTGACATTCGAAATTGCGAAGGGTGCAGCATGACCTCTACGGATAAGACGGCAACCTCTGCCTATGCTCGCCTTCTCAGAACCCACCGCTAATTTCGGCGCGGTGGTTGTGAACCACGCTTTAATCACTACCATTGACGAAACAGCCATCGTGCTTGGTCCGCTGAAGGGTTGGCGCATCATCGGAGCCGATTGTGCATCTGAATGTTAATTTAATTCTATTGATGTCGCATGTAAAACACGGACTGCGAAAACCTTATCATGATAGTGGTCTGCTTTCAATTGTTTGCATAAGTACTAAAAAGCTTTTGCAAGTATGTACGATTGCAAGATACATCGTGCACGCTTTAAACTGTGTGAACTCACTGTGCACAGAAGGATCATTCTCTATTGCGCGAACAGTATGCGCGAAATGATTGCACACTTATTGCGTGAACGATGCCCAATCTGATGGACTTAGAATGTCAGGTGCGCCATTTGCGATAAACTTAACACCTCTAGTATGTCTACACAGATTATCGGCGGCGTGTCGTATTCTGGAACGGAGACCAAGTTTATTTTGAGAAATATCTCTTTTAGACTGAAAGTAACGACAAGGATATATATGTCAATAATACCATGCAGAAATGTGTTCTCTACTCCCGCTACATTAGGCTCGACTTCGTTTTCTACAGTTCACTAGCAGCGCACCAATTTTACCGTGCCACAACAAGAAATAAATGGTGTAGGAAAACCCGTGTAAAGCGCGGCGCACGGCCACGCGTAGAGCAGGCGAACAACGCTACATCCGCCCACCATCCATTAGGTGGCCCGATTTTTACCAGTCCACGCCTGAAGCAGATCCCTTGCGAACACCCACCGCGCCTGCGTGGTTTTGTCGTCCGTTGCCAAGTTGATTAATACGAATTATTCCGCCTCCAACTACTGTCAACGCAATAGAAAGAGGAATTGGCGCTAGCGTTGCTTGTTCGTGGACTCTTGGGAATATAGAAAATTTCACCCCTTGGTTGCAATGCCTCCCATAACATGCCCGTCATTTTTCTTGTCATGTCTGCTTATTCGCAATATGCAAGTTTCTGGTTAACATCCCTGCCTTTCCCCCCCTCTCTCTCTCTCTCTCTTCACAGAAATTCCTAACAAGCAGATGCATCGGGACTAAGGCAGAAGACCAGTTTTAAGAGCGGAAGTTACAAAGGATTCCTTCCCGGGCCTTACGATGCAATGGTGAGAAACTTGCGTATTTGCACAAGGGTTGCTTTATTTTTCTCTGTGCCCCCCCAAAAAATATACCCTACGTTGCCCAATGAGCACCATACTTGGTGCCCATACGGTGGCTATACAATGGCTACCGCAACTTAGTCCTGCGTTGCTGCGGTTCGTCGCCAACAGTACGGTGTGCGGCAAACGAGACGATCAGCTCCTTAAAGTCGATGACAGCCTCATATTCCTGTAGGAGATCCAGACCGAGAATCAGGTGTTGAGAACACTCAGGTAGCACAGCAAAGCAGCCGGGGAAAGTGACGCCGCGGATCTGAATTCGTAAGGTGCAAACGCCGGTCGGCGTCACAACATGGCCGCCGGCTGTGCGGATCTGGGGCCCGGTCCAAGGTGTCAAAACCTTTCTAAGGGTCGTGGCTAGCCGGCTGCTTATCACAGAGAAATCAGCGCCGGTATCTACCAGTGCGGTTACTTCACAGTTATCGGCGGTTACTGGAATTTCCGTAGAAGCCAACTGCTGGCTCTTCGTCGGTGGGCTCGTCGTGTCAGGTGGTCGTTGGTCTCGTCGTCGCTGCAAATCGTCGAGTGGAGCCTCTTGTCTCTTTCTAGCTGCGGCGGCCCTACCCCCAGAGGACGCCGTCTTCAGTTTTCCCGCTGTGGGGACCTGCCTCTGAATTCGCCAGAGTTCGACGGGCGGCTGAGAGAAGAGAATATCCTTGGCGATGGGGATCGAGACTGGCGTCGCGGCACGGTCTGAGCCTGCAAGTTGGACGTCAGGTACTGTTCAATCTCCTGGGGTCGCTCGCCGTAGCGTGGTCGAGGAGCGTCTGAAGCAAAACCCCTTAAACCCATCCTACGGTAGTGGCAGTGGCGCAGGATGTGGCCGGGCTCACCGCAGTGGTAGCAGAGTGGCCGGTTCCTCGGCGTTCGCCACATGTCCGCTTTACGCATGGCGGGCCGGAATTCCTGCGGCACGATGGTGGGCACAGTTGGATGTGGGTACTGCACAGCCGGCATAAGTGAAAAAGCTTGTGCCACTGCCGCAGGCCGTCGAAGTGCCTCGCTGTAGGTCATGATGTAGGGTTGCGGCTCCGGAACAACTGGTGCTGGCTGCACCACTCGACGGATTTCATCCCGTACCACGTCCGACAGGGCGGCGACGCTGGCCTGTGGAGCTTCGAAGCGGAGTTTCGCGAGTTCTTCGCGAACGATGGTCCTTACAAGGTCTCGAAGATCTTCAGGAGGCAGCCTCGTAGGCGTGCAGGTTTGAGCGGCTGCCATACTAGCCTGCCGGCCGTACTGCGCACCGCGTTCCTGCAAGGAGCGTTCCATGCTCACTGCCTCCTTCGTAAAATCGGCCACTGTCCTTGGAGGGTCGCGGACAAGTCCAGCAAACAGCTGCTTCCTAACGCCCCGCGTCAGGTGCCGCACTTTCTTTGCCTCGGCAATAGCAGGGTCGGCTCGACTGAAGAGGCGCATCATGTCCTCAACGAACATGGTGACGCTCTCATTAGGCTGCTGCGACCTCGAGTGCAGAGCGATTTCCGCCTTCTCTTTTCGTTCACTGGTGCCGAATGTCGCCAGCAGCTCGCGACGAAAAACCTCCCAGGTGGCAAAAGAGGTCTCGTGGTTCTCGAACCAGATCTTTGCCGAGTCCTCTAGCGCGAAGTAAACGTTCCTCAACTTGTGCTCACCGTCCCACTGGTTGAAGGCTGCCACACGGTCGAAACTGGCCAACCAGTCTTCAACGTCGTCGAACCTGTCACCGTGGAACGTCGGCGGTGACCTGGGCGCGTGAAGTACGAAGGGAGTGTCAGCTTCAAAACGTTGAGTGGTCTGGCTACCTGTGGTTGATGTCATATCTCTTGCCGGTTTTGTCAGGCCGCTGAACTCTGGCTGTAGGCCTCGCAGGCGGCGTTTCTCTTTGTGGACGGGGGTTGTGTCCACGCACTGAGAGCTGGCTTCAAAGGTGTCTTCAGAGCCAGTGTACATGGGACGTTACCCAGCACCTCCACCAGATATGTCACGGCAATACAGTCGGGACAGCCAGGTCACGTTTTACTGAAGAGCGCCAGGCAGCAGCGAACTCCCGAGCGAAACTCGAAGAAGAGACGACGAAGAAGCACTGCCCGCCACCATGGCTAAGGCTAGCCAGGATGGCGGTTAAGGCAATTCGGCCAGGAGACGGCGCCACGAGAATGTCCAGGAATGTGGCAATGTTTACTTCTTCTCAGAGCACACCACTCTTATATTAGACTCGCGCCTGTATGCGGAAAGAAAAAAACTTTAGAACAATCTCAGTAATTTTTAAAAAAGCAAATAACTGCTTGAGGATATCAGAGAAGGTTAAGGAGAAAGTACACTCTAGTCGTCCACTCAACGTTTATATTTGAAGAAATAGCACCAATACCAGGACTCCGCACTAGGGAACTAGAGCAGAAATTTCGCTACGCCTATAAACACTGGTAGCTGCGCCACTACCGGCCCGCATTCCTTCGCCTAGCATTATGAGACTTTCTTTGGGGCACCGCGACGCCGCGGCGCTTTGAGTGACCGTGTTCACTTGCAGCGAAGCACTTTCTATGTTCGCGTGCAGCTGACGCCTCTTGCTTCCGTCTCTTCGCGGGGGCGAGAATGTGTGCAGATGCCCAGCTGCTGCACCAACAGCCAATGATGTTCAGCTGTGGTCAAGTTTAGGGATGACTGACGCGGCGCGCGACTAACTAAAGACAAGGAAGTGGCTGACTTCTTGGACAAGCAGTAAATTACGCATGCGCTTAGCGCGTCTGTGATTTCTCACAGACTCGGGAGTGGTACGTGCCCCATTGAAGCGCAAAAAAGCTTTAGAGTGGTCGGGTTTTCTGTGTTTAGAGCAACGAGCCTGTACGTAGGGTTTGGGCAGTACCGTATTTGAGGGCTCTGGGTTAAGCGGAATTAAAAAAAAAACAGAGTCATAATAAATACACTATAAGCGTTAACTACCACTGTACGGGGTACCGCCTGAGTAAGCACGGTAATGGAGGGCTGTGTTATTGTAATGAACGCAGAGCCCTACGCCGGAGGTAACATCATATTTTTTAAGCGCCTGGGATTCATTAGCGCGCACCGACATTGCGAAACGTGTTTTCATAATTTGCCTCGAACGAAATCGGTCAACATTCAACCCGCGACAGTGGAGTCAAAACCCTGGCGCGAAAGCCACTGAAAGACACACTGAAAGAAAAAGGTATGAGAGCGAGCTGAGAAAATGCAATATACGTAGATACGAAGAAAACCTGAAGAGCATTTGTACCGCAGTTTCGTTTGAAGATAGCTTTGAATGTCAGTTTTTATACCAGACACCCCGTGGTTATTCAGTCTCAGCCAAAAAAAATGGGTTTGGCAAAAGCAGCGCCTTTGCGCTGTTTTAATAAAGCGTCGAACACGATCTGCGCTTTCTCTAGAGAAAATGGCGCGGAAAGAAAGAATTTTTTGACTAGCACGGAAGATAGCCGTCCTTCCCGATAAAATGCGTAGAGTCGCACAGACAAGGCGCTGTTCAATGTCATCGGCAGCGGCTTCCTGCCAGGTTCTCTGCTGTTCACATTTCTTGAAGTGGACAAGGTATTGAACACAGCCACATGACGTTAGTCGTGAAGCGCAGAGTCAATTTTGTTGGGCAGGGTGATGCATCGTCACGAATACAAGTGATATGCCATGTGCGCCTGAGCCACCGCCACATCCGTATAGATAAGACATGCCGATATGAAAGGAAATTTCTTGTTCCGGCAGCATGCTGCCAACTACCTTCTATACGATCTGATACACAAGCTATCAAGAGTACTACCGTGCAAGGTTAAGGCACGGATTGCAGTAGGTTCGTTCAGAGATGTTATTAGGAAACTATAGATATGACCCGACAATATAAAGTCGTCAGCATTCTGACTGATTATATTCTATGGGATGAACCTATCGATAGACACGCACGAACAGGTGAAAACCGTGTCCCTTTCCGAAGCAATGCAATGTAGAAGAATAACTTCTTGCACCCAGCTCAAATGCAGGATTACTGTGTGATCGGGGAAGTCGCGTTGCCTTCTACCTTGCAAAAGATGTCACGTAAGTTCTATATGCAGCTAGACACGAGGTCGGGACTGAAGTGAAATAATATTATCCTGAATTGCCAGAAGGAGC
Organism: Amblyomma mixtum; assembly: GCF_055824585.1. Taxonomy (NCBI): domain Eukaryota; kingdom Metazoa; phylum Arthropoda; class Arachnida; order Ixodida; family Ixodidae; genus Amblyomma; species Amblyomma mixtum. Next base: position 154,957,781 of record NC_143021.1, on the reverse strand, counting down.
ATCCAGAATGGAGCGAAATCGATATGCAGGGCTAAACATGCATTCGGACCAATCTCTCGTGTTGTTAAAAAATGAATAAACTGCTACATAATCATAAAGTGAACACAACCGACACTGCTGCGGCAGAAAACAGAGGGTGAGATGAAAAGTTTTTACAATAAAAGTGTTTATGCACGATATAGGTATCTAGGTCGAAAACTCATTTATCGTCGACGAGAAATATAGATTCGTCGAAGGCGCTCCAGTTGCTTGAATTGCAGCATCTGCCTAGCGACTTCGATTAGGGTGAGAGGATAGCGCTGACCTGATTTCTAATGAGTGGGATCTTGCTTACATCCAGTCGTGCATCGATGACTGCAAGCAGGCATAAATTCTTTAGTGTCGGTTCCAAGTGCAACACGTGAAGATCGGTCAGCGTCGCTTCCTCCTCAATAATCTCCCCTTCCTGCATGTTCGGTACCGGCCCATAGCCGCCGAAGAGAAACACTCTTTCGCCAGTAATGCAGCAGCCTGGAAACCACCTGGCAGACGGGCCTAAGCCCCACGGCTTCACCTCAGCCCAGCACGATGCCTGAGGGGTGTACTTGTGCATGTCTGCACAGAAAGTGTCCATAAGTTCCTTGTACCCCCCAAAGATGTACAGCTCGCCTCTGTAAACAAAGGCTGAATGCCCGTGCCGACCCACGGGGGGAACGCCCTGTACGTGTGGGCGCACCCAGGTCGAGGTGGTTGTTTCCAGGTAGAATAATGAGTTGACGTTTTCAAAGCGACCAGCGAGAAAAGTAGCAGCTAAGCAACCTCCCCACACGTACATGCGGGTCCCTATTGCAGAGGTCGTGTGGAAGGATCGCGGAGGAGGGACTTCTCCAGTGGTGGGGACGCGATGCCACTCCATTGTATCCAGGTCAAGCGCGCTGACATCTTGGGAAGCATGGCGGTCACCAAAGATATACATGCGCTGACCGACCATGCATGCTGAGGCGCCGTAATGCGGTGTCGGCTCCTCACCATTCACCACAGGGCAGCTCCATGTCATGGTGTTGGTGTCGAAACGATAAAGGACGCTTTCCGACTGCCAGCCGTTCTGTAAGCCCCAAAGGTACGCGCAGTGACCGTAGGCTACAATGGTGCGCCGGAAAATGTTATTCGGCTGGCCATTGGACGGTGAATTTGTTTCCACGATATCCCACCGCGACGTTGCAGGGTCGAAGATGAACACGTCGACGAGGTTCCTGAAGGGGTGAGGCCCTTCCTCGCGAAAAGAGCCGAACGAGTATACCTTGCCGTTGATGGAAACGGCACGGTGGTTGACTTGCTCTGGAACACCACTCAGTCGCACCGTCCACATCTTGACGGGGCAGCTACTGCTCTGATAAACGCGGCGCGATCGTTCCAGTGATTCTGCCCACCTCACGTAGCCTATTCCACAAGCAGCGATATGGTGAACAGTTTCCGCGACGCGTGCGACAGTTATAATATGAAGGGTGACTATGTTTATGTTTGTGATAAACTGAAATATTTTCGTCCTTTCGTTATGCGCAAGTGGATGAACGTTCCAGGAAGAATTCGTAAAGTTGCCGTCGCCGAAAAAAAAAGTTCTAAAACCGTTTTAACATTTATAGCAGTGGTGGAAGGCACTTCAGTGCCACGTCGTTAACGCTTCCCAATTGACTCTGTTAGACACTTTTAGCTGACCGGTTTTGCGTTCCGCTACACGGCTGAGCGGGACGGACGCTGAAGTGCGCATGCGCAGTGCGCTCACCCGCTGCGGGTCAGCTGAAGGGCGCCTCCGTTCTGCAGGCGCGGCGTTTTAGTGGAGCATCGTGTCGTATGGAAATGTCTCCGTTTTTACGGTTAGTTCAGGATGCCTGCCTCTGGCTCGACGGCCGCGTCTGAGAGCGCTTCCCAGTTTCACTGTCTCAAGGGCTCAGTTTCTAGACTACAGTCGTTGAAAGCGCTTCAAAATCGAAAAAGATCGCTTTTTGCTCTGCGGCGTGGTCGTGGTGAATCCTTTGGAGCGACTGTGAGCGCATGTGGAAGCGGATGTCTCGAAATGCCGCAGTCGCAACCAAGCGCGATTTGACGTTGCGCGCTGCTAAAAACCGCGTGGGCCTCTTTGCGGACCACTTCCAGCAACATCCAGAAGAAATTTGAGGAAGCAGCAACAAAGTAGAAAAGGGGAAAATGTCACGCTTTATCTGACATGTATAAGTTGCGCGCAGCAATAAAGTTTTGTGGAAGTCAGCGCGTTGAGATGTTTCCGTACTTGTCTGTGTTTGTCTTTGCGCTCTGGAAGCATGATTTTCCAACACCCCCAGCAAGTGGTGATAAACTGATAATAGTTTGCCACAAAAGATATATTTTTACCCCAAAAAGCCTTTATTTATAGAAAATTTTAAGTCGTCCCTGAAACACCTTGTATGTAGTATAAAAAGTAGATGCAGATTTCTGCCAAAGGCGAAGATGAGCCTATGCTTGAGCGCTATTGCCATCGCCGCGTGTTTTTGTGCTTGATCTGGCTTCTCTCCTTTCTTTCTTCTTTACGACTTTTATCTGCCCGCTACAGTAGATATCACTCTCCCTCACCAACTCGGCGTCTACAAAATATACTCCTGTGGCTGACCTCGCGCAAGATGCCGAACACTGCCGCCAGATCTCCCGCTGAACCGTGACTGACACCCAGCATCGCCAGAAATGCTTCTCTACTGGCCCCCTTGTGTGACTTTGTATGCTGACAAGCACCCTTGGACTGTCCTATACGCAGTGACCACCATGGCGGGTGGCAGCTCAGTTAATGAATGCTCGTGAGAGGTGCTCGGGAAGAGGTACCGAAGTCTCCCAATTTCCACCGTTGCCTCACCTGCCATCGCAGGGCTCGGCCCCATCGCTGCACCAGTGCACCAGTGCAATCATTTTAGCGTCAGGTCCACTAAACATACACTTATTCTGCCCGACTTTTCTCTGTGTCTCAAGAACTTGCGCCTATGTCCTTTTCATAAAATGTACTTCTTTAATACATTCCTTTAAGAAAACCTTTTCACCGCACCCAGCTACCCCTCATCTCGCATCGATCATCAACACAAGGTTGGAGCGGCAGGTTGCCGTACTTATTCCCATCATTCTTCCTTTTGGCCAAGAACAGCTACTGAATGGCACCACGTTCTGGCTTACACAGTCTCCATTTGTGATGTCATTCACTTCAAGATCAGGGTTGAAAGTGCCTTAGTTTTTTTGTTGTTGTTGTTCTGCAACTAATGTTACAAACTCACCACTCCTTTCTGTAGTGCCTACGGGCCTTGAAATATGCGTAAATATAAACTGTTCAGTTTAGCCGTCGCCTGTGAACTGGCAGAAGCGATCTCGAGAGCCCTTTAGCGGTCGTGTAGTGTTGGCTACAAAGCCTTAGCGATTGGCATAATGGAGCCACCTGTCGCACCATCGGCAGTAAGGCAACTGAAATAGATAAGAAACTCCGCCACTCTCTCCCAATACTTGCAAATGACATGACAGGAATATCAGCCTGTCTACAAACATATAGCTTAAGCAAGGACATCCTGATATTTAGGAGGGTCCATTTTTCCGGAGCTCCTCCCCGATGTCCATCAGATTAGGCATCACCTTATTCTGATCAACGCGAGATACATAAAAAATTATTTCAGTTCTGCTCTGGAAACGACTTGAATGTTCACCACGCTCTGCAGAGACGGCCACGAAAGTCTAGAATATTCCATCCATTCGCAATCATGCACGATGCTGGAACAGCTCAAGCAGCTTGTGCTTTATTAACGACACTACTGAAGAAAGGCGGGGACGGTCACGCCAAGCACTTTCACCAGCATTGTCAGGTGGCCAGAGGTTGCGCAATGCGGCACGCTGAGGCGAGGAACACTCCTCTCGTAATTATTTGCCATCGGTCACCAGCGTGGAATACAAAGAACTTCTAGGGCTCACAGCCATCGTTGGCTGCTGCTTCACGAAAAGTGAGCCTTCTTGCTCTGAAGGGCGATGATCTGAAACCTAATACGACCACTTTATCCGCACCTACAGAGTATTAGTTGCGCTAATTGCTGGCTATTTCTGACAACCTTATGTTCTCGTGCATTTTGATTGCAGCTGCTGGAGTTTCTACGATGGCAGCGCCTTTTTCAGTCGGCTTGCGAATGTCTGTGGTTTATCCCAACAGATCAGGGCTATTGGTCCTGCCGAGCTTGTCCAAAGTTACCTAGTGTACAAAACCCAGGTCATAAAGTTTGCTACAGCTTGGGCCTCTCCCGGTGACAGCCGTCGGCTGATCCTGGTTCATATAGTGCCACATACCGTCCTTGCCTATAAACATAATGATGCATATCAGTGCAATAATAGTTGTAATGTTTTAACGGAAAATCAAAAGACACTGGCGATGCCATCGTCTGGGATGCGGCGCGTGTGGCTGCGAGGGCAAAATCTATATCAGCACGCTTGCTCAAGGAATAGCATTCACATGACCCAACATACGATCAACCAATACGACACAATCTTCCAGAGATACATATCTTCCAAAAAATGGTCGCAACTTAAGGCAGTGACCCATTTTCTCACCATACTCTGATCAAGCTACCGGTAGGGGTGCCGAAAGGTCAATTGTTTTTTTTTGCTTCAACCATTTGTGAGTGCATGTTTTTGCCACTCGGTATGTTTTTTTTCCTACGGGTAGGATTCCGGGGAACACTGCGTTTCACCGTGCTTCTGTCTTCGTACACGTTCGTGTATTTCTTTTTGGCGAGCGTGACTATGCATGTTATACCATGGCGTACGCTTTGAGAAATATGTGTACTATCACTAAGCCTTTCTTCATATTGACGGCCTCGCTTGCTTCGCCACTCGCATCTGATATTACGCTGGTGTGTGCCCACAAGCCGCCATGTTTCGAAGGTATAGCCGTCTGTGAAAGATACGCTACCACTGTATGCCTATCCGGTGCTGGTTGGGGCACACCTTTCATTTTTCTTTATTTTTAGAGCTAACTTAATATATGAATATCTGTTCTGTGGCACGGACTGGGAATTTTTGCTTATATCTTTTTCTTAGTCACGCAATAAATTTTATATCTGTCTTTTCGTGTCTGTCACTGAAAGCGGCTGCCCGGATGTTGCGTGGCGGCATGCTGATGAAAACCGAACGACACGGCGGATAGCGATGGCATGAACTAATGGCCGCAGGTATAGCCCGTTCATCAGTTGTCACAAATTCGGAGGAGATCGTCTCCACATAATTGTGCTTACAGAAAGCCTGAACACGACGCTGGCAGATATAATTTCCATTTAGGTGGATGCAGAACTCAAAACGTTGGACAAGATACTCTCGTACGTTACCTTCGCATTTAACCCCACAATTCAGGAAATGACCTGCTTTACCGAGTTCCGTATTGTTTACAGCAGAGACGTTCGGATGACGTCGAGCGAGGAGCGCTCGAGCGCGGATGACGACGTCGCACCAGACGCGGGCACAACAGTCGCCCAAGCCGAACAAATGCGTCCGCGGGCTCGCTTGCACATGAACAAGCCACAAAAGACGGACTCCCGACATTACAACCTCTGCCAGAGAGGTGTTTCTATAGCCCAGGTGACCGTATATGCGTGTCGACCCCTGTCCGCTGAAAAGGGTTGCCTGAAAAAGTCCTCAACGATTATTCACACTGTAAGAATTCGCCGGCCGCGTCGACAGCATGAATTATGAAGTCGTTCCTTACGGAATTGCGGCCGTCGGCAAGCACGAATTAATATTGTGCATGTGGTTCACTTGATCCCGCAACTCTCATGCGACTGCAGTGACCCTAAGGGTGGATATTAAACACCTCTACCGTCTTCTGCACGTTATTCTGACCTTTGTTTATCTCAGCTTCTCATCATTATGAAACACCTGTTAGCTTTATCCTCTAATTTTCTTGTCTGCTTTTCCCTTTTCGTTCTTTTCTTCTTTTGTAATTACTCCGTTTCGCATCAGGATGACGCTTTTCTTTCCCGGGGGTAGGCTAATGGCAAGAGCCTGAGCTGCGCCACCTCCGCTCTGAGAAGCGAGGATGACGATGCGGGCACAATCGCATCAGGAGCGCGGGCTCTTTAGGATTGTGCGATTAAACTCGACCGCTCTGGGGTCTCCCACTACGTCTACGGCAGCTCTACTTCTGGTCTGTGACAGTACTTTTGCCCTCGCTTTTCCATTCCCGTCTCAGAACGCGCTGGCTTCATTCCACAAGCCGCTATGTTTGGAACGCATGGCCTTCTATGAAGGGCAAGTTTCCACTATATACAGGTATCTACCTTTTCCTGTCCTTTACAAAAGCAGAAGCTCACAACGGCTGCCTTAGGAAACAGGAGCACGTGCGTCAACCAATACAGCGAGGGAAGGCATCTGCACTGAAAGAAAGCATCTGCCGCCTGCAGCCGCCGTCGTGAACACGTGTCACTTGTTACGCTACTATCCGTTTAGCAGAGAAGCAAGGGCTCGAATACTTTCTTTTTGTGCCCGGCCGAGAAGTGCAATTGCGTAACACGGCAGGTGCTTAGCTTGGCAGCTAGAAAGCACTTAGGGATATTCGTACAGCCAGCTAGGAACTTTTTCTGCAGAGGCTCGTCAGCTAAGATATGCTTCTAAGAATTGCGTTGCACGTATTAATCTTAAATATTGCTGGACGCATTTCTTCTTTTATTTCTGAAACACTTGAAAATGTTTCTTATGAGATAAATACTTTCTTATCATCAGAAAATTAGCGCAAAATCGCAAGATATAAAATGATAAAACATCTTTGCGTTACGTCTTCAGGACATAGCGACCTGTCAAGGATTTGAAGTGAGTCATTAGGTGAAACCATTCGTACGTGCGACACAAATAGAATAAAATATATCAGCAGTAGCTATCACGAGCGCTTGGAGCGCCCCTCCAATAACAGCACGTGAAGCTTTGAGTATATATGTATGTAATAAAAAAAAAGAAATGATGTCAGTGAACTGATATCGTTTCTTACCTCACCCGAGAAGAGTGTGCACTTGCAACCATAGACGAATACTGGCTAAGGATCAACGCATAAGTATCGAAAAGCGGCTCTTCAATGGCGGCTTTCCACTTGTCAAATCTGCAATTTATGCTGCGTAGTTTCAATCCAGCGCATCTCTCCCTTCTGGACGAAGAGAACTTGTGGTGGCTGCCGCGGCTCGGGGAACTACCGCCGTCCCACGTTCACCATGCGGTATACGAAGGCGTCCAAGCTGCTGAGAGCGACGAATTACGTCTCCGGCGGATAGCATGGCTGCGCGGCTGGATGGCGCATCGTGCATAGATGTGTGGCGGGTGCACTGCCTTGGGATTTCACCTGCTTACGATGAGTGTTCCACACTGCTGACGCGCATTGCTGCTGCCTTGGGAATTGGCCGTCGCGAAGCAACACTTGGCTGGACAGTGCACAAGACTGTGGTCACCGCCTGCTTTCTGACCGAAGAGCCGGAGAACCCGGCCCAGACACACAGTGCCGTGTGTGTAGCTCTGTGGCCGGGGCAGCCCTTACTGGCCGTCGACTACTCCGGCAACAACATCCAGCAGCGAGTGATGGTAGCTCTGCGCACTGCAATAGGTTACACTCCTTGGATGTTGCTCTTCGTGCATAAGGACAACATCGAGAACGTATACCGCGTCGCCTACCGTGCCCTGCGCGAGTGCCTATCGCAACCAGGCATCGGCCTGCCACTTCCAGAACCACGTCATTCTACGGTGGATTGCCGCACTCGAAATTCTGCAGCCTCTTTGGCTGATGAAGGCAAGTATACGGCACCATTCAGGATGTTTTTCTTCCAGATAACATTTATAGCTTTAAAATATATTTGTAAAACTGACATTGTGCTTGATATATTTGTATCAGCCTAACAATTATAATAGAAAGTCCATATACAAGTTATCAGCTGCTTAGGGACGGTTCGCAGTAAATTATCGTGGAATATAAAAAAAACATTATCGGTCGGTTGGTTGGTCTATGGGGTTTAACGTCCCAAAGCGACTAAGGCTCTGAGAGACGCCGTAGTGGAGGGCTCCGGAAATTTCGACCACCTGGGGTTCTTTAACGTGCACTGACATCGCCTATAAAAAAAATGGAGGCGACACCAAAGCTACGACTTAAGGGTATGAATTGACAGCATAATGGGTTAAAGGGCGTATATTCAGGTCCTTCAAAAGTTTGCATTCATTGATCCCTGGGAGTCATCATACCCCTCCTGGAGAAGTGGTGCAGCATTTAAACGATGCGCCACGGCCCTTTCATGGCGATGCTCCAATCAATGGGCATTGTGCGAGTGAGGTTTTTTTTCTGCTGCTTCAATCTGCTGCTTCAGACCAAACCAAATGCAGAGACCTGCTTGTGAGGAATAGCACGCGCAGTGCGTAATAGATGTGGCAGGGAGTCATGTTAAAGCTGGAAGTTAACAAGAAAGTACAATGACGATCCGCCCCAGGGATAAACGGCTGCCAGGAGATTTGTTTAAAAAAATTACATTTACCTTTACATTTTTGACGGAGCTTAAACGCTTCCAATAGCTGTCACTATTTTTTATGTTCTGTGCCCTGAACATCGAGCTTAATACTTGGTTCCCATTTCAAAAATAGCGATGCCTGTAGGAACTGCAGGCCCTGCCGATTTATCTTTTATTTATTTATTTATTTGGAAATACTGCATAGTCGGCCGACTCCAAGCAGGAATGGACACAAAAAAAAACAATTACAAGAATCAAGAATCAAGAATACAAGAATACAAGAATACAAGAATACAAGAATACAAGAATACACGAATACAAGAATACAAGAATACACGAATACACGAATACAAGAATACACGAATACAAGAAACAATACAAGAATACAAGTACAACTTCACCCCAGCATTTTTAGGTTTTTAATGAACTTTGAAAAATGCTTTTAATGAAAAGGTTTTTAAATGAAAAAATGAAAAGGTTTTTAATGAACTTTGAAAAAGAACTAAATTTATTTTGCCAAAAAAAGTCGATCACGGACTGAAATTCACAAAATCATTATATTATAATTCCTCAGTTAACAATTTTCCGAACGGCAACTTGCTTTGCAAATTTCAGAAGACCAAAAGAGCCCCTCTGCTTTGACATCTGCCGCTGTGATTGGGCGCACAAGCTTTGCCGGCCAGATGGGTATAAATCATGGCACACAGAGATTGGTACAGGTCATGTACAGCAGGAACCGCAAAGCACCACAAATGCCACCGGGAAGTGCGCCACACCCGCCGCGGTGGCTCAGTTAGGGCGCTTCGCTACTGATTCGGTGTGCCTGTCTCCAAACCCGACCACGGCGGCCGGGTTTTGATGGAGGCGAAACGCAAAAAGACGCCTATGTGTTATGCGATGTCAGTCGACGTTAAAGTTCCCAAGACGGTCGAAATTATTCCGGAGCCTTCCACTGTGGTACCTTCCGTTACTCTTTCACCGATTTCTTGTTCTGTTCCTTCCCGGTGTGGGTCTCGTGTCAAAGGAGATACGCGTGATTTATTGCACCATTTCCTTTCACCCAAAACCAATTTTTTTATCTGTGCCGCAAATGCACAGAATCCGTTGCTTTCTCTCCCGATTCAAGCGTTTAGTGAGGGGCGGAGCAAAAAAAAAGTGCGCACTAAAGAACAAGTTCTGATAGTTTTCGCGAACATATCTTTACGGAACGGCCCATTTATCACCCAGTCATGCTCCATGCGAAGTATAGGTGTGCTGTTGTTTGAATGTGGTGTGTGCTTGGTTATGGCACACACGTTTTTGCATTTTATGTTTAACCTGCGCGTACTGATATACGCCTTGTGTGCAAGACCGCTCCGTGTTTTCCCCAACATTACGTAATAATCTACTCTTCGCTTCATCATTGTCCTACGACGTAGTCAATAGGCCAAAGGGGCGAGATTTGCCTAGAGCGCGTAACGCACAGGCCAGGCTGGCAACAAAGTGCTAAGGTGTTTCTAACGCTGCGCGCATCCCCAATTCCTTTAATTACCTACCGCATTATTTTCCATATCCGGCACCGAAAGCTCGCTATTACCGGATGCATTTCCTTGAGTTCATATAGTGATTAACTTTGTTATTTTCATTTATATTCACGGTGAACACAAATGCAGGTTTGCCTAATCCGCTGCCGTAATCGTCTGAAAACGTACACGCGCTCTGCGTTTGCTCAGACACAACGGCGAAGTGGCAGAGGTGTATCTTGAAAAACACAGGCGCAAAGTCACCATAGAAGGCACCTATACTAGTCCTTTTCCATGCCTTCCCTTGTCCATTAGTCCCTTTTCGCTGACGTTGTAGCGCGGGTGATCTCTGCGGCTACGTGCAGCGAAAAAACGTTTCCAGACTCTGCCGGATACAGATTTAATTCGTTTGATTGAAGACTCTGCAGAACGTGAGTTGAACATGAAGAGACTGTCACAGCCACACTGGCGGCCACCACCAGCGACCGCGCCTTCGTACCGCTCGTGTGCCGGCGCTGAGCCGAGATTGGTTGCAACTCCCCGAGTTACAGATGGTACCCAACCGCCGTGAGGGGAAAGTAGCAACACAATGAGGCCCTGTTAGCAGAAGTGAGCACTCGGAAATAGCCAGCCGAATGTTGTAGCGCCCGATTTAGACCAACATGACGTGCTAGCTGGCGTGTCTCACAGTGCACAAAGCCCTCTGATATGAACAGTCTAAGATAAAAAAAGCCTCTAATATAACAGTAAGCACAAAGTTGACTGAGATTCGCCATATATGATGCCCATGCTCGAAGTATTAAATGCCACGTGACTAGCCCTAAAGATGCCACACAATGCGATTGTTCAATAATGGATCTCGGGATGCGCGCAGCATAAGGAAGATGCTATGAGACGACGGGCGCCCAGCCTGTGCTTCGTTCGCATTCACCCACTCTCGCTGAGTTTGGCGATTTGCTCTATTGCAGAGCACTGGTGGAGCAAACAGCCGAAGCTCGAGTGATATTACTAAAAAACAGGAATCGCGTACAGCTTCTTGATCCCTGCAAACCGATGCAACAAGAGATAGGTGTCCATTTCACCGTCTTCACCATTCACCATTTCCCGTGCGTGATCACTGTCACAGAAAAAAAAAATCGCCGAGGCGGCCAATGAAAAAGCATTTAGTGGCCCGACTTCACATTTGCGCGTGTCTAGTGAGCGGAACAGCGTATGGCATCAGCACTGTGGTATAACTCGTGCTATGGTAACTGGAATAGGCTGGCACTTTGGTCACCTGTCTTCCGGCGCGACGAGTGCGCCCTGTGTCATCCCGTGCACCTACACCCCGAGCTTCTGCTGGTCTACTTTCTTTTCGCTAGCACTGCACTTCGCGCAACACACGAATAGCTTGACTAATCTTATGCCACAACTGGAACTGCTCGCCTGGAACGGTGTTCGCCACGCAAAAATTAACGGTGATTTAGCTTTGGTTAAACCGACTGAGGAGCGCTAACTTCACGACTGTTTAGCGTGGCAACGTCTTGTTGAGCTGTTTGTTGAGTTTTTCTTTGATATTTTCCAGGCTAAACCATCGTGAAGCTACCGCTTCTCACTCGGTTTAACCAAAGCTAAAGCACCGTTATTTCTTTTTATGCTCGCCTGAACGCGTGACGTTACTGCGTGAACAACACATGTGCACTTCGTGCAAGGCACGCCGGTGCTACTGCCGTTATGTACTTCTCCCGTACTCCCGTTATGTACTACATCTGGCGAACAACCATTCGGTCATGCGCTATTCTGCAGACTGCACGCTCACCTAGATGAGTGCAAGAGAGAGCGCGAAGTTTAATTGATAAAAAGGGGGCCGTATAGCCCTACAAGGTATAAAGATGATTCTGGCGTGTTAGCATTCTTGTGTAAAAGCAAAATTGAAATTCAGCTAACGTTTCCGGAACTGGTCTTCACCATCATCATCATCATTTATTAACCCTTAAGGGTCCCGTTAGGGACATTACATAAGGGGGGGAGGTGGTACACTGGTGTTCAACAGTCATACATGAATATATAAATATTGGAAATAATCCAGGCCTCCATGCACTCCCTCCCACGCTTTTAGGACGGCGGGCGTGCAGCGTCATTTTTTGGCACCTTTGTTACATTGGAGCGGCAAGCTAGGCTAGTTCATGTGTTTGTTTTTAAAATTGGGTTAATGCTTATGAAAACACGCAGAACAGAAGCTAAAGTGCACAGCAGGCACACAGACTCACGACTGAATTTTATTGAACAAAAAATGACATATATATAGTGAACAAAAACCACGAACTCAGAGCTTTCCTTTCGCTACTGTCACAATCTCGCGTCCAGAAAAGCTCACAATCAGTAAGTACAACAAAAGGATCGCTTGCGAATACAGGTATTTTTTAAATTGTTTTTTTTTGGTAAATTGTTCTTTTTATGAGCAAAGGAAATGTCGCAGCATATGTATCGCATAACTCGGTGGACACCTGAACCACGCCGTAGGGGAAGAGAGGAAGGTGGGAGTGAAAGAAGAAAGAGTGGAAGAGGTGTCGTAGTGGGGGTCTCCGGAAAAAATTTCGGCCACCTGGAGATCTTTAACGTATACTGTTGTATCGGCCGCTGTGTCATTGTGCGGGCTACACACTGCGCAAGCGTGAAGTTTTCTTTGTACCTCGCCATGTCCCCCCTTTCCATTTCCCCTCTCCCCTGGAATACTATATAATCACCCTCTGTTGCAATAAACGTTGGTTTTCGCTTGTCTCGTTCCCAGGCGTGTACGCTCGTTCCGTTCCTGCCGTGGCCTATCGGCCGCGGCTATGTTACAGTGGCGACGAGTCAAAATGACACCCACGCTGTCAAGGCAGACCAAGACGCTCCGGCCCTGAAGACAGCACTGCCAGCGACTTCCATGGCCTTCCAGATGCTCCCGAGCTTCGACGAAAGCACAGATAAGTGGAAGCCGTACTTGATCAAAGTGGAGGCGTATTTCGAAGCAAATGGCATCGCTGAGTCAAGTAAGAAGAGAGCACTTCTTGTGGCTGCACTGAGCACGCAGACTATTCAGATCCTTGCCGGAAGGGTGGCTCCTCAGGCGCCGAACTCTTTGAGTTATGATGAAGTTATCAAAGCCCTGAATGAATACTATGACCCAAAACGGAATGAAATTTCGGAGAGCTACAAATTCTTTAGTCGTTGCCAACTGGAGGGAGAATCTATTCAGGCTTTCCTCGTCGAGATCCGCCGCATCGGAGACAACTGCAACTTCGGCAGTTGCCTTGACAGGATGATCCGAGATAGAATTGTCTGCGGTGTACGCTCAGATGCAGTACGGAAACAACTCCTGGCAAAAAAAGAGTTAAAACTAGACGAAGCCGAAGCGATAGCGATAGCTGCTGAAGCCGCGGAAAACGATGCGAAAAAAAGTTCTCCAGAAGTAACACCACTACTGAAAATGCAAGCGCGACGCCGGCCAACACCGAGACAAAGCGCCGAAAATGCAGCGTGTCGGCAATGCGGCAGATGTGGAAGCTTGAAGCATCACGCTAACAGCTGCAGCTGGGCCAAATCGCGCTGTTATCACTGTGGTCAACGTGGACATCTCGCAAAAATGTGTCCCAATCGCCGTGACAAGCTACTCGGGGCTGCTGCACCTGCGCCTCGTGGCCAAACATTAACAGCGCAAGAAACCACTTCGGAAGATTGCTATGAAAATGCTCATATCTGGACTTTGCTGTCGGCGCGATCGAAGTGTCTCGAGCCGCCACTTCGCCGCGCATTCAATTGGGGCGGTGTAGAACTGGCAATGGAAGTAGACACAGGATCACCAGTATGCGTCATAGCGCGACAGGTTTTCGATAAGCATTGCAAACACTGGCCAAAATTGAAGCCTTCACATCTGAAACTTTCGTGCTACGCTGGAAGGCTGCCTGTGTTAGGCGAGCTTCAGCTAGTTGTTGCGCACCAAGGTGTGTCAGTTGAATGCACACTCATAGTGCTAGACTGCAACGGACCAAGCCTGTGCGGGCGAGACCTGTTAACCCTGCTGGATAGAGCTGGAGTTCCGGTACTGCAAGTCAGTAGAGGTGAAGTGCCAGTGGCGGGAGAAGCCATCAGCCGCATCAATGCCTTACGGAGCAACTACGAGGATGTATTCTCGGATGAATTGGGCGTGATGAAGGGACCCCCAGCCAGCTTGGTGCTGAGGGACGGTGCAGTTAGCAAGTTTTGCAAGGCAAGACAGCTTCCGTACGCGCTCCGCGACAAAGTGGCAAAAGAGTTGGATCGGCTAGTGTCGCTAGGCATAATATCTCCCATAAAACATTCGGTCTGGGCGACCCCCATAGTACCAGTGCTTAAAAAAGATGGCACAGTGCGGATTTGCGGGGATTTTAAAGCCACCTTGAATCAGGCTTGTGCACTTGAGCAGTATCCCCTTCCGGTGATTGAAGACATGTTCGCGTCGTTAAGCGGTGGTAAAGTTTTTAGTACACTCGACCTGAAAGACGCCTACAACCAGGTGCCACTAGACGAAGCTTCACGCAAGCTGTGCGTGATTAATACGCACCAAGGGCTCTTCTGTTACAACAGCCTGCCGTTCGGCATTTCCTCTGCTCCTGCTATATTTAAAAGGAAGATGGACACCATTCTAGCGGGCCTTCCTGGAGTTCAGGCATACTTAGATGACGTGCTTGTGTCTGAAAAGGCGGCAGAAAACGGAGCTCGGCTGAAAACTGTGTTGCAGCGATTTCGAGAGCACGGCGTAAAGCTGCGATACGACAAATGCAATTTCAGCCAGCCATCGTTTACTTATCTGGGACACCGTATCGATCGTCTCGGTCTTCACCCGACGGAAAAGAACGTGGAAGCTATCATGAAAGCACCGAGCCCTCGTAACGTGAGCGAGCTGCGTTCGTTCGTCGGAATGATAACATTTTATTCAAGGTTTCTGCCGAACATGTCAACCGTGTTGTCCCCGTTATACCAGTTACTGGAAAAGAATACGCGATGACAGTGGAACCACCCCCAGGAAACAGCGTTCGTCAAGGCCAAACAGTGCCTCAAGGATGCCGAAGTGCTTGCCTATTTTGACCCGTTAAAGGAGCTGAAGCTAGAGTGCGACGCTTCGCCACACGGCATTGGCGCAGTTCTGTTTCACACAGTAGGCAGCGTCCACAGACCGATCGGATTCCGTTCAAGGACTCTAACTAAAGCCGAGCGGAATTACTCGCAACTGGAGCGTGAGGCGCTGGCACTAGTTTTTGGGGTCACCAGATTCCGAGACTATCTGTTGGGCCGTGAATTCACCTTGGTTACAGATCACCAGCCTCTCCTTGGATTGCTAAGACCCGACCGCCCGACACCCTCTATGGCTGCAGCCCGCATTCAGCGTTGGGCACTCTATCTCGGAGGATATCGGTACAAACTTCACTACACTCCCGGAAGACAACTGCTGAACTCGGACGCCCTCAGCAGGCTTCCGCTGCAGTCACCCAGTAATAGTATAGAGCCCCAAGAGCCGCAAGAGTACGTTTTTTCTTTGGAAAGCCTGGACGAAGGCACCGTTACGACACGAGAACTGAAGGAACTCACAGCTGTCGACTCTACACTAGATCTCGTCAAATATTACGTGCTACACGGTTGGCCGAAAAGCTTTAAAGGCCTTGAGCCGTGCCTGGCGGTATTTTTTGACCGTCGACTTGAGTTGTCCCTGGCACATGGGTTAATATATTGGGGACATCGAGTGGTTATACCTGCCGGTGCACGAAAACGATTGCTGCAGCTGCTGCATGAAACCCACCAAGGGTCATCGCCGATGAAATCCATTGCGCGATCGTTGTTTTGGTGGCCAGGCCTTGACCGAGAGATTGAGGAAATGTCGGCTCAGTGCAAGAATTGCATCGACAATTTGCCCATGCCGCCAGCCGCTCCACCAGCAAGCTGGCCACAAACGTTTGAGAAGTGGTCGCGCATCCATGTGGATTTTGCCGGACCGATAGAAGGCAAGATGGTGCTTGTGCTAATCGATTCGCACACCAAGTGGATAGAAGCAATCCCTCTGAAGCACGCTACCACGACAGCTACAATCCACTGTTTGCGGGACATATTCAGCCGATTTGGCGTGCCAAGAACGATCGTTTCCGATAACGGAACACAATTCACTAGTCGTGAATTTGCAACATTTGCCGAGAGCAACAACATATCCCACGTTAGGACCGCCCCCTTCCACCCGCAATCTAACGGGGCTGCCGAAAGAGCAGTCCGAACGGTGAAAGATGGTCTCCGGAAGTTGAGGCCTGGCAAATTGGAGCACAAACTTATGCGTCTACTGCTCAATTACAGAAGGACGCCCCAGAAGAGCGGCAAGTCGCCATCAGAGATGCTTCTAGGATACCAGATTAGATCGCGCCTGGATACGTGTTTCCCGAAGGGTAGTGGAGACGCACCGTTGGACAGCCAGGAGTGGCTGCCCCAACTGAAGAGCCGTGTGCACGTTCGCAACTATCGGACAGGAGACAAATGGATACCAGGGCATGTGAAATCTACTTCTGGGACCAGAATGGTTACAGTAGAAACACCTGGAGCAATTGTCCGGCGGCACGTGGACCAGGTACGTCTTCGGCATGCAGGAAAGCAGTCACCCGACACTGCGGAAGAGGCACACCCCGACGGCGCTACAGAAACACAGTCACCCGACACTGCGGAAGACGCGCGCCCGGACGGCGATACATTCAGGCCAGAGGAATCTGCATCACAGCTCGATATGAGACTGGAAGGATCTACTTTGCCGCCTGCAGTTGGGGATCATCATGCTGACGGCGCATTCCCGGCACTTCCGTCATCCGGAGCAGTAGTGCCAAGCGAACCTGCTCAAGCCTTACGACGCTCGACGAGGACGAGGAAACCAGTTGACCGATTTTAGGTGGAGGAAGTGTTGTATCGGCCGCTGTGTCATTGTGCAGGCTACACATTGCGCAAGCGTGAAGTTTTCTTTGTACCTCGCCATGTCCCCCCTTTCCATTTCCCCTCTCCCCTGGAATACTATATAATCACCCTCTGTTGCAATAAACGTTGGTTTTCGCTTGTCTCGTTCCCAGGCGTGTACGCTCGTTCCGTTCCTGCCGTGGCCTATCGGCCGCGGCTATGTTACATATACTGACATCGCACAGCACACGGGCGTCTTTTCTCTTTTACCTCCATCGAAACGTGGCCGCCGCAGTCGGGTTCGAACCCTGGTACTCCGGCTCAGTCGACGAGCTCCATAACCAGTGACACACAGAGGTGGGTAATTTTTCTTCTTTATATTATACGCCTCGAAAAACTCTCTTGTACTACGGTCCCTATGCCTGTATAAAATTAGTAGTCTTGTCTTTCTAGACAAGACTACTGCGGAAAGCGCAGCTTCTTTTTTTCCACAGCCGCCGCGGTGGCCCAGTGGTTATGGTGCTCGGCTGCTGACCCGAAAGACGCGGGTTCGATCCCGGCCGCGGAGGCTAGAATTTCTTTGGACGATAAATTCTAGAGGCCCGTGTATTGTGCGATGTCAGTGCGCGTTAAAGAACCCCAGGTGGTCGAAATTTCCGGAGCCCTCCACTACGGCGGCTCTCATAGCCTTAGTCGCTTTGGGACGTTAAACCCCATAAACCAAACCTTTTTTTCCACAGGCACTGCAAATGTATTGTAACTTGTGATACTCATTGCAAGAGAGATTCGTGAAATGTTCCGTTATCATCTTTCATCCAAAAAAATTCAGCGGTCAGTCTCCGCGCATCCTGTGCGCTCTATTTCTGTTTTCAAGATGAACTACGCCTCCTGCTTTTTTATCTCATTGAAAAACCACTCTTGATTAACTATTATAAGAACTTAAGCATGACAAAATCTTCTTGCACTACGACATCTGCGTGTTTCTTGGGCTGCACGGTGCGTCATCAGCTGTATTTGGCGCTCTCTTTTTTTTTCAGCACGATGCAGCAGAATGTTCATAGCTAGCGTGGTGCACAAGAGAGCATTTGTGCGATGTGTCGCGCAGCCACCTTTGTTACATTAACCGAAAGCTTTTGACGGTGTGGGATCCTACCGGGCGTTTTTTTTAGAAGGTCCAAAATTTTTCAAGAAAGATAAATTCCTTTAGATTTATTTTAACCCTGGGGCTATGCTGAGGGCTACGGCGGACGCCAGGTAAGAGGCAAACTACTTTAACTAGTTCGCTGATTAACTGAATACGTAAATTAACTTTTAAAATTTTTATTTTAGGGGATATGTTGTACTAGCAGAATTGTAGATCGTCTTGCAAACAGTCCAGCCAAGAAAAATAAATTTCATGAAAAAATTTTTTTCCGCGCGTTGCGAAGCGAGAAAAAGTCACCCTGGTAGGCAGCTTCACACTGTAACACAGCGTCTGGGAGCGCCTGTGACGTAGCTCGCTCCGCCCTGCGCTTTGTGTCAGTGCGTTTTGGTTCCAACGCGGCATTCCGTGAGGCCGCGGAGCTAAGCGAAACAAGCAGCGATAGCGCAGGCCGCCCGTCCGGGCTTCAGGTGATATCATCCGTGTGACGCAAAGTGCAGGGCGGAGCGAACTACGTCAGAGGCGCTCACCGCCGCTGAGTTACGGTGTGAAGATGCCTACCAGGGTGACTTTTTCGCGCCTCGTAACGTGCGTGAAATATTTTTAATTAAAATTATTCCTTCTCGGTTTGACTGTTTGGAGGACGATCTCCACTTCTTCGAATACAACATAACCCATAAAATAAAAGTTAGAAAAGTTTATTAACATATTTAGTTAATCAGTGAACTAATAAAAGCAGTTTTCCTCTTGTCTGGCGCCCGCCGTAGCCTCCAGTATAGCCCCAGTGCTAAAATAAATATAAAGAAATTTACCTTTTTTTTAAATTTTGGACCTTCTAAAACAAAACACCCGGTATAGACGCTGGCGTTTTAGTCGGCAGGAACTGTTTATTTTTCGTTTTGTTTGTTTTTCAGTACTTTCTCCAAAAGAGTGGATATCACATTTGGTATGCAGCTGGCTTTATTCAAATGCTTAGCATGTGCCTCAGAGCTGAACCCCATGCACTAATGACAGTTTTTTCTCAAGCAGCTTCAATACTGCTTCATCGGGCCGCGTTGCAAAAGCTCACAAAGACAATAACAATATAAAGTTTTGTTCTGACGTCCTATAGTTTTGAAAATAACAGCGTAGGTGCATGCGCAAGATAAATGATTTCAGAAAGGGTAAAGTTTAGTATTCAAGCGTTTGTAATGTCACGCGCATCTACTCTGTTTCGTGCATGTTTTTCTACATACGCTCTTTATTTCATGCAGTGCAGCGTACCGCTACACCGTCCCAATAAAAACGTGCTGTAATGATTTCATAACTTCCCCTTCCTAGATGTAAGAAAGATCAGGTGGTCGAATGACTCTGCATCCTACAACTAAAGCGCCTGTCCCTCGCCTTGTTTAACTCCCTCCTCCTTGTTTATGTAAAACCGGAGCTGAGGTATACGCACCCAGTGAGGCTAATCCTTCACTTCCTTTTGTTGTCTTTTTTTCATAGGTAACTGCTGCTAGCCGTCACTGCAAAAATAATGAAACCGTAGCTGCATAGAGTAGCTTGCTTTCGTTAAAGCAAATTCGTCGCAGGTTGGCAAAGCTAGGCCCTTCAGTTCTAAGCCCACAGTTGTGTGCAACCGTATGCAACATATTTTTATTTTTCGTTCGTCGTAGATTCCTCTTTCGTGTATCGTGACTTTTAAAATGAATTATTTGGCGTTTCAAAAGTTATGTTTCATGCGTAAAAAATTAAACCATAAGCAGACCCAGTGAGAAGTTAATTGTCACAGAACATGCCTCATTAAGTAAGCTGAAATAATAAACTTGCTCTTTTTTGCAATCTGCCAGCATATGCACATCTCAAAACTATAGGTGTTGAAATTCTTGGAGTGCGTCATTATTATAGAATTTTATCCGTGGGGCTGTCTTCCCCACACACTTCTACAAATTTCTGCATCAATTCATGTTACTCTTGACTCCATGACAATGAAGATTGGCACTCAACACGTCCCCGGTATACAGTATAGCAGCCGCGTACCAGCCGCCGCGGTGGCCAAGGTGGTTATGACGCTTGGCTCCTGACCCGAAAGACGCCGTTGGATCCCGGCTGCTGCGGTAGAATTTCGGTGGAGGCGAAATTCTAGAGGCACGTGTACTGTGCGACGTCAGCGCACGTTAAACAACTGCAGGTGGTCGAAATTTCCGGAGCCATTCATTACGGCGTCCCCCATAGCCCTAGTCGTTCTGGGACGTAAAATCCCCATATGCAAAACCGTGTTTTTGCACGGTGATGTAAGGGCCCGCCCATACCGGGTGGAAGATTTTCGAGACGCGCTCGCTCAGCTATCGCTCTTGCCGGAAGTGGTCGCCCTAGGGGCGTATCGCATGAATCATGTCTGGGGAGTGACTTTCAAAGACAATGAAACGCTGAAGAAGATTTTCAGCGCCGGGGAGTTGAAAATGAAAAGTGCCCGCTGTCTTGTAATCGATCCCGCTAACATGGACGTACGAATGAAGCCTCACTGGCTGCTTCCCAGCGTTCCGGACGAAGATGTGCGGTTTGCCTTCGCACCATTTGGAAAGGTGACGGACGTGTCGAGGGAGCGGTGGCGCGTACAAGGAGTGTCTGACAAGGGCTCAACGACGAGGCTTGTGACTTTGAAGTTGAACACCGGTGTGAAGCTGGACGACCTGCCCCATCAAGTGAGCGTCTCTGGCGAGCTGGCGCTCGTGGTCGTCCCAGGCAGGGCTCCGCTCTGCCTTCGATGCCGTGGCACAGGACATATCCGCCGGGAGTGCCGGATCCCGCGGTGTGGTTCCTGCCGCCGGTACGGGCATGAGGAGGAGTAGTGTGCTCGTACTTACGCCAACGCGTCACCGGGCGGGTGAGCAACGAGGACTGCTCGGTGCTGCTAATGGACGAAGCCGACGCGGAGGAGGCATCGAAAGCGGCAAGTGAGCCAGCGGCGCAAGAACCCAGGTTGACGCCTCCCCAGACGGATCAGAGGGGCTACCCAACGTCACTGCAGCACTTGAAAAGCTGCTAGGAGCTCCCGTAGCTCCTGCACCAGGCCCCGCCACGCCGAAGGGTGGGACAGAAACATACGTGGACTCTTTGGAGCGTGGCACCCAACCTTCGGAGGAGCCCATGGACGCTCTCTCGGCTGCAACCGGGAAACGCACGCATGATGAAGCCGGTTGGAGTGCGTCTAAACTGGACGCCAGCGGTAGCTTGAGCCTCCGTCCAAAGCGCAATTTACGAAGCGTTCGACTTTAAAGCGGCGGCCAAACGTGCCGGCCGACTCACGGCAGGCGGGTAAACCGCCTCCTTAGGTTTTCTTTTGCTGCTGAGCTTCCTTCGGGGTGTGGGGGTTGAGCGATGTGTGTCACGAAGGTAGATACCACATAATAAGGCGTCCTTTGTTTTCAACATGGCAGCTAACCTACGCGAAGTGCTACGTGTAGCCACTTTAAACGTTAGAGGCCTCGGAGCGAGAATGCGGCAATGTCAGCTAAGTCGGCTTCTTCTTGAGAACGACCTTCACGTAGTTGCAATCCAGGAAACAAAAATTGAAAGCCAAGAAGCGACAGAAAGAATGGTGTCTACCTTTCGTACGCACTTTGATGTGTGTGTGTGTCCTTCTGTCGGTGCGTCAGGCGGCTGTGTTCTCGGTGCGTCAGGTGGCGGTGTGTCGGTGCGTCAGGCGGCCGTTTAATTGGGCTTTATGGAAACTCAATGTAAAGTTATTGGAGCAAGAACGCTTTGTTAGTAAAGTAGGAAAAGAGGTAGAAAAGCTGCTCATGGACCAACCGTCAAGTTACGCTGTTCAGTGGGAAGAATTTAAGCAGTTCGTCAAAATGAGGGCAATTGAAATAAGCAGTGTTGTAAGATTTGAAAAAAGGCAGAAGGAAATCCAGCTCCGTGAGCAGTTTGCGCTGCTCATTAATGTAGAAAGCACTCAGCCAGGAACTTGTTTTAAAGAAATAAGAAATACAAAAGTGCAGTTGGAAAAAATAGACACAGATAAGTACAGAGCAGCGGTGGTGCGCGCACGCGCCGAGAAACTGTGGGCAGGGGAGTCGCCAACAAAACGAGTATTAGGCGATGAAAAAAGATACGCTTGTCAAAAAGAAATAAGCCAGATACAAAACGGCGACGAGGTATCGCCCGATAGCGTCATTATCAAGGGCGTAATCAGAGACAATTTCAGTGACTTGCTGGGTCACACGCAAAGGGCGGAGGGCAGTTTCCATAACGATTTTCAACCGTTTATGCCAAGGCTCGACGATGAAGTCAGAATTCGTCTTGAACAGCCAATAACCGTTAAAGAGCTAGAGGAAGCAATAGATCAACTGCCATTTGGTAAAGCACCCGGTCCTGATGGTTTAGGAGCCGCCTTTTGCAAATATTTCAGGTCAGAAATCGCCCAAATTCTGCTGAAAGTTATTGTCGAAGCTTACGAGAAAATGCGTACGCCATTGTCATTCACAACATCGCACACTGTACTCATACCGAAGTTTGCTCAGCCAGAAAAACGTCTGTTGGGGGGGGGGGGGGGTGTTATCGACCGATGAGCCTTACCAACGTAGATTATAAGATATTCATAAAGATTCTGGCAAAGCGAATTCAGGGCGTCATAACCATGCTAGTGGGGAGTCATCAAACTTGCGGTATGAAGGGTCGGAGTACCGCCACTAATATACACATAGCGCGAAGTGTGCTTGAATGCTGCGATGCCCTAGGCGACAGGGTGGCAATGATGCAGCTAGATCTCGGAAAGGCCTTTGACCGTGTATATCATGAGGTTCAGTTCAGCTTGCTAGATCAGGCTAATGTGGGCTGTGTAATAACGGAGGGCGTACGAATGGCGTACGCGAACTGCACAATGCGCGACATTGTTAATGGGGACCTGACTTAAAGCCTACACACACGATTTTCAGTGAGGCAGGGATGTCCTTTGTCACTCCTATTGTTCGCAATCTATCTTGAGCCCCTTTGTCTGGCTCTACTAAACTCTTAGTGTATAACTGGCTTCAGGTTACTGTCAGCCCATGTAAAAATCTTAGCTTATGCGGACCACATCGCCGTGTTCTGCTCAAGTAAACAGAGTATATGTGAAGAAACGGCTGTTGTTGAGAAGTTTTTGCAAATCCACCGGGGCGCAAATAAATTGGGAGAAGAGTTATGGATTCTGGCATGGTGACTGGGAGGAAACACCAGACTATTAATCCCGACTTCGGTGGGCCACAACTCCGACGTCGTATCTTGGAGTACCGCTGAACTCTTATAGCAACCCCGAACCATACTGCAATTAACAGGTGGCAATGGCAATGGAAAAGGCCAGTGGGTGGCAGGGGCGACCACTATCAATGCTCTCGCGCGCCACTGTGTGTAACCTGTTCCTCATCTCCAGGATATGGTATGTCATGAATGTGTTGAGCGCCTCGCGGATCAATATTCAAAGGATTCGTCGGGTTTTTGCTGTATTTATTTGGGCGTCGACATGGGAAAGAACTAGTCGAACAAACTTATTCTTGCCCGTGAAGAAAGGAGGTCTCGGTTTTGTTCATTTATTTGTACGACAAATAGTGTCCCGCTTTATGTTTCTTCGCGACCAGAACGATATTTTTCTTCGCACAGTTATGCAAGTTCGTCTATGTCGATTGCTACCAGGAGTTGTAGTATGCTCTGTTGAAAACATGCGTGGTACAGTGAGAGGTTATCTGCGTGATGTTGTGCTTGCGTGCAGAATGTTACAAGTGCGATTTTCAATGCAGTACCTCTCCAATGTCACTAGAAAAAATCTGTATAAAGATTTAATTGAATCAATGCTCCCTGTACCCATTTACCGATTGTCAACCTGCGGAGGCCCAGGAGCAGATGTGCTCAAAAGGGTTAAAAGAATGCCAGTTTACCCACATTTTAAAACTTTCTTCTTCAAACGTCCCACCGGAACACTGTCGGTCAAAACATAGATGCATGATAAAGGACTCTTTGTCCCTTGCTCAACAGATTGTTTTCTATGTAAAAAACCTGAAACAATAGATCAAGTGTTTTTAGATCGTTGAGATGCGTTTTTCTTCTGGGATGTGCTTCAAAGAACCTTAAAGAAAGATTTACCGCTACACCCGCATGGCATCAGATTCTTACCGATAGGAAAACAGGACATGCCTTATGACACTATTATGCTCCTTGGCCTCCATAGTTTATGGAAAACAAGGACACAATTCAACCATGCAGAAGTAGTTGTGAGATCTCCACGCGAGCATTTCACTGAAGGTGTCATACGTCTGAGGGAAGTGCATCAGGCACTGCATGATCAGCCAACTTGGTTAATGTGTTGGATGACTTCATTGAACAGAAAAAATTTTAACCTGTCGTGTCAGTGCAAGTGTTGCTGACATGTTTTACTTCTTTCTACCCATTGTGAAAATGGAATAAAGAAAAAAAAGCAAAACCAGCTACCTGATGCGCTCCATCCGCAAACGGTGTTAGCCGCCACCTGGAGCTCATATTTCCTTTCCCTTTTTGCTTCATCGCATGACAAGTCCGATAAATTTAATGAAACGAAGGCAAATAGGTCGGCCAAAACTCCTCAGGGAAGAGCTGCGTTAAACATAACAGCAGTTTCACGCAGATCATTACCGCTTGAAAAATCATTACAAAGAAAAGTTCAGAATTATTTATTTTTGATCAGCCTGTGAAAGGCGTTAACACACAGCACCCTCGTTGTATTGGCTACCTAGCGATTTGAAATAAACGTGCGATCTGCTGGAGCGTAGTCTGCATTCAGCCACCCACTATTACCATTCTAAAGCCGAGGTGAAGCGGCACTAACACATTTAGATTGCCATCCTCAAATATTGCTATGACAGAATGTTTGTTACTTTATCTCTGAAGGTTTCTTTTTGTTCTTCCTTTTCTATCTAATTGCAGCGGGTGCTGTTCAACGCGTGCGGTTTACCTGTGACAAGTGCGGAGGCTTCCCTTCCAGGGAGCACCAAGAGTGGCACTGGTGGAACCAGCACCCTGATTAAGCTGTGATGCAGCAATGCAACGCGGATCAGAAGCATGGATTCCTGTAGCGCAACACTCTGGAGAAGGACATACAACATTAGTAGTGATGCTAGTATTATTTTAGCTTGACCAGCTCTGCCACCAGTGTTGCTTTCTGGTGACGTGACGAAGAAGTTCATGAAATAAATGTTTTTTCTTTATTTCTTCCTCGGACAGTGGTTAAGAGAATGCTAAGGCTAAAGGCTGAGAGCATGACGAGGCCTTAGCTCCTTGTACAGGTTCTTGCATCAATGGACAAAACTGCAGAGATAACACTTTGGTCAGTAGTACGGATACAATGTAAACAACTCCTTAAAAGGCAGGATTGCACCGTCTTGTACAACAATCTGAAGCGATCAAACGTTGTAATCGCACTAAAGAAACCGCAGCTTCTGTTAACACCTCCAGGTTTGTATACAAAGGGCACAGGCAAAAGGAAACAAACTGCGAAACTGGCACTACGAACATCAAAACCAGTACACGAGGAAAGCAAAACTACCACACCTGAACAATTTTGTCTCGAATGGCAAGCATTACATACAATTTCCATGTGTAAACAACGGAAGTCGGATGCACAATTCAACCGATTTGGTAATAGTGCATATTGCAACCGCGCAAAACGACTAGGGACGAAGCAAGGAAAGCACGGGACAAAACTCGTTTTGAACTGTGCTTTCCTCTCTTCGTCCGTCGTCGTTTTGCGCGGTTGCAGTATGCACTCCATTGTCAACCACCAACAGCCCGCCTTTAGCTGTTACTTGATAACAGTCTAGTTACGAAACATCACTGAGTCGTGTATGAAATTACTGATTTAAACAATAAGCGTATGCATTCATATATAAAAATGTTAAAGATTTGTTGAAATCAATGCCCATTCAAGAAGAATTCAACAGTTTTGTAGGCTGAGAAGTTACCACGTGGCGACCATGATTAGTTCTTACCATAGGCGCTCTCCGTTTAGGGTCACGGATCAGGTATGTACTGATATGTTCTCTCGGAGGGATAAGCAGTTTGCTTTTCCTGGTTTGCTTTTAGCATGCTGTTTTGAAGCGAGAAGCTTCACTACGAGGGTTGGAAGCAAGCTTCGCGTATGCCGTGAAACCGAATGGCGAGTTATGCGCATGCGCGAAACCGAGTGACGCCATGCGCGGCGCAGGTGGCCGCAGCCGTCGCCGCCGACTCGTCACTACTTAAAAAAAAGAAACTGCGTCGAGACTGGGAATCGAGCCAGCGCCTTTGGGAGTTGAAGCGGAGACGCTACCACTCCGCCACAAAGGCTCAAGGTTTGGGCATGAATAAAGGCTCAAGGTTTGGGCATGAATAAAGGCTCATGTAGCGAATGCGTGGGTTTCATAAATGAAATAAAATGAATGAAAAAATCAAATAAGAAAACATATAAAAGCATTAAAAAAAGGCGTAAGAAATCAAATGAAAAGATGTGTAATGTGAAGCAAAAAACGAATAAAACTTGTAAAGAAGTCACCGAAAAAGAAAATGAAAAAAATCTATGAACAATGAAAAAAACCAATAAATATAAAGAAAAACTAAACAAAAACAATAAAAATACACAAAACAAACAAAAATAATGAATCAAATTAAAGAAATATTATATAAAAAAATAGAACACAGAGTGTTCCAGGAAATGCTTTCGCCTTGCAGCACTTTAGAGAGCCAAAGTGCCCCCTGAATTTTAACCGCCCCGACTTCCGTATACTCCTCAGCCTCCTCACAGGCAGTGTGTGGACGGCCGGACGCCTCCACTATTATCCTGGTGCTCAGAGTGCATTATGCGCGAACTGCGACTGCCATGACGTCAAAGCAAGCGTAAGTGAAACTTTTCGCTTGTATATCCAGGCTTAACCACAGCTAAGCCACTGCCTAATTTTTTTAATGAAGAGTGGCCCGGTCCGTAAGTTGCGTTTATCGCGTTTATAGTTCTCACACAAGCGTAGCACGTTTTTTTGTGCGAAAATTATTTTTATAGTTATAGGCTGTCGTCGTTCCCCAAATTAATATTTCATAAATTAACCTAGAGCAAAGAAAATGATAATATAATACATGTTTCATAACGGTGGGTATCAGATTCCTGATTTTGCAGATGCTCTCAGTTATTAGCGCTAAATCAGGTTTAAAATTATTAACATGCGTAGTCCATGAAAGCTCTTCGCTGAACCATACGCCGTAAAATCTTCGTTCTTTTACCTGTTCTATGAGAATTTCATTACAGGTTATGTTTTTGGTTGTATAGTCATGCCATTTTAGAGCTGGAACATTATGCACTTTGTTTACTTGTATTTAGCCTCAAGTTGCACACATTGTGTCAGGGACGCCTGACGTTACATCATCAACATCAGATTCAGCTCCCTGCACAATTGCAAATTGTCGTCTCGGGTACATATATTCACTTACCCAGGCAATTCGCGGTAATCAATATTATAGGAGCACAATTTCTCTATAAGCAAATCATGTGGAACGGTGTCAAAAGCTTTACGAAAGTGTAAAAAATTACAGTCCACAGTGGTGCTGGCCTCTAAGGCTTTGGCAGTGTCATGGGCGAATTCGCTCAACTGCGTGACGCACGACAGTCCTTTTATAAAACCGTGCTGGTAGGGGTTTAACAAGCCATGGGTGTCAAGGTGCTTTATAAATCACAAGGTGTTTTTTTGTGATGCTAAGCTGTCACGTGAGATATCGGGCTTCTTGCTAGTGAAGGCATACCTTTTTCAATTCTCTCTTATCATTTACGCAAGGCAAAATGATCGCAATGTTCAATTTAAGAATACCTTAGACATTGGTGCAAGGCACCCTGGTGGGAATTAATGAAAACGTGCGCATCTTGTATTTGAATGGCTATCACCTTCTCATCACACATAAAATGCAGTGGTATTCCCGCCAGCTCATCTTTCAATATGGCTATGAGAACCATCCTGGCTCTCCTCAAATAATGTATGTGGGTGCATTACATATAATCTGTTCATTTCTTCTGTCATGGGCTATCTGATCGCATTTTATTTTCTTATATTAATTCCTATTTTTAGTTTCTAAAGCAGTAGTCAATTTCTTTTCTCGTCATTCAATACATTGTTACCGGCACTGACAGCTATTGGTATGGATGTATTTATTTGCAGTTGCCAGCCGGCAGCATCTGCAGGGTCATGCGGTGCTTCCTGCCTTCGGTTGTGCCATCCCTCCTCAGCCGTTCATGGTAGTTATCTTTTTCAGTGATGCATATTTTACCTGCCTGTTAAAGGGGTAGAGACACCACATTTTTGTGTTGTACCTCTGGGTTGTAAATAATGCGTAGCGATTCAGTGAGCATAGAACACCATCTTAGAAGCATGAACTCGCATTATATAATTAATAATCGTATTATTTGTATCCAGCAGTTTCGGTTTCGGTTCGTAGTTGCCAGGTTTTGCCAGGCTTTTACATGACGTCAAAAACCAGACAATGCGTTGTCACGTGGGTCCGGAAAGCCGTGACGTCGTTGTAGGCATGTCGTCTGCTTGACACGCACGTGGTGCGCGTAAACACGGAGAGCCGGGCGGAGGGCAAGTCGCAATGCCGAACAGCTCCGAGTCGGAAAGAAGAGTTTTATTTCGGCGAAAACACCGATTATGAGGAATCGCGGGATGACGCAGACGAGGAACTACACTAGGCCGACGGGACCCCGGTGCCGACGCGACAGCGACGCCGACGGTCGCGTCGGCCAACCTGGTCGTTCCCCGACTAGCCAGTCACACTGCACCGACGACGACGACGATGCCCCAACGACCAAGCGTCGTCCTAGTGTGACAACGCCGCCAACCAAAGATGCCGACGAGACCAGTCGGCCGACGTGTCTTGGGCAGATCGGTGGCCGAGCGAGAACATTCGCCGACCAAAAGCAAGTAGCGAGCTCAGAGCGCGAAGTGCAATCATTATTTAGACAAATAATGCACGAGCAGCAACATTCATCAAGCCATATGGCCACTTGGCCGACGCGCCGCACCGATCGTCGCTTGCGAACTGCGGCCCCACTACAAGCAGGGACACGGAGCGGTGAGCATCGCTGCGCCACTCTACCCAAGCTCCGCCCACAGCCGGTGTCGCACTTCGCCGCCGTGCAGCAGTGCCTGAGCGCTGCTTGGGATGCTGTACAAATCTCATAAGAAAAGACAAGATCGCCTTGTTATCAGAAAGACTGCTGGAGCAGTGACAAAGCATGCCTGCTTATGTTTCGTGCTTTCGGCAACGGCATCGCTCGCGGGCGCTCCGGGTGACGAGCTCTGCTGCTGCCTGGTTGCCGTGGTCGTCGCTAGGCCTATAGCCTCTTCCGCATCGAAGTCGCAGCGACCGGCGCTTCGGAAGTCGCCTTCGCTATAATAAACGGCCTACTCTACACATCGCTTTACTGTCAACAGCATCATCTCACAATAAAATAATAGTATGGTAAATCTCCGCGACGCCTTCAGCAGCGAAGCGAGCGGGCGCCAGGCGAGCCGGACCCCAACGTCGGGCCAGCGGCAGCTGCGAGGCGGTTGTGGCAAGAAGTTTCCTCGTATCACAGTCGTTACCTTTGCCAGCAGCTCAGTATTGGTCAGCGATCCTCAAAAATGACACATTTTTCACATTTATTATCCCAGGGTTTATTATTTACGTCAAGAACACAATTTGCTCGTTTTTATGACGCCGGCAGACGGGATCCAGGCTGGCCGGCCGGCATGATCGGCGTACTTCACGTTCGCACAAGAAAATACATAACATCCATGATACCAGAGAATACTTCCTAGATTAGGGCACCGGCAATATGTCTGTGCAAAAGTGGATCTTTCGGCAACGACATCGCCTGCGGCAACGCCGGGCGTAAAGCACCGTCGCACTCGCGAGCGTGCAGAAAAAAAATACTCGTGAGCACTCGTAACCAAGGTTGCTAGGCCGCGAAGCCGCAAAACTTGGTCCAGTACGTCAGAAAAATGTGCAATGACGTAGGAAATACTTGCTTGTGTTTTCTTCTCTGTTCCTACGTCACATTGATGCACTAGCGATGGCTCAGACTTCAAGAGTGAGCATTTTCACAAACTTTAAAAATAAATTAAAATGTTCTAGACCTCCCTTAAATATAATACTTCGCTCTTAAGGTCCTCACATACAAAGGAAACGTATGGCAGTCTTTTGTACAACCTTGGAATTTGATGTCTCTACCCCTTTAAGAAAAATATTCTCAACATAGGCTCACTGCCATGTTTAGAAAAGCATATAGAACACTACATGCGACTTTACAGGTATACCTAAGCTTATAATTACATTAACTGTAAATCTGTACAAAATACAATCGCTCACGTAGCTCTTGACACAGTGCTGTTGACAAAAATAGTTGAGCCTGCTTCAGGTGCAGTTATTATTGCACACCTGTTGCCTGTTATGCATATGGGTCCTCTAAAAGTACCAAAATATTTGTTTACACCTCTAAAAATGTTGTGGTCTACAACAATACTTTAATGGTGTTTCAGGCACGTTCACCAAAATGTCACTCGGTATGTAACATTGCACGATGACACCAATTCTTGTATGGCATAGCATCTTTGCAGTGTACTCGGCAAGCTGCTGCCAGCACAGATGTATTGCGGGTTTATAACTACGGCATGTGGTTATACTGTACAGTTTGTACCTCTACGTTCTGAAAACTGTATCCTTGAAAATTTTAAAATTGGTTAAGGCACTCTATTAATTTAAGCACCAGAATAAGCTTACGCGATAAAACGGTGGTTGCCGCCGAGATTTTGAGGCTCCAAGGTGAATTTATAAGAACACCCGCATTTCACGCGCGGAAAAAAAGATTGTCTTTCTTTCTAGATGTGTTTGACCTAGCCCTGGTTTTGCAAACGTATTACATGCCGTGCCTTTTCCGTCAACTTCCCTTTTCTTGCATCGTTTTAGCTTTTAGACTTCATACTAGTTGCTGAATTTCATTTTTTGATATCTCTCGGTTTTACTGTACATGGTCTTTCACTTTTAGTCGTGTTACTCGTTCGCTTCACCTTTGTTGCTCAATTCTCGTTTGCTAATCCAATCACCATTTTGTTTCTACCTCATGTTTTTATTACTATTTCACCTTTCTTTTTTCACTACGCTTGATCTCTGTTTGAATTGTATGGTTTTTAATCCTTTTTTATCGGACCAGTTCTTAAATATTTTCTTGGTCAATCCTATCCACTGTTTGACGAGTTGGCGGTCTTTTAAAAATGACTTGCTTAAAATTTTTCTGTCACCTTGTCCTGGTTTTGTGCTTGTTTGCTCTATCGTCTGGTTTTGGTTTGTAGTTCTTGTTGTTTTGCCACCCCTTGTCATATCACTTCCTGTTGCCACGAACAAATAAAATCGCTGCCTGTTGGCGCCTGTGTCTCTGGTATACATGCTGTGTGTCAGAGGTTCTGGAATAAAGTTGAAGTTCAGCGCCTGTGCAGTCGCCTTTTCACATTTTGTCCCTTGTCTGTGTGTCTGAGCGCTGTCAACCACAATCGATGCATTGAGCTGACTGCTCTGCAGCTTGATTGCTTAAAATTTGCCGCTTCTTTTATGTTTTTCAGGAAAGCATTTGGCATTTAAAAGGCTAGGTGTGTGCTCTGAAAATCTAAAAAATTATGTCCTTCTTGTGGCCTTTCGTGAAATTTCACCTCACCTCACTTTCTAGCTTGTCAGCATGAGATCCGGGCTGTTACCCACAGTTTGCTTTTTTGCTCTTTTATTGATGGCCACCGTGTATGAGAGACAGTGCCATAGGGTTTGGGAGACAATCTGACTTCTGCGTTGGCCTGAAGCACAAGCTTTTGGATGGGGGGAGGGGGGGGCAGGTTTAGGGTGCAAACGTGTTGGCTGTAACTGCGGTTTGGCCATGATGGTTAGTCCTTTATTACTGTGACGCAGTGTCATTTATCTAATGCATAATTTGATGATGCAAAGGAATCTTGCATGTAAAAAATGAACGTTCATTATAACTGCTGCCATTAAAAATGTGCTGCACTAAAATGGGTGTCTGCCGGCATTCAGTATTCCAATAATTTCTTTTTTTCAGCAAAGACACGACCACATTTCTTGGCTCCTAGGAGATGCAGCTAGGAATCTGCTGCAAGGAGAGCACTGGAGAGCGTGCGGGAGCAAGTTTAAAAAAGCATATAACAATAAATAAATTTATTACTTTCCTTTCAACTAAGCTATGAGGCATATGCGTGAATTACTCTGGAATGCACAAAGATTGTGGTAATTGACAGGTGTCTCTTAACAAGCTTTGCATCCTTGTGCATGACTTCAGAATAGACAAAGCCTGTGTTAACTGACAGGTGATGGTTAACACAAGAACTGCGCAGTAACGACATTGGCACAGCGTATGAGGCACTACACAAGGCAGACTACAAGACAATAGACAGACTGCAGTATACAATGCAGACTACGGGAGACATGCACAAAATATGACAAGACTGTAGACTACAAATATTTTCTGTCGTAGAATCCTGTAGTGAGTTTTGACTGGGAGGCGCCACAGTGGAGAGCTAGTTATCAGCTGGTGTTATAATAAAAGCTCCACGAGGGAAGGAAACAAAGTTGTGAAAGCCAAACTAGGCTCTACCAAAGATCTTTATGCAAAACATAATCTGCTTGTTAAACTGTCAAAGATGACACTGCAGTAGAGGGAGATGAAGTTGGCTCAGAGCAGTATATTAATATGCAACCACTGTCCTGCACAGAGTGCACATTGACTGTGTCTGAACGCATGCACTACTGAATAAAATCCGACTTGCGACCTCACCTGATGTACTCGAGCCGCTCGGTTGGCCGATAACGCCAAAACCTTTGTTCGAGTACATCCGTGTGCTTTGTTAGAGCGCGAGACTAATCAGAGAAGCCTCTGCAGATAGGGTGACTGTGGAGAGTGTAGCATAGATGGTATATCCAGAATGTGCAGCAATTGAGACAGGTGGAAATAAGGATGCTTCTAGATTTATTACAGGACCTCTGAAAGACATCAGGAGAGCACAAACTTGCTCAATTCCTACATTATGTTTTGATCAACAGCTGAGGTAAACAATGCACTTCTATAAGCAGCAGTGAACCAACAATTGTGGTCGGAAATTGGCAGGCCCTTTCCGGCGACTTTTTCTTACTAGGGCTCTTGTCCATCACATGTGTTTGCGTACGTCGGTTTGAGGTGGTTATCGCTAAATTCTTCCAGACATTACGCAGCCACTACGGTCGCGACCAGTCAGTCGCATCGCTCCAGGCAGGTCAGGAAGCTCTGAACCCCGGGGAATTCCCGCACGCCTCGGCAGCCGTTAACGCTTTCATTAAAGAATGAAATTTTAATTCCGTATACTCCTCTTTACCTGAATCTATGTCAGCTGTTTGCTTCAAACAAAGTGTTCGTGAACACTGACACGAAAATATAGTATTTTGCAAACTCATTAAGCATGATTTCTGTCGGTCCTTTAAGCAACGAAACATCTGCTATGTTTTTGACTGGCGTTTTACTTTAACACTTGGGATGTTTTCCCAGTGATAAGCAAGCTTTGTATCCTGTTTTGTTGGTATCGAAATCTGAAATAGCTGTGTGCACTTTTACACGTTCCTTTTTGGCTTTGCTTATGTCATCCCCTTGGCTTCGTGTCTCGTTCTCCTGTGGCCTTTGGCTACGCTTTCTACAGGAATAGAGCCACTGCTTCGGAGATATTTCTGAGAAAAAGTAGAAGTTTATTGCTCAGATTTAGTCGAAATTAAACGATTTCGACTAAAAATAACAAGATGACGTTTCGGCTCCCACATGGTAGCCGTCTTCACAGTCGGAGTGAAACGAAGAATCGTCGTTTTAAGTATGGTGTATGACAAATCCAACACAACCTTGTGTACACTGGATGCAACTTACCATCATAGCGGTTTATTCTATGTGCGGTGGTCTGAATAATGAGGCACTCCAGATAGGGCTGCGGTACTCTGTTCTTTTCTTAGGCAATCACACGTTCCTGCGCCCAGTTGTTGTGGCTGCTAGATACCGCATTCTCGGAAAGCGCATTCCAAGTCATTCGCCGATTCATCTCTCTTTTTATCCCAGAACCTTCATTCAATATGTACTGGTTCTTCGATGCACACAGATGCGCAATCGGCACTCGCGAATTCGTACACGGCGCTTGGGAACTTTTTTTTCCCCATTTCCCCCAGAGTCTACCTTTTACACTTACCAGTTCACTTCTGAGCTCTCGGGTTGGCACATGCACAGTCCGCACTTCGTAACAAAATATAATATAACTGCTTGAGCCTCGCTAACGCTTGGAACATAGGAGATCACAGCTCACTTCTGGGCAGCTGTGGTTTGGTGCAACGTAGGACGGGCAAGGTCGCACTCAACGGAATCAATACAATGCGTTCTCTTGCTTTCTCGTCGTTCTCCTGTTGCTGGGCGTGGCACACAAAAACTTCTGTATTTTCTTTCCTTTCTGCTATTAGTAGCCATATCACCTCCAGCCATGGAAAAAAAAATTCGACAACAGTCATCCTGAGTAGTGTCTGCCTTCGTCGGTGCTGCGCCTTTAGATCTTTTGAAATATATCGCTGTATCACTTCTCACGCAGTGCACGTGCTTAAAACTGGTTCCCCCCGGAATCGCGAGATGGTATGAAGCTGCAGAGAAGAAAACGGCGAGGAAGGGCAGGGATGCCACTCTCGCTGCTCTGGCGCAATGGCTGCGGTCAAAAACACCCAACCAGAGTTGTCTCGCGAGACAAGGAGTTGTCGGTTCGCTATAGTTGAGCATGCCTCCCAACCCGCCTGGAAGCGCGCACTAGTTCACGCGAACTGTTTGGAAATATGCTCTTGTGTGTCGGCATGTTCGTTTTGTGGCGGCAGCGCGGAGTGGCTTCCTTAAATGGCCGTCCGCAAAGAGCGATGTTTCCGATGTTGCAGCGCCTCCGCACGCGCTGAGCAAGCATGCGTGGACGCACTATCAATGAGCGAGGCTGAGTTTTCGCGCAAATGGTCGACGTACTTCATCGCCCTGCGCGGCGGTCGAGTGTCGGCCTCATTACTGCCCTACTGACGTGCTCAGTGCTGCGGCACTGCGCATGCGCTCGAATATTCAAATCATTGAGTTTAGAATAAGTTTTGTTTCGTATTTAAACTTCTCTTTCTGTGCCTCCCAACCAAACGCCAAAATTCAAACAATGGAAGAGAAACCCCTCTGCTGTGATAGCGGTGGCCATGAATTTGTGTCATATATTATGCTGAATTGACGAAAAGCTGGAGCTAAAATTCTACTCTAAAGACAGCATAATTTTCCTTCGTTTCAAGCGTTATATTCCGGAGCGTGTCTGGACCTTATTTTAAAACAGGCCTTTTTTTTTCACGGAAGAGCGTGCATGCATGGTGCGACCATAATATACACAAGGTTTTAGGCACTTTTGTCTCCAGGCGCTGCGGTGGCGCAGTGCGTATGGCACTCGTCTGCTGACCCGAAAGACGCGGGTTCGATCCCGACCAGTGCGGTTCAATTTCGATGGAGGCAATATTCCAGAGGCCCGTGTACTTTGCGATGTCAGTGCACGTTAAAGAACCCCAGGTGGTCGAAATTCTCGGAGCCCTTCACTACGGCGTCCCTCATAGCTTGAGTAGCGATGTTAAACCACAATAAACCAAACCTAAACCAAGCTTTTGTCTCTGCTTCCGTAGCCATGCAAAAAAAAAAAAAAACCCGACGTCATAGAATTGCAGGCTTCTGCCGAGCGTAATTTATTTGTGCTAAGGCATTGCTCGCCGCTTCTCGCATACGCTTTAGCAACAATCCAATTTCCGCATGGAAAGAAAGGGTCACTGATAACTTCTTTATTTGATAAAAATCGTCGTGATGTCTTTACAACTAAAAGCAGTTTTCTTTCGTGGTCGAGGCTAATACGAGTCCCGCACTGGTGGAGCTGATCGCTTTAGTGCATGAATAAAAGAAATAATTCTCAGCATTACAACAATGCTGCGTCACTTGTATCTAGGAATGTTCGTGCCAGTGATGCCAGTCCCGTTTTTGAAGATTTGAGAAACAGTCACCACACTTGATGCATATGAATACGTCAGCGTCTGTAATAGGAAGAAAAACGAAACAGAATTATCTTCAGTGTAGAATATCCTAAAGAAGCTGCCATATTTTGAGCATCGCATTTGGTCTCATCCTTCATTCGGTGCACGCATGGGAAATAACAGATGGCTGCTGCACAATTCGGGGCGCGTTTAAAAAATTTCAGCAAGCTAGGTGAACAACATGCATATACGGGCATATCTATTAAAGGCTGTTCCGAATGATTTTCACAATACTCAAGCAGGGCAGAGACTACGAGTAGAAATTTTGACGTTGTGTAAGGCAGCTGGAACCGCGGAGATCACATCGCAAATGTGAACTCCATCTATGAGTTCACATTATCAATATCAGGTCAAGTGACGAGGAATTGCAAAACATAGCAAGATTTAATTCACGACGTTTCGGCTGGAGGACCAGCCTTTCACGAGTATACATGTGTGTGTGTGTGTGCGCGTGCGCGTGCGCGTGTGTGTGTGTGTGTGTGTGTGTGCGCGTGTGCGTGCGTGTGCGTGTGCGTGTGTGTGTGTGTTTTATAGCTGCCATCCTCATCTTCACTTTATTCGAAGAGTTAGGCTAGTGGCATCGAATGCGATGAGACCTATCCCATAAGCCTGCCGATACCTGCCCGTAGCGATCGAGGAGCACTAATCACGAACCCCTAAGAATCTCAGAGGTAATTTTTCTTAAATATATCACAAGTGTTTACATTTTTTAGCTAACCAGAAAGCATAGGTAAGCTGACAGCGTCTCAATAAGTGCTTTTAGTCACTAAGCCATGAAGTGTGCAATATATTTTTGGAGCAACTGCTAAATGCCTATCATGTGCGCGAATCACCAATGAGAATTAATTTTAAAAACTGT
The DNA here is from genome assembly GCF_055824585.1 of Amblyomma mixtum. NCBI lineage: Eukaryota > Metazoa > Arthropoda > Arachnida > Ixodida > Ixodidae > Amblyomma > Amblyomma mixtum. The sequence continues at coordinate 154,920,734 of NC_143021.1, read as the reverse complement.
TGTAAAAAAATTCTCACACTCCGTTTATATTTTTTATAACCACCGATGGACAATTACAATAGGTCACATTGCCATCATGATGATGAAGAAGAATGATGCCTGAGATGAATACGTTTATGATACGAAAGCGTACTTTCCTTCTTTCACCGAAGAAGCCGCCAAAGTTCCAGCGTGAGAATCCGTCGCAAAGTGCCTTGGCTCCTTGAAACGCCGTTCCAGTTCTCGTTGAGCCAAGCGCTCGCTCTCGAGGCCGTCAATGGCGCGCAAAGTCTCGTCGATATTATCGAGATATACGTGGTCGACCTTCCGAGGCTCGTATCGCAAAACTTCATGCAGAGCGGCTAGCATTCGCTGTCGAATACTGATCCCCACATACTGGACTGCGAGGAAATGCCGCGCCGGCCACAGGACTACGTACACGACGCTTTGATCCTGGGTCAGGTCATCTTGGTATTCGGTTAGGAAGCAGGCAATGAGTGCTCCTTTGTACACTCTCCAACCGAGCGTTGCTTCGTGGTCTCCAAGCCGAAGCGCAAATGCCATCAGCTCCAGCATCTCGAGACACTCGTCCCAGGACAGTGAAACAATGAGGGAGTGGATCCGCCACCCTGCGTGGCGGCGCAACGGTGACAGCATGCAGCGCAGCCACGCTATGCGCCGGAGGCCGATTTCTTCTGTCTCAGCCCGTTGCACACTTATACAGATGCAACTCAGGATGTCGTCAGGTGGTATTTGTTCCAGGCGCGGCAGCCACGACATCTGCGCTGCGTCCAGGCTTTGCAGCTCGGCTGGTAGAAAATGGGTAACCAGACGCCGAAGACTGAGCGTCTGTCTTGCCACTGCCGCAGATGCCATGGAGAAGCACAGATGGGACGATTTTCAACCAGCGGTCGTCGATGAGGTCGCAAATGTGAGCCGATCACGGCCGCTGCTGTTTTCTTTGCAGGCGGTTCTCCCGGAGGCTTCGGAGGTTTTATGCGAGAAAAGCTACCGCACGCTGCTACCAAAACTGCTTCTTGCAGTTCCGCCGCATTTGGAAGCGCTGCAATTTCAAGACGCACTCGAACCTCTTTCCCGGGCACACTGTCCTAACAGAAGTGTGCAAACGCCCCTTGTCCTTCTTTTATAGGTGAATCGGAAGTTATCTTTTGAAGGAAAGGAGCGTACTTATCTAAAGTGGAGCACTGCCCTAAACGGAGAAAATATAAAATGCACAGAGTATCGTTATCAAGCCTGATAAACATGCCTCGCTGATTTGTGTGAAGAACGTCAGAACTCAACAAGCCTCCTGTAACTAGTTCCTTGCGCGTTATGATGAAATTTTTTCGTGCATTCGTGCACCTGCGCTGTCGGGAATTACACTTGTTTTCCTGATAAGAATTAATCTTGCGTTACTTTGTTGCCAAGCGTGATACAGGAGGAATAGGCGTCATGTTTTCGGGAAGCGAAATTTCGGGCGCGAGCTGCAATATTACAAGAGCCAAAAGGGGAAGCGTTAATCTCACGCCCCAGCTTAGATGACGTCACTGCCCTTTCTTTAGAGAAGACTGTTCTATAAATAATTTATGCCGCTTAAAGGGACACGGATCGAGTCAGACTCTTTTTTTTCCCATCTGCGAGTTCCTCCTAGCACATTTTTAACATTTATTTTGACTGTAACAGCGGCATGTTTTTTATTCTTCTCCCAAAGAGATTTATTACTCCCTAGAATGCATGCATATGCAACAGATCTTGGTGGAATGTTTCAAGCTAGAGCATTGTAAGCGGCGACAAACGTGAATATTTACTCCAATAATGGGCAAAAAAGGGGAGTTGCTCTTGTGTGTGCAGAAAGCATTAAGGGAATCAAGCTTCCTATCATGGACACTGCATGAAGTCCCTAATAAGTATCATGAAATGTGTTATTGGCGGACGACCTTCCTTACTGGTACTTCATCGATTCCTCTTGGAAGAATTATGGTCACTGTGCTACCGTTTACAGTTGAGCCCACTTATAACGAACTTGATCGTCACGCGGCATTTGTTCGTTGTATCCAAAGTTCGTAGTAAGTGGACCACCTATAATACGGTCAAAAAGAGCAAGCGAGACGAAAGTTAACTTTATTTTTGTAAAAAGTCCGTGATGCACAGTCCGTGATGCACAGAAGAACGGTTATGCGCAACTTGCTGTTCTTCCCTCCTGCGCACTTGTCGCCTTTCAAGGCATATGCGTTTTAGATGGCAACATCTGATAAAACGCAGTCTCGTCGGCATTGTAAACGTCCCGTGGAGCATAGCTCGTGATTGTTGGGAGGTTGTCGGAAAGCCACGCATCGACGTCCTCGTTGTTCACAGACGCGGCCTAGCCGACGACCGCCTTGGAAACAATTCCGTGGCGAGCCTTAAACCGGTGGAGTCATCCGTTGCCTGGGCTGAAATCGGGAAAGTCCAAAAGGGAGGCGAAGTCTTTAGCCTTGGAGAGCATCAGCGGTCCACTGATCGGAACGTTGCGAGACCGGGCGTCAGCGAACTACTTCAGCAGTGCGTCCTCAACGTCCGCGTAGGTCGCCTTCCGAAGGCGCTTTCTAGTCGTCGGGTCGGCATTCACGGTAGCACAAAGAATCTTTTCCTTTCCCTTAGCAATGGTTGAAATGTTCGATTTCGACAGTCCGTACTTCTTGACCAGTTCGCAGTTTTTTGCACCTTGAGCAAGTTCATTAACAATGGCCATCTTCGTTGCGATGTCGACAGCTTTTCTTTTAGCACCTGGAGAGGTCGGCGTACAGTCCTCCATCGCACCAGGCGCAAGTCAAGCCCTTGGGCTCGCGCGTTGAGGCAGCCTTCAACTCCCCGATCAGGGAAAGGCACGGATGCGGCAACGATGTCAACGCAGTGTCATCGCACAGAAAGAATCGACGGCTCAATGCCCTCAGCGCGGGGTGGCAACGGAGCAACAGATCACGTGGATGCATCACAGCGACGCGGGCGGCGCCACTTTCTCTTTCGTCACCGCGCGCGCGCGCTTTTTCGTTTTCATTTTTCAACGCGCGCTTTTTCTTTTTTACTTTATTTTACGGGGGCCCGACAGCTTCGCGTTCGCTCTAACCGAGTGTTGAGGCCACAAAGGTTCGTTCTATGTGAGACACTGTGCCATTGCCCCAATATATATTTTGACGGTAGCACCGCCCTCGTTCGTACTAAGCGAGCGTTCGTTATATCTGCGGCTGTTATAAGTGGGCTCGACTGTAGTTAAAAACAGTACATTTAAGTATGCCCCTTCTATACCCTCATAGTATAATGCATGCATGTGTGCCTAGGTTCGACGAGTCAAAGGCATATTGAAAGTTATGAATGCTGCATAGAAAAGTAAGAGTGAAAACAGCGCGAAAGAAGCCCGAAGGCGAAACGAAGAAGGGACAGGAAAGAGCTTTCGGGCTTCTTTCGCGCTGTTTTCACTCTTATCACAATGAACCAACTAGCCCAGCAAAAAGTTCAGTTAGACTGCATATAAAGGTTGGCTTTGTTCTGCGGATTATTCTTTCACTTGAATTGCGAAATGAAAGCGATCTATTGTCGTGCATCTGTTACAAAGCCAGCCGGGTCTTTTCGTTGACTGAAGTCTAAAATAGGGCTTATTCTGTAAGCACTTGACTTAGTCCTAGTATACATATACTGGTATAAATACATACCAGTATTCATTGTGTCTTGCATTATGAAGAATGGTACTTTCCCGTATATTTGCAAGGTCCCCCTATTGGAAAAAAAGGCAATGATGTAAATATTGGAAACCAACACTGGAAACCTTGGTGGATTATGGTAATGGAAAATGCGTTGGAATGCCTGGGCATGTTGGAATGACTGGGCATGTTGGAATGACTGGGCATATTGGAATGACTGGGCATGTTGGAATGACTGGGCATGTTGGAATGACTGGGGCATGTTGGAATGACTGGGCAGGTTGGAATGACTGGGCATGGTGGAATGACTGGGCATGTTGGAATGACTGGGAGATGTTGGGGCAGGGGCCATGCAGCAATGTTATGTCTGTCGCAATGAGACAGCAAATTTCAAAATAGATGAAGCTCCTACAGCCAGTTTTATTTTGTGTTCATGCTCCTCTTGCTCTTCTTTAGCCACTTGTCAATGCAGCTGGGCCCCATGAAACAGCCTTGTTGATGTACCACCGGTGCATGAGGGCTTGGGAAAACTGGGCGATGCACTCTGCAGAAAAGATTGAAATGAAAGAATTAGGATCCACAAGTTTTTATTCTTGCCAGTATTAGAGTGCTAAAAAAGTAAACTCCGTATTGTGGCCACAGGAATAAAGTGAGCCTAAATCAAGAACTACTGAAGCTATTCGCACTCAAAAAGAAAAATAATTTGAGGTTCTTATTCAATATATCATATGCTCGTCATTAAGTACCATCATCAGCAGCATAACTAGCACCACTGCAAGACAAAGGCCTCTCCTATATCCCTAAACATAAGCCTGACGTGTGCCATAATGAGCAAAATAAAAAAGCCATCGTTTTTTGTCCTCTGAAGGCTTTTAGTGGGGTATTAATAAGAGGGACAATATAAAGGTAACATCAGAAGGGTGACTGCAGTAGCACAGCTGAGATGTCGCAGACGATACACTACGAAAAGAGGCATACAATCCATTGATACATCAGTTGCAAAAAATAAAAACAGCAGCAAAGAAAAGGTAAAACAAACCATTGTCAATGCTCCAAGCGATATCACTTATTTCCATAATTTTGAGGGACCACATGCAATGAAAATGTGGTGAGGTAGAGTCACAAGCGAAGGCCATTCTGTTCTCGATTTAATTATTACTAACTCTATGCAGCTGAATGCTTTTTCTGGTGTTTTATCTTGTTGTGTTAGTGACCATCTTCCTGTGTTTGCTTGCATTGAGAACGCTAGTACAATAGGAAGTAAGTCCACATCAATCACATACCAAGCTATTACAGAATCATCATTGAAATCCTTTAGGGATGCGCTCATGAAAGTATATTGGAGTAAGATAGCTGAACTTCATGATGCAAATGTTGCCTATAATACGTTTGTCGATTGCTTTAAACAGATATATCACGACTGCTTTCCTCTTGTAACACGCGTGAAAAGTCGCAGAATCCGCAAGCCATGGGTAACGCCAGAGCTTCGCGGAGAAATACAAATGAAAGACAAGCTGTACAGAAAATTTTTGAGCAGCCGGAAGGTTGAGGACCTTGCGGTATTTAAGAAATATAGGAACAAATTGACTAAAAAACTGCGGTCTGCACGAACAGCCTATCACGTGTCACTTCTAGATGTTAAGAATGCTCGAAATGGTGTACTATGGTCGAGATTAAATACACTTCTGCAGCGGGACAGTTCACGCACTGCATTAACAAAATTAAATATTGATGGAAAGGAAGTTTCTGGCGTCGAACTGGCTAATGTATTCAATACTTTTTTAACGAGCTTGGCTACCCGTGCTATAACACGTGCTGCCGGATCTGACGCTTGCAAATATGTTCGAATTCAGAATGATGAAACAATTTTTCTGCACCCAGTCACGGTAGACGAAGTAGTGTCGGTGATAACAAGTCTTAACAATAGCAGTAGCTGTGACATTGATGATATCCAAATACGGCCAGTCAAGCATGTAGTTGACATAATTGCTCCCATACTTGCTCACATCTTTAACATCTGTTTAGAAACTGCAGTTTTTACGAAAAAAATGCAATTAGCAAAAGTTGTTGTTCTTTACAAAAAAGGAGATCGCAACGCCCTCGCCAACTAACGACCAATCTCTATTTTGCCAGTGTTTTCGAAAGCATTTGAGAAAATGCTGCATCTAAGAATGTCAAATTTCATCCATAAATTTAACTTGCTAACACCATTTCAGTTTGGCTTCTGCAAAAGCAAATCCACTGAACTTGCATTACTCCAACAAAAGGAATATATAATAAAGCAACTTGAAAACAAATCTATTGTCATTGGTGTATTTGTGGACTTCTCAAAGGCTTTTGACCTGGTAAATCATAAAATCTTACTGAATAAATTACACTACTATGGTATCCGAGGAAAAGCGCTCTCATTGTTAAGTTCTTATTTGTCGTTTAGACAGCAAGTGGTGTACATAAATGGTATACAGTCTGAACCGAAGCCGCTCTTCTACGGTGTCCCCCAAGGCAGTACGCAAGGGCCTCTACTCTTCAATATTTACCGAAACGATATTGTCAACATTAGCGATAACACAAAGGTTTCCATCTATGCAGACGATACGAGCGTATTTTTTTCGGGTGAAAATGTTCATGAACTTATCAAACAATGTAATGCCACAATGAAAGCTCTTGAGGTCTGGTCTGCAGTTAACCTGATGCAAATAAATGAGAGTAAGACCAAAGCTGTCATATTTAGGCCGAAAAATAAAGTTATCCCACTGCACGATAATATTATATTAAACTCGCGGGCTGTAGAAATTGTTGAGCAGTTTAAATGCCTTGGGGTCATATTTTCTGCCAGTATGTCATGGGATTATCATGTCAATTATATCTTGAAAAAAAAATAGCTCAAATCACTGGTGTTATAGGCCGTCTAAAATACATACTTCCCACAAAAATTAAGATGCTGGTATACAATTCAATATTCAACTCGCATTTAAACTATTGCCAGTTGGTGTGGGGCACTACAACATTCACTAACCTTGAACGTATTCATTTAATGCAAAAAAGATATCTCCGAAATGCATATAATCTACCGTTCCGACATCCCAGTGCAGCTTTCTTTTGTCATTCCAGAGTTATTAAAGCACATAATCTTTATAAATATCGCCTCAGTGTTACTTTTAAAACAGAAATCAAGAAGAATGTAACAAATCTTAAAAATTTTGCAGAACTAAGGAAAAAAGAATCAGTCTATCCAACAAGACGTGGCGAAGAATGGACAGTGCCAACACCTCGACTAAATCTTGGTAGGGAATGCCTTCAGTACACACTTCCATCTCTTCTAAATAGGTATATCCACATTAACCTCGATTTGTTTTCTTTTTCACGTCATGAACTACATAATTTGTTTTTGCATAACATTGTTTAAGTTTCATTATGTATACATATTGCTGTTTCGTCTATTCTCCGGTGCTTCCTTGATGTGCTTGTTTTTTAAAATTGTATAAACTCTTGTGTTGCCTCCCTGTCAATAATAAGGATTGTAGACTCGTCAAGCTGCCCAAGGGCAGCTTTTTTCTACGATTCCTCAATCTGTAGTGCTAGATGGGAAATAAACTTTGATTTGATTTATTCTTCAATGGGAACAAGAAAAATTTCTTGATTTAGTTGTGATGGCATCCTGGTCTGAAGCGGGGCAGCAACATTTAACATTAAGTTGTGGAAAAGTATTGTAGAGTATATGGAACACACCTAAACGAGCGTTTCCCCTTTTATGCAGTGATGTCTGGTGGTCAAATGAGATGACTGATTACACATATGCTGTACCAAGTGTCGCTGTTGGATTAAAGGGAGTTGGTGGCGTAGCATCAAACAGTTTGGTGCAAAATTGAAAGAGCTAGGGAATACTTCAGTTTGTAATCAATAAAATTTTTATGCATAAACTGCGCAGCATGGCAAGAGCACACAGATCATGACATCTCCTGATAAACCCGAGTGCCCTTGTGGTGCCAGCAGCATGTATCGTGACATGCTCCAAGTATGTGGGGCTGCATCTGGTTAAGGTTTCTCCATACCATTAACCCTAGAGGTGGGAAAGGAGGTCAATACGTTGTGACAAAACAATGCAGACAAGACAAGGACAACGAAGGAATAAATATGATGGCATGAGTGCTGACTATTGCCAATGTGTATTGGAAACCACGTCAAAATATATACACTGTGGCCTAAAAAAACAACGAACAAAGGGCACTTTGTGTCAACCACATTGCATGAGTGTAAAACAAAACAAAAACTGACAAAGAAGCATTTAAGAGCATGAACTCTTCCTTAGGAAGCGATAAAGAAGGTGTGCTAACACAGTGATTGCGGTTTTTTTTTAAATTTCAGTGGCCTAGATTATCTCACGCACAAACTTTTCTGTGTCTGTCAGGCAAAATGCAGAACATGAATTCCGGTTCACAGCGTTTAGGATCTGGCAAACAATTGCAATTGCGACAGTGAATCATCAAAGTTCTCACGCAAGCTTTGTTCACATCGTCGTGGTGGTCTTTTAAACCTCTCAGTGACACACTTGCCTGTTTTCCCAATGTAAACATAGCCGCATTTCAAGGCGTTCGAACACACTATGTCTTCTGTGCAGTGCACGAAGAGACTCTGATGGATAATCTCGGTTGACTACAAGTACTGAAACTTCATAGGGTTAGAAAAACAATATCGATGCCAACTCGACTGCCTATTTAATCGGTGCGACCAATTGTGGATGTAGGGAAAGGTACGTACAAACTTCCTTTTGGGAGTTACAGTCTCGACGGGGGCACAAAAAGAATGTTTCAACTTCTGCTTAAAGCAATCGGCTAAAGACACTGACAAAGGTTCTGAATATCCAGTAAAGGACAAACGGCATATGAGCTGGGCAAAACTGGATGTCATGGCAATCAAACAGGATTTCATTAAGGAATTTTTGAAGCAAAGGTTAGTGACACCTCTTGACCAGCTTAGACTGAACCGAAGAAAATGGTAAAAGTAGCTTGTTTTTCCTTAGCTCGTAAGCCCAACAAGTGTAACCACCCAAGATTGAGATCCAATAAATGTGATGACATATTATCCTCTATAATTTCAGTGGTGATTCAAAGTGGACTGAGGCTTTGACTGAACTCCTCTCTCACCTTAGACAATGCTTCGTCAGGATTGGAGATCCTGCAATAAGCCACGTAACAGCGGCGCTAATAGCTTTTTTTGCAAAAACAAGCTATTCTGAAATGTAATAAAGGTGGACTGAAGGTATGAGCTTAAAAGTGCGACAAAATTATTCACCAAAACGCCTGAGACGTTTGGAATGCCACTGCTCCATTTAGGTTAATGAATTCTTCAACACATTATTGATCCTGATTGAGGGATGGCGTAATATAAATCCTTATGTCAACATAGCACCCCATGAAACTGGTGCGAGAGTTATTGTGTAGAAACTGAGTTACTTTCTCTGCAGATCTTACACGAGAGGAGTCATCAATGCTCAGCAACTTAATTTTATGTCGCAAAGAGAAGGCGATTTGTTTCTGACAGGTTCCATTCTCTTAAACTACAACCCTCAAGGAGCAGTCACCTTTATGGGTCTTTGCGGTAAAGAAGATAGCTGGACAATTTTTCTTACTGAAGTTGATGGCATTAGCCTGATGGTTAAACTCTAGATTGTTAATGTTTCTTGGCACTGGACTTTGCTTTTAACAAATCAGATAGTAAGTGGCACTCAAATTCAGAATACACTGCATCTGTGGCCTTGGACTGAAAGGCGCCTTTCGATACGACCACAAAACCACCGTTTATCAGCAGTTGAAAGCAAGAGGGCCCACCCTCTTAAATACGACACAGTTCGGCCTGTGGGCAAGTTCCTAAAGAGGGTTCAAACCGTGACACTGCATCAAAACATCCCGAAACACACCTGTCACACTCAGGTCTGTGCGTGGAAAAGGCAACTCGTCAAACCATGGCAAGCATCTCCACAACAGTTCTCTTCGGAGGAACGGAAAATTTTGGTCCATAAGCACTTCAAGGACCAGACGAGGCAGCGACTCCAAGCTGAAGGTGCGCACCTTGTTGTCAAACTCTTGTGCCTGAAAACAAGCCAGGGAGTGGCTGGTTGACGGTGTCACGCACCGTTGACCAGGTGAAAGCCATCTGGAATGCCACTTTGCAGCCACTTTGCGCTCACTAGCCCGGAGCAGAGAAGCCAAGGCACGAGTGTCTGAAAACAAGGTGCACAATGTCGACACTGAGTTGCTGCCTCGTCTGCTGCTTGAAGCATATACGGGCCAAAATTTGCCATTGTTCCTTCGAAGAGGACTATTCTGGAGCTGTTTGCCATACTTTGACGTCTTGCCTTACTGTGCCTGGACCTGGGCGTGACAGGTGTGTTTCAGGGGGCGTTGGTTGATGGGGTGTCGTGGTTTGAACCATGCCAGGAACTTGCCCGCAGGCTGAACTGTAACGGGTTTAAGACGGTGGGCCCTATCGCATTCAACTGCTGATAAAGAAGGTGGTTTTGTGGTCATGTCTAAAGGCGTCTTTCTGTCCAAGGCAACGGAGGCAGTTAATTCTGAGTTCAAGTGTCACACAACAGCTGATTTGTTAATAGCAATGTCCAGAGCCAAGAAACTATGTAATAATCTAAAGTTGAGCCATCTGGCTAATGTATCAACTTCAGCAAGAAACTAGCAGAGGTGCCAATGAGAGGTCAAAAGACCACGGTTACGATGTGAACAAAGCTAGCAGGGGGAATCTGATGTTTCATTGTCGCGACTGCGATCGTTTGCCACATCCTTTATGCTGTGAGGCGTAATTTCTTGTGCTGCATTGTGCTAGACAGACACAGAAAAGTTTGTGCATGAGATGATCGAGGCCACTGAAATTGTAGAAAAAACGCAATCAATGTGTTAACACACCTTCTTTATCGCTCCCTAAGAAAGAGTTCATGCTCTTAAATGCTTCATATTCAACTTTCGTTTTGTTTTTGACAGATCCAAAGTGAATGTTACAAGGCGCCCTTTCTTCATTCTTTTTTTAGGCCACAGTGTATATATTTTGATGTGCTTTCCAATAAACCTTCTTGAAAGTCAGCACTCGCACCGTCGCATTCCTTCCTCATCTTTCTCTTCTTTGCGCTGTTTTGACACGATGAATTACAAACAAGCCCATTCATCTGTCTTGCAAAAGTCAATACAGTCAGAGTAGCTGAGATAGTTGGGGCATCCTTCAGAATAATGCAGTCATAAAGACAAGGTTGGGCCATAAAGACAAAGACTGTTATTGAATGGCTAATATTAATGTACTTTAGTAATGTGCTTGGTTTGGTTTATGGGGGTTTAACATCCCAAGGTGACTCAGGATGAGGGACGCCTTATGATTTTGCATGTTGATATGCTGGGCTTCATAAGAGAAGAAGTACAATAGTTTTTTAAGGCCAGCCGTAGAACAGGAAGCAATGAATCTACACTAATATCAAAGAATGAAGGCTCAAGCATGAGAGTGTAGCTAAAAGGTTATAATGACAAACATGAAAAGCTTTGGAGAAATTCAAGTCGATGACACTGCCTAAAATAAAGAATCTAAATTTGGGTGAAAATCTGTTGTGAATTCAAAAAGTTGGATTGCACATTAGTAAAGAGAATGGGAGCCGTGATGACTGGTATAGAAATATTAGTTTGAATTATGGTGGCAAGTAATATGCGGACTCATTTCGTGCTCTAACAGTTCATGCAAAATGCACATCAATAAAATAGGAGAACAGTTTGGGTATCAGAACGGTTTCCAGCCTTAATTATTGACAGGTCAGCTTCAGGTTGTCAGGGATAGAACCAAGAGGTTTGGATTGGCTAACAATTATTGGTAAAATCTGTCTTCAGATATCCTCAGTAGTTTAAAGTATGTCAGAAGGCTTCTCACACAGCCCTCAGGTACTCGAAAGCCTGTGCTTATCAATGACTTTCGAGACATGATGAGAAGCAATGGTTAATGCAGTGAAATGGGTAACAAATAACTGATTTTTCTCAAGAAAGTGCCCATGGAATATGCTGTCAAACAAATTTCCAAGGATCCTTCAATTAAGCCCAAAATGACAGTTTATGAGTAGCCACTTTGTTATAACCATCACATACAAAAAAAGAGACACCAGAAGCCCTCCTTATTCACTGAAAACAAGGGAGAATTATGAGACATCATTCCGGCACACAAAATCACACGGATGAAGAGAGTAGACTCCATGGACACCATATTTCAACTGAGGTTTATTCCACAACACAGGCTTTTTATGTGCAAAGGGGTACTAGTGATCCCTGGGGCTGAAAAGTATTTCCGCCACCAGATAACAATTATTCAGGACGGCAAAAATCAAAACACAAAAAAACATAGGGGTAAAGGTATCTTGCCACTCACATTAAACACATCGGCACGCCTATGCATCACCTACCTGGCTGACCCAACAAACATATTTGCCTCCAGATAATCTATTTCTTTTTCTGGAGCGCTGCAGAAGGGCTGCTGACGTAATTCTCTTTTTCAACAGAGATACAAAAGGCTTAAAAAATTTCCCAGCCCTTTCAAGTGCTAAACTTGCACAAGGCATGTTTTTCTTTCAAAAACGCCTTGCATGCTCGCTTGTGCGAGCAAAGGCGAATGTGCTCAGCTAAATGACCTCTGCCACTTAATGAATCAGCTGTCCTGCAATGTTCAAGCAAGCGTTCATTGATGCAAGCCTCGTCTGTCTAATGTAATGTTTGCCACAGGCAAGGAGGATGCTGTACACCATGTCAACCTCATGTTTAACCAGGGGTTTGGTGTGCTTAGTTTTGTAGGCAGGCTTTTTCATAACGTCATTTATCAGGTGGCACATGCATCCCAGCTTTCCCAAGCTGAAAATACGACATGTACATCGTGTTTGTCACTGGCCTTCTTGAGGCGGTGTGACACCTGATGGCAATAGGGCACAATGACAGGTCACTGTTGCGAATGTGCGTTGTTTTCCGGCTTGCGCTGCCCAGCACACTTCATCTCTCGAACCTGGCTTTCTACCACTAAGGCTACAATTTCTTTTGTGAAAACTGCCTGCTCCAGTCTCCTTACTTGCGCATTGATGCTGTCACAGAGTCGTGACAGCGTCAATGCCGAAGTAAGGCGACTGGAGCAGGCAGGCAGAAAGAGAAATAGATTATCTCAACGCAAATGTGTGTTGGGTCAGCCAGGTAGGCAATGTTTAGTCACGCCAATGCATTCAACTTGAGTGACAAGCTAACCTTACGCCTATGTTTTTGTTTTTGCAACATTGAATAATTGTTACCTGGTCGAGGAAACACTTTTCAGCCACAGGGGTCACTAGTACCACTTTGCATGTAAAAAGCTCATGTTGTGGAATCAACCTCAGTTGAAGTATGGGGTATATGGAGTCTACTCTCTTCGTTCGTGTGTTTTTGTACACTGGAATGATGTCTCATAATTCTACCCAGAACCAATTAGCTCAGCTCTCCATGCTTAGCAAAAACAAGGCAGCAGTAATGAAACCAGTTCTCATGTGTGCACTTTTTCTTTTACATCTGTGACCTGCGATGAGTGGCATAAAAACACATATTTAAGTTAACACACATGCATCATAATGTGAATATTCGTAGTCAAATAGTATCACATAATGCAGCCAAAAACATGCAGACATTTCGCACTTCATGCATAGAATGCAACGGTTAAAAGAAGAGCAATATTGAATGTAAAACTTCAAATGGCCTGCAACCGGCCCATTGTGACAGCCAACTAATATTACTCATATAAACATGTAAACATATCAGGCCAGAGCTATCCAAACTGCTCCAAGCAGTAGCATTAAGGAAAAGAGCAATGAAAGTAAGAGAACATTTCATGGCAACCACAAGAACAAAGCACAATGCAGTAACAACTTACAACACAGCTTTTGACTTCATCTGGTGGCCACAAAATCCATGCCATTGACTCGGACTGGAAGACAGATGTGCCACCTGCGGATACCAATTTCCCATTATCACTATGACAGGAGTACAAAAACAAGCATGCGAACTCGGTCCAACAGTGAATATCACATGAATGTAAAAAGATCAGGAAAAATATACTTGCCCAAGTATACGCCTCAATACAAAGGAAAACTACCCTGTTTAAAATGCATCAGTTCCCCTAGCACTAGTCAAGGAATCTTGCTATGAGCAAAACAAATCTGCGTTCGAAAGCGTAGATAAACATCGTAATAAGTGAGACAATTATTGCGTCACTTGTTTTCCTCAGAAACCAATTTTCAAACAGCAGAGTGATCGAAATGCAAGATCCTATACTCTGGGTAGCCAGAAACGCTATCGGTATCATAAAAAAAAAAAATCTTCACATACTCATTTAAAAATTAGATCCTGACGGCCGGAAATTAACTTTCGTTGGTAACTGCAACCTGAGACAGTGCTTTCTTTATAATGGGGTTTGAATTCAGATGCGGAAAATGGGCACTGATCGTATTGGAGGGTTCCGGATTAATTTAGACCACCTAGAATTTCTTAACGTGAGCTGACATCGCACAGCACAGGGGCATTCTTTTTTTAATTTCACCTAAATCGAAATGCGGCTACTGCCATCAGGATCGACCCCACGACCTAAGGTTCAACAGTCTAGGGCCAAGCAAAAACCGCGGCGAATAAAAAGTGTTTCAATCCCCCTCAAAGTGCTAACGCTATCTTGAAAGACAATCATACATTTTACGCACAGCCAAAGTGCCGGTCCTTGAAACGTGCGCGGTGGTGTGAACAAGCATGGGCAGAAACGCGTAGAACGAGGCATATACGAGGACAAATCTGTGCTCAACAAGAAACAAAACGCGCAAACATGCGCATACCAAAATCATGCAAAGCTAGCGCACGCACGGTCGCATCCCCTTCGCCAAAACAAGTACCGACAGCGACAATTCTTGGCAGAGCAACTCACCGCGGCGACAACAAAAGCGCCTTAAACGCTTTTTATAGCATTGAACACGAATACTGCAGCAGTACGACAGGTCACCGTTCCAGCATTATATGCTTCGGATAATGCACGAGTACTGCTTACCTTTTCAGATGATTGCGTAGTCGTGCAGAACGCTGTTTGCCTTCGTGTCACGGGCACTACACCAACCAGTGAGATTTCAGCACGAGTGCTACGTAGCCGGCACTCTCTACCACGTAGTCACACAGAAGAAAATATTCCGGGCCTTATTTGGAACATTTCCACCGCGACACTGCCCGCGCGTCTTTGTGCCTGGACACCCATCCTGGACTACACAAAGAAGCGCACAGACTGAAAAGTTAGAGAGACCAGAAAAATGACACTTTGCCTCGAATAGGCTACGTCGACAGCACTGCGCGATTGTGCACCCTTGAGCAAGAAGAAACACACGCAAACCACAACACAGTTCACGACGGCTCACAATCCAAGTCGCGAATTGTAGCAATCGCCGAAGCTCGACGCACGCGACGCAGCACCCGAACCGCCATGAATGCAGCCATGAGGACTATACAGAAAAACAGCTACCGGCAGCCACCTGGCGGTGACAACCAGTTTTTGTTTCGGTTTCGTTGTGAAAAAGCTTGTATCCTACTTTTTATTTTATTTTTGGTATTTTTATTGGGTATTCAGCCGTATCGGCATCCACAGAAATTGCAGCGATTGCGAGCAATTACCACTGGTAGAAAAGCTCGAATTAACGACCTGTTGCTTGCGCTGCGGTTGAAAAATGCCTGAGTTCTCACGGCAGTATGGATTGCTGCTTTGCTCATTCACGAAATTACATGCCGATTTCTGTTTGTATGGGGAAGTTTTTTTTTTATATTGATGGGAGATCAGCAAGGCTAACAAAATACCCAACGTAGCAGTCGTAGAGAGTAGGTTGTCGTAAAAACATGGTGACGCTGTTTGATCGGCAGCACGACGTGAGAGGCGGCAGCGTTGAAACGCGCGTCGAGAGAACAACCTCCACGGTATATGCTTTCTTGAGACTACAGTGAAGGTGTGCATTTTTTATAGTGGAGTTCTCTCATCCAACGTGAAAACCAAATCAATTCTTAGTATGAAATATGCTGTGTAATTTATATCCTCATATTGTGTTTATATATATCTGCATTTCTATTTTGAAAAACAGTGTTGTACTGGTAATTGTGTACCGAGGTGCATGTATAAGAGTGCAGCCTTGTCGAAATATTCTGTGTATATATTTGTATTCGTAACCCTTCTACAAAGAAGCTGTGTGGCCAGCTATGTGGTTAACAATTTGTTAATTGAATTAGTATATGTCTTGAAATGCACGCTCAATAAAATTTTCTGAATGAAATTGAGTGTTCGGATTCAGGCATGCAGGGCTCTGCAAACCTGCAATTTATTATTTTGTGAACAATGAAGTTAAACTTTTTCTCAAATATTTTGCTAATGATAATCTAAGCCCAAGTATATAAGTCGTTACTTTTTAAAAAAAATTTCTGAAACTGTCAAGTTAACAAATGCACGTGTAAAAAAGAGAAATTTGTCTTGCAGTTTTTATTCTAACAGCATAAAGTGCCAAGTGTACAGTCTTTGTCAAAAGTAACCAGGCTGCATGGTTTGCTTCTAGCTTGTATAGTGGAGCCCTTGTGTTATTCCTAAGGATCAAAACGTGTTGGAAGGTAATAAGACCCTCAGTCCTTACCTTTAGCTACCATTCTAGCTTTAGGGAAGCTGTGAGGGATCCACTGTACGAGCTAGAAGCAAACCATGCAGCCTGGTTACTTTTGACAAAGACTGTACGTTTGATGGATTTGACCCACTGAGATTGTTAGTGCATTGATGAGTTTCATTTTGTCAACCATATAGGCACATGCATGCAGTATCTGCTGCCCAGCATCGGCCATTCAAATACAGCCATGGTTTGTGCCATGCCAAACAAGTAGGTACAGTCGTGGGTAAAAAAGATTAGCACACATGACGGAACACCAGAGCGCCGGAATGACAACGCCTGGCACTGCGGGTGGCGGAGAGGCTGATAACGGGAGTGCCGGGCCGTTCCCATTCTACAGTATTAAGGGGGTCTGCCACGGACAGTAAAATTACTGAGGACTGCCACGGACAGCAAATTAGCGGACTGCCACGGACAGCAAAACTGCTGACTAAAAGCAGCGCTATCATATATTGTTCCCGCGAGTTCCTTTTGACAAACCATCACGGACATAAAAAAACAGTAATAAAAAGAAGCCATCTGTGCTCATGATAACCGAGCCAAAATGAATTCCGCAAGCACAGTCACGTAGGGTCGGCACTTCAACGCTCGGGCGGTGCACGCTTGATAAAGCTTACTTCCTGCCCCCCCCCCCCCCCCCCCCCCCAGGCTGCAAACATGGAAACGGCCCGTTAGGCAGTTCTGCCTACTGCAGCGCCGCGTGGTGAGATATACGAATTCTGATCGCCAGTGATCTGTGCTAATATTTTTTGCTCGCGACTGTACACATCCATAGGCTCCCACCGTGGTTTCCACATAGTCCAGTGTTGCCTGCCAGGCCCACCGAGATAATCACGATGGATACCACCAAGCCCATCCCGTCCCATCGTGTTCACTGAAGTGTCCAGCGTGGTTTCCATTCAGCCCAATATTGTTTACTGAAAGTGCCAGTGCAGCCACCACAATTTCCACTCAATCCAGGGTGGCCCAAAGTCGCCATTAGTGCATCCAACATCTCTCCCATTCGCTCCAACAGCACCCAGCGTGGAAACCAACACTTCCAATCAGCCCACCGTTTTCTCCAACATGGAAACCAACACTTCCATTCGGCCCACCGTTTTCTCCAACGTGAATTTTGCCGTTGAATGTGTAGTGTCGCTGTGTACAAGAAATTTATACAGCTTAATCACACGATACTGATGCATGACTATTGCATCCATATTGCGGTATTATAAAAATAGAGAGCTTGTAGGTCCTAAATTTGTTGTACCATCTATTGCTCTCACTGAATTTTTTGTAATATTAAAGCCTAAATATTGGTTTGCGTCGTTGTACGTCGAAGCCAAGTGGCAATAATTAACATAATGTCAAACAGAGCATGGTAGATTACAAGTTTTGTCCTAGTAGGTACCGGGCTCTTTAACTTTTGTAGTATGCCGACAATGCGGGCTAGTTAACCCTCTTGTTGCTCAATGTGGTTATCCCATAACATGAATTCATTAAAGTAAGCACCAGGTATTTTTATATTAGTCATTTGTATTGTATAACCACCCGATTCTAAATTTGTATGAACATGCCAGATAACATTTTCGGCTCTAAAAAAATCGCCTGCGTTCTACGTGTGTTTATTAGTAAAGAATGTTTCTCTGACCACGAGTAAAGCTTACCGATCACGATGTTGGCTTTTCCGACCATATCATCCGAGGTGATACCTGACAGAAATAAATTTGTCATGATTGTAAATAATATATTCTGTTTCAGAGTCAATTTGTATTCGACCTATAATATATACATTTTATAATATGGGGCCAAGGATATACTTCCTTGAGGTATACCATGGTTTATTTTAATATAAGTTGAATCATGATTATCTATGAAGACATACTGATATCGGTCACTTAAATAGCTGGTTTCCAGTTTTGGTATTCAAAGTTGAAAGTTTATCAACGAATCCAAACAAAGTTACGAGCGTATAGAGCGAGGGGTGCCATGGTACAACACCCGGGTGTGCCGGACACCGTATGTAGAAAATGTAATAGGTAGAGTCTCCTGAATAATACTGAGAAATTGTTCAGAGAAATATGCGTATATTTCCCGATTTATTTTTCATAATCTATATTAATGAGGAATATTTGTTTTTTCCACAGGAAAGCCATTTCAGTTGACGACTTAGGTCTAAATCCAAACTGTTTCATTGTTGTCACATTTCATTTGTCGAGAAAATTATAAAGACAGAAATGCACCTTTTTCTCCAAACCCTTAGAAAAATAGGCGGCGCAGATACTGGCCTATAGCTACCGATATAGTTTTTTGAACCACCTTTATAGAGAACGACTACTTTCGCTATTTTCTTGTCTGAAGAGAAAATTCTGCAGTAAGAGACGAGTCACAGATATAAGTAACAATCGGCAAATAATGTCCAAGGCGTACGTAGCAGGTTCCATTTTCAGCCCAGACGCATCTTCACTGTTGGTAATGTTCATGGCTTCATATGTATAATTCACCCTATTTTCATCACATGTTAGAAAAATACCGTTGCTCGTATGGTTAGTAATGTAATCCAGTGCCATATTGTTGAATAATGGAATTGATTGGGCGAGTTGGTTTCCAAATTTGACCGTGAAAGCGCTCAAAAAGACATGGACGACAGAAAATGAGACATACAAATCGCTTACTTTCAACTGATTTTATTTTATGGGAAAAACAATTTTATACTGTTGGTAATCACCTGCGCATGCTTACAAGACCATTACCAACGAGTGATAGCTGGTACGTTCTTTCAGACAACCGGCGTGCCCGATGAAAGACAGGACATCTCTTGGTCTGACAATAATATTGATGGAGCGCTTACGCAATCATCGCCCGCTCGTGCTATCTGAAGAGTATCGCGTTATTTGCCATTTACTTTTTAAAAGTACTTTACAGCTGTGAAATATGGGACGGCAGCTTTCCTTGCTTTTGTCCTTGCACTTCAGACGATGGATACTCAATTGCGCACCTATTTTCTTTTCACGTTGCAGTTATCCTCTCCTAATCCCTCATTTATGC
Source organism: Amblyomma mixtum (assembly GCF_055824585.1). Lineage (NCBI taxonomy): Eukaryota > Metazoa > Arthropoda > Arachnida > Ixodida > Ixodidae > Amblyomma > Amblyomma mixtum. The sequence goes on along the minus strand of NC_143021.1, from coordinate 154,901,339 downwards.
ATCTTCCTGTCTGCCCGATGTAATATTTGCCACATGCCAAGGGCACCTTGTACACGACGCTTTCTACGCATCTTACAAATGGCTTTTGATGCCTGATTGTGCAAGCGGCCTTTCCCTGGTTAGAGCCCCCTGTGCAGGGAGAACACTTCCAAAAACCAGGCCAGTATCAGTCACACACGTCTTGACTTTTGCTTTTAAATATTCACAGAAAGGCTATGCTCCGTTTCAAAACTAAATACATTCACAGTGACTTGCACCTGACACTTCAAACTCGATTGACTGCAGTTTTTACAAAATTATTGGCTTCTTTTTCTTTTCATTGTCCTGAGAAATGTACTGTCTCTCTTTTGGGGTATATTTGAAAGTGTCAGATAATCGATTTTTTTATATAGTGACGAAAATGAGAGGTTTATATCTGCTGAGGATTTAGCAAACGATGTTTTCTGAAAAGCGGGAAGGTTGGCAAATTTTCCGGTGCCCCATAATATCATTCAACTGCCAGCAGTGCGCTTTTTTCAAGGAAGTAAAGTTTTTCAATGTCGTCACACGTCGTGGCTTCCCAGGTTATAATGGAGTATGAAAGCCTTGGTTAGAAAGCAGCATAATATATAGCAAGTTTAAGCCAGGCAGGTATTCACGGTTCAACCGTATAGAGGCATTCAACACTTTTAGTTAAATCTGTAGTTCACTTGGTAATATCAACGTATAGAGAACTCGTGTGTGTTTTGCTCTAACATTTAATTTCATCTCCAGCTCTGCACAATGTTTATGCATAGGTTTTTAACTTGTTCTGTCAGTTTGACCCACTGGTCATCGTACTGCCTTGTTGTCTGCGCTGGGATGTTTCACCTGGGCTCCGGGCCTCCCGCGGAGATTAGGGCTTGAAGTGGGGGGTGGAGGCGTGGTTCTGGTGCCTACAGGGCCCCAAGAAGGACGGTAAATCTTTCTTGGCTTCAGCAATTGGCCATCTAGGGCAACATTCTTTGCTTTAGATGCTCAAGAACTTCTCGCTCAGCAGAGCTCGTTAGGGTTGTCGGTCACAAAATAAGGAGACATGCCTCAAGAACGTCTTTCTGGTTGACCAAAATGTTGCAATTTATAGTTATGACATTCATAATCTTTCCACACATACTGCATTAGCATCTAACCATTACAAGATTTGCATAGGTGCGTCACATTGCCGATTCATTAGTACCTCAAATAGTTTTCTAATGAGTCAAACAGTCGTTAATGCTATCGTTTATACCATCTGCACTGTGTACCCGCTGAGAACGCTGCCTTCTTTACTGGAACTCACCACAATGTACATACTGCGGCTATGAAAACAGAAAAAGGGAAAGAAACAATAAAGAAAAAGCTTAAGGAACGGTAGCATAAATTACAACGACTTCTACTATATTTTTCTCTTCTTTCCTTTCTTTAGCGCCGTGCATACGTTTCTTTCCTCGATTTGGATAGATAGGTACATAGAGGGGGGAGTGGCTCTTCGTCAGTCCCAGGACGCTTGACTGCCAACGTGACCAACTCAAGCTTGCTTCATAAAGCAATAGAATATTGGCAGAGACGACCTTAGAGCTTAACATATACTTGCCAAGAAGTCATGCAGGCTGCACTATATACCGCACCTCCTTCAATCGTCCGCTGTAAGGTTTCTAATGGTGGTTGCTTCTTTCTTATCTCACATTATGAACAAGCTGATGCATTACAACATAATAAATTGCTAGTCATGAGCCAGTGTTTTGCGCCTTGTAGTAGAAAGCATGCGACTCGCATAATTGCTTTTTTGTTTTGATTTAGGTTTGTATCCAGGGCCGATGTATAGAAAATCCGAATGCGAAAATTCCGCCTTCGACCAAGCCCTCAGGGCTCCTGCCCATCCGAAAGGGCAACTAAGCGTAGCACAGACCGTAGCTCCAGAAGTCACTGGTTCCCACTGCTGCTGCTGGTGCCACAACAGGACAACACCCATTACATACGACGAGAATGCACAACCACATCGGCCATTCCCCGGCAGGAGGAACCTAGGGAGCCCGGGTAGCGGTATACGAAAGGAAATAAATAAGCAATAAAAGAAAACTTGGTATTTGGCATGTCCTGAGTACCTATCTTATGAGCATAGAAACATAATGAATGAATGAATGAATGAATGAATATTTCACGTTTAATTTCACCGTGCTACGAATTCACGCAATGCGAAAACACTGTCCGGCAGTGTGTCAGATAGGGCATACAAACCTGCTCACTTCCTCATCTCATCCGCCCACTGTTTTCAGGCGCGCTGTGTGCCCCTGCTGCATTTTAGTTTCCTTGGATTTCCAGTCTACTCCCCAAGGAACCATTAAATGTCGATCTTCGCAGTACAAGACCTTTTTATGCCCCATATATTTATTTTCAGCTGAGAGTGGTCAGCGCAGTAACTGGCCATTACTGCAGAAGGCAGTCAGGAACCTAATGACTTTTGGAGCTGCGTTTCACGTTCCCGGAGTTAACTCCCCACACTGATATCTTTAGGATTTACCTTCCAGAAATAGCGCCGCAGAAACCATCTTATAACCACCTCTTCAGACACCATGGATGACTAGATGGGATCTCTTCAGAAAGTGTATATGTACAAAAGTTGCCAACTTGCAACAGACGCCTTCCTTATGTTTTCCATGTCCAGTGTTCGACACTTCACCACCAAGAAGTTTTTTTTTCGCTGGAGCTCTCTTTTGGTTGTTTTCTTCTTTCTGAATGCCGATCCTGAATAGAACAACCGTACGAACTAGTTCAATAAACGCAGATTTCACACCCCTTCCTCGTCAGTAGATGTATGGCAGCACAGTAATGTTGCTTCACCGCAAGAGGCGGTTTTCATATCGATCACGTGTACTTTTTTCCCATCTGTATTCCCTTCATCATCTTGCATCCAGCATACAAATGGAGTGTGGTTGTCAGCGTTGTTTCAGTGACGGCCCACCGGCAGCACCAGTATTCATTTTTGCATTCCATACGAAGCCCTACTGTATACTTGTGCCTGCAGACCAGTCCTAGCAAAGGAAATTATTTGAGCATATTGACGCACAGCTTTCTAATAGTTGTTTCTTCAGTCTTAAAGGCTGCCGGTACGCGGCTTTGTCGCTCTGTTTGTGATTCAAGACATTACGAAATTTATCTCAATTGATTGCACCCAGGCGGAGCCGATTCTACGTTGTTCCAGACTGTTGTGGTTGCTTTGCACGCGATATCTTGAAAGTTCGTTGTCAGCTTTAAACTGAGCACGGCCGAGATCGCGGGAATTCTGCTCGTTGAGAGTCGAGCATGCTTATTGCTTTCGCCGCCGCCAAGACAATCAGCTCTTTGTTGCCGTAAGTCCGCCCCAATAAAAAGTTTCTTTCAGAAGCTCTTTTCGCTGACTTCTTGGATGCCAGAGTGCCTTCACCACTATGTGCCAATTTTTACCCACTTATAAATGTCGTAGATGTTTCCGCATCTTAACTGAATCACGCCAGAAGACGGTTTATAAGCATTCCTTGCGTAATTTACATTCATATGAGCATTCCTGTGAACCTTTAATGGCAAAAAAAGAGAAATTCCATGGCGTTCACTTAGTTGGCTTTCCCGGCCCCGACCATGAAGCCTGACCGTAAGAGAGAAACACTGAAACGAGGGAAAAATGAATGAGAGCTATGATATTGAATGCAAAGCGCAAGAGAGGAGAGCAGTATCGCCACAGCTCGATCGGAGTGGAAAAGTACTAACAGCTGGTGCGCTGTCTTGATAGCAGTAGGAGTGAGCTGAGCTCAGCGTATGGGCATGTCGGCCGGATCAGGCAAACTAGTCACACGAGCTCGGTCATGTCACTGGAACTGTGCGGTAGAACGCAGTCCTTCTCTGGCACTAGATGTCAGTAGGCATGCGCGATGCCTCCTCCAAGTCCGCGCTGAGCGCCATCAACCTTGCGGCGCCTGGCTCCATCGGTACGCAGAGCAACAGTGATCATGTGACTGCCTGTCCAGCTTCGCTGCTCAATTCAAGATATCTCTCGTCAGTTCTTTCTGCAGGTATCATTTCGCTTGCTGGCCATTTGATTTACTTCATAAAAAAAACTGCGACAACGGGTACCACTCCCTTGCAAGATCAAGCCACAGCTATTTACGAAATTCATGTCCCGCAACCCACCCAAAATTAGTGGGTCCCACGTACTTAACCCGCTGAGTTACCAAACCTCTGCAGATTATGCAACCCTCCTGGCGACCATACTCTCCCTCATCAGTGCCTTGGTTCCTCAGCATGGATGATGCTGCCCTCCTTCTCACAAGAAAGGGACACCGCCGGCGCCGCATGTGTGCTCTCATCCCTCCGTGTGCGCTAACCCTCCCCCGAGGTCTTGCCCATGCAGAGGAGGTTGTGATTCGCAGGATCCGGCTCGGGGTTGTCGTCACTCGGACGTGGCGTCAATTTCGACATTTATATCCCCGTCCATGGTGTCCTGTCTGTAGCTGCCAAAACTTTGAGGCAGATGTTCACCACTTGTGTGTTTGTCCGGCGCTGAAGTCAACGAGAATCCGGCACCAGGCAGTGGGTCTTCCGCTGAACAAGCCGTCCTCATATATTGCTTGGACGCAAGGACAACATCACCGCTTCTTTCTCGCTTTCGTTAGACTGCACAACTTTTTCTAATTCATTTACCCCCCCCCCCTCCTTTTTAAACTTAATAACTCCCTCTATGCCGTGAAGCAATAAACAGCTTTACCAAAAAAATCGTAATCTTTGCGGCGGCAGATGATGTGGTCTAAGTGCTGGACCAATACCAGTTTCTTAAAAGCCGCCGCGGTGGCTCAGTGGTTATGGTGCTCGGCTGCTGACCCGAAAGACGCGGGTTCGATTCCGGCCGCGGCGGTTGAATTTCTTTGGAGGAGAAATTCTAGAGGCTCGTGTACTGTGCGATGTCAGTGCACGTTAAAGAACCCCAGGTGGTCGAAATTTCCGGAGCCCTCCACTACGGCGTCCCTCATAGCCTTGGTCGCTTTGGGACGTTAAACCCCATAAACCGAACCAAACCAAACCAGTTCCTTAAACACAAGGTCTGTGTACGTGTTTCTGACATCTTAACAAGAGTGGGGGGAGTTACGAGAGAGAATCATTTGGTTCAAACGACAAAGTGCAGCGGGATCCCGTACCACGGTAAATAACTTCATGACTGACGTCACTGAAACCTTTCACTACTTTCTTCCAAGCAACCCACCCACCTAGTATTTACTGTGGTTACCACACCCGCGATACGCTGACTACTGCCTCTACAACGCCGGCACTAAACGCATGAAACGATCATTTAACAGCTGTTACTGTGAAAATCTAGAATCCCGCCGGATAAAGAGCGTGGTAGAAAAATAGTCGAGAAACTGCAGCTATCGTGACTGAAAAGGCCAGAGAGTTAGATGGCGTGAGTAAGAAGACTTCTGTGCGCCGACTGGCTCATGTGCACGGCAAGGCTTCACGCTGTTATTGGGCACTTTTCGCTTTACGCATCGCTCGGCGGAAGCAGCGTTCCTCAAGTGCATATGCACATATTTGTACCATCTAGTCACAAAAAAAAAATCAAAGCACATGGGAGCTTTGTTAGACAAATGTTTGTCCGTAATTGTTTATGAAAAACTTTGAAGCACTGCGAGAATTTTTTAAAAGAAAACGATCCAAATAAACGAAAATGTTAAACCTGAACAAAAGCTGGAGAACAGGTTGACCAATTGTCGTTGCTCTGACGAAAATGTACAGGCATATAGTTAGGCCTCCAGGCTTGAAAGTCGACAAATAAAGAAAGGCTCCATTTTATTTGTAAATTGGCATGTGGGCAAGAATGCGCTTAATAAAAGCGAGCGCCGCCATATAAAGGGCGCTATAGACTAGTTTCAAACTGCATCCGTAGCAGCGCCACCTATGCAAAGCTACACAAAGCTCGTTGCCGCTTCCATTGTGCAGGAACGGGCCGAGTGGGCCTAGGTCTGCCTCGATCGCTTGCCTCTGTTTTGTGGAGTTTGTTGTTTGTTTTAGATCAACTGGCCGCGTTTAATGACCTGAAACCATGTCAGTAAACAGCTGCGTGTCGCTTTGTAAGCAGTACGGACGCTTCGACTAATGTGGACAAATTAAGTGCCCCCCTTTCCTGTGATCCCCATTCCAGGTGCACGCACTTGAACGATGCGAGCTCGGATTATCTGTCGCATTCAAAGTTCATGAGTACGCCTCACCGCAATTGTCGTTGACGCTGGTCAAACATGCGCGAGGCTAAAAATAAGAGCTGATTGCAACTGGATGCGGGAAGGCAAGAAAAGCAAATCTTATTAAGGTGATTTTCCGCTTGCTAGGTATAGGGTACGCCTTATGTATACTTTATTTAGTTGCATCAGCCATTGCAGCTGAAACAACATGATCTTCATATGAAGATGGTGCAGTGCATGACTTGAGACAGATTTGAAGAAAAGGCGGTAGTGGAAAGTATTTATTATTGTGCAAATAGCTACATTCGTTAACGCTGGGAAAAGCATTGGGTTTAAAAGGTGGAGTGCGTTGTAAAGAGATTAGAGAGGGGGGGGTGGCAACAAAAATGATGCGATGTCGCTTTGCTCCAAAAACAACGAAACCGCTCCTATATCTAGGGGCCCCAGAGCTCGACGTATTCAAGTGGCATGCTCATGTCCGTGATGTCGAGCTCAAAGCTTCTGGGAAGGACTCAGTTGCACTAGGCTGTTGGATTGCCAGTATTCCAAATGTAAGGGAGACGACGGGCATACGCGCGAGCCGCATTGCCGTCGCCTGGTGCACGCTCCTGTCGACCAGCTGACCTCGGACGGCTGTTAGCCCTGCTCCCGTTGTGAAGCTTCGGTGAACAAATCCCACCTTACATTTGCTGCAGGTGCTGGGGTATATCCTCTCACCCTGGAACTCCGCAGCCGAGCGCAACCCCCTACCGCGATGCCTTCGACCCACCAAGCCGTACAAGTGAGCCCCGCCTCCGCCGTCTCTGCTGGTTCTCTCCGCCAGCGGGACCCCGCTAGCGGCACGGACGACCATGATATTGAAGATTGGCTCACATCGTATGAGCGGGTGAGCGCATACAATAAGTGGGACGTGGAAACCAAGCTGAACATTGTGATATTCTATATGACGGGCGTGGCAAATCTGTGGTATCGGACCCACGAGGCGGACATTACATCATGGTCCGTTTTCAAAACGAACTTCTCAGAGGTATTCGGCCGCCCGGCTGTCCGAAATTCCGTGCCGAACAGCGCTTGCGTGCGCGGTCGCAGCAGGTAGGAGAGAACTTCACGAGTTACATCGAGGATGTCGTCCCAAGCAGCACATGACATCGGTCCAATGTAGGATCTGAGTTGGCAAACGACAGCCCTGTGAAGGCCCCGCGTTGCCTCTGTTCTCCCAGCCTTGGCTCAGCCATTTTTAGAAGTTGGCAGTATTGGACCAGTTTCTCAGACGTTCTCCCAGCCTTGGCTCAGCCATTTTTAGAAGTTGGCAGTATTGGACCAGTTTCTCAGACGTTCTCCCCGCCTTGGCTCAGCCATTTTTAGAAGTTGGTAGTATTGGACCAATTTCTCGGACGTTGCACCCGACTTGGCTCAGCCATTTTTAGAAGTTGGCAGTATTGGACCACTTTCTCGAATGTTTCCCCTGCATTGACTTTGCCATATTTAGAAGCTGGCCAATTCCTGCAATAGGCAACGCAACTTTGAAGTGCCGACTGCTATGGAGCATCATGCAGTTGCTATTGTGACTTCTTAGTTTTCTCAATTGCGGCGATAGGCGCGATATATATATATATAGCTCGCACATTGTTAATTATTTATAAGCATATATAGTTCGGGGCATAGATAATGATATCTTCGTAAAAACCCGCATAACCTCCTGTGAGATTTTTTAAATCTCAGTTTTTTAAACTAAAATATGCAAAGTTGCATGAATGCATGCGATTATTTGCCCCTTTAAGGTTGTGGTCTTCGTTCTGTGTAAATGTAAAAAGTCCAGTCGTGCAATGAAAGAATGCGAGTCGGAGAAACATACATGCAGCACCGATTTTCAGGCCTGAATTTCAAAAACTATAAACAGCATTTTATAAAAATAACTTCTCGACTCTAACGTTAAATACGCTGTACCTTGATGTGCTTGGGCGTCGCAGTTAATGCGGTATACCTGCAGAACAGCACCAAAACATATATGCATGGCGCAACGTGTCGGGCACTCCATTAAAGCAGGAATGGGTAAACAGTAACGTGCGTTTGCTCCATGATAGGACAGCGCTGACCATGCGCTTATATAAGAGATACATATAGCTTAAGAAAAAAACGTTACATCGTCTGCGGGAACTCGAATTGGAAGAATGCGAAGGCATTGCGCCTCCACGGTACTCGTTCTCTGCCTTTGCCTCGTATGCAGCCCATATGAGTTATATGTGTCAGTATATGTGCCTCATATGAACATATATAAGCTTCATACGAGTTCATATGTGCCTCGTTTGACTCATATGGGCACCATATGAGCCATATGTGTCGACAAATGCGCCTCGTATCAGCACATATACTTCATACGAGTTCATGTGTGTCACAAATTAATGTGTCTCGTATGAACGCGTATAGGCTGCGTACGAGCTCATACGCGTCACAAATGTCACAGATGAACACATCTGCTGCACATATAGTAGTTCACGCGCTACGGAAAGGTGACTTGTATGGATTACATATGTGGCATACCTTAACTGACACGCGACACTCGTGCGTACACAAGAGCTCCGATATGCACCGTATCAGCTTACATCAATCTCGTGCGAAACACATAGCCGCTGATGAGTGCCTCTCATAGAGTGGGCCTTGCTGTTTGAAACACGCGGAAAAGAAGGGATGAACAAGCGATTAACAAGTGCCCAACCAACGCATAAAAAAACTCTTGGCCTGTTTCAAATATTTTTCTCCTTGATTCTCTGCTTGTGCCCTCCTGTTGTAAACCGCGCCTATCCAAACAGTATGACGTTAGGCGTTTCCAATGTGCTTGGACAAACGTTCAGCCAGAAGGCAAATGTTGCCTTCTGGGCTTAGTTGAGCTAATAACGCGAGGTATTTTCATGCAAGAGCTCCGACTGTAGTTAACAATATGTGCGCAATGAGAGTACTACGATCAATGGTTAGGGCGCTGTGAAAATTAAAATACATACAAATATCAGAGCTTTCAGTGCTTATCACAGAGCACATCAAGATCCACAATATCAGTGGAAGTGCAATCGGCTGTAGTTCAGCTCCTTATACCTTAAAAATAAACATTTGTCCTCGCACCTAACCGTCGAATTCTAAAGTAGTGGGAAGCATAGCATAAGTCTTGTCATCGAAATGTAAAGCAGTTTTTGCCATGCCAGCAGTGGTGGTGTAGTTTCTGCTTCCGGCAGCCGAGCTGAACGGATCGCAGGGTCATGGGCTCCAGCGGAGCAGCGATAGCGGCCTTTGACGGCCGCGGAAACAGGATCGATGACTGCGGTGATAAGGATTACCAGATTATTTTGCCGACACTGCCAACAGGACGTGTTGTTTTCAACACCGTTTTTCTTCACGGCGACGTGCGAGCGAGGCCGTTCCGGGTCGAGGATTTCCGTGACGCCCTGGCCGAGACCGGTACGCTCCCCGACGTGGTCGCGTTGGGGGCGTACCAAATCAACCACGTGTGGGCGGTTACCCTGCGGAACACGGAGGCAGCAAAGAAGTTGCTCGCCTTCAACGAGCTGCAAGTTAAGAAACGCCGCTGCCTCATTATCGACCCGGAAGACCAGCAGGTAAAGCTGCGGCTACATTGGATGCTTCACGGTGTGGCCGACGACGACATCCGGACGGCATTCGCGGCGTTTGGCAAAGTGACCGACGTTACGCGTGAGCGGTGGCGGATACAAGGCGTCAATGACAAGAGCTCAACGACAAGAACGGTCCTACTGAAGTTGAAGCCCGGCTTGAAAGTGGATGACCTGCCACACCAGGTACGTGTCGCCGGAGAGTTGGCTCTTGTCGTAGCGCCTGGGCGTCCAATGCAGTGCTTGCGCTGCCATGGTACAGGCCACGTGCGGCGTGAATGCAAGGTTCCCCGCTGTACGAAATGCCGGCGGTACGGCCACGCGGATAATGAGTGTGTCCGCACTTACGCGGTGGCTACGGGCGGGGCGTCGAAAGACGACTCTGCGGAACTCCTGATGGATGTAGTCGAGGCTGAAGAATCTGCGAAAGGCATAGAGGAACCCGAAACGCAAGCAGGATCGACGGGCTCTTCGGGACCCTCCAGAAGCGATGCCGGACGCAAGCCTGAAGGGGCAGAACCTACTAGAAAGGAGACGGAGGCGTCGAGCGGTGAAGTAAGCGTGCCAGCGCTCCAAGAAACCGAGCCAGCGACTCTGACCGAGGAGAACCTTGACCAGAGCGGCGCCCGCACGACCGGCGTCCCTGCCCCAGCGAAGCGGCCACACGCCCAGACCGGAACCGAAGACGACAAGGCGGAAGCCCCCAGCGTCGAAGAGCCGCCGGCAAAAACGACCCAAGGACGGCGGTCGTCCATCCGGCTACGATCAAATGTGTCGACGGAGAGGAGAGCCCTTGACAAGCCGCCACCGCTGCCAGGCCTGGCACCAGCACCGGATGGCTCCGGTGTCAATGATGTCGTCTAGCCAAGCGCTAGACGTGAGGGGTAAGCACCATGTTCCCGGCCTCTTTCTTCTGCATTAAAATGGCTCATGCGTTCCCCATGAAAGTCGGTACACTTAATGTCAGGGGACTGGCAAGTAAGAAGAAGCAGAGCCAGGTGTACCGCCTTTTAACTGAGCACGACACTGACGTCCTGGCAGTGCAGGAAACGAAAATTGACGGGGAAGAGGAGACCGGGAGCATGGTGAGACGTTTCACGTCTAGGTTTTTTGCAGTTGTCGCCCACGCTGTAGGAACGTCTGCGGGTTGTGTCATCTTTGTAAAGAATGTACCGGGACTTGAGGTTCAGGCATATACGGCGTGTCCTTCGGGTCGATTTGTTTTGGTTGACCTCCTGTACGACAAAACATATTGGCGCATCATTTGTGTGTACGCCCCAAATGCGGTGGATGAGAGGACAGCGTTTTTTCAACGCGTACAAAAGCACTTCAGTTGTGAGAAATGCCTGATCGTAATGGGTGACTTCAATTGCGTCCTGAGAGGCTGTGACAAAACCAGTGCAAGGGCATTTAGGGACAGAAGCACTGAAGTACTCTCAGAAATTATAGACACGTGCAACCTCGATGATGTGGCCGAATGTTTAGAAGGCGAGCGTTGTATGAGACTCACCCATTTTCAACGGTCAAGCCATGCACGGCTAGATCGCATTTATGTGTCACCGAACGTTATTTCAAAATGCAGTAGCTACAATGTAGTACCGGTATCATTTTCGGATCATTGTTTAGTGAAGTGTGGGATAGGGAAAAAGAAACGAGGAAATCAGTTTTCTTGGGAGATGTGGAAATTAAATAATAAGCTCATTACAGACGACATCTTTAGCAGGAAAGTAAACGAAGAAATCAGTAAATTAAAGCCGAGCGGGGAACTGAAAGTATGGCAGCAGTGGGAACTTTGCAAACAACAAATAAAAATAGCAGCAATCGAAAGGTCAAGCTGCATACGACAAGAGGAGAAGCGTGAGGAGGACAATTTAAGATCTTTACTAGCTAGACTTCTCGAAAGAGAAAGCGAAGAGCCTGGCAAATGGATGGATGACATTAGGAAAATAAAAAATAAGATTGAACTCTTTGAAGAAGAACGCTATCGTGGCGCACTGGTGCGGGCTAGGGCGCAAGATATAGCTGATGGGGAGACACCTTCAAAACGAGCGCTAGGAATGGAAAAAACGCATGCTCAACGAAACCACATTGAAAAGATTGAATGGGGCGGGGCGTTATCTGGAGAAAGCGGGCATATCCAGCAGGCATTTCTTGAATATTATCAGGCGCTGTTTGCAAAGCAAGAAGTGGATGTGAGTGCATTCAAGGAAAAGTTTCTTGGCGCTTTGCCGCGATTAGATGACGAACAGAAAGAAAGGCTGGAGCTGTCGATAACTGCGTCGGAGGTCGAGCAAGCGATAGAAAATTTGAACCTGGGAAAATCTCCTGGACCTGATGGGTTAAGCGCCGCTTTTTACAAAGCATATAAACACGAAATAGTGCCAGTACTGACAGCAGTTTTTAACGAAGCCTACAAAGAAAATGAATTGCCCCCGTCTTATGGTAAATCCCATACAGTGCTAATCCCTAAATCCGATGACGCAGAAAAGTTAAAGCAGGTCACAGCATATCGTCCTATCGCCCTCACAAACGTGGATTATAAAGTTTTCATGAAGATTTTAGCCCGTAGACTACAGTCAGTAATTCAGGATATAGTCGGTCCCCACCAGACGTGTGGGATCAAGGGACGCTCTATTGTTTCCAATATTCATAAAGCGAGGTGTGTGCTGGAATGTTGTGATAACACAAATAGCTGTGTAGCCATCCTTCAGCTAGATCTTGAGAAGGCATTCGATTGTGTTTCGCACGATATCCTGTTCTGCATACTCGACCATGTGAATTTAGGGTCCATTTTTTGGGAGGGAGTGGCCTTGGCGTACCGGAGCTGCACGACAAGATTAATTGTAAATAAGAGTTTGGGGGCCCCCATTAGCCTGCAGCGTTCGGTGCGCCAGGGTTGTCCCCTCAGCCCTCTTCTATTCTGCATTTACATTGAAGCGTTGTGTTTGAATATCATGGAAAGTGAAAAAATTCGAGGATTCCAGCTACAGGCAGCAGAAGTTAAGCTGCTGGCTTATGCGGATGATGTCGCGGTGTTCACAGTGAACCGGGAAGGTATAACCGAGGCCGTGGCATGCGTAAAAGAATTCACCAAGATCACCGGTAGTAAAGTGAATTGGTCAAAGTCCCTGGGGCTTTGGCACGGAGAATGGCCAACGAAGCCCGGCAATTTTGCAAACGTGTCCTGGGTGACGACCCCAGTAAAGTACTTAGGCGTCCCACTGGACGGTTATCGCGATAGCGATTCGTACTGGAAAGCACAGACGCAAGCCACGCGTGAAAAGGTGGAAAGGTGGAAAGGGCGACACCTTTCAATTTTCGCAAGGGCCACAGTGTGCAATCTGTTTTTTATGTCTAGGCTGTGGTACGTGATGCAAGTGTTGCATTGTGCAAGGATGAACGTACAGAGACTGCACCGGATCTTTGCCGTTTTTGTGTGGGCTGTGGACTGGGAACGCTGCAGCCGGACCAATTTGTTTAGGCGGGTGAAGGATGGCGGCCTGAGTCTGGGACACTTATTTCTGCGGCAGATTGTAAGCAGATTTTGTTTTGTGCGCGATGTAAGCGATCCGTTTTTGCGCACTGTGTGCCAATTAAGGCTCGGAAATGCACTGCCGGACTTTGTTGTCACAACCGAAAGTTTCTCGGGACGTATTTTTGGTTACTTTAGAGAGGTTGTCGCGAGTGTTCGATTCCTGTCTGTTCGATTTTCGTATGAATATTTATCTTCTGTTAGCAGGAAGAAGTTGTATAAAGATTTGTGCGATGTAGTTCTTCCACAACCTATGTACAGGGCCTTATACAATGGAGGCCAGGGACGCGACGTACTTAAGCGTGTGAAGGCGATGCAGGTGCCGCCAAGTGCAAAAACTTTTTTCTTTAAATTACATACCGGAACACTACCAGTAAAGGAATTCTTGGAAAGGAAGCAGTTATTTCTACCTTGGGGATCACATTGTTTAATTTGTAAACAACCAGAAACAATAGACCACGTTTTTTTGCACTGTTGGGAGGGGGTATACTTTTGGGACATCTTGCAACGGACTTTAAAAAAGGAATTTCCGCTCGACGCTCATGGTATTCGGTACTTGCCTGTAGAGAGTGAGGATGGGACACCATTCGACCTCATTATGCTAATGGGCCTCCATTGTATTTGGCGCTCCAGAATGGCAGGATATCATTGCGATCCTGATGCACGGCCAGCACGGAACTATTTTCGGGAGTGCATGCATAAGTATATTGAAGTTCAGAAACTTGCTCCTGAAGCTCCCGAGTGGCTCGAAAGAGTCGAGCCTTTGGTGACGCTTAAGGAGTTTTAATATGACGAAGCCACGCACCCCCGGGCGGATAGTGTTGTTAATTATTGCTCATTGCGCTCTGTAAGTGTATTTTTGTACTGTGGTTCTTGCCGAAGTCAGGCAATAAATAAAAAAAAAACAGCAGCGGTGTAGTGGGTAGTGTAGTGAGCTGTAGATCTCTAGGTCGGTGGTTCGAATCCGGAACGGCGCGTAGTTTTTTTTTTCGCGTCCGAATTTTTTTTTACTTTCTTTAGTTTACTAACTTCAATGGAAGCTATTTTATTGTTAATTGCCTTATAATTCCACCCCAGCCCCTCCCTTTCCTTTCCCAAAAATTGTAAACCAGACACAGACATATGACACATACGAGATATTCCATAATCATACGAGATATTCCATAATCTCGTATGAACCAGACACATATGACACATATATACGAGATTTTTCGATAGGGACGTATTAATCGCTATCGGTTAATCGTCTTCATATTGATTACGGTCATAGATTTCAATCACGCGTCTTCAGCGCGCACTTCGCTTCTGCGTCGCGTGGTTGCTTCGGACGGTAGCAAGAGTTGGGGGTGCGTACGTCGACTGATGTTTCGGAGTGCGATCGTTTCCTGCCGCCTTGATCCAAGCTTGAAGACGTAGATGCGACCGGCCCGCCGTTGTGAAATACCGAGATCTTGCAAGATCTCACGGTATTTTTTTTCAACGATACGGTACTTGTGTTGCTTTGCATTCATGGCGAAATGCAGAAGCTTTGCGGTGAAAGACGAGGACCGCAACAGCCGCACAAAGGGACAGCAGACAGGCAGTACGACCAACACCTCCACACCACAAAAGAAAAACAAGCGCGAGCACTCGCGGCATGACTCGCGGGCAGGGTTGCCGTTGGGAACATTTTAAAAGGAGCCAAAACTTGAGCTGAAAGTAGTCAAAAGTAGCCATGCCATTCCATCTTAGCTGTCGCGTAAAATACGATGTTTTGCTCATTAATAAATTGAAGTGTAAAAAAATTGATAAAAATTATTCTTGGCGGTGTTGTCAACACTAAGCTTCAAAGAAATTTTCCGAAACTAAACGTGTATTTATTCACCGCTTTACGCATAAACGTAGGCATCCGCTCTCGATCCCACGTGCGTTCCAAGCCAATCCCAATCCATAGCTTGTGGTCATTTCATTTGGACGTTTGGTAGCAAAGCGCGCGCTTGTGAATTTTTATTTCTTCAAGCTTTCTGAAGTTTGGTGGCGACACGCGTGAGTCACCGAGGGGAACCAGGAGGCACTGCTTGCGTAAGTATACATTCTGTCCTTTTTTCGCTTTCATGTTAGTTGTCAGCTAATATTTACTTGTGAACTTGTCAAGAGTGAGGACAATGAGCACGCCTCGTGTGTCGCCCCTTTATCTAACTTGTCTGTAGGCATCTGTCAGCAGTTGTCTTTTGATTAACTCAGCGGCGCATTGCAAGGTGTAACTGCGTGTAAGGGTTGGGGTAATATGAAGTAACACACACGTACACGGTCGTCCACTTCTACCTTGAACACCGCTCTGCGTGGCCAGCGCTCCGCGAAGCGCCTCTCGCGGGCGCCTAGGGAACTAGCGCGCAAGCGAAGTGACAGCTGTAGGTGGGGCCTCCGCTGCGTCGTCTGCTAGCGCGGCGGCTCCGCCAAGGCGAGCTTGCTTTGCGGTGAAGCTAACCTTGCTCTTGCTATGCTTGCTATGCGCACGACAATCGAGAGTCCGGCACGGTTCCTGAGAGGCGCAGCAACGGCTCTTGGTTCTGTGCAGCACATGGTGTATCGTGGGCAGTTGCTTCTCGTGTTTTATTTTTTTATGCGCTCACAAAAGTAAAGGCTGTCACGGGAAAAACTTGCTCGATGCCTGAACCAAGTCTCCAAGCTGCGATGACACTTCCACAACTTAGTTGCTCGGCTACTTCGTGCCGAGCAGCCAGAATATTCTCGCGGCTCATGCGATTGTTTTCATCAGCCCAGTTGGGCGCCGCAAAGCCAGGGAAGAGTTTATGGTGCGGCCTAACTTTAGAGCTTTCAATTTGCGAAACTTTCGATTCGTTACTAGCCTGACAACAAGAATATGAATAACTTGCGAATTTCAGGAAAAAAATCTCATAGAATACGGGTTTTACCCGCACCACGGCCTTTATGCGCTAGGGAATTTAACTCGTCTAAGTGCCGCCCTAAACTGCTACTCATTTTCAAAAATTTTCTTCGTGCTATTCATGCCAACCGATAAAAAAACGTTCTAATTGAATGTTTACTTAAGTTCATACCGGGTAATCGGTACACCTTACAATCAGCGTGGAGTAATTTTAACACGCTGTAGGATGGCGATGAGTATATTTTACAACTCAGAAGGCAGTTATAGCATTACAGCTAATTTGACACCGAACTGAGTGCAGTCAGCTCGCCTTGTGGTCTTGAACGGATTAGAAGACTTTTTCTTGAGCCACTCAAACACCTTCAAATATCTGAATGTGTCTGGTGTCGTCCCGACTGATGAGTGTTCCTGCTGCAAGCAGGCGCTGAATGAAAAATCAATCTCTTTTTATCGCCGCGCGGCAGAAGGCCCGTATATCGGTTGTGCGTCATATCTTTTTTAGCTGAAAGCTAAGAACGGCCCTGAAAGTTACCGCTTTTGTCAAGTAGCAGCAAAGGTGACTGCGATTCTAACGCTGGGCATCCTGCGGTTCTTTTCCGAAGTCGCCGAATAGACGAAAGTGTACGGTATCAATCGTGCTATCTTGCCCATAAACACTTCGTCATCAGCAGTTCACAGCGGTATGATTTTTTTTTCATCTTTGCACGATAGCGTTGCTGAATATTTTCTGCAGCACTTCATTCCTTTCTTCGCTCACGACTGAACCACGATGCCGAAAGTGCCGGAAGATGAAAGAAGGCGTATTGTGGATCTCTGTTTAAGAGAATTTTCTCAGCGTGCTATCGCTGCCATTACCAAACGTCCTCTTGCTACAGTAAACCGCATAATTCAGGCGTACAGGAACGAAGGACGCATTGAAGACGCCCCTCGGCAACCCCGTCGCCGGGTGACTACAGCAGACCAGGATATGCAGATTGTAGCAGCTGTAGCAGACCAGCCGACCACTTCAGTCCGGGAAGTGAAGGCTGAGCTCGGACTTGACAATGTTTCGGTGACTACAGTCAAGCGACGTCTCTATGAGGCAGGACTGAAAAGTAGAACGGCTGCTAGGAAGCCACTTCTGCGTGCGGAGAACAAGGCGAAGCGGCTCCAGTTCGCTCAAGAGCACGCTGACTGGTCTGCGGCTGACTGGAAGCGTGTGGTTTTCACAGACGAGTCAACGTTCACTACACGGTGGGATCAAAGAACACGAGTTTGGCGCCCCATCAACACGCGGTACGTATAGGCATGATCGTAACCCTCCCAGAAAAAATTCGCTTGCATGTGAATTTCAGTCGCTACATTTCGCAGCACCAGCTAGCCCTGATGTTAGTTTGGAGTTCGATATTGTAGTCGAGCTCAAGCGGGGGATGTAACTGTGTACTTAACTGCTATTATCGAAGGGCGGTAGTTGGAGAATTATCTCCGTCATGTTCGCGAAAAATAGAAAAAGTATTTTATCCAGTAGCATTAGAAGCCGCGTACTCAGGAAAAAGCGGCGTCCGTCCATGTCACGAAAATTGCTGATTGGTCGCAAAGATAGCGTGACCGTGTGACGTCATCACAGCTAGATTCCTGATTGGTCGATTGAGGCCACATGACCTTGTGACGTTCTCACAAACTTTCGATTGGTGCACAGGGGTCATGTTGCCTTGTTACATCATCATAACCTGCCAACCAAGGCATGAGGCAAGTTGCGCGCAGGGTATGAGTAATATGCCTTCGGTTGCGAGTGACACTCCCAGAATCATCTTCTGCAACATCATTGGACTCAAGCCAGTAACGAAAGGCCAATTGGGCGTGTTGAGAGTCCCTAGCCAAGAGAGTAATGCACGCGCGCGAGGGATCTTTAATCCTGTGGAATTATACTCTTAACGGTACGTTAAGCGTCCGCCAAGATTTTTTTTAACATTTCCCATCTTGCTGGCATCTGTTAATTTATAGGGGTCCAAATAATTCACACAGGTTTAAAAATCGGCGCATTACTGACATATTGAGCCACCGCGGTGGCTGAGCGGTTATGGCGTACGGCTGCTGGCCCGAAAGACACGGGTAGATCCCGGCCGCGGCGGTCGAATTTCGACGGAGGCGAAATTTTGGAGGCCCGTGTACTGTGCGATGTCAGTGCACGTTAAAGAACACCAGGTGGTCGAAATTTCCGCAACCCTTCACTACGGCGTCTCTCATAGCATGAGTCGCTTTGGCACGTTAGACTCCCATAAAGCCATAAATCCAAATCCGATTACTGACATATATTATTCGCATAACCGCTCTTAGGCCTTACAGCTGAAGTTATTCGTCAATGAAAGAATTCCTTGAGCGCTCAGCTGTATATGAAAACAATACGCTTCGACGATTACATATATATATATATATATATATATATATATTCGCTAAATTTGACTTTAAAATTTTCTCGCAAGGTCATGTTGACTCCTTACATAAACCCAGAAAGGACCTATATTTTGAACTGAATGAACGTGCAGGCGTGCTACCAAGGTCCATGCCTGAAAATTCACGTAGACGAGACGCTGGCTACCTGCGAAACTATCAGCCGGTGTCGACAGTGCCGGTGTCGAGACCGGCACTGAACAAATTGTCTTCGAACATGGTCTTTGAAACATTGGTGCTCCTTTCGCACGGCTGTCGGTTTACCTACTTTAAACCCATAGCAGGTTTTGCCCTCAGTGTGCCTTTAATAAACCACCAAACCTATAATGAACTAGAAGCTATGAGTAGTACCAATGAGCAGGCTATGCTGCTGGGCAAGCTGGTTTGATATACTCAGAGTGGCGGCGCTGGCAGACCACGGACGACGAAAGGACGAGACATACAGTCAGCGCAACTCTGTCTCGTGCAATTTTGTCCGTCGTCTGCCAGCCCCGTGACTCTGAGTAGTCACAATGATTTTTTCTGTCTCAGTGCTTATTCCTATTGTGACCAGCGCGAACAGAAGGCAATTACCTATACTTCTTCCTTTCCCGCAGGTATATGCCACGACTCATGCAGAGAGTAGCCGCCAGTGGGCGGAGTTCAGTGACTGTTTGGGGGGCAGTCACGAAAGATGGCCTCGGACCTCTCGTGAGGATTGATGGCAGATTCACGGCCGCGAGCTACTGCTCCATTCTGGATGATGTGGCGTTGCCATTCCTTGTGGGGGAAGTATACCCACAGCAGGATTTCATCCTCCAGCAAGATCGCTCTCCTATACACACGTCCAGGCTGGCTTCCTCTCTCCTGCAGGAGTTGCCGTGCTGGACTGGCCTCCCCAATCCCCGGATTTAAATATTATTGAAAACTTGTGGGGGAACATAAAAGTAGCTTTGTTCTCCCGCAGCCTGCACGGCGTATCGTCAGACAATCTCTGGTCTGCCGTGCAAGAGCGCTGGGAGGAACTTAGGGCGAACGCTGATCTCTGCAACGCCCTGTACGGTTCTCTCCCAGATAGGATGAGGGCGGTAATTGAAGTTGGCGGAGATGCCACCCGCTTTTAGGCGATTGATAGCAGCGCAAAGTCAGCGCTTTCGTTTTCATCCCGGCTGTTTGCCACGGCCATTCTTCTTTAACTACCTAATTTAATTTAAAAAGCACATTTCTAACCATCCCTTCTCTTCTTTTGTCTTTAGAATTTCTCATTTTTTGTCCACATGAACAATAAAACATGTCTATTTTGTTCTCTGTCAACCTTTTCCCAATTTTCGCCGTTGAAGCCGGCGCACTGCTACAGCGTTCATACTCGCTTTCCATCAATGTCTACGACATTATGCATTCATCAGTGGCTTGGCGGAGCACAACTTTAGCTGATCAAAACAATCGTATGAGCCGCGAGAATATTCTGGCTGTTCGACACGAAGCAGCCGAGCAACTAAGTTGTGGAAGTGTCATCGCAGCTTGGAGACTTGGTTCAGGCATCGAGCAAGTTTTTCCCTTGACAGCCTTTACTTTTGTGAGCGCATAAAAAAATAAAACACGAGAAGCAACTGCCCCCGATATACCATGTGCTGTACAGAACCAAGCGCCGTTGCTGCGCCTCTCGGGAACCGTGCCGGACTCTCGATTGTCGTGCGCATAGCAAGCATAGCAAGAGCAAGGTTAGCTTCACCGCAAAGCAAGCTCAACTTGGCGGAGCCGCCGCGCTAGCAGACGACGCAGCGGAGGCCCCACCTACAGCTGTCACTGCGCTTGCGCGCTAGTTCCCCAGGCGCCCGCGAGAGGCGCTCCGCGGAGCGCTGGCCACGCAGAGCGGTGTTCAAGGTAGAAGTGGACGACCGTACACGAAGGGAAGCGCTTCTAAATGTCGTGTGTGTTTGTGTGTTCCTTCATCAGGGTGAACGCACTATCGCGGCAAATCTTGTTGGCGCATTGCTTCTGAGAGGGTTTGTTTCTCACGGCACATCGTACATTTATGTACGTGTATAGATATTATGATCATGATCGCAATGACAGTCGTCACGTGGTTACGGCGCTCGGCTGCTGACTCGAAATACGCGGGTTCGATCCCGGCTGCGGCGGTCGAATTTCGATGGAGGCGAAATTCTAGAGGCCCGTGTACTGTGCGCGATATCGGTGCACTCTAAAGAACCCCAGGTGGTCGAAATTTCCGGAGCCGTTCTCTGCGGCGCCCCCCATGACCAACCAGTTGCCACGTGCGATGCAGTTGAGTGTTTTTCATCGCCAATTTTTGCTTTTGTGAGGCTAATCGCTGGGTTCAGGCATGCATGTCAGACGTCATAGAGTCGCAGCCTGCATGCCTTGTGCTTGATTGACAAGTGCTTCCATGGCAGTGTTGACATTGTTGCGTTGCGAGTCTCCGTGCGATGAGAGAAATGTGACAAGAACAGGATGAATGAACACAATTCTTCTGTACTGCCAGAAGTAATGCTGCTCCTGCCAGTGATCGGTTACAGAAAAAAAATTGAGAGTACTTTTTATTTATGTGTGTCCCTTCCCGCTACTCAGAGCCTTGTATTACAAAGTCTAGATCAGTGTGACTCTACATATAGCGAGTGTTAGTTTCGAGCTCGCTAATTGAACGCGCTTGTTTTCTCTCTTCCTCATTTGGTCAATCTTGCGTTTTACTGGTTTCTTTTTTCATTTCTATGCTCCTGGTAGACTGCACTCAGTTTGATGTTCAATGCAGTGAAGTTGCACGCCACTATTGCTGGCTGTTATTTGGTTCACATGACGGCAGGCACAGAAATATTGTTTAAATAAGTCCCAAATTGCAGGCGCTCGTGACACTTGTAACTCTCAACTCATGAAAGTTCAGAAGTGCGTTGCGAAGTAGAACGAGATGGTTGTAAGAGTACCTGTCAGTTGTCATGGTAGTGTGAAGTTTTCGGCACCCAAACAGGGAAGTGCCAGTAGAGTATGGCACAGACAGTGTCTGGTAAAAATCCTTGTTTCCCCATTAATCTTTTGTCGTGTTTCCTCTGTGCAGCATGTCAAAACCATTCGCTGTGGTGAAGTTTCCTCTTGAGGACGACTGCCTTGCAGTCATTCCTGTGGGATGGCTCACAGAGACAAAAGAAGAGTGCTACTGGCCTATGGCCAGGAGCTCGGAGGTGACGCGGCTCGCAAAAGCTGAGGCCGAGCCAGCTCTCGGAGGGGAGTGGATGCGTTGCCCAGTGGTCGTCGTTACCACTTGCCATAAGTAGTCTTATTGCAGACATATTGATGGTAGCTTCATCAGCGATTGTAAAGGCCTCTTTGCTAGATTCTGTGAGTCTGCACCTCTGCATGGCTAAATTACGACTAAGAAGTCATGTTGATAGCCACCGCTTATCCAGCTGTCAGAAAGAGGAGCAGAATGAACTGTTAGCTATTGCACTTGTAAGCTGATGAACTACTTCTGAAACTCATTAGTGCCTTGTTTTTGAAGACCTGTAGTTCCCAGAATTAGTGCTGCACTCAGTATGCTTAATAATATTTAGTACAGAAAGGTTTAGTATGGTAATTTTTTTTTTTGCATTATGAAACATTTTTGGCACACAAAAAGCACAGACAAGGAAAGAGCACACAATACAAATGCCAGACATCAATTGATGCTTTGCGTTGTGTGCTCTTTCCTCATCCATGTTTGTTGTGCACTGAGACAGTGTTTCATAATGCAAATTCAGAACCAACTCATCCAGCTGTTTACATTTAGTTCAGTTCGAATTGTTAGCCTGTCGCAGTGGCTGAGTGGTCCATGCTGCTGAGCCGAGGGCCCAGGTTACATCCTGTCTGTGGTGAAATGGAGCAGTGCAGAATGCGCTTGTGCTGTGTAATATCAGTGCATGTTAAACAACCCCATGTGGTCTAAATTAATCTGGAGTCTTCCACTACGTCATTCTTCATAGCTTAAAGCTGTTAAATCCTAGAAACCAGAATCACACTTTTAATTGTAAATAAAACAATGCCTCTGCCACATGAGTGTTTCACAGGCTTTCAAACTGATAGTCTGTTGGCCTGAGTGTTGCTATACAGGCAGCTGAACGGGCATCAAGTCAGCAAAGCAGTCCTCGGACATATTTTGTAGTGACAATTCTGTTAAGTATGGATACGTGTTTAATTATGAGGAATTATGTGAGTTAGTTTTTGAAACCCATAGTTTGTACGAGATTTTGGTGCATGGTATTGAGGGTGCCTAAGACTGTATGCTGTTTGGGCAATTAAATATGTGCTCTCGAAAGTCTGCCAGTTTCCTTTCATAAGGTTTCTGATATAAACAGCAAGCTTCTTGTGGTAAGCGGCCGTGATGGTTAGCAGTCTATGGTTGAGGAAGGAAGGACCCGTGCTCTCACTGTAATGTAAGTTATCAATCGCTCGTACAGCTCTTTTTTGTAAAGTAAGTACTTTCACAAAATTGGTTGAGGTAGTCGTTCCCCAGATCAACAAACAATATTGTACATGCGAAAAGACTAGAGAGAAATAAATTTGTAGTTTGAATTTTCGAGGCAGTATTGTGCGAAAATTACTTAGGATACCAACAGAGCGAGCCATTTTAGTGCAAACGTAGTTTACACGATCTGTCCAGAGTAAATGTTCTTCAAAAATGACTCCAAGGAACATTGTAGAGCTGACACGAGTTATAGGAGCTTGCTCGAAGTGAATTTGGAAGTTGTTCGGAACTTCCTTATTTTTGGCTCTAAACAGTATGCACTTTGTTTTCCTGACATTAAGTTCTAACCTATTTGATTTTAACCAAACAGACAATTGGGATAACCAACTATTGGAGGCTGCTTGCAAAATATTACTATCTTGCCCTGAAAAAAATACGTTAGTATCATCTGCATAGATTATAATGTTGTCTGCTGGATGAAGGTTGACGATATCATTAATATATAATAAGAACAACGTTGGTCCTAGAACGGAGCCCTGTGGCACACCAGACACAATCTGACCGATCCCAGATGAAATACCGTTAATGATAGTTGTTTGAGATCGGTTGTCAAGGTAGCTAGCAAATAAGGTTAAAGGAACGCCGCGTATTCCATAACACTGCATTTTTTCAAGCAATATCTTATGGTTAACCGAGTCAAACGCTTTCCTCATATCAAGGAATATGCCAACTGTTAACAGTTTATTTTCTATGTTTTCAATTAGCTTTTCTTTGATTTCCAGTAAGGCGGCCTCAGTTGTTTTGTTTTTTTTTGAAATCCGTACTGTTGCTTGGAGATGACATGGTTTTTGTCGAGATATGGAGAATGTTTGCAGGATCCTACAAGAGCGCCGAAAAAAAGGTGCGGCGCTACGAGTTCACTTCAGCCCTAGAAAGCTCGGCTGTTTCTGGTAATTGAAATTCTCATATTTCTTTATTGATGAGAAATTATTTTGCATACTCAACAAGATGTTCATGTGCAATTCTTTTTTTAGGAAATGAGGGCCACAACGATGTTGTACAGCTGCCGTCACCACGTAAGACATGAATTCTCATTTGTTAAGCCGCCGCGGTGGCTCAGTGGTTACGGCGCTCGGCTGCTGACCCGAAAGACGCGGGTTCGATCCCGGCCAAGGCGGTCGAATTTTGATGGAGGCGAAATTCTAGAGGCCCGTGTGCTGTGCGATGTCAGTGCACGTTGAAGAACCCCAGGTGGTCGAAATTTCCGGAGCCCTTCACTACGGCGTCCCTCATAGCCTGAGTCGCCTTTGGATGTTAACCGCCTTAAAACTAAAACACCATTTCTCATTTCTATTTAATGTAAGGTCGACATTGTGTTAGTTTTGATTGGGGATTTATGGTAGTATGCTTGCAAAATCTGGGAAAAAAACTCCACCGTAGCTAATTGCACTTGCAGAGAAATGGAACGTGCTCAGACTTGGCATCAGCTTTTTACATTTGCCATGCTCTCAGATCAGCAGTGAATCTGCCAGTAACCATTTCGTGGCAAACTCTCTTACCCACGTTAACAGTACTGCGAACAGGTTTCTATTCACATGACATATATTCCGCTCTCTGTTTTTGGTTTCGCCATGACAGTTTCTTTTGTGTCCTTAAATGTACCGTATTTTCCAGTGTATAAGACGCACCCGCCATATATGCAGGCTGTAATTGAAAAAGTTGCTATATAAGACGCACCCTTATATAAGACGCACCCCAGTTTTCCCAGTTGGGCTAGTGAGGATCAATTTAACACGCTTGCGCGACCATCACAAAATTCACCGTACTTGTGAGAAATTCTTAAGCAACGCTAAGTGGTCGAAAAAGGCAACACTCACGCCATTCCTGCCCACGTTTTGGAAAAAAAGAAAGAAAAACGAAAAAACTCTCCCACATGTCCATAAGAACATTTTATTTCTACTTAAAACCTTGGAAGTCTTCACCTTCGGATGCGCTATCAAAAAGTTCGCCCATTTCTGGTGGCAATGCGACTGAAATATTCTCTTCGCACTACGTACATGGAGCAAACAAAGTGGCAAAGGGTGGCTGAAAAAAGAACGCCGGCTTGTCCTGGCTTGTCTTGACAATGGCGAGAAGCGTGATTGTCGTCATCTTTTGGCATTTCACATTACTTTTGCTTGGGGCCTCCGAAACGGTGGTGTGTTTGTGATCCCGGAAGTCGTCGTTTCATGATAAAGTTCACCTAAAGAAAGTTGCGCACGGTGGTCCCCGTATTGAAGTATTAACCGTGTTACAACCGCTTCATTGCTAGTGATATTTTTTCGGTAAAAAAGGCTTGAACATGAACCTGAGTAATTTCTGAACTCTCTAAAAAAAAAACGAAAAATTCGCATATAAGACGCACCCTTGTATAGGACGCACCAGCAAGATTTTTGAAAAAAGCCGCGTCTTATACACCGGAAAATACGGTACCAATGCACCATGCTGGTGCATGAGAAATGTAATTATTGAAGTACTATAGACACACATTTAAAAAATTTGAAAACTGATTTTTCAGGAAAGAAAGTGGTGCAGTAATTCTCTCGCATTTCGGTGGATATTCATAAGAGAAGGGATAAAGGAGGGAGTGTGAGAAGAAAGGAAGAAGGAGGTGCCGTAGCACCCTGGGATAATTTCAGCCGACTGGGGATCTTTAACGTGCACTGACATCGCACAGCACACGGGCACCTCTTGCGTTTCGCCTCCATCGAAACGCGCCGCCGCAGTCGGATCACAACGTTCTTTTATGTGTCATAGGTATCTGCATGATGTGACATTGTTTGTCACGTCAACTACTTGTCATGGAGGTGTCGGTTTTGATGGGTTTTGAATTATGAAGTCTTTGTACAGCCTGTGATTGAAACCAAATTAAAATATCTTTTCGGCCAAAGGAAGTGTTACTATTGCCTGGGGGGCATCTCTATATAACCAGGACTTTGTTTCTGAACTTCGTAATTTTGTGTCTATTGTGTTTTAAAAAGATCACCTGTATGCAAAACAGCCTGGCCATGCAACTGTTCTGTCCCTTCTCCAAAAATATCCTGAAGTAGCATTTCTGCATTCAATTAGGATAGAAATGTGACATTGTGGTTGTACACAGTAGTGTGTTCTGTACTTCCTGGATTGCCGTTAATGACGCATGTTCATCTCCAGCCCCACTGAATCACGCTGGGGAGAGCATGAACGAAAACAGTGCGCCACCCAGCAAGCTGGAGGGGTCGACAGCTGGGACTGTTGATGGTGAGATTTTCACTTTGTTTACTTTTGTGCAAAAAGAGAAATGCAAGCCAAACATGGGGACACAGTGAGAGGACAGAACAAATGCTGCTTGTCCCGTCTTTTCACTGTGTTCCTTTCTTTTAATTACACTCCTATTTTGTCTAGTATCAAGTGACACAACAAAATATAGAAGCTAGATCTGCTTTGCCTTAAAGAAAAACAGAGCAAATTTTAAATTTCTCATTGTACCTGCTGCTGCCGAGCAGCAGTCAACGGGCCCAGAAAGACCTAGAGAATATACTTATTCAGGAAGATATTTGCACGGAGTTCTCCTCAGTGGCTCTTGAAACGGTGCTAGGAGCACATTTCTAGTTTCAAACTATGTGCTTTGAAAGGGGTCACTCTGAAAATCATCACATGTATTTCTCAAAAACGATTGTATTGAACTGAAGTGGTACTGGAATTTACAACCTAGTACTTCCATTGCTTTCTCCTCTTGTGATTCATAGTGGAGTGGTTGTTGTGTGCCCTTCCCAAGAGCTGTATGTTGTGCTTTTGTTGGGTTCTTTTGGATCCTGGCATTTCTGTTGCCTCTCTCGGCCTACATCACCACCAGGAAGCCACTCCTACGAATTGCACTCTACACAGTAGTCCCATGTTCTGTGCATTTGTTTCCTTACCAGCATAATTTGGTCGCTTGGTCGCGGTTGGTCAGCAAGGCCCATATTGTAATTTTTCATTGTCTTTCAAAGTATTTTAAAAGTTTACTGGTTGGAAGTCAATGCAGTGCCTTGGATGCAGCGAAATGTGCTGAAAAAAAATTAATTGCGCTATCACAAAGCTCCCATAAAGGGTGCTGAAGGAGATAAGCAGCCAATAATAGTGGCATGCTCTGAAGGAGGACCTCTTGCTTAGGAAAGAACTGAACAGCCTTAACTGCCTTGTGGAGCACATCAGCTGGCTCCTAGTCTTGTCTTGCCTGCAGCAAAATGGATGCGTGGTAAGAGATAAATGTGACCTTGTTTTATGTCTCAACGGTTTGGCACCTCCTGTGCCTAGCAAGAAACATTTGGTCCACCTCTTTGTTGCATTTCGCCTGTCAGCTAAGGGCTATAATTCCATAAGGGCTATCTTTGTTGCAGTTTTAATGCATTGATCCCTGCCAGCACTTGCAGTTAGAACAGATGTCTACCTCCAGCATTTTGGCCAATGTGGGTTTTGCCGTGAGCAATACTTTCCAAATGGTGCAATGCTATATTAAGGGCACAGGCCTGCTCTGCTTTCTCGCTTCTATTAGCACATGCTTCTCATGACACTGGAAGAATCCATTTGCGACTAACTGCTGCCATCTCTGCCATGGTGCAATAGCAGTGGAAATGCCCATGAAGCAATGCAAAAATTGGCGAAGCTCATAGACTGAGAAGTCCTTTACACAACAAGGCTGCAGGTTCTGTGCTAGCTATCACACATAGAGCAGCTCCATTTCACCTAGGTGTTTGTCAGTGCATGGTGACATTTATGGCATTTAAATTAGGCTAGCAAGGAATAGAACATGAATTAGAAGTGTCCTGGAGGATAAAAACTGGTGGAAGTTTAGGAGCATAGTACAGAGTGTGTTGCTGCCTACTGTTAGCCTCATACTGTTCTTTATTGTACCTCAGTGCGCAAATGATATTATTGCGCCCAGGTTAACCCTGCTCTCACTGAAATTGTTGATTGCTTCAGTTTCAGCTACCCTGCTGAAGCTGATGTGCCTGGTGCTGGAGGTCCGACAGCAGCAGCAGCGCGACTTAATGCAGCAGTTACAAAGGCTGGAGGATCACATGCTGCTGTGGTCGGACCAGCAGCTGGAGCAGAGGACTCGGCCATTGTCCCCTCACCACCGCCTCCTACCCTTGCACTGCCCGCGTTCTCCCCCGAGGAGTTGGACACTGCGGAAGCTGCAGTCCAGGACGACAGCGTGGCTGCTGGACTGGTGATTTAATGTTTCTGATAATTCGTGTCTGGAAAAAATGAATGCCTACTAACGAATTGCATGCATAATGTAATTCCGAGGTTTGTGAAGAAATCTTGAGCTCCAAGAGTATTTGCATGCCGTGCTCTGTGAATAACATGCTCTTCATAGATATAATTCCTACTGTTGTGCTGGAGTGTGCTGTCACAGTGTGTTTTGTTAATGTAAATGTCTTGTTCATGAAAGTTGCTTGCTGATATACACACTGGCTGTTTCAGTGAACATTTTCAGGAATTCCTAAGAATAGGGAGTTCAGAATAGAAGAAATATTTGCAGGTACACATGCACAGTTATGCAGTAAATTATGTCCACCACTGCTGAGAGATCGTTCCTCCAAAAAAAAAAAATTGTTTTCCCATATCGAACTTGCGCTTCTTTAGGAATTTTTGAGAGTGTTCACTGGAACGCCCTGTCGATTCCTTGTGTGGTGAGATTTACTGTTGGAAGCAAAAGTGGTACGCAATACCCAGCCGGTAGCAGAGCTTGCAAAAACTGCATCACGTGTCGGGACAGCTGTTAGGGGACTCTCTTTATCTGCTCTTTGGCTCCTATCAATTTGTTGGGCTCAGTAGCAGTGCTGAACATGTGGCGCTCGCAATATTGCTTACGGCAAGTGCCAGTTGTCACATCATGTTTCAGCCACGCAATGCAAAGAAAATGCCACCCTCGAGACTGCTGTCGCATCAGAGCGTTTAGGCGAGAAGGAGCGCTAAACAGCAAACCAAGCTACTAATGCTGGTTCTGTGCGAAGCATTGCACCTGTCACATCTTGTAGTAGCTTGGTATTTGGCGGTGCAGTCACAGGCTTTTTTGGGGCAGTTGCTCTCAGATGGTGTCACTCAATGTCATTCGATGTAGTTTTCCAGAGCTCTGCCGGTGGCCGGTCGTTGCATAACAGACTTGCTTCCAACAAATTTTTTTTCTCAGTCAAATATTTCTGTGATTACATTATTGTTTTACATCGATCAACAGCAAAAAAAAAATCCCCTATGCTTTTCTTGCCTATGGCTGCCTTTCTTCGTATGTGTCTCATAACGAGCCCCTCATTTTCCTTACATTTGTCATTTATTGTTGTGCTGTTTTAATTTAGTTCAGCAGTGGACTTTGTAGCTAACATTAAGGATGTTGTAAGGTCTGTTTTACAGGAAGCTGAGCTTTCGGTTAATATACTGTTGCATGAACTGCTGTGAACACAGCTGGAAGTTGGTCCTCTCTCAGCGCGTCTTTAATTTCGGCTAGGTTTCCCAAATAATGGGGCAGCTTTAACCCACCTCTTCCCTGTCTTTTGCTCACATTATGCGCATCGTTTAATTAAATGTGGTTGCTAAGCACGCAGCTTTACTCAGGTGCTTGGGGATTTAAATAAGCGCCCTTTGTATAGCATTAATTAGACTGCTCAATTTCAGGGTAGTGAGCCCCGCCATGGTGGCTCAGTGGTTAGGGCACTCGACTGCTGAACCCAAAGACTCAGGTTCAAACCCAGCCGTGATGGCCAGTTTTCCATGGAGGCGAAAAGCAAGGCGCCGGTGTGCAGTGTGATGTCAGTGGCGCATGTTAAAGACCCCACGTGGTCGAAACTTCCGGAGCCCTCCACTATGGTGTCCCTCATCATAGCCTGAGTCACTTTGGAACTTTAAGTTCTACAAACCAAATCAATTTTAGCGTAACGGCTGTGCAGAGAAAACACATCCAGCACATAGATATCTGCAAAAAGCATTATAGTTATAATATATAGTAATGTCCAAGATGCAAAGCATAATGCGTAGGAGTTGGCCACCTTTGCTTAATCGCTAAAGTTTCCCTGCTCTTAGTAAACTGGGGAAAAAAAATGTCCATATTGGGGGTGGTGCTTTCTGCTGGTAGCAACTAGTCAAGCTATTGTATCATACAGAAATTATGCATTATGATTGTAGGTACTCGCATGGGCTGTTGACAGGTAGTCACACAATTGTCTTAGCTATTCGATTCTGCTAAACTAAATGAAATTATAATTGATGTTTGTGCCTAATAGCTTGTGCACCTGTGGTGTTTCTTTTCAGCGAAAGCAGCTGGTCCGCCTGGGGGGCAAGGGCCTGAGGGAGGTGGGCTCCAACATAATGACCGCCATCATGGGGGTGGCTGTACAGAGGATGTACAGCCTCCATGGCCGCAAGGGCAAGTGGTCATTTATTGCCCTGAAGTTATGCAATGTGGCAACAGGTATGTTGTTGCAGTAGCTTTTAATTGAATTTTAAAAGATGAGTGGAAGAACATGCACCAGGTTCTGCTGTGCTTTGTTTTCTTTTCTTCTTTTCAGTTGATACTTTACCAGTTTTCTTTTTCATTACAGGTGAATATTTTGTTACTGTTTTTATGGGGGTAGTCATGTGCAGTTTTCTTCCATGTGCATCTGAAGATATATGAGTCAGCAGATGCCTTTCAAAGAAAGCCCTCCCACCAGTCACATCCATCTCTTGTCATGGATCGTAGTCGTGCCTTGTATCTGCCAGCCATTTGTGCTCCTATATGTTAGTAGTGCAAAGTGGTCGTCCGTGATGTCGCAGCAGCTTTATACAGTTGGTTAGAAGAGCTTTCAGGTGGATTTTCTCCTCAAGTTGTATTTGGATACTGTAGTCCTTTCATTTTGGCACGCACTTTGAGTTAACATGTACTTGTGGCCTTTTCTGTTTTCTCTGTTGCTGAAATAATCTTGATTTCTGTTAACGAGCAAAGTTTTTCTGCTGGCCTAAAATGAACGCTTATCTTATGCAGATGCCATCTGTGAGAAGACGGGGGCGGATGTGGTGGAAGCGCAGGGGTTTATTAGGAAGTGGTTGCCAGGTTCGGTGGACCGTGGCGGCGGACGCAAAAGGCGTTTTGCCGAAGCGTTTCTGCCAAGTACCGCTGCCGGCCTGGCAACCACTGCGAGCCCCTGTGCTTCAGCCCCCAGCACAGTGCCCTCCCTTCCCCAAGCGGCCCCCACCTCCCAGAAATCCTCCTCCCGCGCGGCCCTGGCTCCTTCCCAAGGTCCCGCCTCCTGCGCGGCCCTCGCTGCCTCGCAGGACTCGCGCAACCGCGCGTCCCCAGCCACGGTGCCTAATTATTTAATAAATTGTTTCTCAGTTGGATTCTTTCGTTGCCTCATTTTGTTGTGCATGTGTATAGAAGAGATGATTGCAGCTTTGCAATGCCAAAACCCATGGCTTTCCCAATGCGAACATTAACTGGAATGTGAATATTCGCTGAACTGGAAATGAAATGGCATAAACTTCGGGCAAGCGTTAGCAGAAAGGCTGAACAGTGGCCTAATTGTGGTATGTCAAGCCGGTGTTGGTAGAGCGGCTGAAAGTGGGTACAATAGCGGCATGAATGTCGGTTCAGTGTTGGTAGAGCGGCTGAATAGTGGTCTGATAGTGGCATGAATGTCGGTTCAGTGTTGGTAGAGTGGCTGAAAGTGGGTACAATAGCGGCGTGAATGTCGGTTCAGTGTTGGTAGAGCGGCTGAACAGTGGTCTGAGAGTGGCATGAATGTCGGTTCAGTGTTGGTAGAGCGGCTGAACAGTGGTCTGATAGTGGCATGAATGTCGGTTCAGTGTTGGTCCGAACATCAGGCCAAGGTTGGAAAAAGTAACTTTTTGCCCCAATGCCGACGTCGGTACGACTTTCGAGCCGGTTTTGACCAGCATTATGCCAGCGTCGGTCCATTGTTGGTGTGCTGCTTGGGGTGGACCTGTGCAAGAGGGTGAACGCACAGATGACCGAAGCCGACAAGATCAGGCCTATCCTCATGGGCGTTGATGACGATGGCTTTGAGATGTTGTTGGCGCGAGACCTGCGCACCGTCGCCCAAGTCGTCACCCTATGTCAGAGCTTCGACAAACTACGCAAGCAGAGGGCTCTGACACGCGAACACATCACGACCATCGACTCGCTTGCTGGCTTGAACGATGTAAGAGACCAGTCATCGCTCCTGCCGCAAATCAAGAGCTTCATACGTGAAGAAGTTGCTCGGCAGCTCTCGCTTATTTCAAGCCATCATAGAGCCATCACCACACATAACTCCGAATCTGAGGCACGTCATTTAAGAACAGGTCGCTGAGGCTCTCCCGTAAGCCCCTCAGCCCACACCTCTCGCGGCCTCGCTGACCTATGCGGAGGTTGTTGCGCGACCTCGACCACCTTCCTATGCTCCACCTTCTAGTCATTTTCGAGAGCCTGCTGTTTTTATACCACCGCCTGCTCATCTGCAAACCGCCTGGGGCACGCCTGATAACATTGGACCGCCAGCTCAACTGGGCAACTCCTGGCGCACGCCTGACGACCGCCCGATCTGCAACTTCTGCGGCTTGACAGGTCATGTGGCGCGGCTTTGCCGTCGACGCATGAACGCCTCACGACCACGTCCAGAAGTTTCCGGTTATTGGTCCCAGCGACAGTATTCGCCTCCAATTCGAGGCCCGTGTACTGTGCGATGTCAGTGCACGTTAAATAACCCCAGGTGGTCGAAATTTCCGGAGCCCTCCACTACGGCGTCTCTCATAGCCTTAGTCGCTTTGGGACGTTAAACCCCATAAACCAACCAACCAGTATTCGCCTCCTGCTGAGCCGTCCCTAAGCCGTCCTCTGTCTCCTGAGCGCACCGCCTTCTCTGGACGCCGTTCGCCTTCTCCACGTCGGCGCTCCATCTCTCCGATGCGACGGCGTCTCTCGACCCCTCGAGAGGAAAACTACGTGCCGCAGTTATGGAGGCGAGAACTGCGCAGTCGTCGAAATTTCAAAGGCCTCGTTTGTCTGCCATCAATTTAATTGAAGTTTTTGTAGAGGGCGTATCTGTCATGGCGCTTGTCGTCACCGGTGCAGCGGTTTCTGTCATGGATGCAGCGCTTTGCCGCTCTTTGAGGAAAGTGAAGACGCCCCTTTCTGGCGCGTCGTTACGAACTGCAAGTGCGCACCTCATCCAGCCGTTAGCGGCGTGTACTGATCGAGTAATCATAGAAGACATATATTTGGTCGTGTTCATCATTCTGCCGTCCTGTTGGCATTCGATCATCTTGGGCTGGGACTTAATATCGCTCCACGACACGGTCATCGATTGTGCTCGGGCTCAAGTAGAGCTCTCTACGCTGCCGAATTCCGTGCAAGAGACTGCAATTTGTGGTGCCCCTGTTTCTGCCAAAGCTTTTGTCGCCGACAGTACCGATATTCCTGCGTGCTCTTCCGTGATTGTGACTCTCTCCTGTGACTGCGTTCGCGAGGCCAGTGACATCTTCACGCCGTCTCCTACTTTTCTACGCCGCCATTGTCTGCCTCTGCCTTATGCCCTGCTCACTTTATCCGCCGGCCTCACCGCACTGTGGGTCTTAAACTCGTTTTCCAGCCCCTTCGCATTGCGCCGCCGGGAGTGCGTCGGAGCCGTGCAGCTCTTTGATTATGTTTTCAACCACCCCGACGCTGCCGCAGAATCACCGCCGGTCGCCATTCACGCCCTCAGCTCACCTATTCCTGCGCCCGCCACGTTGTCGACCGACTTATTCCTTCGCTCTATTGACACCAGTCTTCCGCCAACTCAGCGAACCCAGCTTCTTGCGCTTCTTGAGGAGTTTCACTCCTCCTTCGATTGCTGCCAACGTGTTTTGGGACGCACGACGACTGTCGAGCACTGCATTGACACCGGCGCCCATGCCGCTCTGCGCCAGCACCCATATCGTGTCTCCGCCGCTGAACGACGAGTTATTGAAGAACAGGTAGACACCATGCTTCAGAGCGGCGTTATTCAGCCTTCCACCAGCCCCTCGGCCTCATCGGTTGTCCTTGTTTATTTATTTATTTATTTATTCAAAATACCTTACACGGCCCAGAAGGGCATTGAGTAAGGGGGGGGGGGGGGCAAAACAATAGATTAAGCAAATAGGAACAATGAGTTAAAAGCAACGCGTGATACAAGGCAAAAAGTAAACACAATTATAAATATACAGGGCAAAACGTAACTACAAGACATACATCACCGCGAGCAACAAAAATTAAAATAGTAGCAAGAATGCATCGCATGTGCCCAATACACATCGAAAGAAAAAGCAGTAGCCATAAAAAATATACTAATGTTTGAATTTGCACAAGAAACCAAAACTTAATACAATACCAACGAGAAGAAAAGGAAACCAAGAACACAGAACAACCTGAAACAAGACACAATGTCTTTAAAGAAAATGTTTGCGCAGCTGGTCTTGAAAAGATTGGTGGTTGCCGATAGATGCGATAGAGTTGTGAAGATCATTCGAAAGAATAATGGCACGTGGAAGTGCAGATGAATTGAAGGCTAGGGTTCTTCAGTAAATGCGTTTAATGCTGTACTGATTATGTAGGCGGCGTGAAATGCGTGAAGGCTCTTCAAGGGGCAAGGGAGATGGCCTGGTGCTGTGACGATATTTATGTAGTAAGCATAAAAGAGCGATGGAACGGCGAATATGTAAGGGTTCGAGGGAGATATCAAGTTTGATCTTAGTGATGCTGGACTGGGGGTGGTACTTTTGTGTGATGAAACGAGAGGCTCTATTTTGCACGGATTCAAGCATGTCGATTAGGTAATTTTGATAAGGGGACCACGTAGGTGAAGCAAATTCTAGTTGATGACGCACGATTGTTAAGTAAGCGACTTTTCTCACGTTATTAGGGGCGTTTCGCAAGTTCCGGCGCAGGTACCCAAGTGATCTTGAAGCTTTGGCACAGATGGATTTAATGTGCGTGGCCCATGAAAGATTATCCGTGAGGTGAAAACCTAAATACTTATAAGATGATGTCCGAGACATTACAGTACCTTCAATGGAATACGAGAAATTAGTATTAGTACGCTTGCGGGTGAAAGAGATAACCTTGCATTTAGATGAGTTGAGCATCATTTACCATTTAGTACACCAATTTGAAATTAAGTTCAGGTCAGTTTGGAGAGCAAGGTGATCATCCATAGAATTAATGGGCCGGTAAATGATGCAGTCGTCAGCAAAGAGTCGTATAGAAGAAGATATGTCTGTGGGCAAGTCGTTAATGTATATTAGAAACAATAAGGGGCCAAGAACACTGCCTTGGGGTACACCAGACTCTACATCAGGGGGTAAGACAAGAAATCTTACTTTCAGAAGGCTTGGAACACTGGGGCTGTGTTACGCTTGGGCTCTAAACTTTAGACAATGGCTCTACAAATATTTGCACTGCTTATCTTAATCCAGAAATTACACACAGAGTTCAAATGTCCATGCATTTTGACAGAAAGCGTAGTGTTGCATTGTGAGATGCTTTTTTATGTATATTCTTGCTTTGAATACAAAACACTCATTGAAATAAAAAGGAGGTTTTTATTGCATTGCATAAAAGTTGGTGCTTTTGTGGCTGTACTTTATGCAGTAATATTCTAAGAGAGCGGCTTGTACTCAAAGCGGAAAAGAGTCGTTGCAAATGAACGCCTGGTGATTTACGGTGACCCAGCTTATCCGCTCCGGCCTCTGCTAAAGAAGCCTTATGGTGGCTGTCGTCGGATCCCAACCCAAGATGCTTTCAACTGCGGGAGGAGCAAAGTCCACCAGGCAGTTGAGTGGGGTTTTGGAAAAGTTGTGGCAGAATTCGCCTTTCTTGACTTTAAAAAAAAGCAGAAACTTCTGATGTACAAAGTGGCAACAATATTTGCCAACTGCCACACTGCTATGTACGGCAGTCAGGTGTCGGACTACTTTCACCTGGTAACACCCAGCCTACGGGAATAACTAAAGCCGCAGCAAGTGTAATGAACTGTTTGTGCACAATTTTTTTTCTTCGTGTTTTAATCGTGTTTGTCTGAAATTGATTTCTTTTCCTTGATTTTTTCTTGCATTTATCATGCGTCTGTATTTAGTTCCTTATTATCTTGTTTATCATATGCTTGTATTTTGTTCCTTATTACCTTGTATTTTTTTGTGCTTTTGTGCTTTCACTTTTTGTGCTCGTGCTACTATTTGCGCTTTCACTGCACATGTGCCCCTTTACACAGTGCTCCACCTTGGGAGCCTGTATGTCAGACTGAATGAATAAATAAATAAATAAATAAACAAATCATTTTCCACGCAGAGCTAATGATTTATTTTTGACAGCAGTCCCTCAATGAGAGATGTGAATGCCTGCCTTTCCTGTGCATGGGCTTTGCGCTCGTCGTCTCGTTCCCTCGCGCGTGCCTGCCGCTCTTCCTCTCTCTCACGGAGTTCCATGAGCGTTCGCTCCTTCTCCCAAGCCAGCTGGCTTTCCTCCAGAGCAAGCCGGCGTGATTCAACCTGAGAGGTCTTTTCTTTCATTATCATTTCATGCCTCTTCAGCATGAACTCATCATCGGCTTGTTCCTGTTTCCGTTTCCCTGAAAAATGGCAACAAGATTCCCAACATGAGCAAAGCATGCAAAATATGCCATTATTTAGGTAGAGTAAAAGATAGTTGTGCCATTTCCAATCATGGCTTACATGATGTTTGATGTGCACTGCAAAAAAAAAAAGAAATGAGTGGACAGAAAAAGTGGGACACAGTGCTAACAAGTAGTCTT
Source organism: Amblyomma mixtum (assembly GCF_055824585.1). Lineage (NCBI taxonomy): Eukaryota > Metazoa > Arthropoda > Arachnida > Ixodida > Ixodidae > Amblyomma > Amblyomma mixtum. Next base: position 154,864,430 of record NC_143021.1, on the reverse strand, counting down.
CATTGTGATGAATGCATGCACAAAAGAGCAACGCCAAGCAGCAATCCCTGCAATACAGCCCAGGATGACATAAGAGAACTGGTGGTGTTGGAATTGTAGTCCACAAGCCCAGCGTTCAGGCATGACGAATATGACCCACAAAGCATGTGCCGCACATCGAAGAATAAAATGCACCAGATTTGACTAACATAATGCAAAGCTCTGAAGAAGAAGAAGAAATTTCTTTATTTTGCTTGAGCAAAAAAGGTGACGGAAGAAAAAGCTGCTTAGTTGCAGCTTGACAAAGCTCCCGCCACCCAGACAGCAAGCACTTGCACAGCATATAGTTTTACAAAATTGATAAAACAGTCCTCTGAAAAGAGCAGTCAATTGTGAATTGTCACGTGCAGAACAATAAACAAAATAGACACTTGAAACAAGATTAAAAGAAAAAAAAGGAATCCGTGGTACAGGTTAAACAAAAATTTTATAAATTCCCTTGTGCGAGATTTGCAGAATGTCTATTTGTTTTTCGTCCAGTTCATTGAGCGCATGCGGTATGGCGTGTTTTAGTCGTTGTTTTCCGTACATTGTACGGGAAAATGAAATGAGCCATGGTGACTGATAGCGAAATGAATAGGTATTTGTTGGTTTTTGTAGTCGAGCTAAGGTCAGAAATATCTCAAATTTTCCTTGTATTGCATTCTTGTACTTACTTAACAGGTTATAAGAGTACATATCTTCCACTTTTAGAATGCGATGTTTGAGAAAAAGGGGTCCTGTGTGTTCTAAAAATGATGTGTTTTCAATAATGCGGATGACCCGTTTTTGTATTAAGGCAAGTTTATTGATGTTTGACTTGGTGGTATTTCCCCAAAGCAGTATACAGTAGCGGAGTTGTGAATAGAAAAGGGCATTATATAAGAGCTTTCTTGTAGCTAGTGGGAGGGTGTGACGGTGTTTGTTTATTGTACCTACAATCCTACTTAGCTTTGTCGACAGATGTTGAACATGCTCGTTCCAGGACATGTGCTCGGAAAAGAACATGCCAAGCGTTTTCACACACGTTTCCAGCCCAAATGTATACGGACCGAAGGTAATGGTGGGAGATATTCCAGGTAGGACTCCGGGTGCACGAAAAAGAATACATTTTGTTTTGGATTCATTTAGTATCAGGCTATTTTTTTCGGCACCATTCCTGTAGATTGTTACAGAATAAACTGGCATCTGTTTTTATTTATTCTAAGTTTTGTCTAGATATCAATACTGTGCAATCGTCTGCATATATGACAATTGTGCAATCTCTGTAAATTTCTACAATATCGTTGATGTAGAAAAGAAAAAGAATGGGTCCTAAAAGGCTTCCCTGTGGGACACCCGATTGAATTTCTTGTAAGTGCAATTTATTTCGGTTTATCTCAACATATTGATGCCGGCCAGTCAAGTATGACCGAATGAGCTTAAGTGAAATACCCCGAAATCCATAGTACTCTAATTTTTCTAGTAATATTGGATGATTTACACGGTCAAATGCCTTGCTGAAATCTAAGTAAATACCTAAAGTTGTAAGTTTTTTCTCGAAATTTTCCAAAATTACCTCTTTTTGTCTAAAAAGAGCGTCTTCTGTGGAGCGGTGTTTTCTGAAACCGAACTGGTGATCCGTTATGAGGTTATGTTTTCTTGAAAAGCTTTCAATGCGTATATTAACAACTTTTGCGAGTCCTTTAGAAAAAATCGGAAGGATGGATACTGGTCGGTAATTGCTTAAATTATTTTTGTCACCCCCTTTGTGTAAGACCTTGACACGGGTGACTTGCATATTGGTGGGAAAAACGCCAGTAGATAGGGAAGAATTAAATACGTGTGTTAACGTGGGCGCAATTATATCCAGAACATATTTTATCGGTCTTATTTCCAAATCGTTCGCATCAACGCTGTGGCTGTTCTTGAGTCCTTGAAAAACATATATTACTTCTGACTGACAAGTAGGGTGAAAAAATAAGCTTTGCGATACTGAACGCACAGAAGAGGAGGCCTCGGAACAGTAGGCCGTGCTTCCTATTTCTACGAAAAATTTGTTGAAGCGGTCCGCAAGCACTGTTCCGCTTACTTCTTGATTATCAATTACGAGGTCTGGTATTGAACTTGCCTGTACGTTCCTCTTTAGTAGTCTATTTAGATTTTTCCAAACTAGGTCGCTATTTTGCAGACAATCACTATCAAAAAGGCGAGCGTAATACTCGCGCTTAGATTTTTTGATAGCTTTATTTAATTTATTTCGAAAACGCTTGAATTCCCTCAGTTTGTTGACGTCACGAGAGTCTACAAAAGATTGATAGAGCTTGTGTTTTTCAGCTATAAGTTTGACTATGTTGCGGGTAATCCAAGGCTTACGGGAGCGCTTGAAACTTCGATGTGTTTTTAGTTTGAGGCAAGCGAAATATTTTTGCTTGAAAATTTTTATAAACTTGTTGTATGACGCATTAGAATCTTCAATTGCAAAAATTTCACTCCAGTTCGTCTGAATAATTGCATGCCGGAACTCTTCCAAAGTATGCGGTGTTATTTCGCGGTACGTGACTGTATGGCATTTTTGGTTCAAGTTATTGTGTCGCTTTATCAATAAAAAAATTGGCATATGATCACTGATGTCAGAGCTTATGACACCTGACGGAATATTACACGGTGAATTAGTCACGAACAAGTCTAACAGTGATGATGATAAAGGAGTGACTCTTGTTGGAGTGGCAATGACATTCTGAAAGGCATTGCACTGTAAAACAAGTAAAAAGTCTGTAGTGGGTTCTGTGTTCTTCAGAATGTCAATATTTAAATCACCGCCTATCGTTAGTAAGCAACCACTACAGTTTGCATGAGAGAGTAACCCATCAAAAAATTGCAGGAACGTGGAAATACTTCCATTTGGAGGTCTGTAAATAACAGAGAACATATTTGTGCCTTTCCTAATACAAAGAGTTTCATAGTCGCCGGTAATACAGCTGTACTCCGGTACGATTTCAAAACCGGTTAGACAAGTTTGAATAGACACACCACCTCCTCTAGTATTTTTTCGATTTAATAAATAATGATTGTAGCCTTCCAGCACAAAATAGTCGCTGTCGTCAGTGTATGGTTGGTTTGGTTTGGTTTATGGGGTTTAACGTCCCAAAGCGACTAAGGCTATGAGAGACGCCGTAGTGAAGGGCTCCGGAATTTTCGACCACCTGGGGTTCTTTAACGTGCACTGACATCGCACAGTACACGGGCCTCTAGAATTTCTCCTCCAAAGAAATTCTAGCCGCCGCGGCCGGGATCGAACCCGCGTCTTTTGGGTCAGCAGCCGAGCACCATAGCCGCTGAGCCACCGCGGCGGCTGTCGTCAGTGTACCACGTCTCGGTCAGCATCAATACATCGAATGGTATAGCACATGCCTCTAGTAGCAACAACAAATCATCATGCTTTTGGTTAACAGATCTCGCGTTCAAATGAATCAGCTTTATCCATTTCTTTGTCTCTGTCGCACTTAAAAGACCAGAAATAGCCTCAGGGCAAATGCTATGAGTACTCATCATTTATCAAAAGGAAAAGGTAGTATCCCAAATTCACGTATACGATCATTTCAACTGCTGTCGCAAATATTTTGCAGATCACTTTCGTATTTAATCGATACAACCGAGGATGACTCTGTCTGGCGCGCGAAAATGCTGCCATTCCTAATCCATACGAACCGCCAGCCGAAGTCGCGCTTGCGCACAACTGCCTTTCCTAGGAGCTGTTTCACGAACGGACAAAGATGTTCATTTATATAAATTGGTTTGTGGTCTTCTTCGGAATTTTCCTCTGATTCTGTCGCTATGATAGACGTCGTGAGCCTTTTCTTCCGCGACTTATCAAGGACCTTATCGCGTTTCTCTCGTCGTTGGAACTGGACTACTATGTTTTTCTGATTTTTTTCCTTCGTTGGCACACGGTGACATACGTCCACATCACTCGATGATATAGGCTCACCGATAGCATTTCCAATCTTGTCCAAGATACCAAGAAGGTTTTCATTCGGTTCTTCGGTGATACCTTTGATTTCAATATTTCTATTTCGTGTATATTGCTCAGACTTCACAAGGTTGTTCTCGCAATCTGCAAGATCTTTTTCAAGTGTGTAGACTTGCTGCTTCAATTTTTCGTTTTCTTTTTGTAGCAAGCTTTTTTCGTTCAGAGTGGTTTCGAGGCGTTTATTTGCCTCGTCTAAGCTTTTGCTAACGAACTCTACGCTCTGTTTCATGTCTTCTAGTTCTGTGCGAAAGCCACGCTCTTCTGTTCGTAGGCTTCGTTCTATTCCCTCTTTGAAGGCTTTAAGTTCTAATTTGAGTTCCTCTTTCAGCTCTCTGATCGCCTGCGCAACTTCCTTAGACATTTCACACAGTAGTCTGAGGCAGGCACACTCAAAAAGTCACCGAAGGCAGCAGTGACAGCAAAAAGAAAAAAAACCCAAATTATTGTGCACAAAAAGTGTACTAACCTGCAATATGCAGAAAACAGGCGTTAGCTGCTGCTTGCTGTGCTGTCACTGCTGCCAAGTGCTGCACACGGGTTCTGCGCCGGCTTATATGCCGAAGATGGGGTCACGTGATTGGGTCACGTGATTGTAAATTGATGTCGTGGCGATAACTTCGTGGCCTGGCTTATGGTGTCGGGCGATGACCGCGTCAGACAGGCAGGTGCGCAGGCAGTGCAATCTTTGATCCGGGGGTTGCAGATTTGTGGTAGGTGTGACTGCAATATGCAGAAAACAGGCGTTAGCTGCTGCTTAGAGAGATACGCCTGAGTCAGCTACGCAACGTCAACTAGAGGGCTTTTGTCGGTCCCATTCTTGAAACTTTTGGTCAGTAGGCTGATGCTGTCCTTCATCCTTTGTTTTAGTCGGTACTTTGAGAACCATGAAGATGCCACTTTAGTACGTTGAACCGCTTTAAGTTGTTCTTGGTGCACTGTTTTCACTTTTCAGAAAACATGCCAACAGAATGGCACATCCCCAGCAAGTGACACAGCTTTACACTAGGGGTACTCATAATCTTGTTTTGGTGATGATTTATACTTAAGGTTTTAGTCATTAGCCAACACTGCGCCTAATCTGTGTTCTGTGCTCTGGTCCCTTTTCTGTTTGTGTGCTGTATGCACAAAGATACCAAACCAAGCAGCATGATAAAACGCTTCCTCCTGACTTTTTTTGTTGCCACGATTAAAATTGTAGAGGCAGCAGCAAGTAGTTCAGGGCTGATATTTAATTATAATTCTGAACTGCTTTTTATGATACTGTTCATGTGTACCGTACTGCACAAGTACAAGGGCTAGGTATTCAGGCACTTAATACAACCCGTGAGTATTGGATTTGCAAACTTACCTCGCATTAGATACCTTCGAGCTTCTCCACTGCTCGATTCGTCCACTCTCGACTGCGCTGTGGGGGTGCTGTCTTGCGATATTGAATGCACAGGCTGGTCTTCATCAGGTGTGCTGCATGGCGTGCTTGAACCCTGGTCCGACGTAACAGCAGCCCCCGACAGCATTGAAGCGGACAGTTGCTCGGTAATGGGCGTCATACTAGTGCCTGAAAAGAGGTTATGCAACTGCAATCAGGATGGAAAAAAGTGTCAGTTTTAGCTTGGTTAAAATGATTATAGTGCAAAAAGCATGGACACGTCTTCGACTTCATCATAGTCAACAGATTTTGCCCAGGTCCAAAAGAGTACAATGACCGACGCATAGGCAAAACAACTTCAATAAGATCTCTGGAAAGCTGTTTTTTTTGTAACACTATTTTCCATTAAGAATCAGGTACGTTAGAAATTGGATGTTTGGTCAATTTCACGGAAACAACCATATGTTCCACCAGTGATACGAGAAACAGTCGGTGCAACAAACATCAGCAAACCTCTTGCCAAGCATACCTGACAAACTGTGCGTAGAAACTGATCCTCCACATCTCGCAAGAAGATGAACCAGTTAGCTACTTAATGCAAGAATGAGTGCAATACAGAAAGGGCACCAGAGAGTTGTGTATCTGACTGGATGAATATGATGGAGAAAATGACAAATTTTAATTGTTTTAGTGTGATCAGTTCTCTGTAAACCACATAACCTGTCTGATTAGACCAGGGTGTATTTGTTTAGTGAAATAAAGGTATTGAATTAAAAAACTGCGGCGATAGCCTAGTGCTTCCGCGCAGCGTCTTGCGACGCTGCTTGGTTCGCGTCGCCGCGGGCTCCGCTTCCATACGTCGATATTATTTTTTTTTTCGCTGTTGCTAGTCAACAACACCAGATCCAAAGATAAGATTCTTGGCGTCGCTGTTGCTACGCAACCGCACAAGATGCATAAGTGACAAACTTCGTCGGTGGTGTTGGCGTCGGTGTTGAATGGCACAAGATCCAAAGATGACATAATTCTTGGTCGCTTTTGGTGAGCGTATGAGTGCTTTTGCACTAAAACACTTATGTGTTGCATAACGACCATACGTCGCAAGTACGGCGTACTTACACTGATCTCCGAAGTCCGCACCAGCACTGTCACCACTTGGCTCTGTCGGAGCATAGTGTGCAGCATGGCCATCTCTCTCAGAGTTAGCGGCTCTGCGCTCTGCTGCGGCACCACTTGGCACTGGGCACGTAGCCGGGCTGTTCAAACTTTCGTTGCGCCCATTCAGAGCACGTATTTTGTATGCCGTGCCCTGCATCAAGACGATTACATCCTGCAAGTGCCGGACCTGTAAGGAAGCATTTCAGCGAGTTAGCTTTTCCACGACAATGCAGGCAACAAAACAAACTTACTTTTGCAGGTTCCTGCGGTCGTTCGCCGCATATCGCGACACCAGCAAATCGAGGCGTTCGCGCACCCCACGCGAGCTGCAATTGATGCCCAGCGTTTCCCTCAGCCGTAGGGGTATCATATCCCACTGCTCCCGGTTGTGGAACGGGTCACTCGCCTGAACTTCGAGCAAAACCGCAATGTCCATTTGCAGAGTGTAAAACAAGCGGCCGCTGTTTCCGCTGGCACCAGCATCTTTTTTCTTGCGGCTAGCCATGTTAGCGGCCATAGTGAAAGACGTTCTGGCTTGACGCGAGATCTCGCGAGACCCTCCCACAAGAGGTCAAAGCACATCAACGCTGGGTTGCAGAAATTTTCATCCGTAATTACTGGTAACGAAGCAGGCTGCATCGCGAGTCTTTTTTTTTTTGTTCCAAGAAAAACTATGCAAGCAGAAGAAAATGAAATTATTGACTAATAGCCAGAGAAGTGCTCCGCCAGGTGTCCTTGCTACGAGGTAAACACGGTTAGGCCTAAAGCTTGAAAATCGCCAAGTTTTCTGAAACACAGGGGCTAGTTATCGCTTATACTTCTGCGTGTGGACGAGAGTGAGCAAAATAAAAGCGAACCGCTACCATTTGAGCGAGCTATCCCGTCGGAGATTGCAGCGGCAACATGTATTTATTTCGAAGCGGGCGAGCTGGGCTCCGCCATCTTGTCAACGCAACCCATAACGTGCCCGTAGCGCACGCACGCATCAACACGATGCGTACGTACGTACGTATGACGTGCGTACGCACGCATCAACACGATGCGTGCGTACGTACGCAAGTGGCCCAGCGGTACGGAACGTTCTGCGCATGCTCACTCGCGACCCGCAACGTTCCTGCGTACGTAACGCCGTTCCGTACAGCCAACAAAAAGTGTCTATTGTGAAGTATGTGGCAGCAGCGGTCCGTCCAGTTTCAGCACCGCGCATATAGCTGGTTTCCCGTTCATCGCCCACAAGCATAACGGACGCATAACTCACTGAAGATTCGATGGCCTGGAGGTGGGACCTCAGTGCGAGACAACCAGACTCTCTTAGCTGCAGAGCGAGAGGAAGCAGCCTCAGTGTCAGGTTTTGAAATGGTGTACTGTGAAGTTAGCATTGCGAACACCGGTGGCGGATTATTTTTTGATAAAGGGCGCGCAGTTACTGCGAATTGCGCCATGAAGTCGAGAAACTGCTCAGTGATGCCGGCTCCTACAAAAAAACATCAAAAAATGACTATTCTGAGACGCCAGAGCTGTTTCTCAATCTACCGCCACCATTAACATCTTCAATGCTCTCGCGACGCTCCTGGAGAGCGCATTACGGCGTTACGGAGCAGAGAAGGAAAGAGAACCTAAATGTCGCTACTCACTGCCCCGGATCCATTTTCGATACGCTCTTTTATTTACTTCATCATCCAATGAATATTAGGCATGAAAAAAGTCACGCGACTGTCGCCCCGTGCATCGTGCCCTCTTGCACACCGTCTCGCCGGTGTTCTGAACACACAGTCTACGCAGCCGGGCGCAGCACCGTCTTTCGCGTATTCTAATTGGCAATATGGAGCTGCTCCTCGTTTCCGTCACGGCATAAGTTATCCATCGGGTTTCTCTCTGAACTTAGGACCTGAACAGCATCACTCGTTCGAAGTACTCTTCGGTTTCGCGCAGCAGGAATAATTACTCCGGATAGAGGATTGGAATACGCTGCCACGCTACCAAGTTCAGAGAACGAGCCACCGGCGTCAAAACTCAAGTCAAACAAAATCTCGCCGCGCCGTCGCTGGAGGGATATAGTTTTGTGCACTGAAAATGGCTGTGCTGCCGACGGTTCCGACTTGAACTGTCCGAGAAAGATGAACGAGGAAAGAATAGCTAACAATCTGAACCCGCACTGTTACAGTTGACAAGATCTTTTAAAATCCCTGGAAATTTGCTGACAGTTTTGACACAAACACCAATTTTCAACCTGCTAGCCTCCCTTTCCACCGTCTCGCCAGGCCGTGGGCGAGAGAGGAGTGAATCATCGCTGTTTATGGGCGTAGGCTTATTTCTCTCAGATATTCAGGAGCCGTGAGGCGGTATTGACGAAACGGTAGCTACGAGCAGACAGAAACGAATCTTTGTTTTATTTAATGCTGACCTGAACATGGGAGGATCATAAACCTCTGGAAACATTTAAGTTCACCTAAAGAGTATGAAGCGATCCCGTTAAAGTATCCCTACGCCATCTTGGCGGTTCCCGGCTGCACTGCTTCGCAGACATCGACACGCTTGTTGTCCTCATATGCTCCTTTATTTCACAGATGGTTCCATGTTATTGGTGGCGCTGATCAGGGACGCTAAATAACTTAGTGTTCCTGCAGTGTAAGTCATCAAGCGTGCGATGTGATGTGCTCGTAAAAGGTCTCTATTTATGCCGCTGAGTGAACGTTCCCAACTGCTGCACAGGTGGCGAGTTGGGCTCCTCTCCCAAAGGACCGCGGTTCAATTCCGCTTGACCACCTCTTTTGTTCCCAGCAAAGCTTATCTTCTACATGAGTACCTTCATGACCATTCAAGATTTTATAGCTACAACGGGCGAACAGCCGCCGATCATGTCCTTTAATGATATCGATTCCAAGACGAAAGATATTATTTTATGTTGCCTGACAAATTCTCATCCCTGATTAGGAACAACGACAGAAGCGCCGTAAGCAATCCAAACACGCTGTCGAAAGACAATGTTCGATTTATACAATCTTTCATATTTTGACGGGACGGCAAGCCGATGATTACAGCACGATGTGACACATGGCAATGATATTATTTTATAATGGACGGCCTAGCACGAGTGCTCTAGCCCGCACCACAGCTCACATCGTCGTCTTCTAGTCAGTGACTCTACTCCGGGCCATCGAGTGATCGTCCTGTTCGCGCGGACTAGAAGAGCGCAGGCCGTCGCAAAAAGGATGAACAGAGCAGAGGAGGAGATGAAGGGCTTCCCGTCACGGCCGATAAGAGGATGAATTCACTACTTTTCCTTTTCCGCATTTTTTATTTTGCACAAATTCTAGCTCTAAGTCCAAAAATTCTCAAAATACTCCATTCCTTGTACATATGTGGATTTGTATACGCTATGCACCCCGACCAATCCCCCGCCGTGGGTATGTGCCTTTAAGCCTGTGGACATCATCACCATTATCTTCATCAAGATGATCGGATGAGCCCTGGTACATGAAGCTTTCGGGCCACAGGACACCGCAAGCTGACGGCCGTGGTCAATAGAAAAACCAAATGATATGCGCAGGGGGCTGTGTGCTTAGTTGTTTCATATCTTTGGGCTAATGTTATCACGTAGTAGTGATTCCAGTCTAGTAAGCTTGAAAACAAATTGCTTCCAAACCAACCTCGCTGCTTGGACTGACTTGCTCCCGCAAAGAACTGAATGACTCAGCGGCGGTGTAGCAACAGGCGTGCTCGGTGGTCGTCCAGCAGAATACGCGCCGCTCTCGGCCCCACTGAATTTCAAGCTGGTACCGAACTTACGAGATAAAAAGTGAAATTTACTAAAACATTATGGAACAACGTATAACTTGTCATATGTGCTCCATCCCATTCTTCTCCTCCAAGTTATTTCCCTTTCATGATACAGATCAACGGTCACTACCTGCCCTAATTAAGTAGACATATTCCCTTACTATTTCCCTCCCCTCACTGCCAAGTGCGAATTGCTGTTCTCTTCTAGACTGTCATTACTTTGGTTTTCTGAAAGTTATAGTTTAGACCCACCATTCTCATCTGCCTGTATAACTCGTTGATCATGTTTTCAAGTTCATGTCCTGAGTGACTTAGCAAGACAATGACATTAGCGAATTGTAGATTTCTTAGTTACTCTCCATTAACTCTTATCCCCAACTCTTCCCAATTCAGACCTCCGAATACCTCCTGTAAACAGGCGGCGAATGGAATTAGCGAGATCGTGTCTCCCTGCCTGACGCCTTTCCTTATTGGAATTTTATTGCTGATTTATGGAGGATTATGATAGCTGTGCAGTTGTTATAGACATTTAGAAATATTCCAATATTAGCACATAACACTCTTCTACACCCTAATTCCGGAGTGCCTGCATGGCAGCTGAGGTTTCCACTGCGTCAAAGGCTTTCTTGTTATCAATGAATGCTATATATAGGGGCTGGTTATATTCTACTTCCTGATGGCCCTCCGCTTGACGGCTCCATTCCTCTGGTCTTTCAGAAACTCACGATCTACCAACAGCCGGACAGTTTTGTGTCTCCTGTACTTATGCTCGGATACGGCGGCGTTTCTTTTGGCCAGGTTCATGTTGCTTCGTCAAGAATTACGTTGCCGCTTATGCATATATGTCAACACAGAAAGAAGCCTCCCATATTGCCTGCTGGTCTTCTAAAACCCACTGATTTCCCGCTGGAACCTTTTAACCGTGTTGGCCCCGACATTCTCGGCTCTTTTCCTACTTTTCTCTCCGGCAACAAGTGGATTGCTGTCGCAACGGACTATGCGACTCGGTACGCCATCACACGTGCCTAGCCTACGACCTGCGCTACCGATGTCGCGGACTTTCACTTGAAAAATGTCATTCTGCAGCATGGCGCTCCTTGCCAACTACTCGCCTATTGCGGCCATACTTTTCTGACCAGAGCCTTCGAGGACATCCTCTCTTCATAATCCACGCAGCACAAGCTCGTCCCAGCGTATCACTCACAAACCTATGAGCTTACTAAGCGGCTTAACCGAGCTTTGACCGGCGTCTTAGGTATGTATATCTCCCCCGACCACCGTGGCTGGGACAGCGCCTTGCCTTATGTGGTTTGGTTTAATGGGGTTTAATGTCCCGAAGCAATTCAGGCTATGAGGGACGCCGTAGTGAAGGGCTCTTGAAATTTCGACCACCTGGGGTTCTTTAACGTGCACTGACATCGCACAGTCCATGGGCCTCTAGAATTTCGTCTTCATCGAAATTCAGCCGCTGCGGCCGGGATCGAACCCGCGTCTTTTGGGTCAGCAGCCGAGCGCCGTAACCACTGAGCCACCGCGGCGGGGTTGCCTTATGTGACCTTCGCATATAATTCTTCACAGCATGACACCATGGGCTATTCATTCCCCTTTCTAGATTTTGTCTGGTAGGCACCCCACTTTGCCCTTGGACCACGGTGTAAGAATATTGCAACGGATAATCTCCGTGAAGACGACGCCGAGGAAGTGCCTGGTGTGTGCGCGCTTGCCGCTCGGGGCTAGCTGTGATCTGGACCCTGTGCTCCGGTCGTCCTTGTGCCGACATAGACTTCGGGCCACGTAACATCTTTGGTGGAGGTGCGGGGTAAACGATCTCCACGCCACGCAGCTCCGAAGCGGTCGTCAGGCCGGGGCTACTACCATCATGGCTCCACCCGGCGAGTCCCGAACCACTCCCTCTGCTCCCTCTGCTCCCTCTGCTCATTTCGTGGTCATGGCTCCTCCCCGTGACCCTGGTACCTTTTCTGGGAACGACGGCACCGATGTCGACGACTGGCTCAGCCTATATGAGCGAGTGAGCACCTATAACCGGTGGGATCCCACCGTGATGCTAGCGAATGCGATCTTCTATCTTAGTGGCACGGCCCGGGTCTGGTACGAAACCCACGAAGAAGAACTGACGAGCTGGGACACTTTTAAAGAAAAGCTCCGTACTTTGTTTGACAGACCCGATGACCGGAAGCTCTCCGCGAAGAAGCAGCTCGCGTCGCGCGCCCAGTCGTCAACCGAAAGCTATGTGGCATATATCCAAGATGTCTTGGCGCTTTGCCACAAGGTCGACGCCGCCATGACTGAGTCCGATAAAGTGAGCCATATTCTGAAAGGGATTGCGGATGATGCTTTTAACTTACTGGTTTGCAAAGACTGCACCACCGTGGACGCTATCATAAAAGAATGCCGTTATTTCGAACAGGTTAAAAGCCGCCGAATTCCACAGCAGTTCTCTCGGCTCCCTAATACTGCCGCTACTTCTTCCTGTGAGGAACACCGATTACCGTCCCGCGCCTCTTCCGATGATGACCCCGTTACCGGCACTGTGACCCGCATCGTTCGCCGCGAACTGGAAGCCCTTGCGCCCGTTCTGCCCCGTCCGACCGCACCTGATAACTCTCTACCCACCGTGTCGCTGATTCAGGCCGTCGTGCGTCAGGAACTCGCTAACCTGAACCTTCCTCCGGCTGTGTGCACCATCAGAAGCCCGGACACCCCCCAACCACCTCTCTCTGTTTATCGTCGCACCTATTATTCTCCGCAGCGTTATCGCAATCCAAATGAGTGGCGTACGGCAGACGACCGCCCCATCTGCTTCCGGTGTTCTCGCATTGGCCACATCGCCCGACATTGCCGCAGTCCATGGTCTTCACCAGCCCGCAACGCTTGCCCCTCCTTCTACAGTTCTACCTCGACCCGCACCTTCTCGCCCCGAGCCCCGTCCGAACCATCTGAAGCAGCCGTTCCCCCTCCACGCCGATTCTCCCGCTCTCCGTCGCCGCAGGGCCGCCGCTCTCGCTCCCCACAGTCGCCTTCAACCAGCCGCTCCCATTTGGAAAACTAAATGATGCAGCTCCCGGAGGTGACGCTGCATCAACGACCCGGACCACAAATCCTCTCTCGACCTCTCGACCAAATCTCCTGGACGTCTTTATCGACCGTGTTGTGCGCGCCCTGATTGACACCGGTGCTCAAATATCAGTGATGAGTGCTGCCCTCCGCCGTCGCCTACGCAAAGTCCTCACGCCTGCAATGTCCCGTGTGCGTGTCGCGGACGGTGGCACGCCTGCTGTCGACGGTACGTGTACCGCGCGCGTTACCATTGGCGGCCACAGTATACCGGTTCAATTCACCGTGCTGACCACCTGTGCCCATGACCTCATTCTTGGCTTGGATTTTCTGACTGACCATTCCGCCCTCATTGACTGCTCGGATGGCGTCCTACACCTCGAACTTCCACTGCTGGATTCAGAACCCGTCGATATATCCCTGCGACTGTACAGTACCGATTATGCTCGCCTGTCATCCCGAACCGCCTCTTTCGTTCCACTGTCCCCATCTCGCCCAGTTCCTGATGGCGACTATCTCGTTACGCCCAACCTTGACCTCCTGCTGACCCGTAACGTTGCCCTACCTCATACCATCGCCACCATCCAAGCTAACGCCCTTTCTCTGCCTTTCCTCAACTTCGGCGTCTCTTCTCAAGTGCTCCCGTCCGGCATCTGCGTGGCTACCCTATCTCCTCTCGCTCCTTGCCACGTCGCTCAGTTGGCCAACACCCCTGTTCACGACACTGCCACCCCGCGCCGGCAGTCTCCTCAGTCGCCCGACGCCTTCACGACCATGATGGCCACCGACCTCAGTCCTGACCAAACTGCCCAGCTTCGTGCTCTTCTCGAATCTTTTTCGGATATTTTTGATGTCAACAACACGACGCTGGGCCAAACTCTCGCCGTCCGGCACCGCATTGAAACCGGCGATGCCCCTCCCATCCGCCGCCGCCCCTATCGAGTCTCTCACGCCGAGCGTCAAGTTATCAATGCGGAAGTTACTAAAATGCTCGCGAAAAACATTATCGAACCCTCGCACAGTCCCTGGGCCTCACCCGTCGTACTTGTGAAGAAAAAGGATGGCTCCTGGCGTTTTTGCATTGATTATCGGCACTTGAATAAGATCACCAAAAAGGACGTGTATCCCTTGCCGCGTATCGATGACGCCCTTGACTGCCTTCATGGTGCCAAATTTTTCTCATCCATAGATCTTCGCTCCGGCTACTGGCAAATTGCTGTAGACGACCAGGACCGTGAAAAGACCGCCTTTGTGACACCTGATGGGCTTTACCAATTCAAAGTTATGCCTTTCGGATTATGCAACGCGCCAGCCACATTCGAGCGCATGATGGATGCCCTTTTGCACGGCTTTAAGTGGTCCACCTGCCTGTGCTACCTCGATGACGTCATTGTCTTTTCGCCCACGTTTTCCACTCATATCACTGACCTTTCCCAGATCCTTTCCCTCTTTCGTCATGCCGGCCTGCAGCTCAACTCGTCTAAGTGCCGTTTCGCGCGCCGCCAGCTCACCATCTTGGGTCATGTCGTCGACAATACGGGGGTCCACCCTGACCCTGAGAAGATCCGAGCCGTCAAAGACTTTCCCCAGCCACGTTCTTCTAACGACGTCCGAAGCTTCTTGGGGCTCTGCTCCTACTTTCGTCGATTCGTTCAAGGCTTCGCCGACATCGCCCGCCCCCTAACTAACCTTCTGAAGAAAGACACCACCTTCATCTGGGGACCCGACCAGGCACAGGCGTTTTCCAACCTGATATCGAAGCTTACTACCGCGCCAGTTCTCGCCCACTTCGATGTGACCGCTCCCACTGAAGTTCGCACCGACGCCAGTGGCTACGGCATCGGCGCTATCCTCTCACAGAGACAATCCGGAGAGCACCGTGTGATCGCGTACGCCAGCCGTCTCCTCTCTGCCCCGGAGCGGAATTACTCAATTACCGAACGCGAGTGCTTAGCTCTTGTCTGGGCTGTTGGGAAATTTCGCCCATATTTATACGGCCGCCCCTTTACAGTTGTCACAGACCACCATGCGTTGTGCTGGCTCTCTTCCTTGAAAGACCCTACAGGACGGCTTGGTCGTTGGGCACTGAGCCTGCAGCAGTACCATTACTCTGTACTCTACAAGTCTGGCCGCTTGCACGCCGATGCCGACTGCCTTTCCCGTTACCCCGTTGGCCCGTGTGACAATCTTGGCACTGACAGCGTGGATGCTCTGTGCTCCCTCTCTGTCCTCGCTAACATGGCCGAAGAACAGCGCCGCGATGCCGAGCTGCGCTCCATTATCGACCGCCTCAACACCGCCCCATTCGACCCTCCGATGCGCCGCTTTGTGCTCCGTGATGGAGTTTTATACCGCAGGAGCCTTAGCCAGGATGGCCCAGACCTCCTTCTCGTTGTCCCCGAGCACCTTCGCACTGCTGTCCTCCAAGAGCTGCATGATCTTCCCACTGCTGGTCACTTGGGTGTCTCCCGTACTTACGACCGCGTGCGTCGTCGATTCTTTTGGCCGCGCCTCTACCGCTGTGTACGCCGCTATGTTGCTGCCTGCGATGAGTGCCAGCGCCGGAAACGCCCCACCACTCTGTCAGCCGGTCTGCTTCAGCCCATTGACGTCCCACCCGAACCTTTCCATCGCGTCGGCTTAGACCTTTTGGGACCATTTCCGGAATCCGCCTCGGGCAACAAATGGATAGCTGCTGCCACAGACTACGCTACCCGTTACGCGATCACACGCGCACTGCCCACCAGTACGGCTACTGATGTTGCCGACTTTCTTTTGACCGACCTTATCCTACATCATGGAGCTCCCCGTCAACTTCTGACCGACCGAGGCCGATGCTTTCTGTCCAGAGTTGTCGCTGACATTCTTCGATCGTGCTCTACGAAACATAAGCTCACCACCGCCTACCACCCGCAGACGAACGGCCTCACAGAACGCTTCAATCGCACTCTCACCGATATGCTGGCTATGTACGTTTCTCCGGACCATCGCGACTGGGATACCGCTCTCCCCTATGTGACCTTCGCCTACAACTCCTCCCGCCATGACACTGCCGGTTACTCCCCTTTTTATCTTTTGTATGGCCGCGAGCCCCTGCTGCCTCTGGACACGCTGCTTCCCACTTCTACTGCTCCGCCGTCTGCATACGCCCACGACGCCATTACCCGCGCTGACCACGCTCGCCAACTCGCACGCTCCCGGCTCCTCGCTTCCCAGACCTCTCAGCAGGAATTCTACAACCGCCGTCACCGTGTGGTCTCCTTCACCCCTGGCTCCCTCGTCTTGCTTTGGTCGCCATCTCGCCGCGTGGGGCTCTCTGAGAAACTTCTGTCCCGCTACATCGGCCCGTACCGTGTCCTGCGCCAAGTCACCGCAGTCACCTACGAGATCGCTCCGGCCTTCCCCGGTGCCACGTCCTCTCAGCATCAGACCGATGTTGTGCACGTCTCTCGCCTCAAGCCCTACGTCTTGCCGTCCCCCTCACTGCCCTGATGAGCACCGAGACGGTGCCTTTCCGACCGGGGGGCCATGCAACGGATAATCTCCGTGAAGACGACGCCGAGGAAGTGCCTGGTGTGTGCGCGCTTGCCGCTCGGGGCTAGCTGTGATCTGGACCCTGTGCTCCCTTACACCGTGCCTTGGACCCTTCATGCCACCTTCTCCTGTCTCCCCCGCCACCTACGTCCGTGATGCGATCGATCAAGCCACCCAGGCGCGCCAAATAGCCCGCCATCGGGTCCAAGCATCTGAAATGTCCAAGAAGTCTGCCTTCGACCACCGACTCTGTGAAGCTAACTGCGACCCTGGTTCACTCGTCCTTCTGTGGTCGCCGTCTCGTCACGTTGGACTCACCGAGAAACATCTTTCCCACAATAGTGGCCCTTACCGCGGGGTGAGCAGAGTGACCGAAGTCAGCTATAAAATCGCTGCCCATGCGTCCTCAACGTCGTCCTCTCGCCCTGTCGCCGACATCCTTCACGTCCGCCGCCTTAAACCCTACCATGCCGCTGACGCCTCGCCCCCCTAACGCCGGGGCGGCGGTTCTGCAGCACGAGGTATTGTAGCGGGCTGACGGCGACGATGAAGAGCTGCACTATCCCACGAGTTGACGAGGAAAGAAAACGAGAAAGATCTCTCGCTTGGTCCGGTCGGCGCTGCTCGCATCTATCCCGGCTTCTGGTATATGTCCCTGTAATTACCTGTAAATATATTCTTCTCTGCTACAATATTGTACTGCAACGTCATCTAGGCAGCATAGAATGTCGTATCCGTGTACTTTATCATGAAACGGAAATTAGTAGGAAAAAGGAAAACAACACCATGGAAGCGAGTCAGTTGCCTTGCACAAATGACTGCCCCAAAAGTTCTCTCGCATTGCTGCATTACAAGTAGTACTTGTGCAACATGCCGGCCCCACATACGACTATTTCCTTTTATTTTCTCCATCTCATTCAATAGTGGCAGTGTGATTCTTGGCGCACATCTCCGTCGAGCGCCGTTCATCGGAAGTAGCTACCCATGACTGCGCTAGGAAACTGGGATGTGAGCATTGACCTTTGCCGCCATGAGGTACCCAGTTAAAATCATGGTTTCTTGCGCCTGAAGCGCCCGTCCTGAGCGCACGTGACTTTCTCAGCCACTAATCGCCTCGAGGGAGAAGGAAAAGCTGGAAAGTTATTTTCGTGCCGGGGAAAAAATGTTGTCTCATGGCACAGCACGTCTCTTCCGGCAGTGTAACTTGCACATGGCAGTAACACGCAAAGAACCATTTTTCAGATGTGATATGCTTTTGACAAATCGAATAGAGCTGTTCGTCATGCTTGATAACTTTACCGTCCGTTTTCATTCTATTGTATTTTGCCCCTTAGCAAACGCTTTTTCTGCGATAAGTGCGTCGGTATTGTTAAGGACCGAAAACTTGAGAGCCACACGTTGCAAAAAGATCGAGTGCCGCTGCATAATTTCGTTAGAACACTGTGCAGTGAAAAATTTTCTAGCCTTTCATTGAAACATACCAATGCTAAATACGCTGCAATTACAATAGGATGCTCTGAACCACCGTTGCCACCTATATTACTTCTGAAGCTACCGAAGCCTCTCGCTGAGTTGCCTGAAAAAGAAACAACAGTGCTAGTGAACGCCTCAGCAATAGGGCTGCGCATTTCCACGCATCGTCACGATGTCATTTCAGCAACGCCGCTTGTCCATGAACCCTACAGCGGTTCACAAACAGCTTTTAAATCTGCACGTTTTACTGACAGGTTTCAATCCAGCGCAACTGAACTGTCTCGACGACGAGAACGCGCTGTGGCTACCGCGGCTGCGGGAACTTCCGCCGTCCGACGTCCGCCGTGCCATCTGTCAGGCTGCTCAATCCGATGTGGACGACGATTACTGTCTCCGGCGCATAGCGTGGCTGCACTGCTGCCTGGTACCACAGCAGTGCCTTGAGACATGGCGGCACTACCGCTTCATGGATGCGCCGTCTTGGGCGGAGTGTCCCAGACTCATCAGGCGTATTTTAGCCGCGCTGCAGTGTGGGAACCAAGGTGCAACGGTCGCTTGGAAAGTGCGCAAGGGTGCATTTATCGTTTGTTTCTTGGTGGAAGAGCAGGAGATTCCCTCCCTGGAGCACAGTGTCGTGTACATGGTCCTCAGGCCAGGGCATCCTTTGCTGGCTGTTCATTTCCTCGGGATCGCCATTCAGCAGCGTGTGATGGGCGCTCTGCGCACGGCACTGGGTTACGACCCTTGGAGTCTACGCAGCGTGCTTGACGACGACTTCGACGAGGCCTTCCGCGCCGCAGACCGTGTCCTGTGGGAGCCATTGGCTAAGCTAAACCTCTCAAGTCGACTCCGACGGAACCCACATTTTTTGACGGATGCCCAGAATAGAAGTTCCGTGGCTTCTTCGGTCGAAGCAGGTAAGTGTACCCTTGTAACGGAGATTTCATTCATCTGGAGGATCTTTCGGTCTTCGAAACTACTTTGAAAGTAGGCGTTTTAATATATCGCCCTTATTGCTAGAAGCGCGTTGAAATTACAATTTTTCACTCAATTAACATTGCAGTGCCTGTCGATAAACCACCTATAAACTGTCTGGGAACTGTCCGATGAAACATTTAAGGCATAAAAGAAACATGAACGTCCAGTGCCAAATTGTGCACACAGAAGCGGATTTCAAGCTCGTCCCTTCTACAAACACATAAAAGCTTTATATCTGGGTGCATTCACTAACTTCAAGCACTACCCCGCCGCGGTGGCTCAGTGGTTATGGCGCTCGGCTGCTGGCTCGAAAGACGCGGGTTCGATCCCGGCCGCGGCGGCTGAATTTCGATGAAGGCGAAATTCTAGAGGCCCGTGTGCTGCGCGATGTCAGTGCACGTTAAAGAACCCCAGGTGGTCGAAATTTCCGGAGCCCTTCACTACGGCGTCCCTCATCAAACCAACCAAACTTGAAGCACTGGCAGCCTTACAATAATTTCTATGAAGCTGAATTTTTTCTCTAACCTTGATAACCATTTCAATACACGCACATCCCGTAGCTACTTTTCGGCATGCAGACTGATGCTCGTCAACGGTGAAAATCGAGACTTTCAAGCTGCCATTGTAAATGGCGGTGACATTTCTTCAACCCATGAACTGAACGCATTCGACAAACTCCATCGTGTGACGGCATTCATAGGATAATTAGAGAAAAGGTTCTGATCACAGAATTTCGCCATCATAATTTCTTGAGTAATGAAAAAAAAAAGGAACTTGGTGTGAGCTTCTGGATTTTTATATTCTTCGCTGCTATTCAACTTGCTAACTTCGCCAGGTGTTACCCAGCCTTAAAACGAGATCTCTGGCAGAAATGTAAGACAATGATTGGGAATTTTTTCGTGATAAGATTTTTCTGTTGTTTTGCTTTTTGCTGCAGCAGTGCAGATTTTCTTTTTGTAGTTCGTTTCTGTGTCTGCATTTCTGTAGTATCGTTTTGTAATCAGTAAACAAATTTCTGTTGTTACTACAAGTTCACACTCGAAAACATTCAAGAAAACCTGTTGTGATGGCAAAAACTATACTGTTGTGTTTATCGACCAGGCATCAGGTAAGTTACAGAGATAGAAAAGAGCTTAGCGACAGTGATGAACAGCACCAGGAGCAGGAAAACACTCACAAATGGTGCCCTGGTTGGTTCCGAGTACACCGATGGGGGGGTTGTCTCAGCCATTTCAGCATTTAAATAAGGGAACGAGGCGCAGGATAAGAGCGCAATACCGGACAGCCTCACAGATTTTGCGAAAATGCTTTGACGAACAGCAGACTTCGCACAGGATTAGTCATCGTACAAGGCTAAGGCTTGTTATTTTGTGAATGCTCAGTAGCCCTGGGTTCGAGTGTGTAATGTCTGCTCGTATTACAGTTGTTATACAAAAATGCTTAGCGCTTTGCAGGCGAAACTGGTGAAGCATGAGATTCTGGTCGGCACAGATTTCTTAGATCTGGTATCACTTTTCTAGCTGGCTTAAAAATGGTTGCTGCTGTTTAGCTGATGTCTAGCGTTTTTCCCGTCCGTATCTTTCTGCTGTCGCTTGCCTTTTTCTAGCGCTAGTAACAATGTTTTAGCCAGTGAATCAAAAACACCAACTGTCCCGTCTTTGTTTAATCATGCACTTTTCCCGGTTTGGCGTGTCGTATTCGGGGCGTTACGTTGACGCAGTGAATATAGAAGTAAGCAAGATAAGAATCTGGGTGCACAGTCTGACGTGGCCAGTGACAGTACGAGCGCTTCTCGAATGGCTTTCATCTATCAACCTCGCCTCTGCACCGATGATGGGATTGATCGCTAGTCTCGCCGCCAGTATTCATTCTTTGCAATAACGTCTCGTGTCGTCCTGTCTCTGTGCCGACAGGGCGTCAGTTGTCCTAATTATTTTCGTGCGCTCTGTAATTTGAGTAGTAGCGGGACAGTGTGGGTGATTCCATGGCGCAGTTGTAGAAACTGTCGCGTAAACGGCGTGCGTAGCACAAAAAATTTACATTCGTGCGGAGAAGTCTAGAGCGCTAACACGATGCACAGCCAGATAATTCTGTGAATATCTCGAGAATGTGAATCAGCTGGTGCGTCAGCGCTTTGTAACGCAACAGAGCGGATAAAAATACGAGAATAGCGGCGTTTGCAGAGGGCTCCGCGCTTTCAGGGTCATCTTGCCACTTACCAAAACTTGTCATGAGATTACGTCGGTGATGAAAAGACCATGTCTCGTATTGTAAGAACTGAGTGTATTGTAAGAATGAAGCCGCCTCTTCATTCGGCTGCCCTGTTATTAGACGAACGCATGGCCAATGTTTGAGCAGGGTTGTCGGTTACTCCCGTGCATTCGCCATTGAAACATCGAGATAAAAAAATGTAACGATCATTCGGATGATTTTCGAACGAAAATATATTTCTGTATTCAATTCTTTGCAGAGGAAGCCCCAGCGTGCGCACTTGTCATCTGTGAAAACTGCGGCATGGCCTTCTCGTCGCCGCAACAGCTGGACTGGCACCGGTGGACGAAGCATCCTGAGGAAAAGTTGCTGGATCGGTGCCATAGTGCTGGGAACGAGCAGTTCTAGTTGAACTGTACTGAGGAGAAACAAGTGCAAAAGGTTTCTCGACACTTGTATTCAAACTCACTTTAGTATGCCACCAGTCTTTTTTGCTTAATTTGACGATGATTTTTGTCTAATAACGCTCTTTTAATACCGCAACAAACAAGTCCCACGTATACTCCTACTTGGACATTGTACCAGCCCGCAAATAAAAGTTACACTCGACGATGCTGACGACTTTTTGCTTTCACTGCTAAATGCAAGATGCGTTCGATATCTTTGTTCCTTTATTTAACACTAAACGGCACCAGAAACCTTATAAAGAATATTTTTAATCTTAAGGCCCATTTAGCTTGGTAAAAGTGATTTAAAACTCAAGCATTTTGAATACTGCCCAAGAATTTCCTTTATTTAACACTAAACGGCTCCAGAAACCTTATAAAGAATATTTTTAATCTTAAGGCCCATTTAGCTTGGTAACAGTGATTTAAAACTGAAGCATTTTGAATACTGCCCGAGAATTTTATGTTCATTTCAAACGAATCATTTCTTTCATAAGGTTGGATCCTGGTGATCGTGAAGAAATAAAATGCCTCCGAGAAAAACTTTCTCATTTCTGCACAGTCAGTTTTGGGCTTCGACTACGTCCATGTGGCGACAAAACATCCATTCGCTTCGAAGTACTTGGTAGCAGCAACGTTGTTGGGTCTAGAAGGCAGCAGTGGTAAGGGATTGTTATTTGGTTACGGAAGTTGAAATCCAAAAAAAAAAGTCTTCAGTTCGTAAAATGCGCTTCAACGTTGTTCTCTTTCGTAGTTAAATGTGTCCGTGTAATTCCAAAATGTGCCTCGCTTGACGAATGCTTTCCACGCAAATCCCGACAGAGTTCTAAAGAACGGTTTGTATGGAAACGTATAAATCCAACATCTGCGTCTTTGCACCTTTCCTCGCCATACAAACACAAATATGTCTCTAGCAGGCAGCCACTGAGGATTTGCTAGTCTTCCAAGATGTCTCTCATTCGATTTGTCCTGCCTAAATATTCTAACTAAATAAGTGTCAAAAATGTTACGGGTAAAAAAGAGGCGAGTGACTACCTCACTCAGTGGACCTGCGAACCGCGATACTAGGCAAAGGATGAAAGCAGGTAGTGTAAGGAGGTGGAAAAAATGCAAGCAATGTAGTGTGGGAGGCGCACTGGATTATTATCGAACAGCTGGATCCTTTCTAGTGCGCTGAGGTCGCAACGGCAAACCCCCATCGGAGGGATTTGTTGTGTGCTGTCAATTAACTTTCCACCTTAGGCTTACTTTACTGCGCAATCCCTGATGGAAACGAAGCCGATCAGATTGTTTCTGCCCAACTACGCCTTACCTGTTTACGTTGCTGGCCCGCGATATTTAATGGCCCCAGTCTCCACATCTCTTCTTCGTGAGAAGTGATGGATAGAGCGAATCACCAACTTTCGAAAAGTCGCAAACAACAGGACAGCGGCAATGAAAGCCACCGTCAGCTTTTATTTACTTGGCGGTTTATCTTTCGAAGAATACCAAAAAAAGAAAAACAAACACAACAACTGCGTGCACAATGACCTTCGATGGTTTGAAGGACACGTGCTTAGCCATGCTATTGGAAAAGCAAGATTAGCGCTATATTACTGAATGTCCATTAATCTTAGGCAAAAATAATTTTTCATAAAAGAAACATCCAGAATGCATTCCACCATAGCTACGAAAAACTAACCTCATCTCTAAGTAACAAGTGGAGAGGTTTGCTAATCTTCCCAGAAATACGCCGCAAGGAAAGCGATTGGAGACAAAGCAGGCTTGGCCAACCGCTTGATATGTAAAAGTAAAAGCGCAAACCTTTTTTTGCGCCATTATTATAGCAAACTTCTCATGTTTTGAATGCGCGGTGCAGGCACTGAGTTGAGCCGACTCTGCTGTCGCTACTTTGACCAGCTGGCTGTTCACTGTCGGCAGCAGAAATTTACGGTTCGCGCGTTATTAGAAAACAGCTAACTGTCGCGTTGCGTCGGGACCAACTGACCTGGAATTCTTTGCCATCGGATAGAGATTACAAGTAGTATTTCGCCTTCAGTCATTCCAAGCGATCGACTTATATGACTAACATATATAATATTTTTTTCTCCACGCCCGCGTCCAAGTAAATGTTTGATGCCGATTGTACGAGCCCAGGTACTAAGTAGTCGTGAGCCAGTGCTTCACGGCTGGAAGCCGGTCGTCGCACGAAGTCGTACTACGCAATGTCTGCGAGGTACCTCTACACTCGCTGTTGCTCCCAAGCAGGTAGCCGCAAAATTTATACTCACATTCTCTCTGACCTCTTATAATCGAAGCGCCGCACTGAGCAGCCCTAAGAGATTTCATAAGGTTTCATAAGGTGCCTCTTGAGCAGCTCTGAATTTTCAGCGCAACCGGTCACGTGGTAAGAGCCTCGGATATCGAAGAGATTTTTCTATGTGCAAGAAAGGTTGACAGTCCTGTTCAATAAACGCGTCATGATATCAAGAACTGTCACTGAAGGCATAGAATAGATTTAAAAGTCCAAAATGCTGTAGCCAGGGATGATTTGTTCCACACATCCGATGCACGCGTGCTTTTGCGAAAAAATCCGTCGGAGAAAAAAATAACTGTACATTTAGGGTGTTAAGGCGCAACGTATAATACAACACGCACGCTACTGCACCTGCAAACCAATTCTGCGCAGTGCCTAATAGCTTTAGCGAGACGATATCAGTGCATATCGTTGGTAAGCGCCAAGAGTCAACGGGCGGCGCTGTAGCGATAAAGACCCTCATGTGATGCGCTGAAGTCCCGTGCCCTTTTTTTTCATGGCTTTTGTTTCCTGAGGATGCTCTTCTCCTTGCGCGGGGCCTTCCCTTTGGCGCTTTTGACCTCGGCTGTGCTCCTGTCTTGCAGCAGCACAGCGTCGGCGTCCACACCTCCCTCCTCGGTTCTCGACCTGTCCACTGAAGGGCCGGCGCTTTGCTTGCGGATAATGCGC
The DNA here is from genome assembly GCF_055824585.1 of Amblyomma mixtum. Lineage (NCBI taxonomy): Eukaryota > Metazoa > Arthropoda > Arachnida > Ixodida > Ixodidae > Amblyomma > Amblyomma mixtum. Next base: position 154,839,414 of record NC_143021.1, on the reverse strand, counting down.
GGCGGTTTCTTTGCAGGCTTCTGGCAATCAGCCGCAGGCTTGCAGCCGTCTGCCGCAGGCTTTGTCAATGACGTCAGCATCGCCTCGTCCAACACAGTCGTTGTGCGGCTGTAACTCTCTGATGCAGCCGCAGAGGCAATCGAAGCCTTTTCGACGCGTTCCGCGGCAGCCTTGTCGTACACGTCCTTGATGATCGCCACCATGCACTGCACGTAAGCCGGCAAAAGAGAAGAATGCGTGAGCCGGTGCAAAATGGTAGGGTATCTGGGGAGGGTTAAGTTCGTGAAGTTGACATCTGCTGTGTTGGACGTCGTACTGGAGCGCTCGAGATTAACTTATGACACCTGGAGTTCGTCAACAAGCACTCACGTCCCACAGCTTGCGGACGTTCGTTGTGTTTCGCCTCCAGATAAATTTAAAAGTGACAGCGATCTATTCACATAAGGCACCTGAAACACCAACAGCCATCTCATAAGTCGCGAGTGTTGAATGTATTCGAGCGATCCGGTCTCATAGCGATGTAAAAGGGCAACGCGTCACCAGCGGTTAACACGGTGCGTCACCAATGAACCAAAGAAGAAACAAGATAACTCTTCAGGAAATGTCTTTCACTAAAGAGCTATCATTTCCGAAATTGGCACTGACAACAAAGGTAAGCGAAAAAAAGTAAAAATGCAAATAATGAACGTTCCTTTCATGATTTGCGAGCATTATCATTGAAGATTTCTATCATTGACATCAGTACTTATGTTTTCATCCCATGTACCAAATAGGGTAGCTCGAAACGCATGACTGCGCTCCGTTTATATTTCACGTGCTCTGCGATTTGTTTCGTCATTCTTATTTGCTTTTGTGTCAGTTGATGCCAATCATCTGTACGGTGTGCCACTCTTGCTCCTGCCAAACTGAAACCGATGAGGAGCTGGCAGCTGGTGACACTGTTTGCGAGCAACTTGTCCCTCGCAACCCTGCATTGTAATTTCTATGCATTTCAAGAACAAAAATTGAACTATAACTGGCGCGAAATCGAAGCCCGCCAAATTGTTTTTTTATTTATACCTACCAGACAAACCGTGAATTGCGTTACCTGTCCCCAGTAGCCTTGTTTCCGTTGATATAACAGGTAGAGCAAAAAGATCATTTCAAAATTACCTGGACTTCAACGAAAATGCTCTACCAGTGGCGAACGTCCGGAGGACGTATGTTAATCACAGAAGTCCTGCCCTTGTCTTTTCCTGACACGTATTAAAGAAAGAACTGCTTTTACCTATCACTGAGGCAGGCACATTACGAAGAATAACGTCCGGAACCAGCTGTGAAGCTCACGCCGCCCAGAGATCAGCAAATTTGCGAACTGCGCGAGGCGAAATCCTTTCCATGCAACTTTGGCTGCTAACGAGACGACAGCTGTAGGCACACACGAGGCGGCTATGGGGCGACTTGGATCGGCTGCATATGGATAATTAGTCATGACTAACTGTTCATGATTACTCAATGACTAACTAGTCATGATTGGTTAATGACTAACTAGTCATGATTGGTTAACGACTAATTAGTCATGATTAATTAGCTGACTGGTTAACAACCAGTCAGTCATGAATAATTAGTTAATTGCTAACTAGTCATATTTCATCAATGACTAACTAGTAATGGCTTATTAATGACTAACTAGTCATGTTTGGTGAGGTAGTAGTTAATCATGGTTGGGTAATAAATAACTAGCTACGGTTTTTTAATGACTACCTAGTCATGACTCATTAGCTGATGGCTGGTTAATGAGAAAAATGATAGGTCTAACGTTAAGAGATCGGAAGCGGGCGGAGTGGGAGAGAGAAGAAACGCGCGTTAATGATATTCTTGTTGAAATCAAGAGGAAGAAGTGGGCTTGGGCAGGGCATGCAATGCGAAGGCAAGATAACAGCTGGTCCTTAAGGGTAACGGAGTGGATTCCAAGAGAAGGCAAGCGTAGCAGAAAATTAGGTGGGCGGATGAGATTAAGAAACTTGCGGGAATATGGTGGCCGCGGCTAGCGAAGGACAGGGTTAATTGGAGAGACATGGGAGAGGCCTTTGCGCTGCAGTGGGCGTAGTCAGGCTGATGATGATGATGAATTAGTTGACGGCTGGTGAATGACTTGTGACTATGACTAGTTATCACTTTCACTTCAGATGTAACGGCCGGACAGAGTCATGGCTGCGAGTATGCGCCATTAAAGGCTTTCGCCTTAGTATTCAATCCGATTTATATCCGATTGTAAGAGATCTCCATTCCAGCGTCTCGAGGCGGACCCATGCGTACGTCGGCAAAATTACTACAGCTCCACTTCGTGACAGGTCATACACTGAACCATAGATTGTTTAAAAAGTAAATAAAAGCTAGTTACGCCAAAACATATCTTTTTTTTCGCACCTAATCTGCCTTGAAATTCGGTGCCTTCAGAACGGTTTACATTCTCACAACGGACGTTGCACTAGAATCTGCTCAACCGGATGGTTTGCATTTCATTTCGTTGCCAACAAACAGGATTACTTATTCGCCCAAAACTGCCATTCAAACGGCTTCTCGTTCACCGCGAAGTGCGAGCAGTTTACCAGGATGAAACGTTCAATTTGTCCATTATAACTTCGCTCCAAGCGAACATTGCTTTAGAATGAAAACATTTCGCATGCCTTACCTCGCATACTTTCGAATTCTGTTGGTTTAGATCCGTCTCACCTGACCTGTGGTTCCCACTTTTTTTCTCCGTACACTTTCTCGAGAAAAGCGAAATAGCCGCTGCCCTTTTCTAGAATGAGAAGAACACCCGGGAACACAACGTTCCCTCATAGCTTGATCTCCGACTGCTGCATCACGCTCACAACACGTGCTCACTTCAAGCAAAGAAGCGTGGCCAATGTGCGAGCTTTCTTATACTTTTGCCTCGGTTTTCCATGTTTCGAGCATTCCCCGTTCCGTTTCTTCTCCCGATTGGGCACGCATCACTATGCAGCAGCCTCAGTACGCTTCGAACCGTCTGCGCACCATGCTGTCAGAAGTTGCGTGTTTTGTCCACACTCCTAGCACGTGCGCCGATGACGAAGGCCAGTAAAGCTGTAATGGTCCGGTAGTGTATTGCGGGGAGGGGAGGCGAGGACTGAAACCAGTCAGGCCGCATCCAAATTTGCCCAGCGTTCCTACAGAACCTGACGACAAAGACGTTTCCCAGTAAGGCTCACATATTATTTAGGTGTCCTCTCGCTGGTAAGCGAGTATATGAGCTTTCTTCAGGCATTTTGTTCAATTTATTTATCTTGATGTCACAAAAGTATTCTACCCCCCCCCCCCCTCCCGTCCACCTCGAATCTACCTCTTTGCGAGACCTCACGCTGAACATCGTGTCGGCGTACCTTCATTTTGTGCGTCAGTAAGCAAAGAAGTCACGAGTGCCTGACGCCTTCAAAAGGAGCCTTTTTTTTTTCTTCACTACAAAGAAAAAAGCCCCCCTTTCCTTGGTGCCACGTAGCCACATCAGTAAAATTCGTCACACACGGGTCTGTGCATGAATTTCCTGGAGTTTACGTTATATATTTCCCCCTTTTGATGACAGATGTAGGTATGAGAGCTTGTCTGTGCTGTTGACTTGTAGGTGGCTTTCGGCGAGCTTTACGTCAAAAACGGTTTTCCGACTAGCCTATATCCATGCACTAATGAGAAATCTATTGCCTTGCCCAACTACTACTGATTGAGACCACAAACCAGTGTCTTTTGGAAACTGGAGCAGGCGGGTCCGCGGAAGCGAGGAATGCGGCCCGCGTTGCTGCGACTCCCTTGTTTGTTTAGCCTGACAGGGATAATGGTATTCAAAAGAAGTGGTTATCAGAGGCTGCTTTTTTGAGGTTACTTTGTGAATCGGTCGCTTTTGATGATTTTTTCTTGAAGTTTTGAAAAGGAAAATAAGAGTGTCAGTTAAATTTGTCCTGGAATAAGGCTAATTAGCAATTACGAATCACCAAAACATCGCCGCATCGCTTCATCAATCTACATGCAGTCAACGCCATTCAGAAAAAAACTAAAACTTCTGCCTTTCAGTAAAAAACTAAAAAAACAAGTAGTAGTGATAGTATTACCAATAGGTTTGAGACATGTCACAGCTGTACACCTCAGAGCAGTGCGGCGAAGCACCGTTCTGAAGAGAAATTGGCCAGTAATGCGTGGAATTCTCCACACATGGAATAAGAAAAAGGGATCCCAAAGAATATTGAAAAAGTGGGTGCTAACTACGCAGAAATAGTTATATTTGGTTGATGATCCTTCACCCAGCTGGCCTACACGAGAAAATTAGCGCACTGTAAGCAATCCTTGCGCACGCACAACAAATGCAGCATAATTATAATGATTTCGGCGACCATGCCATTTAAAATTACAAAGACGAATGAACAGCAAATAACCGCGGTCCTTTTTCATGAGGGCAGCTGACTGGGCAAGTTGGCTGTTCATTATGGAGCCTGCAGTGCCTGCTATTTGCGCCTGCGAAGGACGGTTGGATGTGTACTCCCAGCTCCTTTTCACGCGTACCTCGGGGTGCTCGTTTTATGAACTACTGGGCTCCCTGAAACAGCTTCACCGGTTGTTCGCTCGGTAGCTCCGCGCTGCGGGGCGGCGGCAGTCTGTGCTTCTGGTGATTGCAGCATCTAGGTGTAGCCACAAAGATGGTCTTTAGCTCCGGGGTGGGAAGTGAATGCTGTGTGTGCCGAGACAGCAGTGTGTGTGCAGTCATGCCCACTAGCGAGGCGTTGCGGATTCTCCAAGCTGCTGTCGCTTCCGCTGCGATGTAAGGGAGAATACCTGCGCCACAGGTCGTTGTCGCCGGGTTGTTCTGGCAATAGGGAGCAGTGTCCCCGTCCTGCGCGGACTAACTTTCCTGAACTACGCCACTTCATGCCCCATGTGACATCTATATCCCCATTCTAATAAGGCGGAAGCCTTTACTGCCTCATCCTTGTAACCAAGAGTTGTCGACAGAAATGTCACGCTTTTCAATTGGTCGAAATGGTCGTGACGTAACAGTGCGCGAATTTCAAACGGGGCCAATTGTACTTTGGCTAGTAACCATGCAGCCAATTAAAGGGATGGCATGGATGCTCCAAGTAAATCGGACTTAGTTTGGTTAATTAGTAAACTAACCAATTAGCTTAATTAACCTCTCTAGTCAGACCAGATAAATAAATAAAACCGATTAGGAAATTGGTCGAGTTGGGGAATCGAAACAGGGTCTCCGGAGTAAGAGACGAGCATGCTAACCACTCCGCCATGCCAGCTCGATGGTTTGGAATGAACAAAGGTGCGTCTAGTAAATACGGTGTTTTCGTTCCCTCCCATCTTCCTCCCTTCTCTTACGACGAGGTTCAGGTGTCCACCGAGATATGCGAGACAGATACATTTCCTTTCCCCAAAAACCAATTTACCGACGAGCACGGCGTTGAGCCCAACGGGCGACGGTGTTTTGTGGACTCCATGGCAACGTAACAAGACGCTGTCGCGTTCCACTCTTACAGGTGAAGCTTAACATCTAAACCACACATCAGTGACACAAGCAGCAACACCGCGCTTAAGGCTTTCGCCTGATCGCACTTTAGGTCAACAAAGAGCCCCCCTGAATTTGTTCTTCCATATCCCTAAGTGTGCGAAATGTGCTACTACATTTTATTACTGTAAAGCGTGCTCGAACTGTACAGTACGCTACACTGGGCAACATCCCGCAGCGTCGACAATCGGCCAGAATCGACGACGCCAAAGCATGCGCAGTCAGTGCTGAAGGTCGAGCCAGCTTCCCCTTGTCTGCTGGGACGCTCTGCTTGCGCTTGGCTTGCGGAGGTGAAAATGTTCAATGCGAAGGGTGTATCCTTAAAATAAGAAGCAATTTTTCTCGCAGCTATACGACAGTCCAGTATTTCTCCATATATAATTCTTCAATTCGCAATTTTGCTGAAACAATTTTTCCCGATGGAAAAGTAATGCACGGGAGACGTCTCTTCTAGTTATGCCCACTTTCTATTCTAAACCCACGGAAACCAGCGGGCGATCATTCAGCGAAAGCATAAGGAGCCTGGTGAAGCGTTTCCCCCGCTTTGAGCGTTTTTGTATGGCAGTGACACTCGGTCGATACTGGTTGTGTTTGTATAGAAATCAAAGCATATGTGATCCCATTCGCATGCCACGTGAATCATGGTCGTCGATTATCATGTACTGACATGATCGGCGTCGTGATATGAGGCATCACGTTCATATTTGCTCGTGATTGTTTTGATGGCTGCTGTTGCCGTGTGTAACGACGAGTGCGTGCATGAGCATGATGAAGTATGCTAAGCATGACACATGATGTGTGACCGCGACAAGCATTTGATGTCATAACTCATAGCATAGCCTGATATCACATGCAGGTGACCCCATCAAGCTGGAAGGAACATTAGTAAACGGCAAAAGACGCCCGGAAGTTAGCCTTTGAACCATGAGTAGCAAGAGGAAGTGTCGCCGCCAAGCCGGAAGTGACGTGAACAAACCATGAATGAAACAGGGAAGCTAGGCTGTCGAACCAGAAGACACGTTACCGAACCGGAACCGTTGCGACGACCGTTGGACGAGTACCTGGTGCTATCAAAAGCAAGCCTGAGCATTCTCCGGCGTCCGTTAATTTTAACCCGATAGCTGAACGAACCCGTAGAGGCGTTGCCAGAATTATCCCGGTCCCGTGACGTCACTTCCTGTCACACTTCCAGTTTGGTTAGGTTACTTCCCGGTTGGTGACAATATTATGCGACTTCATACTCGCTCAGCATGAGAAGGTATGATATGCTTGTTACGGCCCGGCGTCACGTGTCATGCTTAGTACTTCATGAAAGACGCACACACCTCTTCCCTACACAAATACAATGGTTTCCATACGCACGCTTGAACAGCAATAAATGAGTCATTTTGACTCATGCCTTTACGTGATGCCTCTGCCAAACCTATTTTGTACTGTGGAAAAGTTGCCTAAAATGAATCGAAAATTCTAAAAGTGCATATTTCGAACTATTCGTTTGTTATACGGCTGCCAGAAAAATCTGCTTTTTATTTTTAAGTAGATTGTTGAACAATTTTATTGATTCATGATGGAATCAAGTGAGGGGGAGCGGGGGAAGAGGAAGCGGAATAACCAAGTTCTCCCGGGCTGCCTAGATGTCGGGCACATTTATGCTTCGGCGACCTCTCGGCAATTCAGAGAGATTTTTAGTAGAAACTTTGCATTCCAGATATTCTACCTCAGTAAGCCAAGTGCAAGGAGAGCACCGTAGCATAAGACGCGAGGCTGACTCCATCGTCCACACTGACGGCGCATGCGCCTAGTGTCGCCGATCCTCGCCGGTTATCGACGGGGGCTTCGAGGAGAGTGTCGGCCACGCTGCAGGATATTCCACTTAATAGTGGACCACACCGTGCAATGCATCATTTGCACTGCGATAAAAGTTTTGCTTAGTATCACATCGGGTCTCAGGCTCGGGCAGGGCATGTAATACGAAGTTACGATAATGGCTGGTCCTTAAGGGTAACGGAGTGGTTTCCAAGAGAAGGCAAGCAAAGCAGGTGGCAGCAGAAAGTTAGGTGCGCGGATGAGATTAAGAAGTTTAACAGTACGGTGGCCGCAGCTGGCGAAGGACAGTGTTAATTCGAGAGAAATTGGAGAGACCTTTGCCCTGCAGTAGGCCTATTCAGGGCGACAATGAGGAGGCTCCCAGACTGAAGCAGGTTCGAGAAAACTTCCAACAAAACGAGAAGTCCCAATTCATATGTTCCTTAATAAGTAAAATAATTTCGACAATTATCAGAAAAGTACCTAAATGGTTGTAAATTAATTGCCAGAGGCTATCTTGAAATTCTCCCTGTGTGCACGAAAAACATTCCCTCAGCGCCTCGAACCAGTTCCTTGCAGGAACTAAGAAATATTTCCATTGATCCAGGGAAAATATCTTTGGCGGGAAAAAATTATACGCTATTGAAGGAATAAGGTGAATTTCCGAAAAGGAATGCTCTCGAGGAAAAGCCAGTTCATCCACACCTGGGCATATATATCGTACGATGGTGTTTAGCGTTTAGGTCTTTGTTATGCGCCGGAACCAGATAACCTCGTGGATCTTGCAAGGTGCCGACTTGAATGTTATACCACTAGGCTGCAGAGTTCACGCTCTTAGTCATGCAGAGTGCGTATTCATGGGCTCAAGATTTTCCAGAAATGCTAGGGCTACCTTTGCGAAGACTGTTGCCCGGAGGTATGTTTTGTATACACTTTTTGCTGTGTATGTGCCATGTATGCCATTATTGAGAGAAAGCCACAGCTTACAAGATCGGTGACATGGAGTGTAAGATATTGCGATTATTATCCTGGGCCTAGGTGTCGCCTCAAAAAATGCGCTTGGTACGTCGAGTGATCAGGAAGCCGACATGGAGCGGTGTGAAGGGGGCACCCCGGCCGTTTCTTTTGTGATTCGCAGCTGGTCGAAATCTCGCAGGGTTCTCCTCCACAGAGAAAAATTTATTCAATGCACTACGAAACATCAGGCGTTTTTATAAATATCTTAACGCATGCTCGTCCTTCTCACGCATTTTTCGCAAAAGCACCCGGGAGAACGTTCCTGAAAAAATTTTTGAAACCATTAACGGCTTTAAGACCTCGAGAGATGTTAGGAATCTGCGCCATGATAAAGAGGCACGATTAACACAGTTGTCTCTGCACTCTACAGCGCGATAGCATGAGTCTCTGCAACCGCGAGTTGAAGTTCAAATCTGTTCCGTGGACCTAAGGTAGTCATATTTTCTGCGCTTATGAACCATTCAGTATTCAATAAACAATGCAAAAAATTACTTCAGCGTTCAAGTTTAGTTCCAGTGGCTTCAACAACACCATCTCCCAACTGTGCGGCTTCTCTCTGGTATTGTTTTGTAGGTCGGAACTTCTAGTTCTAATGTGTTGCTTTTCTATTCTATGCTACGCGTGGTCGCGTCAGAAGTGTCTAACTCCACACAGTAGTGTCGGATGCGCAGGTTCGTGGTGCAACTTGAGCCGAATGTATTACTCACCGTGAGGAACTTTCCCCAGGCCTCGACAGCAGCTGGCGTCATGTGCCGTTCATCTGTGGACTGCAGCGTATCGACCAGACACTGGCCCATCGCCTCGAAGTGGAGCGGCTTGACGCCCTTACGGCGGAGGTGTTCGGCCGCGTTGCGCCGCACCAGTATCTCGAAGGTGGCCGGGTCTCGCAAGCTCTCCACCATGGAGGTGATGTGGTATCCGATGGAGCACCCGTGCGCCCTGAACTTTGGGTCTTCCTTGAGCGCCGCCACTGTCTTGCCGCGGAAGGGCTTGAACAGTTGAATGTACTCGGGGTGCTTGAGGAACATGGCGAGGAAAAGGAGCACGCCGTACTCGGGGTTCTCACTGCTGAATTTGCGCCACGTCTGCTGGACGAGCTGCACCTAGTGTTCCGTCAAGCCTGTGAGCTCGTCCGGCAACTCGCAAGTCTTGCGATGGATGTTGCCCATTCACTCCTTGAAGGCTTTACGTGAAAAATTATAAAGCCTCTGAGCTTGCTGGCAGGGACTGTGGGATCACCGATTAGGGCTTCTTCGTCTTCTTCTTCTTCTGGATAAAGCGCACGGCTAGAAATTCATGCTCGCGCCAAAAATGTTAAGGATTCTTTGATCCATCTCAGGGAGAAAGCACTCTTGACTGCAGTTCAGTATAGCAGCAGGTATATCGTCTTTCTGTATTCACTGTATCATGCATGAGACATCCTAACAGCACGTTTCCACAGGAATGATATGAAATAGATATGAATAGTTTCCTTTTTGTAGTGACCGCAAACCAGAAGCTGAAAGGGAGCACGTTGTTGGGCGATTCGGTAGTACATACTTAAACAAGGGAATTGCGCTAAAAAAGACACGGTCGAGAAAAGGACATGGACGGGCGCCCGTCCATGTCCTTTTCTCGTACGTGTCTTTTCAGCGCAATTCCCTTGTTTCAGAAGCTGAAACTACATGAGAATTACTTGTAATGCAAGAAAATTCAGACACTTTAATTTCCTAAGACAAACCCAAGTTTTTACTGCACAGTCCTGTACAAGTCTTTACTTTACATAAGAACACAGCACGTTATAAGCAACGGCTTGGGTACCACTAAGTTTTATGCGAATAAGAAATTTGCGCGTTTTTCCCATTTCCTCTTAGGTGGATTCGGTTCATATCGAAAAGAAGCTGCTCAATGTTTGTACACTAACAGCAAGTTAGTATACGTGGTTTTGCGAGTTATGATGTTATCCACATACAACGTGAGCAGAAGGAAAAAAAATTAGGCTGGGTGATTGCCATCCAAATGTACTGAAAATGTTTGCTAATACTTCCGTGATATATTTTTTATTTACCCCTTAGGGCAATATCCTGTAATGAGATTTTATTTTCGAAATATTACCGCGAATCTTTGTAGCGTTTGTTTGTTGTGTTTATTTGTTTATGCTTCAAGGATGCCGACACGCCACTTTATCGCTTCGTTTGTGACGCAAGACGAGCCTGGAATTATCTCGATAGATCGCATCCAGGCGGAGCCGATTCTACTTTGTGCCAGAAAGTTCTAGAACCTTCCACGCTTTATCTCGAAGGTTCGCTATCAGCTTTAAAAAGGGCACGGCCGACACCGGTGGGCATTCTGTTCGATGACCGCCGAACACGCGTTTTGCTACGCCGACGCCGAGTGATTCAGCTCTTTGCGTGCGCAAGTCAGCCCGAATAAAGAGTTCCGTTTCGAAGACATCCTCGTTGTTTTCCTGTTCGCCGGACTGCAGTCACTGCTACGTGACATCTGGTGGAGGTCCTGGCCTGCTATGCCCCCCAAGATGGAACCTGGTGCGCAGCCAACGCCCGTCGTGCATCTCCAGCCCCATGAGCCACCGAGTTTTCGTGGACAACCACACGAAGATGGGGAAGACTGGCTGGACATGTACGATCGTGTAGCAGCGCTGAACGCCTGGGACGACAGCGCTATGCTTCGTAATGTTTATTTTGCATTGGACGGCTCCGCCAGAACGTGGTTCGAAAACCACGAATCTTCCCTAACGACCTGGGCGACCTTCAAGAAGCAACTACTGGCTACGTTCACTGGCGTCATACGCAAGGAAAGAGCGGAGATCCTGCTGCAGTCGCAAATTCCAACGCCCAAACGAGACCGTGACTGCGTATGTGGAAGATATGAAACGCCTTTTCTAGCGCGCCAACCATGACATGAACGAAGAAAAGAAACTCTGCTCCCTAATGCGAGGCGTGAAGGAGCAACTCTTCGCTGGACTGATCCGGGATCCTCCAACAACCGTCGCCGAGTTTGAAGCTGAAGCTTCAACCATCGAAAAGACCCTGAACGCCCGGAACCGGCACTACAACCGACCACTTGAAGTGCTGTCGGCGAGTCCCCCAGAAGATACCCCTGCAAGTGGAGGTAACCTTCGTGATCTCATACGCGAAATTGTTCGCGAAGAACTTCGCCGACTGCTGCCGTCGCCAACACAGCCGACGCAGCAGACTCAGGTGGCGTCGTTCACGGACATCATCCGCGAAGAAGTACAGCATGCACTTGGCTCCCCGTCACAGACGACACCAACGGCAGTTGCAGCCATGAACTACGCCGCCTAAATACGCAGTCCTGCGCCTCGACGAGACCCCCCAAGCCCTCTTCGACGCGCAACAGCTCTACAACAATGACGGCCCCAAGCTCCTGCGCGCCCACATTACGACCGACGCAACAGCTTTAGGGAATGCGACGAGTGGCGGACTCCCGACAACCGCCCACTGTGCTTCCATTGTGGCCACGCCGGGCACATACTTCGCCACTGCCCGTACAGACGCATCGGCCTGCGAGGTTTCGCCATCGACACCCCTCCACCGCTCCCCGACCAGCGACCACAGAAAATTGGCGACTACCTACGTAGAGGGGAGTACGTGTCTTCAAGCCGTTTTTCCAGCTCCCCGTCGCCGTCCACCGCACGATTTCCATCACCGCGCCGAAGCTACGCCGCGGCTGTCCGAGGAAGGTCCCCAAGCCCCGTAGGGGAAACTAAATAAAGCAACTTGTGGAGGTCGGGTTGCTTGCCGAAGAAACGACGAAGATCCTCCAGCGACCACGCTGTATGAAGACGCCGCACCCACTACGCCGACGCCGTATATACTGACAACCTCGACCACGACGCGAACCACCTTCAAAACGACGCCACCATCAAGAAAAGCTTCGACCAAACGCCCCATACCCGATTCACATACCCGACGAAGCCGTAACCCGACACCGAGGACGACGTGCAACTCCAGAGCCAGGACAACCGACTTCGAAGTGGTTCTCGACGGCCGGAAAGTCGCCGCTCTAGTCGACACAAGAGCTGATTATTCGGTGATGAGCGGACCATTCGCTGCGCAGCTGAGGAAAGTAACGACCGCTTGGGACGGCCCATAAATTCGCATAGCAGGGGGCCACCTCATTACGCCATCAGGACGATGCACAGCGCGAGTGACTCTCAAGGGACATACCTATCCCGCGACCTTCGTAGTGCTACGGCAATGTTCCCCCGAAGTGATCTTGGGCATGGATTTCCTTAATGAGCATCAAGTGATCAGCGACCGGCGATCCAAGATGATCACACTTTCCACGGATGAGGCCACCCCGTCGATGAGAACTCCGGAACATCACGTTGCGCTTAGTGTCCTGGAGGACCAAGTGAGTGTCCCACCCCGCTCGAGTGTCATCGTCACCGTAGGCGCCACGGAAGCGAATAACACAGAGGCCATTATCGAGGGGAACATGCACTTGCTTCTCGACCGAGGAATCGGCATCGCAAGAGGCATCGCACATTTTCGCAAAGGACAAGCCAAAGTATTGTTGACTAACTGCAGCGAAGAATACCGACACGTTAACAGAGGAACGACGATTGCATTCCTCGACGAAATATCCGACGTACGAGATTTCTTCACGCTCTCCGACCCATACGTACAAGATTCGCCTGACCAACAGAACTCGCCCACTTTCGACATAAACCCAGCCCTGCCCCAGAACAGACAAGACCAGATCCGCAATCTCCTTCGAAGCTGCAGCGAGTGCTTCTCGTCATCGCCGAAGGTCCGGCAAACGCCGATTGCCAAACATCGCATTATAACCGACCAGCACGCCCGACCTCTCCGCCAGAGCCCCTACCGAGTGTCGCCGCGCGAACGACAAGCCATCCGGGACCAAGTGGAAGAAATGCTGCATGTCGACGTTATTCAGCCTCCAAAGAGACCCTGGGCGGCACCTGTTGTTCTCGTGAGAAAGAAAGACGGTGCACTTCAATTCTCCGTTGATTACCGCAGCTTGAACAACATCACATAGAAGGACGTCTACCCCCTACATCGCATCGACGACACACTGGACCGGCTCTGCAACGCCAGGTATTTCTCATCAATGGACCTCAAGAGCGGCTACTGGCAAATTGAGGTCGATGAACGAGATCGCGAGAAGACCGCATTCATCACACCAGATGGCCTCTTCGAGTTTAAGGTGATGCCATTTGGTCTCTGTTCCGCACCAGCCACATTTCAGCGGGTAATGGACACAGTGCTGGCAGGCCTGAAGTGGCATATTTGTCTGGTATATTTAGATGACGTCCTTGTCTTCGCCTCGAACTTTGAGGAACACCTAAAAGGCTTCGAACAGTACTAGACGCAATAAAATCGTCCGGCTCAACTTTGAAAGCAGAGAAGTGCCACTTTGCCTATGAAAAGCTGCTGTTCCTATGCCACATCGTTAGCAAGGAGGGAGTACGGCCAGACCCGCAGAAAACCGCTGCTATCGTAATGTTTCCACAACCGGCCGACAAGAAAGCTGTGTGCAGATTCCTCGTACTGTGCGGGTACTACCGACGGTTTGTAAAGAACTTTTCGCGCATCGCCGAGCCACTGACCCACTTGACAAAGGCAGACGTGCCATTTAAATGGGAAGCGCCGCAAGTGGAAGCCTTCAAGGAACTTTAGCGTCGTTTACAGTCCCCACCGATCCTCGCGCACTTCGACGAAAACGCTGAGACTGAAATTCACATTCCTCGTTCAGAAAATTGACGGAGTGGAGAAGGTCATCGCGTACGCTAGCCGTTCCCTATCCAAAGCCGAAGCTAATTATTCGACAACTGAGAAGGAGTGCCTTGCCATCATCTGGGCTACGTCGAAATTCCGCCCCTACCTGTACGGACGACCGTTCAAGGTGGTCAGCGATCACCACGCACTGTGCTGGCTCGCCAGTTTGAAGGACCCCTCCGACCGCCTCGCTCGATGGAGCCTGCGGCTCCAGGAGTTAGATGTAACCGTCGTTTACAAGTCCGGACGCAAGCACACCGACGCCGACTGCCTGTCACGAGCCCCTGTAGATGCACCGTCGCCGGACGACGATGAGGACGCCTTCCTGGGACCCATCAGCTCCAGCTCTTTTGCACAACAGCAACGCTCGGACCCCGACATAAAATGCCTCATCGAATACTTTGAAGGCAAAGTTTGTTCACCCCCCGCCTCTTTCAAGCGAGGATTGTCTTCGTTCTGTTTACAGAACGACGTCCTCGTGAAGAACTTTGCAGCGAACAAGACAGCCTACCTCCTTGTTGTACCTGTAAGTCTGCGTGAAGCTCTTCAGACCTCACACGACGAGCCGTCAGCTGGACATCTCGGGTTTTCTCGCACCCTCCGCCGCATTCAAGACAAGTATTACTGGCCCCGACTGTCTGCCGATGTCGCACATTATGTGAAAACCTGCCGAGACTGTCAGCGGCGAAAGACCCCTCCAACCCGACCAGCAGGATTTCTGAACCCCATTGGACCCCCCTCAAGGCCCTTTCAGAAGATCGGCATGGACTTGCTTGGCCCTTTCCCGAAATCAACATCTGGAAATAAGTGGATCATTATAGCGACCGACTACCTGACCCGCTACGCCGAGGCAAAAGCCCTACCCAACGGAACAGCAGCAGAAGTCGCCGAATTTTTCGTGGAGAACAATCTTCTGCGACAAGGCGCCCCCGATGTGCTCATTACTGACAGAGGAACAGTATTCACGGCGGAACTGATGCACGCCATCCTCCATTACAACCAAACCAGCCACCGAAGAACAACTGCATACCACCCGCAGACCAACGGACTGACCGAGCGCCTCAACAAAACCATCGCCGATATGCTCGCAATATATGTCGATGCCGATCACAAGACCTGGGACGTCATCTTGCCTTACGTAGTCTTCGCCTACAACACCGCAATGCAGGAGACCGCCCAGATGACGCCTTTTAGGCTCGTCCATTGCAGAGAGGCCACGACCACACTGGACGCCATGCTGCCGAACGGTACCGAAGAAGGTAACGTCGACGTCGCAGCCTACCTACAACGCGCAGAAGCCAGAAGACTTGCCCGATTAAGGATAAAAGATCAGCAGCGGACCGACGCGACACGCTACAACCTACGAAGACACAACGCGGAATACAAGCCAGGAGATCGAGTCTGGGTTTGGACGCCCATTTGCCGCCGAGGATTGAGTGAAAAGCTTTTGCGGTGCTATTTCGGCCCGTACAAGGTTCTTCGTAGGCTAGGTGTATTGGACTATGAAGTCGTCCTTGATCAAATGACTGCATCCCAGCGACGCCGCGTACGACCAGAAGTAGTCCATGTCGTACTCCTAAAGCCCTATAATGCACGCTAAAGGACGCCGTGTTTCCACATTCGGTGTTTCTTTTTCCACAATCTGTTTTTGATTGTTGATAGCCGCATTATGTTCTAAAGCATCGAGTCGATGCTTCTTTGAGAGGGGAGTAATGCCGCGAATCTTTGTAGCGTTTGTTTGTTGTGTTTATTTGTTCATGCTTCAAGGCTGCCGGCACGCTGCTTTATCGCTCCGTTTGTGACGCAAGACGCGCATAGAATTATCTCGATAGCTCGCATCCAGGCGGAGCCGATTCTACTTTGTCCCAGAAATTCTAAAACCTTTCACGCTTTATCTCGAAGGTTCGCTATCAGCTTTAAAAAGGCACGGCCGAGACCGGCGGGCATTCTGTTAGACGACCGCCGAGCACGCTTGTTGCGAATAAAGAGTTCCGTTTCGAAGACGTCCTCGTTGTTTTCCTGTTCGCCGGACTTCAGTCATCACTACGCGACAATATTTTTGTATCATTTCAGGTTTCTTCACCAAAACAGTCTTCACTGGTCTTGAAATACGTATAATACATTTGGCGCACAGCGCAAATCGCCAATGCGCTAGAAGAGTCCAAAATGCTAGAAAAGTCCAAAAGAGCATGCGGCGCCGGCTTTCTATGTGCACCGGTCAGGCTCACTTTAAAGTTTTCGTGCACGGCCTTTATTCTTGCACCTAAAAAGCACCATAGGAATCATGCTACATACAGTGAAGTCGTTAGTCTCTTAATCACGTATGTTAAAAAGGTTGACCGCCAATTACTGCATTGAGGAGTTCGGCTTTGTGCTCTCTGGCAAGTTATCATAGAATGAAGAAGAAGAAGGATTTTCTGCAAGATGTACACTGCAAACCATTTTAAGGCGGACGCCTTTAGTGCCTCATCGTTGTAAGCAGGAGTTGTCGACAGAAATGTCACGCTTTTCAATTGATCGAAATGGTCGTGACGTCACAGTGCGCGAATTTCAAACAGGGCGAATTGTACTTTGGCTAGAATCCATGCAACCAATTAAATGGATGGTATAGTGATGCTCCAAGTAAGTGGGACTGAGGTTAGTTAATAGCTTAATTGACCAAGTAGCCTATTTAGCCTTTCTGGTCAGACCCGATAAATAAATAAAACCGAGTAGGAAATCTGTCGAGTTCGGGAATCGAACCAGGGCCTCCGGAGTGCGAGACGAGCACGCTACCACTCCGCCATGCCAGCTCGACGGTTTGGAATGAACAAAGGCGCGTCTAGTAAACAAGGGGCGGTTCTCTTTTTACCTTTACTCTTTAACATTGCCCTAGCGCTACTGGCAAAGACCTTTGATGCTGTCCCAGGGCTCCACACAGCCATATACGCAGATGATATAACCCTCTGGACAACGGGAGGATCCCTTGGAATAGCCCAGCATATCCTGCAATCTGCCATAGACATCACCACCACTCATTTAGCAAACACAGGCCTCCGTTGCTCTCCAAATAAATCGGAACTCCTGCAGCTGAAACCCCTCCCCAGTGACCCCCCGATTGAACTGCACATGTACGGGCATCCAGAGCCCATTGTGCCTCAGGTGAAGATTCTCGGCCTTCTCATTAACAACACACCCGATTTAACCGCCACCTTTCAGCTCTTGCAGATACAGACCAAACAGGTCGCTGCACTTATCAGGCGGGTGGCAGCACGCAATCACGGGCTGTGTGAACGCGAGACCCTAAAATATGACAAATGCACTAATCATTAGCCGCATTACATACCACCTCCCATACCACATACTCACTCAGCGGCAAACACAACAGCCAGACATCCTAATACGCACGGCTGTCACCTCCGCCCTACGTCTTACACGGACGATTAGCACGAAACGTCTCCTGGTCACTGGTACCCACAATACAGTGATCGAATTAATAGAGGCTCAACGCACCAACCAATTACTGCGCCTGAGTCGCACGGAAACAGGACAATGCCTACTGCGACAGCTACGTCTCAATCCACCAATTCCCACCCCAACAATCCTACACCTTACATGATTTCTCCGCGCACGCAGGATCACTTATATCAGAAGCCCCTACCGTGCAATATGAGTGCTAGTCTCCATCACGGTAGGCGGCAGGCACGAGCGAGCTATTACACCAAAACATACAGCAACCGCTCCGATATCCTTTATGTCGACGCGGCACAAAATTCTAAACCAGGATATTTCACGGCAGTCGCAGCCTATGAAGACGGCACAGTGGAGGCCGCCGCCACTATCCGAACTAATTCGCCTGCAGAGGCGGAAGGAGCCGCCATCGCACTTGCTCTGGCCCACTCCATCATTGACAAAAACAACCGAAATTTGCACAGATTCACAGGCCGCGTACCGCCACTATCTAAAGGGCGTGGCAACTCCGGCAACACACCGTATTCTTACCACGGCCACCTCTCACGACCGAACGGTTACTCTGTCGTATGTCCCTGGGCATGCCTCGATCCCCAGTAATGAGCGCGTTCATGCGCTGGCCCGAGAACTCTCCTCCCGGACCCCCGAGGATCAGGCACCCAACCCTGCGCAAGAAGCCCAATCGGTCCTCTCTACACATCACCAAATCACCACATTCTACAAATTCAGCCGCATGACACTGCTACCACCCCACAGTACCTTGTCGCCCTTATCCAGCGCCACATGGCGGCAATTACAGACAGGCTGCTTTATTTCACCCCACCGTCTCTCATGCTTTCACCCCACCTTTCCTCCTGATTGTAACACCTGTGGCGTGCCCAAATCCACACTTTTCCACTACCTTTGGGAATGTCCTTCCCCAAAGGCAGTACCCCCCATCCCCAATCCCACTCATTCTTCCTGGGAGGCTGCTTTACGGACCGCTCAGCCCGCCGGCCACAAATGGCTAGTGGACCGGGCTTTACGTGAAGCACAAGCCCGTGGACTCCTGGACCAGTAGGGGACCACCCTGGAAATTTTTTTTATTTTGTGTGTATGTAATAAAGTTGTTTCCATCCATCCATAAAGTGTCATCGTTCACTCCGATCTTCCTCCCTTCCAGTTACAGCGATGGTGGTGGTGAAAGCTTTTAATATCTGAAATATAGTTTGGGAGCCACAGAGTGGCCCCGCTACTTGGTCGGCATCCCAAGTCCGGGACACCGAATGACAATGCCCCGTCTCTCGCCCGTTTCACCAGACCCCTTTGGGACTCGAGCGAGGAGCAGTTGAGGAGGGCAGTCTCCCATGCCTCTCTGGAAGGGGTAGGGGAAGGGGGGAGGTGGGGATTTTGAGTACATGCCCACACCATGTGGAAGATATCACAGGTGTTCCACAGTGCGGGCATCGCCCACCCATGTTAGGATCGTAATGGTTCAAGATTGCAGGACAGAGTAGAGTACCTGTCTGCAGGCGCCTTAAAGTTCGCTCCTCCGTCTTACTCAGCCCCTTTGCAGGGGCTGGGAAAAGGCGGTGGTTGTCGGTATAAAGCGTTATTATTTCCCTGAATCGCAGCAGCGGCTGGTTAGCCTCCGAGCCAGAAGAGCTGGGGTGAGGAGCCCGGTGAATAAGCGCTCGGGCAGCCGCGTCAGCGGCCTCACTACCTCGTAAGCCCTGATGGCCAGGCGCCCAAATGATTCTTTTCGGTGTTGGATCAGTGGCAGTCCGTCTTACAATGCAAGCAGCTAAGGGTGAGATCTCCCCTGCCAAGTAATGATCACATGCTTTTCGGGAGTCCGTAATGATGACTCTCGAATTGGCGTGGGCGGATGCAAGCGCTATCGCTACTTCCTCGGCTCGCATTGAATTCGGGGCTCGAAAAGAGAGTCCATCAACATGCATTTCCTGGTGAACGACAGCCGCCGTGTAAAATCCCGTGGGCGATGGCCCTGCTACGTCTACATAATATACACCGGGTCGGGAGCCGTGTTGTCTCTCAAGAGCCCGAGCCCGCGCTTGTCGTCTGTTTTCCTGCATGTCGGGGTCCATGTTAATGGGAGCGGGGAGACCCTGAGAATATGGCGCCAGAGTACTGGGATACGCTCCCCCTCCTCTGGAGTGCAGTCGTGCTGGATGTGTAAGCGGTTTAGCAGGCGGCGCCCAGCGGCCGTCTGCATGAGCCGGACTCAGCCTACCTCCATTTATTAGAATACATCAACCAGACCTGGGACGGGCGTCCACTCCCTCCCGAGTGGAAAACGGCACTTGTGACGCTTATCCCTAAAACAGGTATGGCCGTGAATACGGACAACCTGAGGCCCATATCACTGACCTCATGTGCGGGCAAGCTTATGGAGACGATGGTTCGGGATCGCCTCTCTCCATACCTGGAAAGTAAGGGCTTCTTTGCAGTCACCATGTTCGGGTTTCGCCCGCACATGTTTGCACAGGATGTCCTTCTCCAGCTGCACAGGGATGTAATACGACCCACTACTATGCAACACAATAACAAAGCCATCCTCGCCCTTGATCTGAAAGGGGCTTTCGACAATGTTATACACAGAAGCATCCTGGCCAACTTGAGTTCTACCGATTGTGGGGCTACGCCTACGCGTATGTACGAGATTTCTTGACTAATCGCCAGGCCTTTCTTCGGATTGAGGGCGAGGAATACGGCCCTTACATGATGGGAACACGGGGTACCCCTCAGGGAGCGGTGTTATCACCGCTCCTGTTCAACATAGCTATGATGCGCCTCCCAAGCCAACTGGCTCGGGTGGAAGGCATTCAACACGCGTTATATGCAGATGACATTACAATTTGGACCACTGAGGGGAGCCTTGGGGACATGGAGGCCCGCCTTCAGCAGGCCGCTTCCATAGTCCATGCGTATGCTATTGACTGTGGGCTCCAATGTGCTCCAGCGAAATCAGAGCTTCTGCATGTCAGAGCGAACCCATAGGATAGGACAGCAATTTACATCTCTCTGTCAGGAGATCCTATTAGAGAGCTGGAGGAGCTCCGTATTCTGGGCCTTTTCATTCACCACAGACTCAGACCGGACTCCACCATTGTGAAACTCAAGAGAGTAGGCGAACAGGTAGGGCGCATGATCCGCCGCGTTTCCAACAAGCGGGGCGGTCTGCGGAGCAGGGACGCGCTTCGGCTCGTCTATGCCTTCGTGACTAGCCGGATCCTCTACGCCGTGCCATATCTCCACACTACTAAGCAAGACGAGGCGCGAATAGACGCCATCATCCGCAAGGCAGCTAAGCGAGCCCTGGATCTCCCGGTGGCTACCTCTAATGCCAAACTCAAGGCATTGGGGGTGCTAAACTCCTACCAGGAGCTGCGGGAGGCCCACCTCCAGTTACGGCGAGGTTCAGGTGTCCACCGAGATATGCGAGACAGATACATTTCCTTTCCCCAGAAACCAATTTACGGACGAGCAAGGCATACCGCCGAACGGGCGATGGCGTTCTGTGGACTCCCTGCCAGCGTTGCAAGACGCTGTCGCGTTCCACTCAGAGGCAAAGCTTAACATCTTAACCACACATCAGTGACACAAGCAGCAACACCGCGCTTAAGGCTTCGGACTCACCGCACTTTAGGTCAACAAAGCGCCCCCCTGAATATTAAGGCGGAAGCCTTTAATGCCTCATCGTTGTAAGCAGGAGTTGTGGGCAGAAATGACACGCTTTTCAATTGGCCGAAATTGTCGTCACGTCATAGTGCGCGAATTTCAAACCTGGCCAATTGTACTTTGGCTAGTAATGGTTGTTTTATTGGATTTAACGTTCCAAAAAGACTGGCTATGAGAGACGCCGTAGCGGAGGGCTCCGGAAATTTCGACCACGTGGAGTTCTTTAACGCGCACTGACATCGCACCGTACACGGGCCTCTTGAATTTCTGCTCCAAAGAAATTCAGCCGCCGCGGCCGGGATCGAACCCGCGTATTTCGGGTCAGCAGCCGAGCACCATAACCACTGAGCCACCGCGGCGGCGCAATTCGGCTAGTAATCACGCAACCAATTAAAGGGGTGGTATAGTGATGCTACAAGTGATTAAATAACTAAACAAAACCGAGTAGGAAATTGGTCGAGTTGGGGAATCGAACCAGGGTCTCCGGAGTGCGAGACGAGCACGTTAACCACTCCGCCATGCCAGCCCGATGGTTTGGGATGAACCAAGGCCCGTGTAGTGATTACGATGTCTTCGTTCACTCCCATCTTCCTCTCTTCCCTTACGGCGAGGTTCGGGTGTCCACCGAGATATGTCAAAAAGATAATTTCCTTTCCTCAAAAAGCAATTTACCGACAAGCAAGGCGTACAGCCGAACGGGCGATGGCGTTCTGTGGTCTCCCTGGCAGCGTTGCAAGACGCTGTAGCGTTCAACTCGTAGAGGCGAAGCTTATTACCTTAACCACACATCAGTTACACAAGCAGCAACACCGCGCTTAAGGCTTCCACCTCACTGCACTTTAGGTCAACAAAGTGCCCCCTGAATTTTTTTTTTTTGAGGAAAGGAAACACGCAGTTCGAGTCTCGTACAACTGCGAAACAATAGAGCGGGGGCTTGGAAAGCAGAGGGCAAAATTTGTACATTGGCTTTTGACGGAAGGAAATGCGCAGTATCTGTCTCACACATCTTGATGGACACCTCCACCAGAGGGAAGGCGAATAACTGCCCGCTTGGAGAAGTGGACACCTCAATCGTGCTTTAAGCTGCAAGAACTTTTGCAAATGGCGCTAGGGCAATGTTGAAAAGAACCGCCCCTTATCCCTGGGCTCCATAGAGCCATATACGCAGATGATATAACCCTCTGGACAACGGGAGGATCCCTTGGAACAGGCCAGGATATCCTGCAATCTGTCATAGACATCACCACTCATTGAGCAAACACAGGCCACCCTTGCTCTCCACATAAATCGGAACTCCTCCAGCTGAAGCCCCTCCCCCGTGAACCCCAGATTGATGTGCGCATGTACGGGAATCCTTTGCACATTGTGGCTCCGGTGAAGATTCTCGGCCTTCTCATTAGCAACACACTCGATGCAACCGCCACCCTTCAGCTCTTGCAAAGACAGACCAAAAAGGTCGCTGCACTTATCAGGCGGGTGGCAGCACGCAATCACGGGCTGTCTGAACGCGAGACCCTCAATATGACAAGTGCACTAATCATTAGCCGCATTACATACCACCTCACATACCACATACTCACTCAGCCGCAAACACAACAGCCAGACATCCTAATACGCACGGCTGTCACCTCAGCCCTACGTCTTACAGGGACGGTTAGCACGAAACGTCTCCTGGCCACTGGTACCCACAATACAGTGATCGAATTAATAGAGGCTCAACGCACCAACCAATTAGTCCGCCTGAGTCGCACAGAAACAGGACAACGCCTACTGCGATAGCTACGTCTCAATCCACCCATTCCCACCCCCAACAAGTCCTACAAATTACATTATTTCTCTGCGCACTCAGGATCACATATATCAGAAGCCCCTATCGCGCAATATGAGCACTAGTCTCCATCAGGGTAGTCGGCAGGCGCGAGCGAGCTATTACACGAAAACATACAGCAACCGCTCCTATATACTTTATGTCGACGCGGCAGAAAATTCGAAATCAGGATATTTCACGGCAGTCGCAGCCTGTGAAGACGGCACAGTGGGGGCCGCCGCCTCCATCCGGACTAATTCGCCTGCAGAAGCGGAAGAAGCCGCCATCGCACTTGTTCTGGCCCACTCCACCATTGACAAAAACATAACAGAAATTTGCACAGATTTCCAGGCCGCGTACCGCCACTACCTACAGGGCGTGGCGACGCCGGCAACACATCGTATTCTTGCCACAGTCACCTCTCTCGATCGAACGGTTAGTCTGTCGTGGGTCCCTGGGCATGCCTCGATCCCCGGTAATGAGCGCGTTCGTACGCTGGCCCGAGAACTCTCCTCCCGGACCCCGGATGATCAGGCACCCAACCCTGCGAAAGAGGCCCCTTCCGTCCTCACTACATATCATAAATTCACAACATCCTACAAACTCAGCCGCATGACACTGCCACCACCCCACAGTACCTTGGATGGATGGATGGATGGATGGATGGATGGATGGATGGATGGATGGATGGATGGATGGATGGATGGATGGATGGACGGACGGACGGACGGACGGACGGACGGACGGACGGACGGACGGACGGACGGACGGACGGACGGACGGACGGACGGACGGACGGATGGACGGACGGATGGACGGACGGATGGATGGATGGATGGATGGATGGATGGATGAATGAATGGATGGATAGGAGCGCCCCCTTTGAAACGGGGTGGTGGCAATTGCCACCATGTTCAGCTTTTCTTCCTTTATTATTTTTTTGTTTACTGTTTTCCTACACTTCTAACTTTATGTCACATCTCTGCTTTTCAGCCACCACTCCTCCAATCGCTTTTTGGTAACTTCCAGTGCAGGTTTATTTACATGACCATTGTTATCTTTAAACCCTAGGGCCTCAGGAAGAGTGACTGCGCCTGCATCGACATCCGGATGGATACCATCACATTTGATTATGAGGTGTTCAATTGTTTCCACAGATCTACCACACACGGCACATGTGTCATTTTTATGCGAAGCATATTGCTAGAGCTATGCCCCACGCTGTCACCGTGGCTGTACGCGTCCAACCACGTGACACGATGACGTCACACCACGTGACACGATGACGTCATGACAGATGAGAAACAGGTCCCCCACCTCGCGCCGTCGCTCGGAGCTGTACGCGACCAACCACGTGACACGATGACGTCACACCACGTGACAATGATGACGTCATGACAGATGAGAAACAGGTTCCCCACCTCGCGCCGTCGCTGGGAGCTGTACGCGACCAACCACGTGACACGATTGCGTCACACCACGTGACAGGATGACGTCACACCACGTGACACGGTGACGTCATGACAGATGAGAAACAGGTCCCCCACTACAGTGCTCTAGAATATTCTAGAGCACTGTACCCCCACCTCGCGCCGTCGCTCGGAGCTGTACGCGACCAACCACGTGACACCATGACGTCACGACAGATCGCCGTCACGCGCTGGGAGAGGGAGAACGATGCCATCGCACAGACGCCGGAATGTCCTCGAGCAGCATTCCCGCGCATTTCGAACGCGCGTTCACACTCGGTGTAGGTGAAACGCTCGCTCCACCGGGCAGGCGGACGCGGCTTCCTTGGCAATCCAGGCGCTCACCCAGCGCGCGTCTCGGGGTTAGTCGGCGTTCCGCTGTAGCCATGCCGTTGTCTTCCCCCACGACGACGGCTTCTAGTGGTTGTATTAAAATGACCAAGTATTCAACCAAGGAAAGCCATGTATTACCAAGCCTAGCCATCAATATGCTTCGCATCTGACAAGGCTTAACCTTAGCTAAGCCTCAGCCATTTTTCTTCGTTAAATTTCTTTTTGTAGCTGCGCGTTCTAAGGCACCCTGACCTAGCCTCAAAAAGTAGGGCACTGCCTCTTGAGTTATCATAGAAAAATTCTTTCCTGATCTGCCGTTTCCAGTATCGACATAGTTCTACACTATGTTTCTTTTCCATTGAATTCATCCAATTTTTAACTTCCGTTTTTTTAACCTGTCGTTTAATGCTCTTTCTTTCTCCGTCCTCATGACCTGCACTTACTGGTTAGTTTTCTAGTTCTTTTCCGCCACTGTGAGCCAACGCTCTTTCTGTATAAATATTTAAATACCTTAGCTGCCCACCTGTTATCGTCCAATTTCCTCAGGCGTTCTTCATATAGTATTTTACTCTTAGCTTCCCGTGCTTCGAACGATGCCCAGCCCATATCCCCTTGTACTGCCTCGTTTGTGGTTTTGCCGTGGGCACCTAGTGCTAATCTTCCAACAGCTCTCTGATTCACGTCTAATCTCGACTGAACTTCTGCCCTTAAGCACAGAACCGCATTGCCGAAAGTAAGTCCCGGCACCATTATTCATTTCCAAACACCTCTTAGAACTTCATATTTATTCTACCCCCATAATGCCCTATGTTTCATGATCCCGGCGTCTCTTCGTCCTTTTGCCAAAGAGCCTGTTCGTGCATTTCCGTGTATATCTGCCCTTCGTTTAGCCATATCCCGAGGTATTTGTATTCGGCCACTGGGTATTTCGTGGCCTTGTATTGCAAGCACCTGGTCAGTTGTATCGTTAAAATCATCACACCTGATTTAGTTGCGCTAAAACTGAATCCTAGAGCGTCTCCTTCATCTCCACAGCAATTAACCAAAGTTTGCAAATCTTCCTGGCTATCCGCTAACAGTACAATATCGTCCGCATACATTAAACCCGGGAGTCACTGCTCAACTATATCTTCCGCCTAATCTGTACGACAGATTATAACCTAGATTACTTTCTTCTAGCCTTCTTTCCATATTTATCACGTAAAGCATGAACAGCAGCGGTGATAGAGGACAACTATTGCCTTAATTCTTTGTGCACCCCCAGAGTTGTGGTACTTTTTTTCCCTTCCCATGTAATTTTAACTTCATTATCTCAGTAGATTTCCTGTAGAAAATCAATTACCTCGTGACCGATACCTAAATCTTTCACTATGCTCCACAGGAGTTCCCTGTTCACTTTATCGTATGCACCGCTTATGTCCAGAAAGGCTAAAAACAGAGGTCTGTTTTCCGCCTTAGCTATTTCTATGCATTGGGTAAGCACGAACAGGCTATCATCTACACGCCTACCCCTTCTGAAACCATTCTGGAGTTCTTCGAGTACCCGATTACCTTCTACCCATGCCTGCATTTTTAATTTCACCGCCTGCATTGCCAGCCTGTACATAACATACGTTATCGTAACCGGATGGTCGGATTTGATGTTCATCTTGTCTCCTTTCCCTTTATAAATTAAATTCATTTTACTCTGTCGCCAGCTGTGCGGAATTTGCTGATTTGTTATGACTCTCTCCAATGCTTTTATCAGCGCTTCCTTGCTTCTTGGGCCAAGTTCATTAATCAGCTTATTTAGAATTTCGTCTATCCCTGCGGATGTGCTTTTAGGAATATTCGCTTCGGCCTTTTCCCAGTTAAGACTAGTCAGTTCTAAGCTATTGTCTATTGTGCTGTCCTGTGTTGCCGCCTCACTTGGGGAGATTACCCCATTGTCGTTGCTAAAAGACGCAGCTATAAATGATGTAATGTAGTTCATAGCATCGTCTCCCTCTAAACATTTTCCCTCAGCATCTGTAATCTGTTCCTGCGTTCTTTTGTTTTTCCCAGCCAGCTTATATGGTTCCAGAATTTTCTTGGCCCCCTTTATTTGCCTCGCTAACTTCAGCCAGCCATTTATCAGAGGACTGCTTCATTTTAGCCTAGACTAGGACCTGAACTTGCTGTTTGTTTTGTCGATAAGATTCCCATTTTTCTCCTATTTCCTCTTCAGATAACTGCGCCTTCTTTGCTTCTCTGTGTTCCCTTGAAGTCACACGTCGTTGTTCGATGGCCCCCTTAATTTCCATATTCCACCAGCTTCGTGGCTTCCTCTTTCCACTCCAGCGGTTTACTCCTTTCACTTGTTTCATTTTTGTAGCGATGAGGAGTTCTAACTGATTATAATCCCACTTTTCCATGGGGCGTTTCTCAATTACTTCTTCTATTTCGGCTGATATTAGCGCTATTTACTCATCATTTAATTTTGCGTTGTCTTGTTGACTTCGCTGCATTTCTCTTTCGACTAGGGC
This sequence comes from Amblyomma mixtum, assembly GCF_055824585.1. NCBI lineage: Eukaryota > Metazoa > Arthropoda > Arachnida > Ixodida > Ixodidae > Amblyomma > Amblyomma mixtum. Next base: position 154,812,019 of record NC_143021.1, on the reverse strand, counting down.
TCCCAACTGTAGACTAATACGTTTATGATCACTTCCTAGGCTGTACTTCCCCTCTTCGTCTATTTCCATTATTGCGAGCTTGCTATAGATGCCCTGCGACATTAGACAGTAGTCAATGGTTATTTGCCTGTTACGGGATTCCCACGTGATTTGTCCCTCACACTTAGTTTCTCTGTTGACAATAACTAGGTTGTGCCGCTCACACAATTCTAGCATTAACTTCCCGTTAAAATCTGTGTATCCACCCAGATCGTCGATGTGGCCGTTCATGTCTCCAAGCAAAATAATATCGACACCGTCTCCAATCTGCTTTATATCGTCATTGAGGCGCTTACTAGATCATTGTTTTCTTGCCTGCATTTGTCCCCGGTCCCTAAATAAACTACCCCTAGCCATTTCCTTTTGCCCGCAATTGTACCTGATACCCAGACATGTTCTTTGCAAGTTGATTTTATTCTTTGCCAATTTGTTCCTTGATGTATCACCATACCTACTCCTCCTCCCTTCTTCTCCGTTGTGGTTCTGTTGCACTCTTCCCAGATATAGCCATCGATTAAAGGTGGACCTTCTAGATCCCTCAGATGTGTCTCGCATAGAGCGTGCACACCTACTGCTTCGTCCTTTCACTGCTGTTCTGTTTCTAGCCATTTCACTCTCTTTATACCCCCTTGCATGTTTATGTAACTGATCCTGACGTTAAATTTCTTTTTCGTAGTTTTCTTTCTGGGCCTCCTAGTTGCCATTTTGTTGGGCTCAGCCGCCATTGTTACATTTACTACATCGCTTCTACCGACCCCTACGCCCTGAGCCACCGTGGACCCCCTAAAAAAGCTACCGCTCGGCCTCCCAGGCGCCTACCTATCTCTTCTCCTACCCTTCCACTGAAATGGATGCAATCTCGTCCAAAGTCTCTGCCCGAACCTGCTCTGTGCACTTCCTTGTTTATGTCTACCACCTCAAAGCCTTTCTCGAGGCCTAACTGCCTTATCTCTCGATTAAGATTCACAACGCCTTTAGCAATTTCTGCATTCCTCCCTTGTACCTCCGGCACTATACACACCACGATCTGCGCTTGCTGTGCTATCGCCCTTATACCGTACTCCCTCAGCCAATGTTTTCCCTACTTGTGCTGCGTTACCATTCAGGACATCATTTAGCCCCGCCGCTACCACTACCAAGTTACGCCTTGCAGCCTTCTCGGAAAGTTCACTTTTAGTCGCTCTCAGAACATCGTCTATTGTCTTTCCTGGAAACACCCCGACTGCTATCCGCCTATCACCCTTCGCCCAGTCCAGAATAGCTCTTTTGCAGCGCCCCATGTTTGAGTCACCAGCGATAAGCACTAGGGTACTAGGCCCCTCCCTCCTAGCTTCCGGATCTTGCTGCCTCTTATCAGCTACTGTGACCTCATTTCCTGGAATTAGCTCGTGCCCCTTCTCAGCATCGCCTCTCGACTTCCCAGCTGCCATCTGTGAGTAGCTGTTCCTGTCTGAACATGTCTGACCTACTGGCTTCTCGCTGTCCATGCCAGTGCAAGCCCCATCCACGTGGCTGGCGCTGGAATGCCCGCCATTCTGGTTTCCAATGGCGGTGTCAGCCGTTTTTGACTCCAACTGACAAAGCTGTTCTTGAAGCTTGCGCTTCTCTGCCCTCTCCATCTGTAACTCTGTTTCTAGAGCATCCATCCTTAGCACTAGTTCGCTGTTCGCCTATTCAGCCCTGTCCATGCGTGCACCTAATACGCAGAATTTGCACATAAAATCTGCGCCTTCGGCCTCCTCCACCGAATCGAGCCGCGTTTCTTTTAAATTCACCGACGCCTCACACTCCGTACAACTAACCTTCAGTATCTTGACCATCTTAGCAACATTCGATTATTGCTTCCACCAAATGCTAAGATAACTACAGACTCAGGACAAACACACTTGAAAACACGTGCACAAATAAAATAAAATTCTGCCTACCGCAAATGCCGATCGATCACTTAGAAAAAAATGGGTATCTTTCTAAAGGATAACGCACAAAAAAACACTAAAAAAAACCTGCCGGCCGAATAGTCCCGGCCGAATATAGGTCACTGACCTATATTCTATTCCTTAACGTGCACTTCCCCTAACAGCCTACAAAAACTAAACACACTTTTAATACTATTAAAGGAAAGTACTCATCTATTTTACGCAGTCGCTCTCGCAGTCCGTCCGGTCCCGGTCTCCGCGCGTGATCCGAAGAGCACCTCAACTTACGTCCGCACAGCACGGCTGTCAACTGTCGCCCTCATCCAGCGCCACATGGGGACAATTACAGACAGGCTGTTTTATTTCCCCCCTCCGTCTCTCATGCTTTTACCTTACCTTTCCTCCTGATTGTACCACCTGTGGCGTGCCCAGATCCACATTTTTCTACTACCTTTGGGAATGTCCTTCTCCATAGGCAGTACCCCCCATCCCCAATCCCACTCATTCTTCCTGGGAGGCTGCTTTACGAACCGCTCAGCCCAACGGCCAGAAATGCCTGGTGGATCGGGCTTTACGTGAAGCACAAGCCCGTGGACTCCTGGACCAGTAGAGGATCACCCTGGAAGATTTTGTTTTGTGTAATAAAGTTGTTTCCATCCTTCGTGCTTTAAACAACGTGGCGGTAGTGACAGATGTGCGCTGCATGCTTTGGCATTGGCAACGGTGTGCAGAAACGCTGCCATCTGCCAGGTTGGCCGGGTGGGCGGAGTACTTAGTGGAGATATAAAGACAAGCGGGAATTTCTTAACACTTATACGGGAGAACATCCCGTTCCTCTCGCTCGTAACGGCTCCTACAGCGGTGACAACCTTGCGAAATACTTGCGCAGACCTAGCCTTTGAGAACCTAGCATTGATGCAGCAAGTCGAGCATACAGGGCCTGTTCTGAAAGTAGTAGGACTCGTTTTTTTTAATAAAATTTCTTCATGAGAATTGTACAAACGATTAAAGTTTTGCAAATCAGCACCCTTCCGCACCTACACGCTTCTGCCAATGAGTTTTACAGTTTTCGTACGCCTCCAGGAACGCCTGGACAGGAATGCTGTTTAGATCCCTCGTCACGGCCTGTTGAACCACTTCTATCGATCCGTGGTGTCGCCTTGAGCGTCGATTTTATTCTCAGGAATAGAAAAAAGTCTGGCAGGGCCAAGTTGGGGCTGTAGGGGGCCTGAGGGAGCGTTGCCGCCTTGTGCTGGGCAAAAAATCGGGGTCCTCCTTCACATGATGAAGAACATCCAGGCAGATCGCTTTCCGGTCGGCCTTTTGCTCCTCTGACAACACTCTCGGCACCAACTTCGCGAACACTTCCCTCATGGCTAAGTTTTCTGTCCCGACCTCAAAAAGTTGGGTTTGAGGAATGCTAAACACATCAGCAATCATTCTCATGCTCAACCTACGATCACTGATCACCAAATGTTTCACTCGCTACACGTTTCCGTTGGTCTTGCTGGTAGAAGGGAGTCCGGAGCGGTCGTCGTCTTCCACTCTTTCCTGACCTTCTCAGAACAGCTGGTGCCGCACAAAAAATAACTGATCTACCCATGGCAGCGTTAATGTAGGCCTCCTTAATCATGTCGTGAGTCTCTTTTCCCGTTTTACTAAGATTTACACAAAATTTGATCGCGTATCACTGATCCAGTAAACCCTCTATGATTCTGCGTGACGAGACGTTTCGACAGAGGTTCACAGTACAAGCGACCTGCTCTCTTCCACGGCCGAGAGCCGACTGCCGATTTTCCCCAGCATTCCCAATATCCCCCTTCAACGATCCTGCACGCGCAGACCGCCTCTCGTCCGCCCGTTCACCCAGGAAAAAACCAGTCTTACTACTTTCAGAACACACCAACACACCCTGTATATCCATCTTTTTCTCCGTCCACAAAGCTTCCTTCATGAGAATAAAGAACTGTTAGTGGAGTGTTCCTAGAAGAAGGAATATGTGTGAAAAATAACAGGTTTTCTGTAATTGTACAAATATGCCTTGCTCGAATTCTTTGCCTCAATCTATCGAAGAGCTGAAACAGCTGATGAGCTGCACTCAAATTTCGCATTAGGAAGTCACGTAATCGTCGCTGCATATTTATAATGGATTAAAATATACTTAAAATATACATTAAAACATTAGAAATAGACTACAAATTTACATTTAGTACCTTAAAAATATATTCACTTCTGCTTGTTCCCCGCAGGGGGGCGTCTGCAGCATGCAGACGTTGGTGAGTGGCGACACCACGCGGTTAACCCGAGCATCCGCAGGGACATCCCCGCAGAAGGATGACGGTGAACAATGCGTCACCACGGACCCGAGCATCCGCGCTTAGCCGTGTGTGGCATTGCCGTGTCCGGGGAAAAGGGGATTCTGGTGGTTGAGCCGATGCCGAGCGTTTGGACCCTTAAGGCCCCTCGGCGGAGGCAACACACCACTTTGGCCCCAGCTTTCTGTAGACGGCACCTCCGGCCTGACCCGACCGGGGGAAATCGGCAGTCGCCTTTTCCTGTCCTCCCCTCTATCTTTCACTTTCCTATCTCTTTCATACAACTCTCCTGTCTCCTCCTATTTTCTTTGTTTTTTTTTCTTTTTCCTGGCGGCGAGGGTTAACCGTGTGTGACCAACTATCCTGAGTTGAGTCATATTAGGTTATAGTTAAGGTGTATAGCTGGCGTGGGCAGGGCTTGCTTGCGAGTTCCTGTCGCGTCCCCTCGTTGTGCTCCATGGTGGGTGGCTGGCACCATGGCTGAACAACACATATTTTTCATGGCTCCCCCTTTTTCCAAACCAGATCGCCCTCACAAAAGAGGGCGGAACGAAGCAACCGCAGAGTTTTTCCAAAAACCAAAATCATTTCCAAAGTTCCACGTTCTTCATTGTGAAGAAACGGAAAAAACCACAAGAACGATGTCCCCTTTCTTAGTGTCAAAAAGTCTAACTGATACCTTGGGTCCCGGGTACAAACTCTCTAAAATGCCTAGTGGTGACCTGCTCCATGAGCTCAGAGACATTGCCCAATATACAAAACTTTCCAACCTAGTATCCATCGGGGAAATCCCTGTATCAATCACAGCACACCGATCTCTCAACACCGTCCGTGGTGTGATATTTGAATCAGATTTCATTCACTTGACCGAGGAAGAAATGCTTGATGGCCTCGGAGAACAGAATGTTGTAAGTGTATATCGAATCAAAATAAGGAAAGACAACAAAGAGATACCTACAAAGCACTTAGTACTGACTTTCAACTCGAGCACACTCCCAGAATCCATAGAAGCAGGCTACCTCAAAATAAATGTCAGGCATTATATCCCAAATCCACGCCGGTGTTTCAAATGTCAGAGGTACGGTCATGGGTCTCAAAGCTGCCGTGGCCGCGAAACTTGCGCTAAATGTGCCTCAAAAGAACACGCTTCCGACAACTGTCAAGGAGCAGCACTTCGCTGCGCAAACTGTGAAGGCGATCATCCCGCCTATTCAAGGTCGTGGCCCTCGTGGAAAAATGAGAAAGAAATCGTTACAATGAAAGCCAAACAGAACATCACATTTAAGGAAGCGCGAAGACTCTTTTACGCAAAGAACAGCTTCAACTTTTCGACAAAAACAAACTTTGCTGATGTGGTGCGCAGGGGCGGCACACCACACAGCACTCCGGCATCTGCCCAGGCCACTTCCACCGAGGCTATGGCAGGGCCATCTGCGCCCCAGGCAGAGACAGCGAATGCTGCTCTGCCATCCCCAAAGCAGGGAGCGCCGGCTCACGGGTCGGCACCCCGCAGGACTTCCCCCCGTCGGGGGAGGCCTGACACCAACACATCCGCGGCTTCCTCGCGGTCCACCAGCACCTCTAGTGAGGTGATGGAGGTAACTCCCGATCCGCCCGCTTTGCAGCGGCGGAACCGCTCTCTTGAGCGAAGAATAGCCAGGACTCCAATAACGGGCCCAGGAAACAAGTAAATCCCTTCAATCCTCACCCAAAAATATAAACATGACTTTCCTACTTCAATGGAACTGTAGAGGATTGCTCAGGAATTACAATGATATCACACATTTTCTTGGCTCAATGTTTCCTGTAGCTTTATGTCTTCAGGAAACCAACCTCGGTCCACAACATACGAATATCCTGAGACATTATCAAACATTCCGACGCGATCGCGAGCATGCTAACAGACTCTCAGGAGGCGTCGCAATCGTCACTCAGAGCGGCGTCCCTGCTAAAAAAATCAATCTTAACACAAAACTGGAAGCGGTTGGGGTTAGCGTCGTGAGCTACAAAACCATAACTATATGTTCTGTATATCTTCCCCCGCACATAACATTAACAATACAAGATTTAGAAGGCTTGATAAATGAACTACCGGAGCCATTCCTGGTAGTTGGCGATTTTAATGCTCACTCACCGTTCTTGGGTAAGCGAACGCTGTGACTCGAGGGGCCAAATAATCGAAGATTTTATCCTCTCAAATAATATCTGTCTTTTAAATACAGGCAAAGCCACATATTGTTGCCCAAGCTCGGGAGCGATGAGCTCCCTTGATCTGGCTTTCTCATCGCCATCCATTTTTAACGATTTTAATTGGGATGTCATTGACAACCCATATGGCAGTGATCACCTTCGAGTACAAATTAGTTTAACAACTGCACCACAAATCATCCCAACAAAACCTCGACGTTGGAAGCTTCACCTCGCTGACTGGTCACTTTTTAGACCTAAAGCAATTTTAGAAGATATAGTTTTAGAAAACCTCACCGTCGATGAGATAAATGAAAAGTTCACGAATTGTATAATAAGTGCCGCACACACAGCTATTCCTCAGTCGTTAGGAGTGGCACGACAGAACCACAAAATGTGGTGGACAAAAGACTGCAGAAAAGCAAAAAAAACTACAAAATAGAGCTTGGGGTAAATTTAGCCGCTACCCAACACAGGAGAACTTCGTGAATTTTAAAAAGGCAAGAGCCAAAGCCCGGTACGTCCGTCGCAGTGCCGAGAAAGCATCATGGCAGCGTTACATCTCTTCTATAAACAGCCAAATTTCGTCTAAAAAAATGTGGGAGCAGCTTCGGAAATTAAGTGGCAAATTCTCACCTTTCACAGTTCCTCTTTTGACAGCACCTGGCACACAAACAAGCATAAGAGAACAAGCAGACATTTTGGGGGAACACTTCGCTGCAGTTTCCAGTTCATCACACTATACACAGTCATTTCTCAAACACAAAAATATAGCCGAAAAGCAAAGACTTCCGATAAGTTGAGGTGGAAACCAACAATACAACAATTTAATTACCCTCCAAGAAATCAATACACTACTGTCTGCCAGAAAAAAAAACTGCTCCAGGACATGACCAGATCCACTACGAAATGCTTGCACAACTTTCCAAACCTGCCATAGAAGCACTCTTGAACTTCTTTAACAAAATATTCATAGAAGGAAGTATACCTAAAGAGTGAAAAAGAGCCATCATAGTGCCATTCCTGAAACCAGAAAAATCCCCAACATCCCCCAGTAGCTATAGGCCAATAGCCCTTACAAGCTGTCTCGCTAAATCTTTTGAAAGTGTCCTCAATATCAGACTATGGTCCTCGAATCCCGTGAACTTCTCGACATTCATCGATGCGGCTTTAAAAATACATGCTCAACAACTGGCCATCTAGTTCGTCTTGAAAACACAATCAGAGAAGCTTTTATACACAAACAGCACTGTCTAGCAGTCTTCTTCGATATGGAGAAAGCGTATGATACAACTTGGAGGTTCGGGATCCTCCGCGACCTAGGGGACCTAGGCATCCGCGGTAGGATGTTAAACTGCCTTAATGACTTCCTCTCTAACCGTTTTTTTCATGTACGACTAGGCTCCACCCTCTCAAGAAACTTCATTCAGGAGAATGGGGTACCTCAAGGTTGTATATTAAGCACGCCCTTATTTATCATAAAAATGAATTCCATAACTAAAATAATCCCCAAGTCCATCATGTATTCTGTCTACGGTGACGATTTACAAATAGCCTGCACATCCTAAAACATAGTAACATGCGAAAGACAAATACAGTTGACAGTAAACAAACTAACTACATGGGCAGATAAAAATGGTTTCAAGTTTTCCACGCAAAAGTCAGTAGCTGTTCTCTTCTCGCTTAGAAGAGGACTACACACTGATCCCAGCCTCTTCCTGAACGGCGTCACATTGCCAGTAAAAGACGAGCACAAATTTTTAGGAATAACATTTGACAAAAAACTCACATTCCTGCCACACATAAACACCCCTAAAAAGAAAACTTCCCGATCCCTGAATATACTAAAAATACTCTCACGAAAACACTGGGGCTCCGATAGGCCATGTCTCTTACAAATTTATCGCACTGTAGTACGCTCTACCTTAGATTATGGATGTATAGTTTATGGGTCAGCCAGACCATCGTACGTTAAACGACTGGATCCAGTCCATAATTTAGGTTTGCGTCTCTCCACAGGTGCATACAGAACGTCACCCATAACCAGTCTCTATGTAGAAGCCAATGAACCATCACTGACAGACAGAAGAGCCATGCTCACATGCTCGTATATTCTAAAGATCCGTTCACTGCAGAAGCATATATGTTATCCAGTCGCCACAAAGTGTCCATCTAGAACACTGTTTAATAACAAACCGCAAGCTACCCGGCCACTACTTTTGCGATTTGAAGAGATATGCCAAAATTTCGGTGCACTAAACACACTTCCAAGCATTGCTAGAAGGCGAGATCCACTGCCGCCATGGTACAAATTCCCTGCAATCTGCGATCTCAGTCTTACACAGTTCCATAAAAAACAAATTCCACAACAACACATAATACAAGAATTGCTTACACTCCAGCCAAAGTACAGTACTTTCACTGCCTTTTATACGGATGGTTCAAAAACTGATGCTTACGTAGGAAGCGCAGTAGTGCAATGTAATTGGAATAAAATAGTAAGGCTTCCACAGTGTGCATCAGTCTTCACTGCCGAATGTTACGCGATCTGTGTAGCCGTAGAAAAAATAGTAAACAAGAACCTCGAAAACAGTATTATTTACACTGACTCGTTAAGTGTGCTTACAGCCCTTAACTATAGAAATGCAACCGCTCCGCTGCTTGGCGATATCATGCACAACATAACAACAGCCATCGCTCGAGGACAAAACATAAGTCTATGCTGGGTAGCAAGTCATGTCGGCATAAAAGGCAACGAAAGAGCAGATTTCTGAGCTGCCAAGCTCGTGGCAAGCAGGTCTAAAATCACGATTGCAATTGCCTACACTAGTCACCCGTCGGAACACATCACGTCTCTGCTTATTTCACAAATTCTTCCACAACTTTACAGAAGCCAACCAATTAATTCCACGTGTCCATCGCATTTCCCGCCATAACCACCCGAACGCTGTTTACCCTGAACGTGCCCATACCACCACATTCCAGCAATCATTTTTCTTAAAGACTGCCCGTGACTGGAATAACCTCCCTGCGGAAGTGGCCACCATCATGATTCACCGACGTTTCAAGAACACCATCGAGGAAGCCCATTCATCAATGTAGTTTTTGTCCATTTTCTTATTAATATATAATATTTTTTCTTGCCGTGTTATCCCCACCCCTCATGTAATGCACGAAAGGGACCTTTGAGGAATAATAAATAAATAAATAATGAATAAATAAAAAATGTAAACATGCCGTATAAAGATTGCGTAAACTTAGTACACTTTAAAGCACGACAAAAATGGCAGTCCGTCTGGAATAATGAAATAAATAATAAACTACACTCAGTAAAGCCAGTCTTAGGAGAATGGATGTCATGTGTGCACCAGGAACGTTTTAAAGAAGTTGTTATATGTCGTCTCCGTATAGGCCACACACACCTCACACACAACTTTCTGCTGACTAAACAAGAGAAACCAGTTTTTACATGTGGAGATGAACTGACGGTAAATCATATTTTATTTCAATGCTCTAGACTCGAAAAACTGAGGAAAAAGTGCTTTTCACTCTTTTATAATCAATCCATTCCCTTTCATCCCGCGTTACTCATAGGTGAAAATGCAATCGTTGATATGTCCTGTGTTTTTAGATTTTTAACAGAAGCAGGTTGTCTCAGCAAAATATAAATCATGACCCAGTGATTCACATGATGTCCTTCAGCCATTTTCTCATTCTTGAGAAAGAGGGCTGAGGTTTTTATTTGATTGGTTGGGATCCTCGACATCCTTGGCCGGCCAAGGATGGACGCTTAGACTACCTGACCTTTTTATAGCTTTTACCTTTAGCCATTCTTAAATCTCTTTTTCTCTGTCCTTAGTAGGTAGGTAAACTTTTAGGCCCTTTACACCACTGATCACTTTTCTCATTTTTTAAATCGCGCAGAAATTATTTCTTATACCTTGTGCTTGGCGCATGATGGCCTTAGTTGCCTATGTGCCATTAAACCCAACACAACACAACACACCCATCTATTTCTCCGTCCACAAAGCTTCCTTCATGACAATAACTGTTAGTGGAGTGTTCCTAGAAGAAGGAATATGTGTGAAAAATAACAGGTTTTCTGTAATTGTACAAATATGCCTTGCTCGAATTCTTTGCCTCAATCTATCGAAGAGCTGAAACAGCTGATGAGCTGCTCTCAAATTTCGCATTAGGAAGTAACGTAATCCTCGCAGTTTTTTCTTCCGCGGAGAAGGGGAGAGGGGCGCTATCGCAGCCATCTCAAAACTCGACGCAACGATACGTCGAGCCTCCATCATCGGAACCTCCTCCACGACACAACATGCCTCCATCTTCACGCAGTACACGGGCCTCTAGAATTTCGCCTCCACCGAAATTTTTCCCGGTGAAGAACCTGTGAAACTGTACTGTTACTTCTCGGCTGTTTTTGCTCTCGGTTTTTTTTTTTGCTTCTTTTCTCTCACTTGTTTTGTTTATTTCTTTGTGCAAAGGAGTAGCTTTGTCTGGTTGCGCGTCTGGTTGTGTCTCTATGTCTATACTCTATGCCTACCTTCATGTATTTATGTTATGTCATGCCGTGTTTGTACCACGACACTTATGCAACACTTATGTTTCAAGACTTCTTTCCAGCAGGACACGGCACTGTTCATTGCGTCCAGCGTATGCGACGGTTACAGTTTTGATCTTTGGTCTATGCTTGTGTCACCCACACTTCGCGCACCTTTACGTGGGAAGCTCCCAGACACCCTTAGAGCGTGTGGGGGTAGCGGTCTCGGACTCAAAGGAGATGCCCTCGACTCAGCGTGGCAAGCTCAGCGGAGACCAGCTACCAAGTGACAAGAGGTTTGTGGGCGTTCGGTGCCCAGCTTTCGCTGGTCGCAAGCCAGAGAATGGGTCGGAGCCAAAGGTTCACAAAACAAAACAAAGTTTATATCGCAACGAGACGATACAGAGGATTACACAATCACTAGTACAGACACATACAAAGTGACTAAAAGAACAATGCAAATCGCGCAAAGTTAAACTCGAGAGAGAATACAATGCAAAGGCAATATTGCACCTAAAGTGCACTAACACAAGAGAGAGAGGTAAACGAACAAAACACAATTTGTTCACCGGGCACTGCGGCAGTCCGACGACCAGAGTTCCACGACGATGCCGTCCCGCAGACTGGCGACCGTTGACTCGTTGGTCCGATGGCCGAGTGGTGTTTTCCCGGGAGTCGAACGGGCGCGCTTCGATGAAGCTTAAACGGCGGTCCGGACTGACTGATAGCTGTCAGCGTCCTTCTTTTATAGGCTCGCTCTCACGTCTGTTTGTTCTACGCGCCCGAGTAGGCGCGCACATACACGCAGCATTGGCAGTGCTGTCTCCCTTTCTTCTTCTCACCGGCCGCGCGTCCCCATTGGTCAGAGGTCGGGAGTCGCATCTCGAAGTTTCGAGCGTGTTCTTGAGTGGCGCCGTCACCGACGGGCGAAGGGGACGTGTCTTAGTGCACGCAAGGCTACGCCCTTTACCCCCGTCAGCTGCAGAAGCAACTCGTATGTTCCAGAGAGTTCGGCGTGGATGACTCATTCCTTCGGCGCACGCCGTGGCGGTGGAGAGAGAGGCACGCGCTCGGCGGGGGCTTTCCCTCTCTCCCGTTGGGCTCGCGCCGGCGAGACGCCGTGCGCGCGGCGGTTTTTTCTTTTCTTCAAAAATGCGCGAATTTTGTGACACTGCCCCTTCCTTTAAGAATATTGTGTAAAAATATTCACAAAACACAAACTTCGCGCGCCCATGCATGCGCTCACAAAGTCAGAGACGAATGCTAATGTACATACTACAATACCTTGATGCTTTCACATACATAACGAAATGTAGTGTTCACAATACTCTTCAAAACACGCCGGAATTCGGCAGTACAATATCTCAACATTACAAACAGGAAGCACACAAGTATGAGGCATGCTTTCGCCTATACTTCCAGGTTTGGCCTACAAAGTTGGTTCGGAACAGGAATGTTTCGCTCAAGCTTACAGTCGCGCTTTTAATTCTCTTACGCACGCGACTCTGACCTTTCTTTCTGTCGCGAGCTCTGCTCTTCTTTCCCCTCATGCTGAGGCTTCTCTTCCGAACGCGGTTTTGGCTCCGCTTCCTGCTCGTACTCCTCTCTGGTTCTGCTGCCAGTCTTCGAGCCCTTCTTCTTTTCCTGTGGTCAGCGCGTCTGTTGCGAGCAAATTTAACGCCAGTTCGCTTACGACGGCTGCGCTTCAGGTGTTTGCTCTCTTTTCCGTGTGCGCTCTTCTGTTTACGTTTGCGCCTCCACACTGAGTCCTTGCTGTAGGCTGGGCTCGTTCCTTTGAGCTTCTTTCTGACTTTGCTGCGATGTTCGGGCAGCTCGCTTGCATTCGGCTCGGCTGTCTTCAGATTAGTTTTCTTCCGATCCATTTTCTTCCTGAATTTTCTCCAGGGTTCCGGCAGTTCGATTCCACCTGTATCGGCGGTGCTCGAGTCGCTTCTCTTCCTTTTTAATTTCTTCCAAATTCTTCTATGGAGCACACCCAGTTCAATGTCAATTACGTCATCCGAGTTGTTCTCTCGCGATGAATCAATTGGTTCAGCTCCTTTTTGGTCTTTAAGGACTGAGCTATCCTCTCCTTCTAAGTCCTTTTTCTTCTTTTTCTTCTTTCTGACTCTTGCTCGAGCGCAGTGCTCGGAGCATGGCTCAGGAGTCATTGGAGAATCATTCTCCTTACTTCCGAATTCTGTTTTCTCTGATTCGTTCCTGAGCTCGTCAGTTTCAGTGCAGTGGTGCCCCATTCCTTGTACTGCACTGTCTCCTTCCTCCTAGGCACAAATTTCCTCGCCTTCCTCTTCGGGAAAGCCCTCCTCGCTGTCGATTGTTCACTCGGAACGGCTTCCGGGTCTTCACTAAGTGCGCTCTCCTCCGTTATTACAACGTCTGAGCTTTCACACTCAGTGCCCCTTAACCAATCTTTATCGTGGTCTGCACTGCACGACTCAGACGCGTTGCACTCGGACTCCTCCATAGGGATCCGAACTGCTTCTTCGTCCTCAGGGGGCAGCTCTAGTGTCCCCTCTGACTGCAGCGTCAGGTCGGCATTTACCTCAATGCCTACTACCTCGGTAGTAGCTACGCAATCAATTTCTAGAGGAAGCGGCACTCCGGTTTGTTCTTCACTCTCTGTGGTTTCAGTTGCAGGAACAGGCTGTTCCACCACCACACTCTCACTAGTGGAGCTAGTTACCTCTTCCGTGGTTGTCAACAAATTAGACTCGTTAGTCTTCCACCCGGCCTCTCCGGGGTTAAGCTCCACTGGATCTCTGACACTCCTCGAACGCCGAATTTCGGCAAGCTTCTTCTGAATGATTGCCATCTCTATTTCAAAAGCTCTTTCGGCTGCTTCTTCTCGCCTTTTCCTTTCTCTCTCTTCTTTTTCGCGTTTCTTTTGCCTTTCTTTCTCAGCGGCTTCCTAGCACGCTGTCTTTCTTTCTCCCTTTCTTCTGCTTTTCTCTGCCATTCTCTCTCTCGCTCCAAAGAGAGCTTCTCCGCCACTTCTTGTCTCTTCTGTAATTGTCTTTTTCTCTCTTCTCGAGCTCTCTCTCTTTCTTTCTCGGCTTCTTCCCGAGCCCTCTCTCTTTCTTTCTCGGCCTTCTCTCTTTCCTGGTCCACCCATTTACGCAGTTCGGCTCCGGTCATCCCCATCTGGAGACCGGCCTCTACTAGCTCCTTCAGCTCCTTAAAGCTCATATTTGGAGACCGAACTCTACATTCAAGGCAATGAATACCTCTACACGGTGAACATCACTAACCGCTTCGGCGCGGCACCTCACAATATCGCTCTGCTGCTAACCCTCGTTTACGACCTCTTCGTAAACTCCTTCCGACTCTTTCTCCGTTCTCTGCGCTTACAAACACCAAACGTCCTGTCGCGGACGCCAGAATATATTGTCACCCACACTTCGCGCACCTTTACGTGGGAAGCTCCCAGACACCCTTAGAGCGTGTGGGGGTAGCGGTCTCGGACTCAAAGGAGATGCCCTCGACTCAGCGTGGCAAGCTCAGCGGAGACCAGCCACCAAGTGACAAGAGGTTTTTGGGCGTTCGGTGCCCAGCTTTCGCTGGTCGCAAGCCAGAGAATGGGTCGGAGCCAAAGGTTCACAAAACAAAACAAAGTTTATATAGCAACGAGACGATACAGAGGATTACACAATCACTAGTACAGACACATAAAAAGTGACTAAAAGAACAATGCAACTCGTGCAAAGTTAAACTCGAGAGAGAATACAATGCAAAGGCAATATTGCACCTAAAGTGCACTAACACAAGAGAGAGAGGTAAACGAACAAAACACAGTTTGTTCACCGGGCACTGCGGCAGTCCGACGACCAGAGTTCCACGACGATGCCGTCCCGCAGACTGGCGACCGTTGACTCGTTGGTCCGATGCTGGCCGAGTGGTGTTTTCCCGGGAGTCGAACGGGCGCGCTTCGATGAAGCTTAAACGGCGGTCCGGACTGACTGATAGCTGTCAGCGTCCTTCTTTTATAGGCTCGCTCTCACGTCTGTTTGTTCTACGCGCCCGAGTAGGCGCGCACATACACGCAGCATTGGCAGTGCTGTCTCCCTTTCTTCTTCTCACCGGCCGCGCATCCCCATTGGTCAGAAGTCGGGGGTCGCATCTCGAAGTTTCGAGCGTGTTCTTGAGTGGCGCCGTCGCCGACGGGCGAAGGGGACGTGTCTTAGTGCACGCAAGGCTACGCCCTTTCCCCCCGTCAGCTGCAGAAGCAACTCGTATGTTCCAGAGAGTTCGGCGTGGATGACTCATTCCTTCGGCGCACGCCGTGGCGGTGGAGAGAGAGGCACGCGCTCGGCGGGGGCTTTCCCTCTCTCCCGTTGGGCTCGCGCCGGCGAGACGCCGTGCGCGCGGCGGTTTTTTCTTTGTTTGCTTCAAAAATGCGCCGAATTTTGTGACAGCTTGACGCGTGACGTGAGCAGGCATCGTCAGCTGCGAATGCGATAGTGTATCTGGGCTCATGTGATACGACTGTATAAAAGCTGAGTGCGATAATAAAGCGGGTCTTCTTTCTTCACCTGGGAACACGGTGTCTGGGCTGGTTCCTCGGACAGCGCTCAGGCGCGCGTTCGGCAACGCCCCCCCCCCCCCCCCCCGGCTTCACACGACAGTCACGAGGCCATATCAGGCATCATGTGGACGTCTTTTGCCTCGGGTATCTCACCAGATACTCCGATTCTGCTGAAAGAAATTTCTTCCTGTTGTTCTTCACGTTAGTTTCCTGTACAACGGTACAACTGTTTCGTACAACTGGTTTGGAAAAATACGACTTAACGCACCACTCTAAGATTCTGTTCAGGTCTTCCCAATTATTTCAACGCCGCGATCACAGATGACAACTCTATAAAGAACGATGTCATCCGCAAAAAAAACGCATTTGAGACCCTATTCTACCAGTAATGTCATTCACAAAGAGAAGAACAAAACTGGCCCTAACACGGAGCCCTCGGAAACACCAAGACAACCTGCATCCTGTTCGTGCTGTGCACCACTTACAACAAACTCATGACATCACTTGAGGGTTAATTTAGGCCACTTTATTATTTAATAAACGATGCCTCACGGTGCGAAAGAGCTTTTTGAAATCCGGAAACACACTGTCCACGTTCAGACGCGCGGCATCAGTGCAACCGTCAGGCCGCGGCAAATTCTGTCAACTTCGTAGTACAATCTCTCCAACACCGAACTTGTGAGAAGAATGCGGGTTTAATGCGGACTGGACTTCGCTTCTGCACACTTGGTGCGACCCTACCAAAATATAGCCAGTAGCTGCATACAAGAAGCAACTTCAAAAACATGCTGCTGTCAACATATCGAACGATGGCCTTCAACAGTTTTCAACTGAACTGTAGGTGTGCTTTTGTGGGTTCAGTATGGTGCGACCAGCACTAAATGTAGGAGGTAGCAATCCAATGTCATAAGTAGTATCGCAAATTTCGTACAATGTATGTGCTAGGCAAGGCAAAAAACGTCATATAAAACTCACTACTAAGAAAATCAGGGTCAGGATGTTTCTGGCCCTGTAGAGCAGAAACAGTCAATTTCACCTCCAATGAAATAAGAGGATATTGGATGACTCTACGCTGCTGATCTTGAAGTCGCGGAAACGCTTCTTTTAAGAAACTTAAATTTGGCCCACTAATACGATTACTACAACCCTCTTAGACCCGCTTATAATAAGAAAAAAGTCACCAAGGTGCTTGTCGTGCAGGTGACGCTTCAGTATCATATTTCGAAAACTGCATTGGAAAGAGCGACCAGCCTTTTATCAGTAAGCTTGCGGTGAGAGGGTTGATCATTAACCCTCCGTATTTACGACCTAATCAAGGCAACCTGGTATTTTTTTCTGCGCTGAAGAGCTCTATCTGTGCATTGGCATTGTTGTCACTAATAACACTTTTGGTGCAATTCTTTCTAGCTCATGTAGGCTTATATCCCAATTCACGAAGGTAAACAAGCTTCAAGGATGAGATGCGTCATGATGATTCAGTGGCTAAATTCTTAACTTCCTGCTAACGAGGTCTTAAAGGCGCACTGAAGAGGTTTCTGAACTTGTCTTTTTTCCGCGGGAACTCTATCTACACGTTTCTAGCAATCTTAGAAACTGCGACTTATTGCCCTGTGTGGCCGATTTCCCGTATTAAATCGAATTAACATCCGGCTCCCGCCTTTTTTTGAATTCTCCTCGTACGTTGGGCGGAGTCGACCAACGGGTGAAGTGCCTTTCAGCCAGCTCCGTGGAGGCTGCGATTTCGCTTTATTTTGTTTTCCAGGCTTCCATAAATAAATAGTTTCATTCGCAGATATGATAGCCGCAAAACAAGCCCGCAGAAATAAAAATACCCGCGGACTATTTGCTACTACGGACTACTACGTATTACTCCGCCGATGGCAGAGCGGCAAGCTGCCACGGGACTGGGTGAAAGGCACTCCACGCGTTGGTCGACTGCGCCCACCGTACGGGGGAGATTTAAAGAAAAAAGGCGGGAGCCGGACGTTAATTCGATTAAATTACGGAAATCGGCCACACAGGGCAATAAATCGAAGTTTCTAAGAAAGCTCGGAACGTGTAGATTGAGTTCCCGCGGCAAAAAGACAAGTTCAGATTCATCTTCAGTGCACCTTTAAGCAGTCGTGCTCCTGCGGTTCACGTCAGCAAGCCGAATTCCCAGTGAAGCCTCAACAACAACAAAAAAGTTGATGACATAGCTGTGCGCATAATATATTTTAGGCGTCCCATAAAACAGCGTTGAGGGATTTCTTCACTGCAGCCAGGAACCAACAACTGTGGCGGTTGAGTGGCCGTGAATCTTACGTCTCAAAAGGAGCGTAGTCCAGTGCATCAAATTTCTGAGGGCCCTGCGCATGAGCAGGAAAGTTTGAAAATTCAATTAATTATTCCCGGCATGATAGCGGGAATTATCAGTAAACGCACTCCAAGCGGGGTGAAGTCGGGAAGCCGTAAGCATGTATAATTTATCCCGAACAAACCATGCACGCTTGCTTTCACGAAAAAGTCCGTCGGTGAAAAAAATCTAGATCAGCTCGAATTCAAGGCGTAACTTTTCACAGAAAATCTACGTTATGGCATGGGCAAACAAATTGCGCCAAGGCCTAAAATAAGAATGCATGTGTCTATCCAATAACGTGAGCGTAGCAAAATCAGCTAATCACAAAGGTCTGCGCTAAGTGTCTACGAATGCCACTTTGACGAGATTGAAGCCCATGTCATTCGTGGGTCCCCGTGGTTTCTTATTCAGGGCTTTTGTTTACGGGGCCCTTCTTTCCCGCTCTTCCCCGCTTTCTCTTTGGCGCTCTTCTTCTTGGCTGCGCTCCTGTCCTGCCGCGACGCAGCGTCGGCGTCCGCCTTCTGCCCCTCGCTTCCCGGCCTGGCCTCAGCGGGGCCGGCGGTTTGCTTGCGGATAATGCGCGGCGGCCTCTTTGGAGCCGTCGTTTGGTCAGCCGGTGCCTTTGAGCGATCACTGCCGCCCCCGGTACTGACCGCGGCGGTAACCAAGGGCGCCGACGCCTGCATCGTCTCGCTCTTCAAGGATGAGGCGCGGCTGTAATAGTCCGATGCCGCAGAAGCAGTCGAGGCCCTCTCGGCGCGTTCCGCGGCCGCTTTGTCGTACACGTCCTGGACTATGGCCACCATGCACTGCGCGAAAATCAGAGCGGAAGAGGCAGCGTCAGCCAATCTAACATGGTATGGTATTCTCGCTTAACGGTCGTGAAGCCGCACATGGGCAATGAGGGGCGACGTAGGAAAACGGTACCGATTGATTTCAAACGCAGAGAGGTATTGATCACAGGCTCCCTTCGCTAAGAACATGGGACCTTTTTGCGTTTCGCCTTTATCAATGTGCGGCCCCCTCAATCTACATTTAAACCAACGAATCAGGGCGGAGCAGCCGAGAGTCATAGCACCATAGCCACAGGAGCAGGTGTCTATGAACAGTAGGTGCCTTTGTCAAAAGCAAACAGTCCAAAGTGTTTTCTTCAAAGCACTGCTGTGGGGCTCTTGTAGCATCCTTACAAGTAGCAAGATTTTTACGCGCGACATCAGTTCCTACCACCTTCAACAGATTTTTTAATGCTAGCTATGCTTACGAACCCACATTGTAAGGCCAAGAATAAAACCAATTGCGCTGAATACTTTCGACAACGATATAGATGTGCACAGGGCCTAATTCCGTTAAAGGCTGCACCGATTAACGACGGCAGCGGCTTTAGAGAAACAGTGAAGGTAGGGAAAGTGGTATCAAAGCATGCCTAAAGCGAAAACTCTAGCGCTCAACGCCATACAAGAGATTTGTTGAGTGCCGCCTGCACAGAAATGAAGCGGAAGCAGGGCCCTTCGCAACTCTGACCAAGATTTGAATAGCCGATCACTGTTTTAGTTAAGCCAGCCAGTCTACTGTGAGCTTGACTGGTTTCACTCATTTTCTGATTACACAGGCCTGGAGAGTATGACCGGCGCTACTGGTGGACAACAACTCAATGCGAAATGGTGATTAATGGACGAGAAACCTTCAGCGCAGTTTACTTCCCTTATTTCCCCAAAGTAAATAGTGGTAACTGGAGAGAATTCCTGGAAGTCCTACTTCTAGAATCGCATGTTTTTTTTTTCGACAGAATTGGCATTTTATCAATGTTTTTATCCTATGGTATCGTCCACGGTTGTTGTGTGGAACGAAAAAAAAATCTGAAAAATTTCACGACATGATTCATGATCTAAACGCTCCACGGGCCACAGAGTACAATAGAAACAAGCCGCAGGCAAATGCTAACTATCTTCTTGAAGGCGGTGCTGGTGGAAAAGGAAATAAACAGAGAGAAAATGGTGGGGACAAAACGATATAAAAAACTAGGGACACTCTGCGTTCAATCAGATACAAGTTATGTCACGTTAACGAGATGAAAATAAAAAAAATCATAGCAATAAAACCTTAGCACGCCATAAATCGTAGCAAACTAGACGAGAAAGCATGAACCACAAGCGGTTACTCGCAATTGAGGGTTTAATTAAAAATCCGACGGAATAAATACAGGCAACCACCGGAAACTGGGCAAGTCACGACCACGTTGAGGCAGGTAAAACACGCGCAAAGAAAAAGCACCCTTGAGTAGTAAAAAAATTCGGCGGAGGCCCTTAAGACTGCTTACGTTCCAAAATGCGAAAGCATTAAAATGCTGTGTTATGCTGCGTGTCACCATGACTATGAGTCATAACAGTGAGTATGAGGCATCACCATGCATTATGTTTCTAAACTGTTAAAGAAACTGTGTGCCCCTACTTTACCTTACTTGTAAAGTAGTACATTTCAGAATGATCATTAGTAGTGACTATGGCTACAAAGCAGAACAAGGCATATTGTTTGTACAACTCTATACACGGTACATTGTGTCACTTGCAGAATGATGAGTAATGCTGCTGAGTGATGCGTCATGACTGACTGTGCTACCTGCAAGGTCTCAGTCAGGCTACGTCGCAAATAGAAACCGCTAAGTCGTGCTATGTTGCGGAACCATTATTTACCTTGAGGAATGACTGACTAGGCGTCATGACTACGCATACCTTAAATTACGTTACTTGTAAAGCGCTGACGTAAGACAGTCTGACGGGCTAATTGGTTCATGATCTATTTTAAAAGGCTGTGCGCTAAAGAGACGTTCGCCGGAAAAAAGTATATACGACAGAAACGAATCGCATAGGCTGAAGACATAGCAAAGAGCCCGTAGCAGACGATATGTGCGCAACTAAAACTTGTGACGTGCTATTTAGTAACCGAGCTTTTTCGAAAGGCTGCGCGCTAAGTAGACGTTCAGAGGAAAAAGTAGAGACGACAAGTCAGAAGGGCGTTTCTGTCCGCTCATCTCTACTTTTTTTTCCTGTGAACGTCTATATAGCGCATAGCCTTTCAAAGAAGGTCTTGTAAAGTGCTGAGTAGTGATACGTTTCACAATGACTGTGAGTGACGAATAACAACGAGTTATGAATATCATAGGTAACAACAGCTTGCGCTTCATAGTTCATGATTTTGCATGCTCGCTTACATGTCTTATGACATCGCACACCGGCGTTGGGCATCGTCCTAGTTTTGTTCGGAAGACCGCGCGGCATTCCGTGCAATGCACGGAGCAGACGCCGGCTTTTGTGCTAATGGGACATGCAGTGCTATCGTATTACTTCCGAAAACAAAACATACACTCAGAAGCAGGATAGTATGAACAAAAAGAAATGTTTAGATCAATTTAGTTTATGGGTTTAACGTCCCTAAGTGACTCAGGCCTTCGGACGTCGTAACCTCCGGAATTATCGACCACCTCGCAATCTTTAACGTGCACTGACATCGCACAGCACACGGGCCTCAAGCATAAATAGAAACGTAACTAAAACGAGCAAGGGTTGTTAAAAAGAAAACAGCTGATTTTGTCCACAAACGAAACAAAGCTATCACAAAGATGATTACACGATTGCTTCCAGACAGACAAGGTAAGATTAACAAGCATAAAATACAGCAGGCCCGTTAGCGGTTGAAATTCACTCTGGGGTGCTACTCAATAAGTGAACTCGGTGAGCTAGTGCCGTAAACAGAAAAAGAAAATTATTCAGGAGACAACCAAAGCAGCAGCTTGAGCTTGTTGGTTATTCATCGTCAAGTAACAGCGCAAAAACAAAGACGGGACGCGTAGAACAAGAACACACAACGAGCGCTCGTTGTGTGTTCTAGTTCTATGCGTCTCGTCTTTGTTCTCGCGCTGTTACTTGAAGGAGACTTAAGAAGCCTGAAGAGTGTAATCTGATAGCGTTGATATACGATATCAGCTGGCTGCACTGAACCCCTCAGCTAATGGACTGAATAAAAGTTCGTCGGTGGCAGAAGGTTAGCGCACCCGGCTTGCGACCCATGGGCAGCGTTCTAGTACCGGCTCGACCATATTTGTTTTCAGCGCAATTGTTTTCCTTTCTATTGCGAAAGCATTATATGTGCAATCGGCACAAAAGCCGACGTCCATCGACGTGGCAAGTGAGAGGATACGGCGCATTCAGGGATCGCAACGGTTTGCCCATCCGCTCAAGGCACGACGGCTAGTAGTGGCTTCACTAAAAACAGTGGCTGGTAGGCGTGCAGCCGATGCCTCAATGAGGTTTTCATCACGGTGAAGTGAACGTTTTGTACAATTTTGCACTGTAATAGACAGAGACACCTTAGTTCGATGAAAGCCAACACTCACGACACAGCAGGCCAGGAAATGAACATATTATCCAAATGGGCCTTTAGGCCAAGGTCGTAAACACCTCTTATTTACGTCGCGCGAGCTTTTTAGAATTATACGATGTATAGTATTGGTCGGCTGAGGGGCTGAGGGGCGAGAAGGGGAGGGGGGGTGGGCTCTATCATGGAAATGGTAAAAAGAGCAAACGCTTTAGTGCGACAGGCTGCTAGCCGTGATTTCGGGCATACTAGCCGGATTGTGGGCAACCTGCCAGGTGTGTACACCTTCCAGCAAACCATCTGGGTCAAGACCTTGAAGGTAAATATTTGCCTTCAGGGCAGGCGCATTTGTGGGACAGGCTTTTGGTCGAAGGCTTTGAAGATCTTAAAGAGCTTCAAGGGGAAGGTCTTCACTCTAAATCCATTCGGCAAAAAGGTCTTCAAGGTAAACGGCTAAGCTTATTAACTCTTAGCACTTAAGGACCTTAATTGCCAACCGTAAGCAGTGATACTGCACGATGCTGGGCCGCTGTGCTAAACCGGCTGCTAATTTCTTTCTTCGCCATCAAAAATTGATTCATATAATTAAAAGTCCACATATCTTTACAAGGCTGTTGAGCCACTCGGTCTTGTTCAAATCTTTCACGCGGAAGCATACCGAAAAACATTCGTGAATGAATTCATGGAATCGCAAAATGGCTTCTAGGCCTTCCTTGTTATTTTTTTGTAATCTGTGATGCGCAGAAATGGCCGAGGGAACTTAATAGCGTTTTCACTCTGCAGCCAAGTGTCGTTACTTCTGAGTATCCTGGTTTCACAAATCGGAGGTCTTAGGTAGATCTTTGGTGTGCTTATTCTGTACGCTTAGGAACCATTTGTTACAAGTTACTCTGAGTAACAAAATTCCTTCTAGTGCGAGTGCAGTTGACATGGCTCCTACAATCCAATTTCTGGATGATACTGCTTCTTTCAGACTTTACTTGCCCGTCAGCACTGGTCAATGTTTATAGCTGCAGCGGCAGGCAAGCCATATAGTACAGCCTACATGATCCTTGAATAAATTATACGAGTTCTAGTCTGTTGTTCTTTCCACTATATACCTCTGACATAGCGCATTCGCGTCAGAAAATGTCGTTATCATTCAGCTGCAGGAGCAGTGCAGGCTGGAAGCTAAGCGGACCCAAATGGGTTACTCACTGCGAAGAACTTCCGCCAGGCCTCGACGGCAGCTGGCGTCATGTGCCGTTCATCTCTGGCCTGCATCGTATCCACCACAACCTCGCCCATCACATCAAAGTGGAGCGGCTTGACCCCCTTACGGCGCATGTGCTCGGTGGCGTTGCGCCGCACCAGTATCTCGAAGGTGTCCGGGTCGCGCAAGCTCTCTACCATGGAGGTGATGTGGTATCCGATGGCGCACCCGTGCGCCCTGAACGTTGGGTCTTCCTTGAGTGCTCCGACGGGCCTACCGCGAAAGGGGTTGAACAGTTGAATGTACTCGGGGTGCCTGATGAACAGGGAGACGAAAAGGAGTACGCTGTAATCGGGGTTCTCTCTGGTGAATTTGCGCCACGTCTGCTGGACGAGCTGCACCTCGTGTTCCGTCAAGCCTGTGAGCTCGTCTGGCAACTCACCAGTCTTGCGGTGGATGTTGCCCATTCCCTCGTCGAAGGCTTTAAGTGGAGGAAATGTAGGCTCGCTGCGCCGGCTGGCAAGGACTGCGTTGTCTGACAAGAGGGACGTGGTTGAAATGGCGTCTGGCGGCTTCGTCTTCTTCAAAACAAAGCGCACTGCTAGGAGATCCATGTTGTTGTTATGCGCCAGCAATGTTGCGGATTTTTTGGCCTACCTAAAAAGCATGTAGTCATAACACCAGATATTTTTCGGCGCGTGATCATCCTTTCTTTTCTCTACTGTTGCGCGAAATTGCGGCAATACTTTTAAGAACAGGGGAGATCAAAAAAAAAGATCTACTGAAAGAAGTCCATGAAGGAACTATAAGATGGCGCTTTTTCATGTGGACAAGAAGAAGATGAAGAACAGTTGTTTTCATTTTCTTGGGTCAGGACCAGCGCAGCGCGAGGTATTGCTTTAGTACTGCGATGGGGACGCCCAGACCTCCCTGGTAATCCCCACCATGCGGAAGATTTTCTGTAGGTTTTGAGTTCTGTAATCGATTAGAGTGGAATTAATTTCATCTGGCCATTTCATACGTCGCGTGGTTGATTGGAAGTCATTGCTTGGAAAGACAAAACTTGTTAATGCGGCAGAAGTGCAGGGAAAAACCATCCTTGCATCGTATTTGACCCAGAGCCAAAGATAGTCAAGATGAAACTGCTCTGACCATCTGAAGGATGCGGACGTTCATTCGGAATGCCCTATGATCTTCCGACAGAGTGGCATCACCCGCGGCTGGAAACTTGTGGGTGACGAAAATGGAGGAATAGCGGACCTTGAATCGGGGGATCGGTAGACACTGGCTAATGTGTCACTGTCAGCGATGTTCCGCATCTTTTAGTGGGTGTGGAATTTAGTGTTTTATTGAGATTACTAGAAGGCCATCATTGTTTCTGCGGGGCCACAAAGAGGATCATGTTTCTTGTCGCTGTCCTACTCCACTGTGATCATTGATTATGTTTTGGCCACTCTGTGGAGAAGCGCGCAGTGTCCCATTCTGACAAACTGCAGGATGGTACCCATACGACGGATTACACCATGTAGGAACATTGCGTGAATGCAACCGAAGCTCTCGATGCGTATGGCGCGCTTCAGCCCCTATACCTATCGAAAGAAGAAATTATATTTGTCGTACGAAGATAGCACGGTTTCTGACTCTCAGCCTGTTGCGCATGCGCTTGCTGTGCCTCAGTGTGCTCGGAGAGAGCAGCTGCCTGCCTACATCGAGCCTACAGCTGATACCTCTGTAGACGAAGTGCCTGTCGCACGCACGTTGCCAAAAACACATCGGGATTCCGAGTGATGGCTTTGTGGCTACCAAGACGTTCCATAGCGCTTGTCCTGCAGACGAAGATGCTGGCGTGAGTGGATATGCCGTGTAACACCAAAAGGGCCATTGTCTGTTCCACATCCACGCTAGCGTACACGTGCTGGGCAGGCATGGTTGCCAACGGCTGCACAGAGCCTAGTTCTTTGTCATCCGAGGAGATGGAGAAGGTTCTTTGAGAAAGGTGGTAAAAGTTTTCGCTGGCAAGGCAATTTGTTGTTCATAAATGCATGAAAAATCGCTTATTTTTTGGCACAGGAATTACTGAAAAATAGCCAAAAAGGTTAAGGGGGCACTTGCTGACTTAAAGTGAGGTGAGGCGAAAGCCTATATCGCGGTGCTCATGCTTGTGTCACTGATGTGTGGTTACGATGTTAATTCAGTACACAATTGTTCCTGAATCTTAAATGCTGGGGACACTGGAGGGCGTTTGGGAGGCACCCGTCCGATTCGAAGCCTTTCTGCAAACACTCTCCAGCGTCCTAGACAAGGAGAACCACGTATTCATCGGCAGGAAGTAGCGCAGCCATTAGCATGCTCGGCTGCGGAACGGAAGGATGGTGCTTCGAATCCCATCGTGCACAAAGGTTTTTCTTCTGGTCTAACTACAAAAAGCGTGACACCTTTGCTGATAACCTACTGAAAACCTTCTGTCGGCAACGATGAGGAATTAACGGCTTTCACCTTAGAAACAATGACGAGTATTCGGTATCAAATAAATGCTAACAATACAGGAGAAGTAATCACAGGTCAACACTGTCTGGAACATCAAGGGATCTAAATACGATGTAAAAATATAAATAGTGTCAGAAAAGACACGAACAGTCGGAACACGAAAATGTAAAGAGTAGTACACGAAAAACTCTCTTTATAATACTGCATATCGCTCGACATCCATGCGTTCAGCATCACACATACCATCCAAGAAATAAGATGACATGAAATAAGGATGAATAATTTATTCATGCAGTGTAATTAGTACACAGCTAAATGATAACACACGGCACTAATTAATGTTGGCAGGTATTACAGAAACCATGACTGTTTGTTGCAATTATTAGTGCGAGAATTTGGTCTGCGCTGCAAAGTTGGTAATATTATCAATATTAACCAAGCTGACAGCAGGGATTTCATTTAATGTTATATTTTTTCGTTGACGTTTTACAGGGCTTTCTTAGCACACTTTTGTCATTTTATGGGATGAAATGACGTTGCAGCATCCACGGTGTCGGATAGGCTCTGCACTTCACTGTCGTCCAGCACCTTAGCTTCTTCAAGCGTCGGTGAAACCGTATGAACGCTGCCAGGTTGTTCAGTTTTTTCTCCTGCTCTTGACGTGTTTCAGTCTGTTGTGAGCGAAGGTCGTCCTTCCTTGCACGTGCGGTATCATCGCTAGTGCTGCTGCTGCTACTCTCCAGACTATGATAATGTTCGCAGCGATGCGTAGGCACTAGACTTTTTTGCATTGCTTGCCGGAAACACTAGCGTAAATCTTCTCAGCGTCCGTATCCTCAGTATGCGTCCGCTTCCGTGAGCAAAAAATCTCAGATTTTTCTATTTCTGTCGGAGGCTATACGGTTTGTCATCCTCTTTGAATTCGTTAACGTCGGCGCTGGCTTTTCGTCAGTGTCCAGCCGGACTTCCTCTGCGCCATGCTCTGCAACACCTCCCGGTCTTGACACGCTAGAAGATTCACTTTCCGATAACTCCGCTCCTTTATAACGGGCAAGACCGCGGTAAATTCATCTTTCGATGCAGTGGCTACCGCATTCGGAGGTACATATGCCGTTTCCTTATTTGGCGGATGTGGGGCATCTTCCCCTGTCAGAACAGCATTTGCATATGCAAAGGACGAGCTTTCTTCCTCCGTGACTCAAGGGCAGAGCTGCTTCGCAGCTACGCATTCTACCACCGTGTCTAGAACGTCTGCGGCTTATTCACTGTCAAGCCATTCTTAAATATCACTTTTTAGCTAATAGGGCATAGCTAAGTGCGAATGTTGACTCCTCTTTTCGCACTGGCTATATTTTTTTATCTCAATACGTGATAGGCGATACATGCTAAAAACAATACCTTTGAGCTCATCCCACATGTCCACACCGCCGTCTAACATGTTCTTTATCATAAAAAACGCTTCCCTAGAAAGAAGGGTTATCAACGTCTCTGCCTAACAAACCAGCTCAACGCGCTTTCTCTCACAGACACGATCGAACTCGGCTAGGTACGGGGTCATATCCTCAGCGACGAAAGGCGGCGGACGTTTGTCCCGTAATGTGGGACCGTTAGCCTGAAGTATACCAATTAATTCTTAATGCCTCTCTAAATCAATCTATTAAGGAACACAAATAGATTGCAAGCACTGAACAAGTCAAGCCACGAAGAATGACGTTTCGGAAGCGCTACGGGTTCCTTGTTCACAATGAGGCGGACAAAGCAAGTACGCGCAAATTAAGCGGGAAATTCGTGACGTAATGACTGGTAATAGGTTAGTAGCAATCTTCTTGCAGTGCGGTTCATGATCCCAGTTGTCAACTGGAAGAACGATGATTCAAGGGGAAGAGGCGTTGTCAATTTTCGTTTCTTGGGTAAAATTGCTACGTTGTCCCAGTCGAACTGATGTCCTGACTCGTGTTCGAGCTCAGGAAGTGCACTAAAAGCAATATCTTTGTTTTTGAATTCGCGCTGGTGCTCCTTGAGTCGCCGCGTGAACTTGCCTGCCTCGCCGACGTAGACCTGGCTGCATCCGCCACAAGAAATCCAGAAACACCAGGGAAGTTTATCACCAGTAGCCAGTCTTTAACGTTGACGAGCATATTCCGCAGCTTGCCGGTTGGCAGGTGCCCAATGCGCAAATAATACTTTGCAAATACGTCGGACAGAACTTCGCTTATTCCGCGAACATATGCAATGCCTGCGGTGGCGGAGTTTTTTTTTTAGAATAGGTGCCCTCGTTTGCAGTACATTCTTTTCAATTCTTGCAAAAAATGGGCAGGGCAACCATTTCCCAGAAGTTCCCGCCTCACCACTTTAAGCTGGGATTCTAGGCGCTCTTTCTCACTGCAGATCCGCGTGGCACATGTCAATAGAGACGAAGTAACCGACTTCTTGTGAGCCACAGGATGATTAGATTTAAAATCAAGGTAACGGCCAGTGTGTGTAGGGTTGCGGTACACGATGAAGTATAACGTTTCCGGTGCACGGGGACATCAAGGAACGGAGGGCAGTCGTCTTTTTCAATCTCCACAGCGAATTGCAAACTGGGGTTTACCGCATCCAGTTCTTGTAGAAGCTTAGATGTGGATTCTGTTTGTAAAGTACAAAAACATACATCCACATACCGGCTGAATTTCCAGGGTCATGGTGTGAAACCCGCGAGGACTTCTGCTTCCTGAGCCCTCATTTCCAGGTTGGCAGCTGTGACCGATATGTACGCACTCATGGACGCACCCATCTCACCTTCAACCAGACTTACAAGAAGGAAAACTTGGTTCCAAGATCTCTTCATCTCAAGACAGCCGTGCGGATTTTGTAGGGCTATCAGCTCGTGCCACAAGCTGAGAAGAAGGTAGTGCAAGCTCGTTTACACGAGGGCCACCACAAGATCAATATCTTCGAAACGGATGCATTTTTTGCCCGTGACCAGCTAGAATATGTTGTCCAAATCTATTTCGCGGACGTACAGCTACACGCTAACTTCACTGCAAGCGTAAGGGAGCGGCAGTGCAAGGCCTCCGGAGAAAGGAAGCTTCAAGCTTTACGGCCGAACGGAACGACAAATGTCAGAATGAATCCGGTAAACTTGTCTTCCTACCAGCCCACACCCACTGAGGTCACGGTTCTTTCCCGCGGGTTGAATTTCAACGTTGATCGCGCACCGGACAAGAGGAAGGCTATTTGCAGCGTAGAAAAGGCCGTCCATCAGCTGCCACAGCCTCTGCGGGAAGAAGCACTTACCAGGGCCATCGGAGTGCTGTCAGGATGGCGAAATGAACCTAGGCTGCCTGCATTACAGAGACGAGCCATAAGGAGCCTACGAGGTGACGAAGGCGTTGTAGGTCTGTCTGCCGACAAAGGGTGATGGTGGTGAAAATATTTTAATGAAATAGTTTAGGAGGTTGTAGCGGCGGTTGGAGCTCTCAGTGCGGAACGTTGGCGTAGGCTGCTGTGCGGTCCCTTTCGATGAGTTGCTTTTGACTGTTTTCGTCCGAGCTGGTCAGAGCTGCCTCCCACCCCTCCTGCGTTGGCTGGTTATTAACAGTGACTGCCTGACTTCGTTGGCAGGCCGATACCATATAGTACAGATCCGCCTTCTCCTCGCAGAATTTTCATTGTGAGTCAAATGGCTTCAAGTCTATTGCGTGTAGTCTTCGTGGGTTGTTGTAAGTGTTGGTCTGTAGCTTTCGGAGGTGTTGTTCCTCCCCTTTATCTAGTGCCTTATCCGGTGGAGGGTAGACCCGAGGGTATAATCTTTCATTGTAAGTTAGTAGTGGGGTAGGAAGTTCCACGGCATCCACACTGGGTGCCCGGGGGAGAAATGCTCGGGCTGAGGCATGTGCGCTCTCGTTCCCTGGGATGCCCTGGTGACCTGCTACCCATATTAAGTGTTTGTGTGTGAGTTGGTAGCCACGTGTGTAGCTATCTTGCAGGATTTTAGCTGCTAGCGGTGCGACTCTGCCCCTGAGGTAATTGCGATACGCTGTCTGTGAATCTGTGAGAATGTATTCTGAGCTAGTGTGTGTTGCAGCTAGAGCAGTCGCCACTTCTCCCGCAGCCAGTATGTCCTGGCTAGCCAGTAATAGTCCGTCGACTGTAGCATTTTGGTGCACTACCGCGACGGCGGTCATTCCCTGCTCGGGACCCGCAGCATCGACATAGAACACGCCCTCGCGCCCGCCGTAGTGTCTTTTCATGGCTTCCGCTCGTGCTTGTCGTCTTGATTGGTGAAAATCGGAGTGCATATTCCTGGGTAGTGAAGCTGCCTTGAGTTGCCCTCTCCATGAGGCTGGGATGTCGGTTTGGTGTCTAGCTGTCGGGGGCAATTGATGTTTAAATCACTCAGGACTTGTCGGCCAGTCCGAGTTGTGGAGAGGCGTACCACCTGCGCCGTAAAGTGTGCCTCTATCAGCTCATCTATCGTGTTGTGCACACCCAGTCGCAAGAGCCGGTCCGTCGATTTCCCAAGAGGGAGTCCCAGGGCCTTCTTGTAGGCTGCTCTGATTGTGATGTCGAGGTTTTTGATGTCACGCTTCTTGAAGCGGAGGTAGGGCGCTACGTAGACGACGCAGCTTACAACGAAAGACTGCAGCAGTTGCAGAGTATCGTCTTCTCGCAATCCCTGATTTGCGCGTCGTTATCGCGGCGATCATCCTGGCGACTTGCTCGCTCACGAGCCATAGTTTCTGGAGGGTGAGAAGGTTGTTGCCGTTGTTATTTACCTACAGACCCAGTCTCTTGAGGGCCTGAACTCCCTTGATGGGTGAGTTGTCTACGCGGATGCTGATGTTGTCCTGCGTTGACAGAAGACTATCAGTTCGGATTTTTCGGGTGAGCACGTTAGTCCACACGCCGGTGCATAATTTTGAACTGTTGTCGCCGCTGTTTGTAGTTGTTCTTCAATCATTCCCATACTCCCCGTGGTTGTCCATTTGGTTATATCATCAGCGTACAGGGCTTAGCGTATGCCCAGTACCTGATTGAGAAGAGGTGGGATATTTAGGAGTGCAATGTTGAAGAGAATCGGGGATAGTACTGCCCCTTGCGTTGTGCCTCTCGTGCCCTTCTTCACTTGCGTTGGGTGTTTTGTGCCGGTGCTGATGTTGACGGTTCTGTTCGTAAGGAAATCGCTGATGTACAGTCGGGGACAAAAGTCTCCGGACCACGTGTTCCTCTAACAAAGCCGATAGCTCTGCTATTAGTTGGTGGCTGGAGCCAACTCTTATGGAGCTAAAAGTTCAATTTTTGTTCTTTTATCTCCACAAGTGCGGTCTCCAGCCGCTGACTGATAGTAGAGCTATAAGCTTCGTTTGAGGAACACGTGGTCCGGAGACTTTTGTTCCTGACTGTACGAGTAGACTCGCTGGCCACAGTTCGTGCTGTGGAGGTTGTTGAGGATTGTGGAGTGTTTGACATTGTCAAACGCTCCCTTGAGGTCGAGTGTTAGAAGCACTCGGTTACTGTTTGTGCGTGCGGAATCAATGACTTCGCGTTTGATTTGCAGAAGCACATCATGGGTGGACAAGTGTGCCCTGAACCAAAACGTCGTGTGTGGCAGTAGTTCGTTGTCCTCAAGATAGTTGGAGGGATGGGTGTGGACTGCCTTTTCCATGAGTATGCCTGCGCACAACGTGAGGGATATGGGGCGCACGTTTTCGATGCAGATTTTCTTGCCGGGCTTCGGGATAAAGTGTACATTGGCTGTTTTCCATGCTTCTGCAATGGTGCCGGTGCGCCAGCATTCGTTTATGTAATCCGTGAGTTGCTGCAGAGCCTCTGTGCCGAGGTTGGTCAGAAGTCCGACCGTAATTTTTTCTTGCCCCGGGGGTGTGCCTCGGGGCATATCTGTTAGCGCTGCAATGATTTCCTCCAAAGTGAAATCTCGATCTAGGTGTTCGTTCGGTTGCCCCCGGTACTCCTTAATGTAGGGTTGTGGGTCCCTCGCGGTGCAGATATAGCGACGCGTGAGTTCATTCACGAGCTCCTGCTCTGTGCCTTGAAAGCTGTGTAGCGCTCGATGCAAATTCGGTGTTGTTCACTCTTCGCATTTGTAGGGACACCAAGGCCACGTGGAACCTTCTGCGATGCCGACAAAGGGAACGCAGCCTTGCTACTTGACAGAGGCGACTATGATCGGAAAATGTTGGACTTGCTGGAAGACAAGAAGACCTACGTTCCTTTGTCTTACGATCCGACAAGCAAGATACAAAGGAAACTCCAAGAACTTCGGGCCGACCTGTTCAAGTTCGTTACCCCGCAAAAGAAGAGGTTGTAATACCAGCTTCTCTGCACCAATGGCTCAGCCCCCGCAATTCAGGGCTTACCCAAGACCCATAAGACCGGCGTCCCCTTCCGACCCACAGTGGACTTCACACGTCTCCGCTTCACGAACTATCAGGATATCTGCAAGAAGTAGTGAGCCACTTATCCGGCAAATCGGATACGCAAGCGGAAAATTCCTCGGACTTTGTTGATAAGCTCCGCAAACTGTAGTTGGATTCAGGAGACGTGATGGTGTCGGTGGACGTCATGTTGCTGTTCACCAGTGTTGCCATCGACCTTGCCGGCAGCACGAATGAAGACGTCTTAAAATGGACCCTGCTCTCGCTGGACTAACGCCGTTGGACGGTAGTGACATCTGCAGGTTGGTGCAATTTTGCCTCAGCAGCACTTATTTTTCCTACCGCTCCAAGATTTATAAGTAGGCACACGGCACCGCTATGGGAGCGCCCATATCGTCACAACTTCCAATCTGGTAGTGGGGGCTCTGGAAGTGAAAGTCTTCGCAAGTTTCACACCAAGACTGTAGAAATTGTACCGGTATGTGGACGTCTGTTTTTGTATTTTACAAAGAGAGGACAAATCTAGGCTTCTACAGGAGCTGAACGCGGTAAATCCCAGTTTGCAATTAACTGTGTAGGTTGAAAAAAATGGCCTGGCTTAGATTATGGTTAAGCCTAGGATGCGAAGCATAGTCTGTTCAGGAGTTTCTTCAGCACGCATTTTCCGTTTGGTAGCATTTCGCCGCTCGAACCGAGTAGAAGTACTCGAAGCTTCATCCTTCACCTCGGCATCGGTTGTCGAACGCTGCCGTCTAGCTGCATACTGTGCACGTCGCTTGGCAAGCCGTACTTCTCGTTCTTCTCCCGTTCCCGTGGCTCTTTTTAACTTGCGCTTTGCGGTCTGGCGAGCCGCCCTCTCCCTGTCCGACATCTCGCTGCTCAACTCGCTCAACGAGTGCGTCGCCTTTTATACAAGTGCGTGACGTCAGTATCTCCGAGCGGTAGGAGCGGGAGTTAGGCCGCCGGCGGAGGCTGCGCGTCCGCAAGCGAGCGCACGAGGCCCCAGCTTTCACAGCTGTTGTGACGTCATATCACGTGGTGCGCCGATGAAGGTCAAGTGGTAGCTACGCGGCCGTGCGCGGCGCAGCAAGGAAGAGCTCGGTTGTGCGGCTAGTATGCTTCGCATAAAAAGACGACTGCCTGCCGTTCCTTGACGTCCTCGTGCTCAGGAAAGGGAGCGACCTGTACTTCACATTGTACCGCAAGCCTGCACACACAGGCCCCTACCTTTATTTTAAAGGAAATAATCCTTTGGCTCAGAAGAATTCGGTTGCTTCGTCTCTACTGACACTTGCCACGCGGATCTGCACTGAGCAAGAGCGCCTAGAATCCGAGCTTAAAGTTATGCGGGGGGGAACTTGCCAGAATTGGAATAAAGTATTGCAAACGAGGGCAATTATTGGGAAAAATTTTGCGCCAGCGCAGTTCGCGGGATAAGCGAAGCTCTTTCCGGCGTATTTGCAAAGTATGATTTGCGCATTGTGCACGTGCCAACCGGGAAGCTGCGGAATATCCTCATCAACGTTAAGGACCGGCTACCGCGTAACAACTTCCCTGGTGTTGTTGATTGCGACCAAGCATTCCTTCAAGAGACCCTTAACCGCATTCGGGCGTGGTGTAATGTCTAGTTGAGGACCCTAAAGCCCAATCAATTCAAGCTCATGACTTCTCATCCCTGTGGGAACCCGTATTTATTGATGAATACAAGTTTTGATCTTCCTTTTGCACTTGTTCTATCATATGCATACTTAGGCATCGCTATCAGCAGTGATCAGTCATGGCGCGAGCATGTAACAAAACTTACCTCATCTGCCAATAAAAAACTAGGCTTCCTTCAACGTCACTTGCTGAAGATGTAAAGTTACTTGCTAACAAATCATAATTCCGGTCGAAACTTGAGTACACATCCGCTATTTGGAGCCAACTTTAGAAGCTGTACAAAACAGAGCGGCCCGTTTCATTCATCGCTCATGCTCCTACGATATCAACGTCTCATCTCTCAAACAGCAGTGCTAATTACCAAGCCTTTCCGTCCATCTCCACATTTTTAGCCTGTGCTTGTTTCACAGATTTTGTTATTCCGATCTCAAGCAGTAACCGTACTTTTGCGTATCACCATTACGCACGCCTCACCGCACCGGTCATCCCTTTGAAGTTCAATGCCAACGTGCTTGCATGACTACTTTTTCGAAGAAATTTCTCCTCCAAATAGCAAGTCACAGCCACCACCCGTCCATCATCCTTCCTAGACGAAGTCACTTAGCACTTGTCATCTTAAAAATATGTTATATGCACTTTTGTTAACCCCTACCCTTACGCAATAGCCCCCGAATGGGGTCTTCAAGGACATAAAAGTGAAATAAATGACATGCACGAGTAACAGAAGACGGGGACAACCCCTTCGAGCCGCCAACGGAGGAAAGTTCTGGCATGAATGAGAAAAAAACGTATACTGGGTGTATCTGACGAGTAGCAGGACTAGTGTGGCTTGTTTTGGTGTATGCGGGGTATATTTGTCCTGTTGCTAGAGGTCATTGTATGGTATGGCAGGTCAATATCAATTCTTGTAAAATAACGCTAACTACGAGGCACTAGAACAAGGACACGGGAATGCGCTCTTCCCGTGTCCTTGCTCTCGTCCATCGTAGTTCGTGCTCTATTACAAGAATACCAACCCCCATAACTGAACGTTCTGCTTGGCAGGTCAAGACATGCGACATCATTTACTGAGACCATGCAGTCACAGAGTCTTAATTTGACGATGTTGGTGAAGCCTCTCTTAGTTTGGAAATACTCTCTCAGAGCCAGCTCTGGACTGATGAAGAGACCCGAGTTTTATGAAGCCCTGCAAGCTATTTCTTCGTTCACTGAGTTGAAAGTGCGAAAAGTAACTTGTTAAAAGTTTCGTGACGCCGACTGTCATGAACTAAATGTACACTTCTACCAGTGAAGAGGTTTTATTACGTGTCACACAAAGGTCCTCTTGCGAGTCTTTAAAAAAAAAAATAGGCAACACGAATAAATAATTCACAAGCCGCGCATTATGGAGATGACCTAGATTGAAAACACGGTTTCGGATTTTTCACTATGCCACACATTCAGATAGACTAAAAAATTTTTATGTGTAGGGTCATCTTATGCGGCTTGGACGTTTCAACAGAAGCAAGCTTTCTGCGTATGAAAAAAATCAAAATCTGCATTTATTCGACCAACAGTCAACGTATGGAAAGAGCTCACTTCCTCGTCTGTAACATGTAAGTCGTCAGGTACCCGGTTATAGAGATGCACCTCTTGGCAAAGCAGACCTGTCGAAACAAGAGCAAAGTCGCATTTTAACTTTCTATGGGATTTGCATCCTTGCGTTGTCGCCAATGAAGAACTTTTTAATAGTTTTACGCAAATAAGAAGTCTATGAATACCACAGTGTTTAGCACAGCCCTCGGGATGAGCTCTTTACCATTTTTATAAAACTGTTAAGCTGCTTCTTCACGCCTGTCAAATGGTGTTTCAGGGCACAAAACTCTAAACGTTCATTTTATGAGGCAGTGACGCAATGATTTTATTGGTCGAGTACAGATGAATGGCGTAGCAAAACTTCCTTGGTGGAAAAGCACTCGTGGCCGAAAACAGATGAAAGAAAAGCGATAGATATTGGAGTTCACTTTCTATTGCACCAAGTGTGAGTCTTTCGAGCATAAAATATATTGCATTCAGCACTGAACTTATGCACCTTACTTCGCTATACAAGGTGCTGTCAGCTTTATATTCTATTTGTAATAGGGTTTGTAATCGCATTTCAACCGCGAACTAGTCATGCTATCAAATACGGGGGATATTTCTGTTCAAGATGTCGTGGTGCATAAAATGAAAGGTGATACGGCAGATTTAGTTGCTCAGCTATATCTGTTATGTACTATTGAGTATGAGGCAACGCTATAAAACATTCCTCAGTTATCGTGGCTTCTAGTTCTCTTCTAAAAGTATATGGCAATGTATAGGGCAATGGCAAGGACATGGCTGTGGTAAGAACTAGTGGTCTGTAACGTATCAACTGATGTATAGGAATAAAAATGCAAATCATCTAAAAGGGGACCAAGCACAAAATGAATAGAAACAAAAGAGTTCGCGAAAAAATGGCAGTGGTTTAGCTCTGGTTAAACCTGGAGGATTGCGAAAGCAACGAGGAGCGAGAAAAAGGCGATGGAGAGCGCACGGCAAAGGCGGCGGTCCCGCACGCTAGCTATGAGCAGCTACTGCGCATGCGCAACTGGCAAGCGCGGCGGCGGCACCGCTGAGTTACCCGCGCAGCGATGGCGGCGGCGCCCCAGCTGTGCGCCATGTGACGTCGCTACTCCTCGCGCATGCGCAGTATAGCCTTTCGTCAGCTCCGCGAAATGGCTCGGCGACTCGAGTAGTGTTGAATACAAATCCCCACTCTGCCTTCCTCTTTAGGGCAACGGCGCACAAGCTATCCGCTTCAGCTTATTTGTTGCACTGGTACACTTTGAGGTTCCGCCTGAAGTTCTGTGAAGCACGTTGTGTGGGATTTATGTTAACAATGCGGTTCTACAACCGCGAAAGAAAGAATAATGATTTTTATTTATTCGTGAAAATCTGCAGAAACTGTATATAAATAAGTAGGAGTGCAAATTCGTACAGAAGCAGCAAACATACAGTCTTAATGATTTCTATAGCAATATCTATTTCATTTGGACATTGCAAAGTAATGTCTTCGGTCCTTTCGGCTTCTCATAGTGCACAAAAGAGACAATAGGTCAGTCCCTGTCGAACCGCACCCTCATCAGTGCACGTGCAATTAAACACACCTAGGGCCTATTAGCCACAATAGCATGCTCAGTAAAGCAACCGCTTCTAGGCTGATATGTGACTTTTTACCAGGCTGACAAAGCGCATTACCTTAAGCAGCAGGCCAACGGTGGTGCTTTTCACAATGACGAGACAACCTTATTGGTATGCTTGTTCTGTCATGCTTTAACATCCCAAAAATCTATAAGGACTAGCGTAGATGCCATATTACTGGGCTGCGAATGAACCTAGAGCACCTGGATTTTTTTAACAAGCGCTGACATCTCACCATACGCTGGTAACATTAGTATTTCCTTACTGCGCCTATTTGAAAGGTTAAATTAGAACAATGGCGCCAATTGTGCCATTCTCCGCAATCCGTGCCGTTTCTGGACAAGTAACGCCACACAGTATGTCACTAAGAGACAGTACTTCAGCTTCGGATTCTATCGTTTCTGAAGCCGTACGAGGGAGTATTTTTAAACTTCCGGCAAAACCTGTAAACGCGGCGCGATCATGACAAGCATGGCGTCCAACTTGGCTTCCACGCCTGGCTACAACCTGTCCTGCAATGGCAGTGTTCTAAAAACTACACAGTATGCTCGCTTGAGTTAGTGAATGCAAGCGACAAACTTGTCGCAATATATCACGGCCATTATTCTTCCCTTAGTTCGTGCAGGATTGACCGCTCCGCCCTGCCAAACCTCTCCGCAGGTGAATGCCTATACATTTAGTTTTTGACACTGCTTTTCGAGCCTCTGTGTAGGCATCGGGGATGTTGTGAACCATTGTGTCCCACTACTAGGGTAGCGGATCGATTTTTGTCACAGAACGCCCGCCATAGACCTTGAAGCTGCAATGCGGACAAGCAAAAGGCGCTTCGTGGGAGTTATGTGTTTTATCGCTGTTATAAAAACGTGCCCTGTAGTGTTCCGTCATTTTAAATCCTCTTTGCTGATATTGTAACATGTGAAACTTGTATATATTTTTTTATTTTTTCTACTCTCTGACCGAGTATAATTCGCCGTCAGTGATACCTTCTTCACGAGAAAAAGACCCATTGTTATTATTTTGTCATTAAAGCGACCTCTTTCTAGTGGCACTGAGATAAGCTGATACAAAGAAAAATCATTAATTTAAGCGCGAAAATAAGTTTTACGCATACGGCTTTTACAGAGCTTCTTTTCAGAACATTTCACCAAATCGAAACCAGGCTGCTGCTGGTAGCATTCGGTGCCGAAATCGTAAACGCAGCTCGTAATTCTCAAAGTCACTGAACAACCGCGGGAGGATTTCATGGTGAACTATTATGGCTGTCAGCGTTGGTAACATTTTTTTATTGCAACAATGTCTGTAAAAAGGACGTTTCTTTTTTATGACACGTACAAAACAGAAGATGAGAAAGCAGAAATTAGTGGAAAGCTTTTATATTCACTAACCTTTGTTTCCCCACCCACAGAAGCTTCGCATTTGACGAAATCCGGGGCGGCATGGACATAATAGCCGACGCGTTTATCATTATGCACCATGCACACCAACCAGCAGCTCTTGATGCTGTATTTACCAAGAACCTAAAAAAGAAAACAATCTGTAACTAATTAGAGCCTGACCCCTTTTAATTGATTAATGTTAATCAATCCACTACCTGTCTATACCAAGTGTTCTAGTACTTCAATGAAAAAGATAAAAATTCTCTCGACATATTTTTTGCTCATGTATCCTACTTTAATGAATAAACTTTTCTGCGTGTTTGCAAGTTCTCCTAATCGCTGTTTATACTAGTTTCACATTTCTCAATTATTTCAGATACAGTTTTCATCATGCTAAGGAAAAAGAGGGAATGCCATTGCGTTGCCAACAACACTTAATACTTTTAGTTTCATCCGATCTTGACGCTGTTCTTAACTTTCGCCGCTTGCAAGACGCTAAGAGTGACTGGGGTACAGTTTTCAGGCTTTATATGTGTAAAGAAATCTTTCCTAATCACCCAACTGGCGTCTAATAATACACCGTAGCGCCCAACTGACGTAGTCTGAACGTGACAGTCTCACATCATATGTCGCCATCTGTCTCCACATTCTTAAACATAAGTGAAGCATAATTTGTCATCTAAAACAGACTCCAGCAAATACATGATTAATAAACAGATTCACAACAGCGCTACGGAACGAGGACAGAAGGAACACGAAAAACACAGGACGGGCGCTGACTACCAACTACCAACGCGTGCATCAGCAGCTCTTCTGTCTGTTTACAGGAGAAAGAAAGGTCCTTTCTGGAACGGACGCGATTCTTGCGTTTAACTGCTAGACATCCTGACAAACAGTTTTGCCCGCACCTCACCTTATTGTGTTTTATTTTGCGTTGTTTTGTCTGTTGGCCTTGTGCGGAAATTTTCTCCTCTGTCTTTTAAAGACTTTTAATGGTTTTACCGTCTTCATTGCTTGGCCGGTGGTGGTTCATGTTATTTATTTTTTTCTTTTACTTTTTATTTTTAATGATGGTTACTTTTACCGTGTTATTTGTTTCTGTCGGTTTTTTCTTTTCGCTTTTAGCCTGCTGACTGCGCCTATTGATTAGCAACTCTTATTTTTCATGCCCCCTTTTTTCATCGCCACTTTCTCATGCATTTTCTAATGCTTTTAAGCCTTCTCGCTCTCTTAAATGTTTTTATGTAGCCCAAAGATTTGCTTTGATGTACTCATTTTCGTGCCTATCTGAGCTGTAGTTTTCAAAGGCTGTAGCTGGGTCATGCACATCTTTGTATCTGTTAGTCCTTTATCATTAGTTTGGTAATGCTATAGTTTGATAGCGCATGCACTTTTCATGAGTTCTTTCGAGCTGTGTTATGACTCGCCAAAACGTGTGAGGCGTTCCTTCGCTGTGTCCCGTGGCTGACACTGTATCACGTGGTCCAGGAAATAGTATAAATCTGTGCTAGTTTTTTCACGCAATAAAGAGTTGGTAGTCAGCGCCCGTCCTGTGTTTTTCGTGTTCCTTCTCTCCTCGTTCCGTAGCGCTGTTGTGAATCTGTTTATTAAGCATGAACCAACTAGCCCACACCAGAATCCTCTTATTTATATTTTTTATACAAATACCTCACAGGTTCCACACTTGGAACATTGTGTGAGGGGAGGGGTTATAATATTTAGCAGACAAAAGATGGTACAAAGTGGAAAGAACAAAAGTAAACAATATTAAATACATTGGGCTGCAAACAATTATTACACCGTACTTGAAAAAAAAAACCGTAATATATTGACACAGAGGGAAAACAGCAAACAAATAGCGGCACTGCACGGATTTAACAACACATACGAACACAATTTATGTACAATATCATGGATGCATGAAGGTGGTCAATTCG
Source organism: Amblyomma mixtum (assembly GCF_055824585.1). Taxonomy (NCBI): domain Eukaryota; kingdom Metazoa; phylum Arthropoda; class Arachnida; order Ixodida; family Ixodidae; genus Amblyomma; species Amblyomma mixtum. The sequence goes on along the minus strand of NC_143021.1, from coordinate 154,771,529 downwards.
TTTTTGAAGATTAATGGGTCACGTATGGTAGCAATGCAATCCGGAAGGCCATTCCAACAATTGATAGCACGTGGCAAAGCAGAAGAATTAAACGCGAGTGTTCGGCCGAATAGACGTTGGAAGCTAAGGTTATTATGTAGGCGACGTGAAGTGCGCATTGGGCGTGTAAGTGGCAGTGTGGACGCGTGACGACTGTATATTAGTTTCTGTAGTAAGCAAAGAAGTGCGATATCCCTACGTGTCTGTAAACTTGTTAGCGATAAAGATAACTTGATGCTTGTTACGCTTGAATGACGGTTGTAGTCGTGAGAAATAAAACGCGCTGCGCGGTTCTGAATTGCTTCGAGTGAATGAATTAAATAAGCCTGATGTGGTGACCAGATGGCTGATGCATATTCTAGTTGGGGACGGACAAATGTTAAGTATGCTAGCTTGCGGGTAGAAACAGGTGCGCTATGAAGATTTCTTTTCAGGTAGCCAAGCGTGCGCGATGCTTCGGCAGTTATGCATTGAATATGTTCCGCCCAAGAAAGATTAGAAGTCAGATAAACGACAAGGTATTTATAGGAAGACGTGCGGGATAGTGTGACACTGTTAAGGGAATAAGTGAATAGCGAGTTTGAATGCTTCCGGCTAACTGTCATGATTTTACATTTGTCAGTATTAAGTGTCATTTGCCATGATGTGCACCAGTTAGTTACACATTCAAGGTCCTGCTGAAGAATTGCATGGTCAGTGGTTGAGCGGATTTGGCGATAAATTATGCAGTCATCGGCGAACAGTCGAACTGATGATGTAAGATGCGATGGCCGGTCATTTATGAAAATTGAAAATAATAAGGGACCGAGAACACTTCCCTGAGGGACGCCAGAAGTGACCTCACTAAGGGGTCATGAAAAGTTGTTTGTTACCGTGAACTGCTTACGAAAAGATATGAAGTTCCGGATCCAGGAGACAGTTAGCGAGTCTAAATTAAGCGACGATATTTTAGCTATAAGGCGACAATGGGCAACACGGTCAAACGCTCTGGGAAAGTCAATGAATATGCAGTCAGTCTGGTAGTTTTCATCCATGTTCTTGAATAAATCACTGGTAAGTTCAATTAGTTGTGTATCACAGGAAAACCCTTTTCTGAATCCGTGCTGGCGTGGGAAAAAGAAATCATTGTTCTCGAGATGGCGCGTGACGTTAGATGCAACGATGTGTTCAAGTAACTTACATGGAATACTCGTTAGTGATATGGGGCGGTAGTTACTAACTGTGTTTTTGTCGCCAGATTTGTAAACAGGGATTATTTTGCCAATCTTCCAGTCATATGGAATTTCGCCGGTTGCTAAAGATTGCCTGAAAATATGACACAGAATGATACTAGAGGGATGTATGGTGTGTTTGAGAATTTTTGTATTTATTCCGTCTACCCCTGAGGAAGTTGATACCTTAAGACTGTTAATCAGAGATGCTACGCCTTCTGCTGTTATATCTATTTTAGTCATGAATGGGTAATTGAGTTCTTGGGGTTGAGGTAGGTTGGAATAGTCTTCGGTAGTGAATACTGATGTGAAGCAGTCATTAAACGTGACTGGACAGTTCTCTTGGGGTATTGGACATTTGTTTTCATCAAGCAATGAAATGGTGTCCGACGTGCGTGACGGGGAAATTGTTTTCCAAAATTTTGCGGGGTTATTTTTTATGAGCGATTGAAGGTCCTGTGATAAAAATTTATGTTTGGCCTTCCGGATGGCATGGCAGTATGATGCTTCACACAGTCTGTGCTCAGCATGCGCAGAATCAGTGCGCAATCGTTTCGCGGCTCTGAAAAGACGTTTTTTCTTGTTTTTCAATGCTCGTAAGGAATTGAGGAAATACATGCTCGTAAGGAATTGAGGAAATCGTAAGGAATAGAGGAAATACATGAACCTTCCAGCGGAGGCTTTCTTAATACTAAGCTGGCTAGGTCCTAAAATACTAGAATAGCATCTATTTTTAACGACACAAGAAATAGTTTCCGTTCCACGTCTTAACTTCTTAGGTTTTACTGCGCACGACTAAATGTTAAATCTACATTTAAGATCACGCATTTAGGTATCACTTCATTCTGCACGTAATATTCGTGATACGGAATCTGGATACAGTGTCAGAAAACAATGTACTTCATTAGTGGCTTGAGTGGTGCCAGCACAGGAGTTGACAAAAACATGAAACAACTTTATTCACGCGAAAGGCAACATATATATGGGCAACATGACATTTTTTTCTTTATAATTTTCGTCTGGTGTAATGAAGCACAACTTCTCCGTCTACGCTCCGCCGAAGAATTCTTTTTTTTTGGTTGTCAGATTGACTGAAAGCATTATGAGTCACGTTTCTCCACGAAGGACTATCGTCAGTGTCTCCTTTACCTCGCTAACCAACTTGTCTCTGGTAGTTCTAGCCACTTAGACCTTCCTGGCTTCTACTGTGCATTTATGTCCCGATGGTGCTGGGCAAGGTTTCTTGATAGCGCCCTTTTGAGTGATGTCAAGAATTCTAAGGCTCTGTCATTAAAACATGACTTACAAGATACCACATCGGCCAAACTGGCCGATGTGGTATCGCCCACAAGAGAACGGTATCTTGTAGGTCACGCCCCCTCTCGGCTCGCGCAGAATCGCTCCTCGTTTTTTTTTTGAGCAAATGTGGCGAACACTGCTCCCGTCGACTAGTCGGCGCATCGAGCAACTCTTGTTAGGGGCAAAGCACCAGAATCTGACGCCGGCTTTTAAGGCAATATTATTCAAGTTGTGCGTGATGCCGCGAATGCATAGAAACACCATGTTAGTCTTCCTTTCGCCAAAGTGGCCGGTGCGTCTGGTGTGTTCGTGTTTGCTTGCGTACATGCCGAGCTTTGAACTATTGCAGCACTGTTTCGCTGGCGGCAGCTATCAGGGTGGTCGAGTAGCTTGCATCTTTTAGTTTGTTGATGTTCGTTGTAACTCACGGTGATATTGTGCACACAGGAGCTCTCTAATGTCGGCCACAGGACAGTGGTCGCCAGGGTCCGTTTAGAGGACATGGAGCACCCAGAGTCACTGGGTACTAGACTTTTGTCAGACCTCATTTCAATGTCAGCACAGGTGCGAGCTCTTCAGTTCAACTACAGGTATTTGATTGACCGGTTGTTTGGGACCTCCGAGGTGAAAGTCATTGCGGGTATTCAGCCTCGAATGCGTCTATTCCCGTGCTGACACCATTCAACCTATGTACCAAACAGCTCAGACACAAGCAGTCTTGCCTCTATTAACGCTACAGTAAAGTACGTTTTGGCAAGTAAACATCGGTTTCTTGCAACTGCGGAAATGAATTATGAAGAGACCATCGTTAGCTACCAGTGACTTGTTCAGAGACTTATCTTTAGTTTCACCAATCAGTGACTTCGATTAGAATAATTCCAGTTTCTTCTTGTTCCAGATTCTTGTACCACATTTGCTTCCACTTACCTCAACGAAGGTTATGTTTTTCTCATTAGGATGATACATTTCACAAAACACCTGTCTGTCTGGCCAGGAAGATCGCGTCTTATTTTTGCTAATAATTAGCCTATGTCTTGGGGTATTGTTGCCTAGGCATTGTGCTCTTGGGTTGCTGAAAAACAAAATGGAGTGGTGAGAAAATAGAAACAGAACGATGCACTTTTTTGATAACGACAAAGAATAGGCCGCCAGCAAAGGAACCGTAACTGAAAATCATCAAAGGTGTATTTCGCAGCAAAAAAAAAATTAAATCGCTGGCTTCTTATTTTTTGAAGCTGCGGTGAGCTCTGTCATGGCAGTCAGGCGTCACGTTAAACGCTAAATTCAGCTATAAAAGAGATGAGGTGAAAAGGTTGTGTAAGCCTTCAAATAACGTGCGTCTACCGCCATTGAGCTTAACAAATACGTGAAGAACTCTGGAGAAAAAATATCAGCAGCTGTATATGCTCCGGGTCTCAAACACAATGGCAGTTTAGCACTGCGTAGAGTTTTAGCCAGAAGTATTTGGTACAAAACTATAACTATGATAAAATGACAGTAAAATAAATGACCTTTTTCTTCTTCCTAATCATTAAACGTACAAATGCAAGGTTTGTGCTGCTGCGGCACACGGAGATCCGTACGCCTGAGCGCAGTGTCAATCATCAGCATGCAAAGCGTTTTGTGATATTCTATGCATATTTCAGTGCAATAATTTTGTTTTCGTTGTCAAGGCATCTTCTCTTAAACTGTACTCACTCTCACTACACTGCAATGAAACGAATTGTTTTTCTCTAAATTCATGCGTCAAATGAAGCTAAATTTTGTATAGTGCACTGCAGCCATCTCAACCAGAACGCCAGTCAAGTGGAGGCGGGTAAAGAACAAGGGAAGGAGAACCTCATCAAGCCCACCGGGGCGCTGAAGAAGACGTCCTCGGGCCAGCTTTCAGATTCGAAGGTGAGCTTTGCAGAGTGGCCTCCCCTCCCCTCGTCCTCCCCTCAGAATAACACGGACTTGGCAGCACTCAAAAAACAGATAGAAATTCTGAAAAAACAAGTCAGTGCTTTAACAATCCAAAACCAAGAGCTTAAGCGAGCAACTACTAACGCAATAACGCCGGTAACTCAGCCGACTCCTCAAAACCAAAAACAGCAGGTAGTACCTAGCTCCCAGCCCGCCTTAGGCGCGGTCTATCAACAAATTATCCAAGAGCTGAGGTCCTTCAAGGAGGAGTTTCAAGCTTTTCCAATTTACGTGAACGCCCAATTCCAAGAAATTCGAGAGCAGATTGCAAACAACCGACGATACACGGAGACGGCAATATCTGCACTTCGCAAGGAACATGCGCATAAAAGACATAAGTCGAAATTCTCTCGTACAATGCAAGTGGACGAGCCATCCGATACGGATTCAGCATGCCAGCCAAACCTAGAGTAAAGATCTGGCAGTGGAACTGCCGGAGATACAGGAGAAAGCAGGCTGCTCTAAATCTCCTTATATCTCAGGAGTCTGACCCACCGGCAGCTATCCTAATTCAAGAACCCCACCTAATATCTATTAAACTCCAAGACTATGTCACTTACCAGCACGACCAGTTAACTGACACGTTAGTGCACAAATTATACACTGCCATATTGCACGACCCTTTCGAGCCGGATATTGCGCACTGCTATATAACTATTCTTCCTGTCCAAAGAGGAGCGGCAAGCACGCACGTATTGAATGTATACAGCCCTCCTAAAGACAGGCACGCAAAATTGGGTTCCCTCATAAAGAAATTTCTGACCTTAGTGGGCCATTCCCCCTGTGTGATTGGGGGCGACTTCAACGCACCACACCCTTCATGGGGCTACCCGGCAGCGAAACCAAAACGCAGAAAACTGGAAAAAGTAGTGACGCAAGAAGGGTTATCGACCCTCACCGATCCCACTTACCCTACGAGGCTGGGAAACAGTGTCAGTAGAGATACGTGCCCTGATCTGACGTTCACCAAGAACATACAAAGCGCCATTTGGAAGAATACGGAACAGCACCTAGGAAGCGATCACTTCATACTCTCTCTGGAGATAAGCACAAATGCGTGCAAGCGCAAAATAGGTATCGCAAGAGTTACGAACTGGGACAGGTGGAGAAAAGCCCAGACATCTCCTGCAAACCCTATTATCGACCTAGAGGAATGGGTTAAAGATGAGGTGCACACTTTGAAAGCCTTTACAAAAGAGGTCTGCACGACAGAGGACTGCCCAGCGGTCGATCCGCACCATCTACATTTATGGGAAACGAGGCACTCATTGACAAAGAGATGGCGCAGACAACGGCTTAACCGCAAACTCAAGAAAAAAATAGAGGAGATAAACAAAAGGGCAGAATCCTATGCCATATCCTTAGCCAGACAGAACTGGAATTCGCTCTGTGATGGTATTCAGGGGAAGCTAGGGGTGTCAAAGACTTGGAAGCTCCTACGTGTCCTAATCGACCCCAGCAGCAGCAAGTCGGCCACTAAAGACAGGCTCACGAAGATCGTACACGCCACCCCGGGTACGGACACAGAGTTGATGGAAAAGCTCAAGACCAGGTATCTGTGCACGGACCAAGTCGTGGAACAGCCGGAGTATTCTGGGCTGTCGAATCCCGAGCTGGACATCCCACTCACGAAAGAAGAAATCAAAGCAGAAATCGCGGCCATGAGAAAAAATGCAGCTCCAGGTCCAGATCAAATAACAGCGAAGCTCTTATTTAACCTCAGCGATGACACCATCACCTCGCTGGTGGAATGCTTAAACGAGCAGCATTGGGCTACAGGAATGTTACCAATATCCTGGAAGACAGCCGAGGTTCGGTTCATTCCGAAGCCGAACAAACCCCTTAAACTGGATAATCTAAGACCGATATCGCTGACCTCGTGTTTGGGGAAACTCATAGAGAGGGTCATCAACACGAGACTGAGTAGATACTTAGATGATAACAACCTCCTACCTAAACTCAATTCGGCTTTCGCCCTCACCTGTCAACACAGGACGCCCTGTTGTACTTGTACAAAGACCTCCTTGAGACACCTCCCAAGTCACAGACAAGGGCCATCCTGGCACTTGATTTGAAAGGAGCGTTCGATAACGTTTTACATAAAAATATCCTGCTGAGCCTCGCCGATACCAACTGTGGCGCAAGAACCTACAACTATATCAAAAACTTCTTATGAGCCAGGCAAGCCACTATAAACTTCGGTGGAATAAAATCTGATCTCATCACTCTAGGCCCGAGGGGAACTCCGCAAGGGGCGGTACTGTCACCCCTCTTGTTCAACTTGGCTATGAAAGATCTACCAGGCCTTCTTTCCAAAATTCCCGGCATCAAATACACATTGTATGCGGATGATATCACTGTATCATCACTGTATCACTGATATCATTGTATGCGGATGATATCAGAGAGACCTCCAGTGTGCGCCGGAAAAGTCCGAGTTGCTAATTCTGAAGAAACCGAGGACATACCTAGCGCAGAACATCTCGGTGTATATAGAGAGCCACCCAGTACAGAAACCCACGGAGATCAAAATCCTAGGGCAGTATATCCCGCAGGGGCGAGAGACCACCACCATGAAGAAGCTTACAACATCCACCGAGCAAATCCTCCGGATGATACATCGGTTGGTTGGTTTGGTTGGTTTATGGGGTTTAACGTCCCAAAGCGACTAAGGCTATGAGAGACGCCGTAGTGGAGGGCTCCGGAAATTTCGACCACCTGGGGTTCTTTAACGTGCCCTGACATCGCACAGTACACGGGCCTCTAGAATTTCTCCTCCAAAGAAATTCTAGCCGCCGCGGCCGGGATCGAACCCGCGTCTTTCGGGTCGGCAGCCGAGCACCATAACCGCTGAGCCACCGCGGTGGCCGGATGATACATCGTATCCGAAATAAACACCATGGCATGAAGGAAAGGGACACCATCCGCTTAGTGCAAGCTTTCGTGATCTCGCGGATAATGTACGGGACGGCATTCCTTAACCTCTCCAGGTCGGAAATTGAAAAGTTGGAGACACTCATCAGGAAAGCCTACAAGACGGCACTGGGGCTACCGAACTCCACGCCAACGGCCAAGCTCATGGCTCTAGGAGTACATAATACCCTCAAAGAGATGTGGGAAGCACAATGGCTCTCACAACTCAATAGGCTTGCACTTACAACACCCGGCAGAGAACTCCTCGAGAAGATCCATGTTAATCAGCCCTATACAATCGACCAAAGGGAAGAGGTCCTACGCGAGGTGAGAAGACGCATCAACGTGCACCCCATTCCGCGGAATATGCATCCCGCATATAACATCGAGAGGAGGATAGCAAGAGGGGAAGCCCTGCAGAAGAAATGGGACAAGCAGACTAACACCCTTTACGTGGACGCAGCAGGACCACAGAATGGAGTCATGACTATTGTAGTCTCAATGCCTGCCGGGTCGATGGTGAACTGCGCCTCGGTGAAAACATCTAACCCCACTCACGCAGAGGAGGCAGCTATTGTATTAGCTGTAGCATCTAACCCCAACGCCGAAGTGCTCACTGATTCCCAGAACGCCTGTCGCAACTTCAATTACGGATTAATTCATAAGTCAGTGTTGTCATTGCTAACTAAGCACCCACCCAACCAAGCCTCAATCATCTGGTTTCCCGGTCACCTGGAACTACCAGGAGGAAACGAAGCCGCTCACAGGCATGCCCGAGCTCTTCTATACCGGGCGTCTCCCCCTGATGACCATGAAGGGTGCCGTGACCTGATAGGTTTAGCAGTGTATGCTGACAATCTCGCGCCATACAGAACAGCCAGAAAGGAGTACCCAATACCACACAAATCACTCAATAAGTTAGAAGAGAACACCCTTAGGAGAATACAAACCAACACATACCCAACACCAGCTAAATTACACCTGTGGTACCCTACACTATACTCTCCGCAGTGCCCACACTGTGGAGAGGTAGCTAACCTCTACCATATGGTGTGGGCATGCCAATTTAATCCCTTAGTTGACCCCATTCCCAACCCCTCGGAGGAGCAGTGGGAGGCTATTCTGCTCAGCGATGATCCTGACCGTCAGCACTGGCTGGTGGGGAGGGCCAGCGCAGCAGCAGCAGCCAATGGACTACCGGACTAGGCGGCCCACCCACATGTTCTGAGAATACTGAATAAATAAAGATGTTTTCAATCAATCAATCAATCAATTTCGGTAATATCATATGGCACATTGACCAAACCTTCTCACTTCATCTTTTCCCTTTAGAAGCAATGGCCTCGGTGCGTTGCAAGAACGCAAATTCCTGTATCGACCACGCAAGAAATTGAAACGACATGCCCTTCCTCTTCCTCCTTCTATATCGTACACTCCGCATAGAGGGGTGTTATCATAAGTCCACGCAGTTGAAGCAGCTACCCTCGTTGTTCTGCAATCACCTGCACAAGAGTAAGGTCGCTGTATGATTCATCAGCTGTCCTTAGTCCAAGATTATGCGGATGACAGCGGGCTTCGTCATAGGGATATCTACAGATGACGGACGCGCATTCCCTCTGATCAGCCAACGTCAGCGTGACAGCTAGTTGTAGCTGTAAACAAGCCTACGACACCGTCTGAAATGTTTTCGCCAAATATGCAAAGACAGCAGGTCTTAGCCCTGGTACTGTACCGTACCTGGACTGAAGTCGGAGCAGGTGGCCGCTAGTTGAAATTGGTTGATTGCATCCCATCGCCTCCACAAGAAAGATATTGACCTGGTACGCAGCCAGGTTAAAATGTTCGTAAAGGTTCGTTAACTGGCGACTTCATACTGGTCCATTGAAGTGAACCATCTTTTTGTCAGAAATGTTTACGCCATATACATTAGGATTACACAGCATCAAGAAAATGTTTCTGTAATATAAACACCTATCTTAAATAATATTGCCACCAGCTCAAAAGACGGCAACGAATATTGCGGAGGAAGAAGAACAAGCGTGCGGATCGTGCTCTCCTCGGCCCTTCTTGCCAACCATTGCGGTGCTAAGTCTTCGGGCTTCGTTCTTGATCCTTGATCCCCCCCATTCTTGATCCGCCCCTAAGGCTACTTACTACGTGATATCTGGTGGAGGTGCTGGGGAATGCCGGCCTCGCATGTCAAGTGACTTTTCTATTGCTACCGTCTCACTGACGAAGTCTGCGGCGGTCGCAGGAGGATTTCGCACTGGGCCAGTAAACAGCTGTTCCTTGACGCCCCTCATCAAGAGACGCACTTTCTTGTCTTCCGACATGCTCGGGTCCGCTCGGCGGAAAGGCCGCTTCATCTATTCAACATGCATGATCACGCTCTCGTTTGGACGTTGGATACGGTTCTGGAGAAGTCGTTTGGCCTTGTCCTTGCAAAACGTACTGGCAAAAGTGCGCAGATCTCCGCCTTTAATGTGTTCCATGTGCGGAGGCCGAATTCATAATTCTCTAACCATCTCCTCGCAGAGTCTTCGAGCCCGAAGTACACATTGCACAGCTTAGTGGTAGTGCCCCACTCATTGAAAACGGCCACTTTATGTTTCACTTCGACACCAGGTTTCGCTTTTGGTTACTTTCATTTCTGGGCAGAAATGACACTATGTTCTCGGCGGTATGTAGAAGCGTTTGGTGTGCTCCGAACCAATGGGCCAAAGACAAGCATTTGTTATACGGTTGCTCAAGGCTGAAAAGCTTACTTGGATTGATCTTGATCAATGTGTCCTTTCTGATGTGCACATTTGGAACACGACTCTGATTACGGGCGAACACATTTTTTTCAGCATTGAGTGCATGCACTCGGCACGAAAAATCGTCGAGGCGCAGACCATCAATTAGCGCGACGATAGCATAGCAGAAACACTCGATCAAAAGCCATACTACACCAACGCTGAAAGAAATGCGTTCGCATGAGGCACGAACATTCGACCTGTAGAGCGTTACCTCACAACGAGGAGGAATTATGTCGCCGTGGCACCACAGAAAATGAGCATTGAACTTACTTGAGGAACGCTAACACTTGGTCGTGCGTACAGTTCGAAAACATCGCATCGCCGTCAGTGACTCGGAAAGTATTCATTATCATCCCATGACTCGTCGCACAACTTTTAGCACCGGGACTGTTCCTGAGATAGTGGGGCGGCCCGCTTCCGTCGTGCACACAACCGAGCCTGTTGAAAGGGTGAATTTACGTTAGAGCTCGGCAGGGAATATAGTTAGCATTGCAGCACTCATATTCTGTTATGACTTTAAATTCTAGACAGAACGCCCTTTTAAACCGCTCCAATCGGAAAGACATGATTATTTTTTGCAAAAAAAAAACTACAAAACCTTCTTAGACTCGGAATTGAAACCTTACAGAGGGCTTCATTAGAGAGGGATCTATTATTGAGGAAAAGTTACGCATAAATGGGTATAGCATTTCTCAGCCATTGCTCGTATTTTCTTACAGTTTGTGATAATTAACCTTTTGGAAGCAAAATGTATTGTACCTCAACGCCCTAATAAAAAAATTGGCCGCACTTCCTCCATTTGGCATCACCTGGCGTGACGTTGCACCGAGCTTCCCCGACTTACTCCGAGGATTCATGCGCAGAGAAAAGCGCTTTTTCTCGAGCGAGGCCTCTCGTTCTACAGCATTAAAAGAAGTTGCGTGTTTTCAGCAGTTTTTCTCAGTTGACAGAATATGCATTCAATTTTACGGCTAGCGTAACGTGTTTTTAAAAAGAGCTTTTTAAGTCATTGATGACTTCGGTAGCATTTTCCAGTGCTAGTGGACATCAGAAGCCAGGGGCTGCATTTTGTAAGCAGCCCATTTCCCGTTGTCTATTTTGGGTCCATTCCGTCCTCTGCGACATACCGGCGGCTTCCATGTGCATACGGCAAACGATTATATATTGGGTGGTTGGTGACAGGACCTCACCATTGGCGCCATATCTAAGCCACGGGCAGGCAATGGTCAGATCCGGTCGCCTGCGGTTGACAGAGCGCTGCGATGAACCTCACTACTCGATGCATATGGCACCCAATTTCAGGCAATGGTATGGTCGGGACGCCAACCACCCAATGGCCAGGTAGCTTTCCACAGACACTTGAAAGTGGCGGATATATCTGAGTGATGAATGTGTGACCGAATGAACGCGAAATGGACAATGGAAAGTATACTGCTTTTAGAATATGGCATCAGGAGTACTTTTTGCCTAGTGAGCGGGTTAAATGATTTCAAGTAAAAACTTTCTGCCCACTACATTTCGGCGCCGAGATGCGATCTGAGTTTTGGAGCCGGCCGTTGGAGCCGGAGTTTTGGAGCCGGCCATGTCACTTATTTGGAATTTCACATGTGCTCTAACACCCGGTCCTATGGCTAAACAAATTTTCATCGTCGTCCGCCCTTTTCGAAAACCGCGGCTGCTTAGGGCACGCAATACAGCGCCCACCAGTGTACGCTTCGTCGTGATTCATTGGTCGCGTGACCTCCTCTGTCCCGTTCACTGTGCGGAGGCGAAACAAGAAATACGCCCGTGTACTGTGCACTATCAGTGTACGTAGTGATCCCTAGGTGGCAGAAAATATTCAGGACCCTTCCACTATGGCGCTTATTTCTCTCTTTCTTCTTCCGGTTTTTCAGTTGGTACCGCTTTTCATCAGTGGTGCTCCAGAATTTCCGTTTTTGTGCAAATATATGTCTACATCAACTCGCGAGCTAGCGGGGTCTCCTTAAATATGAACTTACACGTGAATGAATTCATGAACTGTCGTCATCACAGCCTGAAATGAGCCAGGGACTTCAGTCATGACGGCGAATCTGGATGCCGTACAGGCGCCACCCACCATGCCAAATCCTGCAAAGACATAGGAGGTCATTCTTTTGCCTTTGAAGAGAAAGGCATTTGGCACTTTTTTCTTTGTAAAATAAAGAGACGCAAAAGCGTACCAGGCTACGCATGATGTAGGCTATTTGGCTCAAATCATGTGCTAGAAACGTATCGTTATTGGTGGTGTATCAGAAAAGCCTCCTTGAAAACAGGAGGTTAGCAGAACGGCAGAAAGAGAAAAGGACAGATGGTGACCTGCACTGAAGACGTGTGTTAAAAAAATTACAGCCGATTTGCATAGTTTATCGAATGCCAAGTAGGTGCGAGTAAAGTTCACAAGTTCTTTATCTTCCTTCCTCGCACCAGGGGTGCCCCGTCAGAGACGGTCTTGCGATGAGTTACGATGCAGTGATCAAGGGAATACTTGAAGTTTATGTACAGATATTTACAGCATGTACAAGTTAAGGCACTGGAGACATATTAAGCAGCAAAAGGACAAACAACAAAAAGGCGGAACTGGCTAACACTAGGGGAGGCCCCTACTCGGCATAGCCGAAGATGCATAGCACCTGACCTTAGCTCAGAACCCCTTTTTCCGGCTCCGGGGCCCGGTTTTAAAGCCCTAAAGGCCCGGCCCACATTTGGCTGCTTCCAATCATTTTACACTCTTCATATGATTGGTTCATCGAGAGCATGGCCAGCCCTCCAGCTTCCGTAGGGTAAATCACCCTCTCCAAATCAAAATAAAAGCAAAACAAACACAACGCACAGCCGTGCCAGCCAGTGCCAGCATGTGCGGGGTAGAACATTCTATCCCTCCAAAATAAAAGTAAAAACAAACAGAAAACACACTCGTGCGGGCACGTGCCGTCAGTTTCAACACTGACCCCCCGACCTTGGCGTCGTCTCGGAACTGGGGATTATAGGGCTTAAGCGGGCAGTTACCGCTGGAACTGCCACTGCGAGCTTGGACCTGCGTTCCAAGGCGACTAATACTCCTGTCAAACGCGCAAGTTAAGTGCACTTAAAACGCGAACGGGAAAGCAAAGTGCACTCGCAGTAAAAAAAAAATGGCGTCAGAAAATGAACGGAATTTATGAAGAGGTCGATGGAAAAGTAAAAGATGTCATAATAATTGATTGATTAATGTGATAGCACAAATAAAACAAGGTTCGACCGTTTTTAGGAAAGAAAAAAAATAATTGAAGAAAAGTCAAGATCAGTCAAGACTATCCAGAATTGCGGCAGCAAACAAGATGGCGGCGGGAGCGTTGTTGCATCGGACCTCGTACCTTTGTTTCGCTGCTTTGCCTGTAGCTACAACGAAAGAATTTTTCCTAAAAACAGTATTATAGCATGTAAAATAAAGTTGTAAGTACTTTTTATGCACTATACGTATGTGTCTTTGAAGTCGCTGCTGGCGAGGCTGCGGACTCAGCGCTCAAAGTGCGTTCTGTGAACGCACTCTGACATGAGTGCGCATTTTGTCAAGTGCACTTATGTTACAACGTTTAGCTGTGCTAGAGTGCACTTTCTGCAAGTGACACTCTTCGTAAGTGCACTTTATTTTGCGCGCTTGACAGGGGTATTCGCCTTCCCAAGGCTGTTTAGTCGGCGCCTCACCGACTCCCGGTCAGTAGCGTCACCCAACCCAGGTCTTTGCTGCTCCCGGCTAGCCGCGCTGTCGCCGGCTATTCCTCATCTCTATTGCCCCCTTCGTCAACGGCGCCCTGACGCCGTTCCATCCGGTAGTGCTTAATCGTCTCAAGAATCCTGCAGACTTTTCGACCGAGACGTTCGTCGCCAGTCGTCGTATGGCGGCTCTTCAGTCCCAAGCTGCCACCGCTCTTTTGCCTAGCCGACGCGAATCAGCCCCAAAGGCCGATGGACGTCCGAACGGCCCGGCGCCTGCTCGCGCGCGCGCGCGCATCGTTGAAATGTCATTCTTCGCTTCGAGCCCACCCCTCCGTCCCGTCCCGTCGCGGAGGGGGGGGGGGGGGGGGTCTATTGAAGACGGCAGCGGCGGGGTGCTGAGAAAGAACGACCGGCCCCAATGACCCCGCATACACTACCGATACCTTACAGTGCGCTAGAACTGACTACCCCCGCTATAGTTTTCTGTGCATTTTGCACCTTGTTTTCCACGTTTTTCTTTGGTATAAAATTACGATTATCAGGGGAGGACAAGATGAGTAAAGAGTGTACAGATTGAGATATATATGAGGAGAATGCAAGGCTCTCAAGCAAAGCCGACGCTGTAGAGTTTCGGCATCGCCACATGTCGAGCAGTGAAAGAAGGTATCCGGGAGAAGAAAGGCAATCGATGATCAAAGAAGTGCGCTTAAAGGCGAGCGCCCGTTAAGGCGCGGAGGTGAACACAAGATGCTTCACCATGCGGCGAGCGGCACGGAGCCGAGGTCCAGTTAGCACCGCGCGTACACGTCTCCTGTCCTTGGAGGCTGAGGGGCAAGGGCGTCCGCAGAATTTTTTGCAGGGGGGGGCCCCATTGGCTATTGGCGCCGGAGGGGGGGGTTATGTTCGTAGCAAAAAGGCACTATTTGCGGAGTAAATTTATTTATTTATAAATAAATAAAATAAATAAGTAAAATACACACATGAAAGAAAAATTACAAACAGCAAATTAAAGCATGGCTAGGAGAGATGCATTGGAGTTTATCAACGAAGAAACAATTAAAATTAATAAAAATGCAAAAAGATACTATCACTTCGTGGAGAAGAGTGCTCAGTCTTGCTGCATGCGGGTTCTCGACACACCCGGATTGATGACCAGCACACAGCACAATATGTTCACAAACACGCAACGACAGTCAGTCAGTAAACAGCAACTGTAGACGCCTCGGATTTTTCTGGGCGAATTGCGTGATGACACGGGTGATAAATTCATTCCTGTGCTTCAATACACGCTCTCGGTGCACACTCATCATACAAAGGCCGTCCAGTCTGTCGTTTGTCATCGTTGAGCGTAGCCACGTTTTCACTCTCCTCATTGTACTGAAGGAGCGTTCGACCGTACAGGTAGTAACTGGCAAAGCCAGAGCCACCTCAATGGCTTTTGCAACACCAGGGAAGAATGTCTTGGCCTGATGTAGAAGCTCGCAGTAAGTTATTTCTGATGGGTCCCCAGTTTTGTTGCACCACATCTCGTACCAAGAGATGGCCTCTTCCTTGAAGTTGTCGATGCCGTAAAAGCACTGGAGTTCTTCGGCGAGAACAGCGAACTCAACACGGCTCAAGTGCTTCATTTTTGATGGATGCAGCTGGAGAAGTTTGAAGCTCCTCTCATTGCTTTCAGAAAAGCGCCGAGCTAAAGAAGCAGTGAGGGAGTCCAAGTACGGCACATATATTGCCACACGGTAGTATTCCTCCGGCGACTGAATCCCGTAGTTGTCTCGGTGGGCCTGACGAGAGACTTGTCTTGGCACAGATATCACCACATTTAAGTGATTGGCTGCCTCCCTTGCTGCATTCATGATGTTAGAGAACTCCTCTACAGCGTTCGATCGGTGGCCGCGAAAAATACGTTGCAGCTCAGTGATGTGGTCATGCACAGAATGGAAGTCCATGGATACACCTTGCAGAATGTTCGTAACTGGTTCGAGCCGAGCGCTGTACTTCGCTACAATATGCAAGCAGACGATGAAAGATGAGCTTGTTGTTGCGCAGTAGAGGATGTGAGCTCGTTGTCTAGTTGCAGCGTTCGAGCATGATTCCGTGGACGCGAGCTCCTCGAGTGCTTCGACTATGGCCACGTAATGCTGAGAGAAGATCCTAATAGACTTATATTTTGCAGACCATCTTGTCTCACACAGCATCGGAATGTTCGGCACCAATTTTCTCCGGAGTACGCTCTCGCGGAAGAAGTTTATGGTTTGTTTGATTATGCCAATTGTGTTTCGAATTTCAGAGACGTCGTTCAGATCGTTGATGACGAGATTTAGTTTGTGACTTGCACAGTGGAAAAATAGTGCCTTCGGGAACTGTTTTTGTATAATTTTGTTCACTCCAGCTTCTTTTCCAGCCATTGTAGAGCATCCATCGTACCCCTGTCCAACGAGGTTCGAAAGAATCAGCCCGACATTCGTCAAAAACTTCAAGATTGCCGCGGCGATGCAAGCGGAGTTTAATTGCTCCAGCTCTACAAATCCCAAAAACTGCTCTCGAACGCACACTTCGGCTCCCGCCTTGTCAATAAAGCGAACGCCTATAGACATCTGCTCTTTTCCTGAAATATCTGCAGTTTCGTCAGCAAGAACGGAAAAAGCAAACGCTTTGTTAGCTTCGGTAACTATCTGCTCTTTCAGGATGTCGCCACAGATTGTGATGATCTCGTTCTGGACGCGGACAGAAGTGTACTTGGCATTGCCAGCAGAAGAAGCGAAGTGCTCCTGAAGTAGAGTATCTCCCGCTTCTACACGAAAGTCAAGCAGATCATTGAAGACTCCACTATCGGACTGCTTGCCGCGAATTGGCAAGTCATGCGTCGCGCAAAAGACAATGGTGGAAACTATTGGAAATAGTTTCTCACGGTTCCTTTCAACTTGCGCGTGGAGTGCTCTGTTCAGCTGCTCTACAACGGGTAGCTGCTTGCCTTTCATCACATCCATAAAGTTCTGTGAGGCCGTCATTGCATCCTGGTGCCATTGGGATTTTACGTGATCCCTGCACGCCTCGTGCATTGTTCTGTAGTTACTGAAAGCGCGCACGATAAAACTTCCTTGAGTACCCCGGTGAACACGTGGAGGAAAAATGACGCAAAAACGACAAATAGCGCCTTTCGCTGTCGCTGAGTACGCAAGCCAGGGGGCGTAATCTCCCAGCCATTGATGTCGAAAAGGCCTCTTTCCAGGTGTTACATCCTTCTTAAAATCGTATGTAACATTTGGTGACCATGGCTTAGTAAGAAGACGTAACTTCAAAAAGTCCGGTATGCCAGTGAGTTTAGCTTTGCCTAGAAACTCTCCTAAGTCATATTCTTGAGGCAAGTTATTTGTTTTCTTGATGTTGTCTCCGGACTTCGATCCCAAGCAAGGAGAAAGGGAATCGTCTCGGCTTACTGCGTGACCGGAGCTCGCTGGTGAAGTTCCTTCCATGGAGACGACGACGTCGGCTACTGTCCGGTGATGAAAGGTTGCATCGCTCTGGTCAAATCCGGACTTAAATCCCAAGAAAGGAGAAATGGAATCATCTCGGCCTGCTGCATTACCTGAACTCACTGTTGACAGAGTCCCTTCCATGGAGTCGACGACATCAGCTACTGTCCGGTGATAAAAGCTTGCATCACTCTGTTCAAATGCTACACCGTTGTCACATATCACACCAGAATCTGCAGGGGCGCATTTGGATAACGCTTCGTCAGACAACCGCTGACGCTTGAAGAAGCGCCGAATGCCCATCATTCGGAACCGCGCGAGACAAAGCTGGCTATGGAGTTCTTCGGGGTTGGTAGTGTTAAAAATATATACACATTGATTGAAAAAACGGTTGAATGAGTACGTTGAAAACAAAAAATGACTATATATACAACGAAAACTTATTTACAAGATAAATGCACGCTCGCAGCTTCATACACCTCGCTCCATCTTGCTCGCGCAACCGCACAGTCGAGTATTTGCACACACACTACTCGCCGCTCGTCGTTTTCTTGTCCGCTGTCTTGATTGTTCTCAGCTTCGTTGACAACCGGCCACTAAAAATACCGAAGCACAAACACAGAGGCGCGCACACATGCAAGGGCCTACTTGCCGCAGTATCCCCGAATACGCACTGTTGGAGCTGAGGGTTCAGGACAGGAGTGCCGCTGAGCGAAGAGGTAGATGGCGAAAGGAGAATAGGTTTATTTACATTTTACATTGGTGGTTAGAAGTGAGACGATTCTGCCGCATCCGTTGTCGAGTTTTATATCCTTCTTGTTCCCTAAAGTCCCTAGGTTGAGGACGCCCTTGCCGGAGTGGGAGGGGCCTAGAGCTTTCACCTGTGCGCACACACACGACACTGCACTCATGGTCACGCCCCCTTCACATGTGGAGTCTGAGGGAAAGAAGGTTGTCGTCGAGGTAGCGTTGACGGCGGTAGGTGATGGCCTCCGGCCAGCCGAAGGTTTCTGCGGGTCACCGACATCTGTTGATCATCAAATGCCACCCGCCGCTCGAGGCCAGACGCGAGGTCACGAAAACGCCGAAAGTGGTTCCTCGTGCTTGGGTCGGAGATGAGGCCCGCCAGCTTGTCGCGGTGCTTGGGCACGCCAAAGAGCAACCGGAGACGAGGCCCTTTGTTCCCTGGCACGGTCACGGCAAATGGGGAAGATAACGTTCGTCTCCCCGAGGCGGCGGCGGCGTTCTACACGTGCAGGCACTTTATGAAGGGGGTCTGGTTTTGTTCCTGCACTCCAACCGGGCAAACTCCGTAATTGAAGTCAGCTGGCACCTGGGTCCCCTCGGTGCTTGTGGTCCATGGCGGCAGGCCCGAAAGCAATCACCCTCAAGTCGCTAGCAGCCATACACAGTAGAAACAGGCGTGCTGGCGGCCACCCGGCGAGACTTGTTGTCGTCGTTCCTAATAGCACTTTGGGGGTGAAAGGAACGCCTCGCGACTTCCGAGGGGAAGGGACACTCGCCACTCCGGTCGGAAAATTTGTTTTGTGTGTTTTTATGGGGTTCAGAGCCCCAAAACGACTCAGGCTATGAGGGACGGAGTAGTACAGAGTTCAGGATAATGTCGACCACCTGGGTCTCTTTACCATGCACTGACATCGCACAGTACATGGGCGCTGTTGGGATTTGAGGCCCAGCCAGAGGTGACAGGCGAGCCAGGCGAGCCAGGCAGGCGCCATCGGGCTGCCTTGACCAAAGGCGCTGGCTTCCGGAGAAGATGCAAGGAACGCTGGTGTGGGGGCGCCTCTGGAGACTGCGTCGCCGTGAACAAAAGCAACTGCTAATCCCCTTTGCCGAAGATTCTGAAAGCGGCGCTTCTACCGAACTGCGCTCTCCCGTGGATCGGAGGAGACAGCGAGCGGCGGCGGCGCCAACTCATCGCCTGCTTGCCCTTGAGCAGCCCGACAAAGCGGGGGTGGACACGGCTGATTTGTCCCTCCCTCCTGAAGAATTCATCGGTGGCCGGATTGTGCACTGTCTGCCTCCGTGTGGCTATCTCTCTAGAGATCAAAGAAACAGGCACCCATCTCAAGACGCCTCGAAACACATGCTCGCCGGTGCCGCTGTATGTCTGCAACGACGCGTCCCCGGACGCGGCACTTCGCAGATGTGACCCAAAGCTGGAAGCGGGGCCGCTTTTACTCTTTTTGCTGAGCGCACCGCCGCCCCTGGTGTGCGGCCATCACTCACGGTTAGAGTGAGTGATTTTCCAGGGGGGTGCAGCCGCCCCCCCTTGCCCCCCCCCCCCCTCCGGACGCCCATGCTGAGGGGCGACAGACGCAACGGGAGAGAGACCGAAGTTGAGGCCGGGCGCGCGAGAGACAAGCTCAACCGGATGACACGCGATTGTAGAACACTGCCGGGTGACGGCCATGACGGCCGCGAAGGCCGCAAATGTGATACGCGCCAATCTCTTTGGCTGCAGCCGTGTAGCCGCTCCGCCTCCCTCATTGCGCCGCGTGGCGCGCGCGTCTCCACCTTCTCTTTCGCGCTGAACTTGAAGCACACAGCGGTACGGTTGCTAAATCGGGCCACAGGGCGAGGGACTACCGACGTGGAAATTTCCTGGGTACTGGCACACACTGGGAACCCTGGGAACGAGAGGCTCACACGAATGCTCGAGGTTTCGTCAGCGGAGAATACGAGCCGGAGGTTCCGGAGAGGTTCACGATAGATGGGCTGGTGTCCTTTCACGACATTACTAACCAACACAGACTTCAGCGGAGAATTTACCAGCCCCCGGACAAGTAGCGCAGGAATGGGTCTGGCGAAGATTGCAGACTAGATGTTTCCTCAACCCATACGTGTTACACAAAATCTACCGGGACATTCAGCCGGAATGCAGATGGTATCAGGAACTGAAAACCTATGACCACATATAATCGAGCTTTAGTATAGCGCCTCCACCAGCCGGATATTATGCGTGATCTTTCTCTCGATCTGTGGGAGGACGTGTTGGCCAGCTCAGGACCGGTTGTCCAGACTAGGGCCCTGGTTTGGCCACCCAGGTCGCCGTCGGCCATGGGTTGATGGCCATCTAGCTTGAAATCGCTCATGTGCATACGCGTTCTGACGAAAATAAAGTTTTCCATCCATCGATCGGTGAAATCTATGACAGCGGCTGGAAGCGCTACGCACTAAATAACTAAGAAGGCATGCATCTGCGTAAATTTCCTGCCCCTGCATTGCAGACGAGCGTGACACGGCTTTCAGCTTGCCGTTTCAAGTGCTGTGAGTTAAATGCCATTCAAGGCTGCTGAAGGTAGCCTTCCAAAAAGGAGTGCGCATCTCAAATGCCGTCCTTAAGGGTCTGCAATACCTTCCTCTCTAACTTCGAAGGCGAACATGCAAGACATTCGCAAGCTAACATAGGACAGTGTTCGATTACCAGGACCTTCCGGCACGACGTATGCCAAGCCTATTCCTCCCATCTTCACAACATTACACCGTACCTCTGCTACGTTTGAAATGGATTATCGCGCTTGTGTTTTCAATTTCATCAGCGTAATAAACATAAAATCCACCAACTTCTGTCTGTTTCTCATTGATAAAATAAAACAAACATTGACGAAATATTTCCTACTGTCTTGGTACCACGCATACCAAATATCAAAAGGTCAGCTTAAAGGCCGACTTGACCAAAATTTCGTAAACAGCCTTTGCAGTGCGCATAGAGATTCATCTTGAGATGCAGCGAAAAGGAAAGAAGGACGACGTAGACACAAAGGAAACGGCGAGCGCTGACGTGTCTCTGTGTCCTTTGTACGTCTTGCGTGTCTATTTCGTCCTTGTTTCCTTTGAGCTGCACCTCTTTACGATGCTCCACCGACTGGCCCACACGAAGATATTGATGGAGGCGTATTAAAGGGAGGCTACGTAGAAAAAAAGCTTGTATTATCAAGTTGGCATTTTTGAGCGGGCACGCGCGCCAGAAGCACACGTGCGATGTTCTGTGCCTGCTCTATGGTTATAGTCTTTTTAAAAAACTGAACTGGCTTCTCCTTTCCTTTCTCATTTTTCTCCCCTTTGAAAAGTTATTCCTGCCTGTGCATAGGAATTTTGAGCAGGTGCAGTGACGCCAAGGAGCAGCTGGACGTAACAAAAATGGAGGTCTAGAGAAATAAGCGCTGTGCAGAGCGAAATAATACACCAGAAGCAAAATTTGTGTTACGAAACAAATATACATTGTTTTTCTCCCCGAGGACAGTGCATAAATGCGGCGCTGATTTTGGGCTAATTCATATTTGCGTGCCTCGGCTGGGCAATCCACTGTACGCTGCAAAATATACACCGGTTGGAAATGAACCAAACTTTATGCGCTGCTCTGATTACTGCATTTATTTAGAGCCACTTAAAGCCCGTATACTACAAGTACGGAGAAGTTTTATAAATTTATGAACCATACAGATGTCCAGATCGATGTTGGTGTCGATCCCCAGTCGACCGTACACCCACCACGAAAATCGCTGGTACGCTGTGTATAGGACTCGATTGAATAATAATGCATAACTTACAAGTACAATTCCTTTGAAAATAATATAATTTACAATAACTTATTGCGTTCAGGCCTCAGAGGTCGTAGAAACGCACCGCATTGTAATGCTAAAGCTTCGTGCATTCGAGTTCAAGTATGAACTGCGCGGGGCAGTAAGTAAGAAATACGGCGTTTAAAGTAACGCGCGTACGGCCTTCCAGGATTCTCATCCCGGCCTGCGAGTCATCGCGGCAGCAAATACCCTCGGTGCGCATCGGCCAGAACCGCACCTTCCATAAACCTTGTACCCTACTTATTGCTCATAACCTATCTGCCTTGCTTAACACACTGATCTCAGAGAATGTCGACGTTTTATATGTCTCATTATCTTGTCTGTGCAATTATTTTTTCTGCTATTGTTGATTATGTTCCCATGGTGCTGGTTTGTCATAATTGTTACTGTACATCTTTGTAATTGATTTCAGTGCATTTTTTTTCTGTGTTGCCTATTTGTGCTATTATGTAACCTATGTATCTTGTTAAATTAACTATGTTTTTTATTGCTGTGTCTCTCTGTTTTATTGTTTTTACGTGTGCTTTATTATCATTGTTTTCAAAGCAATGTACCCCGCACTGCTGCTGCTGCCAATAAGAGATTTTCGGAGTTCTCAAAGCCGTTCCTGCAGCTTTTTTCCTCAAACCTGTCATTTCTGAAATGTGTATTACTAACGGAAAATGAAGCACTTACTTCTTTATTGCAGGCCATGAAGCGACCCTGATGACGCGGAGAGCAAGCGATCATCGTCATCTAAGCGTTAACCTTCCTGCAGATGTGAAGACCTTTTGAGGTGCAGCAAAAACATCAACGCCAGCCATTTTGCCGATTTTCTTCAGGTTGTGCGAGATCCCGTGAAAATACGGGATAACCGCATCTTTATCTGTCCTCTCTTTGTTTGCCCCGCAAATCTTACTCACTGGTGCGTTCTGTTTTTCAAGCATGTTTTCGGCAAACTGATGTAAACGGAGCGGGCTGGTATCCTGCGCTACACAGGCGCTGCTCCTGATTGGAAAACCTGTATCCTACCATATTGTAACGTACTTGCTGACGAAGGGGGGCTTTATTAGCAGGCACGAAAGGGAAGGCCAGGCAAGCTGTGGCAACAACAGCGACAGACTCCACACGGCGCGAGCCCTACTTCGTCGTCGACGCCCTACTTCCTATGCGCCACTGGTGCACGCGACAGTGTGTCGGCGTCTTCGTGTCTGCGGCCGGACTTGTAAACAATAGTAATGTCAAATTCCTGGAGCCGTAAGCTCCAGCGTGCCAGGCGTCCAGATGGGTCTCGCAAATTTGCCAGCCAGCATAGGCAGTGGTGATCGGTGACCACTTTGAATGGGCGGCCGTAAAGATAAGGGCGAAACTTCATGGTGGCCCACACGACCGCAAGACATTCTTTTTCAGACTTGGAGTAATTGCTCTCGGCGCGGGAGAGAGTACGGCTAGCATAGGCGATAACCCTCTCAAGGCCGTCTTGGTGTTGAACAAGGACCGCGCCAAGACCGATGTTACTGGCGTCGGTGTGGACCTCGGTATCGGCATCTTCGTCGAAGTGCGCAAGAACGGGAGGTGTTTGAAGGCGCTGGCGGAGCGTAGAGAAAGCGGTCTGTTGCTCAGTGGTCCAGACAAAGGAGGTGGTATTCCTTGTGAGGCGCGTCAACGGCTCAGCAATCGTGGAAAAGTCCGCAATAAAGCGCCGATAATACGCACAGAGACCCAGGAAGAGCTGGACAGCTTTCTTGTCGGTCGGAACGGGAAAACGTGCGACGGCGGCAGTCTTTTCGGGGTCCGGCCGCACTCCTTCAGCGCTCACAACGTGACCCAGAAAGTTGAGCTCTTCGTAACCGAAATGACACTTCTGGGGCTTCAGGGTAAGGTCTGCCGAGCGGAGGGCTTCGAGGACAGCCCGCAGGCGCTGGAGATGTTGGTCAAACGTTTCCGAAAAAACTACGACGTCGTCCAAGTAAACAAGACAGCTTTGCCACTTGAGGCCTGTGAGGACGGTGTCCATCATCCGTTGGAACGTAGCCGGGGCAGAGCACAAACCGAAAGGAAGCACTTTAAATTCATAGAGGCCATCTGGAGTCACAAAGGCGGTTTTTTCGCGGTCCCGTTCGTCTACTTCAATTTGCCAATAGCCGCTCTTTAAGTCAATGGATGAGAAGTACTTAGCGCGCCGTAATCTATCCAGCGAGTCGTCAATGCGCGGCAACGGGTAGACGTCCTTTTTGGTCACACTGTTCAGTTTGCGATAGTCGACACAAAACCGGAGAGTGCCGTCCTTCTTCTTAACAAGGACTACAGGTGAAGACCACGGGCTTTGGGAAGGTTGAACAACGCCGTCGTCAAGCATTTCCTGAACCTGAGTTTGGATAACCGCCCGTTCTTTAGCAGAAACACGATAAGGCTGCTGTCGTATAGGGCGAGCGTCGTCATAGGTGATGATGCGGTGCTGCGTGATGGGTGTTTGACGAACCTTTGAGGAGGAAGCGAAGCACGACTTGTATTCCTTCAGCAGCTGTTCCAAAGCCAGGCGTTGCTCCCGAGACAGGTGGCAGTTTATGTCGACGTTTTCAAGGGAAGGTTCGTCAGTGCCGGCTGCCGCGGACGCAAAACAAACGGGAATATCGGTAACAGGTTCGGCAGAAGCGATAGCCGTTCCTGCAAAAAGGTGCCGGAACTCATTAGAAAAATTAGTGACCAGGACCGCAGACCGGCCACCACGAAGCGTCAGTAGACTGCGAGCGGCGCAGATGCCTTGAGTAAGCAGGAGTGAACGGTTAGCCTAGGCGACTGCTTCTGCGTCATGCAAGTCGTTGCAAGTGACTTCAACCAAAACACTGCTCCGTGGCGGCAACGTGACACTGTCTGCAGAAACACGAAAGGCGGCACTGCGGTGGCAAGAGTCGGCGAGGTGGGTCGCGTTACTGGTCGAAAAGGTGATGATTCGTCGGCGGAGGTCGATGACAGCACCATACTCCGGCAGAAAGTCAATGCCGATAATGAGATCGCGGGAGCAATTGCACAGAACTACACAACTGACGACGAACGTAGATCCCTGAATCTGAACGCGAGCCGTGCAAATACCCTTTGGAGTAACGAGATGACCACCGGCAGTACGGAGATGCACTACAGAACAAGGCGTAAGGACCTTTTTTAGAAGAGTCGCCAATTTATCACTGATAATTGAATAGTCGGCCCCGGTGTCCACTAATGCACTGACTCTGTGACCGCCGAGAAGAACAGGTATGTCCAAGGAAACGCAGCTGTTTTGGTCAGATGACGGTACTATCTGTTCACGGTCGGAGCGTAGCGGCGGCGGCGGGAGGTCTTCAGCGCAGCGACTCCCAGCGACCTCGCCCCCGAATGTCGCTGGTCTCAGTTTTCCCGGCGAGGGCTCGGCGAGCGACCCTGTACTGCTCGCGGGGAGCTGTGCGGGTTGGGGGAAGAGCGCCGCGGAGAAGATGAGCGCGGCTGATGCGGCGCACGGGCTGAAAGTCGCTGTTCCGCGAGGAAGTCTTCAATGGCTGGACGCCGGTGGCCAAACCGGGGTCTGGGCGAATCGGCTCGAAAGCCCTGCAGACCGAGGCGTCGATAAGAGCAATTGCGGTAGAGATGGCCTGGTTCTCCGCAGTGAAAGCAGAGTGGCCGGTTGTCAGGTGTGCGCCAGACATCGGCCTTCCGCAAGTGCACTCGGCGATCGTCGAAATACGGGACTGGTGGAACTGGGGACAGCGGTGCAGGAGGCGTTACTGGAATCGGCGGTGGCGAAGCTGCAGCCGGGCGTCTCGCAACTTCAGCATAGGTGGGGCGGCTGTAGTCTCTCGGCAGAGGTGGTGTTTCGACGGTAGGGCCCCTGAACGCCTGTTGCACCTCCTCGCGAACAAGAGCGGAAATCGAACCAAGTGCAGACTGCGAAGGGCTGCAAAACTTGAGGACCTCTTCACGCACGATGGTGCGAATCAGTTCGCGCAAATCGTCAGGGTGGCTCCTGGCGGTGGCAAACGATTCGGTGACTGCAGCAGCATGCACGGGCCGGTTGTAAGTCGCAGAACGTTGTTGAAGGACCTTTTCCATCGTCGCGGCCTCGGCAAGGAATGCAGCGACGGTCGATGGTGGGCTGCGCACGAGGCCTGCAAAGAGCTGTTCTTTGACGCCGCGCATGAGTTGGCGCACCTTTTTCTCTTCGGGCATGGCCGGGTCAGCTCGCCGGAAGAGCCGAGTCATATCCTCCACGTACATGGCTACAGACTCATTCGGCATTTGAATGCGAGACTGCAAAGCCCGTTCAGCCCGTTCTCGGCGATCCGTGCTGGTGTAGGTCTCCAGCAGGCGTCGGCGGAACTCATGCCATGATGTTAGCGCATCTTCTCGGTTCTCGTACCACGTACGTGCCCCATCCTCCAGGCTAAAGAAGACGTTTCGAAGCTTGGCTGCGTCGTCCCACTGGTTGAACGAGGCCACGCGTTCAAACTCGACCAGCCAGTCTTCGACGTCTTCGAGCTGACTGCCATGGAATGGTTTGGGCAGTCGCGGATTCTGCAAGGTATAGTAGGCTGCAGCTGGCATAACAGGTCGATGGGTGGGTGCTCTTGCAGTCTCCAAAAGCCCGTGTTCGGGAGGTAGGCCTTGGTTTCTCCGGCTAGCACGGTGCACAGGGGTGTCCACCAGCGAAGGACTGGAGCCCAGGGTATGCGGAGGAGTATTAGACATATACAGGGATCTTACCCAGCACCTCCACCAGACTGTAACGTACTTGCTGACGAAGGGGGGCTTTATTAGCAGGCACGAAAGGGAAGGCCAGGCAAGCTGGGGCAACAACAGCGACAGACTCCACACGGCGCGAGCCCTACTTCGTCGTCGTCGCCCTACTTCCTATGCGCCACCTGGCAATACTAGGTAGCAATATGTAGGAAGGATTTGTTGAGGACGCAGGTTAAGCACGACTGAAGAATTCCTTTCCTGACCAGCTTGGAGTGCGGACAGTGGAAATGGAGAAAGGGTTTGATGGCTCTGGGCTCAAAGGTCCAACAGACGTGTCCGGGTATGAAATGTAGTCCTATAAGTAAAAACCTTATGAAGTCGTTTTTTCTATATTGATCTCCCGTTTCTAATGGCTCAAGACACCTTGAAAACATCAAAAGATGCTTGCTTGCATTAGCTGTAAAATGATTAATTAAATTTCTTTCCTCAAATACCCTATGGGCCCTCTCGGGCATTACGTAAGGGGTGGGAGCATAAGCAGAACACATATCTTTCACATACGCACAGAAAAACACTGCTGGTAGTTAATGCGGCACTCAAGTAAAAGTCAAGAAACATGTTTACAAGGAAATGTTTAGAAATTTTTAATAACAAAAAGAAAAACGAAAGACAAAGACACTGATTGTGGATGTGTCGTGTACCAAAGTAGTTCTTTCGCTCGAAAAACTAGGATTCTAGATTGACTAGTAAAACTGAATGAAACACCGAACACTATATTATCACGGCGATCGTCGAGGGTGGTTTATTGCAGCCTTTTAGTGATCGGGCTAAAGGTGGATTCTTGTACTTTTCTGACCGGACGAACATGGGATTAACTTTTTAGGCGGGATGGATGTGGTGTGAGGCATCCTGGGGTCAAATGATGTGTTGATGTGATAGAGTGTGTGAAATAAAGGAAATCTAGCGAATATTGTGCGCATTGCGAGTAACCGTATTGCAAGGCATCGGTGGAAGCCCGCGGCGTTGTTAGGACCATCCCTTTCTGCGGTCCCGGCGCCCTGAAGAGGCGACCTCCTCGTTAACCTCCGTCGTGTGTGTGGTCAAGAAGCGCACAAGGCGACGCAGGCAGACGCTGACCAGCTAAGGCAGCGACAGAGTTAGAAGGAAGGATGGGGAACGTTTTCCCGGAACAGTCAAGGCCCAGTTTGCGGGAACGATGCGGCTGCGTGCGAAAGCGCTGGTAGGATCGCACGGTTTGCTAATGGTCCTACGTGGAGTTGTCTCACACCCGAGGCGTCGCCCCGCCGAAGCCGCCTAACGCCGTCCACCCCCTCGTCCTGACATAGCAACGATCCTCTGAATTGGAAGGCCGGCAGAGCCATTGTAAGGTGAATTCCGCTGGACGAGACTGGTCCAGGCGCTTGCTCTTGACTGGGAGTAATCAAGCGTGACGTTCGGTCAGCAAGGATGAGGCTATAAGGCTCTGTGACGGTTCTAAAGCCCGCAGACGTTCCATGTCAACAGATCACGGGAAACGGGCTGGCATAACAAGACACAGCTGGGCAAAAAAGATGCCACTGCACGTTTAAGGGCAGCAAAGGCAGGGTTTGTGCCATATCCTGGTATTCGGGGGACGCCTGTAAACAGTCGCGATGAAGGCGAGTAGCGTAGAAACGCGGTTCAGCGCTTCCATTTGTTACTCCCGGCGGTAGTAATTAATTTGTGGCCGATGATTCCCTTAATGGTTGGAACCGCCAGGGTAACAAATCATCAGGAATCCGGCAACACATTGGAGTGTTTTTGGTGTCTTTTCATATGTTTTCCTCTTTTTTATTTCGTAGAAGAGGGGGTTTTGAAACTTGCACAGATTGGAAGTCATGCAATGCAGTTTGTAAAGCAATCAATTGTTGAGATTGCTGTGATTTGGTGATGCAAAATATAGGCTAGG
Source organism: Amblyomma mixtum (assembly GCF_055824585.1). Classification (NCBI taxonomy): domain Eukaryota; kingdom Metazoa; phylum Arthropoda; class Arachnida; order Ixodida; family Ixodidae; genus Amblyomma; species Amblyomma mixtum. The sequence goes on along the minus strand of NC_143021.1, from coordinate 154,742,867 downwards.
CTACTGGATCTTTAAAATCGGGCATCGAAGCCTGGAAAACTGTTCTGAGCAAGATTTAGGTCCCTAGCGCCTTCGCGAGTACGAAGACAATATGAATCGAGCTGCTTTATTCTGGGCGGTTTCAAGTAGATCCGTTAGGCTGATTTGGTAGGGATTCCAAAACACTGATGCGTATTTCAGGGAAGTACGAATGAGGAGATGGAATGCTGCAGGCCTCATTTTTCTATCGGCCAGATATATGCGTCGTTTCAGAAAGCCAAGTTTCATTTGCCCTCTATGTGTAATATATTCTATGCGCTCACTCCATGTTAAATGAGAATGCAAGAAAACGTCGAGGTACTTGCACGTTGAATGCGAGTCTACTATGCTATCATTTATTAATACGAAAGCAATAGATGGCTCAATCTGAAGGTCATGTTCGCAAAAGTGTTCGGCGAAATGTGTTGCCAAATGGCGTCCGTGCTACGTGTTCACAACTTGAATGTGTAATTGTGTTTGAGTGCGATGCAATGGATTGAAAAATAAATGACCGGCTTAATATGTCGTGATGAAGACTGGCGAGGTCATGTTGTTATATAGGTAATGCCAATTAATAAAAAGTAATTATTGACAATTCACAAAAATTAATTGAGGCAAATGAAATTTATGATGATAACAATAATGCAAGTGATGAGGAAGATGAGTGAAGACGTCATACCAAAGTCGTGGCAAGATGAAGCCAAAATTTTGGTCTCGTTACAAAGTGTTGACATGATACCCAAGTCACCTGGCAAAGATGACACAAAAAATTCAGAAGTCACAGGAGATTATTGATGTCATCATACCCAAGTAACCGAACAACACTAGGAGAAAGAAATTGTCAAAAAACAGTTCACATGAGTTGGCCTAAAAAATTGCTACTTGATGCAGCGCTAATAGCAGTGATTTGAGAGATTTCAGTTTCGCACCCACTTGCTTTCGCATTTTCCCAGTGCGGGTCACCGCAATCCAGTCAGAGTTTTTATGTATTTTTTTAGACTTTGAAAACGAAGTGAACTTTGAGTATTTAGTTCTGTGCTTTTTAATTTGCTTCAGCATTCTGAAGCAGCATTGTTGCATGTTGCACAGCACTGCCGATGTTGCACAGCACTGCCGATGTTGCACAGCACTGCCGAACATTTGAGAAATTGAAGATGCGGCGAATAACACCGAAGTTCGGTCTCTTGGGCACAGTCACAAAAGTCGCCGCAATTGGTACTGCTTCCGCAAGTGATCTTGCCTCCACTATCCGCCAGACAGTTCGAGAGGAATTGTCCCGCTGCCAGACACCGCCGTGTGACCACGCGTTCGTTTTTCTGCAGCGGCCGGTAGAGCCGATTTATATCAACGCAACGAACATCGCTGCACAGCGAACGCCTCAGTATTCTCGACCGCTCAAAGGTCAGAGGTCGCAACAGGACCAACGGTGCTACGAGCGGCCACCACCTGTTCACGACGAGAACGAACTATGTGATGTCTTCTCAGTGGGTCCCGGCATCGATGGATTCTACCAGCCACGAACCTTTGAACGCCAGCCTCTTGTTGGTTTTCGCTGCGGGAATCTCAGACACATTTCAAGATTTTTCGCCGCCGTCAACCTTCGCGATACGGGCCATTAACCTTCACAGCCCGACCGGCCTACAAGAATGCATCTACCACGACTTCGCACCCCTTCAACAAAACTTCGGCACACTACCCTTCAGACTCATCCCCGGCGTCGTATTGGAGTGTGACTCTCCTCCTGCGCTTCGCACGCGGCAGTCTCCGTCACGTCGTCCGGGAAACTAGCCAGCGGAACGGATAGAGGTGAGGCCACTGGACGTCCGCTCTGTTCCGATATCCCTCGTCCTGTTTGAATGCTTAAGAACAAAGTTTGTGTGGTCATTACTGGTGTGTGTGTGTGCGTTAGCTCTCGTTGATGCAGATGCAACAGTTTCTGTGATCAGTAGAAGGGCTTGCTGGGACGCAAAGTTATCTTTAAATACGATGAAACCTCGACGTTTTGTGGAGCGAGTGGCGAACCGTGGCGTCCTCTAAGAGTGTGTAATCTGGAAGTTGAATTGGGTGGAGCTGTTTTTCAAGCGTAATTCTTCATTATCTCTACCTTTACTCATGACGCCATTTTAGGAATGGACTTTCTGAAGCTGTGTGCAGCAGCAGTTGAGTGTGTAAGTAATATGCCATCTCGGATACAAAAACTACCTGTAGCTCCCTGGCTGCGTGCGGAGGCACAAAGGAATTGCCTTTAAAGCACCATGGAAAGTCAAGGGAGTTCACAGTTTCTTGGGGTTATGTACCTATCTACGGCGTCTTATTCACCGCCTTGCCGACATTGCCTATCCGCTGACGTACATTCTCAGCAAAGGAGCTTCGCTTGAATGAAGTCCCGAGTGCGATGCCTCCATCTGCCAGCTGAAACTTCCTTTGACCTCACATCCCGACCTCCGGCATGTCGAGCCCTCCGCACGAACAGAAGTTTTTTCTCATTCTAGTGGTGTTAACATCGGCGCTGTTCTGGTGTTTAACGACGCGATGACCGAGAGCACGTTATTGCGTATACGCGAGGCACTGCCTCAGCAAGCCAGAGCGCAAGTACACTGTCACGGAACAAGAATGTCTTGCTGTGATCTCCGTGCAGAGATTCCGATCATAACTGTATGGCCACCCATTCACCATTGTTACTTATCATCCCTCCTTCTGCTGTATCGTAAATCTCAGGGATCTATGCGGTCGCCTCGCACGCTGGGCCTTACGTCCGCTGGAATATGGCTTCAATGTCGTTTTCAAGAGTGGGTGAAGACCTCCGATGCAGACTGTTTTTCGCGAATGGCGCTTCCCTCGACAGATTGTGACAGTGACAATTTCGACCATTGCACCTCAGCTATCGTTCCAGAGGTACCTGACGTTCAAGTGTTTAAAACTGATCAGCGTGAAGATCCGGCTCTACAATTCCTGTCTGCCTCTGCGCGCAACCAGGGAGCTAGTCTGCTTTTGTATCCGCGATGGTCTGTTATAGATGAACTGCTCCCTGGTGGGCCCACGATACCTGCTCGTTGTTCTAACAGCTGTGCGCTCCAGCATTTTGGGTGTCATTTTGGGTGCCTCCGGACATGTGGGATCGGCTCCAACGCTCCATCGAGCTTAAGAGCGGTTTTACTGGCTGAAATTGCGTTCCACGACAAAACGATATGTGGTCAGTTGCACGCAGTGTCAGCGCCAGAAACGCCCTACCTATGCTCCACCTGACCTGCTTCACTCTGTGACACCTCTCAGCAGTCCGTTCGAGCAGGTTGGAATTTATGTCCAAATCTCCAAATGGCAATCGCTAGATCGTGGTCTGTACGGGCTACCTGACACGTTGTTGTGAAACGGCTGCTCTACCGCGGCTACCGCGCACCAAGTGTCGCTATTTTTTCTGTGCTCTATCCTCTTACGGCATGGGCCACCGCAAGTAGTAATCAGTGACCGAGGCCACCAATTCACGGCCGGTATCGTAGAAGAGGTGCTACGTTTGTGCACAGTTACCAACCGGCACTCAGCGCCACATCATCCACGGACAAGCGGTTTGACGGAACGCTTAAACAGAGCACTCACCAACATGCTTGCCAAGCATGTGGACTCTGACCATAAGAACTGGGACACCACACTGCCCTTCATCATATACGCCGTCAATACAGCCGCTCATGAAACAACCGGCTGCAGTCCATTCTGCCTACTGTACGCTCGCCCGCCTCCCTACACCCTTTACACCACCCTACCATTTTCTCCCCGTGACAACCTGTGTATCACCAAGATCCCCTATTTAGCTGAAGAAGGTTGTCGGATTGCCCGCCTGTGATCCATTGCTTCTCAGGAGGGCTTCAAAGACTGCTACGATAGACACCATCGGCACGTTGTCTACGCTTCGGGTGATATTGTCTGGCTTTGGCACCCAGTCAGGTGCCGCGTCTTGCACCAAAAGCTGCTGGCCCACTGCTATGACACTTACGTGATTGTGGCCATTATTAGGGTCCTCACATATCAGATTGCGTGCCCCACTGCCACTGGCCGACGTTCCGAGAAAACTGAACTCTCACATGCCGCTCGTCTGAAGCTATGCCACTCCTGGGACGCAACATAACTCGCCCGGCGGGCTTCGTCTGCGTTGGGGGGGGGGGGGGGGGGGGGGGAATGCCACGGACGAGCGAAGACGAAGGAATGGAAGTGCGAACGTGGTGGATGTGGAGGCTGTTGGACGCCATGGGGAACTGGCTTGGTGCACCTAGTGCGCCCGGTTTGAACCGACTTTGAGCAAAGCTTTTGCTCCTGTAACAATATTATAAATAAAAGCGGACATATTTCTGAACCCCGAGGGGCGCACAATTTGTCGAGGGTTGGCCTGGAGATATACTCATTTAGTTTAACCACCTGAAAAAAGGCTGGTTAGAAGTTCTCAAAGCCATCGTCTCATTTCATTATCTAGTTCGATATTACGGATTTTAGTAAGTAATAGTCGTTTGTGAGGTGCACTGTGAAACGCCATCAAAAATCTGCGAAATACCAGCAGCATAATCAGACAAGCGCAGAGAAGTATAAAATACAGTTACCAACTCGTAAACCTGCGTTTGGCATGAAAGCTTCGGAAGAAAACCACGCTGGTTGTTTTAAAATCAAGTTATTTTGGATCAGATGGGCCAAAATGGGCCTGCGGAGAATGTGATCAAGCAGTGGCCAACTAACTGAGATCAGCTAAATAGGCCTGTACTTGCTGAAAACAGTACTATCACCAGTATTAAGTATTGGCAGAAGATCAGCTGCTTTTTCTTCATCCAGCACACATCCAGACTCAAATGATTTGAAATATTAGTGAATTTTGAAATGTATGCCACAGGTTTTCTGTGTATACGCCTGCGATGTATCTAACAAACTGCTCGCCGCATTCTTCTGGCTTACAGAGGTAACCGTCTTTACCTAGCATAGTTGCAACCGACTAATTTTGTTTCGGGTTTGCAGTATTACAGATCTTTTTCGGGTATGTTTTTTAAGAGTTTGGGTAGGGTGCAATTAAAATATTTCTGCTTTGCTCCAATCAGTTTTTTGTTTGTTTGGAGATTTCCTGGTACTCTTAGCAGTCTTCAGACAGATTTGACCGACTCAATTTCCTATAGGCCCTTTCCTTCCTTTTCATGCATCTTTTGACTTCACGGATGAACCATGGGCCACCTATAAGTATTGCTACTGAAGATTTGGGCAAACAGGAACTTTTCTCCATATTTAAGCTCATCGCGGAATAAGCCTCAGTTTTCATTATATATACGGCACGCAAAGCTTGACAGAAACTCTATTACAAAACTTTGCAACATACCATTCATTTTTTCAGTGTCGGTTCGTATTTGCATAATTTTTTTTCTTGTCATTGTGTTGTAGACCGAATGAGCAATGCACGACGCTGTGATTACTAAATTCTTACAAAATTTGAGCACATGCTATACCCAGATTGGTTGTCAGGATGAGGCAAGTTGATACTGGTATTTAAAAACACACTGCCTGACGTTCATAAAACCTAGATCACTACTACCATGACAAATGACATTGCGGGGCAAAGGCCCCCCATGTCTCCCCAATTAATCTTGCCCTTTGCCAGCTGCAGCCACTCCACTCGCGCAAACTTCGTGATCTCATCCGCCCACCGAACTTTCAGCAGCCCCCTGCTATGGTTTCCTTCTCCTGGAATTATCTCTGTTACACTCAAGGACCAGCGACTATATTGCCTTCGCATTATATGCCCGGCCCAAGCCCTCGTCTCTCTCGTGATTTTGTCATGGATGTTATTAATCCGCGTTTCTTCTCTCACCCTTTTTCTCTGAACTTTCAACCTATCATTTTTCTTTCCATAGCTCGCATCGTTGTCCTTAACACAACCGGAGCCCTTTTCGTTAGACTTCAGGTTTCTACCCCATAGGTGAGTGTCAGTTAAGATATAGATGTTGTTTACTTTACTCTGAGGAATACTGATAAACTGCCATTCATAATCTGGGAGAACGTGCCATATGCGCTCAATCCATTCCTATTCTTCTAGTTAGCTTCCTCTCATGATCCGGATCAGCTGTCATTACCTGCCCTGAGCAGACTCATTCCCTTAGCACTTCCAGCGCCTGGCTACCAATTGTCAACTGCTCTTCCCTTCTGAGGCAATTGGACATTACTTTTTTTTAGGTTAATTTTCAGAGCTACAGTCCTCACCTTCCTGACTGACGCAGTGACCATGGTGTGCAGTTCATCTCCTGAGCGACCTAGCAAGGCAATGTCTTCACGGAATCGAATATTAATGAGGTATTCTTCATTAACTCTTATCCCCAGCTGTTTCGAATCCAGGTGCGGGATCACCTCCGGTTAAACCGCCGGCGAATAGCATTAGAGAGATCGTGTCACTCTGCTTTAATCTAATTCTTAGTAGAATTTTATTGCTGACTTTATGGAACACTGTGGTAGCTCAGCAGTCTTATATTGTCACGCAGTACTTACGGCTGTACAGGTATGAGGTATACAGTGAAATTTGCTGATCTGAGCCCACAGGAGACGAAATGTCTGGCATCGGCGAATGTCGGACTTTGGATGATGGGGACGCGCACTGATTGTACAGCAGGACATGTCACGCAGTGGTGGCGGCAGTCAAAGCAGTGATGAAGACAGCTAAAGGTTCTTCCAGAACAAAACTGTTGATTAGGCTGACCTGCGCACACAGTGGACTGATTGACTCGGCGGCGGCAAAAGCAACGAGCGTGCTCGGCGGTCGTCGAACAGAATGCATGTCGCTCTTAGCTTTGCGCAACTTAAAGATGACAACGAATTTTGGAGATAGGGCGTGCAAAATACCCACGACAGTCTGTAAAACCATAGAATCACTTCAGCCTGGCTGCGATTCTTCGAGAAAAATCTGGTCGCGGCTTCCATCCCAAATAAAGCGATAAGCCGCGCCCTGGCGGCGTTCAACACGAAAAAACAAATACCATTCCAAAGGACCGCGCATTACCTTCCTCTTCAAGCAGCATCAACCCAGTCATTTACAATGAAATTCAGTGAGTGCAAAATAAACACTGAGAACGCAAACATGTTGAGTCATTCAGCGGCGCACAACATGGATTTAGCCGTGCCACATGTACAACTTCTGAGCGTGTGCGGCGCCGATGTGATGCTGTCGCTCCGTCGGGGGCCACATAGCAGTCTAGCTGTCGAAGCCAACGAATGATCGTGTAGTGGCCGAATTAGCGGCCCTGAAGGTTATCGCTCAGTCGGTGTCGGTGCATGGCGTTCACATCCATACACGGTCACCTGGCTTCTATTTTACATTGCTTCGGCACAAGTTGTACAGCCGGGCTTCAGTGCGTTGTTGGTGTTTGATCCGTAATCGGTCAAGTCGTCGAGCTTCTTGTGCGTGCTGAAGGTGGCAGTGACGGCGATGTTATCTTCTGTAACGTGGGGCATGGTGGCGTCGAGTGTTGCCATGGCCTTCCTGCCATTGATAAGCCTAAAAGGTGTCACCTGTGTGGTCTGTTGTACCCCGGTGCTATAGACGAACACCGCATGAGTCAGCACGACATCCCAAGTCTTGTGCTCGGCGTCGGCATACAGGGCAAACTTGTTCGGCTATAGTCTTGTTCAAGCGCGCCGAAAGACTGTTGGGCTGCAAATGGCACGCAGTTGTTCTCCGGTTACTTGTTTTAAGGCAACAGCCTTTAATGCCTCATCGTTGTCGACAGACGGTTGCCAGCAGAGGTGTCACGCTTTTTCTAGTCAGACCAGAAAAAAATCTCTGTACACAATGGGATCTGAACTACCATCCTTCCGTTCCGCAGCCGAGCGTGCTAATGGCTACGCTACTTCCTGGCAACGCATATCTCTTTCTCCTCGTCTAGGACGCTGGAGAGTGTTTCCAGAAATGCGCCGAATCATACGGATGCCTCCTAAACGCACTCCAGTGTCCCCAGCATTTAAGATTCACAAACAATTGTGTACTTAACATCTTAACCACACATCAATGACACAAGCAATAACACCGTGCACCACACTGTAGATCAACAACGTGCTCCCCCTAAATTTTTGTTGAGTGTACCGCAGGATGGCGTGCGTCCGCTCCACCGTCAACGCCGAAATGGCACTTTGGAGGTGCCGTGTTGCACAATGATGCATTCCGGGAAAAATTTCGCTACTTCTGCTGCTGTTTCGTTAGGTGGGGCTTTTGCCTCAGCGTAGCGCGTCTGGTAATCGGTCGCCACAATGATTCCCTTGTTGCCAGATGCTGACCTTTGGAGAGGGCCTTTTGAGGAGAGGCGCTCGAGCTGGTAGGTCCTAGGAAGGCGTAATCATCGTCGATCGGCGGCTGTGCATCTACAGAGGCTCGTGACAGGCAGTCAGCGTCAGAGTGCTTGCGTCCGTACTTGTGAACGGTGGTGACGTCGAACTCTTGGAGTCATAAGCTCCATTGTGCGAGGCGGCCAAACGGCTCCTTCAATGCGGCTATCGAGCACAGCGCGTGATGGTCAGTGACAACTTTGAAAGGCTTGCCGTACAAGCCTTGGATGTGACCCGCGATATCTTATGACACTACTTCCCTGTCGTGGAATATTACGCGTCTCTCTCGTGGAATATTTGGCCTCCGCTTTGATAACACGCTTCTGGCGTACTCTGTTACTGTCTCGCGGCATTTGTGCTTCTTCAAGCGAACGGTGCCTAGTCCCACGCTTCTGGCGTCTGTACGATTATCGGTTTCGGCTTTTTCGTCTAAGTGACCAAGCACGGGAGGCAAATCGAATCAAAGTCAAAAGAGCTACTCCTGGGGCTAGTTGGAAATACATAAGCGCTTCGTCCTGTGTGTTCTTCCCTTTTCCGTGTTTTTATAGCGCTCACCAATTCCTTCAAGTATGGAATCGAAGCTTAAGTTCCTGGTATGCTTCAAATTTCGAAGCTTCCCATCTGAATGGCACATCGGACTTAGCTTCCTCAAAGCCTGGCGAAGAGGTAAACGCTCTTTACAAACCGTCGGTATTACGCGAAAATCTCCAGGAATTGGGCCCACAGATTTTTTTAGGTTCGGCTGTGGAAACTCTGCGATAGCGGCGTTTTTCTGCGGGTCCGCTGTATTTCATCGTTGCTTACGATGTGCCCTAGAAACAGTAGCTTCTCCCAACAAAGTAACACTTCTCTGGCTTGAAGGTTAGCCCTCATGACTTCATTGCCTCGAGCACGGTTCGCAGCCGTTTAAGATGATCGTCAAAGGTCTACGAGGAGACTAATACGGCATCTATGTATACGAGAAAAATTTGCCACTTGAGGCCCGCCAGTACTGTGTACATTATACGCTGAACGCTGCTGGGAGCAGAACAAAGTCCAAATGGCATTAACTTGAGCTCCTAGAGGCCATCAGGAGTGACGAAGGCGGCTTTCTCCCGGCCTATTTCATGTACCTTGATTTGCTGATACCCGTGGTTTAAGTCCTCGGACAGGAACTGTCTGGCGTCGCACAGGCTGTATAGGGGATCGTAGATGTGGGTTAGATAATAGACAACTTTTTTCGTTGCGCTGTGCAGTCGGCGGCTATCGATGCAGAATCGGCTATTACGATCCTTCTTCAGGAGGACGAATCAGGGCTCCAGGGGTTCATCGATGGCTGGATAGCATCGTCGCGTATCATTTCATCCTGTTGGTCCTTGATGGATTGCTGTTCTTGCGGCAGCACACTGTAGGGGCTTTGGCGGCGAGGCCGTGTGCGCTGGTCGGTTTGTGTGGAATTTGGCAGTCGGCCTAAGCCAGACATTGAGTGATGAGAACGAGCACTCGCTGTAGAGCAGGGCATGCCACCTAGTGATAACGGCAGTTCAGGAAGTGATGAAGACAGTGAGTTAAATGTTCTTCTGAAACAAAACCGTTGATTGTGCTGACCTGCGTCCACAGTGGTCTGAATGACTTGGCAGCGGCGAAAGAGACAAGCGTGGTCGGTGATCGTCGAAGGGAATGCCCAAAGCTCTCGGCCGTGCAAAATTTAAAGCTGACAAGGAGCTTTCGAGATATGGCGTACAAAATAACCGCATCAGCCTGGAACAACGTAGAATTACTTCAACCTGGCCGCAATCCTTCGAGAGAACTCTGGCCGCGTCTTCCATCAAAAATAAGAGTTTAAAAATTAGCGCTGCCGGCATTAAACACGTAAAAATAAACAGTGCAACTAATACCTCCCAGTATTTTCACTTAAGACTCGCCTACAACCTGGTTCCGCACCGCCTGCATAACTGCTGCATAAGATACTGAAGTTGAAAGAGTGTTTAGCTTTGATGCGGTTTATTATTTTTGATAACTGTGACAACGAATCTTTTACTGCTTGCGAAGCATGCACTTTTTCAGGTTTTCGAAGTGTCTTGAGGTCATTCGAACTGACGCATGAATTATCAGAAAACTACTTCATAATGTTTTTAGATATCATCATCATCAGCTGCAGCAGCAGCCTGACTACACACATTGCAGGGCAAAGGCCTCTCTCATGTCTCTCCAATTAACCCTGTCCTTTGTCAGTTGCCGCCACTGTATCCCCGCAAACTTCTTAATCTCATCCGCCCACCTAACATTCTGCCGTCGCCTGCTACGTTTACCTTCTCTTGGAATCCACTCCGTTACCCTTAAGGACCAGCCGTTATCTTGCCTTCGCATTACATGCCTTGCCCAAGCCCATTTCTTCCTCTTGATTTCAACTAAGATGTCGTTAACCCGCGTTTGTTCCCTCCCCCACTCCGCCCTCTTCCGATCTCTTAACGTTACACCTATCATTTTCCATTGCATAGCTCGCTGCGTTGTTCTTAACATAAGCTGAACCCTCTTTGTTAGCCTCCACGTTTCTTCCCTGTAGGTGAGTACCGGTAGGATACAGCTGTTGTATATTTTTCTCTTCAGGGATATTGGTAAGCTACCATTCATGATCTGAGAGAACCTGCCATATGCGCTCCACCCCAATCTTATTCTTCTAGTTATTTCCCTCTCATGATCCGGATCTGCGGCCACTACCTGCCCTAAATAGACATATTCTCTTACTACTTGCAGCACCTTGCTGCGAATTGCGAACTACTGTTCCCTGGCTAGGCTGTTCAACATTACTTTAGTTTTCTGCATGCTAACTCTTAGCCCCACCGTTCTGTTCTGCCTGTCTAACTGATTGATCATGCTTTGCAGTTCTTGTCCTGAGTGGCTTAGCAAGGCAATGTCATCAGCGAATCGCAAATTACTCAGGTATTCTCCATTAAGTCTTATCCCCAACAGTTCCTATTCCAGTCACTGGAATACCTCCTGTAAGCAGGCAGTGAAGAGCATTGGCGAGATCGTGTCTCCCTGCCTGACACATTTCCATATTAGAATTTTATTGCTGACTTTATGGAGAACTATAGCAGCTGTGCAATCGTTATAAATATCTTCCAATATTTTCACATAACACTCTTCCACACCCTGATTCTGCAATTCCTGCATGACAGCTGAGGTTTCCACTGAGTCAAATGCTTTCTCGTAATCAATGAAGGATATATATAGCGCCGCCGCGGTGGCTCAGTGGCTATGGTGCTCGGCTGCTGACCCGAAAGACGCGGGTTCGATCCCGGCCGCGGCGGCTAGAATTTCTTTGGAGGAGAAATTCTAGAGGCCCGTGTACTGTGCGATGTCAGTGCACGTTAAAGAACCCCAGGTGGTCGAAGTTTCCGGAGCCCTTCACTACGGCGTCTCTCATAGCCTTAGTCGCTTTGGGACGTTAAACCCCATAAACCAAACCAAACCAAGGATATATATAGGGGTTGGTTATATTCTGCGCATTTCTCTATCATCTGATTGATAGTGTGAAGGTAGTCTATTGTCGAGTATCCACGAAAGCCTGCCTGATCATTTGGTTGACTAAAGTCCAAGGTTGTCCTGACTCTATTAGCGATTGCCTTAGTAAATACCTTGTAGGCAACGGACAGTAAGCTGATTGGTCTGTAATTCTTCAACTTTCTTATAATTAAGATGTTAGCGTTCTTCCAAGCTTCTGGTACTCTCGAGGTCACAAGGCATTGCGTATACAGGGTGGCTATTGTTTGTAGCACAATCTCTCCTCCGTCCTTCAACAAATCTCCTGTTACCTGATCCTCACCAGCTGCTTTCCCTCTTTGCATTGCTGCTAAGGCTTTCTTTACTTCCTCCTTCGTTACTGGCGGGATGTCCCATTGCTGTACTCGACATTTTCCAACCGGACACGTGTGCGGGGCTTTAAGAAGAGAGACAAAAAAATTCTTGCTGGCTTTCCATTCTGAGCATCAGAATCTGGTTGAGAGAAGAATTGGGCAATCGTGCTGTACCAGTGCCCTCAGTAAATCTTGCCTGTGTATTGTGGGATACATCTTTTCACACTAGGTGCAGCGCTTGTATTGCGCAGGATACCAGCCCGCTCTGCTGACGTCAGTTGTCCAAAATATGCTAAAAAAATAGTTCAACGTAGCAGCGAATGAGCAGAATGAGGCTTCTCTGCTCCTGAAATGCCCTGCCGAATCTACTGAAGCGCTATCGCTAAGGTCACCACCATCGCGAGTTCTATGCGAAACCAGTAGCACTTTATAGTGTGACAAATCAGTCTTTATTCTGCTGGCCTGCGGTAAACAGTACAAAGGGCAGGAAGGAACATGCCTTAACGAGATGCTATGGAAGAATGCTGGAGGTGTGAATTAGAAGGCAGAGAACAAAATGATTAAGCACATTCTGGAATCCTGTAAGTGCTTCTCAGCGCTTCAAAACACAACAGTCCTGCGCTGATGTTGAAGGCAGCTTGGAAGGAAAATAGTGGAAGCCATCGAAATTGAAAGCTCCGGGAATACGCAGGTCAGCAATTCATCTATATCGCTCAAAGAGAAAACGATCAGGTACGTTAGACATAAGAAAACTCAATGATCATGATATGAGGAACGCCGTAGTGAAGGGCTCCGGAAATCTCTACCACCCCGGGTGGTCGAATTTTCCAGAGTCTTTCACTAAGGCGTTCCTCATAGGCTGAGTTGTTTTGAGACGTTAAAGCCCCATAAACCAAACCAAAGCAAATTATTCACCCAGTTTAATGCTAGGGCGGATGTGATAACTAAGGCGATATGATAAGCCTGAACGGTGATTTCCTTGTTTTGTTAAGAGCAGTCACTACATAATAGGAGTCTAATTTCGATATAAACAGCATTTGTTCGCTGACCTCTTATGCCAACAATTCTGGAAAAAAGCATTTTTATACGAGAAAGAGTTTATGAACGCAACTGTTTCATATAATTAAGAATTTAAATGCCGAAATCAATGTTTCCCTAGATCTTCAATCAAGAGGATTGCATTTTTGTTGCTATTAACGTTTTGGGGATTGTCAAAGGCGTTCCCCATTGATTTTCTTTTGCAGGCATAGCTGGCTGGTTTATTGGTGTTTAACCTCCGGAAGCAACTCAGGCTATGAGGGACGCCGTAGTGGAGGGCTCCGGAAATATCATCCACCTGGGGTTCTTTAACGTGCACTGACATCGCACAGCACACGGACCTCGAAAATGTCACCTTCATCGAAATTCGGCCGCCGCGGCCGGGACTGATGCCGAGTCTTTCGGGTCAGCAGCTGAGCGCCGTAACCACTCAGCCACCGCGGCGGGGTTCAGCAGACTTAACTGCTGCATGCGAGGGATGAAGAAAGTTTAAAAGACAGATTTTTCTACCGATCGTAACAATGGACCCTTAAAATATTTATTTTTACAAAATTTCCTTACAATAAACTAAACTTCAATTTTTTTAGAGATGGGAGATTAGGATGGTCCTGTCCACTTCGTTGTCTCTTTTTGTCCCCGTCTCTCTGTGCTAGAAATTAGGTTGAAAAATAAGCTTTACCTCTACTATGTCGAGTAACGAAAGACCTGTTAATGCACCTGAGGCCTGCGGTACTGAATTGGTTGGGTACAACCGCATAACAAGGCATATAGTGTGGTTGCCTGAAAATCAAATCCAAATGGACTTGTCTCCTTGTCTGCAACGCTGACCAGCTTTTTTGACGGAATTCACACGTCGCCGCTGATATAGCGAATATGCGGATGTACCCGAATATGCGTAGGCGGTCAGCGCATGGAGCTCAGTCTGGAGTAATTAACTTGCATATGCAATCTCGGCTCTTTGTAAAAAATGAGATACTGGTTTTGTTTGCACGCTAATCTGCCAATGTTGCTTGGGTTACGTTTTCTTTTTAGCGCCCTTTGAAAGCACATGGTGAAAAGATCAATGACGCGGTTAGCCACCAGGTTACCTCTCCCAAGAGGCCCAAATCTGTTATGCACTGTGCCGAGTACCAAGAGCAGCTGCTGCCTACATTCATCACCTATTACACAACAATGAAAAATTGCGGCTTGGCAGTTGTGTATAGCGCTCTGAGAAGCTTAACTTATCTGTGAAAGATCGCTATTAGAGCAAAGTGAGCATTGGCACGGCAGGCATACAAAGAAGTATTTTCTTTGTGAGCATATTTAGCGCGCTTTCTTGATTGGTTGAGGAGAACTCTACCTTCTATAGTGCTTGAAGAAACCGATGAGAATGAATATAGGCATGCACCAAAAATTTAATGCTTAAACTGAAAATGATTTGTGTACTAGCGTTCTTTAGTGGGGTCAATTTCTGTACGAAATGGTCGGAAGTATGAATGCAAACAAGAATTTAGTATGTGAAGCCATGGCCGTTTGTGTGCTAGCGCTCTCTAGGGGAATGCTGCTTCATCAGACGGTGAGGTAGAGATTTAAAACAGCAATTTTTTTGCGAACACATAGTCATTTGTGCGCAAGTGATTTCGAGTGGCTAGAGCTTCTGCATCAGATTGTGCTAAATAAGAAAGCCCGTAAAAGAGAATTTGTTATGTGAAGCCCCTAGCGAGCTCTGTTGGGCACAGGTGCTGCTTCAGATGGCGTGAGATATGCATGCAAACAAGAGTTTATAACGGGAAGCGGTAGTCTATTATATAATAGCGCGCTCTAGCGGGGACAGCCTAGGCATGCAAACAAAAATGTCTTATGCCAAGCTACAGTCTTGTTTACAGGCCCTGAGTAGTGAGGAGAGCTCCTGGATCTGAAGTTCTGAACTAGGCATGTAAACAAGATTTTGTTACTCGAAGCCACACTCTTCTGTGCACTACCGCTCTTTAGTGTGGGCAGCTGCTACATCGTACGTTCTGAATTGCGCACTGAAGACATTACTAGCTCACAGCTAAGGCGGCACTGAAAATGGGATGTGTTGCCGGTGGCGATGCTCCGGGTGACTACGATGGGCTCGGAAATGCCTAACATTTACTATGCAAATATCTCGCGAAATAGCGCCTTTATGATACTCACGTAAGTTTGCGGGGTATTTGGCCTCACGAATGGTTATTAGAAGCTCGCATGATTTTCGACTTTTCCAATATTTATTATATTGCAGCAATACAATTTATCTTTAGACCTAATCTGAGGAGCTCAAAAGCAGGGAAACCAATCTGACAAGACCTTCTTTTATAAGATTCAAATTTGCTAGTCATTAGCCAAGCCAGTACCACATTCTTTATTTTAACCACGCATCAATCGTACACTTCATTCAACCGCTGTCTCGATGACCTTATATTTCCGCTCTATGTGGCAACAAAAAAAAAGATACGTGGAGCGGAAAAAAGACACAGACACCATGAGAGACAGAGACACGACACAACGAGAGCAGCAACTTTCCGCAGTAATGCATCAACTAGCCAACATCAAGTGTCCCGCTTGCTATCTTGTGCGGATGTTGCTGCGTTACCTCAGATACGTACCTTCTGTTCCACGATGTATTTTCCCTCCTTTTAAAGTATTTCCAATCGAAAGGCTGAAATGAGAAAGATAAATATCATTTAACGAGAGGGAACTTATGAAAGATGTATTTTAAAGAACCTGAAACTTAAATAACGCGTTCTTGGGATTATTATGCTTGAGCATTACAGATACGTTTACTTATTTCCAATAAAATTGTGATCACTGCTAGAAAAATGTGCTCCTGGGGCGCGATTACGAGTTGCTCAAAATCGTCTCAATCGGAAAGTGTCTCAAAAAGTGTCTCATTTGCCCCGTTCCTATTGGTCGGTCGTGACCAGCGGCCATATTGTTTTTTTGCGTCACCGGCCGACGTCAGAAGTGCGCCAGAAGTGGTGACGTTGCTTGCCTAATTATGCGAGCCGATTGAGACGATTTTTTGAGACTAGAACGAGTGGTCTCAAACCGCTCGAGACAGAAAATGGCGGTTGTTTACATGGCCGGTGGCCGCGCGAGCAGCGGTGTAAGAGGGTGCATGAAGACGGTTTTGACGTGCCGGACGAGTTGTTTCGACGTTTTGACATAGGAAAGAGCACAATGGCTGTGCGACGAACTCGGCGTTGAACTTGGAGGTGTGCGGGTGAGTGCGCGGTCAGTGGAGCGGCAAGTGCCTGTGCGCGCCTTCGCCGCCGGTGGGTTTCAAGACACCGTAGAAAATGAAGTAAACGTCGGCGTAGCCCAACCGACTGTGCAAGTGTTTGCGGTGAGTTGCGGAGACCACTGTCAAAGTTAAGTCGCAGAAGGTGCGCGCTTTCCGGCGAGACCCCTGAAGACAAGGCGGCGGCGAAGGTGGACTTCCTTCGAATAAACTTTCGCCACCGCAGTATCCCCGGCGGCGTCATCCGAGCATCATCCGAACGGAGCGGCACCACCAACACGAATATCAAGTGCTTAACCCGAAGCGAAGCGGGCGGCATGAGTTGGTTACGAGGCGGAAGAGTGATTGTTGCCGCAGTGACCGGGCGTGCCGGCTCTTAATTCCCGCAGTGAGATTGCAAGCTCCCATCAGCTGCACCGGTCTGCTTCCGTATGTCGGCAGTTGCTGCAGTGTGATTATTCATGGTCGCCGGGTATTTTCTGAACAAAAATAAATATAATCACGCATCGCCCTTGGAGCACATTTGCCATCGATAGCAGCAAGGTGAGTTCACACTGGCGAGTCGCGGAGGTCGCGCGACAGGCTTAAATCGATTTATTACGCTCCCTCCCCGCTTTACATGTGCTTCGCAAACCGTAACTAATTGACCGAAATCGGTCGCCTAGAATACTAGCGCGACGATTGCAACTCGCCAGTGTGAACTTGCCTTGAAGCTGCCTTCGCCGGTTTTCGAGCCAAGCGCTCCTTCCAAATTGTTCTCGGCAGACTCGTAGCAATCACTGCCTTTAAACAGATTTTTCCGCGCACTTAAGACGTCTGCGCAGTACTTTGATTCTGCGTAATGTGTAAAAAAAGAGGACAGCCGTCGAATCAGCTGATTTTTTTTCTGGCTGCCATGTTTACGATGGCTGAGTATGTGCGTGGAGGGATAAGGCTGAATCGGTTGAATCAGGCGGCAGCTCACGCCGCCTAGCCGCCGCTACCGACGCTTTTCCAGCGTCAGCGCACCCTCGCGGCAGCAAAAGTGACTGAAGAGCAAACTTAATTGCAAAATTGAGGACGCTTCTTCTTTTGCTTCATGTCGTTGAGTTTGAAGCATAGTTTGTTAGCGAAATAAAACATTCTTCAAATTATTAACGGCGTGTTTACAGCAAAACTTTAGTATACGGTCCCTTATTGCGCAACTAAATGCTTCCTGGGTGGAACCCTACTATTAGACACCACAACCTCGCTGCTAATTGGTTGATTCCGCGGTCAACAACTCGCGGTGTCGTCATTTTGACGTCAGAGTCTCAAAATTGAGACGATTTCTCGTAATCGCGCCCCTGGTTTCTATTATGAAGAGCGAAATATTTATGTTGTGCATAGAAAGCCCTGGAAAGAATTCTCAAGGTAAGTAGGAAATGGTTCCGCGGCCATCCTCTTCATCAAGCATGTTGCAGCAACAGGATTCCCTTTGCGCTGAGGCTATACGTAGCGCGCTATCTGTGGTTAGTTGATGTCAAGCGCTCACTTGGTGCTACTGGTCGATGTCATCCAAGTGTTGCATTAAAAAGAGGGAGAAAATTAATTCCAAGCCCAAAGGCGACATGGCAGCCGAGAAAGACGTCAATATCCCTTCGAAAATTTTATTGCGAAAGCAATACTACTAGCACTTTTCTGCCGTCGGTGGAGATCGTTCCTTCGCTCACGTGACAGCGTGACGTAACAACCAGAGGAGAGCAGGGACCCCAACTCGTCTGTTCGGCCGTAGTGATTCCTTCGCTCGGCGCTGGGGCTACCACGTGATGGCCTTCTCGGCCCGCCGCGTGAGGGCGCTCGCTAGGAGAGGATACACGGGGCTCGACAGGCGCTCTCCGCTTAGTCATGTCTGAGGAGTTGTACAAGGCGTCGCTGGATCGACGTGCTGCGCGCAAACGCCGGCGCCGTGCCGAGGAGACAGATGAAGAAAGGCAAGAGTGGTTGGCTAAGCAACGCGCCTATGCCGCAGAACGGAGAGCCCGGCGGCGTTCTACAAGTTCTCTTTCTTTCAGTCGCAACAACAAGGCATCGCGCCGAACGGGTTGTGGCGTTCCTCCTTTCCTTTACGGTGTGGTTAGGCTGTCCAGCGAGAAGACAGAGAATTACTGCGCCATTTCCTTTCATCAAAAAGCCGGTAGCCACGCGTGACGTGTAGACGCGGCGCACTGCGTTCCAAGACGCTTTCAGTCGTCGCGCAGCGCCGGCCGGTAGCCACGCGTGACCTGTAGACGCGGCGCACTGCATTCCTTCAGTTGGAGGCGCTGCGCGCTTTCGCAATCTACCAGACTTAACCAAAGCTAAGCCCCCGCAAATTTTTTTCACGGGAAAAAAATGGAAAAAAATGCATGAGGAATACCAAATATGCTGCATTAGGTGGCCACTGATCATATCTTTTACGTGAGGAGGCTAACCGGCTATTCAGGTGCCATGAGTTTCGCGGCATCTTTACTATCTAGCCAAAAACTTTGCATTAAATGATGCTCACATAACGCCAGGAGTACGGAATGTTGGTTCACCTTATTAGCATTAGCCTCGACTGGGTCGAACTGAACTGAACGGGTCGGGGAGTGGGTCGATCTTTACTTAGAACCACACTTTGTCCCGAGATAGTAAAGAGAAACAAACTGGTTGTATTTTACCCCGGGACATCTGAATACTATTTAAGTTATCTGTTTCCCATGTAGGCCCAGAATCTCACACTTATCAGGATATTTTGGACATTGTGTCTCCTTCTCCTTTCAAAACGTTATATTTCAGGAATTTTTTTCATCTAAGCGACCACTTTTCTTGTCGGCCATCTACCGAAGGGTCTTCCCTTTTCCAATATATGCACACATGGCAGGGGCGACATTCAGCTATTCCATCCGCATGTCCGCCGTGGTCTACTTGCATGTTCAGCGTACTCAAATTTGGTTAAAAGTCATAGACGCAGAGTACACAGAACTTAAGCGTGGTTGGCGTTAATTGGCCCAACTTCCTGCTCAGAAGAAATGAGCGCTGCCGCAACAAGGACACTGACAAGAAAGAGACGCCACATTCGCACATTACCAACTGTTTATTACACGGAAAGGTGACATATACAAACATACAGCTCAAGCATGCGACTCATCGCATTATTGCTCTGAACCCAACACGTGGAAAAGAAGCAGCCACGTCACGAAAAGAGACAAGAAACCTTTAACCCCTGCAGATAAACTAACAGATTCGGATAAAACAAAATTAGAGGACGCCACTTCTTAGCAAAAGCAGTGTCAAACAATCGTAGCAAAACCAGTCATACATGAATAGCAAAATCAGTCAGAAATCAACAAACCAAAATTAAAGGTAAAAATACAAATGAGAATCGTAGCAAAAGCACAGTAAAAAATATGAAGAAAAAGCAGTTAGAACCCGAAAAACGACAAAAAGGAAAAGAGAAAACCATTAACAAAATTAACAACCCACCTAAACAAACAACAGAGAGCCGATAGAAATGCACGGCTGAAAATTAGCTCAGTGCATGACGTCCCAAAAAACTGCCAAGGAAGGATACTTCATTTCGACGGAGGGATACCGAAGAGTCGCTAACACAAGTCCTTCCCTTCTTTTTGATCATAAAAGCGTCAAGAATTTCACGTGCCACCTGATCGCGACTCCTACCCAGAGTCCTCATTCCGTTAACCACTGGCTCAAACTTGCAGTCTTTACAATGTATGGACAAATTCGATCTGCCTCCGTTTTCTAACGATTTCTCATGCTCCAGTGCCCTGTCGTTGATGTAGCCATCAGTCTGACCTATATAGACCCCTCCACACGTCAGTTGGATTTCGTGCACCACTCCGACGGCACAGGATAAAATGCTTGACGTGCCTCTTTTCGCACAGGGCTTTCCTCTTCTGGCCTATCCGCGAGCATAACCAGCTGAGCTTTTTGGGCGCCTTGACAGTTTTTGTAACAGTTTTCCTTCCTTGACAGTTTTTTGTAACGTCATGTACTGAGTGAATTTTCAGCCCTGCATTTCTAGCTGCTGTCTGTTGTTTGTTTAGGTGGGTTGTTAATTTTGTTATTGGTTTTTTATTTTCCTTTGTGTTTTTTTTTTCGGGTTCTGAGTGCTTTTGCTACGATTGTTTGACACTGCTTTTGCTAAGAGATGGGTTCTTCTAATTTCTTTTCATAGAATCTGTTAGTTTATCTGCAGGGGTTAAATGTTTTTTTGTCTGTTGTCCTGACGTTGCTGCTTCTTTTCCGCGTGTTGGGTTCAGAGCGATAGTGCGATGAATCTTATGCTTGAGCTTTATGTGTAAATATGCCACCTTTCCGTGTAATAAACAGTTGGTAGTGTGCACACGTGGTGTCCCTTTCTTGTTAGTGTTCCTCGTTGCGCCAGCGTTCATTTCATCATGCACCAACTCGCCCCTCAGGCCGTTATTCTTAAGTATTCTCGCTAAGAGCTTGCGCTACAAAATATTTCAAAAGGTCTCGAGCTGGATTGCTCGATTGGCAGTTTGTGTGACTACTACTACGCGTAAGACGATAGCGGGATTAATCAAAGGATGACAACAATGTTTCTCACACGTACTTTCAAGTATTAGGCAACGCTTTTCTTAAATCAGGTGCCAAAATAGCTGGTGGTTCAAAGATTATCTAACGTAGAAGTGTGCAATTCTCGGACCTTTTATGGCCTTGGAAATGTTCTGCAAGTGGCCCGATGAAAATACAGTTGGACGCGCACAAAAAAAAAAAAAAACATATGGAAATTACATATATAATTGCAACCACCAACGGTAGAACTTTATGTCTTGTGCAATCGGTGGCAGCCTGCGTGTCATGCTCTGCCGATTGATGAATCATTTTTCTGAGGACGGCATACGTCTCCCATGTCTTTTATTCAACGCCATACTCCTGCCTGAACAGGAAGTGCTGGACTGACCGGCACCGTCTGACTCCCGTGGCTAAAGAGAAATGCGGACGAATGACGAGTAAAATACTCAGCGTTTCTGCCTTTGACCGATTTTTGGATTTTCTTAGAATAGTGTCGATTTGGATACGGCCATTAGACCTTTGATTATAAATTATGGTTCTCAGCGCATGAAGGTGGTACCGAAACAGCGTATTAACTTATATATATAAAAAAAAACGGTGGCCGATTTGCGTAGCTCTGCCAAAGCCGAATTAGATGCGCCAGCGTTTCAGTTTCAGTTCAGTTCCGGTGTTCGGAACCGTTGTTCACAGATGGAAAATGTAGTGACAGCAATAATGATTTAGTGCTCATATATGCAGACTTGATTTGGTCTGCTTCACATTCATAGATATCTGGGAGTCCTCTAACCACTCCTGGCGCAGTTGTTAAGCGATATGCCGCAACTCCCCTGGAATGCCAGGGGCTGCCATAAATGCGGCTCGTGAGACTCGGTAAAGGTTGCCCACATCCCGATGGGCGCCCCGCCACGAAGCGGCCTACCGACGAACAGACGGACAGACAGAAAAACAAACACACAGAACGGCTAAGTGCGGGAAATTGCCACTATATTTGCTCGAGAACTAAAATATGGTCGCATATAGACTTTTGGAACTGCTACCTACCATTTAGTCTTGCGTTCAGTGCGTTTAAGCGTGCCTAGTACAAGTGCAAGTGATTGGGCTCTATTCTCTACGTTTTTGAATGCAATTGTGTGCTCAGTCGTCGAGACTACGTTTGAGAGAGTAGCATTATCAACACGGTAACAACGTTTTCTGTATTAGACATAAGGAGTACATACCCCGTGAAAAACAAAATAACATCACTGTCGCTTAATATAGACATATTCTTTATAAAATTCCTGAAGGCATCATATGCAGACTTGTCGACAGTTTGATTGTCTTCTTTCAGCTTCGGGACGAAGGCCGTTTCTTCTTCCTAAAAAGAAAATGCTAAAGATTAATGCTTGCACTGTAATAACTAACACGCCAAGAACACAGTGTTGCTACCCGTAACAGCGAGCCTTGGCTCGTTCCTCAGTGTCGCACCAATTATAAATTGCAGTCCATAAAACACAATTTACCTGTTATATTAAATCGTCATAAAAATATGAAAAACTGTCCGCGCAAAAAGCTACACGAGTACTTCAGTAAATTGTAATTGCCCTCTGCCTCGCATTTTGTGGATATATAACTCTGTATATGTGTATTCTTTTCTTTCCTTTGTATATATGTATGTACTTTTTATATGTGTGCACTCTGTTTTATTTTGCACTGTTTAGCATTTCTCCGTATATACTGCCTGTCGCTGCTCTGTAAACGTCACCGGGACTCAGTCAAGGCCCAGTCGGTCCTTTTATCCCGGAGAACGTTCCACTGCATGGGAGGAGAATAAAGTGAATTGATTGATTGAAATGACACAACCCCTTTCTTTGTAAATTACCACTTCAAGTGCTCCTGCAGCAATAAAACCTGAATGAAGTATTGCGGAACCACGAAATGTGTAAAACCTTGTCCCTGCATTCTTTCTATGAAAGCATCAGCAGTCGGTTCGTGCAATTCGAGTATTCCAGACCTTAGTACACCTGGGCCACTAAAACTATCATGAAATTTTAATTGAATCGTTAAAATTGCTTCGAGTGCGGCCGATATGGCGCCGCATTTACGAACTTGAATTGCACCTAAGAAGGGTTTTAGTCGCGTGGTGCATAGCCAACATAACTGGCTTCAACCGACGTCGCCAACGCAAGTGCCAAAAATCATCATGTGTCTAATGAGACGTCGCTTTCTTCATCGCGTAGTACCCTTCTACGGGCCAGTCTGCTGCTTCTTATTTTAACCTACTTCTGCCTCCGTCCTTTTAATTAATAAGCTCTTGCATACAGCTATCTTGTCATTGCGATCGCCTTCGGCTTTCTCTATAAACGCGTCAGCATGTAATGTTGCTTCTTGATATTTTGCCTTCGTCTTCCATAACAGAGGTAATATCCGCATCCGTATCAGAGTAGTACAGAAAACATACCCATAGACTTTATTTAAGAAGTACTCTGTTTCTCGAGAATGAGCTTTCATCGCTAGTATATTTGGTCCGTCTAATCGTGTCATCCAATATCCTTTATCTTGCTGAGGGTGGATGAGATTTCTGACCGACTTTCCTGTGGCTAGAAGTGCTGAGAGCCCAGAAGGGAACATTTTAATAGATTTTAACTTTGAAATGCAGGATACCTGCATTGTTGTCGAGGAAAGTAGACGCCTTGCGGTGAGCCACTAGATCGTTGGCGCTTCATCAATTTTCGAAAGATGAAATCTCTGTACATCGGTCATTTTACATCACTTATTACAGGCGTCGAATAGCAAGGTATAATACTCAGTGCCTTAATTTACATAAACTTTGGGCGTTTGTAACAAAATAAACAGGTTGAATCATTTGTAATCAGTTAAACAGATCACTTACTTTCATCCCTCTCCCTACATTGCTTTTGGCTTCCCCACATGTGAGCCACACGGCGCACTGTCTCTGAATTCTTCCCTTTAGCTTCAAATATTTGGTTGATTTCCCAGTCATGTTAATCCACTTTTTTTTCTTATCTTGCAAAAGATGGTAAAGTAAAACTCTTCGTTTTCCTGGACTTCTAGGAATATTCATTTGAGCATGTTTTCTTTAGAAACTTATCAAAGAATCAACCGCTTGATGGATTTAGCTATTTATTCTAGTACCCTTAGGATCTGAACAGCGTTAAAGAGGCAATAAGTACAAAGCAGAACGAAAAAAGCAAAAATGTGCGAAGTGAATATTTCAAAAAAATTAATAATGACACGGTCGTAAAAAATGTGTCAGTAAGAGCTGACTTGAAGGATGGCGCATCCACAATTAATGCAATAGAGGGACCAAGGTGGTTTCATTTTATGTGAGTTTTTGACAGAAATGAGATGAAGAAATTATTACTGCGGTAAATGGAAACGGGTATCTTAAACTGGTGGTCAGCGCGTGATGACACGTAAAAAGGCCGAAAAAGAGTTTTGCTTTTAAGCGGTGCACAAAAGATGAAAATTTTGTGAAAGGAGGATAAGCGCGAAATTTTCTTAGGACGAACTAATTCTCGTAGTCTCATATGCTATCTCATTAAGGACGCGGTAGCTGAACGATTACAATTGGACGTAATGAAACGAGTGGGTCGTTTTTTCTACAGATGCAATGAGGTCAGTTGAGATATGTTCAGATGGATCTCATTTTTCCGATACGCGTTGCCGACTTGGCCTTATTAGAGTTTCACACAGTATGAGTTTGAGATGTCAAGCTGCTTGAGTGAAGTTACGGCAGCATAATACTTACGTTCGCATTAATGAAGCCAATGTTCACGTTCAGTAAGAAGTTAAAGGTTATTTGAACACCAAGATATTTGTATCAGACAAATTTTTCCAGTTTGTGATTGATAATAATGTACCTGAAACAATCAGGAGGACTAGAATAACACGCGGCTCTCATCTGTTACAGTTGTTAGTATTGTAAGACGGGGGTATTTTTAAAGGAAGTGGGACAACTGGAGCAACGGCAAAAACAGACCGAGATAAGCCAGGTCGAGTACATACACACGCGGCGATGGCAATGCCGCTGAAGCGCAGGTTCTTCTGCGTCTTCCACAAGAACGTGCGTCTTCATCTTTATAATCACCCTAGGGGAGAAGAGGATCCATCTTGGCGACATACGGTGAGGTAAAATGGAGGTTTCTTACTAGGGCTTGAGGCGCTGTACAGCCGGCCAAACCTTCAGCTGGCGTGCGTGACGGCCGCTTTCTCTGTGCTCCTGTTGCTTATGAGAGAGCAAACTTGCGAAAATAATAAATATAAACACAGTCTCACTAAGGCAGTGCTTAATATTCAAATTTCCGCAAGTTTGCTTCGTCCCAAAGCGGAGGAGCACAGAAAAAGCCGGCTGTACATGAACTATATCGTGTCCACAGCGGCGGACGTCTGGAGACGGAGTGGGGTTTCCACGACGTAGTTAACAGAAGATGACTGCCAAAAGACGCGGCAAGGACCGTGATATCTGGCAAGAAATTTTGCGGATAGTCGAGGAACACTTGACGGTATCCGAGCCAAAAAAGGACGCCAGAAGAGAAGCGCGGTACGGTATAAGCGATGTCGTGGCGGGATATCTGGCGATACTGTGTGTCAGACGTGAGCGAGCGGGCAATTTGGCGATAGACTACGGCATGTCGCGCGGCTTCAGAAACAGGGCTCTTACAGAGACGTCAGGTTGGAGAAGAAGAATGGCATCTATTGTAGCAGAAGGATAAGGGCCATAAAGAAGAGGGAAAGGAAAGAAGCCGGTAGTGGACTGCGTAGCTGCATTGCATACCTAAGTCACCTAAGTAACAATGAGATCCCAGTTGGAGAGCTTAGCAGCTATCTACAGCCGGCCAAATCATTAGCTGATGTGCCTGATGGCCGCGTTTTCTGTGCTCCTGCAGCTTATGACGGAGCAAACTTGCGAAAATATCAAACCTAAGCACAGGCACGCTAAACACGTGCGCACTGTACAGATTTCCGCTAGTTTGCTTCGTCATAAAGCGCAGGGGCGCACAAAAAGGTTTGGCCGGATGTACACAGAGCATGTACCTTAGGATGCGGTTAATTCACTCGGTGAGGCCGTTGGTCTGCTCATGATAGGCGGAGGTGGTTCAGTGAATGGTGTCGCATTGAGTGAACAGTGCTTTGACAACATCGGAGAAGAATACGCGACCTCGGTCACTAAGTAATTCACAAGCTGCATCGTGACGAAGGACAAGTGCTGCAAAAAGAAGGAGGAGATGCATGTTGCTCTGGCAGCCGGAAGGGAAGAGGTTTCGGCATACCACGAGTCGAATGGTCAACTGCAAAGATAGCCCAACGGTTGCGAGCTGCAGTGTACGGAAGCTGACCATAGAAATTGATGCCGATGCGGTTGACCTGGCATGACAGAGGCTGCGACTCCCCAGTAGAAAGATGAGGGCAAGCCTTGAGGACGAAGGAGGACGAAATTGTACAGGCCGCGCCAGTAGAAGCGCAGCCGGATTAGAGTAAATATTTTGAAAACTCCCGCCTGACCAGTTTGAGCGTTAGCATGGAAATAGGACCTCATTTACGTGCACGACTGATGTAGTGAAACGAGCAACCACCTGGATCCATCAAAATTGTAGTTGCGACGATAGAGACGATAAACACGAATCTCGAAGTGGGAAGCATGGCGTCGGAAAGCACGCGACATGGAAACAGCCGTTCGGTTGGAGAGAAGGGGGAGAAGAGAAGCGATCCTCGTTGTGCGGAGGGTATGTCACTGTCTGGAAGCGATGGCAGTGACGCGTCAGAGGCGGAAAGACTGGCGATCTCGGCGAGAAGTGGCAGCGGGAGAAGGCATAAGCGTCTTGATGCTTGCGGCCGGAGCGATAGCCGATGCGGATATAATATGCGTGTAGGCGAAGGGCCCACCTGGAATGGCGGTAGGATAGGTCTTTCAAGTAGGAAAGTCAACAAAGCGAAAGGTCGTCCATCACAACGTTAAAAAGGCGTCCATAGAGGTAAGACAGAGTTTTGCTTAAGGTTCGTATGATAGCTGAACATTCTTTTTTCAATTTGAGAGTAATTGTATTCAGTGTGTGAGTGTGGCACTGGCGTAGGCAACGGCGTAGTTATCAAGCCAGTTATGAGCGGGCTCAGCATTTTACCGAGGCTCACACCACTGGCATCCGTGTGTACGTCGGTAGGAGCGGTCAGCTCGAAATGGTGCAGTATAGGCGACGCCGTTAGGAGGAGGCACGAGGTGTTGTCGGCGTCTTTTCACGCTGGAGACTACAGCGATAATTTGGAACTTTCGGACAGAAGGTGCGCTAAAGGTTTGGTTTATTGTTTTATTGGGGTTTAGCGGCTCAAAGCGACTCTGGCTATGCGGGACGCTGTAGTGAAGGGCTCCGGAAATTTCGACCAACTGGGGTTCTTTAACGTGCACTGTCATCGCACAGTACACAGGCCTCAAGAATTTCGCCTCCATCGAAGTTCGGCTACCGCGGCCGGGAGCGAACCCGTGTCTTTCGGGTCAACATCCGAGCGCCGTAACCAGTGAGCCACCGCGGCGGGGAGAAGCGCTAAATGCGCAGCAATTGAACCGATGTTGCGAACAAACGGGTGAAATTCCGAGCACAGGCCTAGGAAGCTTTGCAGGTAGGTTTCGGAAAAGCAGCCACAGCACGAAGTTTGGCTGAGTTTGGATAAACGCCTTCCTTTGAAAAAATATGTCCTGAAATGGTCAGTTGACAAGCAGCAAAGCGGCATTTTATTAAGTTGAGCTGCAGGCCGGCGTCAGAGAGGCAAATCAAGACGTGCTTCAGGCGAGTGTGGTGGGTATCAATGTCGGGAGAAAAGACGCAATGTTGCCGAGGTAGCAGAGGAACATCTTTCACTTGAATCGACGAAAAATTGTGTCCATCATCGTTTTCAAAGTCACTGGGGCCTTACAAAGGCCGAGATGCACCACGGTAAATTCATACAACCCATCGGAGGTCACAAACGCTGTTTTTGGACGATTGGTTTATTCCATAGGGGATTGCCAGAACTCGGAAGGTAATCTAGGAATGAAAACAGTTCAGTCCCCCACACACAGTGGGGATAGACGTCCTTGCGCGTAAGCCTAATAAGACGGCTACAATCCACGCAGAAACGAATTGACCCATCTCTCTTCTTCACAATTGCAACAGCCGACCCGCAATGGCTGCTTGAGAGATGAAAGACGTCTTTCTCAAGCATTTTGTAGCCTTGTTCTTCAACAGTCTAGCGCTCGCCTGCAGACACACGATAAGGGCAATTACACTGCGTTGTGTGGCCACCAGTGTCGATGTAATGGATGACAAGTGAAGTTTGGCCCAAGGAATTTTGGTGAGAATCGAAGGCAGGACAGAATTGATGAAGGAGAGTGAGAAGCTGCGTCCGTTGCGGTGTAGGAAGATCGGTGTCTATGGAGCAAAGAAATATTTTGGTAGAAGACAGATCGGGTGCTGAAGAACCTTGGCTAAGCTAGTTTCGGCGTATCGTTACTCCCGTCGCCGAAAACCAGAGACTGGGTGCGTTGGGCAGTGTCGAGAGATTCACTTAAGGGCAAAACACAGGGGGAGGAAATTGGGCTACAGACCAGAAGTACGGAGAGGTCAGCGTAGACAGTTATTTTGGCGTATGGCAGTGGAAGACGCCGTTCAGAAAAGTAGGAGCTGTTGAGGACAGTACAGTGACGTCGGTAAAAGAGTGGCAAGAGAGGTGAGCATGCACGGAAGAGCTTGAAAGAAGGCCGATGACTTCGGCGGCGAGGGCACACGAAACAGGAGCAGCCACCGGCAAAGGATTGGGCAGAGCAGAAACCCCGACTTTTGATAGAATACTGTCAACGATAGCTCATGTGAGAAAGGAAATCCCAGCCCAGAATAACAGCATAGGAGCAGGAAGGCACTACGATGAACTGTATCGTGTAGAGGGAGTCGTGAATGTCAACTCCTGCGGTACATCCAGCGGACGGCTTGATGTGCTGAGGGCTGGCGGTGAGCAGCGATAGTTTTGAAATTGGCGTCTTTACCTTCATTAATAAGCGACAAAGTTTTTCGTCTATTACACAAATCGCAGGACCTGTGTCTACAAGCGCCATTAGAAAAACGCCCTCCGTAGAAATTTCGTTATGATTACCACGTAAAATGCGAGTGCTTTGAAAGTTCGCTGGGGGCGCAGTTCTTCCTTCAGCAACCGCTGCACCGAGTTTTCCTTCTGAGTAGTGATGGGGCGACGACGCGTAGGTGAGATGGTGCGGCGTTTCTGCGAAGGTGAACGGTGTCCAGAGAATGGTGAACGGTCCGGGGAAAAGGGACGAGGTGAAGGCGGCTGAGCATGCCCGGAATACTGACTCGAGGAAGGCCTGCATGCGGAAGCTTGAGGAATTTGTGTTAAAACTGCGACACGAGTAGAGCAAAGCCAAGTCACATGACCAGGCAATTGCCGCAAGTGAAGCAACTAGGCCTGTATTCGGCGGTGAGGCAGGCATTGCTGATTCGCGGAGCCGGACGAACGCAAGGAGCCGCCGCGCAAAGGGTAGGTAGGCGGCCGAGGTCTGGCTGCGACGTCCGCCTATGTCAGCGGAGTGGTGACAGGTGGCGGTGGATGGTTGACGACGTCGGCATAGGTCAGTGAAGCATCGACAGGTGGTGGAGGATGGGCGGGCGGAAAAGCCACAGCAAAATGCTCTTCAATGGTATGTCGGAGAGCCGGAGCCAAGTATAGCGGTGGCTTTAAAGGGCTCAGTAGAAAGGAACGCTGACACGGCACTTCTTCGCGAACAAAGTTTTTTATCTGTAGCAGCAGCGAGGAGGTGCCAGCTGGACGCCTTAGCTGAGCAAAAGACTCAGCCTGTATGGTGTACTGACGAGTTAGGATCCGCTGCTTGCGCAGCTCTTGAAGGCTCTGGCTAAGAGTGATGACTTGGGTAACGGTGCGCAAGTCGCGTGCTAACACCATCTGATAGGCGCCATCAGTGCCCTTCAGGATGTGTTTCATCTTGTCAGCTTTTGAAATGTAGAGATTTACAGGTTTGCATATGTCGAGTACCTCTTTGATGTAGCTTCTAAAGCTTTCGCTGACCTTCCGCGACCGTTCGCGCAAACGTTGTTCGGAGCGCAGTTTTCTGACTGCGGCACGACGAAAGGCTTGTGATAAGTTCGTCTTGAAGCCACACAAAGTTAGGCTGTCCACTTCATGGTTCAGATACCACGAGTTAGCAGTGCCGATAGAGATAAAAGATAAAGTTATTGAGTATGGTAGCATCGTCCCATTTGTTGCAGAGGATCACACGTTCGTTAGATTTGAGCCAATATTCTACATCATGCTCACAGCTCTCGCTGATGATGGCCGGGTCCAGCTGCAGATGGAATCCAGCGGAGATAACAGCACAGCCCACTGGCACGACTTGATGTTGGAAGTCCTCAAGCATCATATGCGTTGGGAGGGAACGGCTGTGGAGTTGCACGACACTATCCGACACGTCCACCAAAATGTAAGGTGGGTATTTTAAGGGAAATGGGACCACGGAAGCAGCGGCGAAAACAGACCAGGTCGAGCACAGACAAACACGGCGCAGGCAAGGTCGGTGAAGCGCAGGTTCATCTCCGTCTTTCCCACGAACGTGCGTCTTCTTCTTTGGAGTATACATGGACGTTAATCATTTATCCCTCCAATTGGAGACACTGTTCAGATCGAATTGAAGGAGACAGGAATCGTGTGGGCTTGTTGTTTCACTATACAGAACACTAATACCTGCCATGAATTTAACAGGGGAGTTATTACAATCACGAAAATCACTGATATACGCAAAAAAATTATGAAGAACCAAAAGAAAACCTTTGGGTACGCCGGATTTGACACTTTTCTGGTTATCGAGTTATTGATGAATTTGCTCTCGCACTACCATAAGCTTGCCGTCCCGGTTAGCTCAATTGGTGGAGCGACTGTTCCGGTGAAGCGGTGGTCCCGGGTTCGAACACCGGACCAGGACGAATGTTTCTTTAACTGCGAGGTTTCTGAGAAAGCTGTATAGCTTTCCTCTTTAGCCGTATGGCTGAGCTTGGTTGGATGTCAATGAGTAATTACTTCCTTATTACAAATCTACTCCACCTTGGGGGATCCCTTCCTCCCCGCCCACAAAAAAACACTTCATCAACACTACAAAGGGGTTATCTGCAATCTTTAGATTCGTTACCTGAGAAAAACTAAGAGCGGTTAGTTAAGAAGCATTCTACCCAACCAAAGATGTTAGCATTTGCATTTATTGCGCTAATTTTAGGAAGCAGTAGTTGATGCGGAGCTTTGCTGAAAGCTTTAGAGAAATATAAAATGATACACTTAATAAATCATCCTTTGTATAAAGCAGAGGCACTGCTGTAAGGAAAAGACAAAAGGCTGGGTTTCGCAGGACGAACAATTATGGAAACCGTGCTTGAACGCACTAGAGAACGAAGTTGTTTCCGGAAAAGACAACAGGTTTCAATATATGACATGTTGGAATAGTTTGTATAGAATGTGCGTTAATGACTGAATGAAAACCGTCCTAGCTACAACGCTCATTAAAACTGTGCCTTGCTTTCTGCTGAAGGAAACTGCCATATCTCCTAAATTCGAAAACCTCTCCGTCATTACGAAACTACTTTGACCCTTGCCTTTAAGGGCAGAAAGATTTTCTGCCTAGTTTGCGATAAGCAAACTGTGCCTGTCAGCGCGTTAGAGGAGGGTTACGTTATCATTTCCTACGTAATGTGTTCGCGTTATATCTTATGAAGCGTGTCTATAAGCCGCCAGACGCTCAAAGATGAACAAGAACATTTTCGCGTGGTGAACCTACGATACAGTTATCTTATTCCCTCTTAAATAGCAATAAATACTCGGTGTTTGCCAGTGACATAAATTGTTGGTTGGTTGGTTTATGGGGTTTAACGTCCCAAAGCGACTAAGGCTATGAGAGACGCCGTAGTGGATGGCTCCGGAAATTTCGACCACCTGGGGTTCTTTAACGTGCACTGACATCGCACAGTACACGGGCCTCGAATTTCTCCTCCAAAGAAATTCAACCGCCGCGGCCGGGATCGAACCCGCGTCTTTCGGGTCAGCAGCCGAGCACCATAGCCACTGAGCCACCGCGGCGGCTTGACATAAATTGTAAAGCCAATAGACCTTTTCAATATGTTAGAAATTCTGGCGAAAACGCCCATTGGTCATTTTACACGCTTTGTCAACTTGCCGGACTGCATATGCTGTGCTTCCCAAAAGCATAATGGTACTAATTGGGAAGAAGTTTCAGACAAATGGCAAATGACTTTGCACCTATGTTTTTCGTTTCGTTTAGAAGACTGCGTTTACCTGACTGTCAGAGAGATCTCCAGCTCCACGCTACTCAAGCAGCTGTCCAACCACAATCCATACTGAAGAAGCGGTCCAACTACAATTCATTCCTAAACTTCTGGCTTTCAACACGAACTACGTACGGTCTAAACTTGATTATGCTTCGATCGTCTAGGAGCCTCACACAAAGAAGGATACTTATCGACTTGATCAGATAAAGAGAAAAGCAGTAAGGCTATCTTTGGTGAATATATACTAAACACAAAATTGCCAGCAATATTCAGCCTTTAAAAACCAGCAGGGAAATGTGTCGTTTTCTCTTTATATATCAAATTGAAAAAAAAGCTAAATATGAGCCTTCCGCCTTGTCTGAAATTTCCGAGCACAAAACTAACACGTCATCGCCGGAGTCATTCACTACAACCAGTTTTTGCGAAAACAAAATCTTTTATGCACAGTTTTCATCCACGGACCGTTTTTGATTCGAATTCTTTTCCAGAATGCAGAGCTAAATCTGCAGTCTTTGGCCAGTCACTGCAAAATTATATATTTTGCTAACAACATGCATTGTTTTCTTTCGTAATCGCACTGCTTTGTTTTGCGTACGTTGGCTACTTTGATATACTGAAAACCTTTTTTGTTCGCGTCGTCCGGCTCTTGCTCTACTGAATTTTTGCCATTACATTTCCTCTGTTTGTCTCATTTCCTACGTAAGGTGTTCGCGTTATATCTTATGAAAAGTGTCTATAAGCCGCCAGACGCTCAAAGATGAACAAGAACATTTTCGCGTGGTGAACCTACGATACAGTTATCTTATTCCCTCTTAAATAGCAATAAATACTCGGTGTTTCCCAGTGACATAAATTTTAAAGCCAATAGACCTTTTCAATATGTTAGAAATTTTGGCGAAAACGCCCATTGGTCATTTTACACGCTTTGTCCACTTGCCGGACTGCATATGCTGTGCTTCGCAAAAGCATAATGGCACTTATTGGGAAGAAGTTTCAGACAAATGGCAAATGACTTTGCACCTATGTTTTTCGTTTAGGTAAAACTATTTTATTAGGACGTGAACAAGGAAACGTCGTGTCATAAAGTGCTACCGCTTCGGTGACAATTTATTTCCGGTAAGTTTGGGGGGTCTAGTGCGGGGGGCCTTGCGCCATAAATAAATAAAGTTAACTTCTCGTCATTTACAAGGAGGATTGTCCTTCGCGCAACTGTTCCAGCACAATCTTACAAATGATGGAAGCTTGCGCTGAGAGAAGTCACCGTTGGCGGAGGAAATTTTTTACAAGCGAGGATTGAAGAGGATTATTTGTTGGCATGTTATATGAATAAAAAATTATGGATTAGTTTCTGTAGCATAAAGTGAGAGATGGTTCCAGGGGCTTTCTGGTATAGAACTGATAAGGCGTGTTTTAAAAAACTAGTTTCCGCTACTTGTAATGCTCGTGACTTTGCAGGCCGTAGACCGACTTAATATACTAAAAAGTATGTCTTCATCAATTTCCGGTCCATTCCTGGTATCAACAAAATTTCGCTGGTATAGTGTACATATGCCTGTGCTCTTCAGAAGAGCAGCGGTAGAGGAGATCAGTATTTCTTACCGAAAAACTTGATTTTAATAAATTGATTTCGCAAGCAGGTGAGCTCCGCAACCACCTTCGTCATGCACTCTAGCAACTGTGGTACTCTGGCCCACCGCCGTGTCTGCGCGTTGTGAACGCGAGCCTAGCGGTGGTGTTTCCGTGGCCGCATGACTTGTGGGTGCTCGTATTCAATTTTTATAAGGAAGAGGTGTTCATCTAACTGCGTCCATATGCTGCGACAGGCATACTGAGCAGCGGGCAGCTACTCATCACGCGACCTGGAAAAAAAGAATGGCCCACAGAAAGAGCGCGTAGAAGCTGGTCACAGAGGCGCTGGTGCTCTGGAAAGCACATTCAGCTTGATTTCTTCTGAAACAGCGCAACGGCACAAGGCCAGAGGCCGAGAAGGGACGATACACAGCGCTGACTAACAACAGAAATTTATTCAGGAAGCTATGCTTATAAAGGCGCCAGCGACACTGAAAAACAGAAGCACACAAAAAACAAACAAAGAAACGTGACAGATATCCCTCCGACCAGGCACGTTTCAGAAAACACAAGGTTAACACGTGTGCAAAAATTCATGTTCTTTCTGCAAGATAGCGACAGAAGGGGTGCTTACACACCTCTGACGCAACTTCATCATCTCACACGCTTCGATAACTTCTCTAGTCAGCTGATCTTTGTGTTTAGCAACAATCCTGCTTTTGTCATATAAAGGTTGGCAAGAACAATCCCGGGAGTGAACACTGATGTGGCGAACAGCATTCTTCACTTTGTTTTTGTGCTCCCTCAGCCTATCGCTCAAACAACAACGAGTTTGTCCAACATAGGAACCACCACAACTCAAAGGGATCGAATACACCAGATTTTCTACACACGTCACAAATTTAACAGATGCTTCGGCAAGTTGATAACTCATTTTCACCGGAACAGCGCGCACTAAGTCACGACACACACGAGCGCTGACTTTCAACTGGTGTTTATTGTTTGGAATGAAGCATATATGCAGTTCCAACAACACAAGGAAAATAAACCATCCATTCATAGATTCATAGTGAATTCATGCATGTCGCACTGAACAAGGACGATAACAACATTATCATTTTCCCGTCGCTAAAAATGCCAATTCTTTAGAGCCGATCGATAAAGAGGGGCTGCTGACGCACGCGTCTTTAGACCAGGCGATGTGCGCTGCTTCGATTATTTCGCGTGTTAATTGGTCACTGTGTTTACTTAAAATTTGTGTGCGAGTGAAGTCAGGGTGGCAAGTTTTGCTTTCACAGTCTCTGCAATGGATTCCGAGATGCCCTTTTACTGTGTTAAGCACGTTATTATTGTGCTTCTTCAGTCGTTCATTGAGGCATCTCCCCGTCTGACCCACATACAGCTTGCCGCATGACAAGGGAATGGCATACACTACACCTTCACATGGCACGAATCGATTTTCATGCTTCATGTCGCATTCTCTGGGAACGAATTCAGTGTTAAGCATTTTGCACATCTTCCCAAGCTTATCCGGAGCCGAAAACATAACCTTAACACGCGCTCTATTCGCTATCTTTTTTAGTCTGTGGGAGAATTGATGAATGTAAGGCACAACAGTAGTTTTTTCTTTTTCCTTCCACGTCACTGAATCTGCCTACTCCCCTTTTCCATTTTTGCTCAAGCTACTGAGAATAGATTCGGACACTGATAATAGTAGCTGCTTGGGATAACCAGCCTTAACGAGCCGATCAGTTTGGAGAAGGAAACTGTCTTGCATGGAGTGCATGCAAGATTTGTTAAGCGCGTTGTGATAGCAAGACTTCGCCACGGCACGTTTTACCAGCTTAGAACGAGATGACGTAAAAGAGAGCAATGGCTTTCTGCTTCGTGGCTGGTAAGACCAACACATGTGATGGTGCATTAATCTCAGTTTGAGGTCGAAAAATTATTTGACATAGTTTTCTGGCACTTCAGTAGTTAGTATGAGGGGATGAAGGCACTCAACAAAGTTAGCTTTGATCTGGGTAAAGACTGCGTCAAATTCTTCCACATTAGAGTCTATAAGAACAAGAAAATCATCAACATAGCGAAAACATCGTACAACCTTTGACCCTTTCAATTTTTCTTGAAGCCGTCTACCCTTATGTGCTAACAACAAGTCACTAAGCACGGTTGCTGTGCATTACCTGATGCAAACTCCTCGTTTTTGCTGTTAAAACTCACTTTCCCAAAAAATGAAAGTAGAAGTTAAATACATTTGAAGTAGTTCTAAAAAGCCCTCGGCGGATATGCCGTTCTTGTTTTGGAATTCAATTACTCCTTGCTGGTCAATACATTCTTCTAAGCACGCGAAAAGTTCGTCATGTGGTAGTGAATAATATAGGTCCTTGACATCAAAAGAGCAGGCCATCAGTCCCTTGTTCTTGTTAGTTTCTAAAACCTGGATTACATCCTTCGAATTTTTTACCTCGAAAGGATTGTCCAACGTGAGCGAATTTAAGATCTTCTTTAGAAAAACGGCTACAGTTTTCTGCCATGTGCCTCTCTCAGATACGATCACACGAAACGGACACTCTGGTTTGTGGGTTTTTGCGCTAAAAAAACACTTGTAAACTAAGGCCTTCACGTTTATCGGCTCTTTTCGTTAACAGTTCAAGGTTAGAGGGGAGATGCCTGAATGAACGCCTTAAGGAGCACAATAATAACGTGCATAACACAGTAAAAGGGCATCTCGGGATCCATTGTAGAGACTGTGAAAACAAAACTTGCCACCCTGACTTCGCTCGCACACAAATTTTAAGTAAACACAGTGACCAATTAACACGCGAAATAATCGAAGCAGCGCACATCGCCTGGTCTAAAGACGTATGCGTCAGTAGTCCCTCTTTATCGATCGGCTCTAAAGAATTGGCATTTTTAGCGAAGGGAAAATGATAACGTTGTTATCGTCCTTGTTCAGTGCGACATGCATGAATTGACTATGAATGTGTGAGTGGATGGTTTGTTTTGTCAGCGCTCGTGTGTGTCGTGTCTCCCTTCATGTCCGTGTCTTAGTGCGCGCTGTTCCGGTGAAAACAAATTTAACCTCATGCTTTTTTGTGCAGACGGGTTCCGCTTCGGTTGACTTTTTGGGGCCATTTACACACACGCACAAACTTCTCAATTTCACAGGAGCAGAAAACACAACATCTACTCCGGCTCTCTTACCTATTCTTTTCAAATTATGCGAGGCAACGTGAATGTAGGGTACAACCGACGCATTTTTTCTTCTGGTAATGTGGTCGACTGCGGCACAAAGTTTCAACCTTTTCAACATCCCCTCCGCTACTGCTGATAAAACGTTGAGGGGGTATCC
This sequence comes from Amblyomma mixtum, assembly GCF_055824585.1. NCBI lineage: Eukaryota > Metazoa > Arthropoda > Arachnida > Ixodida > Ixodidae > Amblyomma > Amblyomma mixtum. The sequence goes on along the minus strand of NC_143021.1, from coordinate 154,705,607 downwards.
TGCAATGAGGAGCCTCGGAGCCTGGTAATAAAAACTATTGTCAGTCCTGTGGGTGCAAGATTTCTTCATGGCGTTACTGAAGCAAGACGCTACAATTCCCCTTTTTACGAGCTTGGAATGAGAAGAACTGTACGGAAACAACGGTTTTTTGCTCCTAGTTTCAAAAGACCAGCATATATGTGCAACAGGGAAGTACAGGGTCAGGTCAAGAAATTTTATGGAGTCATCAAGAGGTACTTCATGTGTCACTTCAAGAGGCGCAAGAACTTCAGAAAAAACTGAAAGAATGGCAATAACTTCTCCATCAAAATTCACCGACTAAGATTTAATCAGAACCAGGTAGTCATCTACAAAACGGAAAACTCTTGCAGCATTTCAGCTAATGAGACGATTTTCAAGCGTCCTGTCAAGCATGGCAAAATAGAAATCGCCCAACAATGGGGCAATGCGCGCTCCTATGCATATCCCTTTGTTTTGAATGAAAACACGGCTATCCCATTCAGCGAAAGTGGACTCAAGGGATGTTTGTAAGAGGGCCAAGAAGTTTAGTACGGAGATGCAGGAAGCATTCTGAAAAGCAACTGCTCCGTACCTGTCAATTACTTCATTAATGCACTTTAGCAGCTCATCATGTGGGATAGAATAATAAAAGTCTTTGACAACAATTGAGAAGGCACGTAACCGTTTGTCCTGGTTATGCTTCAAAAAGTCAATTAAATCATCCGATTTTTTCACCTTTCAGTTTTGTCTGAAGTTCTTGCGCCTCTTGAAGTGACACATGAAATACCTGTTGATGACTCCATAAAATTTCTTGACCTGAACCTGTACTTCACTGTTGCACATATGTGCTGGTCTTTTGAACCTAGGAGCAAAAAACCGTTGCTTCCGTACAGTTCCTCTCATTCGAAGCTCATAAAAATGGGCATTGTAGCGTCTTGCTTCAGTAACGCCATGAAGAAATCTTGCACCCACAGGACTGCCAATAGTTTTTAGTACCAGGTTCAGAGGCTTGTCACTGCAGGATACCCCCTCAACGTTTTTGCAGCAGTATTAAAGGGATGTTGAAAAGGTTGAAACTTGGTGCCGCAGTCGACCACAGTACCAGAAGAAAAAATGTGTCTGTTATACCCTACATTCATGTTGCATCGCATAATTTAAGAATAATAGGTAAGAGAGCCGGAGTAGATGTCGTGTTTTCTGCTCCTGTGAAATTGAGAAGTTTGTGCGCGCGTGTAAATGGCCCCAAAAAGTCAATTGAAGCGGAACCCGTCTGCACAAAAATCATGAGGTTAAATTTGTGAAGTGTGTAGAAAATCTGGTGTATTCGATCCCTTTTAGTTGTGGTGGTTCCTATGTTGGACAAACTGGTCGTTGTTTGAACGATAGACTGAGGGAGCACAAAAACGATGTCAAGAATGCTGCCCGCCACATCGATGTTCACTCCCGGGATTGTGCTTGTCAACCTTTATATGACAAAAGCAGGATTGTCTATAAACACAAAGATCAGCTGACTAGAGATATTATCGAAGCGTATGAGATGATTAAGTTGGGTCAGAGGTGTGTAAGCACCCCTTCTGTCGCTATCTTACAGAATGTAGAAAACCAGCGAAAAGGACGCATTCACAAGGAGAAGTACACAGGACAGCGCTGGAAACACAACTGAAAATTCACTGAAAATTGAATTTTCAGTTGTGTTTCCAGCATTGTCCTGTGTACTTCTCCTCCTTGTGAATGCGTCCTTTTCGCTGGTTTTCTATATACCATGCACCAACTGGCCCACCAAGCTACGCTTCTTCAATATCTTGCAGAAAGAACATGAATTTTTGCACACGTGTTAACCTTGTGTTTTCAAAAACGTGTCTGGTCGGAGGGATATCTGTTACGTCTCTTTGTTTGTTTTTTGTGTGCTTCTGTTTTTGAGTGTCGCTGGCGCCTTTATAAGCATGGCTTCCAGAATAAACTTCTGTTGTTAGTCAGCGCTGTGTATCGTCCCTTCTCGGCCTCTGGCCTTGTGCCGTTGCGCTGTTTCACAATAAATCATGTCTGGCCAACGTGCGCATCAGTTATTATTGTACATTCAGCTTGCTGTAGCCACCTGGAACATATTTCAAGCAAACGGCTTGATTGAGAAGTGGAGTGTCGCCGCTAGGATCTCCGCCGTCGCGATAGAGCTGCACCCTCCGCAGCGCTACCGTTCGCCGAGCGTGGCTAGCAGCTCTATCTACTGGGGCCCTGACATAAGGTCCGATCATGTATTCTAGTCTTCGCTCATTGTTTCCAGTTTTAAAATGAATATTTTAACCACCACCACCATAGTTATGCCTGTGATTCATTTTTCTGAATGAAATTAGTGAAGTTAAGGAAATCGGGCTCCAGCACAGGTGGCATCACAGACGAAACCTAATATGGCGGCTTGGCTGCTTGTGGAGAGCGCACTTCAGCACTGTTTTTTTGTGAAATGGGCGTATTGAATTTTTTTTTTGTGCGCCTTAAACACGCCTGTATCGCATGCTGCACTGAATTAAGACGAACGGCACTGAATGGTTATAGCATGAGAAATAGTTCTTACCGTGAGAAGAACCACGCCAGTTATTGCTAACTGCAAGTCCAGGACGTTTTTATCGAAACGCTTCAGAATGAAGTTCACCTTTAGAAAAAGAAAGAACCCTTATAACAACAGCTGTTTGGAATGAGTTGAAAGCTGGCAAGGCAAACGACGCATTAAATTATCCATGCCACTTGCAGTACAGACATTTATCTGCTGTGTCTAAATTTTAGGTTTGAAATTTGCATAATCACGTACTTATTACTCGCACACTTCAACACGGTTACCTTTTCTGATCTATGAAACCATAAATGCATTTAATTTACTAGTGAGAGCACAGAAGGTGATGCGGCCATTTAAAAGAAATTATGCACTAATAGACATTTATTTCAAAAATACATATCAAATCTTTACACATAGGTAGGACTGGTTTCAGGCTGACTTCAAATTCACGAGTTTACAGTTGAGTTGAGGAAATCTTTCCGCAATCGTCGATTTGGTAAAAATGCCTCCTGTACTATTCTCCGCACTTCTTGGCGTTCTACACTATCAGGACGTTCTAAATTGATGTCCTAGCATCTACCATTTGATACATTTCCTGATATCTAGTAGCCATGCCCTGAACACAGGGATGCGTTTCGGCCTGAGCAGCCGTCGTTCGACGACAACGCCCTGGATTCTACGGCAATCCTCTCGAAAGCACGTACGTTGACATGCTAATTTAGAAATAGCATTTTAATTTTTGAGTTTGGGCGACTGTCCTGAACTGTTATATCCGATGTGATCGTTCCATCATGACTTCAACGTATTCAATGCGATTCTTCAATGCGCAACTCAATAGCCACGGTTTGTATGTTCTGTGGTGTTGTCATAATCTTATGAAGGCCTGTTGCAATCCACCGCTATTGATCCAGCGCTCCTCAGCTAGCGATACCAAAAGCCCGGCAAGATGTAGATTAAATTAGGGGTGTTTTCTGAATACCTTCAATATCGGCATGACTGTCGTAGGTGCACATGTACAGTATTTGTCGAAAGTATACAGCCTTTGCAGCGCGGCTCCTCTTGCATACTTAGGGGCCATAATCTCACGAAGGCGGGAGGAACTTAAGTTCCCATCCCTCCCAAGCTTAGGACTGTCAAAGGCACTTAAGAGCCCCTATACGCGAGTTGGAAGCAAACCCCTTGGGCTGTGTATTGTTGACAGGACACTATGGCCACCTGAGGCAGAGGTGACGCTCTTGATTTCTTGCTCACCACGGTTTTATCAGTGTGTACGGCCCACATTTCGGAAGAAAGATTCTATATCGACCGGCGTAGCTGAAGCTCTTGTTTTATTGTAAGCGACACATAGTGTAATATTGGAGTTTATTTAGCTTTGCGTTTTTGGTCCCACTGCTGTTGGTGACGCGTATACAGAGGCCTGGTTAATGTTTTTAGTTGGCTCCCGGCCGAAAACACGCGAGCTATGGGGCGCGGGAGTCCACTACTCAGGCTGTTATAGCCCCTTTGAAAAATGGAGCATCACAGCCGAAATGTGTGTTGGAATTTAACGGACAACAAAAAGTGCGCCTTGAATACGATTGATGCGGCCATCAAGACTTTACCGCGTATCTCGGATTCGTTGAAAGCCCATTCCTGGGCCGCGATAAGCTAATAGCTGCTGCTTGTACTCATTTGGGAGTGTAGCACGGCTGCCCCTCTCAACTCTACGCCATGCTGCACTCGCAATGCACAGTGTGTCATGTGCTCACATAGGGGTAGGTTTTTAAACATTAGAAAGGGCAGCAGTCTCACAAGAACGAGCGGTGTTCAGTGCACCTGCTAATAATTCAGTCCACCTGTTTTTTGGCGCTAAAAGTGTGCACCACTCTACACAAGGAAGATGGAAGCGCATTGCTCTAAAAAGGTTTCACAGAAAAATAATGATTCAACAATATTTTAAAAGTGTACTAAAGAGGGATCGGTAATCGTCTTTTTATTGCGTGAACTCCATCTACAGTCTCCGAGCATTGTTAGAAACTTTCAATTATTATCCTGTGTGGCCGATTTCTCTATCAAATCGAAATAAACCTCCCGGCTCTAACTTTTTTTTTTAACTCACCTTCAAAAAGACGAGGAGTCCGGCAACGCGTGGAGTTCCTTTCATCCAGTCGAGTGGCGGCTTCGCTTTCGCTTTTGTTTTATATTTAGGTTTCCGGGGATAAATAATTTCAGTTACAGGTTACATAGCTGCAAATTAGGACCGTGGACATAAAAATACGCGTGGACTCTTGTCTTTTGCCGATCGCTACGTATCACTCTGCCGATGGCAAAGCGGCAAGCCGCCACGCGGCTGGCTGAAAGTTCTTTATTGTTGCGAAGTGCGACACATACCACTCCACCTTGAATCCCCTGGCTCTTCAGCTAATACTCCCAGCCAGTCAGCACGATGCTTGTGATAAGTTTATCACAGAAAGCGTGACACTGAATGATATTAGAGTTATTATTCTTTAAAAGAATACTATACTTAACTGTAGAAGTCGTTACATGAAATTTTGAGCAGTAAAAGGCGGCAGCTTATAGGCGACAAATTGTCAGGGCTAAATGCAATTTTTCACAAACGGGGATACCAAGATATACATAAGTGTAAGAAGGAAAACAAATTGCGCAGCGTCTTGCTAAAAAGATTGTGGTGTAATATGCCGTAAATGTCGACGTCAATCGTAGTCATCAAACGAAATACTTTGCCGTTTTCAACAGAAGTAGAGTGAAGTGTAATTAGTGCACATGCCACACATATCTAAAATTGTAACGCAGGAGGTAGTGCCGAATTTCAGTGGAGATGTGGTTGGGGTCGCCTGTAAAAGGAACGGAAATATTACGGTAGGAATGCAGCCTGAAAGTGTCCAGAGAAGTTCCTTCTGGTTAATTTTCCCTGAGCTTTCATTCCATCGACAGGAGTGGGCACCAGAAAGGAACAAAAAAAAATTGAGCAAATATTTTTTTTCTCCTTAGAGTTAAATGTTCAAATGGTCTCGGTTATACTCTTCATATTAACCGAATCGCGTCATTTTTACAACAGATTCAAATCCTTGTTAGACTGCTAGTGTAAAACACGCGGAAGAAACTCACCAGAGCAAAAAACACTCGCAGGTACTCAACCAGATAAAAGATGTGACGTAGCTTGCCTTTCCTAAATCTGTCTTGGTAGTCCTTGAACACCACCACTTTGGTGTTAACTGTGATCGTGGCGGCGCCTGTAATGATGATGTTTGCAAGAAAAATTGGTATACTGTTTAAAAAGTTTTAGTTGGTTTGTGCAGCTAAACCGATAATTGACTCTAGAAAGCAGCCCGTTCTTGCCCTGAAATGTATCCTAAAAGGCCTTTTGTAGACTGTTGTTATTAAATTTTCAAATATGCAGCAGGTTACGAAAACGCATCATGCAAACTATCCATAGCGCCGCGCGCTAGAAACTTTTCATTAAGAACTGTCAGCGCTGCTGTTCATGAACATTCTCGGCAATGGTTATAAGCAGAAATTGCAAGACGAATGCAAGCACAATGTTTCACAAGTTCTTCGAAGATGGTTTTTCATTGCGCATTAGGCAAGCGCTTGAAAGGAATGTTACAAATGTTGTGAATCAGGAGTGAATCACTAAAGGCCGCTATCTCTCAGTATATGCACAAATAGACTGCTTTTTATTTCTTTTGCGTAGAATAATTGCTAAAAGTGTATTAGGACGCGGACTATACAGTTGTACAATTTATTTTCAGGCTTCTCAGAAAAATAACAAAAAGCAGAATTTCAAGAAATCGACCGTAGCGTCACCTACTAAACAAAGGCTGATTACGATTTTTAAACCAGATGGTTTATTACGTTGCATGAGTCGTGGCGAATCGGGTGGACGCGTCCCCGACTGCCGAAGGGGAACGCTTTCGCGTGCAGGTTCGAGGAAAGGAACAAACAAATCAAACAAAAAAAAACGAAGCCGTGTTTATATTTTAAAGGAAAGGAGCCAGTAAAAGATACGAAAACATCAAGGAAAACACACACTAGAAACGCGTACAACACTATAGACAAAAAGGAGAGAGTTCACCGGATACAAAGCGTCCAAGTTGGAGCGGGAAGGCCTTGCAGGTGACACAGACGCGGGTTGGCGAGTTGCGATGCGTCGCTGGCGTTGCGTCCAGGGAGGCGGTGGTAGAGAGCCAGGAGAGGAGGAACGGAGATGACGCGGGAGACGCCGACGAACTCTTGTCAGTCGCCCCCAAGAACTGGGCAGCAGCAGCAGGAGAACTGTAGCCGGGTCCTGTCGACGGCGTTCCGCAAACACCGTAGGCTTGTGCAGCCTATCCAAGGAAGCCTTGGCAGCACAGACCCGAAGTCTGACGGCTGCCACCTCGACGCTTGAATGAGGCTTAATGATCTTGAGCCGATGATTCAAGGGAAGCCTTGGCAGCTCGAACCCACCGTTCGACCGCTGCCACTTCCACGCTTGAACGGGACTCGATGGTCTTGAGTCGGTGATTCAAGGGAAGCAGACTTCGCATGGGCTCCAATATAATCATCGCAAGTACTCCCTACGACGACACAGCTGAGGCTCTCCGCTGCATAACCAAGCTGCTCCTAGGGGGCAAGTAATATCACGTCAATGCTTATGTGGCAGCGCCGGAAGACGTCGTGCGGGGCGTGATTCACGGAGTTGACCCAGGAACACCGTCCGAAGAACTTTTGGCCAACCTCCGTGTCCGAACCCAGGGAGCCGAAGTACTACAAGCTCGCATGCTGGGCCAGACCAAAACAGCGGTCATTACGTTTCGCTGCCCGATCATTCCCCGCTATGTCATATATTACGGGGGCGAGATGGCCTCGTATCCGTTCAGACCTACCCAACAAGTATGCCATGTGTCCCTGAGAATGGGGCACAGATCGGACGTCTGCCCGACCCCCAACATCAAAGTATGCCAGAATTGTGGCCAACACAACCCCGAGCAAGACCATCCCTGCACAGTAATGTGTGCTATCTGTGAGGGAAAACACCCAACGGGATCCAAGGAGTGCAAACAGCGTCTGAAGACCGACATTACTCCTCCCACCTCCTCCCTAAACACCAAAAAACAAGGCAGGCTCAGCCGAATCGACAAGTCCAAGCGAGATTTCAGGTGGTTCTCATCAGATGACGCGGAGGCCGAGTATACCGACCGCTCCAGCTACCGATCCAGATCCAGAGGGCGATCTAGTTCCCGGTCCCAGTCAAGGCCAGGAGACCTTTCCCTCCCAAAACACAAGCAAGACAAGGCGAAGCAGGAGACAAGACCAGCCAGGGCCAAGGACCTCCACCAGGGAAGAAAATGGACTCCCCCGACAAAAGGGTAAGCTGGTCTCAGGTTGCCGTCTCCCCTGCTCAAAACAATACTAATACATGCCAGGATTGCAAACAGCTACTAACAAACAGCTCAGAGCAAAAATAGCGGAGCAAAACCAACGGATACAAAGGTTAGAGGAAAAGATAAACCAACTCCTTACCTCTCGCTCAGCAACACCTAGCCCAGTACAAGCATTACCAGCCCCAGCAAGTATGGTAACTGAAGACCTTAGCAATCTACGGCCTCAGACGCAGAACACAACACCCCAAGCCTCTGTTCAATGCCCTCCCCCTGACAAAAATGTTGAACAACCCACTCTCTAACAAATTATGGTCCAAATACAGGCTCAGATGCAAGCTCTCCAACAACAAATGCAACAACAATCTCTCCAGATGCAGCAGCAATTTTCCGCTGTGCAAGAAGAATTCAATTCTAAAATCCAAGTCCTCACGCAGGGAGTCAGGAAACGCGCAGGACTGACTGCGCGTTTTTTTGTGCTTATATTTTATGTGCAGTAATAACGGTTTCAACTGGACTACGCAATCTGTTGATGTTTTGTAACTTGTTCTGTCATGCTTTTTTTATGTAAATATATGTAAATACATGCCACTCCTGCTTGGGCGCTCAGCCTGGAGTATGTTCAAAATAAATAGTAAATAAAAATAAATAACCCCCGGGCCAAAGTCCACAGAAGACACACAAGCGCGGCTGACGTCAGCGATTGTGAATCCTTTGCTAGCAGTCAAGATGGTGCCCTCCCCTAAACAAGCACAAAAGCACTTAGAAATCTGGCATTGGAATTGTAGAACTTTCAGAAATAAGGACAGTTCCTTGCTTATGTTCATTCAAAAGTCTCCTATACCCCCGGATATAATCTGTCTCCAGGAAACCCGCGTTGCTCCTTACCTTCGTGGATATTATACAATGGCACCTACGGACTCGCCGAGATTAGCTACTCTTGTGGCCAAATCGGTTACGACAGTCCCACATCAACTCCCCTTCATAGGTATTAACCATGTTCTAGTTGAAGTTCTGCCGCAAGAGAGGGGAAAGCACAGCATCTTTGTCCTAAATATCTACAGCCCTCCAAGCCGCAAGAAGGAAGATTTTCTGCCTATACTAACAGATTGCACTAGAATAGCCCAGGACAACCCCTTGGTGGTTCTGGGAGACATGAATGCAAGACACAGCTCCTGGGGCTATATAAGCGACTCTCAAAAAGGTGCTAATCTACTTGAAGCCGTGGAAATGCTTGGTTTAGGGCTCGTCACAGATACTACCTCTCCTACCAGAACAGGGAACAGTATTAGCCGAGATGCCTGCCGAGACCTCACCTTCATTAAGAACATTAATCACGCAACCTGGACTAATCTGGAGGAATCCTTCTGCAGCGACCACAACATCATAAGTCTCTCTATACCAACTGCCAGAATCAGAAGAGCTCTGGGAAATGTACACATCGCGGACTGGACAAAATTCTGAGACTGGCCACCGCCAGAAGGAGACATTAAAAATATTCAAGAGTGGACTCAACTAATCAAAGATGTCCACTCAAGCAACACTGGAACCATCCAACGGACCGTGGAAGCACCGGAAGTAGATCGCCACCTATCGCATCTATGGGAGGCTCGAAAAGGCCTCACTAAACGCTGGAAAAAGCAGCGTCTCAATAGAAAACTACAAATACGAATTGCTAAGATTACACAGCAAGCGCAAGCAGATGCTATACAACTATGCAGACAAAACTGGTCTGAGTTTTGTGCTTCCCTGAAAGGCACCCTAAGCACAGCCCAGACATGGACCACCTTAAGATGCATGCTCGACCCCAATAAGGCCAAATCAGTTACCAGCCGAACTCTTCAAACAGTTGCCCATAAGTTTCAAGGCACAGACCAAGACCTCATAACAGCCATGCATCGCAAGTACAGGGGAGACCACACCCCTCCATGCACCCTGACCTATGAAGGACAACATAATCCAAGCTTAGACGCCTCCATAACGGTATCTGAAGTTTATGCTGCAGCAAGAATAGCTCAGCGGAACACAGCACCGGGCGGAGACACGGTTACCAACGCTATAATTCGAAACCTTAGGAACCACCATCTGAAAGACCTAACAGAATACATTAACGAGGAATTATGGGAGAAAGGCCAGGTACCAGCTGAGTGGCGCCATGCTGACATCATTACGATTCCAAAGGCGGGAAACCCCCGGCAGTAGAGTCCCTCCGCCCAATCTCCTTAACCTCCTGTCTGGGCAAACTGTATGAAAGAATCATACACACCAGACTCCAGAAATATATAGAAGATAACAACTTTTACCCCTACACTATGGTGGGATTCCGAAAAGGTCTCTGTACACAAGATTCCTTCCTAAGGATTAGCGAAGAAGTGATTAATACAATACCACCCACGGAGAAAACCTTCTTTCAGCTCTGGATTTAAAAGGAGCCTTTGACAAGGTCTCCCATCAGGCTATCCTAGAGGAGCTGAGTGGTCTAAACTGCGGAGAGAGGATCTTTAACTACATCAAGGCTTTCCTCTCCAACAGAACCGCCACCATAGGCATTGGTGAAGTCCGTTCTCATCCCTTCCCCATGCCTAACAAGGGTACTCCTCAAGGGGCTATAATATCCCCCCTCCTCTTCAATATTGCCATGCTAAAGCTAGCAAGAAAGGTTCAAACGCAGCCCGACATAGGCTACACGGTCTATGCCGATGATATAACTCTATGGGTCACACATGGCTCCTTAGCCCAAAAAGAAGAAGCCCTACAAGAAGCCATACACAGGGTTGAAGAATTTGCTGCGGAAAGTGGTCTGGAATGTGCCCCGGAGAAGTCTGAGGTCATTAGACTCCATAAAGTCCCTTAGACATCCCCAGGAGAAGTTGAGCTTTTCCTGGGAGGACGCAAAATTAATGAAGTGCAGAAGATCCGGATACTGGGGCTCTGGCTTCAAAGTAACCTCAGATCCGACCATATGATCAGAACCATCAAAACAATAGTTAATCAAATCTCAAGAATGATTCGCCGCATTACCTGGCACTGCAAAGGTATGAGAGAAGAGGACACCCTTAGACTCGTCAAGGACCTAGTTCTGAGCAGGATAACATACGGCCTCCCTTACCAAAAACTGGGTACTGTGGAAACCAGAGCTATCGATACAATCATAAGAGGGGCTTAAAAAACTGCCCTCAATCTTCCAATAGCCACTTCTACAGAACGACTCCTAGATCTTGGTCTGCACAACACTTTTACCGAGCTCCAAGAAGCCCTCTTGGAAAGCCAAAAGAAACGCCTTCTAACAACCAATGCGGGAAGGACGATCCTGACTAAATTAGGGACATGGCCGGGGCTGGACACAAGAGGCAGTAAAACCTCTCTTACACTCCAAACCCGAGAAAAGATCACCGTTAGCCCAATCCCACGTCACATGCATCATGCTCATCAGCAAGGCAGACGACAAGCGATAGCATAGGCACTTCAGAAACACCTAGAAAGCGACCGTAAAGCCGTTTACGTAGACATTGGGGCCTACCCCAGGCCGGAAAAGTTCTCAGTCGCTGCGATTGACCACCAACTAAAACCGGCTCTCCAAGCTTCTATCTATGCAGAAAAACCCTCCTCTGCAGAGGCTCTGACAATAGCTATCGCCATCGAACATACAGACCAAACAGGAGAGGGCTCCCACGTTATAACAGACTCCCAACAAGCCTGCCGAGACTTTCTTAATGGCAGGCTTCCCTCAAGAGCAACACAGCTACTTGGCAATCTCAGCCAAACACACAGACTAACATGGACAGCTGGTCACGAAGGACTAGCTGGAAATGAGGTAGCCAACGATCGATCTAGCCCGAGATTTAACCAACCGGGCGGATCCTCATCCCTACCCCACGCCCATGCCTAGCACCTATGGTGAGAGATTAGAACATATTCGGCTGGAGCGCAGAAAGTACCCACCCCCTCATATAAAACTAGACTCCTCCGCAGCCATAGACTGGAGGAAAATTCAGACCAACACTTTCCCTAACTTGTTCCTCCTACACAAGATTAGCCCCGCTCAATATCAGAATACATGCCCTTGGTGTGGAGCTCGCTCTACGCTCTACCACATATCGTGGGAATGCACAACGAAAACAAAACACTTAACTGTATCCAACCCGAAATATGAGCAGTTGGAGGTGGCCCTGACCAGCGAGACTCTGGATCAGCAAAATAAGTTGGTTCAGCAAGTCCGTCAGTCAGCTAAATCCAGTGGCGCCTTGGACTAGGGGTGCCACCCAAGTTGCTCGAGCAACCTTCCTCGATTCAAATAAAAGTTTTTTCTCTCTCTCTCTCACCGACAGCACGGACCCAAACGTCCGACAGCTGTCGCTTCCACGCTTGAACGACTAGACTTGTGCTGCGGTGTCTTCCTCAACACCTCGGTTTTCTGACACGTAGCTCTACGTTCCTCGTGTGTGCCTCGCGCACACCGCTCCCACACGCACCCGCGCAACGCGGGGCTGGCACGCACGGCGCTCCGATGTCCGAAGCACCACTGTCGACACGCCGCGTTTCATGAAACCGTCGAAAGTGTGGCGTGCACATCACATATGCCCCCCCCCCCTCCCCTTCGGAAAAGTTTTTTCACAGAAAAAACTGCCGTGTTGTGTGCAGAAAAAAATGCACACAACACTTCTGTTCATATAATGAACAGACAAGTTAGATTTCGTCGAAGTCCACGAAGGCACTGTACACTGTCACACATGGAGGCACATGGAAACGCTTACACAGGGAACATGGGGTCAAACACTATACATCTGGCAAACGCAAAATGAAAACTATACAAAACATCAGAGATAAACTTTAAACACGTCTATACCATACAAGTGAATATGTACACACCGAACAATCCATAACCGGAAAACGAAGGCCGAAGAAAAACAAACCATAAGCTCTACCATACTGCGTTTACAGAAGTTACAAACACTGGATTACAAAGCACTGTACATTGGGCATCACCCTCCGGCGATTTACAAATGAGATCTTACACCACAGACTCTTCCCCGGTCAAATGGGGTGTCGATAAGAGGCATGCGTCCCAACGGGGCCTTCCCTCCTTTGCCCTTCGGGAACGTCCTCTGGCAGGTGTCGCACGACCTGACATACCTTTTAATATCCTCCTGCACTCCCTCTAGGACATTCATGTGTTGTGCGTCTGCAAGATTGTCGCGGAAAAGTCCGACAACCACCTTATCCTCAGCTGGTTCAAGCATACTTGCTGTTGTGTACATCGCTTCAGGCGCCGCGCACTCTGGTTGAACGCAACAGGACAACTGGTTTTGTTTTTCTTGCTTTCTTGAGCAAGAACTTACTTCATGTCCTGTTTTCCGGCAATAAAACTGCTTTGGCTTTGAGCGACAGTCGGCAGCCATATGTCCTAGACGATTACAAATCAGGCACCTCACTGGCTGTCTATTTGATGTAGGATCCTTCTCTTTCGGAACGCCCATCTCGAAAGGATCTTTGAACTCAGACAGGTTTAGCAGAGTGGTTTGTTGGGCGAGTTGGTTTGCCATATTGTCCGTGTCTTTTAAGCGCAGGTATATTTCAATCAGACAGGTTTCTTTGCCGCTGGGCCTCTAGAAAGTTGTCTGCTGCCTCAGCCATTTTGTCCAGCGTCTTGCATTCTCTTTCTCGCAGGAAAATCTCTAGACGAGTATGGCAGTTCCTCATGAACTGTTCGGCCACCACCAAGTCACGTAGATCATTGTCCTTCGCGGCCGTTCCCGACATCTCGACCATCGATCGAAAAGACTGAGCAAGCGCGCTGCGTATTGCTTCCGCGTTTCTTTATCCAGCGGCTTACTCTCACGAAACCTTTCGCGATAACCCTCTGCTGTGAGCCGAAAATGTTGGAGCAGGGCTAGCTTTGCCAAATCATAATCCATTGAGTCTGCGGGAGATAATCGTCCGAACACGCGGAGAGCCTCCCCAGTCAAAGACATATTGAATGCTGTAGCCCATTTTTCCTTAGGACAGATGTGTCCTTCTGCGATACGCTCAAAACGTTTGAGGTATGCATCTAAGTTATCCCGGCGATCATCGAACGGCGGGATCAACTTGTGTGGTGGTGGTGAAGAGCATTTATTTAGTAATTTACAGAGAGGTGCTCGGAGAGAGGCCCCTAATGGGTGTCACCCCTTACAATACTAGGCGGAGTCCCTCATTCCGGGATCCCGTTGGTCGAGACCGCTACACAAGTCCGCCGAACTAGGGCCTGTTGGGCCGATAGTTCCTGACAGCTGAGCAGGGCCGCCTCCCAGTCCTCTCGGGTAGAGGAAGGGGTGATTGGGGGGAGAGAAGGATTTTTTCTGCATGCCCAAACCATGTGGAAGGTGTCGGCCACCTCCCCACAGAATGAGCAGCGGCCGTCAAAAGAAGGATTAAAGTGTTTGAGAACCGCCGGGCACAGCAGGGTGTTTGTAAAGAGCCTGAGGAGAATTCGTTCGCCAGCTTTACCCAGTCCATTCATAGGAACAGGGTATCGCCGGTGTTCGGCACGATAGTGCTCAGTAATTTCTTTAAAAGAAAGGAGAGGGCTGTGATCTGGGTTAAGCTCCTCCCAAGGGACGCCTGGTGCCCGATGAGTGAGTGCGCGAGCTGCCTCATGGGCGGCTTCGTTACCTGGCATGCCTTGGTGGCCGGGGACTCATATGATTGAGCGATGAGTTGGATCGCCGTCGCGAGTACTGCGGTGTAAAATTTGTTGAGCGAGTGGAGTGATCCAACCGAACTCAAAGTTACGACAGGCTCCGCGAGAGTCTGTGAGGGTAAATTTAGAGTCGGGATGGGAGGCTGCGAGGGCGATCGCCACCTTCTCCGCATGCGTTGAGTCGGACGCTCTGAACGAGAGGCCGTCCACCTGTTTTCCCTCGTGTATGACTGCAGCCGTGTACCATTCCCCCCTGGAGCTGTAGGGGCCTGCAATGTCGCCGTAGAAGACGTGTTTCTTTGAGCCATAGTGGCGGCGCAGGGCATTCGCCCGCGCCTGGCGCAGGCCATTATGGTCCTCCTTGTTCATATTGGTCGGAAGGGGTCGAACGTAGAGGGCGCTTCTCCACAGTTCTGGCACTCGAACCCGTTCCATGGTATGGTGATCATGTCTGATATGTAACCGGTCCAAGAGGCGGTGACCGGACATGGTCTGGGCGAGACGTGTGTGTTGGTTGACGAGATGCGCCTCGCGGAGTTCTAGATAGGTGTTCACCACCCCCAACGCGAGGAGTCGCGCGTTGGAAGTGGATATTGGGAGGTCGAGGACTCTCTTGAAAATTTTGTGGAGTACAATCTTCAAGTGATCTTCGTCATGTTTCCGTAAGCGGAGGTAAGGAGTCGAGTACAGTACTCGACTAGTTACGAAGGCATGCGCGAGCCGCATCGCATCCTTACTTCGCAACCCTCCTCGCTTGTTGGAAACGCGGCGAACCATTCGGCCCACCTGGTCGCCGACTTTGCGGAGTTTGGCAAGAGTTGTGTCTGCCTTACGATGTTGATTAATGAAAAGAGCGAGTATTCGTAGCTCCTTCGCTTCACGGATGGGGCCGCTTGCGAGAGAAAGCTGAACGGAGATTTTGCATTTCGGAGAAGATCGAATATGCACAAATTCAGACTTGGACGGGGAGCACTGGAGGCCGCAGTACGTGGCATAGTGGTCAACTATGCTCGCCGCTGCTTGCAGGCATTCCTCCATCTCTCCTATGTTTCCTGTAGTGGCCCAGCTGGTGATGTCATCGGCGTACAGCGCATGCTGAACACCGCCGACAGCCGCCAGCTGTGCCGTGAGGTACATCATAGCAATGTTAAAGAGAAGCGGGGACAACACAGCGCCTTGTGGTGTGCCCCGCTTTCCCATCTCAAACGGGCCGTACTCGGTCTCTTGTATACGTATATAGGCCAAGCGGTCTGTTCAGACATCTTTGATGTAATTGAATGTACGAGGACCACAGTTGGTCTCGCTAAGGTGCTTTAGTATGACGCCTTGTTTTACAATGTCAAACGCAGACTTGAGATCGAGTGCTAGGACTATTTTGTCGTTGTGTGGGTGTTCTATGGGTTCGAGAACCTCGTGATGAAGCTGTAAGAGGATGTCTTGTGCGGACTTACTGGGTCGGAAACCGAACATGGTGTCGGCAAAGGAGCTCTTGCTCTCGAGATATTCTGAGAGGCGGTCACGGACCATCGTTTCCATCAGTTTTCCTACGCATGAAGTGAGGGAGATGGGCCGGAGGTTGTCTGTGTTTACCGGTTTCCCCGCCTTTGGGATAAAAGTTACCAATGATGTCTTCCAATCCGGTGGCAACTAAGCGTCCCCGGTCCAAATGGCGTTAATATATTCGAGTAGGGTTTCGTATGCCCGATCAGGAAGGTTCGCCAATAATTTGACTGTGACCTTATCCCTCCCGGGCGCCGTCCCCCTGCGCATTTTGGCAAGAACCTCGCGAAGGTCGTGAAGCTGGAAAAGTTGATCCAGGTCCGGATTATCGCAGCCTGCATACGAATAATCCTGCCTGCGCTGGTTTTGATCCTGATTGAGGTATTGTGAGCGCAAGGTGTTCGCTAGCTGCTTCGTGTTTCCTTGAAAGTTGTGTATCGCGCGATTGATGTGTTTCTGGGTCTCCGAGCGTGTTTGTGTGGGGTCTATGAGACTCCTGAAGAGCCGCCAGGTGTTGCGGCTGGACATCTGTCTTGCTGCGCTGTTGCATCGATCTACCCAGTTAGTGTCTGCGAGCTGGACAGCATACTCGGCAGCTTGCTGGGTGAGGTCAGAGATGCGAGTGCGGAGTTTACGATTGTGTTTCTGCCGCCGCCATCGCTTAGTGAGGCTGCGGCGAGCTTCCCAGAGGTGCCTAGGTGGTTATACACGTCAGGTGCACGCTCCGTAAGCTGGATATGCTTTTCTTGTGAACGGAGTGTTTGCATGAGTCCGTGTGCCCAAGTGGAGTTGTCCTGTTCCATGAGAGAAGTTACTGGGAGGGCCTGGCGGAAAGCGTTCCAGTCGGGAAGTTGGCTTGCGCAAGGGGGCGACGTAAGGGCCGAGTGTAAATGACAGTGTTCAATATGCAGGGGTCGCTACCGAGGGTGCCCTCGGTGTTGATCCACTCTGCGTGTTGGATGTGTTTCACGAGGGTAAGGTCGGGGCAGGTGTCCCGAGTGACGGAGTTCCCTACACGTGTTGGGTGGACCGGGTCGGTTAGAAGAGTGATGCCCAGCGTAGATATAAGTTCCGCCAACTTACGACCACGGGTCTCTTCCTTGCTATAACCCCACATGAGACAGGGCGCGTTAAAATCGCCCACTATCATGAGGGGGTCACGACCCGCGATCCTTAGCGCTGCGCTAAAGATGTTAGAAAAAGTGATGTTTTTGAGTTTCGGGGGGCAGTAGATATTAAGTATGTGTTCGGGGCTATCTGTTCGCCGCAGGGGGAGGACAGAGACCATCACGTACGAATATTCCAGATTTAGGTTGAGATCAACCTCCTGCGCTGTGTAACCCTTATGGACTAGGATACAGGTGAACGGGTCTCGTTGAAAAGTGTTATAGCCCGTGAGCTTAACCGCATCTCCGGTTTCTTGCAACGCAAGGACTGCGGCGGGGTGTTCGAGGTTGTCAATGTACGCCCTTAAGTGGGCGTGTTTGGTCCTGTTTTTGAAACCCCGACAATTCCATTGCACAAGAGAAAAAACTTGCTGTCTTTGCGGGGGGCGGCGCCCTTTAGGGTGTTGGTTGGGAGGGGACGCAGCCATGTTGATTTGAAGGGAGACTGCCTTGGAGAGCCGGCACAGGTTCCGTCACCTGCGGCTGGATCGGTTCCGGCTCTTCCTTGAGTTCGGTCAGATCGATGGGGGTGGTGGTGGTGAAAACATTTATTACGAATGAACAGGAGGTATGTTTGGATCAGCCCGTAAGGGACCGATCCTTACAAACACTAGGTGGCGGTCCCTAGTATGGGACCCCAGTGGCGGTTGCCGCCGCCCGGGCGCGCCCGACTAAGGCTTGTTGGGCCTGTAAGTCGTGGCAGCCGAGCAGGGCCGCCTCCCAGTCCTCCCGGGTTGGGTTGGGGATGGGGGGAATAGCGGGGTTGGAGGGGCAGGCCCACACCATGTGATAGGTGTCAGAAGACACTGCACTACAGTGTGGGCAGCTGCCGCTAAAGGAGGGGTCAAAATATTTTAGCGCTGTCGGGCACAGCAATGTATTGGTGAGAAGGCGGAGAAGGAGCCGCTCATCCGCCTTCTTCAGGCCTTTACATGGGCTAGGTTAAAGGCGATGACAATTTTGATAACATGTTGTAATATCTTTGAATGTATATACCGGATTAAAATCGGGTTCCTGATCGGATGGGGAGGAGAAAACAGCCCGGTGAGAGAGCGCGCGGGCGGCTGCATCTGCTGCCTCTGGGAACGGTTGAATATTGATGGGCGGTTTGCGTCTTTGAGGGGCCCCATTCGGCGTAGAAGCCTGGGGTTTGACTCCAGCCACGTCTTAATATTGGCCGTCACGGTGGCCGTAACCGTGGCCGTGACTGACTTGAACAGGTTTTCTTGAATTTGGCCGAAATTTGACATCTGAGTCGCTAGTGCGGCAAGGCCGTTTTCGAGGGCGGTGAAACGCGTGTCAGAGCTAGATGGTGTCGGGTCCACCGGCACTTGTTACATCGGTTCCGGAGCTACCTGGGAAATAGGCGGGGAGGACCGAACCGTTTCTAGAGCATGAATTTTGGCCTGGAGTTGAGCATTTTGAGCTCGGAGAGTCTCGAGCTCACGGCGGAGGTCCGCAACCTCAGAGTTAAGGGGGGGGGGGGGGAGGAGGAGGAAGGGTTGGTGGGGAAGAAGGTAGGGGAATGCGGGGGGACGGAGGAGGCCCGTCTCGGCTGTCTACCTTTGGCTGTGATGTCTTCTTTGGCGTGCCAAGCGGACGGCCCTCGAGAGGCGGAAAATCCCCGTTCTGGAATACGGGTGCGCCTGGATCACGTGACGACTTTTGGCTTGTTGATGGAGGGGACTTGGAGACACGCCCGGGCAACGCGCCCGCCGGTGGCGCTGGTCCGGATGTGCCTTGCACCAGCTTGTTGCCAGGCGGGGGAACTTTTGGAGTGGTGTCAGTTCCCGGGGGCACTGCACACTGACGTTGCTTTCGTTGACCGGTTGGGTTTCCCGGTCGTTGCAGCCGCCGGAATTTTGCCTTGCAGTCTTGCGAGCCCGTAAGGTGGCCGCCACCACAGACGATGCAGGAAGGGGTGCACTCGTGGGTCTCCAAGTTACTGTCTTCGAGGACTGCGACCGTTTGGCCGCAGTGTCCGCAGCGATTGCGTTGAGGATCCGGGCATAAGTCCACACGGTGGCCGATGGTGCCGCATCGGAAACACGCGGGAATAGTCCGCTTGTATTCGCGTACCAAGGTCACCACACTGTTATAGTGCACGTAACGTAGCACTTTATGCCCCACGAAGGTGAGCAGAGCAATCGTCGACTTCCCCAGCTTGCGGATGAAGGCTATCTCTCCTCCGCGCCACTGGACTTTCGATTTCAGGGTGGTAGAAGTTTCCTGCTCATGGACGGTAATGATCCCCCTGCAGACTTCACCGTTGACTTTGGTGTGACCGACCATCGGGATGGCGCCTTTGGAAGCTTTCAGAGGAAATTCACGAGCGAGCGCGTTCGCCTCGTTCACGTCTTGAGTGGGGGCGATAACGATATTCTGGTCCCAAATGGGCCAGATACTAAGAGTGTCCACCGAGGAGGCATTAACATAGGCGGAGAGCAAAGCACCAAGCTCACCGTTCTGCAGAACAGTCTTCAGGGAGGCCGTCATTCTGGGCTTGATGACGATCGTGAAGTCTCCTTTGCGAAGTCGAGGCATAGCGGCAGGCCGCCATTTCGTCGATCCCGCTGTTGGCGAGAGCTGATGGTTGGAACTTGAAGTATTTGGATGCACAGAAGCAGGCGCACTCACGGAGGGTCTGTTCACTGCCGAGGTGTTCAGGCGCGGCTGGCGTTTGCGAAGTGCTACCAAAGAGAAGAGGCCTTCATCCACAATCTCCTGCGTCGGAGTGGAGGTTTCAGAAGAAGACGGGGCTTTTGCGACGAATTCTGTCCATGCCATCGTCTCGGGATCGTACCCGCGGCGAGCGGAGGCCGCCATGGCGTCCGCGGAGAACGCTGGAGACTGGCTGCTTGGCTTTAGGCCTGGCTGGGGCTCCCACGGGATGAAGACATGAATGGGCCTAAAAGGCCCAAAAATTGGCCCACCCGGTCGAGAGCGATGTCTTCGGGTGCCGGTGATGTTAACCGTCGAGGGCCCCGGTGCAGGTTCTCGACTGCCTCCACCAGCTTCTGCGAGCCTTAATTGGAGCTTCCATCTGCGTTCTTCAGCCTCTGCCAGTGACTTTGCGTGCTCGCGTTGGGCTTCTGCTTGGGCCTTTTCGTGCTCGCGTTCTGCTGCACGTGCAGCGAGTTCGGCTTCACGTGCAGCACGTTCCTTCTCCTGCTCAGCGGAAACCCACGAACGCAGTTCGGCATCTCTCAACCCCATCTTTTCGCCTAATTCAACCAACTCCTTTAGTGTTGCCATCGTTTCTTTTTACAGACTAAATAAAGGAAAGAGAGAAAAAAAACACGGCTTCGTCCTGTCGTGCGGACGCCATATTGTCGCGAATCGGGTGGACGCGTCCCCGACTGCTGAAGGGGAACGCTTTCGCGTGGAGGTTCGAGGAAAGGAACAAAGAAATCAAACAAAACAAAATGAAGCCGTGTTTATATTTTAAAGGAAAGGTGCCAGTAAAAGATACGAAAACATGAAGGAAAACACACACTAGAAACGCGTACAACACTAGAGACAAAAAGGAGAGAGTTCAACGGATACAAAGCGTCCCAGTTGGAGCGGGAAGGCCTTGCAGGTGACAAAGACACGGGTTGGCGAGTTGCGATGCGTCGCTGGCGTTGTATCCAGGGAGGCGGTGGTAGAGAGCCAGGAGAGGAGGAACGGAGATGACACGGGAGACGCCGACGAACTCTTGTCAGTCGCCCCCAAGAACTGGGCAGCAGCAGGGAGAACTGTAGCCGGGTCCTGTCGACGGCGTTCCGCAAACACCGTAGGCTTGTGCAGCCTATCCAAGGAAGTCTTGGCAGCACAGACTCGAAGTCTGATGGCTGCCACCTCGACGCTTGAATGAGGCTTAATGGTCTTGAGTCGATGATTCAAGGGAAGCCTTGGCAGCTCGAACCCAACTTTCGACCGCTGCCACTTCCACGCTTGAACTGGACTCGATGGTCTTGAGCACGGTGTAGTCTTGAGTCGGTGATTCAAGGGAACTCACCGACAGCACGGACCGAAACGTCCTACAGCTGTCGCTTCCACGCTTGAACGATTAGACTTGTGCTGCGGTGTCTTCCTCAACACCTCGGTTTTCTGACACGTAGCTCTACGCTCCTCGTGCCTGCCTCGCGCACACCACTAGCACGCGCACGCGCGCAACGCGGGGCTGGCACGCACGGCGCTCCGATGTCCGAAGCACCACTGTCGACACGCCGCGTTTCATGAAACCGTCGACAGTGTGGTGTGCACATCACAGGTCATTAGACTACACATTTAGCCACCGTTTCGAGCGCCTTAATTAGGGCGAAAATAAACTATACAAGCATTGCATGAGAGCATTTTATCGGTAGCGAGTCGGAAGAGCTCTAATTCTTTGTTGCTTGGATTTTCTGGCACAAGCCGTACAAACAGAATATTTCCAACCATAAACACTTGCGCTGTAATGAAGCGCTTGGAAATTTTTTATCTAGACGAGGCACCACGCACCATAACTTTTTCGCATGCATGCTTCTTTCGGACGCTGATTTTAGTCAGTTATGAGATTCCTGTTGGTCACATTAAGTCGTGCATTAGCGTTTGTCATAGCAGCATGTTTGGTAAGCAAGCCTCGAGCAGTAGTGAGCAGATGCGCCTAAAATACGGCCAACTGACCGAAATATTCGAGGTAATGTTGCAAAAATCTGTTAAATCTGACCAAAAGACAATACATTCAAATACATGCACACCCCCCCCCCCCCCATATGCACAGATGCGCTACAGAACAGTACCACCTTCAACAAGGGAAAGCTTTGGGCCAGTTGGCC
Organism: Amblyomma mixtum; assembly: GCF_055824585.1. Taxonomy (NCBI): domain Eukaryota; kingdom Metazoa; phylum Arthropoda; class Arachnida; order Ixodida; family Ixodidae; genus Amblyomma; species Amblyomma mixtum. The sequence continues at coordinate 154,683,549 of NC_143021.1, read as the reverse complement.
TGACATGTTGGAGAGGAGGAATAACCGCGAACTTGACAGGACTCAAGAACGAGAACCGCTCGTCCTGTCCTCTTCTCGTTCTTCAGTCCTGTCAAGTTCGCGGTTATTCCTCCTCTCCAACAGTACCACCTTGTTTGTCTATAATATACAAGGAGTGTGTTCGAAATAGGCCTTCCAAAAGTAACCTGCTCCAAACTATGTGCACATATTTTTTCTATTTTGTTCAGTCACAACCGTCATAAATTTTCAGTAAGTATAGCGTTTTGAACAGACGCTCACAAGTAGCGTTTTACCGTGGGAGGCAGCAGCAAGTTTCAGCGGGGAATGAGCACTACTGTGACATTATTTGCTTGTTAAAGAAATACTGCACGCTGAAAGTAGGGCAGGTAGTGACCGCTGATCCGGATCATGAGAGGGAAATAACTAGAAGAATAAGAATTGGGTGGACCGCACATGGCAGGGTCTCTCAGTTCGTGAATGGCAGTTTACCAATATTCCTCAAGAGAAAAGTATACAACAGCTCTACCTCACCGGTGCTCGTACATGGGGCAGAAACGTAGAGGCTAACAAAGAAGGTTCAGCTTAAGTTAAGGACAACGCAGGGAGCTATGGAAAGAAAAATGATAGGTGTAACGTTAAGGGATGGAAAGCGGGCGGAGTGGGTGAGAGAACAAACGCGGGTTAATGACACACTATTTGAAATCAAGAGGAAGAAGTGGGCTTGGGCAGGGCATGTAGTGCGAAGGCAAGATAACCGCTGGTTCTTAAGAATAACGGAGTGGATTCCAAGAGAAGGCAAGCATAGCAGGGGGTGGCAGTAAGTTAGGTGGGCAGATGAGATTAAGAAATTTGCCGCAATATGGAGGCCGCAACTGGAGAAGGACAGGGTTAATTGGAGTGACGTGGGTGAGGCCTTTGCCCTGCAGTGGGCGTAGTCAGGCTGATGATGGTGATGATGATGAATTTAGGTTCCAGCCAGCGCTTCAGAATAGTGTTTCATTTGCCTAAACATACAACTGGCATGTATACAACTACTTCTGGGATGGCTGAGCACCCAATCTTAAAGCTCGTATAAAGCGCACTTTTTGGGTATGAAAACATTGGCCAGGTTTCCAATGTCCCATCATGCAAACAGCAGGCGCCGTTGACGAACTCATATCCTTGAGTACGGATGGCTTATGAGGTTACATTTCCCGCAAAGCTGTTTTCTGCATGCATACTCGAGAAATTACTACTTATTTTGGCGGCATACCAATATGTTTTGGTTGCTCTTTGTCAGCTACGGCTGGTACAGTAATTTTTCCTAATGCCTTTATTTCGCTCTCTTTCTTTCTGCCCTTAACTATTACTCAGGCCATCGTAATCGTCAGAATAAGCTTGCAGGTCAAGTAGAAGGTTAGAAAGAAGTATATTCAGGAGGCAAAAATGGATCTTGCCCGTGTTACATTCATGCACGACTGCTCTATAGTGGCTGCTACCATGGCCTTGAAAGCATGCAAACTGAGTACATCTTGCACGCTTGCCATGATCATGCGAAGCACGAGAACAAGTTGACCTTTTTCTCTGTCTTTTTCCTCTATGGGCGCGACTGATGATCTCTCATCAGAAGGGAGCAAGTACATGGTTCATCAACTTCATCTATTCTAGTAAGCTCGAAGCACCTTCATTGTTTCAAATTGAAATTACCGTTAAATTTGGTTTGGTTTTCTTGTGTTGAACGTCCGAAAGCGACTCAGGCCATGACAGACGCAGTGTTTATCATTAAAGATAAATTGTCTGTTACTTAGCACAAAAACGGTATAAAGATATATCTTTCCAGCAGTGCTAAGAGCACAAAATTTTGCTTCACATCTTGCCATTCTGCTGGTGCACAACAGTTAAAGTTTATTTTGAGCATGCTAGAAAAGAGACCGGGACAAACGAAATAACATGAAAACCACTAGACATGCGCCGTATTTGAAATGGTGCCGCAAACAAGAGCCTCCCCCATAGACATAATAGTTTCCTCAATGTGCATCTGCCCATTTCTTCGATCGCTTATTATTTCACGCTTTGAAGAAGACTGTGCTGTTGATTCAGGGTAACTGACGCGAGCGAATGGATGTGTAAAGTTAGTGCGAAACTAAAAACACGCTTGCTTTTGCCTCGATCTACAAAGGAAGTAGTTCGCTTTATCCGTGCAATCTTGCCTCATTTAGGTTGTAAAATTCCACCAGGATGCTAGAAAATTTGCAGAAGCCTACAATGTGGACCACGAACACAGATTTATGGTCCCAATATTGCGAGAACTTGACTCTCGTTTTTAGGATAGCGTGCAGAGGTAAACATATATTTTCGACTGTGGAGTCATCCATAGTGGGGCTTACAATGTTCACGCACCTGTGGAACCTCGTTCTTCCAGTTTGCGTGCACCAAATCTCTGCTGTTGATTTTCCTGGTGCCCACTTTCGACTGTAAAATGAAGGAAGTGTATTTTTGAAAATTTGTCAACAGATCATGTGAAGTAGCGGAATTGCCATATCAGTGAGTGGTAGCAATGCAGTACAGTTTGCCTTTTAAGTTTGACTGAGACCAGAACCTTTAAAGAGACACTACATAGAACCTTGATTAGAAGTTTCAGGTTTTTTTCCTATTTTAAAAAGCTATGTTTGAAATGTTCATTTCTAGGTATTGTTTTATTCTTTTGTTTTCTTCAAAAACAAAACCTTATGGCGCGATCCCTACTGAATGAAATTTCTGCACTTGACATGCAAATACCCTGCCTTTCATATCTGATACCTTGGCTCCAAAAAAAGTTGGCACAGTTAGCTGAATTACATCTAAGTTCAACTAGCTGAGCACTTTCATTCACAAGAAATAACCCGCGGAAGTTGCTTATCGAATCTGCAGTGAAAAAAATGTTACAGTGTACATCAAAATGTTTTTAGAGTGCTAAAAAAAGAATTCATTTAAAGCTTCAATTAAGTAACAGACTATATAGACTGGAGAAAGTATTAGCCGTTTAGATTCGGCAAAATATGTGTTGAACGTAAGTTAAGGCTGTACGTATATTTAAGCGTTGCAGTCAGTGCATGCAGCACATTCTCTGACGAAACAAAGCTCACAGAAGCGTATACCAGACCATACGGACAACACCCGGAGTAACATATCTGCTTCCGGAACTGCTAAAGCAATTGTACATGTTTTCGTAACGAACTTCATTTTTTTATAAATTTTATTTAGCTCTACATGAAGGTATTTTTTTCACTCCTTGAATGTCCGCCCTTTTTGTTGGCGCTGTAGGGCTCATCAGATTTACATAAAAAACTGCATGCAGGAATACATCCTAGGACAAGCAAAATTTTATATAAGTTTTTGCTATGTATTTAGCTCGGATTTGAATGACTGCTTGCTGGACTTACGTGACTCAATGATTCAAAAGCCCGGTGGATTAATCTCGTCTACGACACGGTATTTTTTTGACATCTAATTCCGAAACATATGGTGCTCCCTGCGAATTCAGCGGATGCAAGAGAACCAACTGTTTCCGCGATATTTCGAACTTTTCTAATAAGACATCATTGAGAAAGCTTGACACCTTAAGGGCTTTCAACGGCCTGTACCAAAGGTTTCACCTTTTCGTGTACAGTGGAGGATCGCATTGGGAAAGTTCGGTAAATTTATTGTTTCTAGACATAACATCGGCAAAGTTTAAGGTTAAAGCGTGCAGTTTAATTAGAGCATGACAGCTTTTTCTTCATGCACATCTGTGTATTTGATCTATTCCTGAATGAGGGCGCTAAAACGCTGATGACGAGAATTAATTTTTTTTTGATGCAAGGAATGCGTTTGGGCCAAGAATGTCTTAGTACAATGTACTTTTTCTATGCACAAGGTGGGGTCAAAGGCCAATTTTCTAAGTATTTCTAGGCATTTCTTTACGGATGTTATCTTGCGGCACTGCGCATGAACATGAGGTTTTAGCGCATCAGCATTTCCCCCGCGTGCGAGGGGCATGCTGAGGCCACCGATGCGGTGAGAGAGCACTAAAACGGCACAACACGAGAATAAAAACATTTTCTCCTCAGTGGACACAAAAGCTCCAGTGTATCATGAAAATTGCATTCACATCTTAAAATTTTTCTGTCGCTTGTTTAGTTTCTAAGGAGCTATCTTTAAATCAAGATCTATTAGAAGGCTGTACAGCTGCTACTGCCTAGTTCGTAATAGCTTGCGATGTTTTGTTAAAACCCACCAAGCGATTTAGTATTGGCTTGAAAATAAAATCCAGCCTTAATTAATGTATAACACAACGCGCAGTGTAGAGAAAACATATTAGCCTTAGCAAGAATATCAGGTAAAGATTGCTTTTTTTGAGGGAATTATGCATGACTGACCCACCAAAGTTGTAATACCTGGTTGCATGCGCAATTAAGAAGCATATAGTATAGCTCTTTGTGTATATATGTGTACTTAGTTGCTGCACACTGGCTAAATTATGTTCAATGCTGTACACTCGCATTATTTCTGGGAAGTTTGCGAGCCTTTCAATCTGTGCCTCTCAGTGCAAGCACAACATAAAAAGTTCAATGATATGGGATACAACGTAGTTCCACTTCACTTGCCACGTCCTGCCAAAAAGAAACAAAAAAGATTTCGCGTGTCCTATACGTTTCGCGTATCTATAGACATTACCCGATGACGAGGGAATATGACGTTCAGTCGTAAGTGTTTGTTGTGCGTACAGATTTCACACAGCTTTCGCTTTTTTTAAGCTTGGCTAAATGTATCGAACGCGTTTCTTCTCCTATTTTGGACTGAGAAAATGCTTACCATTGTCGTCACTTTCAATTACGTCTTCTATTCCATCGTTCTCGAAGGAATAACCAAGAGCAAGTTTGCCGTCTGCAGACTTGTGATTATGTTCGCTTTCAGTGTTAACAATGATGACAACTTCCTCATCCTGAATGCGAGATAGAAACAAGTGACTAGATATAAAGCATTCAAAAGCTATATTCTCGATGTAGTATCACTTAAAAACTTCTTTTTATATCGACAATTATCATGGCTTCTTGGTTGAATGGTGGACATCTTAAACGTTTTTTCCGAAAACAAGGCTCACGTCAACGATTTCAAATTGGGCCGGACGCTTCTTCTTATTCACGCTACTAATCCTAAGAAGGAGCTTTGGTCAAAATAATTTTGTCCCTAGCACTTACAGTTGCAATTCCCAGCAATCAGAAGTTTGTGTGTGTGTGTGTGTGTGTGTGTGTGTGTGTGTGTGTGTGTGTGTGTGTGTGTGTGTGTGTGTGTGTGTGTGTGTGTGTGTGTGTGTGTGTGTGTGTGTGTGTGTGTGTGTGTGTGTGTGTGTGTGCGTGTGCGTGTGTTGGTTTGCTGAAGCCTTCTTTGCAAGAGGCTGCCCACCTGCCCACCGGTTTGTGGGACACCTGCCGAGGTGAGTATGTATCCATGTACACCTGGCAACCTCCAGACGGCATTGGGAGCTGAGGCCAACTGTGGCGGGTGGCAGCTCAGTTAATGATTGTTCGTGAGAGGTATCTTGGCAGAGGAGTTAGGGTCTCCCGAGAGCCATTCCTGCAGCACCTGCCAACACAGTGCAGTGGCGCCTCGCTTAAGCGCTGCACCACTGCTCCAGAAATGGCATGAGGAGTCCTGAGATCTTAGAATATAAGTTAGATAATGCACTAATCCGCATACACGGGCTTAACCCCTTACAGCTATTCGAACACGTGATCCGGAGTGAAACTCGAAGTACTAGCGTACCTAGTTCCTTTATGGCACAACTAAGAAAATCGGCCATTACTTTAATTGCCACTCATAACCAGAAAAGAGTGGTTCATTTGGGCATTCAGAGTGGGCATTTCTATTTATATCTGCGTGTGTACAAACATCCGTCTTTTTTAATGACACCGACGTATGGAATGGTGGTCGCTGGTGTAATTTTGAGCGGCGTACAAAGTCAAACCAGTACTTCGCCGACTTATAAAGGAAACCCTGAGTTTTGGCATCCATCTCCTGAAAAAAAAGCGCTCGGATTTTTGTAAGGGAGTGCACACTAGTCTATTTTCTTCCAACAAAGAAAAACGGCCCATGTGGGTATTTTCTGAATTCATGTCTTATACAGCGCCAAACATGCAGGTACTCTCACCTACTTTTAGGTTTCTGCAGTGAATAGTGCCTTTGCATATTGCGGAATGATATTTGCCGACTGCCGCCACTTCTTATATCATATTCTTTTATAAGATGTCGAAATAGATATATGAAAAAAGTGAGGCTGGAAGAAGACCACGGTGAGTTTCCTAGCAAATGACTAAGAATTTTGGACCTCTCTGAACGGCGAGTCGACCCTCGAATTCTTGCTTTAGGGATCTCAACAACAGGTCATATCCTCAACCTGGAGAGCGATCTCTTGCCGATAAATAAAAACGATCACAGCAGGGTTGAGCTTGTGAAACACGAATGTTTAAACGTCCGCAATGGTATGATAGCAAAAGATGTTTCATAAACAATCGTACACGCATCTGACTGCAAGAGCGAAATGTACTGAGTATAGCACAGGCGTTCATTTTCTGCAGGCTCTTTTCCTCTCTGCTAACACAGACTCACCGAAGACGATCACAAGTGCGCGTGTACACTTCTCCGAACAGCGCTCAAAACAGCACTTTCACATCCTTCGCTAGGCTCTACACACAATCTCATCTGCCTCGGCATCCTAAAGCCAAGCTCACACACGATCATCGTAGCAATCTTATTCTCCGGCGATGCCAAATCAGACGGGGTCGAAACATCCTGACTCTTGAAAGTTATCGCACCCGCAAAGCACTGCAATGCGGTCTTTTGCACTGCTGACAGAATTTGGCGAAAAGATCCAGGTCGCACCAATTATTCGCTACATGAACACAGAACATCACCACCGCCGCAGAGAGGTCAGAGTTCCGACACTACTGACCATTTTGGGGGGTGCTATATAAGAAGGTTGCATTCTGTATACAGAGGCAGCTGTGTCGGCCTAGCACACAGTCACGACCAACCATGACCTTGTGCAAACGAATCATTTTTGCGCAGCTGTCACAAATGCGCATTTAAAAAAAAAGAAACAAAAACAGCGATACCGGTGGACAGGATGTAACCTTGAGTGTGCTAGGCGATGCCTTCTCACTTTTCACTCGCGCGCCAGGGACGGCGCCAGACCGGAAAAATCTGGAAGAAACTCGGAGCGCCTCGGCCACTGATAAACAGTGGCGCGCGTCCAGCTCGAGAATTAGAAGGGGATTGCACAGCCAATACTGTGTGTATGTTCGCACCTGCCTTGGCGCGGAGAACAAATATACGCGGAGCTCGCCCTTATAAAGAGGGCGTTAGCCACTGACTGTCAGCCCGAGCCGCAGTTTAAGCTTCAGTGAAGCGCGACCGCTCGACTCCCGGGACGACACCATTCACCCAGGCACACTCCACAGAGGCAGCGCGTGCCAATCTGCCGGTCGGCACGGTCGTGAAACTGTGGTCGTCGGATTTCCCCAGTGCCCAGTCAACGAACTGTGTTTTGTATGTTTGCCTCTCTCTTGTGTTAGTGCACTTTAGGTGCAATAATTCATTCGTATTGTAATCCCTCTAGAGTTTAACTTTGCACGAGCTGCATTGTTTTGTTATCAATTTGTATGTGCTCGTACGAGCAGCTGTGAAACCTTCTGTATCTTCTCTTTCCTGCATAAAATTTGCATTGTTTGTGAACCTTTGCCTCCGACCCATTCTCAGGCTTGCGACTTTCGAAAGCTGGGCACTAAACGACCAAGGCACTTGTGACTTGGTAGCTCGTCTCTGCGGAGCTTACCACTCAGAGTACAGGGCATCTACTTTGTGTCCGAGTCCGCTATCCCAACACGCGCTCAGGGTGTCTGGGAACACACGAAAAAGTGTGCGAAGTGGTGGCAACAGCCGGCATCTCCACACCACCAACACATAAATAGCAAAAGGTGCTATATCTATACGCGTCCTACAGACCACCAAGGTCACGAAACAGTGTGCACAAACCACTATCATCATTAACACACCGGTAGCGTGTAGAGCATGATGAAACCACACTACTCTCCTCATCCACATACAGTCTCCTCTCCAGAGACTCTTCCACCAAATAACCAAAGGTGCGCATAGATTTTCCATAGGACACGCCTAACTACAAGCACTGAATGCGTTCTAAGCGTGATCAATGACTGAAATAGGAAAAGCAGAAAGGTGGGTGTACATATTAATACTCAGGAAACCAAAAGTGATATTCTATAATCTCGGAAGGGAACCGCAGTTTACGTTTGCTGACAAGGCCGGGAATTGGTAATGTAATAAAATAATAAGGACAGATAGTGACCACAGAACCAGACCACGAGAAGGAATGAACTAGAAGAATCAGAATGTGGAGCAGCCCATTTCGCTCCAAATTTCAGATAATTAATGGCCGCTAAAATATACCCCAACAGAAGAATACACAAGAATTGTATCTGGCTAGTACACCTATGGGTAGAAAGGTGGAGCCTAATAAAGACGGTTCATTGATGACAACGCAGAGAGCTATGGAGAGGAATGTGGTAGGTGTTGCCTTGAGAGACCGCAAGACATCAGAGTGCCCCAGTAGCAGAAGGTGGCGGGCCCATGCGGGTCCGACATGGGGAATGAGGGCTGGTGGCTGCTCGCAATAAACCCACATGGGTCTCCCCTGGGTGCAGTGCTGCAACAAAACGCTTGGGCTGCCCACTTCACTCCTGAGTGCGACTGTCCTCTGCAACTGATGCGCTTAAAAAGACTGGGCAGGCAACCTAGGTCCCACCGCAGATACATGCGGGCTAGGATGCGGGCTCAATTATGATGAAGGGCGTGTAACCCCAAAAGCGGCTGCGCGTACATAACCGTGAGGGAACCGCGGTGGTTTAGTGTGGGCAAAGAGTTAGTATTCCCGCCTTCAAGCTACATGTGTCCCACGTAGCAAATATTGGAGCTAAAGTTTGGGCTTTACAGTGGCGAAGCGTAGGCATGCCGTTTGAGCTGCTTGAGCAACACCTGCGAAGGTCCCGCAAGGGCTGGGCATATTTGCCATTCGGACATCTTCACCGCCTGTTTCCTAAATCTGATATGAAAGAGGTAAGCATGGGCTGCGTGCAGTTCGTGTGCATAAAAGATAGGGCTACATGATGGTGAAGTGCGGGCAAACACAACAGAAGCTGTCCATGCAGCACCCTGATGGAGCCAATTAGGCTGTGTGCGGGCTAACACCAGTATTCTCTCCTGTAGCCTACATGGGTCCTGCATTGAAAATACATGGGCTGCGCATCGGCGGATTCGCGATTCCAACATCTTCCCCGCCTGTACCCTACATATCTGCTAGAATAGGGCTAAGCATGGGCTGCGCAGTGGCAAAACATGCAGTGTGTGCATGAAAGACGCGGGCTGCATTAAGGTGAATTGCAGGCAACCGCCATAGGGGATTCCCGTGCAGCACCCTGACAAAATCAAGGTGGCTGCGTGTGGGCTAACGTCTAGTGTATTTATACCAGCAGTTTCTAAGTCCTGCACAGATTACTCGAGGCTGCACAGTGCACAAATATTATGCGCCACGTGCGAGTTGCTGGGGGGCATCTATAGGCAGTCCCACGTAGACGGGACGAGTTGACAATTTCACATTTAGCCGACCTGCATGTCCTACATCAGATGTAAAAGGGCTAAGCGTGCCCAAATAGTAAGCGCATGCTTGTTTCACTCCTGTGAAGAGCTGCTCTTTGAACTTTATGATAAGAAAGGAACCCGCTTCTTTACCTGAGATTTTTTCGTGCGTCCTTTGCGTTTATCGCAATGCTTTTTTTGTGGTGTGCTATGGTCGCCGCGGAGAAAGCTGCCAGCATAAGGTTTCTTGCTTGTTTTAATGCAGTTCATTTACTCCAGCACTGCAACCGCTTTCGCCGTCTCCATGCAAAATGTGGCGCATGGACTTCATGACTTGTTGATGAACATAGTGAGCCTCCGGCGTTTGTGCCAGAGGCTGCAAAAGGTTTGCTGCTGTGGCGTTCACTGCAGTAGCTTTATTAATGTCCGCTAGCAGCCATCTGTAGCGACGCATCGATGAAGACCAAGCAAATTCTTGTCTTTCGTGCCGGCGTTCTTTCCGCTTCTTCTTGGGCAAGTGATCGCCCATTGATAACGCAAATTCTCCAAGCGCACATAACGCATACAATCGGAAACGACCTCGCCCTTACTCCTATAAGCAAGAGGGGCTAATCACAAATCGCCCAGAACATTTCTATCGACGAACGAGAAAAGGTTAACGCAATGGAGCCGGCTGCTTGGGGTGTTCCCTAAAGGGCGACGCTTCGGGCTAGCGAAGAGATACAGCGCTCCAAAGAACAAAGTAAAAACAAACAAAAAAAAAACCGCAGAAACGTCACACGAGTAGCCCGCCTTTGCGCAAATTCTTTTTCAACCTTTTTTTTTCGCCTCACTACCGCCTTCCCTGTTTTTCCTTGGTCCGGTCACAATAAAAACCTGCTCAAGCATGGTTTTTCTGTCGCCCTTTGTTACTTCTTGGAAGGCCCCTCCGTGTCTTAGTCCTATCCCTTCCAGCCCCCTTCCCCGAAATGGCGCGGAGGTGTTCACTCTAGATCCCACTACCGAACATTTTAAGTCGCCCTCCCGACCACACTCGCCCGCGACGCTTCCATAAAGTGACGAGGAGGCTCCGATTCTACTTGTTCACTGTGCCAGGCCACTGCGCGGGGTCGTCATGCAGAAGTGCTCCCCGGTCTTTCCTGCGTTGCTTTGGGACAAGTTTTTCTTCTCTCCTGCATTTGGGTTCAGTGTAAGGCGACGAAGGGCGCTGCGAAAACACACTGACACTCGCTCATCCTCGTTGAATTTGTGTTATACAGTTTTTTGCACCTTTCCTCGTGTTTACTTCATCAACCCACGATCAAGATGACAACGCCTACCTACGCGTACATCGAGAGCAAGAACGCTGGAACCCTATTGTCCATGTCTCAGTGATGGATGACGGCGCTCCGAAAGACTTGAGTGGTGAACAGTAACATTTACTGACGTTTGAGCACTGAAGGCCACAGCGGTGAAGGATGATTTTTTGACGGCAACATCGTCTTGCTAGGACGTAGGTACGCATTTGAAATCACTCTGATGTCTAGCTACTGCCTGCACCTCGGTGATATTCTCGGCGTCAACAGAAACTTTCTAACTGCAGTGCCTTTTTTTGACCAGCCATTTATAGATTGCACAGCCTACAGGAACCAAATACAACAAAATACTCTTTTTGTTGCATACCGAAATTTCTTGTCCTTCATGGTAACACGACATAAATTAGGTTTACGGTTTGTATTCTTTCTTTCCAGAGGCATATGGTGTATACGTGCGAGCGCGATCAGTGGTAAGCGTGCTGAGGGGGAGCGGCTCAATACCCTGAAAACACATCACGCATCGCATCGATGCTGCAGAATCTGCATTAAATAAAGGAGAATGACCACGAAAGCATTGGAATCGTCTAAGCAACCTCTTTACACATCAACAATGCTAAGACGCAGATTTAAAAAAAAACATTATTGATTCAAATACTAAAGAGGTGGGGTGCATTCACGATGCTGAGCATTGCGAATGCTCAGGGCCAGGCGTAATTAGACGCCTGGCTTGTCCATGTCTTCTCTTTCATGCTGTCGTCTTTTGTGCGCATTATGTCTCTTTAACTAATGTGATGTACAACTTCTGCTTCGTGAGATTCTTGGTAGTGTTTCTCCTCCTTTTGCTCTTTTTTCCTCTTATTTCTTCGCGATTACCAATCCACAATCACATTGCCGGTCACAATCGTCAATTACAATCCCGGTTAACGATTACCAGTCATAAATCACTGTCTAGCTTATAGTGCACGACGTACTGCGCCACTTTTACACATAAACACCATTTGTTTCAGTAGAATAAAGCACCGTAACACCTCATTTTCATTCTGTCCAATTTCTGATGCTTAATTAGCGTATTAATATTTGTTTGTTTGTTCAGTAATGCACGACCAGAACACATCCCAAACACAAGTTACTAAGTCATACACCCGACCACGCGTTCAATTGGTGCCTAGAACAACGCCTCTTCGTGGTCTACGGCCAATAAAGAACAAAAAACAACCCTTCGTGGCATATGCTTTGCGTGCCCACCAGGCGCAGTGGAGCTGGGTTCGAACCCAAGTGCCCGCTATTTTTTTTTCTATTTTATCTTTACAGGAATTTTGGGATTTTTTCCGACTGACGACGGGCGATGCCGAGATTTCAGCTGAAGGAGCTCCTTACGCTGTCGCTTAATACCTACGACTGTCCAATAGACCTCTCCCGGAATGCATCAGAGTTCGTGTTTCTGGTTCAATGGGCAAAAGATAGCGCTCACCGAGGTGTCTCGAATCAAGAGAAGAAATGGGGCGGGATAGCCATCGTCTCAAGCAAAACCGGTTGTGAAGCGAAAGTAGACGGTTTTGCCTGTGGGCCTTTCAGGGGTTAGCCACGTGGGCCTGGCTTCAACTAGCCCATTTGGTCCCTGCTGCACTGCCGCCTGAGCTCCTCTGCAGGTCCCCTCTGAGAAACCCGTTACTGCCCCTCTGGGTCCCACAAGGGACCGAGGAAAGCCCCCTTCATCGTTTCAATCCTGTAGACCATAGGGATCCGCTGCTGGTCCTTTGTAGCAAGTCCACTGGGCTGGCTGCCCCTGTGGGTCCCGCGCATTGCCGAGTTGCAGATCCCGCAAATATCCCACGTCGGGCTCCCATGAGCACCCCGCGCCAGGCCCACGAGGGCCCACAATTCAGAGCCCCGTTTGTGCTACTGGGGTGGATGAGCAAACAAACGCAAGTTATTCATATCCTAGTCGAAATCAAGAAAAATTTTGTTTGGACAGGGCATGTTACGAATGAGGGTGGAAAGTATTATAAATAAATAACCGATGGCTGTCAAGAATAAATGAGCAGATCGCTCTCCCGCCCCATTTCTCCTCCCGATTCGAGACACATCGGTGCGCAATCTTTTACCCATTGAACCAGAAACACGATCTCTGATGCATTCTGGGAGAGGTCTATTGGATAGTCGCAGGTATTAAGCGACAGCGTAACGAGCTTGTTCAGCTGAAATCTCGGCGCCGCCCGTTGTCAGTAGGAAAAAAATCCCGCAATTCATGTAAAGAGAAAACCTCTCTTGTGTGTGTTTGTTTCTTTTTTTTTGTCTCTTTTTTCTTTTTTTCTCTAAATATTTTGTTCATTTGCATGCTTTGTTGTCCCCAACTGCCAGGTACTGCCCCTCAAGCCTTGTTTGGCTTAGGCAGGCCTGAATCTGTATTATGTTCTTTGAAAATAAACTATTATTATAAAAAAATAAGAATCCGGATATTTCAAATAAGGAAAGCATAGCAGTGGGCGGCCAAACGTTTGGTGGCACATGGGATTAAGAAGCCTGCAGGGATAAGCTGTCGTAGCTGACTGAGGGCAACTGTAATTTGAGAGGTATGGGAGAGGCCTTTGACCTGCAACAAATGTAGACTGCTGGAGTGGATGAAGACTGCGTTTACCCGACAGCCACATAACTCTCCAGCCCGGAGCTGCTGAAGGAGCTGTCCTACAACAATTCAGTCTTACACTTCTGGATTTCAACCCATACTAAATAAGGTCTAAACATGGTTATGCTGCAAACGTCTAGGAGCCTCACACAAATAAAGATACTTATTGACTTGAGCAGATACAGAGAAAAGCAGTAAGGTTCATCTCTGGTAAATACAAAGAACAGACTCGTCTCCTGCTAATCTTATAATTGCCAACAACCTCCCGTCTTTAGAACCCAGCAGGTAGATGTTTCGTTTACTGTTTATATATCAATTTAAAAAAAAACAGCTAAACCACAGCCGACCGCCACGTCTGAAATTTATCGAAACAAAATGAACACGTGATCGCTGAAGTCACTCACTGCAACCAATTTTTGCAAAAACAAAATATTTTATCCACAGTTTTTATCCAGAGACCATTTCTTATTCGAATTCCTTTCCAGAATGCATAGCTGAATGGGCAGTATTTGCCCAGCCACTGCAAAATTATCTATTTTGCTGACAAGATGCATAGCTTTTGTTGTGATGGCACTGCTTTCTTTTCCATACTTTGGTTACTTGTATGCACTGATAACTTTTTCTGCCGTTGTCCAGCTCTTGCTCTACTGAATTTTTGCCATTACATTGCCTCTGTCTGTTTCGCGGGTGACTTGTGTAACCTTCCTTTTAGTGATTGTATGCAATTTTCCAAGTATGCCTCTACTGCTGGGGTGGAATGGAAGCCTCTAGTATTCTAAAACAAATAGTAAATAAATAAGACCCCTCAACTATACCGAAACGTGTCGTTACTAACCTAGAGAGGAGACTTTACGAAAGCCTTGCTTTTTGAGAGCAAAAACTGTAGGCGGCACCTTCAAACGAAGTGCTACCCCAGCCTCGTCATCAAGCAATGCTTCTGTAACAAGCCCTATTCATCTCTATACCCTTGTCTCACACTAAACAGAACACATATCACGGAATAAACCCCGTAGCGCCCCTCGCACCGCGCTCGGCTCGCAGGTGATGGCACGCGGCGACGGACAAAAAGGAGGAAGTTGGGCTAGACCGCCACAGCGCGAGCAGCGCAATTAAAAAAAGCAGTTCGAACCTCAACGCTCTCAGAGGTGGTTGTTCTTCACCTTAGCTCTGAGAGATTTGGTGACCCGGCTTCGAACATGCAACCCCATCCTCCTACATGGATTCCCCCGGCTGTTCCGTCCTTCCTACTGGCGGCGACCCGCCCTCGAACGTTCAGCCTCTGGGCGCTTCGGTGGCCGTGCTCCAGCCAGTCAGCCTGCTGCCATTTTGACCCAATAGCTCTCGCGCCTGGCTCCTGCAGGTTGAGGCGCATTACCAGCTGCGACGTATCACCAGCCAGGAGACCAAGTTCCTTCACCTCGAGTCGTCCCTGCCTCCTGACGTCGCTAAGGACTTAGTGGACGTCATCAGCTCGCCTGCTCGGCTGGACCCTTCGGAACGCTGAAGGCGGCTACCATCGACCGCAAGTCAGCGTCCGAGGGCAGCAAACTCCAGCAGCTCCTCAGTGCTACAAAGCTCGGTGACAGCCGCCATTCGCAGCTCCTCTGCCACATGCTCCAGCTCCTTGGAGACTCCGCTGCTCAGCACGGCCCCTTTCTGCGTGAGTTGTTCCTTCAGCGTCATCCCCAGCACATGGTCCCCATCCTCGCTGCTGCGGGTGATGTTTCATTAGACAAGCTCGCTAAACTCGCTGACCGTGTTGCGGACTACTCACGCCTTCCTAACATCAGCTCTGTGACCAGTCCAACTCCAACTACTACCGCAGAATCCCACCTTGCCAGCATCGAATGTCGACTTGACGGTCTTGCCAGGAGGCTCGATGTCCTCGAGCCCTTACCGCGCCGTTCGTCGCGGAATTTCTGGTCACGCCGCCGTTCCCCACCACCTTCGCGTTCTTCAGAGCCCCAACCATCTGACGCACGGCCCGACATTTTACCCTCGGCTGTATGATGGTACCACCGTAACTCCGGCAGCTCTGCTCGCAAGTGCAACTACCCATGCTCCTGGTTGGGAATCACTGCAACCGGCCACTGACGGTGGCAAGTGGTGCTGATGGACAGCATGCTGCCTATTTTATGCATCGAATAAAATCACTGACGCTCCCTTCCTGGTCGACATGGGAGCACAGGTCAGCGTCATAGCGGCCTGTTTGGCAGATCGCTGTCGCAACAACCAGACCTCCCCGTTTCAAGGGATCAACAACTCACTCATTCGCACGTACGGCCAACGGTCCGTCCCGCTTAATCTGGGATTGCGCCGCACGTTTCGCTTGATCTTCATTATCGCTGACGTCTCGCAAACTGTTCTCGGCGCAGACTTCCTCAGCTTCTTAAGCCTAGCAGTCGACATGCAAGCTCATCGCCTCGTAGATCTCAGCAAGCACCCCTTCATCAACAGCGTATTCTCCACCGCTGCGGCGACGGGTCCTCGCGCTCTCGTCCCTGTTTCGCCATATACGAAATTTCTCGCTGATTTTCCCAACCTGATAAAACCGCACACAAGAGAGTCACCAGTGAAGCACTCGATCACCCACCACATTGTGACTTTGGCACCTCCGCTGTCTGCTCGCCTTCGCCGCTTGTCTGGAGAGCTCCTTGCTATCGCTCTCCGTGAGTTCCAACACGTGCTTGAACTCGGCATCGTACGGCCTTCCTCCAGCAACAGTGCATCCCCACTTCACAAGATGCCAAAGAAAGACCCGGGTAACTGGAGACCATGTGGAGATTATCGCGCCCTCAGTGCTTACACTTTACCAGACCGCCATCCACTTCCTCACATACAGGAATTCACATCGAATCTGGCTGGGTGCACGTTCTTCTCTAAAACCGACTTAGTGAAGGCTTATACTCAAGTTCTCGTGGAGCCCAGTGGTATTCCAAAGACAGCCAATGCCACACCGTTCGGTCTCTTTGAGTGTATGCGGATGTCTTTTCGCTTGCGCAACGCCGCAGAGACTTTTCAGCGAACTGTCAAAGAGGCTACGCGAAGCCTCGGCTTCGTATTCGCTTACATCGATGATCTCCTCGTCGCAAGTTCATCTGGGTCTGAGTAGGGAGCTCATCTGCGCGCCCTCTTCCACAGACTTGATGAATATGGGCCCGTCATCAACCCGGACAAGTGCCTCTCTGGCATAGCAACAATAAAGTTCCTAGGCCACCTTGTCACTTCAGAAGGTATTCGCCCTCTCGACAGCAAAGTTAAAGCCATTCAAAATTTTCCAGCCCGCACATCACTTAAAAAGCTCAGAGAATTCTTGGGCCTCCTCAACATTCATCGCCACTTTCTCCTTAAGTGCGCCTCTTTCCTGAAGCCTCTGCCCTATCTTATGGCTACTAAAAACCATCCTGCTCCGCCACTTGAGTGGACTGAAGACGCTGCAGCTGCATTTTCTGCTGCCAAGACGGCGCTAGCAGACGCCGCTTTGCTCCCACAACCAGTTCCTGACGCTCCACTGCGTCTCGTCACCGACGCCCCGAGCATTGACGTCGGCGCAATTCTCGAGTAGCACGTCCCTTCTTGGCTGCCTCTCGGTTTTTCCTCTCAAAAGCTGAAGCCACCTGAGACTAAATACACCAGCTGCGGTCGAGAACTGCTCGCTGTGTACCTCGCCATCAACCATTCGCACCACTTCCTGGAGAGCCGGGACTGTCACGTCATCCCGGACCAGAAGCCCTAGACGTTTGCCTTCTTAAAAAACCACAGCAGCTACACTGCACTCGAGATCCGTCAACTGTGTTTTATCTCCGAGTTTACAGTGGATCTCCGTCACGTCCATGGCCCGGAGAATGCTGCTGCTAATGCGCTTTCCCGCGTTAGTGCAATGGCGTCCGAATCGTCAGTGGGCATGGGGGAGTTAGCGGCTGCACAGCGCAACGATCCAGAGCTGCATCATCTTCGCTCCTCATCCACGTCCCTGTCCTTCGCAGACGGTCCAGTCCCCGTTTTCCTCCCAGTTCATTACGCGCGAGACGTCCACTGGCGCCTCGCGCCCCGATGTACCTTTGGCTTTCCGTCGCACCATTTTGATAAGCTACACCGCCTGAGCCACCCTGGAATTCGTGCGACACAGAAGCTGATCACATCTCGTTTCCTTTGGCCAAGCAGCAATGCCGACGTTCGTCACTGGGCGCGAACCTGCCTTCAGGGCTAGCGCGTCAAAGTTCACCGGCATACCGTCACGCCTGCATCTCCTTTTCGGCCGCGTGACGACAGGTTTTCCTGCGTTCACATAGACATTGTTGGAGCGCTCCCGTTACCGCGTGGGGCCTTTTATGTAATCACATGTGTTGATCGTTTCACCCGCTGGATCGAGGCGTGGCCCATTGCTGACACTAAAGCCGAGACCGCTGCTTCGGCCTTTATGGCTGGCTGGGTCTCTCGCTTTGGCTGCCCGTCTGTCGTCACCACCGACCGCGCCAGCCAGTTGCAGTCGACCCCGTTTACTGGCCTTCCCATATTCTAGGCGTCCGCCACATCCATACGACCGCCTACCACCCTTCGGCCAATGGCATGGTGGAACGTCTGCATCGACAATTGAAGGCTGCCCTTACGAGCTATCAGCCAAGGGAACGCTAGTCCGACCACCGTCCCCTCGTCCTCTTGGCCATTCGCTTGGCCCTGAAGGCTGACCTCAGCAGCTCTTCTGCTGAGCTACTCTACGGTGTTCCCGTGCGTCTCCGTGGCGAATTCTTCTCTCCTTCCTCCCCTCCATTAATCCATGACGCTTCCACCTACATCCGAGACCTACTCAACACATTTCGCCACATTACTCCTGTCACCCCCGCCGCCTGTCATCATCAGCCTGTGTTCATAAGCCAGGACCTGGCATCCTACACCCATGTCTTCATCCGCCGTGACCACGCCCGTCCACCTTAAACGCCGGCCTACGATGAACCGTTCCGAGTCCTCCATCGTGCGCAGACCTTCACTTTAGATGTTAATGGCCCTGAAGACATCGTGGCTGCTGACAGACACAAACCAGACTACCTTCCTTGCCCCTCCTCTCTCGTCGGCTCTGCAGTCTCTTGCTTCGGCTGCGCCGCCATCCTGTGCACCTTCCTCCAAGCACATCCGCTTTGCGGATCCCGTGGCTTCCGCTCTACGGGGAGGGGCGGGGGAGCCTTGTAGCACCCCTCGAGCCACGCTCGGCTCGCAGGCCATGGCACGCGGCTCCAGTCAAGAAGGAGAAAGTTGGGCTAGACCGCCGCAGCGCGAGCAGCGCAATTAAAAAAAATGGCTGAGGCTTAACTTGGTTAAGCTTGGAGAATGCGAAGCATCATCGTGTCGCGTAATTTGGAGGCGCACAACCACAGCGACGGTGCGAGGTGGGCCCCCGTTTCTCCACTGTTGTGACGTCATCGTGTCACGTGGTGTGACGTCATGTATCACGTGATTTGGAGGCGCACAACCACAGCGACGGCGCGAGGTGGGCCCCCGTTTCTCCACTGTCGTGACGCCATCGTGTACGTGGTGTGACGTCATGTATCACGTGATTTGGAGGCGCAAAACCACAGCGACGGCGCGAGGTGGACCCCCGTTTCTCCACTGCCGTGACGTCATCGTGTCACGTGGTGTGGCATCATCGTGTCACGTGATTTGGAGGCGCACAACCACAGCGACGGCGCGAGGTGGGCCCCCGTTTCTCCACTGTCGTGACGTCATCTTGTCACGTGGTGTGACGTCATGTATCACGTGATTTGGAGGCGCACAACCACAGCGACGGCGCGAGGTGGACCCCCGTTTCTCTACTGTCGTGACGTCATCGTGTCACGTGGTGTGACGTCATGTATCACGTGTTTTGGAGGCGCATAACCACGTTGAAGGGCTGAAGTGGTAGCTAAAGTAGTATGCTTCGCATAAAAGCAGTTCAAACCTCAACGCTCTCCGAGCTGGTTCTTCCACGCCTTAGCTCCAACAACCCCTATTTTCAACCTCAGTTCGTTCCTGGTAGGCTGTGCTTTCCAGTTCCGACCTGTGAAACCAGGGATAGTCGGTCAGTGGGGCCAGCGGTATCGCTAATGCCCATGTAGTCGTCGCCAAAAGCCCCACACAAAGCAGATAGGAAGATAAGTCGAACTCGTTCCTAATAAAGTGTGTTCTCTTTTTTCAGCACGTTGTAGCGCTTGCGGGGAGAAACACAGTAGTGGTTGTTCGACCGGCGAGCCATAATATTGTTACGCAGAAGGCGAAGCTGGCAGTGGCGCGGGAAGGAGCGCTCGTGCTAGAATTAAATAATCTCTTATTCATCCTTCATCACGCCCCATTCTTCGGCTGGCTGCCACGTAACATTTAATGTTAGGCGCTGGGGTCCCTTCATCCACTTCCTGGTCCCGGTGCTTCGGTGTCCTGCGCCTGCCGTGGACGTCGGCAGTGAGTACCTGGTCCGCGCCACCCGGCCATGACCCAGCCCGCCCGACCTGAACCGACCTCGCCGCTCACTCCGGCCCCGCACCCGGCCGGGCCACAGGACACGACGAACTGGCGACGTTGCAGTGACCTTAATAGAAAGTTTTAGAATTGGAGACCCAAGCGGCTTCGGGCCTCAAGAGAATTGCCGGCCGCCAGTGCGCATGCGCAGAACCCAAGCCAATCTTGGGCTCTTTGTTCGCGTTAACCCAAGACTCAAAAATCGAAAACTAGCGTGGTCCCCCAAGGCATCTTGGGTCACCCTCGCGAGTGACGAGAGATCGCGAAATCACCGTACAGCAGATGATCGCAGAGCAAACTTGCTGTCCTTCGACTGATTTTTGCCATTTTACACAGGTGAACTCGCATGTTTAAAGTGAATCACCAAAAAAAACAACGCTATTGAAGAGCACTTGGCTACGATTGGCTTTGCTTGACCTAAAATAGTTTACTTAATTCGTAGTACTGAAAAAACGATTGCGTTCATGAGATTTTATTGCTCGCTCTTCTTGCTCAAAAATGCATTCTGTTTGTCTTCACTTGCAAGAAAAGCGTTTATTTTTGTTGCTTTCAAGCACTTTTTTATTTTCCCCACTGCGGCGTAACGAGCGCTCGACCAAACGCTGTCTGCGTTTGACCCAATGCTCAAACACTGCTACTGCTAAGAGCAACAACGCAAAGCGGCTTGGGGGCCCAAAGTCTTGGGTCCCCAATTCTAAAACTCTCTAATGACCCGACCGACCTAAGGCCGACCCAGGACCCAAGACCCACACGTGAAGACACCGCCCCCCTGCCCCTGCCGTCCGGTGCGTCCAAGGACCTCGGCCGTCAGCTCCTGGCACCCTACGTCCCGTATGCTTCGTGGACCAGGACTCATCCTTCGATCCTCTCATTCACTGTGGCGGCCAGCACTTCACCACCTTGCCACTTTTCTGCCCTGGAAGCCATCACTGAATCACGCATCCCTTCGTCCATGTCTTCTTCAGTTTACGATTGGGACGACCGCTCAGTGGCCCCGGGTAATGGTACGCAGAAGACGAAGCTGGCAGTGGCGCGGGACGGAGCGCTCGCGCTAGAATTAAATCACCTCTTATCCACCGTTCATCACGCCTCATTCTTCGGCTGTCCGCCACGTAACAATATAAAGACGCCGTGCCCTCATAGTCGCGTTAAGTTTGGCGCTCTGCAAAAGACCGCCCGTTCTAAAAAGCGGTCTATGACACGGACGATGCCGACAGCAACCCAAGTGTGAAGATGTAGCTAAAGATAGCTTGTGCTTTTTAACGCTATTTGTCGTTTAGAAATGTTGGCCGGAGAGCATCACCAAAAATACGCGCTTGTTTGGCGCCTATGAAAGCTCTATTTCTTCGCCGCGGACTCCGGCATGCCAGCCTATTACAGCTGTTTTACAGGCGGCGTATATAGAAAGAACATTTTCACTTAAAGGAAGAATTGTGAATACGTTCACCGAGCATGATATTTTAGCGAAAGTGCATTATCCCGCGTCAGGCATCGTTTCATAATCGGAACCTTCCTTCAGAGACGCAAACGCTAGCTTAGCAAAACATTAATTTACAAAAGCGCTGAAGTTTTCCGGCGCGGTTTGTTTTCTTCAGGTTGTCTTTTTGCGCTCGGTGTGAACTTTCAAACCAAGCATGCGCTAGCTCTGCTTCTTATTCATCCTTCATGGATCGGTGCTTGAATATAGCACAAGGCCGAATCGAGTCCGCACTCTGAAAGGGCACTTTCTTACAAATAATATTTTTGAGCTGTGGGAGCCATAGTGATGATGCTGTCTTCCCATTTCTCATGCACTGTGGAAACTTTAGCACCATATGTCCTGTCTTCGCGGGATCACTATTGCTAAGGAAAGGTCAAAAATATAGGCTGCTTTTCAGTTTGGTGAATAAGAAGCGACGAACGGGATTTTTCATTGCTGTTTGCTGATGCCGTAGTTCTTCAGCCATAGATCACGCTAAGCAGCAAAGGAACCGTATTGTCCCACGCAAAACCAAAAATAATGCTGCAGTGCACAAAAGCTCTTATTTTAACCCGCCGCGATGTCAGACTGCCGTACCTTAGAGCGCTGTGTCGAAATATGGATAAGAACATGAATTAAGCGTACTAAGATGTTTTTAGCGGCCCATATTCACGCAGAGTAAGAGAATGTTGCTCGCGTCGGTCCCAAAAGAGAAAGTAGGTAGGCCAATTACTAAATAATATCTAAATTTAACCGCGCACAAGAGATAAGTAGAAAAGAGCATCGGCACCATCGTACACAACTCCTGAAACAATTTTACTCCCGCAATATCAATACAAATGAAAAAAAAATCCACTGGCAACAGAGTAAAGAATGTTCATGGCGTTAGTCGCCAGAAAGATATATAGCCAGTTGTCATTTTTTGGTCCGTGTGTAGCACGTTATTCCCCTCAAATGGTCAACTGTTTTTTTTTTTTTCAGCTTACAGAACGAGTCGGCACAAAGGCAGTTTCTCTCCACTGCATTTGATACAGTGGAAAGAAGCTGATGCTTCAAGTCTACGTGCCATTTGCGTTCCTCTTTTGATGTCGTTGTCACGTTATCCGTGACGATTATTAGGCAGTGCTCTTTGTGCTCTATATGTTATGAGCCGCGAGGAATAAGACAATTGCTTTAGCGAATTTGCGATAGAAGTACAGTATGGACTAATACTCGGCTGCAAGGCATTGTACATAAGGTGGACAGGCCTCTGCCTAGATTATCGCCTAAAAACGCGTAACAACAATATCAAAAAAGGCTCGCTGAGGCTCCCAACCCGGATCTGCAGGGAAATCCACTGCAATTTTTAACTGCTTACTGATGTTAACACCATCAGCACGCTGTCCTAAAAATATTAAAGCTATCAACTGCACGACAGAGGAAATAACTGAGCCAGCAATAGTTGTACAGCCTTGGAAACGAAATTTAAAATACGAAGGAGAAAAAAGTAAGGCAGAAGACCACCAAGCTTCTACATATATGTCTAAAATGCACACACGTATGCCAGGTGGGTCCCTCCCTTCTCCCCCCTTTCCCCCGCACTACAGAAAAGTGTCTCGGGCCCCTCCGGAAAAATCTACTAGCTACGTGCCTGCTAAAATATCTAATGATGCGAATAAGGTTTTTGCTTTTAACTGTTCGATTGCAATGAGAATTCCTTATGTATTTATTACCAGTGCTGCAATTGGATGCTTTACGATCCTCGTCAGCGTTTACATTTGTGTTTTTTCTCTCGTCCATTGGGCTGCTAGATTAGTATTCTATATTGATAAATATACTTGTCACTGCCCCAAATAAAAAAAAGTAGGAGCTCGAAAATTAGTTTTGTTGAATTTTGGAATTCGCATCTGCTGCATGAAGTAACGTGGTACTTTTCGATTCGTGGTTTCATATCCACGAAGGTATTACGGTTATTGACGAGGTGACGAGACAACTAATAACAAGGGGAGGTCCATCTCTACAGATAAGATAGATGTGGAAGGTCGAGTAATACAGATTTTTGATACGCTAAGTAGTAGTAGTCGCTTTAGGAGGAAAAATGGTTGAGAAATGCCAGCAGGCCCCTTAACCGCCTCACATAACAATGCCTCACCGTCACACATACGAACAGCAAAAAATTCATCTGAACTTATGTGTTTTCGGCCAGGGCAATTTCTATTCCTTTTAAAATACAACATACTTCATTTATTAGTGCTCACCTTTACCGCTGGGCTTTTCATTATCCGATCAGCACTTAAGGAACCTGAAAATCAAAGAGAAACATGAACCACGTTTATAAAAAAGTGCTCATTCTTTTGCCATTAAGTATTCAGACGGCCCTTCTTGCACAACGGATACTTCATGGCCCTTGACTGCACACAGGAAGCGCTCAACATGAAATCTTATGTAATGAGCAGTTAGCCCGCAGCTTTTCAAGAACTGCAGCATCGTGTTCGATAATAGCAAGGCCAGCGTGCGAAACCCGGTAGGTGCAGTTACCGATTTATAGCACTTATTCAGCCATTGAATAAAATTGACTCTAGCTCGCTACGTTTGAGTTCAGTTAGCAACCACTTCCTTGGACCAGAGGAGGACATTTCCTCCTAAATATTGAATCCACCGTTATGATCTTTTCGTTCTTCCTTTAGCCCGGATTTTAGAGGACGCCTAGGCAAAAAGGTCACAATAATGCTTATAACCGCTACCGTTCCCTGTAAAGTAAGCAATACAGAAAACAGCCAAGTACTTAACCAGCCTCACTCATTACTAAAGAGCGTAACGTCAGATATGCGCCTAATCGCCTGAGAAATAAGAAGTTTTCATTAAAGGCTTGGTGGATAGGTTCAGCAATAATGGCGACTGCTTCAGAAACTTGTGACAGCTTTTACTGCGGGTCTCCCGCGCCATGTATTCATTTGGCGCAAATAAAACCATTATTATTATTATTATTATAAACAGACTCGTCATGTTTATACGCGGTGTTCTATATTATTTCGGTCTGAACCCGCATCACTGAAACATATTTTGATAATGATATTACCATAAAAACCACTTTTGAAAATACGGGCAAGCATTTAAATCACGTATCATTACTGGTGCATGAGCTGAAAAGTTAGATACTTGTTCATATCCAATCCCCCTATAATTCGCTTAGCCTGCTATTTGAAAACCACTGGAGCCAAAACAAAGCAGAAAATTAAAATATTTACAAATGACACCAAACTTTGTAGGTTTGTAAATTTCAGCGAATTGCCTTCGCGACTGCGAACAACAAGAACCGTTTGCGTAAATATTGCATGCGTTTTTGTCGAAGACTTCTTCGTCTGCGGCTATAGGACCGGGCTTATATTTTAAGATGCACAAATATCAAGAAAATTCAGGACTATATTGTTTGGAATTGACTTCAGCAAAGCCTGAGTCATTGCATGGCCGCTGCTTAAATTATTCCTTATAATATGCTTGAGGGGGCTTTTTCGGGCGCCTCCTGTTAAATGTTTCTGAAACATTTTTCGGAAGTTCATCCATCACATATGTAGGCTACCTTACAGCCCCATAACGGTTCCCTGCCGGCAACGTTCCCTACCACGACTAGTACGCTGTCAATATTAATAAAAAAGTAATTCACAAACAGACTGCCCAATATAACATCAGATGACGTCACCGAAAAACGCGTCCTAAGCAATACACCATAGCAAAACATGAACAATAACTATGCTCTAGGGAGGTGCGCGTATTCTCGCTGTCGAACCATATTGTTATGCTATCATTTGGCACCATATATAGCCCACTATATTTCAACCTGCATATTACACCATCCATTGGATATACCGGTACGATAATAAAGAAACAACTTCACCCTGTTGAGCCGCGGCTTTAATGTTCTGCTTTATTATGATGAAGACAGTGGCACAGGATGTTTACCGTGATTTTCGTATAGTGCTAATCATTGGAGAATTTTTCGGCCACCTTATAAAGCTCTCGTTGAAATTGACTGTACATTGTAGCCGCGACGATGTAGCCATGAACGTTCTGGACGCTGAGCTCGCGCGCCGACCGTTAGAGTGGAAGGGAAGGTGGGTGACACGGATGAATAAAAGACGATCTTTCAGGCACGTTAACAATTGCTGTGGAGGTGAGCACAGTGGGTTGACCTTTGTTAGCGCGTCGATGTTTTACTCGGATCAACCACTTTCATGGACTCGTTCGTCACCATACGAAGAAAGGTCGTAGGGTACGTTTGTGAAACAGATGCAGAATGACGCTGACAAACGCACTCGATCGTGAAACGTGATCCGTGTAACCGCCTAGAGACTCCAGGGGCAACACCCTGAGGTACTTTCTCGTGGGAAGCCGCCAGGCCTGTAAGGCAAGGCAACGACCACGCAGCCCCTCTGTGGCCACAGTGCAGATTCAGTGGTAACTTGTGTGATTTGCCGTGCTTCAGTTATTAAACGATCTTGCTTTACAATAGCATCTTAACACATTTCGACCAGCGCCGATCCGGTTCAGTACCCTTCGCTCTGTCATGACTCACCAGGAGAGGAAACCATGCTGGCGGCAGTGGGAAGTTTGAGCGTTGATTCAACAAAACCCGGAATTGATTTGGGTGCACGCTTTGGTAAAGTGCAAACTTTACTGTTATCTCTACGCTTCATTGGCTTCATCATCCGAAACTTGGGCGCACTTCGGGGCATACCTAGGGCTGAACTTAGCGCTTTTTTTGAAGGCTGTCAAACGTTTTGTTCCTCTCCTGTTACGACTGCTACTTTTTCTTAAAGACAAATTTTGCTCCCAGGTAGGCGTTCTGCCGAACATATTGCCACATTCAGATAAGAAATATACATATGAGACGCAATCGGGCAAGATGAAGGTGAGTGTAATATGAATAACTGCCCGAAGAGCAAGATTATCTCACTTTCTATATCTTTTTCTGACTTTATTGCAATGTGTCGTGTGTACAAGGGGGGACCCAAAAAAAACGGATTTTTGGTATAAAAACTTTATTTATTAACTCTTACAAATAATTCTTCAGTTACCTTCAAAGTACTCTCCATGAAATGCGATGCACTTGCCAAGTCTTTTTTCCCACTGTTTGAAGCATCTCTGGAACTCTTCAACTTTGATATCGTCCAGTGCCCTTTGCGAAGCTGTTTGTACGGCCTCCAAATCACCAAAACGCTTCCCTTTTAGACTTTTCTTCATTCTCGGAAAGAGAAAAAAGTCGCACGGGGCTAGGTCTGGTGAATATGGAGGGTGAGGAACGACAGTCCATCCCCGAGAGGCCAAATAGTGGGTCACTCGTAAGGCCGTGTGTGCGGGGGCGTTGTCGTGATGAAGGAACCAGTCACCTGATCGCCAAAGTTCCGGGCGTTTCCTCCGCACATCCTCTCGCAGACGTCTTAAAACTTCCAAATAAAAGTGCTGGTCAACAGTCTGGCCAGAGGGAACAAATTCTTGGTGCACAATTCCGCGAACAGCAAAAAAGACAATGATCGTTGTCTTCACATTCGACTTAAAGCGTCTTGCTTTTTTTGGTCTCAGAGAGTTGCGAGATTTACACTGGCTTGACACTTGCTTAGTTTCTGGGTCACACCCGTAACACCAACTCTCATCACCTGTAATGACTTTGGTCAAGAAGTTTGGATCACTTTCAATGTCTTTTTTTAAATCCCGGCTCAAATTCAATCGAATGTTCTTTTGATCCTGTGTGAGAATCCGAGGAACGAATTTAGCGGAACCACGTCTCATTTGCAACTGCTCAGTCAAAATTTGCTGACACGAGCTGCAACTCACACCTGTCTCTTCTGAAATTTGGTCGATCATGAAACGACGATCTTCGTTCATTTTCTGACGGATTTTTTCAACGTTTTCATCATTTCCAGACGTTGAAGGACGCCCAGAACGAGCACGGTCTTCGACACTCATCTCACCACGTTTGAAGCGCCCAAACCACTCGAAAACTTGTGTGCGGCTCATATCATCCTCTTTAAAAGCCTGTTGCAACATTTGGTAGCTTCCGTTGCCGATTTTTCAAGCAAGAAACAAAACTTCAAACACACTCTTTGTTCTTTTAAATTTGCCATAAAGATTTCGCAGGCAGAACAAAACAACTGTAAGCGGAACACAACACTACGCTCAAATGTTTACCTACAAACTTATGCCGTCTGCACAGCTGTTTCGTGGAGGTCTCTACTAACCCCATCTAGCGGTAGAACTCTCTACTACGTCTACGAATGGCAGAAAGCTCTCGGTTCGTTTTTTGGGGGGTCCCCCCTCGTACAGCTTCACCGCACCGACCTACGGCGTGAAGCAAAGCTGGAACTGTGGGGCTTTCATTGTTGCAATTGTGATTAGACGCCGTTGCCGGCGGGGAATAAAGCGAGAAAATCTTTTTGAAGGCTCGTGCTGGGCAAAAAAGTGGCTAACTCTTGTGCCTGCTCTTGCGTAGATATCTGGGTTAGTATCAATTCTGGGAGCTCCCAAAGTCTGTTTGTCTCGCACTGCAAGACCTCATTACGTAGCATAGTATTGTGGACAAGGGTAATGATACAGATTCCAGCCTCAGAGTAGAGGACGAACTTCTCTAACGTCTGTTAGAAATAACCATCGAGCACAGCTGACGACGGTGCTGCAAATGCGGGTATTCCATGTGAAAGTGCTATTTTCAATAAAACCTGCTTCACTCATTTTTGGGACTTACTGTCCAACTGTTGAAAGTAAGACGAGAATGAGTCTTATGCTATGTTGTGAATTTTTGGACGAATTACTGTTCAAATCACCTGCCGGCATAATGAAAAAAAATAGGCTTCTTATCGCCTAATAGGTTTCATCATATTCGGCTTATTTTTCTTCATACAGAAGCGCATTTCTAATGAATCGTACGGGACTACACACGCAGAAATGATAGCTTATTATGGCAGTGAGCAAAAAGAGCAAAACTGTATTTTATTTTGGAATGTTGGCCACAAAAGGACCGCTATCTGAGCACTACGAGAACTACTTACGGGACTGAAAATGAGAAACAGCGAAGACGCTCCAGCAGGTGAGGAAGAAAATGCGATTGCAGTTCATGGTTCCTTGTAATCTTTGCCTGTAAACATTGCGTGTACTTAGGACTTTGCCCAACAAAAATCTCTCAAAGCTTAAGTTTCCTACTTGACAAATATGGAGTTTTAATTTCGTCAATTTCGTCAATTTCGTCAAAATGACTCTCCGTGGTCTTTTGAATTTATGAACGCCAGAAATATGCGAAGAATCTTCGACAAGAGGAAACGTTTCGGTTTTTTCTTAGCATGGCAGTGAAATGAACAAGTTATAGCGACCAGCGCTACTGAAACTTTCAATATTTTTGGCGACATGTTTTCAGTCAAGTACTGAGACGAAACATGAGCCTCGAAATTACATTTACTGAGGACAGTCGAATTCTTGAAGCTGCACGTCTTACCTCAACTGTGCGAAGCGAAGAGAAATGTTCAGCCTGGAACTCTCAGCGACAGGATGTTCACACTGATTTATTTCTTTCTTGAGTACAGGTGGGAGGAATAAATGTTAATCATATGGCAAAAGTTTAGCGTGTACTTTTCACTGACATTTTTATCCACTGGACATAAGGCTGCACGTTTGCGAATGCGTTTTTGAAGACCGCCCACCAGAAATGCTGAAAAGAACATGTGCTCGCCAACGGACATCTGACACTGACGCATGTATATGTCACGTATGCTACTTGTAAAAACCAACATTCGACCTTTGAAACGTTTCTACCGATATCAACACAAGACCGATATTCAAGTAAGAGAACCGATGTTCAACCCCAGTCAAAAGGGAATCTGGCCTGATAGCTGTCTGGAGAGCACTTTGCAACCGCAAAGGCTCCAGTAAACGATCAATCACTTTCAAGCAGACATAAAAATTATAACGGTGTTAATACAGGTTGTTGCAAAACAGGCACAGTGGAGAAGCAAAGCAGTCACACACACCACAGCCACTAACTTCCCATTCATTTGGCTACAAAAAAAAAACCACACTGAAACTTTTCCTGGCTTTCAAACTAAGACAAGATCCCCATAACGGGAAAAAATTTGCACTTAAATCCGCACTAGCCTTCCAGGTAGTTACCAAGCCAAAAATCTCAGTCGTCACCAGAAAGCGCCTGTTTTCTCTCTTTATGTGTGATGGAATTGCGTTGTCCCTCAAAGTCGAGTGCCAGATTGTATCTAAGCATATAACCCGCGCTATTAGCTGCGAAAGAGAGGTCGTTGAATGCACAAAATGGAAACCGGGCACGGACAGGAAGACAAAGCGCAGGCTTTGCAGTCTCGAACTGCGCAGTGTGATCACTGTCACTCCAATACTACCCAAGCCGGACATGTAATCGGGCCAATATTGGAAACGTATTGGCAAAAGCTGGCCCGACGAAGGACCAGAGTAAAACCATCCATTTGCAATCTTGAGCCGATTACCTGGGCCGCTTGGGTATTCCCGAGGTTTAGAACGAAGTGGTCACTTAAATGAACAGTACGAGGAATAAAATGCTAACTGGTACTGTTCCCGAAAGGGGTCTATGCCTTTTAGTATATTGTTGTTACAAAGCTCATAATACCAGCAAGAAAAAGAAAAATTCCTTCCGTGTCATTTTATTGCGCACATATAACAAAAATCAGTCATTTTTCCCTAAGTAAGAGTTCCGCCCCTGCT
The DNA here is from genome assembly GCF_055824585.1 of Amblyomma mixtum. Classification (NCBI taxonomy): domain Eukaryota; kingdom Metazoa; phylum Arthropoda; class Arachnida; order Ixodida; family Ixodidae; genus Amblyomma; species Amblyomma mixtum. Next base: position 154,653,323 of record NC_143021.1, on the reverse strand, counting down.
GAAAAAAAGTTCTATGATGCAATAACCTCTTAGATCATTCATCATAGAATATCATACAATCTGTACGACATATCATACAATTTGTGTGATATATCATACAATTCGTGTGATATATCATACAGATTGTATGATATTCTATGATGAATGATCTATGAGGTTACTGCATCATAGAACTTTTTTTCAGCAGGGGCCGTACGTATAAAACGACTTTTTGTTGTCGAATATCTTGAAAACTTCAAAGCTTCTGCGTACAAGAGAGGGCGCAGCTATTGGCACAGTATTGGCATCAAAAATGGATAATCTCTCTCATTCACATTATTGCCCTTATCGATCAAACATAGGAGCGCTGGTTTGATGGCCGTAATACAGCATATCTCATATATACATCCATGCGAAATATTCTCCAGATATTTTTGTGGCATATGGCTGTAGATGGCCATGTTCCTTTTTGTTCTTGTGTATCCTATTCCTATCTTTTTCCCGCGGAATATCTATTCTTGCAGAAGGCATGCTTACGTATTAACCTCCAAGTGCATCGAACCCATTATGACATGTTTCATAGAATTTGAGGGAAATAATAGAGTATAGGGAAAAGCATACATTTCTAGCGCGCTACCTCTTGTATATAATTTTAAAAGTGTAAAGTATTTATTTTTAGCTCATTAGTGTAACTCTCAACATCGAGTAGCAAATATTTGAAGATATTTCGCGGGTTCGCTTCTCGTGTTGTCTTGTGGTGGACTGCCGTGTGATAGTATGATAGCGCTTGAAAAGTTTAACATTTGTTGTATCGTTTCTGAAGAAGCATGGGCACGTGTGATTTGAACATAGGTGCTGTAATATTCTTCCATCCAACTTATTAGCTGCTGTTTGAAGGCCAGCATCAGAACATTTTTTTTTTATTAGCTAAGCAACAAGCCCCGCTAGAAAAGCTTGCTGACAGCGTGAATGAGCAGGTGAGAAAAACAGTCAGTGCTGTTTATCTTACATCGGTACAAGAAATTACGTTGAAAAGCTGATTCGCGCCATGGAACCACTCAAGGGGAGAAGGCAAGTATCCGAACAATAAGAGATCGGATGTTTTTCTGCATTTAGGCCGCTTCTTAAATGGCATAGAACTGTTGCAATATAGTTTAAATTATAGTTAATTGAGAATGTCAACTCTGTCAAAGCTTCCGAGGTCTCAGCGCCTGGCCAGTATTTCGTGATATCCGTAGCCAGCCAAGCCGCTGAGGCTGCATAGTGAGCGCCGCAAAATATATTTTTGAACCGCCCGACCCTGAGCTGTGGCAACAGCTATAGCACTAATTTCAGCGCTTCCTTCAATTTGAGTTTGAAAGATGAAGGAGCATCTTTATTGAAATGGAACGTTTACACTTTTCATTACCCTGCCATGCACTGAAATCCGCCCAGTCGCCTAGAATAGGATCAATAGCTCAAGGACTCATGACATGCACATCCTTGAAGTTAGGGATATGGGCCGCAAAGAAACGAGCTCCAGTTGCATCAGGAAGCCCTCGGTAGAGTCGTCTCAAAAGTATTTTAGCGCGCAGTCAGCGTAGCACTTTAAATTTCATTTTTTCTCTTAGGGCTTCGCCTTTTGTTGTTGTTTGTTTGCTGTCATTACACCTGCCGTAATCGATCGCTTTCGACTTGCTGACTCTGATTATTTGCTTTGTGTATTATCGTACGGTCGTGCAAAGGCGCATTTCGGACTGGCTGATTCCCTCCCAGAGGTGAAAAGGGACCCGTGCTATGAACGCTGGGGTTGAGAGCTGATTGATTCATCTGCTTATCAACGAAACGAGTGCGCGAGAGTACGAAAAAGCGCAGTGAAAAAAAAAATAGAGAAAGGGAGCGTCGTGTACAGAGGGCAAAACGCAAGTCTAGAACAGCCGAACTGCGTATTCCGTAGCTCCCAAAGGCTCTGCCACAAGGAAGACAAAAAGTTGCGATGAAATACTACGAGTTTAACTTAACATGCTTGCATCAAGGCCAATTTTAACCTATAGTTATCGCTAGATATCACGCGTTCAGCCCGAAGCACATCCAGAGCGTGTTATAGACAAGTGTTTTGCCCTCTGTACTTCTGCGCTCCCGCGTGCCGGGAGAGCGAGCCGCTCCGTCTTACCAAAATTGTTGGGATCATGCGCAAAAATTTTCGCTTGGTACTGCATGGTTTTATTGAAAAAACGGTGCCTGACAAAATATAACCGGCTCACCGAGTTTCTATGAAGCTTGACCTTGAAGGCCGTTGCCAAAAGATAGCGTAGCAATAGCTAATGCAAAAAGAAAAAATATTGCCGCCCCTGCATTTCAATGCCGCGGCGGCGCTAAAAAATCAGCTGCGCTGGCCACTGCACGGGGAAGCTGTGCTCTCGCCGCAGCCGACCAAGCCTCGTGTCAAAGTGCAACACACTCTCGTGTTCTGCCTTCCACATAGTCTTCTATGTCGGCTTCCATTTTAGCCGCGAAAAGAACCGATAAGCTTAACCTTGATCAGAGCTTAACCTGAGTCTAATACATTTGCCAGACCTGCCGATGAATCATCAGCCAGCCAGAGTAAGCACATGAATTCGTATGTCTACTAAGTTTGGCTACGTTCAGAACCCTACCATTCCTTTTTTGCTGCAAGCATACTTTCCACTTGGAAATTATAATAATAATGCTCAATTAGATTCTTTCCTGACTGCGATCGCTTTTTTTTCCGGACGTATACTAAAGAAATGGCGCGCTTTACTACTACTGAACCTGGTTACAGAGCGAAAGCTATGGCGTATTGGGCATCTTGGCTTGGCGTCTGTAACGTTCAGTGCGTTCGTTCCGGACACTGGATAGGCAGCGCACCCACCCTGGCATCCAGGCAGGTGGCAGTTAGTGGTTGATAGCGAGAGTTTGCTCACCCAATGAACGCTGGGGCCTATTGTATCAGTGCCGCGTGTCTGCCACAAGGTTGTCAGCTCTAACGCACGAAGCCCACATCTCTCTGTCATCACACCACGTTACCTATTAGCGGGATTCAGGCGTCCACTGACCCAGGGAGTCAGTTATGCTCAAAATCATCGCGATGTAAAACGTTTTTAAAGCCAACGTCAATGACCACAATGATCGCTGGCGCCCTATGGCTTCAGTGCCGCATTTCTGCCAAAATGTTGCCAATGGCAACGCATGCTGCGCACATCTCTCACCACCGCCACGCAGCCTAAGGCATGATTGAGTAGTCCTCTGTTCCAAGAGGGCAGTTATGCGCGTTTGCTTTACAAGCTCCCGCTCCATTGGTTTCTTAGCTGGAAGCGCGGCTAAGGCATCCGCTGTCGAAGGGGGGCAGTTATGCGCCTTTCCTTAGCTTTCGAACCTCGATGCCACATGAAAGTCAAATTTTCACGGTCCGTGGTTGAAGCCCGGTGTCCCGTAGTGAAGTTTTCACTTCAAAAAGGTTTCAACCTTTCCAATTTAACATCTTATTGCCAATTGGAGCTGGCGTAAAACGTTTGTTTGATGGCGCTGCAAACATCCGAGCGAATGGCGAGCATGTTGCCTACTACAGAAGAGTTGTAATACCGGGGCAAATTACTGACATGCTCATAGGTAGCATATCGCACCACCCGCACCATGACGGCGAGTACGCATTGAATATCCGCACTTCTTCAATTGAGCTTGCTGACATGTACCGGCTCTGGTAACTGAGCATAGTGCTTATGACGTACAGCGTTTGCGAAAAGTATGCAGCCCACAGGGTGTCCTTCCGGGCCATGCAATGTCTCGTTTTGCATTGTCAACTTTTTACATCCCTCGAAGGGAAGATGAGCTATTGTCGTCAATCCACTGAAGCTTCGGGCTCCTTGGGTTGCCAACAAGATTCACTACCTGCTGTCGAAGGAAACCACTTGCGCGACATATTTTCGACGAGGGCTGTAGATAAATGACCAGCTTTTTTACTGCGCACAATTGCCGTTTCTCAATGCAAGACTCCTTTTCCCCGCTGTAACTTCTTACTTTTTTCTCCCGTTCTACCCCGCAACCATTCCTCCACACTTCGGGTGCCTCCATTATTCAGTCACTCACCGTGACGCCCGCATTCTGTCGCTTACTGTAAGAGAAAACTGCTACTAACTTTATTAAAATTACGCATTTGTTCGTAAAGTGCACTTTCTCTGACACAAACGCATCTATCGTTGAAGAGAGTGGCGAATAACTGCTCACGCATTGATTTATCGAATTTTAGCGCAGTCATTGCGTCATGAATGGAAGCTCGAAAAACCACTAATATCATCACGGAAACATGAGGGTTCGCAAAAGAAGAAAGGTAAATACAGTGACAAGAGCTGTTCTGAAAACCTCAGATCGAAGATCGTGACAGCATCTCTCCCCCCCCCCCCCCCCCCCCAATCATCGTCGCATTGCTAGAGGCACCGGAAACTACCAGATGGTATTATTGCCTTTGTAAAAGAGACACATTCCACCGAAAGAAATGCTCCTAAAGTGAGGTACGACTTTCAGCGGGTGCAAGACGGCTTCATGCGAAATACATGCACTACGTCACACGGGTGCTGACTGAAACTTAACACAGTACCCTCGGGAAAAACCTCGTAAGTAACATGTTATATGCGGCGCAACGCTTTGCAAGGTCCAGAGTAGCGGTTGATGGGCTTTTCTGACATTTGGGGCGGCGGACAGGCATCCACACCAAGGCTTCGTCCTCGGGCTGGAATGAGACGTAGCAGTGTCGGTCGTTATGTCGGCGTTAATATGTTCCTTGCTTTCTCGTAATGTGAGCAGGAACAAGTTGTCGAGCTTCCTCAACATATTTGGGGAATTCTTCCAAATCAGGTGTAAACGCCTGGTCGTCAGTCACACACGGGAGCATAGCGTTGAGAATGATATGCACATCCCGCCCGTATACAAGGCGAAAGAGAATGAATGGAGTTCGTTCTTGGACGGCCGTGTTATATGCGAATGTCACATAAAGCAGAATTTCGTCCCAAGTTCTATGCTGCAAGTAAACATAAGTGGGAGCATATCTGCTATTTTGTTTAACGCTCGATAAGACCATTAGACTGAGGATGATGGAAAGTATCCAGTGAAATGTCTGACTCAGTTGGAAAAATTAGTCATGAAGGCGTGATATAAATTCCTTGCCAAGATAGTGGATACGTCTGTAGAGGCTGCATGCCATACAAATTTCTGGTTCCTGAAGAATTACGCCACCTCGTAGGACATCACGTACTGCACCATCATATTTTCTGCGCAACATGCCAGCTAGTCAGCGGCCACCATAATCCACTTATCGCTAGCTGACGATAGAGGAAAAAGACCTAGAAAGTTTATACTGAGTTTGTCAAATGGAACCAGTCGTGATAGAATAGGCTGCAGGAAATCCGCTGGCTTGAATGGTGCTGTCTTACGTCGCTGGTACTCGCGGCAACCCTAACGCCCTAATGGACGGTCGCAACAACTTTGGGCTAGTAGTACGACTGGCGTGCTCTGGCGAGAGTGCCTGCAAAGCCTAGGTGACGAGAGGTGGGTTCATCATTTCAAGCAAGAAGGATTTTGTCGCGTAGATATGTGGGTATGACGAGAAGATAGCCTTGGTCGCTGTATCCGGGGCGTTTATTGTACAGTATTCCCTCGCGCGTACAGAAGGAGGATAGATTTTTAGCGAACAGTCAGGGTGTGTTAGGCTCGAAGCCCTTGAGATAGTTGATCACAGGTTGTAGGTCTGCATCAGCACAATACCAGACATTTAAACCAGAGGTACTGATCAGGCCAAGAAAATGGCTATTCTCATACGTATTTTCACGTGTAAACTCCACGGGTGCACAGGACACTGTGTCAGCATCCTCCTGTCTCTGTACAGATTTATGAACAGTTGATTATTCAGATTCCTGCATAAGGAGACTCCAGCGTGCAAGACGTTCTGGTTAGTACCGAAGACTAGCCAGCCAGCGCAAAAAATTACGGTGTGTCACAACTTTAAATAGGCGGCCGTATTGGTAGGGTCAAGATACCAGCGCTCTCCAAATGACCGCGAGACACTCCTTACCGGAAACTGAGTCGTTGGCTTCAGCCCGAGAATTGGTACGGCTGGCATAAGCGAGTTTTTTTTTTCCCATGCCTGCCTGGTGCTGAACGAGAACATCACCTAGACCTATGCTGCTGGAGTATGTATGAATTTCGGTGGTGGCGTCGTAAAAAAATGCGCAAGACAAGGGGGATAGTGCATACGGTGGTGGCGTCCCCATAAAAGTGGGCAAGAACAAGGGGGATAGTACACGCGTTGGCGCAGCTTGGTGAATGCCTCTTGCTGCTCGGCAGGCCAGAGGAACGGGACGTCATCACGTGTGACACGCGTCAGGGGTTCGGCAGTCTAGGAAAACTCACCAATGAAACGGCGATATTGGTCGCAAAGGCTCAAGAAACTTCGGACTGCTTTCTTCATGGTACGAATTGGGAAGTCGGCTACAGCGGCTGTTTTGGCAACATCGGGTCGGACACCAGCAGCGCTAACAATACCATTAAGAAATTTCAACTGCTGATAATCAGAGGGGCATTTTTTTTTGCTTGAGTGTTAAATTGGTTGAGCGGAGAGTATCCAATGCTGTACGCAGCCGGTTGAGATATCCGTCAGTTGGTTCTGAAAACACGGTGACATCGATGAAATAAATTAAACAGTTTTAGCAATGCCGGCGACCAAGTGTGGTGCCCATCATTCGCTGGATCATCGCAGGCACTGAACACAGACCGAAAAGCAACACCTTAAATCCATAGAAACCATCGGACGCCACAAAGGCAGCTTATTATTGGTCTCGCTCGTCTTCCCCAAACTTCCACTAAGTGTTTTGAAATCGATGTAGGAAAAGAATTTCGCGCTGCAAAGCCGGTGACGGTGCGAAGACAAAGTTCATGTGGCGAAGTTCATGAGTAGAAGCTCAGAATAACTTATGGAGAGAATAATTAAGCTTTGATCTGCACAGACACCTTGGGAAAACAAAAGTGAACGTTTGCCTTCAGTAACCACTGACCCGCCACGTAGCCCGTCGCACAAGATACAAAACCGCTGGAGCGGGAGGGGGGTATCGAAATGCACTCAATTGAAGTTCGCAGGATGTAAGTACATACTTTGGCTGTCAGTGGGGCTGTCAGTGGCTTTCTCCGTTGAGAACGAGGCCATTCACTGCCGGACGTCGATGATGGCACCGCATTGCCGCAGGAAGTCGACGCCAATAACCAATTCACGAGAACAATCCTAAAGAACGACGCAGCTGACGACAAACGTAGACTCAGAATTTTCATTCTAGCTTTGCACTCTGCAACAGGAGTAATAACGTGGCCACCAGTCGTGCGTATCTGCGTAATAGACCATTGTGTCATAAACTTCTCAAGAAGCGCTGCCAGTTTCTCACTTGAAATTGAAAAGTCTGCTCCGGTGTGCACCAATGCACTGACGTTTTGACCATCGATACAAAGCCCTGATATCAAGCAATAGCCGCACTCTTGATTCAGGTGCTGTCGTTGTTGCTGTAAAATCTCTGTCAGCTCGCGTTGGGGGACTTCATTGTACCGATTTTTATCGCCCCACCTCGGAGGTCGCTGTAGTCAGCTTTCCCGAGGGGCCTTAGTAAGCGTTTTCTAGCGGGATAGTTGGTGATTGAAGCTCATTTTCGAACTTCGCAAAGAACAACCGCAGATCAAAGGACGCTCACTTGTGTTGTGCGCATGGGTTGCGCTTGCGTTTTATGCGTGCGTGCTTTGCTCTGTGGTTGTACTTTGCGCAGTTAGAAAACATGAACTTAGTAAGCGGCGAAGCAGGAAGTCACCAGCTGTTGAAGGTGGAGATCGGCGTGGGGATGGTGACCTTGATTGCCAGCGTGTCATCGAAAAACACTTTTATATATGACCACCTCCGTTAAAAATGCGTCAATAGTAGTTGCTGGGTTTCGCACGTGACAAGCAAAAGCTGTTCCTTCACCCTTCGCATCAGGCGGTGTAGCTTTTTATCTTCAGACATGGCCGGATCAGCTCGTCGAAAGACCTTCCTCATGCCCTCCACATACATCATGACTGACTCGTTTGGCATGTATAGTAGGCACTGCAGAGCCCGTTCTACTCGTTGAGGCCGATCCGGGCTGATCGCCTCTAGTATGCAACGGATGAATTTAGGCCAGGATGTCAAGATGCTTTCTTGGTTCTCACACCATCTGAAAGCATGCTCCTCGAGATAGAAGACGAAATTCCTTAGCTTTTCGTAGTCGTCCCAGTGATTATGCGACACGACTGGTTCAAACTAAGCGAGCCAGTGCTCTGTCACTTCGTGCGGAGTGCCGTGAAAAGACTCTGGCACTCTGGAATTCTGAAGAATGTAAACCTGGGTACCTTGCATGACTGAAATAGTGTTTGGCGTTATTGGCCGGAGGTCCCCTCTCGAGGTGGACTCCAAGGGTCTGCGCCCGGGAGGAAGGCCCTAGTTTCTCCTGCATGTCCACATGCAAAAGGTCAGTTTCATTGGGGCGCGAAGCGGTATGCGACATCCAGAGGCCAAATTCGCAGCCGCGCCTCCGCCACAAATACCTCACTAAAACATGGGAGTTCACAAAAGTAAAACGGCAGACACATAGACAACAGCTGTTCTGCAAGCCCCAGATCGAAGAGCACGCGAGCGTTCCCAACTTCGTCGTCTTTCGGGCGCCAACGAAAACCACGCGGTGGCAGAATTATAAAATATTTCTCGCTGTTTCAAGGTGGGGTGAGACTTTGAAATCGAGTTTCAAAATTTGGTTGTAAAGCAGTAGCAATAAAACCTATTGTCGTAAAATTTGAAAGGAATATTTAAGATAGACGCAGCTTGCAGTAGAGTCAAAAATTTGTTTTAAATATTGAAGCAGTTTTTTATTTTTGTTTTCTACTTTTTATACATTGGTACCTTTTATTTAAGATCTACGATCCACAGAGTGTTCCAGTTTTGTAGAAAGGGAGAAACAAATGCTTCACAGAAGTCGAACTAGAATTATTTTCCTATAAAGAAAACTAGATTTGTTACGTTTTTCTGCTTTTACCGATGCATGAAAATTGCCGCTTATGACCGCTCTTTTTATGCGAGAAAAATAAAAATGCACCTACGCTATTGATTGTAGTTCCAGTTATGTAAATGCCACTAATTAACACCTCAGAGAAATTTTGTTTGCTTCTGCTTGATAGTTCCCGAGAAACAATTACACAAACTTCCGAAAATGTTGTTTTGAAAAAACAGCGGTAAAGTTTTTGAAAACATTTTATCCTTCAAAAATCCCCTGGGCTGTAGTCTTTTGAAGTGGCAGCATCGCCATACCATTTCTCTGCGTTTATTCGGTCCTTTCTTTCCTGTTTCGCTTCAGATCTCAGCTTGAAATCATTTTTTTTTACCCTCCGTCTGTCTATAGATGCTAGCGCTGACACACACAGAAGTCCAGGGGTGGCTCCCAAATGTATCAGCACCCTTACTCGTGCTACATTTCCATTATGAAAGCATGCAATTGCATCAACGAAAGCAGTCTCAACTGTTTTGAGACTGGCAAAGATGGTTTCAGGACACCATGCCAGATTAATTGTTAGTACATCGACAGCACAAGGGGACAACGTCAAAGCGTGCAGCCATAAACAGAAGAGCAACAGAAGGAGCCCTAGTGGCTTCAAAATGTACTACTCACAAGAATAAATTCAAAACCGAAACCGAAACCTTCAGAGCATCGACTTTCGGCACGTATCCGAAACGAAGAGATTGCGTCGAGATCACAGTGATCAGTGGTCGAGATACACCCACTTTTCCTGTCAATGTGTCGAAGAAAAAGGACAAAAAATATTTTTGGAACAACGAATACCCAAGTGTAATGTATTTTCTGAAATATAAAGAAATTCTCTATCAGATGATTGAAAAATCTCAAAACTGAATTTTTTGACCAAAGAAAGTCTTAAATGCCGAGGATTGAAATGAAGACCCACTTGTCCAAAAAATTGCCAATATGTGCATGAAATCTTTTTATTTGGAACGGCATGTTACCAGAGGGCATTCACAGCTTTGGAAGCTTCACTGATAGCATTCAGCTGCAAAAGAAGCTCTGTGAATTGTCTGCCAGCAGACGCTTTCGGAAATGGAAAGAATAATAAACTAATGCGCTGCCTTTGGGAGCCTCATCATGCAGACATGCGACATAGATCTTCCGCCAAATCACAATCATTTCGGTTATTAACAGCAACACAGATTCCTCCTCCACTACGACGACGGACGTGGTAAAGGGAAAACGTTGAAAATGACGGTAAATGGAAGTTATCTGTATTAAGCCATGATTCTCAAATCATAACGAAATCTTAGTAGAAGCCGAAGCTTTGCAACATAATTTTAACCTCATTTAGTTTGTTGTTTAACGATCGCACATTGAGATGGAAACATTTATTCACAGATGATAATAACTGCGGAAGCAGTTGCCGCCTGTTTCTTGGCCAATCCACAGCAGTGGCCACATGACATTATTTAGAGGACAACAACAACAACAGTGTGCTCCTTATAGCAGAGGCGCAAAATATAACGTGCGCTTGTAGCGATATCAGAGCTGGTGGCGCGCTATTGCAGTGAACAGGCGGTTATCAGTTAATCACAAACCCAGCTAAGTGTGATGCCACCAGCGCCCTGCTGCACTAGCGGCGGCCTGACGCTGACTCGGGAAAGAGAAGAAAAAAAGAAGAGAATCTTTCTTGTAATCAATTCTCTAATCTTTATTATCGTTCATTTTTCACATTAATTTTTTCCCAAAATTTCTTTTCAATCTATAATTCTATCCTTAATTCCTCGGAATTCGTACCCAAAGTTAAATCATTAGCTTGGCAACAAAAGGTAATCCATTAGCTTGCCAGCAATTTACCTTCTTTAGGCTCTCCTCACTGAACCCTGGCCAATCCCCCGTCGTGGGTATGTGCCATGCCACCAAGGCAACAACAACAACGGCGCGAGTTGACGAGCTCGGGCACGAACAGGCGAGGTCACGGCTGAACGGCTTCGGTGAACACGGGTGACCAGGCCTGGGAAGCCGTCTTCTCTTAGTTCAGCGAAACCAAGACCTTGCTGTCTCCTGTCTCCCGCCTGCCTCTTGCTTCCTGGGAGAGCGGGCGCCGTGCTGGGCACAGGAAGGTGCTGCTCGCCCGGCGATCCTGCCGGCCTTGCAGACGGTTCGTGCCTGCCGTCCCGTGGTTGGGACCTGCTGCTGTGAGAAGCTGCCTCCCTGACCGTGCCCGGGTGTTCAGACCTGGGCGGCCGTCTCCTCCCCCTGGTGCGTCATCGAGATCACTGCTACGAGTGCTCCGCGCCCGATTTCCGGCTGCTGCGAGAACAGGCCTGCGGTGGTGCTTGGCCCCGCCGTCTCTCTGGTGACGGACAGCAGATTACCCCGCCGCAACCACTCCTCGACCCTCGGCCGCACGGATCTCTATCCAGCAGTGACTGGATTACTTTATGTACAACCATTTTTGTTCTTTCTATGGACGTGCTCGGTCTGGGGCAGTTTTGTGGATCCTCCGGGGCTCCACCTCGGAGGATGCTAGAATATGCTGGCGGGACTTTTCTCCTCACACTAAGTCACGTGCGTGACCACCTGTGCGGAGTCGCCTTCCTTTTTGCGGATGAGCACTTCACCATTCGAACACCAAACAAAACTGTAAATATTGCTTTGGGCCCATTATTTAGTTCTTGAGAGCAGAAGCTTTGTACGGCGCGTCAGGTTATCACACACGTACAGATTGCTGTCCTCTCTGAACGAAGCTCTTTGCCATCCAGTCATCCTTGAGTGTTTGCCTTCCAAACCTCACTAGAATAGCGGGTATTTTACTTGTTTTCCAAGGGAGCCTATGACAAGCTTCAACATCACAACCATCGACCTCTGCCAAGTCAACGAGTTTGGATATATTATTTACTTTCTATAGTAGGTTTTCCTTCTCGGTTCTCGTAAAGCCATCTATCTCGAAATTCGTTTTTTTTTTTTTGTTGCGAAACTCAAGTTCATTTATATCAGCGTGCAGCTGGCGTACCTCTTCGGCGCGATTGACATTCTCTACATGTTAGACTTTTCTGGATCTGCCCGACTTTTTTCTCCTGGTTGTCAAGACGGCTTAGAATGTCGTCATAATGGTCAGGCATGGTATGGATGGACTGTTCGATGTTGTCGACCTGTTGTTTAAGTGGCCAAAGGGAGTCGAGCTTACGACTCAGTTGAGCGAAAGCGGAGGCCACGTGAAGTCTTGGCACGCGCCATTTGTACTTGCCGTGCCACTACGGGAAGCAGCTGCTTTGCACGTCTGGCAAACAATATTTTTGTGGTAGTCCCCACTCCTGGTCTTCGAAGATACATGTGTTAAACCAGAGCAATTTTCGGCGTTATAGAGGTACATCCATTGCTAACACTTAAGAAGGTTGTAAGCAGCTTCAATGTCATGAATGCAGGCCAAACAAATTTCTGGTTCTGAATCACCCATGACAATCAGTAGCATGCACTTAGTAAGAAAAAAGACAAAAACAAACAAAAACTAGCCAGCTTGTCAGCAGCAGCGGTTTCAGCCTACACAGAGGAGGAAAATGTGGAACAAATACCACAAACCTGGAAAAAGTGCACAAAGACTTATCAACACGCACGTCCGTCGCTCGCCACTGCCGCTGCCAAACTTATTAACACGTTAACACATGCTTATTAACTTAATAACACATGCGAAACACATTATTCAGTAGGCCAACAGTGAATTTTGTTTTGTGAAAATGTTAACATTTCAGGAGAAAAAAAATTGTTAACGACGGCGTCACAGAGAGCGCTTCACGCAAAGCTCAATTTCATAAATTTGCAATGATGTAACAGTTGTGATGTGTAGCCTTGATAAATATACTTTGCGTGTGAAAAGTACAGGTAAAGAAAGAATATGCCATGAGTAAATTTTCAGGTTCTTCTACTCTCCTTGCACCAGGGGTGCCCCGTCGGAAACGGTTGGTTCCAACTGGAAGACTGAAGCTCTTCGCACCAGGGGTGCCCCGTCAGAGACGGTCTTGTGTTCAGTTGAGACGCAGGGGTAAGGCGAACACTTCAAATTTTATGTACAGTATTTACAATAGATACAAGTTAAGGCACTAGAGACAAATTAAAACAGCAAAGGACAAACAACAAAAAGGTGGAACTGGCTAATACTAGGGGAGGCCCCTACTCGGCGTGGCCGAAGATGCGTAGCATCTCACCTTAGCGCAGAACCTCGCTTCCGGCTCCGGGGCCCGGTTTTAAAGACCTAAAGGCCCGGCCCACGTTTGGTGGCTTCCAATCATGTTGCACGCTTAACATTATTGGCAATTCAAGGGCATGACCAGCCCTCCGGCTTATACAAGGTAAAACACCCTCTCTACCACAAAATAAAAACAAACACAAATACACATTCGTGCCAGCACGTGCGCGAATCGGTTCCACGGGGTGGGGGGACACCCGTACTTGCCGGTGCGTTCGCGAGCGGCCGCGTTCCAAAAAAGGAGACGCTTCGCTTTGAGCGCCCCCGCCGCGTTCCGATGACCCGGCGTACACTAACGATCCCTTACACCATGCGTAGGTGCATCATTGTGAGGAAGCTGTCAATGACTATAAAAAATTTCGAAAACGACTCGTCTCAAACGAGGAAAATTTAGGGCAGCGCAGTAAACGTTTGCAGCTTCCGCCCTTTCATTTAGGCACTCCTGCCGATGCTCCAGAAGCTAGGGGTTTGAGTCTGGATATTATTGTTGGTAGCAATATAATGCAACATACTCTTTCGTATCCTTTTTCAAATCCTTCTATATATTTGTTTCAGAAGTTTTAAGAACAATGCGGGCTGCGGCTTGTTTTCCTTTGGGTTTTGAATAACTCTACTATATTTGAAACAGGCGATATAGGGCACTGTTTCTTGACCTTCTGGACGTTATCTCACATTTTAAGATGGTACGCTCCTTCAGCACCCAGATACTTCTCTGTCCTGAAAATTTGAAGACGTGCTTTATGTTTGAGGAACAAAATTCTTGAAAATAAGCTTTCTCAAGGCTTCTGCGTTCCTCATTTTTTCCACGACAACTTTTTCACAATTTTGTAAATAAGTGTGACATATTCTTTCTCACCTGCAGCATTACCGCACAAAATATATACATCACGGTTTTATTGCGTCTATTTTTATGCCATTGGAAAGTTGCGAAATTGATCTGTGCGCTAAAAAGCTGTCTCTGCTGCTAAAATCAACTCTTGGCCTACTGTATAATGTGTGAATGATAATAATATATTTGAGAAATGAAAATGTGAGATATTAAGCTGTTTTAGCACTAATGGTATCACCCTACTACACACGTGAGTAAAGAACCTAATTTTGTTACATTTAATTTCTCTGTTAACAATTTATTAAATGTCAAAAGTCCTTTGTTCATTTCGCTGAACCGCTTCCCAATATACACCTCTAAGAATTGGAATCAGAATTGAGCAGCGGACTTTGATTCCATCATGCCTGCCGCACTACAGTATTGAAGGAGGGAAGTTTTTCTGTTTGCACTTGATGGGAGTAAAGCAAGGAATTCTCAATTATACATCTCATTATACTTTTCTTTTCCTGGAAAGCCCTCAGCATTTTATGCCGGCATGGCAGAGGGCGAAAAGATATAAAAGAAACAAAAAAATTTCAGCACTCACATCATCCAACAAGGAAGTTGAATTTGAGCTTGCGTGTACGAAGTGCGCATTCAGTATTCTTGCATTCAGATATATTGACTAACTTAAAAGGTTACCACAATTCAAGTCCGAGTCGCTACAGCGTAGAAAAAATGCTCCGCCCAAAACGTTGTTCTCAGATACCCATTCGAGGTACACTCGTCCACGCACTCAAATGCACCATTTAAAATTACCGCGCACGCTCTGTCGCTCACGGCATAAAACACGCTGAACGTTTTTGTCGCCAGAAGCAAGCCCCGCAAAGCCAGTATTTGCTGGCTTCGACGTGGGCTTTGACGCCGCGAATAGCGGCGGCTATGCGTTTAGGGCGTGTGAAAGAAATGGCTCTAGGAGCGCGCGCAGCTAGTGCAGCGCGCTGCCCCAGCTGTGGACCTGGTTCCGACGGACAACGGCGACGCCGCAAAGCGCAGCAACTGGCGTCAAAGAGCTGTGCTCTCACAAAACTAGAAAATAAATTCAGTTTCACTAGAAGGCGGCAATCCTCAAAGCACATGCTTTGGGGGCAAAAAGTCGCCTTCAGTCTGTCATGCTAGTTCTTTGAAATACACATCTGTCGTGCGGCAAAGGTGTGAGCACATTGCACACTCTTGGTCAAAAGTCTTTAGGCCAAAGGTTTTTCGTTCGACCCGCTTTATGAGACAATCACCACAGGGCCTCATATAAGAGAAGGCTTCTCCCTATGTTAGAGAAGCTTACTGTTTTAAGTGTTGTTTCAGTGGTCTACTACAGGGGGAATTAAATAAACACTCATGCCGCGACAGCGCAAGCACTGGCCTCAAGATTTTTCACGGTGGGTGTACCTATGCGTCATCCGAGAAATGCAACTGAAATAGTTGCTGGCACATAAATATCCACCTCGCTCCAGGGATTAGACAGTGGAGCTAAATATTCCGAATGCATCAGGTGTTTCAGGGAAGAGTAAGTAATTTTCAAAAATAGTATTCATGGGGTAAAAATTTTTCTCTTGCGGCAGGGTTATACTAGCGTTGGCGGACGTCAAAAAAACAGGCGAATCATGTGAACTACTAAAGTGAATAACTAAATTCTGATAGTTAACCTGAGTCGCTTTGGGACGTTAAACTACCCACAAGCCAAACGTAGTAGTTAACGTTTTAGCTATTACCGATAGAAACATGATCGCAATTAGAGACTTGTAGCTGGCCTTAGTAATAGCCGTATCGGTTTTCAGAATTTCGAAGTCGCGGTTACCCTCGCCTGTGTGGCTCGACAAAATCTGGCAACATTGTGCCAAAATGCATGCGTTTTCGAAAAACATGCACGCATAGCAACCTCTCATGACTAGTCGAAAAAGGCAAATTTTGTCGAGCCACAACAGCAAGGGTAATCGCGTTTTCTAAATTCTAAAACTGATATTGCTGTTACTTGCGAAACGGCGGAAAATCTCTTATTGCAACTAGGTGCCTAACTCTAATAGTTAAAAGTTACTACTTAACACAATTCACTGATTTTCTGGTGTCCGCCAATAATTGTAAAACTATCCTGAAAAAGCATTATTTTTAAATCAAAAACCTATTTATGAGAACTGCTTGAAGTCTTCCCTGAAAGACATGGTTTGCCTCTCTTTTGTGTGCGACATTATTCCTTCTCAGGAGAATTTTTTCTGCGGCGCGCATAACTGCTAGCTATAAGTGTCACAATTACCAACACTAACATCTTCGGTTTGTCTACGCTTAATGTGCCATTTGGCGGTCGCTCGCAGTGGCCATGTTGAAGGCTCCCTGAATACACATCGGGGGGCGCTATAACCTCCAGCTATGTTGTCTTTGGTACGCACGGTGGCAGGTAAGCCCGCTGCCACGCGACATGTGGGTTCCAAAGCAAATAAGGCTGCAGCGAAGCAATGGCTACAAGGGAGAAATCTCGGGGCCTATCGACTTCTGTAAAACGAATTTCAACTCCATTTTGTACAAAATAACTCACATTTCGCTTGAATTCGTGTTTACTTATTTACGTAGCATGATACAAAGCATTTTCCCGCAAAGTCTATTTTAACCAGACTAACGTGGTGCGCTGCCGGGCGCCCATAAAAGTTTATGGAGGCACTCTTTCCTAACCTTATGCTGAGGATTTACAGGGGTTTAATGTACCATAGCAACACAGTTTATGAGGGACGCCGTAGTAAAAGGCTCCGGAAATTTCGACCACCTGGGGTAGTTAACATTTTTTTTTCAGTGTCGTACAAAATATTCCTCTTCGTAAATTTCAGTGATATTCCTCATAAATTATGTTTTATCGCATGTTTTATCTCCATGGTGTTCTATGCAGTATTGTCTACGTAGCTGTATTTGCTATCAAAGATGTGTTTCTCAGAATTACGTTTTTATTCGGATGAGATATAAGATGTTTACAATTGTTGCCAGAGACGGCTACCGCCACCTCGCCACCTGCCCCTTCTCCGGCTAGCGCTCATTTGTCCGGAAGCAGTCCTGGGAAAGAAGCTAGGCAATATTGTCGCAGGTTGAGGAAAATCATTGAATGGACGTCTGCACAAAGTTTCGCAGTCTTACAGAACAGTATCGAGAGTTTATTTTGGAACAGCTCCTGCCCAGCGCACAGTGTTTGACGGGAAATTGAATGTACTTTTGCAGTAATGTACTGTAAAAATACACCCGAAATAAAATTCAACCGCCAATTTGAGCAACTTATAGAATCCTGGTCTTATTTTTTCCCCAAGAAGCAACCAGTTTTTATGAGCTTTATTCATAGTCAGAAAAACATTTACCAAAAAAATATGAACGTTTGCTTGTGGCTGATGGTATGTTTTAATGGTGTAATCTAAATCCTTATTGTTTACAGTGCTCGCCCTTTTATATTGCCGCTCCTTGCACACATAGTGCACGTAATTCTTCCGCAGGATTTATGTTGCTGGGAATCTCCACAAATGCATGAAACACACCAAAGTGTCGATGCCTGGAAGTGGATTTGATCAAAATGCTATAAAAATTTACACAATCGCGGTGATAGAGCATGTCGAAAATATTATTTGATTGTTCGCTTGCACTGCATTCATTTTGAGCGGCTGCAATTATACAAAAATTCAAGCTGCCCGTTTGTGATGGGGACATGTGGGGATAAAAACTGCAAAAAAAAAATAACTAAAACTACCTTTTTCAGACCGCGGACAACCCGTCTTCTGACAGTGAGTTCCAGGTAATTGCGTGCACTCCTAGCGTGTTTACCGAGGCGTTGTATAAGCTCGCCATGAGAGTCGGGATCCCTGTCATCTAATCCGCGTTGCAGTAAGATGATATTTTGTTGAGCCTACTGAGCGCCGATTTGATTCTTGCCCTTCAGAACTTGAACGGAAAGGAATGGTACCACGCCTTGGTCTTCAGTTCCTAGTGATGAGTCCAGTTTACGGTATCACGCGGCATACTTCCTTAGTTGTGCGCCGCTGAAGAACGGGTCACACTGCGCATATATCTTGCTGCATTAATGCCACGTGAAAAGATTGGCGCGTTGTGTGGTTATTAAAACGTAAAATATAAAATATTTAAAATAGACCTCCATGACGCACTCTAGTGTTGTCACCAGAAAACAGTAGCCGGGAAGCATAAATTCCTTGAATTTCAGTGTTATGATAAGTAGATCTTGCACGGCCATGGCTCTACCCTTCTTCTTGCTGCAGGCATTGAACCGTTCTACTGCAAGCTAACACATCCTCGACAATCAACTTGACGGCTTAACATCATACCCGACGCTCAACGGCTAAACTTTGTTAATCTGACCGCCAACGAAAACCATCCACACCGGCCACAACGCAAGGAATGTGCACCGTCGTTGAATTTGGGCGCGGTCGGTCCCGACCAATAAAGCGTGGAAGATTTTGTCATCGATCAGGGCCTAAAAAACGCGCAGAACTTAACACGGTGGTTGGGGCGCCGAACCAGCAAGGCCACGGCTCCGGCATTTACGCACGCGCTGTTTTTGTTGCAGGCTTTGACCGATTCTCCTGCAAGCCGATATATTTTTGTACAATCAACTTGACGGGTTTACAGCATACCCGGTGGCGGACGGCGAATCTTCGTGCATCGCCACGCAAAACCACCGACACTGACCACAACGCAAGGCACAGGCAGGCGCAAGGTGCGCAACACCGCAGAAAATGTGAAGCTGCCCGTTTCCGGGCAACTAAAGTCCCTACATCAGCTTTTCCAAGAAGCGAAAATGTTGCTTGGTTTGGTTTTTGGGGTCTAACGTCCCAAAGCGACTCAGGCATGGGGGACGCCGCAGTGACGGGCTCCGGAAATTTCTACCAGCTGAGGTTGTTCAACGTGCACCGACATCGCATAGTACACGGGCCTCTAGAAATTCGCCTCCATAGAAATTCAACCGCCACGGCCGGGATCGAACCCGCGTCCTTCGGGTCAGCAGCCGGGCACCAACCACTGAGCCCCCTCGGCGGCCGGCGCATTCTACTGCACAGCGACCACTTACAGCTGCTTTCTTTCGCCATGTTCTTCCTCAAGAGGTCCGGGTCAAAGTCTCTTAGTCGCTGCGTGTGTGAAAGGTCTGATATTTATGCTCTTTATGTCAGAAAGAATTGGGCGCCAAAAGTGTGCTTGGTGTCGTCGACCTGTCAGTGTCCAGAGCATTTTTAGAGGTCACATTTTTTTTTTAAATATCGGTGCGAAATCGTCGCAACTATCGATGAAATCATCAGGCATAAGGTGTATATCACATCGAGGGAAGGAGCGGCGTGTTGTGCGCAAGTGAGATGTTATGGAAACAGAGAACTGACCTCTGCTTCTATACTCCTCCACTCCCGCGCAACATGGACACACATACACACGAAGGCAGATGAGAGGCGCGCGCTCGGGCCCTCGAACACCAACACAGATCCAAACAGGGTGTATACTACGTTGACGTGGCAGGGCCGTCGCCCAATTGATTCTACAATGGATTCTACACGGCCGCAGTAGTTCACCAGGATCAATGCGTTAAGGGGCTCTCCTTTCGAGCTCGAAATTGAGCACAGGCCGAGGAAGTAGCCATTGCGCTTGCCGCCTCGGTCTTGAATTCGAAGGTAATCGTAGAAATTCGCGTCGAGCCTGTCAACACTACTTGGCTGGCGAGATTTCACGTTTAGCCTACAGTATATCAAAGCGCGCAGTGAGGGAATCGGACCGTTCGCCCAAACGCATAGTTTGGACTCCGGGCCTTCAGAGAGTTAGAGGTAATGAGGCTGCGGACGCGGCTGCCCGAGCGCTTACCTACCGGGCACCTCATCCAGGCTCTTCAGGCTCGGAGATTGTGCAACCGCTTCTGCGGTTCAGAGAAATTCTGGACGACTATTGGAACGCCATCGGTTTTTCCCGGTCCCTGCTAAGGGCCTGAGTAAAGCTGACGAGCGAACTCTGAGGCGCTTGCAGACCAACACTCTGTTATGTCCAGCAATAGTGAAACATTTCGACCCCGAAACTGATGGGCGCTGCCCTCACCATGGGGAAGTATCCGATAACTTCCACATGGTTTGGGCATGTCAGAAGAATCCTTCCCTTCCTCCCAATCCTTCCCTTTCCCGAGAGGCATGGGAGGCAGCCCTGCTCAACTGCTCGGGGCTGGAGTCTCAAAGGGCTCTAGTCCAACGGGCGCGAGTAGCGGCCTCGTCCAGCGGGGTCCCGGACTAAGGACTCCACCAATGTAAAGGGCCATTTTTGGCCTGCAAATTCTCCTTTCGTTTATTAAAAAGTTTTCACCACCTACACCAGAAACACGCGACATTCCAGGCAAGCAATATCCATGCGGTACAAGAACTTGATAATGAAAAGAACGAGACAGCCTTCCCGCTCCAGCGTCTGTCCTTCCGTCTTAGCTGTTGTCAGACGCGTAACTCTCCGGAGCCGCCGCGGTGGCTTAGTGGTTATGGTGCTTGGCTGCTGACCCGAAAGACGCGGGTTCGATCCCGGCCGCGGCGGCTGGAATATCTTTGGAGGAGAAATTCTAGAGACCCGTGTACTGTGTGATGTCAGTGCACGTTAATGAACCCCAGGTGGTCGAAATTTTCGGAGCCCTTCACTACGGCGTCTCTCATAGCCTTAGTCGCTTTGGGACGCTAAACCCCATAAACCAAAACCACAACCGTAACTCTCCGGGAACGCTCGAAAAAAATCTTACTGACAAGTTACGAGGGCGTGATTTGCATTCCCTGTTAGTGTACTTGCGTTGTGTGTAGTGCTTGAGGCTTCGGAATTACCCTGTAATTTTTTCAACCATCTAAGGAGATGTAACAGCTTAGAGTATGTTTGGTGCTGGCTCTGTAAGATATGTGTACCGTGTTTCGCGTTGGCATATATGAAGCCCATCAGTTCATTATCGCTCTTCTGTGTTAGAAACAAAGAATCAAGTTCATAGCTACCATAATTCAGGCTGATGCAAGTTTTAAACAACCAATCACCAAATAAGCTTAATTTTCAGCAATGAAGAAAAGATAGATAGTGAAAAAGGGAGGGGGGGACAGGAGAAAAAGCTCCGTAGTAGCTGCTTGATGTGTCTCCAACCACCCATGCAGTCAGGTTTGCAGTGGTGTAAAATTGCGCTCTAAAACTTGGCACAATACATGATAACTTCAGCGGAATTCAGTGGTACATGAAAATATTAGCGTAACTGAGCATGTAAAAAAATAAAAAATGAAAAGCAATGGCTATTTCAGGTTAGATTACAAAAATTCAGGGGCACATTGACTGTCTAAACTGCGTAGGGGCGAAAGCGTTTTCCGCACCACTTCCGCACCAGTGCTGCTGCTGTGGCACTGGTGGCGCCACATATAATTGAGTACTAATTACTAAGTGATGACAAATCACTAATTAATGGGTAATTACTGATTACTGCCAGAATACTAATTAAGTGCTAATTTATGACGCTTAAGCTTCGCCTTTAGGAGTGGAACACGACAGCGTGTTGTAGGGCTGCCAGGGAGTCAACGGAACGCCACCACCCGTTCGGCGCGACGCCTTGCCCTTTGAACGCAACGCTTTTTGAGGAAAGGAAATGGCGCAGTAATTCTGTCATTTCGGTGGACACGTGAACCGCACCGTAGAGGAAGGGAGGAAGTGGGAGTGAAAGAAGACAAAGAGGGCCCGTAATGAAGAAAATGAAAATTGTATTTGAGGAAAGGAAATTGCGCAGTAACTGTCTCACATATCTCGGTGGACACCCGTCAAAATTCAGGGGGGCACTTTTTTGACCTAAAATGTGGTCACTGATGTGTGGTTAAGATGTTAAGCTTCGCCTCTAAGAGTGGAACGCGAAAGCGTCTTGCAACGCTGCCAGGGAGTCCATAGAACGCCATCGCCCATTCGGTTTTACGCCTTGCTCGTCGGTAAATTGGTTTTTGAGGAAAGGGAATGTATCTGTCTCTCATATCTCGGTGGACACCTAAACATCGCCGGGATGGAAGGGAGGAGGATGAGAGTGAGCGAAGCCACCGTATTCACTAGACGCGCCTTTGTTCATCCCAAACTATCGAGCTGGCATGGCGGAGTGGATAGCATGCTCGTCTCGCACGCCGAAGACCGGGGTTCGATTCTCGAGCTCGACCAATTTCCTATTCGGTTTTATTTATCTATGTAGCCTCACTAGAAAACGTAATTACGCAAATTGGGTAATTAAGCAATTAACTAAGCTCTTTCCCACTTACTTGGAGCATCACTATACGAACCCTTCAATTGGTAGCATGGCTACTAGCCAAAGCACAATTGGCCCCATTTGAAATTCGCGCAGTGTGACGTCACGACCGTTTCGACCAATTGAAAAGCGTGATATTTCTGTCGACAACTGCTGCTTACAACGATGAGACATTAAAGGCTTCCGCCTTAAAGTAACTCCTTTCTGTCACCTTTGTTTGGTGCCATTACGTCTATGTGTTGCTTCGCGAAATCTTTAAGTGTGTGGGAGAGGGTTTAATAAACTCAATGGCTGCCATAGTTTGCGCGTGATGAAAAGTTACTTCTTTCTGGTTTCTTTTTTGCCCAAGTTATGCTAATATCAGGCAGTGAGAGGGTTGTTTACAACCTAGATTTCGGGTGCTGCTCGTTGATAATATTTTGAACTTGCTTTCTGAACCTCCTTTGCAAAGTGAATGTCTTTAACAACGACATAGTCGCAATATTGGAATTTCGGTTCATCGTTAACAAATGATTAAATCCTTCATGTCAAATGGGGTAGATAACTTCTGCATTGGTCCTGAAAAGCGCGTCAATCTGCGTTCTAGAGAAGCTTCTACTGTACATAGATCCAGTTAGTTTCATACTCTTTTGAAGTAACCGTCCTCTTAGAGCACTGGTTAAATTCAACACCAAAGTCGCTCACTTTTTCATGCCTGATTTCACCTAGGTTTAACCTTGAGAAGCATCGCAAAACAACAGATTGAGTTTGACAATTTGACAGATGGACCTTGGCTGATTTGGACCAAAATCGACGTCCAACCTTAATTGACCATGCCCGACTTGATGCCCCCACTCCAAATTTAGCCCAGATCATTTCCGAAAATTTCACCCGGCCACCCCCAAATTTGATTTTAGAGAATTTTAACCAAAAGTGACGTCCAGCGATATTTGAACATGCTCAGTCCAAGGTTCGACGGAACACCGTCTGGTCAGGGCGAAGCATGATTTATTCACAAATGAAAATTGGGTCACTGACCAAGTCAAAAGATGAAAAATGACGTTTCGGGTCCCATACGGGGCCCTTGTTCACAATAAGGCTGTCAAAGAAGAAGGGATGGTTATATACGCTTCAGAATCTTCTGCAATCTTTTCACGTAAATATGATGTAGCGTGCCCTGATTCTTGTTTAGCGTGTTGGCCGTTGTCTGGATGATTAGGGATTCTAGATGCAGTCTTGCAGATAGGTTTCTTTCCGTCGCCAAGATTTCCACCTCATCCCAGCCTATCTCGTGGCCAGTGGACAGCACGTGCTCTGCAACTGCATTTTTTGCTGCGCGCTTGTTTTTGACGTCGCCCTGGTACTCCTTAATGCGCCGCTGGAAGTTCCCGGTTTCCCCATTGTAGACGGAGGGGCAGTCGCTTCAAGGTATCCGATAAACAACGCCAGGGAACTTGGTACGTGGTAGCGTGTCCTTCACGTTGACCACATCGGCTCGCAGCTTGCTGGTTGGCACGTGTGCAATGTGCACTCCGTGTTTACGGAAAATCATAGAAAGGGCCTCGCTGATCTGACGCACGTAGGGAATCGCAGCACGTATTATCTTTTGTGTCAGCTGTTGTGCTGATCGTGTGTAGATGGCTTCCTTGGTGACTTCGCTGGTAAAATTTCTAGGGTAGCCGTTTCGCTCAAGATCGTGCTGTATAAGCTTCATCTCGTTGCCAAGGCTGACCGGGTCGGAACAGATGTTTTTAGCACGGTGGACAAGTGACGCAACCACTGAACGCTTGCGAGCCGTAGGATGAGCGGAATCAAAATCCAGGGATGTCCCCGTGTGCGTTGCTTTTCGGAAGACGCTGAAGGCTTACCGATGCGCATCACGTTTGACGAGCACATCCAAGAACGGGATCATGCCGTTCGCTTCCTCTTTCAAAGTGAAATTTATGGATGGCTCTATGGCGTTCAGGTGTTCAAGGAAGCTGTGAATATGCTGCTTGTTTAAAATGCAAAAGCAGTCATCAACATACCTCAGAAACACCTTTGGACGATGTGAGAACGAGTTCAGGGCTTTCTGTTCAATAGACTCCATTGTCAGGTTTGCAGCCGTGACTTCAATTGACTCTCCCATTGGGGTTCCGAAGATCTGCTTCTACATGATGATGATGAAACCTTTATTTATAACAAGGGAGTTTTGGACACGTCGGTCCTTGGGCCCCCGCACGGCCCCACTGCACTCAAACGTTCATGTCCCGGAGGCTCATGACGCTGGCAGCCCGGCCGGTGGCGATGGCTTGCTTGGCCGGGTCCTCGGAGCGCAGTAGGGTCTCCCAAGCCTCCCATGAGGTAAGGTGCTCCAGGCCCCGCGGGGGAGGATCCGCCGGGCAGAGGAAAAGAATATGGTCGAGGGTGGCTTTGGGGTGGTGGCAGAGGGTACAGAAAGGGTTCGTGTGGACTGGGTGATATCGCGAGCGTATATAAGGGGAGGGCAAAGTGCGTGTTTGGAGCCGCCTCCAATGTGTCTGATGGTAATTGTCGAGGGAAGGATGAGGTGGGGGGTAGAGCCGACGCTCGGCTTTGTAGGCCTGCGTCATTTCACTGAATGAGAGCATGCGCTCCCGCGAGAACCCCAGGTCGGAGGCCGCCGGTGCCCGGTTGAGAGAAGCTCGGGCTAAAGCGTTGGCGGCCTCGTTTCCGGGATTCCCGGAGTGGGCAGGCACCCATATCAGCTCCACATGGCGGGGCGGGTGCGCGGCGAGGGAGTCCAGTATGCGAAATGCAGGGACGTGAATTCTCCCGCGAGCAAACTTTAGTATGGCAGTTTTGGAATCTGACAGTATATATCGCGCCTCCGTGCGGGTGATGGCCAGGGCAATGGCGGCCTCTTCGGCCTCCTCCGAAGTGGCAGTAGGGGTTATGTGAAGTGTGGCAATGGGTTGGAGGGAGGGGTTCGTGATGGCGACAACCGCGTCCTCGCCCGTGCATGCGGCATCCACCCAAACGGCATACGGTTCCATGCCATAGTATTTGTGGAGTGCCCGTGCGCGAGCTCTGCGGCGGGGTTCGTGGTAGGTGGGATGCATGTTTTTGGGGGGAGGTTTAATAAATAAATCGCGGTGAATGAGGCGGGGTACCTGGAGCTGTGTGGGATAGGTAACTGGTAGGCGTATACCGAGGGTGTGTAGGATGCGTCTCCCGGTGGTGGTTCTCGCGAGACGTAAGTATTGTGTCTGTCGGTGTTTGTACACTGTGTCGTTGTAAGTATACTACGTGTTCGATAAGCAGAAATGAAGCAATTCGCTTATCTCGGTGACGTTCAACGGCGTGCGATCGGGAAATGAGGGGTCGCTTTTTAGGAGCTCCTTGCAGGTCTCCAAAGCAAGATCGACCGGGACACTTGTGAACAGGGAACACACATCAAAGGACACGATCACATCGCTTTCTTCCAGGACGATATCCTTGACTTTTTCAATAAAGTCTTGCGAATTCTTGATGTGCGTCGCTGTTTGTCCCACCAACGGTTATCTACACCCACTTTGTGCAGATAACCGGACAGACGGAAAAGTGGCGACCTGGTGAAATCCACGATTGGCCTTAGCGGAGTTCCACTTTTGTGAATTTTCGGCAAGCTTTATATTGCGGGAGCGGATCCATTAGTGCAAAGAAGCCTGTAGTACAGCTTTCTTTGAGAAGGCGGAAGACCACTGAATATGTTAGACAGGATCACTTGCAAGCGGGACTGTATTTTCGACGTAGGGTCCTTAATGAGCTTACAGTGGGTTGTCGCGTCCTCGAGCATCTCTGACATTTTTGAGTGGTACGCAGACCGGTCAAGCACAACAGTCACATTTCCTTTGTCTGCGGGCAGAATTGCAATATCTTCCTTCTTTCTCAGCGACTCGAGGGCCTTCCGTTCACCTTCGGAATGAATTTGCTCACGGTGCTGTTTCCGCATTCCTTTAAGAACACCGACCGCATTCATTCTGACATCTTCTTGTACGCCTTTATCAAGAAGACTAATGGCTCTTTCCACAGCGCAAATCATCTTCCGCGTATCCGGCGGTTTCCCCTGATTTAAATTCAAGCCTAGGCTTAGCACCATTTTTTCGGTGGCACTCATGGTGTACGACGACAAGTTTTTAACCTTGAAGACTGGTCTTCTAGAGTCGTTCCTTTTTTCCCCCAGCAAAGTGCATAGTTTGCTTCTTTGCGAAACTTCGTGCTTTTCTGTTGTGCGCCTCGCTTCTTGGTTGGCAGCTAGTTGTACAGTCATAAAATTTATGAGCGTGAACACGGCAGCGCGTGGCAAATAGCCTCCAGCCCTACTTGTGGCGATACACGGCGGCTGCTTTCCGCAACGTGGTGGAAAGGGTTATGCCGCGTTGCCAGCTTCCGGCAAGCCGAAGGACAGACCTCCCTTTCCACTTTGTTTACGAAAGCGGCCGCTGCGTATGGCCACGAGTAGGGCTCGAGGCTATCTGCCATGCGCTGCCGTGTTCACGCTCATAAATTTCATGGCTGTACCTCCGCGTAGATTTCTGGCATGCGGAACTCTAGTTGCCGCTTCGCAAAGAAAGCCTCCTGTTGTAGGCGCTTCAAGGTGCACTTACATTCATCGATGCGGGCTTGTACAAGCTGTCGCTCTGCCTTCGTCACTACGTGGCGTCCAAAGGCGGTGTTCACAGGTCGACGAAGCTTCAGTGATCTTGGGGCACGTTGTTAGATTTGCACTCCAGGCTGAAGTGTGCTAAAAAGATCTGTTCAACCGTGCTAAAAACATCTGTTCCGACCCGGTCAGCCTTGACAACGAGATGAAGCTTATACAGCACGATCTTGAGCGAAACGGCTACCCTAGAAATTTTACCAGCGAAGTCACCAAGGAAGCCATCTACACACGATCAGCACAACAGCTGACACAAAAGATAATACGTACTGCGATTCCCTACGTGCGTCAGATCAGCGAGGCCCTTTCTATGATTTTCCGTAAACACGGAGTGCACATTGCACACGTGCCAACCAGCAAGCTGCGAGCCGATGTGGTCAACGTGAAGGACACGCTACCACGTACCAAGTTCCCTGGCGTTGTTTATCGGATACCTTGAAGCGACTGCCCCTCCGTCTACATTGGGGAAACCGGGAACTTCCAGCGGCGCATTAAGGAGTACCAGGGCGACGTCAGAAACAAGCGCGCAGCAAAAAATGCAGTTGCAGAGCACGTGCTGTCCACTGGCCACGAGATAGGCTGGGATGAGGTGGAAATCTTGGCGACGGAAAGAAACCTATCTGCAAGACTGCATCTAGAATCCCTAATCATCCAGACAACGGCCAAAACGCTAAACAAGAATCAGGGCACGTTACATCATATTTACGTGAAAAGATTGCAGAAGATTCTGAAGCATATATAACCATCCCTTCTTCTGTGACAGCCTTATTGTGAACAAGGGCTCCGTATGGGACCCGAAACGTCATTTTTCGTCTTTCGACTTGGTCAGTTACCCAATTTTCATTTGTGCATAAATCTTGAACATGCTCGTCATGACGTTGACCTCCCAATTTGGCCGGGGCCATTGCTAAAATGCTATCGCTCGAACTTTGGAAATAACCGCGATTAAACGCGGTCTAACTTTTTTGAGCAGGTGTTTACCTTCTGTAGCTTTAAAAAATTTAGCACGGCATTTTTAATTCTGTCATTTATGTGGCATTTGTTGTCTTATATTTAAAGGTTAGCAGAAAAGCTTTTTTTGGGCACGTCCAATTCGCTGTGTCCGCTTTCATTTACGTTTCAGTTCGCGCTGCAGCTGCGTCTGTTAGAAAATGAGAGGGAGGAAATGCGTGAACTCCGCAGCACGAGACTAGAATATTGCGCACTAAAGCCTCCGGGAATTGTTCACAATGGGTCTGGTGAGGCAATGGGCCTCGTTAGGCAGGCCTCTTGTGGGGATAGAACCATCGTATTTGCTGAAAAAATCTAGTAAGGTCGTTGTGCGGCGTGGTGCTGCGAGTTATCTAGTTCCAAGGCGATGAGCTTAAAAGGACAGCCATACTTTTGTTTCTTCGCTGCAGAAAATACGTATATGCGCATTTAACGGCTGTTCTTGATAATGGCTGAGGCGAAGCTTGTCAAACATTTCTAAACGCACAACTTGGTAGCATTCCCTTTCATGTTCGGTGAATGTATGCCTGTCTTCATCAGAAAGTTTCATAAATTGCTTGTGGCGACTTGAGCTTGGTGTTCAACCGCTTCCATTGTATTGTAAGTGAAGCAATGAACGTCGAGTCGTCAACGGAGTTTAGGTTGCCTCTCCTCTCGTCCCGTCTCTGCGCTAACATCTTTAAGGCCTGCGGCCTGTGCGGCTAAAAATGCAGACTTCTGCGCTTCCGTAGCTGCACGATGCGTAAATGCCGTTGCATTTCACACGGCTAGTGGGCTAAAAATAGTTTCAACAGCTTTGCACAGGGCATAAAGCATGCCAGAAGCCACCGAGGTAATCGGCCGCCGCGCTTTGCACTTTTTCCGCCTCATCGCATGCGACTAAACACTACGTAAATTTAACTTGGAGAGCACTATTGGCATCTTTGGCTTTTTTTATGCACCCAGCTGATTTCCATAATGTTCACTATCTGCGCCGGCAAAACCGTGCTTCTGCCAGTTCTCCCAACGCACCGCTGAAAAGCATCCAGGTGCACCGCCTGAGAGCTTCAGGAAGAACGTGGAGGACCACCCGGGCCGTGCAGAAAAGGAGGATTGAGGACGAGCAACTTTTCGCTAATTCGCAACGCTGATCTGTAGACCTCACGGCGAGCAAACCATGGAATAATTGTCAGATGGACTGCAACCTACGGAAGGAGCGGAACTTGGCTGGATGTTTGGGGCTTGGATCGGCTTGGCCAGATCTCTTCAATTCACGCGTGCGTACTTGTTACCGCAGGGTTTTCCCCGTACTAGAGTAAGCCATCTCCTTCTCGATAGCCAATCTGACGGCTTATCTGCATAACCTTCGCCGGACGGCGCATCTTCGTTTATCGGTCAGCCATAGAAAACCACCGGCACAGAAAACAACGACAGGAAACAGGGTGTTTGCACCAGTGCTGAATTTTGACAGTTGCCGGTCCCGGCCATCAAACCATGGATCGATTTTCACACCGTGTTGGAAAATTTCCAGCGCACACAGGACAGGGACAAAGAAGAGAACACCACAAGCGCTCACACACCGAATGCAGCCTACAAAAGACGAGAAATTTCAATTAGTGGATCAGGCTTCGAAACGGCACAACCAGCGCTTTATCACACACGCACACGCCGTTGCTGCCAGATACTGGCACCGAACTTTGTCGTCTGTACCCATTTCCAGTTCAAACCTCTCTGGTTTTTTAAGTCTCATTTGCATTCATTGCGCCGTGGACGCTGGTGCCGAACACGGCAAGTTTTTTTGTTAGTTCGTCGTTTTGCATCTTTTTTTCCTACGGTTGCTGCTTTGCGGGAAGGTTGAACTGAATGCTGAATCTAATGACGCAGTCCTACAATAATATCCTACTGACCACAATTTGATGTGAAGCGATTTGTTTGCGACTGAACAATATAGAGGCGAAAATGAATCTCCTATGGCCAGCCTAAACACACGCATAACGACACAGCAAATGACTTTAGCTCTGAAAAACAGTATGCACAGCACTGTGTTACGGTGCAAAAAAGATAAGTGAAACTCAGGCTTGAAAGAACAGTGGATGGTTTCTGAAAACACGTGCAGATCGTGCAGTTTAGCTTTTTTTAATAAGGCAGTAATTACTCATTGACATCCACCCGAGTGCAGCCATACGGCTACAATAGAAAACTATATATCTTTATCAGAAACCTCGTACCTAAAAAAATTCTCGCCCTACCATGAGCTCGCCGTCCAGGTTACCTCAACTGGTAGAGCGACTACTCCGGTGAAGCGGTGGTCCCGGGTTCGAAATCCGGACCAGGACAAATTTTTATTTAACTGCAAAGTTTCTGAGAAGACAATAGCTTTCCTTTGTAGCCGTATGGCTACGCTCGGGTGGATGTCAATGAGTAATTACTCACTTATTACAAATTTACTCCACATTGGGGATTCCCCTAAACATTTCACCAGTGTAGCCGTTTATGGTATTGAAAAGAAATATGCTCGAGAACCGCCTAAATGAACGGAAGAAAAATGTGCTAGAACAGTTGTACTCCGCTTTAAAGGGCGACCACATCGTAACAGCAACTTCACTTCATTCAGATATAAGCTACCAAGAATCCAAGATAAACATATAGGAAGATTTTTCTGTTGCGGTCAGAATGAGCAGAAAAAGATTTTCGGAATATGGTAAGGAGTAAAAGAAGAAAATGACAAAATGCATTTAAAATACGATACAGTGTTTCCTAAGAGCGTGACGTATATCTTTGATGAATCGCTTTACCGAGCAATGCGCGCGAACTGGCACCAGTTGATGGACATCGTCCCTTTTTTCGATCTTGATTTTAAACTACAGGAGCGTGGAGAATGAAATGCATGAACTTGCTGCCGTCTCCGACATTACTCGGCCCTCTGTGGCGCCCGGATCGGAATCTTCGCTTCATGAAACTGCTAGCCATAAGCAAACTTTCCGCGAGAACTACATTTGCTACCGGAAGAAACGATAATGCCATGTGGGAACTGTCATCATTATCAGCAATGAGGTGAGAGACTCTAGATTACTTGAAATGCATGTTTGGTTACGTTCGTTTTACCGCCAATCCAATTGTCCAGAAAATGCTTAGAATGCGCCGATAGATCTAACTGAGAATGCACTGTGGAGGCCAGTGTTGAGGTCGCCCAGGAGGCGACCACGGCCACGTTTATTTGAGGCTGCCTGAGAAGAGGTAGCGACAGAGCAGCGGCGGCAGCGTCCGGCGAGGCCGAAGTCCCGAGCGTTCTCCTCAGCGCGAGCCAGCGTTCTCCTGCGCGTGCCCACCGCTTCGTCGTCTTCCGCGTGCCGAAGCGGTGGCGCTACAGTACAAACGGTATACATAGTAATAGGGGGTGATATGTGCCTTTCTGTAGTCAATTGGGTTATTTAGGGCCTATATCTAGCATAGACAATGCGTCAACCGACGTAAATAATAGAAATATGGCGCTGCCCCGCCGCGGTGGCTCAGTGGTTACGGCGCTCGGCTGCTGACCCGAAAGACGCGGATTCGATCCCGGCCGCGGCAGCCGAATTTCGATGGAGGCGAAATCCTAGTGGCCCGTGTACTATGCGATGTCAGTGCACGTTAAAGAACCCCAGGCGGTCGAAATTTCCGGAGCCCTTCACTACGGCGTCCCTCATAGCCTGAGTCGCTTTGGGGCGCTAAACCCCAATAAACCAAATCAATAACCTAAACCAAATACGGCGCTCATAGCTCTGACATAGTTGGTCCCGGAGCCTATGCGAAGATCTTATATTTTTGATGTGTTATTCACGAATACTCGCACTTCTTCCGGGAAAGGCATCGGGTAAGGCAAGAGGAAATAATTATTATTGACTGGAACCAGCTGCCTTCTACTATCGGAATTGAAATAAATCCGACATTATTTCCTAACCCTTTCACTGCGAGGTTTTTTTACTCACATCTGCACACACCCTGCCGGGTTTTTCTTGCATATTAGATTCCTGGAAATTTTCTGCTAGTAACGCAGTAAAATGCTCTGCAGGACTAGTAGACATGTTTATTCAGGATAATCTTATAGATATTAGTTGTAATGAATCAAATCTTCCAGCACCAATCTGGCCTGTCAGATTTCCTCTTCTTACACGGATTTCTCGGTGGCAGGGGGACTTCATCGCTGTCATCACTCGACAAGGCACTTAGGTGGGCTCCTTCCTCGTTCTCATTATCATTGGACTCCGAATTCGCAAGCAATTTTGAATTCCTTCGTCCGTCAAAGCGCACACGAGTATGACACATAGCCTCATGGCTGCTGTACGCAGACCAAAACGAAGTGACTCGGATGTGGAAACATGCTCGCCATCTGTTGTTTAAAATTTACCCTACAAGATCTATGAATTTACGGAGTCTCTCCATAGATGACGCTATATGTTTGCATAGTTTTTTTTTACACGAGTATTACCGGGAGCGGCAGGGGATGAGTTAAAAAGCCAAAACGAGTTAACTCGGGAGAGGCAGGGGGTGTGCATATGTGGCAGCCCGAGTTATCTCGGGAGTGGCAGATTAAGGGCTAAGGATCTATAAAATGCAAGCGATGAGTATTTTTTGTTCTAAATCTATTCCGTTCACCTTAATCCCTTTGATTTTAATGCTTCGCACTGTTTATTTGATGCCATTATATTGATTTTGTTTGTGGCTGTTCTGGCACATTTTTCCAATTGTTGCTGTTCATTTATTCCGCTTTTCTAGTGTTGTTTACTGTTCGATTTCATGGCAGACATTCCCTGTCATGTTTGCATTTTTCCACCCTCCTGCGTAGTATCCTCGTTGTGAGGGCCTTAAATTAATTCTCCACTGATATTGCCGTTCTTCTACATGCCAGCGTAAGGTGCGACAGCTAGCTTTTCAATTTGGATAGTATCGCTTTATCGCCATATTTGCACGTGTGTCCCATTTCCCTAATGAAATATACGCTGAAAAATTTTTCTTCATGCGCTGTATTACCCATATAAGCTATGTGGCGGAGTACTAAAAGCCCTCACTTTTCACGACCTGCTATGCCCTTATGAGAAACACGAGTTTCACACGAGGAAAACACGAAGAGTACAGGAAGCAGAAAACGGTTATTGTGCTGATAAGCATATTAGAAGCGAGGAAACTAAGTCTTTCAAACAGTCTTTAAAATGGACGTTACTTTGTTTTCTTAATCTGTTCACTACGGCAAAAAAAATATTTTTAATTATTTGTTCTCCACCTTTTCGCTTCTAAAATATTGCCATACTTTGGAATTGTTACTATAAAAATATCAGTCCTGAAACGTTCCACAAACATCTAGCCTTGCTTGCTGGTTTCTTTGGTACATGTACGCTACTAAGCCATGAATAGCGAAATTTGCTGAGTTCTCACTCCAAGCACATTTCACTAAATATAAGTGGAGAAATAGGCAACATCTTAGTGTTGTGTCTCTCAGAGTAGAAACGCTGCTACAAGTCAGCAGCCAAGCTGCTAGCGTTTTCTAACCTTTATTTGACTGCTAGGAATTCATACGTGGTTTCATTAATGAAAAATCTTCAAGTAATGGTTAAAACATCTTATATGCCTTGGATAAATTTATGAACGCATTTTACTCATGTCAGTAATGCATACAGTACCATATACTTCAACAAAGTTATCAAAGACCTCTCAACAGCTGTAATAAACACAAACTCGATCGTGTATATACATTTCATTTCTCTCTGGAGTCAGTGCGGATATTTGGAATCAAAAAAAGAGCAAACCAAGCTGTATACTGGCAACTGCACGATACAACCAGAAACGAAAATGAACGCAGGGCAGCTTGCATTTCTTTACGTTTACCAAGTGCCATAGCAATTCATTGGACGCCACAGATAGCCGGTAGTTAGCATGAATTCGCTCGGGACTGATTTGCCCCCAGGCTACGATCTGAGAACCTGACTCAGTGAGATTTAAAAAGCAGGCCGGTATATTCCCAAAGTTCTTTCACTATATTAAGTTTGAAATAGTACTTACCATGATTCATACACATTGTCGCACTTGTGAAGCGCACGTAAAATACCAAAACATCTGTTTGTTTTCACTATTTCTCGTACTAAACACAGAGTGTCTATATTGAAAACCTCGACAGGAAGATGGAGCACATGCAGAGATCGCTGACAGCGCAGGCCACGCAGAAGGCAAACAGATATCATAATAATAAAATCTAGAAATAAATGATGTTTCATGTCTTTAATATTACCCAGACTCGGCATTAGATAATTTCGTATGCGCGTATGAGTAATTACTCCCTCATTACAAATCTACTCCACCTTGGGGGATTCCCCTAAACATTTGACCAACACTGTTCCCACTTCCAGTTATTCATCAATTCCCTCTCGCCCTACCATGAGCTTGCCGTCCCGGTTAGCTCAATTGGTAGAGCGACTGCTCCGGTGAAGCGGTGGTCCCGGGTTCGAACCCCGGACCAGGACGAATTTTTCTTTAACTACGAAGATTCTGAGGAAGCTGTATAGCTTTCCTTTGTAGCCGTACGGCTGCGCTCGGGTGGATGTCAATGAGTAATTACTCCCTCATTACAAGACAAGACAATGTATCAAATTTCTTCACCTTTTATTTTATCTTGTCGTGGGCTTCTTGCATAGTTCACAAGATAAGTTTTAGCGATGTACTCTCATTGCTCGCTTAAGAATGCTCTGGGGATGGCTAGGAGTGCGTGCGTCGCTTCAGTGCAAAAATCTTCAGTGAGGGTGCCCAGTGAGTAAAGCAGGAGGGGGGGGGGGTCACCTTCCGGAGAGCTAAGCAAATTGATTGTCATTCTTTGAGCGTCTTCGGTGGCTTCCCTCAGACCACTAGTGAATTTTATGGCTAAGTTCCCCTACCATCACGACAGATGACAGCTGCACCGCAGCACGTCGGGTATGTGCCGACTGCAGACATGATCTGTACACACATGGGTAGTCTGACAGACGCCATCTGCAAAAAAGTATACGCCGGTCCTTATACCATATAAGCACAGGAGGACTACTTGGTTAAATACCTTAAATTGTAGACTAAGACGTTGAGAACTCGAAACGTTGCACAAAAAAATGAAGTACTATTTAGCGTGGTAAGGCCAAATCCGAATTAGGTGGATGTCACTTCGGATTTGGTTGAGGTCCAAGGCTCGGTTTTCAAAGTCGAATAAGCTTCAGCGAAAGGTCATCGCAATCGGTGAGAGTGGACTTAATGTTACAGCACTGAACGTGGAGGAAGAAACGTCAGCGCTGGAGCAATTTTTTATCAAACAAATATCTTACTTTTTGATCGTGAGTTCTCCATTCATACATGAATATGGCTTTGGTCGTGAGTTCTCCGTTCATACATGAATATCGCACACATGGGCTTGAAATTTTAGCACTCATTCCATTTCCCACAATAGTATCATCGGGTAGCCTGCACTCCACTAAAAAGATCATTACGCATTTTGATATCAATATATGACGGCAGTAAAGCAGGCTGTGAGGACAAAAGTTCTTACGTTCAGCAAACATAGTGCCTCTTCTTTGTCTGAAGCTGTTATACTGGGTGTTTCAGCGAACATTTTCGAAGATTTTCAAAAGCACGCTGTTTGGGGTAAAATACAGCTTTTGCAGCATAGTATTAACAGAGTTGGTGGACACCAGAAAACTAGTGAATCGTCTTAAGCAGTACGCTGGTTAACTAATTTTTAATAATTAACATTTTAACTAGTAAGTGTTACCCACCCATTTGCAATTAGAGATTTGTAGCCGGCCGTCAGTAATAGCCATATCATTTTCGTAATTGGGAAAATCCAAAAACCCTCGCCGCTGTGGCTCGATAAAAATTTGGCTCCAACGTGAGAAAATGAGTGCGCTTTCGAAAGCATGCAGGCAAAGCAACCCCTCCAGTGCGCGTAACTAGTCGAGAAAGCCAAATTTTGTCGATCCTCAGCGAAAAGGCTAATCGTGTTTTGACGGTTATGAAAACTGATATGGCTATTACTGGCGACCGACTACAAATCTCTAATTGCAACTAGGTGCTTAATTAGTTAAAAAGCCAATTGTGAAAGATATGATAACCAGCTTAACTTGATATGTTAACTTAAGACGATTCACCGGTTTCCTGATGTCCGCGAACACTAGTAATACTATGCCCAAAAGCCTTATTTTTACCCAAAAAAGCCTATTTCGGGAAATTTTTATAAAGTGTTCGCTGAAACACTTTCAACGAGTTCAGTGCTTGACCCCTGATTCTTAACCTTTTTGATCATATCAATCCAATGGAACCTAAGCTCGGAGGTCGTGGGTTCGGATCCCACCGGCGGCATGTGGTTGTTTTTTCTTCTGCTTTTCTAATCAATTGGCTTTAAGCGATGACATATTCAGTAATATTCTAAATTGATCAACACCACAAAATAAATAAATTAATTAAAAAAATCCCCTGTGCCCCTTG
Organism: Amblyomma mixtum; assembly: GCF_055824585.1. Taxonomy (NCBI): domain Eukaryota; kingdom Metazoa; phylum Arthropoda; class Arachnida; order Ixodida; family Ixodidae; genus Amblyomma; species Amblyomma mixtum. The sequence continues at coordinate 154,616,858 of NC_143021.1, read as the reverse complement.
GTTTCTGTGGCTGTTGGCTTCTGTCATATCTAAGCTATATCTGTTATTCATATGAACATTGAAACCATGATGCGCAATAACATACGAAGCGGGCAAGATATCTCTACCCTCTCCAGGTGGAAGCTGAACGTTGTATTTTGACAGGAAATTAAAGCACATTTAACGATGTATAATTGCACGAAATGTGTGCTTTCTATGCTGAAGCCATTACCCCATCCGATCATCTTCATGACATCCGTCAGGTTGCTCAGCTGCGCTTGCCTTAGCTCCGGCTTTCTCTGAAACTTGGTCATTAACTCCCAGGCTGCACATTACCTTCTCAAATGCGGAAATGTTCTCTACGAGTCGGTTTATTGAAAGTACTTAAACTGAAGATGCTTATGTTAGTAATTTCAGCCTCTTTAGATTGACTGGGCGTTTGCTCTTCCACTTTCAAAAAATAGTGTACCAAATTCTGTGACTCTGCATCTTTACCGTCATCGTCAGCTAGGCTACGTCCACTCAAGAACATGGGCCTACTCCAGTCACCTCAAAAGTATTTACAAATTTTTTTTTGGATAGTCTGTACACTAGCCACACACTTTTCTCTGTTATGTACAGTAGTCAAAAACAGATATCTTCATTTTTTTGTAAAAATTTAGAAAATCACAGATATTAAAGATTATCTGCTATTTCTGAATATATTGTAATGCAATAATGCCCTCGTATTCCGTCAGGAGTAGCTGAGAACGTAACTGCTAGCCCTCAGCTCGTTTTTGATTTTTTTCCCTTCATGGCCGCTTTTTATTGCGTTAATTGTCTGTCTGTTCTAAAATATGATTAACTTGAGGTCATTTTCAGGAGACATACTCTGCTCTTACATGTACCACTGCAGATTTTGATAAGCAATATGTAGAGAGCGAGGTTAACCTAGCGTCATTAAGACTGCTCAAGTGGAAATTGTCTGCGGCCACAGACATGGGATGAAACACGAACAGCTTTACTGGTTTTTAGAGTAGCGTAGTTCACGCCTTTCCATGTTTTGAAGAGATATAGGCTCAGACAACGTTAGGCTTATCGACCTTAGCAGGTAACAACGCGAGAACGACCAGCCTAGTTGTCAATAAAGAAATTGTTCTCGCGAGGCCAAAAATTAACTGTTATCGACAATTCTGAACATATGGCCTTGTCATGAGGCTCTACGGTAACTCCAAGAACTGTTAGACATGAAGTGCAGTGTGCTGAACTAAACAACAGTAGCCTAGCTCGAACTCAGCACATGTGGGAAACAGTTAGGTTCCCAGGATGACAGTTACAGGAACACCGAGTGTGAATAGGTCATTAATTGAAAACAGTAATTTTTTTACATTTAAGTTGTTGTCGTTCGGGAATAATGGGATTCAGTCTATACATCTCCCCAACCGGAATTGATATGGATCTCGCTATCAGCTTCCCCCGTTAAAACACAGAGGTTGGAACGTTATGGCACGGGGCTGATTCTCTGCTCTTGGAGTTAGTCAACCTTGGCTGAATTCGACATGCCATAAACGAAGAGGTTGATCGCGGCATTTTCGAAAAGGATGAAGATTGAGTAGACACGCATGAATCTCGGATTTGAACATGTGTTTTAAAGGAATTACGACCCCTACCACTTCCCGAGGCTTGAGAAAAACAGAGGAAGGGGGGGGGGGGGGGGGAAGAGGACGGTGAACCTCATAAAGTGGCCTAGCCGTCCTACTGCGATAAGTTCAATTGAATACGTTTGGATAAGCATTGCGCACAGTTCGAAGAACAAAAGAGACAACAGCGTCGGAGAGAACGTCGAGAAGCTGCTGCAAAAGTTGGCAAACCAGGACTAGACGTTAAGTGGCAGCTTCCTGGACTCTACGCTTCGGCGGGGTCAAGCAGTAGTGGCCGGGAAAGGTTCGCGTTTGAACTTTGGTTCCCACGCATTGGGTTATTGTAAAAAACTGTGTTTGAAATTGCCTCATCTTGCGGCTTGTGGCGGTTTAACGTCTGAAAGCAACTCAGGCTATGAGGTACGCGTAGTGAAGGGCTCCGGAAATTTCGACCACCGGGGGTTCTTTAACGAGCGCTGAGATCGAACAGCACACTGGCCTCTAGAATATTGCCTCCATCGAAATCCTCGGCCGAGATTGAACCCGCGTATCTCGAGACTGCAACCGAGCGCCATAACCACTGAGCTATCGCGGCAGACCTCGTTCTTTATTGAAAAAACATATAATAGGCAATACCGCCACGCAGTGCAGAAAGTACTTCTTCAATAAATTGTTGTGGGAACAAACTCTCACTTAATGGGATAGTGAACATTGGTTGCTGTATTGTAAATGATCTGGCATTATCATCCCGCGAGCCTGGCGTCGAAATTTTACTGCGCTAAAAAAGTAAAGTTATAAAAACTGAAATGTTTAATCTTGTTTAGTACTGTACATACACTGTCCTTAGACTAATCATGTAGGCTGCGCATTTTACCCGCTAGTGGACACAAAGTACAAGTCCTAGAGACAGTGCACACACAGTTTGTAGATTTCTGGTCATGCAATATATTTAGGAATTCAATAAAATCAATAATAGGTCAAGAGAAAACTCATTTTTATAAGGGAGCTTAAGCCTCCACATTGACAGCAGCGGCTACCTTGAAATACAAAATATCATCTCATAAACTTTCATTCTCGCGCCACTGATTACATAGATTAAGGAAGGGGCTGCATCGGTTGTAATCAATAGCATTAGCCCAACTAATCTTGAGTTATCTGCAGTCTTCAGTAAATGGGTTATCCAACTCTCTTTCTGCTTGAATTAGGCTAAGATATGAATAAATTTCCCAATCCAATTTCCTCTATTCTGTTGTCAAAACGGTGCTTATATCCTCTTCTTTTCCATAGTTCGCTGTCCTGGCCTGAACTTAATTTCCAATCCTTCCGATACCCTCTAGGAACTGCTTCAAAATCACGTATTGCAATGCTTGAAGCCTTAAAACTTTGGTGTGAAAGCATAATTGTTAATTGCTATTAATCACCGTACGCTGCGCAACAAATGGTCTGAGCGTCATTTTTTTTTGTCTCCAGGCTTTTTGTTTTCTAATAGTCGAATCTACCCTCAATTTCGTTCAAAACAGACGTATTTTCTCGCTTAAGGTGCCTTTTGAAAGCTGTTGATTTACTGCACATATTAACAGCCGCTTCCTTAAGAACTTAAAAGCCTTTCCTTTCCAATCGCCAGCAACAGCTGTCAGTCCATCCTCTTAAAATAACACGTTTCTTTGATATTAAACTTTATCCCCTCATTTCGTTTGCGCGTTACAATAGTCTATTATGTCACTTTCACACTCATGCATTCTGCGTCAAGAGTGAGCAGCAAACGCCGTCGCGGCTCCAGTTACGATGGAAAGCCAAGTGGAAATCCAGTTAAGTCAGCCCCGTTCCCCGTCAATCGGCGGAAAAGCTGGTCGCTGGCGGAAAAACCAGCCGCTCGCCGCGAAGAAATACATTTATTCATTGCTATTGGCATGTAGGGAAGACAATATCTTCCTGGCTCACGGCGCTTTCTCACTTGGCCATTAACTGGGAAAACCTGCTGGTGCAGCAGCGCTAAAAGTTGAGGGTCTGCCGACTCCAGGCGATCATGATGAGCGAAATATTCACAAGCCAGGAGCACGACAACCTCTGCGTTTCTATAATGCCATTATAGTCACCCGCGCCAGACTGCTACCTCAGAGCCCGTGATGTCGCGTAAATGCAATCTCTAGGTTAGCAAGAGCGTCTAGTTTTTCCATTTCAGTTCTCAACCTACCGCGCTATTCACGTGGTGCTCCATTGAAACCCCAGTCGCGATGCCCCATTTCACTTCCTCTGACGATGAATGCTCATGCCCAAATGTGCCGCGAAACTTGTTCTGAATCATACTCTTACCCGCTCTTTAGAGGCCCAGGCATGCTGTGCTCAGTATATTTATTTTATTTTCCTACTCATGTGGACGTTTTACGTTCAAGTAACGTACGAAAAAAAGTAGGGGGTGTAAAAAATGTTAAGAACTTTGGAAACCACCGATGGGCAAAAATTCTGATAGAAGAATACCAGAAACTGCGCTTTCAGCGCTGCGTATTATGTGCCCTAAAGCACGGTTTCCATGTCTGAAAAGCTGTTCACACAGACGCGCTAAAAGAACTACAGCAGTTATTCTTTATTTTCTTCCTTCTCTTACTATTTCGGATAACCAACTTGAAAGAATCTCTGCCGCACCGAAGCTCGAAAGAAACGTTCTGCGAACCTTTCATCTCATAGTGCCCGAGGACTTCTCTTCGTTTCTTGAACAGCCACCCGCAAGGTCTGACTCCATTCAGTTTCTTGTATTCTGACATATAACATATTAATTTTCGTTCTAACAGCACCACAGATTCAAGACTGCACTGGAATATCTGCAAAGCAGAAATCACTCCACTGATTTATAAATCTGCGCAGTTTTTGTCTAAGGCGTCAATGGCACCTGAGACACCCGAGAGATCCAGCTTCGACTATTAGAATCAAAATCAGGTGAGATACAAGAGCGTTAGGGAAATGGTTTCTACTTTTTTTTGTCTGCAGTATTACCCAGAAACATCCTAGCTAGACCGCAATACGGGGCGATAACGTAAGCAGATAATGAATAAAAGAAATATTCCGTGGCAGTTATTTACCTTCACGGCTTCGAAAAATATTAAACAAACCAATGTGGACAAACCGCTCAACGAAGGAACAGATTTATTGGGTGCCTTTACAGTCCACTAAATGGCTTTTGACAAACTAAGATAAAATCTGAATACTTTGTTTGCTACACGAAAAGAAAGATAGTTTTCGGCAGTGTATGACCACAAAGAAAGACAAAAAATCCTTAGACCACATTCGCTATATCCTAGCTTGCCGGCATATCTCTCAACCCGATTTTTGGGACGTTTCACAAATAGCCCTTTCACGATGTAGGATTTCATTCAGAGAAAGATATAGGCAGGCCCTAACTTTATATGTCTGCTGAGTTCACCGTAGGGGTTTTGTGTGTTTTTAAGGGGCTTCATAAATAGCCTTACTTTAACAAGCTGGCACTGACTGCGCCTGCGTACCATAGTTAAACCAAAATAGAACATTGGCCCCGACATGAAAATACTAGCATCCGCACTAAATTTTTATAGTGCCTTTATTAGCACGCGCAGATCGGTATAAACTTCTTTAGAAAACAAAATGGGAGTGACACTGTCCAGTGAATCACACGTAACAGAACAGCTGTTGTAGAAATATATTTCTCTCATACATAGTTGCCTTCAAGTTATGCTGCTGCACCACGGGTACAGACCACTTCGTAGGCTCCTTTTCGACTTCGAGATCAAAAATAAAATACGTAGTGTTTCGCTTGGCCTATACATCTATACAGAGTTTTTGAAATTTAATTTTATAAACTTCTCATTGGAAGAAGTTGGCTTGATTAAATATCGTGGAGCTGTTTCAGATTATAGCCGAGATTGGAAAATACATTTTAACAACTTATGCTCAAAATTAACATCATCGTGCTTTGGCTTACTCAGATGTAGAAACAGTTTCGTGTACCTGTGTTCAAAAATAATTTCCTACTCTGCATTTCATTGCTACTTTGTACACTGTTGTGACTCATGGGCATCTACGTTTAAACCCATTTGGATCCAACTGTCCACCTTCAGAAAAGAACTTTATCCGTTTTCACGTCTTCCAACTGGTGCCAGGAAACCCATCCACTCTTTGAAGAAGCTAAAATACTTCCATTTATGCTTGTGTTTCAATTAAAGGTATCTATAATGGTATAGCGCCCGGCGACGCTATAAAGCGCAGGCGCTGATATCGGCGGTACCAGCGCGCGCTAGAAGAAAATAAAGATGGACAGCGCGTGCTCGGAGCGCACGCCCGGCACGGGCTGTTTGTAACTAGAAGCCTGCCACGCTGGTCGTATTGATCTGGTGCTCCTTTGCGACCCCGCAAATCTTCAACAGTGGTGACTCCGGCCTAAGACATGACCGGCCCCAGCCACCTATAGCAGTATAACATTATTTAGCTGCTCACACTTTGAATGCAAAAAACCTCTATTTTAATTAGTCTGCAATGCGCAACATCTGTGCCCAGTGTCTGAAACAGTTTTAGAGTGCACAAATATACGACACTATTCCGCTTGACGTATAAGTATACAGAAACTTTTAGTACTCTCTGAAAAGATTTTTTCTTGATATTGTACAGTAACATGCATAGTTCCCAATCTTTTTTTCCGTTTGTGTCTCACTAACCTGGTTCCTTGTCTATATTATTTTAACACTGTATTATTTTTGCTGCCGAGTATGGTTGACTACGGGCTCCAACTAGCTTTGGCTATGGGTCCAACAGGTATTTGTGCACGGTATATATGGTGCAAAAATAAAATAAATAGAATGGAATGGAGTATCCTGGAGTTGTGCGCCAACTTGCATGATGTTCTAGCCAACACAAAGAAGTCCTGAAATTCACCAGTCATTCATTCTTTCATTCTCGGAAGGATTACCCGCTGCCAATCTGTTTTTTAATGAGTATTCCACGTGCTGGATATGTATTCCATCGATATGTATTCCACGTGCTGGATAATACCTAGCTCCATTAGTCGCCGTGTAAATTCATTTGGCTGCAGATAGAGTAAAAGTACTCCTTGTTGATTTTGATCCCAGAGAAGGCCTAAAATACCGGAGTTGTACCAACCCCGCCGCCCTCAAACTTACCCCGAATACTCATGCGTGCCGCCTGGCGTCACATTAGTGCCCCGCGGCATCGGCAGCTGGGTCGATGACAATGCTAGGGTTTTTAGGGTGGCTGCGTGGTACGAGTCATCTTCAGCTGCCGTAACTGTACCGTGAGGAATAATTTCGTATATCTATGGCCAACGCTCATGGCACTGACGTGAGTGAACGGCACACTCTCGATCATTTGGATAAATTTTGCTCTTAACGGCAATGCTATCATCACTGGAAAGAACCGTTCTAATGTTACGATGAGGTTTTATAATAGCAGGATAGAGATAATCTTCAGTTGACTCGTATTTTTACTGGATTGATCATTGGTTTTCTTGAGTTAAAGGTGCAGAAGAAAGCTTTAGATACAAAGGAAATGATGGCAAAATAAACAAAATCACAAAATGAATGCATGGCAACGCGAGAAACACTGGAGAAGGCGCTGTATTCGGCGCTCCTTTCGAATTTTTTTTTTCCTACTTAACCAGCACACAATTCCAAGAATGGTCGCAGTCTGTTTCAATTCTGAAGCGGCGAAATAATTGTAAGAATTTAAAATTGAAATCCTGCTTTTACCTCCTTTCTCACAGTACTGCTCTGGTGTGATGTTAATGAAGATGGTGGTCTGGCTTCCTCTTGTTATTATTACCCTCACGTTCAGAGCCTTCACCTCCGCCAACACTTGTGACCCTGAGGAGTGCACTTTATTGTGTCTGTCCTCATCTGGTAAGGAAGGCAACTGCGTCGCGGAGATGTGCGAATGTGTCCCTGATGCACCGACAGGGTATCTCCAGCGCCTACGCGGAGCAGTTCCAAGTGCTCAGGAGGGAATCCCAACTTTGATGCGACATCGTAGGGGAAATAAAGGGATTCCAAATTAAAAGACCATTTTAGACATTACTTTGATCAACATTCAAGAATATAACCCTCGCTACAAGCCAATGTTTTTGCCGGGATGTTGCCGTTCCGCGTACATGTCTCAGGCAGTGCAAAAGCGATTAACATTGCAGTGGGCGCTCGAAGCTTCATTGTAATTTTTTTCATGTTCTTCGGAATAAAAAACTACCACCGTTCACCGCTTTCGACCTGCCCCATTCCTACCCTGGACTTATCTTTTGTTCTGCATTGCCGTCGCATTCCGGGCAAGGGTGTTTTCTTTTTCTTTTGCTGCCTTCTCGGTATCGGCAGCTTGAACTGGACCGCTAGCCTCTACTAAAGTTTCATACAAATGGAAAGCGTTCGGATAGGGTAAGCAATGAGGAAACTGATCCTTTTGGCATATTTCAAAGGTGAAGAGCTTACAGCGCTCAAAGCTAACACATTGTGCAACTGGACGCCTAACCAAACAGAAAGGCAGCATTGACTACGGTTGCCACCTCTTCTCTGTAGCCGAGAATCGCTGCTACATCACTACACCATCAGCCCGATATAAGCAATTTTGTGGCACAACAAAACTAAAAAATAACAATTTCATCTCTCTTTGGGCGCTAAGGCATTGCCATAATCAACACTGTGAATACAAGAAATGAGAACTGCATGCTTGTTTTCACTCGCAGTGCCCTCTTAAAACACACGAGAGGAGGCAACCGATTAGGGCCGGCTAAGTTTTATTCATATCGCTGTTCATAATAACTGTACAGAAATGCGCATGTTCCAGCGGGTTCCGTGCATATTGACCCTGCTCATTACCTAGACCGCTTTTTCTTGCCCATCGGAAGTGAATATATTGAGAAAGTTTGGCCCCAGAAAAACTGTCTGTACTTCCAACTATACATGTTGCAACGTAACAAGCAACGACTGTACTGCCGTTCGCATATTTCAACCGTATGTGACAGTACATTACGCAGATACTTATTTTATGGCCGCTGTCTGAGCTGGCTCCTTGGGGCGACGATGAACCTCTTGGTCCCCGCACACCCGAATTCCTTGCGGAGTTCACAGCATGTGCCACACACTGAAGAGGGGGTGGCGTTTATTGCATGAGCGTATCATTTAGTGCCGCGTACCGCTGCGCACGACGGCGATAATGAGATGTTTTGCATTATGGTAGGTGCGCGGGAAGCAGCAGTGAAAGAATTAGGGGCGTCGGTGTCGAGAAGAGTGATGCGGATGAGCCACACACTGCCATGCCGTCGCAACGAAATGGCAGCTGCTAACATTTGTCAGCAACGCAGACAATGAGTGACCAGTTATAGCTTCGACGCGTATTGGCGGCTTCAGTAAGACATTCAGTGCAGCAAGTTGCTGCCGAAGTCGATCATGTCCAGTCTCTTGTAACACGGCAAGCACGCCTATAAAAGTTTTGGGTGAGCTGGCCACGGCATATAGGCCGACACACCCAATTTAGCCCCGCGACACACCCAATTTAGCCGCCTGTCGCGGGCTGGTAGCGCAGGCGAAGCAAGATTAGGCGTTTCGCGAACTGAATGGTGACTTTTGATGCACAGTATGTGCAGCATACTGCTGAGCAAAGCGGCAGTATTCCGGTGTCTTTTATCTTGGCAAACGTCCTTGAAGCAGCAGAAGCACAGGCGGGAAGCAAGCCAACAGCGAGGAGGAAACCGCCGTCGTGACATCTTGACGCGGCAAAACCGGAGTACCCGCTTGGCGGCAGGTGGATGCTCAGAAAGGAGTTTTAGAATCCTGTAGGGTCTGGAGAAGTATTCAATCCGATGTAGTCCTGTTTAGAATAGCAGTAAACCCACGTGATGTCCCACTTTACTCTCTGAACTGGTGACAGCCGAAAAAAAAGGGTTGATTTCCTAATTTTCACCTCTTATTACTGCATAGAGAAAAGAAAACGAGGAGGGAGCGTGCGCGGGCAGCCTTGAAGCCTAGTGTTAAAAAGTAAAAATATTCTCAGAAGGAAAGAGTCGGTCCCTCCGTGATCATGCCATGTCATAGCGTGCTGTGATATCCAGCTTCGCTGCGCGCGCGCATGCGCGGACCATCGCGGCAAAGTGACTAGAGATCTACCTCCTTGCAGTGGACGCCCACCCCAAGGGCCGTGCAGACGCGCGCACTAAAACGCACCAGAACCAAACATAAGGGGCTGGCAGGGAAAGCGGAAAACGGTGCAGGGAGCGGCTTCACGAACTCTTGGCTCGCGAAGGCTGGCCGCTTGGCGTCGTGCTCCCTCCTTAGTTTAGTTTTTTTTTTTTTGCATATAATACTGCCTGTACTATTTTATGGTAAGGAGTCTAAAAACAACGTCAGCCATGTATACTCCCATTCGGGCTAAAGTATATATATTTATAGTGCAAGTAAAATATCCCATACAGCTAAAGTGACCACCCCCGATTGTTTTGAAAAAAAATTGGCACACTAAGATAATGATAATGCAGTTTCAACCATGTATTTTTCTCGAAAAAAATTTTTTTTTGTTTTTGAAATTTCGCAGGGAAGAAAAAGTTGGTTGGAATTCAAAATTTATAAATAAAAGGTAGTACATAGTAAAATGAGAATTATTATTTTTATATTGCTGTTAGTTTATCTGACTCCATATATGAGGCCATATAGAAGCATCCTGCGTTATCATTGTTCAGTAAAAAAAAAGAAAGAAATGATTCGTTTTGGGACTGTTTTCATGAAAGGCCAAAACATTTCAGCCGCAATTAATTATTAGTGCTTTCAACTGCGGCTGTAATGTAATTTAGAGCGGCTAGAAGCAGTACTTTCTATGAAAAATACTCTCAAAATTCGCAACAACTGACGTTTTCCTGAGATTGCGACCTAAATCAAGGATCAACGCCCTGCAGATAAAAATACGTGAGTTGGCCCATAATACATAGCAAGTTCATTGCTTGTAATCTATAATTCTTTCTCCAGCAAACGCTGTATGTGTCGAGGAAAAATACTTGAAGTCTGCAGGCAACCTCCTTGGTAGGTGCAGCCGAACTGTGTCTTCGCTGCCGAACACTGTCGTACTCAACATTAACGGCAACGTACAAGATAGGATACCGCAGTTCTCAACGCAGTGCTTGCCCAGTGGTCCTAGAAATTGATCCAGTAAGCTTCCCGTGCAAACAAAAAAGTTGGCTGAATGTTTATGCAGGGCGAGAGCTCGTTCACATGAGGCTTTGATTTACTATAAAGCGTAAACCTCAGTTGGTCCCCATCGTACAGTCGCGGGTAAAAAAGATTAGCACACACGACGGAACACCAGAGCGCCGGAATGACAACACGTGGCGCTGCAGGTGGCGAAGAGGCTGATAACGAGAGTGCCGGGCCGTTCCCATTCTACAGTATTAGGGGGTTCAGCGGACTGCCACGGACAGCAAAATTACTGGCTAAAAGCAGCGCTGTCATCTATTGTTCCCACGAGTTCCTTTTGACAGACCATCACGGACATAAAAAGCAGTAATAAAAAGAACCCATCTTTGCTCATGATAACCGAGCCAAAATAAATTCCGCAAGTACAGTCACGTAGGGTCGGCACTTCAACGATCGGGCGGTGCACGCTTGATAAAGCTTACTTCCTGCCGTCCCCCCCCTAGGCTGCAAACATGGAAACGGCCCTTTAGGCAGGTCTGCGTACCGTAGCGCCGCGTGGTGAGATATACGAATTCTGATCGCCAGTGATCTGTGCTAATATTTCTTGCTCACGACTGTACGCACAGCGAGCTATACTGAGCGCCATAGTATGTGTGGCCGCCTATTTTTTCGCCCATCTCTGCCAGGCAAACATCCGCTCGTGTATCTTTCGAGTAGCTGTTCATATTGAGAACGATAGTACGGTTCAGCAGTGAATGCATAGTTCGAGAGCAGCTACAAAGGTGTGTGGTTGCCGACTTGAAATATTTTTCTTGCCTGAAACCACATTGACTCCAAATAAAAATTGTAGACTATAAGCAACCAAATTTATGTGTTTCATAAGACATCCATCGATATTTATCAGAAGCGCCTAAATTTTTAATTTAGGTCTGAGTATCAGAAAAAAGTAATTTGCTGAAAAGATGCTGTGTTTAAGAATTTTTATTTGTACTTAGCTTAAGCTACAGAAACATGTGAAAGGAAGAACATTTTATTCTGGCTGAGTTGCTAACGACGTTTATGTGAAAAAAAAATGTCTCAGAACGTTACATTTTTTTATTTTTCACTGAACCAAGAAAACACGGAATATTTTTGCGTACCTTCATTAATGATTCATTCGCATAATTGCCATCAAGCCTAATTCCTTTTTATTTTAAAAAAAAATCAGCTCCGGTTCATTTCTTGCGGTCTGAGGACGTTTCGCGTGGAACAATTCCACAGCATTCGTGAGTAAGCTGTTTCATCAAACCACTTAAAGTTCGTTGCCGGTGATGGCTTTTGGTAACAACAGCAGTTAAACTTAACATTGCCGCGTGTACTTGCGCTAAGCATTTGTCACAACAAACGAAGGAAGATACACAAGAGCCAGGAACAGGCAGGGTAAATAAATCCGATTCCAGCACTGTCGCGTTAACAGGGCACAGTATGTTGGAGAAGCTTATCTGCGATATTGCCCCTGTGGACATAAGAAACAGCTGAGATTTAACACCAGGCACCGTATTTGCCAAAACTAGCCAGTTTGTTTCTGAGTCGTATAGTGGAGAACTTGCACTCCCCCTCAAGCTCGAACTGTAAAGCTCTAAGGTAGCGATAGAATTTGCCCTTGTCTTTTGAGACCTTTTATTCTTAGGGAAGCCATCGCTGCTTTTTATGAGATGTGAAGCAAATCGCGGTAATGTTACACTCAGGATATTTCCATTCCGCATAAGTGTGTTCAAAACATATAAGGCCAGGTTTATGCTTTGGTTTGGTTTATGTTTCGTTTATGGGGTTTTATGTCCCAAAGCGCCTTAGGCTATGAGGGACGCCGTAGTAAAGGTCTCCGGAAATTTCGACCACCTGGGGTTCTTTAACGTGCACTAACATCGCACAGTACACGGGCCTCTAGAATTTCTCCCCCAAAGAAATTCAACCGCCGCGGCCGGGATCGAACCCGCGTCTTTCGGGTCAGCAGCCGAGCACCATAACCACTGAGCCACCGCGGCGACCAGTTTTATGCGAAAAAATGTTTATTGCACATCGCATCAAACGCACGGTTCTCGTCCAGTCCAGGTAGCATTATCAGCCTTCTTTGTATCCCCTGACGGACCCTTTTTTCTTGCAAAATAAATTATCAGTGTCAAAGACGACCTCTTGAAATGCACTGCAGAGTACAACAGGCTTTTTTTTACTCAAAACGAGGGATTTTTGCGGAGTTTGAGAATACTAGTGCAATTTCTTCCCACTGAAACTGGGCTCACTTTCTTCACTACGGTTCGTCTTTATGGGTCTACAAAAGGACTCCTTATGTAATCACGAACATTATTGAAATGCTTCAAGCGACAAAAAAAAGGTAAGTTGTATTGATGACCTCGAAACCACCTTTTTGGCGATATATGCATCTAAAATGTGTTCGACGGGAGTCATTATACGTTTCAGTGGCGTCCTTAGTAATGTGAATTAAAGCAGTATATTTCAGCAGTGATGTCTCTCCCCACAGGCAACAAATAATCACGTGCGAATTCTGTATTCCCTTACATTTCAAGCTAACTATTCATAATTAATATTTTTTTTTAATCTGGACGCTCTTACTGCCTAAAAGATTGCGTAACGCGACTCTTGCTCCGTTAACAACCGTTTCAGCACTATTTATGCACTTTATTTATCCGCCGCCTTGTCTCTGTCGCATAGTATAATCAGTGCAATACGGGATGTTGGTTTTCTCCCCGTGTGCATTTAAATTTCTTTTTTTTTTCATTAAAGCGCTCTAAATACCTGCATAGAAAACGCCGCGAAAAAAAGTTTTCCTGCGAATCACCCATTCTGAATCGTGTATTTAGAGTCGTCTTCACAGTACCGAGGACTCTCAGAAGGTTTTAGAAGTAATTTCTGCCATTTCTGGAAGACAAGAACTCAGAAAACGGGTTTTCAGCTCTAATCTTATTCGCTGAAACACGCCATGCGGCTCTGTGTAAGCCATCCTAAATGGTGTGAAATAAAAAAAAACAAATTTTGTTTTGAAGCTTTCATCATCTTAATCGCATGCTGAAAGACAGCTCACCATTGCTGTTCAAAAGTGTTCTTAAGCCATTCGCTATACACAGCGCCTGCCATTTAACCTGCTCCTTTGCACTGTCAGTTTACCCTGCTTATGAAAAAAGCTCATTCTGAGCTATTTCTGTACCAGAGACCTCGTCATATCAAAAGAAAAATTTCGCCACTTTTCCACATCCTTAGAAACGACACCATTGGCATACAGAAATAAGATCCCTCCGCCGCTTAAACGTGATGCAGTTTCAGATTTCCAGTCTAACGGAAGGATCAGCACCCGGCGAGGGTTGCAACTGTAAACTTACTTCTAAAACCTGTGAGTTACAAGCGCTCTCTGGAACACATTTCTACCCCACATCTGGCTTAATTTGCAATATTTATTTGCTTCGAACCGCGTTTTTTTATTACTCTGGCACGTATTATTTATGCATTTAACACTGGCAGGCAGGTGAATCGACACAAACCCTAAGTAGATGTTAAAACATAGTTAGCGTTCGGAGAGGAGTATCTGTTCGTTAAATCAGTTACTCTGGACTTTCCGCGAGTTCTAAGCTAGGAAATACGTTTTAATTGCTGTTATCAATTGCGTCACTTAAGAATTCAGGCGCCCTAATGTACGCTACCGACCTAAAGATCTTTAGGAAGGTAAGCGCTGATGCTGAATGTCTGGTTTTGCAAGAAGACTACTTTCCTGCTGACGAAGAGTACAAAATCAACCGCCTTGATCCTAAGCCTCTTTTTCTCTCCTAACCTGGGATGCAGTCAATCCAGTTTCGTGCCATCGTGATCTTGACCAGCAACTAGCTTCGGCAGGGCATATAACGTAAAGGCAAGATTGCCGATGGTCCTGAAGGGTTCCGACCCTTGAGGATTGCAAAGGAAGAAAAGCGTAGCAGGAGGCGGCAGAAAGTTAGGTGGTCGGAAGAGATTACTAAGTTGGCGGGGATAGGGTGGCCGCAGCTGGCACAATAAAGGATTAGATTGAGCGATATGGGAGCGGCCTTATTCCTGCAGTGGGCGTAGTCAGGCCGATCATGATAATGATATTTCCTTGGTTTGTGTCCTCTACTATTGCGCAGTGACTACTTCCAGTTTGTGCTATTTCACGCGTTTCAGAAAACACCACATATTATGGCTGCATAGCGCACTTCTTACAAAACCTAATATGATATTCCAGACAACACGAAGAATTTGCTTCAGTGACTTTGAATTCTATTTCGACTCTAACGACGCAGAGAAAAGATGCAGTAGAGATAAACTGGTTGCCACCATTTTTTATAGTTGCGTTGGAAGACGGCGCTTCTTTATTACGATTGTCCCTTTCTCATCTCCAAACCTTTTCTTTATTCGCGCGCAGATAAAAGCGGGATATTGCTTTTGCTCTGCACTGTAACATTTACTGCCTTGAAATGCTATCAAGTGTTTGTGACCGTACAGTAACGTTCAAGCTTGGCACTACTAGATACCTTTTATCCTAGACGGACGGGCCGGATAATGCAATCAACAGTTTTCTTTGCCTGAACAACTCTTTGTACAGAGCAGTTGATATTATTACCTTCTTTGTAATTATCATCTTTATGGCGTGTGCACTGATGTTTGTTTAGGTTCCGGAACGTGGCTTCAAGCGGCGGCTTCTAAAAAATATTACTTTCCATGGCCATCTATCCTTTCCTTCTATATTTTGTCAGCAGTGTGATTTAAATCATTGTTTGTATTGGTGCTATTTTTTGCAGAGTTCACCGTCCTAGTAAGCTGATACTCACCGCAGGCGTGCGTAAAACTAAAAATATTTAATTAAGCAAATTTCAACAAAATCATATTCACGCGGACAAAACCTGATACAGATTGCTGCATTGCGCACGAAATCAAGGCACCTGAAACATTTAGGCCTGCCCACAGCACTTTGCAATCAACCCAAACATTCATCGTATGATTGGATAGCAGACAAGAAATATTTGCACTGTAGAATGACCTTAATAACAAAGCTATAAAAAACTCTGCACATCTTGTGCGCTGGTTAGCGTGCAAAGCAAATTCATCGAAGAGTTCATAAATACAGCTCTGGGCCAGAATAAGTGTCCACGGCTTAGATCTACACCATTGCAGAAGGCTTAATAAAGGTCCACAATAAGCATCAGTGGCGTCGCTGGGTTGGGCCCAATGCAGCTGCATATTGTCTAGTATCTTAAACAAGCTCCCTCGATCTTGTTTCAATTGGAGACCGCAAGACTTTAAAAACTGTCAACCAATGTGAACATTTTGAAAGCACGCTGCAGTGTCCAAGATTCCGTTGTCTTTAGTGCATCTTTATTGCCGTCGAGGCGGCGCCACCATGCGGGTCCACCGAGGGTCCATTGCGCAAGAGACTTTACCGTGTAGCTGGAAAGAAGGAATGGGGCACAAATGCTGTAGAAAACAATTGCGGCGCACCTGAACAATGATTCCACAGTGAACGCGATTACTCCTTGAGAATGGCTCCTCTAAAAAAGAGGCACTGATGAACTAGATAAAATGTCAGACGCAAATAAAGGTAGTAATCGCGAATGTATACTGATTAGCACAATGAATAACCGAAACGTGGGATGGGAGTTTGATGGCTGCCTGCTCTGGCTATGCATAACAGTAGGACAGATGTCCAAGTATCACTCATTATCTTTGTTTTTTTTTTTAAAGGCGGTCCCATTTGAAAGCCACTAGGTACACAGTCATGTACAGAAAATAGCCACCTTGCCTAGAGGGTCTTAGGGGTGACCTGCCGGGCAAGTAAACTGAAATTTTGACTCACCTGCCTTTAAAGGGGCAAGATATTTGTGCCTGTCTACACTGGAACGCTGTAATACACGTAATCAAGCGAGAGCTTCACTACGCTAGCTGCGCAGCATTTCGTCGTGTCGGGCGCGAGCCGTATCTGCGCATGCGCTGTTTCCATGGCAACCGGTTGCCGTAGGAACTAGGAGCCACTCCAGCAAAAAGTATTGTTTCGCACGTGTAGTCTCTTTAAGTACGGTAAAGCCTTAGGATTAAAATGTAAAAAAAAATGCTGATGGTTTCGCTTGGTTAAACCTGATGTAAAACGGCGAGTTGAGCGAGTTGGTAGATACTTGAAGAAAACAGCGCGGCAAAAGGGACAAGAGTCACGTCGTCTTCTTCTCTCTCAGCCCTGTTGCTGCGCACTTTTCTTGAAGTGAACCAAATGTTACGCGAAAACTTCTGAGACGCTGCCGAACCAGTTGTCCGTGAATTTCTGCTGGAACTGCCTCGCTGCAGTCCCAAATTCACTGAGACGGATCACATGGTTATTCCGTCTCTTTGACTCGGTTTCCATCGGTTGTTTCATCGGCTCATCTATGCGCCTCACTGCGCATGTGCCGTGCTCTTTCAGGGGCGGCACGCGCAGCTGCGTGCACTAAATTGTCAGATGCGCAATGGATGAAGAGGCGGATTGCAAGCGTGGGTACTCAGTGCCGCATCACAAGGGCTACAAGAAGCTACGCCGACGGATCCTGGAGTTGCAGCATGGTACAAGGCCGGCCGGCAACGAGATAAGGTAGCGAAGAAGGCCAAGCGTACGGCTGAGACGCCCGAAGGACGGGAAGAATGGCTCGCTAAGTGACGACCACAAGAAGCTGAGGGGCGAAGACAACGAGCCGCGAACGGAGCCGCCGCCTCGACTCAACAGCCGATGGAAATCGGGTCTGAGAGACGGACTAACCATGTGATTCGTCTCCGTAAATCTGGGACTGGAAACAGGCAGTTTCACCAGAAATTCACGGACAACCCGTTCAGCAGCGTGTAAGAAGCGTTTGCGTACACACTAGGTTTAACCAAGCTAAACCAACCGCAACTTTTATCTCTGAATCTGAGTACCCGCTTCTACCTTTCACTTTCTTTTCTCCGCAGAACCCCGGTCAGCCGCTGTAGACAAGTCGACTAACCACTGTACTAAAGGGTGCAAGAAAAGGCACGTCCCTGTTTGTATTTCTGTTCTCTTTATATAATGAGCTAGAGTACGAAGGTGTGCGTTAAATGCATCTAGTACTCATGTCAACTTACTCTAAAAAAGAAGTAGCCTTTCTTTGGAAGAACCCTCCAAAAGAAGGCGAATTCCTCAAGCTAAAACTCAGGTCCAGAAATATACAATCATTAAATCAAGAACTAGTAAAGCGATTGTTGCCACTTTTCGCAGAAGTTAGGAAGAAGCCTTTCCAAACGCTGAACACCACTTTGAGGTGAACGTTTGATAAGAAGTGAAAAAACTCAAAACCCAGTTGTAGCATGATATTGAACAAATAACTTAAACATTTCATATGAAAGTAGCCAATAGCCATAGAAACCAAACATTTCAGGCAATTTCCATCTCAATAAGATGCCAAAAAGCAGCTAATTAATGAGGCTAGGTCTAGAACTAGATTACAATTTGTTCTGTAGAGCTGTCAAAAAATTTCACTTTCTTCAGAATTCCGCTTTTAAAAATTCGGAAATGAACAATAAGAAAGGCAACAGAATAAAAAAAAATTCAGAAGTGTGGTTAGTAAGGAACACATATAAATATTTTAACGGCGCAAAAAACAGACGAAACACATATGTATTTGGCAAGATGACGGGAAAACTTCAAACTGGTTTTATTACCAACAAGAAACGTGCATATATTGCGTTTATCGTCACATGCAAAGTAAGGTCACCGACTTATCAGCAATGACGTGATAAGGCACGTTCTAGGAATTTCTTTCCAGCTTTTCTCTTTCCAAGGGTAAAGGGGCGGGCTAGTAGGTAATCCATATTAAAAAAAAATATAGAGTGCAGCTTAAAACAGACACGCTCAAAGATGAGAGCTCACGTCCTTCTTTATAAGTCGGTGACCTGTCTGGGCATGTACCGATAAACGTTATACATGTATACATGCGGTGTATAATAAAACCGATTGGAAGTTGACGCTTCGCGTTGCCGTGCACCTATGTGTTTCGTCTGTTTTTTGCGCCGTTAATTATTTAAATATGAACCAAACCCAACTAGCCCAGCAGCAAGTACTTTTAAATAGTAAGGGAGAAATATTGTGTTTTATGCTTGAAGTTCACGTAATTTACCTGCAGAAGAAAGCGAGTAGCATGCAATTTTTCTTCCCTGTTGCCACTGATTTTATTTATAACATATCTTACCACCACCATTTCTTGCCTGATAAAATTTCAAATGTTTTGGAGTAATTAATTGAGGCAAAAAAGCATTTATGATTCTTTTTTTTAGATCTTCTTAGTAGTCTGAGAATGGTACTTTGGCAGCCCTTATGCGGGGGGGGGAGTTAAGAAGACGGGTGACATATGCACAATTGATTTAAATGATTTTTTCACATTCGAGTGCTGAGGCCACTGCTTTCGTGCACAACATGCTTTCTCGCTCACAGAACTGGTAAACCAAATCCTATTCTATTATGCACCTCAAGGTTTTAGACTAATATTCAGCGCTTGTATCGAGCTGTTTTGTCTTTTAACAGCCATATGTACGACAACTTTCCTGTTCCGAAACAGCTTAAGAAGGACATCAACTTAAGAAAATCATTAACAGTAAATAGAGTAAGATCCTTGATATTAAATTCAAGTGCAGCAAAAATAATGCGCATTGTGCAAAGGTGGTTGCAAAACCCTTAATCTATGCTAAGGAACTCCAGGACACAATGGAGAACAAAGAGGAGCACTGTCGGTGTGCACCCCCTGTAGGTATTTTCAGCACCTTAGTACAGGACTCTTCCGCGCCCTGATACACAATACCTGCATGACTGCTGATGTTCCAACTCAATCCTTTCTGTAGTCTGGGAAGGCTTAATAGTGGCTGTTTATGTGGCGAATGATTATTGTTCTTGATTTATTGTTACAACTACCTGGTTCTTTTGGTTGCTTGAAGAGTTCAGTTGGTCTTATTCTATTGTTGAGTATAGCTAAGTAAATGGGTTGTAAACAAAGCCTAGTTAACTGATTATTGATGCTAAATTTAATCTGAGTATTGTTTCATGCTCCCAGCCCTCTCACTGTCGTGGGCAATTAGTTATAGACCGGTAAGACTTTTAGCACGCTGCAGTATTAGCGCACTCGTTCAACCGACAACCAGGCTATGCCATCTTTGCGTTGGTTTCGAGCTTGCTTCACTTCTAGTGTTGCCTCTTGCCGAATGATCTCCGTATCTACACGAGTGCCTCAGTGAATGGCCTGACGTTACTTCTCTATAGCATTCATATGCATACTGCCGCAACGCATTACTGGCGCCGCCTAGTAGTCGCGCTCAGGAGGCTGGCGCGCGCTCTTCTTCGCCCGAGAGCTCGCTCGCTAGTCGGTCAGCCGGCCGGCGAACGGGCGGTCGAGTGCCGGGCGCATCAGCCGGAGCGGGATGTCGGGGTGCAGGACGGACGAGAGGAGCGGACCTGTATGGTGCCGGCAGTGCTGGCGCAGGGGTACGCAACGCGTCGCTGTAGGACATGACGTGCGGCGCAGGCGGCGGCTGGGGGGATGGCATTGATGGCACTGCTTGCCGGAGCTCATTACGTATAACATCCGAGATGCCTCCAACACGCGGGTGTTGCTCGAGAAAGGGCAGCTTTTGCAGTTCTTCACGTACGATGCTTCGGACAAGCTCGCGAAGGGCGCCACTCTCGTTGCCGTTCATCGGCGAGCGGAAGTCCATAGCAGTGATGTTCGCAGAACTTTCAAATTGTACGAATCGCTGTTGTAGGGCACGCTCCATACTTGTCGCCTCCTTCTTAAAATCAGCCACAGTACATGGAGGGTCACGTACAAGGCCGACGAAGATCTGTTCTTTAACGCCACGCATCAGATGGCGCACCTTCTTTGCCTCCGGCATGGACGGATCCGCGCGGTTGAAGAGCCGAGTCATTTCTTCTACGAACATGGCGACGCTCTCATTGGGCCGCTGCGCTCGGGACTGTAGAGTCAGTTCAGCCATCTCTTTTCTTGCGTCGTTGCCGAATGTGCTGAGCAGCTTTTGCCGGCAATCTTGCCAGGTGGTGATGGTAGTCTCGTGGTTTTCAAACCACATCTTGGCGGCGTCTTCAAGTGAAAAATAAATGTTCCGCAACTTTCGCTCCTCGTCCCACGCATTAAACGCAGCGACCCGGTCGTAGTTGGTCAACCAGTCCTCAACATCCTCAAATTTGTCGCCATGGAACGGCGTGGGCATACGCGGAGCATGGAAGAACAGCGGTTGGGCACTCACTGGGAGGTGAATGGGCTGGCTTGCCTCTGTAGTCGTCATGGTTCGCGGTAAGGAAAGAAGGGGACCACACTCGGGAGCTAAGCCTCTCAAGCGGCGGCTGGCCTTGTGCACAGGTGTTTCCACGGTGTGTAGCGGGGCTTCGGAGGCACCCAAAAGCTCTTCGGACATGGGATGCACCCAGCACCTCCACCAAAATGTCACAGAAGCAGGTAGGCAGGTTTATATTTGCCACAACGTCCAAGCGCCAGCGGAAACGGCCCGGCCGGCTGACCGACTAGCAAGCGAGCTCTCGGGCGAAGAAGAGCGCGCGCCAGCCTCCTGAGCGCGACTACTAGGCGGCGCCAGTAATGCGTTGCGGCAATACATTTCCATTCGTTTTCAAAAACCGCCTTCTTGAAAATGTATTTTGCAGAAAAAAAGGAACCTATTCATACCTATTGCAAAGGAATGGTCATTTACTATTCAATATTGTTCTACAATTATAAAGGTTCGCAGAAATAATAAAAGGTGTGCGGGTGAATATTCAATGAAAAAGCGTCATAGCTCAGCATGCAGTGCCGTTAGCTATGAGGAGTAGGCGAAAGGAATTGCCTTAGAAGAGCTCTAACCTATTTACTTCTCATTTTGTTAACACGATGGAAAAAACGGAAGTATTTTGTTGTTACTCTCCTGCACAAGCTCTATGCTCTTTTCACCAGGGTGTCGAACCGGTATTTTTTCGGGTTCGGTTTGGGTTCGGGTTCACGCCTTTCGGGTTCAGTTCCGGGTTCGGCTCCAGAGAGCCATTCCGTTCCGGTTCGAACCGGTTCGGACCATCTCGAACCGGTTCAAACGGGTTCAAACGGGTTCAGGACAAAAAAAGATTAGAACGCAGGTGGGTTTCAGTGATATGCGTTTTCTTTTTTCTTGCACATCGCTATACAAAAAAATGCAAAGATTTGCTTACGAGAACATAAAACTGAGCTAGTTGGTAACGGTAGCTTAAGCAGCGCAGTAAACAGGACAAACGGAAGTCTGGAGACGACACAGACGCTAACAACTGGTTATTACATTCTCGGAAAAGTATATGAAGGCGCAGGACACAGTCAACAATCCAAAAAACAGAAGTGCAAAGATTAAAACTAAAAAATCATACTACGCATGCACATCGTAGTCGAGTCATGACAGCTTTTTCAGTGAAATTCGAAGATTATATTCCATAGTAGACGGCACTCCCCTATCTCCTGGACCTCACACAATGCCAAGAAAGCCTGGCTGCTTATCTGTGAAATTGATGTATGGTGAAGCAACACGCTCATCTGCATCCTTCCTGATCATACAGGCCTCCACCATCTCCCTACAAATTCGATCAGGGTGATTAAACAGGAGAGTTGTCTTTCTAAGTGGGGAAGCAGATGAGTGTGTTGCTTCACCATCTATCAGTTTGGCAGATAAGGAGTCAGGCTTTCTTGGCATTGTGTGAGGTCCAGGACAGGAGATAGGTGAGTGCCGTCTACTATCGAAGATACTCTTCGAATTTCGTTGAAAAAGACGTCACGACTCGACTGTGATGTGCATGCGCAGTATGGTTTTTAAGTTCTAACCTCTGTTCTGTTTTTCTGGGGTTGTTTCCTGTGTCCTGCCCCTTTTCCCAGAAGAAAATAACCAGTTGTTAGTCAGCGCTCGTGCCGTCTTCTGTCTTCCTTTTGTCGTGTTTACTGCGTTACTTGAGCATGAAAAAATTATTTAATGCGAGATGTTCTCACTTTACCCATTTTATTTATTGTCCGCAGAAAAAAGACGAATTTACGATAAGAGCCGCAAAATCAAATGAACTCGAAATTAATGAAAATCGGTTATGTATATACGCTATAATCCACCTTATGAGGTGTAGGATGAAAAGCCGATACATTTTGCATCTACAAGACCCTCCTGCTTGAGCAGTTTGGGAGACCCCGTAGCGCGAGTAATAGGTCTCCCTTGAAGCTTTAGTGAGTTGGGACTTTCTCGTACGCAGTGTACTTACGGGGCCCCAAAAATGCCGCTGCACGCGCCCTCTACGTCCCGCGAACTACTGAGAAACGAACTGTCATGTATCGGCCCGTATACATACAGACCTTTCCGTCACACCGAAACCGACTTGCCTGTCCCCCCTCCTTTACTACATGGTAAGAAAATGTTCGAGAATCCCTCCACCGCCCATCCCCCACCCAACGAGAGCCTCGTGGGAGCACTGGCTCTCCCTAACATCCAGAACTTACCAAACATAATTTATTTAAATCACCTATTCGACATTGCCTTTGTAACTGACGTTATATATCCTGAGCCCCTATAGCTCAGTATGTTCAAAAACTCAGCTAATCGTGGCTTCTCGCTATAGTAAAGTAAGAAATTTATTTGTGATAGAATGTTTGGGACTTTTCCTGGGGCGCTATCAAATGCAACCTTTGCGTCCACAAAATTTTTTTGCGCCCCTGATAGAGTGATAAGGAGGGGTTATATGGCATGCACCATTTGTCCACCAACTTGTTTCAGGCGTTTATTTCCAAAGCCACAAACAACCCCTTTCTGGCAGCTATGCTTAATAGGTGAATAAGTGTTTGCCTGTCTTTTCTGGACATGCTCGCGACTGCTGATTCATTCGGTTTTCTCACTATTGGCTTTCACTTACCTGTACGGCCTCTCCACAAGGCAGATGACAAATGTTGCGATCGGTCATTACTTCCTCTACCCATACATCTGCAGCCTTACCTAAACTTTCTTGATACTAGTGTATTAAAGCGAAATCAGCGGATGTACAGTGGAGCCCACTTCAATGGCCATAGATATAACGAACCCTCGCTTATTTTGAGCGGGTGTGGTGAACGCGTGAAAATATGCATGAGGGCAACGGAAATTCATCGCAGATACAGCGAACAACTCTGGCCACACCACTCGGTTATAGCGAACGAGGTGGCGTGGTGAACTACCCCGAGGTTGTGGACGTCGTTCTTCCGCTAAGTACGCAGATGAAATAGCGCCTCTCAACCTACACGACACCGCCCCGGAAAAAATATGTCAACACAGAAATGGAATTATAAGGTGGCACTGCTGTGCGCAGCGCTAACCGGAAAGTCCGGCGTCCGGTAACACTGTAAATGCTAAAGTAAACACGGTAACCATGTGCTACAATTTTCTATTGAAATAGTAAGTAGCCGCTGGCCAAACCCGCGTCGATGGCCAACGAGGGCGATCATTGCCTAGCGCGTTCGCCGGCTCGGCAAAGCATCCTGAGTCGAAAAAGCGCTGTGCGCGTGAGACAGGGGCATCGTCGAAAGCGAAGCAACTGACCAATCTCGCGGATCAACTTAAAACAGCGTTTAGATAATTTTGAAATCCTTGCTGGCCATGCCAGCCACGTGGTATGCATAGCCTGCCCAGTCGTCTCAATCTTTGGCGCCGTTGCCACGTGCAGGCATTGTCATATAGCGGACAGTGCAACGGACGCCTTCTGCGCCACAAGCGCTGCGCTACTTCGTCGCTGGATCAGCCCAGTAACGACAGATGAAGCTCGAAAACAAGAAATCTGGATTTCAGATTTCTGGCAACGCTTTGTTGATCTATAGCCGACCGGATGTTTCCTCGGGTAACTACGTTCCTGCGGACCCCAAAGTCGCAGAAGCGCCTGCTCTGACGGAGACGTTGAACACCAAGTTCGAGGTTATCCTACTGCCAGGAATCTCATTTACGTGGCCGACCTGCCACCAGTTGCCATGCAGACTTCATCCATGATTAGTTATACCCGTCCCTAAATTTGATAGTTGGCAGCAAGGCCTCGACGAGGATTAAAAGACCGCCCTAGATAGCCTGGAAAAAGCCGTGGCAGGCTCTGATTTGCACAAGTAGGCACGCTTAACGCAGCTTTGTAAGAAATAATTGCCACTTATAGCGGCCTTAGTATTTTTGGCTGTTGTAAGAAGAATCCACTTGCTACGAACATCAGATATAACAAATTGAACCTGCGGGACCATCAGGTTCGCTATAAGTGGGCTCGACTTAGTTTTAATCGGCCACAAAAACCTTTTTCACCCTTCAGACATGGACCTTACATGTTAGGACGTACCTTCGTGCCCAAAAGAATACAGCATCATGACGAACAAAATCATTTTAGTGCTGAAATTGTTTCTCGTTGCTCGCACAGGTAGAAATGCACTGTATGTGTATGTGTTAAGGGGTATGTATAGTATCGTTTCAAAACTTAAACAAATAGTGAAAGAACTTAATTGGTTTGGTTTGGTTTATGGGGTTTAACGTACCAAAGCGACTCAGGCTATGAGAGACGCCGTAGTGAAGGCCTCCGGAAATTTCGACCACCTAGGGTTCTTTAACGTGCACTGACATCGCACAGTACACGGGCCTCTATAATTTCTCCTCCAAAGAAATTCAACCGCCGCCGCCGGGGTTCAATCCCGGCCGCGAAAAGTAGATATAAGTCGCCAGACAGAGAACTCAAGATCGAACAGTGCGCGAACAGCGGATGGAGCCGCGCGCTGGTGGCTGGCAGCAATTTTTTCTTAGAAGCAGAACGATTTCAGTGAATCGGCATAACGAAATCACTTCATCGTAGTTACATTGCATCGTAGTAGCATCTTTTTGGGCGTAATCACTATCGCATGCCAGCGAGCACATGTATTTCCGCATTGCCCTTTTGTGTAATAGGTACTTAATTTTTTCCTTATTAGTACATCTCCACCCTTGCCAAGAACCCGCCTTTCGTTGCTTATTTCCGTCGAGCGCAAACAAGAATATGCGGATTCTAAAAAAAAAAAAAGAAGCTGCACCAATTTATACATCTTCTTTTGGTAATACTAGCAGTAATATCTCAGGTTTAACGTGTTGAGTAGACAATGGGGCTATATGACAGACGGTGTAGTGGAGGACTACAGATTAACGGAGACCAGCTGGGGATTTTCGACGTGCGACAGAGCACGCTGGTTTTTGTACTTTTGGAATCAGCAGCCGAGCTCCACAGCCATTGAGCCATGTTTTTTTCTTTATTGCTGTACAGGCCCATCGTTAAGGGTTTTATTTAGAACTTGCCGTCTAAGACAATGAGCGCCTACAAAAGTACATGTTGCACTACCCACTGCGGTTGCTCATTGGTTAGGGCGCTCGGTTACTTATTCGGTGTACCCGGGTTCGAACTCGGCCCCGGCGGCCAGGTTTCGATGGAGGCGAAACGCAAAAGGCACCGTGGGCTGCGCGATGTCAGTGCACGTTAAAGGGCAACTGCGCCACTTTTTGAGAATTTCACGATACTCAAGGATTCAAATCTATATAGGTTGTAGGTAAAGCATGCTAAGTTTTTTGCACTACCATTTAAAATAGTGACGTAATCGACGATTAAATTTTGCACTTCTCCTCAAAGCAACAAAGGAGCGCGGGGAAGTTCAGTGGGATGTCACGGAAGGTATGATTTCAAATTACTGCTGCCGTCAGCCACGCCCTGCCGTGCTCCGTTGGACGCTTCCAAACAACGTTCGGCGGGCTTTGACTTCGGTGCCGTTGGTTTTTTTTCCTTCAAAGCAGGCGTTTATGCATTTGAAATGTACGGATACTTTCGATGACGTCATCATGCGTCCCCCCCTTTAGCGTTGTGCGCTGCGGAGAAGCTTGAAGGCCGTCGCAATTTTAATTGGTGATTACGTCACCGTTTCAAATGCTAGACCAAAAGGACTTCGCATACCTTACCTGGAAGTTTCACACATTCGACCCTTTTAAGCTCGTCGATTTCTAAAACCTATGCAGTTGCCCTTTAAGGATCACCAGCAGGTAGAAATTATTCTGGAGCCCACCCCTACTCGCCTGTTTCTCTTTTTTTCTTTCACTCCCACCTTCCTCCCTCTCTCACGGCGCGGTTCAGGTGTCCATCAAGAAGTGAGACAGACTGCACCATTTCCTTACCTCTGAAACCACCATCGCAACATTGTTGGGCACTCGCGATAATATTTCGCCTATTTGTGGGAAATGACGCAAATAAAAGGAAGGCACATTCTCAATCGGTACTAAAATGACTATAGACACCCAGTTTTATTGCGTGTTTTCTCCTTTCAAATGACGCCATAGATATTAGAATACATGGATCACCGTGTGGTATTCGCCTGCTGCCACTAAATAATTTAGAAAATAATTTTTCCTCCCATGCTGTTTCGGTTTCATCAACCGAATGATGGCTTTGACGTGAGTTCAACATTAGGTCCCGTGAGGCACGGGAAAACTGATACAAACGCTGATACGTTGTTCTGACTCACTGTAGCACTTATATCAGCCGACTTCAAGACCTATATTTGCAACGAACGACGTATCAGCAACTATATTGCCGTTTTATAGGACCTCACGCGACCTAATTTCCACTACACGTCACAGCCATCGCTATGTTGGTGAAACCGAAACAGGGTCAAGAAGAAATTCAGATATAAATTATTTATTATGTGTTGGTGAATACCACGCGGTGCTCCATGTACACCAACGTCTAACGCATTGTTTGAAAGAAGAAAGCACGCAAGCAAAAGTTTGGTATCTATAGTACTAAAACCTATGCAGCTGCCCTTTAAGGATCCCCAGCAGGTAGAAATTATTCCCCAGGTGGTCGAAATTTCCGGAGCCCTTCACTACGGCGTCCCTCATAGCCTGAGTTGCTTTGGGACGTTAAGCCCTAATAAACCAAACCAAACTAAACCAAACAGTACTTTATTGAGTTAGATCAGTCCTAACATTTTGATTAAAGATTTACACAAATATGTAAAAGGGAAGAAGTAATAACTCAAGATTTCACATAAACCTGACGTGCAAGTCTTTACAATTGGGGGGTAGTACATTACAGAAGCGTCCATTAGGCTTCTACCCAGGCACCAGACCTCCTGTAAGTTTGCTGTCACATATACTGGGTACCATTTCCGCACTTCCCAGCGCAGACAGCTATACGGGTGCGTAAATCTACGCGATAGATAATCTCATTTTGTCGAAAAACAAGACGTATGCCGGGATGCAAAAAAGTGGGGCTGAACCGGGTCTCGAACCGGTTCGGAACGGTTCCTTTGAATCGTTCCGGTTCGGGTTCAGTTCCAGGATGGCGAAAAAAATATGGGTTCGGTTCGGTTCCGGTTCCGGGCGAAAATTCGGGTTCGGTTCCGGTTTCGGGTTCGGGTTCAGTTCCGGTTCGACACCCTGTTTTTCACGCTGTTTTTAGTGAACTTACTGAGATTTTTGTCTTTAAAAAAGGGGAAATAGTGGTCATTTTGATTATGTTATGAATGCTGAATGCTTTCACCGTCTCTTTAACACAAATTTTTATCGCCTTTTCTGTGAAATCAGACCAGATATGCTTCTTGCACTGGGTTGCGAAGGATGAGTTTGTCAGAGCAAACAGCGATTAAGCATTCCGTGCTCGGCCATGGCTTTCGCTCTTGTCGATGGCAATGCGGCTGTGCGGATGCCCACTTTCTTCGAAATACACCCAAGTTAGCAACAAATTTTTCACAGCAGCACGTAAGATCAGAGTTCTCCACCCCAATTACTCTTGCATACAGATGACACAGGACTGCCGAAAATTACCCAAGATGACAATGGTGTCAGTGTGTATGTGGAAGCAGTCTTACATCCAGCATGCACGCGATAGTTCCTCCTGGAGCAAGGCAAATTAATTTTTCTTCCTTTCCGAGCACATCTCATGGGCGCCCCTTCCTGCATTCCGCGTCGTAGTCGTCAGCGTTGTAACATGATAACCGTGTCATGTATTAGAAGAGCGAAACACCACCTGACATAGCGAGATTGAAGGAATTGAAATCGGGAAGTGGGCTGCCGGGAAGATCCCGAAGGGCGGCTAGAGGCGTAACATGCTACCTGCCAAACGTGCCTTTGAAATAACTGAAGAGCTAAGCTGCAATTTCACATCACCGGCTATCGTAATCCTCTGCAATTTTTTTTATCCCTCGTAAAACGCGATTATCAAAGTGAAAAAAGAAGTTTGCTGTTGGCAATTCCTTCTGTGGGGCAATGTGGAAGGTATTACTCTACATTGGCACCAGTAAAAAGCCCACAAGACTGACAAGACTGTGCGTGAACACAATAGCCATTGCCGACAGGAATTTTCCTGTACTCTCCGGCTTAGTGCTGCATTTGTAAATTCTTTGCGTTTAAAGCGTTTTTCTAAAGCAATTAAAGACCTTGATGGGAAACCGTAGAAAGCGAATTCTAAAAGTGCACTGCCAAATCAAATAGTGTTTCAGCGTCCTTTCAAAAGTACTGCTTGAAAATACAGTGACACAAGAAGTATTTTTCTGCAGTTTTCTAGTTGAGTCTGTGTTTTGTGTTAGTAGCGCTTTCTGTTAATCTTGTTAATAACAAATGTGGCCGGACTGTTGTAAGGCGTCTTCAAATTTTGTTTGATAAAAGAATACATCCTCACCTGTTTTTGTGGGGCGAGAAGTAGAAATGGATTTTATTAGTCAGAGGTACTGCCAAAATCGCTATTGAGAAATAAAACAATTCTCTTCTGTAGTGATATCTGCTTAATGAAAACCACGAGGGCCCTACAGTATTGATGCGGAATTTTGTGTCACTCACGCCGTATGATCCGCCATATCATCCATAGCACTTGTCACTAGTATTCGGCGCTATGTTCCGTTATCAGACGGCAGCAATTGTCCGAGGCATCTATTTCTTGTTCACAACGCACTTTCTTCCTGCGCATGCGCGTGACCGAGCGGACGACATAGCGACCGAGAAGGGCAATACTGGACGGCATGGTTTTTTAAGCAAGGAGGGCGCGGGCTTTCTGGTGAATCACTGGCGAATTCTGGCAGCGTGTGTCTAGCAGACAGCATCCTGAAGACCCGCATTCTGCTTGGTGGATGGCTGGCAGCCATGGATTACACCTGCGTTACGTTGGTGGGTGTTATCCAATCGACAGTTATTCAGGTCTCGTGTCGTTGTTGCGGTTCGTCTTGCTTTGCAGGCTTTAAACGAGTAGAACACAGTTTTTCGGGATGCCTCCTGCTTGCCAAACTGCCACAACTTGTCGGTGAATCTCAAGCGAGCTCACAAGCTTCTTCCATACGAACTATGCCGCATAACGCTGCCCTTGCCAGTGCCTATCCATGCTGTCCACTTGGCTACTGATATTCAGAGGAAGAAAGGGCACTGGTGGCTACAAAATGCATGCCTCCCAATTGTGCGGCTGTCTGGTGGCAGAACACAGTCCCGTCCTCACTACTAATGCTGTGTACAACAAACGATAGAGCGGACCATGCTGTGCGGGAGATACAAAAGTACAAAAGTGCAAAGCAAATTTGGAGCAGTTACTCCACTGCTATTTCAGTTACAAATATTGATGCAGTGTTATACGCCGCGCATCCAGTATCACAAACCAAAGGGTGCAGTTGCTGCCGTTTGCTTAGCCGCCAGATATGGTCAACGCTTTCACAAGGAAGCTTTTTTGTTCCCACCAGCATTGCCCGGCTCTGAGCCTCAAGATGACCGCCATGCCTCCTTTACTTCTGGCTGCTGTAATCCTCGGCCTGCTTTCGGCCACCGACGCCTGTCTCCCCGTCGAGTGCGATGACATTTGCCAGCACGAGTCCAACCAATATGGGAGGTGCATTTATGGCGAATGCATGTGTGTGAATTATGAGCCATCAGACGAATTACGGCGTCGACGAGAGGTCAATACCCAGTGCCCTGGAGGGCATCCATTCTGCGATATGTCATCGTAACAGGAAGGAATAAAGCACTTATCGTGCGTTCTGGGACACTGCAGGCTTGTTGAAGAGTTGTTCTGCCTCTTACTTAAGTAAACCGTATATGCCGTTCAGTAGCCAAATACCCTAGCGAGAAAGGCTGCGTGCTTTTCAGCTTGACATCTTTCTTTACTGGTATGGGGAACTGATATATTACGCAGCTTCAATGTCAGCCACTGAGCTGGCGGTGAGCTTGCCGCAGGAGAGCCAGCTGTTCGAGCTAGGCAAGCTAGGAACTCCATCAAATAGGGAATGTGTGGGGGTAATGTGGTGCCTGTGCGGCTAATGGACGTTCAAAGAGACAGTGAGGAAAGGTGGCATAGGGGACTGGACAGTTTAGGCATGAAGTTTTGGACCAAGGATGGTACAGAGTTGGTCTAGTAGCTGTATAAAGAATGTCAAGCTGAATTTTAAAGAAATGGATGCTATAGAGAATTCGGAGCGCGATGCCGGAATGCTCTGCCTGATTTATCGATAGCTTTCGTACTGTATGCTGATTTGCTGCCAATGTCGAAGGGCCTCCAGTTAGAACGAGGGGTGCGGCCAGGAGACCACAAGTGTCTGGCGTAATATTTCGTGGAGGAGTGGATCTGTCAGCTCGGTATCTTGAATTAGCCACAGAGAACACAAAAGGTCACACGGACGCAATCGAACACACCATAAAGCGCTTTGTAGTGCGTTTCTTTCCGTCCGTGTCTTTTGTGCGCGCTGCGGATAATCGGAGCATGTACGTACAAAGAACAAACGGTTCGTCTTGGGCCCAGCGCAAATTCCTCTTCAGCAAATTCGTTACCTTCCCTCCTGGCCGGACTGGGACATCATGTAATCCAAATTCGACTGGGAATGAGTTCAGACGATTGTTCTATTAGCTATTCGCAATGGTGAGCTGAAAGTTTGCTTGTCTGAAGGACTTCAGAATTTTGGTCCATGATGCAGCATCCTACTGACCAGCTACAATTGGGAGTGTTTGCGGAATGCAGGTGACCGAGGGACGAGAACGGGCTGAAAATCTGTGTAACGATGGTTCATGAGAGGGTGACGATTGTATGTGCGGCTGCTACTTATGAAGAAGACGACACTACCATCATTTTTCTATGCAGTGAGGAAAGAAAGTTATAAATTTACCTAATACAACTCTTAATAAATTTTTCAATGCAACGCAGTAAGCTATTTGAAAATGGATGCGCGCGAAAGAAATATGTATTTTGTGCGCACAGGTACAGAGACAAGCAAACTGCTCTTTCGATACCTGGTTTGGTCCCTGTGAAATAGAGCTTGTGAAAAACGTGCAAACGTTAGGAGTCGCTTTTAACAAACCGTAAAGAAGAAGCGCACTCATAGCAAAGACGACGATTGCCCGGCTCTTCAGCACCATTGCTATTGCCACGTCTGTCCTTGCTTGACCTGGCTAACTTCAGACTGTTTTCGCCGCTGTTTCCGTCTTTGCAGTTCCTTTCATTAAACCCCCGCCTTATAAAACATTCAACCTGGGACGCTAATGTTGATTTCCTGGCTAAAATGCTGGTGAAGGCATATGAAATGGATTGCAGACTGCGACGGGATATTTCTCGGAACCTGAAGCTAATATTCAATGCCTTATTCTTCTCGCATATAAACTATTCTCAGGCTTGTTTGGAGGACTACATCTGAAACAGATTTCCACTGATTACTTTTATCGCAGAAAAATGCTGGGTGCCAATGTACAAACTTCCCATACAATACCCGTACTCGGGATTTGTTTGTCACTTAACCTGGTTCTGTTAGGTAGGCATATATGTTGAACCGGTTTATAGCACATAAAATTAGCTTATTATGTCCCTTACCGCGGTTAGCAATTTTAGGCTGGTGTACATAACAAAATTTCTCACCCATTTATTTAAAGTCTTTTTAATGCAGCACATTTCAGTGAAGCGGTAACATTCTATTTTCTGTAATAGAAAGAATAGAACTAAAATAGTTTGCTTACGAAGGAAGAAAATATTTTATTGGCAAATTTTTTGGCTCTTGCGCCAAAGGTCACAAAACATTAAACATACCCAGTCAGAAAATATAAGAATAAAAACCTAGAATATGCATGTTCTCTGCCAATATGGCAGAAAAGGGTATTCCAAGTTCATACAACTCTTCTTGCTAAACTTTCTGGACAGCAAAAAAAAAAAAAAATTGTTCCTGGCGCCCAGCGCTTTGGGCTACTCCGCAGTGCAGTAGCAAGTTGGATCCCGTGCTGTCTTCTAGATTATGTTGAATACACTGAAGATGTCACGAATATGTTCAGAACATGCCAGGTACCCTCACAGATACCTTGAATGCAGCGAATCCTTTCTGCAACAGCGCAAACGAAAGTTAGAGACGGGCGCCAGTCAATAGTTCGAGCTTGAAGGGCGAGCTTGAAGTCGCCTCTCACGGAACTAAAACAAGACGAATGGGCATCTTTTCGCACAAAGCTGTCGCTTGAGCCTGTAAAGACAAGCGTCGATGCAGTGAAATCGCGTGAACACCGTCACTGCTAAGGTGAGTCAGTACAAGAAGGCCCCACCTTGCGCCATCGCACTACGTTCATTGGTTTTCTCCAATGATTAAAAATACTCTCGCATGTGGCTTATACAAAGTACAGTCCTCTTCCAAAAAAACAAATGACATTGCTCGTCCCGAGTGTGCCAAGGATTGCTCAGAATGGAGCATTTTGAGCAATTGTTCAAGTTCAACGATTTGATTAGGTGCGTTAAGGAAAGAGTTAAAATACAGAAATAAATATATTTCTAGATGTACAACCTTACGAAATGCCATGACTATCATATAAGATGAGAGGCCGGAAAAACTGAAAATGGCTATTTTCTGAAGCAATAATGTTTTTGAAAGGTTGCGACACCATGTATGCTTGACCGCGTTCTGTTAACTTTACTAAGCCCTCCTGCCACAATCCCAATTGGGATTAGCAGTATTTGTAAATAAAAATAAAATAAAATACTACCTGTTAAATACCATTAAAACAACATCTTCGTCTAGACATAATGCCTAAGAGACGATGTAAGGAACCTTTAAATGTTAGAGATGGTCTTTATAATGGCATAGTGGTGACGGAAGCCAAGAAGACATCCAAAAAAGGCTTCTAAAGGAAGCTCCCCATTCCGCTGATTCCCGCCATAATGAACTGAACGACTCTGTTGCGGCGGCGGTAGCAACAAACGTGCTCGGCCAGTCTCGCCTGCACTCCTTTCGAAGCTTGCAAGGAACGATCGAGATAAGGCGCCAAATGAACTGCACCAATCTGGAGCAATGTGGAAACGCTCAGGCCTGAATGCAATCATTCCCAATAATTTTGGACGCATCTCACGCCACAAATAAAAATTGTAGGGGACACACTCCGCCTTAAGGATGTGACGCCATAGCATATTGAGTTAATTCCCATAGATACAGGAGGTCATTCTGTACATTCATAAATTCTTGGGACTCATCATACCCCTCCTGGAGCAGTGGTTCAGCGTTTAAGCGATGGGTCACTGCCCTGCAGTGACAGGTTATCCTGGAGGTGGGTACATGTATTTTGCAGCCCACGGTGATCTTCTCGGGCAACCAATCACTAATTAAGTTCCACAGACAACGGAGGGCAGTTTGCTCACTATGAGAATGGCAGCCTCTGATGACCCTACAAGCTCACGTCACCTAGGTACCCCACCTGCCTTTCAGGTTCCTCTATGGTGGCAACACGCCAGAGCCATCCCCGTGATTTTTCGCTAACAACGACGCCGACACCACCGGCACCCGATTTTCTGTTGAACAGATCTTTTACCGCTATCGCGTTGAAATGATAAAGCCGAGCGCTGGTATCCTGAAGCATGAACAAGCAAACAGTACGAAGATTCGTCTCATTCTCCCCTCTCAAAGAAGCATCAGCTCGATGCTTTACAAAAAAAGTAATGAAATGCAAAAATAAACCCTCAGAATGAAACAAATAGCATCAATTAGAGTCTATAAGAAGACTCTAGGCCTAGTCGTCGGTGTAAGAGCAACTTTTGTGTTTCCCTCCATTATGCCTTAAACTATCTTCGTTATTCCAGGTACGCGTGGTAACAATAACGCTGGACCGGAGAAGAGCGGTGTCTTCTTCATTACGGACGTTGAGTGCTCCGTGATGCTTCACAGTTGTCTTTGAAGTTATGGCTTGCTCCGAACAAAACTCGCTGAACTTGGATATAAAGTTGATGACTGCCTGATGTTCAACGAGAAAATTTATGTCCACAATTACGCATGGGGGCATGCTCGAGAAGAACGATGATGGCTGAATAAGTGTGCCTGTTGATAGTTACTCTCGGGCTGCTTAGTACCGATCGAGCTTTAAGGTTGCCTTCCGCAGTGCATTTTTGGGTCGTCCCATTCGATTTTCATTTTCTTTACCTGTGCGGCGAAAGTTGCACCTATAACTAAAAAGCCTGCTCCCGAGCCGACTAGATAGGTGCCTTTACGGCCATCGAGAGCAACGTTCAAGACAGATGTCATGGCTCTTGCGCTGCGTGTTTTCATCAGCGTCGGTCACGGTTTCGTCGTGTAGGGGTACTTTGGCTAGGGCGTGTCGTCGAGGCTTTTTTCCGGCTGGCGACGTAATTCTGAAAGAGGTTCGCGTCGATGTCTACCTCGTGTTTGTATGAGGCGCCGGCGCGGTGAGTGCGGCGTCTTCATGCGGCGTGGTCAGCGCAGGATCGTCGCCGGTTCGTCGTTGAACAGCCTGACCTCTCCAGATTGCTTCGCCTAGCTTCCTGCCACGGGGCCTTGCAGAGCTTCCGCGGGCATTCAGCGTGTAGCTGCGGCGTGGGGAAACAAATCGTCCAGGCGACGGCGGTGGGGATCTAGACTGACTAAAGTAATACTTTTCTTGACAGAGGTAGTTCTCAATCTCTCGTAGGCGTTGGCCAGGGCGAGGTTGCGGCGCATCGTATGGAGAATCGCGGAGGCCTTTTCGTCGGTGTGACTAGTGAGGTAGGATGTGCCCGAGATCACCGCAGTGGAAGCGGAGAGGGAGACGCTGAACATTAGACCTCCAAATATCACTTTGCATCTAATGGTCGGTGAAACCTTGGTGAGGACGGTTAGTTGCCATCGTCGCGAAGACGTTTCGTAAAGCGCGGGGCTGGAACTAACGGATCGCATTCATGACCTTAGGGACGTCGTTTGGACTCACCGTTTGGGAGATGTATAAGGACTGGCGAACTTGTTCGCGAAGTTTCCGTAAGTGGCGCATCCTGAGGTGGTAAAGAAGATGACAGGAGTAGGCGCAGTTCCTCGTGGGTGATGTTCCACAAGCTGTCAAGGGTGGTGGCTGAAATATCGGCCACGGTGGCTCAGTGGTTAGGACGCTCGGCTACTGAGCCAGAGTTCCCGGATTCGAATCCGGCTGTTGCTGCCGCGACACGATGGAGGGGAAATGCAAAAGGCGCCCGTGTGCTCCGTGATGTCAGCGTGCGTTAAACATTCCCAGTTGGTCGAAATTATTCGGGAATCTCATAAGCCCCACACGCCGCTCTTTACCCGCTGCACCCACCACCGTTGCTTTGGACAGGCGGCCCATCCCGGAGATCGTTAAATTCCTGGTCCTGGTTCTACACATAAAAAACAACGCACATAACAGCTTCACGATCCGAAAACTCAAGCAGGTGACGGAAGCTCCCTGGCAGCTCATCGTTTCCGGAAAACACTGTAGCATAAGGGGCACGATCTATGTCATCTTACCAATGCCTTTACATTAAATTGCTTCCTATACACAATCTCTCGTCTTTACCAGTGACGGGAGAAGATCCCAACCATGGATGCCATGCTACGCAAAGGATACAAGGTGGCTCCTGACCTCTGCCCACATACAGAAACGGAAAAGCTGCTACATCTGGGCCGCCAAGACACAACACACGGACTGATCGAGGCTCACACACAAGCACAATACATTCGACACTACAATCCAGAACTGGACGCCCCATTCTCAAGACCCTAAGGATTCGTATACTTGCTACATACCCTTCTCTCCTTCTCATCTCACGACCTATACACTCGCGACTCCTAATCAAACCTCTTCCCCCAGACACCCACCCAACGCACCACCAGGCACACCGCGAGGCCAATGCGCGAGAAATTCATAAATACTGCGTGTCGGATCCTTAAACCGTACGGGTGAATGCGGCATGTACGGGCTCTCAATCAGCAGAAACGGTTGTAGATCACACCCTACAACATATTGCTACTCTTCCCTTCCCATCCTCCCCCAATCCAGAAACCACTGCGGAAGCAGCGATAGCGCTCGCACTTACTCGCACGGAAGTGAGCTATATAATCAGCGCCTCTAAAACAGCCCTCCTAAATTTAGCAAGGGGAAGATTCCACGAGACTGCCTTTTGAATCCTCAAATAGCTCTCCGCGGTCCCAGCCCGCCATGTGGAGCTTATCGGGGTGCCTGCGGACTCCGGTAATCCCCGCAACAAGGCCGCCAATGACCACATCAGAGGTCTTATAAAACGCGCGGAAGCGCTCTCCGAGCCAGACTCTTCATGAGAACGCATGCACACCTCGAGCGAGCGGACACAAGCCTATAAAGCCGAGCACAAGCTCTGCCCCTCACTCCACTACTCCCTGCATAACTGCCACCAGCTCCTCTGGAGGCGCCTTCATACCCATACCGTCCAATCCCCCTATATCCTTTCCCAGATCCACTTGGGAACCTACGCTCCACCTGTTCTTTTTGCACCCACTAACTTACCACCCTCACCCGCTTTCTCTTCCAATGCTCCGCGGATCCTCCCCCGCGGGGCATTGGAAGTGGATGGAGACTCTGGGAGACCCTGCCCCCGGAGGACCTCCCCCGCCTGGGCATGGGAGACACTGTTGCGCTCTTCGGACCCGTACACGCAGAATATCGCGACAGACCGGGCCGCTGACGTCAAGGACCAGTACGGACTCATAAACGTTTGAGTTCAGTGAAGTCGTACAGGGGCCAGAGGGCCTACGTGCCCTAATCACCCCCCTTTCGATGTAATAAAGCTTTTCCTCCCTGCTCGGGAGCCGTCCACTACGGTACCTGTTTCGTCCTTTTTTCTCTCAGTACTTCTTCTATATCTTCTCTTACGGCGTGGTTCAAGTGCCTGTTGAGATGTGAGACAGATATTCTACCTATTATTTTCCTCAAAAAACAATTTTCATTTTCATTTCTTAATTTTCCTCCTGCAATCGCAGGTAGAGTCCAGTCGCATTGCATAGCTTGGATGTCGAGGAACTCTCCGACTTGGCAAGGGTCCTAGGAGTGTTTCGGAGAAACGCGTGCGAAAAATTATTCTGTCATGTGCCGCATCAAGAAGAGCACCTTTCTTATGTCACGTTAAGATCTGTATGGCCATGCTGGATCCGCGCCTCCACCAGATGTCTCTAGTGGTGACGGCAGCCATGAAGAGAGTGAAAGAGGCTTCTAAAAAATTGGCGGGGGCTTAGCTCTGGTAGTGCCTGGCAGGTTGCGAAAGCAGGTGTTTTATACTGCATATGCAGCGCCTGTAGTGGGAAGAGCGTGGCGCGCCGTGCCAAGCAGCCGGCGTTACCTGACGAGCCGAGTTCGTAGCCCGTCTCTCGCTCCTGGTATAACGTCACGCTGTGACGTCACAAGACATGGTATAACGTCAGGGGTCATTCTAAAGGTCAAACGTGCCAAGTGGCCGCCGCTACGCGAAAAGCAGTTCTTGGGCGTAGTATTGCTTTCGCAAAAAAAAAAAAAAGCCTGTGGCTCAGCTTGATTAGCCCGGTAATTGTGAAAGCAATATCCGTAGCTACGCCATGGTTCAGCTGGTAGTGTAGCTGGCGGTGGTGCTTGTGGTTAGACTTGTGGTGATGCATCGGTTATAAAATCCAATCCAATCCAATCTAATCCAATGCAAGCCAATCCAATCTAATCGAATCCAATGCAATCCAATGCAGTCAAATCCAATCCAATCCAATCCACCCACACTGCCAGGCGCTCCGCGCGCGGCGGGCGCAGGAGTTAGGCAGCAGCTACCAAGCGCGGCCCCGCCTCGCGACGGCACAAGTTGGGCCCCTGGTTTTTGCGGCAGATGGTATGACGTCATAGCAGAGGTCAAGCTGAAGGTCAATGGCAGCTACCGCGGCCTCGCCACGCGAGGAGCTGAAAGTGAAAGTAGTACTGCTTTCGCAATAAAAAATACAAACTCTTTATAGGGCTGATTTTTGGCCAAAAAGAACTGAATGACTCGGCAGCGGCGATAGCAACCCGCGCGCTCGGTGATCTTCGAACGGAATGCCGGCTGGTCTCCGCGGCTCTCACTTTAAACATGGCAAGAAAATTCTATGATAAGCACTTCTAAAAATCTGAACAACGTGGAAGCTGTCACACCTGGCTGCGATCATCCGAGATAAGCATGATGGCGTCTCGCGCCACCAACAAAATGATAAAGCCGAGTGGCAGTGGTTTCGAGCGTGAACGAGCAGCACAGATTCATGGGAATATATAAAATTTCTAACCTTTTCTGAAAGAGTTCGTTTTTGCAGCACATTTTGTAGAATGTTTGTGTGAAAGTGCATGTTCAATGAAATACGAAATGTCGCATCAGAACTTGGTTGTTTTTTTTAAGCATGAAATGCTTTTAGCCCCCGTTGTCGGCACTGTGGTGACGTCACGCCGAGACCGAGAGCCATCATCCGCGCACTGAAATCCACTCATCCGGGCACTGAAATCCAGTCATCCGGGCACTGAATTCCAGTCATCCGGGCTCTGAAACGAGAACATCCGGGCACCGTACGAGACTTAGCGAGATTTAACGAGACTCTGTAAGACCTCCTACGCGACCGGCATGCAAGCGCTGGTTGGTCTCCAAAGGAGTCACAAAAAATAACTGCTGCCAGTGCCTTTTCAATGTTTATCAAGATATCAGTCGCTGTGCGTTTGATAATGCACGGAATTATAATTTCCGATTTCTAATAACGCGTGCAAAAAGCACATAAATGCCACGATACACTTCGTTGTCATACGTGATCTCTTAGGGGCTTCGCGCATCGCAGCAAAGCCGCGCAGGCGCACAGGAGCCCGGGGGAGAAGCGCTGCGTTCAAAGGGCAAGGCATCGCGCCGAACGGGTGGTGGCGTTCCTCCCTTCCATTACGGTGCGGTTCGGGTGTCCACCGAGATGGCAGAGAATTACTGCGCCATTTCCTTTCCTCAAAAAACCTTGCGTTCAAATGGCAAGGCATCGCGCTGAACGGGTGGTGGCGTTCCTCCCTTCCTGTACGGTGCGGTTCGGGTGTCCACCGAGATGACATTAGGCCCGTAAACATTTCATGCTTTACTCTCGTTTACGGGAGAGGCAGAGATTTTTTCTGTTTTCGCTATGCATGTTTTAATACTTGTGAGCGTCTGTGTGGCATGTTAATATATGCATACAAGTTTATTTTGCTGCTAGATGTTAAGTGTAATATACAATTAAAGCCTGGAAGCGGGCACACTGGTTGAAGGAAGAAACGCGAGTTAATGACATCCTAGTCGAAATCAAGGGGAAGAATAGGGCTCGGGCAGGACATTTAATGCGAAGGCGAGATAAGCTTTGGTCCTTAAGGTTAAAACAGCGATTCCAAGAGGAGGGAAATGTAGCAGCGGGCGGAATAAAGTTAGGTGTGCGAATAAGAATAAAAAATTTGTGGGGATAAGATACGGACGGCGTAGCTGAAAAAGGAGTGGGTTAATTGGAGGACATCAAATGTATGCCTATTCCTGGAGCGGATGTTGTCAAGCCGATGATGATGATGACCTTTCGAATAAGAAAACTTCCTGTATTGAGCATGTGTAAAAACCTCAGCGCTGCCACACCAAAACGGACGAAAACCTCGTAAATGTCCTCAGAAAAAAAAATTAATTTATTTATTTTCTTCGGTTTTAGTTCGTGGAGAGTTGGTGTGAATGAAATTTTTGTGATTGTGATTTTGTGGGTTTAACGTCCCAAAGCGACTAAGGCTATGAGAGACGCCGTAGTGAGGGGCTCCGGAAATTTCGACCACCTGGGGTTCTTTAACGTGCACTGACATCGCGCAGTACACGGGCCTCTAGAATTTCTCCTCCAAAGAAAATCTAGCCGCCGCGGCCGGGATCGAACCCGCGTCTTTTGGGTCAGCAGCCGAGCACCATAGCCACTGAGCCACCGCGGCGGCGAATGAAATTACGGTGCGGAGGCTGGTGATTAGGAAAAGCGTGTGCAATACGTCGGCACTGCTGTCTGATGCGGATCACGGTATTCATTTATTATTTTAATTGAAGACACTGAATTTTCCTTGCGTTAGCGACCTGTCATCTAACCGAGGACTGGCCGCAGCTCCAACGTTTGCCACGGAATCGGTATCGAGCACATATAATTGCACGTAAATCTGGATTTTCATGACACCTGTTTCTTTTCCGTAGTGAATTTTGATGGAGGCGAAATTCTAGAGGCCTGTGTACTGCGCGATATCAGTGGACGTTAAAGAACCCCAGGTGGTCGAAATTTCCGCAAACCTTCACTACGGTGTCTCTCATAGCCATAGTCGTTTTGGGACGTTAAACCCCCATAAACCAAACAAAACCATTTTATCTTACATTTCATGTTGATTATTTGCCGGGTGATCCACGGATTGTGCTTTTATATTACCTTCCTTATTAAAGGAACATAGGTTGCAGTGCAAACATAACAAGGGCTTTAAACTGCAGCCATTAATCATCAACAGTTTTTTTTCCAATTTTTGTATAACTCATAAAAATCGTTGAACTTATGCACAGCGTAGGTCATCGCAGCAGCATCTTTTGCTATGTTGAACGCACGCATATATTTTTTTGGCCCACGCAAACGGACTACGCCTGGCCCACATAGCGTGCAAAGCACCATCTGATAGTCATGAATTCCCCCTAATGCTTCCACTTTTCAAAGTGATTGCTAACAAAAACAAGGTTTGATGTGGAAGTAAACGCCCCTTGCAGACGTGCAGGCTGCTCCGCAAATTTTACAAGCTCAAATGTAAACAAAAGATCAATAATAGCGTTGCTTGGAGTATCGACTGCATGTATAGAATTCTAGTTAACAGTAGGCCACTTGA
Organism: Amblyomma mixtum; assembly: GCF_055824585.1. Lineage (NCBI taxonomy): Eukaryota > Metazoa > Arthropoda > Arachnida > Ixodida > Ixodidae > Amblyomma > Amblyomma mixtum. Next base: position 154,574,980 of record NC_143021.1, on the reverse strand, counting down.
AGTCACCCGCTGATATAGTCTAGAACATGCGCACGCACCTATGCATGTAATTGTACAGAGCATCTATCTAAACGGCGTCAGCAGTGTGGGGGCCTGTAGGACATATCCACGTTGAGTTAACTGATTTTTAGCCGTATTTTGCACCACACTGCCTCGGCGCCAGAAATATCGGGCATTATATCGAGTAATAGAAATCACTTTTTAAAAGCAGAGCCCCCTCCCCTTATTTTCCTATCTTGCGGACGATCGCATATCCCGGAGCGGAGGGACAATCTCCGGATCTTGGGCGCCTGAACGTATTGACAGCTCTTTTTGGGCTAGTTGGCGCATACTTTATTTAGAGAAAAATAGCGCCAAACCATGCATACCACTAGAAAAGAACAAGGACGAGACACGAGCGCTAACTCAGAACTGAAATTTTATTTACGCTAGGAAGAACCTTATATAGGGTGAAGTTTCAAGGGGAAAGGAGGGTGTCATGGAGGAGATGGTGAATAAAGGCAAACATCTTAGAACTCACAAACAGGCATGCAGCCCAAAATCACAAAAATAAGAAGAACAGTTACCTGAGAGCATAATCTAGAAAACTGAACTAGGAGGGAAAAAAGAGATAAAGATGGAGTGGTGCTGACACACCAACAGCCAAATTTCTTTATGTAAAATGCCTCCAGACTAACACGTGCAGTTTTATTCGTGCTCTTGCCAAGAATCTTTGTCTCGTTTAACCGAGCCTCGCATCCGTCGCAGCTCATAACGTGCGCAGCAAAATGTGCGTACTTGCCTTTCAATTCGGATAAATTTCGGGCATGGCCCTCAATACGCTCGTTGATGCCGCGGCCACTCTGGCCGACATAAAACTTCCCACACTTTAAGGCGATAGCGTAAACCACTCCTACGGAACACTTGGTAAATGGAGTACCGTGCTTCATGAATGTAATCCAGTCTTGGTGACAGTAACTACGTCCGGATGCAGCACCAGAAGAATCTCTTCCAACTGATCTACTTTATTCAGGAGGCTTCGCGCGTTCATGTTCAACAGCGTTATCGGCTACGGCTGCGCATGGTTCTTCTTGGTGCACTGCTAGGAACTTCGTTTTTTCCCTCGTTTCTTTTTTCACGTTCTTGCCATATTTCGACCTCATCGTTGAGCTGCTCATTCCTTTTTCAATGCTGACCATTAATGCTTACTTCATCGTAAGTTAGGTGCCCCTTCTCCTTTCGCTCACTCTCATTGTTTGTTTTTTTCCAAAGTTTCGTGCAAACTTCCCTCAGCATTAGGACGCGAGAAATCTTCACTAATCGAGCATTCGGAACGTTTTTAACTTTGATTATGATTTGAAAATCTTGGCCTTATCTAGGTGGTCGAGAGGTCTCAGGATTTCTGGTCTTTTGACTGCGGTGTCAGTATTTGCCACTCATCCAAGCCGGTGGGTCTGTTCAGTACTTGTGCTTTCGACCTGTAATTTCTCTTTAAAAGATTTGCCTGGAAGAGCCTTCTTCCAGACTTTCAGCTTATTCATCATCTTGCTCTTGCTCTCCTTTCTCTCCAGACGGGAGCTACGAATTTGATTTTCAAGTTAATCACCTTATTTAGAGGTATGAAACGTTCTGTTCGAGTTAAGCTAATTTGTGATTGCACTCTGCGACTTTATTCTCAAGCAGACCAAACCCCGCCGACCAATACATAGCTACGGTGCGTATTCCCACTCTCCACGTTCTTTAAGCAATCGCAGGTACGATTGCAAAAGAATGTGATACAGAAATAAATTGTTCTTTTATGTTTCGTTCTTTTTGCACCCTGATGGTATGCAATACCGTGAGCGGTAATGATAATGATAATACGGATAATGATCTAGTATCCTTCGTCAAAGCCATCTATGAAAGAAACGACCAAACTCAGTGGTGTTTCCCTAAGTATTAAAAAAAATTAAGTCGGAGCTTTGCACACACCTGTTATTTTTTACAGCCCGAGCCGCTTTACGGAGCCCACCGTAGGTTCTCGCGTAACTAAGGCCTGCAGAATTTGGCACATACCTAAGCCCTTTCTTTTATTTTCTTGCCTTGCCTTGGCACCGATTCGCTTTAGCGCCAAGCGAAGGCAAGTCAGACAACAAGAATCCACGCGAAGCCAACTGAGAAAGATTCGAAGAAATTTACTGAAATTAAGATCTCTTCCCCTCTCTATTCCTCTGTAAAAATACCTAAATATTCCGGTGGTTAACAGAGAGCTATCTGCTTTGATAAGGGTACGAAATTTTCAGGGACAAATTAAGAAGCCAGAAGAAGGACGTGGTTTTGTAGACCTGTGGGATAGTCAGTTGTCTTTTAGCTGATGCAGGTTTCATGGTTGTCAAAACAATAAAGCTAATTTGGCAATTTTAGCATACTGCGATTAGGTATAAATGAAATGAAATTTAAGCGCACACGAAAAACGCACACAAGAGGAGATACACACAGGACAGGCGCTAACTTCATCTGATTTATTCGCAGGTAAGAGAACGAAAATATATACATAAAACGAGACATGCGCAGTAAAGAAACAGATCGTCATATCACAATGCGTGCTCAAGGTATTCTGCCTGCCAAAGATTAACTGATGTGTCACTCACACAGTCATGCCCCCTCTTCCTGATGTGAAATGCTTCTAATAATTCACGTGCCGTCTTATCACCGCTCCTGCCAAGAATCTTTATCTCCTTCAGCCGCGGCTCGCACGCTCTGCAGTTCGCACAATGGTCAGCCAAATGTGTCCCTCCACCCCTTAATACCCGCAAATGTTCCCCCGCCCGGTCATTGACACACCGCCCAGTCTGGCCTATGTAAGCCCTACCGCAGGTCAAAGGTATCTCGTAAACGACACCGGAACAGCAGTCGGCATACTTCTTTGAGTGCTTCTTCCTGCAGCCACTCTTCTTTTCCGTGCACGAAATGCGTGAGCAAAGGTGGGCAAGTTTCTTCGGTGCGGAGAACACCACAGGAACGCCGTGTCGGCTTGCCACCTTCTTCACATGATGGGCAACCTTGTGGATATACGGAACCACTACTGGTTTAAACGAGTTCCTTTCTAGTACGTTCGCTTTGGCGAACATGACCTGCTTGGTTTTTCGAAGAAGGGCCTCGGCCACAGAAACAATGACCGCGCAGGGGAACCCAGCCATAAGTAGCCGGCGTACTTGCTTATTAAAGCTACACTGCATAGCATGCGGGCACGACTTCGAGAGAGCAGACCCCAGGCATAGGCCGGCAATAGACCTCTTAACAGTTTTGGAATGAGCGGAATCAAAAGGTAAAAGCTCTTTCTGTGCCCTCGGAGCGTACTCCCAACAAACATGATCAACTCCTATAGTAAAATTGACATCTAAAAACTGCAACGAACCTTGTAAAGGGAGCTCGTGCGTAAATCTCAATCCCCTCCCGTTCTGTTGAAAGCTCTCCAGGATGCTGCCAACTGCTTCGGTGTAAGAAATGTTGTTTAGTTTTTTCAAAACAATAAGAAAATCGTCTACGTACCTAAAAACTTTCAGCACTCCCTTCCTATTAAAGCTTTGCTCAAGGGCGCGGTCAATAAAAGCTAAAAACAGGTTACAAAGCACGGGGGCTACGCAGGACCCAATGCAGATCCCTTGTCTCTGACGATAAAATTTATTCTCAAAAGAGATAAAAGTGACACCTAAATAAAACTCAAGAACGCGCATAAACTTGTCCACTGTAAGACCGCATGAGTTCTGGAACTCCACCTCTCCGCTTTCTTCTATCGCGCTCCTAACAACACCGAACAAAACATTGTGGGGCACAGAATAAAACAGATCTTCCACTTCTACCGAGAACATATACCCAACTGCAGAATTACCCTCGAGAAACTGTACAACCTGTAGCGAGTTTTTTACAGTAAAGGGGTCATAAAGGGGTCGAAGGGAAGAAGATGAAAATGAGGGACTGAAGACGGCGGCTATATAAGACCTATACTTGAATTTGGTTGCATTCTGTTCTCTGGTAGCCCGAACTGCAAGATTCAACCCTTAATCTCAGTGGAAAGGCCCGCTGTACATGTCTGCCTTGGTCTCCCAAAATCAGTTTCAAACGCCCTGCTTTATCTGGAAGCCCGCATTCCTGATCTAATTTCCCGCTTTCAAATACTCTTTGTACGAACTTTCCTTAGGTCGGTTGACCCGATGACTGAAGTCAGTACTCCCAATTTTTGTGTCTCAGCCGGCCTTATTCTTTTCTCATTATTGACCACGGTATAAAATGCCGCAAATTACGTTAACAGAGGACCTTTTAACACCAATTGGTGTTGATCTCAGTTCTTTGCAGTTGGTTGACGACGCGCTGGCAGCAGTGGAATTCCATTTTTACCACATCTTTCCATCCCTTGCGAAACACACGCTCACAAACACTTCGAACAGGTTTCTTTATGATCAAATAGCGGAATACCCCAGTCTAATGGTTCTCTTGCCTCCATGAGCAGCCAAAAGCTGCAGTTGGCATCTTTTCGCGGGATTTGGCATGGAGCTTTTCTTTCCGCAACCCATAATATTGTACCTCTGCCGAATCCTCCCTAAAGTACGATTGACCCCCAGGTGGCCGGCAGATGGTTCGTCGTGGCAAGCGCTCAAGATATCAGGTCGCAACTGGGACGGGACTACGAGCAGAATTGTTGCGGTGTTGCTCTCAAAGTTGTGCTTGTAGAGGACGCCGTTCTGCAGAGTGAAAGATTTGAGCCCACGAAGAAAAACACGAGGAACGCGGGGACCATCGCAGCCTTCCAGGTACTCGATGAGCGGCGCTAACTCTGGGTCCCCCCTTTGAAGCTGCGCCATATCGGTTGCGCTAACAGCACCAAGGAAAGAGAAGTCTTCAGTGATTTCCGGGGAAGCCAGGTCCACAGGCGCGCGTGATAAGCAATCCGCATCTTGATGCTTCCGCCCCGACTTGCACACGACCGTTACGTCGTACTCCTGCAAACGGAGGCTCCACCTCGCCAACCGCCCAGATGGATCTTTGAGGCTGGCCAGCCAGCATAACGAATGGTGATCGCTGACAACGCGAAAGGGTCTTCCGTATAGGTATGGGCGGAACTTACTGATGGCCCAGACTACCGCAAGACATTCTTTCTCAGTCGTTGAATAGTTGCATTCCGAGCGCGAAAGTGTACGGCTTGCTTAAGCGAGACTCGTTCGGCGCCATCCTGCCACTGTACCAGGACCGCCCCAAGGCCTACGTTGCTAGCATCAGTGTGTATGTCGGTTGCTGCGGCGTCATCGAAATGGGCGAGTGTCGGTGGACGTTGCAGGCGGTAGCGTAGCTCCACGAAAGCATCCTCTTGGTCGCTTCCCCACAAGAAGGGTGCGTCGTCTCTGGTCAGCGCTGTTAAGGGGTCAGCTATTCTGGAGAAATCTTGGACGAATCGTCGATAGTACGAGCACAGTCCCAAAAAACGTCGAAGAGTCTTTTTGTCAGTGGGACGCTGGAAACTGGAAACAGCAGCGGTCTTGTCGGGATCTGGGAGAACACCGCGCGCGCTGACAACGTGGCCGAGGAAACGAAGTTCCTCAAAACCGAAATAGCATTTCTCAGGCTTGATCGTAAGTTGCGCACATTGGAGCGCCCGGAGCACTGTGCGCAGCCGCTCCAAGTGTTGCTCGAAGGTAGGCGAGAAAATGATGACATCGTCCAGGTATACGAGGCACGTCTGCCACTTGAGCCCAGACAAGACAGTGTCCATCATGCGCTGGAAAATACCGGCGCTGAGCACAGTTCCAACGGGAGCACCTTAAATTCGTATAGACCATCAGGCGTCACAAATGCAGTTTTCTCGCGGTCTCGCTCGTCCACCTCTATCTGCCAGTAGCCGCTTTTGAGATCGAACGAGGAAAAGAACCTGGCATCACGTAGTCTGTCGAGTGCATCATCAATCCTGGGGAGCGGGTAAACGTCCGTTTTGGTCACGTTGTTCAGTTTGCGGTAATCGACACAAAAACACAAGGTTTTGTCTTTCTTTTTCACGAGCACCACCGGTGACGCCCTTGGGCTTGTTGACGGTTGAATGACATCGTCGGCGAGCATTTCCTCCACTTGCCTTTTAATGGCTTCGCGTTCCGTCGAAGAAACGCGGTATGGACGCTGGCATACGGCTGGTGTAGTCTCGTCGGTGATGGTGCGATGCTTAGCGACAGGCGTACGACCGACCCTTGAGCTCGTGGCAAAACAACCCGGGAAGTCGGTTAGAAGCGCCGAGAGAAGAGCCTTCCGCTCAGGCGCCAAATCCGGATTGATTCTGACGGACGGAAGGACAGGACATGGTGGAGCCTCGTCTTGAGGGCTTGTCTCCAGGGTGCACACTTGAGGCACCACGGCGAAGTCATGCAGGAAGGCGACAGCCGTGCCCTTGGCGAGGTGCTGCAACTCGTTGGCAAAATTTGTAAGGAGCACACTAGCACAACCATCTTGTAGTTGGACGAGCCCGCGAGCGACGGCTACTCCCTTCTCGAGCAGCAGGGGTACGTGGCTATCAGCGACACCTTCGTAGTCGTGGAATAAATCATTCCTTACGAGAACTAGCACACTGGACCGGGGTGGCACCATTACGTCGTCGTCAACAAGTCGCAGAGCAGTGAAGCGTGAATCATCTGTGTCAGTGCGCGCCACGGCCCGTTTAGTCGAGAACGTGACCCGTGCTTCGTGCAGGTCAATGACAGCACCGTTCGTGTGAAGAAAGTCGAGACCGAGGATCAAGTCCCTCGAACACTCACGTAGGACTACAAATTCGCCGAGGTACACAAAACCACGGATATCGACACGAGCGGTGCACCTGCCGGCGGGGATAATCAGGTGACCCCCAGCAGTGCGAATGCTAGGCTCCGACCACTCCGTCAATACTTTATTCAGTTGTAAGGCAAGGGACAGGCACATGACAGAATAGTCGGCACCAGTATCCAGCAAAGCGGTCACGTCCATTCCGTCAATTTTGACGCAAGAGTCGGAGGTAGCGCGTCGGATGCTGTCGCTACTCACTCCCGGAGAAACATCGTTGCGTGGCAGTGGCAGAGGAGGATCTTCACAAGTCCCGGCATCAGCGGCCTTGCCTCCAGAGGCCGCTGGAATCAGTTTTCCCGGCGTGGACTGGGAGAACGTCGTCCGGAGTAGCCTGCGGCTTGACGGGGGCTTCGAGAACGATAGCGTCTCGGCGACGGTGATCGAGCCTCCTGGCGGCCTGACGTGATGTGGTTCTGGCGCGATGACAGATGGAAGGCGATCCCCTGCGGTCGTTCCCCGTTCTGAGGACACGGGTCATCCGGCGCGAAACCGCGCAGGCCCACGCGGCGGTATGGGCACGCCCTGTAGAGGTGACCCGCCTCGCCACAGTGATAGCAGAGGGGCCGACGATCCGGGGCACGCCACACTTCACACTTTCGCAGTCGCTGGTAGGCTGGCAGAGCGTCACCATGAGGGGAGCTCGACGAGAGCACAGCTGGAGTCGCGGCAGTGACGTCGTATCCAGGGGCCTGGCGCAGGACGGACGCATACGTAGGCCTTGCATCATGCTGGCGAGGAACCTCGGAAATCTGGTGCTGTTGTGCTGCCAGGCGCACCTCGTTCCGGACGACATCGCTCAGTGGCGTGAAAGATGGCGTCTCGGACGGCGTACGGAAGGCCTGCAGTTCCTCTCTGACGACAGTTCGGACCAGCTCGCGTAGAAAGGCCGCGTCAATACCGGGAGGCATGGAGATGGGATCAGGCCCGAAGGTGTTGACGTCGCGATTGTACTGGCGGGCTCGCTGTTCCAGCGTCTTCTCCATAGTGGCCGCCTCGGTGAGGAACTCTGCCACATTGCTTGGTGGGCTGCGCACGAGTTCTGCGAAGAGCTCTTGCTTGACGCCCCGCATGAGGTGGCGAAGCTTCTTGTCCTCCGTCATGTTGGGATCCGCGCGCTTAAAAAAGGCGGGTCATGTCCTCGTAGTACATGCGTAAACTCTCGTTGTGGCGCTGGTTGCGCGAGTGTAACGCAGCTTCTGCTCGCTCTCGACGGTCTGCATACGGAAAAGTGGCTTTTATATTGCTGCAGAAAGCTTCCCAGGACGTAAACGAAGCTTCATGGTTTTCGAACCATGTCCGAGCCGACTCTTCAAGCGCAAAATAGACATTGTGGAGCTTACGGTCATCGCTCCAGCCGTGGTAACGGGCAGCATGTTTGAAGATTTCGAGCCAATCCTCGGCGTCCTCGTACACGTCGCCATGAAACGACGGGGGCGTTCGTGGCTGATGAAAGAGGATGTGCGCCGGGAGCATGGTCTCAGTTGCCATCGCAGCTGCTGCCTCCGAAGACCGGGGTTGCGTCGCCCTGGTTGCAGCCGGAAGGAGTCCGAATTCAGGGGACGCTCCACGGAGGCGGCGGCCGCGGCGCTGGTGAACTGGGGTGAGATCCGTATTGGTCGGTAGCCTACGCGGGTCTGGAAGCGAACCCAGCACCTCCACCAGATTTGTCACGAATATTACACGGCACACCGTTCGATACACAAGAACTGTTCCAGTCTGCCGAGCGGTCACCAGCAAGAAGGCGAGGCACTTCTTCCTCGTCACAAGCGAGATCGCGGAGCACTTCTTCTTCGTCCACTTTTGAGCTGTATCAATATATTCCTATATTCTTTGCGGAATTTTTGGGTCTTGGAATGACCCTGCAAACAATTACATATCATGTATCAGACGTTATCATCTTGGCTGATTTTTTGTGAGTTTAGTCTGTCTTTAAACTCCGGGAAAATATTTTTTAGCCGTTTTTTGTGATTTTTTGTCCCATCCACTTCAAATGCGGCCCGTTTTGTCTGTGTTCCTGGCCATGCCGGTATTCATTCAAACGAGGCGGCTGATTACTTGCCAACGTAAGCTCTTGACTGGTCAGGGACACATACCGTCCCGAATTTCAGTCTGCTGGCAATTTCCTGGTTTCAGTGGTTCCAAGACATATCAGCCAGGTTACGTGAGCCCTTACTAAATACCACTGATTTTCAGCACTTAGCATATAATTGCAACGACCGTTCTTGTAAAACCAGGCTTTGTAAGTTATCAATTACGCGGTTGAGGCGCTGAATTCCCACTTTAAATTTATATCTATGTAGATGTGAATCATATGGGGGCGTTGAGTCTGTAGACCATTTCTTCCTCTACTGTCCGAAGTTCGCACTTCAGAGAAAGATTTACCTGAAGGTCCCCCTCTCCAGGTTAGCGCTTCCGTTAGCTCCGCCAATGTTAATATCGTTCGGTACGAGCGTCGGCGGATTTGCATTGGGTTAAATTTGTGGGATCTTCCAAGATTACAGAATTGCAACTGGTAGGTTGATCTGCAAATTCTTTTAAAATTGTTGTGCTTTTTTTTCCTTTTTAGCAAAATGTTCTTTATTACTGAAATTTAAATATTGTTCTGTTGCTTTTTATCGATACATTTTCCAAAATTCACGCTTGGCACTAATATTTTGCCGTATTCGCATATGTAACTTTCCTTGCTCATGCCACTACACCTTTAACAATCCCTCCATGTGGGTATGTGCCATGTCTTAAGAGGAAGAAGAAGAAGACAGCGCGTCGACTCGTCTTCGTTTGCACTCAAAAAAATTCTCCGGTTGTTATTCGCCCATCCCAAAGGCTCAGACACTGTAAGAGTGTTACTGAGACGAATGCCGTTCAATCATCCTTGTGGCCACACGCACTGGCGCCATGTGTGAAGGCAGGACATACTGCTCCAACAGAGGTAGCCACATTTCCCATATAGTCAGAGTTGGCGCCCACGTCGTGGAAGGTATCGTCGAGTATTTTCTGCTCTCGTATGTACGTGGTGAAGCGGAGAGTACGTTCCAGAAATGGGAAGCTATGGACGAGGCCATGTGGTGGGACTTGCTGTTCGCACTTGGACAAGGGGCTTCGACGTCCAGACACAGCCGCAACGCCAGTGCGCCCCATTTTGGCAGCCGTCAGCTCGCCAGGTGCAACCTACACGATTGGAACAGCACAAGTCGTCGGTTCAATGTCTTTGAGGTAGGTAAGAATAATCTGGTTTTATGCCCCTTGAAACAAAAAGCGGCGGCTGCAATCAGGTTCACTCAAATTCTCTTCCTTATATAACTTTTGGGAAATAATGCGCGTGTAATGCACTGCTGACCGCATTTGGCCCGTAATAGGTAATAATAAAATAAGAAAAACAAATTGCTGCTCCAGAGGTATGCATTTTCTTTTTTTTTGGAAGAGTTCAATGTAAGTATATTTCTAGAGATGCAATTACTGTTTTTTGGTAGCAGGTGATGTAAACCGCGGGGCGACCGATATGTATCGCGTTAATCGTCCGCCGGGTGATAACGAATGGTCATTATCTCTACTAGGTATCGTTTGTACTGCCCCTTCACCGGTGCGGTCATTTTCGTTTAAAAGAAACCCATGACCTAAACTCTTTAAGCCTTCTGTATGCTAATCGCATTTACCGCCAGGTAACAAATTTCCTTGGCGCACTACGGCATCTGGATTACCAGCTGCTCAGGAATGGTTTTTCTCAGATTGTCTCCTACGTCTTCCCTTAAGAAATACACCCTTTCGACCACTGGACTGACATGTAATCGAGAGGAAACTACCTACTACTGTACAGCGAGCATAGTTGAAGTAGTGTCTGGCCTTCTCGAGCTGTGCTACTTTGTTGCATGCAAATCGGTCGCTTGTTTCTCTACCGCGCAGGTTCTGTTCAGCGGCGTGTTAAGTGTGACCGTTGCCGACATCACAGCGCGCGTGTCGGGCCTGACACCTGTTTTGACCTGCCCAGTAGTGCAACTTTTAACCATAGCCGGTCTGTCCATCCTTCAACTGCCTCGCACATCTGCCTCATGGCACCTTGTACTGACGACGAGCGTCAATATTTTGGAAGTGATCAGCGCGGTAAGTGATTAAACTCGCAAGTGCGTACGGCGAATAGGCTTGCGCTCGGGCACTACAAGCTTGTTTCATGAGTTCTCTTTTCTTTCTGAGCAAGGTCTTTAAGCATATGCGCTGAAATTTGCCCAAGCTGGGATGTACTCTTGTACCTGCCGAATGCGCAGCGCTTTTCTGGTGCTTCACGACGAACATATATGTAAAGTAACTGAAAAAGCCCTATACGTTTCCTTTACCCCAATAGCTTCTGTGTCAGACCGTTGTCAACAACAAGGGCAGAATACCGTCTGCTTTCTCTCTGATCTTATGCTTCCAGTAGGCTGCGGAGATTTAGAAAAGGTAGTCAAAATTTGAAGCCTGGGGTCTATTTTTTGTTTATTGAATCCCACAATGTTACATTTAAGCTTTCACGAAGCTTACTCCAAGAACGGAAGAAGATATTGGCCGCCCCAACGTTAATTCCACTCTTTTTGAGCTACACCGTGCTCGAAGTACGTAGTTTGTGCGGAAAAAATGAAGCCACTGTACGCTTCGAAAGCGGGACATTTTCGATCCTGGAGCTGGAACAACGGCGTGTTTCACGTAACTTGAACCAGGATTTAGTTTACTTTGGTTTGGTTTATTGGGGTTTAACGTCCCAAAGCGACTCAGGCTATGAGGGACGCTGTAGTGAAGGGCTCCGGAAATTTCGACCACGTGGGGTTTTTTAACGTGCACTGACATCGCACAGCACACGGACCTCTAGAATTAGCTAGGTGAAACCAAAGGCATATATTTTTCTGTCGTGTGACGCTGCTCGCACCATTTTTATTTAACGTTAAGCAAATTAGATACTGAGCTAAGGTCAGTTATGCAAAAATTTTATTGTTCATCTTATGCTCACGTGCGTTTCAATAAGTTGAAAAGAGGGTGACGAAAGAACCGGTCCAGTTTTTTGTCGTAATGTATCTTCTACGTGGTACTTTTTTGCGTCATTTAAAGAAAGCCCGCAAAATCTGAGAAAAAAAAATGTCATTGGGCTGTTGCGATTGTGCATAGTAGTTTTGCCAGGAGCGTTATGAATGAACGAAGCCTGCGCGCTCACTGTCTCGAGATGAGTGGGCGACGCCGCTGGCAGCATTACCTTGAAAGTGCGTCAGCACATTCTTCCAAAACACGGGAAGCGTGCAGCACGATTTGCGGTAAGTGATTGGCAGGCCAGTGGCCACCGACAGCCAATTCAGGCGGGGCTTCTATGGAGAAATCGTGCGGACGAAGCTCAAAACAACTGAAAGCATTCAAGTCGGGAATTACTCGATAGGCTGTTTTTTTTTTATCATTTTGCAGCCTGTTGAACTGAGTGGCGGCCGTTCATTTAGGCACAGTAAGCGCGGACATTTCGTTCGTTCAAAACACGTTTTGGAGCGCTGGAATATAGTAACGCACGACTACGGTCACGTAGTTTTTTTCTTCATATTTCCCGGCCTTTCTTAAAATAGGCGAACAAAGGCCCACGCATGAGGTACGTAGCTAACAAAAACTGGATCGTTGGTTCTTAATCCCCTCTACAGGTTAACGAAACGCACGTGACGATAAAGTGAATGTTTGAAATTTGGAGTAGTTAATTTTATCTAAGTGACTAATAATTGGAAATTTAAAAATATTGTTAGGAGCGCCACAATCGAAAAGACAATGTCGTTTGTTTAACCCTGCTTCTGCGCTCCACTTTTTTAAAATTCTTGGTTCAAGTTATGTGAGGCGCCCTGTATACTCGTTATTTAAAGAGCAATATTGATGTGTTAATATAAAGGGATCTTCGCATATCAAGTGAGTATGAAGAACGTTGAAGAGCTTCCTATAACACCAAGAAATTTTATGTCAATGCCTTTTTGTTTTCTTTTCAAACTTGATAGGAAGAACGCGAGAACTCATAAGTGACATAAGAGCGACTGCGTTATATCATCTTCTAATGAGCGATTTTGTCCCAGTGAGGAATGTTTAATAAAAATGTCTTCGTTGCAATACGTCTTTAGTGTTTGGGGTCCGCCGGGGAAAGTTGCTTATGTGGCGTGGGGTAGAGATCGAAGTCTATTTAGGTGGAGGGTCTCTACAGCGCATTTACCCAACATTATACGCGGATGATGTGGTTGTGTTTCCATATTCATACACATTAGAATGAGATGCACAGCTAAACCCGACCACTTAAAGCCACCAAATGCGGCTCCGGAGCAGTGGGTGATGACTGTGGCCAGCGGCAGCCTGGAAGACCAGGAGTCTCTAGTCACCATCGCCAAAGCTTCGGTGAAAGCTACTGGAGTCCTGGATGGAGGACCCCACACACAATCAGCCCTGCTTTCCTTTTTTCATAATAAATATTTATTCTATCTTTCTGTTCATTAAGATCCCCTGAGCCTTCTATTCTCTCTTTACATCAGGTATTCCTGCTAAAGAGTCGGCCATGCGGTCCCGCGGTGGTTTTCGGAAGAGCAGCTATAATTTTGGCCACTTCCCTGGCACAGATGACTGAATACAACAGCGTCACAGTAGAGCCTTTCGGACGCACGACCGACCTCTTTCTGGCGTTGGGTTTTTTGTCCCTCTCGGTTCTATTCCTCAGGGAGTCGCAGCAGAGCTGGCAAAGCATGTAAGTTGCCGATGAGCCCTTCAAATTTAGTTCGCTGATGGCACAAGAATTTTGATTGTGCGCAAGATTTTGTGAATGGCGCTACGCACTAATAGTAATAAAATATATATGTAGATAGCAGCTAGGTGCTGTTTTTCGCTCACATGAAAAAAAAATATTTCGACTACACTGCTAGGCTACGTACTGTCAGAAAATGACGCACAGTTCTCATAGGATATATTGTTATCATTTCTTTACAAAAATTAGTAACGTATTCCTATGCTTGATTGAAGTAGCACTCATACTTTCCTCTGGATTTCTAGGGATAGTTAAAAATAAACACAATATTTCATTTCACCCCTCGGCTAGCAATGAATTAAAGATCTATGCACCAGGCTACTATGAAAAACAAAATTTCACTTACACGCAGCGCCGCTGAGTAAAGCAGCAAGGTGGAATAACGCGCCGCGAGAAAGCGACGCCGGAGTTCATCTTTTCTTGCATATACTTATTTAGCTCTCCCTGAGAGAGATTGGTCATGCGGAGTTGGGTGGCTGCTCTATTGCTGCCTCACAAGCGCCAAGTAGTATGATCGCGTAGTGCACTAGTTTTGAGTGGAAACAGGTTTAACAGTACACAACCTTGGGCAGATCACGAGAGAATAATGCAGAGGAATTTAGAAATTATTTTTTCTGCACATGAGGGATGTATCCGTACTCACTTCGTCACTCTAGGCAACGGCATAATGTGACAGTTACCTCTTTTAGCCCTCGTAACAATTACCTTTTTCCAAGAACAGTAACGGATTGGAATCGGCTTACCAACTACGAAATTTTAAAGCAATCTGTGGCATCATTTACTAGAAGTCTAAATTTTCGGTAATTTCTGCTTTCCTGTTGCATTTCGTTGTACTTGATCATCACGTTTAAATATTTTTGTTCCTGACTGGTTGTAATAGTTGCACTACGTATTATTTTCTCTGTTTATTGCCGATGTGTGGTCGTTCATTTTTGTGACTTTTGTACCTTAGCTTTGAAACATGTACTTGTAATTTTCCTTTTTCGTATTCGTGTACCCGCCCTGCTGAAATCCCTTGTGAGATTGCAGTATTCAAAAATAAATAAAGAAAGTAAATAAATTATGCAATTTTCATGCGATCACTTCAGCATATTAGCCTGCTCGGATTAAGCTGCTCTGAACTTTATTTTTTTTATTTTCGCGATAAGGCTGCGACAAACACACGAAGTTAGCTAGCCGAAAAATTACTCTATTCAGGAGAGTCAGCGTCTGTTGCGGGAAAAGTAACCGCCACGCCAGGAAAAATATGTTGGTCTGTTTTAGCCGGAAAGAACCTGATAGCCTTCAAATCGCGCTAGACTGGATTTGCATTGAGGGGGTCTCTAATGATATGGCATTGTACTCTTCAGGGTAGGTTAAGCTTCTTCCACGTTTTCCGCACAATGATTTGAGTATTCCCCTGGCATAGATGAGCACTGCGTCTGGATCAGATGCCGTCAAACTCTGCGAGTTTTTGGGCAATGCAGAAGCACACGCCCTCTATTTATGTTGTGTGCCAGATCGTATGTTTGCACCGCTGAGTACAGAAGTCTGATCACTGGCCAAAAAGTGGAAGCCTCTGCCTTTTCGAGAGTTACTGTCATTATTATGGTTTGAGAATGCATTTCGCTATTTATAGCATGCATTTCATTTATTCTGTGCTTTCGTTGCCGCTTAACAGTTCGATCAAGGAGAAACAACGCTTCCAGTCACCTAATGGAAAACGAGCCCAAAAGGCTCGACAACCGCAGGAAATTCCGTCAAATAACAACCACAGTGAGAGATCGCCTCGTGAAGTTCAGGTCCGAAAATCAACAACTTCAAGCCGGTTCCACCGAAAAAAAGGTACCTGCAGTTCGAAGAATGAAGAATCTGCCCCGGCCTACAATACTGCAAGAAGGTCAACGCGTATACGCCGACCGGTCATCCGGTTTGACGCGAGCGCCTTCAAGTGAACTGACTTTTTTACTTTATTTTTGTCCTCCGAATGTGAATAAGTTTGTTACCTTTGTTTTATGGTCGTTTCAGTCTAAATACTCATTCTCGTTACCATTACATATATGAAATATCTTCAGTGCCGTGGCGCCTGCGGAAAGTAGAGAAGTGACCGTCTCTTTCATTTTCTTAAAAAAATTCACACAAAACAAGACGATTGCTGAAGCGTGCCTGCCCCATCGTAGATTCGTTTTGTTAGGCAATTTTAAAATGCATTGAAGATAGCCTTCTGCCACGCTTGCAACGGCATCCAGCGTATGAACTAAGTCACTCTGCACTTCATGGTTATGTGGCACTTCTCTGACCGGAATTCAACGAAGGAAAGACGATTATGCGCTCTTCTTTTCGTAGATGTTTTTTTCTCGATCATTTTCTTTCTGCAGGATGCACTAATCTCAGGAGTGTAAGATCGTCTTAGACAAGAGTTGGTAGCCACGAAATAATTAAATCATTAGGGACTCAACAAGGACTCAACGTTTATTTGTCGCACACATTACGTGCACTTTTCGCCCTCTACCAACCTGTGTTTTACCGGACTCACACTATTTTCTATCAGTCTTTAAATCTATATATAAAGGCTTTACCCTTGTTAAATATCCTCGAATTATGTCATCCTGCAACTACTTAAGTTTCCTGAATTAAAAAAAAGACTAGTATTTATTCCCTATTTTATGTATTTATTAGATTCCCACATAACTAGTTAGGCAACAATGTACGGTGGCTTTTGTTATCACGGTTCCTGCGATAGGAAATTCAGTACAAGCGCCCCTACATACTGTTCGTTACATCAGGTGTTATTCTGTAGGAAAATAAACAATAAAAAATATTTCATCTTTAAAGCTGCCTCTCCTCTGTTACTTATCTTCGAGTACCACCCAAGAATTGTACTTCCTTTGCGCCAGTATGTCACCATTCCTTTCGTGTTTTCTCGGATTCGTTCATTTTAAATTCATGTTCACCCTAGGTGTTCATTGTGTTCCCACTCATGTCCATGATAATTTGTAAAGTTGTATATGCATGTGAAATCTTTAAAATAAAATCAAAACTTTCTATCAAACATCACTTACTCTTTGTCCTTGAATGAAGATTTTGAAGTAGCTGGCGGCGACTAACCGGTTTGTTATTGTTTATCCTCTCGTACTGTAGACTGTCCTAACATACGAGAGTAAATTCGCAAGGCAAATGCAATCCTGTACTTTTGTTGTTCCTTGCAATGTCCGAATGCCGCAAGCACCCTTTACCGAATCATTTAAGAAGAACCACTCATACTGAATCACTTCCACAATGTAAAGTTCGAGGACTGAATGTTATAAAATTCAGTAAAAATGTTTGCATTTATTTTAAAATCAAGAGCTTCCCTTCCATACGGGTCTTCTTTCAGGTTACCTCTAGTTTAACACAGTACACTGTGGGGCCATTTGGTCATACATAATCTGAACGAACAAACGTAGCGTTTAAACAGGACACAGAAATATGAGGACAGGACGGGGCTACAACTTACAACTGAATGAAATCGATAAACGAAACTTGGCCAATGAAAAACTCGCATTTTTGCAGCGTTAGACATACCAAGTGTTTTGCCTAAGAGTATCTGCAAATTTTTAAAATAGTCTTTTTGAGTTAGAAGATCGCTTTTTTTTGGGACACCATTGTAAGCTGTGTAATCCATCAGAGTGCAGCTAAGACGGACTAATTATCAGGCTGGTAAACTAATATATAGTAGGTAACTTTTTAACTGCTACTCGTAGGCTCCTTAATTTTAGAGAGCCGTGTAAAGTAACAGCCATACCAGTTTTTATAATCTCAAAAACGCTGTACCCGCAGTCCTGTGGCCGAACAAATTTTAGCTAAATCGCGCGAAAATACATGGGCTTTCCAGAAACTTACAGGCAAATCAACCTCTCCAGTGCATGTAACTCAACGAAATAGCCAAAATTTGTGGGCCGCAGCTCTACAGGTGACAGCGTTTTCAAAATTCTAAAAAGTTATGCATATTGCTTACGATGGTCTACACTCCTCAAAATAGTTAAGGAGCCTAACTGTAATAGTTGAAAAGTTAACTATTTGATATTAATTAACCAGCCTGCTAGTAAACACGTTTTAGCTGTATTCTGATGTACACAGGGCAAAACACATGCACAGAATGACCGAACTGTGTGTCCCGCAGCTCCCAAAGCCGCTGCGGCCAGGAAGGCAAAAAAATGATCATGAAATCCTATGTGTTTAACTGTACATGCTTAGCTCCAAACCCTTTTTAATTAAATGTTACCTCTACATATCGCCCGTTCTTCCCAAAACACGTCATAAACGTGTTCTAGACAAGCCTTTTGCCCTCTGTACTGCACCGCTGACAGTGCTATGGCGGAAAAGGGGTCTTGTAACTCAAAAAGCACATTGGCGCGTGCTGATGGGAGCGCGCCGACGATGAAGACGAAGTGTGCGTGTGTCGGTGGACGAAGAAGTGTGTGTGTGGTTCGGACAGCCATCTTGTGAGTTCACTGTTGTGCGCTCAACTTCACCTTCACAGCAGACAATGGCGGCGACGAGTTCGCAAAGGGAAAGTCAAAGCGCTCTCGGATGCCTGTGGTTCGGTTTGATCCCAACGGTTTCAGCTAACTACCCTTACTACCATTTTATTTAACTCACGATATTCAATAGACAACCGACGGTCTTTAAGAGTAACGGACTGGATTCCAAGAGAACGCAAGCCTAGCAGGGGGTGGCAGAAAGCTAGGTGGGCGGATGGGAGGAAGAATTTTGCGGGAGTAATGCTTCCGCAGCTGGCACAGGCCAGTGTTAATTGGGGAGACATGGCAAAGAGGCCTTTGTCCTGCCGTGGGCATAACACAGCCAGTTGATGGACTGTTCCCCTTGCTTGTCGTGTTTACAACCGACTTGCTGCACTAATTCTACGCAAACAGCACGTTTTAAAGCGGAAATGCTCTGTAGGCAGTGATCCATCCCACATACAAGACACTGCTTTATTCTCCACACAACCTCTTTGTGCCGACAGAAGCTTGCTAGTAGTAATAGTGTTGATCTGATGGCGACAGGTGGCTAAGCTCAGGAGCACGTACCGTGCGAGGAAAAGCCGTCCAAGGAACAATGCGGGTAATGTTCAAAACTGCATACCTTTGCATAAGTGTTTTTTTTTTCGTTACTATAAATATCACTCCCAGAGCTTAACTATGACCGCAGCACTGCTACTTTCGCTAACAGCGCGAACAGTGTCCGGGAAGTTTAGCCATTGTGCAAGTTCAGCCTGGAATGAAGCACGTGAGTATGTGGAGCGGCAAGACGGCTGAAAACACCGTATTCTATGTGCATGATCGAGGAATAAAATACAGTGGCATTACCGGGCTGCCCAATGCCGTCAGGTTCAGGGGCACGGATATTAGTTTGGTCTATAGAGAACCTTAAATGGCTCTGGTTTAATTTTATGCACCAAGGCCTGCAGCAAGTCCAGCTCTGCGGATCACAGACTGTTAGCCAATTTACTGCATAGCAAATACGTACAAGCGCTCAAGAAAATGCACAAAGGAGAGTTGGACAACACGCGCTCTTACCTGCCATTGAAGGTTTATTGGCACAAAAGTACATTAAATACACCTTGCTGCATTACTTCTAATGATAGCACAAGCGACATTAAGTGGCTGCACACAAAAAACTTTGTTTCTTTGGTACTAACAAACGAAGATTTTTTGTGTGCAACCACTTAATGTCGACATTGCTTTCGTTAGAAGTCATGCAGAAAGGCGTATTTAAAACGTGCTTTCGTGTCCATAAACCTTGAATTGGAAGTCAGCGCTCATGTTGTCTGAGGCTTTCTTTGTCCATTTTCTTGGCGGTTCTACGTGTTTGCTTAAAATTCAGAAAACAACCTCAAATAACAATATCTAAGCAAGCGAATAACTCTCTTATCCCGCACGATTACTCGTGTTTGTCTTAGCATCATAGTAATTCAACGCACACCCTAGCAAGACAAACGTTGCCGTACTTTCTCAGAGCGTAAACCACGGCGTTCTCCCGATTCCTCTGGGGTAAGAGCAAGCTTTGGCGGCATCTTGGTAAATTTTTTATTAACCAAGGCGGACATAATCGGGAACGATGTTCCCGGTAAGAAGCGGACACTGCCAATGTTGCACACTGGACTCGACAAGTCAGTGAATGATTTGTTCTCAATTTCCCCTGAACTGCTTCACCTAGGAAGCTCCTCAGATCCGCCCAGTTTGAAACCCTCTTGGGGACGGCCGTCGGTCACATGAAGGAAAGGCAAAGGCAAGCCCATCTCGTTTAGGGCGATATCTACTGCATGGACAAATAAGGCAAAGCAATAAATAATAAGGAACTGTTGGCAGTTTAGAAAAATTGGAAAAGAAATGTGATGGCAAACATGAGTGTCATTTCCCTCAAATAAAATGTGTGCACAAACTTCTTTTATTCAGAGGAACACGAGAGAAGGGTCAAGAATTGACAGCAACTAAGTGTCATCCCAATTTTTGGAGGGCCATTCACCCAGCCTGGATATGCGCTAGTCCTGCCGCGGTCAACAATACGATGCTTTTTTTTAATATGCATGTTTGGTTAATTATTTTATTATTCTTATTTTATTCATAAAGAACGCCAGTTGAGGAGACGCAGGAAAATAAATATGAGGGTCGTTGTGATATGCATATGACGGAAGCTAACTCTCAATGGCACAAGGAGCATATCAAAATGTTTATATTTTTGTATTGTGGTGCAGATCAGTCCGAAATTAGCGGTGTAGCTATATTAATGATGAAAAAAATTGATAGAAAGTAGAAAAAAAAACAGCATACCGTGAGTGGGATCCCATCAACGACCTCCGAAATTCGCGTCCTCTAATTGCTCACCTGCGCTAGAGGCTATCTATTCTTCTGCTTCTGAGAGGGTATTTATGCTGCGAGTAACCTTACGTAGAGACTGCTCAACAGAGGGACCACCCTCGTGCGTAGCTGTGCACGTGGCACGTCCTGTATGTCCGCGAGTGTCACGTGGCGCGTGATTGAAGGACAAAACTTTCGTTCAGTGAGCGCTTAAGGAGTGTTCTTCATCCCTTTTACACCAGGACGATTCTCAGAATCTTTGCCTGTGCATTTATCTGAATCCTCGAAATGCTAAGTGCCCTCTTGTAGAGCGAGCGCAGAGTACTCCACGACTTCAGCTGTAACGCACGCTCTAAACACACAGGCCTGAGCTAAGAACAAAGCAGTGGCAAAAAACATCGGCCAAGGCTTGAACTTTGCAGCGCAACAATGAAAATAGATGCAAGTAGGACTAAAGACAAAAAAAACGGTAAATAGAGTCGCGAACAGAACAAAAGCCGGTGAAGACCGGCAGGTAGAGTTAGGCCCATTAATACAGGCAAGCGTAGTCTTAGGGGCATTATGATGGGATAACAGAGTGCCGCATTTTTTAATGTCTGGAACTGAAATTGATTTTTGGAGTAGTGCCCACTGCATGTCATAAAGGACAGAGCCCACCTTATGCCAAAATAGCTTTTACTAATTTTTGTGCACAGCCTGTATTCATGGGGCTTTTTTGCAGTGCTCGTTAGACAGGATTAGGGTGCCGCTCTCTGTAGAGATTTTAATTCACTCATGCACATTTAAAAACCACCGAAAACATCTAAACACAGTGGCTGAGTGTAGCCGTATACCATATATTGGATACCATTAGTTGCGAATTTCGAATCATATGGTATACTGCATTAGGGATTCTTTTTTAACAGCAGTAAAAAAATGCCTATATCGAAGGAGAAAGTTTGAGAAGGTATTCTGAATATCTACGTTTCACGTAGTTCGGGAATCTCATCTGCATACTTTATTCTAACACAAACTAAAAGTTATCTTCCTCATTACTAAGCTCGGTGTGACGGTCAGGACTGCTCCATACGCGCGTGCGAGCTGTCTACATTTCTTTTATGCGAAGCATATTACTAGAGCTACACTACAGCCCGTCGAGCGCGGCGGTGGAGCTACCACCGTGACCACGTGACACCACGTGACAACATGACGTCACAGCAGAGGAGAGATGGGCTGCCGGCTCGCGCGGTCGGCCGCGGCGGTGGAGGCTCCACATCAGAGGCACGGCGGCTGACCACATGACATGACGTCACAGCAGAGGAGAGATGGGCTGCCGGCTCGCGCGGTCGGCCGCGGCGGTGGAGGCTCCACATCAGAGGCACGGCGGCTGACCACATGACATGACGTCACAGCAGAGGAGAGATGGGCTGCCGGCTCGCGCGGTCGGCCGCGGCGGTGGAGGCTCCACATCAGAGGCGCTGCATGCTGCTGCTGGGGGTACATCAATACAGTCTATAGGGAATGGTGGCGGTGGTGGAATGACTAAGGGTGTTTCCAATGTACTTTCCATGGGTGCCAAGAATGCTGTTGTAGCCGGTGCTGGGGCAGCGGTTGTACACTCTGCATTGAATTCACCGATGATCCCGTATATAGCTGCCACGGCAATCCTTGCTACACTTCTAGTGGTTGTATTAAAATGACCAATTATTCAACCAAGGAAAGCCATGTATTACCAAGCCTAGCCATCAATATGCTTCGCATCAGACTAGGCTTAACCTTAGCTAAGCCTCAGCCATTTTTTTCCTTTGGCCTTTTATCGCGTTCAGAAACTTCAAAAGGGTATGAACCACGTAGGCACGAGCAGTTACTATAATGGGGGTAATATTTATGTGAATAAAATAAAAAAAAATGTGCGAACAAGTTTAAGAACGAAGTCCTCAGCATCGTGCACAAATAAAATATCTTTCCATCGAACCTAAAACGCAGCTCTTAAGTATTACGCTGTGTAGGTACGATTTAGTTTTCTGTTAGTTCTTGTGAATTATGTTCTGTTTTGATACTTATATACCCAGTGTTTGCCTCTTGTTGCTGAAATCCTTTTTGATACTGTAACCCCCCTCACACAATGCCCGTTCGGGCCTGCGGGGTTCAATAAATAAATAAATAAATAAATAAATAAATAAATAAATAAATATTGCGCCAAAGCTTTGAAGCGCCCCGTGGGCTTTTTCACTCGGTTGCTCTCCTTCCGATGATTGTGCTGGAAGTTTTTCACCAACTAGCTTCTCATGTTGATAAGAAGACGCAGGAATTAGAAGGTCTCCCTGGTAGAATCAGTGTGGTTTGGAATCTTTTAATTTGTTGACACGCATGCTGGAAGAGCGCAGAATTCATGATATTTTTATGCGCCGCTGATTATATGCACTTCGATTGATTGCTTTTCAAAACGTAGCGATGAAGACGACAACGAACAATCAAGCTGAAGAAGAGAAAGAAGAAGATCCCTCGTAGCAGCTCCACTTGAACAAGCTCTTTTTCAAGGCAAAAGTATCCGAAGAGACCAGGGTGAGGTCACGAAGACTTTCCTCGTGCTTTTATTTCTGTCGTCATGCACAATGAGTCAACGTGCATGGAGAGGGGGGCATTCGAATCAGTCACTAGCCGGTTGAAGAGCATTGCTGACATCTGTGGCTATGTAGCAGAGGTCGGACTTAACGCTGTGGTGTTCCCCAGCATGGTCGCATGGGTTCCAACTGATATGCCGAAGACAATTTCCGGCGTACTGGACCATCTTTTGGAAGCTGTTCTCCCACGTTCTGATGGGAGCTTGTCGACAAAGCAATGGACCAACAAAAGCACGCAACGTCTTCTCGACAAACTAACAGTGCAGTGCCGGTCACGAGGCGACCAAATGTTCAGCCGTGAAGCCCATATTTCACAAGTAAGTCCTTTATGTTTGCGTATGATTCTTGAGAGCAGTTTACAACGAAGACACCAAAGATAAGCTCAGTTGGATGCCGTTCTACATTCCTGGAGTTCTCAGGTTAGTAAAATCCGCCGCGGTGGCTCAGTGGTTATAGTGCTCGGCTGCTGACCCGAAAGAGGGTTCGACCCCGGCCGCGGCGTTTGAATTTCTTTGGAGGAGAAATTCTAGAGGCCCGTGTACTGTGCGATGTCAGTGAACGTTAAAGAACCCCAGGTGGTCGAAATTTCTGGAGCCCTCCACTACGGCGTCTCTCATAGCCTTAGTCGCTTTGGGATTATAAACCCCATAAACTAAACCAAACCAAACCATCATGTTAGTAAACGTCAGCTCCAGGGTCTCCCATTCCGCACTAGGTACACTGAAACCACCGGCAGATATGAAAGAGTTCTTTCTCTAAGGATATGGTTTCATATATTATCAAGCACTTTATTGCGCATCGGGAGCGGCCGCCTTTCCAAGGCTGCCACAGGACTGTCCCCGCGGATCATTTTGCGCAGGGAACAGCAGGCCGCCATGAAAGTTTATTGACCAAGCGTTTTTCATCACTACCTTTAAGCCAACGGCTGGTCAATGGTCACGAAATAGCTCGGCCCTGTACTTAACACGCCACCTTTGTATCGGATTCGTTCTTAATCTCAGGGATCGAGCTACCGCCCGAAGCTCCACATCGTTGCTTCAAACGTTATTGCTTTTTTTTACGCTTGCTTTAAAAAAAATCGTTTTATTTGCCTATGTTTTCTGGAAGACGAAGTATAGCATCCCGCTCCGTTCATAATGATACCCTTCATAGTTGGAGGAAATAAGTGCATTGAGAATGAAACGAGCGTTCGTGCTATTCATAACGCAGTTTTCGACTAGAATGTTTTAAGTTTTGCGCCTTGTTGGGAATGCAGTTTCTCACTTTCAACCTCCGACACCTTTTGCCACCGTTATGGCAAGAATTTAACACCAATACTTAAGTCGTCGCCCCCATTTCCTGCCAGATTACTACACATCCAACGGCACATCATGGAGCCTTTCCAATTCCCTGCCCACGAGGATAGCAATCTAACCGGCTACTGGATCATAGCGGAAAATACCACTTGCGTCTTACTATACCGCCTTTATAGTCCACTCATTTACTTCGATGAATGTCCCATGGGTTACAAACCTTGTTAAAAGTATTGTCAAAGCAGCCATTTTGGATAGATTTCCTTGCTAGCATTCATAGCCTTCTATCGCGATACGTGCGGCAGGGTGTGCTTATGAGCGGCATTTGCTTGGCTGAGTCGTACTCCGGATCGGAAATTATGAGAGAGTCAGGCGGAAAATATGGCAAAAAATTTCAATTCCGCTCTTCTGAAGGCAAAATTTTGTGTAGTAGAGCTTTCGTCAGTCGGTTGAGACAAATACTGGAGTCAAAACTACAGGATGTCGATATGCAAGTTATTAGAATTTGCAATCTTTCTAAGACCATTATGCGCTATGTGATGCTTAGGCTTGCCTACCTTCCATTTTTTAAAGCGTTTCTGGGTAGTCGCAAACCTAAAAAATCTCTTAGGTTAGCTCACTTCCTTACGGTTAGTATCTGCAGTATCACGATAGCACCGCAGACAAATCGTTAATGCTTTTCGTCTTTAGACAGTGCTATCACGTGCTGTCATCTTTTTTTTCAGGCGGTGCTGCCGAAAATTTGGCTGTTTGATCCAGCCGCTACCTTGGCAAGAGGAATACCAGCTTTTGCTGGAGCTGTCGCCCCGACGATCGATCGGCTGATGAGCATCGCGGCTGAAAGGTCCCTACTGCCACACGATCTCTTTCTGGCGGCTTGTCTTCTCTTGTTCATGCTCTTCTTCCTGATAAAGTTTCTCAAGAATAGACAAAAGAGGCAAGTTTAAGAAAAAAATTTGAAATTTGACTGGTTGGGAGGGCGCAATGATTGCCTTACGTTTAGAAAAAGAACAAGAGGGAGCAGCTAAGACAGAGAAAGATAGAAGCAGCTATCGGCCGCTTTGTTGTCACATTACCCATACCTCGCACCTGATTGGTTATCTGTGAAGCGGCACTAATGTAACGAACTGTTCATCTAAATGGCTTTTCTTTCCATGTTCCTTACGATTTGCTTTTTTTTTCTTTGCCATGAACACGGGCGCCTAGTAGTACTTGCGCAAATTAGGAGGCATCCATCTTATGGTAGTCGATCAATACGAGTCAAGAGCTGGCGACTGAAAGTTTGCTCTTATACGTATACATGACGTTCATGGGCCCCCCGATGGCAGGGCACTTGTACTGCGCCTGTTTGTTGTTGTACTCTCGCCTATTTGTTCCGGTGCTCTCTGGGCAAAGGGAAAGCGCAGAGATATGTCATTGCAAATTTTACTCGTAGTAACGCAAGCCTCTCTTTAATAGCGCTCAGGTCTAGCCCAAATAGGAGGCGAAGAGCGATACCAAAATAAATAAAGCATTATCCTTAGCGTCAGCAGCACATCTCATGTATGTGAGTGTGGCTATTTTTGCAATAATGAAGGAACTAAGTCATGAAAAAAAAAGAATAGGAAAGCAAGCCATGTTAGCCGGATGTCCCTACACCTCCTCTGCACACAAAAGCACGCTTCAATTTTGGTGTTTTTTTTCTTCTCTTACAACAATTGTGTTAGCTGCTGTCCAATTGGGTTCAGGACCTGCCCATCATCATTTCGGAGAACGAGCACTTTCGCGCAGAAGTTTTATGGTTAAGTAATCAATAAAAAATCCTTAATTGTCGGTTGTCTAAACACGAAACAAGAAACTGAAGGGCATATTCTCTACCTCCGTGGCTGTCTGGCTCAGTAAACATTTAATATCATACTCACCTAATCTCCGCGAGCAAACTCAGGTATTGGCGGCGTTCGTGGGCCGCCACCTTCCACAGCTACCTATTGGTGCGCACCTTATTCATAATAAAAAATATATTAGTGGTCCCTCTGATAAAGGGCGAAGAAAATTACTGTTTAAAATTTGCCGCTTAAATACTGATGGTTGTAAGGCAACAGACGGGAAACATTGGCATTGTAGAGGTGAATGTATTCATATCATGGCTTCGAAGCATGTCAAAAAATGTTTCTTTAACCGCTGTCACAGTCGTGTTTTCTTTTTAACCAAAAAGCCTTACATGGGTAATTGGTTTGGTTTGGTTTATTGGGGTTTAACGTCCCAAAGCGACTGAGGCTATGAGTCACGCCGTAGGGAAGGGCTCCGGAAATTTCGACCACCTGGGGTTCTTTAATGTGCACTGACATCGCACAGCACACGGGCCTCTAGAATTTCGCCTTCAAGAAATTCAGCCGCCGCGGTCGGAATCGAACCCGCGTCTTTCGGGTCAGCAGCCGAGCGCCGTAACCACTCAGCCACCGCGGCGGGCTACATGGGTAATCAGTCAAAATCGGGCGTTGACCGACTGTCCAGGAGAAGCAAATCAAAAGCCCTCAAGACCTGGTGACGCCATCTGCAGTGCTTTCAACATCAAGAAACAAAAAAAAAATTCATCCGAAGTAGGTTTCGCAACCAGGTTGTGGCTATTCACAACGACGTCACCATGATCCCGTAACTGGACGTGAAATCATCAGACCAGAAGTGGCGTTAGCTAAACTGGAAGCGACGTGGGGGCTCGGATAAAGCAATCTTTATATGTACGCGCATGTGGGGTGGTCTTTCCAAAAGACCTTCACCCTAAGGCCTTTGACCTAAAGGTCTTTCCTGAAAAGGCCTTTCAGACTTTAGTTCTACTTTGAACTAGACTAACTAGTGAACAAATATAGTGAACTAGAAGCCCACGATGAGACACACATGCTTTCGTCTTTTATAGCACGTATGTGGTCTTAAGTGAGCTGTATTTTTTTTTTCTATCCTGTCCTGTTCCAGGATCGGCATTAACGCCTGCAATCGCTGTTTTCACTGTTCGTGACACCTGACATTTCTTTTCGAGACGAGCAATAATAGCAGAATAGAGAGCTCTCACGGATTTACAAGCACACAATGTGTGCATTCTCCGAGTGAAGTAAACAAGGAAAAAAGTAATGGTCGAAGAATTTAGCAGACCTCTCTGCGCGTGAAAACGCAAAACATGTTGTCGCCCTAACAAAATTCGCACGTAAACTGCGAAGATACCTTCAGGAGAATGTGAGAGCGCCTCTCAAAGCATTGACTCCTTGATTGATTGATTGATTGATTGATTGATTGATTGATTGATTGATTGATTGATTGATTGATTGATTGATTGATTGATTGATTGGGGTTTAACGTCCCAAAGCGACTCAGGCTATGAGGCACGCCGTAGTTAAGGGCTCCGGAAATTTCGACTACCTGGGGTTCTTTAACGTGCGCTCACATCGCACAGTACACGGGCCTCTAGAATTCTGCCTGCATCAAAATTCGGCCGCCGCGGCCGTGATCGAACCCGCCTCTTTCAGACCAGCAGCCGAGTGCCGTAACCACTGAGCCACCGCGGCGGGTCTCACAGCATTGCATTCTTTCCGGCCGTTACGTTCCTGCACTTGCTGCCCTACGACAGAAATTTCTTATAACTTTGGGTCCTTATACAAGACTTTCATCGCGGACGGAACATTATTAACAGCCTTTGAAGGGCTGAAGCTTAAGATAGGAGGCGCAATACCTGTACACGAATTTTCATTTTGATCTTCAGTGTTACCTTGAAGTGCATCGTTTTAAAGTATCAAACTACGCGCTTCATTAGCCTATGTCCCCGTTTTTGTTCTGCAGCCCAGCTACGTGACTTGAGTGCTAAGAAAGAACGTCTGAGGTTTAAGGATTAACCTGAACTGTGAAAACATTTTATTCCTTTTCCATGTACTAGGTCATGCGAGCAAACCGAGGCACCACTATCTACAGCACTTGCCTCGAACACTAAAGATCTGAATGGAGTTTCAAAAGAAGATAGCCTGGAGATCACATGTCCTACAGAGACTTCGCCTGAGAAGAAAAATGAAGATAGGCAAATCAATAGCGACAAGTGTGTGAACATAGCCGAAGAACCTACACTCCCCGAGCGTGGATGCAGAAAGTCTACGCGCACTAGGAAGCCAGTCCTGCGCTTTGACCCAAGCGCCTGCAGGTAACCCGTAGTCTCTTTATCTTCTTTTACGCGATTATTATTATTTTGCCAATATCTAAAGCTTTTTGATTTCATGCTGTGTTGTTTAGAAAGGTTAGTCATCATCATGAATGCCATGGTCATCATCAGCCTGATTACACCCAATGCAGGGCAAAGACCTCTCCCATGTCTCTCCTATTAACCCTGTCTTTTGCCAGCTGCTTTCACAGTATCCGGAAAATTCAACAAATCCGCAAACCTAACGTTCGGCCACCCCTATGGGGCTTGTCTTCTCTTGGAATCCATTCCGTTACCCTTAAGGACCAGCGGCTATCTTGCCTTCGCATTACATGCCCTGCCCAAGCCCATTTCTTCCTCTTGATTTCAACTAGGGTGTCATTAACCTGCGTTTGTTCCCTCACCCACTCCGCCCTCTTCCGATCTCTTAACGTTACACCTATCATTTTCCTTTCCTTGGCTTGCTGCGTTGTTCTTAACTTAAGCTGAACCCTTTTCGTTAGCCTCCAGGCTTCTGCCCCATAGGTGAGTAACGGT
The DNA here is from genome assembly GCF_055824585.1 of Amblyomma mixtum. Lineage (NCBI taxonomy): Eukaryota > Metazoa > Arthropoda > Arachnida > Ixodida > Ixodidae > Amblyomma > Amblyomma mixtum. The sequence continues at coordinate 154,545,983 of NC_143021.1, read as the reverse complement.
AAGACACAGGTGCTGTATACTTCACTCTTCAGGGATATTGGTAAACTGCCATTCAAGGTCTGAGAGAACCTACCATATGCGCTCCACCCCATTCTTCTAATTTTTTCCTCTCCTGATCGGGATCAGCGGTCACTACCTGCCCCAAGTTGGCGTATTCTCTTACCACTTCCAAATTATAAGCTGCTGTTCCTTTGCAAAACTGTTGAGCATTACTTTGGTTTTCCGCAAGTTAATTTTTAGACCCACCATTCTGCTCTGCCAGTCGAACTTATTGATGATGCTTTGCAGTTCATCTTCTCAGTAACTTAGCAAGGCAGTGTCCATAGGGAATCTTAGATTAAATGGGCGTTCTCCATTAACTGTTATCCCCAGCTGTTCCCAATAACGGCCTCGGAATACCTTCTCCAAACAGGCGGGTGAATACAGGCAAAATTGGCGGGATCGTGTCTCCCTGACTGACACAATTCGTTATTGCAATAATTTTAATTTTGTTGCTTACTTTATGGAGGACTATGGTAGATGCGTGGTTGATATATGTAGATATCTTCCAGTATTTCCACATAAGCCTCCTACACCCTGATTCCGCAATGCCTGCACAAAGCTGAGGTTTCCACTGAGTCAAATGCTTTCTCGTAAGCACTGAAGACGATATATATAGCGATTGGTTATATTCTTCGCATTTCTCTATCAGCTGATTAATATCGTGAATATGATTTATTGTCGAGGACCCTTTACAAAAGGCTCTCTGATCAAGTCTAAGATAGGCCTCACTCTACTGGCGATTACTTAAGCAAATACCTTGTAGGCAACGGACAGCAAGCTGATCGGTCTGTAATTTTTGAACTCCTTGACGTCACCATTCTTGTGAATTCAGATAATCTTACCGTTAGTCCAAGGTTTTGGTACGCTCAAGGTCACAAGGCATTGCGTATACAATTTGTCTGGTTTTTCTAGCACAGTCTCCCTTCCATCTTTCAACAGATTGGCTGTTACCTCATCCTGAACAGCTGCTTTCCCCCATTGCATTGCTCCTAAGGCTTTCTTCTTCTTTCCTTATTACCGGGATGTCCCTTTGCTGTGGTCGACTGTCTCTGTCACTAAAGTTCTGATTAATGGGCTACTGCATATAGCTGTGTAGAACTCTTCTACTGATTTATTACCTTATTCACTTTAATAACAAAGTCGAGAGTTGGAGGAAGTATCGTCTGGTCGGGGACAAACATAACAAAACTTAAAAGGACGCCGACCAAATCAAAAACAACAAAAACGACGTTTCGGCTCCCGTACAAGAGCCTTGTTCACGATGACATGAAGTAGGCAAAGCATTGAGATTAAATACGCTGAAAAGAGGGCGCAGGGAAAGTGCGTATACTGGGGTTAGATTTCCAGCGTTACGATTGAGGGTATGATTAGTCGTTTGAATGATTAATGGTTCGAAGCGAAGGCGATCAAACAAATTCTTAACGTGTGCCCTACCGTAGTCGATGTCGTGGCTGGTTGATACGGAGTGTTTGGCGGTAGCATTTGAGTTCACTTTTTGGTTTCTAAAATCGTTACAATATTCTTTTAGGCGCCTTTTAAAATGACCAGCCTCGCCGATGTAGACGCTGTCACAGTCAAAACACGCGACGCTGTAAACAACGCCAGGGTACTTTTCCTTGGGAAGAACGTCTTTGACGTTAACAAGCGCATGTCGTAGTTTTCTTGTCGGGACATGGGCAACGTGAAATTTCAATGTGCGCAAAATACGCGCCAAGGCTTCGCTTATTCCGGGTGTGTATGGAATAGCGGCGCGTTTCAGAGGGGACTACACGGTAGCTCCACGTGTCGGGCAGGATAGCTGCTTCTTTACGCATGCCACAAAAGCAGCTGGGTAATCGTTGCGCGCGAATTCTTGCTGTACAGTATCAAAGTCCACGGCCTGGTCTTCACGAAAACTTCATATGGGTTCTGCTCGTTTAAACAAGGATGGGGCAAAAGATTTCTCTTCGGTGACCGGGTGAATAGATCTGTCGTTAAGGTACTATCTTGTGTGGGTGGCCCTCCTGCAAACGCTGAATGATAGGTCTTTACTGTTGTATTTTACCAATCCTTCCATGAAGGGCAACCCACTATTCGCGTCTTCTTCAACAGTGAGATCAATATCTTCTTCTATGGAGTTAAAATAGGACGAAAAGGCGAGAAAAGCATCTTTCCGAAGGAGGTAAAAACAGTCGTCTACATATGTAAGAAAAACTCTTAGTGTTTATGAGAATGTTTAAAGGCCACTGTGTTCGACAGATTCCATAGTGAGATTCGCGGCAGTTACGGAGATACAGGCGCCCATTGGTACGCCCTGAAGTTGTCGGTAAAAACAGCCTTGGAAGACGAAATTAGTGCTGTCCAGGAAGAACTGTAAGAGTCTGCAGATATCTTGAACGTCAATGAGGGTCCTTTACGGTAAAGATTTGCCCGCTTCGAGGGCAGCAGAGCAAGCTTGTACGGCCAGGTCAACGGGAACGAGCGTGAAAGACGACTTGACATGAAACGAAGCCATGCGGCCGTCATCGTTCGGTGACATGTCGCTTGCATTCTTGATGCAGTCAGCCGAGTTGCGTACGTGTGTCGAGCCGAGACTGAGAAGTGAAGAGAGGATCCGGTGAAGGTAGCTGGATAAACTGTGAAGTGGAAAAGGACTGTAGTCGATTATGGACGCATCGGCAAACGAGGTTTGTGCACCGTGCGATGCCCTTAGAGAGCGGGGGCCGAACCGTTAGTGCAAAACAGCTGAAAGCAAAGTCCTCTGTCGGCAGGAGGAAGACATTAGAACACGTCAGGAAGAAGTTCATGTACATAGCGCTGCACGTTTGCGGTCGAGTCCTTCTCCAGACGGGAGTAGGTGGTGTAATCTTGTAGTAAGCTTTGCATTTTCCCTATATATTCTGTCGGCTCCAGAAGGACTGTGTGTTGCCTTTGCCTGCTGGAAGTATAACGTGATCCATTTTGCTGCGAAGGCTCTTGACAGCTTGTCATTGTTCAGTGGTCAGCGGGGAGATGTACTGCTGCGGGCGGTACTTGGAGAGGACGCTGACAGTCCATGCTTCATCTCGGCGCGAAGGTTCAATTTGGTTAACCGCGTTTTCCACGACACAAACGAGCTTTTTTGTCATCCTAGTTGGGTCAGTTGTTAAAGTTCGGGCCCAGGTTTAATTTAGGCGCTGATTAACGTCAAAAACGTTCTTCCCTAGGAAAAGTACCCTGGCGTTGTTTGAAGCGTCCCGTGATCTGATTGTCACAGTGTCTACATCGGCGGGTCTGGTGATTTTAAAAGCGCCTAAAAGAACATTGTAACGACGTTAGAAACGAAAAAGTGAGCTCTATCACCCAACACTCCGTATCAAACGGCCACGACATCGACTGGGGTAGGCCACACGGGCTGGCAACTGAAAAGGATTTGTTCCGCCGACTTCACCTGTTATCAATAATCATTCAAACGATTAATCGTACCCTCAATCGCCACACTGGAAACCTAACCACAGTATACGCACCCTTACTGCTCCCTTTTTTCAAGCGCATTCAATCACGATGCTTTACCTATTTCATCTCATTGTGAACAAGGCTCCTGTACGGGAGCCGAAACGCTGAGCCGCGGTGGCTGAGTGGTTATGGTGCTCGGCTGCTGACTCGAAAGACGAGGTTTCGATCCCGGCCGCGGCGGTTGAATTTCTTTGGAGGAGAAATTCGAGGCCCGTGTACTGTGCGATGTCAGTGCACGTTAAAGAACCCCAGGTGGTCGAAATTTCCGGAGCCCTCTGCTACGGCGTCTCTCATAGCCTTAGTCGCTTTGGGACGTTAAACCCCATAAACCAACCAACCAAACGTCGTTTTTGTTTTTGTTGTTTTTCATTTGGTCGGCGTCCTTTTAAGTTTTGTTATCATATTCCTAATTCCTTTGCCCTCTTTGTCTCCTAACCCGTATACCTGGTTTTTACCTATGCCTAGTTTCCTATTGATGGCTTTTGGTTTACCTGCGTTTTTTAGAGCATGCTCTATTCTCTCCATATCAAACTTCCTGATGTACGCTACCTTGCGCTTATTTATTAACTTTGAAAGCTCTGCTAATTCTATTTTGTCTGTAGGGTGGGACGCCCTCATTGTTTCGCCTCTCTTAATCTCATCTTTCGTCACCTGAGATAGCTTGGCGATATCCCGTGAATCCATTCTACCACCTATGGCTACGGCGGACTCCGTAATGATGGCTGTGAGGTTATTGTTCATTGTTTTCTCCTCGTCTTCCTCAATTAAATGTCAATATCTGTTCTGCGGCGATATTCTGAATTCGTTTACTTTCCCTCTTGCAGCTTACTGGTTAGTATGCTTCCGGTTTACTAGTTTCTTCATTTCCCTTTTTAAATCTCAGCTTATTCGAGACCTTACCATGCTATGGTCGCTACAAAGCTCATTCCTGAGGATCTCCACTTCCGGCACAATGCCAGGGGGAGCGCATAGTATGAAGTCGATTTCATTTTAGTCTCACCATTGGGTCTCTTCCATGTCCTCTGCCCATTCTCTCGGTTACGAAAAAAAGGTATTCTTTATTTGTAAATTCATTATATCTTCGAAATCTACTGGAAACTGTCGATTGCTATTCCCAAAGCCTTTTCCAAAGGCGCCTACTGCCAGGCTTCCGGACTGCTTCTTGCCTACCTTCGCACTGACGCCGTCCATCAGTACAGTGTACTGTGGTTTTACTTTGTACCTTGCGGATTCTACGTCTTCATAGAAGATTTCAACGACCCGGGCATCATGGCTGGACGTAAGCGCGTAGGCCTGCACCACCTTCAGCTTGCACCTCATAATAACCCTAGTTCCAACTGCTGCCACCCTCTCGTTAATGCTATCAATTACTGAATAATACTAATAATTACTTAGTACTATAAATGAAGAATCCCAGACCTAGTTCTCGTCTGTTGTGTAATCGACAATAGCAAAGTATTTGCCCGCCCCTGATATTTTCGCCTAACCTCACTAAGCTCTATGACAACCTAATTAATGCCCGCTAGTTTCTCGAACAGCACTGCTAAGCTGGCCTCACTAATAAGTTTCCAGCGTTAAACGTCGCATTTTTCAGTTTCCACTGGCGGTCTTTTGCTCAGTCAGAGATTATGAGTACCCTCCACTGCACCATAAGTCTTCCCACCACCTTGGTCAGTTGCTCGGAAGCCCCCGGGGACTGGCGGCTGAGGGTTAACTGGTTTGTTCATAGCAGTTTATGGTCAAGTAATACACGAGGGGGGCCAAAGCCTGTTCTATTGAGAGAGTGGGCTGTCTTTTCTGGTCACTTAGATCAGGCCGCGCTCCAGGCTTGATCATGTTGTTTCATTTACACGCGGAGATTTTTATTTAAAACCCGTTGAAGAATTGCGCCACACAGGCATTCGAAACCTTCGCATTCCACATCCGCTGCAAGGGCATAACCGTGCAGGCTAGTTGGTTTGTATCAGAAATAATGAAAACCAGCGCTGTCTTGTGTACTTTCTGTTCTTGTGGTCTTGTTTTCGTAGCTGTTTTAATTATACTTTTTGCAAGTCTGCACACTGTTGATGTCAGGGCATGCCGGCTTCTAATCAGTCCGTACTGTGAATTTCAGCCATGATTCTTTTGGTTTGAGCTCATAGTTTTTCAGCGTAAAGAAGCAGGAAGGGAGGAAGGACGAACACATTCTTCTCTTCCTGCTTCTTTATCTTTGTCCGCGTGCCCTTGCGCCGTAAAACTATGAGCTTAAATAAAGAATACAAACTATCAAAAGAACCAACTCTACTGATGATTCTCTTGGCTATGATATTCCAATTACACTACGCGCTTTTGATAATTTTTGGCACTCAAATGGAACTTGCAGCCAGGGAATGAAAAATGTACTCCTGCAAGTGCATTTCCTGCGAATTTTTTTTTTTTGCAACAGGCTGCTGTCAGCTATGAAAAGCAATTATCGTGTTTGAAGTGAGGTAGACTGGGGTAATTCTGAAATTGGCGGAGACTGCGCCGTCAGTGGAAAGAACCAAGTACAGTATAGTTTCTGCTTGACTCTTATTCTTTGTGCTCAGTTTCGAATAGGTGCTTACACCTTTACTTCCTTTCTAGTGCCCACAGACTGTGAGGATGAGTACGGTAGACAGGGTGGATATATTAACCGTCATTAATGTCTACCACTCGAGAATTTTTGGGGGGCCAAACTTTGTTAATGTATTAACGCCTAATTAATATTGGAACTTTACTTGGGATCAACGGACTGTGTGAAAATGCACAGACTGATTGAGGTCCACGTATATTGGTCGCGTTATTATGGACACCAACTGCACAAAAATCTGGGACACTTAAGCACCGCCTTAAGGGTGATAGACAGGCAGCGATGGCGTGGAGGCAGAGCATCCGCCGCGCGTGCAACGTCGTCTGATATCATCTAAATAAAAATATGCACAAAGGCTGATAGTCTGTCAAATTGCAGAATTATAACTACGAATACATCCTCCTTTAAAAAAAACGCAGTAAGGAAGAATAGATGTCTAGACAGCATTCATGTCTCTCAGTATGGGGATGATTATTTTTTGCTTGTTTCGGCAGATGTGGCTCGAGCCAGACTAACTGATGTTACACTGTTGCTAGCTGTACTGAGTACAACAGCAGTATCTGCAACATTCTAAAGTTCACAAGCTGGGGAAAAAGTACCCCTGCACATAACACTATACCACACTAAAGCGAAGTCTGGCACTCTCCGGTCAAGTTGATTAAAAAAAAAAGTTATCTCTACGCAGCAGGAGATGATTATTTACAGTCACTTCGGCGGATTAGAGGGCTTACCGTACTCAAAGGGAGCACGAACGGATTTTGACTGATTTGCACATTGCTTACTGGTACATATCGCTCTAATACTCCAGAGGTAGTAACAGCCGCCATAGCTATGTACTCGGGCTAATCCTTTGCGAATAACAGACCTGCTGAAGTGCAGAATAAAATGAAAAATCGCTTTATTTCACTGGAAAACAAATCTTTTCACATATCACCGTGTTCCGCCTACTCAGTCGTATAGGCAGCTTTCGTAATAGTGTGACTCTGGGGTGCATAAAGCATCAGGAGAACGTTGCCAGGAGAGGAACCGCCCAGGAACTGTTTCCGTAAGCGAGAACTGACTAAATGGCAGTTAAGGTACGCTACACTCAGTGTTACCGGCAAAAGTAGATTATGGGGAAATGAGAGGCATAAGGCTGTTTTCACAAGCTTCCAGGGTATGGCATTTTTTCGGCGGCCTGCACACCTTATCAAGCCCATGTAGCGTCAAAGTGTCTGGCGTTCGCCGCATAGCGGGCATGCGTCTTACAGCATTCCAGTCGGATAATGTAAATTTGTAACACATGCCCGTAGTGCGGGGAACACCTCACACTGTTTTACCTTCACGGAAATGCAATACCTAAAACCTGAGCAGTGGGAGGCCGCTCTGTCCAGCTTACTCCTAGGCAACCAGAAAAAGCTGGTTAACCGGGCACAGCAAAGATATGAGGCCGTTGGAGCCCTACAAAGATCTGAGGACTCCTCCAAATTTGGGGAAGGAGGCGCGGGACGCAAAACTCTTTACTGAAAAAAAATATGTGAGACTGCACCACTGCCTTTCATTATAATGAAAAAAAGAAACTACTGCACACGCAGACCGGGCAGGAATAGATTTAGAAGGGGCATGCTGAGGCGTAGCTTAGCGTGAAAGCCCTGCGTGCTGCGAGAAGTACGGTGCACCGAACACGTTCATGCTCAGAGGTGTCCTCAAGGGCCACAAAGAACGAAGTAAGCACAGATCCTGTCAAAAGCAACCAGTGCCGATGATACTTCTCGTGAAGCGTGTCTGCTAATTGGATGAAGCGCTCAAGATTAAGTGAAAATATACAGAGGAAGGATGTAACGTCCTGCGAAACTGTCGCTTATTCGACAGGCTCACAGAAAGTGTTCTTTGTTAGGCATAGTAAAGAAATAAAAAGGAGCTGCCGCTTTGGCTCAGTGGTTATGACTGCTGATTCGAAAGACGTTTGCTCGATCCCAGCCTCGGCGAAATCGAGGCGTAATGCTGGCGGACGTTAAAAAAACCCGAGGTTGTCGATATTACCCAAAGTCTTGTACTACGGTGTCCCTTGTAGCTTAAGGCTCTTTATTCATAACTGGAAGAACGTTACTGGACTAAAGAGAAAGGCACAAGGAAAAAAAATTGGCAGTGGTGTGACTCTGGTTACACCTGGAGTATTGCGAAAGCAACGAGGAGGGAGAGAGAGAGGCGATGGAGAGCGCGCGGCAGCGGCGGCTGCCCCGGCACGCTAGCTATGCGCCGCTACTGCGCATGCACAACTGGCGAACAGTGCGGCGCCACCTCGGAGTCACCCGCGCAGCGACGGCGGCGGCGCGCTAGCTTTGCGCAGTGTGACGTCACTGCTCCTCGCGCATACTCAGTATGGCCTTTCCTCAGCTCCGCTGAATGGCTCGGCGATTCGCGTAGTGTTGCTCGCACAACAAAAAAAAAATTGTGTTTGTATTTTCAGCGCAGTCAATATCATTCACCTACTAACCTATCTGGATGCTCTACTGAGCCACTTTGAGAGTGAAACCACTTGAAACCATACCAGACATACACACTATAGGACGATTGTCTAGAGAGTACTTAATAAATTCTATGGAGATATACTCTTTCTTTTCATCTTTCAATATGTGGTCACGATGCTACGGAAAGCTGCTAGGTGTATAAATTCATTCCAGGGAAATTTCAGAAGATAAATAGACATTTGAAGTTGCACTAACGATGGATATTAGTGCCACCATTTCGAATCCCCACTCTAAACTATTTCCAGACTGGTCACCATGTACTGATTTAGCGTATTTTAAATTTGTTAGCTTGCTGCTATTTTTTCTCTTCTTATCTGGGCCATTCAGCACAGTTGAGATCGCGAACTACTCTCACAATTTCTAGGCTGTTCCCAAGTTTAACGCTGCCATTTGGTTAATACCCGAGTATCGAATATCCCCTTTTCCTAATTGTTTCGCCTCGTTTCTTCTCTAAACTTCGACCAGTACAATTCAAAGGAGCTATCCGGACGAGAAGACAGCAGAGAAGTCTCAGCAGACGCAGCGGAAGGCATTGAATCCCAAGGCCTATCAGACTTCGGCAAGCAAATCCGCACGGATTGGGCCAACCAGTCGAACTAAGGCCAAAAAACGACGGGATGAAAGAGAGACAAAGTTGGCGGAGAATGAAATTATGACGAAGCTTGCGGACGATGAAATTCCAGCGAAGTGTACTGACGATGAAATTGCAACGAAGTGTACTGACGAAAGCCCGGTGAAGCCAGTGAATCCGGAACCTGCAGAAGCCATGCCAAGAAGGTCGACCCGTTTTCGCAAAGCGGTAGTGCGTTTCGATCCTAGTTCCTACAAATGAACTACGTTTACGTTAAGGCCGCCTCAATGTGATAAATAACGTTCTGAGAGTACTCGAATTTTTTTTCACCCCATTTGTCCGTCTGTACTGTTTTTTTTTAAACTAACCCAAGATTATGGTCAAGGAAACAATGAAATGCAAAGGGCAGCGCGTTTTCAGCCTTAAAATGTTTACTTTTCAAACACTCATATTTTCGTCTAAGGCAATGTTTAATGGCTTAGGTATCTGATGTGGATGGCCTTCGGGCTGCCTTCAGAGTTGTCCGCAATTGCATATCACAATTAGCCGGCACTGATACTTGTTGTGTAGAGCTCAGAAATAGGATGCAAAGTCGTGTGTCTGGCTCTTTTTCACTACAGGCTTTCCCTATTAACTTAGAAGATGCGATAACCTGCGTTGTCAAGACATACGAGTAGGCACTAAAGACAACGTTCGCGAAACGTGCTCTGTGCTGCTGCTTGCTATTCTGCAGAGGCTCGGATAAACTAATCAAGTTTCACTCGCACTTTACCTATTATAGAGTACATAGCTTATAACCTCATTGAATTTTAGAGGCGAGATTTAAGAAAAATGAACAGTTCCGACACTTCAAATATATTCAAAACAAAGTACCCCTCGCTGAGTGAGCCTCTTGCTTCTTGAAGTTTGAGCTTTAGGTCGGTTTTCTTTATCTGCGCCGCCCCAACCTCATTGGCTGTTGCCTCTGACTTGTTGCGCTAAAGAAAATAGAGTCCATGCCTCAGTCGAGAGAAAATGGTCGAGGGACCTTAGCTCCCTGAGGTCGCAGTCGTGTGCAACCATACTCTAACCTTCCAGTCCTTTCTGAACCATTAGAGTGCCGAATCAGGGCAACGCTGTTCGTTTCCCAAAGGCAAGAAAGCCGTGAATGGGGCCCGTAGACGGAAACGGTGCAGCGAAGGCCGAGGGTCCAAGCCTTGACAATGGCTTGGCCAATTAATCTACCTCAAACCGTGACTTGCCTGCGCCTGAGGCGTTGTACAGTCGCCGTCGAAAGTAAATGGAAGGCGACTTTGTCAAAGAATTTCATTTCTTTAAATCTAAAGCATAATGGTCCATGTTTGTTGGTGGACAGTGCAATTCGCACGATCACAATTATTCTGCACATATGTAGTAAAGGATGCATGAATTGAGCGGGCAATAATTAAATTTTTTCGTTAATATTGCCTTCCATTTACTTTTGATGGCACCTGTACCTACATGATGACACCTTTACCCGTTTGGACCACTGTATGCCTGGAAAGGACTGCCCCAGTTCTGTGTTAGAGCTACCCTTATCTGTGAGTACGGTCGTTTTCGGCAAGAGCTGCTCTGCATGACGGTGCTCAAACAGCTACACCTGACTAGACTGCTCACTGTGCAATGGCGTACTCATGACGGAACTCGGCACGATGCGTGATACGCGCCCAGTTCGTCCCCACGAAAGAGCATATGTTACTGCTTTTTATTGCGAAAGCAATACTACTCGCACTTTCAAGCCTTCGCGTGACCCGGCCGCAGTTACGTTTGACCTTTAGCGGACTGAATATGGGAGACCAACTCGCTCCTTCAGAGACCCCGGCTGCAGTTACGCCGCGCCGCGCACCAGTGCTGTGCCGCGCACCTGTGGCGCTACTGCCGCTGTGGCGTCATACCAGCTGCAGATTATGGGCGACCAAACCCCTCCTTCAGAGAGCCCGGCTGCAGTTACGGTGTGTGTTTCCCGCGCTGCGCACCTGTGGCACTACTGCCGCTGTGACGTCATACCAGCTGTACTTTATGTTTTCTTTCTCTCAGTCGCAACAACATCAAAAACAAAATATAAAAAAAAATTACCGAAGACGCTTTGAGTCGTTGCGCCGCGGCAGCCGGTAGCTACGCGTGACCTGTAGACGCGGCGTACTGCATTCCTTTAGTTGGAGGCGCTGCGCTTTTGCTTTCGCAACCTACCAGGCTTAACAAAAGCTAAGCCCCCGCCAATTTTTTTCTTCAGCTTGGAGATTGCTCAAAAATACGAGAAAGAAAAAAAAACATCCGCGAGCACCATTTTCAAATGCTCGGGATAGTTATAGAAAAAAAAATAAACGTGGAACTTCCGGCAATCCATGCACTCGTGTCAATACTTCTCCGCCTAAGATGTGTTGCACACCGTCCCCCGCCACTTCACTGATGCTCGGGGAGATTTTCCTGGGACGTGCGCCAAGAAGTGACGAGATTTCGTGGATGTCACTGTTCATGGTCCGCAGACGCTCGATTTTATAATTTCGCGAGAAATTGGCCAAGTTTGTTGAGCCTCATCGGCGAGGGAAATCGCAGTTTCCAAAATTCTAAACACTGCTACGGATATTACTAAACACTGCTACGGATATTACGGTGTCCAACACGCCCTTCAAAAAATAAGCAGAATATAAGCAGCAGTTGAAAAGTTAACTATTAATCTTAAGTTATCTACTTATAAGCTATTTTAGCTTTGTTCGGATGCACTACACCATTTGCAATGCTATTCTGGGAAAAAGCGCTCTTCTAAATCAAAGGGCATGTTGTTTTGAAATTCGAGAATGTCTTTGATGGAACATGTTGCATACACCACACTAATGGTTTCGCTCTTTTAGGGTCCGTTCTTCATTACATGATGATGAATAACTCGAATAAAAAAGGTAAGAAAAGAACTTTTTCACAAGCGGGTAAATTTCTTTCTGCGTCTTACTTACAGGACAGTTTCAAGATGGCAATTACCCGCTGTCAGCATTATTACCCTCCTCCAGCAAGCACCATTGCGAAGGTGTGTTCTATTAACACCTTTATGTTGGGAGGAATAAAATTTATTCGGCTTTTTGGGTTGGCTGTCAGCGCCTGCAGGCAAGCACAGGGCACATTTTACCCCATTTTCTATTCCGCCACCCACCCATGAGAAAAAATGGTTTATTTTAAATTTGTAGAAACTTAATTTGATGAGAGCCGAATAAAAAGCCGTTTCACTTAATATTGGTAGGAATTTAGGACGTGACGGGTCAATCCCAACCAAAATCTCAAGGTGTTCGTGTATTTGCGGTGTGTGCGGATTTTTTCCAACTTAAAGTAATAAATCAAAAGTACCAAATAAATAACTACACACGGGAGTCGAACTTGCGTTTGCGCGAACAGATCACTTTCGCCACGCGATGCGCGAGAGCGTGAGGCTTTCGCCGCAGTCGGGTTTGCCTTTTGTTGAACTGTAATATTCTTGTTGTTGGTGTTGCCTAGGTGGCATGCCATATACCCACGACGGGGATTGGCCAGGGTTCAGTAAGGAGAGCCCAAAGAAGGTAAATTGATGCCAAGCTAAGGGATTACCTTTTGCTGTCAAGCTAATGATTTAACTTCGGGAAAAATTCAGGGAATTTAAAGGTGTAATCATAAATTAAAAGTAATAAAATGAATAAAAATAAAAATTCATTGGAAAAAATAAACGCGCGAAAACATACTCTCGTGTTGTGCATTGCACATCGCCTTCTTCGTTCACTAATACGGCTATGAAGCTAATATTCTTTCTTTCGAGCTATACGGGGGTAGTGACAGAGCGATGTGCGCTGCATGCGTGACATGGACAACGTTGTTGACATTGACAACGTTGTTGACATAGAAAACGCGGTGGCGCTGACAACATTGCTGCAAACACGCGGCACTGAAGCACAGGGTTCCGGAGTACATTAGGCGAATTAGCATTGATGATGGAAAAGTTGAAGACAACGCGGCCCGCCCTAGCTGTGACTTGCGCTGCCTGTCTGGGAAAGATCGGTTGAGTTTCGAGTGGTAGGTTGAGGCCTTTTCTCCCTGTGCCTTAGCGCTTATTATTTTGTGGTCATCAAGCACACGTTGAGGCCGTGAGCCCGGGGTATGTCTACCAGGTCTCCCGCCATTGGAGCTCCTCCTTGTCGGCATCCCTATCAACAGAATGGAAAGCTGGGCTAGTGGTAGGTTGTTCACGATGCAATTTGGAGGTGCCTTTCCTGTGGTATCTTCTCTGTGTTTTGTTTGTTCGCGCCTACAAATTCCATCATGGCTTCCCTATCCCCTGAGGTCCTGTCCTTGGAGGCTTTTTTGCGCAGTGGCGTCGGCAGCATCCCTGTTGCGCTGGTGCCTAAGGATAGTGGTGCTATCAAGATGACAAATCCAAGAGTTGTTCGGGCTGCGCTCCAGTCAGCCACTTCCCATTATGAGACCATCACTGAGGTCCGCCAGTTTGGACGCGGTGGGATTCTGTGCAAATCCTCAGACCTCGCCTGTGTCAGAGATCTTCTAGCTTCCTCATCCTTTGCGTCTCTTCGAGTAAGCTCTTTTATCGCTCCACATTGGGATTCACCAGGGAGGAAATTAGGCAAGTCGGTATTGATCCATAACATGAGTAGCGCAAAACCAGGACGACGGACAAAAGGGGAGAGAGCACACACCAACAACACAGGCGCTAACTTCCGACTGACGAAGAAAACCGAACCTAGCCAAGTGAACGGAACCTGAGCAAAAGTAGCGCATGCGCTAACTTAAGAGAAAAAAATCGAAAAAAAGATGCGATAAAGAAAATGCGATAAAAAATATGTGATCACGGATGTTTTCAACCCAAGAAGGCCAGCTCTCGTTTAGACAAGAAAATGGACGGAGTACTATCGCAGTTATCTTGTAAGGCAGCAATCTGTGCAGCTTCCACAATTTCGCGAGTTAGCTTGTCTCTACTCTTAGCAACGACAGAGCATTCGTCCAAAAAAGGCACTCACTTGCAATCTTTGCAGTGCAAAGCTAGATTGTTGCCGGTATAAGTCTTGCGGGTGCCCACAGAATCGGTGATTGCAACCTTTGCCGGCAGGTCCTACCCCACTGAAATCAAGGCATAGACTCTAATTTTTCGGGTAGACCAACTATCGTCTAGGCCTCTGCAGTGCAACAACTGCTGGCGCTATTGCCATAGCCCCGGCGGTTGCAAATCCACCTTGCGCTGTTGTAACTGTGGAGAAGGTCATCCTTCGAGCACCTGCTCTGAGCAGAACGAGAAGAGCTGCCTTTGCGGTGGTGCCCACGCTGCTAACTTTTCCAACTGTCCCTCTCGAGCGCAGGAGATTCAAATTCTGGAAATTATTGATAGAAAACGTTGTTCGCGCCGAGACGCTATATTGGAGGCTAAGGAACGGGCCTACGGTTATGCAGGTGTGACCGCTCGTCAAGGAGTCATGTTAGACTCGCGCTGTCTGAGGCAATTGTGTCTGCTGTGGAGGCGTCCATGACTAATATGGTTGAGAGGATTGCTGCACGTGTTTCAGAGTGCCTTACTAACGTTCTCGCAAACCTGCTTACCATTGCCACGAGGACCGGTTTGGCCTCTCTATCTACAGTAATTCTCTCTCCTCTTACCCGTTCTACACTATCTGAAGCATTTCAGGCCCAGGAACGAATTACTGCTCCTAACACTGTACTTACTTCGGGTACTTCCAGTGACGCTGGAATTATCTATGATTCCGAGATGATGGAGCCTGAAGCGCGGGTTCTCAAGCGCAGCGGGTTCCCGATGTCTCATTCATCTACTTCTCCGCGTCCGCAGGCCAAATCAAAGAAGCCGCAGCTTGACACAAAGCTAAAAGACACCATTTTAGAGCAGGCAGTTGCTGCTGCCCTGCTTTCGCAACCATAGCGTTGTTACAACTTCTACAGTGGATCTGTCGCTCTATTCTTACAGCTTCAATAGATTTACACTGTATTTTTTTCCAGCTTATTCCGGATGTCATAATTCTTAAAGGAACGTGCGACAAATGTTTTCATTTTAAAAATTACCGTTCATTTCGTCTAAATCGCCAGTCTCGAGGAAGGGGTTTCCTAACTTTAGTTTCTTCAAACCTTTGCCACAGGGCTAAGGTATCTTTCCCGAAAATGTCCCCTGACTGTGAGCTGTTGGAATTAGACTTTGTTCTTCTTGGGTGCTCCCCATTTCCCTTAGTAAATGTCGTAAATGCGCTTCGATATTCTGCTATTTGCCTAAGCGCACATGCCCAATATACTTGTTGATTAGTAGCGTGTGTTTAGGCCGTCGGTATATACTTAGCACGCGGCCGAAGTAACAGGTTCTTAATAAGCTAGATATTTTTGCATAGGCTTAAGTTTTTGTACAGATATGGCCAAATGAAATAGTGTACAACAACTGGTCTCCTTCCAGCGCGAAGCTCCTCTTGAGGGACACTTCGAAATGTAGGTTTGGTTCCACCTCCCAGCAATCTTATTGCCTATTGAATGCAGTAAACAAAGTAGAAAGCAAGCAAGCGCCCGCCTCAGTAGCACCGCTCTCGCTCTCCGATCTGGGAAGCGGTGACGCCACTGATCTCCACTAGGTGGCTGGATGCCGCATTCCCGCTTTCCGAGACGAGCGCGAGTGAAGCCACCGGAAGTTGGACCGCTTGTCCCGGAAGTCCGGTGTCTGCTGTGTATTTCAATGCAAAAAGTCGTGTCTTTCGCCCTTTCGTTCTCAGTTTTTTGCGTTGTTTTCGTGTGATGTCTGCTGTTTTATGAAAGGAACAAGCAAGCTGAACGCGAGAAATGTGAGCATTGTGTGCAGAACCCTGTAATTTCTGCGAAAGCGAAGAAAACAGGCATGCAGGTCTCACCCTGCCTCGGCAAAGGGGTACGTGCATTAAACACTATGTTCTTGCCTGGTTATTGTATTCCGAGCGTAAAGGAGAAGTAGTGGAATGACGATGACCTTAAAACCGAATTTTCGTGCAGTAAAGAAAAGGCACAGCGCGAGAGGAACGACTGACAAGAAAGGCGAATGGTGCAGTGCGCGTGAGAAGCGCTGTTAGAAGTCAACTGCACCAAGCCCCACGAATTAAAGACCATTCAGGCTTAACTTGCAACCACACGAAACAGTACATGACACGCTCCGTCAAAAAAGCAGTACCATACCTTTTGGAGGCGCTAATATGAACCAACCGAACACCGTCGACACCTCACAAGATAGTAGCCTAGCCCTCGCTCCGGTTCGGTCTAAATATAATTCGGTAAAATGGTCGCTGCAAAGTAAGCTGCCTGGGGAATGTTTCAACCTATTCTTTCTTATATTTATCCCCCATTGATAGCATAACTTGGGCTTGAGCGTGGGAACAAGCATCGCAGTAAAGAGCAGAGTTGGCGAAGCTAGGCAAACGAAACGACACCGAGCCGAGTAGACGAGGCTCCATACTTGCTGTGTGTAGCGACGTCCTGTCGTCTGCTAGTGTCGCCCCATTGAAATGCAATGGGCCCTTATTTTTGAAACGTCCTTCCCGAAGACTTCGCTGGTCTCCTCGCTCAGTTGGCGGCGCAAAAGGTGGGCATTGTCATGGAAAAAGACGAGAACAGCGAAAAGACGAAATGCTAAGTGGGAAAACAAAACTGGAACTGAAAAACCGTGCTGAGGTCCGATTTCATGCACTGCCAAAGGCTGACTTCCGGGACAAGGCCGCTTACTTCCGGTGGCTTCACTTTCGGGCGCCCGATGCGGCATCCAGCTCCCCTAGTGGAGATCAGTGGGTGACGCTGCGTTGCTGGACAGTAGCTATGACCAATCTTAGGCGAAACAATGGTGAGACATATGACAACGCTTCCGCCGCAGTTGTTTGTGCTAGCTGCCACAGCAATGTGGGCAGGCTGTGCTCTGCGCAACGAAAGCAGCTGCGCAAATGTTCTCTATATTCCAGGAGCTCGTGCTGCGAGAGCTGGCGACAGGATGACAGTAAAATGGATGTTTCTACGCCTCCTTTGTTCTCTCCCGAAACGGAGTGGTTGGTGGCCGAAGTACATACGCAGGTTGCTTCTGCCGACCGCTCGTAAGCAGAGAAGTTGGGGAGTGCGATGGGCTCGTGTGGCTGAAGAAAACTTAGATAGCTTGATGTATTATTACGCAACTGAGGACAAAATTCCTTAAGTTATATCCTGAGAATATGCGGACAGCTGCACCTAGTTGAAGGAAAAAAGTGAATAGTCACAGGAGACAACTTCATCTGAGTCTTGTTCTCCGTAAAACTGCTTTTGCGTCTCTTTCCGGCTGATTTACACGTTTTCCTCGGTAGCAAAAATAAAATTTATTGTAAAGAAAAATGATCTTAAACTTCTTCCGCTAATGGGGTCAAGCCCATGGCTACCAGAACAGGAAGGATTTTGCGGCCGCCTCTTGGAAGTGAATGTCGTCGCAGACTGGTTTTAAAGATCCGCACAGCAAGCGCTGTCTTGACGCAATGAACGGTTGATTGCAAAAACGGCCGCTAGGGGGGACATCTGCAGTTTATTTTTTTACAGCTTATCAAAGATCCACTCTCAGTGGCAGCACAGACTTCGCCACTGAAAAGCAGGGATCTCGACAACTCAATTTTTCCTCACTGACACTATAAAAAGGATGTGAAGCCATACGTTCAACGCTTCACATTAAGTAACCCGCTTACATCTTAATTTATGTCTTGAAGCAGTCGGCTTAGCATTTAATGAAAATCAACCATAGAAAATGGACCCCGCGGACTCTCTAAGAAAAAATATCTAAACTGTTTTTCCAAGGAATTCAATGTCTGACCGGCATATTTTTTTGGTTTCAAGATTCCGATGTGAACATACCTTCTTTCGGCCTAGGAGTACGCTGAGATAATTTCTAGGAAGCTGACGTTTTTTCATGCCGAATACTCCTTCATAATTGTTGTCACTCACTGACGTGACGCCGTTTCATTGTGAACATATTGTTTGATAAAAATTTCAGGCAGCAGGCTTGTAGCGGTTTTGCAATCAAAATTATAGGCATTGTCGACTCACTGATAGCGTGTTAAAACTAAAGACACCCAGTTAAGAAGTCGGATGGTGGACGAATACAAAAGAAGAGTTTGCATCGTTGAAACATCAAGTTAGGCTGGTGGACATTTGCTTGCTGGAACCAGTTTTATTTTAATTTGAATTGAATTTTATTACTTCCTTGAGACATACAGCAGTACCAGGTGCTGTAGCAAAAGGAAAAATTTCTTGCGTGACAAAGGCCACAACACCCGAAGCACATATACACTGTCCGGAAAAGAAGTAAATGGATAAAAAATGACAGCACAGTAAGTCACAATTTCATTCAAAAATAGGAGAGAAAAACACAACAAACACCATCTGAGAACGTTGTGATCTAACAAGTAATTCCAAACAAACGAAACGAAATCCTTTGTCGAACCCTTTTAAAGAAAATAAGCACATTCTAGGTTGTCATGCACATAAGTTTTGCAAAAAAATAACTTTTCACACGTTTTTTAAAGCTCGCGAGAGACTGACATGTTTCCAGTTTCTCTAGGACACTAGGGCGTTTGTTTAATATGTTAGGAATTTTAAAATTCAGAAGCCTTTGTTCCGTGGTTAGCGCCTATTTGTGGTACAGAAATTCTTTTATGTCTTAAGCGGTATTAGGTTTCTTTTGTGGCGAACTTTCGCTAAAGTGTTTATTGGTGGACTGTCGCAGACGAAATTCTTCGAGCGATAATTTATGTAAGAATAGGTAGTCTATAGCAAGATTTCCAAGCTTACTAAAAATGGCGCAGTGTGCGCAAGGAATCGAGGTTAGAAATGGACCTTACCGGCCTTCTCTGCAGCCTCAAAAGTTACTCGAGGCTTGTTTTGGTGGTAGTGCCCCAGACGAAAAGCAAATATTACAGACGTTTGTGTATTAGAGAGTAATACAGTTGCTTTTTCAGTCTCAAGGGAATAAAGTGCTTCAACAGGTTTGTCTTTCCTATCCCTCTTCTGATATCTCCTCAGAGGGATTCAAAGTGGATCGACCAATATAGATTCTCATTAAATAATGCGCCCAACAATTTGATGTAGGCATTACTTTTAGTAGCTTTGTCCCCTAATTTCTAATCGTAGTTGCTCGTCCACTGCTTTCGCTCTGGTCTAAATATAACTCACTTTGTTTTATTACAGTTTAGTTGCAATTTGTTTTCGTTTAACCAGCTTTTGAGGTGACCCATCCAGATATTGGCTCCGTTAAAGACATCTCTGATATTTTTCCCATAGAAAAAGCGCTCGTGTCGTCAGCATATAATACAACGCATTGTGTATTTGGGACGTTCACTATGCCTTCGTTGTAAGCAAGAAATAATGTTGGACCCAGAACTGACCCTTTAGGAACTCCACAGTTTAAGACGAGGCGCTCAGAACGAAATCCATGAAGGGATACGAACCACTTTCGAGTGTCGAGGTCGTTTTTAATTACTGTATGCGCAACACTTCTAATGCCATACCAAGATAATTTCTTGAGCAAGACATCAGAATTAATGGGATGGAACGCTTTCTTGAAGTCCAAGAATACTCGAACTGTGAAAAGATGTTTTTCGAAATACTGAATTATGTGGTCTCTTGCATGCAAGAGTGCCTGCTGTATAGATTTTCGTATCTGAAAACCAAATTCTTCGCAAACAGTTGCCTTACTCTTCGCCAGGTGTCAAACTAATCTCTTATTTAGCACTCGCTCAGGTACTTTAGAAAGTATAGGAAGGACTGAAATAGGTCTGTACTAATTGACTTTGTTAACCCCATCCTCCATATGCACTGCTAGAACTTTCACGGCTTTTATAAGCAAAGATAATTCATCAGTCAATAAATTGAGGTTGCGTATATGTGAAAGGGGGCGACACATAACTTGTTCTACACTTTTAACGGTTTTGTGCTTATCTAATCTACTCCGCATGCGCAATTATTGTTTAATGAAGATAAGACATCGACTATCTCGTTTGGATATGTTGGGTGAAGAAATATTGCGGGAATTTTATTATTGACTTCACATTGATCGACTAAAGAATTGCTGCACTGTACGCGCGAAAGCAGAAAATCCATAGTTAACGCAGAAAAAGCGTTAGCAGCTTAAAACAAAGACAATACGTTTACGTCAAACACACAAGGGACACCGGCTAGTGTCCCTTGTGTGTTTGTTATCGTCTTTTGTTGTTTGTTTGCAAATTTTGCAGCTTTGCAAACTAGGCAAAAGTTTAAAACTTTGAGATTTGGTCAAGAAACTAGGGCCAAAGAACAATGTAATTTAGGTTATCTTTTAGGGTGTGGGGAAAGTAATGGCATTGGCGATTTCTAAAAGGGAAGTGAATTTTCTATAAAGACTAGTGGCAACTGTGATTTTTGTATATCGCTTATTGGAACTAAATACTGCGCTTAAGGGATATACAGAAGCAGAGCGGCTAACTAAAATGAAATATGGGCGTTCGAGAACGTTGGGCCCCATCCTCGCTCAAACACAACGTTCACATAGGAGATAATATGCATCCTCCCAACATCTATTTTTGTACTACACATCAGGAATAGTGACATAAAGTATGGCGTGTTTTTTCTGCTTATTGGAAGCTAGATTACGTCAAGTGAAAAAAAAAAATTCACACTGCTTTACATGAAGGCAGCCTCAAGAATAGTGTTTGTGACCTGTGCAAAATTAATAACTAATAATAGCCTTTGGGGGTGTAATTGATTTATATTTTGCTCAAGTGCATTTCAGCTGATGAGCACACTTGCTCACATGGTTGGGAAGATATCCTTGGATATATTGCGGTCTTTCAGTGAACTTCGTTGATGAATCTAGAAGCCATTGTTTCCTTTCTCTCGCCCGCTGAAGCCTTTGGTGAACACTTTAGACGTTTGACTTAGAGAGGAACCACCCCCACAGCCTGGCTTTTACTTCATGAGGCGTCTTTCAAGCTCTTCCATTACAGTATATAGATGTTTGCGTCGACACCAGCCGAAAGCTCTCATGTGAGCCAAGAAACGCCTACTGTTAGGGAACGCAAATCAAAATATTATTATCAGCAATATAGTGTTGAACAGCTAAGCAATATTAGTATAATGCCGAAAACAGCGAAGCATTCGATGAATATTCACTACAAAGAGCTGAATGTCGAGCGGAGACCTTCAGAACAAGCTAGGCGAAAATTAGTATTTCCCAGGCTGCCTACTATGAGTTTAAGCTGCTGGAGAGCAACCCTCGAGGCTCAAATATAAGTCAGTAAAACCACAAGCCAACATCTTTTGAAGGTAATTTCTGCCTCGCTACACCACATACTAATTTACATGCCGAATAATGCTGGGGATTACACAAACAAAACCCATTACCGCCCGCTCTTCAAACTTACGGAAGCATGGACTGTACAAACAAACTTAATTATAGAAACTGTTCAAAGCAGTCCACGTGTCATGGAATAATCTGGACCGGAAAACTTTTAAAAGTGGCATCAGCCAGTTATATCAACCTTTAAAGGCAGGACATCTTTCTGTCAAAGCACCGCACCGCTACAAATACGCGCGACGATTTCTCCTGCATATCAAAATCCAGGTGCAGTTAGTTTCTTGCTTTAACACCCTGCATGACGTCATTACAATAGCAATAGCATTTGTAAGGCCGACTGCCCCACTATAGCGCGGCGCACGAGGCTCAACACGCGCGTAAGGCTGAACAGTTACAGGACTATCTGTTTACTGTCGTTGCCTATATGGTATTTACTAAGGTAATCGCTAATAGAGTCGGCACACCTTAGACTTCAATCAGTCAAATGATCAGACAGGCATTCGTGAAGAATATCAGACAATATTATTTTGTCGCTTCAACGCCCAATGTTCAACGCCCAATGTCGCTTCAACGCCCAACGCCCAATCCGCTTCAACGTCCAATGTTTTCACAGATGTTCCTGCTGCTGTTGCTGCACCAGCTGCTGTCCGTCCCGCTGCCCGTTCCGGGCGATTTGTGCTTCGACGGTTGGCACTCCGACATCACATCCTGCACTGAAGCGTCATCAAGCAATTGCAGCTTTTCAACCGGCCACCTACCTGCCAACCCACCGCCAATTTTGGACTCGTCCTGGCTTGTCGTCAGGCAACTGGCGACGGTACCAGCTGACCACCCTCTTCATAAGCGCAGTCTTCCCGCGGACACCTTGGGCCACGACACCACTTTTGTGCATCCGCTTCAACGCCCAATGTTTTCACAGATGTTC
Organism: Amblyomma mixtum; assembly: GCF_055824585.1. Taxonomy (NCBI): domain Eukaryota; kingdom Metazoa; phylum Arthropoda; class Arachnida; order Ixodida; family Ixodidae; genus Amblyomma; species Amblyomma mixtum. The sequence continues at coordinate 154,523,537 of NC_143021.1, read as the reverse complement.
CTGCTGCTGTTGCTGCACCAGCTGCTGTCCGTCCCGCTGCCCGTTCCGGGCGATTTGTGCTTCGACGGTTGGCACTCCGACATCACATCCTGCACTGAAGCGTCATCAAGCAATTGCAGCTTTTCAACCGGCCACCTACCTGCCAACCCACCGCCAATTTTGGACTCGTCCTGGCTTGTCGTCAGGCAACTGGCGACGGTACCAGCTGACCACCCTCTTCATAAGCGCAGTCTTCCCGCGGACACCTTGGGCCACGACACCACTTTTGTGCATCCGCTTCAACGCCCAATGTTTTCACAGATGTTCCTGCTGCTGTTGCTGCACCAGCTGCTGTCCGTCCCGCTGCCCGTTCCGGGCGATTTGTGCTTCGACGGTTGGCACTCCGACATCACATCCTGCACTGAAGCGTCATCAAGCAATTGCAGCTTTTCAACCGGCCACCTACCTGCCAACCCACCGCCAATTTTGGACTCGTCCTGGCTTGTCGTCAGGCAACTGGCGACGGTACCAGCTAACCACCCTCTTCATAAGCGCAGTCTTCCCGCGGACACCTTGGGCCACGACACCACTTTTGTGCATCCGCTTCAACGCCCAATGTTTTCACAGATGTTCCTGCTGCTGTTGCTGCACCAGCTGCTGTCCGTCCCGCTGCCCGTTCCGGGCGATTTGTGCTTCGACGGTTGGCACTCCGACATCACATCCTGCACTGAAGCGTCATCAAGCAATTGCAGCTTTTCAACCGGCCACCTACCTGCCAACCCACCGCCAATTTTGGACTCGTCCTGGCTTGTCGTCAGGCAACTGGCGACGGTACCAGCTGACCACCCTCTTCATAAGCGCAGTCTTCCCGCGGACACCTTGGGCCACGACACCACTTTTGTATATCCGCTTCAACGACCAATGTTTTCACAGGTTAGTTATATGAAAACCAACTGTTATCGCGACAATAACGTTTGCCTAGTGATGGTGTCGTGGCCTCCCAATGTACCAAATTGTCTGAAGCGAACTCGAGCGCACTTGTTGCATCTTTGGCGCCTGCTCTTGCTCGGCGGCGACGTAGAAGCTAATCCTGGGCCGATGACGAAGGCCCAGGAAGAAAAGCTGGATTCCGTCTTTGATGCCGTTCAACGTCTTGAGACCAATAACACCAGTATTCTTGAAGCTGTAAATAAGGTTCTTCTCAATCATATCAGCCTAAAAACTGATATAGATCAATTGAGCAAACGCGTTCATGATCTTGAAGCAAAGGTTGTGTCTCTTTCTTCACAGCAGCCTCCAAGCGACGGTAATGGTAATTTGTCGAAATTGGAGCAAAAAATTGATTATCTTGAAAACAATTCCCGGCGGTCTAATTTGCTATTCTATGGCATCAAGAATACTGATAAATCTTAATCTTGGGAAACTTCTGAACAGCTCGTGACTGATTTCTGCAGTCGCGAACTCTAAATCACTGTTGGTTCAATTCAGCGTGCTCATCGCCTAGGGCGTCATTCCTCAGATAAGACGCGGCCCATCATCGCTAAATTTAACAGCAGTAAAGAAATTGAAAACGTTCTCAGCAATGGGCACAAGTTAAATGATTCGGGCTTTAGTGTTTCTCGTGATTATTCTGCTGCCGTTCGCGAAAAGCGCAGGAACTTGCTGAATTTTTGTAAAGAAGTAAAGAAAGAGGGCGACAAAACTAAGCTTGTGTTTGACAAACTTCACATCAATAAAGATGTATATCAGTGGGATCACAACACCAGCTGTGCAGTTCGTATCTCCCGTTCCACAAGTACATGAAGTCGTTTAAGCGGTCCTTCAACTCCCCTTCTTTCATCTTCGTTTCCACCCTGTTCCGAGCGTTCAGTTAAGTTCACTTCTTTTCTTTACACTAACATCAGAAGCGTTGTTCCTAAAGCCGCTGCTCTTTCTTCCTTCATTGACTCTAATTCCGCCACGATTGTTGCCTTAACGGAAACATGGTTGCACGATGCTATCCCAGAGAGTAGTGTTCTGCTGACTGAATCCTGCTTTAATATTTTTCGTTGCGATAGGAAGTTCAGGAGAGGGGGCGGTGTCCTCATTGCAATTAAGAAGGAAATTGTAGCTATACCTGTAATAGTCACCTCTTTCATTGAAGGTGTGTTTGTTTTTTTTTTGAAATGCGGCATTGCTAACCTTATAATTGGAGTGTTTTACCGTCCTCCTGACATGTGTGACGGTTTTGCTGAGGAATTGCATCGTCTATTAGGTGAAGTGTGTGCGCGTTTCCCGAATTCTATTTTGCTCATACTCGGTGACTTTAATTTTCCTAACATCAGGTGGGATATGTTGTCTGCCCCTCCTAGTGACAAAGAAGCCCATGCCTTCATACAGACGTGTCTCGACTTTTCGTTATCTCAAATTACCTCTCAACCTACTCGGTCATCGGTGCATTCTTCAAACATTCTGGACCTCTTCTTAGCCAGTGACCCAAATATTTGTTCAGATGTCATTCATCATGAAGGGCTTTCCGATCACGACATTATCACCGGGCACATCAACTATCTGTTCAGCGAAAGGAAAACTGTTCCAAAAAAGATAAGATGCTACAACAGGGCTAACTTTCACAAAATGAACTCCGAATTAACCTCCTTCTCAGTGCAATACCTTTCTGATTGGTCCTCTCATTCTGTTGAGGAGAACTGGATGTTGCTCAAAACTACACTTACTAACCTCATCAATGAGTGCATTCCTCTTACATCGATAAAGTACTACCCAAGTGTACCCTGGTTTGATCTCAGGCTTCGTAGAGCTAATAACAAGAAAAAACGTCTGTACAGGCAAGCCAAAGCGCATCGAACTACTCATTCTCTTGAAAGGTATAAGCAAAGCGATAAAGAATACCAAGTATTACTAAAAAAAACCCGCAGGGAATTCTTCAGCAATATTTTGCCAACGATCATCACCAATAACCCACGAAGATTCTGGCGCGTTATTAATCCCGGCAGCTCTGATGACATTATCCTTACTGACTCGAATAACACTCCAATTCCTGCATCCGAATGTGCTCAGATGTTTCTTTCAGCATTCTCATCCGTATTTACTTTAGAAGACATCACTACAGCTCCCAGCCTAGATCGATTTCTTGAGGTTTCTATGCCCCAAATAGTTATTAATGACGAAGGAATTAAAACCCTCCTGAATAATGTTAAACTAACTTCTAGCTGTGATCCGCTGGGCTTTAACAACAAGATTCTGAAAAACATTTCTGAGAGCATTTATCCAGTATTGTCATCACTCTTTTCTCAGTCATTATCATCTCGATCGATTCCTAGCGATTGGCGCGTAGCTAAAGTAATACCCATATTCAAATCTGGTGACCACTCTAATCCCCTCAACTATCGTCCAATATCCTTAACTAGCTCCATATCTAAGCTAATGGAACATGTTGTTTACACTAATATTATCAGCTATCTTGAGCACCACAACATCATATTCAAATACCAGCATGGATTTCGAAGGGGTTTTTCATGTGACACTCAACTTTCCGGCTTCACTCACGACCTCTTTTCATCAGTGGATGCAGGCAAACAAGTCGATGCGCTATTCCTTGACTTCTCTAAGGCATTTGACCGGGTCCCCCATCACAGACTTTTGCTCAAACTAACCCACTTGAACATTCATTCGGATGTTATTGCCTGGGTTAAAGCTTTTCTTGCATGTCGATCTCAGTTCATTTCTGTCAATAATCATATTTCGTCCTCCTCACCCGTTTCGTCCGGTGTTCCCCAGGGAAGCGTTTTGGGACCTTTACTTTTTCTAACCTTCATAAATGACTTACCCGCCTGCGTATCATCCAAAATCAGATTATTCGCTGATGACTGTGTTATATACCGTAGCATTTCTAACGACTCTGACCGCCAATCTTTGCAAACTGATTTAGATTCCATTAGTAACTGGTGTTCTTCTTGGTTAATGACCCTTAATTCCTCTAAAACTAAACTTGTCTCTTTCACTCGCAAGTCTTGCCGCATCCCGACATCTTACACTCTCCTTAATAACCCGGTTGAACTTTCTACTTCCTACAAGTATTTGGGACTACACCTTCAGTCCAATTTAACATGGAATTACCTTATTAGCCATATTCTTGCACCTGCTAACCGCTCTTTGGGTCTTCTAAAACGTAACCTTAAACAAGCGCCTTTTCACCTAAAAAAGCTAGCATACATTACCTTAATACGGCCTAAAATCGAATATGCGTCGGCCATCTGGGACCCGGATCAAGCATACCTTATAGATGACTTGAAATCTTTGCAAAACCGTGCCGTTAGATTCATCTTTTCTGATTATTCTCGTCATACTAGCGTCACCGCACTAAAGGCTCGCGCCGAACTTGATACGTTATCACATCGCCGCAAACTATCACGCTAGACCCTTTTCCATAAACTTTACCATCATGTTCTGCTCCATAACGATTTTTTTCAATCACCTGAATCTTTTTTTCCACGTCGCGACCACCCGCTGAATGTTAAACGCATATCATGCCACACTTCTTCTTTTGCTAACTCTTTCGTACCACGTACTATAGTCGACTGGAATAACCCGTACGGAAATGTCATATCTGGTTTGATATGAAAAAATCCAGATATGAACAAATAGGGAATTGGGCATATAAGGTCTTATATGAATATACGGGCGTATATAGCCTGATATGCCCAATTCCCTATATACCATTATCTGAATGGAACTCATATAAGGAAATATATGTGCGTATGGTCGTATATGTCCTGATATGCCCAATTCCCTATATATCCATATCATGACTGAACTCATATATGACAATATATGAATATATCTGGCATATATGGCCTGATATGCCCAATTTCCTATATAATCATATCAGCATTGAGCTCATATAAGGATATATCTGGCATATATGGCCTGATATGCCCAATTCCCTATATATCCATATCATGATTGAACTCATATATGGATATATCTGGCATATATGGTCTGATATGCCCCATTCCCTATATATCCATATCATGATTGAACTCATATATGGATATATCTGGGATATATACCCTGATATGCCCAATTCCCTATATATTCATATATGGATTGAACTTATATATGGAAATATATGTATATATGGTCCTTATATAGCCAGATATGTCCTATCCTTATATGACCATATCTGATGGAGCCCATATATGGGATTTCTATATATGGTCTTTATATACCCAGATACGGCCAAATCCGTATATAGCCATATCTGCGAACAGTCATATATGGATGAATATACTTATATGCGCCATATATGGCCAAATATAGATAAATCTGTAACGTCCATATTTGGCTGGAGCTTATATATGGAGCTAGTTCTATATACGAACAAATACTGACAAATCTGCACATAACCTTATATACTTTTGGTTAAATGTTGAGGGGAAATTTCCCCTAAGGCGGAGCAGACTTCCATTAAGATATTAATTACTTATTCGCATCCATCCAAGCACAGTCATACACCATGTCCCCAGACCAGGGCGAATCTTTTTACGAAAGAGCAAAAGTTTCTGTGGAAGCTGTGTAGGGTCCCTTTGTAGCCGTGTGACTGCTTGGCGGAAGGAAAATGAGTGATTACTCCCTTATTAAAACCTTATAAGCTTTCATATGGAAATATATAATAAATGACAGCCTATGTATATGTGCCCTCATACGGCGAGATCTACCGAAGGAGACGGTACAAAAAAAATTGAAGAAATCCAACGATTTGCGGCGCGCTTCATCTGCAATCTCTGCAAGCACCTAGGCTCCCCTTGTCCAATGTTGCAGGCTGCTACTATCACATTAGACAATAAAGAGTGAACCTGGGGCGTGGCGTCTCCAAACAGTGATGGAGGGCGGCCAAACAAAAGATGTAATGAAATTAGTTACAACCATTGCAGAATGCTGTCATACATATGCCGTTATCGCCACATGCAGACGTAAGCGACTGTGCAGTACGTCCTTACCGCTACTACTTCAGATATGTAATACAGCTTAAATTTTTGACGTAGATTTTTATCTTAAAACTTTGAGAGATACGTTGGTGCTGTGTAGGGGGGTTATACAGGATGGTTAACATTATGTAAGCGATAAACCTAATTTAATAGACGATTAATTAACTAACATTAACTAATTAAAATTTTATTTTGATTCTAAGGGGCAATATTATGTTGCGAAAGAAAGGCCGTCATCGTAAAAGGTGAGCCCAGTTTCTAACTTTTTTTAATTGGTATAGGAGTTTGAAATATCGAGCGCCAGATTTTGCGCATTTCAAAGCTCGCTGAGTTGGTTTACCCGCATTGAAAATGCATAAAACTGTCGGTCACTTTTTTTATGCATCAAACACGGACACCGTTTGTGTATTTTATGATGTAGAAAAAGTTTCTTTGAATTCGGCGACGATACGACGCGCAGCGACGCGTTTATGAATATGCGAAGCGGGCAAGGCAATTCACTGAGCTTGCAAGTGTGTATGTTCAGTATTTCGAACCACATTAACGATTACGAAAATTTAAAAGCTAAGGTTATCTTTCTTTACTGACGCCCTTCATTTTCGCGATACAGACTTACGCGCCAAAATCAAAATTATGAAAGCTGATTAGTTAAATATAATTAATAATTTTTCAGATTATTGAGCTCTATTACGTACATAATGCCCGTCTTGGTGTACGGTCCACCTTCACTGACCAAACCGACATATCTCTCGCACTTTGTAAAATACAAATCTCTAAACGTTAAAAAATGTCATCCAATACATCTCTAAGTGCTGCTTTAAATTGAAAAACAACTCGGTTTTATGCTGCTCTAAAGCTCCTGATAATCATATAGCATAGGTAACACAAGTAACACAACTACCACACAGAAATTGCGCAGGAAATTTTATTGGCGTACATTTAATGCTCTTGTGGTTGTATAGTTCTGTATGCATGCTTCTTATCGTCGATGCTTTTCTTTCTCGCTCCTTATTTCGCTGAGTTTAGCGCCCACGACCAGCAACAGCAGCTTTCCGGAGAGCTCCCGCCCCTTCTTGGTCGGCAGGGCCGTTGTGTAGGCTGCGTGGGAGATAATTTAGAGCGATCATGATATAAATCTGCGCAGAATTATGCACTGAATCCGAGACAGCCTACCGTAAAATCCATTGTGGGCTATTAAAGGTGCCCTGCGACGTACTTAAAGCATGGGTTCCTTAATCTTTGTATGCAGAGTAAGGGGCATTGTGAGTCCTGAACGCGCAATGAGATCACCGAAATCATAATATTTGATATTTTAATCTTCGCTAGAAATGCTTGTTTCGAGCCGATGGTGTCGCAACGTGGCGGCCATTTGCGGCAGCGGAAATGAGATGGCATCTAGATAGGGTGCTGCCTTTCTCATTGGTTGGGCGTCCAGTTTGCATATTGTTCCTTCATACTTGCGAAAGGGATCCAAAATATTATGTCTCTGAGTACTGCAAGCTTTTTCGCATGCCACAAAAACTGGAAAGAAGCAGGGAAAGCGAACGAAAACCAACAAGAATACAGCTAGGGGCGACACTTTCCATTCCGCTTCAAACCTTCACGGCGGCCAGCGCTGTTCAAAAAACGTTGGCTCAGACCAGAAAGCACGCGCGTCGAGACCGTCCGTGACCATACCAAGACGGCAGCGAAAAAAAAAGCCACTCGACACACCTTGCCCAAAATGTGAAGAGAAAGGCCGGACAGGAGCCGGGAGTCGAGTTTGGGGGGGAGGGGGGCTACCGCTGACAGCCTTGCAGTCCGACTCAAAAAGAAACTTCGGGGAATTTCCTTTGTCGTTAGTCACCCCTGCCCTTACTACGGCGTCGCGTACACGGGGGGAAGACGCCGTCAAAATGCGCGGCTGTTTACAGCCCCGACAAAGCAACAACTGCATGCACGCTTCCGCTGCGTGGGCGCTAGGCGCGGTTCTGATTGGTAGCGCCCAATGTCGGTACTGGGTGAGTGAAATAGGAGAGTGAAATGCGTCTTCGTCTGAGCTTTTCATTTCGAATTTTCAGAGTGGAATAACTTTCGCTTGCATGCCCCGATTTCAATAATTCTTTTTGCTCTGGTCTCTGGAACGCATGATGAATCTATTTAATAATATTAACTGGTACAGAGCAAATCATCGCGATGCCCCTTTAAAAGCTTAGTCTCATGCTTTTTTTTCGGGCTTTACCATTAAAGTTTCCTGGCACAACGGCGAACAGAAACAAGTATACGCCAATTGTTTCTGAAACACGTTCGTTCGCACTAACCACCCGAAATAACACGCGTACCAGCTCTTCATTCCACTGCTCCTGCTTAGCTGTAGAGCGCAAGGTTGGTTGGTTTGGTTTGGTTTATGGGGTTTAACGTCCCAAAGCGACTAAGGCTATGAGAGACGCCGTAGTGGAGGGCTCCGGAAATTTCGACCACCTGGGGTTCTTTAACGTGCACTGACATCGCACAGTACACGGGCCTCGAATTTCTCCTCCAAAGAAATTCAGCCGCCGCGGCCGGGATCGAACCCGCCTCTTTCGGGCCAGCAGCCGAGCACCATAGCCACTGAGCCACCGCGGCGGCTGTAGAGCGCAAGCCTTGTGGCAAATGTAATGGGGCCATTGTAACCTAATTGGATACGCAGAACGCAGCAATGCTGATCCCGTGTTAAAATAGAATTAGCACTATTACTTACGACAATGAAAAGGGTTCAGTTCCTGATACGTGCATATGAGAGAATCCATTACAGGTTGCTGTCTACGTCTCGTTACTTAGAAAATACATCCCTAACTAGCCCCGCAATGTGCTTAGCGAGATTAGTCTATGTTTTTTGCGTTACACAATTCATGTCATGCACTTGAACTACCGCTGGCAGGAACGCAACTCGGTGGCGGTAAAAATTTCGCTACTGAAAAATGAGAGATTACGCTCCGACTGCACATAGCCCGGCTTACAAATAAATCATGCATTATGATACCATTTAGCTTAATTTATAGCCCTATCATCGAAAACTGCCGACAGCATTGACAAAGGTAAACAACAAAGCAATACGGGAAAAACAGTAAATGGTTGTTTACGCTTACCTGAAATATTGATGATTGCAGGTTCACAGAAACCTTGGTATTTCCCGCTCACTTGCACCCTGGATCCTTCCGATGGCTCATCATCCCATGCATGCTTGGCGCAGGTCATTTTAACGACGTCAAAAGTGTCTTCTTCCTCAAAACGCACAAGTGTGGCGCTGTACCATGATTTCAAAGGGAAAACAAGTGGATGCAACAACGGGTATAACCGGAAAATTGCTCGCCCGGCAGGAAAGTGCGTAGCACACTGCAGAGTCCGGCTTCTAGCTCTGTGCAACAGACGACAGTCAAGGGTGGCGCCACCAATGCCTTCCTTAGCAGATATCTGTGCATATCTGTGCATGTGTAAGGAGATAGCTCCACCCAGCGTCGTTCGTGAGGAGAAGAAGACAAAGCACGAGGAGCGCGTGCGGAGGGGAACGCCGGGACAGGTAGAAGAGGATTACGGGGCAGAGAAGAGAAGAGCGCGGTGGACGACGGACGTGGACGAGTTCTGCTGGCTCCCCGAGTTCCGGGCTTGGGCCTTAGCCGCAGACGTCCGGGCCACCAGACCTGGACATCCATCGTCGAGAGCCTCAACCACCAGACCCAGGCGCCACTCTTCTCCGTCCATCCGTCAGCTGCTCCACACAGGCCGCCTCTGGTGCCTACGTGGCTTTTCCGGGATACCAGACCTGGGAACCGTGCTGGGAGCCCACAGACGCCGACGCTGCGGTAGCGTTGCATCAACATTGGAACGCCCAGAGACTCCCTGACTGCCCGACACCCAGCCAGTCCTCCCCGCTCGTTGCTCGAACAAGAGACAAGTAGTGTGACTTTCCTCTTTGACTTTCTTTTTCCTGTATTTTTCTTAAGCATTTTGTTCTGTTCCCCCGTGTGGTTTTCCCGTGTGTTGTTGCGTTGCTCTCTTGTTCCTTTCCTTTTTTCACGCTCATACTGAAATTGGTTTCCTTTCCGATAAAAGCCGCCTCGTTTATTGTTTGTACTTTTGTGTTTGTTTAAAATAAGACCTGCAATCTCACAGATCCTCACAGCATGTCAGATATCGGCACCTGCGCACGGGCGCTCACGCGCGCGTCAGAAGCGGGGTCCGGTTTACAACAATGGGAGGACCGCGGGGGCTCTCGGGGACTCTTTTTCTTCATGGCTTGAAGCTCTTTCAGCCTCCCCTAAATTTTCTTGGAATCCTTGCAGATCCCCAACCATCTTTTGTTCACGGCTTGACATTTTTTTCAGTCGGCTCCCGAGGGGGAGCGAGCCAGCACCAGGAGCATGGAGGTTCATGCCACTTTTCGACGCCCGTCGCGGCGCGTGCTGGGCGCGCAGGCGCTCCGCGTGTATAACTTGGAAGTGTCCATCGAGATGGGGCTTTATATCGCGTGTTTCTTTATCAAAATAAATATAACTAACGATACCCCTGCTGCGTCGTTGCTTGAAATCCCGTCGAACCGATCGCCACTCGAGTCGACGGAGCTTTGCGGAAATTGAGAAAAAGATATCTTAGTGGAAAGTTGAGCCCTCTTCGGCGTCCGGCCGACATTCGACGGTTTCAACTGCTTACGAAATGCGAACAGAGACCGCCCCTGTCATTGCCGGTGGCCGTTATCTTGCCTCAGAGCCGCGTCCCGCAAATGTTTCGGCCCTCTTGATTTGACATCTGCTGCTCACTTGTTTCTTCTCCTCTTTGTTTAGCACACTGCTTGCGTTGTCGCTAATTTAGTGCTTCAAGTTAATGACTCGTCATTCAGCATTTACAGCGTGCGCGTGAAATTTCAGCGGGAATACACAAATGTCGACTGCACTGCAGTACCACCGTTGTCTGCATACCTGTGATCGTTTGTATGGCATAAAACGCAAGCTATGTTAAATATTCTCTTTGTGATGCGCGGATTGTAACTGTACTTGTTTACACAGCATGATCACTGCAAGAAGACCGGATGATTGCGACGAAACACTTGATAGCCGGAGAACTGGCGCTTTCCGGTCATGGTAGATCCGCTTTCTTCCATACCACAAATATTCGGTACTGAACTGCTTTATTCAGAAGCATGTTCAACGATTAATCGCATCGACGAAAATGATCTCATTTGTTATCCACGAACGGCGCCAGTGGTCGACTGTTGACGGCTCCCTAAAGCAATGCTCGGCATGCCGGGTGACACCGGTGCTTCCCGCTCGTTCTATTCGTCCTGCGATATCAGCAATCCTCCGCTAAGGGTTACAGTTTCCAAAACTTCACTTATGACCATTTGCATTCGCCAAACTTGTGTATTCGTTCTCCACAAAAGCCGAGGCCACATACGCGAACAATGCCGACTAGCGCTTATTCGTCGAAAGCAAGGGTCTCATCGAAGCAGCTAATGACGGCGCTGGAGAGCTCGGAAAGCGCCGTGATATGGTTTGGTTGCGTGCACAATGGACTTCAATTCTAGAGACAAAAGCTATCTTTCTCTGATTTAGTATTTTTTGCAGTAATATGGGGAGTCATCATACTAAGAAGCAAACAGAAGGATCGTGAGCGTCAGGTTCATTATAAGGTTCAGGCTGTACAATCCAGCCGGAATGAAACGCGAACACGCATATCGCCTTCTTTTTCTACATTGCAGAGAGGTGTTCACTTGCAGCCAGTTTAAAAATATGTACTTCGGTAGACCCTTCGCCCAGACACAGGAATCAGGCTAGTTCTGCACTACAGTTGAAAGTAGACAGGCAAAATATTTTGTTTTTTTCACATGCGCTGTTCGCTTGCCATGCTGTAGACGGAACAAAATGGGCTATTAACATGTGACCAGTAAATTTTTTAGATTGCATTTTTTTTCTCGAATGGTGTTTCGAATGGGGTTTTAATAGCGTGGCTGGGATGTCGAAGTTAAGTATAGGCACCATGCGCAGCAGTTTGGCGAGCACGAGTGACGTCATCTGGGTAACAGGGAAGGGGGGGGGGAGGTGGACGTTGCTCTCTCGTTCAGTTTGCAGTCAGCTAGGAGAGCGCCAAGATATTCCCTCCGAAACCGTAAACAAACTTCGCTAATGATGGGAGGCTTGACCTACTGCTGTGTTTATATATCAAAATTAAAATTTCATCTCTTTTCATGGAGACCATGCATGCTTGCGCATGCATATGAGGGTCCACTGGAACGGAGTCTATTTTGGAGCTAAATTCATGAGTGCAAACTGGGAGCGGATTTACATAATCTGGGGTGTTTTCAAGGTGCCATCACTGGTAGGAGTCCTAGGAGTTGTTTTGTTTCTTTGTGTAAAGAGAGGGAATGCGCTGAGTAATAGGCAGTGGTTTTTGGGGGCGTTCTTGGAGAGGACATCTTTAGTTTCAGACTACGGTTTTTTATACATCTGTGTGGTTCAGCGGGTTAGGGCAGTTTTTTTTACATGCGTGCGTGCGCGTTGTGGGTACGATGTAGTTTTTCTGAGCGTGCTTATGCAGTTTTTCACGATGTTTCGCTTATAAGTTTTTCTGTATGGGTTTGTATCACGTTGCATAGAGCGGATTTAAAATTTTTATATTGATATCGGTGAATTGCCGCCATCTAAAACCCTTTTCTGGATCAATAGAAAAAAAACTAGAAAGTACATTACATTTTGTACCGTAATTTATTGAATTTTACATCGCTAAACCCTTCCTGAAGTTTACCATCACAATGCGATACATCACGGCCAAATTCCTTTGCTGTCCCTAATTAAATTAATCCCCTGAGGAAATACCTAACACAAAAGTCCGGTAACGTACTCAGCAAGAAATGCTTAGTTTTTTTGTTTACTTACACCAATGCTTCTCTGAGCGGAATACATGTACATAAAACAAAGCAGTGTTCATCCTGAAGACATCTAGTATATAGCACTACCATTGTCTGTGTGTAGTAACGATGCGTTTTTCGCAATTCCAGCCGACCATGTTATGTATGTGGATGTTAGGTATGCGGCTGATTTCATTATGTGAGTGAATTAGACACCTGTCCTTCAATCTGCAAGGGCACTTAAAGGAGTATGGACACCTAAGTTTTGGGTGCGTGTTTTCTTCTTTGTAATGATGCGTGAGGCATTATTATACATGGAGTACCACGTGGTGTTCCTACAACTGCTAAATAATTTATTATCGATTTTTTCTCTTGCTGTTTAAAGTTCAATAACTCAACTATGAGTGGGACGTCAGTGAGTGAGGCATGAAAAACTGAGATATAATCGCTGCGTCCTCGTTTTAATTCACTACAATGCTGAAGCCAGTCAGCCAGCTTCACTATCCGGACTTGTAACGAATGTAAAACAGCGATTATATTGCACTTTTTTCATGCCTGCTTGTCATTTCCATTTTCGAAATTCTGTGTGGGCACGTCGCCGGCGGAGCGCATGGAGTCAGCAACGCCTCGACTGGTACCCGTGCTTCTCGCGCTGCTGACACTCTTTCTTTCATTGTGAGCACGTGCCTTCCTGCTCGTGGGTGCACAAAAGAGGGGTTGCCGCTCGGTGTGAGTCATGACTGGAATGCCGCGACGTTGAGGGAGTGGAGAAACTTATTGTTGTGTCCGGTGCTGCCACAATAGTTCTCACAACATCAACGGCCAAGAGCAGCCCGTGGAACTCTATAGATTTCCTGGACATATGTCCCACATTCCTGAAAAAAAATTCAATACTCGAAATTTGTAATGTACTGCTGAGGAAATTTTGGAGGTAATGGTGAATCTTTTTGATGTCTAGCAAAATCTTGCAGAACTTTTCCATCGCTCGCATCGAGCGATAACAAAAACATTAATAGCAAGACAGAAAAAAAAACAAAAACAATGCAAACATGTCGACGGGAGGTTGGTATAGTGAAATCTTCCAGTGTATAAAAAAAATGCGTTCATACACTTTTTCCCATTCAAAAATGGTTTTCCTCGGAATTGTTGTCTGTGAAATGATTGAGAACGAGAGACGGCAAGACTGGATAACTTCTGTGCGCAAGCTGAAGTAGGCGGTTTTCTCTTGCTAAATTGGTTTGGTATGTTGCGCGTGTGTATTATTTCTGACGAATTTTCATCGTAATTCATTAAGCATGCAGTGTTTAGTCGTACAGCTCGCGCTAAGGAAACAATTTTTTTTTGCCAGTAAAGCCCTCCGCCGGTCAGGTAACTCAAACAAATATTTTGGAGGCTGACATCAACAGCTGCGTTAGGCAGATGCGTGTGAGGCAAGGTCAGTGATCGCCTCATTGTTCCTTTGTGTGACCCCCGGCTCAATTTCCGAAGTTATTTTGCTAGATGTAAAAAATGTCTCAAAGCAAAAGTAGTAAAGATATTAGCTTGCACATGATCGAGCGTTTGAATATGAGAGATGGCTCTGCAAATAAATGGTTTTGGGAATGCGCGTGCGCTGCAATCGGCATTACATTAAATGTACCAACCGCTGCGTAGTGATTGACCAAACTAGAGAATTTTTTCTGTTAGCCGTAAGCTAGCATCCGGTAAACGCATTTCGCGCGTGTTTTGTTTTTCTTTTCAGCCTTGCCTATCTTTATTTTACGTCCAAATAAACACATACTCGTTATTATTCAGCGAAAAACGTAATGAAATTCCAACTATATGGCAAAGAAAGTTGCGTACATCGAACTGCTCAGCTACCCAACAAAATTAAGTATTTTGCGAAAATTTCCCTGCCATAAAAAAAAAGGTATTAAGCTCGAATTCCGCGTCGTAAATAAACTTGCCATTTACTTGCGACACACAGTTCGCCGCAACGGTAACGACGGTTTCGTCAACATCTGCTCCACGAAGTGGACCTGATGCACTGTCAGTTCTCTTTTTTTTTTCAAGTCGGCGCAGAAAAAAAAATCGCTGACCACTCTTTCTTGAAACCTACACCTGAGAGGGTACTGTCGCGATAGAAGGAAATGCGAACAGTGCGGCGCCTAATTCGAACATGAGTACGCTACAGACATGAATTCCAGTTTCGCAGTGCGTAGGCAACTTGCTGTTCACATTATTTTCTATCGCCCTTGTACATTTTCCTAGTCCTCTTAATTTCGTCAGCGTTCTAGCACGAAGGAAAAAGCAAGCGTCAGCGCAAACAGATTTCCAGGCAGTCCAATACGTGTAAAGCATGTGCGGAACTGGTCTTTTTTCAAGAGAAAGGGCTCAATGGGAGGGGTGACAGGTCTGCCCGGTCAATTGTGGGGAGTCGCGGGAGACGCTGCTTTTCACTCGCTCTTGTAACGCCCCTCTGCCAAGCTCTGGTTCCCTCGGCGTGCCTTCCGGAGCGAAAGAAAGAGAGAAAGTGACACGGAGCTGGACTAGCCACCCGCCAGCTATCTTCTAACTGAGCACTGCCGAAAGCGGCAATGTGTCGTTTTTCTGCTGTTCTGGGGGGGGGGGGGGTTCTCGAGGGTCCGCTTTTTCACCGCCTCAGCAGCGCCATCTCTCGCTCAGTAGGGCAAGGAACATTTTGCTGTGAGTGGTGGCTGACCGTGGACACAGCGGCGACTCATTTATAACGCAAATAAAGTATGTCTTGCTTCCCCGTGACTGCCGGTCTCAGAACTGGCATCTGAATATCGGCCGGCAGGGGAGGGTGGATTATGAAGGGAAGAAAAAGTTGAGGTGAAAAGAAACAGACCAACGCGCATAGTATCAAAAACTATTTGCAGAAGATTTTTTACAAACTGTTCAGCTGTGGCACAACAGTCGGAGTAGAATGGCGAGCTTGGTCAGTACACCACGGAGACTCGGCGGCGCGGAACAGGCGATGGGTAAAAGATTTGCGTGCAGCTGTGGAGTTTTTCTCGTCTGCATTGTAAACGTTTTGCTGGCAACTCTAGATAGATGAATCTCCAAACATTTTGTATTTTTTCTCTGACAATTATACTAGAGCGTTTTAATCTTCATCCCTGTGCCGCAAGCAGCGATGTGTTATTTACGCTCCTGGACAAGAAATGCCTGTATGCTGCAGCGGTTTTGCAAACGTTTATTGTCTGGCATACCGCATACAATGCAGGTTTCCCCTTCCTTAAGAACGACATAGTTTTGGGGAACAGCGCCCAAAGAAGGAACGTACACCGCACCACCGGCTTGATGGTTTGAGTATTCATCACGTTTGCGAAGGGGCTGAGTTCGATCCCCAAGCGCTTGTTGTACGTTCGGGACTCTATAATCTATCAATGTTCCTAGAAACTATGATTTAGAACGCAAGCAACTCGCTGGACTTGTAATCCACTTATTTAGACCCAGTCAGGAAGGTTCAGTTCGTCAGGAAGGTTCGAAGTCCACCGAAGACAGAAAGCGCATATATGCATGTATTAGTGCATTTAAATCATAGCAAAGTTTAATGTGATTTATAGCACTGTACTTTAATTCACATTAATTAAACACCGCTACGTAATAGCAGTATAATTTGATTGAAGCCGCAATCATAAAAAGCTTAGTATCTTGTTGTGCGATGTGTTTCACCATCTTAATTAACCAATAATATCATGTTTGACACAAAGTTAATTGTTTAAGTTCGGAAGTATATGGCACAAGAATCCCATATATGAGGTCGGATATGTTCCATATATGCGAGATTGTTTCCATATAAGGATTTGAAGGTCCCCATATAAAGAAAGAGCATCTATATAAGGACGCAAATACGACTATATATAGCAGTATATGGCACTATATAAGGTACATTATGGCCGTATCTGCCCGTATTTGTGGTCTTATACACCCATATATAGCCGTATATTGCGGCATATCAGGTTTCCCATGGTCATATCTGGCCGTATATACGATCATATATGGACCTATTTAACTGTATATGATCCCATATATGAGTATATACAGCCATATATAAAATATATCTGGCCCATATCTGCCATTTTCGTAAGGGAATCTACCATCACACATCGCATCTGAAAGGGATCTTAACAAGTTTCACCACCTTGTAACCCAAATGTCTGTTTAGCTTTACTAATTGATTGTACCACTTGCTGTATTGAGCAGTTTTATTATTTTGTTTTGTTCCTGCGATTGTTATTGCCTCTAAAACGCTATCTGTTCTTTTTTCGTGTAAATTACAATGTATACTACAGGTTTTTGTTTGTTTCTTGTTTTGTTTTCTACATGTGCTTTTTGTATTTATGTTTTGCACCTTGGTGCTTGCTCATTCTTATTTTGCGTTGTGTGTCATTGCTCCCCCCTATGTAATACCCTCGATTGAGGGCCTTTAGGGGTTTATTGAATAAATAAATAAATAAATAAATAAATAAATAAATAGATCAATAATAGATCGCATTCACAGTATCACGCCACACTCTCCCACATCCTTTTCGGCTGCCCTGCTGATCCTCCCCCGCAGGGACAGCCCGCTTTATCAAGTTGGGAGGACTGGGAGGTCGTGCTCTCGTCTCCGGACCCGCCATCGCAGCTTGCTGCGGTGTTTCGGGGTGCCGACGTCATGGACAAACACCACATGAACGTTCCGACGTAGAGTGGGACCGTGCGGTGGTCCAGGGACCCAACGGGGTCTAACACACTTGCCATAATAAAGTTTTTCTCTCTCTCTCTCACAGTATAATTCAGTTGATAGATGTGCACAATATAACCAAACATTATTATAGTCTTCATATATAACGAGTAAGCAGTTTGATCATCCAAACCCTCGTCAGTCATGGAAGCATTGCGAAATCAGAGTGTAGAAGGACCTTATGTAAAAATACTGGAAGCTATCTATAGCGGCTGCGCAGCTACCATAGTCTTCCATAAATTCAGCAATGAATTCCAATTACGAAGGGGATCAGACAGGGAGACACGATCTCGCCAATGCTATTCACCGCCACGCGAGTTTGCAGGAGGTAGTGAGAAGCCTGCACTGGTAACAATTAGGGTTAAGAGTTAATGGAGAATACCTCCCTAATCTGCGATTCGCTCAAGACACTGCCTTGCTAAGTCACTCTCGCGATGAACTGCAAAACATGATCTCTGAGGTAGGCAGAGCGGAACGGTGGTTGTAAAAATTAATATGCAGAAAATCACAGTAATTTTCAACCGCCTCGCCAGGAAACAGCAGTTTACAGTTGGCTGCAAGGTAATCGAAGTTGTAAGGGAATACGTCTACTTAAGGCAGGTAGTGGCCTGTAATCCGTATCATCAGGGGGAAATAACTAGAGGAATAAGAAGGGGTGGAGCGATCTTGGCACATCTTTTCGGATCATGAATTGCAGTTTACCAGTATCCCTCAAAAGAATAGCATATGACAGCGGCATCTCATCGGTACTAACCTACGGGGCAGACACGTGGAGGATAACGAAAAGAGTTTAGCTTAAATTGAGGATCACGCAGGGGGCAATGGAAAGGAACATGGTACGTGTAAAGCTAAGCGACAGGAAGAGGGCAGCGTTCGTCACGGAGCAAACGCTGGTTAATGACACCCTAGTCGAAATCAGGATAGAGAAACGGGCGTGGGTACAGCTCGTAATGCGAAGGCAAAATAACCGATAATTTTCAAGAGTAACATAAGGGGTTCCAAGAAAGGGCTAACGTAATAGTGACCAGGAGAAAGTTAGGTGGACGGATAAGGTTAAGAAGTTAGCGGGGATAGGATGGACGCAACGGGCAAATGACAAGGTTAACTGGAGAGATATGGGAGGGGCATTTGCCCTGCAATGGGCGTAGCCAGGAGGGTGATGATGATATTACATGTCATACTGCGCTATTCGGACGTGAGTGCGGGTACTTCCTAGTGCTACGCCACTCATGTCCAGTAAGTTCTTCGAGGGCAGCCTGGTGACTGGGCTCGCGATTTTGCGGCGCCTGCACAACGGTCGAGAGATCTGGGCATGGTGGGAGAGCATCGCGGAACCGCTGTCAGTGCGCCGTGTGAAAGGAGCGAGTTAAGGAAGAGCGAAAGAGGCTCCGCCTTGGAGAGCTAGGGAATAATTTCAACAACACGGGGACTATTTTCGTGTACTGACACCCCACAGCACACTGGCACTGTTTGTGTCTCGTCCCCAAAGAACCGCAGTCCAAGTGGCCGAGATTTGTCCTCGGATTCATTGCAAAAACGGGCTAACAACTGAGCAAAAGAGGTAGATAGAGATATGGCAGGTGTTTTATAAGCCATTTATCTTGTCTTTGCTTTCTCTGATGTGAGCACGGGGATCAAGGAACCGGGAAGTTTTATTAGCTTCTGGGATGAAGTGAGTGAGAAAGGACAGAAAAATAAACTCATTAAAAGCGGCATCATAATTTTTAAAACATTTGGGCATATTACGAAAAATCGGCATAAGTGAGGCGCGAAAGTTATTCGCCATTAAGGCGGCAGAAAACAGACGCATGAAAATATATCTTGCAGTATTTATGTCTTTTGGGTGAGTGATCCTCTACAGCACCATTGAGCAAATTTTGAAGCTCTGACAGAGGAGAAATATCGATAAGAGCAGGAGGGAAGGTTAACGAGGTGGTACTGTATTGGCTATGAATATTTTTTGAGGACAGGAAATGGAGCAAAAATTCTCTCACTTTCTCACGGGCATCTCATCCGCTCCGAGAAGGAAGGAAAGAAGGTGGGAATCAAAGAAGAGAGAAAGAGGTGCTGGAGGTCTCCGGAATATTTTTGACCACCTCGGTATCTTAAACGTTCACTGACAACGCAGAGCACACGACGCCTTCTGCCTTTCGCCTCTATCGATGCACGGCCGCCGCTGCTGTGATCGAAGTCGGGTATTTCAGCTAAGTTGCCGAGCGCGCTAACCACTGAGCCACCGTGGTGGGTTTACCCTTCTGAGGGCATAAGCATAAACGGGGTAAAAGAGAAAGTACAGCTGAGTTTAGGTAATTTGAAACGCTGCTTAATCACACGTCGTGGTAACAGCGCCATTCATAACGCAACATTCTACCAAAGTGTGTATAACAAAGGAGATATCGAGTGTAAATCTAAGAAGTAAAACATGTAGGTAAATATTTAGTCGAATTTGCAAAGAACCAAAGCTTTAGCGGTTCACCTGCAAAACTTCGTTTTCGCAGTGCTTTCAATTGCCGAGCTATAGTGGATTCTGCGTTACGTCTTGACCGACATCTGTATATTGATTTTTATGGCGCTATCTTACGACATGCGAAAAGATTGTGTTTATGACAACGTCCTATCGAAACAATGCGCTTGGACAGAATTTCTGGGAATATTGCGGGTAGTGGCTGGCGTCGGCTTCACACCTGCACACAAAAGCAAGTAGTCTTGTCAAGTTCAGCCCCTACCATGCCGCACCCGACATTGTTGTTTCTTCTTTTGGTCGTTTGCTGCTAAACGAATTTACCAAACAATGCTCAGCCCTGGTCAGTATGCAGCCTGCGAAGGTGAAAACATTTTTATTTCCATTAGCGCCATTACTCTAAGCGTCATTGTGCGTTCAACGCCGACATGTATGCTGAATTCCTCACAGCCGAGGTTACTTTATCAAACTAAAGCGTGTGAAAGTTAGGTACTACCGGGAGATAGATGCCTCAGTCATCACAATCACCAGCATAGATCTGCAGTTGATAGTTTGTGCCCTCAGGCCTTGCACCTGAATTTGTGGGGCCATTGAAGGAAGTAATTGGGATTAGTGTCCTGTATTTGACGTTCACAAGCAGAAAAGGGGCTATTGGCTCTAGGGTACACCGCAGTGCAGCCCACTGCATTAATTTTGACCACATGTCGTTACTTAATATGCAATCGCGTTTCAGAACATACGTGCGCATTTCATTTAACCACCGTCGAAGCGCGACCGCGGCGACTTGGATTAAGAAAACGTCCTTGGGATCAGGAGCGCTGACGTTGGGTCATGGAAGGAAAGGTTTATGTCCTACAGTGGTCAGTAGTTGAACGCACTTACGTGCATACCTTTGTGCAGTCTTATTATTCTTGGTTATCAGTTCCTACAAAATTATAAGGTACAAAGGGTTTCATGTTTTTAAATGAACTAAAAAATATTGAGGACATGAACATTTTTTAAAGAAGTTTTTATTTTTAGCAGCAACCAGCACAGAACTCCTGCATCCTTGCAGCATTCTCTTGTCCCAGATCTCCACTGATCCAGCTTATCACCTTGACCCTGAAAGCGAGACCAGCGTTCACGTTTCTCCCAAAGACGGCAATGAAAGACTAAGGATTGAAATATGCTGAGAGCTATTGTTTGTATCATCAAAGGTCGTACCACCGGTGAATAAATTCTGCAGCCAGTATTTTTTGACGATTACTTATTTGGAGTTAGGTAGAAAAGAGCTGACAAAGAAAATCATTTTGCAAAATGTGTCTCCTGAATGCTGCGTACAACGTGTCTTATACAAATGAAGAAAAGAGCTGCAGCACAGCATAATCGAAGCTGCGTGCCACTGGTTCAATTTAACTCTTCTATTTTGTGACCTCTTTTGCACAGGCTGTTTTGATTGTGCTGGTTAGGCCCATGTGGAGGAAATTTTCTTCTGTTGTTAAATGAGTTCATCATGTGACGCCAAATAACAACTAACAATAACGTTTCTTTTCCACGATGCGAGGAACTGTTTTGCATAAATCAGACCGCTATTGGGCTGTCTTGCCATTGTGTGTCAACGCTCATTTCCTATATGTATTTAAAGAGCTTTGCTTCCCGTCCGTTTTCGTTAAATTTCCTGAAATGTTCTTCATATATTATTGTACTCTGAGCTTTTCGTGCTTCGAACGACGCGCTGCCGGTATTCGCCTGCACTGCCTATTTAATGATTTTGCCGTAGGAACCTAGTGCTAATCTTCCAAATGCTCTCTAATTTATTTCTAATCCCAACTGAGCTCCTTCCTAAGGCACAGAACCCCATTCCCAATAATAAGACGGGGCAAAATTATTCCTTTCAAAATACCTTTCAGTACATTATATTTGCTGCGCCCTTATAATGTCCTGTTTCATTATACCGACATCTCTTAGCCGTTCTCGCCTAACAGACTGCTCCTGCTCTTGTACACTTTCCGCTTGTTCAGGAACAGTGAGCGATGTGAAGGCCGATTCGTTTGTGCCGGGTTGTGAAAGTGTAAAGAACCCTTCCCGGCAACCGTACGCTTTGTTTGCGCGTTCGGGTCTGTGCAAGACATATGCTGCATCAGGAAGACATGCGCTCCATGTGCTACATGTTTTGCGAGGTGAGTTCCACTCAATGTGCGCTTAGTCTCCTTTCACTCGGACCACTCCAAGCATTTCATTTTATTACGACATCATCATCCTTGATTCGCAACCTCACTCTCATTTTCCTACCCCTTTCCTGCTTTCTCAGTGCAGGCGAGGACCACCTTACCGCCTGTCAACCTCTCCACCTTTCCTTTCATTAAATATTTCTCTCTGTCTCTCTCGCATAACCCGAGATATTTTTATTCAGCCACTCTGGCTAAGAGGCTATTCCTAGTTACGCCAGCGCGCTACTCTGCTCCAATTCGTTTTGCACAGCTGCAGTAATGTGGAAATAAAAGAGTAGTGTACTTCCTCTAGTCGCATGGCTCGCTGTTCTAGCGACACCATTCAGTGTTTTTTTTTTCGTTTCTTCGGCACGTCCCCCTGGAGGCAAAAGGGTCAGGTGACATGCCTCTAGATAAAACGGCCACCTTCTCCCCCGTCTGTACACCAGGCTTAACGGAAGGTGGCGTGGAAACGAAGTCCAGCCGAAACGCATGTGGAAGTCACCACTTGCGCACTGCTAACAGTGTCTGCGGCTAATAGCGCTACTGTACGATCGCCCCTTGAGGAGGGTTGAGTTCGAGCGCAGTAAGGAGACGTTCCAATAACACGCTTGTTTTGTCATTTTTAAGCGAATATCAAACTAATTAATCGAAAGAGTTATTCCTCTGGCATACGGACTGATTGTCGGACATGTGTCCGCGAAATTGCTTTCATGACGTGGTGGTGATATATAGTTTGATAACTGGGAATGCTGAATACAGGTGAGGTTGTCATGGAAGAAAGCTCTCTGCCGTATTAAGCTTTTTCTCTAATGATTATACAAACTGTATTGCGGCGTAAGGAATATAACCCAAGTCTCATCATTTCCTTCCTCTTCCGAAGCTCTCGGAAATGTAGGACTGAATGTGAGCACCTTATGAAGCGAAAAAAAAGTAAGCAGAGGGAAGGAAATTTATGTAGGTTTCAAATTACGTTTACGCATCTATTAGCTCTCTTAACAGTGTAAGCACAACACTTCAGAACACATGAGAGTGACGAAAGGTTCATCTTTCTTTCTCCAACGGAAACTTCCTATCTTTACGTATTCAACATTCCCCAGTAGAGAACCAAAAGTTACAATTGTCTATTCCTGTTTCAGTACCTAGATGTTCACATCCTGAACCTTAAAAAACAGTTCTGACTCAATTTCCTCTTTCATTCTCAGAAGACCTTCCTCTCTCACGAGTAGGCGGATGTTCCCCGAAAACTCCTCTACATCATGATGAGATCGCTTTGAGATGTGAGGCTGCAGGAGAAAAAAAAAACTTTCTCTGCTATGTAGCCGTACTCTGGATGCGTTGACTCACCTTGCATACAGTGCTTATGGCACTGGTCGTAGGTCAAGAAATTGTTCTGTCCACCCCCGCACCCATAGTAAGGAAACCATTGGCATTGTCTTGCACGAACGTCGTAGTAGTAACGATACGACCAAGTTTCTCTATCGCAGGTGTATCCTTGATTTGCAGGCTCTCTACAGTGTGCAGGTTGCTCAACGCCTGAAAAAAAAAACATGTTGGTAATCACGGTAATAAATTTGGGCACTGGTTTCTGAATCAGCGATAAGTCGGTATTAAAAAACATGCCAGGCATGACAGTAAGAGAATACAAACCCCCCAAAAAAAGACCGGCTTGTAAAACGCACCTTCGGCTCCCGAACATTCAGCGCCCCGAAAACCCACCTCGTCAGCCCGCTGCTGCCCTACCCAGCCCAGCCCTTCGAGCGTGTTGGCGTTGACCTCTACGGCACTCTGAATCCTCTAAGTAGCTGGATCATCGCTGCTATCGAGCATCTAACGAGCTACGGCGAATCGTCGCCTTTAACATCTGACACAGCCCACGGCATTGCTTACTCATCCTCCATTATAACGTTCCCCTTCGTGGCGCTCCCAAACAGTTGCTGAGTGAAACAGGTCGCACCTTCATTTCTAAAGTTGTAGGAGCGGAATTCAACATCGTCCACAGCACGGACTTCGCTTACCATCCGCAGACACATAGAATAAGACATAGAATCACTGCAACAGACGCGGCGTTGTACCTTTTGCCACCTATTCTTACAACTCTGTTACTGAAGCCACCACCGCATTCTCTCCACACCTTCATTCCTACAGCCGTGAACCTTTTTGCACAAAACAGATGCAATCTAGCGACACCGACCCCATGCTTGTGAATTTTCGGCCGAGTGTAGATGTAAGAGAGACCTTTGACTCTCGAAACTCCAATGGCTGGCTTTCAGTGAAGAAGACGACAACCGCTCAACGCTCTGATGCTCCTGCGTGCTCTGGCAAATTCTGATTAATCGCAAGACGTTCTGCTAATTATTCGCAACGCGGCGCATAGCAAGATGTCCTTTACTACAAATTTTCTGAATTGGTGTGACGAAAGAACTGTACGGGGTATTGGAATGGAGCACGAACGCTAATACCAAATGGAAAAATTCGGGCTCTGAAACCCGGAGCATGTTCCTGCGAACATCAAGCATATTTGCCGCGGCACTCAGCTAAGGGCACCTGTTCCTGCTCGCCGGAAAAAAATTACACTAGGCAAACTGATTTTTAGCATACATAGCTGCGACCGACACCACATTAGTGGTGCGAAAATCCCTGGTAGCCGCTTGCTCAATCCTAGTGCTATATTCGTAACCGATAAAACCTGCATAATGCGTTAAGTTGAATTACAGGTTTACACAGTGTTCGGAAGTTAGTGCCTTGGCTTCTCATTCGAAAGAGACTGAAACAATAACCGTAACGTAAAACACTACAGTAAGAGGTGATGGTAATGTTTGCATATGTTCATGGTGCAAAGATAGTATTCTGTATAATGGAGGACACTCGAACGGCGCTCAGTTTGAAGGGATTAATGTCACTCAGCTAAGGGCACCTGTTCCTGCTCGCCGGAAAAAAATTTACACCAGGCAAACTGATTTTTAGCATACATAGCTGCGACCGACACCACATTAGTGGTGCGAAAATCCCTGGTAGCCGCTTGCTCAATCCTAGTGCTATATTCGTAACCGATAAAACCTGCATAATGCGTTAAGTTGAATTACTGGTTTACACAGTGTTCGGAAGTTAGTGCCTTGGCTTCTCATTGGAAAGAGACTGAAACAATAACCGTAACGTAAAACACTACAGTAAGAGGTGATGGTAATGTTTGCATATGTTTCATGGTGCAAAGATAGTATTCTGAATAATGGAGGACACTCGAACGGCACTCAGTTTGAAGGGATTAATGTGAAAGGTGACAGCATTTTACTAAAAGATCTGCTGTACTGCAGGTCTGAGAATTCATTTCAACCAGCTTTCTTAACATTAATTGACATTTCAGATAGCACTCTTCTTTATGTCCGGTCACCGCGGCTTGACGCTGACTTCATGCCTTCATGATTTCAAACGGCATAGCCCCTAAGGCGTCACGGCAATTGCACTGCGGCCTATGAGTTTTATTATAGAAAGCGCTTAGTGCCTTTAATCATGTTAAATAAGGAATCGAGGAAAATAGTGCGGTAAGCTAATGGAGTGCCATGGTTTCGCATTGGGATCCTATAGACACAGAAATCAACCAGTGCTCGCAAAAAGACTCGTTTTAAAGCTTTAAGCCATCAGGGAAGGAGAGGGATACTAGCAGCGACCGGCGAACGCACAGGCAGCATTAGAACGTCTTAACAAAGTTCGCTCAGCCGAGCGGGCATATCTTGCGTCATGTACACTTAGAAATGTCGATACAGCTCGCCCCTGCAATAAGTAAAAAGCTTAGCCTTGAATTGCTTCAAATGTCAAATATCTCTGAGCCGCTCGAAGAGAAGGACCGCAAGAGCGCCAGAACGGCGGTCATTTTAGTGGGCAGGATGAATGTATATGCATTAGCCCCTAAAATGTAACGGCAACTACTCTGGTGGTCATTACAGCCTCATTGTTTTCCTCTGGGGCCGTATGGCTGTGCTTGGGTGGATGCTGATGACATTACTCCCGCATTTGAAATCTACTCTACTCGGCGATTCGCCTAAAAATCGGACATTGTATATACAAACTCTTCAGGCAGCGCGTAATTTATAATTCACATTTCTCTTTCAGGCACCATCCATGAATCCCACCTGCGAGTGAAAGGAATAGGGTAAACACTGTGCAAGCAAGCACTTCTCTTTTCGCTACCTGTGTATCAAGACGAGCCCTCTAAGCAGCCATCCGCATTAAATATAGCCGACTGTATTCAACATAGTCTCTACTCTCCTGCATGTGTTCAGCTGGAAATAGCCTTGAAGAAGACGCATATGATTGTTTATGCGTAACGGATGCGTTAGGTATTGGTTGTAAGGCAGCATAATAAAGAGAATTAGCTTACGGCCGCCGCAAGTCCTGACGCATTCTGCAGCGGTTGGAAAGTTATTGCCGGTGTAGCCGCAGGTTACGTCATAAAGGCAAGTTTGGGATTGGGGATCAAAGTAGAAGACTTCCACTTGGGAACCAGCCATACATCCAGTTACAGCTCGGGGCGCTGTGCAAACGTCTCCTGAAATGGAAAAACAAAATGATGCGTTTCCAATGTCATACACGTATTAGAGAGAACTCACTTCATGCACGAAATCATTACGCAGTGCGCGGGTAATGTTGAACGGTATGCAAGGGTTTAATTTGCGGACATTTTTATTCGACTTAGACCTCAAAAAAGGCTGCTAAAGTAAGAGTTTCAATTTAGCGAAATCCAAAATCAAGCTTTTATGCTTTGAGTGGTGCGCCTTTAGTAGTCCGCAGCGTGATTTTGTGCCCCAATATTGTCCCGCTTTGTTTGAAAAGAGCATACGGAGGATTGTCGGGCAGTTCGAAACGAATATAAACAATTGTTTTATTGCAGTAGCACTCCTAGGCGCATTTACCGAATTCGGACATACGTGCGTCCTTGAAGTCAGCTTTGTGAAAGATGGCTCCATCGGCGGAAGCCATTGGGGTCTTGGACGGAGGACCCCGCCCAGAATCCGCTCTGGTCTCTTTTTTGCAAATAAGTTTTTATTCTCTCTCTCTCTCTCACCTGCCCGTCGGATTGGGGGCAACCTGCAAGCTGTGTACACCTAGCATAGACAGTTCTTCAAGGTAAATATATTCAGTGTAAAGGCCTTATTGGAGAGACCTTTAGTGTAAAGGCTTTCATTGTAAACGCGTTCCGGGTAAAAGCCTTTGTTAAAGGAATTGAGGTCAAAGCTTTTATGGCTAAGGACTTTAGTGTAATGCCCTTTGAGCCAAAGGGTGCTTTCGCTTTCGCAGCACGTAAGGTAGTTACGTACGGGCAGTAGACCGTAACTAGGTCTACTGCCCGACATTCCACGCTTAGCCATGCCATACCGTCTTTTTCATCTGTACACTGCTTTTACAGCGGTAGTTGTGTTAGCTTCGTTACTCGCTTGGGGTAATCGGTGTAGACTCATCCTGTAAGGCGCTCGCTGTCAATCACGTGCCGAGTCAGAGTGCTCAACCTGTGCCTCACTCCTCGTGTTATGTATGTCGTCATTTTCGGAGCGCGCTTGTCGCTTCCACTGCGAGAAAACAGCGAACGCGACGCGGCGCAGCAGTTCCGTCGCGATGAAGACACATGCATGCACCCAAAGTGAAAGGAGAAGAGAGCTGATAATAAGGCACAGCAAATGATTACGGAATTTAAAAATATTACAGAACAAACCTATTCACAAAACTTCCGATTTTAGGAGAATAACCAGAGATAGCTGTAAGTGGCACAGTTTCGAACAACCATCGCCTCCACAAGTGTCGTGGGAAAACATGACTGGCGAAGAGATAAAACACTGCCGATGATTTTTCCCGCATAGTACAAAGTGCGTTGGCTGTACTACTGCCACTGGTATCAGTGATCTTACCGGGAAAGAATGGAACTTTAGCCGTGACTAACCACAATGACATATAACATGGCTGAGACTACTGAAATGACATTGCGGCCAGAGCTAGGTTACTAGGTCGCTAGGTTACCCCATAGAGACTATAGTTGCTCCCTTTAAGTGATTTTTTTCTATTCTCTTTACCGCTAGGACTTGGTTGCCGCAATGAGACGTAGATAAAGTGATAAAATTTGATTCAATTTTGTGCGTTTTTTTTCTGGTGCCGGTTTGTTTGTTGTTCTTACAGATAAAATCATACGGACTCCTTTTTGAATATGCAACTTCAAATACGAGCAGACCGCTTCTCATAAACACTTTGCCTGTTTTGCAGATATGTCAGTTCTATTACTGACCCAACAATTTTTAATTTATATCAACCTCTTTAAACTCCGAAGGACAAAACGGCTGCCGGAAGGTGTACTTATTGGGTGTAAGTTTAAATTTTGCGTCTGATTTCCAGTTATCAGATAGGCAGGCATAAGCCACGCATGCTATGCTTTAGATATGCGCCGCTGTATGAGGTAGTTTTGGATAGATTATTCCGAAGATAGGTTGGAGCAAACAGGTATGATTGTTTAAAGACCCGCAGTTCGTCCCGATCAGGCTCATGAAAAGCCTTTTATTAACGAATCTACTTTTGCAAAAAAGTAGATTCGTTAATATATACACCAAACCGTGCTTTGGTTCACATAGAGAAACAGAGTAGACACCCATAGAAGTGTTCTTGCTTACCACTCATGATTTTTGATACTTCGGGTCTTTCCTACGTACTAACGTATTAGAGAAACATTGCTGAAAGTTTCTCACTCCCCCCTGACCTTCCCATTGTGCAGCAAAGATGGTATAAGAAGCACATAGAAAGCTAAAAAATGGGATAAAGTAAAGCTTTAGTGCTGAAGTGTGTTAAACAACGTAAATGGTAGATGTCAAGCCTTATAAAATGCGCGTAAAAGACTGAACCATTTGGTTCAATCTGTGTTTACTTACTGCTTCGGCAAGTTGCATCGCAGACTGTTTTGTCTTTAAACGGCGCAGCGGAATTGCACGTGGGTACGCATGTTCTTAAGTTTTGATTAAACTGCCAGCCAGGTTTAGCGCAACGAGGTGTCGTTATAGTGAAGCTGTTTACAGCACATTTGGGATCTGGAAAACGAAACCAACTTAAACACAAGAAACAATGAGAGCCCATTGGTTTCTCGCCTGCCCTTTATCCTAGTAATATTTTGAAAGGCAATATGCGAAAGTGACCATCAATCTGAGTTCTCCAGGAGCATCACGCTCCTTTGCTTTCAAAGCTATACCCTTGTGATTTTGCACCAATTTATCGTGATGAAAGAGACAGTTGTTCCGTCCTTCCTTTTTTACTGAACGAGCAACTGTCAGCTGTCCACATGCTTGTAGGCTTTCTAACACATACCTAAGTTATGACAGGAGATGGGGCATTTTCACATTGACCCCACTGCATCAAGTTTTATCATAGTGCGAGAAAAACTTCATTGCTCACATGACACAGTACGCGTCTCAACATAACAACTAAATGTGTTGTTTTTCAGATGGATGGTACCCCTTCTTTGCCAAACGTAACCGAGCATAAGGTTATTGCTTCTGAACCACAGAACGCAGCCATTACGGCACCACCAAACACCGAAAGGTGTCAAAACGTGAGGGCATAGATTCAGCTTACTTTATGGATATTCACAGCTTAATGGCTGCAACAAGTGATTCACTACGCGGCTAAGAAACAAACCACTGTTCCCGGTTACTTTTGGTTAAGATGGTGCATCTTTAAAGGATAGGTCTTAAGAGAGCTGGGAAGAAAATTAGGAGGAAATTTTGTCGTTTTATCTCTTGCTGTAAAGCTCAACAGGCTATTTCCGGCTCACTATAACAGTATCAACGACCAAAAGTTAAATCAAGAATGCCGACTAGCGCGCAGAAAACATGAAAATAAAAATTGGAATCGGCACTTAAGCTCAGACCTAACAGTATGACGCCATAGTTTAATGGATCAATTCGCATATATTCAGAACGTCGCTCTCACATTCATGGATCACAGGGAGTCCTCATACCGCTCCTGGCGCAGTGGTGCAGCGGTGAAGTAATGCGGCCATGCCAAGCGATGGCAGGTGCTCCCAGCGGTGGGCCTTGTGCGGGCCATGTTGCTCTTCCCATGTGATCAGTCCTTAATTAACTGTCACCTGCTATGGTGGACAGTTTGCTCACTCTCTGTTTGGCAGGTTCTGGCCGCTAGGTGACTTGAGCTACAAGCCCACATGCCTACAAGCTGCTAAAGTGATGCTCATGATTTTTCTCTCACAACGCCGACGCTGGATTTTCTGTGTAACGGGGCTCCTAAGGCTGTTGCGTTAAAATATTTTACTAGACGCAAGCACTGCCTTCGCCACCAAATGCCTTTGTGTTCCCAAAGGCGTGCACCAAAGAGCAGTAATGAAAATCAGATAATAAGATCAACAGAAATGGCGTAAAAAAGTCTTGCGAACCTCAGCATCGCACTCAGTCCGGCAGGCACGGAGACGTATTTGTAGGACACATTCTAACAACGAAGCGAGCTCTGTTGGACAGCCCAACATTCACGTTAAAAATCTCGCTTTCAGGCGCTACGATTCTGTTCAAAGTGCATGCACGTTCAACTTTGCTGAGCTAAAGATAAATAAGCACTACAACCGAATAAACTTTCGGGGAAGGCAGGAAATTCAGAAACATTGCGTAGCCAGGCTGCACACAGAAGCTGGCAGTACAACTGCGTAGACGGTAGTGGGTCATGAAAAAGCACAGTCCGGGATTTGTTCTTGGTACAATGTGCGTCATTCAATAAGACTCCAAAAGATTGTCCGGATCTGCATGTATCCAACGGCGTGACACATCTATTGCAAGGATGGTGATTATTCAAAGGCAATTCACTTTATCCGTGCACGGTCATATTTTGGCCTAGTTTGAATTTTTAAATACATGTACAGCTTACTCGTTTTTAATTCACTCAATTAATCTTTACTAGGATGACGGGGAGCCGCGAAGCAATTTTTTTTTACATCTGGGAAGAAAAATAACGGCGGCTATATGTAAATCCGTGTCCCATCTCACCCCACGTGTCTGTAGCAGACACGTGTAGGCCATCCTGTACTTAACGATAACATAGGAAAATATTTGAAAACATAAATCTGCACTTAATACCCTTCACAGAGCTGCCCTGGGTCCACCCATACAGACCTCATGCGGACGCCTGCAACAGACGAACCTCCTTCACGCATTCTCCGAACTACCGAGGCAGATAGGCAGACAGGTTTGGCACGCTTGCCTCGTACCGAACAGGAAGGGACATCCTCAAAGTAACAGACTATTCCCTAACCAGCTGACATCGAATAGCCAGGACCCTCAGCTACCTAGAAATATCATATTTCCAAATATTTAATTTCACACCATGTCTACTTCAAGGTCGAAGTAAAGCAGAAGCAAAAGCATCTCTAGTCATTATTACACAGAACACGTATATCATTACCTATACCTAAACTAACACATTTTGAATTATCCAGCGGAGTCAGTTGCAATACACCCGTATGATGGTGTAGTGCAAGCTGATACAAGCAACTACGTCATTTCCATCGTTACAATGAGCGTGCACTGATACGAAATTATGCGAGCCATTAGGGAAATGATCTGCTGCATTGACCGGTTCGACGAAATTAGCATCAAGATCTCGATCCCTGACCAAATTAAACGTCAGCGGAAAACGCAGTGCTATACGAAGCGCAAACAAGCGAGCTCTTCAAGAGTATCATAAAAACCTCACATCCTTCCGGCAACCGCATCACTCGCCCAAGAAGACATAACCGCTTTACCTCCGCAACTATCACATACACCTGACGGAGAGATCTCACTGGAGGACAGGACAGATAAGAACCTCATCGTATTGTCACGCAGCGCTGAAATTAACTACAATTATTTTCCTCACCCTCCCCATTCCTCCTGGTAAGCTTGACTTTACTCAGAGCTATCCGACAACCAAGAGGGATTAGCACAGCAAGCGCTCTTTTTCGCTGCAATTTAGAACCGCTCTCGAATCAAGTTGTTTCCACATCCACATCCCTCCCAATGTAGCACAAAACGTAAAAGGAGGAGAAAGGGTTCATTAAGTTTTAAGAGCCCCCGAGGTAAAATTTAAGTACCGCCTTTGTGCCACCCTTTCACCTGCCACTCTTTCTTTCGACCACCTAAACTGCCTCGGCTGCAGCCTTCGCTTTCTACTTGCCTAATCCGATACCGGATCCACGCGGACATTTTTCAGTTGCCAACGATAATGGTAGTTCAGCCACAAAAAATAAGTAATGAAATACTACAAGTTTAATTTAAAATAGAAGATTTATACACACCAATCGCTTGTAATGATTGCCCAGCGGAAACGCCATAGAGGAATAGCGTGAGCAGTGTGCAGAGTACCATGGCGCTTGACTTTCGTTGCCAATGCGTCTGGGTGCTGTTTCCCTTTTATATATAAGCAAATTATACTCATGAAAAGAAAAGCGACCTCCGCCGTGACAAAAGGAAGTCAGCTCAATAAATAAAAAAGCAAAAATGATTTGAAAACCGTAATAGAAGAAAAAATGCAGCCGGAGAAAGAATAACACCGATTACATTTATCTTGCAGCGATATTTGTTCTGTTCTGAGAAACGAGCGCTGTTTGGAATGAATGCACAAAGAGCACACCTCATCGACGACCGTGTTCAGGCTTGTAAAAATTTTTATTTCTGCGGCTAAGGTGGCATGAGAGCTTCGAGATGAATTGATCGGATAGATTAAATTTACATCTAAGTAGAAATGAAGTCACGTTTTTGGTTTACGGCCCCTCGCGTCTTCGTACCTTTAGAGCAAGAAAACTAAGCACATCAATGGTGTTAGGACGTTAAGCCGCAAGACTTACTTGCTCTATTAAACTAAAACTCGTGTATGTGTGCGTATGTGTGTGTGTGTGTGTTAATATTCGGTGGCACTTATAAAAGATGGCGTCTTCATGCAACCTCCAGGTGGTGGTGAAATCAGTCATCGGTCGAACGAGGTTGCTGGGAAGAACTTGGATCACAAAATTCCCATTGGTGGCAGCAAATCCAATTCCAGAGCAGTGGCGCAATGCTAAACCTCCGCACAACTCCTCTAGGCGCAGCATGGTCACTCCAAGGGTTCGATGAATCTTAAATGGATGAAAAACAATTGTGCATATATGGTCATTAACCCACTAGCTATCGTGTAATACTGCTGAGGCGGAGTGCGGGCCGTGGTACCGCGGGGACTGCCTTCAATAACCTAGCGGGCAAATCAGAAGAGTTTGGTTTACGTCTGGTTTATAGGGCTTAATGTCCCAAAGCGACTCAGGCTATCGAGACGCCATAGTGGAGGGCTCCGGCAATTTCGACCACCTGGGGTTCTTTAGCGTGCACTGACATCGCACAGTACAGAGGACTCTAGAATTTCACCTCTATCGAAATTCAACCGCCGTGGCCGGGGTCGAACCCGCGTCTTTCGGGTCAGCAGCCGAACGCTGTAACCACCTAGCCACCGCGGCGGCAGAAGGGTTGCGGCGCCGGCTACGTAGAGCCATTCAGAGGTAGAGGTTACAGCTTAATGGCGCCGGGTAACGCCACGCCGCAGCGCGCAGTGACTGCGTTCACGAAGTGAGAGCGTGGTCGTACTCCTTTTCACTCGTAAGCAGTGTTAATTGTCTTATATTTAATTTTAAAACCTTATATTTAATTTTTCCTTGGAGCTATTTTGATGGAGAAGCTGTCTACAGTGTTTTCAGCGCGATAATTTTGTGTTGTTTAAGGCGCAAGGAGAACTGCGGCCCGTTCGGTAAAAGTAGTATTTAAGTGAAATATTTCGGCTTTTCTGCATTTATTTTCTCAAGCTGTGCTTTTCCGATGAAAATAAAATTATTCAAAATGTATTAATTACATCATTTAACTCTTCAGATGCAAGATACGTTCCATCTCGGTGATGCAGGACACTAGAACGAATACAACTCGCTCAGTTTTTGAAGCCCAACTTGAGAGATGGATTTCTTGAGATAGAAAGAGCATCGTTTAGTGACTGTTACTCACCAGGTAGCACCGTGGACAAGGCAAGAGACAGAGAATCTCCATTTAAGCTCCGAAGAGTGCAACTTTGCGTGGGGGCGCCACTGAAAAATAACTTCTGCCACTTCTGTTGTCGAGACCGACGCAGCCATCCCGTCTCTACACCAACCCGGTACTGTGCCCGGCAGTGCTCAAACATTTCAATCCGGCCTTTTCGGGCGAGTGTCCACACTGTGGGGAAGTGTTTGCGGGCACGTATCACATAGTGTGGGCATGCCCTGCCAATCCTGCTTTCCCACCCCACCCCCACCCCATCTGAGAGGACTGGGAGGCTGCCCTGCTCGGCTGCTCAACTCTCCAGGACCAACGAGCCCTGGTGACAAGAGCCCGGGCCGCCGCGGAGGCCACGAGTACCCGGTCTAGGGATCCCTCCTAGTAATTGTGAGGGCCGGGACCTTCAGGCACAGTCCAAGCAATACCTCTCTTGTACATAATATAAATAAATGTTTTTCACCACCACCACCTACACCACGAGTGCTTTGCCAGGGGGCGCCCCCATGCAAAGTGGCATTGGTCGGAACTTGGAGGGGTGTCTTAATTCTGTCCGTTATAGGGCTTGATTTTCACATTACTGGCATTCGCGTTATGGTCTGTCCTGATCTATGTGTCCACAGCATCCGTTTGTTATCACTATGAATTGCTCACGGTACTCAACAATATAGCCAGAATAGCTATTTGGCGATGCTCTACAACTTTCTGATGATGGTTTTTGATGCTACATCAGCGTTAAGAATTTATTACTTATAATTAAAATAATGCACTAAAACACTTGAACTGGCCAAGGACAGCGAAAAAAAATGGCAAAACTTATAGTTCCACTGGGCGTCTTTACATTCTGCATTTT
Source organism: Amblyomma mixtum (assembly GCF_055824585.1). NCBI lineage: Eukaryota > Metazoa > Arthropoda > Arachnida > Ixodida > Ixodidae > Amblyomma > Amblyomma mixtum. Next base: position 154,488,418 of record NC_143021.1, on the reverse strand, counting down.
TATTTAGAAAAATAATTATGTCAATATTAGCAACAGGCTACACACACTTGACGCTCCTCATACCTCAGTAGCCAAATAACCAGCGTTGGCTTTGCGCCCTAGGTAGCACAAGTTAGATACTGCTTTGTTCGAATCATGGAAAATGCAACTTCTGCGCGTCGGCACAACCGGATGACACTTTCTCATTTTTCTTGACGTCACGCGTGGGAAGTGTTGCAACAGTAAAGCATGCTCTATTGTTCTGGCAGCAACGGTATGTATCCGCAGATGTACCGTGAGCGTCAGTAAAGCTCCGAAAAGAAGTTTGATCTGTTAACAGAAAAACAAACAAAAATTCCCTTCTGCCTGAATCCTAACACGTCTGATTTTCACTGCTTATGCGCCTTAGGTGGAAAGGGGTAATAAAACTTTTTTTTTTAAACAGCAAGCGTCATTCCGTTTGTTTAGTTCCCGGAACACATCAATTGTTTCTTAGTGAATAGATGAACGATGCCAATTTCTAGCTTAATACTTCTAAAAAAGCTAAGCAGCCCTCTCCGTTTTCTTGGAAAACCTGTGCCCCAAACAGGTTATCGCTGCACTGGACTTCAAGCTGGTCTATTGTGCTGCACTACTGTTTGTGACTCACCGAGCACCATCGATCCTATTGTTGTACTTTTGCCCTACACGGGTATAGAGCAAATACTCTTAATGCCCACTTTGCCGGTAATCCTTGTTTTTTTAGTGACAATGCAATGCAGGTGTTAATTTTTTGTGGCGTTGTTTAATGACGCGTGCTGGCTTGCGTTGCAATAGCCCTGGATTTGGTTTGACGTTACCATATGCCAAGAATTCGTTGCACCACAGCGCTAAGTACGCATTGGCAGTATTGAAATTTTGAAAGCTGTTATCTCTCTTCCTAAAGGCCCGATACAAAATTCATATATATAATATATTTCAAAGATCTGCTCCAAATCACTCTAGAAGACCTCGTAATGGAGAACAAAATAACTGATAAAATCGCCAAGTCTTTGCTTCCGTTGTCTCCCATCCCTGGTAGGTTCTACCTTCTGCCAAAAATACATAAGGAAAATAATCCAAGACGATCAATTATTTCCGGAATAGGAACCACGTCAGAAAATAATTGCAGTTTTGCCGACAGCTTAATCAAAAACATACCCCCAACATTTCCTTCGTTTGTTAAAGACAAAACTCACTATCTTTCTGATATAATTGATATCTTCATTCCAGAAAACAGCATACTCCTCACCCTCGATGTCGTGTCCCAGTACACCGACAAACCCCACTCGGATGGGATGAGGTCAGTCCTTAACGCTTACAGAGGTTCCCAAGTGGAAAGACCAGTGGATCGCACGACCCTTAAAACACTTCTGCATTCGGTTCGGGAAGTGAATAACATTGAATTTGACGGCGACCACTATGGCGAATTAGTGTCACACCAAAGAGCAGAAAAAAAAGTAGACACTCATTATGCCAATATATTTATGGGCATTCTCGCAGTCGAATGCCTAGAGAGTTGAGTCTTCAGACCACATTTTTGCAGGAGGTTTATAGATGACATATTTCTTATATGGTGCATGGGGAAGAAGAGCTATTCAAACTTATTGCTGACATTATTATGCTCACAGAAGCATCTCTTTCTTCTACACCTACTCAACCTCTCCGATCAGCTTTCTGGATGCCAAAGTTCAGATCTCGCAAAACAAGCGTCTCACCTCCGTGGTTAGGAAGCCAACGGATAGGCACCAATACTTCCATTAGGAAAGTAGCAACGTAAAACATTGCAAGAAATGAATACCATATAGCTAAGCTCTAAGATTTAAACGCATCTACTGCAGTGAAGAGGACTTCTCTTTTAACTGAGAGACACTCCGCAAGGATTTGGTCCGACAACGCTACCCCAAGCTTATCATCGACAATACCTTGGAAAAAGCTCTAGAAAAAGACTGCCATACAATGATAAATAGTATCAATACTGCGCAGACGAACTTCCTAATTAATCTGATATTAACCTATCCTCCATAAGCACCGAATGCTAATGCTGTTCCCAGAAAGCATCAGAACACTCTCCTTCAGAGCGACAAAATGAAGCGCTTGCTTTCCGAACCACCCAGTATCGCAATTCGGAGGGCAAGAAATATCAAAGATGCCGTCATCTCCTCGAAACTAGAGAACGTGAAAGTGTCAGGGTGCACACCTTGCAATAAACCGCGCTGTAAACTCTGTCCAATGATCAACAAGGTCACAGAAGCTAGCAGCACAGCGTCGTCTTTCTCATTCAAACTTCGAGATTTCAACTGTGACGCCAGAAACGTAGTCTACCTTCTCGAGAGCTGTGTGTGCCGTGCTCAGTACATTGGGCATACTGAAACTCTTTTCTGATTGAGAATAAATTAGCACCGAGCACACCTACGATCACTGCCAGATCTGCCCCGTTCAAGACACGTAACCACAAAAAGCCGTTCATGCGGAAGGTTCAAGGCCGCCTTCCCGAAATCTCGCTTCAAGACACATTACGGCAGGGAAGCCTGTGTATCACATCTAATTTTTAAATTTAACACCTTGACTGCTGGCAGTAATGAAAGCTCTGAGAAACTCTCCTGTATTTCCGGCTAAATCTTCCTGCAATATTTTGCTTGTTTTTTTTGTGAACTGTTTTGAACCCAGACCACTGTCTCTTCAATATACTGTGATGATAATTCCATAACGACTTTTTCTGTATTTACCACTTTCATTTCTAGCCAAGGTATTGAAGTTATTCTTGTTGTGGTTAAGCAGGCATTCTCTTACGCTCGTCTCTCATGTGTATTAATCGCATTATTATCGTTTTGTTGTTGCCGATCGCGGCGTTTGTTTCTTTGGACTTTTTTTCACTCTTGAATTGTATTTTGATTTTTGTGCGCCTCTATTATTTTGCGCGCCATTTGTATTTATTCTAATATTGCTGTTGTGTTGTTGATAAGCGGTGTTCCCTGGAATGAAATTTGTCTTTTTGATGAACTTTCTAACTCTGGCGCTTTCTCTAGCTTCATATGTTGGTTCCTATGCATTTCCCCACATATCTGCTGTTAAAAAATGCTGCAACAATGACACAATTTTGAGTGTATTCAGTGTATTTATGTCACCTCTGCGTGTGTTTATTTTTTTTTGGTTCTTTCGGTTATCGCATTGCCAATTTTTTGTCGTTATTATTTTTTTCCACTCCTGTAAACGAGCCTCTCCATGTGGTCCTCATATGCGAACCTCATCTGGTTTTGGGGGCTCACGTGCCACCGTGTGGAGACATTTAGCGCAGCGCAGGCACCTGTGCGTCCTCGTGCTATATTCTGGAGTCGCGCAGGGCCACACAGACCCTGATAGGTCGCGGCCAAAGAGCGGGTAGAAGAGAGAGTAGCCCGTGCTATCATGGCGTGTGGAATTGTAGGCTAGCGTCACGAAAGGTAAACTGACGTCTAAGTCACGATAGTGGTCTGAGATATGCATAGACAGCGCGTCTTTCGGGGCGCGGTTGAGGCACTCAGTAAGGCCGTTGGTCTGAGGGTGGTAGGCCAGTGTGAACTTGTGGCGGATGGAGGATGAGCAAAGAAGGTCGTGGACCACTGCTGCGAGGTACGGGCTGTGGACTCGGTGAAGGCTGGGAAATGGGTCTTTATTCAAAGAATTTGACCCAAAAGAAAATAGGGCCCCAGGCCCTTGGAAGGTACAGACTGGCTCCACGAGCAGCTGCTCTCTTCCGCTGCTGGAGGACGACTCTCTTCGTTGGCTCCCGTGCGTTCACTGCTGCTCCCTCGAACGCCGTGCCCACGTGGCCCAGGTGGGCGTTCTTGGGAGGAAGCGTCCCTCTGCGCTGACAGTCGCGCTGTCGAACGCCGTGTCCACGCATTCGCGTCCCGGGGCATATACGTTCGCGTTTTCGAACGCTGAACATGAGCACCGCGTCCGTGGAGAGGCCGGCACCCTACGATGCCGAGTAAAGGTCCGAACGCTAGCGGCACAAACAGGTTCCGGATCTCTGGCCCACAGGCCAGCAGTGTCTTGCAACGTAACAAACTCCTCCCCCCGATGAAGTCATTCGCCGAGGCTGCGTCCGCAGATGCAGGGTCGGGAGAAGACGCTCTGGACAACAACAGGGCAAATGCATGCGCTCACTTTGCGCGCGCGCGCACACACACACACACACACACATATGTTCGCGGAAACCCCTGGCTGACGGTGCCCAAGCGACAAACGACTGCCAGACGCCGATTGCGAGAAAAACTCTCCCTGCCTGTTTTTGCTAAACAAGTATTCGGCTCACATAAACCCATGGCAAAACACAAAACAACAAAAGCAACGGAGAGGTCTACGACGAAGCTTTAACGCCGTCTCGTATTCTCGTAGCTTAGAATCCTCTAGTCAGACCGTCCGAATTTCGGTTCTCACGTCGAATTTGTACTTTACATCGAAGTTGTACTTTTGCAATATAAGCCTCCATCTCAGGAGTCTGCCATTCTTACTACTGTAAGATGACTAACATAACAACCAAATAGAACGTTATTGGTCCTAACAGTTTACTCTCAAGGACCCAGCAGCAACTTTCACTCCGCTGTAGCCTGTCATCACGTTGTCAAACAATGCAACGAACTATTTCAAAGTGGTCTCAAAAGAAAACGATAAGCACAAGTACCCCCTATATTGTGCTCAGGGATTACCATTTCAGCCGTGCCCTTCGTGGTCGTGTCCGTCTGACCACTTCAACTGCGGAAGCGCGACGAACGAAATCACCTCTAGCGTTGGACATTCCTTGACCACTGTGTCCGTCTCTCTGCCCTGTCCAGACACTGTGAAAGCCTCGGTACCGCGTGCAGCGCCGAGCCCTGCTATGCAACAATGGCATGCCAGCAAGGCGACTGTCTGTCCCCCTTTCACACTTTGAGCCGGCTGCACTATTCCCTTTCTGACCCGTCTGCCGACACGGCTGACGCAAACCAGTTTCCCGTGCCTTTTCTTGTAGCCTGGCGCCACAAACTGGCTGTGGTAGCTTTCGACGTAGTCTTTTCCGGGGAATCATCCCACACTTTTTCAAAGAATCTCTCGGTTGAGTGTATGTGCAGTCAGGGTTCTTTAATGTTATTTTTATTCTCGTTTTTCGAGGAGCGAATGTCCTGTTTCTAGCAGGTCGACTCACTCTCATCCCAACTGACCTTGTCTTCAGACAACACAACTGTGCTACTTTTACATGTCGAGGCCTTTTGTGGCCTTACTGCCACTTTCGCTTTTAGACGACAACTTCCTGGCATTTTGAGGGGGTTTGTTCTCTGACCTATCCGCCCGCGTCGCACGCTCAGAACATGCTTTCTGACAGGCAATGCGGTTCTTTTCTTTAGGCTTTAAGAGAACCCCATCTTTCCTTATATCAGTGACAGATAGCCCTGCCAACTCAAGATAACAGCCCTTCATTTGTTTTTGCTCGGGCAGTGGTGCGTTCATCTCTTCTCTTTGCTGCGAGCCTCCCGCGTACACCTCGGGACCAACCACCGACTCCTTAGGTTTCCCACACTCACTACGGGTACACTTCTCTCCGGGTTGACGAGCAACTATCTCGTTAGCATCGCAGCTAGGCACTAACTCCGCGCAAACGACCTTAGGACGTTAAACTCTCTCTAGGTTATGCTACTCGTACCTCTCAGGATTGTCCTTTCTCGCCTTTTCGCACAGTTTACTACTATATTCTTCCTGTGCATGTTCTTGGCACTCTGTTTTCTCACTCTCCGCCTTTGCCGAAGTTACGCATCCTTCATTCTTGACTGCGTCTCGGAGCATCTCAATTTCAAGCTGCAATCTTTTCAACTCCCGCTCCTGTTCTCTATTTCCCGCTTCTCTTGCTCTGCCGCTACCCGTTGCTCTTCTATTCTTCTCCGTTCATTTTCCTTCTGCACTCGGCATATCTTTTCCCAAGCATCAGTTATCGCGCCCTCTTCAAACTCCTCATCTTCAATTTTATGGCGAATATCTGGCTTCGGCGTACGTTGGTTTACTTCTAGACCAACTACAGCTGCCAACAGCAGCAATTCGTCTTTAATCACTTTCTTTAAATACATGGTTGGCGAGAGCCGACTACAAAATCTGCAAACTAATCACACAGCCAGTGGTGAATAAATGCAGTCGATTGCTCAGATAAAACCCAGTTCTAAATAATCTGGCAATACGTAGTCGCTTCAGCACTCACCCAACCAGGAGCCCTCGATGGCCACCGTGATTTCCGAAGTCAGGAACTGCCATGTCCGGTGACCCCAGATCGTCGAGGCTGCCTTAAGCGGTTGTGTTCTCGCCAGGCCTTCACGCTGAGCTGCGACGAAGGTGACTCCCTGAGCCACGTAGCGGAGCTCCGTTGATCCCAGATCCTCGAAGACGCTCTCTCGTCAGCAGCTGTCCACCAGCCTTCTTCTTATCCCGCCGCTGCCAACCAGTTTTTTGCGAGGTACGGGCTGTGGACTCGGTGGAGGCTGGGAAATGGGTCTTTATTCAAAGAATTTGACTCAAATGAAAAGAAGGCCCCAGGCGCTTGGAAGGTACAGACTGGCTCCCCGAGCAGCTGCTCTCTTCCGCTGCTCGAGGACGACTCTCCTCGTTGGCTCCCGTGCGTTCACTGCTGCTCCCTCGAACGCCGTGCCCACGTGACCCAGCTGGGCGTTCTCGGGAGGAAGCGTTCCTCTGCGCTGACGGTCGCGCTCTCGAACGCCGTGTCCACACGTTCTGGGCCCTGGGCATATACGTTCGCGTTTTCGAACGCCGAACATGAGCCCCGCGTCCATGAAGAGGCCGGCACCCTGCGATGCCGAGTAAAGGTCCGAACGCTCGCGGCACAGTTTCCGGATCTCTGGCCCACAGGCCAGCAGTGTCTTGCAACGTAACACCACTTTAGAAAAAAAAGCAGAGGCCGCGATCCGTAAGCAGTTGACGAGGAGTGCCATGAAGTAGCCCGACGTCATGGAGAGGAAAGTTGGCAACATCGGGGCACAGCTGGTAGGAATAGCGCGCGTGATAGCGTACCCGGTGGTGTAATTGGTCGCAGTGGCAATCCCCTTGTTCCTAGAAGTTGATGTCGGGAAAGGACTACGCAGGTCGGGCCCAACATAGAAAAATGGGTCAGTCGAAATGTCCATTGGCTGAAATTGGCCACTAGGCCGATGTGATGGCGTTTTCCGGCGCTGACATTGATCGCAAGTAGCAACATACTCGCGGACAGAGCGGTAAAGGCGAGGCCAGAAGAATCGCCTTGGCACGGTGTGGTACGTGCGTGACACACCGAGGCGCCCCGCAGCAGAAGCGTCATGAAGTTGGGCAAGTACTGTGGAGCGGAGATGGGTCGGGAAGAAGAGCAATAGGTCGGCACCATTTGGGTGCATATTGCATCGGCACAGAGCATCGTGACGCAACACGAACAGGCGAAGAGCAGGATCGGGAGCGTTGAGCAGGAGCGTCCCAGAGGCAGAGCAGGAGCGTTGCAGAGACCGAAAGAAATTGCTATGAATTGGTACAGGCCATAGGGGGTGACAAAGGCAGCCTACTCACGATCCCGTTCGTCAACAGGAGTTTTCCGGCAGCCTGAATGGAGATCAATAGAGAAAAATGGCTGGTGCCATACTGATAATCGAGGCCATCATGAATTCTCGGAATAGGTTAAACACTTTCTTTGTTACTTGATTAAGATGGCGGTTGTCGGCATAGAAGCGCCACCTGCCATCTTTTGTTTTGACCAACAACACAGGAGATGCCAAAGGGCTGCTAGAAGAATCCATAATGTTGTTCTCTGGCATCTTGTCTACCTCTGTCTGGATGAAAAGGCGCTCACGAAGAAACACACGATAGGGCCTGCGATTGGGCAGGCATCGCTCATATTAATGCGATGGGTCAGGACAGTAGTTTGGCCAAGAGGACGATTCCCGAAAGCGAAGGCATCATTGTAGGAAGCTAAAAGGGCGCAGAGGGTGTTGGCATGGTCAGGTGGCAAACCCGCCGCGATCATTGCAGAAGTCATGTCCAGGTGTGAAGCGGCCGAGAGAGCACGGGCTAGGAGACTAGAGTTAGGCTCAGCTGTGAGAGCAGAAACCGTGTATTCGGCCAAAGGAACCAGTTAGGCGAGTGCGATGCCACGGCGTAAAACTTGGGGAGAGAGACCGAAGTTCTAAATCGGAAGGTAGGTGTGGTTGCCGGTGACGGTCACGACTCTGTGTGGAAGGATGGCGTTACGCTGGAGGATAACGTCCTTGATTTGGTACATGACGTAGGCACCATAAGGAACGGCGAGAAACTGGGTCCTTCGGACATAGACTGCCGCGTCGAGCGGCAGGAGTAAATTCTGCGGGAAGTAAGCAGGGCGGCTTGGTATCAGCGCTTTAAGAGCAGAGCGGCAAGTCTAAAGGAAGAAGTCCAGTAGAGCAATCAATTAGCGTCGCGTGCGTCGTAAAAAAGTCGATGCCCAGGATCACATCGGGGGGGGGGGGGGGGGGGGGCGGAATGGTCGAGTACAGTAAACAGGACCGATGTACTACGGCCGGCAATACAAACACACGCAGGGCACAGTCCAACAACGGCAGCAGCACTTCCGTCGGCTACACGAACGGCTGAGGAAATGGTAGGTGTCCCAACATTCTTCAGGCGACGGCGGAAGGAGGTGCTCAAGAGAGAAACTTGAACGCCCGTGTCAATCAAAGGGGTAACCGGGGGAGCGTCCACGCAGATATCTAGAAGGCTGCGGTGAGGAGCAAGGGTGAGGAGAGGTTTTTCGGGCCGGGTCATCAATGCAGCGTCATTTCAGGGAGCTGCGTTGGTTAGCTCTCCGAGTGAGAGCCAGGTTGCCGTGAACGGGAGCATCGGATCGGAGGTGAAGGCGAGCGGCTGGACCTTCTCAGGGTCGGAGTGTTGAAGACGTGTGGAAACTCAGCACGGGAAGACACCTGGCATGGTTCGTACACGGCACGACGATCATAATTAGAACTAGGTCCGTAGTCGGCAGGACGATCGTAAGTAGAGCGAAGATGAAGCGGTGAAATCAACGGCTGCGGCAGTAGCGGGAAATGTGGCTGGCATGCGAACAGGTGAAGCAGGTTGGACGGTCGTCCGACGTGCGCCAATTGGCAGGATTCCGGTAGCGGTAGCGTGGCAGTATGGTCGGAGTCGATGAAGAAGCAGCAACCAGTGAACTGATGGTTTGCAAACAGGGCGACGCAGAGGGCAGGCCAGAATTGAGGAACACGTTCACAAACTCCTGGCGAACGACGGCCTGGACCAGCGCAATCGTATCGTCGGCCGGCTGGGGGGCGAAGGTGACAGGAGTGATAGCCACCATTTCTCTGCGCACAATTCGGGTCAATTTGGCAGGATGGGACGGCTGTTGCAGTATTGGCAGGTTTTCGCAGGAGGATGTCGCTGCCGTATTCGGAAGGTGCTCGAAGCGAGAAGCAATGCGGCGGTGTTCTGCTTGCTCGCACGGCCGGCATATTTATGCTTAGTTATGCTTAACATGCTTAATTATGCTTAATTATCAGTAATTACCACTTCACAACAATCTCCGTCAAGCAGAGGCGGCAAACTGGCGCCGCACCTATAGTAACACTTTGCCCGTATTGCAATTATGCACACTTTGTGCCCCACGTACCACCCCCTAATTTCCCTTTTTGTTTCTATATTCCACCGTCTACCATTCTACATGGCAATACCCCGATCGTCCGGCAGTGCCTCCCATACCCCCCCCCCCCCCCCCCTCGTTCCAGTAAAAAGCCTTCCGGCGTAGCGCAAATGTGGACGAACAGCGCGGCCTTACCGTCAGGGCCACCCCAATATAGCTACGGAAAATGGGTTTCTGGAGTAACCTTCTTTGGTCCGCCCTTCTTACCTTTCATCGTAAAAGAACCCTTCCGGATTATGGTTTAGGAGGTTTAATGTCGCAAAGCAACTCACGCTGTGAGGAACGTCATTGTTGAGGGCTCTGGATAATTTCGACCACCTGGAGTTTGTTTATTAACATGCGCTGACACCGGACAGTTTTCCGGCCTCTAGCATTTCGACTTCATCCAACTGTAGCCTGCATCGAACCCGCATCTTTCTGTTCAGCAGACGAGCACCATAAGCACTCAGCCACCACGGCGGCTTTATTCTCCTTGTTTTGCTGACCCATATTTATAATGGTTGGAAAGAGCAGAAAGTCGCAGTCCACAAAGATATGAGTGGCTGCTCTCAGGGCAGAGCACGAAGCATTCAAACGCATACACACACGCGCGCACATAAAATGAATAGTCTTGTGTGGTTGGTTAATCCGTACCAAGTTGTTCTCTTATAAGAAAAGATTTCAACACTTTTAGATGCTTCCATTCGTTGAAAAAAGGGTACGCGGCACACAGACATCGGGAATTCTCTTCATTCCTAACCCAAATGTGATTATGGATCACTAGTCAAGCTTTCCAAGAAAGGGTTTTGAAATCTTCGAGCCAGGACGGAATTTTGGGCACAGTACGTGAAGTAGCATGAACTTTATCAGGAAATTCTGGGTGTATGTGAACCTAAGTAAAGGTATCAATATTTTTACCGAAGGCGTGAGGAAGGCTTAATGAAAACAAAGCAATGTGGCAGGCTGCGCCAAGAGCCTCGGTTCGGAGTGCTCACGATGGACACAATACGTTTTGCTTATTGGGGTTTCATGTCCCAAAAGGACTCACGCTATGACGACGCCATAGTGGAGGGCTTCGGAATTTTAGAGACACTGGGGTTCTTTAACGTGCACTGACATAGCACAGTACACGGGCCTCGAGAATTTCGCCTCCATCGAAATTCAACCGCATCAACTAAGCACCATAAGATAACTGAGCCACCTCGGCGGCGGCGATAGACAAATAAAGAACATCGGATCCCCACACCCATCACTACTGAATCAGTTTGGCAGCTGTAGCTACACATCTGAAATAAATAAAATATAAAAAAATGCGCGACTGATCCACAAAGAATGAAGCCAGATTCGAACACAAAAACTGATAATTATGATTGCGGAATTAGAGCTGCGCATTATATAAGTAAATAGCCAATAATAATAAAATAATAATAGTAATAAAGAAGGAATACACATGCTCAGGAGTTGCTCTGCTCTTAAGCTCACACAGGAGGATAGATTATAGCATGTTTTTCGTAATGAACTGGGAATTAATGAAGAAATTAATTTTTAGGTAGAGGCATGAGTTCGTAAGCGGTCAAATAAAATCCCGAGGAACGTCGTTTCGATTTGCAGATAAGACTATTTTCTTATCATACTTTATCTGAGATATCACGTATACGTGAGCCTTAGTTCCAGACAGTGAACCTCAGCGATTGAGCCTTAACTTCTGTTCATTTTGATACAGCATAGTATTATCGAGAGTAGTAGGATATGAAATGTTGTTATGTCATGGCATGTCATATGAAATGGTGTGGTATGTTATGGTATGGTATGGTATCGTATGGCATGGCATTCAATAGCGGTGTGTGGTGAGGAGGTGATGTGCAGCGTGGCGGCGTGGGGGTGTGCTTTCGTGTTGTGTGCGCTGGTGTGGAGCGGCCTAGTGCGGCGCGGTGTGCTGTGGGGTGGTATAATTTCACGCCTCGAAGTTCTTCGTAGCCCGCGGCAGGGATATCATTGATACGTATCGTTGGGATCATTAGGTGAAACCTTAAGTACCTGAGTAACGGCGGCAGAAATTGAAAATATAAAAGTGTTTCTTGTGGAAACGAACTAGCGCAGCATCTCTCTGATATTTTGGTAGACATCTGAACCGCGCCTTAAAAGAATAGTTAAAGAAGGTAATTGGAGAAGGTAGGAAGAGGTGCCGTAATGGAGGGCTCCGGAATTTTTCCCACCAGACGGGATTGTTAACGTGAACTAAGATTGCAAAATACATGGGGCTCTAGATTTCGACTCGATCGAAATTCGACCGCTGCGCCGGGACCGAACCTGCGTCTTACGATAACCAGACGAGCGCCGTACCCACCGTGGCTGTGTTTACAAAAAAAGTAATTATAGAGTAACTTCACTATTTTTGGGAAGTAATTGTAAATTAGTGCTGCTAATTTTTCCATGCGGTTACTGATAATGTAATTTAATTACATTTCCGCATTTTTATGAGCGTACATTATAAGGTAATCTAATTCCTTTTCAAAAGAATTTATGCCTTGTATGGTCTTAGCGGGCCACCTGCTAACAATCAAAAAGAAATGGTTTTGTAGACAGCAGTATATCCTCCTCAGGGGGTCAGTGGAAGTTTTTTTCAATATATTGGACAATAAGATTGCAGTCATGGAAGCTACAGGATGAGGGTTAGCCCCGTAGAATTCTGTTTCCGTGCTACAATTCATATCTGTCTTTCTATGGAATAAGTACGGTTAATATCGCATCGCTTTCTTTCTGTTGTGGAGCACTATGATGGAAGGTACCTAGCCTCAGATGTCTTCTTTATGTGCACAAAAACAGTGGGAGGATATAAGTTCATTTATACACGCGGTAACGCACGTTTAACTACCTGTTTGGCCTCGTTGCAGTGCGACGAAAAGACGGGCATACCAATTTCTTTGTCGAGCACTTTAACCTGTTTGTGGCCTTTAAAATGCTGAATAATCTTATTGGTGATTCACGAGCCTCAATTTCTCAGTTTCGAATTTCTTATTGGTGATTCACGAGCCTCAATTTCAAACCAAAGGAAAGAATGTTGCTACTGTGCTACAGTTCTCAAATTCTCAAGAACTGCCCGTTTGAAAACTTCGTTGAAAACTTACACTCTCAGTCTCAGGTCGACATGTAGAAGCATTGGTGTAATGCAAGGACTGAATGTGCCACGCAAAGCTCCCACAGTACCCCTCAGCGCTGGTTTCTATACTTATTTCGTACACGCCCATATATTTGCCTTCTTTCAGCTTCCAGCACTGTGATTACTATAAGAGTACAAAATAAATATACTATATAAGTACACATCTAATGAAGTTTTTGTACCCACTCATTCGTTCAACACATGGCAACTAATAGGATAGCACAACGCCACCTCTCCGATATGTGGATATTCATATTGTCACGTAGTGGTGACTGTAGTCCGACTAGGAGGAAGACGCCGAGAATGAATTCCAAACGAAAATTTTTATTTTATCTGACTTGCACCCGGAAAGAACTGAATACCTCGGAGGCGGCGTAGCAACAAGAGTTCTCGGCGGTCGTCGAACAGTATGCCCGCAGCTCTCGGCAGTGGTTATTTTAAAGCTGATAGCGAACTTTCGAGATATAGCGTGCAAAGTTACTAGAATATTCTGGAACAACGTAAAATCGTCTCCGCCTGGATACGATCAATCGACATAAATCTGGTCGCGTCTTGCATACCAAACAAAGCGATAAAGCTGCGTGCCGGATGCTTTGAATAATGAACAAACATTGCAGAAATTTACGGCATTACTCCACCTGAAAGAAGCATCAAACCGAAGCTTTAAAACATAAGGCGACTACCAACAAATGCACGAATTGTTCAAAAAGATAGCCGACGGTTACGTTACTTCCTAATGCGAAATTTGAGCGCAGCTGATCACCTGTTTCAGCTTTTCGATAGATTGAAGCAAAGAATTCGACCAAGACATGTATGTGCAATTACAGACAACTTATTATTTTTCAAACATATTCCTTCTTCAAAAAACCATCCACTAACAGTTCTTGATTGTCATGAAGGAAACTTTGTGGACAGAGAAATAGATGGATATATGCTCGACTTGCTGCCCCAATGCCTGGTTCTCAATGATGAGGTCTGCGCAAGTATTTCGCGAGGCTGTCAGAGCTGTGGGAGAACTTACGAGAGAGATGAACGGGATGTTCTCCCGCATGAGCGATAAGGAATTCCCGCTTGTCTTTATATTTATATTAAAGTCCACACCAACGCTGCCACCCTGGCAGGTGGCAGCGTTTCTGGCGACGTTGACAATGCCAACGCATGCAGCGTACATCTGTCACTACCGCCACGTAGCTTAAAGCACGATGGAGGAGTCCACTATTCCAAGAGGAGAGTTATGCGCCTTCCCTCTGGTTCAGGTATCCAGCGAGATGCGCGAGACAGATACTGCGCATTTTTTTTCCCTCAAAAACCAATTCAAAAATTTTACCCTTTGCTTTCCAAGCCCCCACTCTATTGGTTTTGCAGTTGTGAGACTGATAGAGCGCATTTCCTTTCCTGAAAAAAATACCGAATACACTTTGGAAACTCTAAAGTATGCTTGGTGAAAGCCTTGTGGTCAACGCACTGCCGCTTCCCCGAATCGCTTGGCGCGGAATCACTACGCCGCTTCGGAGCCATGCACCACACTCACTAGACTGCAGCGAGACGTCGGTCGAAGGAGCGGCGGTGTAGCTGCCATCGCCGACGCGCGTGCGCGCGTTCTACCGCTACTGTGTGACGTCACGTTTGCTATGCACAGCTGCATCCCCACTGGCGCGCCGGTTGCTAAGAAGGGGAGGAGGTTGCGCTTTTACGGCTGGCTACAACGAACAACGGCGAAGGCGACGGCGACGCCGCGAAACGCAGAAACGGGCGCCTAAGAGTTGCGCTGTAAAAACACCGAGTGTGGAAACACAGCTTCCTTTAGCCCGGTCCTCGACATGCGGTTGATACGCGGTCTCAAGAACCGGATGGTTCCAGTAGCGCTTTGCAAACAAAGCTCAATGAACTGTTTTCGCATTAGAAGGCGTCAACTCTCGAACTTTTTAAAAAGATGGAAATGGAACAGTCTCAACTGATGAGCTCTGTTAAAGATATTAAGAAGAGTCAGGAGGCAATACAGACTAACATCGCAGATATTGAGAAACGGCTGTGTGCCGTAGAAACTAAAACATTTGGTACTGATGTCGCAGATGAAGAAATGCCGAACCTTCGTGAGCATGGAGCTCGACTTATGGAAGAAAATTCAGCTTACGTGCAGAGCAGGCTAAGCTAGAGGATAGACTACGTCGTGACAATCTTAGAATTTACGGATTGCTTGATGGTTCTACGGAGACATGGGACAAGACAGAGGAAAATGTGCTGAATGCTGTATTAACTTCCCTGAGTTTTGACATAACATGTGATTGAATACAGCGCGCTCACAGAATCGACGTTTTTTTCACATACAAATGTAGGCCAGTCATTAAGAAGTTCTTGTCTTTCAAGACAAAACAACAAATTTTACTCGCATGCCCAAAGTCTAAGGGCAGAAGTATCTCTGTCAGCGAAGGTTGCTCTTTGGTAACACGCAAGGCGAGGAAAGGTTTAGTCGAGTTTGCCAAAGCACATGATTTTAAATAAAGTTCAAGCTTCGATACTACGGACTGTATGTTGACAAAAAGTGCTACGTCTACGACTTTGCCAGCAAATGTGTCGTTGAACATGCTAGTCCCTAACGACGATCACTTGAAGATCAGTCTTCGACTGGTCAGGCTACGACGCCAGAAGCTGATACCCCATAGGGCGGTGTGAGGGGCAGTGGATTGGCATCTGTGGCTGCGCATCCCATTTCAGTTCTTTACACCAACGTACGAGGTGTCTTACCGAAGCGCGATACACATATATCTGTTGTTGCTTCAGCTAACGTTGATATAGTGCTATTAAGAGAAACGTGGCTTTCGTCAAAGCTCGATAACTTTACAAAAAAAGAATTAATATATACCGCTTTGATAGAGGGCGACGATGCGACGGAGGTGTTATTATTGCAGTTGCTGATCGCCTTGTTTCGTCATGCGTAGATATTGTAACTGATTTGGAAATGATATGGGTCGAACTTCGTTTGTCTGTTAAGGAACTGATTTTGGACATCTGCTACCGGCCACCATCGTGTGGCAGTTATTTTCTAGATGAACTACATGAACCTAAAAATATGATTTTTGTATGCTTTTCGGACATTCCTAGCATTTTAGTCGGCGATTTCAACTACCTACCCATCGTGTGGTCAAACTCACCTGCTTATCCTAACCCATTCTCCACCAAATGCAGTAACTTTCTTCTCATTTGTGCAAATTTTTGTCTATCACAACTTATCACTGAAGCAACCCGCACTGTGTGATCATCATCCAGCGTGTTAGATCTAGTGTTAACCAACTCTCCTGACCTCGTCACTTCTATTTCATACCTTCCTGGGTCAAGCGATCCTTCGTCGCTTTATTTTGAACTAAATACTTCTGTTGCTAACCGCGATAAACAAATTAAACTGTTCAGGTATTATACGAAAGCTGATTTTGTCATGATTAAGCAAGAGTTATGCCTTCTTTAGATAATTTTTTTACCAGGATTTTCCGAACGCTCGGTCAACGCGAACTGGAATCTCTTCAAAGAAAAGGTTGCTTCGCTCACATATGCTTTCGTCCCTCAAAGAGCCGTGACGACTAATAAGCAATCACCTCGGTTTATTCAGTCAATAAAGAGACTTGCTAGCATGAAAAAGCGTCAATTTCGTTCTGCTAAGCGATCCAATTTACACCATCGATTGGAGGCATATCTCATGGCAGCGGTAGTATACCGAACAGCCCTAAAAAATGCTGAGGTTTTATTTTTAACCGAACTCTACCCTAATTATTGAGGGCTAATATAAAGCAATTTTGGAACACAGTGCACAGTAAAGATGCGTCTGCTCTCCTCCTTAGATGTACGGACGGTGCAGCTCTTCCTGCGGATAAATGTGCCTCTGGATAAATTTCCATATTTTCGTTGTCTTTTTCGGTCACTCCAATCGCTACCATTTTACCTGATTATCCCACCGTAGATTTTGTACTCTTTCAACGCGAACGTTTCCGAAGAGCTTAGTTTATAGCGAGAGCAAAGTTGGTTTGCGGTTGGTTGCGGTTGTTTTGCAAAGTTGGTTGCTTTGCTCTCGCTATAAACTAAGCTCTTCGGAAACGTTCGCGTTGAAAGAGTACACAACCAAAAAGCGAGACGAGCTTTGCGCCATTAAAACAAAAAAGCTGTTACGAGACAACGTAAGCTATTCTTCCAACGTAGTTAGCAATGATCGTGAATTCATGCTTAATTCAACTGACAAAGAATGCCCATCTTCTTTCACAGCGGCACTAGTGGTTAAAAAAGAACGCAGCCCTCCCGATTTTTCGAATATAATTAATATCTCAGATCATGAATTAAGCTTCGAAGAAAATAAAGTGCTGTCCCGGGGCCTCAGCTTTTGTCCTGCCACTGGCGGTTTTGGCGAGTTTCAGTTGATGAAAGATCTGGATAATTTTGCTCGGAATCTTCGCCTTCGAGAATTTTTTCATAATAAGCCTAATTCAAATGCATCGCGCAATACATTGCCATCTTACAAACACTGGGTTCCTCCAACACAGCGTGACAAGTGTTTAGAATTGTACATTAGTGCTGTACAAAAAGATGTGATACAACTGCATAAGAAACGGAACCATTTTCATCAGAACCTTTCAGTTCGCGAGACAAAAGCGATGGAGCAGTTAGCGTCTCGAAGCGATATTATCATTAAGCCGGCTGACAAGGGTGGTGCCACGGTAATAATGAATAAAAGCGATTATGTTGCAGAGGCACATAGGAAGCTAACAGACGAATCTTTCTATCGGCCTGTGGAGTATGACCCCACAGATCAGTTCAAAAATATTCTTAAGGACACCTTGCTAGATCTTCATAAGGACAACCAAATTACAGAAAGCGCGTTTCGCTCAATCGTCCCCCTCAGCCCGGTAGCCGGTAGATTCTACTTGTTACCTAAAATTCATAAAGAGAAGATTCCAGGTAGGCCCATTTTTTCCGGTGTCGGCTGTGTCACGGAAAATCTGTCCCGGTACGTCGACACGCTCATTAATAATATTTCGCCCATATTTCCGTCATACATAAAAGACACAACGCACTTCCTTTCTGACGTCATCGACCTGATTATTCCTCCGGAATCATTGCTCGTCACGCTTGACGTCACATCGCTCTACACGAGCATTCCGCATGAAGATGGTATCCGGGCCGTAGTGACTGCCTATAATGAAGCTAGCATAGAAAAAACAGTAGATAGTTGTACTTTGGCCACCTTATTGAAACTTATATTGCAGTTAAATAATTTTGAATTCGAAGGCAAACATTATGTCCAGACGAGTGGTACTTCAATGGGTACCCGTATAGGCCCAAATTATGCAAACATATTTATGGGTATGCTTGAAGACAAATTTTTGGAAAGCCGGTCTTTAGTACCATTTTGCTATAGGCGTTACATCGATGATATTTTTTTCATTTGGCCCCATTGCGAAGCCCAACTCCTATCATTTATCGCCGATTTCAACAGCATGCATCCTTCGATATCATTTTCCCATACGTATTCTAGAGCTACAATAAATTTTCTTGACGTCACAGTCTCACTTCATGAAGGCCGCTTAACTACAACAGTGTACCGTAAACCTACTGACCGCCAACAGTACCTGCACTTTGACAGTAGCCATGTCAAGCATGTTAAAACCAGCATCCCCTACAGTCAAGTGGTCCGCTTCAAACGCATCTGCTCGGAACAATCTGATTTTGAACGCAACTGCGCTACACTTCGTAACTCGCTGACTAAGCACAATTACCCACCACAACTGATAGATGACGCCATTAAGCGGGCTGATGCACTACACCGATCGAGTCTACTTACCAAAGATAAACTAATCTTGTCTTGACCCATTCTGCATCTGCTCCAAAAATTTCAACAATCCTAAATAAGCACTATAACATTCTTATGCAAAGTGATCGCCTGAAAAATATATTTTTAGAGCCACCCACAGTAGTTTACAGAAGGTCAAAAAACCTAAGCGATATACTAACATCATCAAAGACCAATACCCCGAACCCGTAGGCTGCCATCCGTGTAACAAGAGTCGCTGTAAAGTATGTCTGCAGACGACCACATCTTGTAGCGTCAATAGCACCGGTTCGCTCTTCCGTTTAAGCATTCGCGGTGATTTCAACTGCGATACTGCAAATGTAATCTACCTGCTGCAGTGTACCGTATGTACTAATTTACAATATATAGGTCAGACTGAAACCCCGTTTAGATTACGCTTCAACAACGACAAAGCCCACGTTCAAGCCCTACCCAACTTACCGCTATCAAGGCATGTCCAACTCACCGGCCACTCGTTTGATCAGATTTCTGCTACCATTCTGGAATCAGGCTTCAAAACTAATCATGACCGTGAAACTAGGGAGTCTTACCTTATCTATAAGTTTAATACAGTGTCTTCCGGTTTAAATGAAAGCACAGGAAAATTGAGTTCCATACCCTCTTAATGCCCAAATATTTCGCTTTTAGGTCAGTGTATTCTGGTTCGTCATCAGTTTCTTTTCTAGATTTAGTAATAGATATTCTTTATACTGATTATGCTGCTCATTGCCTCCATGTGTTTCATTGATCATGTGTAACTTCTTCCTTCTTCATTCTCGCTGTTCAAGATGGTCACTTGTCATCTTAGGACTGATTATAAGTAAAGTACATTGCCATGTTTATTATATGTAGCTAACACAGCAGAGAGACTAAATTTCGCGAAGTAACTGTTGAGTATTGTGGTTCATTTATCGTCTTGTGATTGACACTGTGATTCATTTATCGTTCTGTAGACATGCGCCTGATGCTTTTTTATCGAATTTTTTGGCTCTGTTATCCTGTGCGTTGTTCTTACCTACATATATTGTGCCATCCCTCGAGATACAGACATTCTGACGAAGGCCGTTCCACGGTCGAAAGGTCAATAAATTGTTTCAAGCGTTTCAAACGTTGGTCTACGTTCTTACTACTACATACCGTGCCAAGATTTTCCCTTTTTTGCTGCATTACACACACACACACACACACACACACGCACACGCACGCACGCACGCACACACGCACGCACGCACGCACGCACGCACGCACGCGCACGCACGCACGCACGCACGCACGCACGCACGCACGCGCACGCGCACACACACACACACACACACACACACACACACACACACACACACACACACACACACACACACACACACACACACACACACACACACACACACACACACAC